>NC_091393.1:95781981-98181981 GCF_032191515.1 Phaenicophaeus curvirostris | reverse complement strand
GGGATACTGTCAAGTTGAATAAAGAAAAAGGTGAAGCTCATGACCTGAAGAGCAGCAAGTAGTTTCTGAGAGGGTTTCCTATCAGTGCACTGCAGATGTGTGGCATTATTTTGAACTATTTTTCCAACTTTATTCATTGACAAGACCAATATTTTTCATAGTTAAATTATATACGAAAAAGTGGGTATTTTATTTTTTTTTCTCCTTTTTTCTTTTTAAAGTTTTTAAAAGCTTGATACATGTAGCATTGGATCAAGGCACATACAAGACTGGCCAAAGGGCGTACAAAGCACTTTGGTTTTTAGTTGAAGAAACAAATGATTATGGCAACAAAGAGTGGTGTGGGGTTTAAACATGAGATAGCTCATAGTTCAGCAGGAAGGCAGAAACATGTTGCCTTACAGATTTATCAAGGAATTTCTGGAATAACTGTGACAGTAATGGGCAGTATTCCCGACTGTAATGGCAGCACATTGAACACATACCTGTATACTGTTTGAATATATGCTTTAGAATAGCTGTATTCCCCAACTGTCCTCTTACCTTAATGACTAAAATTTTTGACACCTTGCTTATATTGCCTTCCCCTCCCCCCTCCGCTATTTTTTTATTCTGAAACTGCACTTTCAAGACTTTTTCTGTTCAAAGCAGTTTCTATGCATTGTTTCTTTCCTCCTGCCCTTGCCTCCCAAATGCCTGTGACCACCCATCGCTGTTTTCTCTGTAATAAGCAGACTACTGGTTCTGATAACCAGAAATCTATCGTTAAACCACATCTACCCCCTTGGTTTGTAGAGCATAGCACATCTTTTAAAATTCCCTTGTTAGGAATTTGATTATGCTTTCTTCCAGGGATCAATTTTTTTAATGCATGTCAACAGCTTCAGTCTCATGCATATCATTGATCTGATTATTTTCTTTTGGATTTCACCATTGTTGAATGGATTTATCCAGACAGCTGATATTGCCCATTACTACACGCAATTTTGTTTATTGAATATTGTTGTGGTTTACAGATTTAATAGACCAGACATTAAAAATTCTGTGAGTTTTTGCAACTGCTTCTTGATCTTCCTGATTTGTCAGGTTCAACATTATTTTATTGATACCAAAGTGAAAAATGGCCTGTGCTTACACTTACAAGGATCTCAGATGAATGTTCTGACTGCTTGACATGGCAAGAAAATTCACTTTCACAGTCAACAAGTCATCTTACTCAGTAGAACACAAAAGTTAAATGGTCTGTAACTTCAATATTAGCAAGGAAAATACAGTACAAATTACTAAAAAATACTAAAATATAGAATTGTGGTCAGGTATCCCCACTACATTAATCGCAGCAGTAGCCTGAAATTTGAAACTTTTAATAAAAAGTTCTTAAATATAAATTATATGGCAAATGTACAGTACATTGCTTTGTCAGTCTTTTAATCCAGTGTTTTGCAGTAGAACAGCAACTGTTAAGTCAGTCTTTTCTTGTTTTCTTTAAAATACAAAACAAAACCAAAAAAACCAACAAAACCCGAACCAGTCTTTCATGTCCTTCAGTATCATGAGTGTGAATGATCTGAATCTGGAATACCACTGTCTCTGTAGCTCCTGTTACTACTGCTTTCACTGTGGCTGTTCTTGTACAGATTCATGCCATTAGGTGGGAAAATGGTGTGTATTACAAATTCCTCCTTGGACACTTGGTCGTTGGTTATTGGTATCATCTGGAAAGAAGTCTCCCTGATTTCTAGGATGGAGTTATCCTTCTTGGTTCCCGCTTCAGCGTAGTCATCTTTTCTCCGGCGTCCCTTGCTGTAGGTGCAGTTCCGGGAGAACAGGGACCCGTTTCTGTGGACGTACCAGCAGACCAGGGCCACTAGCGCTATGGCCACCAGTGCCACCGCACCACCAATGATGGCAGCCAAGGGCAAACTGGGATTTTTGTAAGGTTCTTTCTCCTGCTCCCGGTTGAGGGTGGTGGTAGGGTTGTACATCTTGAGGGGTGCCGTCTCTGTTTCGATGCATTCGGGTGTTTCATCGGAGAGATAGATGTTGCTGGTTTCCATGGGAACCATGCACACACGGTATGGTGATTCTGGTTCGAGAGCCGTAAGCAAATAGTCATTTCTGTCACCTGTAACTATTGTTTCAGTTATAGATCCAAAGGCAGGGCTGTGACCCATCTTGAGCCAGCTCAGTCTTAAAGCAGTCATTGGTAGTGCAACCTTCCAGGAGATATGAATAGTCTCCGTGCCTACAGATTTCACAAATATTGTAATGATTTTGCGTACTGGGCTTGCAGTGGTTCTATAGTTTTTGTTTAGGTTGGGAATCTTGATGTCTGGCTGTTTGGTCACAGAAACCGGCCAGTGTCCCTGTGCCGGGTATAATGTGTTCGGTACCGCAGTAGTGATTTGGATGGTGCTTATCATACCATCGTCCTTACAATCAAATAGTTCTGCATTGAGGTCTTTGATAGCCATTCCACGTACTTTTTCTGGTGCCTGACACATCAGTCCACGTACGTTAACTTTTAAAGGCAATGACTGTAACCAATCGCGTACCCATTTCATTTTGCACCCACAGTGCCAAGGGTTGTTGCGAAGAAACAGTTGAGTGATGTTGTCTAGATCATCAAAGACACCCTGAGGTAAATTGCTAAGATTGTTATTGGACATATCTAGTCGATACAACTGCCTTAAGTAAGAGAAAGCATTGGGTGGCACACGGTTGATGTGGTTTTCTTGAAGATAAAGCTTTCTTAGGTTTGTCCCGGGCAAATTTACTGGTGCAGCTGTAAGCGAATTGCGGACCAATGACAGTTCTGTAAGATTGACTAGATTCATGAAGACTTTGTCTCCTAATCCATGATTATTTAGAAGATTTCCGTCTAAAACAAGGCGTTTTAGATTTGTAAGGTCTTGAAGGGACAGCTCTGAAATCGTGGAAATACGATTATCATCCAAGCGTAGCTCTTCTATCGTTTTAGGCAAACCCCAGGGAATGGTGCTAAGGTGATTTCGAGAGAGGAAAAGAAGTCTGAGATAGATGTTGTCCCGGAAAGCTCCATCCTCGATGCTAACAGCGGAAACAGAATTATCATCCAAATGCAGTTCTTCCAGATAAGGAATTTGTGAAAGTGAATCATAAGTAATGGTCCTTATATTATTTTCCTGCAAATGCAGTTCCTTAACGTACTTAGGGAGGTTAGTGGGGAATTCATCAAGGCTGTTGTGGTATAAATATATTCTTTCCACCCTAAGCAAATTCTTCAGTTCTGAAGGAATCCCAGCATTATTTATTTGATTGTTCTGAAGGAAAAGGGTAGTAGCATCCTCTGGGATTCCTGTAGGAATAGATGTCAAACTGCGATCATTACAATATATGAAACCCACATCACAGCGACATACTGAAGGGCACGGTTTGGCACTATGAGAATAAGGTGCCATGTCAAGCAACAGCCCTATTTTAGTCCATACTAGGAAGATGCTCCAGGTTACACTAATCATGGTCAGGAATGATGAGATTTGTATACAGTTCTGATCTTCAACAATCTAAAAAAACCAAACAAACAAAATTATCCAAATCATCTGTGAAGAAACTGCAACAAAAATTCAACTTCAACGTTACAGAAGACATCTGAAACATGCATATTAAACTAAAATTCAAAGTTACAGAGACATTTTACTTTCTTTCCCTTAGATGGGTAATTCTACTACTACTTCTTGTACTAATTTAATTAAGTTAATAGGTTGTTCTACATAATAATTGAAAATAATATAATCAAGTATGTCTGATCCTGTGAATTGTTTCGCTTATGCAAGAAGGCCCTTTCTAAGGATTCCTTCACATTGTGTAGAGACAACGTGTGTTTGCAGATACCAGATAAGTACAGAGTAGAAGACACACCAGAGTTCAAGTAAATCATTCTATATCTGAAAGAAGTAATTCCTAAGCCAACTAACTACCCCAAGAGCCCTCAAGTGAACTATAAATCCCTTACAAACCCCACAAGTTTAGTGGTAGGTTGAAAAGAAAGTCCTAATGGCAAAGCATAAAATGCAGACAAAAGAGAAAGGTCCCCCTAAAAACTTTTCCAAAGTTTTTTTGAGTGTTTGATGTGACATTGTGTATGTTACAAATACTGTAGCCTACTTTCCTTGGGTTTTGAGCTGGAATGTTTAGGAAAGTGACTATAACAACTGGCAGGTAAATAACAACCTGACATAGCTGGTAGAGCTATGACTTTCTAGTTGACTGGATGGAATATTTAATTACATGCCCAATTTCATCTTTAAATATTTGTCATTTACAAAAGTCTTCTAACCAAGCAGTACACTAAAACAGACTCTTTGGTAGGTTTAAGCTCGTTTTCCCATCTTACCAGTTCAAACTGTGCAGGGTAGGATAATGTAAGTTACTCTTGAGACTGCAATTGTACTTTGTGTCAGTAGTGTGTTTGTACATTAAGCTCAGGTAATTAGCATTTTTATAGCTTTTAAGACAACATAAGTCAATTACCATTGTAATTAGGGTTGTGAGAACTTCTGCAAGATGACCTATGCATTAAGCAGTGTCATGACCTTTTTCTCTTGTGGGTTCATATATTAATTGAACTTTATTCTCTGAGGCAAGAAAAGGAAACAAATTAATATTGATCCTACCGTATTTAAAGGTATGAGTAAATTTTGTGCTTGAGGATATCCAGTAAAGGAATGTCTTTCTCACGAGTCACTCTTATGGTTTACTTCGTGGAGCTGTGTTTTCCTCGGCAGTGTTTACTCAGACAGTCCTTCTCTGTGGTGTGTGTTTCCTGGCTCCTGGTACGATACTCAATGAGCATTCCAGCCAAGATTTATCATGGTACATAAGCACACCAGGCCAGGCAGTAGAAAAGCTTCAGCTTCCCTCTATTTATGTCCTCGTGTAAAGTCTGTGAATGAAGAGCCTCTTTTGTTTAGTTTAATGCCTTTAGCAGAAATTACTTTCTTTGTAACTCTTACAAACTCTTCTGTGCAGCATAGTAGGTGGAGGTGGTACCTTCACTGCCACGTGATGGAAACTATTCATTATGCTGAGGATTGGACGGTAGCCTCTTCAGGAGGTCAGGGACGGGGCTTTTTTTTCCCCCCCCGTCCAGAATTATCCAAGTATAAACTTTGTACAGTAGCTACATCCTGATACATCCACGCTTCCTTGAGAGAACCATTTTCCGACTCTCACTTTTGAACAGTTCTTCCAAATTTGTAATGCAGGAAAGGATTCCTCCTGTGCTGCAAGAACGCAAGTTACTCTACCGTAGAAGCGTTGGGCAATTCAGTTTTCTTCATCAAAAGACCCACAAAAGTAGGATTTCCTTCCCAGGAAACTCCCCTTTGAATGCCTTCCTTGAATTCCTAATTTCCTGTGAAAGTAAAAACAAACAGAAAAAAATTGAATTAATAACAAGTGGTGGACACTGATATTTGCTTATGTTGCACTGCCTATATAAATCACGCTATGCTTACTGTATACATGACTAGCACATCTTGTTTTCCCAAAATATTGGTGTTTCAGCTGTCTAGTCTCATGTTACTGCAATTTTTGTTGAACTGTATTTTCCTTTCTTTCAGTAGAAAATATCCTGCATTGACAAACAGTAACAAAGTATTTGTAAATTACGTTTCCCACCTGACTACAAATGCCAGCCTTGCTTCCTTGGAGAAGGCTACCATGGTTGTTAGTTTTGTGTTCTTGTTAGGCTGAGGTAGATGATGATCCTTGCCTTTATTTTAAATGTAAAGGTAACTAACTCATTACCATCCAGTAGTTACTGGCTGAAAGGGGAAGACATTTTGCTAAGATACTGTATTAATCTTTCACATTTGCAGCTTGCTGATTCTGAACTGGGGATGAGCCAAGCATGTCTATTAACTTTCTGATAACAGGTACACGTAGGTGGGTTTTGTCCATGAAATGTGCTTGATTTGTGGTCTGAGCTTTTAAGCTACAATAGCTTATTTGTCACTTTGCACAGCAGAACTGGTGCTTGGATTAGCATTATATCTGATTTTTCTAATTTCAAACAAAGAAGAACATTTTCAGTCTTGTCTGTTACTATCTGTTGAAGAACTCTAATTATTTGGTTATTTTGTATAGTATTTTTAACTTAGGCTACCTCGTATCACTGCTGCAGAAGGCATCCAGTGAGATACCCAGTCTGTGTTCCCTGAGAGCACGCAGATAGTTACGCTGAAATAGAAGTGCTTAAATCTGAAATAAAAAACTCCTTAACGTTTTCTTATTTCTCCCTTTCGTGACTGCCTGTTTTCCAGAGAACTGAGCACAACCCTCAGAACTGAAATGCTCAGAAGAAACAACATGCTGAGTAATGCTTGCTTAGCTGCCTTCCTATGAGCAGCTTCTGGTTCTTCATAAAATTAGACCTACACAGAAAAAAGCCTCTGTTTTCAAACTCTGTCTTTTGCAATTTGAAGCAGGTCCAACGTGAACTAGATCAGGGCTACTCCTGTAGCAACAAGAAACATGCAATGATACAAAATTACTGACACAGATACAAACTGTGCTGCTCTTTCGCAGAAAAATGTTGACCATTAGAGAAAAAAAAAAGAAATAAAGAGGCCCTCACTGTAGAGGTACTGTGATCGCCCAGTGAGGGAATGGGAAAGCCTCTCCTCTCCTGATGCTGCTTTTATGCTTCTCTGAGCTTTGTTTCTGCACCTGGTTTCAGCAGTTGTATAATGAAAATAACTACTTAATATGAGAGACACCTCCATTGTGGCATAAATAGGTATTTTACCGTTTGCTTTATTTAAGACGAAAAATCTGCATGGCCACATTTTAGAACACAATGGAATGCATACTTCTTGGTAACTTATGTAATTTGGGTAAATTATGCAACAGTATAAAATGGGACAAAAAGGCTCCATATTCTTGCAGTGTCCAGTTTTCTTGGTCTGTGTTATCGAAGAGTTTGGGGAAAGAAGTGCAGGCTCTATTCCTAAAACATTTCTAAAACAGATGCTCAAGAGCTGTATGAAAAATGGTACCTCTTAGGAACTAATGTGGAGTTGTGATAGTGGGTATTTTCTGGAAGTATATTGTGAAGCAGGAATATAAATTCGTTAAATAGGTCTTTGAAGGCTACAATAACTTTTAAGTACTTAAAAAAAAACAACCCACCATAAATTTTCTTTAGAACTTTTAGAGCTGTAAAATCATGTTGGTATTAAGCAAAGCAGAGGCTCTAGTATGCATACATTACATATATACATCCACGCACAAGAAAGTAAGTTCATTTGATTTACCTCTCTAGCCTATAAACTGTTCCCTTTTTGCTTCATTTGATAGTCATCCCTTCATTTATTGCCGCTATTGTAATAGCAGTAATGTGTAGGATTAAAATGAAAGCACTAAAGCTCATTAAGTTCTTGGAATTTTTTTATCCCTTCCCTCAAAATTACATGAAAACAAGAGAGAAAAATAAAAGATAAAAGCAGGTCTCTTTGGAGAAGATGACACTGTTTCAAAAATGTGGATTAAGACTATACCCCCCACCCCTTTTTCTAAACTAAGAATAGTTTTCTTCACGTTTTGATTGTTTGATATCTTGCACTTCCCTTTTATATCTGAAGCCATAGCTGAAAACAATGTTTTTGCATATCAAAGGCTCCAGTGATCTGTCTACAGAGAAGAAGGGAATCCTGCTGCCATGCTCAAACCTTCCCCTTCTTGAGCTGTCTCTAAATATTCCCTGACATCAAGTCATTATAGCTGATCCGGCAGGATGAAAAGTGACCCCCACTGGTACAGACGCTGTGTCCAGGTTCCTGCACATCACATTGGGAGGCTTCATGGACACATGGTTTTGAAAGAAGCCATTACTTTTGAACAGAGATTTCAGAAAGTGTGTGCTAAAATTCATTTTTAAATGCAAAATTTACTTTTTTTCTGGTAACAAAAGAAACATTGGAGCAACTGAACAGCATCTTTTTGGCTTATCTTTGTTCAGCTGAATGTTGTCATGAACTTTGCTGAACTGAATGGTTAAATTACTTTTCCTGGGACATTGTGTAAGTAAGTGTATCACTACAGATAGCAGTAATGTGCGAGCCTTGTATGTGTACTTATCGTTGTGGTACAGCTAAGCAGGGGCACATCTTATTTTAAACCATTCAGAGCAACTTGCACTATACAAGAAAAGCATACCAAAGAACAACATTGTATTTACAAGGTATGGAGTCCAGCTGCATTCCCTGTCCTGTAGGCAGGCAACAGTAAAAAAAAAAAAAAACAAAACGGTTTTGCATATTGGAAAAGTTACGAGTTTTCTAAAAATGGTGCCAGAGATATCTTTTTTTTTTTTTGCAAGCTGTGATAAAACGTGAATAAAATCAAGACCTGCCTCACTCGAGGTCACACAACGCTTATTTGAATTTCTAATCTACCTCTGTGTTCTCCAGCAGGAACTCTGGTAGTTCAGTAGCTTCTTTCTAACCATCAAAGCAGCCGGGGGAAGGGAAACAGCTCAGGATTTTTAGTTTATAAATGAAAGGGTATGATTTAAAGTTAACATTAGAATATACATACCTGATGAGCCTAACAATTTTGCTTAATCAGTGTATGTGCATTCCAGAACTGCCTCTGTATTTGTTTATAATGTTAAATGTATCAGGAACATAAAATGTGCTTATCTTTCAAAACACTCACAAAGCCTATCTGCTGCATAGATTGCTGGTTTAGCTTACAGAGGTCATGTTGCCTCTTAAACAGCTTTTTTGTTTTAAAAACGTTCCACAGTGCTAATCAACACTTAAAACAATGCCCATACTTTTTTTTAAGTGTATTACTCAGGGTTAGTTGATAGTGATGGCAAAATGCTTTCTAAGCACCCTGTCTAGGAGCTACAATTTCCACGATCATCATATTTCAGGAAGGTGCCCCAGTCTTTTGTTTGGTGCTAGGCAAGCAGAAGGTCCTCTAGCTGTCTTTCCAAGGGGTAAAGAATGCAAAGGATTTAGTTAAAGTGAGAGTGAGCCCTTCAGTCAGGTTGTATCTCAGTGTTTTGGTGAAAGTGGGATTTTTTTTCTGTTGAGGAAGGTTTTAGTTACAGGTATAGAAAATTTGCCCCCACTCCTGTGTAGTAGTTGAATATAATATTGCTTTTGTCCCCCTTGTTTTAAATCAGGTATCTTAAAAAATGCAGATTTTGATGTGATCTTCCCTCAAATGCAAGTGAATCTGACTTAGAAATGGATTCTAAGTAAAAGCTTGACTCCACACCTAAGATGAGCCAAAGCAGTATTTGCTGTAGAGGATGGAAATGAACCGAGTCGTTCTTGTCTGAAGTCTACTTTTAAAACCCTTCCTCCTTTTGAAGATGCTAGGTTGAAAAGATCCAGACTATTACGTTATTCCTACTCACTCTCTTGTTTTGACTGTTCTGCTTCTGCAGAGGTTGCACGTTAAAAAAGCACTTTGAGGGGAGTGTTTTGCAATGGCTTTGTGTTTGGTGTTTTAGTGCTCTTTGAGTTTAGCCAATTATGGCTCCTAGGTTTTCCTTTGAGAGCTGCTGCTGAGGTAACTCACCAGTGCTTAAAATAAAAGAATAGAAAACAAATGCTGCCATTGTTTCAAGGTACAATAATTCCCCCCCACACGTTTAGGTGGAATTATACCTGATAGGGAGAGCCTGGCACAAAATGTTAGGCATGTGAAAATATTACTTGGACACTGGATAAAGTTTCAGTAGTTTTGATTCCTTCCCCTTAAAAACAGTTGTTTGCTCATCTTCTGATAACTAAATTTGCTCCTCAAAAAAACTAGATTTTAAAAACCATGAAGTTGTGAGACTTCTCGAATTCTTACTGCTCATGAAAGGGAGAACAGTTTGTGATGACAGATTACGTTTACTGAAGACTTTTCAGGATGCCTGCCCCGAGTTGATATTTGATTACTTATTAAAAATAAACGTAAGCAATCACATATTAATTAATATTAATTCCCAGTGCTTTGAAGTGATTAAGGAAAAACCTTCAGCAATAATTAGCCATTAGCATCCTGCTAGAAGGAAACAAAGATGGCCATCTACCAACTGCAGCCACGTCAAATCATTACAATGCAAACTTTGCAAACTCCAGCAATGGCTTTGATTAGTCACCATCGCCTCACATAATATCTTTTAACTTGTACCTATTAGTGACAAAGGAAAAATGCAAAAAACCCCAAACCAACAAACCCAACCCTGAAACGCATCCTTATTTTGTTCCTGCTGTAAAACATTTTCACTTTGTTTCTGAAGATTAAAGCTTGCTGTGAGTTTACTACAGAGTTTTTTTGCCCACTGGGGGGTGGTACACACTACAAAAACTCTGCTTTTAAGAGCCACAAGTCAGATGTTTTTTGCTGCTGTCCAGTTTTCTCTGCTTTAATTACAACAAAGTCTCCTGTTGAGAAAAACAGAGGCAGCCTCCAAAGAAGGGAATTAAAAAAAATAATGAAATCAGTCTTTCAGAGAGTTTACAGGATCTTATTTACCATGCTGATTGCATTAACTACGGTATTTATCTGGTCGTTCTCCAGTTAAAATAAAATGGTGTGAAGGGGGGGGGGGGGGGAAGAAGAGAATTAGCATTTTAAATATATGCCAGGGGTTGTCACTGTTTCTGGTATACAAGAGCAGCACAGACGGCAGGAAAAAATACAGCTTTTAGAAGTGATTAAATGTAGATGGAAAAATAGAAGGGCTTGATAACAGTCTGAATAGAATGATTAGAATAACCTCAGTATATTTTAAGATAATTGGCTTTCATAAACCCAGGTATAGCTTTGTTTATGAAATATTTGAAAACCGATCTTAAACAGGGCTGTATTGTATGGTTTTGGAATAAATTAAAGGAAATTAAACTTGAGGGTTTTTTTTCTTGGAGAGAGGGAGGAAAGGGCAGGGAAACCTCTTAAATACGACCTAATGTGTGGCATATATCGACAAGGAAAACACATACTGATCTTTCTGTTTTATAGCAGATAATTCTCTTCTTTGTACACTTGAATTGACAAATGCATTTTTCACTCTAATTCAAAGAAATGTTCATTAAGACGCCATATCCCCAGGCCATAGATAGTGAAGCATAATTGATGCCTCTATCTTTTTAGGCAGTACATTTTAGGCAAGGAAATCGGGGTCAGGATAATGAATTGTTTTTTTAAAGTCTGAACATTTTCAGCCTCTTCTTTCTATACTTTTCCACACACAGAGGATTTATGTGGAGACAGAAGCCACGAACCTTCTCAATGCATTCATCTGATGCGCTCTTTTCACAGGAATATGATCTAATTGTGAAATAATTCTGCATTTCGGCGTGGATCTGGTGTGCAGAACACTCCGCTGCACTCTGTTAGGTGGCCAGAACTGATCCCTTGAAGAAGGGAAGCGCCTTGCCTTCAGTCCAAATGAGTAACCCATGGCTAACACCACTCCACGAATTAGTTAATTACACGCACTCCTTGCAGCACTCCTCCCTACTTCGACTGGATGCGCCAGGGTTGCAGCTCAGAGAGATTAAAATTTAGGCTACCTCAAAGAGCAGGACCGAGCCCGCAAGGCAAATGTCTGTGTAAGAGCAGAGCTTTTATTCGCCTCGGGGCTCATCTCAAAAAAGTCGGCAGAAACCAAAAAAAAAAAAAAAAAAAGAAAACCCACCCCGAATTAGAAAGCGACCTCTGGCAGATGGTGGGAAACTGGGAAACGCAGGGATACTCGGGCTTCCCCCCATCAACTAAGTTGCAGCTCCCAATTATGTCTGAGGAAAGAGGTAAAACGGCAGAGTCTGGCACATCTGGTAGCGGGGGAGCGATTTCAGAGCGAGACCAACGCAGAGATGAGGCGTGCGAAGGAAAAAGAGGAGGAAATATTTATTTGCGAGCCATTTATAAATGCTGTGGTGGTGGGAGGGCAGGCAAGCCCTTAATCAACTGAAAACAGCAGAAAAGTTGATTAAAACTAGGCAAGGCCCTTCTGGATGCTAGGGGGGATTATCTCTTCTTCCCAAAGAAAGTGGGGCTTTTTTTTTCTCCCGAAATTGGGGCCTGTTGCATTCTTTCTTAGGTATCTGCGACCATTTTGTTCCCCATCTCCTCGCCCGGAGCCTTCGTGCGGGAGAACCCGGAGCCTGGATTGAAATCCATGCAGCGAGGAGGAGGAACGGGGTGGGGGGAGATTCCAGCGCGGGGAAGAGATGCGGGATATAGGGGAAACAGATGATGCGGGGAAGAGATGATGTGGGGGAAGAGATGCGGGAAGCGGGGAAGAGCTGATGCGGGGAAGAGGTGCGGGATACCGAGGAAGGATGCGGGCTCTCCCCTTCTCTCCCCCGTTCAAATGAGACGCTGGGGTCCCAGGACCGGCGAAACGGGGCGGATTTGTGCCCAAAACGAGTCTCGGAGAGGCGTTTGGTTGGCTTTTTGGTTTGGTTGTTGTTTGTTTGGGGTTTTGCCGGCTTTTTTTTCGGTGCCAGCTCCGCGCTTCCCCGCGCGGACGGCGGCGTTTGCGCTCCTGCCTCCCGCACGGCGGGATCCTGCCTTTCCCCGCCGCGTTAGGATCCGCCAAACTTCGTCCCTCTCTCTCTCTCTCCCTCCTTCCCTCCCTCCCTCCCTCCGTTCCCCGGGAGGAGCTCGCCCATCCCCGCACGTACCTGCCGGGGCGCGGGGGGATCCGGGGGGACCGGGGCGCGGGGCAGCCGCGGCGCACGGCGCGCGCTCCTCGAGTCGCGGCGGCAGCCCGGGAGCCTCGCGCGGGGAGGGGCGGGGCGGGGCGGGGCGGGGGGCGGGGCCGCGCGTCAGCGAGGGGCGGGGCGGGGCGCGCGCCGGCGGCGAGGGGAGCAGCAGGCGGCGCCACCGCCCCGCCAGGAGGGGGGGGAAGGAAAGGGAAGGGGAGGGAAGGGGGGCAGCCCGCTCTGGGGACACCCCCGGCTCCTCCACCCGCCTGACCGCGGTGCCGCCCGAGGGGCGGGAAAGGGTGCGAGTGGGGCAAGCACTTTTCATGGAATCATGGAATGGTTTGGGTTGGAAGGGACGTTAAAGCCCATCCAGTTGCACCCACCCTGCCACGGGCAGGGACACCTCCCACTAGGTCAGGCTGCCCAAATCCTCATCCAGCCTGAGCAGCTCCAGGGATGGGGCAGCCACAGCTTCCCTGGGCAACCTGTGCCAGTGCCTCACCACCCTCACAGTGAAGAAATTCTTCCTTATGTCTAGTCTAAATCTGCCCCTCTCTAGTTTATACCTGTAGTCCCCAATCCTATCACTACTAGCCGTTGTGAACGGTCCCTCCCCAGCTTTCCTGTAGCCCCTTCAGGTACTGGAAAGTCATTATAAGGTCTCCTCGGACCATTTGTTTCTCCAGACTGAACAACCCCAACTCTCTCAGCCTGTCCTGTATGGAAGGTTCTCCAGCCCTCTGATCATCTTTGTAGCCCTCCTCTGGACCCGCTCCAACTGCTCCATATCCTTCTTACATTGAGGATTCCAGAACTGGACACAGTACTCCAGATGACATTTCACAAGACCAGAATAGAGGAGCAGAATCACCTCCTTTGACCTGCTGGCCATGCTTCTTTTGATGCAGCCCAGGATACGGTTGGCCTCCTGGGCTGTGAGTGCACATTGCTGGCTCATATTGAGCTTCTCATCAACCAGCACCCCCAGGTCCTTCTCTGTGCAGTTAATAAATCAGCGTCACTTTCCTTAGCCACTACAATCAAACATCCGTGAGCATTGTTGCTCCTCTGGTGTCGTCCAGCAGCCATCGCCATGCCACAGCAGCTCACTGGAGGCATCATGGGCAGGCAACAGCAGCGCCTTCGGGAGGTTGAAGGGTTTTCTCAAGGTATTAGTGCTTAATGCCATTTAGAATCAGGAATTGGATAAGAGTTGCCTGGTGGGTTTTTTGGGGGACACCACTTGCTTGGAGATACCTTATTGTGCCTGGCGCAACTGAGATTAAGGGTGAGCGTAGACGGGCTGGTCTGCAGTCTCAGAATCATAGAATCATAGGATTGTAGAATGATTTGGGTTGGAAGCGATCTTAAAGATGATCTAATTCTACCACCCTGCAATCGGCAGGGAGACGTCCAACTAGATCAGGCTGCCCAAGGCCCCATCCAACCTGATCTGCAGGGCTTTTTGTTGGAAAACGAACTTTCTATTCTTCTAGCAAAGGCAGAAATTTATGGTAGTCAGAAGACAAGCTAGAAAATACATTCCCCGGATGTTTTTCAATAAAAACTAGCTTTCTTTTATTTGTAGCCACTAACTCACACAAGTAGCATTGTATTTGACAGATACGGTTGATGTTTCTGCTGTTGGATTTCTTTTTTTAATTTTCCATCAAAACACGGTTTCTTTCAAGACTGAACAGCCACTGCCTTCATGAATATCCTGTTCTCTTCCTTAGATCACCTTAGACCTTTTGATCACCTGCATTCACCAGCACGAGGGGCTTATGTCCAGGGAAAGGCATCTTCTCTGCTGATCAGAGCTGTCCTGCAGTAGTGTATTTTGGTGGTATCAGAAGATGGCACGGCCAGGCTCCATCGAGTTTGAAGAGAGCTTGATTTCTTTAAGGCCTATGAAAACTGTTAGGCAGTTGCACTTTCCATATGAAGTTTGCATATGAAGTTTGAATACTTAAATTCCTCTTTGGCAAAACCAAATACAGACTAACTAGAAAGTGTTAAACTTCACCCGTTCTTGAGAGGAATTTTAATAGAGTTTTGAACGCTCCTTCTTGTATTTGATATTTAGATGTCTAAAATGTTATATACATGCTATATTTATTCAGTTCATTAAAAAAGAAATTCCTGGATTGATTTGCTTTGACAGTGAGGGAAAAGGATATTTTCCCCCTCATCACTTCAATTCTAGTCTTTTTCTAAAGGTAGTAAATACTAATAATGAAATTACTTCACTTTAAGGTATGATTATCTGTATTGATAGCCCTGGCAGAATGAGCTGTGCCCTAATCAGCTCAGTATATACGACTGTATTGTATATACATCTTAATGTATATATAACATGCTATATGTATGGTTGTATGGATACACATGCTCCTGATCTAGTGGAAGGTGTCCCTGCCCATGGCAGTGGGGTTGGAACTACGTGATCTTTAAGGTCCCTTCCAACCCAAACCATTCTACGATTTTACGATTCTATGTACTATACAAACATAGGTATGCCTGATATTATAGAGCGTATGTGTCTTGTGTGGATGAGAATAATGGGGTATGGTAATGCAGAAGGCATTTTGAGATGCTGCAAATATCCTGTAGATTAGTGTTTTTTTAACTGAGATTCTGTTAAGATTATAGTAGCATTTTTTAAAAACATCATGTGTTTAGTATTTCTCATGCCTGACTTAGTTATATTGGTTAACGGATTCCAGTGTTATGTTGCTGTGCCATGTTGCTAAACCTTAACAAAGATCTGTGAGATATTCATAAAAGATGTATGTGATATGTATTCAGCTATCTTTGAGTTGTATTCCAGAGCTAACCCAGTGCTTGTGGCACCAGTTAGAAGTTACAGTCAATATTCCTAGAGAATTCCGAAGGGCATGAGAGAAATAATTAGATTTTGCCAGGTCACAGCTGCTCTAAAGTACTGAAAGGTCTTTAATGTGCTCTTGCAAGCAGATTTTTTGACTGCATTTTTTAAATGTAAACTCCTTAAATATACTTGTTAAAAACATGGGTAGCTTTTAAAATATTTTCCACAAAAAAGTTGTATGTTGAGAACTTGACCATGTTCAATGTCTTCTTCTTTCAACACAGAAAATCAAAACCTTTTGAATTGCAGGAGAATGGAGGAAGTTTGTTAATGATGAAGGAGTTACTCATATGCGGGAAATGAAAATATGCATATGTAACACAGATGTATCAAACCTTACAGTATAATGAGATATTTTAATTGAATTTCTAAGTTAAAATAGTCTTTTACCTGTATTTTGTTTATAAAATTAATTAATGCTCATGATATGGAAATTAAAGTTCTTGTCAGACCTATAGGGAAATTACCTTTCCAAGACATGGCAATCTTGTTAACGTTTAATGGGCTGTGAGTATTTAGGAAGTCAGAGATTGGAAATTCAGAGTGCTTACACTACCTAATGTGTTTCAAAGGCTTTTAATGCAGGTTTATAACACACATTTGTAAGGTGCTATTAGGTGAATGTGATAATGATGATGCTTAGTCGTTGGTTTGGTTTTTTTTTTCCTGAGCATCCTGATGGTATGATAAGAATCAAAGTTCTGGGAACTCTCTCAGCCAAAGGTTGACCTGAATGACTCTTGCTATGACTCGACAGGCGTTGTGGATCTATTTTGTCCTGCTGTAAATCAGGTTCCAGTCATAAACATTTCTGGCCAGGACGTTTATGAAATGTTGAGAAGCCAAATACATTGACCGGGAAGTGAAATGGAATCTGAGATCACTCATCCTCAGTGCAGAGGAGAGGGAGCTGTCTTCAAGCATTGAAACTGAACCATTACTTCTCCAGGCTTCTCTAGGACAGATTTCTTTTAGATAAAGCTGAGAGTAATAGGTTGATATTCAGTGAAATAACGTGAAATGAACGTTAGTGGTTTTTAGCTTTAGGCTTTTATCAGGTTATATTGATTTTTCAAAGCAGGCTGTCCCAAAGCCCAGCTAGGCATTAGTTGATTTGTAAAGACATCTAAGAAAAGAAAATGCTATAATATATGAACTTTTATATGATACATGTCCTGTAAGGTTTTCTGTTATTGACTAAGTACAGTTTCTCAACAAATGCCTATTGCAGTTTGTATTAGAGTTTAAGCTTTAAATGTTCTGAACCATTTCAAAATTACAATCCAATTTTGGATACATTCCTTCAAAAATAAATGCCTGTCAAATTCAGCTTTCAGCATTGCATATGTACATAGAGTACCTTGTCAATGTTGGTGCCGCAGCTCTGTATCAAATGCAACAAAAATGAGAATGCAATCAAGCAAGACAGTCCGTGATGGAGCTAGAAAGGTTCAAAGAGTCTAAAGCTAAATAATCGTTTAAAATCGGGTGGGCTCAAGAGTGCTTCCCACCGCTCAGTGTTTGAGAGGCAATAGTTGTAATTGTGATTATTCTTTTGTTCTGTCTGCTTTCCTCTCTAGGGCTGGCTGTCCTCATTTTAAGAGTTAGGCCACAGTAACCCAGGTTAGGGGACAAGCAGGTTTGAAATTATGGGTTTCACTGGTGTTGGGGCACAGCCTGGACTTTAGGTCCTTCTGACTTCACGTGCACATACACTGTCGCTCTCCTGCCTGCTAACACATTTCTCCTTCCCTCGTGGAGGCATTTCCAGACACCACAGGGACCAGCAGCATGACACTTGCCAACCATATCTTGGGCTGCATCAAGAGGTGTTTAAAAGACGGGTGGATGAGGTGCTGAGGGACATGGTTTAGTGATGGATAGGAATGGTTGGACTCGATGATCCAGTGGGTCTTCTCCAACCTAGTGATTCTATGAGTCTATGAGTCTAAGGGCCAGAAGATTAGACCACTGCACCTGTGATTTCTACCATTCCTTTCTCATCTTCCCCCCCGCCCCTTCCTTCTTTCCAACTCTCCTAAACAGCCCCAGGGAAAAGCCCTGACAACTCAGAAACACCCCTGATGCAACCACATCTCTGTTTTCCCTAAGGCAAATAAACAGTTTGGCTTATCAGATTATTTGCTATTGAGAGCAAAATTAGGTCATTTAATGGGGTACTTGAAATTGCAAAGCCTATGAGTAAGGTATTTATTTATTTTTATTATTTACAGACCTTACAGAAATGGGTATAGAAGGCTGACTGGGTAAAGTCCCTACCAAGAAAATATGCCCCTAATGCTTAAGGCTGATTGCCTTTTGTATTGAGAAGGTAATTTCCTCTCTTAGATGTCAAACCATGAAGCCACCGCAACAAAATTTTTAGGAGAAATAGAGCTAACTCCTTCACAGTTATGAAGAATATGGAGCTTGTGCTTGCAAACATGAGAAAGTAAGCGATGCTGTCAGAACAGAACAGACTTCCCGTAAGCTTGACGTGGCTTTGAAAGTGCGTTAAAGGAAGAAAAATAGCGTTCCCCCAAAACAACCTTGAACAATTTACCTGAGATTGTTAGTAATGTCTACTATGTGCAAGGAAGAATCCCATAGAGGACAAAACTGCTATTCTTCCCTGAGGGTATTTCTTACATTTGCAAATTCAAGTTTTTATGGATGCAGCCTCTACTGAGCTGAACAAAATGGTAAATGCATTTTTGTGCCTGCCTTTATATAAATGGTCCTATCAGTAGAGAAATACTTAAAAGAAATAAAAAATAAAATTCCTCAAACCTTCTGAAATGCCAGAAAAACAATTTTGGGTGCAGTTTTGTTCTTGGACTCTTTTTCTTAGAGTTTTAATTGCTGCTTATGCGACAGCTGCCCAAAGTTGGCCTTCAAGAATAGAGACATGACGCAAGGCAGCGGTGATTTGTGGCTTGCTGAGAAGGGGCTTGGGATGGATGATTCCTTTCTGTCTCTGTTCCTGGTTTTTCCTGTTGGTTTTATGAACACTTTGCTGCTCCTACTGTTGACTGCTTTGATACCAAGCAGGCATCCGTTTGGTGGAAATGCATGTTTCTTGTTGGGTTCCTTGGGTCTAGCAGGTGTATATCCTGTGGAAGGTTAAATGTGCTTTCTTCATTACTTGAGAAACTGGGTGTTTTTCAGGAGACTTTTTAAATGAAAAATATGTGTGCTGGAATTTAAATAACAAAATATGAAAGCATTACCATAAGTGCACTTAGATTACAAGTTATCCTGAACTGTTAGCTCCCTAGATGCGAGGATTATTTGACTGAATGTGATTTCACTTTACAAAATTAAGACCAGTGCTCACATTAAATATCTTGACTCAAAATGAGATTCTCTCAGACAAAGAAATATTTTTAGAGAGAAGTTAACGTTCCCCTGGTGATGATTTTTATGGTGGAATTTCGCGTCTTCTGAGGCAGAGGTTTAAACAATTGCACGTAGCTAAAAGAACAGTTGTATTTTCTTATGCAACTTTCATAAATCTTAGTTCTTCATAGCTATATTCTGAAAGCTTGGGAGTCACATTATTTCTCGCGAGTTTGTTTTCAGGCTACCAAAATAGTTCTTCTACTGCTCCTTTCTCTGTATTTTGTTTTATTTCCTGATAGCGCCAGAGATTTTGCCGCCTCTCTCTTTCTTCTCACCATTGTCAGCCTCTCTCTGCCAGGCTTTCTGCATACACCCTGCCTCTTATCCACCTCCTCTCCTCTGTCTGCAATTCCCAATAGCTATTCTCCTCCACATCAAACCCACACAGGACTGCTTACATTCCAGCTCTTTGTGCAATGATCTTGTGCCACGAGAAGCTGCTTCTTCTAAACTTTCTTCTCTCCTTCATTGTCCTCCTTTGGCTCCCTTTTACATGTTAAAGAGTTTCCTATTTTCTTTCCTTCTTCTATTGGTCCCAAGTTAGCTGAGCAATTTCAAAAAGTTCACCTAATGTTGCAAAATTACAGTGGCCGAGGTCTGTGCAGTTCTGTAATGTATTAGTTACCCATTTTGAATATTTAGCATTCATCGTAAACTTAAAGCAATTGCATGGATATAGTGCTGGGGAAGGCTTAGGTGGTGATCTGTTATCTCTAAAAAAGTGTACAGCCCCCACTTTGCATGCAAATCAAATACAAACATTAGCATGCTATTTTGGCCAGATACACCACCCTAGTCATTTGTGCTGTTTGTGTCTAGTCTGTGTTAACATCTAGCAATGAGCTGGAGTCTGTGCACTTGCTGATTTGCTTGTGTAATACCTGGTTTTGAAATTATGAAAGGCTACATGACAGTGCTGAATATATGAATAACTCAAAAGTGTTTATTCTTAGGAAGAGCTAAGTTTACATTGTCTGAACAGATTTGTTTAGTCGTAAGTAGGGTTGATTATTCTGTCTATGTCTGTTCAGCAGGAGAGGGCGTTTCAGAAATGGCTTTGCAGGACAGCAGTTAAGGCCGTTGGTAGAAAATTACAAGTTGATATGGTGATTAAAAAGAAGTTAACAGGAATTCTGAAATTTCCCTGGCCTTGGAGAGTGTAGTTACATTTGATGAGATTCTGACTCAGAAAGAGGATACATATGCAGAAACTTTATCTCAGTTGAGAAGACAAGCCGCTCTTGTACAGGAATCAACTCCACCAGCACCATCTGTGTGAATCAGTGTGGAAGCTGGCTTGTCTTCAGCATCTGCTGGCTGAATGTGCTGTGGAAAGCTCCTTGTAGCTCAATAGGAAAAAAAGTAGTTTTAAGGCTTATATGTATTCTTTTTATATTTGCTTTTCCTAGTTATACATTATTAATCCTGATTTTACTTCTTGCCGGTGAAATTTTTCTCTAGAATTTACCTGGAATTAAAAGGAGAGCTCATTTACAAAGTGTTGGTGTGCTTGGTGGTAGCATACTGTGTCCTTTTGAGTCTCAGAAAAGCATTCATGTTGGAGGGTTTCCCGGGTATATCTAGAGTGATCCCTCCTCAGTGTTCACTGTCCCAGTCGCAACACCTGGAGAGAATGACTAGGAACACTGATGAGTGGAGAGCAGCTCTCCCCTGCCAGGGGTCTGCCCAGAGCTTGCTGGTAAGCAGGGAAGTGAGGAGAAGGCATGAGACCTGGGAATTACTTAGAAAAGGTGATGGGCACGTGTTATTTAGTTGGTATTCCTTGCTGCTGCTGAAGATAAAGTTCCTTGAAGTGGTAAGAGATTGAAGTTTCATGGGAAATAGGATCTGAAAGTCATTTCAAGCTTAGTATCTGGAGCTGTGTTCTCCTTTTATTTTTTCTTCATTAATCCATCTTTAATCTCCTTCCTTAAATTTTTTGTTCATTGGCCTTTTGTGCTAATTGCTGCTGCCAATCCCAAAGCCTTGGGGGAGGTGTTGGGAGTCTTGAAGAGAAGCAACCTGTGGAGACCCATGAGACCTTCAGCTCTGTGACTCAGGGAAACGAAGGCATTTTGGCTGAGCTCAGGACGTGTGTGCCAATCTTGTCTGAGAAGGTGACAGCAGTGGCTTTCTTAGTGAAGGACAGAATCTTTCTGACTCTGGATGGTTCAGAGAAATAGGAGATTGCAGAAAGCAAGATAGAAATTTTGAGGTGCAGGAGCTCTGCATTTGCGGAACAGTTTCATCAAGGTCATGTGTTTTATCTTGGTCCTTGGTTTCCTCCTCACCTTAAAACTAAGAAAAACAAACAACTCATACCTTTTGCAGGTGTAGTAGAACATGCTTTTGTCTCCCCTAAGAGTTGTCTATGTTACAGTAGATTCGTATCAAATTCATTGATGGGGAAAAATTTCCAAAGCTCCTTAACAGTTGCTCTCCTACCTACTCCTCCCCACTAAACCCCACAACTCTCCACTGAAGTTTAGTGCCATCAACACCAGAGGCTAAATCTTCATTCTCTTTGAAGAAGAGTTAGAGAGAAGGTCAAAGACAGGCCTAGGTCTTCTAACCCAGCAGGTAAAGTGGAAGGCCTGTAATACAGTCGTTATAGTGTAAGTGATGTTGTGGAATAGAAAGATAAGTGATATACACTCTTAGGTGATCTTGCTATCTATTTCTTTGCTTGGTAGTCTACCACCAAGCAGTCTACTGGGTTATAAAACCAGAATATAAATAAATATATAGTTTTCAGGTATTAAGACAAAACTTGTAGGTGCAAAACTCAGTTTTGCAGATTCCTATGAAAGCAAAAACTTCTTGTTGGTGTGACTAGTTGGACCTATGATCTGAATAAAATGTGGTATGCCTGTAGTCCTAATGAAAGCATTAATTTGTCTATTTCTAGATAAGCTGGATTTCAGATGCAATAACATGTGTGAGAAATACTTAATTTCTACTTAATGATGAAAAAAAAATCTTAATTTGAATGAGAGAAACAGACCAAGTCCCCTAATTAAAACTGGAGTAGTTCTTGACCTTAACAATGGTTCTTTAAAATTGTGAATTTCTAAAACCACCAGTGGTGCCTGAACTAGCACATTATTTATAGTTATTGCTCAGTTGATAGACATCTCAGTATGTCTTTTGATAGATTAAAAAAACCAGAAGATGCTTGTAAGAATAGCAGCATAGTTTTAGACACAAAGCTTCAAACATTTTCCAAATAAAATGACCATACTATCCCCTGAGATACAAAGTATGTTTTTGGGAAGTAACGTTTGAAACATTTGCTTTTGTAGTTTTAAAGCACTAAACCTAGAAGTTTGCCTTGCAGATGCCAGTAGATGCAACACCCAATGTCCAAGAGAAGCTCAGGAAGAGCTGTTAACAGCTGCACTGGGAAATTACCTCATATTTAAATATGAACACGTCTAAAAATAACCCCAGTGAGAAATGAAAACTCTATTTGTTGTTAGCTTGCCTAGCATTTGTCTTTATTTCTAGTTTACGCTATTTTATGTTATTGTTCATGGATCTAACAAAGCCTATTTCATTTCTCCTTGATCATTTTTCCCAGGGGACGTAGAGAGGCTCTGATTGCAACTGTAAATTCTTTAGTGAACAAGTCATGATTGCTATGGATTGTTCAACCACAATAATTCAGGCCTGTGCTGGGTCAGCGCTGTATTCTGTGCACACAGTGGAGCCTAAAAGCATGTAACAGAAGGGACTCAGGTTATTGAGTTCAGTTCCCTGATACTCCAGGCAAGAGCATCTAAAAATGGGATTTAACAATACAGCTGGGCTGTTATAATGGCTGGCTGCTACCACAGAGGGCAGCCCCGTCTCCTCATTCACATCGCTGCTTGTGTTTGGCCAATCTTTTAGTGAGTTCAGCTGCCAGAGAATCACACTTCCTCTCAAAGTAAAATATGTTCTGCTGGTGCTGCTTTTCCATCCAGCTGATGATGGAGCTAGACAAGTGCTGGTGGCTGTGCTATTGCAAAAAGGAAGTGTGATCATCCACGTCCACTGCAGCTTGGTGCTTAGGTCAGGTGTGCTGTGCGATGGAGCTGAAGTTGGCTTTTGTGGTCGCTTTAGTTGTACTGCAGGTATGCTTTTCAGAAAGATAAAAAGTTGAGTTTCAAGCTTCGACAGAGGCTCTGCTTAGTGTCCACAGATTTAGTGGAAACACTGTGTTTATGTGTATGCGTGGAGTGGTTTCAAGTAGAATGCATCAGCTGGAAAAGCAGATGATCCAGCTCTGACTGACAGCCAGTGTCAGTGCACGTCACAAATTGCTGCTGGCTCAGTTTCACTTATTTGTTTATTTACTTCACCATTCTGTGCTGTCTGCAAAACAACTCCAAAGCCCTGCTGCCTCCTACTCTTAGCTGTGTGCTTCCACTATCACTGTGCAGAGTTGCTTCAGTGCTGCATCTGTGAACTTCTGCCTCAGAACTCTCGTATAAACTTGTTCTTAGTAAATGTGTGAGTTTGGCATATGCAGCTATCAACTTTCTTATGGTTTATGTCATCTGTCATATTACTACAAAAACAGTTCTCTTCTTTGCTTTTTAATTTCTGAAACTAAAAAATACTTGGTTCTTTCTGTAACCTGTAATGCTAAATCTGTTGTATTTTTAAAAGTCATAGATACCATGACATGCCGAGACTGTTACTGTGGAATTATTTTGCTGTTTTCCCGATGGCCCTAAGGTTTTTAATGTGTTGGCAAAATGCCTCAGCAAAGGGATTGTGGTATTGGCATGGGAACTGGCAGTTTCGTCAAATAGTGTGGCAGCTGTTCATTTTGTCATGACTAGCAGCCCTTTGGTCTTTTGCAGTAGGGTGCTTATGTTACTTAAATTTTCAAGCAGGAACAGTCTCATGTAACTACTGATGAAAAGTGCAGCATTTATTCTGGTGGCCACCTGATGGGTGAGGTTGCTGCTTGGTAGCTACCAAGGACAGTACAATTGGTTAATACTACGGAGCCAACAATGAAACACAACTGCTTTCTCATCCAAGGCTTCCTGGGGCTCTTTTCTGTCTTAGAGTTGAACAACAGTTAATATCATTGGCCATTAATAGCTTTTGGAGTGATGGCTGGGAAACCTGACTGTAACCAGTGTAAACCTAGGCATGCTGTAGAGAAATGGAGGGAAATGGCAGTTTGTCTTTGCTATGAGAGCCCAGTCTGTGAAAGACTGCATAGTAGAAAAACATGTTCATATATGTTGGGCCAGAGAGCCAAGAGGACATAGTAGGGTTTTGCCTTCTCATTTCAGCCAGCAAACACGTTGCTGTGTTGTGTTTGCGGCAAAAAGCAGAGGTAGATGAGAACGAAGGCAGCTGCAGCAGCTAAACCATAAGTCATTTACAAGAATAATGATGAGGCATCGCTGCAACAGGCACTGACCTGTTGCTGGCCTGTGAAGGATCACACCTTTCCTCTTTGAAGCTACACAAGTTTAATACTTTTTACCTGAAAATGTTGTAATTCTGTTGGATATCCTTATAATACTGTAGATAGATTTACATATATTTTTTATTTCATCTCGTGGCAGGAATATGTTCCTGGATTATAGGCACCTTTTTGAAATTGCAAATTAAGGTTCCTTTAAAGTTTTTGGATTTGCCGGCTGAGCTAAGTCTTTTTGGGATTGTTTCAAAAGTGGGTGTTGTAAATTTTAGAGGCGTTACTGTGTTGTTTAGAAAACAGATGTTATTTGATGTCTTCAAATCATCTGACTTTTTCTGGGTTAAGAGGGAAAACGCTGCAGACAAAGAGGACTCTGACAACCTCAGTTGTCAATTTGTGTGTCCCTATTTCCTGCCAGCTACTTCACCTCTTTCTGCCTGATTTAGTCATCCACACAGTTAGTGGTGTGTCTACTTTAATGTTGGTACTTGAGGCCTTTGTTTTGAGTCTGTTATTTGACATGGAGTTAATAGAATATGCCTTTTGAAATTTTAGAACAATTACTTTGTGATAGTATATTGCCGTGATTTGCAGCCCAGAAAACAAATTGATTGGGAGCACAGGAGTAAATAGTCTGCTAGAATAAGAAAAAAAAAATAGAAGAATAAAGTAAATATTTTATGCTCCTACAACTTTTTTTTGTAATTGAGTATGACTGATTTTCTCCCTGTCTGCGCTCTGCACACACATGCACATACATATTTTCCTTACATTCCAACTGTTTCTGATCAGAGCAGCTAGTTTCAAGCAAAAATGTTGTTAGGAAAATTTGCCTAGAAATGGCAGCTATTGAAAGATTAGAAGCAACTGAAAACAAAATATTGTAAAAGAATTTCTAATGTAATTGTAACATAATTTGTTGCTGCTCTTGCTCTGCTGTGGCATGATTAAGTTCTGAATTTGAATCAGCTTTTAAAAGAAAATGCTTAGTTTCATTCCACAGCACAATTGGCAACTAAATAAAAGTTCAGACTGTTTTTTTTTTTTTTCCAGCTCTCTTTTCACAGAGAAAGAAAAATGTACGTAAGAGTCTTTTGTATTTTGCAGAGAGGAAGTGTGGCACAATAGCCCGTTGAGGGAAAGCAATTCCGATAATCAGTTTTCTGTACTACTTATTACAACTGGTCAGGACTGGGTTTTAATTAAATTTTAGGGATAAAGGACAATAGTGTGTGCTAAGGATGGCGAGTCAGCTTAAACTTAGAATTTCCTGGCTTTTATCCATTTCTGTGCCAGGTCAGTAGTACTTAAATGTATGACTTCAGATGGGATTCACTTGTATAGAAACTAATAACTGTTGAGGTTTTAGGAATTCTTCAAAGAGTCTCTTCTGACTTCCAGAGGAGGAGTTGGTTCATGAGGGGGCAATAGGACTGTGGCACCTGGTAATGGACCCGTCCTGTGCCCAGCTTCAGCACTGTGTGTTTGTACAGTAAGCTGGTGAGTTTGTTAGTAATTATTTTTAAAATATAAAATATAGTGATTTCAAAAGGACAGTTTATTAAAAGCTGGTGCTTTTTGACTCTTAAACGTTTTGTGTCATGTTCAGAGAGAATGAATTAAAGCAGCTTGGTCTGCGATTATGACATATAGCATGACCTTCTGTATAATGGAGTCCAAATAACCTCTCAACATTATTTTTTTGGTATCAGAGCTGTCACAGGCACAACTTCAAAAAGCATCTGATCTTCCAAGGTGAAATGAAGAATCTACTGCGTATCTTAAATATGAACTGTTGCAGGATTGCCCTCCAAACTGCCCTCACTTTTTAGTTTGTGATTTGTCTGGCTTCAGTGGCTTTGGACATTCTCCGTGAGATGAGTAATCTACTTGATAAGAGTTCTCACACATTCTGTGTTTTAATGTTTGCAGGTAAATCACTCTTAACTTGCTTTTGGATACATATATTGATTACGTTACTCCACTTGCATGCATTGAAGCAAATTTTCTAGGTTTTTAATACCATTTTGTAGAGGTTTTCTAGTGCTTTTCTAGAGCCATTAACATTTTTTTCTCCCGAGTGGATACAGCTGCAGCAGTGATAGCTTCACATAGCGCTCTACCAGCAGACCGTTTGAATTCTTTACTGATAGAAGCCCCACTTCTACATAATTCTTGCCATACTCTTTTGTCAGGAGAGCAGCCTACAGACCTTTTTAAACCAATCTTGTAGAAGCCTGTTTCTCAGATGCAGCTAGATTATTAAAAAATGAAAAGCGAAACGGGCTGTCCTACAGGATGAATGGAATTTTGCTTTTGTAAGCTCTAATAGTACACAAGAATATTTTAGAATCTTGAACCGGTATTCCTGTATGTTTATTTATGAACAAGGACCACTGTTTCAGTGTCTGCTTCATGGGGCATGGTATTTATTAGTTAAGTGAATAAACCATAATAATTTTTGAGAACTCCAAACACTATATCAGTATATATTTAATTTACCTGCTGTGAAAGGGAACGCTGTGTCACAAACTTTCCCTTTGCTTTTGTGGATAATATGCTCAGCTAAACTGATGTGTTACTTACGTGCTGTGCTGTACATAAGCATTAAAGTAATTTTTCAGCAATTATGTGAGAAATTAAGAAAAAACTAACAACATGATAAAACAATTCACAACTTATATCTTTTGTATAATATCTGTCTACTTTTTAGCTGATATTTTATATTACATTTGGGGTATGGGTTTGGATACCTAAAATTTGAAAAGCTTTTAGTCCTAAAAAAATATGGTCATGAATTAGTTCATTTTAATCTAGAATTAATTTCATTTACTAAATTGTAAACCTCTTGAAAATGGAGGCGCCTATGAATTTTGCTGACACATCCTTAAAGTGAACACTGCTAGCTTCACAGTACACAATTGTATAAACAATGTTAATAAGCCTAATTATTAAGACTGTAAATATTTGGATCGGTATTTGTCATAGCATTTTGTTAGGGCAGGTTCCTGTACTGTATTTATTCTAGGTCTAAGGCATTTGCTGCTTTTACACAGATGTTCAGAATCAGTATATTCAGGCTGCTTATTCCCACTCACTTTCATGAATCATTTGAAAAGGGAGGATGGAAAACACTGACAATGTTAACAAATGCAATCCTAGAAAAACATTCATAAATACTTCCTGCACGCCTCCAAAAGCTTGAATTAGCCATAAATTCAATGCGAGTCTATGAAATTGATACCTGTTACCCATTTTTTTCCCCCTGTGTTTGTGCTGTAAATGGTACAGGGAAGGCTATTGAGTAATTTTGCTCAATGATGGGTTATATATTGCTTTTACAGAGACCAATTTTCTACTTTAGACAACAAAAGCTCTGGATATTTTTTTTTTATTCTAATAGCTGAAAAATTATTTCAGCTAGTCTTGCTTATCATATAACAATAAAGCTTTAGGGCAATTGACCTGCTGACCTTAATTCGCAGGAAACTGTCACATTTCTTCTTCATTCCTTTGTTCAGCCTAACAATGTGACTCAAAATACTACCGAGCTTTAAAGTTTCTCAGCGTTGTAAGGTCAAGCTTTGGTCGCCATAGTTACAGTTCAGCTCTGCAGGTCAGAGGCCAAATAGATTAATGATGTCAGACACATCTTTAAATGCTTCTTACACTGCTTCGCCATGCGGTAAGCAGCTGAGCATATTTGATATGACAAAGGCTTTCTTAAGTCTTGCTAATAGGAGGATCTTTGGAGACATCTGATGGAAAGGTCCTTTCCGCTGCACACTGGCGTTCAATATCGAGCAATGGTGGGCATCGGCAGTGGGCCGTTTCGGTTCACACTGTCAGAAGAATATTGCAAAGAGTGGATAAATAGCTGCGGCTCCCCTGTGCCTTTCTTTCTGGCCATCCGATTCCTTTGTCCAGGATTCAGTCCGGTGGTTAAAAGCCTCAGAGAGGATGTAAAACAGTAAGTTGGAAGAATATATTAGCATTCTTGATGAAAGACGTGCTCTCTCCTTCACAGTGGTGAGGTGATGTGCAAGCCAGGAGTCATGTGGTTTATGTGCCTGGTTTCTTTTAGTTATTAATAAAAGCCCTGCTTCATGCATGTAAGTCTCACAAATATTAAAAACGTATCTACGTCCTTCCTCTAAACAATGAGACTTTTTAAATTAAAAAAGGAAATATGGCTCGCTTGATGAATTATATGGGTTCCTCATGGAATAGGCCTTGGTGGTTTGGTCTAATGTAGCATGTTTGTACCAGAATTCAACAGGACTGAGCCACTATATGATCATTTTAATTTACAAGCAAGAAGCTTTTTCCTTTATAAGAGCTTATTACACACCTGGACTATTGCGTTTTTTTTTCAGAGAATGATGTGCATTGCACAAAAATGAGAAGTTGTGGATGATCTTACATCATTGATATCTTGTTTTTTTAAGAAAACCCAAACCCAGACCACCCCTAAAAGCAAGGAAAGTTCTTTCGTGTGCACTGTATCCAAGTATCTTCAGCAAACCCCTTATTTTGAAACACCATCTGTTGACATGGAAGCATCATCTTTTGACATGGAAATCCAACTAATGGCACGTGTATGTCAACAAAATGAATGAAAATAATAAAAAAGTTTATTGTGAAGTGTGTAAAAAAATCAATATTTTTCATTATGTATATATTCTACCCTTCACCAAAATGCATTATCAATTCATCATTGGGATAGCTGACAGCAGGAAAGTATGGACTGTTTGTAAAAAACTAATTTAGCGGAAGAGTGGAATCACAGCCTCTCCTTAGCTGAAAGTGCTGGTGGATGGAAAAGTAGCGTTGGTTCTGGGAGGGCCTGGTTTCCCCAGGGCTGTTTCACAGCCTTTTCTTGCAATTGGTAGAACTGGGCAGTGTTTCTTTTTCAACCCACTGGAAATGATTGTAGCAGAAGGATTTGGAAATCTGATGATCAGCAAAATAAAGGCTGATCTGTCGGGGCTTATTCTGTTGTACCATATTAGGAGAGTAACAAACAAACATTTATGTTTTTTAAAATGAGAGTCAATACATTACTTCTGCCTTTGAAAGGTGCATTGTTAGCTTTTTTGATAGTTTTCCTAAACCTTTTTTATTGTAATATTTGGTACTTAACAGGTTCCATTCCTTTCAGTCTGAAGTCCATGAATGCAAAGTTGTCTTTATGCCAATACTGATGAAGTATGGACCACTCCAATCAGGAGTGGAGTTAAATACTTTATTGGTTGCTGCAAGGGGAAAGAAGGGACTCCTTATTTTCTGGTATTGCCTTTCCAGCCCTGTAGGATATACTGCAGTCTCTTTTTTTATAGCGCTCTCATTGACTTGGCCCAGTGCAGTTTCCTTTTCTTCAGCTGAACATTAACGTAGTTCTTGACAGGTTTCTATTTCTTCTGGTCACAGTGACCTTCTCCCCCAGCCCAAATTGTTTCACTAATATTCTCACATCCTCCCCTGTGAAAACATTCTGCTTTAGCACCCGTTTTTTCAGCCTACTCTGGAAATTTCAATTGCTTCAGCTCTCCTGTTGTATAAATTCTTGCAGTTTTTTTAGAGTTGTGGAGATTTTCAAACGTCAGCTGCATTTAAAAAGTTAACTGATATTTTAGAAGAGTATTTCTCTTAAAGAATAAATTGTGTTCTCTTCACCTTGGGAAAACTGCAGTGTTTCATGTATGTGACATATTATGTCCTGCACAACTGGGACTTATGCTATGGCGTGCAACAAAAGTGGGAAAGCGTATCTAAATGCAGTAGACTTGGGGCAGCGCTGCTAACACAGAAGAACAATATGCATCAATAGTAAATTGTTGATGGAGCACTATGCACTAAATGAGTGTGGCTCTGCTGGCCCTTGTAATGGTGCCATCCTGAGACAGGAAGAATTATTTTCACTGTTGACCTCTTAATGCAAAGGTATTCTTGCAAGATGAAAAAAACCACAGCTGCTGCAAACTCTTCCACTTGTTTCCTTACAGTTCTGTGGCCCTTTCAATGCTTTATCCCTAGAATGGCTCAACTAAAGTATTTCTTAATGTGGCAAGTACTGAGCTCGTGGCACTTCGTGCCCTCTGGGAGTTGTCAAATACTGCTGCTGGAGTTTGATTTGGCTGTGATCATTTGATAAACAGTAATGACACTATTCTTCATGGTCATTATTTTGAATCAATTTTATGTGATTGACAGAATCACATAATTAAGAAAGAAAGAAAAAAACCCCAACCTGTAACTCTAAGCACTAGCCAGCTCCTGTAGTGTTCTTGTGATGTGGGAAAATGTACGCATTACGACCTTTTGTGTATGGATTGATTTTGATGTTGAAAATGTAATGTAAGATCCCTTAATTTTTAAAGCCTTATCGTGTGTGCTTTGCTAGGTAACCTATTAGTATCATTAGCAACTATATCTAAAATTGTATTATTTTTCTGTAATGTTGGAAAAGAAAATCTGAGACTTAGTTTCCATGTCCCAGTGATGAAGTCTATTAAAGGGGTTTGCATCTCCTTAACTGATGAACTCTGTCGGAGGTGGACTACTGGAATGTAATAAAAGAATCATAAACCTGGTGAAACAAACACTGTAATATGAAAAAAAAGTATTAAGGATCTCTGGCTGCAAATTTCTGTGCCATACCTTTCCAAGACAGCCACTAAAACCAAGGAAATTTTCCAACTTAATAATGAGTTTATTTGCTAGATTTTAATTCATATGTTTTGCCACGTGTTGTAGCCATGTGTTCTGATGGCTTTTTGTCTTCATTAAATGCCCATATCCTTCCCTGGCTTCAACCACTGCATGAGAAGTTGCAGTGAGTACCTCTGCAAAACTCCTGTGTGAAGCAAATCCCTTTGTGCTGCCCAAGAGACCCTTTGAAATGACTGACAGCAAAGTGAACGTCCCCTTATTGGCTCTCCCCTCCTTTGAACAAAATCATGGCCCTTTTTTTGCAGCAACTTTTATTATAGCTTCATGAAGCCCCTGTTTTTCTCATTCTCTCATGCTCCATCAGTAGTCGCTGTGTCCAAGCGTTCATTTACAGTGAAACTTGAGGCACTGTTGCTGGCCCATGTTTTCCCCTATCTGAAAATAATTTTTCTTCCTCACAGTCTCCAGGACAGCCAGTGCTAGTCACTTCAAAGGTCTGGTTTCTCTCAGGGAAATAGTTGATAGGGATGGAAATTTCCACAATCCTTTCCTGATGTTAGAAGAGGAGCTCTGATTTACGTGAGATATAATTCTTGTAGTTTTACATTTTACAATTTGTGGACTTGCTTCTGGCCAGGATGTTATTAGATTTGGTATCCATTTTCTCAATAAAAAACTTAAATAAGAGGAGCCTGATCATGAAAATTCAGAAAGGGTACTGTTAAAGAATACTGAATATTGTAATTATTTTCTCAGGATATTAGGTTTTATATGAATGTTACTGTGCAAAACTTAGCTGCTCAAACACAATTTATGGTGAATTTTAGTCTGCTGAAAGTCTAAAACAATTTTAATGTGTTGTAATTGAGTGACCTCTGATCTCTTTGTGTTATCAAGTCCTGTGATTTTTCTTTTTTCTTGTTAAACTAAGCTCTTTGTTGGTGGCTGCAGTGAAGCCGATTATCCCTGTTTCTTATGTAACAGACCACTGTTATCCTCATCACTGCATAAAAATAAACCTGTTGAACTAAGTTTTCAGAATTTGTGTGTCTCAAAACATACATTTAGGATGCTCAAAATGAACACTCTTCATTCTCATGTGAAGCATGTTGTAATTGTCCTGGACTTTTAAAGTGGTGCAAAACCATATTTTTCACAGTGATTTCCTAAAAACCAAGGCATGTACCATTGCCCATGAGGTGTGGGTACGTGGGTGATTGTGTACAGTAACTTTTAAGCTGTTAGCCAATTTAAAGCAAATGTGAATTAAATGATGGGGGGAAACATGTAGTAACCAAATATACTGACGTGCTACTTTTTTAATATGAAGTTTAAAAAAATTATTGAGTGTCGTGTCTGATCTGATTGTCTGACTTTATAAGTGGTGTCTGGCAGAGTGGATGTAATTTGTGTACAAAAATGAAATGAGCGCTTAAGGGCAGAAAGTACTGCAGCTTTTTAAATATAAACACAAGCATAGTGCATGCTGCTTATAGAGGCCTGACTTTTTTCTGTATTAAATATCATCATTTACTGTGCACCACTACTTGGATAATGTTTCTTTTTAATTCCACTCATAGCTAATATCTTCATTTCCGTAAAGTGTCTAAGATTTCTTTTTGGTCAAGAACTCTTTTGAAGTGCCTGGCAGTAGTACTTGCAGCTGCATAAATGGTTTTGCACTGTAATTATGATGCCATTTCTCAAAGGTAAACAAGGAGAGAAACGAAAGGGGGCTTCCCCTAATCCTGCTTACATCCAAGAATGGCCAAAGCAAATCAGAGATTATAAAAATACTAACAGATTTAGAGAAAGTCAGGAGTTGGCATGGAGTTGCAGTAGGTACGTTGCTTTGCAGATGTTTGAAGTAGAAACTCAATAGTGTGATATACTTTGTATTAAAAAAAATATTTAAAAAGTTCATTTAGAAGCAGAGTTAAAGAGGGAAGCATTTTTCCCTTGATAGAACTGGAGATAGGGTAATCATCTTAGAGTAGGCTTGAAAATCAGAATGCATAAACAAAGTTCAGTTTAGTTGTACATGTATATCCTTTCAGCTGGTAGACCAAATTATTCTGATTGTTCCTCATCAGATTTTAGTCCTTCTGTTTCGTGCTGTTTATATTAACTTCCATTAACCTACATGTTTTGAGTGAAAGTTTAAAATGGGCTATGAAAATTGCTTTCATCACTTCCCAATTTTAAAATAAGCATCAACACTGGATTACTCTGTTCCTATAATAGATTAGTTTTAATCCACAACAACATAACCCAGAGTGACTGTGTGATTTTAAATGGAAATTTAAAAGTTTAATTTTTTATTTTGGTCAGCGATTTTAATAGATTTGCAGCACACGTAAGAAGGAGTTGTGTTTATTGAATGCTAGAAATTAGGTATTTAGGAGGTTTTACTTTTGCAGTTAAGATATCTGGTTCACTCTAATGTAATGCACTTACAACAGTAAATCTATAAATTGAGCAGCCTGAAGTTGCTGCTTCTATGTACAGGGTATCATTGAGTTTGAGTACATTTTCCATTCTTTTAAAATCATTGGTGATGAATATGGTCTAAGGATCCGAGGGTATAAATGTATATATCTAAAGCATTGTTGTTCACTGAATAATTCATGTGAAAGCTGCTCATAAAGCTTGGCTAGTAATGTATGTACCTTTGAAAGGTATTACCATCAATTTCTGACATGACTTTGATTTCCACTAATGATATATAACCAGGAAGACTGCTTAATCTGTCACTGTGCATAAATCACTGTATTTGGGTGGTCAAGGACCACTGTATTTGGTAGTTTGGGAATGTAAATCCCTAATCCATCACTGGTAAACTGGATTTCAAGTGCTGCTTGATATGTTCTGTTGTAGGTCTTTGTTTATAATGTATTTCTTGGGTTTAGAACTAGTAAGAGGTGAAACTGAGCAGAAAAACATTTATTTAATGCTAAAACCCCAGCACATAATACTCATTTGAATAAGGAGAACTAGAACATAGAGCAACAAAAGGTGAATAAACTATAAATGAGCTATGAACGACTGACCAGCTGTTACATTCTGTTTCAGAAGCAAAACAAATTAATGCAAAGGAAAAAAAAACAAAAAACAACCAAGGAGAACAGAAAGGGATTTTTGGAGCAAAACACAAATAAACATGTAGTGCCTAGACTGAAGTGGGAGGCCAGCTCAGTCATGATTGTAGGCAAGGATGCAGTTGTTAATTGTTTTGTAACGCTTTGCCCTTACGCAGCGTGCATACACTCACAGACACAGGGTGCACGTACGTGGTATATTTTATCGTCATTTCCCAGCTGAAGAAAAGCAGAGATGCTTTACCCAGTGCTATGGAAAGATTCAGTATAGAGCCAAGATTAGAATTTAATTTGATCAGCTTTTAGCGAGGAGAAAGCACGGGCAATTAGAAAGTGATGAAGAGCCTGTCAATACACTTATAGAATGCTTTGCTGGTGGAAAAACTATTCTGTGTAGTAAGTGACATGTTTGGGTGACAAAATATCACCAACTTTGTAAGAAATTAGTTCATTTTGTACAATTATGGCAGTTAGCTTCAGAACCACATTTTAAGCTGATCCTGTTGGAGGAAAACAAGGGGAATGAAGGGGATTATGATTTCAGGTTTTATGAACAGTGAAGAAAATAGCCTTAATGTTTTTATCTCTCAAAAATTGTGTTTAGTTTCCATCTAAATATAACAACTTTTGGGAATTAAAAAACAAGAAGCCAGAGGACAATGGAGCTGTGAGCAGCAAGTGTGATGGCCTTGAAATATTTAATCACGGTTTGGAAAAAAAGGACTTTTTGAGATTTTTGAACAGTTTCGCACAAAGGACACAGGACAGTCTGAAATGAATCCAAGCCTTTTGTATGTGTCACAGGAAATATGCATCCTGAAAATTAAATTACTGTTAAGTACTCTTGGGCGCTCTGGAATATATTGAAAACTAGTTAAAGAATCACAAACAGACTGGTTCAAAACAATGCATTCAGTTGATGAATCAATTGGCCATTTGCATTTTATGGAGATTAGCAGTATGTATGTCATTTCATTGCATCAGGCTGAAGTGATGGATGACAAGTAAACTTGTTTACTTTGAAGATAATACTTAGTTTGAATAGTTATAAAAACCCCAAATGTGTAAAAAGAATTTGAGGGAAGAGAAAGGTAATTATTTACTTTTGTGGAAAGTGTTTTGTGCATCCAGGGGAAAAAAAAAAGGCCTAGTAAGTAAAAAAATAGAGCAGTGAGTGGTTATGGTGAAAAGGGACTTAGTAGGTAGTAAATAGTAGAAATGATGGGTCTAACTTCACAATTTGGCGGTTCTGTGGAAAATTATAAGTTGTTGGGTTTTTTTCCTTAGTAGTAAATGGAAGTTAGATACTCATTAAACAAACGTAGCAGTTACTTACCGTGCTGAAATGGGCTACTGCAATGTACATAGGAGTTAGCCTCTCTAGCCAGCCAAAAACTCTCTAGCATCCTATCTCTCAGACTCAAAACACCAGGAGCCCCAAGATCTGGGGTAACATCTTGTCTCTTCCCTTGTCTCTCCCCAGACAGCTCTTGGCAGAGGGACATGGTCTGCAGGTAGTATATGAATGGAAAATTGCTAACTGAAGCCCTCTTGGAGGAAGAGCTTCAGCTCTTGACTCTTTACATCAAGTTGACAATGGAAGTTCTTGTGTCAAGAGCTAAAAGCAGGCTAATATAAGTTTTTCTTAGGAAGTGCAAAGGTGAAGGATGTTAGACAGATTTAAAAGTCATACAGAATCAAAAGGCAAAGCAACAATGCAGTATCTTAATTGGATACTATAAAAACATTTACTTCAGTATAGTAGTTAGCCTTTCATTGTTGTTTTGCAGTTTCTAAGACATTATAGAGAAATAATTTCATTTCTATGTTTACTTTGAAATGAATTAATGCATAATGCTAGGCTTTCTGGTTTATGACTTGGCATTATTGCTTCTCTGTATTGAAATCCTCTCTATGTTCTTTAACTGGCACAGATATCTTATAATTGAAATCTAAGAATCAGTGCTCTAAACAAAGAAAAGGACAGATAATTTTTCCCCTATGCTAAAGTAAATATTGATTAAGTCGATTGCATGGCAATAGAAAAACTAAAGTAAAAAATATTTCTGACTTTTAGATTCTCTTCTTTTGGTGCATAAGGGTATTTAGCACAGTGGAGGTTGTGAGGTTGTATACATGGAAGGAAAACCTGAACAGGAGTTGTTTGGTTGTCATGCCTTTCTGACTCAAAGTGAAATTCACTTAACAGGCCAGATTTCCTCAGTTTTAATAGAAATGAACTGATTTTTTAAGTGACTTATCTACGAATATCTCCTATTATGGTGTTAATAAAGTTAATACTGCTTTTAAGAAGCATTTGGAAATGAAATATTTTTTTCTTTCTCTTCTAAAGCTGTTTGGAGGGGGTTTCTGTGAAGTACTGGAAGCCCACTGGGCATGGTTGACCTCAGCCTCTACCCTGTGCAAAGCTCATGCACTGCTCCTGTTTTCAACTTCACCTTTGTAATTGTAATGTAAACTTGTAACAGAGCAGAGAAGCAATTTAATACAGACTTTTGGCTGGCTTTCTCCTCCTTGTTTAAATAGAAACAAATATTCCTTTTGATTTTGGTGACAAGATGCTGTGTATATCATTTAACTACTGGTTCACAACAGTAATTGCTACTGCGTGACAGTTTGTGAAATGAAGACATGATTTGCCTGGTTTTCATGGATTTTCAAATTATACTTGATCACCAGTGACTGCTGATTATTGCAGTGCAGCACAACATTTTAAGAAGAAACAAGTTGTATCAGTGAGATCCAAGCTGCGTTAGGTCATATTCAAGAGAGGCTGATGCTGTGTGCTGGAGGAGCTTATTTCTTCCCATGATGAGCTGCTTAGTTGATTGAATAGGTGATTCAGTTCTTGACAGCTGTCAATCTTGATGTTTGCTTCTGAACCTCTGGTTTGCCTTTTGCCTGAGTGATCATTTTCTTTTGCTTTGTCTCCTATGATCATTTAAGTTCTGCTCTCTGTGTTGCTCTTCCTATTGAGTGGCAAACCTTTCATCGCTTTCCCAGTGTCCCCTCCATGTGCAAAGATGTAAGTAGGTTGCTGTTTTAAAATTCTAATTTTTTTTTAAAAATACAGAATCTGCAGGGAGGATGATATATTTTAAAACCTGAAAAAGCGGTCTGAAGATGAATAATGAAGTTCCTTTTGTCCAGAATGGCTAATATAAGATAGATAAAGATATATAAAAAGGATACCTCAGTTGGGAAATGGCTGGCTGAAAATCAAGATGAAATTGTCAGAATGAATATGTATGTGTCTGTCCAAACAATTTTTTTAAAAGAACTTTGACCATCACATAAACTGAGTTTTGCTGTTTTATTTTTTTTTTCTAGAAAAAAAGAGGGATGTCTTTGAAAATTTCCCCAAGATACAGCCTGAGTTACATTTTTTGTTACACATAGATCACAGGACCTGCCTTGCAGCTTATAAATAAAGTATTCTTTTTTCTTGTATCCAGTTGTGAATTATGAATAGGAATGCCTAAAAAGTGAAACACAACAATACTTTCCAGACTACTGACTGAAATTAGAGATTTGAATACTTAATTTTTCCAGAAAGACTCTCAGAGTACCGTAGTGATTAATCTTGCAATTTTTAAAGAACTTAAATGACATACATCATGCTGTTTGTTGAACTGAATGTTGCATGCATTGTTTGTGTAGATAGCACTACTTAAATATTAAATAAATTTTACACCAGAAATAAACGTGGTCCAGCAGTAGAACACTGAAGCCAGCAGGCCTCGAGTCCCTCCCAAGCTGGGCTGTAATTTTTTTATCTATTGTATGCAATCTGTTAACAATTATTTCCCTGGCTTATGAATGTGCAGGTGGGTAAAAAAATTAAGTACCTAACTGAGACATGTTGTTAAATGACTAGGATGCTAGCAATTGTGTGTGCATTTAATAATGTTGATTTTTTTGTAATACTTTACTGGATCAAATTTAAATAGGACGTGGGCTCTCACCTTTTGGTGTATGCCTTAAAGTCTGTCAGTTTACTTATAATAATTTAAAAACTCTGCTCTTTCTACTACAGCACCTGACAGATCCGACAAAGTGTAGTCACCTTACGTTTAATTTTGAAGTTCAGCATAATTTTCAGTATCTCTGAAATACCTGACTTGGTTCTGCTTTACAGAAGATGGAATTATCAGCCATTCAAACTCCCCTGTGTTTGCTCAAAACTTGAGTATGCAATTTAAAAATAACTGTAAAATAAAGTGTTCTGTTGTAAGCATGACAATATTTTAATGGAAAAATCTTGCACCTGTGGAATCTTTGAAATGGAAAAGGAGATTTTATCTCTCCTCCAGTTCTGATGCTTATGCACTCCTCTGTGTCAGATTTGCAAAAGTGTTGGATCTGGTACTGTGTGTTGCTAGGTGGCACAGATGATAAAAGATGAATTTTCAGTGTTCCTCTAAATCATTTTGTTTGTGGTCGATCTGTGTGTATTGGTGACTTTTTTTTTTCTTTTCTTTTTCCTGGGGGTGGTGTGATTGTGGGGAGGAGGAGAGGTGCTAAATTCAGGTTTATAAAGCAAATAATAAAAGATGTTCACACCTTCAAAAATATAATCAAAACGGTAGCTTGGCCAAAAGTGTGGTAGTTTTGCAATATTTTCAACATGTTTATTTGGGAGTAAAGTGAGGTTTTTTACTCTTTGGGCGTAAGTTGTCAAAACCAGGGTGACCTATTACTGGGATTGCTTTCCTGTAGGTGGCTACCGATTATGGTTTCACAATGTGTGATGCTGTTTTCTGAAAAGACAAGTACAGAATACATATGTTTGAAAGGGACTTCTGGAGTCCTCTAGTCCAATTCCACTTTCAAGGCAGATCCAGTCAGATCAGGTTGCCGAGGGCTGTGTCCAGCCCAGCTTCCGAAGTCTCTAAGGATGGAGGTTTCTGGGCAACTTAGCTGCCCAAATGATGAAAAGTTTTGCCTTATGTATCACTGGAATTTGGAGTTAATGGAAATCTGAGGTGGCAGGTGGCAGGTGCCAGGATGTCATGCAGAGGGTGGATAAGTGCATACTAGGATGTTTCTTAGTGGTCCAGGTCTATTCTGTGTGGCGTGTGAGGTTCCTTGTCAGAGCAATAAGGTAAACGGTTTGACATTGCATGTTCAGCATCTGCTCTTTTGGCTTCTTTGTTAAGGGGAGAAGATTGGTTGGTCTTCTGTTAAGTTGACCAGAAATGTAACGTCCTTTTTTTCCTGAAGGCACGTCCACTGGGACTCAAGAATCCTGCATCAGCTCCTTGACATGCCTGCAAGAATTTCAGGGTTTGAGTGATAAGAGACACTGATCATCAGTTCAAGTGATTTTGCTGGCTACAGTATTTACGACAGTCCTAAGTTGTCAGATGAGATCATGCTCCTGGTGTAGGTGCTACTTCTCTGCACCCTCAGTATTTAAACCTAGATGATCTCTGTGTATGTGGGTATAGCTAGATATTTTTTCATGTACTGTGTGTTTTCATGAAGCTGCATTTCCATGGATCTTTAATACCTTGAGTTTACTGTGGAGGTTACCTCTAATCATGTTTTTGGATTAAACATTTTAGTTCATGGTAAAGTCCATATTACCTCCTTTTAGATGTCTAACCTTTAAACACCTAATTGTGAGCTACACATCTCTCAGCTTTCTGTTACAATTAATGGAGAGAAATACATCATAGAAAATGATTCAGCTTGATCAAATTAGGAACTGAAGATAAGTAATTGCTGTCTTAAGCCATTTATTCCTTTCCATTGTCTATAGGAAACTCTGACAGTTAAATGTGAGCTGGTTACATTAACACTTGGAAACCTTACTTTAGGTGACTGAAATCCCAACTTCCTGTTATTGTACTGCACTTTGTACATTTTGCTTGCTTAATTATGGATGCTGCTTTTAGCAGACAGCAGTTCTGTTTGTTTAATGTCACAAATTCAGTGACAGATACGCTTTGGAAAGAGATTTTGGGGTGAGTGATGTGTTACAATTTAAATGATAGAATGTACTTTCATGTGACAGTTACATTGTCTAACTAGAAATCAGTGAATTCTGAGGGAAAATAGTCTGAAGAAGGACAAATGATTGCACTACTTAAAAGGGAGCTCATGCATGGTGCTCTGAAATTCTCAGAGACAAAGACTATGCAAATGTTGGCAAGACATAAAAATAAGTACTTGTGAAATACTGTACTTGGTCTGGATAGTACTAAGATCCATTTTAGCCAAGCTATTTCCACTTGAGGTCAGCACTCAAGTGTCTGGGAAGACACTAGGTGACCTGCAAAAAGAAGATGTGGGGTTTGGGGTTTTTTTTGGTGGTTTTTTGATTTTTTTTTAGGTGGCTGACCCTCTGAACTGCTGGCACTAGCTGTCAAAGAAGTACCTGTTTGAAACATGGAGGCCAGCCAGTATTTTTGAGTTAGGAGTAAAGGCAGAAATAAAACTTAATGTAGAAGCCTGAATCTATTATAAGTTGGTTGGATTTTCTCTTTTTCATAATATTGTCAACTTTGTGGATTGATGGCATGGAAACTTTTGTCTAAAAGGTAAAAAATTAGATGACCAGTTGTTCCTCAGAGGTAGAAAGAAGATGCACCCAATACTGATAATTTATGAGATAATTCCCTGCAAACTCTAGTCTCAATCTGAATACTCGTGCTTTGAGGTTGGGGTAGAGTTGTGGCAACGCTTGATTTTTCAGGGGGAAAGACATTCTGACTTGTGGTTGGTATTTGATGTTTATTTTAGAGCTCTTCAAGAGCATGTTAGTATTTGGAAGATACTTTAATAGCAAGTGAGGCTGTCACATATACATGATAAAGTGCATTTTATTATGTGCTTTTGCAATTCACCAAATGGATAACCCTGCGTTAAGTGTAGAATTTATAGATAGAAGAGCGTTGCAAGAATATAGCTCAATATTCAGAAGTATACCATCTATAAGAGGCAATGAAAACATGTCTTGGTGCTTGGAATTGCATTCATTCATTGTTCATCACCAGCAACTGTGAAACTAACTTTTACTAAAAGACTCTTTTTTTTTTTTCTGTATTAGAATATAAGGCCTCTTGAGGTTTTATGTACCTCATTTTTTGTTAAGTTTTCCATTCTGTCTTCAGTAACTTACGAGGAGTAAATTTTTTTCTTTTCCTCATGCATGTTTTCTTTCACCAAGAAGGAATTATTGTGCTCTCAAAATGTTACCCTTTCCAACATCCCTGTGTGATGTTCATGCATGAGCGTTGTCTCAGTCTACAGGGACATTATTCCCCTGGAGCTACAGGAAGATGTTGTAAGAACTTGAACTAAAGCTCTTGAGTCCCATGTTGTAAAGCTCGTGCTCAGGAAGGTAGATGATGCTTTTCTATGCAGTGGCAGGTTTTTCTGGGTGAGTCAGGAAGGGCTGGTCTCATGAGAAGTGGTTTGAGTAGAAACAACTCCAATCAAACAAGTCTCTAAGGATATTACTGTTGTGTTTCGGAACAAAGAATGATCAAATAAAGGCTTATGGTGAAGTCTTAATTCAGTCCATGACAAAGCATGTCTGACTTCACCAAGGTCAGATTACATTTCAAGTATTGAAAAGCTGTCTAAAAATCCCTACCTTTTTATCCGTTTCAAAAAGTAAACTGTTAATAATAAATGCATTTCTATCACTATATCAATATAAATTAGAGATTAAAAAGACGAATAGTTTTTCCATTGTATGTTAATATTTAACTGACTCCACAGATTTTTGTATGCATAATAAATGAAAGGTGTTATCTGAAAGATTCAGCTCAGGATCTTCACAGTTACTCATTGTAAATTTTCTATATTTTATTTAATATAGGAAGAAGAATCCTAAAGTGTGTGTTGGTCTCTTCTCCCAAGTAACAAGCAATAGGACAGGAGGAAATGACCCCAAATTGTGCCAGGGGAGGTTTAGATAGGGTATCTGGAGCCCCAAAGGCCTTCCTTAGAAAAGCAGATCTTCCTTTAGGAGGGCAACAAAAGGGTGAAGGGTCTGGAGCAGAAGTCTTCTGAGAAGTGACTGGGAGAACTGGGACTGTTCAGCCTTGAGCAAAGGAGGCGGAGAGAAGCTCTCTGCAACTACCTGAAAGGAGGTTGTAGTGAAGTGGGTTCTGGTCTCTTTTCTGAAGTGACAGGTGATAGGACAAGAGGAAATAGTGTTTGATGGGAATGGTTGGACTCGATGATCCGGTGGGTCTCTTCCAACCTGGTGGTTCTATGGTTCTATGGTTCTATGGAAATGACTGTGAGTAGCACCAGGGGACTTTTAGATAGTGTATTTTAGGAAACATTTCCTAACCAAAAGGATTGTCAAGCACTGGAACAGGCTGCCCAGGAAAGTGGTTGAGTCACCATCCCTGGATGTATTTAAAAGACCCATAGGTGTGGTGCTTAGGGATGGTGCTGAGCTTGACAGGCTTACGTTAACACTTGGACTCAATAATCTTAAAGGTCTTTTTTCCAACCTAAATGATTCTGTGATTCTAAGATTCTAAATTAATTTTAAGTACCATCCCAGTTTTGCGATGTCCTTTGAACATTTGCAATGATGTAAGAGAGTGACTTTTCACTGTTTAAGAAAAAAAAAAGCAAAGAAAAAGAACAAATGCTATCTACTGTATTTAGAAGTAAGTGTTCAGAAGTCAGTGTTTAGAAGTCATCCAGGTAGAACAGCTTCTTTCTCTTCTTGATCTACAAACATAAATACATGCTAAACCTTCCAGCAGCAGGTTCTCTGACTTAGGATAATAGCTGGTTAGACTTTCTCTTATGGTTATTCCTTCCAGACTTTGAATGATGGAAGGAAATATTTCCATTAAAAATTGAAGTGCTGATGTTTTTGTTTAGTTTCTTTATTGAAGTTTGTCTTGCAAATTTTCAGCTCATGACAATGCCTTAAAAATGCCTTTTCATTCACACGTTACTGAAATCTGAATCTCATTCTGACTACACATTTGCAGATTGGTCTGAATTTTATTTTGCTGCTTTGTTTTAGAGAAAAGAAGCATGTAGTCCTTTTGGACACCAGAAATAGCAAAGATTATGTTTTATTTACTAGTTGTGCAAAAAGGAAAGCACATACAGTTTGGTGTACTAGCTGAGTTCTGTAAGCAGTTCTGGGCGTTGAAGTCTGTGGTAGAACGGTGGTCCACAGTTCTCCCTGGGAGAAGATGATGGGCTTTGGGGTCACCTAAGTTACCTTTTCCATACAGCTGTTAATATTGTTTAGTTATTTTTTAGTAGTATTTGCCTATTTTCTGGAGTTTGTTTCTTTTAATTGTAACCAATGGAAGCTTTCCTCTTCTATCAGTAAGAGGAAAATGTTTACTTTTTACAGTGTTTCCATTTATCTCTTCAGCTCTTGCCGAAGGGTGTATGTATGTGTATATTCTTTAGCAGATATGAATTATATTTTCTGTCTAGAGATCATAAGTTTTTTTGAAAGTGAAACAAAATGATTAAACTGAAGTCAACTACATTATTTGAAGCTGCTGTATGTGTTTATCCTCATAGTGCTTAATCCTTGACTTTGCCTCAGGCTACTAACCCTGGCTGGTTATTAATTCCTTAAAAATGCCCTGAGCCAATGTTGCTGCTGTTACAACTTGTTTGGGGCTGAAATGAAGTTGACGTTTTTCTTAGCTGCAGCATCTTCTTACTGTAATGTCACAGGATCAATTGGTTACAGCAGTGCTGCTATTTCACCATGTGCCTCAAAAAATTTATTTCTCATACAGCATCTGTTTAGATTTCTCAAGTTAACGTTTAGTCTACCAGGGATATAACCTATTTTAATGAACGAATTTCAGATCTTTTGGAAATACTCTCACTATGTGGATCCTAAGTGGCCTATTATGAAGAAACCCATGTTTGTACTATATAAAACAAAAAGAAACCCACCGGCAAGATCAGAAATGTAGGTCAATACGCTGTAGGAAGAGGAAAACTGTGAAGTTGGGGTGAAATACAATACCATTCAAAATGTTATAAACTACTTTCTGTGTACATTTTGGGGCTGATTTCATAAACTTCTTTAAAATGCTCCCAGGGAAAAAAAAAAGTTGGGACAGTGTGTTTGAGTCAGAGATTTTTTCTCTCCTGAATGTGTGGATGAGCTTTTTCCAGGCTGGAATTTAGTGTTTTCTATGTTAACAGAAGCCTTCCTATAGAGCTCAAATAATGTGCTGTAAAATTACAGATTAGCTTCAGGAGCAGCAAACCAGTTTGGCAAATTGTCTCCTGGTGCTAAAGCCATTCCCTCCTCTTCAGCTGGTGTGATCTGTGTGATAGCCGGCACAACATTGACAATTTGTGCTGCCGGATGCCCAGCTTGGCTCCGACTGACTCAGCGGTGATGGGGGCGACATGTCAGAGGAAGGATGAGTCTGAAGGATGTGATGATGCTTGGAGCCTCTGCTCTTCTATGCCCAGCACGCACCTGAGCTGATGTTCTGGGAAATTCCCACTGCTGAGAAGCCTGTGGACCAGCGTTCGGCTCTGAAAAGGGGAAGGAGCAGAGTGTTTCTGCCAAAATGCCAGCATCTCTTTGCTATGCTTCTATATAAACATACAGTGTTTTATTCAGTGTTAAACGTCATCTGTTTCCATGGGTTCTTTGAGATGTGTTCTTGTTTCTCATGATGAGGTAAAACATCTTTAAAAGAGGAGGATCACTTAAACACCTTCAAAACCCCAAACATACTCCAGCTTCCCTCACTCAAAATTTTTCATTAGAAAAGAATTTTTGTCTCCAGACTTCTGTTTCAAAAATGAGTGCCTTCAAAGCCCTCTGCAGAAATAGAATCCCAAACCACTTCTGCTGCCTTCCAGGAAACTATGGCCAGCAGACATCTTGGAAGAAAAAGCACTTGATTAAAAAACAGCAACAGAAGGAGGCTATCCATTACCACCAATGGTAATATTTAGAAATCTACTCCTCCCTTAGTCACAGAAGTTGAAAATACAGAATGCTTTTAAGTGTCCTGACGTGTCCAGGCACCAGAGCATCTTCCAGCTCATGTGACAGTCCGGCAGATAACTTGGTTGCGAGGGACAGCACAGAATGTTATTTCAAAGTATCTTCATATCAGTCTATAAGGATGAATTAAATAGTTCAATAATATAAATGAAAACTTTTAGTCCAATATATTACATTTATTATGTTTCAGTGACCTACTTGAGTCTTGTTCTATTTGGATCACATCACTGTAAAGCTTCCTCTGTTCTCGTCGTGCCAGAAATGTTTCAAATTACCATTTAAATGGCAGAGCAAATCATTATAGGTAATTAAAGCAAGGCCTGTGTGAAGAATGCTGAAATTCTGAGAATATTAAGCCATGAAATTATTTTATGCGAGATTACTGTAATGAATAAAATATGAAATAATTTCATCCATACTAAGCAACTTTATTAACTATATCCACACTTGCTATCTCACCATTTTCACTGTTATGACACTCACGGGAGACAAAATTAACAAGATGGTCAGCAGTCTATAATTAAGAGGCAAATGGCCTCCTGGTTTGGAACATCCCAAGCAACTATTTTTGAGTTGTTGAATATAATTTATACTTCTAAGTTTGTTTTCAATATATTATGTATAATGTTGTTGAACAGCGGTGTAATAGCTTGCTGGAGTCAAAATGTGAGATGTGTAATGCTAGCGGTATGTAAAGCACTTCAGAAATTAAATGGAGACATCCAACTGCTTTTTCTCCAGGGGAAAGGAGAAGAGTGTCTGTTTTCATAGCTGCGTAAATTCCCCCTAACCAGAGCAAGTGACTGTGTTACATGGGAGGAGAAGGGTCTGGGCTGGAGCTGTAATGCCTCCTGAAACTCCTTTTTGCCCAGCACACAGCACCACCACCATCCTGCAGCAAACTTTCTCTTTTGGATGATGGCAATACCAAAGCAAATTACATTGGGGAAGCCTGAATTGATGTGATACAGTCTGTAAATGCAATGGAGAAGCTAATTCAGATAAATATTATTTCTTATGCATTAAAAGCTGTGAATTAAATGCTGGAAATGAAAGATCTTAATCTTGAGAAAATAGAACAGATTTAGTTTCGGTGTTGAACTTGGCTCTCCTGGCTGCACAGAGAAATGTGTGAAGATTTTGAACACTTAGCAGAATTGGGCTTAGCATCAAGACAGTCTGGAATTTGACTTGAGCAACGCTGATCTTGTTTCAGTGAAGTTCCCTGCCACAAACTGAGGTTCAGCTCCCAGAAATGTGCAGCACAGCTTGTAATACAAGAGGGAATTCGCAAAGGGTTAAGAAGCAAGAGTGGTTGATCAGAACAGTGAAAATTTTCATGCACTTCATGTGTTTTCACATTTTCGGCGCTTATGCTGGCGCGAGAGAAGGCAGGGAGCTACTGGCAGGGAGACAGCAAATCACAGCTATTCACAATGTGACCAAACTCTGCACAGCGGATGGGGGCAGGGACGAGGGGGATGAGATACGTACATTGCATTAAAGATTTGCTAGTCAGGAGAAAATAAAATGAGTCATTTTAGTCCCATCCCCCCTCCTGTATTGTTGCACAGCCCCTCTCTGCTCCCTTGGGTCAAGCGCAGCCCTGGAGGCACAATCTAGTTGGTTCAAGAGGAGTTCTGCTCTGGAAAACATCCCCTTTCTTACTTGATAGTGCTGCCAAAGATTATTGAAAGCCTGGATCTGCTGACTCCAGTGACAATTTCTATTCCACCACCAAGTTCTAAGATGATGCATGAACAAAAAAGAACACAGCCTGACTTTCAGCTTCAGAGCTATTTTTACAAGGCTAGCTGTTAAACAACAGAAAACATTTTCTTTCTAAGCTGAGCATATTTGACATCAAAGGTCAACAAGAGATAATATGACCAGAACTCTGATGTTTGTGCACACAGCTGCTTATGGAGCAAATTGAATGATTTAATGACCTGATGATTTCCTCTTCTGTCTTCCCTAAATGAAGTAAAACCCTTTTCACCCAAAAAAGCCCTAAAGGATTTTTGTCTGTAAAATCCTCACCTTCCATTACCCTTGCCAGGTGCAGTAACTGGAATTCCTGAAATGAGGTTCAGGGGCGTCGTATCACTGGTGCTGCTATTATGCAGATGGTCATTTCTTCCCTTGCTAATTAATACTGTACATCTAAGGGAAGGATTAAAATGTACCGTGTGCTTCAAAGCCTTTTCTTTCCTTGCATTCTCCAAAAGAAAGAGATAAAATAATCCTGGAAAACAGTTGGTCAGGGAAATGCGGAAGGTTTGTATCTATTGATGCTCAGAGCCATGCATGAGCCTAGCCCTCCTCTGAAGGGAGGGATGAAGGTGGGAATGAGGAGGAGAGAGAGAGAGAGTGGGTAGGAGAGAGGTGTGGATGGTTTTATCCGAAGGTGCTTTTCTCACGGTGCCCAAGATAAAGGGACTGACATTCTTACAGTGCTGTAATGGGGGTGGAAGAGTAACTGGATCCTGAATTAGGTGGTTCACTAATACACGTATTTTTTCCAGTCCAAGTAGTTCTGCCTAGCGCCTCGGGCTTCTGGAATGGTGTTTTAATGCCACTTAAGGTCTCAGATTTATACTTTTCAAACCAAAGAAGATGCGAGTTTTGTAATTTCTTCATCCTCCACATGCTTTTTTTTAAATACTAGGTTCAGTCCAAGTGATGGTTTTGATTTTCGATTGTTTTTTTTTGGAATCAGTTAATTGTGATACTATGTGTTTAATTGTATTTGGATGGAAATAATTTAATGCAGCACATAATGTATTGAGATCCTGGCTTTTTTTTTTTTTGTTGAGTTTACAGTCTTTTTTTCCAATGTGGGCTGTGGTTTCATTACAGTAAGTTCCTGCTTTGGATGCAGAGACTTACATCAGATTCACCAGCTGCTGCTCTCTCTGAATAGGCAGCGTGCCAGTACCAAGGATTAGCTGGGTTACTGTTTGTCCCACCAGTTGTTTTTGAAATCTTTAACTGCAGAGACATCCTTGTGTGTCGTCCCTGTAACTCAGTGCCTGATGCCCTGTGTTCCCACCCTCCTTTTTCTTTTCACTAGGTGATCAATTTTAGTTGCACTTTTGGTATTCAGTTACTTGCTCTGGAAAATACTTCTGTAAATATATTTGTGAGGAAACAGCATCAGTAAGCAATGTTTACTGGAACCACAGTTTACTTGGCTTGTGGAACAATTTTGCTAATAAAATTACCTCCATCCTACGAGGACTATGGCTTGGAGACAGTAGCTTTGTGCAAGTCCTTCTCAGTCCATCAACATCACTAATAAAGCTAAACTGGTTCTGCATCCAAGCTCAATACACCACCAAGGTGCTGCTGAGCAGCGTGGCTGCAGTGCTGCCAAGGCAGGCAGGGGCCTTTCATGGGCTGCCTGAAGTACCAGGTGGGTGTATTTTCCCTGAGAAGCTGAGGCAGTGAGAGGAGGAACTCGGGGCTGAGTGCCTGCGTGATGGCACTGGAAGCAGAGCTACACCCCTGTTATTGTTTGTGCACTATTTCTGTGCTCCCATGAGAGCATCCTGGGACATATCATGTGTTTCTTTCTACTAAGATGCTTCTGCAGTCTTCAACTCTCCCCCTTGCCCAAGTTAATCATGACAGTTTTGGAGCAGGCAAGTCCTTCAGGGCAAATAGAGAGAAAGTTATTGGAAGACCATGAACACTTCGATGCACTTGCTGCTCTGCTCCTTGCAAAGATGACAGGTTTTAGCTGAAGTTTAGAAAAGAAATCTGAATTGTAAACTCAGCCCAAGTCAGAGCAGCCAGTCTGGGCTTACTTGTACAAAAAGTGATGGTATTTGGCCAAACCACACGTAGGAGCTAAGGTGAACCGTGAGCTGAGTTAAGGGAGACTGCAGTGGTGTTCCTCTGCTCCAGGGCAGCTGCTTCCCTCCAGGCTACAGACATTAACTTTGTTAACCATGCTAGGTTGATCAGAGCATGTGTTTTAATATCTACGGAAGATTTATTCTCAAAAGGAGAAGGAGCATTTTGAGGCCTATAAGATTCATGCTATGAGCGTAAAGAGAGGTGTCTGGCAGGAGCAGAAGTAGCTTGGCTGGGGAAAAATACATGACATTTCAAGGTTATGGTTCCCCTCTTTCCCCCTAAATACCCTTTAGACAGAACAGCGTGGATCTTTACTCTCAAACCCTGTTTTTTAGTTCTCCCCAGCATACAATTTTGTCAGGTGAGTACAATTGTGATGAGAAGTGTGTGTAAAACTGCATCATCTTCAGTTTCAATCTTTGTCAACAGCTATATTCAGCTCTTTAGACCCGCAAATGGGAGTGCCCAGCAGCAGGTGGTTGAGCCAGCTGTAGCATAAATGTGACTGTACAAGCCTGTGCACTCTAAACATTTCTCCCATGGGTCTCGCTGCTACTCAATGTCATTAGCTCTGCTGCTCCGTCACCTGCAGCCACTGTACTGCTGATAATCCTAGCCCTGTTGTTTCTCTTCAAAGAGCTCCAAGCCTTCCCTCTCCAAACTCATCTCTTGTGCTTTCCAGAAAAGAACTGAAAAACATTGTCAGGTGTTTTTTTTTGGAGAAGCACACTTCTCTGGTATTCATTCGATTATCTCATGGATGTGTCCTACCCGGAGGAGTGCCCACTACTTTCTAGAATATACTTCTTCCATTGGATTTAAGATCACCTTCGGAAGCCAAAGTGATAACACCACCACCATAATTCTAGTTTAATAAATACACGACTTTTATGTGGTTTTTAAAACATGTGTAAATATTGTTACATTTCATTAATATGCATGCACATTTTAAGAAGGCATTACTTAACCATTTGAAAGCTGGTTGTTGCCAAGCTTTTGAAGATGATTTAACCAGGGAAATCAGTAGAGAGCAATGTCTAATTTGATTTTTTTTTTTAAATTTTCTTACTATTAGTTTCTCAAATAAGAAGGTTAACCTTCTTGTGCCCCCTCTGATGTACTCTTATGTAGTGCCCAAGATTCCTGTGTTGTTGGAGTTTTTATATTTCAGTAGTATCTCTCTTAGTATGGTAATGCGTAAGTTGTCAGTATTCTGAGAGACAGGGGGAAAAGGTGATTGTCTGATGCTTTGAAAGCTAGGTCCTACTTAGCAATCATTCTACCTAAAATACATTCTTTACTTTGTCAAATGTCAAGTTTCATTTTGTAAATGACATATGACTATGATGGTCCATGTCACTTTGGCTTTCTCTTGAGACAGAAAATTCAAAATTCTATGATTTTCTTGAAATGTTTCATTGTCCCACACACTGATACTAAAGACTGTATAAATGGTGCCCGTTTAATTGTTGGAGAGCTGACATTGCCATGACACTAAAGGATATTCTCTGTTGAGGAGAGAAAAAAATATGCTTTCTGACCTTAACAATTTAATGGATTACCTTAAAAATCAACTTAATTTAAGGAAGTTAAAAAGAAGACAATCATAAAAGCTCCAGAGACCAAGGAGCAAAATTTAACTTTAAAGTATAGCCTGTACTATGGTATCTGGATCACATTAGTTTATGTTTAGATGCCAGTTATCAGCATGATCTCTAGAAAATTATTTTATTTTTCCCTGACCCCTGTTTTTATTTAACTTTTATCTGTGGCTGGTAGGCCTCTCTTTTGATGATTCAGTGAACTGTCATGATGGTCCATCTTGTCTCCGTGTATTTTTTTCTTATTTTCCCATGCCATCTTCTAAGGCCATGTTAGCACACAGATGAGCAGGAACAGATTAAATGCTGCTTACGGGTAACCAACTGTGGACTAGGACCTGATCCAGCAAACCATTAAGCATGGACCTTGTTCCACTGACGTCAATTGTGACTATATGTGTTCTTAAAGGTGAACATATGCTTTAAAGCTTTAGTGAATCAGTCTGCAAGAATATTTGTAAGTTTAAGTCAGGACTGTTACAGAGAGAAACAAGGTGGCTTTTCCTTATCAGAGCTGCTTCCGTGGTGAACAGCAGAGCTTTTTGGAGACACTACCTGGACATTATTTCAGTTTTTATTATGGGGGTAAAATTTGATATGGTTTTTTTGCAGATAAGAATTTGATTGCAGTCTGGCCTGACTCAGTTGTTAGGAAGAAGTGTCTGTATCTGGCTTGTCCTTAGCTGAGGTTCGTCAAATTGTTATGTCAAAACTTTAGAGGGTTGTGAGAGAGTTTCATGCTGTTTGTGGTTAGACCTCTGCTTCTTCTCTAAAGAGAAGACTCTCTCCAAAATACGTGGCTAGTCCTCCTCTGAAGTGAATGTTCCTCATGTTACCAAATTTCATTCCTATATTGTTATAACACAAAATATCTTCTCTCTGCTCATGGTGTGTTTGTTAAAGAGAAACATTCTTCTGTTTAAAGGTTGGTGTTGGTGTTTCTGAACTTTTTTTGTGCACTGGATCATTGAGGCAGGCCACCCAGCTCTTTTTCTGTCAAAATGTGTATTTCTTCTCTAAACTTGAGAAGGTCATGAAAGGATAATCTGGAAATACCCTCATTCTTATGAGCTTCCTGGCTGCTGCATGAATATGTTAGTTTGGCTGTGTGCTTAGGTGTAGTGCAGTTCTTGAAATAAAATACACAGATTCATTAAACACCGAGGAAAAAAAGTTGTTTGTTCTATTGGTGTCACTTATGTTTTTAGTTTATTGTGGATAAGAATTTAAAACTCTAGTATCAAAGAGTGTTTTAAAAAATGCATGTTAAATTATTTAATGTACTTTTATAAGCGCATAGATATCTTATTAGTATTGCCTAAGTTGTCTGATTTGGCTTTATACTAACAATAAATTTATATATGTGAGTTGACACAGAAAGGATCATACAAAGCATAGGGATTACAAATAAATTCCTTCTTGAATGTTTTTAAGAACCAAGACCATAAACATTTTATAGGGTCAGCCTGATTACTTTTGTTTAAAAAATAAACATTACCACAACTGTGTAGCATTTTAAAAATATAAAACTCAAATCTTTCAAGTCAAGATAGCTGCAACATTGCCACATATTACAGCTGTTAGTGTGCAAGTGCTTCAAAGCAAGAGAATTACACTAAAATGAAATTTACTGGTATATATATTTTATGTTATGTAATATTTGAAGGTAGTGCAGATAGAGATTAATGGATGATCTGTTGCATAGTTGTCTCTAAGGGCTGTAATCTTTTTGATTATCAGTTCAGATTTTGGAAACTGCAGACTCCCAGGAACTTATGCTAGTGACTTTAGGAGAAACAGTGTTTTGTCTTGGTATAATTTCATATATGAAATGGCTATGCTGACAACTTAGCTGCTTTGAAGATTCCCCAGTTTTTCTCTCAAGATTTAAAGGCCAGATTTCAAGAAGAGGTGCGTCGGCTTATGTGAGGGCTCCTTTGTAATTACCAAGACTGAACAGTCAAGTCAGTAACCTCAAAAGTAAGCATAAAATGATGTGAAGACACTATTCTGTATATAAGAAAGAATGGTAGTATTAAGCTTGTATAATTTATAGAAAAATCATAGCTTCTTAGCATATTGCTGCTTTTGTGCTTTGATAAAACAGCATTACTATAGCGAGTTAATATTACAAAGTGGACTTTTTGAAACAGGACTTGAAAAAGCCCTGTAAAGAGAATCCAGGTGAAGATGTTGGGTTAAATTTTGGATTTCTTTTTGCCATTCAAGTTGAAGATAGCAATTAATGCACTCTTCTTGATCTCTTTGTGTTTAGTCATTCAGTACAAAACATGAAGCTTTCAATTCAAACCTCCATACAGCGAGTGATTGCTTCCTACTATGCTGAATAGGGCTGTTTCTGAACTACGACTGTATCTAATCAGCAGAGAGTGGGTTGACTTCACACCAGTTATTGAAAACACATTTTCATAAGGCTTCTTTGCTGATAAATATCCAACCAGAATTCTCTTATATGTTGTAGTATGCATTGCTATTGAGAAATATTTAGAAATGCATGTATAGTATCAACCGTACAAATATGGGTTTGTAATACTTCTTAGCATATTCATTATGAATTCTTGAAATGTTGAGTTATCTCTGCCCTACAGTATATCTGTGCTGAGCAAACCGTGGCTGGGGGCCAAATCCATTTTACAGCTATCCAAAACAGTCTTGTGACCAATCAATCAACTCTACACTTATAAAATGCCCATAGTGTAAGCACCTGAGGCACTGTGCATAATCCATACTAAAATAAATACGATATACTATCTCTGAATAGCAAAGTCAGGTGAAATTAGATACGTGCCTCTGAGGTTGTCGTAGATAAAGAAATCCGATTCTGTAGGAGGAGATGATTAACACGTGGTACAAATACACACAACTTGTAAGGCAGTCGCACTTTTGAAATGTGAATTGAAAATTGATTGAATGTCTGAAGGGACTGAAAGAACAATGAATAAGAAGATTTTGTAAATGGGACACAAACAGGCCACTGAAACTTCTTCTGCAAATGAATATTTAGCTCTGAGGAGAAGGCTATCCTCTCCTCTACCACAATCACAACTCCATGAGCTCAATTACGACTAAAATTTACCTGCTGTTTGGTCAGGTGTATTGACTGTAAGAGTGGATCGCCCTCAGGCTTAACAAATCTTGCAATAAAAGCACTGTGTATTGGTAAAATGTGCAACTGGGCAGAATCATTTAAAAAAAAAATGGAAATGAACTCCATGTTATCAATGAAAAGCATTAAAAATAAAGGAAAAAATGTAGGGTCCAAATGGGTCATGCATAACCCTGATCTCCAGGTTCTGTCCTGCAACCAGCATCTTCACCTTCTTCCTGCTCACTGAGTCCCCCATTTTCCCGGTCCATGTGCAGAAGTGCAATGTGTCATCTGCCTCCTAGTTTGTGTGTGTACCAGCTGCAGCTACCAAGTAGCAGGTTTGTGTTTGAGCAATCGGAAGTTCAGTTTTGCTCCCCTCAGTTATCTGCTGCCTGTTAGCTTTTGTGATTTAAGCTATTCAGCCCAGTATTCAGCTCTTAGGAGACTGCAGCTATAAGCATTCAGCCACTCTGTGTGTGTTATGGCAGTAACGATTGAAAGAAAGTGCTGTGTTCTAAGAAGAGGAAATAGTTTAGATAGTGCAGAATTTGTTCTAATGCACGAATCCAGTATTTAACATGCAGGTAGAAGAAGTTGTTTTCTGTTGTGCTAATCCTGGGCTGGTTAATTGACTGCCTTCTGGAACTTCAATTCCATCCTTTTCAGCTTTCGTTGATAAAGATGCAAAAGAGACAGATATGTACAAAAGGCCTGTATATAGCATGTCATTCATTTTGCAGAGCTGTAATATTTAGCTGAATGTGCCATTGATTTACTGGCTCTACTTTCTGGTGAGTGGCTCATTTTGAAAGTAGCTACAAGTTGTCGTATCTTGGAGGAGCATTGAATTCTGGCTCGCAGTCACTGTTGTATTAAATACATGATGTGCAGTGAGTCTGGAGAGCCTTTGAAAGTGAGATATCAATAGAAACTATGAGTTGCATTGTTATTATTCACAGTACATGCAGTGTAAAAAAACCTGAACAGACTAAGCTGTATATATTACCAATAGTTTGGAGTTTGTGGCGTGGATTTTTCTTTCAAAATGTGTTAGCGATGTTGCGTTTATTAAAAAATTTTACTCAAAGCTGCTTTAAAGTCCATATGGTATCTGTTATGATTGCCTTAATAACAATAGCATAATTATGGGTATTATATGTTTATAGGATTCAATGTGCAACAAACATTGCTTGTGAGCAGCAAGTTTTTATGAGAGATGACAGCTGTTTTAGTACCAAAATTATAGCTTATTTATTGTGTGTATATATTTGAGCTGGGTGAAAAATAGCAAAAGAATGAAATCTGCAAAAGAACTATTTCTTGCTAAGTGTTATTTTGCAATAAAAATCCTAGTTGTATACTAATGAACAATAAGAATGGGTTGGTTGGAAATAATGTATTTCTTTAAAAAGAAGATGTTTCTAAAGGGTGCCTCTAGCTGCAGAATCTACCAAGTGTCGAGTTTTTTTCTTTTTCTTGGAGGGAGAGGAGGGAGACGAGAAGGGGGAGCTGCTTCAGAACTGATAAATTTTGCTCAGCAGTGGAAAGTTGTAGCTGAAAACATTCAACTGGAAGAGATGACTGATCATCACCTCTGTAAAGCAAGGGTGGACATGGCCCTGATGAGAGCAGAGGGGACAGAAGGAAGTTGCTGCTGAAGGTTCATCATATTTTGTGTGGATCTTGTAATGGAAAGCCTCTGCACTCTGGTCTGACAGTGATAGTGCTGACCTGCAAGCAGTGACCCTTGTATGATTACACCTAGCATTAGGCACATGAATGAGTTGGGTTGAAAAGATTGGTTGCAAGAAAGTTAACTCCAGGGTTCTCTCTTCTCAGTTTTCTGTGGTTTTTCTAAACCTATGCCTGTCTGAAGAGTATCACTCAAAAATTTCAGGTGCCTTGAGCCTTTTAAACTGTAATCTTGATGTTGGAAATGATTGTGGGTGAACGAGCCAACAAGTGTTATGAATCTTTTGAAGAACTAATTTAGGAAACAGTTCTACAGAGTTATTTTTAATGATGGAACTGACTCAAGGATAAAAAAAATCTTGCTGATTACATCTGTCCAAATTTTGTAGGTGTATAATGTCGTTCATTAGGCTGATACAGGTCTTTAGGAGTAGGTTGCAAACAAAGTATTGTAACAAGGAGTATTTTAACTGAAAGTTACCTTTATACTGGTATTTGCTTGTTTGAGAAACCTGTATGACTTAAGGGTTTTAGGAACTTGTTGAAGGTTACAGAAAATCCAGAGTTTTAGCTTGCACATTGTTATGGCAGAGACTGTCACCCTCTCACACAACTGAAGAAATGCAAGGTAGGAACTTGTAAAGCTGTATTGAGGAGGTGGGGGTGGAAAGGAATTCAGATCGGTGTCTTCATTGCTGCAGTGAGCAAGATTGTAGTTTCCAAGAAGATGGAGGAAATAAGTATGTGCAATACAGATGAACAGACATTTTATAATAAGGCTTATAAAGCATTAAAATTCAGGCACAAATATTGTACAAATAACAAACTAGGGCTCTTGCATATACAGAAAGGAAATTTCTTTCCATAGGAAGGATCTTGGCACAAAGGGAAGAGTTACAGCTGAGTTACAGCTCAGATTTACACTGCGGTGATCCTCTGACAATGCTGTTGGACAAATTCAGTGTAACCGAAGAGAAAGGTTGATCAGAGATAAACTAGGCTACGAATGGCAACTTCAGCACTTCTGAAAATCCCAAATGCTGTGAGGGAAAAATAAACGTGAAGAGAAGTTCTGTGTAATCCCCATTTAGGCTGCGTACTGTGTTCCTGAAGCTGTTGTGTCTGTGGACATGATGGATGAAGGACAGTTGCTTAGAGGGCTGCTGGGTTGTATATTACAAAGAAAACCTGTGAGGAGTGATGTGGAAACAATCAGGGAGCAGGAAGGTTTTGAGTTGCTTGGAGGCATCATTGAGGCCAGGCTCAGGCTGCATTCACCTCTTGGGTTTTATCCAGATTTAAACTCTATCAATGCCTTTCTAGCATTTCCTTTACTCGTATGGCATGGGGATCTTGGATTGAGAAGTGTTTCTGAGGGCAGCAGCCATGCAGACTGAAAGCAAACGCCTGTGGAAGATGGGGTGCATGGCCATTTTCACAGACAGAGGCATCTTAAAAAGGTCTTCTCTGAGCTGCTTGCTCCTGTGTCTCTGCTGCTGCCTGGCACCTGCCGGGATCCCTGGGGACTGCTCACTGAGCAAGCAAATGCTCAGGAGTCTCTGGCTGAGCACTGCTGGCATCTTCCCGTCATGAAAACAAGTGTCTGCTTTGAAATCCAGCACTGGAGAGTTTACGTGCTTTGACAACTGACATTGGGAGCAGAGATCTCTCTCTTCTGTACGCAAGAGGTTTTTTCAGATAGCGTCATGGAAAGAAGTACCATATGATGGCTTGCTTTGAAAATACTTTCTAAACTCAAGACCCCTCTTGGCTTCGTAAAAAATATCGTTTGTTGGGTTTTTTTCATTTTTTCCTTTCAGGATAATTTTAAACATAGTGGGATGCCAGATCCTTTGAATGGCAAATACTGGCAGACTATGTGATGCCTCTTTTATGATAGAAATTATTGTCAACTGTATGAAAATGCAATGCAGTGATAGTTGTGTTTAAGTAGCTTTAAACTATGTAGATCTTGTTAATCTCTGAAAAAACATCATAAAATGCAGTGGAGTTTAATGATTTTGGGCTTTATTCTGTGGCTGCGTAATTTTTTAGTTTTTGTTTTTACCAGAGCTATGAAATGGTTCAGATATCCTAATTTTATGGAAATGCTTTGTAAAATAACCATGTTACTCAGTTTTGTCTGTAGTTTCTGATGGGATTTAGAGTAAAGTTTTGAGCAACATTTTGCAAATTGCCAGAGCTCATTACCTAACACTTGCTGAATTACAGGTGGAAAGAAATTCTCTAGTGGGTTAATACGAGCATAATGGCTGATCCTATTGGAACCAGGCTGCGGTATCTTTAAAATGTGTACATACTAAGTATGTGAAGATGTAATTTTGAGGCCCTACTTATTCCCATGTTGGCATTTGCATGGAAATTCCAGAGTGCTTTGCCTAGAAATCAACCAATAAGTTTATATTAGATAGGAAAAGTAATTTTTTTTTTCTTCTTCATTAGTAACATCAAGAGGTTTTCCAGTGGCATGGAAGGCTGTTTCCAATTTAAAAGACGGAAGGACTGATTTTCCTCTAGGAAAATGTTGTGTGATGAGAAACTTGAAGTTCTGATGGAAAAAAAAAACCTGGAGCTTATCGTGAAGTTTTACACCTATGGAATAAACCCCCTCTCTTTTAGCATGAAAAGTTTCAATCTGAAACGGTTTCCTTCTTTTTATTTCTGCTAACATAAGCTTGTATTAAAAATATATATGTATATCTAGAACAAAATGTTTCGCTGAAACTAAAAAAGTAAAAAGTATTTTTCTTTTTCCAGAAATGAGTTGCAGAAGCCTGTGACTGTCTGTTGGCTCTTTTCCACTTCAGAACATGAAGGGGTTTGGGTGTGGAATATTTAGCATAACCGAAAACATAATTCCAACTGACATCTAGTCTTTGTTAATCAGGCAGATAAAATATTATAATTTGATCTTAATTTTTAAAATTTCGGACTTTGTACTGTGCACCTTAAAAATGCCTTAGAAGCATTTGCTGACTGGGTGTTATAATTAGCGTTTGAGGTGATACATTGTATAACCTAAATAAACTTTGGGATTCTAAGCAAATGTATTTTAACATAATATGACAGGTCTGCTGGATCCTACCAGCATTGGTTCTGCACTACTAGTATTCAAGAGTATTTGGTCTGTCTTGATTTCCCAAATTAGAAGTTACCTGAAGACATTACAGCTATTGCTACTGCACTGTTGCTCTTTGTCTTGTCTTTGCATGAAGCTGATGTTTGCAAGTGAACGAGCTGTCTTTCGTGATGAATCTTTTTAAGAATTAATTTAGGAAACAGTCAATCTTTCTGAGTTATTTTTAATGACGGAACTGACTCAAGGAGGAAAAAAAATCTCGCTGCTTTCATCTGTCCAACTTTGGAGGTATCTAATGTCAATCACTAGGCTAATACAGGTCTTACTAGGTTTTCCACTTCAGCTGGAACACTTCCTTTCCCTTAACTGGACATTGATTCTACTACAAGCAAAGACTCCACAGGTCTGTAATTAAATGAGTGCAACACTGAACTCTTTTTTGCATTCTTGGCATAATCATCTGTGTCTGAGACCCATCTGCAAACTCTGTGGTGGTGAAAACGGGCTGACTTGCCAGTGTGATACAGCAGCCCTTTATGCCAACAGGAAAGGACATGCAGTAGGATCGGACAAGAGTATATTGAAAAAAAATATTTCATCTGTAGTATGAGACCTTGTGCAGAGCTAGGATAATTTCCAATGTGATTCATTATTTTTTTCCATATTTTTTATTAAGTCTCTAATATTACAGGGGAAGTTTATGTTATATAAAGTTGCACTGGTTATGAGAAATCAGTTTTCAGGTGTGTATTCTGGTACCAAAGCTTGTCTGCTCTTAAATTCAGGATTGCATCAGGGAGAGTTTTGGTAAAACATGAAGTATGACATTGTGGTATAATGCACATAGCAGAAGGGTTTTGCACTGAAATTCTGGTAACCACAAAGAACAGAGAATTCTGTTCTGTGATTTCTTTTGTCAGAGGTGGTCCAACATGGATTTCAGGGAAGAAATGCCTGCTTGACATGATGAAAGCTGAATTTTGCTTTTTTCCTTTGTTGCTCAAGACCAAATCAACGCATCTCTTGTCCTCAAGAAATAAATATTGCAAAAAAAAAAAAAAAAGTGCAGTGAAAAGTTATCTGTTTTGTTTTGTTTACTTTCAGGTGAATGCCAAAAGTACAACTTTAAATGATTGATCATTGAATGATCAGAATAATCAGTTCAGTTGAAATAGCATACTGTTTTAAAGCCTCTTTCAAAATCTGACCTGTTTAGGCTAGAAAGAAACTTGAAAATAAAACATCAGAATCTTAATGTATTTGCAGACAAACACCTGCATATTCCCACTGAGTAATGCTGCTACTTAGATATTCTTTGCTCTTCTGGTTCTGTATCTGCCTGTGATCTTCGGGACAATTCCTTGGAGATCAAGGAGTCAAGCCAACCAACACAAATATAAAAGTGTTGACAGCAGAGGAGAAATCTGCTTCTTTGCAATCTTAATCCTGGGTTTGTCTGAGTTTCAGCATTGTGCAAACAATTGAAGGACTGGGTGTATGACCACTGTTTTGCAGGGCTTTTTTTCCTGCACCTAACACTAATGTGAAAGTCGAAAACCATACTTTAAACCCGTTTAGTCCTTTTTGGTTTTCTTATTTACTTCTTGCTGACTGATTACAATGTTCTTACTCAACTGACTCAGAATACTAATTTTTATAATTAACCTGGTTTTTTTCTGTTTCTTATTTGTACAATTTTCTTACTGAACATTTTTGCTTTGAAATGGAATGTAGATGCCATCAATAGAAATGGATTTTTAAATTGTATTCATCACCTTGGCTTTGCCAGAGAGACTGATAACTCTTAAACACTAGGGGAAGACAAATCATGGGTATTTTTTCAAAGGACAAAACAAAGAATCTTGTTTTCTTACAGGTGAATATACAAAATAATATAATATAATTAAATAAATTGCATATTGATAGCAACAGCAATGCATGAAGAAGAATAGTTGTACAGATTAAATTATATTTATACAAAGTAATATTTTCCAATGAAAGGTAATTGTCTTTAGATGTTATTCAGCAAATGTCATGTTTTAAAAATTTTGTAAGAATATTCAAGTCAGGTTTCTTAATGTGTTAATGTTATATGTATAGCACATATTTGTTGGCTGAAATTTGTCTCCTGTAATAGGAAAATAACAGGAGTTTTCTTAATTAAGTAATGTTTTCTTTGGAATACATTCTTATTCAAATTAATCTGTTTTCATTCTGTCATCGGTTAAAGAAGAGCTTGTAGAGATGAGTCACATACCTGTATGTCAAGATGATCAGGTCAAAATGCTGTGTCTTGTAAAGTCTTCTTTTCTTTTTTTTGTAAATATATTCAAGACATTCCCATCTATTTTATTCTCATCAGAATCAAATTGTAGTAAATACTTACTTTACCTGAGCTCCTATGTTCCCCAAGAATCTTTTAGCATTACTTTTAACATTACCTGAAAATACTAACATATTTACAAATATCGAAAGCAGAACTGAAGCTGATTACAGTAAGTGCCTTTTCCTTCTGTAGGTGGCTAAGGCTCACTAGTTCTTTCTTTCAAGTCGAGTGTTTCTGGAGGTTTCTCCATTTGCACACTTTGCACATGATGCCTTCCAGGGTAAGGCCCAGGATGTTTAAGGTTTGTCAGACGGTAAAGAAGAAGCAAACTCTATGTCAAATCTGAAGCTGGAAAAGATGTAAAAACGGGTAAACTGATGGATGTGATTTATCTAGAATTCTGTAAGGCCTTTGACACAGTCCCCCACAACATCCTCCTCTCTGAATTGGAGAGATATGGATTTGATGGGTGGACAGTACGGTGGATAAGAAACTGGTTGGATGGTTGTATTCAGAGATTAGTGGTCAATGGCTCAAAGTCCAGATGGAGATCCATGACAAATGGTGTCCCTCAGGGGTCCATACTGGGACCGGTGCTGTTTAATATCTTCATCAATGATATTGACGGCGAGATCTAGTGCACCCTCAGCAAGTTTGCAGATGACACCAAGCCGAGTGGTGCAGTTACCACAGTGGAAGGACGGGATGTCATCCAGAGGGACCTGAACAGACTGGAGAAGTGGGCCTCTCAGAACCTTATGAGGTTCAACAAGGCCAAGTTCAAGATGGGCTGGGGGATGATGTGATTGAGAGCAGCCCTACAGAGAAGGACTTGGGGGTGCTGGTTGATGAGAAACTTGACATGAGCCGGCAATGTGTGCTTGCAGCCCAGAAGGCCAACCGTATGCTGGCTGCGTCAAAAGAAGCACGGCCAGCAGGTCAAGGGAGGTGATTCTGCCCCTCTATTCCTCTCTTGTGAGAACTCATCTGGAGTATTGTGTCCAGTTCTGGAATCCTCAACGTAAGAAGGATATGGAGCTGTTGGAACAGGTCCAGAGGAGGGCTACAAAGATGATCCAAGGGCTGGAGCACCTTCCCTTTGAGGACAGGCTGTGAGAGTTGGGGTTGTTCAGCCTGGAGAAGAGAAGGCTCTGAGGAGATCTTATAGCAACCTTCCAGTACCTGAAAGGCGGTACAGGAAAGGTGGGGAGGGACTATTCATAAAGGTTTGTGGTGATAGAATGAGGGGCAAGGGGTATAAACTGGAGAGGGGCAGATTTAGACTAGACATTAGGAAGAATTTCTTCACCGTGAGAGTGGCAAGGCCCTGGCACAAATTGCCCAGGGAAGCTGTGGATGACCCCTCCCTGGAGGTGTTCAAGGCCAGGTTAGATGAGGCCTTGGGCAGCCTGGTCTAGTGGGAGGTGTCCCTGCCCATGGCAGGGAGGTTGGAACTAGATGATCTTTAAGGTCCCTTCCAACCCAAACCATTCTATGATTCTGTGGTTCTAAAAAGATCACTAATGTATTTGCTGTAAATAAGGCACGTGGTTAGTCTTATTTTACATAAAGTCAGTGACTGGCTCATACCTGTGTGATTTTGTGTGGGGTTATACAAATTGATGTGAATGCTCCCCACTGAGTTTAATTTTTCCATTACCATTTTATTTTGGTTGTGGATTACAACATATTGTGGAAATCCCTGTTTTACAGTCCCTTCAAACCTTTTAGAGGGGTCTAAAACTAGCGGCTTAAAATCAGTATTGGATTTGTGAACCATGGGCAAAAATAAGTAATTTGATTATTCAGTTGTGAATAATTTAGAGGAATTTTTTTTGAGAGTTGAAACTTTAAATAAATCTATACAAGGCACAAAACTGTTTTTCACTGACTTTATTCAGCAAAACAAAAAGATGGGGGTAGAGCATATTACTATATTTTTTAAAAACAACCTGGCTTTTTTTTTTTTTTTTTTTTCCCTACTCCTTTGAAAAATCCATTTGGTTCTAATTGTCATAGGTGATAACCTAATGTTTAGCAAAATTGCTTTACCTGGACTAGAGATGACTGCTGCTGTCTTGCATAGTTGCAGCCCAGGAGAGGTGGAGCAGAGAACGTTGCAGCCCTGCTGGGGAGAGCAAGTGACTTCTGTGTGTCTCTGGAAGACACTGGAGACATTCGGGCTGCAGAAAACTTTCTTGGTGGAGACTTAGAGGCCATGTCTGAAGATAAAACAAATGTGGAAGAGGTTACAAAGCAAAAAGACAATACTAGCAGTAGCGTGTTCCCAGGATGAGGTGGTGATTCTCAGATGTTGTGAAAGTGGTCGGGAATGAAAAAGGTGCATTACTAATGATGTGAACGTCTGGCTAAAACAGTTTTTGTGTGCAAGGTGGCAGATGTAATGCCATTATCTTGAATACAACTAGGATAAGCTGAGGTCGGCAAGCCTGCAAGCTTTACATGTTCTGACTAAGTTATTAAAAAGGTAATAAAAAATAAAACTTGTAACACCTGCATAAATATAGCTAGTGCCAGGTTCAGAATGTGCAGAAGCCAGGCTTTCTACGCAATGGGCACTAGGCATATGAAACTTGCTACCAAAGGGTATTGCAGATGCTAATGGTTCAAAGAGAGGCCAGGTGAGTTCATGGAAAAGAAAGCCGCTGAGGATTATTTAGAAACTACAGCCAACTGAGGAATTCCCTGAGCTTGAAAGCATATGGAATATTAACAAGAATAACCCTATTTGGGAATATTGTGCTTGGTTATCCTGTTCTCTTACTTTTTCTTGGTCAACTTTTCATGGCCTTTGTTAGAAGTAGGATCTCAGACTAGGTGGATCTTTGCTTTGAAAGAGCACTGCAGTTTTCATGGTCTTTTCTTCCAGAACACCATCTGCCATGTATGAAAGGCTGGTTACAAGGATAAACCAACAAATGGCAGAAAACCCAGTCTCATTAGAAAACTCGCATGGCGATATGCGGGAAGAAGTCAGTAGACCAGTCGCGTACCAATCATGTTGTTTCAGTGTTCTCCTCTGCAGAACAATGCTGAGTTATCAACAACAGGGTAAAGAAATACTTGCAGGAAGATTAGGGCAGAGCCTCTTGAGTTTGTCCTGTCTGGAGGGTTGAAAGGAATTGCATAGCCTGTTTCTTATCCCATGCTCTGGTTTATGGTACAAAGGCATGGGTGGGAATGTCTGCAGGGGAGTGGGAGGTCAAATAATAGTATTTGGGTTTGTTTGGTGACTTGCATTCCTCACTCCTGATTACCTATCATTAGCCCCTGAGTTTGTGCATCAGTGCTCTCTGTGCCCTGTGAGCAGCATTAGCTTTTCTTCTGAGTTGGGGTTAGTCTCATTGGTTCCCAGGCTGATGTATGGAAAGGGGAGGAACAAGTGCTTCTCCTGAGGGCAGGACCTTTCAGATCTTGTTTTACTGCTTCTGTAGGAAGTGGCAGGCTGTCTTTTTTTTTTTTTTCTTTCTTTTTTTTTTTTCTGAGATTAGTGGGCATGAGATTGTCAGCAAGAGCACTCCTTTCCTGGAAGCAAGACCTGGAAAAGGCAATTGCAGGAGGCAGGATAAAACATGATCCAGTAAGAAGTTGTATATAAAAATCAAAGCGGACTTCAAACTCTCTGTAAGCCTTAGTGAAAAGTATCAAGCACGCTTATTGAATCATACTTTTGGGAATAAATGGCACATGTTGCCTAATTTTTAACTTCAGTCAGTTGCCTAATGGTGCTAGCCCTCTGTCTTGGAGGACCTGAATTTCTAAAGCCAGGCTAAGTATTGATTTCCTTTCTCTTGCAAGAAGAGGCTGTATTTTAGATCTTTTTAATTTTCAGTACCTAAGGCTGTAAATTGGAGAAGTGTTGTATGAAGGTCTTTGAATTCCCTTTGTCCAGCCATTGGCATATTAAAAGAGTACAATTAGGAAAAATACTCTTAAACTTTCCACATTGAAGTATTGTGTTTATATGACTTTGCAAATTTTTAGGTTGTATTGAATTAGTATATCTGTAGAACCATGTAGAATCAATACCTCATTATACAGGCACGGAATGTGATCTAGTCCTTACATCAGAGAAACTTCTGTCTAAATAAGAAGGATGGGGGAAGAGGGTGGGGAGTAGACTGCAGATGTTATGCAGGTCCTCATCATAGTGAGCTATGTGAAAAAGCCTTCTGTTTAGGGCCTTTGAGGCATGGAGGCATCATATAGTGGTCCAGAGGCACTTGCTGGGGATGAAAGTGTCATCTGTTTTGTCCATAGATGCCGTCACAGGGATCTCTTCTTGGTGGAGGAGCAGGCAACAGGGTTGCACTAAGAAGGCTGTAATTCTTTTTAATCGTAACCATTAGTTTTGGGTGGGGTTTTTTTCCACATGAATTTTTGGCAGTCTATAAGGACCATTAAGTTGTTTAGACCTCTAGTTAGTGACAGAGGGAGCAGCGACATTTAGTCTGACACAGACAATTAAGTATTTTATTTTCAGGATTGGGAAGGCAGTGTTGCTTTAGAAAGAAAAATCAAAGGAGAAATATGATTACCAGTGAAGTCTAGATAATACATTTAACATCTAGGATATATATGCTTGGACAATAACTTGTATTGCAATGAATTTATGAATATATGATTGTTTGTAGAGGTGGATTTTAAGCAGGGTTGAAATACTTTATGTTTTTAATTACAACCGGTAGTGCTGAAGCCAACAGCAAAAAATACTGTGATGGAAAAACAAGTAATTAGGGTCTTAAAACAAAAACCAAACCCAAACTCAAACCCAACCCTCTCCCGAGGCAATATTGTTAACAATTTTTCCATTGTGACAGAGTGTGGATTCAGTTTTTAGTCCATAATAAAAGATTCTGAAATAGATTTCCTGGAATTGTGTCTGTGAATAATCATCCTTAGTGCACATGAAGTATGGGAGGATATGTTTGTAAAAATTGCTCATCCTCTGGCAATCGGCATTTACTCGTTATGATAAAAGAGAATCTAAGATTGACTGGCATATTTCCAATATTGTATGTTGAAGTTTTAAAAAAAAATCTTAATTGTTTATGCGCATAAGTAACATTTAAATTTCTATCTCATTTCTAAGCTTCTCCTTTGATAATCTTGAGACTTCCTCATCAAAGTTTCCACTGGATCTGGTGGGAATTTGTTGATAACTTTAAAAATTACTTAAATATTGAGCCAGTTGAAGTTAATTGATTCTTTATGCACCCAAGTTGGATTTTACTGTCTAGTTTTAGATATGTGACTTACGCTAATAAGAACAGAATACTTCTTAAATAACATTGTAAATATTTTTAAATAGGTAGCTTTTGACCAGCGTTACAGGTGTAACTTCTGAAATATATCCTTCATTGCATCCAGGATCCCAGGTGTGGATAAAGGGAGGAGTACCTGCCTTGGAGAAAGAAGTTTTTTCTTTCCATGTCAAAGGAGAATAGAAAGACACAAAATAAAACCAAAAATTCTAGACAAAATATAAGCAGGAGACTGTTTCCTAGGCAGGTTGCTGTTGCTGATGAGGTTAAGATGCTTGCCAGTTCTTAGGAATTACATTCACTTTTGAATCTCCTGGCTTGTGATAGCATCCTTATTTGGTTAAGCAACTTGAAAAAACTGGAACGAAAGGTTTTTACTGTATTTGTATCTAAATCTCCCATCTAAAATAAAAGAATATATGAATTTGGCCCACGAGATTCTGTTTTCCTGGAAAAGTAGCCCTAGCCAGTTCTGCACCTACGCATCTCTTCTTTAGCATGACCCAGTCAAAAAGCAGGTTTTCAATTGACAGGAAGGATGAAGCAGTGCACAGCATTAAGAGAAATGATTGCTAAACTTCCAGTCCTTTCAGAGGTGGTGGTTTTGAAATTCATAGCCTTTAACGTCATGCTTTTTGTGAGTCAAGATGTCAGATAGGAATTCAATGCTTTCTGTTGTTTGTGCTTTTATTTGGGAAGTACTGTATTTAGTTACTGCTTTCCTTTTGCTTCCCGGTTGTTTAACCTTTGTTTCAAACGAATCAGGTTGTTTCATTGCTGTTGCCAGGTGCAAGAGGCATCTTTTTGTGTTTGTTAAATGGGCAGTGATGAAGTGCTTTAAATGCTCCAAAGGTTTCCCCTTTTAATTATGTAAAACAGCAACAACAAAAATAGCTACCGCTGAACTTTTAAAGTTCTTATTCCTGGCAGTTCTAGCACTCAGGTGAAAATAATTGAAGCTTGTTCTTGGTTCTGTATATTTTCTGCTTTTGCGTGCAGGAGAAGGAGCTGAAGGCTGGATGCACCTTCTGCTTCCACTTTTGTGCCTGGCTCTTCATAGCTCTGAACATGTTGCTGTTTCTGTGGGGAGGGCGCTTGAGATTGCTACATAATATTAATAAAATCAAGAAGGAGAAACCAAACGAAGAAGTGTGTTTGCCAGTAATTTGTCTTTTTAGTTTTGACACACTCTGGTCACTTTTTCGAGGTCCTGCTCCCCAGTGGGCATCACTCAAACCATGTTGGTGGAGCAAATTACTGATAGTAGCGCTGAGGAAGGTCTAAACGCTGGTACAAAAATTACTCTGGGCTGCAAAATCCTGCATAGAAAAAACATGCCAGCTGCCATGTCAACATGACTTCCGTGTTCTTCTGTGTTCTCTGTCATGTTGTGGTTAATCGGTGAGAGTTGATAGTGCCGTGGAGGGTGGGAGTTAGCGCGCGCTGTTCTGTGACTTGCCTGTCAGTGACTTGAAAGCCGTACAGAGAGCTGTGGCACATGTCATGAAATATCAAGTCTTTCCCTGTTTGCATAAGCTGTTGCCATTCTGTCTCCTTTTTCTTGCAAGTGGCATTTTGAAAGCATTATGTTTTGTGAAAAGTATCTTAACAATTTTATTTCTGGATGGTTTATTTAAGGGAAAAATATCTTTATTGTAACCTTTGTAGAAAAAAGAGATGATAAAAGCTCACCCACTCAAAATAAAACTACTTTCTTGGATTTGAACTCAGTCTCCTGAGGACTTCCCTTTTAAGATAGACTGTCTGTCTCATAATCACAAAGCATAAGCTCCTCTTGGTAAGAGCTGCTCATATTTTCCTTTAGAAGACCTTGTGGCCTCTTGAATATTCAAGCTGCACTAACATCCACAAACCAGATCTGCTGTGGCATTTGGAGGTGTCATTGATGATCCCATGGTCCCATTTTCATACCTGGACCTAAAATGTGTATGTGTTTTCTGCAGAGTTTGATCTGCACTATTAAATGCTCTGTATTTTCCTTTCCTTCATATTTAAGAACTGTTCAATGGAATTATTTTGGAACAGGTTGTCCAGAGAAGTTGTGGATTCCCCACCCCTGCAAGCGTTCAAAGCCAGGTTGGATGAGGCTATAATCAGCCTGAAGGTGTCTCCTGTCCATGGCAGGAGAATGGAACTAGATGATCTTTATAGTCCCTTCTGAACAAAGCTATTCTGTGATTCTATGATTCTATGACTCTGTGAAATATGGTTGCTCAGTCACTGTTTTCCACGTGGTGTACTATGGTGTTAAATTTCTGGTGTAAACTTCACATATAATTTTAACTGTGCACAGTTATAGAGCCCAGCTTCACCCCAAGGAGTTCCTGTAGAGCAGGTGGCAGGATACTGGCAGATTAATTTTGTGTCATAAAGCCGCCAATGCAGCTGTTAATTCAGGTTTCCACTGTTTAGTTTTGTGGGTAGAAACTAGATGTAGCCATTGCTTATTTTTTTAATGAAAACGTGATAAAAATCAGATAAAACCTTGGGCTTTAATGTAATGTTAGTTTTCAGTGAATGGTGGAAGTATTGTTGTTTGACCTACTACACTTGAGATGCAATTGCAATATAGGATTTTGTTGTTTTATTTGTTGTTAATCACATAAACAAATGGAAGAAAGGATGGGAGAGTAAACTTAATTTGAGAAGAGATAACTCTTCTGAGACAAATCTTAAATCTTGCTGAACCAGAGAGGTTAAAATAATACTCACTGAGCACTAAATTTAACTTTTTCAGTATTTATTTCCTGTAGACTGATTAAATTGTCTAGTCTCAGGGGAGCAATTTTTTTTCACATTGTGATACTGATTGGTATTCAATATCCAATTTAGGTTGTTTGTTTAATAATTCAATACTCGTGATGAATCTTAGTAAGTGAAACTTTTCACATATACATCTGAGCTGTAGTTGAAAAATGGCTTAATATTTTAGTAGTGCATATATGCATTTATATCTTACATATTTCTGTTTTTCAATAAATGATATGATTCTGCCAGCGTTTATGAGACAAACTTTAAATGGTCTATATGGTGTCCAGTAAAATGTTCCTAAAATCTTTGTTTTTTAGAGAAAAAAATTACCCTAATGCATGTGAAAAGATAATGGCTATTCTTCAATCAAGATACGTCACAATCTTATGTGACCTTTTAACTCCCAAGCTATCAGATAAGGTTTTCTAGTTAGCAGCTACCTTCCTCCTCAAGAGAAAGCCCCCATAAATTAATCTGAATCTGATTGTTGCTTGACTACCCCGGGGTGTGTTGTAGGTATCTTTCATGAAGGATGACTCTGAAAGATGGAAAGCAGTTAGGAAGTTGCTGGCAATATTTATTTGAGCAATGAAAAAAAGAGTTATTTTCTCAATTGTGAATGTTGCTTGGATGAAGCCTCCTTTAGACATTTACATCTAATAGCTGCTTTTTTACATATTTGCCTTCTTTCTAACTTAAATAGGTTTAATCTGGTTGCTGAAACCAAAAGGCAAAATGTCAGACTGCAATGGAAGTCTGGATAGCAAATGGTAAAAGGGCTGGGGCTGCTTGACAGAAAAGCAGATGGGGTAAAGTGGTGCAGAAAAGCAGTCTGGTTAGCAGCGTAGACCTGTGGCGGGGAGAGAGAAGCTGGCAGAGCAACTGAAGAAACAAAAAGGACGTGGTAGAATCATAGAATCACCAGGTTGGAAAAGACCCACCGGATCATTGAGTCCAAGAAGACTTGGTTGTGAGAAAAGGTCATGCATAGAGCCTCAGAAAGAGGAGAAATGTGGGGATTAGGTCAAGGGGCGGAAACCATGAATGGAACTTAAAGAGGCATCAGAGCTGAGACTGCATGGCTTTCCTCTGAAAGAAATCTTGGAGATAAATAGTACTTGTTGGCCCAGATAACAATGCCTTGTTCAGGCTCAAGAGTAGTAGTTCCCAGAGGGTTGCTTTCAGTTTAGTACTACAGATTGTAGTATTTTGGGTGCAACTCTCTTTAAACAAATGTGCAGTTGTGGCAGAATGAAATAGTTATATAAGACAGTTCCTTGCAGGAGTCTCAGGCCAGGTACAAGTAATGAGTAATGTGAAAGTACTTTTGAAGTTAACTTTAAGTTCATATAAGCTGACTTAAACTTGTGTTTGTGGATGAAAACCTGGTATGAAACGGTCTTGGATGCATTTCCACTTACTTGTGACAGTATCTGCTGAGTGCTCGAGTTCTCCCGCTGTACCTGCTGAGCATTTCTGCTGACGGCTCACTTAATTTCTAACCGTGGTTTTCTGCTTAAGATTATTACTGTGTGTGAAAACCTGGGCTTTTCTCCTGTGTTGTTTGACCATATTGTACCAAAGTGAAAATGCTGATGTGCTCCCAAACCTCAGTAACCTCTTTCTCTTCAAGATTTTGAAAAGTGATGTCAGCTGTCCCTTATTTTCCACCAGAGTGCAGATTTCCAGCTCTGAATGTGCATGATGTGAGTGCAGTAAAGCTTACAGGTCGACTGCTGTTTCTGAACCTAAAGAAGGATATTCACAAAAGCTGGCTAGATCCATCATGTGATTGGTGGAAAGAAGGAGATTGCTCCACAGGATGGGAACTTTGGTGGCAAACATCCATTGTGTGCTCCAGCTTGCTTTCTAAAAGGACTGATGAGTACATGGGGAGCCAAGGGGAGCTACTGCTCTACTAGAATGATTATTTGTGAATACTCTTTGAAATATAATAGTCCAAACACTGTCATTTGTGAATTCTCAGCTTGCTTTCTGCTCACATGGCTTCAGCAGCCTTAGTTAAAGTTGGCTGAGTTAGCAAACATTTTCTGGCATAACATGTATTTGCTATTACATTCTTCAAGTGTAAATCATGGAAAAGTAAAAGCTTTAAGTGGCTGAATAGTAATAAAATTATCTCAACCTGATGTTCTTGAGATGATAATAAATATAGCCATTTACAAAAGAGAGTGAAGTGGAAGAACAAAGAAAGGAATATCTGTTGGAAAAAATCTTAGATGTTCCTAGTAGCTTTTAAAGCTGCTTTAAGTTTTGGTAGTTTTCTTTTTCAATAAAAGAAACTAATGCCTTTTAAATTTAATGAATTTAATAGGTAGGTGATATTACACAGAATTTTTAGTTACAGCTTATTTTTAACTGCAGCTGAGTAAATGCTGGAAGTATTTCTTGCTTAACAAAATAAAAGCTGATAATTTAGCTTTTAAGAATATTCCTTTGGGATGTAGAGACTTTTAAATAATGTCTAGACTTAAAGAAGATGTCCCACAAATAAACAAGATTTTGCATCTTTTCTCATGCATTTTGTTCCTTCTGGTGAGCTTTTTAACTGATGTGTTAAGTAGCACGTATAATACTTCTTCAGTATATTTTATTAACTGTGCATTCACATGTGAGTAGCATGCTGTTCATAAATAGTCATTGTCCACTATTAATTAGATGATGTTAATAGAAGACTCTCAATGCATTCACCAAGCATCTTAATTAATATTGGTAAAACCTGGTTTATACCTTGGGAAATAGTGCAAGACTCAGTTCCAGCTTGTTGCCTCTTTGTCAGCCTTGCTTGAAGCATTAGTGTCTTACACCTCCCATCCCTGTACTTTTCACCTGTTAAATATGATTTTGATGACAAATTTAATGTAAGTTCATATATAGAATAACACTTTTACACCATGGCAATGGCATCAAAACATTACTGCTCATTTTCTTTTACTTGCCTGAAACGTGGTTTGTGACTGGGGACTCTGAGAGACTTGTAAAAGTAGAGAACTGATTTTTTTTTTTTTTTTTAGTCCTTCACATGATCTATAGCCTCAGTGTAGGTCAAAAGTCCCAAGATGGAACATGTGCATCCCCCTAAATAAATAAGCAAACCCACAAATAACCCAGCATTGACGGAGAGATACATAGAACTTTTTTCTCCTCTTCTCAACAGTAGCTCTACAGTTCTCTCTTGTAGCAGGTTAAATTGAGCCCACAGGGGTCACTGGGACATTTTTCTCTGTAAAGGCTGTGAAAACACCTACTTTCCTCCAACATAGATGCTGTGTCTAAGAGCATAAAACCTCTTCTGCTTTGGAGCAAAAAGTGTAATGGGAAGCCTAGTTTCAGAAAGCACTGTTTGGAGCAGATCAGCATTTGCTGAGTCCCATGCCGGGCTGTTGCAGATCTTCCCTGGCATTGCTTGTCCCTTCCCAGCTCCCAGAGAAGGTGCTGTGTATGGAGACCCATGGAAATTACCTGACAGCATGAATAACTGGCTGGAGGGGGAAGGTCAAAGCATCTGATAACTGGGGCTTCTAGTACTTTCCAACAGTAACTGCAAGAGGTATTAATTTTGCCTGTCAAAACAGACTAAAGCAGTATTTAGGAGCTGAAGATTATTCATTTAAATTATGAAAAGGCTAAAGTTAAAGTGATGGATGTTTCGAAAGATGCAAGAGGGGACTAAAGTTATAGTTAAATATGAATCCACTGTGAAGCTGTCATAACATCCTGCACAGTAAAAAGTGAAATTGCTGAGCTGCAAGATTTGTTTCCTGGAACTATACTTAGGACATATCTAGTTTTCTGCTTCTGTGGTATTTCTCAGATTAGGGAATTTAACCTTTTTAAGCCTGGCTGTTTAGTCAGTTCTGCCCCTTGTGGTGGTTGTGTCATGAGAGCTTTCCATGCAGCTGTGAATTTTGTTGGGGTCCCATGGGAGGAGGTCTGTAGCTTGCACGAGAAGGTCATGAACCTTCAAATGCACATCCTCTGGAGTTACTGATTTTGAAGAACAGGAGATACAGATTAAGTGCAGTTATTCTTCTAAAGAGTCCTAGGAGTCCACCAATGGTTGAATTTATCTTTATGAAAGGATGTTTTGTGCGCCACATGTAATGCATTTCAAATCTCAGCTTCCATGAGATGGCAGTGATAGAGTATTTCTGTTATAAAACTAACATGGACTGTTACATTTCTAGTTCAACTTCTTTTTTTTTTCTTCATTTTAAAGAACTATCTGAGATGCTTCAAACAGATACAGATCTGTTCTTTTAAAGATTAATTTGGAAATTGTAACAATGGAAAATATCATCTGATTGCATTAATAACAGTTGACTTTGTTGTGCTGTATTCCATGCAGTTAGTGTGGGCCTTGATGGACGTTTTCTTTTTCTTACAGGAGAGGTACCTGTGATTATGACAGTGATATCAGCCTGCTGAGACAATCCCCCACTAAATGTGTGCCTGATTTTTGTGTTGTTTCTTGTAGGATCTGTTGCAGCTTTTATAACTATAATTCCTCTAAAACACGTCTCCTGGGTACATCCCAAGAGATATCCTTAAAATTTGTAATGTGAATTGAAAATATAGATACATTGGTCTATCTTCTTGGAGAAGAAAATAAGAGATAGGCGGTTTTGGCAAATCTTTTGTCACAATCTTGTCTTTATTTGCTTCCTTGTGATTCATGTTTCTTGTTCGTTTGTTGAGTTTCTTAGGGGTTTGCGTTTCTTTCTTTCCTCTGGTCCTCTCTTTGTTTTCCCATTGTTGATCTTACTGAGGACAAACAAATTTTATCATGAATGGAGCAGGCAAAAAAGCTATCAGCTAGTAATTAGTTACTACTAACAGATCCATGCTTCTGGAATATTTCAATTCTTTCTCTGTATAATTCAGTAAGGGGTTTATTAGGGCTTCAAAAGTCAAAACCTTCAGGATTTATAAGGTACTTCTCTGCAGCTTTCTCCATTTTCCAAGAGATGAGTCTAAGAAAAACTTGGGAAAGGATTGGATAAAATATCTTCCTTACTGTTCACAGCGATTGGGAGCGTGTAATGAGACAGGACGACATCTTATCTAAGTCTAGAACTTTTAAAAGCTTTGATTGATGTGTATTGTCCTATTAGATATACTTAATCCCATTAACACTACAGCCTTTTGAATCTTTAAAGCTGTGTATTTTTAAACAATGGTTGTGAATAAGTGACTTGTATTTACCATGAGGATTCTCCACCCTGGGAGTTTATATCTTGGTATGCTTGACTAGATAGCCCTTTCAGGAGAGCACTGTAGGCTCAGACACAGACTTGGGATGTTTGCTTATCAAGATACTACTGCTTTCTGCAGTTCTTTACAAACTAAAGGGAATTTTTACAAATGTCATGGCTACAGACATTTTGGCACAGAAGGAGACCTTGTGCAAAGTACCCATGTTGTCTTGAAACAAAGTGGTCTTTTCTTAAAAGACATGGCATATTTCTCTAAGAACATGCATAGTTTACTTTTTGTTAAAGTTAATATAGTTCCATGTTTCTGTGCAGATTCCACTGCTAAGGTATTCTCTATTGCCTCCCTGCTGCCTTCCAAGTTAAAAATTTGTCTTGGATTTCATGAGTTTCCTTTTTGGAGAGGAATTACAGTTTTTGTCTGTGGTGAGCCAAAATTTCTATTTTCCTCAGTGCCTATTATAAAATACAAAGTTGGCTGATTGGTGAATTCGGCAAAAATGAAATAATCTGTTCCAATATTTTTAAACCTTTAAGTAGTTTCTTTCTTACTATCACCAGTCTTTGCTTCATGGCAGTTGATTTTTTACTTTCAGCAGTGACCAGAATGTCTTCCAGTCAAGAGTCACAAGCTTAGTCTACCCTTTCTTGTACAGATCAGATGACTTTGCAGTATTAGTAGAATGTAAACTAGCAGTTTAAATGAGATTACTGGGATTAGTCAGCTGGACAGAGAAGATTTAAAGTGGCCTTGATTGAGGTCCTTAAAATTATGAAGTAGGGAGTAAAGCTATTACAGTAGAAGAGGAAAAATAATAAAAACAAACAAGGAAGCAATGAAAGAATGGATTTATTTTATATTTTGTATATTTCAAATTAAATAAAGGCATGATATTACCTTGTATTTTACTGATCAGCATAGATGTTTCCTTGTGGCAAGACGTAAGAGAAACATATAATGAAACAATTACTTTTTAAAAAGGGAGTTTCATGACACTAGAAATACTTGTGCTGTGAAAATCAAGTGGAAGAAAATCATGCATCATTACTCTCTCTAAAGATTTTTGTATAACTCTGTGTGTGTCTAACAGGCTTGTTTAAGAGATGTTTCATCTCAGTATTTTTATATCATATAAAATAGAGCATTTCAATTAGCAGCATTACTTTTTTTTCACTCCTTTTCTGTTTTAGGTATTCTTTCCTTTGTGTATCAATCCTAGACTTCTTTCTTAGGATACATTTTCCTCCTGGTGTCATTCTTAAATTTGGTTTCCACCAGTGTTTTTCTACACTTAAGACAATTATCTCCATGTTTTCCCTTGGTTTCTCCTTCCCTAGTATGGACTAAAGAACAATATTTGTTCAGAAATATGGCAGGAAAATGTCCTGTCTTCTAGCCTAGTTTTCTCTCCATGTGCTTGGACAGTTTACCTATGCTTGAAGTATTAGCTTCTTTCTTTCCGTGGGAAAGAAAGAATTAAGCCATCCCTGGTGGTACCTGTTTTGCTTTTTCATTGCTCTATGCAGCAAGCGTTTGACCAAAAGACTGAGTAGGAAATACTCAGTGGAGTTACACAGGACCTGTGTAATCAAGCCTGTGCAATACTGAAGTCTTCCCTTGATTTCATGCCTTGGAAGTAGTCCGCATTGAATTTTATTCTTGGCTCGTGGCTTGTTGTTTCTACCTCCTCAGCCTGATACCTGTTGTCTAAGGAATATTAGAATTTGTCTTTATTTTTGGTCATTTCCTCTTCCTCACGTGCAGTATCAAGCTGTTGCCATCCAGTAGTCTTGTGCTACCACATGAAGCTTTTCTCCTTTGTTCTGGTGTAAGAAGTAAAGGGTTTTTTTTTTGGTTGTAATTTTCAGTAATTAAACTGATTAGAATTAAACTGGTGGGGAAACTGCATTTGATTACACAGGCAATAGAGAGAAGGTAAAACTCATCTAACTAGGTTCCTTTCCAGCCTTTAGGCTTTTAATAGCTAAGTTAATTTCCTAGAGGAATATGGGTTGATTGAAGGGAAAACTATAATCATTAATTGCGGTAGGTTTAATTTATTTGAAGTATAAAGAAAAGACTGCCTGAGACTTCAGGGGAAGAAAAGAGCTGTGCTCTTGTGCAGTTACTTCTACCAGCCAGAGCAGTATGGTTTTTACTGCCTGTAACTAATTCTGGTAAAAATTTTGGAGTATTTGTGGGTTTTACACATGTTAGTAGGGGTGATGTTCTTAGATCCCAACATTATTAGTGATAAATAAACACGACATCTCTTCCTGCAAATCATGACCATAAACTTATGCTGTGAATTTAGTAGTGTAGGTTTCATATTGTAATCTATCTACCTGATGCTTCAGGGACATAAGATCTCTAGCTATCTGCTGAACCGTTTCTTTGCTAATGCAGTTATAAAATTTAAGATTGCTGTAGTTGCTTTCCAAGAGGAAACAGAATTTTCCATATTCAATGAAGGGGTTTTTTTTAATTGTCATTTAATTTCTTTCTCCCAGATGATTAGAGCATGTGACTAGTGTTTGGGGCCTCTCTCTATTAACTGCCGCTGGAGATGTAATTTTCTATAAAGCTTTAAAAGATGATTCATCTTTTTCTTTTCTAAGCAGATACAAACCCATACTTTACCTGCCTTTCAGATGTGCTTATATATTGCATAAGATGCCTGTAACATCCTTTGACATTACTGGCCTCTGGATTCATATAAGCAACATTTGTACTTTGCCTAATTCTGTCTTTGTTTTCTTAGTACATTTTTCAAAAGTACTCGGCTGACTCATAAATCATGTTAGTAGTATTGGAATAATGAAATGAAGTGTTTGCTGTGCACAAATTAGATTAAAGTGTCCGTGTTTGTGTTTCCTAGATGTGCAATAGATCACTGTGAGTTACATACTAATCGTGGATGAAAAAGGTCCATATGAAAGCTTAGAGCTTCTTAAGATTTTGAATTTTCCCGATGCTAACTATAGAAGGAATGATAACTCATTAAAATACCAATTTATTGAGAATGTGTTTTCAGAAAGTTGCTATAAACGGGCTGTATACATTTCAGGATTTGGGAGAAAAAAGGACTAAACTTGGACTGCACGCCTTGATCCTGGTGTGGTGTTTGTGCTCTATGTATTTGTCTCCCTTTTTTGCCTTACAGAAAGACAGGTGAAACCAAAACCATAGAAGTGCTTATTTGATCAACGCTTTAAAAATGCTCAGTAATGGGAAAAAAAAGGAGCAGCATATTTTGAAGTTGATTAATGAGCTTTCCCAAATTTATCTTCAGCCTAATTGTCTGTAGAAATTGTTCGTAGGATTATTTCTTTGGCTTTGTTTCCTTTGTCTTAAGCTCTGATTAGCGAGCCACAGTCCTTTTTATTGAAGTGCTCAGTGAGAATACCTCTGACAGTTAGGTAGTATGGCGTACAGAAAAGCTTGTGATTAAGTTGTGAGCCAGGCAAAGGCTCAAACTTGTTCAACAACTCGTTTTATCTGGTGGTGCTACTCTTAAGTCAATGGCAAACTGTTACTAGAAGCAACAAAAGAAAACGTTAGCAAAAATAGCAAGTAAAAGCAGTTCTTGCGGTTTTGGGTAGTGGTTATAGCTGAAAGGATTTGTGGTGGAAGTGCTTGTGGTGATGATGGTAAATTAACCACAAGCATCTTTGCCGCAAGGGGGTGAATTCACATCATCCATCTTGGGTTCACAAAACACAGACGTCCTGCATTGCCGACCAACAGTGCCTATGTATTATCACTGGCCACTTAGGGAAATCAGTCTTGCACTGATGTGGTCTTCTGTTATTCATCCAGAAGTTGTGTCTGCTCTGGAGAACTCAGATACATTGCCTAACTGAGAATAACCCTGCACAAAAAGGTAGCACGAGTCCTATTTGGTATGGGCAGCCAACATTTCCATATCTAATGGAGAATTCCTGCGGAATTAGCAGGAAGCAAGGATGGGGAATTTTAGTGATGGTGCCCTGATGCATGTACGATGAGGTTATTGATGGGATGTTGCAGCGTGACGATTTCTTTTTCTGCATGGCATTATCAGTGTGTGACCATGCAGCCAGCCTACCCTCCTGTTGCGCTTCACAGAAAATGAAAGATTCTTGTCCAGCCTAACCTAGTAAATTTTTCATCAAAGCCTTAATACCATTTCTGCCAGATATTATCTGCTTGAATGCACAGTTTTATAACAACAGTGCCTATTTACTGGAGGTTTTTTTTATTATAGCTTTAATCTCCTTCATCATTAAGAAGTGCCTGTAATGGTAGTGTTAAAGAGATACCTTGAGAGTATAATAAAACTGACTCCTTGCTTTACATCTCACAGAGCCATGGGGTACCCAAGGAGCAGCTGCGCAGGTGATACGCAGGCAAATAAGATGGCAGGGCACTGTTTGGTAGGCAGGTAACTGAGCAGTACAGCTCCAAGCTGAGGATGGGTGAGATAAACCGTGAACTGTGAGCATCTGCAGCTGGGAAAGATTAGAAACCCCCAGCAATCTGACAGGAACAAAGAACTGTCCCACACAATCTGAAATCCTGTCATTGCCAGGAACTTCATCTGGGCTCCTGGCTTTGTCACGCTTTGAAAATATCTACAGGCCTTCACATCATTTTGATTACTTGTGATCTCCCTTTTCTTTAAGCTTCCTGAATAGAGTTTTTTACATTTTCAGGGCATATGAAAATGGTAAGCTAGCAGTAAATTTTTTTTTTCCTGTACTTTTCCAAACTTTAGATAATGTTTCTCCATTTTAAGAGATGTCATGTATTCTGTGTTTCAGGAACAGCAAAATGGAAAGGTTAATCATGTTCTCTCTGACTAAAATGACTTACTTTTGTCATAAAAGGGGCAATTTCTGATTTCTGTGACAGAGTATGTTGATGGTTATGCTTTATTCTTAATATATTTTGTTGTCTTGTCAAGATTTTTTCTTCTAGATGAAAACTTTTTGAAACAATCAATAAAGACAAAAAGTATGGATAGTATATTTAACAGTAGTATACAGAAACATTTAGGACAATATTCTTATAGATAGTGTAAGATGTTCAGTCCATATTTTACTGTAATGTGTTATTCCTGGTTTGATTGAAATGCTCAGGTTATTAAGTTCCACTTTTCCTTTTAAAGGAATCCGCGACTGTTGTTATACAAATATTTAGCCCTATAGCAACAGTTTGGGCTTATGTTTGAAAACAAAAAAGGACTGTAAAATACATAATCAGATTCTCTTTTTCTTCTGTAATGTGGCTCACACTGACCACAGTGGGAGCTGCTTCTAATTTCAGGCTATATAGAGAAAGGATCATTAGAGAGGTTACACAACACCTTCATATGCAGAGAATGTTACAGTCACCCAGTTGGATACATTTTAAAGTAGACATTACTTCAGTGCTTTACTTGCAGGCTCTTCAAATCCTACATGTCTGCGCTAGTTGCTTGCAGGAGCTTGTAATTCATTGTCAAAATCTTCCTTCCAGGCTGCTCTTGCAAAAACAGTGCAATAGCACCTTGCCTTCCTCTAACTTTGTGGCAAAATTTGCAAGTGAAGTCTTGTCTGCATAGCTAGAAAAAAGTTTGAGAGGGCATGAGTTGCGCCTTTTTTCTCCTTCTCCTTCTCCTTCTCCTTCTCCTTCTCCTTCTCCTTCTCCTTCTCCTTCTCCTTCTCCTTCTCCTTCTCCTTCTCCTTCTCCTTCTCCTTCTCCTTCTCCTTCTCCTTCTCCTTCTCCTTCTCCTTCTCCTTCTCCTTCTCCTTCTCCTTCTCCTTCTCCTTCTCCTTCTCCTTCTCCTTCTCCTTCTCCTTCTCCTCCAAAACTGAATTTTGTTCGTAGCGTTAAAATCAGTAGTGTGAGCACTTACTGGTTTTACTCCATAATTCTCTCACTGTCGTCATGCTTGCAGCTGCAGCCAGGGCTGACCTGGCTCAGACTGCCTTAGAGTAAATCAGAAGCACCACCGGGTGTTCCTGCACCACAGGATACCTCCTACTGCTAGTTATCCTATGGAAAAATGCACTGTGCTGCTGTCAGGGCAAGGCCCCAGGTAGCTTCTTTCCAGCAGTGGCCTTTGATTTCATAATGAGTTAGGGAATTCTATTGTTTTGAAGCCTGAATGTTGAATATTAATGTTTCAAGACTGAAATATGTTAGTTCTTATCACCTTTTGATTTCTTTTTGATTTTCAGAGCTTAACTGTTGTTTTAGTAAAACTTATTGCAATCAGATATTTTTCTTCTTGAAGTCAAATGTTATGCAATTATCCCCTAGAGAAAGAAATTGAAATGAAATCTTGTGATTAGAAACACCGTAAGTACTATACCAATGTTTGAAAAAGAAAAAGCTCACAGGGTTGTGTTGTTGTGTAAAGGTAGACTTTGAGAGGTTCAGGGCTGGTTGTAATTTTGAAAAGTGATAAAAGAGAAAGCACGAAGAACTTCACTCTATTTTTTTTTTCTCTATTCCCAATAACATGTTCTCGTACCTTGGAGACACTGTAAAGATGCATGAATTATATACATTTCATTGTGAGATAATTACTACCAAAACTACTTTTCTAATTGTGCAGGTAGAACCTAGGACTACCTTTTACTCTCTTTTGTGTAGGCTTTGAAATATTGATGATGACTCTACTTAAATGGATTAATTATATACAGCAGCAATTTGGTTCCCTTTAATGTTACATTTACAAACCACACAAATGGCCCAAATTATTAGATGAAGAATTGGCTGTAGTAGACCTGAATATGGGGTTTTTTTTTTCCTCATTATTGTGCCCTGAAATAAGTTCCTGGCTTTGTGTTTCAGCTCAGCTTTATTTTAAAATACATTGATGATCTAGAAGGCAACTTTAAGTGGTTGAGCAAACCGCAAATTGACAGACAAAATGGATGAAATCTTCATTTATGGCTTTCCCTTTAGCATCTGATAATGTATGTGACAATTTATCAACCTGTGTTTTAGAATTAAATTACTCTTGCTTTGTTCCTTTCTCACATTTGCCAGAAAGGAGGAGAGGGATGTGAAAATGAGCGTGCTTTCTTCAAAGGGGTTCACACAAAATGAGTGACATTTCTGTGCTCACCAGACAGTCGTAGCCTTTTCTAGCTCCAGTTCAAACAGCTTCTGATTCAATAAGTCTGTCATCTTCTCCCTCCCAAGGACGAGGTGCTGGTGGGAAGCCTTTTCCTTTTGCATCACTTTCTTTCCTTAGATTTGGAATAGATCGTTTCTGTCTAGCTGAAATTAATACCAATGGATGAGTATGAAAGGCATGAATTTCATTGGTACAAGTATATGAACTGCTGTTTTTGCAGGATTTCACCTGGAAATATTTTACAGAGTTGTGTTTGGGACTGAAGATCTCCTGATTAACACCATTCTTAAAACCAAATTCACCTACTTTGTTGGGTATTCTTTCAAGTTAAGTTTTTTGCTGCAGTTGGCTGACTTCCTCACCAAGATGCAATTGTGGTGGTTTGAAGTCCTCAGGCTACTGTAAAATGTAAGTTCCTTTTTAAAGTTGGAGGCTAATCTTCAGTCCATATGAAAATTTATACAGCAGCATTTAGGAAGTACTCTGGGCCAAATACCTTCTTTCACATGTTTTTCTCAGCATGTTAGTTAACTTCAATTTCTATTAATTTTCTCTCACTCTGCATTAAAGCAATTAATGTATTTCACTGTAAGGTTGAAAACCTGTCATTTTGCTCCTTCTGCTTTGAAAGTATGTCTCCAATGTACCCTACATTTTAAATGCCAGCCTGATAGCTGTATGCTTATTTCTATACTGTGTTCACAGTACACTGGTGCTGCTGCTGGCTGATGTCTTGCCTACATTGGTTTTTGTGGGTTTGATGTGGGTTTTTTTTTACTTTACATATCAGATTTCAGAGATGCTTTGCATATGACTGATTAGGCTTAATGGGTGCAATATATAACTTTTAAAAATAGACTTCTTGCATAAATGCACATTATATATTGAGTTGCTAATGTATGAGAAGGAGAAAAATAACTGAAAAGTTATGACAGTTATTGTTTCCTTATTGAATTCAGAATGTTGTGAAAGCAATTTCCTTGACAGGATCAGCTCCAGACCACTTAGTAGTATGCTGGTTTTTAATTTTCCTTAATTTACCTATGGAATACCCTTTATAAGCTTGAAATTAGAGATAATGACTGCTTTATTTGCAAAGACAGAAAAACAGTTTTAAAAATTTCTTCTCTATTAAGAATTTGTGAGGGGAGAATGGCATAGCACATGTTGTATGAAGCTGAAGTTGTATGAGGTTGAAGTGACAAAGCCATTTTATTAGTTCCAAATACAAACCCTGTACTTAAATTGTACAAAGCCTTGTATTAGATTTTGTTGATCTTTAAAGTGGGATAAATCTGTAGCATGCACTTTCAGTATGTCGGAAGAAAGTAGGCATGAAAATTCAGTCCCTTTCTTTTGTCTCCCACGTCATCTGATTTGCTAACACAAATGATGGAAACTTCATAAGCTGAATTGTTTGGACTTATGAGGTCATGCTTCTGGACATCTTAGCTTTTTATAAAGAGAGCTTGAAGTTGGTACTTTTCCTTAACCAAAATAAGACTGGATAGATATTCACTTCTGTTTACTGAGTTTTTTTATGGGCAGAAGAGGAGAGATTTCTTAATAATTGGAAGTTCAACCCTTTGGGTAAGTATTGAGAATATGATCTGCCCTCAATTGCCCATTAAAAACAGACAAAACCCAAAACTGTAGGGCTGAACTCAGAAGTGTCTTAGCAGCCTTCAGGAGCAGAATGGTTTGGGATCAAGTCTTCAGCTGATGCAGGGACTGCTCCAAGGAGCTGCGGTGTGAGGGCTGGCCTGCTGCCCTTGCACTCAGGGTGCAGCCGTCTATGTGAGGCTCCAGCTTGTGCATGAGCCAGAGGATCCAGTCCCAGTTCAGCTCTTTGGTGTGAGTCCAGAGAGGCAAAAGCGCTTTCCAGATACAGAGAGAAGCAAAATTTTTTTGTAGAGATCTTCAGCTCTGTAGAAAACAGCTGAGTGAATTGCTGCCACCCGTATTTAGGGAGCTGTTTCTGGTGTATGGTTGCATGCAAATTGTCATCACACCCTCCCTACTGAGTAAGTATTTGAGGGCTGTGTTTACAGAAGGCATATAGATGCCTGAAGATGCTAGTAGTGGCACTTACTGAGGTCCCTAAATGTTTTAAGTTGATCTTATTTTGTAGGCTGAGTGGTTTTCTAATTTCCAGTAGTCTTTGCTTTGCATCATTAGGCACTTACATAAGTTTGCAAATCTGGCCCAGTCTGTTATTATAATGTTATTTTACCTCTCCTGATTGCCATGGCTCTGTATGCAAGAATGTATTTTGAGTGAAGTTAATTATAGTCGTGACTATACTGTACTATACTGTATATAGCTGTATTTTTCTTGCTATATATACTTGGAAATTACTTCAGGATCTTTAAGCCTAAAGATTTTTACTTTAAGGCACCAAAACACATCTCGTGTTAAAAATGGTTGAATGTACAAGGTGCAGCTGTTAGCTCACTCTTCTTTGTTCTCTCTGCTTTCTTGAGAAAAGATCAAACAAAATGCAGTGACAGGTAAGGATGTCTCACAAAACTTGCAGAAGAAATGTAGCTTCCCTTTCCATAAATTACTGGTACTTTGCTCACCAGCTGCCTGTTATGATGTTTTATTGATGAATAAAAATGGTGTCTGAGGCAATAGAATGTCTTGCATCTTATCACACTGCCAGTTATAAAGATGTCTCCTTGAATAAATTTCACAATTAGAAAGTATTGACAAAAATATTTAATCTTTTTTACATCAAAATAAGCTCAAACATCTGCTGCCAAAGACAGACAATATCAAGTAATCTTTTAAAAATATATTTTTATTATACTGACAGATGCATGGCTGCATGACATAGATGTCAATTTAAGTTACTAGTGCCATTAATACTTGACAAAGACGAGCTCCCAGAAGAATTTGTGTTTTTAAAATGTTGTCAGATGAGTATATGCCAACAAAAAGTAACCAGAGTTATTCAGCTATGCTGTTAACAAAGCTAAAAGCATGTTATCTCCAGAGACATCACAAAAATTGGTCTTTGCATCTTTTCTAAATTCCACAGAATTGACAGTAGAAAAAAATAATTCAGTGTCTGCAAAAGTCTGTTTAAACAAACCATATGTACGTGCTTTTTCTCTCTTTATACCTTTTGGCTTACAGCGCAGAAATATTTTCAGTTTCATTTGAGGTGAATGTCTTCAGCATCCATTTGCTTTCCACGAAATTTCAAATGATCCCACTTCTTGACAAGGACACTGTTGTAAAAAAGAACCTTGTAAGACCTGTGCCAGGTTTCTGGTCCGCTTTTTCTGTCACAAAAATGTTGGAAAACTATATGACTTAACTTATTAATAAGGCTGAGATTTAAAACATTCAAGTCCAGTTTTTATTTGTCAAATATGCTGGTATATCCATTATTGAAGTTTGTACTTTTTAGTATCGCTAAGATTTCATTGTTGGTATACCATAATAAGGAACTAAGCTTACTTTAAATTCTTTCCTTCCAAGTCTTTTGTTTTTCTCTTTTCTTTTTCCTTTCTCCTCACGGAAGTGTTTTGGAAGAAACCTTTTTTTCTTAGAGCAGGAGTGGAGTTTCCTGGTAAGGCCAGAATAGCATTTATGGAGTTTGTTTAGTAGAACTGCTCCTCTATGTTAAAAAGCATAAAAGTCTATTTCATCAAGGTGCCAAGTCAGATGAAATGCTGAATTTTCTGGTTGAATCTAGGGTCATAAACATCTCATTAAGGAGTAAATCATTACACTCAGTGATTAGAGCCTGTTTTTTCTTTTAAGTGGAATTTTTTTAGAGTGGATTTTTTCTTTGAGATGAGCCTGAACTTTGCGGAAACACTATTTATTGCTAATGCTTCTAATGTATCTAGTAAAAAGAAATCTAGAATTAAAGGGCTGAAATCCATATTACTACTTCATGACATATTTCCATTCACTGTACTGAGACAGACTCTGAAGGTGAGATCTGTCTCTCAAAATGCAGAGTTCCAGACTCCTTTTAAAGCAGTGGCGATGCGCAGCATCTCATGTGATGTGATTTGTCTCATCCTGAAGCCGCTATTTAAAATACACTGCAGGAACTGGCCCCCAAATATGGCGGGTTGAGATTTTTTTTTTTTTATGGAAGCCTATGTTGCTGGGGCAGGCAAAAAATATGTAAAATTAGATGAGTTCTCACCTCTGCTGCCTCTTGCAGGCCATCACTAAGTGAGATGTTTTGGAAGGGCTTTATCAATGCATGTTACATTTCAGTCTGAGGAGGAAGTGTGCAGTGCGCTGTCTGTCTGACCACTCTGTGTCATCACTCCTCTTAGTATAAATGAGTATATATTAAAGTAATATTTCAGGGTGTGTATTGTGGCTGGATTTTCAGAGTTAATTCCCAGGAATCTGTTGTTGGCTGTAGTTCATAAGAAGGCAATTTTAGAAAGTTTGGGCAGGTTGACTTGAAAGGGTAACGTGGGGAATGAAATGAGGTGCAAGAAGTCTTGACCTCACATTTCTTGGGAGCCCTTCTTATGCTTGTTTGTTTTCTTTTACCGTTCTTTGTCTTGGTAACTTGGTAACGGTTCTGTCCTTTCCTCCACCCCAAGTCTCTTCTGACTCGAGAATCTTGATTAGCTCTGGTATAGAGAAATAAGGACAAGAGGTTAGTCAAGGAGGATTTACTAGCTCTCTACCAACATTGTCATGTGTGCTACCTAACGGTGGGCATGCCCTGGGTTTGGTGGGGGGCAATTTGGACTGCAGTGTATTTGGAGGTTGAAAGCCCCCAAGGTCCCACCACTGGTTGCTCATAACCACCCATAGTAGAACCTCTACAGCAGAAGCCCCTTTCAAAGTGTTTTGCAAGAGCCTATCATTTGAGAGCACTGTTGAAGAAAATGCAACTGTAGATTAGCACTGGGAGAGAGGGCATGCTTGCTCCAATATAATGTGATATTACAGCCATGGGGCTGTGATGACCTTCTCTCTGATGTAAATCCCCAGCTTTTGCTGACCAAAAGTGTTTTTAGGTGCTAAGTAACAAGTTGCTTCTTTAATGATAAGGCTTTCCCAAAGTTGGAAAGAGGAGTATTTTATTGAATCTTGCAGGTTGAGTCTGAAAATAAAAGTCCTTGCTTTTTGAGTGACATATTTTCTTTCTGGAATAGATACTGTAAGTATAACTCAGTCATGTTCTTTCCTGGCATCATAGGGAAATGGTTTGATTTTCCTCCTAGTATGCAAGCATAGTAATTTTTTTAAAAAATGCCTATGAATTATTACTGCAATTTCAATAGCTGTACTAGATGCATTGCAGCCAAAAATCTATTTGAACTATTTTTGCTGTTTCCATAGAGAAGTTTGTGATGCTAACTTATACTGTATGTTATTAACAACCTTTAGAAAGTATTGGAAAGATGAACATTGTAAGGAGAACTTAAGGAGAGAAACATAATTCTCTGAGAAGCCATCGAATGAGAGTTTGCAATGGGGATGTTGGCCGAGTATCAGAAGAAACTTTTTTAGCAGTAGAAACTTCCGTAACAATGAGGTATAACAGGTCTTAGCTCTCTCAACTCTCTCAAACACAAGAACTGAAACCCTAGAACTTGACTCATTCAAGAACTAGAATGGTAATTGTAGGTGCATTCTGCAGTCTCAAAAAGAATAAGCTTGTAATGGACTTACAGTAGTAGATGATACGTTGTTATTTTTATTTTCTTCTGGTATGAAGTATGCTGATTTTATCTCAGAGAAACTCATTTTACTGCAGGGAAGGTGATGTTACCTGTTACAGGAGTACTTTGGAAGTAAAAATTTGTGTCTGTCTTTAATAGTAAATTTCAGTGAAGGCAAGAGCAGATAAATGGAGAAACATAGAAGTTAAGTGATACACGTTGCAATATGTCTGCCCACATTTATTATTACTATTATTACATCTTTTTAAAAAGCAGTTCATATTTGGCAATATTTGTTCCTTGCTAGCACTTTATAGAAATAGCCAAGAGTCTAATGCAGTCTTGTTATGCTATGTAAAAGCAAAGTAACTGTGATGGTGATGTCCTAGCAACACAGTTGGTTCATGGGATGTAGATACATGAAAGGCATGGATCCCAAGCTGATGTAACAGTATCTGACAGCCAAAAGGAAGGATTGTTACTGTCTTCCCCAAACTGTGTTGCTCCATTTCCTCTTTCCTAGCCATGCTGTTCTGCCACTTGCATATCACTTCATTAGCCAGTTCAGCTCAGTGGTGTGTCCTGGAGCAGGAAATGGTTTGATGTCTTGCTTCTCCTTTACTCATCAGCAAGTCATAAGAAATACCTGTGTCTATCCCTTATGCTCTATGTTTTGTCAATATTATGATACGACAGGGATTTGTTTCCCACGTATCTAAAGGGTGAATACTTTACTGAGGGCAGGTTTAGAAGTCCAAGCTTTCCTTCCATTTTTGTCTAAGCAGTGAAAGGAAAATGTTTGGCATGGCTCCAATCATGCTAGCTTAATTTGAAGGACCATCTTGTATCTCCATGCTCCGAAAATTGCTTTCCATAAGTGATTTATTAATTTCTGGCATGGGTATCTGGATGATTACAGTACATAGGCAATTAAGTATACTGAGAGAAATCCCAACTTAATTGCATACAATGGTAAAATACCCCTTCGTATCAATGTGGCTAAGGTTTCTCACCACCATCCTCAAAGGTCCCATGTCATTGAAAATAGAGCTAATCAAACGCTGTATCAAAGTGCATTTAAGTTTCTCTAAAATGAAAGACTTTTGGTAGTCAAAAAGGAATGTGGTTTGTAGAATTATAAATTCAAGATTGTAATTTCATAAGCTATTAAGCACACAGCTTTAACAATTGTATTGCTGTTTTATTTATTTGCTTGTATGTTCAAAGATATTGCAAAATAGTGTAAGAGTAGACTGTGATTACAATTTACATAAAGGATTTTTTTAGCAGTAAATGCTTTTGAGTATGTGGAGAGTAGCAAAGTTACTGAAACAACGGAAAATCTCTTGTGAAACAACTTCTGTTTTGGTTCCATCTCTTTTCAGTAAGCACAATGCTAATGATTTTCCTTTTGTTTTTTCTTGCAGCCAATTCCAGCCTTCTTGGAGGTGGAGGAGGTGAGTCTTTGCTTAATGCTGTATTTGTTCTTAAATGAGTGTGAAATATATGCTGAACAAATGTAGTGTTTAGTTGGTTATAAAACAATATGTGGCGAGTTAAGAAATGGAAATGTAAAATTATTACATGGGAATACTCACCAAAGTCAATAATATTTAATATGAGCAAGAAGCGAGTTTGTGACTGCTGCTGAATCCGATTTCCCCTCTGGATTAAACTGTGGCTGACCTGTATATAAAACTGACTAATACATAAAGGAACTGCACTGCCTTATGTTATGGTTAAGTATTTAGGATTTTTAATTCACTTCAGGGGGACCTTGAGTGCATGTTAAATAAACAGTTGTTAAGGAAATGTTAAATAATTAAAAAACAGTAAAAGGTCATTTCAGTAAATTAATAAGGCTTTATCTTAATGCTGTTTTTTTAAAACATGGTTGCTTACACAATTCTGTTTGCCAGAATACTCAAGTAGATTTCACTACAAATCTTTGGTGCGTGTAAGAGATGATACCAACATGTCTGCTAGTAAGACAGAGATGTTTAAGTGCATATAGTGTGTATTGTTTCCAAATACATGGATGCTGTTTGATTTTAGTAGATCGATGCTATTTTGCTTTTTGTAATACTGTAGTACCGTGGCTGTAAAAGCTTACAGAAGTGTTAACATTTCAGGAAAAAAACTCATGAAGAGCTTGATCTCAGTTTTCTGTGACTTCCCCAACCTCCCAAGGGAAGTAAAAGAGCTCTGTTCTGGAAATTTCACAGTGCAGGAGCAGTACAGGCAGCTACTAATCTTCCTTCCTGGCTGGAGTTGAAAGGACTTGATGATCAGAGCTTACATATGCAAGGGTAAAGGAAGGGGCTCTGTAAAATGACAGAAGATAGCTGTTGTTTGTGAGGCTTGAGGATAAGTCGTCAAAGTTATTGTTTTAACAGCCTGAGCTGAACACATGTCCCTTATTTGTGGGCCATGAAAAGGTGCTTGATAACTGCACCTGGGCAGCTAAATAAAACAATTCATGTTTCTCAGCTGTGTGTCTGGACGTTGAAGTACAGGGGAGCTTTACCTGGTAATCCTGATGGATTAATTTGTTTCTTTTGATTCGAGGTAGTTGTTTGTAGTATACAAAATTTTTCTTTGTTTAAAAGATAATCCTTTTAAAAGTAATCCTTTGCTAGCCGTTCATGTTCCTGTGGATTCCTTTTCCTGTGGAGTACCTCCTCTCCAGAACTTGCTCCCAGCTGGTAATGTGAAAAAAAAATTGTATATAAATCAATGCAAATGTTCAAATTCCAATCAGGTTCTGAAAGCACTGCTAGCACTGAAAGGATTTGGCTGTTGACTTTCCATGGTATTTATTCAGCTGGACTGTACTTCAAAAGTTGATATCCATTCAGTGTGGCACTACATAACATGCCTCTCCCGCTACAGCAGATGGGATGACCCCACACCATGGCTCAAGTCAGGATTTTTCCTGTATTTTAAGTGTTAGAAGTGGGAGAACTTAAGTCAAGTTAAAAAGACACTTCACCTCCCCACTCTCCTGCCCCTTCAGGGCAGGCTGAGGTGGTAGCGGTCCATGAGGCTGGCTCAGTGTGCTGCTCTACTTCCTCTTCTACATCTCCTCTCTCTCTCTCTCCTCCTACCCTGGCATCATTTTGGCTTTTACCACCATTTCGAAGCTCCTGTGGCAGGACAAGTTTTGGCGTAGGGGTTGTCCCTTGGGGAAGTAGCTGCAGGTGGCAAGGGCAGCCCTGATGCCCTTCTACGTAAGAGGTCTCCCTGCAGCCTCCTGTGGCAAAACACAATCCCAGATCCTCTAATCTCTGGTGGAAGGATAACAAGATACCTTCTTGCTTACCGTGCAGATGAAGTACCAAATTTGTCTATTTTATGGCTTAGACTTTGACTACCGATGGTTGAGGGGTTGCTTTTGTGCTCTGGAGGTGCCATGAGCCACTGGCACCTGGACTCTTTTAGGTGTTCCTAGTCTTTTAAGGAGAAATTGCAAGAATTTTTTGACCAAAGTACTCCCAAGTTTGAGCAGCCATCATGGGGTGTCCCTGGCTCTGTCTTTGGGTGCATGCATTGTCTGTGCCCTTTTGGAACAGGGAAGGGGGCACAGAGTCTGCTGGCTGGAGTTTGCGCAGGAGAGCACAAGATCTGCAGGAGGATGAAGACCAGAGCCCCTGCTTCTTAGGTAAATGACTTGTTACTGGGAGAGTACATATCTCTCTAGAAGGGATTGTTTCCTTTCCAGCTGAATAGGTTTAAATTTTAAATTCTGGACTTATTTTTCCTTTATCCAGAAAGAAGTGGTGGCAGCACTCCACGTGAAGTATTGCTTGTGAATTATTAAAAATTTGTTATATACGTAAACACCAAAGCCTTCTTTTGATTGCAGATGCTGAAAATTTATGATAATGCATAATATCAGTGTAGTTTCTCCAATAATGGGATTCAGATCTCTTCAGTAATGCTCATTACTTTAGTCTCTTTGTCACTGCTAGGGGTATAAATATTAAGTTAGTTTTACAGGAAATGAAACCCAGAAATGTCTGCTCGTCCAAGCTTGTGCAACAAGTTTTGTGATTCTGAGCTGCTTTTGAGCTGTTCTGTTTGAAATCTTCCCAGAATTGAACAGAAAATAGTCAGAAATGGTTATTTGAGCACCTTGATCTAATGTTTGTGAATTACTACGTAGGTTAAAACCACCTTCTGGAGGAGAACTGTTGAGGAACACAACAAGTGATGTAAGGAAACATAGCACACTTGGTTGTAAGTTTAGGTGCTGGTGGTTTTGGGTGGCTGCTTATCATCCATACGTCACCTTGAAGCCACATCAGGGCATCCATGTACTTTGATTTCCCAGAGCTAGAGTAATGATTTGTTCTTGGATTCCCCATTTGAATGCTGTCTATTCATTTCCATGACCATTTGGAATGAAGACATAAAAGTACAAAAGATACTGGGAACAATTTTTCACTGAAGTTTTTAGTCATAAAATTAAGAAACCCACCGCAGTCTTAGAAGAATCTTTAGTTAAATATAGATGTTGGAGGTTTTTTTCTGCTTTTCAAGTAACTGAAGTTTCCAGAATTTCATTATGAGTTTGGTGGGTAAGCCTTTTTTCTTTTTCAGCCTTTATTGTTTTTAATAATTGATTTTTAATTAGGAGGTGTATTTCGCTTTCAGGTCTAGATTTATCACACATTTGGCATCAGCATGTCTCTGCTCCTATTAATTTCACAGAACATTATGACTTATTTGAGCATCATGTTTTATTTGTCCTATTATGTTCAAGAGTGCAAGGGTGAATATTGTTAAGAAAATTACCTGTATGGGGAGACTCAGGAAAAAAATATTGATATTTTGAGAAAAAGACACCCCTTTTAAAAATGTATCTTGAAGTTCTGGCTGTTAAGAAATTGAAATGCCCTATTTTGCATGACATTTTTTTTTCCTTTATATTCTGTTATAGCTGTGTCAAGGAATGAAAGTATATGATTTCATGTAATTCGTTAAAGCAGAGTGAGCAAGAGCAGAGATTTCTCCTCCCCCTTATGGTTCTGGATATTCTGTGGAATGTTTTGGGGCTTTGTGCCCCATTGTCCTCACTTTGTTTTCTGTTATTTTCCTTGAGTTCACTTTTCCTTATTGCATTTTCTGACTGTAATCAAGTTCTTGTTGCATGCTGATTTCTGGATTGGCTTGCTTTCCTTGACCTTAAATAGAGGATGTATTTAAAATAGCAAGCTAGAGAATTTTTTTTTCCTCAGAAGGTTTTGTTGCCTATGCTTAAGTTGGGGAAGGAGACATCGTTTAGTGTGTCCTGTTATGAGCATAATTTTTGTCAGCTGTGTACTTGAAAATGGTAATTTTGTCTTTAAAAACTCTGAGAGGAGACAGGTTATATTCACAGTCTTTTGGAAGCATTGTTTGAACCTAGTTTAAGTTGATTGCCCCGAAAGATCTCTCTACTTTTCTGTTTCCATCTCTCTCTTTGTCTCTTTCTCTTTTGGCCAGTATAACTATGTCTTTTCTAGGGCTTTTGCTGGCATGGAAAAAATTAATTCCTACATAACCATAAGTATGTTAGCATATCTTAAATGTAGACCAGACCTACCTTTTTAGTCTGCCAAGATATGGTTTGTAGGCATGTCTTTTTAAGCAATTGCTACAGCATGAGGAGCTTTATTATGTTCATGATCACAGTAAGGAACTGGGTTTCTCTGTGCATTTTTGAGTAGACTCCATTTTGAAAGTGGGATTTGCTTGCCTTCTTTGTTTGCCTTTACATCTGTGTTAGATTATAATAGTGGCAGAAAAAGTGTTTTCTCCTGCTAGAAAGAATTTACCACATACTGACTTCTATCCTGGAAAATGGGTTTATCAGGAGGGAAATGAACTGTTCAATAGCTGGAGCCCTTTGCTGAGCCTGAGCACAAAGTCACATGAAGGAGGAGACGGGCTTTCTCTGAGGGTCAGTATGCTGCTTCAAAAGCAGCATATGCAGCTATGCTAGCCTGCATGCAAGCACCGAAAGCCACATCAGCCCAGTGGGCTCTCCAACATATAGACATGGATCCGGTAGGTAGGACACAGGGTTGGATGTGCATCTGCACCTTTACAGAATGACAACTGAGGATCAGGTATGTTGCTTCATCTGGAGCAGCTGAAGCACCGCTAGGTACCAGTGTTTGAGCATCTGGATTGTACTGCATGGGTCCAAATTGGTGGTGGTGTTTATCTTCAAACATGGGTGCAGCAAAACCATCACGGCTGCTGCAAATGCTATGGGAATAGAGGATAACTGCTGGTGGTACAGTGCTGCTACAAAGTCATTGGGGTTTGCCAGCCACACTGTCTATTTGACAATTGATTGCAGGCTAATGAGTTCAAAAAGCCAGTGATTAGTAGTGGCAGGAAGGAACAGCTGACACGAATATGTTTTCTCAACATCTCCCTTTGGCCAGGGATGAAGTTTTTATTCTCTTGGCTCTGGCTTAGGTACACTACTAACCATTGCAAGCCACCTTCTGATAGTTAAATCTCTACCAAAACCAGAAGTTTTCCACTATCTGAATAGTAACTTAACATCAGCTTAGAGAGGAGATTAATATTTGACCCTGAGAAGTAAAATTTGTACAAGAGAAAACTGGAGGCAGAAATGTGACAACTTGCAGTGAACTCTAAAATATATCAAAGGAGGAAACTTTAAATATCATATTGGTCCTACTCTAACCCATTCAAAATTCTTAACAGGAAGAAGACAAGGCTGTTTTATCCTGAACCAGGATGAGATGCTCTGTTTTGGATTTTGCAGGGCTTGGGCTTGATATTTACATAATTTAAATGCAAGTGAAGCAAAGAGTTTAAATCTGGAGTTCAAATTTGTGCATGACATGCATATAACCTGAGTGTATCCCTTGAGAGAAGAAGAAAGAGTTTGGGAAGGGAGCAGTGACAGGATTCTTTCATCAAGAAGATAGACATTATGATTTTGTGGGTTTTTAATGTCGGTCTGTTGGCATTTTCTTGTATCATGACAAATACATTTGTCAGATTGGGGTGTGCTTGCAACAAATGGCTTCATGGAACAAATGTGCTTCATCTGGGACTTCAAGCTTCAAAAGCTTTCAGTTGCTTTGTACATGCCGTCGTCATATCTTAGGTATTTAGATAATAGCTAGGAAGGTACAAAGATTTTCCTAGCAAATAATGATCATGTAGAAGAACTGATAATTTAAGGCAAATGGCCGTTTGCCTTTGTTGCTAATTAATCCCTTTCTGCTAGAAGATTGCTGCTGCAATTCTGTAGGGTTGTTAAAGTGTTTTATCTCTTCTTACTATTTGCATGCTGTTCTTTTTCATCTCTGTAAATAGAGTGGGTTTAAGAGGGCTGTATCTACCAGTTCCCCCACTGTGACAGTACATCAGCCAATTAAAATTTTATATTTATGCACTTACATATTTTGTTCTGTACAGCTGTAACACCAGTTCTATGGGTAGCCCAGTAGGTCAGGGTAGACTGTAACCCTTTTGAGGTGTTAGGCTCAGCCCCAAATTTTGTTCTTATTTTTGTTAGATTAGAGTGAAGCAAATAGATTCCTCTGTCATTTAGCTGCTTTTATAGAATGTATTCAAACGCCCTGTGTAAGCAAAGTCTCTTTACAGGTCAGTTATTCTTGAAATGTTTTTTATTTCTTTCTTCAATGTGTATGTATGTTTGCTTTTTGCCTTCTGTTATTGCAGTGAATATTTCCATGTGAGTTTCAGTTCAGCTTTAATTAAAATTAGTGGATTTTCTCATTTTGTAGTGCATCTAGACATACAGTGATAATAGCTCTATAAATAAATAAGCATAGTTTATTTCAAAAGGCCTTTAACCCAAACTGCCATGACTCTATTTAAATGTGTGCTCTTCTTTGTAAGATTTCTCTTTTTTTGGTTGTTTTTTTTCAAATGAGGTGTATTTTGTTCTTTGGCTAGATAGGGTGCCAACTTCCTTTCTCCAGTCGTTTTATACGTTCTTATAGTTATGGGTAATAATTGTGAACAGGAAGTCTCTGGATTAATTTTAAGTATTTCTTAGTTGTTGCCTAATTGTATCCTGTTAATTACACTTTCCCAGCAGTTATGTAAAAAAAAAAAAAGAAATTGTGTTTTGCTATTTACAGGATCTGATACAGGTATGTGATCAAGTGTTAAGGTTCAAATGTGTACATGTACTTGTTGATGAACGTAAGTGACTTTCCCTAACAATGACTTTTTAAAAATACGTGTTCAGCCTGTGATTCTTGAAGTGCTGCTCCTGTTCCAGCCAGAGGTATAGGAACATGACTGTATGTTTTTTTTAGGAAAATAATCTCAAATTTAGTGTCTCCAGGCATACTTAGTCGGTGCTCTCCTTAGCCTTTTAATACTGCTGCTGTGTGGACTTAACTAGGCATTAGGAAGTGGTGTTCTGTTTCTCACTTCTCAGTTACTGAATGCTGAGTCCACGACACTCTGAGCTTCCACTGAATTGTGGAGCCTATTTCTTACTCTGATAGATGGTCACGCTGTCTGCCCTTGTTTGTTAGTTTTGGTATGAGGCAATTATAGTGTTAGGTACCCACAACTGAAAAATGAACAGAGAAAGATTCTGCCATATATATAAGTATGGTTTTCACATATACATACCTATATCTGTTGAAGCATGTCACTAGATACATTTGAGACTGAATCTTGCAGTCTTTACAGAAAGTCAAAGTGTGTGTGTGTACATGCATGCACATGTGTATAAATCATAGAATCACCAGGTTGGAAAAGACCCACCAGATCATCGAATCCAACCATTCCTATCAATCACTAAACCATAGCCCTCAGCGCCTTGTCCACCCATCCCTTAAACACCTCCAGGGAAGGTGACTCAACCACCTCCTAATAAAAATATTGCATTAATTTTGTTAGACTGGGAAAGACCTTTGGTTCATGGTCACTGGAAATTTAAGGTGCTCTTGCTAAGGATCCAAGCCCCAAAGGCAGGCAGTTACGTAAGGGATGTATTTAATTTTTTTTTTGTTTTTGTTTCATGTTATGGAACAGAGGTGCTAATCGGGATGAGAGACCACAAGTTCTCCCCAGTCCACAGATATAACATGATTTACTCACAGTATGTTTGTTATGTCCATAGTACATATGCTTTAAAATTTTTAAATGCTTTTTCCTCATATAGACAAACACATATGTCTTGCATGGATGCCTTATATGAAGAAAATGCAATTGCTTTATCATTTACCAAAGTGCTGCTCAGGCATCTTAGGATAGTTCTGCTGAGACTCTCCTCCTGTAGTTGAAGGTGAAGAGCACTGCTCCCAGGGTGAAAATAGAGTCCAGGAGTGCGTGAAGTGATGCGTGTGCCTGGGTGCTACAATGAGAATGTAGTAAGCCAGGCATTCAAGTGTATATATGTGCCAGTCTACAGAAGACGGTTTTTAAAATTAAGCATTTGGTTGGTTTCCTTAAAGAAAAATCTAAACTGTGATACCTATCAAAGTTTTTAGTTTCAGCGTCCTTTTTGCTGAGGTAAGAATGAAGTGAGCACTGCACTGAGGACATCTTTTGTTAGGCTCAAACAGGGTCTTTTTCTTTTAAATCTGTTTTTGAGATTTAAGGTCTACAGCTATTTTTTTGATTCTATAACAGATGTATTGACTATTCAATATGAGGAAAATATGAAATGCAATTGAAAATATTTAAAAAACATTTATTTATTTTTACGACTGACATTAAAAGAAATAAAATAGATGACATAAAGGAGTGGTGGAGGTACTTGACTTGTAAACATAGAGGCACTTTGGAATATCAAACCATTTACTGAAGTTTTCACGTTGGTGTGCCTAAAACCAAAACAAAGACCTTCATCAATAGAGAGTTCCTTAAAAGTATCTTTAAGCCCCAAACCCTTTACTTTCTGCATCAAATGTGTAAGTGGTACAGGTGTGAACAACAAGGCATGGAGAAATGGCATGGAAAAATGCCAACAACTTTGTTGATCCTTGTTGGTTCTTCTTTTTAATATGGGTGTGTCTAATAAAAGTGAAGGGAGGAGATAGCTCTAACTATGTCTGCTGGCGTACTTGGGCACGAAAACTTGCATTCCCCACAGGTCAGAGATTCTCATCATCTATAACGCCCCACCTCCTGTAATGGAAAGACTTTACAACAATTTCTTCTTTTTATTTCTCATGAAAGCAATTACTTCTTAGTCACTATACTTTCAAAGAAAATACTGAATAAAACCTGAGATTAAACTATAGAAGAAAGCAAAAAAAGCAAGAATCAAAATGACTGGTATTATAGAAAAAGTTTACCACACTTTTTCTTGCTACATAGAATTATGAAATCAGGTCTGTATTCACCTCTCACCTTCTATTTCAAGTTTTCTGCGCTTTCCACAGATCTTAGCTACTCACTTATGGTTGCTCTTTGCTGATCACAGTTTTCCCAAGTTCCTTTGTTCTGGGCAAAACGCTTACAGATTATAATATGCAGCTTTTCAAAAGCCAAGAAAATCTCCAACAGAGCAGCTGGCAAGATGGTTGAATCTTGGAAAAATCTGTCCTTCTTTGTTGTCTGTGTGCCTATCTTTGCAGTTCTCTTCCTTCCAGTTTTGAGAACCCTCTGTCAAACAGGCAGTGTAAAGTGGAATGAACTTCTGGCATAATAAAAAATAAGAAATGTGGTGATTGCTAACGAAGGATTAAAACTCTTACGTAGCTCGAACTGGTTTTTAAGAGACATTAATGGAAAAGCTGCATGTACAAATCTGTCTTTGCAGTTGGTTGTCTTTTCCAACTGGTAAAATTGGATGGTAATGCAGCTTACAGTTCTTAATTTTCGTCATCATGCTGTACAATGAGCTACAAATGATGCTGCTATGATTTAAGAAACAAATAAAAAAGCTTGCACACACCCCCCCCTGCCCTTTCTAAGGCTTCAGGTTTAGCTTTGTAGATTCATTTTAGACTTTATTTGTAAAATAATTTGTAGTGGGGGAATAGTAAACTGAGGCGTGAAGTAACTAGGGACAGGATCTGCTGAAGTTGGCTTTAATATGAAAGAAAACACATGATGAAGCTCATTCATAGGAGCATTATTATCACAGAGTCTAAATGCTCCACAGACCTTTGATGCATTTATCCTAATTGCTCTGTAAACAGAGAAGTGATGTTTTCTCCATTTTACGGTTGGGGAAAAAGAGACAGGGAAACCTTATGTTTTGTAAAAGGTCCAAATAGAAAAGATCAAAACTCAGCAAAACTCAGCTCTCTGACAGCAAAGCGTAACTCACTGGGGTTTCATAATGCATCAGTTTTGCAAATAGGAATTTTGTTTCCTATCTGGAAGGAAGAGGAATTTTAATTTTAGTACCAGCTTCATGGGATGAAATGTAGAAAAAGGATGATATTTAGAAAAAGAGAAGACATGCTCTACTGAGAACAACTTTCTGACAATTAGGCCTTAATTGGTTATACAGCAAACTCTCTAAAGGAGTGGCAGAAAGATCACCAACTGGAAACAAAATACTGCTAGATAACCAGTATTACACTAGTGGAGATAAAACTGAATATAGGAAAGCTGTAATGTAATTGAGGCTACTACCATTAGCAATTCCAAATAAATAGCATTCCACTTTTCTTATTTGGGGCTTTTCTATATTAAGTTAGAGAAGGGCTGCTTACTTTTATTTTGAATTTGTATAGCATTAATGTCAAAGCATTTTAAAACCTTTTTGATGACAAAAGGACAGTCTTCTGGATTAATAAAGTATCTAATTTTGCTGTCTACCCAATCTAGCTTCTACTGACAGCAGAAGAGTTTCAATGATTTTCCCATTAAAAATTCCGCTGTATGGTTATCGGTAAAATAGTTGGTTTTTTTTTTTCTTTATAAAGGTGCCTTATTTACATCTTTTTCCTTGTTCTTATGAGAACTGTGTAGAGTTTATAGTTTAAGATTGCTTTTAAAGCTAATTTATCTTTTAAAATTCAAGATCATATTTTTGCCATTTGGACTGACAGATCTGTAGTGTTGTAGTTTTGGCTACATACACAGTAGCAAAGAACAAAATATTTTTTTGTCACACTTCTACTGTTACAGTTCAGTCTGTTCCTTTTACATTATCAGCTTGTTTCTCTGGGCTTCATAGAGACATCTGTTAATTTTTATTGGGCAGGGTTGTAACTTAGCAAGCTCATGTAAGCTTCACAAATCATTCACAAATGTGGATGATTAAATCAATCATGTCTTGGCTGAGTGATCTATGAGTGTATTTTACGCACACAATGTTAAAAGAATATTATTAAGGTGCAAACCCAAGTACCAAAGTTAGGAAGTGCCAAAATTGAAGTTGCCTGCAGTCTCACAGCCTTTATGCATATATGTATTATGATATTCCTTCTAACTGTACAATTGCACTGCTTTTCCAGCTGGAACCTCATCTCAGTTATCCTCTGTTCCAAGCAGAAACCATGTTTCACATTTTGTGTACTTAAACTCTGGTATGCAAGCTAGTATTTGTTTTGGTATTTATCGGTTTGGTATATGATGTCATAAGTAAATTAAAGATTTTATAGGTAATGTATTTGTCTTCCTCAAAACAATGATGTTATCTTTACCAAAATTAAAAAAAAAAAAGAAAAAAGAAAAGGAAACTAAGGTCACAGTTCTGTTCAGCAGGGGACTGATTTCTTTACAGAAACTAAATTCCTTACATTTCAAAATGTAGGTCTGGTGAATTCCAAGTGATTCTGCAAACTGGAACTTGTATATCAACTCTGGATGTAATGCAATGTATTAAATTGTTAGACTGGAGTTCACCTTGAGATTCCCACCTTCTTCTCTACTACTGGTTCCCATTCCCACTACCTGCATTTTAGAGTTTACTGCTCCCTTCATCACATCCATTCAAAAGACTGTTGGCCTAAATTTTCATATTAAAGATGAATTGATTTTAGGGAGGCTGTTTTACTTAGACAATTTCAGACTGTGGCCTTAAAAAGGTTTGCTCTGACATGATTAAGGACCAGAGTGCTGATGGGTAGAGGAGATGGGTGTGGAAGCAAGTGGGAAGGGAAGAGATGAGTGATAACTTCAACTGCTCCTGGGCAGATTGTAATGTGAGACCGTGTTCTCAAACATCTGAGGTGCCAGGAGTGGGTGTCCCTTTTCTAACTTCTTAACTTAATGTTCACTGCTAAAAAGTAGTCTCTGTGTTTAGCCAGTTACGGCTTCTCTCTGCTCCTGGCTGGTTTCTTCACTGGGAAATGGTTCAGTTTTAGTCCCAGGCCAGTTTTGCAGATTCTCCCTATTTGAATTTTTGTGCCTGCACCCTTTCATTGCCAGCTTCACTCTTACACCATATAGCTTTAATCGCCAATCTGTCTTGTATCAAACTGTGCTATGTGTCCCTAAATGCAGGTAGAGCTCCTTCTCCCTCCAGTCTCCATTTTGCACTGGGATGAAAGCAAAGGTATTCTGAACAGGCAGTAATCTGTCAAACCAAATGGATTTGTTACTGAAGCAAATGAAAGAAAACTGCCTGTTTCAGTGAATTTCTATGTGAAGAAAAAGTTCGTGAAAGCCTACAGTTACAATTCTCATCTTTGTTTATCTTTTTAATCACAATTTTGATTTAAAATAGTTCGCCTAACCTATCTCTACCATGGTGGTCACCCTGTCTGCTGTTCCATTGCTGTTAGGAATGAAGGCAGTATTGTCACTGTAAAGGGATAAAGCCCCTGGTATTACTACCTTCTTTGTATTTCTTCACTCTTGATGATTCGGCAATAATTCCTCCACGGGGATTATTTGTTCAAGGGTGGGGCCCCTGTTCAATCCAGATATAACCCAGCTGCGATGGAATTTAGCCTCTTCTACAAGCAATTAGTGCTTCAGCCAGGACTGCCAGCCCTCCTAGAGAACAAAAGATTTGGTAGAAAATTGTCCCTTGAAATGACAGCTGGACAAAGAATTAGAAGATTTATCAGCCAATTATTTCAAGTCACTTTTTACAGAAAAGAAAAGTAGCATGACCTCAGCATGGACCAAGATGAGACCTCTTATATCCATAAGTTTATATGTAGATAGCTAGTTGAACGGTTGTCAAAAAAATGGATATTCTTAATAACATCAGGTACAGATAACAGTCATATGTGAGTTTTGAAGGAAATTTGCTCTGATGACAGGTCAGTTTTTCATCAGAAGCTCGAAAATTGCAAACATATGATTATTCAAATAAGATGGTATCTGCAAATAGGATATGCTAAGGAAATACAGTAAAGTTCATATGCGATATTATTATCTTCTCCCTTGAGAGTTGATTCAGCAGGAGCAGTTGAATTTTTTTTAAACATAAAGAATGTGCATGTTCAGAGGAGATTGTTTCATTATAATGGAAAAAAGTACCAATGCGCATCAAATATTAAATAGGATTCTCTCTTTTTCAAAATTAATTCCCAAATTTGATGCTATAAAATTTTAACAGTTGTGGGAGAGCTCCCAGAAGACCCTTCATTATACCTCGTTATTACAGCATATGTGAGGCCATAGTACCCTTGGTTGCCATAGTTCCTTATTTAATCAAGAAAAAAATGTTTCATGGCTGCACAGCTGAGTAACCTTATGTATCTATAGTGTTCTCAAGAAACAATCATATCTATACTGCATACTATTTTAATGTGAATTTTTCTTCAAAAAGGCTCTAGTTTTTATTTCTTGACTATATGGTAAAGTTTAAGGTCAGACCACAATTTTGCCTAGTGCTTTTCTGGCTTTTCTTGATAAAGGGAAGTTTTTTTTTTTTCCCCTCTTTCAAGGCCAAATGTGACTGCAGGCTTTTAGTTCTGCAGCACAAGGAATGCAGAGAACCCACACTGGTGGGTGTGATGGGTTTGCCATCAAGCATATGGTTGTCTGTTTTTTAAAAAACTCTGAATTCTGTACTTTATGTTATTTAAAACCTAATGCTGCTTATTGAACAAGTTGTATTGGATCTCCTCTGAAACTACTATCAAATAGCAGTTTAAATATTATCTAGCTTTGGGTGCTAACTTTAGTTATCCGGCCCTGTCAGGGGAGTCAGTGTGAGGAAGGCTTGTTTAGCTTTACATTTTCAGTAGTAATGTTTAAATAACTTTGTAGGTATGGAATATCCAGGAAGGCTGCTCTCTAGGAGTTTCTTAGAGTGAATTAATGCCCTTATGTTCAGGGAATATTTACAGTTTAATAATTGAGGAAAGTTGATTAAATATACAAAGCATTTAAATACTCATTTTAAGCTCACATTAATTCCTGACAAATTAAAGTATCTTGACATTTAGAGAATTACAGACTCACAGCAGTAAGTTTGGGACTGACAGCAGTGTGCCTGTTTCATGTGAAATATAACACTTGGGTTCACCAGGCTATGATGTACGTGGTTGTGTTTTGTCACACTGAATCTGATCTTTTGTGGCATTGGGATGTGAAGATTTGTAAGTACTGCTCCCCTTAACTAAGATGATAGAAGGCAACTGCAAAAGTTCTTTTTTTTGTTATAACCACAAGGATCATTTCTTTCCCTCATGTGATTCTGCACATGGACATCAGAGCTGCTGATCCTTAGCTGATCTGCGTTGGAGTATCCCATCTATTATAGAAACTTCTATATATAATCAGAGGAAAGGAAGACTGGATCAGACACTATCACTTTTGCTTAGGTTACTCCTGGTGGATACTTGTCAATCTCTTCCTTGCATTCTTGCTTGTGACTCTTCAACTGCTGTAGGCAATCTTTTCCAATGCATCACCATCTATGCCATTATGCCATTGAAACATTTTTCCGTGGATTTTCTTTTTAACAGCTTTAAGACTGAAATTAAAGGCTTCCTTTTGCTTTTGGGGAAGAAAAAAGAGCTGTCATGTCATTGACAATGTCTCATCTGTGAGAAAAGCAGGTGCCTGTGAAGCAACCCGCAAGGCTAATGATGAAGGATCAGGACACATAAGAAATCTGTAGACTCATTAGTTTCTTCCAGGATGCCCAGCCTGGTTTTGCTTTTGTGTGGCAAAAAGTCTGTAAATGAAAGCACACCTTCTGATTTCTGGAGACAGCAACAGGGTGACAGCAGTACTGCTGCCTGCTCCTTTGTGAGTAAATCTTCTCTGGATGCAGTGCCCTGAAATTACAAAAGGGTACAAATGGCTGTCTCCTCCTCATCTGTGGGAATAAATCAGACCTGAGAGTTGTAGGCTTGGCAGTTAAGCGCTTCCATTTGTAGAACACTGACATACTAATGATGGTAATTTTGCATTTGTTACTACATGCCTCATCTAATTAAGATTTTCTTAGGGTACAATTGTTGTTTTCTGTATTTAATTATGTAAGCACCAGGTGCAAATGTTAACTGTAGCTGAGTTTAGAAGGAAACTTTTTATCTTTGTGTTATGCAAGACCTTTTTTCTGTATCTTTCATTTTGATTTTTTTTTAAAAAAACAACTTACAGTATTTGGTTGTTCCAAATGAACATTTTTGATTGATACACATAGAAAATGCTTATGAGAAATAAAAGTTTATATTACTCTTTGTTTAAATGTTTTTAGAACTATTTATGAGCTCTATATTTTTGGTTTCAGGTGTTGCAATAGTTCAGACTCCCTTTCCCAGCTATACTGCTGATTTTGAGCATTGGCAGTCTTCCCACACTCCATGACAGATCTGCCCCCGTCTGTTTGAAAAGGTCTGAGCCACGTAGGGGTCTATTGTCTGAATCTGAATTTTGTGGAGCTCTGGTAAAACTGCTTCTGTGACTGCTAGCCTGGCTGTGAACTTTTTGCCTCCATTTCATCAATGCTTGTTCAAACAGTGAAAGAGAGTTTTCAGCAGAACTCTTTGCCTGGAATAATAAACTCAAATATTATTTTTAAAGCTCAAGGACCAGAGCTTTGAAATTATGTAAAAGACTACTCAGGGGGAAGTGACTCTCAAAAGATTTTGAAATGACAACATTAATTTCTAAATTGAATGAACAGGAATTGCACTAAACTTTTCCACCTGTAGATTGACAATTGTTTTATTCTCTTAAGTAAAAGTAAGTAAAGCTTGTATTTTCTAGATTCTAGGCATTCATTAGTAATCTATATTTACATAAATTTTGTATTAATTATAAAAGAAAAGTTAAATAAATGATCAATATGTGTTTGTTCTAAAGCACAAGGTGCCCAGAAACCATTCCTACTACTATTGAATGAAAAAAAAAAACCTACGGATGCATTTTCAAGACTTTTCTAATTTGTGAAAGACTATACATTTTGTAGCAGAAATGTGGCAGGTATGTACTGTGAGTTTAAGCATTCTGTCAGCATGCCAACTTGTCTTGGTTACCTTTACTGGATTCCTTCCGTGTAGGATTTTAAGTCCCCTATGGACCACAAGTCAGTAGTAGTGGCCTGAAGTATGCTACCTTTTATTTAAAGATTCCCCTGAAATCCTGTGCTTAATGATCACTTCTCATTGGGCTGTGATGTGTGGCTTTACAGTTGACTGATGGAACATTTTTGGTATAAAAACATAAGGGTTCACATTTATACTGGTGTAAGATTGACAGCATCTGTTGTTTTTATTCTAGATCTAGGTAAGCAAAGCAGCTGTGTCTGCTAGTTGTTTGGAATGAAGCTTTTCAGTGTTACTCATCATGGAGGTTCCCTCATCCCTGCCATTGTTCTTAGAGAACTCTGTTACTTCAAGTTCAGTTTGTTTCTTATCCTTCAAGCTTTTAATTCAAACTCTACTCCTTTGATGGTTTATCATGAAGTTTGTTCAGTCTTCCATTTTTAAGGAAGCCTTTTAACTACCGCTGATTATGCATTGCATCAAAGAAAAGTGTTGAAAACTGTAAAACCACAAATAAAATATACATCAATGGGTTACAGTAATGAATACTAACATACTGAGCCCTTTAGTGATAGAAGACCTTGTTTCAGGTGATGTGAAAGATAGTTAAGTGTGACTTCTGAGAACAGCGTGCTAGAGTTAGTGGTCAGGCTTTACTAAAAATTAATTTTAAAAATATTAAAATAGTTATGTTTAGTATTAGCTCATAAAATCTTCAGATTTATATCAGGATTCATTCTTTCTGGCAATAGGTCCTGCACAGTGATGGGAATAGTAACTTGTCACTTAATTCCTTAATTCACTTTTTATGCTTTTGGATTCATATTTCCATTATTGCTGTTCCAGGTGTTGTACAGAAGTACAATGATTTATTTGGGTGATAATACCCAGGATGCAATATTTTAGAAACTGATATCTGTTTCCATGTAGGTATGCTTCAAATAAAAGAAAATAAGACTATCTTGCAAAAAATATGCTTACCTCATTAAGTGCAAAAGTGTCTCAAATGGCCCTTAAGCAACACTTTGGCTTCTCCAGCTTCTCAGCATGAAAACATGTCTAAGTAAGTTGTATTATTTCAGGACAGTGAACAGCTTGCTTCAGATCCAGCAACTGTGTTTATTCTTTGGTTTTGGTTTTTCTCCCAAATGAAGAATGTCACTCTACATTGTTTACATTTACATCTCAAAACAATTAAACTAAAACAGCTTCATAAGATTTGGAGTTGGCTTTCTCTCAGGGAAAGCTATACATTTAGCTTCCAGAGTCATGCAGTAAATAGACTTATTTTTGGTTTTTTTTTCCAAGTTGGTACAATTGCGTATGTGTCCATCTTTCTGAAGAGGTTTGAATGCTTTTAATTTCAAATTGTGCATATTGGCAAGGAAATTTACCCCTGTTTTCTGTATATAATGCTTTAACCATCTTTATGAGAAGAACAACTAACCAATTTGTCGTGTCTTTGGGAATCTCACTGAAATACCTTTTTCATAAAGCAGTAGAGTAGGAAACAATAAATGCTTGCTTGTCTTTGATTACAGGATCGGGTGTAAAGTTCAGTGGTTTTACTCATACTTTTCTGAGTCCTTGTACTGTACCCATTTGTGAAGTACATGAAAAACTTCCTTAGTAGGAAGTGAACTTGACGTAAAGCATATTTATATTGCTGTTGTGCTTAGTCACTGAAATACTACAATATATAGAGAATTTCAACCGGACCTAGTGTTGCTAAATTTGCAGGGGTCTCTCCTGCTCCCTTTCATTCCTTCCCCATTTCCATGTTTCATCAGCCTACTCCTATACAACTGTGATACATGTTGCTGAGTGTGCAGTCCGGTATTTCTTTGCTCCGTGTTACAATAACTGGTATTTCTTTCTCAGTAGGCAATGCTTTAAAAGCAATTTTCCCTTAGGGCAAGCCACTGGGGTAAAATTTTAGAAAAGGCTGTAAAGCTGAAGACCTTCTCAGCTTTCTCATTTCTACATCCTGATTCTGATTTCCCCTTGTGGGATGAAAGGGGATGCCTGAGATGGCTGTACGAATGAGCTGCCTTCTGTAAACCATTGCTTTGTCCTGCCAATCCTTAGCAAGGGCAAAGCCTTGTTTCAGCCAGGAACGCAAAGCAGTTTGTACTAGATGTGCTATACAGGCCATTCACACATAGGACTGAGCAGATCAGACCTGTTAGATAGCTGCTTTGTGGCTCTCTGCCATGACGACCTGCCCTCCAGGGCTGTGTGAAGACCTTACGATGCACGGGCAACATATGACATCAGTTTATTTTCTCCTATTCATGTTTTCCTGTATACGTACATGTATTCTACCTTGGCTCTTTGAAGCAGGGATGATGCCATACGGAGTCTGTCCCTCACACTCTGACCTTAGCAAGCTCCCAGTGAAGGGTCCCAGGGTGTTTTTGTGTCTCTCCTACTTGCCAGGGGACAGAGCTGGTGTGAAGCAGAGCAAAGAGAAAGGGTCATTGGGCACTGGAACAGGCTGCCCAGGGAGGTGGTTGATTCACCTTCCCTGGAGGTGTTTAAGGCAGGGGTGGACGAGGTGCTAAGGGGCATGGTTTAGTGTTTGATAGGAATGGTTGGACTCGATGATCCGGTGAGTCTCTTCCAACCTGGTTATTCTATGATTCTATGATTCTATGATATGGGGGCTCAGTCCCTTTCAGATTGAAGGGGACCCTAACTTTCCTTCAGGGCTTGTCATGCCTCTTCTAAAGGTTGTCCCTACAGAGCTCAGGGCCACCTGGCTCCCTGGAATTGGTGAGTGGTGAGCAGATACAGGCATCGGGCTGTGAGAAAGGTGCTCCCTGTTCCCAGGGCCAGTGCTATCACCTCTGACATTCCCTGTGCCCCCGCTTCCTTCCCCTAGCAGCAGTAAGAACGGTCAGAGTCATTCCTCCACTGGCTTTGCAAACAGTGCAACCACAGTTAAGAGATCTGCTGTCAGCAGGGGTTGAGAGGGCACCAGGGGGTATTTAGTCACTGTTGCATATACAGTTCAGAATAATTTTCTGCTCCTTTGATAACTCTTGATGTATTTTATTCAGCTCCAGTCTAATCAAGTTAAATGTTTTAGCACATTGTCTTTCTTCAGACTTTTTACAGAAGGCAAGTGTAATCTTTCTTAAAAAGAAAAAAATAATTCCCCTTTCATCTTTCTAGGGAGATCGCTTTATTCATGTGTAGTGACCTGGCTCAACATTTGATAACTAGTGTGTCACTGAAAGTCCCTCATTATGGTCCCAGCTTGCAGACCACCTGGAGTGCTTCATTATTAATGTGAACTTCAGGTTAAATTTTTAGATCTGTGCAGGTGCATTTGCACTATTCATTGCAGGCGGGTGACACATGCCTCACGAAGGGACAAGACTACGTGAGGCTGAATGTGTCTAAAGGCATATGGAACGCTTATTGTTTTGACACCAGCCATATCAGGAGTGTAAGGACTGAGGCTCAAGCTCTGTGTCGATTATAATCTAACTTTTGCTTTCCTGGCAATCATTCTTTGATACATAGGCACTTAATCTCAGTGCTTGGAGAAAAGTAGTATAGAAGTCAGAGAGGGGGAGGGTAAAGGCAAAGCCACATTCTGGTTAAACCCAGAAACTTAGTTCTTATTCCAGACATGAATGTATCTTTGGATGTAGGTGATAGTTACATGGCAACCAGACACTGCAGAGCCCTCCAGATTGCTGCTGGTTATAGTGCAAGATGTAAGTAATCCTGTTGATGCAGCTAGGATGCTCTTAAGATGATGAGTTTTGGAGGAATCTTGCATCGCCTTAATGGAAGCTTAATTTTGAATGGTTTTTTTTCAGTAGTTAGTTACACCACCTAAATTCCACCAGCTAGCCATCTTTGCCTCCTGAAATCAAATGAGTGGCCTCCTGAATTAAATCGCTGATCTTAACTTGTTTGGTTTATAGTCTAAATAACTAAAAAGGCAAAAGATAACAGAGTCTAATGTCACATACAGAACAACAGAGCTCTGTACAGATGCAGGGTTATTCACTGTTTTCCCTGAGTTTTTGTTTGTGGGTTAATTTTCCTTTTTTAAGAAGAATTTCTTTGGGGACTTCTATCTCTCTCTCGATCTATCTTTTTGTTTTATTTTAAAAGAAATATGGCAATAGCAGAAGTGGGAGGAGAGATGGATTCACAGGAGCAATGGAGCTGGAAGGACAAAAGGAGATGGGCTGAAAAGGAAGGAGAAAAGAATGTTTACAAGTGTATGAAAGGGAGTGGGAAGAACAGGAAATTTGAGTGTGGGACTGAGAGCACTGGGAAATGTGGCAGGAGTAAATTGAATTGAGGAAGAAAACTCCTGAAATGTGTTGATGTTTTATTTAAAGATGTTACAGTAAGATAACCTCCAATTTACTCATTGAGGACCAGATCTTGATGTGTTGTACCTGCTTAAACAAGTAATAAAATACATTAATGCTTTTTTTAATTGAAGAACTTAAACACCAAAAGATGATTTCCTCAAGACCTTAATAATTTAAACAAACATTTCTCTTAAATGCTGAAGTATTAAAGGGGTTAAAATCTTATACAACTGTGTATAGTTTGTGCAGTTGAAATCTTCCTAGTCATTTTAATCTCATTTAAGCTGAACATATGCAGATTTCTTTTTCTTTGAACATGTAGAGAGCAATGCCCTGGTTTTCTAAAAGGGTCGCACAGCACCTACTTTAGTTGAGTTGAAAATAACATAAGGTCTGAAAATGGGAATGTGAATTGCCTCTGGGTTGACATTTGATTTTAGTGACTGGTGGGGTCATCAAAAACTGCTTTGAATTGAAAAGCTGATAGAAAACAAACAGGTCTGATGATCTGTAACCACCATGGACTAGAATTTCATAGAAATAACAATTTTGAAAATTATAGTTTCATTTGTAAATGAACTCTATACAGTAGCTCCGTGCAGTTATATCTGAAAGCATCAATATTGACAAATTAAAGTAAGGATATTTTAGATTCATGCTTCTCATTCTGTCCAGTACTACTAGAAGATGACTAAAATTTTTCTGATGTGGCCTGCCTCCTGAAAATTTTGTTTTTTCTTTAAGAAAACACAGAACAAAACAATAAATTAAATTTCTAGGCATAGATTTTCTAAGTTTGCTGTTAACATGGTGATTTTGCCATTTGGAGTTGTTTTCAAATATGTGCCTACCTTGTAGCATTTTAAAGTGCTTCATTTCCATTTAAAAGAAAAAGAGGTCTGGAAATTTATTGAATAGCTTAAAACTAATTAAATATACCAATTAGAGTTATTTAATATCCATTATGATTTTTCATCTACACCTCAAATATTTAAAGGAAAACATCCAAGGTCTCGCATGGGACACATTTTAAAATGTGTCTGGTGAATGTCCCACATGAAATAAATTATTTTTACTGCATTTTGGAAAAGCACATATTTAATAGTGAAATGCTTTGCTTATGTACTTATGTAACTCCAGTGTGTAATGTAGGTCCAAAAATCTTTAATTTATTATAAAGGTAGGACTTTAATGACAGAAAAATGGCTCTGATGTATCTGTAACTTTGGGATTAGGTATTAGGAAGGTATCATATCTTTCAACTCTTCCTTATGTGATGTGACATGGCTGCCCCAGACATATTTTACTGCATGAGCAATCAACATAGATGAAAACTAGAAAGCATTCATGTTAAAACAAGGAGCAGTGTTACTTTCAATAAGGTGACTTCAGAAAACTGTCACACAGGTATTTCACTGGAGACATCCTGGTTTGACCTCTACCTCACCATTCCTTCCCTCGTTTTTTTTTTTTTTTTTTAATGATTAAACAGAGAAGGGCTTTGCAAAAGCCCTCAAAAAGCCTGACAGTTCCTTGTAGAATGTAGCTCTTTCTCATTTCCATATATTTTCCTGCAGGAGAATGGCCCTCTAAGAGCACATTAGCCTTCAACCTTGGCAGGTGTAGAAGTAAATCTGCAGTATTATGATTGAAATGTTATACCTACTTATTCTAAAACTGACATGATAGGTGACAAATGACAGAGGCATTACTGGGTCAGGTGAAGTCTTTGTCATAATCCCTTTTCCCCTAACTTTTAGCTGGTGCAGCAAAGAGAATCCTGTTTCAAGGATTATTAACACCACCTGCTACAAAATTCCTTTGGGAAGGACCAGAGTGCTTTGTATTTGAACACTGACTTTGTAACATGCAGGAAAATGGCACAATCTCTACAGGTACTGTAATGACTACTTCGGGTTTGTTATAAACCAGTCTTTCCGCTATGAAAATGTATTATTAAGGATATAAATGCCATTTCTCCCATTTCAGTCTAAGAATATATTTATTTACAGTTAATTCCTTAAATGCTTGTGTTTCACAGTATTTAGACATGCGGTCTGCTGTAATGAATTCTGCAGCCCGGTTTAACTGATTTCTGGGTTGAGGGCTTTCTCCTTAGTTTTGAGTAGCACAAACAGAAAGCTGTGTCTCCATTATACAGGATTTTTCACTCCTCAACTCCAGCACCGTTTCATGTTCTTGTAATTTTTTTGTCTGGTTCATCAATAAGGCAGATTTTCCACTCAAGACTGCCTGTGGAAGAATGACTTCTCCCTTTGGTAAGCAACTTCTGTCTTACTTCTCTTCTGCATCTCCTGTACCTTTAGTAGGAGGGAATACACCACCTTGCTGGCTGGCTATGGGGTATGTGCCTCATCTGCTGCAAGAGCGACATGCTGGAGAGCAGAGAGGATGGGTGCCTAATAAGAAGCTCAAACACAATGTTTAACCCTAGTTCATCTCCCTTCCCATGTTGGCTCTCAGACTTTTTCAAAAGTCAGATGAGGGAAAGGTGTGACTCCTTTTGATTGGTGAGTGGTATTGATATGGTCGATTTCCTGCTGGAACTGCCTGAAGCAGAAGAGGCAAAGCACAGAGAAACAGGAGAAGCCCTGGGCTCTTTTCATCTCAATTTCTGATTGCAAATCCCCCTGGAACCAGGGGCGTGAATCTATCCCTTTGTATTTTTGAGTGAAGTGAGGGCTGATTGATTTGTCAAGTGATTACATGCTCAGATGAGATACTGGAATGTACAGTTTTATTCGTATTCAGTACCACAGCAGAGCCTAGGAGTGTAGCTTCATATAGTACAATGAAGATTGTAGTCATTGTAGAATGCGCATGTAGGAATCACCTTTCTGAATGTCTTTCAGAACCTTATTCAGCAGCATATCTCTTAGTTTGTTTTCTTTTGGGGGAATTTTCTGACCTTTCACTTGCAAAAACAGAACTCTGCAGTTTAAATGTTGGCCAGAAGGACCTGTTTCTGAATAAACAATGCGAAAGTGCACTGAAGTTAATTGCCTTTTGAGGGTATATCTGTCCTTTCCGAACTCAGATGACATAATATGTACCTAAGCCATGAGAAAGTTTCAACTCATCAAGAAGAGCTCTAAACAAACACTTTGTTTGGTTCACACATTTAGAAGGTATTGCCCCTGTGGATATGAATACTTGAAGGTCTTTTTCCTACATACATGCTCGCTTTCTATCTCAGAGTAAATCCCCCACGACCCAACCACCCGTACTTGGTTCTTGGCCATCCCCTGTCTGACCCTTCGTTCATCACAACGTAGTGTTTACAGGGTCAAATTTGCACTGTTGGGGAATCTGTAAACTCATTTAAGATAAAGCTGCTTTCCACATTTTACGCTTTGAAACCTAAAGAAATAGATGGCATTTTGCGTAGTTTCTAGGCAATACATAGATGCTTGTCACAGTTTAGCACTGGTTCAGCTTCATCAGCAGCTAAATATGAGCAATTGTGATCCCAACTCCCTTCCTGTGCCCCCAACACTCCTGGGAAGGGGAAAGGGAAATGAGAGAAAGAGACTTGTGGAGTGGAAATTAAAACTAAATCAGCTTTAATGAAACAAAAATAACAATAAAGAAAACACTATTGATATTAAAATTGTAAAATATATACAAATACACAAAATTACACCACCCTGCCCCCCGCCAAGGATGATACGCCACCACATATGGTTTCCACGTATGGTCTGCAGAACAGAAATGGGGAATAGGTCCTGGGCTGGACTTGGTAGCAGGAGGGAGCTGGACTCCAGAACTGGATTCAGGAATGCATGGATCCAGGATCAGGGCAAAAAGATGGTCAGCCATCAAAGAAGAGAGATTGAGCCTTGTGATCTCTCCGTTTTATACCAAGTATGATGTACGTCGAATGGAATACTCTGTTGGCCAGTTTGGGATGACTGGTCCTGTCTGCTCCTCTCTGCAGGTGCAACCCTTTTTTGCCCCCTTCATTTATGGTTCTCCACCAACTTCAGGATGACCTTGATTTCTAAAGGAATAAGTATAAGCAGTGGCCTATCTGCATAACAATACCTTGCATTATACCCTGAAAATCATGCAGTTAACTTTCAGAAAATGGAGTTACTTAGTTGAAAAGTTAGAAAACTAATTCTACTTCAGCTCAAACTACAGCCGTGCTGTTTGCTACTGTTACTGTTTATTAATCTACACGTGTTTCTTGAAAAGTAGTTTTCAGTACTTGAGGCACAATATCCTAAGAGTAATTTCTTTTCTTTTAATTCAGAAGAGGATTTTTTTATAACAAAATATTACATAGCAATCCTTATGTTGTGAAGTGAATATATGAAGTTGTGATTTCTGAGCTGATCTTGGAATCTATTGTAGAAATTAAGAAATTGAGGCTATTTAAAACAATTTTTGTGTAATAGTTGAATTGACTAAGAAGTGACTCTCTGCTGTGGTGAAAGCAAGTAGTGGGAAAGGTTTCTTTTTGTATTGCACATTAATCACACGTTCACAAGAATTGACTCTGATTAAGGACATTGCTTTTCCAGAACCGAAACAATAATTTTGTAACTTTTATTTCCATCAGGCCACTAGTAAAACCACATTATTTTAGGAATAATAGAAGTAATCAAACCTCGAGTTCTTTTGAAGTTGTGGCTTTGAGTTGATGGTGAGCTCAGCCAAACTTCTTTCCCTTGCAGTTTGGGCATCTGGAATCTGAGAAGTAATTACTAATTGTTATTTGCTTGGCAGAGACCTGATTGAATATTACCAGAGTGAAACTTTTGAGTCTGTAAATGGAGCAAAGAATACATGCTCTTGAGCTGAGAAATGCACAAGCTGATAAACCGAAACAACTGAAATGAAACGTGAACATGAATATCTTTCCTGTATTCATAGAAGCATCAGTGAAAAGGGGATGTTGATGTAAATTAAAACCACGACTGCTTAGCTGTACTGAGTTTGAATCTCTTAATTGTCTGCAAGTCACTTGGTGGTATTGGCCTGAGGCTTAGGTAATCCCTTGATACTGGCTTTTTTTCATGTTAGAGGCGTGTGTGTGTTATCTGTCTAGCTATTTAAATGCGTGTGTATGTATAATAAATACAGATACAGAGGTATGAATTTAGCAGTTTTCAGTTCAGTTTTCGTGGTCTCACTGTTTTAACAACACTTACAGTTGTATTAGGATGTTGTACAGGATGTTGCTGTATTTACAGCCCTGCATGAAAGATGGGTTACCACAAATATGTTGCACATAATTGAAAAGATGTTTGAGAATTGTTGGTTGAAAGAATCTCAAATGTCAACTTCTGGGACTTGCAAGAAGTAAAAAAACCACCATCCAACAAAAAACTTGAAGAGTTATTTGAGGTTATGGATGGATTCTAAAATGACTGACAGGCCGCTCGGCATGGGCCTGATCTTTTCAAGTCTCGGAACAATACAGCTTTTGGGATGGGACCTTTTTGTTTGTTTATTCCATCTCTATAAGCCAAGTTCTGGGTTTCTCTGAGAGGTCAAAAGACCACTTTAAACTCCTCTCAGGGCAAAATTACTCTGATCCTCAGTGAGTTATCTTCTCAGTGCTGGTGTGGAACCCACTTAGAAAGCAGAATCCTGTTCTGTTCTATTGTGTTTTGTAACAATCTCTCCTAGTGCTTCTTGAAATACCAATGGTAATAAAAGCACTGAGATTTTTTTTCCAGAAGGATATGGTGGTGTCAGCATGCATTGGTTCCTATTTGTGTAGAAATTCTCTCTGCTTTGGCTGTATGCTAAACAGATAGCTTCCTTTGTATATTATAGTAAATTTCTTTTAACAACTATTGTGTATTAAGAAGATGACAAGCATCTCTTCATTGCCAGTTTGGGATATCTAGTTTTAAAATAGAAAGAAATGTCTCTTCACTTACAAAAATAAAAATATCTCTCAAATCATAGGTAGGGCACATGATTTGTTCCTTTAATCCATACAGATATTTTGATGACCAAATCAGATGCAGAATTCCCATGTGTTTCGTTTTTCATTACAGTTGTGCATCTATTCCCTTACCTTAGTGTTTAACACTTTGTGATACCTGTGATAGTCTGTGTTGAAATAATTTATTTTGAATCTTACAAGGTAAAGAGTGTAGCAATTCTTACCCAAGTTTCTTTGGCACATACATGTATCTCTTCCATGAGTGTTGTAAATAAGAAAGAGTAAGTCATTTTCCATTTCATTAATGTACTTCAGCTTTGTTATTTGAAGTTCCTGTCTCATATATGTAATAAGTGAAAAGGAAATGAGACTTTGGAGTACATAATATAAACACACATCATTTCTGTGGCTTAACTGAAATGAAATGAAGGCTTTGTTTGGTAAAAACCTAATTGTTGTTGTACATTTATTATATTCAGACTCTAACTGTGTCGTGGCCAAGCTTGTAGTGCCTCCATTATTTCAGCCATCAGATTTTATACAGTATAATATTTCATACTGTAAACACAAAGGCGGATTAATTCTCTGCTGACTTTTGCTCATTAAAAAAAAAAAAAGTTTTCACTTCAGTCTCTTGATGTTTGTTAACTTGGAGATTGCAACAGTTTAATTCTTTGTACTTTGAAGTTTCTTTGTTGAAGATGTGTTCTCATTACATGTGCTGCATGTAAGTAAAATAAAGAATTGGGAATAAAAAACACTTAAACATGACATGAAAAATTGCCCGTCAGTTCATAGGCCTCCCCAGTTTTAACTTGGTCTATAATTCTTAACTCTTTTTTTCCCCCCAGATTATTTTCCCCACCCTTCCAGCTAGGAGTTATACTAAGTCTTTGTTTCTGTCTTCTGTCTAGTTTCCCTCCCCTGCCCCCAAGCTGTTGTGATTCAGTCCTTGCGTTAAATAGTCTAGACATGCTTTTGAAAGTGTTGGATTTTCTTGGCTGAGTCTTCTTTTTCTTTTTCTTTTTTTTAATCCAAAGTGTAAAACTTAAAATCTGGTAGTTATGAACTGAACTCTGGACCTGGTAAACGCATTTAAATTTTTTTTTTCTTTGTACTGATGCACTTCATCCTTCTTTGCATTACAAGTTCCAGAACTGAAAAGAGATTTGTATCTCTGTTCTATATATCTTGTCTTTGAATACTTACCGTCAGTTTTGACCACTATCCATCTCTTTACATTATCATACAAAACTGTGATTCCAGAACAGTTGTTTCATATTTCTACACCTCTTCCTTTGGGCAGTTCTGTGGGGTGAGGTCAATAACTAAAGAGCATATTCACTCAACAAAATGCCCATCAGCCTCACTTTTATTTTGATTTCTTACATTTTATTTTGAAAAAGAGAAGAAATATTCTTTTTGGTTTCAAATCTGATAAAATGGCCTAGACTCAATCAGTGAGTAGCACATTTAGATTAACTTTGTAATCCTAACGGAAGGAAGTATTTGTAATGCATTTTGTGTCTGTTGTCTTTAGATGATGGAGATGACTTCGCAGGAATTGCCTTTGGTCTCCTAGTGACAATTAAGAAGCTTTCTCTACCTTTGCCAAATGTAGCAAAGAGCAAAGTAAATAAAATAGTTGTCGTTTTAGAAATTTCACCTACATTGTCGAAGTTTCACTAGGCTTTTTTGTTAAAATGAAAGTACAGAATTAGTGCTATGCTATCTAGTTAACGCTTTTGCTTAAGAAGGAAGGCAAATATGTGTATATCTGGCATGCTGTGTCCAGTACTGGGCCCCTCAGTACAGGACAGATCTGGAGCTTAACTGGCTTTTGAAGACTTATCTGTAGTCTGGAATATCCAAGAACCTCCACATATATAGCAGCTACAAAGCATTTTGTGAAGATTGACCCCAGGTTTTTAAAGATGCAGGAATCTGAGTGATTAAAGTGGAATACCTGGAAAAAGATTCAAGGTGCCTTTTTAGCGCCACATATTTCTCAGGTTGCTTCTTGTGCACAAGAATCAGTTTTAGTGAGGATATTACAGAGAAATACATCAAATCCAAATGTATTTAAAATCCAGTCTTTGAGAAAAGGTTGACAGACTTGGATTTGTTTCGTTTGAAAAAGAGAATAATGATCAATTGTTTTCCATGCCTGGTGGCTGCATTAGAAGAAATAACAACTTAAAATGGTAGCAAGGGAATTTTAATAGGAGGAAATCTCAGTTATATAGCAGCTAGATACTGAGGAGGCAAAAAGGCTTTTTAAACATTGGATAGATAAAGATTTGTCAGGGATGCCAAAGATATTTTAAGTAGCATCAGAGAGTGGGAGATAGACTGCATGACTTCTTGAGGTCTGTTCTTAATTTCTATGAATTCCATCTGCAGAAATATCTCCTTATTTATATCAGCATATCAAGAGTGACTTACTTTTTTAGGCAGAAAACTCAGAGTTTCTGAGGAGTCGTTCACTTATTTCAATTCATCTAATTGGGCATCCAAGCATAGGAAGTGTCAGGTTATATAATTGAGCTTTATTGCTGCTGGATAGGGAAAGAAATTAAGAGATTGCCAGAACTGCATTAACCATTTAAAGTGCTTTCTTCTTAGAATGCTTTGTCTGCAACATCGTGAGAGCCATCCACACCTTCAGCCTACTTTTCCAGCGAAACAGAATGAAATACCTAGAGGTTCTTTTCATAGAACACAAACAGGCTAATTTTTCTGTGTGAAATGTATGAAGTCAAGGTAGAAAACATGTTGATAATCAGCATAGGTGCGTGAGACCACAAACACATAAACTTACTCTCTTCAGCAGGTTGTGGGACCAAAGAAGCCTTTCGAGACCTTTCTTAACCTGTCATCTACATATAATATAATGGCGATGTCGCAGTCATTGTTCTAGATACACGTATAATTAACTGGTTTAGTTTCTGTCTATATACATGTACATTTTCTATGGAATTGATACTATTTTATTTCAATGCATATTAGAAACATTTTGTATAGTATTCTGGTAAGTGTGTAGTGCTTATGTGTGCAAATAAGAAAAGATGTTCTGATAGTAGACTATGACTTTGCTAATAACTTCACTGTTACTTATAGTAACTTGTATGCAAGAACCTTGTGGAAGGTTCTTTAATGTAAACAGTTGCCTCTAAATAAAAGAGAAATTACTGTTGCTGGCCGTAATACGTCAGATTGTTATGTTGTAAAAATTTTGAATTTGCATTTGGAAATAGAGGCTCACTTTATGGATGGAATAGCCAAAGTCAAGCCCAACACTGCCCTAAGAGCCTTTTTTCTTGGGTTCTGTCCACAACAGACTGGTGTGTTACAAAGCTCATTAACTAGTAGCAGATTCAGATGCTACAGAAGTATTTTGCTTATGCATGAAAATTGATATCCCAAGGATATATTAATGTAAAAAATTCAAAGGGTTGAAAATGTCTGTGTTTTGCTTTGTTTTGCTTTGTGCCTGCCATAATAATCTTCTTTCCCTGTTTACTTTTTAAAATTTAATTTTTTTTTGTTTTCTTTACGGTTGTTAAGCTTAAATTTTAGAAGGTACAAGTATTGTCTTCACTCTATTTACTGGAAGTTTCAGATATCTGTGGTGAACTTTTTCAGCCTTTAAATCAAGGAGTAAGGGCTCATTAACAACTGAGCTATGTCTTGCAGCTTTCATAGAATATTTGAATTAAGAGAAATTGGCTCATAAAATACTACTAAGTAGCATTCTAAACAATCTGAATGAATGTTGTTTCTCTCAGAATCAAATTTAACTCCTCTGTTATCTGGAATAGTAGTTTACCACCTTTCTATACTGTTATCTCTGAAAAATGAAATAGAAAAAAACTAGTTTTCTAATTAAAAAAGAGAAAAGTATATCTGGAGGACTTGAATGTTCTGTATCCATCACAGCAATCGGCACACAGTAAAATTCTTGGTTTTCTGGCCATATCACTTTTAAAGATGATTAGTTTCTGGAATGGCCCATCTGAAGAGATGAAAAATTACGCACTCGCTATAAATATTGATCCTTTGTGTACAAATATGCGTACTTTCTCTAATACATTGTCAGAAGGACTTGAATGATTAAGTGTCATATTAGATCATTGTGTATAAAGAAGAGGCATTAGCTTCTTAGTCATCAGGGATTACATAAATTCAGTCTGCATGCTTAGTGTGGAGTGTGTTCCACATAAGAATTGAGAATAGATATACTCTGTCTTTGGCTCTACTGTGCTGTATCATATACTGATTTTTTTTTTTCATGTTATAACGCTGTTCCTTATAATAGCGTTTTTCTTTGCTTTATACGAATTGAACATGTTTACGCAAGTAAATTCGCCCAAGCAAGTATTTTATAACTCATACAATGGTATTACAAACGTCAGTCCTGACTTAGAAGTATGGTTTTTTTTCAAGTGTGAAGTTATTTCAGATGTCTGTGAGCTTTTGTTCCTATTAATAAGGGTGATGCATCCATTTCAAAGCTAGACTACAGCAACTAGTTTGTTTTAACCTCTCTAAGGTGCTTAAGCCTTTCAAAAATCTGGGACTCAATGAGCTAGAAGATTTAGTGTTTCATTACTTACATCCTGACCCATGAAGATTGCACCCGCGGTTTTTAGGTCTGAAAGCTTTATGCCGGAGGCACAACTATAGCAGACTAGAGGATTTTAATTTCAAATAAAAAAGTATGATAGTTTATGCTGCCGTTCACTTACAGTGTCAAATGTCATTAATCTTTATGTCAGTTTTAGAGGTTTGAGAAAAGGTGAACACCCAATTACAAAGTACTTACAAGGTACTTACTGCAACTGTTTAAGGAGGGGTGGTGGTGGGTGGGTGGGTGAATGGGTGAAAAGGATGCTTGCACAGATCATTTCCCTGGTGATATATTATACACAAGTACAAAATTAGTATTTAAACAAGTAATAAGCCTTTTACTATTTCAAGTGTATTAACATATTCATAATTTGAGAGGTGAAAAAAATTCAAGATTGCAAATCTTTATGACTGTGTTCTGGATCTCTCTCTTTTTTTTTTTGTTTAGACTCCTTTGTTAAAGTTGAGCTGTAAAGTGCAAAACACTTTACCCTTCCTTGAAATGGAAGAAATGCAGAAACCTAAAATACATCACGAGAGGGTTAGAGATTGATGAACTCAATGTCTGAGGAAAGTACTCAAACATCATCATGAGATCAAAATGAAAAGGCAAATAAAAAGAGCTTAGGTCAGCTTTTAAAATGTAATATTCTTTGGCTAGGATCCCACTCCTTCATGCTTCGATTTAATCTGTCAGGGCAAAAGGGCAAAGGTTTGCATGATTGCTGGGGAGGGTACAAGATGCATGACAGAGCAATTTGCTGAGTTTCTCTGGATGAGTGTAGACAAAGCTTGCATGTCTTTGCTCTTTGTGTCTCTGACAGTAGCCTTTAACATAGTCCTTATTGTTAAATTTTTGGGTCACTGAAAGGCATTTATAAGGTATTCGTGATGCAGAAAACACATGAAACTGTTTTCTAATTTGTCTTAATTGCTTGTCTTACTAAATGGTTAATTTGTATTTGTATGTGCTCAGCAGTTTAGAAAAAAGGTGCTTATTCATATATGAAATCTCTGTAATTGCCAAAAGTCATTAGAAGTATTGGTGGGTGATCAGCATTAGACCACCTAAACCCCTTTATTCTCACTTCTCCTATTTTACTTTTGAAAGTGCTAGATGATTATTTTATAATTTGTAGTCCTTTATGGAGGTTGTATTTTGTTCTTTTTCTCTTTGAGAATGTATTTGGTCATTCAAGATTTTATTTCTTGGTTTCCCTTAGTGATGGCATATCATAAGCAACCTTTTGTTGTGCTGTTAAAATCCTTTGTTCTCAAGTTGGCCTTCAGGTTACAAAACAGTATGTGTGTCTCTTCAAGTCAGTCAGCTTGGTAGTAAATAAAGCATGTAAGCATAGATGCATGTCTAAAATTTTTCTTATTTGGTCAGAACACAGTTATTTCTATAAGCAGTAAGAATTCCAAAGGCAGTTGTCTTCTACTGTTCTGTGCATTACTGCTAATATGCATAACTTCTAAAGAAAATGGAAAACTGCTGTTTTTTCAAGTTTGTAGATTGAGGTATTAATCCTGCAACTGAATATTCCCAGGTTGAAGGACTTTCCAACTAGATGCAATGGTCTATTAAAAAATCTGTCATAGTTTTTTAGTCAAAGTCCATACGAAGTGTCTTCTCAGTTTAAAGAGTTGAATGCCTTTGTACAGATTACAGAAATAGGTTAGAGGCTTCATGGCTCTTGTTTCATTTAATTCAACTTCATTCTTTTATTGCAGACAGAGAGAAAATGTCTTTAAAGTTTACCATCAGCCTAACTAATGCAAGGGTTTTTTACATATCATATATGATAGTGATGTTCAATAAGTCATTTATAGTAGCAGCAAATGCCTTAGATGAAGGTTAATTTTGTTAAGGAAAGGCAAGACAGCTAGTAGCCATGAAAGCAGAAAGAAAGAGGCTTTACAATGTATTTGGGCAGTTACCTAAAAGCAGTCTGCTTCAATCTATATGCAGATTCATTCCCGTTGCTTTCTTGAGAAAGAGAGGAAAATGACTAATGAGACTACAGTAGGTTATTTTATGGTCCAGGTTTGTGTCACTGTATTAAATGATGAGTGCTAGCTATTTAAAGGAAATGATTAAACACATCATGATTTTCTACATCTGACCAGTGTTTACCAACAGCCAATGTAGTCATGCATACAGGACATCAGTTTGTCAATACTTTGGGGAAAAGGCATCATTTGGTGGTCATACTCGAGAATCATCTTTGAATCATGCTCTTGATCTCTGCTCATGAGTCATGCTCATAACTCTCTGTTAATGTTTCAGGTGTTTTACTTGGAAAATAGAAATACATTACATAGCCTATAATGCTTTGGACTCCAGACCTGCGTCTGGGCTGATGTCCAGACATAGGAGATAACTTTAGCAAAGGTCAGCACCTGAGCAATGGAAACTGCATAGTTAGTGAGTGGGCCCAGCTCTGAGACCTAACCTAAGATTCCTATCATTAATGTTTACAGGAGCCAGCCAGACGTTTGAAGTATTTGAGATGAGTAACACTTCCCATATCAGTTGCTTAATTTTGGCTTGCATTTTGGGGAGTTCTAATTTCACCAGTTTGAATTCAGCCCTCTGTTATCTATGTGCCTTTTCCAGCAGCATTATCAGCTAATCTGTGTGTACAGACACCCCTGCCTCAATGCCCAAGAGAAGATGGGTGTGAAGAACCTTCCCTTTTGTATCATTTCTCTATTTTACACTGTCTGAACACATTCCTGTTTTCAGAAATGGTCCAGATTAGCACAAATAGCTCCTTAAAAGAAATGTAAGGAACTTATTTCAAAATATATATTTTTTTCAGAAGTCACAGGAACAGTGTTTATGTTTAGATCCTTTAAATAATTGGAAACGGAATAAGCTTCTCTTTTTGCCTTACAGTATTTTGTGCTGCATCCTAGGATAAATCAGTATCCAAGAATTTAACTAGCTTTATTGTTTGTTATTTCTTTACTATATTTCTGTTATTTTTGGCATACCTTCCTCTGCTGATGCTTATGCTGACATTTATTCTGATTAGTCTAAATGAAGGTCTTAACCCTGGCTCTATCCTTTCTGATGGCAGTGCTTATGAAAAAATAGGAATGGCAATTGTGTCTAACTATGCAATGTATTTAGGTAGTTTGTATTTAATGTCCGTAAAAATCTATTTCTTTCTGAGGTAAATGAACCATGTACATTATGTGAGAAATCCATGTTCCTACATTCAGTTGCTCATTGAAAAATTGTCTCCTTAGAAAGCACTCGTGCTGTACTGAGAAGTATAAGCTTTAAACAGTTAGTGCATTCTGACATTGTACATGGGCTAGGAAGATATTTCTGTTGCTTCTGCCTGTGTGTATCCAATGACATGATTTCAGAATTGTGGGGTTTTTTATTATTTTTAGTGAAGAATAAGTGATACTGAGGTGTTCTGTTTCATTCTTTCTAGGTTTGGTTTGGTAGGTTATTGGATTCCTGTGACTGTCACTAATATGGCATGAGGTGAGGGCATTCACCACCTTGCAGGAGATGTTCTCTGTGTCCATTTTTGTTTAGAAAGTTATTTTCATATCTTTTTCTTGGGAAAAACATTCTTTCATAGAAATTCCATTCCTTCTTCAGCAATCAAAGCAGGAAGTCTCAGGAGACATTGCTGCTGCTGGCTTAAACACTGGATTCTCTTTTGAAAACTCTGTTCCTACCTGAGGTGTCTCTTATGCAGGAAGCTGGGGATGCATTTGATTATTTTTTAAAATATACTTCCACCCTACCCTTTGATAGTCTTAACATTAGGGAAAATTGCATGTTTGTGTAGAACAAAATTATAGTATGTGGCTTGCTTCTAGCTTTAATTATGGCAATATGAAATCAAATGAGACATGAAAATCTCATCTTTCATTTGAAAAGTCACTGCTTCTCATGCCAGAGTGGCTTTTTTAAAGTGGCCTCTACCAGGGATCCTTGTCCTACCATTGGCTATGCATACAGCACCCGTAGCATGGTTCTTCTCTGCATGGGCTTTACCAATTTCCAGAAAATCCTGTAAACATGAACCCTGAACAGATAAAGTATCAGTTTTTTTTAAAGACCAAAATCCTTAAGGTAATTCAAAAGCCCCTGAGCTGCTTGGACTGCATACAAGGAGTTTAAAGTCCTCTTCAGAACTGGCTGCTTTGATTTTGGCTGCTGCATCTTTTAATTCAGGGAAAATAAGAGAGTCAGGACAGAGATTTTATCTCAGGTGACTCCTACATGAATAGAAATCTCCTCCTAGGTCAGTGACTCATCAGTTTTCTTGGAATGCCACCCTTGAACCTCTTCCTGCATTGTGCATGCCTGATCATTCTGTCTTTCCCTCATTTGTATTTGTGTGTTGGAGGACTTCTACCTGCAAAGCTAACATTAAATGTACCTGTAAATATTTTTGTTGGAATGTAGATAAGACCCAACTCTACTTAATTCCTACTTCTTCTGGCATTTAAAGCCTTTTTCGTTGTTGTTTCTGCCTGAAGTATAAGCAGGGTGAGGGATACCTCTCTTTTCCTTTTACAATTGTGATTAGGGAAAAGAAAAACACTTAATCCAAGATACTAGTTTTTTCATTGTTTTTTGAGCTATGCTTCAGAAAGACATTTGTTTCTGCACAGTGTGTTTCATTGACTGGAGAATATAATGTGTCACAAGGAAATCGCAGAATCACAGAATCACTAGGTTGGAGAAGACCCACAGGATCATTGAGTCCATTCCTATCAACCACTAAACCATGCCCCTCAGCACCTCGTCCACCCTTCTTTTAAATACCTCCACGGATGGTGACTCAACCACCTCTCTGTTCCAGTGCCCAATGACTCTTTCCACAAAAATGTTTTTCCTGATGTCCAGCCTGAACCTGGTGGAGTTTGAGGCCATTCCCTCTTGTCCTGTCCCCTGTCACTTGGGAGAAGAGGCCAGCACCCTCCTCTCCACAACCTCCTTTCAGGTAGTTATAGAGAGCAATGAGGTCTCCCCTCAGCCTCCTCTTCTCAAGACTAAACAATCCCAGCTCTCTCAGCCGCTCCTCATAAGGCCTGTTCTCCAGTCCCTTCCCCAGCTTCGTTGCTCTTCTCTGGACTCGCTCCAGAGCCTCAACATCCTTCTTGTGGTGAGGGGCCCAGAACTGAACACAGGATTTGAGGAGCAGTCTCACCAGTGCTGAGTCCAGAGGGCGAATAACCTCCCTGGACCTGCTGGTCACGCCGTTTCTGATCCAAGCCAAGATGCCATTGGCCTTCTTGGCCACCTGGGCACACTGCTGGCTCATGTTCAGTTGCTGTCAACCAACATCCCCAGGTCTTTCTCCTCTGGGCAGCTTTCTAGCCAGACATCTCCTAGTCTGTAGCACTGCAAATGGCGAGTATATATTTGTTTGGGCCATACCATGCATTTGGTATAAACCAAAATTTTGTTAGGTACTCGATGCTTGGCAGATGTGTTTATTTGCCTGTCATTTGAAGAAAGGTTTGAGAAGAATAATAAAGCCAGAGTCGGTTTGTATTTTCTAAGTGAAAATGCTCATTTTGATAAAAGCAGATCCTTCATATACATAGACTACATAAATTATGTGTAAACTGTGTGGATTAAGTCAGGAAAAGCCAAGGATAATTTCTGCAGTCTTACAAATGTGAGAGAGTTGGCATTCAGTTACCCAGGCAAGGCTGTAAGCATTTCTGTGGGGGTAAAACCTGGCATTGCATAGCATCCAAATTAGACATAAAGCTAGTTAATGTAAAGGACCTTCTGTTTCGTTCAGATATATGTTCCAATTTATATGCTTGCTGATATTACATCTCTTTTCCTACTGGCCTTGAATTTTTTTCATTTGAAGATGAAAAAACTTATCTAGACTTGGTTTGAACAGTTGTTAGTATCAGACTTTTTTGTCTTTCTCGTGGTGTGAGGAGACAGAAGAAGAGGGAGGCTGGAGGAGAAGTTATATTGTTGAGAGTAATACATGATAACTTCTTAATCTTTTTGGTTATATCACTTTGCAACTGTGGGTTTTGACAGTCTAGTATTGGTTTATTTTATGGCTATGAGCTGAATAGAAGCCTCCCTATTCTCTTGTAAATAAATCTGAGTGCTCCTAAAGAAAATAAAAATCTATGTACCAGAAAACATTCATAACAACTTAACTTTTGTCAGTGAAGGATATCCGTTTCCAGTAAAACACTTACTGCTGGCTGATTTGGTTTAGTTAATTATTGATTTGCCACACAAATAATAATGACAAATTATGCAAACTAAGCTGAAATCCTAAATTTGTTACACCTAAAATTTACTTTGCATTCTGTAACCCATTGTGCATAATTTTGCATTTTTATAGCACTAATTGAACTTGTTAAGTAAGTGGGAATTAATGTACCAAACCTGCTAGCAGTATGATTTAGGCTATCCAGTATGTCTCTGACACTAGAAAATGGCATTGCATGTTTCACGTGGTTAAAGCCAACCTACAGTTCAGGCTTGAAGTGAACGTTGTGCCTTTTTAGGGAAGTGTGCACTCAGAATATTGCTTAAAAATGTGGAAAAAAATGTTATGAAAGCAAAGGAAATAAAACACATTCATGTAATTAGTATCCCCAAGGAAGGAACCAGAGCTATGTAAGATTATTAAAACGGCTTGTGATAAGCACAACTTTCAAACTAGTCTAGTTGGTCATGGATGCACCATTTTCATTTCTTGTGACAGCTGTATTCTGGGAATCTTGTTCGAGACATCAGACTGAGTCCCAGGAGCTTTATCAGGCTCAGACAAGTAAAAGCCATGATACAAAATGTAAAATAATTCAGGGAGGAGAGAGGAGGAGGACAGACCAGTATATCTGGAAAGGTCAGAGAGATTCTTACAAGTGCTAGTGGCCAGTTTTCTACTGATTTGTGTATTTTCTGTTTAAAGAGTGTTTGATTTATTGTGTTGTGGAAATTATACCAATTTTATAATAATCTATTCTAAAGATTAATTATTAAAGCCCATTATTAAGGGCAGTATATTCTTAACCTTATCTTTAATTTACGAAGGACATAAATATATCTGAAAAAGGGCAAGACCACTATCTAGAAAGCAGATGTGAGAGCCAAGAGCTTTGGATATCGTCCAAGTGGTTATTCTGGGCTGTGGACCAGCTCTACATCTAATAGTAAGAATTGTTTTTCTGGGATCAGTTCAGAGTAGAGTGGCTACTTCATCCAGACCTATGTGCAGAAGCTTCCCCAGCCTGCCCATGGATGAGCAGCAAATCACACAGCCTGTGCTCTAACTGATGAGAAGATTTGTTCTCCCTGTGCTCATCTGTGCACAAATGACCTTTTCGGTTTTGGGTTTGTTTTTTACTTTGTTTGGGAAATTGTGTCATGTTGAATCAGAATTTGTTTCTCCCATTATCGTTTGTGTAACATGCCATACCCAAATGGTGTTTAAAAAACTTGTGTGGTCAAAAACCTCATGACTGCCATTTTTAGCGAATGTTTTGAACAATAGTAAAGCAATTTGGAAAAACCTTTTAGCATACAAATTAATTTTCAATATTAATCTCTTCTCATATATGAAATAAAGACTCTATTTGATAGAATAAAAGATTTTTATCTCTGAGTAGTCCACATTTTTCTAAAGCAGCAATTGTAGTCAGTGATGCAAGGTACAAGGAAGTCACTGCTGCGTTTCCCAACTATTAGAAATAAAAACATATTCATATTTTCCTTTTATTTTAACTTGATTCCTATCTTAGAGATTGTTCTTGCACTTCTAAACCATTTCCTTCCTGTTATCAGTAGATGCTCTCTAATTAAAAGCTTTTAAAAGGTAACATAAATTAAATCTAGAGGAAGGAGGCAAGATTAAATAAATGTTTATAACGAGCTTACTATCAGTCTGGGATGTAGCTGGTTTAGATGGGTGAGTGAATAAAGCTTAAAAAGCTACCAGGCTGTAGAAGCTGAAAAAAATTTGCAGAAAGCTGGAATACTACTTTAGACAAGAAGCCTTGTATGTTTCGGGAACTGGAAATATGAACTGGATCATTAACCATGTATTACCTGCCTTTCTGTCTTAAGGATCTTAGGATGACTGAATCTAGCTATATCAAAATAGTCTTTGAATATTTGCTGTTGTTTAAGTGGTATAAAGTGGAAGCCTTCTGCCTGAAAATGGTAACTAGCCTTTTTTTGGTTATCAAGATGAATACGTCACTGTGTAGTGAGCTATTGCTTCAGACCTAGCTCCTCTTCTGCTCTGTAGAACTGAAAGCATGCTGAAGGAGGGGTGAAACATAATGAAGTGCATCTCAGTGACAGTAATTCTGAAGCCATTGACACAAATTACTGCTGTCGTAGATAGCGCTATGGCAGGCTGGAATTGCATTTGGGTGCCTTTTAAGTTTCTCTCCTGTTCTCTGCAGTTGGGCAGAACATCAGCTTCAGATCCTAAGGGCCATGTTAATTACAGCACCACTTTGCAGATTTATTTCCTCTTTTTTGTTGGTAATATTAATGCCAGCAATGTATTTTAATGTCTTCATTTCAGATAGTGAGGATTCTGCCAAAAATAATTCTGTTGGAATTTCTCATAGTCAGCTAGATGATGATTTTGCATATTTATTTTTACTTATTTATTTCTTAACAAATATAAGGTTTAGCTAGTAGTCCTTGAAGAATAAATCTGTCTTGTTTGACTGTTGAAATATAAACTTCTTTGCACTATACAATGTATGTGCCAAAGAGGATAACCAGTAATGACAGAAGTACCTGGCAAGGACACAAAAATATGTGCTAATTACTTTTGAAGGGAAAATTAGTTTTTAATTTATTTAATATCTTCATCTCATATATTCAAGACATTTACTACTAGTAATGATAGGGAAAATCAAGGGCAGCTGCACATTCTGAGGAACCATCTATCAGAAACTAAGCTGAGATCACTAATATTTAGTTCTTCATATTATTTGAATGAGCAGCATCAGCATTTCTCTATATTTTTGCTGGGCTTTTTCCATTCCAGTATTTCAAAAGTTTGGATAGGATGGGAGCTTAAAAAAATGCTCATAACCATTTATTAAATAATAACTCTACTCTCAACCATATTGTAGCACTAATAGTACTGATATTTGGCATTGCTAAAGGAATTTTCATAACTGTGTCTCAAAGAACTGTGCACAGATTGGAAATGTTAATCCTGGTATGTATAAGAAAAAGTAAGCAAAATGATTTTGGTACGTCTTTATTGGTGACACGTTTGGAGATCTAGCCTTAGATTCACCAGTTCTCTTATTTCTCAGTTTTTCCTCTAACATTTTCATATACAGGCATTTTTCTATTTCCCCCAGTTGTGGTAGGAGAACAGACATTGATAGGTGGAAAAAAAAGCAGCACTTGAGCAGAGGTATTGGCTAACACTAGAGTGGGCTCTTGGGTGTGGGTGGGTAGTCAGCAGGAAGCTGTATGGGACCAGTTGGAGCAGAGATAACGCAAGAGGAGAAAAGGGAGCAGGACGCTTTGCATGATGCTTTGCTCTCTGTGATGTGGGTTTAGGAAAGGAGAGCATCACTGAGATGAAACGGGCTCAGAAGAGAGATTGAGTTGGCCGGAGCCTGTAAAACCAGTTGCATGTGAAGCTCTCAGACAGTGGATATGTTCCTGATCTCCCCATTCCCATCATTTTATATTCCAGCCTATCTGAGCTGCAGCTGTCTGTTCAACACGCTTCCTTTCATCTGTCCTCTCTCAAGTGCTCATTTTAGTCTAATATGAACTTTATTGCTATTTTCCTTTACTCTTTTTCTGTCTTTGTTTCTTTATTTTCTTTGCATTTAATTTGGTATTCTGATTATATCCTTTTTTAGGTGATCTTTGTTGTTTTACTTTCCTAATAATTTTCTTGCAAAGCCCCCTTTCCAGTTGTATGGAAGGGACATGCATAGCTTGCTCAATAGTTGCTGACCGTCATATTCCCTATGTTTGTATGTTGTATTAGCAAATCCTTCTCTGTTTTGTCAGCTCCTGGGAGCTGGGATTGCCTACTGTATATTGAACATTTAGCAAAGGCAGCCATCATGTCAAAAAAAGGTTTTATCCATCAGCATGCATTTGAGTATTCATAGCTCTCTGTCTCACAAGCACTTGAAAAATTCCACCCTGTTCAGTGCCAAGCTGTTCCTCCCCAGGCTCAAAACTCTTGTCAGCTCTCCCTGACTTGAGGGCAGACAGCAGGTTAGACTTGCCCTCATCAGATCACTTCACTGTGACAATTTATTTCAATATGTTTACAGTCAAATCAGTATAGGATGCTTGAAAAAAATCAGCCATAAAGTTTTAAATGTATTTCTTAGTAGCTTAAGTTCCCAAAGATGACCTTGGTCTCATGTATATGCAACGAGTCTTTAAAACTCTCTATGTGTATGTGAGTATAGCAGTAGATAGTCCTGACTTGAGCTTCTTTTGTCTATTCGTTACATAAACAGAAAGATTTTTTTTTCAAATACTTCTTGGGTATTCTATTATTTGCAGAGTACATATAATATTTTATAAAGAGTATAGCAGCCTTATAATAAGCTTATTTCAGTATGTAATTTAATAATAATACAATGTTAATATTGCATAGAAGTGAAGAACATAAGGGCAGAATTGCTTGACCTTGATTTTTTTTTTAACTGTATCACTTGCATGGGAGCATTATTCATTTGCTATGGTCAAAATGAAAAAGAATCTGGAACTGTTTTCATAGCCAAAGGAAAATATGTGAGCAGTGGTGAGAAGACTGGCCATGTCAAAATCTGGAATCATTCTTCAAATTTGCTTTGAAAATTAAGCTTTTAACACCAAGCAACTGGCTCTCTCAAATATCTTGTTTCAAGGAAAATACAGCAAGCAATAAATTGCAGTATCAAATGGCCACTGTAACAAAATCTTGTTCTTCCTTCAGTGGCCTCAGGACAATTGGTCTAAAGTCTGCTTTAAAGAAAAAGGCTATAATTACTCCTGCAATTGTTTGCTTTGCCTCAGATGTAGAAAATGTGCTTCCTCTGCCTTTGTCCTTTTTATGGCTATTTTAGCTTCATCTTTCACTGTGTGACTGTTTATGTCTAAGCAGATTCTCTGTAAGGTTTGAAGACTGCAAGTGACTAAAATGTAAATTGACAACTTTTTTTATAAATTGAACATCATTAAAATGTATTAATACTTCAACATACAAATTTAATGTTTTGTTCTCAATGTAGAGAAATTGAACTTTTTATCTAGCAAATAATCTACTGATTACACTTTCAATGCCATTAAAAACACACAAACTAATTAATAAAAAATTAAAGATCCTGTGAAGTATGGTATTACTGAAAATCAGTGCTCAATATTTTTCAGGACTGAGGGTCTTGGCATATCTAAGCAAAGCTGTTTCTGCACAGTTGCTGATATTTATAATCTACAATAGAGAAGAAACATTTTTATGGATGTTGAGAAAAGATCAATGCTAACACCTAACAGATGGGTTGTATCAGTAGAACATGCGCTAACCGTACTTGATCTTAAAGACTTGCAGATACCTTGTGGAAAACATTTGAAAACCGATTCAGAATAGATGAAAGAAAAAGGCTTCTAATGACACAGGCTTCACAACTGTATACATTGTTTTAATGGACTAATTAAACAGACCTCATTCTCTGAATTGTTTGTTCCACATGTCAGTTTATGTGCTCATGGGTTCTTCTGTGGGAGTATAGGTTTTGACCTCAGCGTTGTGATTTCTGCTGTATATTGGATTTTTTTGAACTACGGATTTGGAAACTTTTGAGATAACTCGTTAGATTTCCATATTTAATTAAGTGAGTTTAAACAGGAAGTATACTGTGAAAAGATCACTTTATTTGTGCTGAGAATTTCTGGCATTTCAGGATGGCATAGCTCTATCAGAGAGGAAACCAGGCTTAAACAGTTGGCAACTGGAGATGAATAGGAATTCAGAGGCACGGAGGTGGAAGTTCATTGTTTGTAAAATATTTATTTTGTTACAGTGCATGAAAGTAATGGATTTTGGGGGGCATTAAATCATTCATATTCTCTTTAAAGGAAGAAGTTCGTGCTATAATATGAATTATTTTAAAAATACATTTGTTGAATTTTACTGTTAGCACAGGGCATCTCTAGCTGTCTTGGGTACTCCTGTAGGTTTCATCTCAGACAAATGGAAGCACGTCAGTGCCTCGGGTGTATTCATCTCTTTTGCGGGGGGAACTGAAGGGCAAGGCCAATGATGGGCTGAGACAAGGGGACTTGAACTTGGTTCTCCCGTTTCTAAACAAGGGTCCTACCTAGTTATGTGATACCCAAGGGAAAACGGTTAAATTGTTTCCAGTAGTGTTTACTTTTATTAAGGTGATTTGATCCTTCGCATACAGCCGTCTTCTTAGAGCTTCTAAATTTTTTTTGTTCAAAATATAATACTAATATCTGTGTGTTTGCCAGGCTTGTTCATTTTTCATGTAAAATGGCTTTCTATTTCCTAAGAATGACTAGAATAATTGTTTTCCTTAAATAGCTGTAGTAGTCCCGAATTTGAGAGTAAAAAATTGATATTTGGGTATAGGATGAGCGTTTGCCCCTATTCTGATAGTATTTCATTACTTGGACAAGTTTTAAAAAATAGTTGCGTTTTCAGCCTTCTTAACATTTTAACAAATATATTCAGTAAAGAGTGCATCCATGTGGAACATTTTCTGCTTCAGAGATGAAAGAGACTTTTTAGGCAGTTGCGTTTCCATGCAGTTCACAAAGGCAAATACTAGTGCTATTTCATTAGTATGAAAATAAGCTGAGGAACAGTATTAAGCACACGGATAATTCCATGTCAAATGTCAGGACTCCTACCAGGATGTTTTTATAGATTGAATTCATGGCTGGTCTTGAGGAATATCTCAGCAAAAAGTAAACTGAAAAGTAAGTAAAAAGTGGCCTCAAACAAGGCAGCAAGAATTAAAATTTTTAGTAGTTAGGACATTGTCCATTCTTTGCACTGAGTCAGGCAGATGTTATTTGGGCAAAAGCAGCCACCCATGTAGTATAATACAACTGACCAAATTAAGGCTATACACATAAAATTCAAACTGGCGTTTCCTAACTCTCAAGTGGATCTCCATGCAATAATTATCTTCAAACATAATTTCGATATAAAATAGAAATGTGTTCTATGTAGCTAGTGATATCTCTGTCAAACTGTGTGCTGAGGAGATCCATTATCTGAACGTGTGTGGAATAATTTACTGTTATTACACATCTTCAACTGCTTTGCCCCTGTTCATAACCTCAGTCCTTTTTTTTTCCTGCTAGCACTCAATATGTGTTAGCACATAAAAACCATGTCAGTGAGCGTCCTGTTACTCCAAGTGCTTCAAGTCAAGGGTTTGCCAAGGCTTTCGTAATGCTGACCATGTTTTAGTTGCACTTTGGCTTGCAGATCCTGTTCATTCCACTTCTGACTTTATATGCAGCCTTTCTGCTTTATCAATACTTCAGCAGTTGCTCAGAAGGGAAATAAATATTTCAGGAGTATTTTGTGCCTCTTAATGCAGTTCACCAGTTGAGAAGGACCCGTTGCTATCAGATAATAGCAAGCTTATCTAGAAACTTCTTTGCTAAGCACTGGTGATCCGTAGATGACATTATGAGAATCTCTGCCATAACTGATATTTTTCCCACAGATACTGTAAATTTCAGGTAATGAGCGAAGTGTGCATTTCCTAACTTGTCTAAATTAGTTACATGCATCAGTGCCTAACAGGAACTTTTTCATCGTCACAAAAATCTGGCTCTGAGAAAGAGATGTACTCTTCATTCCCGAAGGTAAGCTACTGTTTGAATGGCAGACTTAGATCCAAATGTTCCCTCATTGTTGAAAAAGCTGTGTTAAATTGAGCTGAATGCTGCCTCTTGTGTAAGCCAGGAAAAATTAAAATATTGTTGACTTTATATTCAGCGAATCAGAACTTCTGATAACAGAGCCCACAGCAGCATGAAAATGTCCTTTGCTTTTAGAAGAGAAACTGTAGCCAGGAAACTGTTCCAGGACCTTGTTACAGCTTCAGTGTACGTGGACTAGGCTAGAATGGAGGAAAAATTTCCCTTCCAGGCAAATAACAATTATGTTTTGAAAACACCTGAAGAAGATGAGAAATGTGGTTAGACTTATTCCTGGCACTTGCTTAACTATGCATGCAAACTAGCACCAGATGGTGTATTATTTAGTCTTTAGTTTTTGCTTTGTTTTAAACTTCTGATGTTTAAAATGTGTTAATGTATTGGCTTCTTGCTTCCCCATTCATGGTTAGCCATTGAGGATGGTATTTTACCTTGATACTATAAGTTTCCTATGAGGCGCCCTCTCCCTTGATACTGGATGCCAACTTATGTCACGTTGCCAGCTTTAACATTAATCTAAGATAGGGCTCCCTTCAGTGGGAACTTGGATGGTGCAAGGGTTACTAAGGCTGTGGGTGGAAACCTCCCCTAGAGTATCTTCATTTTTTTTCTGGGTGAACTCCACTATGGACAGAAGCAGGGGACTGCTCCTTTGTCCCCTCAGCTGGGAGTTTCTCTGGGAGAAAGAGCGAGTCCTTGTGCACCCTAGGCAGTCTCTGGCAGCTGTGCTCTCTCTCCCATTGTGACAAAGAAGGTTAAAGTGAAGAAACCATAAGTTCATGATAAATGTGTTCATTACCTTTCTTGGAAGCAGCTACTACTAAGTTTCTCTTATTAGCCTTTTCCTTCTGCAAACAACTACTTTTTACGATTTTCAAACAGTAAAAGTGAAGATTCTTTCTGTCTTTCTTTCTGTCTTTCTCCCTGAGGTTCTCATTTTGAAGATGAAACTTGTTAGGTCATGTCTTCCATCTCTTAGTGTGTTCAAGACTGTCCCACAAAGGTAGCGATAGCTTTTTGTCCAATTTAGTGCTTCGCTTCCCCCCGGAGACTTAACTTCAGAGGATAGCCTAATGCACTTCAGTGGCAGCTGCTTTTTCAGTCCATGACTGGACTTTCTTAATGCACTCTGTCAGCTTATGACTCATATTTAATATAAATATATTACTTCACCTGTATGAGTAATAACAATTTAAAAAAAACCCCAAAAATCCAACAGCCCTGTTTGATAATCTGCTGCTGCATGTCTTGTTAGAACATTCTGTTTCCAGGGCATGAACAGGTTAATGGAGTCAGGAGTTTCAGTTTCCCTTAGAGATTCTGCAACCCTTGAACTGCACGATGTATCTCTTTAATTCAAATTAGAAAGAAAAATAAATCTAGCAGTCACATGTTTATGAAAATTCTCTTAACCTTACCTATTTCGATTGGTAGGTATTTTTTTCAGTTTTTTAGGGACAAAATACCTTTTCCGTTAGAAAGTTTTAAATGAAAATTTACAAAAAAAAATCTGGTTTATGTTCTCCTAAGTAATATACAGCACCCTGTGCCAGAAGCTGTTCCAGCTGATTAATTATATATGTTAATGATGAACCTTATTTCTGTCTGAACTTTTCTGGACTAAGATTTTATCCACTGGACCTTTGCTTTATTTGCTATGTCAAAGAATCTTTTAATGTCAGATATCTCTCTTTGTGTTGCAGGGACTGGTGAGAGGGCGACATGCTCTCCATTTCTTTATAATTTTTATGTCCATGTATAGCAGATTGTTACCCATTTCTCCTCTTAGCTTCAAATGTGATGATTTCCAGACAGCAGGTTCTTGATTGACTCTTGCTTAGGCTGATGGATTCTCTGTTTGGCTTGGGGCTGGGAAGCCATGCTCCATGGTCTTGGTTTGTTACATCCCAAGCAGTAACAACTGATAACACAGCACTGGACAGCTGAGCCTGACCTAGAATCACAGGCCTTGGCTGCTAGTTTTTGGTTTCCACTGGGCATTTGTTCTTTTTTTTTTTCTTTTTTTTTTTTGTTTTTGAAAAGATAGTGAAAAACTACTTAGTATTTCTGTGAATATTTAAATAAAATATTTAAATTATGATGGGGGCAAGAAGGGGCAGTGAGATTCTAAGATATGTGTTCATAGCACTTAATTCCATGTTTTGTCACTATGTTGTGATCTGGCCCCTAAGGAGCTAGTAAATGGCAGTGGCTTCAGAGTCAAGTGATGTTTGGATAACTCTTGACACAGGCGTACTGCACAGTGCTGTGCCCTCGGCATCTTCCAGATATAGACCCCAAGTGAATAGCAGCATATAATCTCATCAAAGATTTATAAACTCATGGGAGGGTACAATGACAAGTGATAAAAATGGGCAAATGATGCCCAAGAAATGTAAGAAATATACTGGAAGCTCCTGACACCTTATGTTGTGAGGGAGAGGAAAACAGGAAAAAAAAGATTTTCACAAGCTCCACGACAAAGGCAAGAATGGCACTTCATGCCATTTTTGTCAGATAACTCTTAGTGGAGATGAATTATAGCCTTAACTAAACTATACCCCCCTGCTGCTGCTTCTGTGTCCAAGACAAAAGAGGTTGTTATTTTATGAGAACAAAGTAGTCTTAGGGTCTTATGTTTTTATTATCTTTTTTTTTAAGACAGCGAAGGAGTGCATCTGTGAACTGATCTGAAGTCAACATCTGCAGATACAAGTATTTTTTGCATGTGTATTTAACCCCAACTTTTAGTATCTTGGCATTTTAATAGTATTTATTAACATTGTTATAGTATTTCTGTAAGGATTCTCATCCTGAAAGAGATACATTGTGATTTTGAAAAAGGATGCTCAGCTTCACTGCAGACCATTTTAGGCTTGGAAAATCTGTGATTAGTATGAATTTCTCTCCTCGTGGACCTGGCAATATCTCTCTGAGAAACATCTCATTCCTGTACTACTGACTTCTTTTAATTTAAGTCTATGGGTTTTTTTCACTGTAAACTTCTCCTAGATATTAATGACTTACTAGTTGTACAAGGTGGCAAAATCTTAATAGTAACTTTGAAATAAACTCACATTTTTCCAACCAACTTAAAAAAAAAGAAAATCCTACAAATATAGTTTTATCATCAAAATACTGGCAGGACTTTATTCATGGCTGCATAAATACCACTGCTAAGATGTAGTCATGGAAGTATAGCAATACCTGTTTGTAATTTTAGATGCAGTTATATAAATTTGTTCTGTTTGTGTCATGTAATGAACTGAAGCAATGCTGCAGGCAGTTAATGAGGTTAGCTCCAACTTATAAATACAATATTTGCAGAATTCTTCTGCATGTGTTATGGCATTTAAATATTGTTATGCTGTACTGCTACTGACATTGTTACTCTTAACAATAAAATAAAAAGGGATGATGATTGCTATTTATTTGAAGTGGGGTTTACATAAATTTTTGCAGAGATTGATGTTCTTTACAGTGTCTCTTTTCAAACTGAAAAATGTGATTTCTTATTAATGTCTTTACTTTGAAAGATGGAAAATATATTTCCTTTTCCTGTACTACTGATCTTCCAGTCCAGCCATTTGGGCGTTTTCTTTCAAGGGCAGGATACCAAAGGGACTTTTAACATCTAGTGTTGTGGTCCTTCTCCTAGGTCTACGTTTCCCTTCACAGATCGAGGCTCCTTTTCCAGTTTCCAAGGCACAACAGTTCCTTGGACAGCAGCATTTAGGTTCAAAGCAGGTTTACTTAGGCTGGAAAGGCGCTTTACTCCTGGCAGCCTTTCATTTTCCTGTTAGCCAGAAGTCTCACCCACTGGCAAACATTTAGTATGAAGTTGCCTCCTGTACCTGCTATGAACTTCCAGACTGATGGCAAAGAGCCAGCGGTGGCTCTCATGTTTTGCCCAGTAATGCATTAGGAAGACACTGGCTTGCAGGAAATAAGTATTTTCTGGAATAGAAGAAAAGCTTACACAAAGATTAGTGCTGTTATGGGTGGCAAGATCCCCTAAATAATTCTGTGATCATGTAAATTGGATTACACTGGGGGAAGGGAGAAGCAAAGTTTTTGCAAGACCTTGAACAGACCAGTGCTGGGAAGGGAATATGCCCAGCAGCAGAGCCTTTAAACTCAAAAAGCCGCATTGTATTTGAACGTGAACTAGAATATCTCACATCTTAAACACAGAAAATTCGAAGTGATTAGGCGAGACAGAACAAAAATAAAAAGAGTTTATAGACAATCTCCCCCTTTGTCCTGGCAGGCAGCTTCCTGCTTTCAAGCTCTATTTCAGTCAACTTGGTGCCCTGGGATAGCAGCAGGGTGATGGGAAGAAGCTTCGGAGAGCAGACTGCCGGCCCTGTGCCTCCTGTGGCAGCCTCTGTTGGAGTGCAGGCTCCCTGCATCTTGCTGGGGCTCCCCCTTTCCTGTCTGCTGCTGCAACTGGCCTGAGGAGCCTTCTGCTGTGGAGAAGGGCCAGCTCCTTCCAGCAGACAGACGGTCTCCCCCCTCTCCAGCTGCCCTTCTGTAGTCTTTTAAGGCCACACAGTGTAACTTCAGCTGAGAAATAAAACAAAACAAAACACTGCCTCTCAAAGGAGATTCCGTTCAACTTGAAGAAAGGATGGGGAAAATGCCACTTTTTGGTATAAAACTGCTTTCAGATTGCAACGGTTTGTCAGAATCATTCTGCAGTAGAATTGCTCTTAAGGTTACTAAAATTTCTGGTAAAATCAGTTTCTTCTCATAACACAGCTGTGGTTCCCCTTTTTTCTGCATTAAATGTGCTCTTCTTGCCTACTTCTGAGGATACGTGTGGACTGTGGTCAATGAAGACCTTGTCTAGGCACTAACAATAACTGAGAGCTGCTGGAGCCCAGCGTAGCCTGCAAAATCCACTGAAGAGTGAACACTGAACTGGTTAACATTAGCCCAGCACTGTGCTGCTACAGGGATTTTAAGACCAGCATGGGTGTCTCTGCAGTGCACTGCAGCATAGCTACAGCAGCACCAATTGGCTGCTAAATTAAGTCCAGATCCTTATCACTCAGTTGTTTCAGAGGACAATCGGCCTCAACTGTACCATGTACCCATTTGCAGCTCCCTTTTATCACAAATGTCCTCATGGAAGAGCCTTCTGCAAACCTAGCACTGGTTCACTGCCCGCCTGGCCCAACTTCAGTAGTTTCAACCTACACGATATTGAGCGAATTCAATGATGTGAATTCTAGTTTTCACATCTAGTTTCTGTTCTTTGCGTGCTTTGGACATGGCAAGAGAATGTGTGCAATTTCAGAGTTTTCTTGGCCATGTCCTTGGCTTGTGTTGTGGGGGAGGCAAACATTTCTCTGACGTATCTCAAATAATTAATTTCCCTTGGTTATTTCACTGTTTTATTGTATGTTGCACAAGGCTTATCCTTACCAAAACAGATTTTTACTTTACTGGTGGGATGGAAATTCATTACTTTACTGTTAATTTCTGTGTCTGCCTGCTTTGTTACATTTATAGGCAGTAGGAGTTTAGCCCTAAAGCAAAACATGACATGACGGACATCATATCTTCCGCTACCCCATGTGAATGACATCCAGATTAACCTTCCAGCACTCTGCCTTGTTAAAAACTATTAAAAACCATCGCCATACTGATACATTTTATAGATGCAGCTTCCCCCAAAGTGCTGAAGAATTTCTGCAAGTGAGCTGAAGGTGGAAGGGCTGTAAAAGGAAGAAAGAAGAGTTTTGACATTTCTACTTACTGTAAATTCAGAATTTAGCTGTTACCATGAACTGGCCTCTGCTTGGCCCCACAGAGCTTTTCTCTCCTATTATGTTGTAAGACGGGACTATATAGCTTCTCATAATATAGCCATCACAGATCCCAAGTTTTACGATTTGTTACACAGTATGTTTTGACTACTTAGAGATTTTCATTATCCCTAAATTGCCTACATTTTAAAACGAGGTGTGGGATTGTGAGACAGAATATTCAGGCACTTAGCTAGACTTTGAATCATAAACTAGAGCAATGATTTTTTTTTAGAAAGCAGAAAAGAGAACATTATCTACAGAAAGAATTGCACTTGTGGTCTCTTGGCAGCAGCATGTAGATTTCTTGCTTTTAAACCTATGAAACTAAATTCAAAAACATATGTTAGATTTGCTCAGTGTTGCATCTTGTTTATAGAACTTTTCAGTGAAAATTATCTATCCAGATGTTTGATCATCAAGATGAAGCCAGTTTAAGCACAAATTAACGTAGTTCTCAGTTATTAAGTATTTAATTCTCAGTGGTGGGCCACTGCAACAAGTTTTTATTCACTGTACAGTATAGTGAGGTGTTAATTAACTAGAGGGTTAATTGATACGTTAAAATGTGACAAGTTGGTAAGTCATTGTAAGGAAAAACAGTAGGGGAAAAAGTACTGCAAATAATAACAAATTATTTTAGGGTTATGATACTGAATATGGCTTTTCTATTTTTACTGGTTGGTGGTGTTATTAGGTCTGTCTCCAGTTTGTTTAAAAACTATGTCTGTGTCCGCTTTTCATTGTGAGCAAGGCTGAAGCACACAGCCTTGATGCTGAGAACCCTAGGACACTGACAAGGGTCAGCTCAGACAGGTCTTTTAAACGTTTTGAGGATGGAGCCTGTGTTTGTTTCATGGTCATGACTTCTGTGCAACGTCATGATAGAAAAGAATCTTGCAAGTCAATAACAAATACAAAGTAGGACTAAAAAGTAACTGGTTGGCTTTCTGTGTTTTTATTGTGAGTCTGGGCAGCGGTGTCCTGCTACTAGTGTGCATGTTGCTTCCTCATCCCTGAATTGTCAAGGTCCCATGGCTCAGTAGATCATTATGGCATTTTATATGAGCCTTAGTGACATTGTTCCCTAGTGGCAGAATCAGAGTGGGACAGATGGCAGAAGGTGTTCATTGTTGGAAAAGTTGAGGTGGAGATGGGAAAGTGGAAGGCGAGAGCTTCAATAAAAATGTGCATAGCTGTGAAACCAGGAATGACAGAAAATGACAGCATATGGGGGTTAAAAAAGCAAGAAAGATCAGTGTCTCATTTCCTGGCTAATGTGCCCCATTGATTTTAGAAGATCTCTATTGTGGATGTTTTTTCTTTGCTCATTTGTCTGAAGGTAGGCTATCTAGCAGTAATATTCTCACCATCTGCATTTCTTTCTAGCCTGGAAAGCTCAAATTTCCTACATGTAAAGATATTGTGCCCTGGCGTGTAAAAGTTGCTTCAGCATCAGCCATTAGCTTTCTACGGAGTCTGAAGCATTTTCCTCAGAAATGGGAAAAGCAGCCAGACACCTTGTTAATAAACGTGGTGCAGTATACGTGGCTTTATAAACCCCCACAAATTGCATTTGTACTACTTTTTCTGTCATCATGGAAAACTTAAGTCACAGGTCATTGGGATAGCAAGTACCTTTGTTGCTTCCCTAGCCTGACGCTGCAAACCCCTCAAACAGATGGTGCTTCATTACTCTGCAGTGTTCCAAGGATGCGAAGAATCCCACAGTCAGTAAAGCTCCAAATACCTGCCTTGCTCTTCCCTGTCTCAGCCTACTGTCTCAGCCACCCCGTTACAGTCTTCACCACGGCTCTCCACTCCATCACTGCATAGTGTGATTTTGTTTGTGATTCCCTTTTCCTTAAAATAATCCAGGAAAAGAGCACTTTTATTTAAATATATATATTCACTTTAGCATGTTCATGCAAGTAATTCTGAGTGGTGCAATTGGAAGGTCTGAGCTGGGATACAGTATGCTCTGACAGTCATCTGCAAAATTGAATTGCATTGTCTCTTGACGTGTTTCTGTCTATCAAAAAAGATTTGGCATTTTTGTTGCACTCTGGCTCTTTCCCCACCACCCAGGGATGTACCTGAATAGGTTGGCAGACCAGTTAGGTCTAGTCCTTCATAAGTAATATAAATCTGGATACTTGTGAGGAAGGACACAGCAATTTACAGTGTAAAAATTACACATCTTTTACCTCTATATGAACGCAGATTAGCTATTTTCTTCAAATCTTTTTTAAAATGTCCCCATCAAAGAACAAGCCTGTCTCACTTGAGTTAGAAAAGCAAAACCCCAGAAAAGTATACAAGTATCTGAAAACAGTGCATTGCACTGGAAAGTCTGGGGACATCTCAGCTATGATTTTTGTCTACAGTGTCCATATGAATGACTAGAAAACAATTAAAGTCTTAAGAAGTCTGATTTTATTAGGTCTGATAGGCTTTCCTGAACATTTTTACTTCTCTCCTGAATTCCTTAAATCTAGATTTTTTATGGAAGTGGTTTTTTCCACCCCGCCCTTCCACTGTCTGCTTTTAAACAAGTCAAGCTTTTCTAGCACATGTGGCTTTCCGCGGCTCAGCTATGCTCCTTGAAATAGTGATTGCTTTACCAGATCGGGTTTTTTTTTGGAAGGACTACCAAACAGTGATCTAATAAACCTGATATGTTAAAATACTTGAGCATTCAACAAGTGTTTGGCGAGACAGAAGGATGTTCTTGGAGTTAATATCCAAAGGATACGGAACACGTTGTGTCTTACTGTGTCACAGTGCTGTAACTCACTTTATATTTTGCTGCCTGCAGATATTTTTTCCAGTTTTGTTCCCCACCCCCTCAGCTTCTCACCCCTCAGTCTGCGATCTTTATTCCTGAGGTGCAAGCATGTAAGTAGGGCAGTTCAGTGTTCAGAAGTGGCTTTCTCCAGCTGTATGCTCTCTGTGCTTATTTGGCCAGTGAGAATTTGTACTAACACGTTTAGTTTAACTAGATGCTGAGCTGATTGACTCTGTCATCACCTGATAGCTTTCTGCAGCCCTGGGGGATCTGGGGAGGCCAGCTGGAAGGTGCAATGGCTGTTGAGAAAACCTAAGCTTAGTTCTTCCTCCTCCCTCCACGAAATGATCTAATTGTTTCAAAAGTGATTGATAGATGGAGAGGAAGTAAAAATCTTAACAAGACGTTAAATAGTTTCGTTGAGAGATAGTTTTTTGTTGGAACAGATGGAGGCCTAATACCTAGGGTCTGATCTTTGCCCAGATCTCTTTTTTGTTCCACTGATTTTGTTGCATTCATCTCTAGTTTGTAGAAAACTAAGGGTCAGACATGGTGAGACAGATAGCAGGGGATGCAGCTGTTTGTCTTGGAAGACTGCTTTGTACCTCTTACTTTATTCTGTCAAGGGCCCTTGCTTTGCTGGCAAGTTCTTGTATCCTATTGCTCTGCTTCATCCAATGTCTGAGAAGAATTTAAAATGCTTGTTTAAATTGCTATAGCTCCAGCTGGCTCTAATTAGTGACTATGGCACTGTTGTTCTCTCTCGATACCAACGGGGAACAATAAAAGACCATCCTTGCCCTGAAGATCTCACAGCATAAGTGGAGGACAAGAGACATGAAGCAGATGTAGAGAGCAGCCCTGGAAAGCCCAGCACAGTGGAGAGGTGATCATGAATTTTGGGTTAGGCAGTAGTGAAAGCAAGGCAGCTACCAAGGCACTGTAAGGAATTCTTCATGCCAGCAGCTGGAAGCGGATTGTGTGTTGGATTAGGCTGCTGTAGATCTTTATTGGTATGCAGTCCATATCCAGAGAAGGCAGCAGGATCGAACACCTAATACCAATAGTAGTAAGATCACATGAGTCTTGTACTTAGTATTTATTAGTGCAAGAAAGGAGGGAAAATATTTTCTCTGGGTCTGCCAGGAACAACAGAGGAGAGGGGACTTGTGTGAGGAGTGATAAGCCACATGAGATGATGAATGGCAAGAATAACTGGTGCCATAGTTAGGGGAGTTATCTGTATTTAATGTGGGCTTTGGTTACATGTTAAACATTTATCATATCCTCTCTTTTTTGAAGTTTCTCACAGAAATTGCATCAATTCTTTGCATAAGTCAATACAGGCATTGTCCTGTAAAGCAGACTTTGGAAGCAGGGTGAAATATGGTAGTCTAATAATGTATTTGATGACTATAGTTTCTTATATTTACATATAGTCCTTAATTGTGCAAAGATCAAAATTAATCTAGTAGTTTTAACTGGCACACAAAATCCTGTTTAAAAATTTTCTATTTAATCTGTAATCTATAATCCTTTTCCCATTGTATTCTGGGGTTATGCAGTGTACTTCAGGATATTAGACTGGACTGTCTGTTTTTCTCCTTCCTGGTGTTTGAAAACACTGTTGATTTAGATTGCTTAAAGGTGTTCTTTTCTGTTCTCCAATATTCATCAGTGTTAACGTTCTGTGTCTGTAATATGTATGCAGCTTAAAACATCATAGCAAGATCAAGTGGGTTATAGAGGTTCAAGCTGCCGTGATTTCTTCCCAGAAAAATGCACAAGATGGTGAAATAGAAGGCCAGACAAATAATTAATTATTGACTTTAAAAACAGAAAGGAAGATACAAGCTACATAAAAATAATTAAGTCCTGCCTTCAGAGAATAATATTTATCCACACATAGGAGTAGTAACCTGTGTTTCTCATGAAGAAAAGATGATGGCAGTTATTGTTTTTTCTACAAACCTTTAGTTCTGAAACATTTTCTGCTGAGTTACAAAAAAGGTGTAAGTGGAATATTACCTAACACAAAACCAAAGTGGATTTAAATTAACAAACGTTGTCGTGATCAATTAGTGCTTCCTATCATGTAAAAATCTGGTCTAATTAAAGTGAAGATTTAAAAAAAATATTTCCCTTCTCACCCTCCACTCCTGAAGATATTAAATAACGTTGACAATTCAGACACTTTGTAGAGAAAACAATGTGGATGATTAATCTGTTTAGTTCTCTAACTGACATTTACACAGCTAATTGTGTAGTGATGATTCTTCTTTAATAGACCTGAATATTAATGGAAGTTTTAGTTAAAGTTGAAAGTTGTTTGTTTAGGAATATCACTGGAGAAATAAGAATGCTTCATCAACTTCAGATTTTCATCACAGGTTTTATGACATATCATGGAATGCAAGTGCTTTTATGACTTGTAAAAAAATTGCTTCAATATTTGACATTCTGTGCTTCAAGGAATCCTGATTGGCAGTTGATTAGCCTTTTGCTCAAGTCATTATCTTCTTTAGTGAAATTAGTTGGGTAGAAAATTGCATTGTAATCCATCAAGGGGAAAGTAACATTTCAAAAGCTCTTGAGAGTATGATCCTTTTTATTTGGTATACAATATAAATTATTATCCTAGCATGCTCTTCCAAAATGTACTATTCATCATATTATAGCAGTTTGTATTAAATTATCGTATTTGTTTTCATTTCAGTCTTTCATTGAAAGTAGGTGATACCTGCTTTCAAATTAGCTGATGAGTAATACTGAAGGATGTGTGTATAAGAAAGAGTTTGGCCTTGAATCAGAAAAGCACTGAAACGTGCATTTAAAAACTCCAAATATGTGGAAAACTCCTCTCATTATATTTAATGCAATGCTAGTAGTCAGATCTTTCTCATTAGAAAAGAAAACTTTCTGCAAAAATCATGTTAATAAATAATGCACAAATGTTACGGTAAGGTGAGGAAAATGTATTTGCAGAAAGATCATCAGTTTTACGAAGTTTGTAGTGTACTGGAAAAAATAAGACACTGGTTTTGATAAATGTTCCTCATTACCTAAGTGGAAAGTGCTTGAAACACATTGCTAATTAGGTGCGAATGGGGAGAACAGTGAAGGTCATCTGCTGAGAAGCAGCAGGTAAGAGCTTCCCTACCTTGGCATCAGAGATCCGACTTGTCTCCTCCTAGATGTTTTCCTGCTCTCCCAGGTGACTGTGGGAACTCACAGTGCAGATACCTCTGATGAGAAATAAGACAGAGAAACAGCAATGAGACAACAGGAAAAAATCTAAAATGGTGGATTTCTATACAGTTCCCTTTCGGACATCTAAAATATCATATGCGTAGATTGACCAGGGCTGGTGTCTACATATTGTCCTGTCCAGAACTGAGGGGCTGGACTATGGGACCTTCAGAGGTTGCTTCTCACCAGTATGTCTTATTGCTGTGTAGCATGTTTCAGTTTGCTTCCCTTCTTGTTCTTGGGTTGTGGAATAAAACCAGTTTCCTGACATATTGTGGAATGCAGTGGAAATCATTAAGCTGAAAGAGGGTGGATTTAGATTAGAAATTAGGAAGAAAATTTTCAGTGGGAGGGTGGTGAGGCACTAGAACTGGTTGCCCAGAGAAGTCGTGGATGCCCGATCTCTGGAGGTGTTCAAGACCAGGTTGGATGAGGCTCTGAGCAACCTGATCTAATGGGAGGTGGGGTTGGATCTAGATGATCTTTAGGGTCCCTTCTGACCCAAACCATTCTATGATTATTCTATGATTCTATGATCATTCTGTTTTCTTTTCCTTTTAGCAATTCTTTTACAATCTCCAACTATGGCTTAAGGTAACATTAGGCACAAAGAAGTGATTTTTGACACAGAGAGTTTCACCAATTTAATTAACTTCAGATTGTGATGTAATTGACAAGATGCTTTTTTTGGCGATGTTTTCCTGCTTTCATAGCATGTGCAGTTTTTGATGTTTTATTGCAGCATCTTGATATTAGAATTTCTACATGAATTAAATATATATTGAATTGGAATGCAACCATGTATGTGCCATATAAAATTACCTACTGTGCAATTATTATCCATATGTACCATATAAAACTAGCTACTATGCAGTTATTATCCAGTGGAAGTTAATTCCTAGCTTGCTGGTAATCTTTTCCTCCACAGAAAGACAGAAAGCATTTTATCATTGCGTTTAGCGTTCCTCCTGTGAGATGAATGTCTGGAAGAAAACGCATGTCAGATGAAATAAGGACATTTATTGTACCTGATTTAATAACAGTTAACTCACTGGACATCCTCTAAGACCCTAATTAAACTGATGTTTCTGTGTGTAGCTTTGTTCCAGTATTGACAGATGTGTCTGCCCTAGACCATTTAATGAATCACCTCACCGTTGAAAATAATGGCAATCTCTCATAACTTAAGTGTCTCATAACTTCTCTGTGTATCTTCTCTGTGCTGGAATAGGCTTATTCTTCATGCCTTTCCCTCTTCCCTGCACCATTATCTATTGCTACTGTATGCTATTGTTGCCCAGTGCCTGATAGATGTGTAGCAAAAATCATTTGGGCAGAAACAAGTAAATCTAAACTGTATTTCCTGTAAATAATTTGAAAAAAGAGGTTTAAGAAGTTGCCTCCCTAATTTGAAAGTCAGAATTTTACGCATTATGTGCTGCATGTTCTGTGTCTTTCCTATTTTAATTACTGTTGTTATAATAATAAAGCAAGTTATAATAATAAAGCAAGTTTTTCTCCTAAAGTAAAAAACTTAATTCCTGGATCGTTAATAAAACATACCTATGTTGCACTCTGTACAAAATATTTGTCAGAAGGAGTAATTAAAATTAATTAATGCTTCTGGTAAAGGAGTAATTGTCCCCTGAAGGTATCGAGCACTGGACTGGAAGATGTTTTTTAAGAGCTTCCAACAAAGTAAACAAAACAAATTTCTTTAAAAGAAAGACTGCTTTGAAATTCGACCCGTATTATTGCAGCTCACCTCTTGAGCTTATTGATCGCTTTTTGTCTTAACGAAAGGAACACTGCAGTCTCTCCAGGAAACATTACCAGCTACAAGCTATCCTTCTTGGCAGTCATCCTCTGACCGCACCATGAAGTATCACTCCTCATGCATAAAATATAGGATGGAGGAATCGGTCATGAATTTCCTCCCACCCTCCAGATGTTATATTACGATATGCTTACCAGGAGTAATGTCACAGCCTTTAATTATTTAGAAAAGTCATAGTAGCTGCCAGTGTAATGATGATGATACTTTGCGTATCTACAGTTCTTCCATCTGAGGAATGTTAAGTATTTTACAAACATTAGTTAAGCGTTATCTTTCCATCACTAATACTAAGTGGCCCTACTGGAATAATCAGGCTGCTATTAACTGAAGTTTCTCTCCTCTCCATTCATATTTAACATGCTAAAATAATTGACGTATTTAATTGTGCTCTTATTTCTTTATTTTCCCTGTTTCTTTTACTTTATGCCTTACTCCTCTAGGGCTTGTTTTGGAGGAGGGAATTTAATTTTTGAAGAATGTTTACGCTCTAAATGTCAAATGGAAAGAGAAAGAAAAATCATTTCATAGGAAGGTTTTTTTTAGAAACAGTTTAAGAATTTGTAAGACTTCAATCTCTAAAGCCAGGCGCTCTAAGGCTCTGTCTTGGTAAGTGTTGCAGAGTAACTGGAGAATATGGTGCTTTCTTGAATGTTTGTAGAGTTGCCAGAGTGCCTTTTAGACAGAGGGGGAAATACAATTTAAAAAAATTGTTTGGCAGTAGCGATAGGCTAACGTGTATGGTTCTAAAGCTTCTTGGCAATGCTGTGCAACTCTTCTGTCTAGGAAAAATATAAAAGTTGCAGACAGCTTTTATCTAACCTGACAGGGTGCAGTAAAATACGGTACTCACAGCTCAGGAGGTGCTATCTTTCCAAATGCTGCCAAAATATATTGGTGTGCTACAATACTGTGCTGCTTTATTAAACTCTCCAAATGAGAAAGTGGGATGGGATTTGCACATTTCCTGTCTCATTATCCAGAAGTACTTCTGTTCTGTTTTTTTCAGGAGAATCATATTTGAAGTCTCTTGTAGGGTATTCAGTTTATGGTCTGAGGCCTCATATCGTTTATTTGCGTCAAAGGTGTGATAGAGCAAAGCCAACAGAAAAGGTTTTCTCTTCGGCTTTGCTGATTTTTGTGTATGGGCGTTGATAGGTCAAGAAGTCACCTGAAAGGCAAGGGATATCTTACAGCTATGAGGAGGTACGCTTTTCTCGAAACAGAAAAACAATACTGGTTCTTCCACAGCATATTTCTAATTTCTTTCCCTGGCAGACGGCAGAGTAACATTGTAATGGCTTGTTTGAAAAGACAGAAGAGCACGCCACATCCAGATTTTAACTTCAATTATTTGTCACCATTACCTGTCCTGGAAGAATTCTCACAATCTGTCCCTCCAGTTTCTGCAGTGTTTCTTAATCTTCTGGGTTGAATTAAGTCTTGCTGTTCAGAAATAACTTTCAGTTAAGTTTGTATTTTTTAATGTGGCCATTGTGCTTGACAAGAGATACTGATATTGTGTAGCAAAACAAACAAACAAAAGCGGTATGAGGGTAGGTTTATGCTTAAAATTTATAGTATTTCTTCAGCTTGATAAAATTGACTAGAAACATAACAGAAGCTCTGAGGCATAAGGAAAAGAAATCAAATTTCATGTTTGTAATCTTACACACATTAAATTCCTTTTACAATGATTTTTAAACTGTGCTGTGTTAGGTCAGCTATGTTCCATGCCTCTTCTGGGGAATCTCTGCATATGTTCCTGAGTACAATAACATCTACACCTTTTTTTTCTTTTAGCTTTCCTTTTCAGTATTATAAAAGAATTACATTTATGCTCTTGGGAACTGTTAATGGTTTTGATTCACTAAAGCACTTTTTGTCTGAACAGATAACATTTATCATTTGCTTAATAACTGTCAATTTATGTGCTAATGTTGAATAATCAAAACTAAGATAGAAGGAACGCATCTGGTTGTTTAACATTTATATTTGACTGTTTGTAGTCTTTTAAGAAAAACTATATAACTATATATGTGAGGCATTGCCAGTGCAGATATTCAGGAAAAATTTGTTTGTTTTTTTGGAAAAGGGATATGTTCGATGAAAACTTAATTGTTGTTTTCCCGTACCTGTGCCAAGCAAAAGTACGTGCTTCGGTTAGCATGGTGCTTTTGTGCATTCACCCAGGTGTCTCAGTATTCAGGAGAGAATGCTCACAAAATCCTCATTTTTGAAGAGACCTTTTAAGATACCCTCATTTACCCTCTACAGTGCACCATGTGATATTGCATCCAATTTTGGGGCTTTTGAAAAATTGTGCCTTGTTTTCTACAGTGTAAATCCATTTCTGCTTCACTTTGGAGCAGGTTTGTTTTGATGTGTAGTGAAGCGGTATCTAGACCAGTGTAACTAAATGGAGCGCAAGAATCGAGGAAACAGTGAAGTACAACAATCACACCTACTGCAGCAGAAATGGGAGCAGAGCCATGAATACCTAATTGACTGGAGTGATGGCTCTGCCCTGTACAGACATTAGTTTTGAGTATATTTTGCAATGCTTCAATTTTAACTCTTTCACAAAGCTCAGGACTCTGGGATATGTTTAGAAAGTGCCTTTAAAGAGTACGCTAGACTGTTGGCAATGGAGGTAATGCTCTCATGTGACTCAGGGTTTCTTGGTTAATGCAAGAAGTTGCTCTCCTTATAGTTTGCTGCTTCATGAGAAGATTTTATTTTACCCCTGAGATTAATTTAGGAATGTATTGATGAAAATGAGAGTAGTGACTATGACTGTTGAGTCTTCTGGCTCATCCTAGCACTTATACTCTATGAAAAGCTTAACGTACAAGTCTCTACACTTCTTTCTTCCCTTTCTTGCAGACCTTCTGATTTGTTTTGCTGTTTTGTTGTTGGTTTTGAAGGGATCAGTCCCAGGAAAATATAATTTTACTATTAAAGTATTTCTGCATCAGTTTAAGTTTAAGTGTATCCTTAAGCCAGTAAGTAGAAACAGGTTTTTAGAGGAAGGAAGGGGCCTTTTTTGAGCTATTCTGCAATGATTTTTAATTCCTTACAGGATTGTGGAGGTCCCTGTGGCCAAGGTGACTATCTCAAGTCCTGTAGGCAAGCAGGCGATTTGGACTCCTGAATCACGATGGCCTATTATGATATACAGATTGTGCCAAATTTCAGACTAAATCCTTTGAGGAGTTATCAAAGAACATTGTCTTTTTGGAAAAAAATGCTAAAATGTTGCTCTGTGTTTGCAGGGAAGAAGTATACGTCCTGATCTGTAGGAATTAAGCTTAATTAGGCCAGATCTCTCTGAGAACTCCTCTTAAAACATTTATGAATAATAGAAGTGAAAGAAAGAACATGGCTATCTATAATTTTCTTCTGCGCTTTCCTCGGGTATCTGTTTGAAGTATCAAGAGAACATTATTAGTTTCACAATGCTTAACTCCATGGCATCCAGAAGTGCAAATGCTGTCTCGTGGAGCTATTTCATTGCTTTCAAGTAGGCTTGCAACACTAACTCATCTCATATTTGATATGGAATCTGCTGAACATGAGAAAATATTCAGACTGAATGGCTTCTTGGTCAGTATTCCGCCAATAAATGATTGAGGTGGAAGGTCAAACCCTGACATTCACTGAGTCATCTTGTCAGTCACGTCCACGATCTTTGCTGTATTTCATAAAAGTTGTGACCACAGGTGCACACGCTGCACTTACTCATTCACAGATGGGCAGATTGTTGTAGTGCAACCTGGGGCTCCTTGAAGCCTGAGACAGTTTTGCCAGGGCTTTCTTGTCAAACTGGAAAAGAAATATGTGATAGTATCCATTTGTTCTTTGTTTATGCCCCATGCTATATATGCAGGCAGCAGGTTTTGAAGCATTCTTATTCTGTTTTGCTTGTGCTGTTTCTGGCCTACTACAATTTAATTCCCAACATCCTATTTAATCTACTGATTATTTGCAGATGTGTTTGACAGAGGGTTGCAAGTTTCAAAATAATCAGGTTTCTGCACATTTCTGAAAACTGATGCCCAGAGAGAAGCTAAAGCTTCTGTTAAGGTGGGGAAATCCAGGGAGATTCAGCCATTATACATTCTGTTGCCATCGTGTACTGGGCCAGTATTTCTAATTCAGTATGGCATGTGTGTCTTTTATCCTGCCAGCAAGCCCAAAAGGTCCAGGTTGGAGGTGTGGAATAACTGAGTGTAGAGTAAGTGAAGGGAGACTGGAGAAATGGGGCTTTTGGGAGATTTAGGGAGGGTCTGGAAGGGATTGAAAATACCACACATGACTCCACCTTCAGTTTTCCTCTCTACATTTCCCTATATTGTATCTGTCTCCTTTGTGAAGTACATAAAATCCTCTAATAAAAAACTGTGTAAAGCCTTGAGGAGTTGTTTTGATGAGATAAAAACTCTTGCATTCAAATTATGTCTGGTCTGTAAAACATTGCTCAATGAGATTTCTACTCAAAACAAATATTCTTGTAATATCTGTATCTGTGCTGGCATACACATAAGGCATTAATGGGGAAGGAACAATATATTGGTACTTGACAAAAAAATCCTACTTAAACAAAAATATCAAGTAGGAAGTGTAGTTCAATAGAGAAAACTGCCTTTCAGAACATCATGAATGTCACTCTCACCCTTTTACGAAAGTTGGTTAAATAATCAACAGTATCACACTGGATTTTATACAACTTTTTAAAAAACATTTTGTTGGGTTGTTTATGTAAATGCTTTCAATGGGCAAAATGATTTGTTCAGGCAAAACAATGCGTAAACTCTTGGTATTGCATGCCGGTGTGAATTAGTGAAAATAAAACTGTATGATAGGTCAATAGATCAGGAAACTGGCTTTCTAATTAGCAGAGGTAGTTATAAAAATACGTGTTGTAAAGGGAAACAAAAGTTATCTGAATATGAAGAAAAGAAATCAGACCCCTAGTTCTCTGCTAAAGTCTGTGTTAAAAGTTAGACCTTTCTTTTTTGAATCACACACTTACTTATAGAGATTTGAGGCTTTAGATTGTCCCTTATTAAGGATCTTTGTGCTCATTTGTCCGCCTGCAGTGCCTGCCCATGTTGTGCATACCTCAATCCTCAGATAACAAATAATAGCCTGGCGTCCACCAGCGGAGGCAGGACAGGAATATTCAGATCTGGTTTGCATTTGCTGTCAGCTTGCACCTTTCATCCTCCTTAATACTTCAGCTACGCCTATTTTTTGTGGTTCTCGCTATCACCACTAATCGGTGCGTGGCCAAACTGAAAAGGTGTCATCTTGGGACTGCTTTTGAGTGAGTCTTTTGTGCCAATTACTGTTTAGCTTTCGTTCTTCCATCTTAATAATTGAAAAACTTCTATTTCCAATAACATGTAGGTGTTGGGTGTTGCTTTACCCTGGAGCATGAACATAATTAGTATAAATAATAACAATAAAAAAATCTTGGGTAGTAAAACAGCTTCTCAACTTTTTCTGTAGATTTTCATCACTTCAGAAGGGTGGTAGGCAGATCTGTTTCAACCATGCTTTTGTTTTGTAAAGGAAAATCGAGCAGGATCCCACCCTGCCTAAATTATTCTCTGATTCTATGAAAGGATATATGTTGGAAATAAAACACATTAATATTACTGGAGTGAAAAGCATCATCTTTCTATAGGACCGTGACGAGCTTGTCTTTACAGTGTGCTGCTGGTAACACTGAAACGTGAGATATTTATGATGTGGGATTGTAAGGTAACCATAGGTTGTCTGGAGACAGTCTTATAAAATGTTTCACCAACATACTCACATGTCTTGCTTATTCAGTTTGAACCAAGATCTGTATTTTACAAGTACTTAGCTGTGTAGAATTTCACATATAATACCGTGAAGGTGTAGGGGGATTACTTTTCTCAGTCATCCCATTAGAAATAACTAGAACTATGGCAATAGATTATTTGTGTAAGATGTCTTGATGCTCTGAAGGAGGTTCTCCATCATTCCCTCAGTCTTGCTGCTCCCCAGTGCTTTGTCCTTAACATCACCAGTGCAAGTAGAACATATTAGTCATTCTGAGACAAGGCTTGTTTATGCCTGTACCCTAGGGTGACTGCCGAATGTTTTTGTTCTGCTATTACTCAGTTGTTTGTTAGTGCCTATTTACACCTAAAACTTTAAGGAACGAATATCCTATCATGCTGACTTCTGTGTGTACCTGGTGCAGAGCTTGAATTTTATGTGAATTGTTACTTTGATCTTTTGAACTTTGATTCACACATTGTTAGGGTGCAGCAACAAAACTCCCACCCTCTTATTTTTTTTACATAGATGTGAGAATGTTTTTTTTCCCCCTTTATTTACAGGTGTGCAAGCTCAAGCTTTGCTTAACAGCCTGAAATACTCAAATGAATTTCAACTAAAAATTAATACTTAAAGGATGCATTTATCTCATTGTTTATAGTTGGAGCCCAGCATGTGTGTTTGAAGGAAATTCCCTGACTCTTCTTACTGCTTTGGTATTTAGAACCACCAAGTATCTTGGAGCGCGTGAGCTAAGTTTCTTTTTGGTAAGAGGAGACTGTAGGATGTGTCCCTAATTCATTCTTCTGGAAAATTAGCATTCAATCTATGGACCAGACAAGTACTAGCATGAAATAAAAATAAATAAAATACAAAACCAACAAAGAAAACCCACCCCCACCACCAGAAAAGCCCTGAAGTGGGCATAGTGTTTATACTACAGGTTCTCAACACCAGCTATTTCACTCCACAGATGTGCTCTTATTGGTCCTCTGTATTTGCTAATGAAGATATACCCAAAGTGATCGATTTTAATAGAAAAATGTAGGTGGAGCTTAATGTACCTTTTGTACATATGGTGGCTCACAATGCCTCTCCAAGCTTTCTTGCCAGATTGACCATAGTTTCTTTTCATAATCCTGTGTACAAGTTCCTATTTGCAAGCATTTGAATAACATAAATGCAGGCAGGCAAAGCTGATTTTAAAAGTATACTTCCTGACAATGAGTGGAGTAATACTAAGAATTGTGTTGGAATTTATTCTGCATTTAACACCATTGGCAGAAGCTGTTGGAGTTTTATTTTATTTTATTTATATTTTTTTAATACGGATAAAGAATCTGTTATGTATTTCTGGAAAGGGTGCTGGTTTGGAACTGGACTTTTGCCCTGGGTCCATCATTGATACACTCTTTAGAACTTCAGTCTCTTCAGCCAGCATTATATGTCCTCTCACTTTATGATTTGCCATATTAGAATGATTACTTCTTTCTAATGGCATCAGGCTGCATTTTGTATAGAACCGAGTATGGGTGAAAAAACAATAAATGTAATGAGTCTGGGTGAAAAGTTCCAATGTGAGTTTTCAGAATGAGATTAACTCTCTGTTATTTTTACTCCTCTGTAAGCTTTTTAAACTGGAACTTTCTATCTTTTTTGTATGATGCTAGAACTATACATCGTTCCCTCCCCAGCCCTCACCACTCTTTTAATGAAAGCTGGAAAGGAATATCTAGAGGTTTAAGCATAATATCAAATATTATAGGATATATATTGTTCAATCGTTCTACTTCTGATCATATGTGTTTTCTTTAAAAACTGTATTTTTATATATTGGACATATGCACATTTGAATATGTTTACTGCAACTTTTATGGGCTAATGTTAAGCTGCTTTTTCCTTTTGAAGTCATGTCTCAGTGTTCTTATTTTTTTAATACTGCTCAAACTGTGGAGACCACGAGATGCTTTGGGTAATTATTTGTTCAGAATTACCTCTTAAAAATTCTACTAATACGTTATGTATCCATGGAACATTGCTGTGGAATTGATGCTGTTTACTCTGAATTACTGCAGACTGCAGCTTTCGGTGTTGGTGCTGTGGCTTGTTTGTTACATGTGATGATCACTTTATAAATGTCAATAAAATCAAGACAAAACCTCTAGTACAACTGGAAGTAACAACTCAGTATTTTCCTCATTAGTTTTGGCAGTGGAGTAGTCTTACAAAGCAGTATGCAATAAAACACCAGCCAACTGAGTCCCACACTGTGGCTATAATTACATATTTTTGCTTGCTAATCAGTAGAATTTCTCTGTGTACACTATTATACTTTAATAGTTCTGTTGCAACACCAAATTTACTACAATGTTCTCTTGAAGAAAATGGCACGTAATGATTTTATATTTACTACAAGAAGATATTAAACTAAATAATATGTAACGATGCTGTGCAGATTAACCAGCTCTTTAGTTCTTCTGTTCCTTATCTCTCTTTTAATAGTGTTTTAGGACAAACATAAAGTTATTTGGGAGGGAATTACCAGAATTACCGAACTGGTAAATACAGCCATCTGAGTGGGACATCTTGTTTCTTACTTGAAAACTATTAGATTATAATTTTAAGCTGTGCTTAGTACTTTAATTTTCCTTTGCACAACTCATGGAGGGTTGCAGCCAGCTCAGATAAGTAATAAGGCCATTAATTATAGGCTTACCTTTCTTGTAGGTTAAAAAAGCTTGTGTGGGACTTGATTAAACAGGCTGTTGGGGTACAGCCCTGTGGAGAGCTGTGAACAGCTAAGAGAAGTTCCACTTGTGACTTTTGAATTCTGAGTCTTCCATTAACTGTAAAGGTCACTTGCTATAATTAGGCCTTGTGTCCTTCTTCTTTTTTAACTTATTTTTGTCCAAAGTAATTACACTGCAGAAAAAAAAGTTACAGTGAGCAATGTGGAAGACATTTTATCTAACACTCTTTCCACTGTCTTTGCCCATGAGCTTGTGGAGCTCATTGACAGGGCTTTAAACTACACTTTGAAGGGGGAGGAGGATAATATAAAGCTTGCCTGAGACAAGCTGAGGCATCACACACCAAGATTAGGGGTGTGGAGTGCTAGCAAGGGCCCTCAGCCTATGTCTCTGAGACGTGCTGCGTACGGTGGAGCACAATTCAAGTCTTTTGGAGATGAGCCGGGGGCTATTGAGGTAATAGGAGCCAAGACGGAAACACCAGTGAAACACTTCAAAGGAATTAAGGGGTGTTCCTCTAAGAAGGTGACACGGCTAACAGCCCAGCTGAAGTGCCTCAACACCAATGCATACAGCATGGGCAACAAACAGGAGGAGCTCAAAGCCATTCTTCAGCCAGAAAACTGTGGTATAGTTCCCGTAATTGTAACATGGTGGGATGACTTGCAAAACTCGAGTGCAGCAATGAATGGCTATAAACTCTTCAGAAGGGATAGGCAAAGAAGGAGAGGCCATGCAGTAGCTCTCTTTGTTAGGGAGTGTTTGGATTATCTACAGCTTAATGATGATGATAATAGGGTTAAGTGTTTACAGGTAAGAATTGGGAAGGCCAATAAGATAGATACCGTGATGGGAGTCAGTTACAGACCACCCAACCAGAATGAAGAGACTGGTGAATTATTCTATAAGCAGCTGGGGGAAAGCCTCACCATCACTAGCCCTTGTCTTCCTGGAGGACTTCAGCTTATTGGATATCTGTTGGAAATACAGCAGAGAGGAAATAGTCTAGGAGGTTTCTGGAGTGTGTGGAAGACAGCTTCTTGGCACAGCTAGTGAGTGAGTCAACTAGGGAAGGCACACCACTGCACCTGGTGTTCATGAGCAGAGAAGGACTTATGGGCGATGCCTTGTTGAAGGATGCCTAGGGCACAGCAATCATGAAATGACAGAGTTTTTTGATTCCTGGAGAAGTGAAGAGGGAGTCAGCAGAAGTGCCACCTTGGGCTTCCAGACGACAGACTTTGGCCTCTTTAGGAGACTGGTTGACAGTCACTTGAGAGGCAGTCCTGAAGATCAGAGGAGTTCAGGAAGGCTGGAAGTTCTTAAAGAAGAAAGTTTTAAAGGTGCAGGAACAGCTGTCCCTATGGGCTGAAAGACAAGCTGGCAAGGAAGACTGACCTGGCTGAACAGAATGCTTTGGCTAGAACTTGGGGGGAAAAAAGGGAGAGTTTAAGACCTGTGGAAGAAGGAGCAGGCAACTCAGGAAGTCTACAGGGATATTGTGATGTTGTGTAGGGAGAAAATGAGAAGGGCCAAAGACCAACTAGAACTTAATCTGGCTACTGCAGTAAAGGACGATAAAAATATTTCTATAAATATATTAGCAACAAAAGGAGGGCTAAGGAGAATCTCCAGCTTTTATTGGATGTGAGGGAACATATTGACAAAGGATAAGGAAAAGGCTGAGGTACTTAATGCCTTCTTTGCCTCAGACTTTACTAGTAGACTGGTTGTCCTCTGGGTATCCAGCCCCCTGAGCTGAAAGACCAGGGACAGGTTCAGAACAGATCTCCCAAAATCCAAGAGGAAATAATGACCTGCTACACCACTTAAACACACACACGTCTATAGGGCTGGATGCGATTCACTTGAGAGTACTTAAGGAACTGGCAGAAGTGCTCAACAAGCCACTTTCCATCATTTATCAGCAGTCCTGGCTAACTGGGTAGGTCCCAGTTGATTGAAGATAAGCAGATGTGGCGCCTGTCTACAAGGAGAGCCTGAAGGAGGATCAGGGAAACACAAGCCTGTCAGACTGACCTTGGTTTCAGGGCAGGTTATGGAGCAGATCATCTTGAGTGCCATCACACAGCGTGTACAGAATGACTAAAGGATCAGGCCCAGTCAGTATGGGTTTAGGAAAGGAAGGTCCTGCCTGACTAACCTGATCTCTTTCTATGACAAGGTGACCTGCTTAGCAGGTGAGGGAAAGCCTGTGGATGTTGTCTACCTAGACTTTAGTAAAGCCTTTGACACCCTTTCTCGCACTATTCCCCTGGAGAAATTGGCTGCTGATGGCTTGGATGGGCATACTCCTCACTGGGTAAAAAAACTGTCTGGATGGCCAAGCCCAGAGAGTTGTGGTGAATTGTGTTAAATTCTGTTGACAACCAGTATTCCCCGTGGATAAGTGTTGGGACCAGTCTTGTTTAATATCTTTATCAATGACCTGGACAAGGGGATCAAGTGCTCCCTCTGTAAGTTTGCAAATGACACCAAATTGGGTGGGAGTGTTGATCTGCTTGAGAGAAGGAAGGCTCTACAGATAGATCTGGACAGGCTGGATTGGTGGGCTGAGGCAACCACATGGAGGGGTTCAACAAAGCTCAGTGCCAGGTCCTGTACTTGGGCCACGACAACCCCATGCAAACACTACAAGGAGGAAGATTGGCCGGCCTGCTGCCTGCTGGAAAGGGGCCTGGGAGTGTTGGTTGACAGCCACCTGAACATGAGCCAGCAGTGTGCCCAGGTGGCCAAAATGGCCAACAGCATCCTTGCTTGTATGAGAAGTGATGTAGCCAGCAGGAGTAGGGAAGTGATCAAGGCCCCGTTCTTGGCTCTGGTGAGGCTGCATCTCTAATACCATGCTCAGTTTTCGGCCCCTTATTACAAGAAGGATATTGAGGTGCTGGAGTGTGTCCAGAAGAGGGCAACGAAGCTGGTAGAGCATCTGGAGCACAAGTATTATGAGGAGTGGCTGAGGACACTGGGATTGTTTAGTCTGGAGCAAAGGCGGCTGAGGAGAGACCTGATCACTCTTAACAACTACCTGAAAGGAGGTTGTAGTGAGGCACGTGCTGGTCTCTTTTCTCAAGTAACAAGTGATAGGACAAGACAAAATGACTTCAAGTTGCACCAGGAGAAGTTTAAATTTGATATTAGGAAATACTACTTCACTGAAAGCATTGTCAAGCGTTGGAACAGGCCACCCAGGGAAGAGGTTGAGTCACCATCCCTGGAGGCATTTAAAAGATGGGTAGAAGAGGTGCCATGGGTTAGTGGTGGACTTGGCAGTGCTAGGTGAAGGGTTGGTCTTCGAGATCTTGAAGATCTTTTCCAGTCTAAATGATTCTCTGATTCTATGTTGTTTTTCCTGCTGACCATAAAGAAATAAATAAATGCTCAAGAGCTTTTATTCCTTTTCTTCTTATTTGTGGTTATGCCATCACTTAAATTCCTCTTGATTGTTATGAATATACGTGACAACCTTAGGTTAGTATAACCTAAATAGAACTTTACTGTCAGAGACAGTCTGTCCAGGAGTGGAAATAGAATGTAGGGTCTGATGAATGCAACTTGCCCACTTTACTCCATGTACAATTAATTATCTGTAAAGGTTGTGCCAATGCCTCTAATAATTTTATACATTTGTCAGATCCTGCAATGCAATATGACATATTTGTGAGGGTAAATAGTTTTTCTTCTGTATTTGATATGTGGTATGAACCTGTGTCAGGCTATGGCACTGTTTTTATACAGGAAATTGTACATCAGGTATGTGATATTTTTGCATGCTGCTGGAAAGCATTTGATGTTTCAACATTGCTGAATGTTGCTTGTGTCCTAGATCTTTTAAGTTATCTTTTTGCAAGCATTTGTCTTGGAAGTGTTTCACATATGATTTGTCATAGCCTCTCAACAAAAGAAAAGAATATTTGAGACTTTTTATGGGTAATTGGTTCTCAGGATTGTGTAGAAACACTGTCTGAAAGAACCTGGTTCATACATAATTTCCCAGTTAATCTCATGTTTACCTTTTCTTCCCTTGTATTTATGCCATTTTAATTGTAAGGTATTCAATTGGGTTTACCTGTTCCAAGACAGTTTTTGTATAATTAATACTGTTAATTAATCTGGCTTTAAACAGCACTTCGAATTGAGAGGATGTTTCTGTGCTTGCAGACTGAGAAGTATCTCAACTAAGTTTCCTCCTGTCTGTGGTTCACGATAAAAGTAAATTAGCACAAGTGAAAATGGTCCAGGAAATAAGAAAACCACCCACTACTCAGTAAATAATTTGTAGTATGCCTATAGCCTGTTAAGCCTTACTGCAAGCAAGAGAATAGCTCCTTGTTGACACTTAGTCTTATTCTTTTGTATGTTCCAGCTGCTGCTCTAATTCAGAGTTCCTTCAATCCCTGTTTTTTAGGTCCCTTTTGAAGTATGCCCCAAACTGGACGTACCTTGCTCCATAACTAACCTTTCTTCTGTTACTTTCTTCATCTTCTCTCTCTTGTAAATAATGCATCACTTAAACCTGCATGAGGTTTCAATGCTGTCACATAGGTAAGCTGAACCCGTGTGGGTCACAGGGGAAGGGAGATTACTCTTGAAAACAAATAAATTTCTCATAAAAAGTGTTTAGAATGTAATGTTTGAAGTCATAAGTAATGAAAGGTTTTTCTTGGCAGACCTGCACATCTTTCTTTTGCAAGGTTTTTAAGGGAAGTGGAACTACTCACCTTGCCTCGCAGATCTCCTGTGTGAAGAGAAGGTCTTAGAATACCTCTTTTGTATTTCAGTGGGGGAAAGTGGTTAACTCTAATATTTTTTTTTCTAATTTTCAACATACTTTGAAAACTCTTCGAAGTGACATGCCAACAGCCTGTTGGGCTTTGAGGATGTGCCACAGCTATAAGGCTCTATTTTACGCAGTCATTTTACAATTATTACTTGGTAGCCTGCTGTGTCTAAATCCTTGACCTGTGCCTAACAACTGCTAACTGATCATAGTGAATACATTTGTATAATCACTGCGTGATGACTGCTTAATAACTGTACTCCAAATATGCAAATACTGGCTTAATACAATTCATCTGCTGTGACTGGCCCATGTGCTTAGGATTTTTGAAACATTTGCAAGTAATGGAGCATACCATTGTGGTCTCCTGTCTTTTCATGCAGAGCCCTAAAATGCTGAAACCTAGCGAAGGAAAAGACCTTTTTTACAAAAAAAACACCAAAGAAAAATAATTACTGAACAATGGAGACCAAGTGCTTGTCTGCATGTGTTATAAATGTGCAAAACAAACAAACAAACAACTTCCTAAAGACTTTGCATTAGTTTTCCTGCTTTCATCCCCTTTTCCTAGATTAGCAGCATGCTTTTACTCAGAATAATCTACAGTATTTATTTTCTTACCAACGGTACTGTCCACATTGCACAGGGGAGTACATAAAATGTACAGGTGCATGTTCGGAGTGTTACTTTTCTGTATCTTGCTCAGGCTTCTGAGCTGTGAGTATTGAAGGGCTGGATGAAGATTGTGTGGAAGCACTGGTAATTTCTTTCTCTGATCTCGTCCTCTTCTTTTAAGCACTTGCCTTTGTCCATCATTTGAGACAGATTGCCGAGACAGACAGACAGTGAGTCTTATCAGGTTGTCCATTTCTGTTTTCTTTATTTCATTTACATGTGACATCAGAACATTACTAAATCTCTTTTACTTTTTAAATAAAATGAGTTTTATTGCTCTTTCAGACGTGTTTTTCATCTTTTTAGAGTATTTTTTCTTTGCTGTTTCTCAGAGTTTAACTTAATGTTTCCCAAGAGTTAAGGAGGAAAAATAGACTCCGTAGGTTTATGTACTAGACAGAGATTGGTATAGTAGGGTAGTACCCTATTGTCATCAGTCACTTAATAGCCATTGTGGCAAAAGGTAGTTTCACCAAGAAATGTGGATATTTACTGTGAGTTTCTCCTCTGCTTGAGAGAGGAAGCATAAAGGTTGCTTATTTAGAAGAAGAAACAGGTGAAAGGCTGAAGGAGGCCAGCATCTTGGGATGGGTGAAGGTGGGCATTGACTTTTTGTGTAAAATTATTAGTAAGTGTTAAGCAGAGCCAAATTTGCAGAGGGCTGTGAAAGTTGGGGGAAAAAATAAATTCTGATGGTATCTCCCCAAAGATTTACATCATTTAAGTTCAAGGTGGTGTAAATCCCTAAATGTCAGGTTAAAGCTTAAATAATAGAATTTTATTTATATCCCTAAACTGGGTATTGCCAAGGCTGTAACTAACCCTCCCAATTTCCTGCCTATTCAGAGGGACACAGATATAAATTTTTCTGTGTGGTCCTAATCTGTTTCACACAGTTTTTATTTTTTAGTGGGCATAAGAAGAGGCAATAATGCAAGTTGGACTTTAGGGTTGTTTTCTTGATGAAGAATGAGAGTCCTGTAATAATAACATGCTTACATGATCAGAAATCCAGGACAAAATTGGCATCCTAGCAATAAAATGCTGTCTAATAAGCCTTTTTGTCCTGCCAAGTACTGTGACTGCCCAGGAAGCTGAGGAAAATTTTTGGAGTTACCAAACCCATTTCTTCAGGGTGATACCACATTAAACTTGCAGCTTCTTAATGGTCAGTTTGGGAAGCTAGGGGAGCAAGTGGAAATGAACATGAGCCATGTTTGGTTTAATAGCATGGAATAGCATGAGATTTCACCAGATTCCAGCTTATCACTTCACTTCTCAATAAACAACAAACAATTTTTCTGCTTGCTGCAGTGAGGTATTTAAATCTTAGCTGTCTCATTTCCATCTGTAGAACAGTGTGGTATGTCAGGTGTCTCAACACTAACACAATTGAAATGAAATGAATGGTTCCTTCACACATGCCTTAATGTCAACATTTTGGACTGGGAAAAACTGGAAAAACACTATTGGATCCTCTCCTACTTCTTTTTTTTTTCCTGCCAAAAGTGTGACATTCAGACAGGTTTATCAGACCCATGTTTCTCTAAGCCCTTATGCTGCTTGAGTGGGCTGACAAAGTGTGAATCCTATTGACATTTTAACTCTGTCTATGAAATTGGAGTGGAGCACTCGGAGACTAAGAAAGATGAAGTCCTAAGTGTGAGATAAATGGAACACTTTCTTTATTGTTTAGTCATTTATGGAAGGAATTTGCCAATCATTATTGCTAACATGACAGAACAACTTTTAGTTGTTTTTTTTATGTACTTTTAATATGAGTTTCTGATCTCCCAAGATATTTGACTAAAATAAAAGTCTGCCAAGATTTGTGAGTTTACTATTGTTGTGTGTTTCTGTCGAAGTAAGAAAGATTGGTTGCGTGCAATAAATGTAGAAGACTTAAAATTTAACGGGTCCATGGGTAAGTGAACTTTATTTCATATCGTTGCTGACTTCTTTATTTCCATATGTCTTTTTGCCTGTTTATGGCACAGATATTGATAATGTTGAATCTTTCAGCTTCTTTTGTTATGCTTGAATGTGAACTGCATCCAGATCAAGGGCTGCCTACTCTTAAAACCACCAGTTGGTTTTAAAATTTAATTTTCAGCGCTTTTCACCTTACCAGGCAATAACTGATAGGTTTTAATGCTAAATTTGGAGGATGTAAACTAAACAAAATTATAAAATACAAGTTTCCCATGTGTGACTTAACAAGAAGTCTTACACGTGCTGTTGTTATGAGTAGATTTGTTCCTTGAAGTTTGTACTGCAAAAATGGTTTTATTACATCTTATTATTACTTTTTATTAAACTCACTCTGCAGCATGGGTTAGTGGTCGGAGTTGGGAGGACCCAGCATTTTAATTCTGGCTGCAATGAGGCCCCTTGTGCAGTCTCAAAATGTTGGTTCTTAAGTAAAGATAGGCAGAATACAGAAAATCGAGAATTAACACATTAGGTAACCAGTGGCTTAAGCATCAAGACTTTAAAATCTCAGTTTTGTCTTGATTTAACTCAGGTGTAGTCACTAAGAGTTTCTGAAAATACGACACCTTAAGGAACGATACATTTACATTGTCTGTGATGAAATGTAAACCTAATTCAGTGAAGTGGCCTTCTCAGAATAAGTAGTTCATCTGTGCTTTTTGTGTTTAAAATGGAGAATTTTAAGGCTAGATCCAATCATGCTTTTAAACTCCTTTAAGATCTTGCCCAGAAAGTACTGTATAAATGCTAAGTATTTAAAATTAATTATGTTGGAGGCCTATAAACCAGTGCATTGATTAAAAATCTTCAGTTCATTAAACTTCCCAATGGCAGAGGCCATCTCCGCACTATAAACTGCCATTTCTAGCCGCAGCATCTGACTGGCATCTGTGTCATAATCTTTTTAAGATCCCCACCTTTGTTCATTAGGCCAGCAGCTGTTGTCTCTTGCTGGGCAGGATTTATTTCCCCTTGACATCAGTCTCAGAGGTGCAGTTGCAACTTTGGCAGCAATTGATGCCAATGAACTTCCTAGAGGTACTTTACCAGTTTTACGGAATCAAGTTGCTTTTGGTTGTGAGTTTTCTTTTGGTTGTTTAGGCATGGGTTGGTTTTGGGTGGGTTTGTTTGGGTTTTTTTTGGGTTTTTTTTGGCTTTTTTTTTTTTTTTCCCTTCTAACCCCAGTTTCCACACGTCTTCACAATGGACATTTTAGAAAGGTCCACAAGGACTGAGGATGTGTATGTCAGAAGTGTGTTACGGTCTGGGCAAAACGGCTGCCTCATGTGTGTGCCCCTAGCACTATATCTGGTATAATGATGTTTTTTGTCGGCTTTTTTCACTCCTGGTGTTTGCCATGTGGAAGAGCATTGCTGTTTCATGGATAAATCATGCACGGTTAACCTCCTAAATAAGTAAATCTCCTGAATATCCTTCTGAAAATGAGAAATACAAATCTGGTAAAGCACCATAGACCAGAAATTACTGTTTGTTCAGAAAAAGAATATATAGATTCTTGAAATATAACACGATCAATCTGCATGTGATGTTTACACCATAACTTCAATTTATCAAGACTCACACGCCAGGTCACAAAAGAAGTTTAGAGTTTATTATTCCCAGTGGAATTTGTATTATTTTGCTGTGGTGTTTGATTACCTTCTCCTATTTTATTTCCATCTGCACTGCAAGGCTAGTTTTGCTGAGGTAATTTTTTTTTAAGCAGCATCCCATGATACTCTTAATTCTGTGTTTCCTGTGCTTTTGCTTCATTTGCAATTTTAAGAGATTTTCTATAAGAAATAGATTTGTTCTCTATTATGTATCAGTAAATTGGCTAGGGTTTACTATATAATTTAACCCTTTCTTCTGGAGAACAAACACAATTGTCTTATAATAAATTAAATAAGAAAGGATTTAACCTTTTAGCATCTTTTATTGTGCAGTGTAGAAAGATGTTGTCAAGGATTTCTGTATTGTTATTTAATACATAGTTTTTAATTCACTCTTATTTTGCTAGGAGTTTCACTTTTATACTTGATTTTGTCCACGTATTGTAAACAATTATTTTCAGGTGACATCTGTGTGCAACCAGTACCACTGACTGCAGTAGCTTTGGAAAAAGTTTTTCTTCATTAGCGGCTTCTGCTGAATTGCTGGGAGAACAAAATGCTGTCCCTAGTGGCTCCTAAAACTTACGAATGCATGCAGTGAGATTGCTAATATTATTTTTTAACAAAAAAATGTTGGGCTGGTACTCATAATAGCTTTATGCAAGCATGAACAACTTGAACTAAAGAGCTAAATCTCAGGCTCCTTGAGCCTCAAAATGTAGTTCATGTATGTAGGTCTTCTAAACCGAGAAACCCCTCCCATGTACTCATCCAGCCAAGCCATGGTGAGACAGTATATATAGAAACCTCATTTGTATGTGGTCTCCACATGTGACCGTGCAGTGAAAACCAGGATCACATTTCAAAAAACAAGTTGACCTGCTTAAGTCTTTGCAATCATCTGAAACAGAACTGTTGTATGCTTTTTCAAAGAGATTATTTTAAATTTTGCTTCAAGGTTGATTGTGGGGAGTGTTAGGCAGCCTGGCAGCCTTCTTGTTGGGAGGAGAATTCAGAAGAGAGACTGTCCTGTGGATACTTGCCACCTTATTGGTGGCTCCGGGCAGGACTCATTTAGTATTGATGCTTTCAAAAATCCTTTGAAATAGCCTGGTTTATAAGCACAAAACTCATGTTGTCAATAAAGGTGGTTAGCAGCCCTGTCTTTCGTACCTTCAAGTGTTAGCAGTACTTGGAAATGCCAATTAATCAGCATGTAGACCAGATGCAGGATTACTTGTCAAACTATGATTGATAGTCTTGTCTGTGGGATTTTCCCACATCTTTCCCATAGCTGTGAAATAGCAAGTCCCTTGTGTATATAAATGACTCAAAAGGATGTATATGATTGCCACAAACCTGGGCAGAAAGGGCAGCCTGTAGAAAAAAAAGTATGCTGGGAAGCAGAGTGGTAGCTTTGAAGTAAAATGACATTTTAAATTGGTTTTAGAAAATAGTGATAATGCATAATTCCTTATCACTGTTACATGACACAAGCGACATTTGACTATAAGTGCCAGGGTTTTTCAGCCAGTTGCAAAAAGAAATTCCAGGACAGGAACAGTGGGGTATGTTTTAATGGTTTCCAAATGTGTTTTGAAAAATGCAGATGAGCATCTATATATCAAACTGATGATACAGATGAAGTATCTGAAACCAGTATATCTAAGATTGTTCACTTTCCTATAAAAGTAACTTGGCAGCATGCCATTATTATCATGTAAATCTCTTCCTCCTTACTATACAATATCAATATATCTTTGGCCATAATTTTTCCCTCCTGAGGTTGTCACTGTTACCCGTAATTTCCATAAAGTTTCTGTGTTAAGGGTGCTTACTTCTCTGTACACTTACAAGTCAGTGCACGCTTTCAGAAAACAAAAGATCTCAAGTAAATGTTTTGTGCATGCCCGTTCCGTGTTCTTTTTTTTTAAATTAAGACAGCTAAGATATGTTTTAGCAGAGGCTAAAGTATCACATTTAAATTTGCTAATCTACTCCACCTTTGCCATTTTTTTTTTACTTTATGCTATGCAGAATGCTCATATTTGGTGATATTTTTCAGTACTTGGGTTTCTACTTGAAGAATTATCAAACTTGCATTAGAGATTGTATATGTTATTGGAAACAGCATGATTCTAGCATGATTTATTAAGTTATATTAATTGGAAAATGCATATGTAGATCAGAGGTCATCTCTGTTCAAGTATTTAATGAAGTGTGGTAGAAAAAAGAGGTTATTCAGAAAATTGTGGGTGATTTGATTTTTCGGCTTTTGAGTTTTTTTTTTTGTTGTTGTTGCTTTTCCCATCTCTCCTTCATCCTTCCATGTCATCAGTCCTTAAGTATATCAGATGCTAATGTCTACGTTTCCATCTACACCTGTCTGGATTATTCAATCATTTTTTGTTATGCCACCTTTATAAGGGAAGTATGCATGTCCTCTTGTTTGGTTTTAGCAGATGTCTTACATTTTCCTTGTCATACGTCAAAATTGGTTATATATAAGAATTTATTTTCCTCTGTTAAAAATTCAATTATTTTCAGTTATGTTTTCATCTTTCTGGAGGCTGCTTCAACCATAAAAACTGGATGTGGGCCTCTGTGGAACCAGCTCCAGGAAACTAGTGACAGAACATCCTTATCATAGCTGTATGTTCTTTATGCTTTTTCCAACATGAGATGGTTTATAGATGGGGAGTTGGAATACCTCTGTGTTGGCTGTCACAGCTGATCTGGGACGTGATATGTTAACATATTGAATATGTTAATACATTGCTGATTTAGAAGAAGTGATAAATGTTTGCTTCCACTTTCCTCACCGAGGCAGTGGTTCCTTTTTGCAGGTTCTGTTCTTTGGATGTGCTCTGAGCTGGACTTGAGTGAAAATGAATGGAGTTTGAGGGAAAACAGGTTGATTTATCCAGATGATTTTGTTGAGAGGGTAGCTGAGCAAATCATTATACAGACACTGCTCAAGGGAGGGTGCCTACTTGTTATGATCAAGAAGGATCTCAGGGGTGGAAATGATTGATCCACTGCCAAGGGAATAATTGCACGGACTTGAGCCCTTGCCGAGTACTGCTGAGGTGAAAGACTTCTTCCTCTGTAAAGGATCATGCAGAAAGTACTAGACCTAAGCATCAGTGCTGCTTTTATGTTAACGTTAATATTGGTAAAGATTATGGTGGTGGTGCTTATATATATTTGAGGTTTCAACACATGCTGGTTTACTTATCCTGCTTGGTTTGGAAAATCATTTAGTAATTAAGTTAAAATAATTAAATCCGATATTATAAGCACAGGATAGATTTCAAGAATTCTTTTTTTCCCCTTGAGGCTGCAAAATATTATTCTTGCATTAGCATCTTTAAGTCTTCTGAGCAGAGATTTTGGGTAAGTTGAGAGCAGAGGTTCAGCTAAGGTAGAGTAAGAAGACTTGACCTCTTGGCATAGATAGTGCATGACATGCTTATAGCTGATGGCTTGGCATCCACATTCTTTTCGCTATGAAAATTTTAAAAAACTTCATTAAAAGTGCAACATCATATGATCCAGTCATTATCTGTCTAATATGAAGTATTTCAAAATGACATCTTGAAAGTCAGTGGCACAGTGTTCAGGTTGAAAATGGAGTATTACCAAGCGCTGCTTATCCAATTTTATTGTGTCATCTGAATATTGACTCTACCATAGAACACCTCAAAAAGGCAATAAACTTTTTAGCACTTCATATAAGAAGATTGCATTCAGATGAAGATGTTATCTGCCTCTCCACTTGGAGGCTTCAGGGAAATGCTCAACACCCTGTAAAGCCAGCTATGTCTTTAATGCAGAAAGGGCAGTCATCTGTTCCAGGTTTGTCTCAGGATGAGGGAATTATCTAGTCTCCCTGCATCCCAGTGGGTAGTGAATGGTTGGTAGGTATGTTGAGTGCCCAAGTCTTGTATTGCCCACGTCTTGCCACGCTGGCCTGTAGAAAGCTGTCCAGGTTATGCTGTGAACAGCTTTTATTCATCTCTTGAAAAACACTCTCCACTTGACTTTTCAAACCTTTTCTCGTTTAACTGCTTCAAACATGCTGTTGGGAACTGCTATAACTTTGAACTGGTTAAGTCTGAAAAAAACGTATTGGAACACTAACAAATACAGAATATTCCTTTCTTGTTTCCTTAAGTATTAGTTTAGCCTTTATATTTAAGTGTATTTTACTTTTTAAAAATTGATACTGTAGTTTATATGATGATTATTTCTTGTAGTTGAACTTCATCATTGCTGCTGACTTAGGGCCTTACTGTAGTTAATATGTTCATGCACACTGTATTTTCCTTTATTTTTCTCCCTTTTTCTTAAACTTTTTGCCATAATTACAGTAAATGATTTCTTTGATTGCATGTTGAGAGGGCAGAAATGCTGTGCCAGCACCGTTTTTTTATTTTTTTGCTGCTGCTGCTATTCTTTTGCTGGCTCCTGAGGGTAATAAGATCTATGAACTATACTAATTTTCTTGCATACTTAGCTGCAATTGCAACCTTTAGTAATGATTATTTAATTAACTCCAAAGAATTGCATGAATAATGCAAAATTAAAAAAGGTAAATAGAAAAAAAGGTCAAACCTTTTTTTATAAAAAATACCAAGGTATTTTTTATATTTCAAATTCATATGCATGATTTCTTGGAATTTTTGTAAAAGGCATTAGTAATACTAGTAAGGAGGGCAACATTAAACGAGCTGCATAATTGTAGAAATATAATAGGACTGCAGTAAAAGAGTTCGGCAGTTATCTGGGGATCAAATTTGTTTTCATAATTTGTAGGCTGAATTTCCTAGAGCCTTGAATAACACCCTTTCCTAATATGAAAATTTTAATTCTGCCTAACTTTTTCTAGGTGTTTTCTTTTCCGTTAGCAGAAATTGACTAAATATTTTCTTTGATTCACACATTGACTGGTTGTGGCAGGAAGAAAGCATATATTTGGATGTCTACTTGTACAGTAGTAGGTCTGTGCTGTGAATGTAAAGATGAGCAGTAAATGTTTGTGACCCTGTATTTACGTGAATGCAACCTAAAGATTGGCTTTTAATAAACAGAAGTTTCTTGCTTTGCTTTTGTAGTGGATGGCTGTATACACAGAGCTGCTGGGCCCTGCTTAGTCGCTGAATGTCGTAACCTGAGTGGCTGTGAGACTGGACAAGCAAAAATTACTTGTGGATATGATCTACCTGCAAAATGTAAGTCGGCCCCTTCTCAGCCTCTTCTTTCTGTTTTAAACACATGGAGCTGGTATGCATACGTTATTTCCCTGTAGTCTAATTCAACAAGGTATTCATTTTACAAAATTAGCAGTGGGATTTAATTAAGCATGTTCTGAAATAATGTCTTCCCCTCAAAGCGATTCAGGCTTTTCTAAACGATTATTTCACCTATGTTATCCAATGAAAACCTACATGTCTCTAAAATATAAAGCATCTTTCGTGTTTATTTTTTGCAAGCTGAAACATATCCTTTCATATGCATAATAAAGGACTGGAAATGCTTTATGAAGTATGAACAAAATATGCATTATCATATTTAAGTTCCACGGAGGCAGTTTTTGGAAATGTTGCATATTTCATATTCTTCATGCAGATTCCTTGATTTTGAATACTTCGAGCACTGAGGAGATCAAAGTGATGTATTGTGTTTTCCGCTGCTATGTAGAGGCTGATTGGCAATTACTGTGAAGGCATCTGTCACACTTTAGCTTTCGATAGAGAGCAGCTCGGTACCGGAATGCTTTTGCACTTTGAAAGTGAAATGGCCAAAATTCCTACCCCATTTAAAATAGGAAGACATCTATTTGACCTTGTTGTGTAGATATTGAGCTTGTCTTGGGAAAAATTAGCATATTGACAGCACATTAGTTGATCAATCTATTATATAAGAATAAAGAATAGGAAATCTCTGCAAGTTAGGTTCTTACAGATTAGTATATTAAGATATGATGATACAAATACCAAGGAAGCATTAAAAACAGCCTGTAACTAGAATTCAAGCTCTGTTTGGTTTTTTTTTTGTATGAAGTCTGCACCAGGAACATGGGTCAATAAAAAATATTTAAATCTGCTCTCTTAATTTGTTTTAAACTCTGTTTCATGTAAAATCAAATCCTTACTGCAGTAGCAGTATCTTTTTAGCTTCCTGTGGCTCTTAATGCCTTACATAAAGAAGGAAAAGAAGAAAATTTTGTTCTCAGTATTTTGTTGTCACCTTCTACGATGACAATGAGAGCTACCAATTATTTCCTTGACAGTGATAATTTCTAGGTATGGGAGAACTTTGCTCTGTTTTATACTTAGTTTTACCACATGTTAATGATTATTTATGAAGAGTTAATTTGACTGGAGGTCAGGAAAATTGTTGAAAAAGATTCAATGTAGTAGTTACGTTGAGTTTGTATATGGCCCAAATCTTCACTAGATTCTTATAAAATGGATAAGATTGTTAGGTTATTATAATGTGCCCTATTGGGGATTTTTGGTGGTTAACTCTTCCGCTTTAATAAAATAGTATCTTGGGGGGACAGAAAAGCTGCTTATCCATAGGTACATAATTCTTCACATGTATTTTAATGAGAGAAATTAAATAAAGCATACCAAAGCAACAAGCAATGAACTGTGTTAGAAATAGAAAGGGTCATATCTGATGCTAGGCCTCTCTTTAAATTTTATAGCAATTTAATGGGTCTTGGTTAAGTTAGGTTTGTAGAACATGATCTTGTTTGAAGACTATAAGATTTTTTTTTGGTTTGTTCTTTATGTAGTAATCATAAACAAAACAATGAGAAAACCCATTATCACTTGCAGTTGGAAATGAGACCTGTAACCAGATATAGAGAAAAGTCAATATTTTTCTTAATGAATATTCTTAGAAACTGAAATTGCATCAAAGATGCATCTATTTTTATTTGAGCATGCATCAACACGAGACGGGGAGATGATACACTAGCTGACAAATGGGCACAGGAAGAGAAATGTCCAGTTTGCATGCAGAGGCCAAGAATTAGATGCTCTTGATTTCCTTTTTTTTTTTTTCCTTAAAATGTATTCACCAACTGTTGTTTTCTTTTACTTTCCTCTTTAGAAGCTTTTGTTTATAGGCTGATTAAATTATTGAACCTTTTAGGCCATCTATCTGAAATTGATCAGACAATCAAGATTTGGTTTTCATATTTTAAAGAGCTATGGAACCACTGGATATCTCTTGTCACTCTGTGTCACTTTGTCATAATAGCATGACAATTTAACTGTGGAAACTGTTTTACATCTGATTGTTGTGATGAGAGCAGCAAGGTGATGGGAAGTCCAGACTTCCCCATCCAGATGTGCTGTGATGCAATTTTGTGTGTCAGCAATTTGTTGAACATTTTATGTGAATGGATCACTGCCAGCTTTCATGAAAATTTGCTATTCACTTTTCTATTTGTATGTAGGAGACCAAGTACAATAATCCATTCACAGTTCTGAGTAGTACAATGATTATTTTGTTGTCTCTGCTCTTATGATTGTAGTTGGATGAAGAGGGATAGTACATGTGAAATGTATTTCCCAGTGTGATTGTTTTTTTGTTGTTGTTGTTATTGTTGCTTAACAGAACTGTAAGATGTTACGATCATATTTCCTACCCCTGGGATTTTCCCATCTCGAATTCTTGATCCTGAAATGCTTTGTTTGGAAGCAGTTTGCTGAAATCAGCAAACCTGCTCTGGGATGGAGCAGCCTGGATGTGCGCTGTGTGAGGCAGGACTTGGGCTTAAGCTGAGGACTCCATGTTAAAGAAAATTTAGTATTCAGAGATCATGAATATCATATCAATGCAGCATATTTCTTTGTTTTATAGACAAATTGGTGGAAGGTGGAATTCAATTTGGCATTTGAAAGGAAAGTATGCTTTGTTAGGTAGTTGGTAGTTGGTAAATAAAAAACACTCTTGCAATCTCCTTTATGATCTATTGTATTTTTATTGAATGCTTTGCTGTGTTTACTCAGGTTAAATAAGAATAGGTTTGATAAATAATTTCTTCACAAAGCAAAAATTGAAAAATAATGTCTGACTGAAAAATGCAAATATTTAGGGTATAGTCTAGCTTTCTGTGATTCAGTCTTGTTGCATCTGAGTCAGGGATCAGATTTTGAAATACACAAGTAACAGTAAATGTTTAGGGAGAAAAACATAAAGTAGTTCATTTTTTCCCTCATCTTTTTATCCTGCTAGTGTGAACAGACCAAGATTAACATGTCTATAGCCAAGAGATGTTGCTTTATGAACTTTTCAAGATACATATTTTTGAATGCTAAAAAATATTCTGTGTGAAAATCCAAGTGAAATCAAATGGAGTTTTCTAATTACCCGTTAATGTAACGTTCTGTACAGTTTTACAGAAGTCAGTGTAATCACCATCTGCTTTATGTGCTGCAAAAGCCTACACAAAGCCCCCCCAAATGCCAACTGAGTTATTTGCTGAATACATAATTTGGTTGATGTCATCTATTGTTGTTTTTCAGCAAACACCTATGCAGGCATCCAAGTTTTTATAGCGCTTTGGAAGGCCGAAAAAGACAGTGCTTTTTGGTCTAAGCTGTTTTCCTTTAATGCTCTCCCAGACTGATCATCAATTACTTAACATCTGTATGTTGTATTGTTGTTCTTTTTAAAGAAAAGTTCATTCTAAATATTGTACAACTCGTCTTCAAACATTGAGCACTACTCTGATACTGTCATGCTTTAAATACCAGATGAACAGTATCTGTTTAAAGCTCTACAAATGCTTGTTTTCTTTCTCATTTGATTAATAGTCTCAGTTGGCTCTCCTGGCAGAAAATGGTATGAATGTAAATTGTGTTTATGGCTGGAACCAAGGGTCCATAACAGCCTCATGGCTTGTTATCTGCTTGCAGAGGTTCACTACAAAAAAAAAGACCCTGTCAGAACACATTAAAAAATATAGTCCCATTCTGCAAGGTATTAAATGGGCTTAAAACCTATTGAAGACATGGTGACAACAGCTAGCACAGGTAATTGGTTCCCCGACCTTGGCAGAAAAGGACCCCCAAACTAACTTTTTTTCTGTTGTTAATATGTCCAGTAATAATTTCTTTCTTTTTCTGAAAAATGTTTGGTAATAAAACCCCTAAACCTAGAAAAATAAAATTTTACAACCTCTAATATGGGAGAGAGCCAACCATTGGTAAATTAAATCTGAAAGGTGGACTTGCAGTGGAGGTACCTTGCTGGAACTGCTAGGCAGTTTCTAATACACTGGTTTATGTTGTTAATAAAGCTATAATATTTCGAATAAATTTTTCTGTTTGCTTGATATTTTTAGTACTTTAAGAAATATCCTTTAGGAAATAGCACACAACATAGTCTTCTGGTCCAAAGTCACTGTGTAGATCAATCGGGAGTAATAATGTGAATGTGCTCTAAAAGACAATTCCTGCTGTGAAATAAGTAGTTAGGAGGAGTGCTAGTATTAAACACAGTAGGAGGAATCAGCCTTCAAATTTGTTTAATCAGATTAAAAAGTGGAGATTAAAAAGTAAGGATTAAAAAGTGTGCTTCTGTTATATAGACATGATTTTCTGTATTTAAAAAAAATATATTTGGAGGTTATTATTTTAAAGTGAGGCTACAAGGATAGTGTTTTTAAATGTCTCCATATTTACTTGGAGATTGCTTACGGGTTGTACAAGTTTATAATGCAGAAACTGAACTCCAAAACTCTATGCCAGTACTCCAAAACTGATCAACTGGAAAAATGGAGCATAATATTCAAGTGCACTGTCTGAATTTCTAGGATTCCACAAAGAAATTTGTTTACTTACTTTTAAAACCTTGGTTGATTTAATGATACATAAATTCTGTTTCAATGATTCTACATTTCTGATATGTGAGAATCAAGGGGATAGTTTCTTTTGTATGGTCCTCATGTGAAGAAGAAAATTATCTTTGCATGATTTTTCAGTTTGCTACCTCCCTATTCCTTCTGGAAAGAGGTAATTCTTGGAGTTGGAAAAATGAGTCTGGTAATTGAGAAGGAAGGCATTAAAAGTGAGCAATATGTGGCCAGGAGGGGATTGCTTAGAGAAGACTAACTTGGTTGGTCTTGGGCCCTGTTGGTCAAGGTCCTTAATCTCCTCCCACAACCGCTTTTAAATATTTAAGTGAAAACAGTTATGCCACCAGATGCATAGACAGACTGGAGTTCGATGACCATTCAATTGAAATAGGCTGCTGATAAGTATAGGGTAGTATAACAGAAGTTTCATAAATGTTATGGTAGTTTTCCAGGAGGGAAGTATTTATACTCTTCGTTTTAGCTGAGTAGCATTACATTATTGTCGACATTGTGCCTAAGTTGTGTGACACCTACTGGAAAAAAAGCTTTAGCCAGAACAAAGCTCTAGTTTGGTATTTCCTGAAACAGCACTAAGCTGCAATAGCTGTTTGCTATTCCTCTTTTGTATTTCTTAAATATTTATCATTGCTTAAATATTTAAAACTAAAATTAAAGTGTAACGAAGCAAGTTAATATCAATAAGAGTTCAAAGACCCCCTGTTCTTGAGTTATACTTTTGTTGGTTAGATTTCTTTGGGAAAGGATTTTTATGGTTAACGAAACCACTTACTACATATTTGTGTGTTTTTCTTCTTTAGTTGTGTCTAGATTTTAAAGGGTTTTTTTACAAGTTCAATTTATGTATTTTATAACCCTTTCAAAAGTAAGTGCAGCGATGTCTTTGTTCTGTTCTAATTTGGTCTAATTGGCCTAGTCATCTTAATGACCTGCTATATTCACCATTCACAATAGCATACATTGCATATGCTATAAATGTGTTGAAAGAGAAATACTGATTATTACTTAGTCAGTCCTAAAACATGCTTAGATTTTTAGAGAGGGTTTTAAGGTAAATTGTAAAGCTTTATGGCTTGTCTCTCCCTTATGTACCCCACTGCCAAGTCTTCCCAGGGTCTGTCATCAGTTTGGGTAGAAAAGGGACAAGAGCTGTAGCTACCACTTGAAATGTGTGGATATGAATTAGCAAGCATTATCCATCATGACAGTATATGGTCTTTGTCCTTGGATTCAAGCCTAGCTCATATGCATTTTTAAATGGATAGATTCTTTAAGATGTAATTTGTCAATGGGCTGGAGTGGGTGTTTGTCGGTGTTCTGTGTAGTGTTGTATTGGGGTTAACTTAGAGTATGTACTGCTGGAAATCCTCATTTCACATCAAATTCTTCAATTAAAAAATGTCTGTGTTCTGGCTAAAGGAAATGTTTTACTATTAATCCTCACTGCTAAATCTAAATCCTCTTCTTCTGGGCATCACTTGATCACTCGTTACAATCTGGTTGTTGGACATTAAACTCCAGGATAGGACTGGGCACAGGCAAAATTAAAAGGAGTACTGAACCATTTGCTCAGTAATTGAATCCACCATTGGCTTGTAACGTGTGTGTTAATATGATGTAATGGCAGGTGGTAGAAACTTGATGTTGTAAATTTCCCTCCTTAGCCTTATTTCTGTAATTCTGGACATCTTCGATTTCTGCAAAGGTCCAGTTCTTGGTGTTACTGGAAGCAGTCACAGAACTGAGTTTGCAGTGCAGTGAGGTGGTGACGGCAGCTCACAGTGTTTGGTACCGTAGTTCCCTGGTGTTAAGTGTTCAGAGTGCTGGGGTTCACCCTCTGGATACCCTCTTGACGAAACGGAGAGTAAGTTACAAGGTGTAAACACTTTTCTAATGCTTAATATGTAAGTAAGGTGCTATTTAAAATGTCTCCTAATTTGGTGAAAAATGTTTTGCTGGAACATGCCTTTCCGCACTGGTGGCTTACGGTCATTCCTCAGGCACGCTGGCACTGGAGCGAGGTGTTGTGCCCCTTAAGGCTAATATATTTTATTTCCCCCATACTTGGATATAGCTGGTCCTTTTTACTCAAATAATAATAATAAGTCTAATGCATAGCAGAAAAATAAACAAAATCTTGATCACTACAGTCAGCTGACAAGGAAGAAGGGGTTACAGTGGTCAATAATGGCAGTGTTTATGCTGCTTTAAATGCAATGATTGTTGCTGCTCCCACTCTATTATGTTCCCTCAGTGGCCAAAGACTACGCTCCGTACTTGAAAAATTAATCTTTGATGCATGAGATTTTGTCTGCCTGAATTTTGCTTGTCTCATTTTAAGTGGTGATAGAAGTTGCTTACTGTAGTAAAACACAACATTAACCTCATAGTGTGTTGGCACTTTATGATTTATGCTGGTTTAGTCTCTGAAAAATATGCAGCCTTCTCCCAAACCAGGATTTTGCTTATAAAGTATGTTGGCACAGGCCTGGGGCTTGAGCTGAAACGCTAACTGCTGACCCTCCATCTCCCTAGGGTAGGAAAAAAGGTTTAAAATTGTAGCCTCTCAGAGGTCATTAACTTTGTATCATTTCTTCAGATTAATAATTATATTGTTGTGGCTGGAACGTTTTAAAAGCAATACGGCCTAATTTCCTTTTTTTTTTTTTTTTGTGCAGAGAAAGAATAGGATTCCTTTTTGTGCTGAATCTGCATATTCCTCAGCCAAAAGTATGACAAATTATTTTCAAATGGAAATTACCAGATCATAGGTAATAAATAAGGACATAGCTATTTTATTTCTTTTGTTTTTAAATAAAGCAAAAATAATAATAAGGACATGAAAGGTGCTGTGATTTTCCTGAATTATCCTTCGCTTACACACAAACCTTGCTGTTTACTTGAGGTTAAAGACTGCTAATTTTATTATTTTTTTTCTGAAATTATTCTGAAATAATCTTATGGATGAAAAGTGGGACTGTTTCAAGAGTTCTTTACCTTTAATCTAATTCTTGTAGACTAGTCTAAAGTGGATAGGATGGGAGAGGTTATGTAAAATGGTTTTAAAAACTTTGTTTCACACAGCGGAAGAATCTTGAGCCTGTTTCACATAAATAAGTTCACCAACCAAAACATGTTTTTTAGGTCAAAACTGAGGTCAGTCACTTGGAACATTTCTCTTCAGGGAGAAGACATCAAGTGTGAGACTGTGGGGCGTAAATAATGTTTTAAATGCTGTAGGAAATAATCTAAATACTGATTAACCAGACAGTAAAACAAACAAAAAAAATGATATTAATTTACATGCCAAATATTCTGTTTCACTACTGCTGAAAAGATACATTCATCCAGGACATTTTGCCTTCAAGTACAGGGATCAAAATTATGTGGATTTTGTTGTTAGGCAGCAGTAGGAATTTATGAAAAATTAGCTCCCCATGTTTTTAGGTTTCTGATGGCATCCCCCTTTTCTTAACCTTGTCTACACAGTCAGATTTGGGGTTTTTTTAGTTTTGCTCTAAATATTTTCATACAAGTTGAAAAGGATTCATTATGCTTTATTTTTTCTTTTTTTTTCATAGAATTCTTGGATTCTTTCCTCCTCTTTTGGTATTTGTGATTTTTTGATTATGTTTATAAAAATTTTTGATCTTGTGAGTCAGTGATCTTGTATCTTGTTATGAAAAAAAACAGGAAAGCCAAGTGATGGAGGAGATACGTTTATATTACTATATATGTGTAGCTATACTAATCTATTTATCTACATGTGTGTTTGTATTTTCTCTGTGCATGCTAGTCAACGTTGCAGATTATTTACACCATTGCGTGACTTGTAAATGCTCTACCACTTACTCTCTTCTAAATAGATGACAGTATCTTTTAGGTTAATTATCTGGAAAGAAAAAGTAGGTTCTGTATGTCATTGATTTTTGGCCATTTTCAGAATACGTGGAGAAGAAATGTTACTTTTTAGTGGTTACAGCACAGGGCTCTTAGCTTGCTAGATTAGGAATGAAATTTCACTGTGGAAATACAGAGGAACTTTGAAATGCATCATCTACAGGGCACAGCAGTCTCTCTGATCTGGGTTTTACACCCTTCCGGAAATCTTTGAATATTAACAAAACCCCAAATGGTAACAAAAAAGGCCCAGTGGTATTCCAAGTAACTGGTAATGGTTCTAGGATCAGGTTTAGGAGGAAAGTGTATTAATGCAAGATACAGTAGGTCCAGTATAAACTTTTTTATAGCTGTTTCTGGCCACACGCTGGCTTGTAGGTGAGTATAAATTGTATAAAGTAATACACACAGTAAAAAGCTAGAAGAAGGTATTAATTAAACAACTATCACCAGTGTTGAATTACATCTTCTTATGCACTCGTCCGTAGCTATTTGTCATGCTACAAATCTGTCTCCTCAGAAAGGTAAGTTATACTGAAATCTTTTTAACCGCAGACATAGTTATCTGAATTCTTATATTTTCTACTGATGTATCAGAGAGATGGACAGAGAATTATTCAACCATTTTAATGTTTCAACGTGGCAAAAAAAGAATTTGTTTGATACATCACTGCACACTTCTGAGTGTGCTTCATATTTAGTTTTCAATAAAAATAGTTGGGAGCTTTCCAAGGCTTTTCCACACTTATAAATAAATAAATGCATAAATGAGAAATGCTTTGCAAACCTAAAAATAGCCCCTTTGATATCTAATTATATATGTCTGTCTGGATCACATTTATTTTTTTGCAGCTTTCTTACTATGCTTTCAGTACAAATTTATTCAAACTTTGCATTAGATTTAAAGCATGGGTCAGTTTTGAGAAAGTAAGAATACAGTAACTATATTGTTTATTATCTTGTAGCCTGCATTGGCTATGAACAGCAGGTCATCAAGACTGTAAACTGTTTAGAGTAACCATGGACACGAAAGAGGAAATAGTTTCTCATTGAACCTTTTTATGTTTTAACAGCCACATTATTCATTTTTAATTTTCCTTTATTGGAGAAACTTGGGAAACTCTGCACATGTTATATGTGAAGCACAGAGAGAAAAAACCCTGCAACGTTGAGAGGTGTCATGGATAGCAAGTAATATAATACACTCTGAAAGCCCACAGTTTTGAAAATCACAATTCATTCAAGATTGCATTTGTGTCAGGTGTAATCCTGTCAGGGGTGTAATCTTGTTTAAAACAACATTTTTTCACAAAATGGAGCAGAAATGTTTCCAGGGAAGACTTCATTTAAAATTAATTTGTTGTAATGCAGCCCTGTTCATGAGACGCTGAAAGTGAACTGAACGCAAAATTGACTGGGGAGCCATAAATTTCGTTGAATTTCTTTCAGTTTAAAGAGTTGAACGTAACGAAAACAGAAACCTAGTAATTTTAAATCAGAATCTTGCACTTGGCAATGAAAGACAACTTCAGAAAATGAGTTTTGGCTTTGAACAATCGGCCAGAAGTTAAGAATAAAACTGCCTCCCCATCATTGTCAGGATCCTCCATTATTGCATGTTGTTTGAAGGGTGTAAAAACTCCACTCTCCTTGTAATTTATTGTTAAAGAATATTTATTATGTGCCTTGCTTGGAGACCGTCTATTAGTGGAGACTGCGTTTGACATAAAAATTAATTTTAGCCAAGACTGATGATTCTGTCCAGATTGCAAAAGAAAAACAAAACAAAACCCACACACCCTCACAAAACCCTCCCCAGAATCCGTTGTTGAGCTAAGTTTTTTACAGTGTTGATGATTAAAATGCTTCCAGTATTGTCCTTGCCTTCCTCACTAGCTCATGCTCCTGTATTGAATTAGCTGTTGCATGGCACTGTCTTTCTTGGACTTGCTGCTTTTGGAAAGGAAGAGGACCTACCTGACATCTCAAACTGGGATGTGAAAGAAAGTCTAAATAATGTTTATCAACTGGAATGCCACTGTGTTAACGTGGGAATAATCAGGGTAGTGGTAAAGAAAATCTAGTACTCAGTTTTCCCCCCACAGGGAATTCAAAGGCATCTGAGAAGAGGCAGATCTCTGTCGGAGGTCTGTGAGTCTTACAGATACTTGAATGTCCTATTGCAGCTACAGATTCATGAGTCCTCTTTCTTTATCAGACTTTAATTATGCACTTGGGGTATCTGGGTTTTTCTCCTTTCTTAAAAATCTGTACTTAAAAGTCTATGAGTTACCCAGGCACTTTTGTCAAATTAATGTAATTTGTAACACTTTAAGAACTCTAAAAACACAATAAGATTTCATCTTATTTTTCCCTGTCTTTTTGTTGTTGATTTTAGACAATGCTTTGTTTAGCTTTTCCACCAGATGGTTTTATCAAAAAGAGCAGTTAGTTCACGGGTCAGAGAATCTCTTGTGATCATACGTAGAGGGTGAGGCTGAAAATGAGAGAGGACTTTTTTGGTCTCTCTTTTTTTTTTCAGTACGGATATTTTAAGGGCCCAGTGACTATGAATACGAAATCAGGGCAACACAAATTAGTAAGTCCCCTGGATGGCAGACACAGTGTGTTCTGAAAGGAAGACCTCTAAGGTGGAACAAGTCTTCACCTCATACACCATAGAGCTTGAGGGACTTTGGACTTTTTCACAGCTTGTGATGCTGTTCGGTATGTCACGTGGCATAGGAAGAAATTGAAACTGTAGAGCTCCTTCTGCTGCTGCTACTCTTCTCCTCCCAGACAGCTCAGAGCTGCAGTCATGCTACAAGGGAGGCAAACTTTAACCAAAATAACGAATACAAAATTAAAAAAAACCAACCCAGCAACTGTGTGTAACCTGCATTAGACAGGGAGTTGGCATGACAGCAATGGGAAAGTGGAGTTTTCCAAATCTGGCTTAGGCTGACTATCTTATTAAGATTGGAACACAATTTATTCAATTTCTGGAATATTCTATGCTTAAAAAATATTCTTTGATTTAGTTGCAACTGTGGACCTGACTTCTGCATTGGACCAACTTACCCACCGAGAGCAAACAGAGGATATCAGTGCATTTCCAGTAATCCATCGAGCCAGCAATTTTCAGTCACTGCCATTCAGTGTTGAATTTGAAGCAGAAGTGTGTAAGCAAATGGCTCTGTAACCTATTCTCTAATCTCGTTCCTCATCAGAATTCTATTTTATTAAGTAAATGGAGATTCATATTAGACACAGGTGTGGTATATCTCTGTCTTGTGCTTTTCCAGCAGCTTGCCGATGTGAGCTGCCTGAGATTTTATACATCGCTGTAAACTAAAAGAATTGTTTACTTATCTACCCAGTCTTTTAGATGGATTCAGTGGCTTTAAAACTGGGAAAGTTTTGGGCAGGGCTAACTGCACTGAGCCCTGCTCTGAAGTGAAGGCCTCCCAGGTGATCACCTCTTGGTAGTACCATTTTTGCCCATGTGTGGTACATGTTTGTTCTCTTCCCACGCTTTCCTCACTTTTATATTATCCAACCAACCAAACATATCTCCCAGCCTATGGCAGAGGAATTCAGTGTGTTTCTTTGATAGCAGGCCTTGAATTTAACTATTAGCTCCAGGCTATCCTTAGTACAAACCGATGCTAATGCTCATTTGTATTATTCGGTGCTTTACTGAAGAAATTGAATGAAAATTTGCTGTTGATGTTTGGAAAACAATGCATTTACCTACTAGGGCTTAAAAAAAAATAAAAGCATCCCTATTGGCTTACAGTAGCTGGATGTTCAACAGCAGGAGCTGTGATTTGGCTCCAAGCCCAGCATCCATTGTATCTTGCACTTTTAGCCTCAAAATTGATAAAATGGCAGGTGTAAAATTAACAGATTTAATTGCAGTGTCTCTTATCTAAAAGCTATGCCTGGCAAATATATTATCCCTCCCCTACTCCTGCATTTTTGTGCTACTTCAAACATTTCCCCCCTGTGTTTTGCCCACTTTCTTGGTCGGTAGCTTTTAGTGGCAATCTCCTCATATTTTAATTCTGTCTTTTCAGAGACTGACAGAACATCCTTGGTCAGTTTAGTGTTTTTCCAACCATCTATCACCTTTTCTCAGCTGTCTTTCCTTTTCCATTGCTTCTGTTGGGTGTAAACTCTTCTGATTTTAGTGTTACCTCTCTTACTTCCTTCCACCTACCCAAAGGAACATTTCCTCTTAGTACAAAGTTGGGTCTAAACCTTGAATTTCATTAAAGTCAGACTGGTTTAATTAAGATGTAGGGTTTATTTCTACTAAATACAGGAGAAGCATCTGAGCTTGGGCTGTAGGGAGTTTTTGGAAAAAGTGTCATCAAACAAAAAAGGAAACTATCCTTGTTCATTACTCCACTATGTAGCCAGGCTCAAACATCTCCAGTTGGTCTGGAAATATTATTTTCTCATCTAAATCAGAGTCATAGGCTATAGTTAATTCACAATGCAAGTTGAATAACTAAAGATGTTTCATTTTTCTTCTTAGTTATACAGCTTCTTTTAATATATGCATTAAAAAGATGATTGACGTTTCTTTTTACGATGTGAGTTGTACTATGTGCAATTCTTTTTTCTGTGTGTACAGGGAATGCGCCTTCATTTTTAACAACCACAACTGTTGAAACGTTGGTTGTATATTGTTTATCAAATCATACACATTTTAAAATCCTGCTTCTTTCTTATCAGGTGTTGAGAAATGGTTGATTGCAATTCTCAACGTTGTAAGAACTAGTCCGAGCTTGCCTTCTGATCAAATTAAGTCTTAAGACATAACGCTTTATAACAGGCCAGACTATGATTAAATGCATGGAGTTTTAACTTGTGAATACTTGACCAAATAAATGCCATAATCAAGAGAAATAGATGGTGTGTGGTGATTTACTGGGTGTGAAAATTCTACTCATTTAAGGTGTTTGTTACTTACATTCATGACATGAGTTTAATCTGTGATCAGTCTCATAACAGGCATAGTATTCAGTTTATTTCTTAAAGAACTCTTGACTTTTTCAGAGGATTGCAGTTTGGTTCTTCATGGAGAATTATGCCTTCAGCTAGCAGGCTGAATGAATATTTCTTTATCTTTCTACTGTAACATTGCTCATGGGTAGCTATCCCATTAAAAGTGCCTTGAGACTTTGGTAGGAATCATGCTTTTCTCCCTTTTTAAGTGTTCATTTTTTTTGAAAGCTAGAGAGACTTCTTTGTTTCTTAGCTTTTAGTCTGAAGCAGGATGCATTTCTTTAGTCTTTAAAATGCGAGGTTTCTTTTTAACCAAGGATTATGAGATCCTTTCTTTTGTTCATTTATGTTTGAAGGTATTCATTTGAGGGTAATTCCAAGGAAAAAGAAAGCCTCTTGTGGCACAGTGGATGTCTGCAGGTGTTCTAATCTCCTCGTACAGCACTATTTGGGAGATTTCACCTTCATGTTTAGGGAGTTCATTCAGGCTAATCAGGATTGGCAACTCTGTGCAAATGAGATTGTAAATGAAGCTTGACAGTGGAATTTATTTTAAAGAAAAATATTTGGATTAAAGAGATTGCGATATATTTATCATTCTATTTTCCTCTTCCAGCTGAACACTCTGAATGTTTTCATAATTTGTTAAATTATATTGAAAGTTAAAAAATGTAAAAGAAATTTATGTGGATCACTGATAAATCCTGCTGGGTTTTTTTTCCCCTGAATATCAGTCAAACTTAATGCTTTCAAAACACTATTGTAATGTATGGAGAATTCAGTCTTGACTAACAAGCTGAGAAGGGTTTTCCTTCTTAATTTTTAAGTGTTTTCTTGAGAAAATTTTCCAGAGGGAAGAAGGTTAAATTATGGGTCCCATATAGGTAGCTCTTTATTTAACACCAGTGAGAGATGTTATTAAATGCTGTTTCTCCCTGAAGTCCTTGCTAAACTTAGTGAAGTTGGCGTGAAAACTGGCAGTACTCTGCCCCTTTTGAGTAGCTAGCTTATCTTGGTATTTCTGAAGACTTGTGGAATTTACTAAATCCTTTAAGGAATAAATGGGATACACTTTATATGTACAGATTTTTATCTATTTCCTTTTCTGTTATTGACATTACATCAGTGAGCAAGGTCAGTGAACTAGGCATGGGCTTTCCTTATTACTGCACCATGCTGGCAGTGCTGTGCTGTTCTTACAAGCACTCCCGGTTCTCTTTCTTCAAGTTTCTACTTGACAAACAAAACGTTTGCATTGCTCTTTTGCCCAGATCCTAATAATTCCCTGAGGAGCTGTTTTCACTTTCTGGAGAGCATTTACATTTTATCTTTGTAAAAGAGGAGTTTTGGCATCTCTTCTTTTTTCTACCCCCATGGTATTGATTTCAGAGTTACCTACACAACCATTCCCACATTCCCGCATAAGTATAAACCTTCAAAATACATGGAACAATGACCTTTACATATCAGAAGATTAACTAAACTAGAGAACAATAAAACTTAGTGAAGCAGGAAGCTTCAAATGGTGTGGAATGATTTTTGAAGCTTATGTCAGTTTTGTTAGAGCTTTAATTTTACATTCCTATACTTTTCAGATTACTTGACAATTTGAGTAAATAGTAGGGTGTACTTTTTCTACTTAGAGAAAGGAATGGGACAATTTAAAAAATAGAAATAATGTCTTGCCTGAGAGGAATGGTGCTTGTTTGAGACTAAAAAGACCAAGACATTTCAGTTTGCCCTCTGTTAGGGATGTTATTTCAGCAGCCTGAACAAAGTGATGGTGGAAAATTTTGCCTTGGAAAACCTTTTTGGGAGCTTAACGTAATTTGCAGGTTGTCGTGTGACATTTAAGAGCAGTTGCTTAGGTTGTGGAAGTGACACAATCCTTAGTTATGCAAGTTTCTTTCCCTGGCTTGTGCCCTTCATGTTAAGATGGTTATTGTAGAGTTAAATATGCTGTCTGTGTAGATCTATTTTGATATTGTGGATAGCACTATGATTCTATATCTTCATATAGCATATGGTTTGCTCTCCAAATAAGGGAAATCTTAAGAGAAGGAATTTTTCAAGCGCATAAATGAGCACAGATCTTTCTGGAGGAGAACAATTTCTGCCATTCAAATAATTCTCCAAATTGTTCTTCTTTTCCTCATTTTTCCTGAGCTTACCCAGATATAGTTTATGTGTGTGATTCCAAAATATTGGAAAAAATAACATTCTGGAATGTAACGCCATCCTTTTGGATAAAACAAACACAAAGCTGGAATGCTGAAAGAGCTGGGAAGAAGACAGTTTGTTAAGAGATGCAAAATATTTATTCTTTATAGCTTGCGCTGTAACATTTAAGACTGCTTCCTATAGTAGAAAATTTGAGGTTACTAATTCAGCTTGTCAACACAGAGTAAACAGTCAAAACGAATTAAATTTGCCCTATGTCAATCGTTGTCCTGAAAAATTTGAAATAAAGTAGTGTTACTGCAAGGTGTTATTTTCTCAGCAGGGAAAGCAGACTTGCCTTCCTAAGATTTATCTGTCACTTCCTAAATAACTTATTCAAAACCATGCATATATTTTCATTTGTTTGTGATAGGCACAGAAGTGGGAAGTCCCCATTCATCCCTACTGCTCTCAACACAATATCTAACAAGGCTGACAGGTCTTGTAATTTGTTTGCTGCTTCTACGCTTACATTTCTTTTTCTTCCTATCACAAAAGAGCCATATTCCAACTCCTGTCACTTTTTGTGTGTTAAATTCACTTCAAGTGAACCTACATTTAAATCTCAAATCTTCTTCTCTGAATTAGAAGGTGACTGCACTTACATGAATAGATTTTAAGGATGAAAAGAATAAGCTTCAGTAGCTTAAAATTTTATTGCCTAAATCTGTTATTACATACTAATTCTAAGTACTCTGGTGCTGATTTAAATCTTACAAGATGCCTTTTCAGAGACATTGCAAAATGAGTGTGTGGATACTAAGCACATGGGAAAATCTGGCCACTAAATAATTCCTTAGATTAAAAAAAGATGCTCTGGAGCCTGAAGAGTGTTACTTAAAAGGTGCTTTGGGTTGAAAATTCAGGCCAGCAACAAGCATCAAAACACCTTAAAATAAGGTTGCAGCTACCTAATGTGGTGCATTGCTTGATGGAAGATACTGCTGTCAAACCTCCAACTATAAGTTTTCCTTCCCTGCAATATCACCCTCCCCATATAGACTTTAATAATTAAAGGCTTGGAGCATTATGTTGTGGGGGAAGAGGGGACAGAGTAGAAGAAATGAGAACTTTGACCAAATATAGAATTAGGCAAAAAGTTGCCTCAGCTCCTTGCCATTTTTCAGTGCTAAAATTCAGTGAGGTGTAAAAGAAAAAGGAATAATTGGGTGATGAGTTGCTGCATGAAAATGTCGAGGAGGAGTTTCTTTTTGCTGGCTCTGTGTCAAGGGTTTTCTTACTGAGTGTTTCATAAAATGAGTGGAGAAGTGGTTTAAAATGTGGGTATATTGAAGCTTACTGTAGTAAACTGTCATTAAATGATCAAGATCATTTCTCTGCCTGTGGTGGTTTTCGAAACACCAAATCCTGTAAGACTCTGGGTATCTCTAGAGCACTGCTAAAAATCTCAACTTGCTTTACAGGTTCTTGGCACCTTTTAGAAGTGGATGGAGAAAGAATGTACCAAACTTGTTGTAACAGAGCTGCCTATGAGTGTATGGAAAAATTTTTCTATCCTTACCATGACTTGGAGATAGGGCGTGTCCTGTGAAGTTTGAGATGGGAAAGATTGTTTCCCGGGGGCAATCGTCCTCCTCCTGCTGCTGCCTCTCCCCAGAGTGAGCTCAGAGGTGTGCGTAGGAGAAGAGACATTCATTATGTCTCAGGTCTGTTGTCAGGACCCGCTTTTATGACTGGCTGTAGGGATCTGCTGTGGAGCTGTTCTCCTTTAATGTATTCAAACTCTGCCCTCTGGTACACATCCTTAGTGTTTGACATTATGGTGTACTGCTTGTCCTTTCCAGGAGAGGAGCAAGGTAGTCTTCCAGTCTTCAATTGGTATAGTTAAATAATCCCATATTTTAAATATTTAAAAGGATTTAGGCCCGTTTATAAATTTATTTTGGAGTTCCTTATTTGTGATTCTTCAGAAAATAAATTGGAAGGTATATATTTCTCCCGTAGGTCATTAGTAGTAGAAGAGTGAAATTTATCTTTTAATTTATACTGTTAATCAAACTTCCAGACATCTGTCTTAATGCTTGTTTCCATTTTTAATAGCTGAGCTAAAGGTTAAAAAAAATTGGTTGCTCCATGATTCTTTCAGCATTTGGGGAAAGCTAGTCCAGCTTTAAGATTTCTGTACCGATATGGTCCAACTCTGAGATGCATAATTGGCTTCTAACCAAGGGCTTTGTGAAATATGGAGGATCAGGAGTATTGGAAATAACCACGTTATAACATTTCCCTTTGTTTTTCCCGTTATGCTTTCACAGAGCAGAGGAATTTTTTCCCCCTACTGTTTATTGAAGGAATTGGTGATGAGCTTCTGTAAAATAAAATTGCTTTCTTGAAAGACATAAATGCTTAAACCTAATTCTGAAGCAGCAGGTGAAAAATAATAGTGAAGCTGGTTTTACTGTGGGAAGTGGAGAATGCATAATTGAAACAGTATGATGATGAAAAGGCGTTATGTGAAGCTGTCAGAAGTCATTATAATACACTAATTAACACACTTTGCACTCTTAGCTTATGCTGTTGTGTACTAATATATCTTCCTCTTTTGCCTCTTGTATTCCTTAAATTTTTCTGTGAGTATTTGAGGACAGGCAGTGGTTATTTCCTGTATTTTGCCATTTTAAATGGTTTCTTAGAGGAACCTGTCACCTGTATAACATGGATTTTCCTCTTGATGGCAATGTAATATGTGTGCTTGGGTTTTGTTTTATTTTCCTAATGTCTGGAAGAAAACACAGGTTATATTTCAGCCTAGTTAGATAAGTTTACTGTGGACAATTAAGGGAGACTTGAGGGCCCTGGGGAGAATGGTTAAGGGCTCTGGGGCACAAGTAGTATTTACTTCCACCAACAAGGAATGAAGAGGGAGAGAGTAAGAAAAATCTGTCAATTAATTTGTCTGGCTCCAAACCTGGTATGAGGAGCAAAACTTTGGGTTCTTTGATCATGGACTGGCCTACACACCTGCAGGCTTCCTTACCAGGGACGGGGCACGCTTGTCCCCTAGAGGTACAAAAATTCTGACCAAAAATCTAGCAGGGCTCATTAACAGAGCTTTAAACTAGATGTAAAGGCGGGGAGGAGAGGGGTGATGGATGAAGCCAGGCTAGACAGGCGTGAGCCTGGAAATGGCAGTCCACTGCCTGAGAGATGGTGTATAGGGGAGGACCTCCAGTGTATCAGCCCAGAGCGAGTGTGTGCGAGTACATCTAGTGACGGAAAAGATGTAATTGGCACTGCTGGGTTAGATAATCCAAGGAGTAGTCATTTGGGAATGAAGACTATTCCCTTTATGAGAGCTGCATGGGCAATAAGCAGGAGGAACTGGAAGCTATTTTACGGCAAGGAGACTATGACGTGGTTGCCACCACGGAAACGTGGTGGAACAACTCGTATAACTGGAGTGCAGCTATGGTGGGATATAAGCTCTTCAGGCGGGAAAGGAAAGGTAAGAGAGGTGGTGGGGTCACTCTCTATGTTACAGGGCGCTTTGATACCCTCAAGCTCGATAATGGTGATGACAGAATTGAGTGTCTGTGGGAAAAAATCAGAGGAGCCCACAAGAAGGCAGATGTGATAGGAATTTGTTATAGACCACCCAGCCAAGAAGAAGAAGCTGATGGGCTCTTCTATAAACAACTGGGAGTAGTCTCAAGATAGCTACCTCTTGTCCTTGTGGGAGACTTTAGTCTACCAGATGTCTGCTGAAAGTACCATACATCAGAGAGGAAGCAGTCTAGGAGGTTCCTGGAATGTGTGGAAGTCAACTGGTGAGTGAACTGACAAGGGAAGGCGCCCTCCTGGACCTGCTGTTTGTGAACAGGGAAGGTCTTGTGGGGGATATGACGGTTGGAGGATGCCTGGGGCAAAGTGATCACGAGGTGGTAGAATTCTCAGTTCTAGGTGAGGTGAGGAGGCGGGGTTAGCAGAATGGGCACCTTAAAGTACCAGAGGTCAGATTCTGGACTGTTCAGAAGGCTGGTTGGTGAAGTCCCATGGGAGACAGTCCTTAAGGGCAAGGGAGCCCAAGAGAGCTGGGTGCTCTTCAAGAAGGAAACCCTGGCAGCGCAGGAGCAAGCTGTCCCCATGTGCTGAAAAGTGAGCCGGCAGGGGAAAAAAAAACAGCTTAGTTGAGCAAAGAGATCGGGGTGGACATCAAAAAGAAGAGGAATGTCTATGAGCTTTGGAAGAAGGGACAGTTGTCTTGGGTGGACTACAGGGTGGAAGTGAGATCATGCAGAGGAAAAATCAGGAGGGCTAAAGCCCAACTAGAGCTTAGACTGCCCAAGTCTGTAAAAGATAATAAAAAAATCTTTCTATAAATACATCAGTAGTAAAAGGAGGACCAGGGAGAATAGTCAGTCTTTATTGGATGCAAATGAACATCTGTGACAAAGGATGAGGACAAGGCTGAGGTACTTAATGCCTTCTTTGCTTCAGTCTTTAATAGTAAGGAAAGTTATTCCCTGTGTGTACATCCCCATGAGCTAGAGGAGCAGAACAAAGCTCCCGTGATCCAAGAGGCGGTGGTTAGAGGCTTGGTTGGCCAATTAGACACTTGCAAGTCTATGGGGCCAGATGGGATCCACCTGATGGTATTGAGGGAGCTGGTGGACATGCTTGCCAAACCCCTTTCCTCCAGTGGTCCTGGCTGACTGGGGAAGTTCCACTGGACTGGAGGCTGGCTGATGTTATCCCCATTCACAAGAAGGGTCAGAGGGAGGATCCAGGGAACTACAGGACTGTCAGTCTGACCTCAGTCATGGAACAGGTGATCTTGAGTGTTATCATACGGCATACAACAATATCTTTGTTTCCCACAGGACTTCTGGAAATGGTTCAGTGTGAAATCACCCTGCTTAAAATGCCATCATAGGGTTTATGCACTACATGAGGAAATAACATCTTAAATGATACATAGATAGGAATTTGTTTCATTCAGGAATTTCAGCCATCACACCGAGTTTAGTTGATAATGCTTTCGACTGTTTTCCATGATCTTGATGTACTTATGACTGAATTTTGCCACTGCTGGTCTTCTATCCTCTCCAACATTTTAAGACCTACTGCAACTTTTCAGTATTTTTCCATAGTCCAAAATACAGAAAGCGTGGCAGAAGCTTCTGTCCAGCCTTTCCTAACGGGCCCCCACTTTGCAAGGTTCAGTGTATGAGCCCTTCATCCCTAGATGTCCCAGCTGATTTAAAGCACTGACAGAACTCAGCCATCTGAGTAAATCTTGCCTCAGTTAATATTTTCTGAATGGAAACCAAACATTAAAGACGAATATGGAGAAAGTGCCATGTGTTGAAGTAAATCTTGGTAGAGAACAAACAGTTTCCTGTTTTTCTCCCCGGTGATGGATTTGAGATAGGAGTGGTTATTTCATTCACATAGTATTTAGAGCAATTTTGCTTTTTTTTTCTGAGGCCAAGCATGGAAAACTTTAGTACAGCAGTGGGGAAAGTTCTCAACAGAAGAGTCTGTTTATGGAAACAGTTGTGTAATCCATGACTGTCACAGCTCTTCTTACTCCAGTGTGCATGCCCACATATGTAGCCCTTCTGAAAATACCATTTACAGTTAATGCCTTAGGCACATCTCCAGTGCAGTGAACATGTATAATTTCTAACATAATATTATGTGGTAACTGTTGGCAAACTGTTCGCTCCATGATGGCAGTCAACTCAGATTAATTACTTTTTGATGTTAGGAAACGGCAGCTCGGAGAGGTACAAGCTGTCCCATGTGCTTCAGAGGCAAGTTACCATCACGTTCAGGCTAGTTCCTCCTGTAACTCACCGTATTGGATGATCCAAGATCATACAAGTTTATCAGAGGATGCTTCTTGGGGCAGGGAGTCAACACCAGGCAGGGATCAAGGTCTGGGCTGGGTAGGGGCAGCCTGTGGGGGGAATCATTTCCACTTAGGGGCACTGGTGGAAGAGTGGGTTTTCCACAGACTGTAGGTGCTGTAATCTGTTGCTGAACTTTGACACTGATTGTGAAATCACATTTCCATCTCCTTACATTTTTGTGTAATTATGTGAGAAATACTTAGATATGCATCAGTCCTAGTGCTGCTTCAGGACTTCATAATTTCCCAAGATCTTGGGGATAAGGTGGGAGCTTCTGGCTGAGATCCTGTTCTTCACTGGGTTTAGCAAAATATGTTTTACATAGGTGAAATTTTGCAAAAGCACAAATGAGCAATTGCTGGCTGGTTGCGAACAGCCATTCTGAAACCCAAGCCTTTTGCTCCATGGAAGCACTATATAGAGAACACTTTCAGAGAAGTCTTTTAGTTTTAGCATTTAAGGTTGTCTTCACAGTAGCTTTTACCTAGATTTGTTCTCATAGTCTACAGAATTTTTTGAGCGGTAAGAGAAGTGCAAAACATTACTTAGATCCTCATCTCCTCTTTCAGTGTGACCAGAATGATTTCTGTAGGGAGATATTCCTGCATTTTTGATGTGGAAGCTCTTTGGTGCTCTGAATAACGCACATAATAGGAATTATACCTGTAAATTATAACTGTGTTGCAATGTTTGTCTTCTAAAGTGAACAACTCTTTGATTTGATCAAGTTTCTTTTTAACATGGCATTGATTTCTATGTATGCCATTTTAGATCGATTGATTTACTTCTCTGTTGTCAAGTCTTTCTTCTCAGTTATTATTGGCAGCTCTTCTATGATCTGCTCAGTGAATTCAACGTTCATGGAGGGACGTTTGTGATAGCAGGTGATACAGTGTGTTGTATCAGTTATTTCCTACTTTAATAAGTATTTGAGACAGAAAATAATGGAATTTATCTGGGCAAACCTGCATCCTTCTACTTTTGCTTTGTAAATATACTGTACCTACCAAACTTAGGAGATGTTCAAATAAGAAGTGATGAAAAGGACAACAATATTGAATCACTGAGATTAAACTTGTAGCGCTGCCTGATGATAAGTTATTTGAATGTTCTTTAAGTACAAGAATTTCTTTTTTCCTGGTCAGACTGTGCTATCCACTTGTGAAAGACGAAATATATATATATTTTTTTTTGTTAGAAAAGAAATTACTTAACACTAGCACCAGAAGAATATTTGCGCTTATGTAATGAATCTATTAGGCAGTCAAAAAGACCTTTCTAAACCTTACTCTCTATTACTTTCACTAGCACTGTCAGGTATTTATAGTAAAAGCAATTATGTTTGGTGGGGGTGGTAGTGATGGGCACAGACAGGATGGAAAGTGGTTATAAAATGCCATTTCTCACAAATGGTAGGTGTCAAACAAAATATAAAATCTAAAGGTTCCATGTAAGCTCTGTTCTCAGAACCTTTGTTTGGAAGACATGAGTTTTACTGACAGCATATGACAGGAAGCTTACAGTTTTCAGGATGGGCTGAAATGTGTCTGAATCCGATGGCAGTCAATCTCAGCCATTCACATCTCCGGTTTTCACGTTTTGATGCAGCTAGAATCAAATGAAAGAAGCACTAAAGAAGCACAAACGAAGTAATTGGAACCTAATCACGCTTAATTATTAGGCATGTGTTTAATTTTAGGCATATAAATAGGCCTGCTGAAGGGAAAAGAACATATTCTTTTCATTGCCTAACATGACTTTTAAAAATGTATGCTCATCAAGAGTTGGAAGTTTTTGATATTTTTACAATAGAATCCTTACAGTCATCCAGTTGCAACAGATTTTTTTTTGTTATATGGGATTTAACTCTTTGCTATGTTTCCCTGAAAATAAATAATCTGACAATAGCTTTAGCAAAATTGAAAATGTAGCCATGTTTCACTGCCTTACTTAATGTTAATATCCAGGTATAGAACTGCCTTCTCTCCCCTTTTTATTTAAGTACAGTCTGGGTGCTTTACTTTGATCTTTTAGAATCATCTTTCTTTCATTAACTAAGAATGGTTAAAGTATATTCAATTTTAACATAAGCTGCCCCCACCCCCCCCCTTTTTTTTTCCTTCTAAAACTTTAAAAATTGTTGTATTTTCCTGTTTATTTATTTATTTTTTTGCTTTCCAATTCTTGCTAAGGGAAAGACCCGTGCCTGGGGTCATGGCGAGCATGGACCCTGATCCTGCAAAGCTGCCTGTAGAATGTGGGTAGAAATGATTATTGCTGATGTTGTCAACTACTCAAAATAAACAGCATTAAAAATGCATGCACAGCTTCCAGAGTAAGAGCTGCCAATGAATGGACACCTCTGTCAACTTTTTTTAAAAAAATCAGAAAAATGTTTTGCTTTTGGATTTCTGCTGAATTGGTTTTGTGAGCTCATCTAGCCCTTTGCTTGCACGAGAGGCCAGTTAATAGAAGAGGGAAGAGGGTTTTACAGATGTGTGATGGCTCCCTTTTCAGCTGGCACCTTCTATTTTTAAGGAGGCATTTCAAGAGCTGATTTCCTGAATTCCCGCAGTTTAAGTTCAGCAACAAAGTTCCTTGTGGCAGCGTCTGTAACAGCATCCCTTCTGCATGGCTTACATGTAGTTATCCGTCAGTCTGCACAGGAAGGACTCTGCTGTGCCCGTGGAGGTGCTGAGAATGTGCAAGATACTGGTGACACCAGTATAGTTTATTACTTTTACCTGCCAACTCTAGAAGATGCTTTTCCTATTCTATGTACTCTTCAAGACTATCCAGTTAGTCTTTCAGGTAGTCTGTTGATCTCTGTGCACATATTAAGTGGTGGAGTTTTTGTCATTTAAACAATTGTATCTGATCGTGTGAATTTCTTGGAACACTGTGCGTGTTGTTTGGCCGTATTTTTGGTTTGCATCTTTAAAAACACAATGCCATCTTTCACATGCCCTGTGTGTTGGCCTACAGGCGAATGCAAATGCCATGCAGAAAGACCCCTGACTGACACCCAGCTCAGCCACATCTCTCTGTGGTTTTGCTTTATTGGTTTGTCTGCATGATACCAGTGGCACAAGATGTTACAACTTCTTTCTGCATTTGTCTCTCATACTTTCTTTCACCTCACTGCAAAGTGGAGTATATGTTCCTTACTGTTTGCATTAATGAGCCTTTGATTCCATTGCTACATGTGGCACATGGTTTCTGCTAATGATTACCAACAGTATTGTTAATTTCTTATTTAAAGAGGACCTGCTGATGTATTAATATATATTTTTTCCTTCAGACTGGATGCTCAGTTTTGGCCAAGCCCAGTCACTATTGTGGCACTAGGTGTTTAAAGCAAGTAGGGACGTTTTTATGCCTGTGTCATATATTGGCGTGGGTAGAATTTTTACGTGAATGCAGCTTTCTGCTTAAGAGTGTCCACATCAGAGTTAGATGACACAATTACATCAGTAAAAGTACGTTCCTTTAGATTATCATAGGAAAAAAAATACATAAGACATAAAGAACTGTATTTTTCATCATAAAGCTTAAGAGTTTTATATATCTTTCTACGTTTCTGGCTCTAACTGGATGGTATTTTACACAGATGCTTTCTGTTTGCAGGATGTATTATCAGAGCATATGTGTGTTGCATTTGTGCCTAGACTTAGGTCTACCTTTTACCTCTAGAGATGTACAGCTTAAGTTTTCACTTCTGAAAGTTCATCAATGCTGACATTCTCATTATTAACTCATTAGGAACCCCCATAGAAGATTGGATGAGGTATGCCTTGTAATCCTGAATTTATGTATTACTGGGGTAACTGTAGAGCCTTGAAAGCTCCAGAGGACTGAGTTTCAAAGAATATGGCAAGCCAAAAGGTTGCCTAAAATCATGTGTCCCTGCACCTACCCGTATCACCCCAGTCTCTTTCAATTGTTCATAGTCATATGCTTTTCAGTCTTGTTCAATAACAGGTTTGCAGACCTTTGACATCTCCATTTAAAAATGCACTGACAGCTTTCCAGCAACAGCTGGTGAAGGGCACTTTTAGCTGTTCATTATAAAATGGATTTTAAAAAAGCATGTGGTATCATATTTCGTAGTTTGTCTCTAAGTTCAAACTAATATTTACTGATTTTTTTGTTTCTGCTTGACATTGATTTAGCTTATATATAATATGTGCTTTTCACTTTACTAAACATTTCCGTACGTGGGAAGTGTGAAACCAACAGTCTTGGCATGGTATTCTAGCGTTGTGAGTAAAGTTTATTATTAGATAAATTACTTTTAAATATTAGCTACATTAATTCTCTCAGATTCTGCATCTGTGATTTTTCCATACAATTCAAAGCAGCTATGCAGTTGATTGTGATTGTAATTGTTTTTGCAATTTAAGCATAGGAAATTGAAATCTAACTCGGGTTGTCCCATAGAAATGCTATAGCAGTTATCTTTCTATATAAATTTCTTTATAAATAAGTCAGTTTCTCACTAATATTCCTGGTTATTCGTAACAACTGAATATATAGAGGGGAAATCAGTGTTTTTCTTGAGTTAGTTGGCAAAGGTTGTACAGTTTTTTAAGCAACAAAATAATTTCATAACTTAAAAGCCCATCCACACGCTTACACATTCCTAAATGCAAATTTTAAAACCTAATTTCCATCTCACTATTGAAATATTTCCCTAGACTGAAGGCTGGCATTTTCTTAATAGTTTGAAGTACAAGGCAATGTATTTATGAAAAATCTGAAGGCTTAAAACTTCAGTGATGACAGTAACCATCTCCTAAGCAAAAACGTTCATCTGACTGCTGTGATCTTCAACCACTGCTATCATGTTATTGAAAGCTCTCCAAATATGTCAGTTTGCTTTCAGACTTTGATCCCTGACTCTTCTCTTGAGTTCCCTCAGGGCAACATTCCACTTCCCTGACCATCTTGTATGTAAATTGTTTTCAAATGAGTGAATTAATCAACATTGCAGAACCTTAATTGAAAATACAACTGATGATGCATGTCAGTTCATTCAAGTTAGAAATATATTTTAATTTTCATGTTCCCCAGAGAAATTAGCATCTCTTACTTTAATGCTTCAACCCTTCAAAATTACAAAGAGATTTTAACCTGAAAAAATGCCAAAATTACCATTGTCAAATACCAACTCTAAATTTCCCTTCTGTTAAAAAAAGCTAAAATATCTAAGAAATATTCATCAAAAAATTTCAAAGGCAGCTGGAAAGTCAGGAGGAAGTTTCTACCAGAAGGTAAAACAATTAGTTTTGTTTTAATCTGTGGCCTGAGATACTGAACATTAAAATGTCGGTGTGGGCCTATTCCCAAAACAGTTTTCAGGTGCTGTAGAGAATAATTTTTATAGTGATACTTCCAGGAAACTACTTGTAGCGAAAGTGAGAAGTCATTAAAATAGACCACACATTTCTGATGTAGGAAAACTTGACCTCTTGGAAAACTGCTCAGTGGACACTGACCTCTGCAATTGCTGCACCATTTCTCCCTGATTGTCGTTCATGTGCACCCTTTGCGGAGGGTGCCCAGTCCTTGGTGCTTTGGTAGGTTCTTCCAGTTGGAAGTCACACAACATGTTTTCTGGTTTTGCTTCAAATAACGATCAAGCAAGACTGGTGAAAGAAAATAAGAAAGTTAATAACTCCTTTTTTTGCTCCCTTGCCTTTTACAAGGGGAAAAGTGTCATCTGTGTCAGCACACGTTGGTCCCTGCCCCTATGAATTGCACTTTGTCTTCTGTGCTTAAACTATGAGCCTTTGTGTTTACTATTTATTGTGTGTAAGGTATTTACATTGTTGATTGGTCAAACATCAGTGGTAGGTATTGTGCTGTTCCTACTTTTTTCCAGCAAGATTTTACTGTGCAGTAGTAGCTCTAGGTCTTTGCTATCACAGTTATTACTGCCAGCTTCAAGTAATGCCTTCCCCTACCTCTTTCAGTATATTAAATGAAAAAAGTGGTTCATGTGACTCAAACAGCTGTACTAGGAAGATTTTTTTTAAAAAACCTATTCTTATTTTTAAATTGAAGAGCTTATTAAAAAAGAAGTACTTCAGTAAGTTCAATTACTTAATGCTGCACATCCTTGGAACCCTAATCACTTCCAGATGGAGCAATTCATACTTCTAAGAGAGCACTAATTTTAAAGTGAATCGGGGTTTTGGGTATATGCATCTTAGAGCACCCTTGTACATTGCAGAGCCAAAGCCCTTAAAAAATTAAGCAATCTAGTTTTGAAAATAAGTACTTTATTTTTAAACTTTATTTAAGTAGTTCCCATTAAAAATAGATTTTATTTCCTGCTGCTGTACATGCGGTACTCGTACGCATTCTTTGCAACTGCAGTAAAAGCAGAGACAGGAGAGCAGGAAATGTAATTCAGTGAAATAACTTAACCTTACTTCTGGAAAGGTAACCTCAGTGTAGGTGAAAGTGAGAAAAATTAACAGGCACCATCTGAGGCATCTCACGATGTTAGCTATCTTGGCTAAAATATCACTCCTCGCACATCTTGTTTTCAAATTCGATTTTCAAGTTATCTTTTTATAGTTAATTACTTTCACTAACCTATTTCTGTTTTGTCTAGTTGGCTTGAGGATATGAATGTATCACTTGCCATTATAGCATTTGGACACTCTATAAATGCAAAATCACAGTGTCATGACTTGCTGCTTGACCTCTCGGGGCACGTCCTTACAACAGCAACTATTTCTTAGTGATCTAAACAGCTTCATATTTTCCCCTAACAGTATTACACGGAAGAAGGGGTTAAGTACACAGTGGTGTTTCATCCAAAAATGTGTACTAGTCTAACTTCTTGTTGCTCAGAGCTGTAACTGTCACTTAAAGGAAGGATGAGAGAGTCTTTGTCTCTGCAGTTGAAAAGAAAGCTTAGGAAATGTGAAGCAAATACAACTTGTATAGTCGATTCTATTTGAAATTTTAGATATTTGTAACTGGGAATGTCATATGTCAGTAAGCGTGATTTCAAAAGGTAGACGCTATCGTGATCAGTTCCACTGCTCATTGTTTCATTGCTTGGCAGAGGAAATGAAAGAATTGTGTTACTCATCTAATATGTAAAATAAGTCTAGTGAATATTAAATCACGTTTGCCGTACAGGTATATATGAAAAAATCATAATGTGGAATTCTGCATCATCTACTTGGTGACTTTTTATGTTGGGGGTATGTTTTCAGCGGGGTGTAGGCTGAGAAAGATGAGAAATCCTGGAAAATGGGAAGCAGCAAAGAACCCAAGTTGTGCTGGGAGACACCACGTTGTGAGAACCAAGTGAATCATGCCATAATCATTTGATACGAAGATAACACCAAATATATTTTGTCATTTCTTACCTTGTGACTTTCTCTATTTGTGTAGTGATGTCTTGGACAGCCAAAGCAGGTTCCAGACATAGCTCCCATCCCAAAGCCCAGCCCTTTGTCCCTAAAGATGATGGAAATGGCTGGCACTGAAACATGCCCTTGACACCATCTGACCTCAGTGTTTTGAGGAACCACGTCATTGCTGCTAATAGAAGAGGAATAAGTTGCAGGACCATATTTGTGGCTTTCAGCCCAGGTGCAGTGCTTTCCAGTGCTTTTTTTTTATATGCAAAATGGTTGCTTTCCCTGAAGAGAGAGGTTTTATTTAGTGAGTCCTGTTTAGAAAAGAAAAAAGTTTCATTTTATCTTGTTTTGTGCTTGTTAGAGGTGTTTTTATTTACTTTGAAGTCACTTGCTTGAAGCCTGGATTCTATCTGTCTTTTCTGCCTACCCACAGCCTCAGTAATTTATATAAAGATTTTATTGTTAAATATTGAGATGTTTTAATTATCTGTAAAGTTACAGTCTACATTTTCCTCTCACAAATTGTCATACAGAAACTACTTCTACATGTGAGTGGGTCAAAATATAGTGTATACATTTCTGAATAAATATTAATTTCTCTGTGATTATAGGCTAAGAATGTTCCCTAGCATGACAACCATTTTTATAAGTTCTAGATATGGCATATTTTAACAATAATGTATTAGTAAATAATTTCTGAAAGCTGTTGTTCCTATTCTTCCTATGTATTTATGACAAACTTCATATACATTAGTGGTACATGCACATAAAACATTTTTCTCATTTTGAATTTGTTAAATGTTAACTTGAGCAAAGCAGGAGAGATTTGTGATGATTCTCTTGCTACAACAATTGGTTGATACTAACTTTAATATTGTGACAAATAAAGGAAAAGAACATTATCAAATGCTACCATTCAACAAATAATTAGCATATCATGAAAGCAAGTAAACTTTTGTATTAACTATTGATGGTCTCAGGTTATTGGAAATACCCCTCATTTCTGAATTGTTGAAAACTCTTTTCTTTCAAAGGTTTATAGCAAAACAGAAGTGTATGCTGTGATATATATTTGCCAAACATATTTCTGAAAGCTGACACTATAAAATCATGTAAGGTAAAATAATTTTTTTTTCTGGAATGCATCATACTCTTGACACACAAGATCTTGAGTGAGTTGGTTCACTGTAGATTTTACAGACTTGAAAATTTGCTACTGCTCATTTTATGAAAGCTAGATTACAAATGAAAGACTGTATTCATGTGATATTCAAAATCTAGGCTTGCCTTGCCAACTGGTCAGCTGCCAGTTATAAATTATGCTGTAGGTATTTTCATGTAGAATATGGATAACATGCTGCAATTTCTGTCTTTAATTTATTAAAGTACAGTGCATAGCAATATACAGTCAGCATTTGCGTACTTTAACTGCACAGTAGGCATATGCTTTTGTTCTAAATGTAATCAAAATTATGGTATCTCAGATACCACTTAGTGAAATGTGTTGGCAAAGGCTACAGTTTTTATTGTTACGACTATATTTTTACATGTCTTAAAACTAAATGACATTGCTGTAGCTGCTGATTTTGGAGGCAATGTTCTTTTCCTTGCAGTGCAGTGCACAGCTGCCTTGTGAAGCAAGTAACGTGAAGGGTGACGGTGCTCCCACCTTTCAAGTCCATACTAGTAGCATAGGGAAAGACATCAAAATCATTACTCTAATGGTCTTCTCTGTATTTCTAGCACCTGCTCCAAGGGTGGCCGTGGATGAGTCCACGAGTAGCCCCATGACTCAGATTAAAATGACTTGGTGGATACTGGCAATGGTTTTCTTTTGATGAGAGGGATATCCCACAAGTATGGGTATAGACAGCATATACTCTCTTGGAAGATCATTATAGCACTAGGATATGTGGCTTAGTATACTTTCTAAAAAAATCACATGCAAATCTTCCATTTGGATTAAGTACAGGTAGAGTAGAAGCTTATTGCATGATGCCAGCCCTTGTTCCTTCATAAATTAGCTTATAAGTTGATGTAAAGTTATCTTTGAAGATTCAAACGCCAATTAAAGAAATAGCAGCATAATCAGTCATTACAGCGTACTGTGTTTTAATGATATGAGGAGCTCAAATCTTCTTTTTCATCTTCGACTACACCTCCGCATATTTTATTTTCACCTGAGATGTCAGACATTCAGATGGTTTTCAAAAGTGGGGTGTCTATTATTGAGGGCTTGGATAATGTTTATGTTTTAGCTATTCCATAAGAAAATTCAAATTTTAGGAGAAATATTTATACAGTTAATAGTTATGAAATTTTTATTTATGTCAATATTTTTTGGTAACTGTTGTTATTTGATCTCAACTGCCTATGGAGAATGGCTTGTTTCGTTTTTCACTTTCCTTTAAGATTTGTGAAATACTCCATTAGAGAGGATATAAGCCCTGCCCAGACAAGAAGTTTTACCCTCTTGTCCTCACATGCAATAAAATAAAATATATAACTTTCGCAGTCAGGGCAAATTTTGGGTTCTGAGCCAAAATCTGTGGTCTTCTCTGGCCATTGTATAGTGAATTAAAACCCCAAATGTTTTCATAGCTATAACCTTGAGCAGTTGTTTTGGGATAGGTACCAATAAATATAATGGGTCCACTGGGAAGAGACAGAGCATTTTCAGATTTATGAAAGGGAAAAAATCAATAGTCTCCCTGAGGCTGTATAAGTCATGGATAGTACCACTAGTTTTATGCAAAGTTGACAATATCATGAAATATAAACCCTTGGTTTGGAATTTGACCAGAAATTAAAGTGGCATTAAAAAGAAAAGTAAATGTTTTGGCATATGTATTAAGAAGGTGGTTTGTGTTTCTTATAATTTTGCACTGCAAATTCCTTTCAACTGAGCAATAAAAGACAGTTCAGAAAAGATTTAAGAAGAGTTTGGCTCTCGATCCACATGTCTCATCTGAAATACATCTTCTCCCCCCAACCTCAGATTAAATGTGTCTGTCTCTGAGGAATTTTCATTCTGTAAATGATGGGTCACTCAGACTGTTCTCAGCAAACTGCATGTAATTAGGAATAGATGCTGGTTTTGAAAAGGTTGTATAGACTGTTCTATTATAATAGCTTTTAATTTCAAATATTTACATCTAAATACTCAGTAGTTTTGGGAAGTCATGCAATTGCTCCCAGGTCTTCTTAGCTGATTGTCCTCTTTTGCACTTGCTGCTTTGGTGAAAGTCCACCTGCAAAACATCTCATCCTGTTACTTCCCCATCCATATTTTTAGAAAGATAATTTTTCACTTTCCCATATAGATTGTAATATGTCCAGTGAGTAGCATCATCCATAGGTGTTTCATTACTAGGTGCTTTTATCAATATGTTGGTAAGGAATTTGGGATGACTTCCTGATGGTACTCGGTCACATTGGGAATGTGGTTGTTTGAAGACCATGTGTAGATTGTGTTGTGGAAGTTTCATATTTATTTTCCCTCTGTATATTACAAGCTTAGATAGCACAGTAAAGATCATAGAATAAAACCATACAAGATATTAAATTGAGAAGTATTGGTATTGTATTTCTGCTGCCCCCAAGAAAGAAGTGTATTGTTTCTACTGGAAACTTGAGAAGCTTAAGAACATGTGAAATATTTTTTTCAGTCTTTATCTACAGCGAAAAACACTTGAAGGAGATACTTATTTTATGTATGGGCTGGAAGAGAATCCTGCTTACTCCTTGTTAGTTATGCTAATAGAGGTATAAATAAGAAGACCTGTGTAATCTATACTGGCATCTGCGCAACAGCTTTCTGATTGCAGCTTTAGGTTGCGTTGCCTAACTGGAAGCCAGCTGGCTTTGCCCACACTGGTCGATTCATGTGGCCAGCCTCCTCCCACTGCCTCCCTCCCCCAGCAGCCTTTGAGGTGGGTAAAGATGGCTTGATACTAGATGTGTTTGCCTGAGTGGTCCCAGACAGCTGTGTTGTGCACGGAGGGTAACTATTTCTCTTCCCGTGTGAACCACCATTAAAAGAAAGGAGAAATACCCACTGTGCTCTGGGTACAGTTCTCTTCTCAACAAGCTGGGCTTTGCAGGGCTGATTACTTCCACAGCCAGTGGCAAAGCTTGCCTGTCCTCCCTGCCTCTTGGCTTTGCAGAGGGAAGGAGAGAGTAGTTTTACATTATCCATCTCAGGATTTCACTACCTCTGTGGTCCAGAAGATTGAATTGTACCAGACTCTGTTTTAAATATAGTAACTTCATGTGATTTTAAAAAAGTGAAAAAGAGAAAAAATTTCAGCTGTTAGGAGCAGGCAAGAAGTTAGGATATACACAGGTGGAACTAAATTTAAACACGCAGCTCCAAAGTAAACAGATATGGCTGTGAATATACACAGGGAGCAAATCAGTTGAGCTTTACATACTCATTTTTCAAGTTAAACATGCTTTAATGTAAGCCATAAATTTCATCATATGAATATTTTTATGAGCTGCATTTCATCCATTTATTACTTTGGAGTTCCAGATAGTGACAACGGGTAAATACAGTGCCAGTTCACCTGCATGTTGAGACACTGGAAGCCTTCTCTCTCCTACATATTGTTTAAGCAAGGGGAACAAATTACCAGTACCATTTCAGACTTTGTTCTGTGAGATTTTTATTTCACAGTGCGTCTGCCAAGATTTCTTGTGAAAGTCCAGGCTGTGGATTTCTGACTTCAGGTTCAAGGTGGAGGTTCTTGTTTTGAGGGTTCTAATGGAGTGAAAACTGCAGCTTCTTCACAGTATTTACACCTACTTTAGGGCAGGTTTTACTGTTACTTAGGATCTCGACTCTCACACTAAAAATAATATACATTAGAACAGTTTTCAATGGATTTTAGACAGATTACTATGCATATCATATGTTATATGCATGTGTGTTATTAAAAAAAAACCCACATCTGTTTGACTAAGAAGCTTTGAGAAGCAAGGTTGTGAAAGGGAGTTCTGCCACAGTCTGCTGCAGGCACAAAAAAAAGTCTTGATTCCCTAAAACTATTCAGGTGAGGACATGGAGTCTGATGGCCTGGTAAGGTGCATAACTGAGGGATCTGGGGTTAGGTATCTACAGGTGGCAGAGAAGGAGGTACATTGCTCCCTTCCTCCTGAAGACAGACAGCTAAGTTGGTAACTTAGCCATACTCATTAAGTGTCTGATGGTACGGTGGGGTACATGCTACCCACAGACATGGGCAAAAGGCAGTTTGTAATTGGAAAAATCTTTTTAGAGGATGGGTGTACGTGTTGGACATTACATATTTAGCCAAGTCTGTTTTCTGTAATCATTAATGTAGGATAAAATATCATTTCTGATACAGAAGCCACCTTGGAAAGACACCTTATCCTTCAAAGCATGTGAGTAAAGTTGAAAAAGCTAATTTACAAGTTACTGATTACCCACTATACTAATGCTTTTTACATACCACTAAACATACTATGTAATTAGAAGGTGGTTTAATATTTTTCCTACATGTTCCTGAGAAGTAACAATCTCTCTTGAAAGTTTTAATGCAGGGAAGTACATCATGGCACGCTCCAAGAGCCAGTATAGCTCCCTAAATTTGCTTTCCCTGTTTCAGTCTTATTAGTATTTTCATCACTAACTTAAAATTGATCAAGGAAGACAAGTCCTTGCAGCCATGAAATAAAGTGCTGGAATCAGTCATTGCTTTTTTTTGAGTGCTGTACCATAGCAACCCTATCTGTGGCATATACCAAAGCACAGCAATTTGAATTTTGGTAGATGAAGGAACTAGCTATAGTATTAGCAGATCCTAATCTTCAGATGTTACAGAGCTTTGAATAGGGAATGACCTTGTTTGCTAGGCATAGCACCGTGCCTGATAGCTGCATGGTAACTTTCTAATACTTTTATTTTCCAGGAGTAATGACATCTCTCACCCGTGTATTGATGACAAAATTGCTATGTTTCTAGAGAAGTGATTGTACTGTATCATGTAATCTTTTTCTCTGTCTTCACTCAGAAAGAGATTATATTTGCTTTAAAACATCATGGTAACAAGAAGCAGCTTCTGTAAATTTGAGAATAACATCCTCTTTCTGCCCCAAATATCCAAAACTTCTTTTTTTGGTTGTTATTTATTTCTTTATGCAGGGAAATCCACTACTGCCTTTGGTCAATGCAGATTCTTATGTCTTCTACTAATGCTACACTTCAAGATTTTGTCATACCAATTCAAATAAAAAATACATGCTGAATTGAAAGTGCTTTGTGGTCCTTATAGTGGATAAAATATGTTAATTTGTGTAAATACTCTTCTGAGTGCAGATGCTTGCACTGAAAGCATGCTTATCTTAAAAGCTTCGTGTCTTTCATTCTGGCCTTCTTTTGTATGCACAGTTTATTTTTTATGTATGTATGTGTCTTAATATTTGAGAAGAGTTTATAAAGGAGACTTTTGAAGCTAAGTGAAAAAACCCCACAACCTCCTAGCTTTTTCATAATTATTCATGGTTTCATAGAAATCTTGTAACTGAATTGCTATTCTGTTTTTAGGTTTTGTGTGTCCTTCCTCTTTCCCCCCTTTTTTCCCTTTATGCTTCATTTCATTGCTATAGATTAGAAAATTAAGAATGCTAGGTTGGCTGAGCCATTATATGCTTGACATCAAGTCTGGTATGTGAAGTGTTAGTATGCTCACTTTTGTCACAGAAGTTTATGTATCTTAATAACGTGTTGATAACACAAAAAAAGTGAATTAAGTAGAGTTAATGTGGTGGACAAGGTTAATATGATGTACTTTCAAGGTTTAGGCTATAATCTGAAGTATTTTTTTGTCTTAGTTACTTAGCTTATAAATAGAAATATACACAAGTTGTATCTGAGATTAACAGCCACAATATTGCATTGTTGGTAATTATAAAGGAAAATTTAGTGAGAAACTTTTTTTGGAAATAATTCTGTTTGAGTGCTTCTTATTGAAAAAGATTTACTTCAGAACTCAACTGTTAAAGTAATATTCTGCATCTAACGGTCATTTAATTTAAGCTAGATGACAGCTTGGTTCCCAGGCACAGGTATGAAAATAGACTGTTCTTTATTCCGGAGAAGTTGCTTTTGTTTTATTACATGCAATATTTTTGGTAGAATTTATTTTGCTAGAAAGAATTTGGTAGAAACGATGTCAGATAAAGCTGAAATAAATGTCTGGTACCAATAGCTGGACACTACCATTGCCAATACTGACCTGTTAGAAAAACATAATGGAATATTTGCAGCAAAATACATTGATACGTCTTCCTTACAACAAAATACAGGAATGTATAATGTTGTAATCATTAAATATTCATTTTTCAGTTTTTTGACTCTACACCCACGGTAAATCGGTACACTATATAATACATAAAAGATGGACTGTGTAGTGTGATAAGAGTAATGAATTTCACATTTCCTGCTATGAAACCAACAGAGCCTGGTACCAACTGATCATAAATAAATGCCCAGTCGACAGCAATGTCAGTCCCTGTAAGGAGAACATCAGGGTAAATAAATCAAATGTTGTTTAGGATATTTTTCTCAGTAGGAAAGAAATATACAAGTGCTTTCCGGATGTTATTCACTGCTGATTATTCACTGCACACTTTTATTCCATCTCATTCACTGAATTTCAATGTGTTAGACATTTAAAATTCAGTCAAATGCTGGAGAGGGTAAAAATGGCAAAGGACTAGGATATTCAAATCTCACTGGAGAAGTGAATATATACAGCTGAAAGCTGGCAGCACACTATAATAGCAAAGACCTGTAGTCCTTTTTCCCTGGTCAATAGCTTAGTCAAAAAGACAGCTTTGCATATATTACAAAGATACCTTTTAATAATGTATTTCCCTTTTAGAGATTTACCCTTCTTCCCCTGTCTTTTCTAGCATTTTTATCCATGTGCATTTTGCATTCATATTACATATTCCTGTAACATATGTGCAATGCTGTCATTTTTACAACTTAGACCTGTTAATGGCTTGTTTTGGGGCAGAGGGTGAATGGCTTTCCAAGTCCCAAACTCACCTGTTACTGCTGGTTGTAGAATGCACTGCATTGGAAAATTATTGCACAGACAGCTGTATTTTAGATTTTTGCTGTACTTTAAGTTTCTAACACCATTTCTAGGAAAGCTGATTACAGCTGAAATAGAGGTTTCAAGTTCAGATAACTTCTTGTCCTTCCATTTCCTTATTTTGAGTATGGCTTTGGGAATGGAAAATCCAGCAGTGATTTGTCCCTGGTTAGATCTGGGACTGCAATGGAATGGGAGGTCTTGAAGAACTGAGTGTAGGGAAGGGTGAACGTACAAATGTAGCGTGTGTGTTGTTAAAAAAAGTGTTTGCATGTTACATATGTTTTGACTTGAAATAAAAATTAGTACAAGTCATCCCTAGAAGCAAATAATTTTTTAAAAGTACTAAGCACAAGCTTTACATCCCGTGGGCTTTTGCAGTCTGTATCTCACAGGCATAGAATTTAATGGCGAAATCGTGAATGAATCCGAGATTCAAATTTCTTTCTCTGCTACAGATGACTGAGCCAGAGGAGCACAGGGCAATTTTCAAGTCTGAAGTTTGGCCCTACATGTGTGTATTTTCTTACTGTTTCTTTTCATCAGGATTCATGTTTAGTGCCTAGAGGTTTAAGATTTCTGCCCATTCCCGGTTTTGTTAGCATGATTGAAGCTAGCAGGGAGCCAAAGAGATGAAGAGCTGCTGAGATGAATTACATATGTAAAAAGTCACACCAATGACAGCTCTGTCATCATCTCCTCCTCTCTTTCAACAAACAGACCAAATTATATAATCAATGTATATAAAGAAATTGCTTCTTTCTACTTCTTTCAAGTAGTTTTGTGTGGAAGAGGTCTACCAACATTTATGTGAAACACATAAATTTGCTCTGGCTGTGTTCTGCTGCTATGTTACCAAAAGTGAGGGTGTTGAAATAGCTTGTGAAATTCTACAGGTTGTTCTCCTGTCTGGTTAAACGGTAGTTTCTGACTTGCTGAAATGCATGGCTGTGCCATGGGAGAGTGGAGGCTCCTTTACTGTTATTTTGGTTGTGCGCAGTATGTATTCATGAAACAAAGGTAATAAAGGCTATGTGACCTAGCTCACTGTGAAAGCCAGGTCTACAAGTTTCATAATGTTGAAAACTGCAAGCCTCTGGAAGCCACTAGTGTAAATTGTAACATAAACTTCACCTCCATCTTCTGTTTGTTTGGATTCACAGTTTTCTTTTCGTTGGAAGCATGTGTTACATTACCTTTACTTGAGTTTAGAGCAGGAAAGGACTTCCCTGAAGTCAGCAGATCTTTGCCATGGAGCAGATGTAGGTTATGGCCTCCTGTACCCTGTAGTAATCAGTACATATGCTGCTGCTGTAACACAATATGTTGCTGGATGCCAGAGTAAAATAATAACAGTAATAATAATAATAATAATGACAACAACAACAACAATAATAATAACAACAACCACCCCCCAGTACAAGGCTTGAATACTACGGTGGTGCTTAGGTTGATGACATAGTTAATCACTGTCTTTCATCTGTAATGATAGTATAGGTTAATGTAATGTTGGAGAGATGAGTAAAGTGGTTAGTTGTACAGTTAAACCTCAGAAATATTGTGTGTTCAGTTCCAGACAACTCCAATAAAGCGAATATCTCAATAAAGTGAGTAACACAAATTTTTTGGCTTCACAGTACATATAAAAGTTATGTTTACACTCTACTGTAGTGTATTAGGTGTGCCATAGCATTATGTCTAAAAAAAAATGTACATACCTTAATTAAAAAATACTGTCTTGCTAAAAAATGGTGCAATATAAAATGCAATATCTGCAGAGTGCAATGAAGCAAAGTGCAATAAAATGAGGTATGCCTGTACTTTGTTTAAATAAAAGTTTATAGATAAATGTGGATAAGCGTAAGCTGGACATAGCCAAAGTGACAGGAGAGGTGAAATGACTTGAGTAGCAATATCCTAAATGGATAAAAAAGTAATAGTATTACATATGTATAGAATAGGAGGATCCTTTCATCTTAATGAAAGATGCTCAGGACCTGAGTAGGGAACTAAAAAATTAGTTGAAAACTGAAAAAAATTGAAGAAAGCACTATCACAAATTCTGCAGTGAGTAAATAAAGAAGAAAAAAAACAACTGTTGAAGAAACTATTGGGAAGGAAAAAAGTACTGAAAAACAAAAAAGTAAGAACTTAAGCTGATAGAGGAACAATGTCACTGATAGTTGGAACCAGAAGGGATTCAACAAGAAAAGGAACACGTGAATTTTTTACTGCTTGTGTGTTTGAGATACCGGTCAGTTATCCAGGGTCTGATTCCTAGAAATATGTAAAATAACAAGGAGATGAAGGAGAAAGGGATATAAAATGGCTGGAGAAAACAATTAGTTCTAGTTCATTCTGCGTTAGTACAGTTCATGCAGAATTCATAAACAAAAAGGAAATCATGATGTAAAATGAAAGAGCAAGCCGATACAAGTTTACACATTTAAAGGACTTGATCAAGTTGGTTTAATGTGTTTAAGAGCTTATTGTATGCCTTCATGCATCTCAGATGAAACACTCATTGATGTGTGCTAAAAGAAAATAGATGAAAGATTCAGATTTTCAAGGCAGGTATTATTTTTTTTTTAGCTGTGAAATCTGACTGCCAATGTATAAAGATTTCCTGTTAAGTGAAAACAGAACAAGCGAAAATGGAGATAAAATCTCTTCCATCAAACTCTATTGTATCAAAGCGTTTAAGCAAAGCCTTCCTTTTGTTTAGTGAATGTTAGTGTTTGAGTCTTAGAGGCAACTTTGGTCCACAAAGTATCATCACCCTTCATTTTTGCCCATATTATACTGTAGTTTTCCCAAGAAAAGTGGAGAGGAAGTAAGAGTGGCTTTAATATCCCCTCAAAATCCTGTCATTGCCATCACGCACTTTAACTCCTTTATACTATGACTTGTGGCTCGTACTATAGGATGCATTGACAATGGAACATCTGTCATTCCCTGGCGCTCCCCTACTAGTCTTTGAATCAGAAGTGTATTTGGTCACAACGGCAGACTGAGTGGTGCTGTTTGGAGGAAACAGTTTTGACTTCTATGCCTGGGTTATTAACAGTGACAGAGGAAATACTGTTAGCATTAAGGAATTTCGTATTTAATAATAACATACTGTATGACTGCTTTAAACATCTAAGGCTACTCACAGTCAGTCTTGATTTCAGGTTGTAAAGGATTGTAAATTATTGACAGAAAGTAGATAGCAGTTAATATGGTAATATTTGCATATATTGCATGCACATTTTTTTTCAATGTTGTAAATGGAGAAGGAGGAACCAGGATATTTATCTCAGAAGTGTCTTAAATTACTAAGGTGCTGGATTTTTTTAGTCAGTAGTGATATTTTTACCCAATCTCCACCCTGGCAATCTTAGTATCTAGGTTAGATATGAGGTGACAAAACAAGAGAACAAGAAAACATTAGGCCTGGGAAAGGGAAAGGACATTTACATAAAGTAAATGAAGGTCTTTGATTGCACTTGGTTACACAAGATAGTGGGTAAGTGTGGTCATTTCTTTGGGTAAGGATTTTATTATTTTGTTTATGAATAGATTTAAAGCACAGATGACTAATGCTATGGCTCAAACTGTTCAAACTTAAAGGAAGGATTTTAAGTAATACAGTTTGATAGAAGCATCTACTAAAATGATTCAAAAGGCTTTTTCTGAATTTCTTTGATCATGTAACTTTCAAAACATTATCAACCTGCTCTTTGGTTCTAAAGTAGGGCATTATCAAAGAACATTTGCTGCATAACATCTTGCTTCCCTGTAGTCAACCAACTGCATCACTTAGTCTTCACTTGGAAAGATACAACGTGAGCAAGTATAGTTTGTCTCAGTTTTTCTTATTTGTTTTTTACCTCCTGAATGTGTTGCCCTAATAGAAAAAGACACACCTCCAGACACTTAGAGGACTGTCATACCATTACCTCCAGGGCTGGCATTCCAGTACTGAGCGAAATGCAATGCTGCCTGTATGGAAAAGTAACATTTGTGTTTTCCGTACACTATGATTTTGGCTTTAGCTGCTTTTGCACATCATTGTATTTCTTTGTGTTTACAGCTCTGTTCTCTCCATAGACTTTTTTTCTATATCATTCTGCACAGCCTAGCATTCTGTAGACCTAACCATGTCTTTGTGACACAGCTTTCTTTGACTTGCTGTCCCCTGGGTTGCTTCCAGCCTCTTGAGAAAAGACGTGTTTACACTTCTTACTGCAGATAGCAGTGAACTTCTGCTTAAGCAGCTAGGTTGATGCTGCTTGTATGTTGTGCAGTTGGAAATAAAAGCCATCTGCAGTAATGACCTCTGTGTCTTGGGTGTTTAATTCATGCATTAAAGAGAAAGCTTTTCTGTGCTTGCTTCAGTTTTGTGATCTTACCACATGAAAGGGATTCTTTGCACTCATGAGATCCCGTGGGCATTGATCCATAGTCTTTATCTGTACATGTAGTTGCTCTAAGAGAATACCAGAGTTTGAAAGCTTGTCCTTTAGTACAATCCAGACTAGCAGGTATGTTTATGTTCTTGGAGGATGTGTTTATCTGATTGCCTGGGTAGATAGCGCCTGTATCCAACATTCAAGCATGCTTGCCAGAGATAGTTAGCTAATCCTGCCTGTCTCCAAACTAAATGAATTGCATTTCGTTTCTTTTCAGCAACAAGGAATTTGGGATTTCTGAAACAGCACATTGGGCTTACATTTGGAAATAATCCAAAACAAGTTTTTTAATTTGTTAGAGCTAGTATGCAAATGGGTGGCTCAGATATGGGTGATTTAGGAAGTGTAGCAGCTATTTTTTATCAGGAAATTGGGGACCACTGTGATTGGGGATATTTTGGCAATTTTCAGGAACCACAAAGAAGCATTTATTTATGCTAAATTACTATGGCATTTGTCGCTTAACAACTAAAACCCAAGCATTAATCAAATGTATTAGTTAAGCCTTAGATGTACAGTACCATGCATCTGATGCTGTATTTTTGGCTCTGCTGGCTGTAAACCATGACAGCCCTTCATTCCTGAGCTGGCATAGCATAGATAGCTCTTTGGCAAGGAAAGCCAGCGGGCGTCACCTTTCTTCTCCAACCTCCAGTATGCATCACTGGTGTTCGTATACACTTTTCCCACTCATTGGGACCAGTCTTGTCCAAAGGATTACATCTTTTTTTTTCATAGGTCAGAACTCGCATATTCCAGCCTATCCATAGGGTTGTTGCCTTCTGAGTGCTGATCCATTCTGGCCTCTTCAGGTGTGTGTTACCTATTTTCAGACTGAGCTACTGTCATCGCATTTTTTCAGGGTGTTGCAGACTGTGTGTGACTGGGTATGATTATCTTAGTCTTACTACTTTAACTTTCAACTCTGCCAAGAACAGATACTACAGAATATTTCAGTTCCTACCCTATGACATGCCCTCTTGTGGTATTTTTGGCGTAGAGGGCAAATGAGATGTGTTGCACAAACAGATCTTGTGCTGCAGTTGAATGGGGATGGCCCTGAAATTATACACACCTCATATCACCTACATCAGATAGCATTACAAAGGTATTTAACTGCAGCGTCAGGTCCTTTCTAATTGAATGGATATCACTTGGGGTTCTTTTCCTTGAAGACTACCCACACATTTTCTTTGAGATCAAATCATGAGGTTCTTTACTGAGTAGACACCTTATAAGTAGCTGAGCAAATGCCTTTGTAATCTATTTAGCTGTCTAAAGTCATCAAAGCCATGAACTTATATCAAAAAAACATTTTGTCTGTGTTAATTTTATAATTGCATGTCTTTTTAGATTAAAGCATAACAAAGAATCTTCTATATGGTCAAAACAACAAAACCATGTCAACTTAGAGTTACTCAGACTTCTGAGCATGTTCAGGAAAAGGCACAATGTGGGATATTTTGCAAACTGTATATACTTGCTTATGCAAAATAATTTGGTGTAAAAAGAATTTTAGGAAGGCTCTCGGATGGGCAATACGTTGACATCACTTAGTTGATGAGACCCCCTCTATTTTGCCACCTCCAAAGTATCCTATGCAAGCATACAGCATGTTGGACTTACCTCTGAACATAGATTGTGAGAAAGGAATGGAGCTCAACATCTGAGTCTCTGAAAGAAAGGAAGATTCTGTACCAACTATCTTTAACTCTACAAAATACAACCCAAGATTTATTTAAGCTGTGGAGAAATCCTGTAATTTCTGCTTTCTTGCTTCACTGAAATGGAAAACAAAATCTTTTCAAAAGCAATCTTTTATTTTATTTGGCAGATATAGCCAAGTTCTGCCATAATGGGGATTAAATTTCCAAAATGTAGTTTGTGATCACATGGTACAACTCCTTGTTTGAAGAGATAGATGGTATATATGTGTCAACATCATGGCTTGCATATATTATAGTCAAAGGTATCTTCCTTCATTTGGTTGTCCGTCTCTGGGGCTGTAGCATGAGTAGCAGTCTAGAGCACAAGTATCAGGTTTCATAATATGGTATTCCAATCTTAATGTAAAGCACAGACAAAAGTTTTTGTTTCTTCATTTCTACCCTTTGGGATAAAATGTGAGAATTTTTTCTGAGCAGTGAAGAAGCATGCTCTTCTGGCTTGTTAGTCACTAAGTCTTATGAAACACTGCAGGACTTTAGAAAAGATTTCCCATTATCCTCTGCTTCAACAATCCTCCATATTAAACATAAGGCTTCTTGGTTATTGTTAAATGTTGCAAAGTGTGAATCAGAAATCACCACTTTTTCCAACTAAGTTCTTTGAGAATTTCTGAAAGAGAGTGTGTCTTCTATGAATTAGATGCACCACTGTAAATTTGGTTGTTCACTAATCAGCTCTGTGTATGAACATAAATCTCATAAAACCCTTTGGGATCTTTTTCATAGGATCATTGCTTCACTGAAGCTGTGATAGCCTAAGACATGAAGGCAGTATATATTACACAGTAAATATTTCCTTTGCTTTGTAAAGAAATCTAACCTGCTCAGTGTTTGCATGTCATTACTCTGCTTACAGCTGTTCATGAGCAGTGTTGCTCTCTCAGCTCTGGGAACAAACAGGTTTGGGCATGCATGGGAATGACATGGTTCGTTCCTGTCTGTTTTGCAAGCCAGAATTGTGGAAGTATCTTCCATTCTTGGCTTGACTGTTATTCTCTGTAGCAAGCCTTATTTTCCCAGGCAGATTGTTGGAATATGCTAATGAGCCTGCAAAGAATATAAAATATGTGCTCCCATGGCTCCTGTTCTATAATTCAAAAGCTACTTCTTGCGGCAGAGCCAGGTATAACAATCTAAAGCAATCTGAGATCATTTGCTATGCCATTTGCATCTCCACACCCAGAATGCATCTAGTTTGCCATTGTCTGGCAACAGTAGTGTTGGCTAAGACCTGGATATTAAAATAAAGATTTGGACTGATGTACTTTTTTGATATGCAGTTGTTTTCCTTCCATAATAAACAAACGCTAATAGCTTCTTCTGAAGTAGAACGCAATAAACTAGAAAGCAAATGGATATCCATAGTATGCTGCTCAATAATAATCTTCTTTTCAGAATTAGGTAACTTTACAATGTTAGTTTAAACCATAGCTACTGCAGTTAGGACTCTATATGCTATACATAATTTCCTTCCATTTTACTGTGCACCAGCTTCCTTGCATAGAGTGAATTCTTGAAGAAAGTGGTCTTTGGAGGCTCACCAACATCATCTATCATTTTTGTTTCGGGGAAAAAAGAAAATGATTGCTCAGATACAACTCTCCTTTCCCATGCCACAAACATTACCTCCAGCATGGAGACCTGCCAAGTTGTGTGTTGACCTTAGGATCAGAGCAGCCTGTGTCTCTTAATTTTAACTTTATGCCTCTAGAATAGATATGACCTGCTTGATTGCATATCAGCGGGCTTGCTGTCCCAGCTTCTTCCCTCTTCTGGATCTGTGATACCTGGGAAGAATGTAAACAAAGGGAGAAGGTGTGGCTATTCCCACCACAGTTCCCTTAGCCTTCTCAAGCCACAGCTGGATATTATAAGGTATTCAAATAAAATTGTGAAGTAGACAGTGACTTTTTTCATATTTCTACAATACTAATTTAATCACAAAATAAGTACTCCATGTGCTTTCCACTAGTACATTCTTGGCTGTACACAGCCAAGCAAATGTTGCGTAAGACTTTGTCTTTGACAAATTTGCCATATTTCTAAATGGAAAATAGCTCAGTGATTTTAATGACAATATCCTGTGTCAACTGAGCTTAATTCTTTAGCATCAGTACTCCATTTTTAAAAGAAAATTTCCAATGGAAAATTTCTAAGTTTTTTATTATGGTATTTCCTAGAAATAATTTGCACAGCTCAGTTAAAAAAACACATGTTCAATAAAATCAAAGTCACAGTGGGTGTTTGTACTTCTGTGGTTTCACAGGAAAACTTGATGACTTTGCTTTTTGTTGGTTTTGTAGATCTACTGTGCTTTTTTTTACAACGTACATGTTATTAAGGGCCGTTTCTCTGCTTGGTAGAAAACAAAATTCACAACTTGAGCAAACTGGCAATGTAGTTCTTATTTTGTTACCTATTTCAAAGTGTGAAGTCATTTTTGGTAGAAAAAAAATGCTTAAATATTTCTTAAGAAGCAGCATTAAACTTCATATATGAAGTATAATGAGTATTTGGTATTAACCAGATCCAGTGCCTTGTGCTTCCACACTGTGAAAATTACAAGGTATGTTATTTTCTTCACTGATCAAGATGAATTTGCTTACATTTTAACTCTTCACCAACTTGTAATGTTGTAGAAATTGTTATTTATAAATGTTGTTTATAAGACCCTTCCCTTAGCTGGGCTGAAGGCAGCAAGTGCATGCTAGTTATGCTTGTCCCCAGAAAGTCTGTCCGTGCAAATCAAGTTCGTTGGAGCACCCATATGCACTGGCACAAGGAAATAGCTTTCTTAGAGAGAAATAAAGAGGTATCAGCTTTAGTTGTTACTATCAGGAGTTTTATCTTTCATTTTCCTTATTGCCTATTCTCCTTGTAATTCCCACACCTTGGCTGCCTTTTATAGTATTATTTGAACTGAGTTTGCTACAAAATGGACCAGATCACAAACTCATATGAATCATACTTGTTCCTTAAAATGAGTTAGAGAGCTGGACTTACCTGTTCACCATCTGCTTCTTCACTTGGTGCACATGGAGGAGCGCTTCTGCTAAACACATTTACTTGAGTTTTTTGTTCAAGTCCCTAATATATCATTGATCATTCACAAAACATTTTCTTTGCTCTGTTAACAATTTTAATTGAATAGGTGTGTCTAATCTTATCCCTCCAAATGTTCTTCAGAAATGAAAAGAGACAATTAGAAGATTCATTGCAGGAATTGAGTGCTGTCTGTAGTAGAGTTCTGATATAATAGTATCTTGTGAATAAACCAGAGCGAGTGTCTGTTGAAAAAAAACTGCTGTAACCAGCCCTGAATGTACCACATGTTTCAGTTAAGAGTGTGAATAAGTCTGTCATGTAAATGAAAGCAGAATTCTTTTCAGGGATGACTGTCTTTCTATATTTCAGATAAAGCTATTTATTAATATGGCATCTGCAGTTAAGGGTATCTTCCAGTTACACGTAACTTTCATAGATGTTCGTTAATAATGATTTTGTCTCTCTATGCAATGGCGTTAGAAAATGTTTCTCCAACACTTCTAACATTAGGATACGTGTAGCTTACAGTCAAAGTGCAGTAGGTTGAAAAAGAAGTGTGATATTTATTAGGTCTAATTGTGCATAATTTTGAAAGCTGTTTGACACCTAAGAAGAGAGAAATGTTTTCACACTTTTAATATTCAAACATGGCACGCTGTCTTCACACCAATAATGCTGCTATATCCTATTATGTGACCTTCTCTTTAGTTTTCAAGCTTCTCATTTTTATTAGTTTATATCTTAGAAATTAATAGATACTGTGCTTAAAGACTTTTTAAGGCATTAGATTTTTCTGCATTTGTACTATTTTACTATGTGTTAAGTAAGGCACAGTTGCTTTCAGAATTAATGTGCTTTAACATCCTTCTTGAACTGAAAATTAAAATTATCACAGAATAACAGAAACACTAGGTTGGAAAAGACTCACAGGATCATCAAGTCCAACCATTCCCATCAACCACTAAACTATGCCCCTCAGCACCTCATCCACCTGACTCTTAAACACCTCCAGGGAAGGTGACTCAACCACCTCCCTGGGCAGCCTGTTCCAGTGCCCAATGACCCTTTCCGTGAAGAATTTTTTCCTAATGTCCAGCCTAAACCTCCCCTGGCGGAGCTTGAGGCCATTCCCTCTTGTCCTGTCCCCTGTCACTTGGGAGAAGAGGCCAGCACCCTCCTCTCTACAACCTCCTTTCAGGTAGTTGTAGAGAGCAATGAGGTCTCCCCTAAGCCTTCTATTCTCTATGCTAAACAACCCCCATTCCCTCAGCTGATCCTCATAAGACTTGTTCTCCAGCCCCTTCACCAGCTTTGTTGCTCTTCTCTGGACTCAACATCCTTCTTGTGGTGAGGGGCCCAGAACTGAACACAGCATTCAAAGAGCGGTCTCAGCAGTGCCGAGTACAGAGGGAGAATAACCTCCCTGGACCTGCTGGTCATGCCATTTCTGATCCAAGCCAAGATGCCATTGGCCTTCTTGGCCACCTGGGCACACTGCTGGCTCATGTTCAGTCGCTGTCAACCAACACCCCCAGGTCCTTCTCCTCCAGGCAGCTTTCTAGCCACTCTTCTCCTAGTCTGTAGCACTGCATGGGGTTGTTGTGCCCCAAGTGCAGGACCCGGCACTTGGTCTGGTTAAACCTTATGCCATTGGTCTCAGCCCAGTGGTCCAGCCTGTTCAGATCCCTTTGCAGAGCCTCCCTACCCTCTAGGAGATCGACACTTCCACCTAGCTTAGTGTCGTCCGCAAACTTGCTAAGGGTGCACTCAATGCCTTCATCCAGGTCATTGATAAAGATATTGAACAGGGCTGGACATCTATTATTATGTTCACATCTATACGGAGTAATAGTTGTAAAGAAAAAAATTCAAATTTCAAAGTGTATATACAGCTGAGGTTCTATTATTATTCATTGTACAAATTAGACTTGTATGCCAGATCATTAAGTGTTGGGGTGTGTTTTTTTGTAGAAAAGCTCAGGGTTTCCTTCTATGTAAGGAATCCACTGAAGTATTTATTCAAAAATCAGGGGAAGAAACTAGTTAGAAGATGTCACATCTTCAGTGAAGAATGGGACGAGAAAATCATGTAAGAGAAAGGATGCAGCAATGGATGCAGAAATACAAAAAGGAAAGGCATCACTATATTACTACTATTGATGAAAATGTCGTCTTAATTAGTGAAGCCTGTGGAACAATATAAAGTTGTGCTAGTCAACAGAAAAACTTCTTTCCCTGTCTTTAATGATCCCAGAAATTTTCCTATAAGCCTTTTTTTTCAAAACTGAAAATAGTGAAAGGTTGAAAAGGTTATAGCACGTTCAGAAAGTACGAGAAAGCAGTTAATTTTGGAGTATTTAAAAAAACGCATCAGTTTGGGTACATAGTGAGTGGTATAGGGTGGGCTGAGAGGAATCAGCTAAGGTCAGAAGGATGAGGGAAAGGGATGAGATGGAGGGGACCAGCGGCGGAAGGAAGAAAGAGCAAAACTTTTTGATGGAAAACTCCCAGATTTCTTAGGGCTACCTGCAGTCCTAGATTTGTCAGTCATGACACTGACTGTCTTCAACAAACACTAGATGGAAACCTTAACTGTTTTCGGAGAATAAAAATATTGAAGCAGGAATCTGTCAAAATTTAGCATCCAATATACTGAAATAAATATCAGATTCCCACGTAGACTGTCAGAAACATTTAGTGAAATGTAGCACCACTGAACAAAAAAATCCAGACCTAGTAGGTGTGTACAGTGGACAGCATAAATTGCATGACCAAATGTGATCTCAGAAACCCCAGTTAAAAATTGCATAATTATGAATTGGAGAAAAATTAGAAATCCTCTATCTTCAGTTTGAAGACTTAACATGGAAAGGGTGTTCCCTTCTTTTTTCTTTGAAAGACAAATCTTTTGTGCTTCACAACAGGAATATCAACTTTGTAGTAATAAACCACTAACAAATAAATGGGATTTGCCACAGATTCCAGGGGACCATGAGAAATATTGCCTGCGTAGTTATTTGCTGAAGCAGATATTAAGTGATCCATTTCTACTGCTGGTTTCCAGGAGATGTTTTAATACTAGTCTGTGACAGCTCATACTTAAAAAAAAGAAAAGAAAAAAAAGAAAGAAAGGAGTCTTAGTAATGAAAGAAAAAATATAGAAGGGACTTATTTAGACCACATAAGTATGAAGAATATCTTGGTTAACAGGAGCACTAAATAAAGTGGCACCAGGGGGAGTTCAGCAAATATAAAAACGATGTTCTTCTTGGGTAGCCTGTGGACTAAACCACAATATTTAATATCGCCTCTTCTAAACATAAAAACTTAATGAAAAAAACTTGTATGAAAGTCTAGAAGAGGTTGTGTTAGGAACGTGTGTGTTTTCACCCCCCATTCTCATGTTAGACAGATAGCTTTCAGTTATTTTCCTATCACAGAATTGCCATATCAGATATAGATATCAAATATATTCCTATTAAAAAATGTAGTTGCCAGGAGGCAACTAGAAAAGAATGGGAAAGATCTTAAATAGCTGCTTGATATTCATTTATGCAGTGCTGAAAAGCCATATAGAAAATCTAGGAAGAAATTATTGAGAGTCCCATAAAAATAAGTAAGATTTGTTATTACAAGGAAATTCTTCTTATATAATACTCATTCCACACTCCATTTGATACAATTTCAATACTGTTCTATCTGAATTTCATTATTTCATGGTTAAGAGAGTTCTGAAGCTAAGCCCAGTAAAGGTTGGGTGTGTCTGTACCTTTCCGCAGGATCAGTTGACTTGAACTTACTGAATTCTCAGGCCATCATAACAGAAAGGCACTGTTACAATTATTATTTTTTTTTTTTGTCTGTTGCTAGCAGAGAACCATCTAATGTTTTGCATCAGACAGTTTTGCTGTAATAGATAGTGTGTTTTATTTATCCAACTAGCTTCTGCCTAGAACAAGGCAGAATAAAGCTACATTTTTTAAAAAAGGTTTTAACTTTCTGCACTGAGAGTGGATGGAGCCTGTCATTGGGACAGGGCTGGTTCTCATCTCTGAATGATTAGCAGCTTCTCAGCTGGGAATAATCAGCAGAATGAAGTACATCTGTTCCATCTCTCCAAAAGACCATCAAGGTTTATTCAAGAGTCAAGGGTGTGGAGTAGAATGGGTCCAGCAGAAGTTTCTGCTTTAGGGAAAGATGATGTAGTTTTTGTGGGAGACCCTGGTGGGAAGATTTCTGGGGTAAGCAGACTGAAACTGAAATAATCTTTGAATCTTCTCTTTTGTAATTTTGAGTTTGGGTATTGGTTGGTTGGGAGGAGGATGGGTGTAATCGAGATATTTCCAGTTTCACAGTCAATTCATATTACTCTTTCTCTGACCTTTGTTCAAGAACAACGTATATTCTGTAGTTATGGCAGTAAGAATGGGAATTCTTTTTCTCAGAGGGTCTCTGTTAGTTCTCTGTCCATTGTCTAAAGATTGTTTTGGTTCTCGTCTTTGTAGATTAATTTTTTTCTAATACTCTGTATATTAGGAGTTTCTACTTTGATCTGAAAACTAATTTCAAACATTGAAACCAGTAGATATTCTATTTCCCAAGAGTAGAGCAGGAGAGATTAAAAAGAAAACAAACCAGTATGTTGCTGAGGGACCAAGGTGCTCTTACCTAACTAATCAGTATTCAACCATTAATTCTGTTCATTTCCAGTAAACAAAACACATTTCTTAAAAGATGCAGTTAAAAGGTATTCACATACCCACACAGCCTGTAAGCAATATCATGACTTGTGAATTGAATTAGTCTTTTTGTGGAGTTCTGTTTTTCCTTGTTTCCTGACTTGTGTTTGCATAACTTATAGCAAGAGTGCACTGACAATGCACTTCACTTGGAGGCCTCCTTCTTTTTTATCTGGCATAACAGTGACCAGCAGTGCCTGAAAACAATGTGTTCTCCGTTTTGTACATGATATGGACTTTTCTTTCAAAACTAGGTTTTCGTCATTGGTACTTGGCACTGATATGCTGTCGGGGTGGTAGTGATGGGTAGTTCAATGTGGAAATGAATTTGAAAGTGCATGATGTTACCTTACAAGGTTTAGAAGCAGAGTTGCCTGGGTAGATTATACTCTGCCACCAGCATTTTACATATTATAGTAATAAATGCAGATGCTCCATCTTTATCTCTATTACACACACTGACATCTGCCATGAGTATTATATTTGCTGTCTCAAAAATACCTTTTTCTAGCACCCTCAATGGTGCACAGCTACATTCTGAAATGAGTTTTTTTCCGCATTAGCCATATTTATTAATGACTCCAGCAGAACTTTATTCGCATTTACTAATTCAGAGGTGCTCACCTGCAGCATATTGTAATTCACGTCACTCCAGGGAAACTGAATCTCAACATTTATGGATAGATACTGTTGCACCGAATGTGATGGATGTGGATATAGATTCTCTGTACACAGAATAGGCTGCAGTAAAAGCAAGTATTCTGTCTTGTACTGAATGTGATGAATGTAAGACTTGAATGCTTGGATACTGAAAATGCACATTGTTTGAATAGACAGGTGTACTGTAGCCACACTTCTGATCTCTGCTGCATACCTATCCTCACCAGTCATTTTTTTGGTGCCTGCTGTGTGCCAGATTGCAAATCTAGTAGAGGGAGAATTCAGTGTGAATCTAAAATGCAGAATTTCTGGGCTGCTAATTGAAACAACACAGGAAATATCAAGGAGCATCTGTTACCTATGCTCACGTATTTTAAAATTGCAAAGGCAAGAAAAATTTCATTCTTTCATTAGTTTTCTGGCCTTTGGTGTTAAGAAATAAATATAGAATATTTGTTGGTGTTCAGACTTCATTTCCTTGAAGGGATTGTTGTTGCAGCTGCCTTGCAGCGATGCAGGATACTCTCTCTGCTTTTTGCACTTCCCTGCTGACTGTGTTGAATGTGAAGGGACCGTTATTGATTGGTCGTGGTCTGGAGTTGCTTCAAGTTTCTTACAACTCAACAGTCTGGAACTGAGCAATTTTCCTTGGAAAACGCCAGCATAATCTCTCTTGCAGCAAGAGGAGACTTGATAACATGAAGCTGTGTGATCTGGTGGACTGAACAAAGGACTGCTTTTGTCTCTGACATGGGCTTGTTTTTGTAGTGTTTTCAGAGTTGTACCAGCCAAACCTATCACGCTGTATAGCCAGAATGTAGAGAGGCTGAGTGAGCACTTGCAATTTCCACGGGAAGCAATGAAAGCATAGCAACTCTGAGAAAAGCACGCAGGTTTTAATTTAGGAAAGTAAATAGAGATTATGGGGCTATTTGGGAATGGAAGACTGATCTAGAATCAATATCTGTAGCCTTTGAGAAAGAGCTTTAATTATGGTTAAAATCCAGGATGGAGCAGAAAGTTGAGTACAAAAAGGATGTGTAAGCAAGGAATGGCAGACTTCAAAGAGGAATTATATGTTCTTATTCCCAGCCATCCTGAGAGTTTTCACACTGTCCATTTGCATGCTCTTGCCAACCAGGTGTCTTGACCCTTTGAAGGTAAAAATGGCCCTAACAGTGGACTAGTGTTAGCATGGAATTTGAAGAAGAAAAAAGGTTAAGATATTGATTCAGAATAGAAAAGGGAGTTGCAGAAGCTTACCTGCTCTGAAAAAGAATCTCTGTTTTATTACATAGAGTAGACTGCAATTTTCAGTAACGCATCTCTGCTACTTTTCTGACTTGAGTTTCAGCAGTCATGTCTGATAAAATACTAAGAAATTACTTTTAAGGCCCTCAAGGGATGATGAGGGACTGTTTGGATTTAGTGTTTATTAATAGAGTATGAATGTCAAATCTAAAAAGGCAGCTAACCAAAAATGCCAGGAAGATCCACCTGACACACAGAATGCGAATGCGGGTTAGCTGCTTAAAGTATTTGTAATAATAATAATGATGATGTAAATCTCATTGCAGTGTGCAGTGTAACACCGTGTTTCAATGTGGCAGTGTTTTTCATGTTGTTCCTGACAAAGCACGTGATCATGCATCCCTACAACACAGAGTACTGAGTGGAAATGTCTCATGACATATCAGTTGTCTTAACAGGTCTGCTACCTTGTAATTCTTCCTTCTGCCTTTAAAGCAAAGGCCTGGTACGTGTGTCTTTTTCACTGTCCCACTGCTTTTCATATTGCTATTTGAAAGAACTGTTTGGGTTTTCAGAGTGTCCCTCCATTTTAGGAACAGACTGTGCTTTCTGAATAGCACAATTGTGAATTTAGATTTATGCTCTGGTGAAATGGGTTGGAAACATCAGTATATGTTTGGGTTTTTTTTAGGAGAACAGCAAAAGACTAAGTGGGGACCATGCGAGTCAAGTACACAGGGATAAGAAGTTGCATGAAATTTTTCTTTCTATACTCTTCAAATTTGTGTAAGCGGGTGTTAACAGACTAATTTGTACTATGCATGTGCAAAAGGATAAACTTCTGCTGACCTCCCCTTAATTGTTTATCATAATTTTTTAGTGCATAACCTTTGAAGCCTAAACGATGAGATAGCATGGAGTGTTTTCCCAATGATTTCTTCACTAAAAGTCTGATGGTGTAGTGTGTATCTTACTTGTGGCATTCAATGTAAACTTCAGAGTTGCAGATTTAACAGGTCCTGCTGAGCTAGAAAAGAGACTTTAGGGTATGAAGGCTTTCTGTGATAGGCTCGAACAGATATGCAGCTATGTTTAACTTAATGTAAATATTGGGACTGACTTCCAAATCACCAAACCAAAACTAGCCCCCAAACTCAAAAAAAACCCCAACCAACTTCCTCCTACCATCAGCTTTTTTTCTAGGTAAAGAGCAGATGAATTTATTCAGGAAAGAGAATTTCTCTTGGGAATGTAGGATGGATTCTTGCTGTGAGAAATGAAAGTGTTTGGGCTTTTTTTTTCATCTATATAAAAGAAAGTAATATAAACATAGGAGAATTTTTGCTTTTCAAAACCAATCAATGAAAAGTGATTTTGCATACAGCATACATTTGTTTTAATGGCTTAGTCTGTGTGTATAAGGAGTACATGCTATTAGTAATAACTGTGCAGAAGAAAGATCTAGGGAAATATATTTGGTAAAAGTAGTTCAGTAGAACTGTTTAATGATTATGCAGTTAAACTTTCATAAATCTCATGATGTTTTCTGAGCTACTTTAACTTTCCAGTGTAAAAGAGATATTTGAATTACTTGTTTTAAATTGTGTTTACGTAGTGCCCCATGGAAAGAATTTTGCCTAAGACTTCAAAGAGCAAAACTAGAAACAGGAACAGTCCCTCTTTTCAATAAGAATTAGAGTAAGTGCTGATTTGTCTACAGAGATTTGCAGCCATAAATGGCTGTCATTATTAAGAAATATGTAATCCATTGTAAGCTGCATTTTTTGATAAAGTTTGAAATTGACAGTTCAGCATGTGAGATACAGTATGAATTTTAAGCAAGAGTGCAGTGGGAGACCAGGCTGCAGAAAGCTGAGTGGGGAAACATTAGCGCTTTTGTCTGTTGTTTAGAGATTGTGCTTTTGAAGCAAAATACCTGGATATCTAAACACACTGGGAAAGAAACTTTTGTGTTAAATGTAATATTATTAACCTAAAGTGCTTTCTGTATTTTTAGTAAATTATTGTTTTATTTATTTTCTTCTAATTGTGCTTGGGACTATTTAAAATGCATATCTAATGTGCTTTTATTCACACCATAACAAAAAAAAAATCCCCGAGGTGAAAATCTCTTACCTTTCGACAGGGTTAGGCATCAGAAAACAGAGAAGTAGAATCTCTTAAAACTTCATTTCCAGTAATGCTTTAACCATAGTTGCTAAATACAGTTCACTATCTCTTTACTACTGAAACTTTCAAGCTGTTTTATGACAGCTGTTGCAGTCTGTGTTTTATGCACATATGCAGTTTGATAAAAGAGAAAATTGCAAAACTGGAGAAGGTGAATTTTGCATTGATTGACCTTGGACTCTTTATTGGTTAGTGAAGGAACACTCCTTTGAAGTGCAAAAGCAGTCACTGTGTTTAAAGACTTGGACTGCACAAGTGGGAAAACAATCTCTGGGATATTTTTCATTGAAAAAGTTGATCTGTGAGTGATAATCAAAGAGCAAGCCATCCAAGAGTTTCTTCTCCTCATGTTCTTCTAAATACTCTCTATTCTTCTTCCGCATTCCTTGCGCTGCACTTTGGCATTTGGATATTAATGCCATCTCATATGGCGACAATAAGGCCAATTCAGTGCCCTTCTGTAGGACATTCGGCTGCATGTCCTGTTACACGTAAGGGATTAATTAAATAGCTGTGAATAGCGTATTTGAGACAGAAAGGTCACTGTCAGCACTTTGTATGTTTATGCTAACCAGTTATGTTAGGAGTATAAAATGATGCATTAAGCATAATTAAACATAAATTTGAGATACTTCAAAGTAGAACCGGTTGTTGTCAATTAATTGACTTGGTGGTGTTTTGTGTAAATGGTTCACTTCAGAGTTTGTTAACAGCAGAGTATTTTCGTATTTTTTGACAAGGTATTTATTTTCTTAGCAGCCTGATTCAAAGTCTTCTTTTCAGGTGTCCATTCTTTGGTTGTATTATTGTCTTTGGAACCACTTTATATCTGTCTGTATTATTGACCCGTATCTACTCTAAAAAAGAAAAAAATACGTTCATAAAAATACAATGTCTGAAGTCCCTTTTGGAAAAAGTCTTATCTCAGTTGCTACCATTGTGTAATGCAAAGATGGGCATAAGACAGGCAAAGAAAAGGGAGAGAAGGGTAAAACCTACTATACCTATGTGCTGATGAGAAAGCAGACTTCTGCTATTTGTCCGTGTTTTGGCCATGTTTACCACACTGTGGTGTTCTCTTCCTGCTTTATTGTCTTGTATGGTGCTTGGGGCAAGGGGAGCAGAGAGTTGGGGCAGAACCAAAACCTTCTACAATTTGTTTACCTGCCTTGGTCTGATTTTACTGCAAACACCACTAAATCTCTCTTGTCTGCTCTACTCCACTGCTGCAACCTCTTCTGGGGCATGTTACCCGCTTACTAGCCTTAGGTTGAGAGGTTAAATAACACATGGTCTCCAGTGAGAATGGAAAAACTATCTTCTTCATGGTCCCATATGCACCAGGCTGCTTCTGCCTGTGTCCTTTCGTGTGCCCCAGGATGCCTGTGTGAAGCTGCAGTTACCAGTGTAGCTTCTTCTGTAAATCTTCATTGGCAGATTGGCTGCAAATTACAGCCCCTCTTGGACACTGTCTCTGTGTTAGAAACTGGATGCTTTCCCTTTGGTCGTTGCTGATATAAATTGTAGATCACTATTCTGGGCATTGTAAGAATGGATAATACATGGCAGTCCTTGTCAGAAAGAGTTATCAGTCCAGATTATTTTGTGGGTAAATGATGAGGCAGTAGACTGCTAATGCACAAATTGTTCAGGCACATGGGAAATATTTAAGTACTATTGTCATGATGTTTTCTATGCTCAATTTACTGGTATTATGTCATACTGGTGAGTTCATTACCAGGCCCTCTCATATTGCTCTGTATTCATAATAACTCACACAGTTTAGTTTGTGTGCTTTTCTTTGAAATTATTTTATATTTATAGTGAATTCTTTTGGGTTAGTTTTTCTAAAGAAATTGAGAGCGCTGAAATTCTAACTGTTTAGGAAGGTTGTTTGCCTCAGTTTTTAATGTGTGCAGATGAAGATATTTGTTAGGTGTATTCAGCTGGCTTTTTCTCACAGCGACAGTTTATCACGGTAGTACTGCAGGGTAGGACTTTAATTGCATTCATTATATTTGGCGGAGCAATGGTTAGGATAGCCTCTAAGGATTAAAACTGTTTATCTGGGTATGAAGAATCATTTGGTAATCTGCCAGAGCGCTCTTGTTTTAAGGGGAGGTTTTCCTGTCAAACTGAAGAACCACTCAGATAAACAGACGTTCTGTGCAGCTATCTGTTGTGCATGAAGTCATTAGCTTAGGGCACCTGTATTTCAGAACACTTGGGTCACCTGGTCTGCATCAGATACCTACGCTTGTGTATTAAACATTTTATTTCAATCCTTGAGGACATTCTTTCTTATCATATTACCAGTACATCATCAGAAGTTGTTTTAGACTTTATTTTCATGGTTTTCCTCTTCAATTGATAAACGAGTCTCTTAACAAGAACAGCTCATTCAGTGCAGAGTAACTAGGAGCTCTTATTGTCTGTAAAGCAGGAGCCACTTATGTAGAGCTGTTCTTCATCTTCTGGAATTTCATAGGTTACCCAGAAGTATAATTTCAATCAAAAGAAATTCATAATACATGCAGTCAGTGACACAAAATATGCGTTCACCTTTTTTTGTGCTAGGGAAAGCAAAGAATTAAAAACAATCTACCAAAGCAAGGAAAAAAATAAATATGAGAACTAAAGTAGGTGTATCATTAAGTAATAACTAAATTAATAATTAAGGTAATGGTGATTATTTAATAGTTCATTTTGGGTTTCTGTCTGTTTTATACTCCATTGAACAGAGGGAAACGTGCTCTACTCCCATCCAATGGGAGATGATTTTGGTAGTTTTATAACTTTAAACACCTTTTTGGCAGAGGAGGACAGCATATAATATTAAAGAGTAATGAACTTCACTTAATAAATCTGAACTTACTTTATTGAGTACTGCTGATAGATAAGCAAGTTATACCTTTATACGTATAAATTTGCTCTTGTAGGAAGGTTCTGCAACAGTGCATGATCAGGATCTTAAATTGCCAGCAGAAGGCTCACTGGAAAAATATTATTTCATTTATGGTTTTATGCCACGTCTTTGATGCACCATGTAAAATTAAATTTTATCTCTAGACAAGACCTAAAACATTTCCAACAGTTCACTTAAAAGGGTGGGGAAAAAAACCTGAGTGTGTTAACTAAGAAGATGACATATTGCCTGAGGCAGTCTGCTTTTCTCTTGGCTCTAGGAGGAATTTGCTGTCTCCTAAAGGTCTAATTCTTTATAAGTGGTTTGGGTTTTTTTCTTATTTAAATAATACGTAGCTGTCCTCCTCTCCTGTATTTTATGAGTGCCAGTTGCAAAACCAAAACAAGAATAAAAATAACCCATATTTCTGGATAAGGAGAATCATCTGCTAGTCTGTCTCATCTTCGATTTAAGTACAGGATTTGATCCACGTAGCTCTGGGGAGCATTCTGATCCTGAAACAACTGGAATTCATAACAGAAAATTGATATGGTTTTAAAATGTGGGAGGTTTTGTGTCTCACGGTGCTTTTCATTGAGAAAATGATAATTGAATAAAGTTTCAGTAGCATTTGAGTGGTTAAGCTGTCATGTCCAGCAGAAAGAATCCTCACAGCTGTCCGCCCAAGCAAAGGAATTTTTCTCCAAGTTTATGTAGGGGCATGTTGTACCCCAGGTCTCAGCTTTACAAGTGTATTTATGTACAATGAAATGTAGTCTCCTTCATGGCATGTGAACAATAGAGAAAGGCAAAAAATCCTAATCCATCAGCCAAGAAGTTTTTCGCCGGAAAAGTGAACGAGTTTTGAATATAGTGACTTCACGTGCAGTACGCCTTTCTATTTAATAGGCAGTCCTAAGGACGTTAATTTCAGAGTGTGCAGCTAATCAGAACCCTGATGTTGGAAAATCACCATGGGAATGTCTACAAATAATAACCATTTCTGCATAAATTAAAATATAAATGAACTTGTACATAAATGCTGTCATCAACTTTAATGTTGAAAATGCTGCTAAGCTTTAATGTGTTTTTCTGTCCACTTAGATATTCTGCCCTGATTCGTTCTCAGGCATAATACCAGGCCTCAGCATCTGTTTTGACCTTGTATAGAAACTGATCCAAAGCCCACAGAAGTCTTCCCGAGTTGTGAAATTTGGATCTGATATCCATCTTATTTTACTGAATTTTTTTTAATGAGGATTATTGGGGTTGAAGTTTACTTCCTTGCATGCCACAGAGAAAGCATTTTAATTAGGAATTCTGTGGTGTTTTTCTCAGCTTTGTTTTCTGTGGCACCTTCCCATTCCCATGAGTTGAGCCTAAGGTTGGAAGAGTGTGGGAATAGGTCCATGTGCCATATACAGGTGCCTCTGAAGGTTATGTAGGTGGATAGATGTATGAGGCAGGCCAGCAAAGCTGGAGGCATCTATGATCACAAATTCTACACATCACTCATGTATAGAAAAAGTAATGTCACTTAGTGATAATGTGATAAGAAGTGGAAGACTAAGAAGATGTGGATGTATACGGGAAAATGTGATTCAGGAGTATCTGTACTTTGTCTTCCCTGTGCTTCTGTAGCCCTTTAATCGGACACTTGAAAGGTCTGTTCATTTTCTCAGGTGGTGGAATGAACCATATCTACGCTCCTCTGCATGCAGCCTGCTCTGGCTGCTTTGTCACTCCTTCTGTGCTGCGTGTTTGTCTAATGGGTTTGTGTAGCTTCGTTTTAAAATACGGTGTTGTTATTATTTTAGATTTGGACCATATTCTCTTTTAAAAAATCCCAAATCTCAGGAATGCCAGTTTCTAGGGTTATGAAATCCCAAGTGCACCCAGCACTTGGTAATTCCTATGCAAAATGTGCAAGATTACACTTGCAGCAAAGTTCTTGAACATAGTTTTAGTGTCATAAGTTAGATTGTAGGGAAGGCGGTAGCGGAAACTTTAGCATACCGTAACTCAGTGTTCAGTACCAAATGGTGAAAAATGTTCCTGTCCTTGCAAAACACCTTCCTCTTCCCGTGATGCCGTTCATCATGGTATAAGGTATTCTCACTGTGTGAAGGGTTTCCCATTCAGTCTGTTGCAAAACAGGAATAAAAATGCATGGAAGTGGTGAAAATAATTGCTTCTGTCACCTCATTAAGATTTTGCATTAATTCCACTAGCTGTAACAGGTTGTTTATCACAAGGACATTGCTTTTATCTTTGAAACATGCTCTACAGGTATTTAACCATGCTTTCTTTTTGAGTGAGGAGGGGCTATCACCATTTCTTAACCATTTATTTGAAGGAGTCCATTTTAACTGGAAGATTGTTGATCTGAATATTTGTGCTTTGTAACATACAAACAAAAAATGTGTTGGGTGTGTGCCTTTTAGGAATGATGTGCTGCACGAGATGGTTAAACTAATGGGCCTACTTGTGTACCTCCAGCTTGGCAGTCAAATGTGGTCTAGGTTCAGCATATAGACCTAGGACATTTTTCAAGTAACTGTGGAGTCCTTACTTGCTTAGGTTACCTATTACTTATGATCTCAGAGAGCACTCTGTTTGTTGTATCTCTATGAACCAAACGGCCATTAACTGGAAGGGTCAAAGGGTTAATGGAAGAAATAGTCTCTGCTTGTCATTATCTTACAATGTTCAGTGGGAACTGGGGAAAGATAACGCTTGCTACCCTATTCCTGTAGGTGGTTTCTAAAAAGGTGACCCCTCTGTTCTGCAACTAAATAAAAGATTAAATGCAAATACAGAGGCCAACAGAAATGAACTTGCTCAAGCTGCTAGTGGAGAGCCACGCTCCATTAAATGACCACTTTGGTTGCATCAGGTCAAATTCCTCTTAGATGAGTAAAGGTCGTAGAGATTGTATTGCTTAATTGCCTAACTTTCTCTTTGTACGTACCCTTGTTATCCTTTCATGTACTCCAGGAGAGGAGCACTCAGTCATTCTGAGACTTAGGTACGTGGAAGATAGAACATGGAGACAGATAAAAGGAAAATTTCAGCTTAGTATCATCAGTGGTATGCCGACCAACTAAATAATTTTCCAGAGTATTTAAAAATGCTTCAAAAGTACTTGAAAGCATTAAAAACAGAACGTATAATTTTCTCCATGATGCACATGAGGTTCTTTAAATAGACAAGAATATGTATATCTTGCTCCACGAAGGATTTCTGTTCAGAAATCTCATGAAGCTGTTTTACATGTTATAAATTCTTCTGTTAATTATGAATGTGTCTTATAACCTCAGTTTTTATGCTTGATTAGTCTTTTGGAAAAGTAGAAACAAACATAAATCATAAAGATAGTCCATGATAAAAAAAGTCACTCTGATAGAGCAGAATATAACTAAGGTAACATTGTATCAGAAAATTGAAGAAGATGCGATGCACAAAAGTTAGTTTCAATTCCTGACATCTGCTTTGCATGTGGTATCAACTTTAGATACCCACGTAATGGTTGTGAGGGATAATAACAGAGGTGTCAGAAGCTGAAAAGAATAAGGGGAGAATCCAGAGAAAGGGTTTAAAGAGATGATATGCTGATGGTTTGATTTAGGTTTTGTGTTTCCTTCCTTCTTTAGTTTTAGGTTTGTAAATCAGACTGATCTTGTGACTGATAAGCTGATGTGGACTGGGTTATTAGCCACACGAGAGAGCTTCTGTGTGAATATAAAAAGTTGAGTTGATGCATGAAGTTTAAGTTTCTTGCTCCAGAGGATACCAAGTAGCACTTTTTAATGGATGTTTTTAGTACTGGGCTGAACACAGAGATAGTCTTGGTAGCGCTTATTCAGTTTCCAAACTGCATTTTCTGTTTTTGTCTCTGGTTTATTTTAAAGATTTGACTTCCGATTAGAATGCATATGCAAAACCAGATGATAATGCATTGATTACAAGTGCATATATGCACATAGGTATAGGTAGAAGGAATTAATCTAAAGCATATTACTGAGAGGAGTCTAAAAGAGTGTGTCGTTTGGGTTTCTTTTAGCCAAAACCAGGTCAGAGTCATCACTGATGATGATGTTCACAAAGCTGTATTCTAAGCTGAATGAAGTACAAGCATCCTTTTGATACCTCTGGTTAAAAATACTTTACGTGCATCGATCTGTAAGGGGTCATAGGGCAGGCAGAGGCTGATGGAAAGGTAACAAACCACGTACCAGTATTATGCCTCAGGCATTATGTGTTCTGGCCAACTGTGTAGCTGTGTTGTTCGTCCCCAGACTGTGATTTTTGAAGTTAGCTGGAGGTTGTTGACAGTGTCACTTATTGCTGCCACTTGATTTCACTAATTCTGACAAGAGAACCATGTTTGGATGAAATGAAAGGAAGAAGAATTGCTCTCATCTTTAACATTATCTCAAGTGGCTCTATCCTTTTCCCCTCTGGCTTCAGTTATTTCAGGTCATATAGCAACTCTGTTTTTCATTTATTTTTTTAATCTCTGTTACAGTGAGATGCATTAGTGAACTGGACCACCCTCTTGTTTATAAAAGCCCCACTGTGGAAAATATTTGGCAAAATTCTGCTATTGTCTTTGTCACCTGTCAGTTTTTATTTCAGTTTCTTTTTGAATTACACTATTTCTTTTCCTATGTATCAGTTTCCATATCTTAAACCCTCCAGTTTTTAAAATTGCAAGCTCCTTGGCTATTTTAGTCCTGCACAAGGAATACTGTGATTAAAGGGACGTGCCACACATGTTAAACTTATGCTAAGCACAGAAGATAACTTTAGGGAAATGCATTAGACCATTCCCAATTCCAATTAAGAGAGAAAACTAAACTTGTAAAATTTAAACAGTTGTTGAAAACTCTGCTTTCAGTTTGACCCTCATCATATGGTTTCTTACTTCACTGAACTAAACTAAAATTTGTGATGAGTCCTGTTAAACAATTGTGCATTGTTTTAGAAGTTGTTCCAAAGTCTTATGACAGCTTTCTTTTTTCTTTGCTGCTATTATTGTTTTATTTATAACTGAATTTTGGCCTTTTTCTTTCACTGGTTTGATTTTTAATGCTCTATGGACAGGAAATTGCATACAACTTTTGAATTAAACCATGTAACTCGTAATAGCCATTTAGTGTAATTGTTCAAGGGAAAATGGACTTGAGGTTTTTCTCTCATATTTCCTTTCATATGTTATTTCTGCTGTGCATAATCTTAACTAATAAAATAATTTTCTGTCTTTTCAGGTGAATAAATACTTTTCATTAAGATAAACGATTAACTCAGTTATTCATTGCAAGGGAAGAAAAATTAGTTTTGTGTCACTGCATTGGTCATTTCATAAATAAAATTCATGCCAAGTCTTTCTCGACTCTTAATTTAAAAGATTTTAAACATTTCCTCTGTTCCCCTGTAAAAGATCCTTTCTCACTTATTTTGGCTTCTGTGATCTTAAGCCAGCAGACTTTGTCTTTTTTTAAGGTTGGAGGTTAATTGGACAAAGCATTTCTTCATTCACATTTCAAAGTCTTCTATCTGATTTTTAACTTTGTGGAAAGTCTTTGAACTTCTGTTGGAATGTCAGAACTCTGAAAAGACTTCATTCAGGGAACTTGAATTTTTTTTTTTCCCCCTACTTCAGGAGTTAGGGGAATAAATACTCTTTAGGCCTATCTCTGAAAACTGCACAGCTAATTCTATCTAGTTCAATAACACTAGCCACGAATCTCCAATAGAGACTTGAGGAGAGCAGGTGACCCTTTTGACTGATGCATAACTGAAGGAACAACACACGTGAAGTCTATCAAAAGTATTTGTGTGTGGCCGACAAAGTGGACCTTTCTGGGGCAAATGAGAGAGAGCGCTAGGTATTGTAAAGGCCAGCACTGAGATGGCTGCAGGGAATTTCTGTCAGTGAGGTAGAGTAGTAGTGCTTTTGTCGTCCCGTAAAGAGTTACAGGGGGAGTAGTAGCTCCTGGAGGGTTAGCCATAGCCTACAAGGTGCACTTGAAAGTTGATACCTGTCAACAGTCTTGGAAGAGGGGCAAAAGGTGATGTGGCAGAGCATGTGGTTAGCTTTTTGTGGCGCTAAGTGGAAGAATATACCTTAAAATGCTGTTGAGGGGACTGCAAGAGACTTTTTATTTTTATTTAAATGCATAACTCTTTAAATGCTGAAATTTTTAAGACCTCAGGAAATTCAGAGTTAATTTATACTGCATTATATATTTTAAGAAGTTTATCTTATGAATAAACCCTTTCACACAGTTGTCAGTTCTTGTAGGAAAACCATGAATTTTGGAAATACTTTTTTATTAGCTGTACTATATTGAGTCACAGGCTAAATCACATATTTTAGAGATGCTGTATTTTGTAGTTGTGAAAGCATCTGACAAGATAAATACTAATAGTGATGCACTTCTCTAATATGTGTTTTCTGACATGGATCTTTTATCTTAGAAATGTTTTTTTTTCATATTATATGTTATGCTTTTTTGCTGTATGTCTTCTGCACCCAATAACCCATAGAGAATTTTGTTTAAGACAAAACAGGGACTCCAGCAGAAAATAAGTGGAGCCTTCTCCTGTGTAAGTTGTAATTGAGGTTATGGCATGGCATATTGCCTTTGGCAGAGTTCTATTACTGAGAAACTGAAACCATGATTTTGAGGCTGCTGCAGTGTAAGCAAAATGAATTAATTATTAGGGACACAGGAAGAATTGGAGGAAAAGAGAACGGCTGCTTGAGTGAAATACGATGTATTGACTTTCTGAAAGAGAGGAGCAGAGCAAACAACTTAGTAATGAATAATCCACTTTCAAGTAACTAATGATTTCTTTGCAGATCTGCAAGAGTTTTTCTGCTGGTTGGGCTAGCTCTCCGAAGTTGATCAAATATTTCTTGGAAAATCTATTTCTGTTACAAAACGTTCTTTGGATTTAACTCCTTGATAACGGACTTGTCAGATACCAAGCCACTAATATTACTGTCTATGTTTTTAAATGTATTTTTAAATTAATTGCAAGAGCTCTCACCTCAAGAACAGGAAACAAGTATAAAACAAACAAAACTTGGGGTTTTTTTAATAAATTATAGGAGAATACTGCCCTGATTAATAAAACTTTCTAAGTTTATTATTTAAAGGACATGGAATATGCTACTGAAGTAAATCTTTACAGGTATGTACCTCTTAATCATTTGCTGAATCAAGTCTTTCTTTCACAGAGGGATGCAGTTTTGATTTTTTTCTTCTTATCTGTTTTGAAAGAATGTTTACAGTCTTGGATGGTCTGTGTGTGAGTTCAGGTCTATCTGGAACAATAACCAGTTTGTGTTTGGATTTTCTGCTGCTGTAACTTTACACCCTATGAGCTGTCTTCTAGAGATGGTAAGGAGAGGGATGGGTAATAGGGACTACTCGACATGTACGATATGTAGCAGGTCTGGCCTTTTCTAATTTTTGCTTATTTTGCACTTTGTTACTTTGTTCATTTTTTCTTTGTTTCTATGATTTTATTTTCAATTTCTTATTGTGCTCCATTATTTTGACCAGGCATCACTGACGTCATTATTTTCTGAAGGTCAAGGAATTCTGTGAGTCTTCTACACTGGCAAAAAGTTATTTGTTTGGGGTTGTTTTTTTTTTTCATATCCTTTGAGTATCCTCCTGTATCATCCTTCTGGGTGGATCCAAAGTTTTCAGTTTTAGTAGCACATAAGTGCTGTGTGAGTATTGCAGGTGGATCTGATCAGTTCAGTCCCTCTTTGGTAGAGGAGGGTGAAGCTGCTATTGTACAGTGTTATTTGTCAGTCCACAGTAACTGGTGCTTGTAGGTAAGCTCACTGCCTCTGCACTTAGTGTTTTTATAATGTGAGAAACATTCTGCAAGCATGCAATAAGGTAAAAAATTTACATGGTGCTTTTAAGAGTTTGCAGTAGTACCCTTATCTCCTTGATTTGCTCATTAAAGTAGTTTTTAAATAATATCTATGTCTCTTATTTATATACAGCTGTAGTTTTCACCTTGTAAGGAAATCCAGGTTTGTTAGAAAATAGGAAAGAGCAAATGTTATGTTTTAGAATCCCTGATACATCAAATAATACTGTCTGTGGTGATATGAAATCTCAGTAACTCAGTTAAAATAGTTAGGATCTGTGCTGGAGTTAGGAGAAGAGGAAAAAAAAATTTTGCAGACGTGTGTGCTGAAGTCAAGGCTTAAGAAAAAAAAATAACTTCAACATAACTTCTCTATTAGGTCAGAATATTAATTTTGTGAAAAATCAGTTGTACTTGTGCATTTGAAAAATATACCTTTAAAATTGTATATTTTGTATAATGACATAGTGAAGACGTTTTAAATAAGTTTATTAATACGTTTAAGTTGTGTTAGAATGATTGAAGAAGTATGGCAGCAATGATCTCTCACATTTTTCCACCTATTTTTTGTAATATACTAGATATTTTTATAACAGACTCTAGCTTACTTTTCTTTTCGTGGTGCTAACACTGTGAATTGAAAATTATGGCCTAGCTTGAGGATAAGATGAAGGGCTTTTTATTACTGACTGTTCGGAGGCAAAATGTTTTAAGCAGACTGGGTAATAGAGGTAAATTACATCATATGGGGTGCTCATCTTTCTATTATGTCTTCTGATAAAACAGTATTGCATTTGAGTTGTGTAAAATGATAAAACAAATGAATAATTGTGTGTAAGCAAGGAAAAAATGCTTTTTGACTGATTAAATAAATAAAACAGAAAATCCAGAAAATTGAATAGGTTTTTACTTGAAGGTATTTGATAGGTGACATCCAGTCTACTGCACGGCTACTGAAAGAAACCAACTTTTAATTTTGAAGAAGCCTGCAAAATTGTCAGATAAAAGCAAACAGCTCACCAGAAGTCTGTAGCCTTTTGTATCAAAGTGCACAATTCTGGAAGCAGAGTTGAAATGCTGAAGTTCTCCACAACCATCTACAAATTTTACCATTTTTGAAAAAAGAAAATTATCCTGGCTGGACTGGATCAGATTAAAGATGTGCTTAGCTCAGAGTCATGCCAGGGGCAAAGGAGAATATTGCCAAGATCTTCCAAGAATGTTTAACAGAGACTTCCTCAGCCAATGGTAGTGTTAATTTTTAAGAACTCTTAGAAAATTTTATTTTCCTTTATGTCTCTTGTTGCTTTGGTGCTCACATAAGGCTTCCCATTTGCAGCATTCTGTCACTTCTTTCCTGCTGTTCTATTGAATGTTTAATGAAGAACCGTGTCCTCTTGTTTCTTTTCTTTGTTTTGTTGGTGGTTTTTTTCTTTTTTTCAATCTTCCTGATATATTTGACACTGGTTCTTGTGTATGTAGAGGTGGTGAGCAAGTGCTACTTAATCCCTTTCTCCAGGCTGCTCAAGTTACTACGATACTTTGTCACAATCTTTTAAAGTAATAATAATTATAATAGATATTTTAAAATATTTCATGTTTATTAATGACAGAAAGCTAGGTTTTTTTTGTATACTTAGTGGTTTCTGTTAGGGCTACATGCTGAGTTTCTGGAGCCTTTAGTGAGGTTTGAAGAAAAACCTACTGAGGCTCTCTATTATGAGAAGAGGGTGGTGTCCATGTGTTCCTATAAACACAGGTAATTGCTACATTGCTGAAGGGGTGTGTAGAGCTTAATTTTCTTTGTTTTGATTTGCCTTTTTTTACCACCCTGAGCTAAAACCTTTTGATCTGCCCTTGTGGTTCACATTGCACCCAGAAAGCAGCTGGTGCTCTGCTCTCCAGGGTGAGCTTTACCTGTGCAGCTCCTGGGAGAGAGGTCCATCATCTACACAGCAAGCACATTTTTCTTAATGCAATGCTGCTGTTTATGTGGTCGGATAACTGAGTTTTCAAAGGGCAGTACACTAGAGTTTATTTTAATCTATTTTACATTATGCGTGTTTTGCTTTGCACCTTTCTTAATGTGATTTCCCTCGTATTTGCCTTAGTACGTTGACCGCAAGAGAGGTAGGCATCCCTCTTAAAGTGATTATGACATATCTCTTGGGGTAGTCAAACTCTGAAAGTTATAGTGGGTCTCTGGGTTAGGGTAGTTCTGAGGGCTGGTAGAGGAAATACCTGAAGACTCCATTAACTGGATAAGCTGTCCTTTCTATCCACCATTGAATAACTTGTCCAAGAACCTACCTTAATAAATTGCACAGTAGTCAGTAGTCATAGCAGAGAGGTCAGTGCCACACATGTGGCATTTTTTGACCTGTATGCTTCCTGTATCCACTTTGGCACATTTCAACAGTGTTGGTAGGAACTTCACATTCTCGGAATACCTCACTGAAGATTAAACTTTAGTCACTTGTAGGTGACTTGATCTGGCTGGTTTAATAAAGAACAGAAATGGGCAACAAGATAGAATAAAACAGTGATTGTCATAAAATATTCCTAACAGATAATGGTGGTTTATTTGAGAAGGATGGCAGGGAGAACAGGAAAAGAAAACAAAAACACTTGGGAAAAGAGAATGCCAGTCTACAGCTTATGAAATGGACCTTAGAAGTTATCATGGTTGTCTTCCTCATTCTGTGATGCATGCCGTTTCATAACAAATTGCCCTGTTTTGGTTTTTTTTTTTTTTTAATGTGAATGTGACTGATGTGATGTGACCCCAGTTCACCAAAACACTTAAACATGAGTTGGAGAGCCCTGTGAACAATTGGCCAATAAGGGAATTTGCCTAGTGGTCTGATGCCATTTTACTATAAGATGCCCTTTTTTTTGGCACTAAGGTTCCCTTGCCTTCAAAGTATAGCATTAGAAGAACTGGTATTCGGGCTGACTTTGTGGGATACAATTTGGAAGAATTTAGCGCTGCTAAGCTGCAACACTGTTCACTTTCCTTCTCAATTAGCTTTTGTTAAGCAGTATGAAAATTAGTCATTGGGCCCCTAGGGTATATACATTTACTCTGTTAATTTTGGGACACCCACGTTGTTAGAGCACAGTTGGTCTTTACCACCTAGGTAGAACATGCTGTACTCAACAAGGCTTTTGAGCTCTCTCTTACTTGGATTTTAGTATGTCATGTCTTGGTGACCAGATTGAGAGAATCTTCATTTGCCTTTCACAGTGAATTTATGGCCCTTCGCCAAATTAAGTTCACATACTCTCCTGATGCAATATGTGCACGGGCATGGAAGCACAGTTAGCAAGTTCTGGCTTTCCTATAATGGGATAATGGAAAGTGTGTAGGGAATGGGACAATAATTTCCCCATTATGAATGGGCCTAGGAAATGAGTTTTCACTTTCACTAACGTATACCTTCTCTGTGCCCACTCAATTTACTATCGCTATGCCTCTGGGTCTGCACTGAGAAGTGCTTCTGCAGTTGTCTAGACTGATTAAGAATCATATAAATAGATGCTTTCTATATGAAATGTATTTTGGCACTATATTGACGTTGGAATATATTACTCTATTAGCCTTTAACAGTTGAACAAATTTAAATAAAATGATGGTTCATTTTTTACGAAGTGATAACATTAACATAATTGGGTTAATATCTTAATCTGAGAGCCTAGAATTAGATTAGAAAATACCTGTAGGCACAAAAATTTATTAGAGAAGTAATAATTTCCATTCCACTTACTATTTTTGTGACCTTTGGATATTCCATCCCTTTACCTAGTAGGAGCCAGTTCAGATCAGCCAGTCTGAACCAAAGCAAATCGGGTGATGTCACTCATTTCTCCCCTCAATTGCTTTTTTATCCATACTGTTTTCTTATTCTGAGAGAACATTTGTTTCCCCTTAATACTGCTAAACAAATTTCCTGTAGAAATGGCAGTAACATGAAGAGGGTTTTTAGTACTACTTTGGCAGGTGGCTCTCACAATTATTTCCTAACAGGAAAAAATAAAATGGAGGTGAGTTAGTGGTTAGTTTTTCTTCCTGGTGTTTGCTGTGTGGACTTACTTTGCTTATCAGTCTTTGTTTTTCTTTGTTTTCAATGTCTTTTTAAAAAATTATGTATCATAATGGGCATCATTATCATTATAAGACATCATAACGGGGCTGGTAGCAAAAGCTTGCACAGTCACTATGAGGGCAGTGACTTCTGCCACCAAGGCTTCAGTAACTGAACAAAAACTGCCAGAACCTACTCTTGAAATTACTAAAATTATTAGCAACGCTTCCTTGTGTGACTAGAAGCTGCAGTAACATCACTCTGCTTTATATAAAATAAGTCTAGTGGCAGAAAATAACAAATGAGATAAAGCACAGTTTATTGAGTTTTGTTCATAGAACCATAAGCAATGGTCATTATTTAAGTGTTTTCCATCACTAATCATTGCTGATCTGCATATAAGTAGTTCTTTAATCTGTGGTGGAATATGATTTAGAGAAGATACTTTCATGCAGACTATCCAGATTCCACAATAATTTCTAGTTAGTTGGTTAGCTAGAAGAAAGGATATGTAACCTGGCTTGTGGTGTTGTATTAGAGTCTCATTATTGCTCTATAGAAACCCTTACTGAAAGTAGCAATTGTGACAGATCCAAGAGCAAATATTTTCAGTGCATCCCTTGACCTCTCTTTGCTGCTGCTGGATCAAATGGTGAAAGCGAATGGACAACTGAGAGCAGCAGTTCGGTTTCCATGTGTTAGTCACAGAGTTTGTTTCTCATCTGCTCTTTCAGAAAACGTAAAGTCAGACTTGTTTAATAAGATGTATTTCAGTTACATTTCAGCCTGAGGGGACAGTCATTACAAAAGCAAATTATTGCCCTGTAGCTTGATCACAGTAAATTTGAATCATACGCAATGTGACAGAGAGTGCTTCCAAAAGATCAAGATCTTATGAAAGGAAGAATGGATAAAGAGGTATTTTGCAAGACTTATAGGCCACCTTCACAAAAATCCAAGAGCTTCATTTCTCCCAAAGAAAGGGGGTTGCTGCATCAATTTCGTTTGTTATGGAGCACTGCCTATTCTGCATCTACCTAGATCCTACCACACACACCTTCTCACATGCTTTACTGTCCAGTTCTTTGTTATTCTGGTAGTTTTTTCTGATTTTGGCAGATTTGGTGTGTCTGTGGAAATGTGCTGTGTTGTGTTGATGTACCTCCGCCGTGTGCTGCTTTGTAGCTGCTCCTTTTCTCTCTTTAATTATTAAAGTACTGCCCTGGGACTGCCAGGTTACATTTGTGACATGAGCTCATAAGAAGGTATAGTAAATGAATCCTAATTAATTTATTGCTCCTTGAGGTTGAAACACTTATATATGACTAATTTAAATGTTGACAGCAGTTTAAAAGCTTAAATACCAATTGCTGTTTCAGTAAAAAAAGTTGTTTTAAATTAATCACTTGACTACATTAAATTTGAATTTTAAGTTTAGCAATTGAGTAGACTATTTAAATTGACCATCAAATTAATAGATCTGAAAACCTCCAATGCTTGAATGAACATATTAAAGCATTGATTAAGGCATTTGATAGGAATGGTTGGACTCGATGATCTGGTGGGTCTCTTCCAACCTGGTTATTCTATGATTTAGGATAAAATAAAGTTAAAGTTGAAGCTTGGCAAAAGTTATTTTTTCTATGACATGCTCAACAGCCCTTTTATAGACAGGATGTGCAGTAGTCCTTCCCTTACATGATGAATTATGCTGCCTTTTCAGTGGTCTGTGCTACAGGCTGTTGCAGTGGCACGTATCATTCAGATGCTATGTGAAGTCGAACCTGGTGTCATGGCATGCACCCAAGGAAGTTTATATGAAAAGTTCAGCTTATGTTCTAGAATGGACGACTTGTTTCCTTCTGTTCCAGGTCTTTTTCTGCCTGTAGGTCAGTTAGTAGCAAATTTGTTCAGTAGAATCAGTGACAGTAAAATGTGGTGGCACTTAAAATTGTTCACATTTACACAGTGAAAATAATTTAAGGGCAAGGAAAGAATCTTTCATACAGAAAGACTCAAAAGATGTTTAACCTTCAGAGGAAGGCATAGAAAAAATTGAGTAGTTGTTACATGCAACACAGAGGTGAGAATTTGCTCTGCTTGTTGTGCATGACGAAAAAGCTGGGAGAAGAAACTGAACAAGCTACAGAAAGCAAAAGCTGATATAAGAAATATGTAATGTTTGATTAGCTACAGCTCTGAAATATTGGGCTAAGCCTTTAAAAAGAGTAAAAGGAAAAAGTGGGCGGGGAGGTGCTGGCATTAGACCTTTGTAGGGTCAATAGTTACATATGGAGGTAAAAGTTTCTCAAGTTACTCAGTTCAGTCAAATGAATGAAACCACATTTCCTCTGGGTATGTGTCCTTTGTCACCTGAATATCCCCAATGAATTAACACCAGCTCCTTTCCTTCTCTCTCCCCCGGAGTTTTCAGGAGACCCTTACCTCTCCTGTGTTAAAAGGCTTTGGCTTGGGCTACACATGATTTGGTTGATCGGCCTGTAAGTGTGACGTGATTGATTGGCTGGGTGCTGCCAAATGGGATGTATAGCTGTAGGCTATGGTCTGTCTTTCCCTTAGTAGATGCATGAATGTAGCTGTTTCTTTAGGCGTGTCAGCTGGCTTTCATGGTACTCTGGGAATGTAATTGTCTCTTAGACTTTCATGCCCTTTCATTTTTGGTTTGATTAAGTTGGCTAAAAGGTTCAAAAGTCACGTTTTGGTGGTAGTGGAAGGGAAACTGCAATGGCCAGTGAAGTCACATAAGCCTTCTTGCTATGTGAAACTAGACCTAAATGAGAAAACCTGGGTCTTCGAATTAATTTAAATTACCCTGCTTCAGGGCAAAAGACAAACTCGGATTACATTCACAATGTGGAGAAAACATTTATCTTTAAGCGTAAAGTTATCCCTTAACTGTGTCCATCTGGATTTCTCATATCTTCCTTGGAAACATCTGGTATTGGCTACAGTTGGTGAAATGATACTGAAGAAGTTGAATCACTGAGGTGATCTTGTCTGGCAATTTCTAGAGTGCTACTTTGTCCTCAGTTATCCTGATTAATATGGCTTACAAATATTCTTTTTCCAAGTAATTTTGTTGTATGTGTTGGTAATTTATTTTCTTTCTGGTCAAGACATTTTTATTTCTTAAAAAAAGCTACTAAGAATAAATTTCAAATCAAAATGCTCTTGCATTTGAAAGCAGGAATGGCTTATGATGGGATGAGAAATACTACCTTGCTACCTTCCTTCTTAAATGTGCCTGAAGAGCAAACTGGAACAGCAGTCACTGATGTTTGAATGTAACGTGTTCTGTGTTGATCAAGCTCTCTACCCTTATGAAAAAGGAGGAGACTAGCAAAGATGCTGACAGGCCAGTGTAGTTTTTGTTGTGTGTGATAGGTGCCAAATTTCCAATGAGCCAATAAAACCATCTGCTTTCACATTTATCAAAGGTCAATACTTATGAATTCTAGCAGCACAGCTGAATTGATTCACTGACATGAAGGTAATTATGAGCTCAAGTCAGAGTTAGGATGAAGGTATAGCAGTGAAAAATTCTGTATTTTGGTGTCAATCCTTTATACTGTCTAGATCTTAGTTAACTGAACTGTTCTTAAACCCTGTATCTTCTTCAGGGTACTTGGACTTAGGTGCCCTCAGAACCACCAGACTTGTGAGAAAATCATGGATTTACCAGGAACATCTATACGATATTCTTATTTCTTCTTAATGAAATTCATAGCTATTAAAACAAAAAACTGGGAAAATGGAAACAGGATCTAGAGAATGTCTTTCTGGCACAAAAAACAGTAAAGCAGCTCTTGATTCACTAACTTTAATTCTTCCAAGCACATAGGTTGTATAATTCTGTTTTTCTGCTAAATTCACTAGTACAATTACTTTTTGGAACCTTTATGAAACAGTGTTTTTTTGGTTCAGTTTTTATTATCTCCCCATGTAAAATCAGTGGAATCATTTTTTGCTTCTCCGGTTCATGAATTTGTCTCTAGTTAGCCAAGAATTTGAAGCTCTAGATTCTTGTGCACATTTAAACATATGCGGTTATGTGATTTAGAAGCATCTCAGCCAATTGACATTCTCTTCTTATAATCAGAGTAGTTGTATCTCCCAAGTGAAACTTGTGTTACGACTGAAGAGTTGTCCTTGTATCCATTTATGTTCAGTGTGCAAGAGGTGAACCAAAGAGGATCAGAAGTTCCTTGATTCATGGATACTATTCTATTGTATTATTTCGTTCATATCATTCCCATCTTACATGATAAGTGGTCATAACATAGAGGTGAAAGGCAGCATATTGTTGACCACTGCATGACTTTTCTTGATTTATTCCACTCCCAAGCAAGCTAGATTATTTTCTTGTATCCTTTACTCAGAGAATATACTGTTTACTCGTGAAACCTCAGCTAAGTGCTTTGTAGAAGTTATTTTCTCCATAATGAAGGGCTTTTCTGGGAGCCTTCAAAGAGTATGGCCCAAAATCCATTAATTTACTCTTGAGCTTGAATAATTGTGACATGTCCCACTTCTGCTCCTTCAGGAGGAAGGGAGGGAGAGATTTGCTGATACACTAATCTTTACTGTAATTCTTAAAGCTAAAAAGGAAAGATTCTCTCTCCCTTTATTGTCCTTTATTATCATCCTTTGAAGAGAAAGCTTATATAGTTTTGAAATTGATGTAAGGCTATTCTTCCATCCCAGCTTGAACTCTCACAAGGAGAAATAGCTTTGCTAAGTCAGTGACACACAAATTCTTCCCTTTCAAGGAGGTAATGTTCGGAGGTATTGATGACTTTTCTTCGTCTCGTTTTCATCCGATTTGCTCTAGCAAGACATATGATAAAACTGTTGCTATAGTTTGTGTTTCCTCATCATATTCAGATGCTTACTGTGGAAGCATATCTCACCTTTCAACCTAAGTCAAAACCAAGACTATTTAGAAAGAAAAACACTTAGCTAATTTGTCCTTTACAAGGCAGAAAACCACCAATCCCTCTGCTCAAAGTTTTCTTTTTGGCATAGAATTTGCCAGCTGAAAACATTCATTTGGCATACTTTAATTACTCCTTTAGAAAACCATTTTACAGCTTGGAAGACATGTCTCTGTGTAAAAATCCATCAGTTGGAACTGAGTGGAAGTTTTGCTGTTGACTTTAGTGAGGTCAGGATTGCATCCATTATTTTTTAACGCTGTTAAGTGGAAAGACAGAAACTCTTCCTGTCAGTAACCATTAGTTGTGGAAGTGCACTGGAATTATTACTAGAACTTTAATGGCCTAATAAATCAAAGTGGTCCAAGTTATGAGGGCAGCCTAAGTTACTATCATAATGTCTGACAAGGCAGGTCATCATGATTCCTTTCACTGTTTTTCAGCATTCATTTCTTCTCTCCGTACAGCTCAATTTCTATCACTTTAGGGGGGAAGGAGAGGGGCAGAATTGCGAAGAAACAAGCCAAATCTGCACTGTGAAGTTAAAATTCTACCGTGGTCATCTTTTACGGATTTGAAGTGCGTAACCATTAAACCACAGTTAAATACATTACTGTAATATATAACTATTGAGTGATTTTGCTTCCTTGCTTTTCCCTTTTCTTGATAAAATTTCTGCATGATTGGCTAGGATTCAGTGAAACCTCTCATTAGGGCACCATGGTTCATTAGAGCTTAAAGAGGCATCACTGAAAATTGAATTGACTGTGCTGTGATTCTCTAGTTGCTGTGATTAGTATCATCTGACATTATGCTATGCCCTTTGCATGCCTAAGTCTTTGTAAATGCCACACGACTTGTTAAAGAGTTAATTTGTTAAATAGTTAAACTCTGAATTGCAGAGTTAGCAGAGAAATTCTTTATAGAGTGATTAAATGTATAAGCTATGATCTTTCACTCTGAAATGTTTTTCAGAAATTATTCTGATAATCTGAACAGAACAGTAATTTTCACACTTGGGATTTTTTCATAATGTTTTTATTTGTGAAATCAGAATCTGAAAACTCCTCAACTTGTTACTGCCGTGAGCTAGAGATATTCAAAGAGGAAAAAATGCCATAATGAAAAATCAGACTTTAAAACTTTTCTCCCTGTCCCTAAATAAATGCAATAATAAAGCATAATTGTGTGGGTTTTTTTTAATCGAAGTTAGTCACATTTGCCAGAGCAGCAGTGTGAATCTGCACGTGTAATTCATTGACAGTAAAATTGAGTCTGTCCTGATTTGAATACTTAAGTAAAATATTAATATATGGAAAGGGATGGGATCTAATTTAAGAAACTAATGACTAAATTGGTGGAAACATCAACAATGGAAGTGTTTTCTCATGTGCAGGCACAGCAAATCCTTTTTTTGCCTCCCTGAGAGGACAGTTGTACCTATAAATGTGTTTTGCTGGTGACACAGGGAGGTGACACCATGTCATGTGAAATGATGGTACAGATAACAATTGACTTTTGCTCCGGAGTGTTGATGGTGTGACTATATTTGACCTAGGAACTGGTTCATTTTTGCCTTTCAACTAACAATCTGACATTTTATGACGTTATTGCTTCTCGAAACAGCAGTGCCAGATTTTTTTTTAAATAAGCAGCAAAACATTCTTTCAAGGAACAAAAGTCTTCCTTGCTTTGCTGTGGAGGTGCAGAGGACCTCTGTGGAAGAACTTCAGTGGGAGAGAAACTCAGGATAGTGCTTCCTGGGAGTGAGGAGGAAATTCCTTGATCTGTCTGTGTGGGACCTGGCTGGTACAGGGCCTGACTCAGATGTCACCACAGTAGAGGCACTAAAGGCAGTCCTGCCACACACTGTCCAGCAAGGCTAAGATGTTAGATTTCACACCACTTTACTATTTGCTAGACCTTGTCCTGCATCATATGGAAAAAACTTTGCTGTTATAAATTATTGGGCGATGACCAGATTTTCCTCCTTGATATTAAAGAAATATTCATTCATTTGTTTATCTTCTTGTTTTTATACATATAATAGTCAATCGCCTGGACATGTAAGGGTAGTACATAGCTGTAGTTACACTGGGGTGGGAGTTTTTGAGTTAGATGAACTGGTGAATATCAGTATTGTTGAAATTTGTTATTATCAAGCCTCAGAAAGAGTATTGTAGCATTATTGTTTTCTATCACATAAACTTGGGTTTATCTCAAATAATAGAGAGCAAGAAGCAATGATAATCTCCATTATAATGTGTGCTCTGTGAAATGAAACATTATGCAAAACTACTGGTTTTTGTCTCTGAGGAGCTAAAGCACACTGATACAATGACATGTATTTAATCAGAAGGAATATATTTAATAAGAAGGAATTATGTGACAAAAATGTGACTAAATGACGTGGGCACTGCTTAGAGATATCAAGACACAAAATTTACACTTTCTGTTCCATTTCTGTGAAATGAGCATTTAAAGGTCAGGAAGAAAGGCTAGTATTTGCATTTAAATGGAGATATTTTAAGTTGAAATGGTGATTGCTGACCTCTGTCCTGACTCAAGCAGATTTTTGTTTTGTTTTTAGGACTCAGAATGAGGCATCAAGAAAAAAAGCAAAAATACTATAAATCAGTAAAATGCTAAAACTAGCTCTCAGGCTCTGTTTTATTGCTACCTATTTGCACATACTTGGTCTTTATAAAATTATTTTGTGCTTTGTGTAGTTTTAAATAGATGTTTGGCCTCAGCATAACCAGCATAGCCTTTTGAAGGGGAATACAAATTCAAGGATTATTGCTAAGGAAATACTATGTGTAACTGCAAATCTTCATATTTAAGTGCTCTGTTTTGGAGCTCACATGTTTGTAGGTTTGTGAATGAGACACTCAAGGAGTTTATGCTGTTCGATAGTCTATAGTTCAGCACAAAATCTACCCAAGACCACTGTAACATTTCCATTGTGTATTGATGGTGCACAAACTGATGTTCCAAATTTGGAACTACGCAAGAGTGTCTCGAAGATGCGGGCTGGATTTGAAGCGTGCTTTTCTTTCTGCCTACTCAGTGCTGATATGTGGGATGTTGGTAACCTTTAGCGGCATACCTAGAGACTCAGCTATATGTTTCACTTTGGAGCAAGTAATGCTTGTGTTGTGCTGTGTGGTTGGGAGCTGAGGCTTGTTTCTGGCATTAATTTGTACTGAATGGAAATACTAGGGCAGCAAAGTTCACTTTTCCCATTCTCCTCTTGGTCTGTGGTAGGTGTAGGCTAGATGAAGGATGATGATACAGCTGTGACATCTCTGCTGGTTCCAGTTTGGGCCAGTTAGTGTTAATACAGAAGTCACAATCCTGAGATTCAAATTTGCAGTAGTTTCTGCTGATACCACTACAGGTAAGAGTTGAGGAAATTTGACTGTGTACAACGTTCTTGAGGGAATTTTTACTTGGTGTCAAACTGCCTACAAGCATGTGTGTGGGGAAAAAAAACATGTTAACTTCTGAGAACTGCCTCCAAGACGTTGCCTGCATTATATTCTCAACTGTCAAGAATGGCAGCAAAATTTTCACTTACTTTTTTAAAGAAGTTTCTCACTTCAGGGGTCCGCTGCATCGGAAATAACACACACAAGCTGAGATACATGCACATAAAACATACAACCTGAAATAGACTGAAAAGATGATAACATTTGAAGAGAAGCTCATTACCCTTAAAAAATTGATAAGTAATTATGTATTTTGCATGCAGTGTATTATGCTGTAGATAATCTCTGTAATTAGGTAGTATGTAGTAGATTGCCTATAGATGTATTCAATTTAAATAAAGGCTATGTATTTCAAATTTGAAAAAGATGGAATTTGAAGAGTTTCAGATATTTCATTGATGACAGCTTCCTGAAAATTTCTAGCCTTAAAACCACATGGTTGAAGCCAGCTTTTTTCATTCTGAAATACAGAATACTCGCATGAGGTACCGGGATTTACCTGACCACACCAGCATGTGTGCATAGTCAGAGAACTGGAGGAAAAAAAACAGTAGGAGAAGTTTCATTACCTCTTGGTAATGATAATGTCTTATGGCATATTGGTAATAAAATGTTCAGCTAGAAATATGGGGTTTTAATTGATCTTGACCTTTTAATAAATCATGCCCAGGCCTAAAGGTTCCTGTTCCCACAGAGTTCAGCAGGGGTGAAGGGTCAACCCTCTTTGCAACTGTTCGCCTCTCGCAAAGGGAGGAAATCCTTCTTTCTTAAGTCCCCAGTTAGGAGCAAAACAAGGTATGAATTTCCAGTTTTGTCTGTGCTGTCTCATGAGTGACTTCCAAAACTGCCCAGGGTGACTTTTGTTTTTTTTTTTTCTTGAAATACTGCATTGCGGTTTATTTTAGTCTGGTGGTACTTGGGTGTCAATACATTTGTTCAGTCAGAAATCAGAAACACACTTTCTTCTTTGAACATGACTATTTGAGTCTTGTTGCTCTGGAAAAGGAGTATTTCTCTCCTTATGCTGTTTCTTAATTATTAATGATATTTATTAGTTATGATTATTGATCATCCCTCTTCAGTTTCTGATGTCAGTTTTGTAACAAGAATCCTATCTCCCTACAATAGACTTACCTTATTTATGCTGAGAGCTACCAGTGCTCATGGCTGAGCAGTCAAATAAATGAAACTTACTACGGTTGCGTTCCCTAGTGACAGAATTCTGCCCAAAGAGATGCTGGTTGGGTGCTGGCACATTCTGGTTTTGCATTTAAGGAATGGTTTTAAAACTAATGAGTTTACTTTGCATGTATGGACCATTACATCTGTATGTAAATGAAGTAATTATTAGATTTTTCAGCTGTAAAAGGAGTAAATCTGCAGGAGAAACTTAGAATATTTTGATAAATGGATTTGAGCCCTTCCACCTTTATCTCATCAAAATTTGTCATATTTTTTGGGTAGCTGTTGATGTGGTTTTTGTAAGAATATAAAAAAGGTGCACGCTTTTGGTAGTAAACAATTAAACAATTCATTGTGCTAGCAATTGGAGCCAGTATAAGTGTTCTTACATGAACAAGACTAACATCTCCTGGATAAGAATTTAAATTAGTTCTGCTTTTCAAGTTTTGAAACTTGAAAATGCTTGAAAATGTATCAAATGCTTAATTTTGGCCTTGGGCTTAGCCATTGTGAAGTGTTTTTTCTGGATGTTAGTGTGTCTGTAGACCAGCATCTTTACCTTAATTGTGTGACAGAAGGTTGCTTTGTTCTTACTAAACAAGATGTGCTTGTAGATGTAAAATCTGTACCTACTAAAACTGTAAGTACATATTTCACTGTCAGGAAGTAACAAAATATTCTCTCTTAGCTAAGGAAGGTGAGACTTTTTAAAAACCAAGATTATTAGTATAGATGCTTCTAAATTCAGGGCTCATTAATCAATTTTACAATCAGAGCAGCAAAAATAAGAAGTGTGTCATCTGGAGCTGTGATTATTTCCATCAACGACAGCAGTTTAAGATGTGACTTGTGTAACTAAGTTAACAAGTAGAAAACAATAAAAGAGAAAATAAAATTCCCCGAGACCCATAGCATTTTAAATTGGAGGTTGTATAAGAAGCAGGAAGCAGCCAGGAGAAGTTATGGATCTTGCTTTTTGCAGAGTGAAGGGTGAACTTTTGACATGCTGACTTTACCTACATTGAGACACACTAACTTCATATCTCATGACATTCAACTAGGACCCAGTTACTTCTTTACAGCATTGGCTAAATTCATGAGTCAGAGGAATCTGTCCATTTATTTCAGTCAAACCCATTTTTACAAGTGGCGCTATCATTTTCATGTTTCACTGCAGACATTTGCAAGGGAAAGAAATAAGTGGAGTAATAAAAATGAGAAAATAATTGTCAGGAAAATGAAATGGGAAAAGGGAAATAGTGTTTTAAACAAAAGCTGGCTGGGAATTACTTATGTTTTCTCCACTCTACTTTTGTTAAGTTGGTTTCCAACTTGGTGAAGGAGTAAGAAAATTCAATGTTAACTTACAGACAGGAGGAATAGCAGAATACGTTTTCAATGTTGTGAACCTGGGCTTGCTACCTTCACTTTGATTTCCCTAGTGCTTATAGCATAGAAAAGAGCAATAAAGATGGACTATCTGCTGCCGCATCTTATTAAACACACTGCTGTTTAAACATGTGTTGAGTAGATCTGATTGATACGTCCGGGTCTATGAGTGAGGCAGCCAGCATTTCTGGATCCTGTTATGACCTATAGACTTTTAAAGTCCATCAAGTAGAGAGTTGGAAACTGGGGCTTCTGACAGCACCTGTAGTCTAGAAGGGGCCAAAAATCTTATTGTTTTTTACAAAAGCAACCTAAGAAGTACAGTACTGTAGGAAAAGGGAAGTATTTTCTTGGGATCATATGGAAATAAAAAGGTAGGGAAAGAGATTTTCTGTTAGTTTTAGTGTTGGAAGCAAGTTGCTGTATATCTTCTGGAAAATAATTCTTTATCATGTACCATTTAAAGACATATATTTATTGGTATATTTTAAAAATCTTTGAAACAAATTGTGATTCTGATTTTATTTTGTATGTGTAAATGGTATTTTGGAAAACAGATAAAATTCTAATTGTGCTACACTGAAGTAGATCAGTGACTTGTCTGTCATTAGTGAAGTCACTGACTTTAAATTTTGCATATGTGATCCCGTTGAGGCTTTGAGGTTTCTCTGAAGACTTTTTTTTTTAAGAAATAAATTTTTGTTGTCTAAGGCAGAAGTATTTTCAAGTGATAGGAATATTTAGTTGTGGTATTACCTGAGGATGGATAAACATGTATACCATTTGGAGTCAATGCCATAAAGAGCACTAACATGGCAGTCTGTGTGCTTGCCTATTTAATGATGGGCAATTGCATAATTTTCCTTTTAGTGATGTTTGAAAACTATAAATATAGCAAAACATAGCACTGTCAAAATACATGCCAGTGGCAGCCTACTGAAAAGCTAATCATGATGCAATTCATGATTCAAAGTGCTTTTTGACCAGTAAGAGTTTGTAAATTGATGGAAGATACAACAGTGAGACATGCTTGTTACCTACTCAGTCAAATAAGTGGCAAACATTCTGTTCTCCAGCTGCCTAAAGTGTGTATGACATGACATGCAGTCACTTTTGCATTTATGAACTCTGTACGGGTCTCATTTGCTCAGATATATCTGTCTTCCTGTTACCTTTGTGTGGACATGATTTTTGAGGAAGAGTAGTCCCACACTTTCACAAAAAAAAGCTCTTTACCCTTCTGCTAATCTGGAAAAAATCTAGCTGAAATTTCATCTTCATAGCCTTGGATTTCAAATTCCTTTTAAAATGAACTTTTAAAAATTTTTGGCAAAACTTGCACTTTAAAAGATTGATGTACAGAAATGTATAATGACCATTTGAGGTGACAATTTCCCGCAATTTCACGTCTTCATTGTGTGATCTCAAGAACAATTTGTTAAAATTTTCTTACTTTGAAAGGATTTAGGTTCTGTGAAGTTTGAAGTCTCCTTTTCCTTCATGCTCAGCTTCTTAAAAAAAATTTACTTGATAATATGAGGATTCTAACTCATTCTGACAGATCAATGGAATTTTAAGTTGTCTTCTCTGCCTTTCTTATGTTTCTTTTCTGCCAAAGAAATTATTGCAGCATGGAGATTTTCAGTCATCAAATAGAACTCGGATAGGTTTCATTATGAGTTTTGGCTGTCAGCAGTGAGTATGGAGCATAACTCAGAATGGTTTCAAATCCCTCAGTACCCACACACTACTCGATAAAAGAATAGGTTGTGATCCCTCCCCCCTTAATTTTAAATAGTGTGTTTTTCCCCATTCATGCTATATCTTTACAAATTTGCTTTTAGATTTGCTTGCAACACAAGATCCTGATGTGTTCACACATGATGTAGGGTATTTTCCTATGTATGGCATAAATTTTGATTTCAGAGCTAGTAAGTTGGAATGAGGATATAATACAGCTAGCAATTAATGCTTAATACAATAAAAAAGTTTCCTATAATTCTTTCTGCATGGACTTGCAAGAAGAATTACACACACTAAAGAGTAAATTTAATTAGGTGTCAGCTTTACTTAATTAATTTGTTTAGAGATGTATCTGGCAAAGAGATTTGTTTAGAGATGTATCTGCATAATGCACTGTAGGTTCTGTTTATATGTGACAATTTTAGTAGGGCTGCCTTCATCTACTTTGCATTCCTGAGTTGATTTTGTGAGTGGTTGGTCTCATCCCTGTGACAGGCATTAGAGTCCAGCCGGAGTCTTTAACTTTTTGTCATCTTCACCTTTCAACTAATATCAAGGAACCAGATTTCCATGGAAAGGATACTCCCCCTGGACATCTGCCACTTGCTAATTAATTTAGTTTAAAAAGGAATATCCTTATCTGCCTGTATAGATCCTGAATGTGGTGGTGGTGCTGCTGGTGATGGTGGGAAAAGGAATTTGAATATGTAAGGGAGAATCATTCCCTGTTTTGACAAGTCCATCACGAACAGTGAAACTGTATCTTCTTGTGGGGCTGTGGCTAAAAAAGTGGGTTGCACTTGAAAAAATACATGTGTACCATATACTTCATCAGTTAGGGCAGATGATGCCCTGCCTCACTCAGACCTCTTTCAAAACCAACTAACTTAAATAAGACCTGAGGACACAAACCATAAACCAGAAGAGGTTAGTGACCTCTTTCATCCTGCTTGACCAGCGAGTGCTGCCCTGTTTCTGAGGTAGTGCTAATTATACCTACTCATTTCAGCTTTGTATTATGTTAAATGTTGTTTTAATTAAAAATAAATGCGTAAAGTAACTCCTTAGAAGTAGTATCCCAGGAACAGAGTTCTTAAGGGTATTTTGCTCAAGTTAGATTTGTTTTAATCAATTTTCCTGGAGGACATGGAGTATAGATGTCAGTTGTGTAATCTCACTTATGTATGTTAAAGCTAAAGGAATAGTTACAAGGTTACAGCTAAAATTGACCTTAAATACGTTTGATGTCCAAATCTTTCATGTGTTGACAGGTCTTCTCAACTGAAGGTCATGCTTCAGCAGCAGTTTCCCACTTCTGTGTCATGCTCACCCACTTCTTAAAATTTTACTTTACAAGTGGAAATGACAGGGCTGTTGATTTTCAGCTTCTGGATAAGTCAAACTCAGTCCCCTTAAATAGTTAATTGATCAATTTCCAGGCAAATATATGTATATAAGCTGGAATAAGTGCTTAGACTATTTAACAGGAAAGGATTTCTATTCGGTATATTTATTTTTTTCCTCTGTAGTTATATGAGGAGTGCTTCTATTCATAGGTGATTTCTTACTACTTATTAGGCCTAAATTGTATCTTCCTTCATTCAGTCCATTGCATCCAATAATACCTGCCTTCAGATAAACCCAAATGACTTATCTTTGTCCTTTCCATTGATAACCTTATAGCTATGGAAACTGTTAAGCCCCGCAATTACTGAATCATTCCTCAGCCAGGGAATGGGTTGAATCTTTTCAAGGATTGTTAGGTGCACTATGCTTTGTAGGTCTTGTGGACACTGAAGTATGTCAACATTTCATAAAGCGCTGAATTAACCAATCTGACCAATTCCTGTCCCTCTGGTTTGTTCCCTTACTCTGTCACCAGTGGGAGGAATGTCTGCAGAACAGAAATTTGTTTCTGCGGGTCTTTTTCTGCTTTTGCTTAGTGTGTGTGAGCTGCTGTGTATCAAGTGCACTAGGTTAGGTGTACAGTTATGAGTTTGTTCACTTTATCATTGAAAACCTGTGCCAAACCTGCTGGTTTTTTTGGGGTTTTTTTTGTTTTTTTTTAAATTTTTTTTTTTTCCTAAATCTTGTTTTGTATCTTAGTCTTGCCATCCTGGAGTCTTAGGTTTTTTTCCTCTCCGAACTCCCTGCAGTTTGTCTGAATCATTTGCGGGAGTCAGTGTGGTGTAGAGGTTAGGTAATAAATCTGGGTTCCTGGCTTTGGCTCAGACTTCCCATGTGATCTTGATAAATCATTTACCCTTATTGCCTCAATTATGAAGCAAAAAGAGGCGCTATTTACTTACCTCAGAGGCACTGTAAACTGTTTGAAAGCTCCTCCACCTATTTCTCAGGCCACTTATGCATCTCTTATCCTTATTCACATCCACTGGAACATTTTTCCCCTCTTTTCTCACTCAGCGGCCACTACCCATTTTCTACAATAGCAATTTTTGCCATAGTGGAGAGTAATCAACTCTGGGTTCTGATCTGTCACTGTGTGGGACATCCTGAAACTCTCCTCTTGTAAAGCCTTTTAGAACATTTTGTTATACTGCAGAGTTTTGTCCAAGCCTTGCAAAACTACAGGTTTGTAATATGTTTCTGCTTTGTTAGTACTACTGCATTGTTTTCAGTAAAGTTTTCCTATAAAGGTTCAATGACACAGTGCCCTTTCAGATATTCTGCTTTTGCTTTTTTCTTTTACTTAACCTTTTCATGTTGGAATAAGAAGCATCACTGAGAAATTGTACTATAGTCTCAGTAAAGGAATAGTAAATTGTTCAGGAGTAATTAACTTCTTACAAATATGCTTGTATACTTAAAGTGAAAACTCAAGTTTCGAAGTAGAGCAGAGATGCCTGTGTACCTAAGCTACTTCAAAAGGTGCCTGTTTGTGCAATTGTATCATCAGTGATCACATATTTTATGTTCCTCTGTGAGTGTCTGTCACAGGGATGATGTAAAAGACAGATGAATAAACAATTGTGTGAAAACGAATATGCTTGAAATTTGAGTACTATTGTTCATGTTATTTGCACATTTTATTTTGCGTAATAGATTGTTAAAATAACAAACTTGAAAGATTTGCTGCTTCTTTTTGTTCATTTTGCATGAGACATGAACTGCAATCGTTCAAAGGTATTTCCAAACATTTATCAGTTTTAAAAAGATTCATCTACTCTGCATTTTAAGTGAGGGTTATGCCTATTCAAAATGTACTAGTGATACCTACAGATGGATTAATCAGAATTAAGGTTAAAAATTCCTTATTTCTGATCATTCGGTAAACAGGGCACACAGGCACTTGCTGTGAAATAGGCTGTCTGGTTTTTGTCATCTCTCCCCACTGCTAGATAGTTCAGACTTTTAATTTTTTTTTTTTTTTGGTTTGCACTCCATGCTATCTGTGATGTAACTTGGAGGAATGTTTACTTCAAATCCAGAGCCTGTTATGAGTTGCAGGCCTAATCAGCAGACTTCATGAGAGATTACTAGAAAGTGATTTAAGCTCTTCTCTCAAGGTTTAGACGTTTTCTGCAATCCTTCATCTTCCAGGGCAGGCGATGGAGCCTCTTCTTAACCCCAGTTCTCTCTTTCTCCCTGTTTCACAGGCTTTGGGATTTAGATCAACATACCTTCCAATTTCAAAGGGTTTTGATTCTCATGGAGCAGATTTAGACCTAGAGAGTACAGAATCATGTCAGGTGCTTTTATGTCTTTGCAACAGGTCCATTCAGAGGCGATTCATTTAATAATCCTATCTCTGGCTGGAGTTCCTGTTCCTCTACAACTCTCCCACAGCGAGGAAGTCTGATAGTTTAGCATTTGGAAGCTAAATCAATAGCATACATTCATGAGGACAGAGATCTGCAAGCATTACTGGGAGCAGTTCTTGTTCCTATGCCAGTAACTCTTAAACGCTGAGTGAGAGACACTTGCTTGAAGTAAAATGTATGTGGGAGTTGAGTACTCGTAGCTACTTCCAGTTCTGTAGTGTTAGCTAAAAGGTATCAATTAGAATAATGATTATGTTGTTTAAACAGGACTTGGTTTTCTCTTTTCAATTGGCACTTTAAAAGCCCGTGATCAAGTTATTGTTTTATTAATGTAGATCTGGTGAATATACTAACTAATGACTTCAGAATTTGATGTGACGTGAATGTTCTATTAATGCAGAGGAAAAATTAGGCTATCATCCCTGTCAAGCAAGAAACAAAGGAATGATAAATGGGGTGAATAGTTATCTAGCTCCATGCAGTTTCATGAAAGTTTGAGGTACCACCCTGACATTACAATTTGAAGAGGTATTTTTAGAACAAAAAAGAATAAAATGAGGCAGCACTAGCCATGAGTTAGATCCCCAGAATGACAATATGATGGGACTTTACCAGCCACACAGTACAGGAAAGCCTTCGCTTTTCATCTTCTGTACCAGTCAGTGCCGGTTACTGCAGTGCAGTGTTGTGAATGAAAGTGAATGACATGATTTGCAGTAAACTTAAGCTTTATCTTGGTTTGGGGTTTTTTTGCCATTTAAAAGGCAGTAAACCCCCCTGCAATGAAATTGCATCTACCAAGTGATAGGAAGCTCTTCTGTAGCACCTGCAGCATTTATGCACGGGATTGGCTTAAGGTCTTCTCTCCTTTAGGTACGGTTCAACAGAACAAATATACTCTGCAATCATTTGTTGCAGAGATATATTCCTCTAAAAGTTTTCTTTATTGACTTTTTTCTAGTGTTCCCTTTATGTATTTTCTGTGGAGTTTAATTATTAGCTCCAGGTATCCTGGTTGAAATCTGCACTATAAAAAATAGAGATTTAAATTGAGACTTGTCTTTAGAAGTGCTGTAGAATAGTTTTAATATAGTTGCTATAATGTTTGGGTTTTGTTTACACTGTTGGGTAAATGAGAGAAAAACAATAGTTTCTGTTTGAATTTTGGTGTGTGAAGTCAGAGTCCCAGAGCAAATGAGATGTCATTAAAGTGATATTGAATTGTTATTAAAAAGCTGCGATTTCAAATATTTTATGTTTTGTTTCGCACATAATCTACAATGAAGATGAGTTATTTAATGCAATTCTGGTGCTTGCACTGTACGAAGTCGAAGAAACTTTTTGTTGGTCCCTGTTGGCTTTGGATCAAGCCCTTGGTTTAAAGTATTGATTAAAACAGAAACTCAATATGAATGGCAAGCCAAGAGAATTAATACAGTGAATGTGGTGAATTAGCAAAAAAAAAAAGCAGCTCCCTAAAGGGCTGCATCCACAAATGTAATTTGTTCCTTTGGTTTGATGAATCTGGTCCCAGGTGCTTATTCAAAAGCCATGTAAGTAGTGGCTTTGCCTGTACCTACCCAAACGCTTTGTTTTCTTCCTCTTAATTCTTTTTCTAATAACTCTGCTGTTTAATAGATTTTGTTTTCCTCGTATTCATTAGATTGCTATTCAGTAAAAAATAAGAATGGAGGAGACTTAATTAAGGACTACTACAGCTGTTGAAATTTAGAAGATAAAATACTGTAGAAAGGAAGACTATAATGCACCCCAATAAAAGATTAAAAGAACTAATGTTGCTACTTAAGTTGTCTTAGTCTAAAAGGCAAAATCAAAGTGGTTCAAGGTGTCTCTTATATACCTGTCTTCAATAATATAAATGCATTTTATTTTTATAAGGAACAGGGAAAACAGAACTGAATGGCTTCTCTGACAACTCCCTAAGGTCCGCAATACCTTAATACTGTGGATGGAAATCACTGAATAAAATGAATGCAGCCAGTTTCCCGAATCACTTGCATGAATTTTATATCCTTGAGAGGATTATGTTTTAGAGAAAACACCTCAAAAATAATATAAATCCAGAAAATAGATCACAGAACTTCTGCAAGCATGCTGTGCCTCCTGTCACGATGACTGGACAGACCAGTGTTTGTGGTTTAGAAACAATTTCAATTGTGTAAATGATGGTTTATATATCCCTTAAGGTGTTTGACATTTCAACCATCCAGATTAGTAAAATAAAAGCAAATTTGAAGGACACTAAAATTGCAGTCCAGCAAGAAAGAAGCATACTGAACATATCATTCATCATAACACTGATCAGTAGGGATATAGTTAGCTTTTAATCTACAACCAGAAATACAGAAGCGAAGGATACTTTTTAGAGATGTACTCCTGATCATGGTTAGCTCTCCCTCTCTTACACAATGTGGCCTTTTTCCTGTGTGCATTTTTCTTTTGGCAGACCTACTATGTGAGGAAAATCTATAACGCTCTTGACAGAAAAGCAGATTGCTGATGAATCTATCACTTTATTAGGCTGCAAGCGAGACCCCTTCCCAACGCACTGAAGCCAAATGATCCTTGGCCTGGTCTTCAAGTAAGGAGAAAATTTTGAAGACTCATTGTGCAGGGCAAGAATCTTTAACAGCAGACTATGTATTTTGGCTTTTCGTTAGGTCAACCATTGCACTGGTGAAGTTAAAATGGTGGAGAAATAGAGTTCAGGGACAAACAGGAGATAGAAGTTGACACACACACACAGAGAAAGATTAATAGGTATTTTTCTTTTCAGAATTTGAGGTAAGCTCACCTTTCCTTTCAAAAGATCTGTGTTTTTAGTAGCAGTTGTATATGTTTGTTGAGTTTTAGGTGTTCTGTCATTCCATCTGATCTATTAAGTTTCAGAATGATACTTAGAGAACAAAGATTGTGTTGATAGACAAATTTCTTTTAAAAGTTTTCTTTCAGATTGAGTTTGTATGGTCTCACTGAAAATTCTGGAAATCACATTAGGTAGTCTGAGTTCTTACACAGAGCTGGTAAAAAATTTTCCAAGATAAAGTTTTTTCTTCAGAGCTCACTGTTTCCTCAAAACGGAGATATTTTCAACTATTTCATACACAGCTGATGGAGCTGAAAAAGTAACTGAGATCTACCAACTTTTTGCTTCTTTATCAAGTGTTGTAGCTTCTTAATTTTCTGCCTGTTTATGGAGTCAGGTCTGTTTCCTTGAGTCGTTGCAGTTAACATTTCAGTGCTCTGTGTGAAGGGAAAAAAAAATGTATATTCAGTAATAAATTTTGGATAAATACTTGATAGATAAACTGACTTACAACATTATTTTTTTCTTCTTCTTAACTTATCAAATCTATACCATAACGAAAGGTGTGTTTTATTCAGGAACGAGTGTGTTAAGTTTTGATACGCAACCAAAACTATGTACTTCTGATTTTTCTATGCTTTTATTTTATTTTTACTGGACAATAAAGGTGTCTCTGTGCATCCCTCATGATGTTGTTGAGTAGAAGACCAATGAGAATACGTCTAATAAATTAAAAAAAAAAGTTTCTTTTCTGTATTCAAAGGGGAGTTTAATGAGTTTTTCACACACTGAGCTTATGAACAGTCCAACCATGTTTGTGGTGAAAGCTATGTAAATTACACAGATGCATATTTATTCATGTACTTCTTGTGGGAATATTGTTAAGAACCTATAAGCATATATCAGAATTTGTTATAGGGAAGGAAACTTACGAGGAAGGCTTATTATCCCAAGAGTGGAATTAAGGTGAAATTAACAAGTAATTGAAGCTATCTTTGATCATGATTTCTTTCATTCCCTTTTTTTCCCTGCTTTAAGGAAGTGAATATTTTTTATGTTCAGCAGAGCAATACAATCCTGCACAGAGAAGCATGATGCTGAGTTTTCATAATAATGTTTGTAATGCAAATGAGGGACAGTTCAAAAACAGGTTGATTAGCATTTCTTAATAAAATGCCAGTCTCTTCCTTTTTCTTCATTAATTCTATCAGCAGATTACATAGCTGGATTTTAACATTAGTAAATGTGAAGTGTGTGGTGGCTTCTCATGATACAATTATTTGGTGGCTCTAAATAGTTTCAGATTGTTGGTTTAAAACAGTTCCTCTAGCACTAAAGCATTACAGTTAATTAATGAGCAGCTTGTCACCTCTGGGACCTTTCCTTTGAAATCCACTCTGGCTTGAAGTGAACTCCTACCATTTCAGGCTAGCAGCTGGTAAAAGGTTAGAAAATGAATGAGCTCCAGGGAAGCCGCTGAACTTCCCCAGGAGCATATATTTTACGTTAGTGCTGTTTTTCAGAGATCAAACTTGGAGAAATAGAGAGCTGCTGTGCAGTTTCTCCCACAGTGTGCGTCAGACAGCCAGAGTATTTCCCTGTCGCACTACTCAGTAACGTGCTTTGCTCTTCTCTCCTTCCCTAGCTTCTACAAGGGAAGCAACATAGCAACTTGAGGAAGAGAACTGCATTCTCCTTCCCGTGCATCATTTAGACTTTTTCCTAATTATTTTTGTCATCTTTTTTTAATTGACAAAGCTTCCTTTTGTTCCCTCTTGTCCTTTATTTCACTGTTTAAATAATTTACTCTCTCTTATCTCCCACATCTTGCTTTCTCCCCGTGTGTGTTTGTCCTTTCTGTGTTGTTTCCCAATGGGAGACCCAAGAAGCTATCTCACACTCCACACTGGATGCATCTTTCTTCCCCTGTTGAACACCTGCAAAGAGCTCTCTGTTTTCTGTTTGGTTTTTTTTTTTGTTCCTTTTAGAGAGACATTAGAGAATGAAATACTTGTTGTGCTGCTTTGATTTTGTAGGAGAAACAGGAGTGACGCTGTATGAGCTTTAAGTTCAAAGCATCAGTAAGAATAGTTGGTGAACTTAAGTTTCTGCTTAGTTTTGATTCCAGCTGAGCACTGCTTTGCTGGTCAAATTTCTTTTCCAAACTGCATAAGGTAACAATAAACTGAGTTTTCAAAGACAGTATGTAAATAATATGTGCAACTTCAGATAAACATTCAGGTAGCAGAATTGAACTTGGAATTTTAAAATCCATGGAATAATAGAGTCAGATTTATAGAATAGTTTGGATTGAAAGGAACCTTTGAAGGTTATGTAGTCCAGCGCTCAAGCAATGGGCAGGGACATCTTTAACTAGATCAGGTTGCTCAGAGCCCTGTCCAACCTGACCTTGGAAGAACTTCAAGAACTGTCCCTGGAGAAGCAATGAATTAAGGGTACTTTAATCTGTTCTAATTTTTGTGTCTTAATGCCATTTTGCTAGACATTGTGATCGGACTGTGTAACTAGCTAACATAACTCAACATCTTGTTTCTTCTAAGATTCTGTGCTGGATTTTTTCTTTTTCTCCAAATTCAGATGTAGAAATAATGTATAATACTTCTTATTAAGATGGTCCTGGAATCTAGCATTTCTCAGTAAATCATCTTGACAATCTTCTTCCTTTCATGTGTGTTGATTTTGATTAGGTAATTCATCAAAAGCCTGTTATTAACCATTTCTTAGGCCTCTGTCTCAGACATCTACTTGTCATTTTATCTGGTTGTGGATTACCACTCAGCAATCAAGCCAAGGCTTGCTGCATGCCGGGCAGCTGGTCCTCTGATTTCCCTTACAATACTGCAGGGAAGTCTGTGGAATTTTGCTTTTTCAGTGGAGCCACTTAAATGTGGCATTCAGGGTAAAACAATTATTTGCTCTATTGATGATTGTTTAAACTCTTTGCCGTTGATATTTAATTGTATCTTAACTATTTTACAAATAAATGTAGCTGTAGCAACCTACACTGTTCTACAACCTAGCATTTTGTTTTAATTTGTGTATGGCAGGTTACATTGATGGCTTTTGCCCTCATCTTTTTTTTTTCATTTGATTTGAGGGGTGGGGGGAAATTGTATTATTTAAAGAAAGATTGTTGCTAAATGCATTGAGTGAAGGAAATTAATTTGTGGAGATACCTTCATTTAGAGAATTTTTTTTTTTAATCTATTTGTTCATTTTCCTTTGGTTTTGATCTGGATTGGAAGGGACTTCTGGAGATCATCTGGTCTGACTTTTTGTTGCAGGCCTTAGATTACATTCTCCAAGCCATGACCAATCTGAACCCTGTTTATTTCCAGCACAGAGATCCCACAACTTCTCTGAACAACCTATTCCAACACTCAGATGCTCTTATGATTAATTGGGTTTTTATGTTTTTTATGTTATGAAGATTAGAACTATTTCTTCTGAGCCTTTTCTTCGTAAGCCCAGTTCCTTCAGCTTTTCCTCACAGAAGTCCTCCAGTTCTCTGGTGATCAATGTCTGTCTTGAAACAAGGGGGTCCAAACCAGGACACGGTTATTCCCGAAGCGCCCTAAGTAGTGCTGAATAGAGTGCAGTTACTGCATTTGAGAAGAGGAGGCTGAGGGGAGACCTCATTGCTCTCTACAACTACCTGAAAGGAGGTTGTAGAGAGGAGGGTGCTGGCCTCTTCTCCCAAGTAATAGGGGACAGGACAAGAGGGAATGGCCTCAAGCTCCGCCAGGGGAGATTTAGGCTGGACATTAGGAAAAAATTCTTCACGGAAAGGGTCATTGGGCACTGGAACAGGCTGCCCGGGGAGGTGGTTGAGTCACCTTCCCTGGAGGTGTTTAAGGCACGGGTGGATGAGGTGCTAAGGGGCATGGTTTAGTGTTGGATAGGAATGGTTGGACTCGATGATCCGGTGGGTCTCTTCCAACCTGGTCAAGGATTCTATGATTCCTTGACCTGCTCCAGTCCAGGGCATGATTTGTCTACATTGCCTCAAAGGTGCTCTCACATTTACCTTGCCATCTGCCAGGACCTCCAAGTGCTTTACACCAGAGCTATTTTATGTTCTTGTGTATTTCCAATTTGTATAGCTGTTCCCTCACTCAACTTTCCTCTACAGCTACTGGCGTCTCTTGTTAGTTTGAGTTGTATTGGGTCATGACTATTGCAGTGAGAGGAGCTGTGAAGGAATTACTTTAACTGTAAGTGTCTTCTGGGGTGAGGCTAGGATGTGTACGTACACACCCTTCACCTGGGAAGAGAAGTGGTGGTGTAGTTCCTTTATGCCTACAGGAACAATCTGTTTTTTCATCAGAGAGATACTGTAACAGCACAAACTGTTTCTGTGTTGCATAAAGAAAGCTCAGACACTCACTACTGGAAGTGCTGTTAGCAGAATATTGAGCTTGCCAGGCTCTCATCCTGTCTAGCTTCTTTCTCTCTCTTTTGCAAGCTGACCTGCTTGTGTTGCATATTCTCTAAGCCGGGCATCCAGAACCCAGCTGCAAATCCAGAGACAGTGGCCACGTGTTTCCTTAGCAGGACCCAAGGGTTCAACATAAGCACTGGAGGTGTTTCCAGTCCCATCTTGCACCAAACAAGCTCCAGTCTGTCATGAAAGACCTGCCACTCTTCTCACAGGACTTCACCAAGGCAGACTCAGAGGAAGAAGCAGGAGGATGCTCTGTGCAGCCTCCCTAATCACCCAGTGTTATGCTGTTCATTCTCTGCCACTGCCTCCAGCAGCTTTGTTACGAAAGTTTTCTTGGGTCAAAGGCAGCAGACTCAGCCTTTATGCTGCCCTGTCAATAATTATGTTACAGATGAGTACTGCCAAAATTTTGATCATTTACAGAGTTGACAGTTGAATGCATTTACTCAGTGGAAACAGGGTTGCACAGCCTTCCACGTTAAGGCAAAACAGCTGAAAGAGCTCTGGGTAGGATCAGCTTGCTCAGAATATGAGGCTGCGAAGGAAGGACAGCCCAGCCACAAGAGCAGCTCCACCAGATGGCCAAGAAGGAGTAATGATGTAGCATCTACCCTTGCTTTCCCTTTTATCAAAAACCTATCAGCAACATGTTATAAGGTGTCTAGCCAAGTTTCCAACAGGAGGGGGAGGGAGGAGAAAGAGATATATTTTTTAAAAAGAATAAATAATTGCAGCTATTATTGATTGTGAAGTGCTTTATATCTGAACTGCTTTCAGAGTTTGTGCTTCTATTGATGCCCTGTGTAACTTGACAACAAGTACGCAGCACTCTTCATAGATGGGTGATGTGGGGCCAACCTCTCGGTTAAGCGTATGGGCTCTTTGCATGATAGGATTAGGTCAGCTCCTAATGGGATCTTTTTCCGTATCACAAGCCAGACTCAATACAATGTAATCAGAGAAAAGCAGCTAGAATGGTAGCAGGGCTAGTTATAATAAAGTGAAAAATCAACTTTACTTTTTCTTAGGTTGTTGCAGTAATTTATTTTAATAATTTAAAATTACTTCAGTCAGGAACCTGCTATAAAGTTTCGGAGGGTCAGAGCTAGGAAGTTTTCCTGCCTCTCCTGAAAGCTAGTAGAGATGATCAGCATGGAGGCTGATAAATTGAGAAACACTTAACATAGTCAGGTCTTGAATTCTTATTAGATGTTCAGAACTTCACTCTGAATGGCTTTTTATTTGTATAGAGGTGGCGGGGACGGGTTGATGGAAGGAAAATATGTAAATATGGCAAGTTTTAATTTAGGCTTGAGAGGACAATATCTTAAGCAGATTACTAACATTCACCTTTCAGCAGTGGTTTGGTCATATGGCTTACTTTAAGTAAATCTTCAGTGATTAAATTAAAACAGAGATCATTTCTCTGGTAATGAGAAAAGCCCAGTGCCCTTTGTCGGTAACATAAATGGTCCTTCTTTTTTATTTTTTTTTTTAAAGGCCCCTTTAAACTTCCAATTACTTTTTCCTCTCTTTTTCCGTCATTCTGAAGTTAAAACACATTCAAAATTGTGCTTCCATTGTTTGATGAAGGTGAAATTTCCTCAAGTTAAGTATTCAGAAACAGGGCTAATTTGATTTATTAGCTGTCCTCCTGGGAGCATTGCTTTACTTCCAGCATGTACTTCCAGGTATAAAGGCTAATCAAAGTCAAACAGTCCCCATATATTTCCAGTATTATACCATGCGTCTGATACTGCAATAGAGGCTGTCCCAAGACCCAAGGGACTGTGTCCCTTGTAGGCTACTGAATTCTAGTCCAACTTGTGACTGGTGGAGAGGAAGAGATGGATGTTGTTATGTTCCAATCATGACACCCAAAAGGATCTGAAATGACTTATTTACCCTAAACCTGCTCTTGCCAGAGCTAGACAGGGATCTATTAATGAAGGTAGTAGCTAGACCAAAGAGAAAAGGAAGTATGAAAGAATGGTCATGAGTTTGATCCTGAAGTTACAGGAGTGCTGGAGTATATTGAACAGGTAGGGGATGTTTAAGCAGTTCATGCTAGGAATAGATTTTTTGGTAAGCAAAAATAACCCCTTTCATTGAGTTTCCTCCATGATTCATTTAGATTAAATTTTCAGTTGAACTCTTATCTGGGTGAATGACATCACTGGAAGATCAGTTTGCACTTGGTGAGTAGGAAGTAGTATCTGGAAGGTCATGGTAGGAAGTTGGATCCTTTTCATCAATTTCTTAGGAAATGAAGTTTTCAATTAAATGAATTTGTCTTTGTAGAGATAGGCCTTTATAGGCTTACATTTAGGAGATTATCATCAAATATCCACAAATGGATGGCTCCCATACTTCTATACTTGCAGCCTACCCAAGTAGGAAAAAATAATCACTACTACTGGAGTCATGTTGGGGAGCTTTAGAATTAACAAGAATCAGGTTTATGTGTGTAGGGTGGTTTCTGCTGCTTAAAACTATTTGACTTATTCATGGAGAGAAAGGCCTACAATCAACAGTGGAAGAAAAGAGATGAAGGGACAAAGCACTTGGCTAAAGTCAGAGGGTTAAACTGGTTTGTCCCAATGACATCTTTTTCCCAAAAAAACCCTCTACTTTTTGTCTATTGGAGAAGTTGGAGAGTGTGTATGTGTGTGTTTCTTTTCTCTTTAAAAGACGATGAAACACCCCCTCCTCACCCCCAAAAATGCCCAAAATGAAACAAATCAGAAGTCCAACCTCTCTGTAAATTCAAAACAATTCCCTAGAACAATAATGTAATCTAGGATACTTGTATTAACTTTATTTTACCTCTGTTCAGATAAGGGAAGAGAGTATTGAGAGAGGCAGCTCAGTGTTTGGTATTTTATATTTGAAAAAAGTTAATACTCTGGAAAGTGTTGCTAAAAAGGCTGAATAAATATTTTTGGATATATGTTCAAGTGGTAAGTGCTGTGGTTTAATTCGGAGGAAATTACTTAATCTCCTGTCGAGTTGGGAGCCCCCAGAAGAGCTTGGGAAAGGTGTGAAGTTCTCCATTTCAGGATTGCTCTGCTGTTTCCCCAAAATGTTCTCGTCACATGTATTCCCATATTCCTCTTAAAGCTTTGGTTAGCATGTGCAAAATTTCCAAAATGACTAGTTCTGTTGGGAATTTTCCTCTCTAAACCAAGGTTCAATCTTTTCCCATAGATGCAGAGTTTGATTTATATTTGAGAAGGCAGGGGTTTTATAAGCGAAGAGTTTATATTTGCCCTCAATTGGTGCTAGGTAGACACTTGGGAGTGCTCAAACCCTCCCCCCCTCTTCATACCATGCCTTCACTTCCACAGAGCTAGAAAAACTACAGATATGCCAGACAAATGGAAACTGCATTTTTAAGTCGAGGAGGAGAAAAATGCTAAGATCAAATAGCATTCACTAGTGCAATTCAGGGTGAACAGCTAGAGGTGGCAGGCAGAAAACAGAAGAATTCAAACAATCCCATATTTGCATGCAGAAAACCATGGAAAGAGATTTTTATCTTCAAAACTGGCCACTTCTGAGATGTGTGTAGTCAGGGCAGAAAATAAAGTTTGAAGACAGGGCAGAGTGGAGGCGAGCACTGACCAAGGTTGTCAGTCTAGTTTAAAATAAAAGGTGAAGAAAAAAAATAAGGGCAGAATATTAAAAGGAAATGTGTTGAAGGATAAAAGCTGGCACTGGAGAGAAGTCAATTGCATTGTGTTATTGATCAAAATAATGCCTCATAAGCTTCACAAAAACAGATGTCATGCTTTGGTTTCTCTGGAGCATACAAGTACAATAATTACGAAACAATTCAGATCATGTGAGAAATTGTATCTTAAATCTAGAGGAAAGATGAAGCTTTTGTCATTTTCTAAATCCAAGCTGTAATGCATTTCGCTGTAATGCATTTCGCCACATGTGAAATGCAGTCCTACTTTGGGAGTCACAGGGTCTGGGACTTGAGATCTTATTTGCTGAGAATTGTGCAAATGAATTTAGGAAATGCCTCCAAACTGGCACATATTGTTTCCTATATAAAAAATATTGTAGAGAGAAGGACAGAGAGACATTTCGATAGATAGATAGGTAGATAGATAATGAAAAAACATTCTTTGAGCTTAATTTCAATCCAAAATAGTTGTTGCGCATTGATGTTGACTTAACAAGAGCTGAATGGAGCCATTTGCAGTGAATAATGTATTAAGCAGTCAGAATGTGAAGTGCTTACTAAAATAACAGTAATTATACAAACACGAGCTAATCGCAGAGAGGTTTTTGGGAAGCCTGTGGAATGTGATAGATTGGTTTTCTGCAGTATGAATTCTGTTGGCAGCATTTTTTTGTTTTAGTTTCCCTGGGTTCTGTTCAGTTTTTTTTCTTTTTTAATTCACAATATTCTGAAGTTTCTAAGTTGTTTTTTTTTTTTAAAGCTGCTTTTACATGCGAATGTGTGAACACCAAATAAATCATGTTTTTCACTGGTTCTAATGTCTCTTCACACCATGTTTAAAACCACCCACATAGTGCTACATGTTACATGCAGAGAGTTGAGGTTCCCGTTTAGAAAAAAGTCCGGAGTTTTTGAGTACTACACTGAGATTACAACATTTATTTATTTATTGATTGATTGATAAAACAAACTTGCATGGTTTTCTTATTTTTGGAGCTAATACCTAACTATATATTTGATCATGTCATTAGACAGTTTTGCTGTTATAAGAACTGCATCCACATCATTCAAATACAGCTAGTATGCTAGGAAAGAGCTTTGTATTCTCAACTGAAGTTTCCGTTGACAAATGCGTACAATATGTAGGGGCTTGGTTTTTGTATTCTTTTTACAGCCAAAATTCATACTTTAGTGTTTTAAAGAATATACCAGAATACTGTCAAAATGCCCTTTTAATAATTTAATTCATGATTCAACGTTTTCAAATATTTAGTATCTTTTGCCTTTTAGCGTGAAAGTTAATGTTTTCTGTTATTAATATCTCTTCAGATATACGAATGCTCTTTTTCAGAGATGCACATGTGCAATGAAACAGAGAGTTATTTAACTATAAAACTTGGATTCCAGCCCTGAACAATAGATGTTAAATCAGAATTATTGTTTTTCCAATTTAGAATAAAGGTAACAAAGCTCTAACACCCTATGTTTAGAAAGATTTTTATGAAAAATGTTTTTACAAATTTAATTACTCATCATTCCTTATTTTGTGAAACTACTTAGCAAACAATACCCTGGATATTGCAAGAATGTTTTGTGATAAACCAGGTGTTTTTTTTTCTAACAACCTGCTTTTTTTTTTTGTGCATAGTATATAGAAGAAGTCGTATAAGTAAGCTAATGAAAAAACTGAAAATAGATTTGCATGTTACATAAAGGAAGGCATACAGCTCCCTTCTGAATGACTGTGATGAAGGTGGGCATAGGTAGATGAAGTGGTTGCTTGTGCTTGATATGATCTGTAACCTGAAACTTCAGAAAGCATCCTTAATCACGATAACTGCTGAAAAAGAGAGTCCTGTAGATAGCAGGGCAAAACCTCATTTTCTCAATTTCTGTTAATTCCTGAACCCTTTGCCTTCTACAACTAGCTCAGAGCCAGGAACCATCTGACCAACTGTCTAGCATCTATGGGATTTGCCTGGCAAGGCTGGCAATGGCAGGATAGTCTTGCTTTTGTGTGGCTGTGAATTCAAAGGCCTCCCCTCTGTCCATCTGTCATTTTCCCAAATTAATAGGAAGTTGCACCGCTTTTCCAGGTCTGGTTGAAGCTGACTAATGGCTATTTGTTAGAAGACAATTTCCATAGAAAAGGATGGAGAGGCAGCTAGGTGGCAGGAAATTGCTTGAGGATTGTTTATTCTAGGGAGCCAGAATCAAAACAGAGCCCTTATGTGCATTTTGAGAATTAACTGAGGCTTTGGGACTAATGCTGTGTGGGAGGAAGGAGATATATATCTGACCATTCATACCACATTTTCAGCTTTCTCTTACAGTACTGACAAAAGTGAAGCAGAGATCTTGAGAGAGGAGGACCAGGTTCGTATTGAGTGATTATCCAAAACTGACAGTAAACCTGGTCAGTAGTAATCCCTATTAAAATTCCACTAAGGACAGCTAGAGAATAATGATAAAGCAGTAAAGCAGATGGGAGTCCTTAATTCTTATGTAGGATTGGGTTCCTTGCAAACACTTCCCTCTCCAAAACTGAGTTGCAACCTTTGTATCATGACTCCACATTTTGAACGGCTGCTGTAGACTCAAGAATTGGCAGAATATCAGCATGTTCCTTGTGTGGTAGGAAATTCATTCTGAACTGTTTTTCTGTCTACTGAGGGCTGGTTATTGAAAGTTGAGACGGTCTGTGAACTTTAGGTCAGATGAATGAACTGTTCTGGTTACAAGGAATCATCTTGTTATTGAGGAATCGACTTCTGAGTAGTAATAATTGTATAAATTAGCATTCATTTTCAAAAATCCCGTAGTATCAAGAGATTTTGCAAAACTGTTTAGCAAATTTTGCATGCAAGAAGAATGAAATAAGAAGCCTCTGAGTTTAGGCTGGATGAAGAAGCAAGGACAGTAACTGCTACCAGCAGTGATGGAAGGTGTTTCAGCAACTTGACTTTTAAAGCATAAAAGGTTTGTATGCGTAAAAGGGTTAGAATGCGTATAAATGGGAAACTTGCTTCTCTATTTTTTCCTGTAGTGTAGATGATAATTAATCAGTGCATTCAGAAGATTTGAAACAGAATCAAGATGAACTCAACTGGTTTGGTTTAAAGCATATCCAACAAGTATATAGCAGCTGTCAACTGAGCAGAACTTTGCCTTTGATAGCAAAGATTAATGACCCACCAGCCTTTAACCGAAGGTACCCAACCGATGCTCCTCTCCACCTGCCTGAGGCAGTTACCAGAGGCTGCATCAGGTAGATGTACTACACTGGGTTATTTAATTTCTTTTTATTGGCGTTAGAGTATTAAAAACCAAAGTCTACCATATGTGAAACTCTATGTATTTTCTGTGGATGTAGTCTCTTGATGACCATTTTAGTAACATGTTCAGTTTTATTAAACTAGCCTGAAAACGGAGAGCAGTTGTTTCAGACCAGAGCTGTTTGCCTTCTATTTCATACTGAGGTTTTATTCTCTGTAGTTACTGCAGGCTTGCGAAAAACTGAGATATTTTTCTTTTAATACTTTGCCATTTGTGGTACATATATGTAGATACAAGCAGTGTGCTTGAGTGTTGTTCAAATGAACAACCAAAGAATAGTTCAAGAAACATGGAAGTAGACTGAAAAAAACATCTGAAAGCACAAGTGCTGCTTTCAGTTCAGAGGATAAGTTTTCAAGCAGAAATATGCACCAGTTTCACAGATATGTTTGTTTTTTGACATGCAAGTCCTTCAGGATTCAGATGGACCTGTGGCATTGGTAACACTCTTAGGAAAGAACAGGGATCCATTTTAGTGTTTCCTGTCACATTAACGTCCAAGTCCATGATTCCTGCCTGTACTTTTGCTGTACTTTCAAGTAGTAGTGCTCTCACACTGTGTTTTATTTACATTTTTACTTAGGCTTTAGTAATCAAAGCTTTTCCTGTATTTGAATATCTGAATTCTCGCAATAAGGGGAAAAAAATCAAAATTATTCATAATTGCAAATTATTTTTTTTAGATAGGCTGCAAAAGATTATAAAGACTCTACTAGTATTTGTACAGGTCTTGATTGTCTCTGGAGTTGTATTGATTTCCCCCCTCCCCGCCTTTGGTCTGCATTATGCTTCCTTGCCAAAGTTACCAGATTTGAGAGAGACTGTACTGTGCTTGCAGATGTGAAGCTGTTCTGTATGGTTGGTTTTTTAAATTTGATTGTGGTGGGGGTTTTGTTTTGTTTTTCTGGGAAAGTAAAGAGAACGAGGAAATACATTCAATTGTTCAGTAAAACAGCTTGCAATAAAGGTAGGGATTTTTTTTTTCTTTTTTGGGGTTTTGTTTGTGTGCTTGTTTCGGTTTCTGGGTTTTGTTTGTTTGTTTGTTTTTCCCCAGAATGAAAGATAAGTAAATGAAAATGAAAGCTGTCATTCAACTGAAATGTCCATGGGAAATTGTAGGGAATGACTTTTCTTACAAGGGCACTTCAGTTGTAGACCTGTATGTGAAACTGGAGTCTGTATACTGTGTAGTGATTTCGGTTAGCACTTTGGTGGTGTCTTACAGGAGGCTACAGGATACATGGAATACACCATCTGGTTGCCTCAGAGATATAAATTTTCCAGAACCAAGCAAAAGGAATCTATGTTAACATGTGTAGCAGATCAAATAACCCTTTTGACTATGATTGATCAAGTCACTCCTGTGACTATGCGCAGTAGTCCTCTCTGAAAGGAGGGATTTTGGAAGAGAGGAAATACTCAGTGGCAAGAGCATAGAAAATGGTTTGGGTGAGTTAGATTGAGGAATTAGGTGGAAAAAGCCAATGAGTCCTTTTTCTTAGCTAAGTGTCCTGTTTGAGTGTACCAGAAAAATCAAGGAAGAGGGAGAAAAAGAAATATATTTCATGTGTTATGATAAACAGAAAATAGAAGTAAACAAAGTATTTTATTTAGTCAAAAAAATTACTCACTTTTTCTCGGTGACAAAAACTAACCCAGGAGGATACCTACAAACTTGCTTATTTTGTGTCTGTCTGCCTTTCATGCTGCCTGCATACAAAGTACATCCGGGATAATTTATTACAAGTTTCAGAACTGATCACCCGCATAAGCCTGTCAAGAGCACAACATTAATTGAGCATAGAGTGAAAATATAGTTTTGATCTCTCCATGACCTTGATGGTAGTGGAGACTAAAATGTAAATTGTGGATTTTTTTTTGTTTTAATATTTTCTTTTAGTTTTATATCCTTTTAAACAGTGAAAAATGTTCCTATGGCATGACAGATTTCTGAATTTATGAAATAATACTTGTCTACGATTCTTTTTAAATTAGAAAATTGTCATTTTGTATAACAAAATGACTAAACCAGAAAGTTTGATGGAGAAGCAAAGGCATCTCATGCAAAACCCATTAGCAGAGTGGCTAATTTATATCTCAGTCAAGACCGCGCCAATAGTTTAGGTGTCTCTTTCTTTTAGAGGTGTCAGGCGCTTTCTTCAATATCCAAAGTGGCAGCTATATTTATCTCAACTCTAAAATTTGTGAACAGATTTATAATTACTTGCCAAAATATATTGATATTAGATAATGGGCTAGTACTAGATTTCCATGTCCAGGGATATTTAGCAAAGAGGCGAGAGGTCTAAGTTCTCTTATGAGATGTTGTAATAGTTTTCAGTCCCTTGTTCTCCCTCGTTGGCACATAAGTATATGCTCCTTCTTTTGACAGCGAGCTGGAAGTGACAGTCTTCAAAGTAACTTGACAAAGATACTTTGAAAACTGTCACTTCCTTATGATAATTTAATTTTCCTTTTTTCTTCAAAGAAAACTTCAGTCTATTTGCAGGTTCTAATGCAGATTTTTGTTTACTGCTTTTGGAATTAGAGCAAATATTACTGAAAAGTAACAGTGTAAGAAAAATCTTGAGATTGTTGCTGTTAAGTGTAGTTTGTGGTATAACAGGTATGTAATGTTTTAAATCAAAAAGAAATACTAAAATCTCACCAAAATGATGATTTGTGCTTTGAAACTGTCAATAATTTAACAGTATAAATTGCATATCCTACATATCCATGCACAGCATATTCATTAGTGCTAGTAAAAACAGGCTAGGTTATAATTTTATAAAATATAGTATGGTACTTCAAAAAATGATGTGTTTCAAGGAAATAGCTTTTTATTGTTAAAATATTTTTTCTTGCATGGACAGCTTTGTTTCTTCTAGAAGATCCGGGAGGGAGAACTTTGGACTATTAAGGGAAAGTTTTGATAGAAGTACATATGCTTAACATGGTGTAAGTCTTGTGTGTTTTAATCAGATCTTTTTCCAAAATTTCAGCACTCCACTTGATACTAGTGAGACGTGGATAGGTAACTATTTTGATGAGGTGATTCTCTTCAAGAATACTGTTTATTTTAATGCTGTTGTTTGCTTCAGTGACAATCTCTGTGGCTAGCAGAATATACATTTTAGAACTTCATCATCAACTTTAAGGATGCCATATTATGGGGAATCTCTCACAGTCCTTGCTGCCCTCTTTGCAGGGTTAACTGGAGACCTAAGAATAAAAAGTGACAGTTTCAGAAAAAGTTATGTCACCATAGTACAAGTGACATAGTGTGTAATATTGTATATACCACATGATAAATATTACCCTCCAAAAGTAAGGACAACATGCATTTGCCTAGAACTCCATGATAGTTAATGTCTAGTGTAGCTGAATATTGTAGCAACAACTTTTTTTTTTTTTTTTAATCTCCAATATTGGAAGATTCAGCTGAAAATAGCTGTGTGACATGCCTTAGACAGATTCAGACGTCTCTGCCAAGCATAAGGAAGGACCTGAATACTAGGATTACAGATCCCACAAATCCTCTGCTCAGTTTTACAGAAGGATCAGGCAGTTTATGTATTCAGTTAATCTATTTTCACTTCAGTGTGATGACTTGCAGCTGTAGCCCAATTCATTGGCAGATCAGAAGCTACGCTGTAATATCTGTCCGACCCATGCCATTTGTCTTGGAAGGCTAATTGTTTAGCTTACGGAATGTTTTATTCTCCCAGGCTACGCTTAAAAATAAACAGAGCCCAGGCAGCCCTGCTTCCCTCTGAAAACTCTGCAATGTTCGTGGCACTTGCTGTCTGCACTGGAAACACAGACAGAAGCCTAAGCAGTGCAGATTTATCTCACTGGGCCCTGCTTGGGTGGTCCAGTTGGCAGACTCCTGAGGACTCTTCAATAGATATTTCTGAGATGCTTACCAAAGCCAATGCTTGAAAAACCTTTGACTCATCCCAGCTAGGGATGCTGAAGTGGACTGTCCATCAGGGAAGGCAAGTGTGGTGGATTTTCTAACTTCTTGTTGTCCAATATTAAGAGGATAACCCAACCACCCAAACCGTGTCACCTCTTCAGGTCTTCATTCTTTTGTCTGTTTGCAAAACATCCCTCTAAAGCTTTATTATTTTGTTTAAGAGCAGCTTTCTTTACTGCCATCTAGTATTTGCATGTATCAAGGTCCAAGTCTCTCTGGAAGCCTGGCGCTACGTTTCAGGGAAAACAATATCAAGTTTGGCTGCTGGTGTGCAGCACCTACAGCAGCTAAGCCATCATTTGTGAACAGTGTTTTGCAAAGTTTCATAGAATTGCGGATGTGCTTATGTATAGGAGGAAGTTCATTGAGGAAGTCAATGAATTTTCAAGTTTTCGTGTCATCAAGTGACTTGAAAATGAGGAGAGTCTTCTTTTCTGAGAGGAAAAATGTTCAAATCTTTATAAGTATGGAGACCTCATAGAATCTGAGGTCCTGTTGGCTTCTGGTGATATGTTGCCATCTGTATCACTTTGAAAGAAGTTTTTGAAATGAAGTTTTTTAGGCTTTTGTGAAAATTCTGCTTCTGAGCTTCAGTACGCGCTGGCCTACGTTGACCTTCCGTGGGTGGAGGACAGGGTGACAATGCAACAACTTTTCAGTCCTTTGCCAAGAAGCAAAGAATTTCATTTCTGTTGAGCCAGTGTGCACCTGAAGGTGAAATGAACTTCCTACATCAAAACATGATGGAGGGCTCACTAGCATTTATCTAAGTGGAGCTTGTAATCAGATCAGTCTTTCAGCATTTGCTTATGCCAGCATGAAGACCTGACTGGTAGCAACTGTGAAAATACAAGTATATGGCCTAGTGTATGCACTCTATATGCAACCTTGGGAGGTGATTTTTGATGGGTTAAAAAAATTATAAATGCATGCTTATAGGCACACCATCATGTTTTCTTCTTTGCTGCACGTACTTTGGACTTCATTAGCTTCTGTCCACAAGTAATTAGTTCTACAGTCCAAAAGTACTACAAGGCTCCCTTTCTTCTACTGTTGCTTAGGATTCAGATCATCTTGCTTGGAGCTCAGCATTTAATGCAAGTTTCTGCAATTAAACCCTTCCCAGTGGCATTTTACCACATGGTGTCATGCTGCAGCACTGTTTACTTAATTGCCTTACTTTGCTGGATGGCAAATGTTTCATTAGGAACTATTATGAATTTGTTATAATGCAACATAACCTAATGAGGTCTTGTCTCCGATCAGGACAGGTTTGCATAACTGGCTGATAGGATTTTCTAGATAAATCCTCAGTATAGACTGGACTAGGGTGTCTTTTGCACACACATAAAATACAACTGCGTTGTCACTAAAATGGCATTACCTGCAAGACTTGGTAAGATTAATTTAGTAGCTCAGCTGTGAAAGACTGCAAAAGACTTTATCATTTTAAAAGTTCAGTCAATTAATTTAACATGTAAACAGTAACTGTTTTGAGAGATACTATGGCTATGTAATACTAGTGTCAATCTTATTTTATTGTGGCAAACTTAAATTTAGCATTGTGTTGTAAAGGCAGAAGCATGCTTTTAATTTGAACTATAAAAGTAAGTTGAAACATTGCCTTCCGGGTATTTGAATTGAGTCCTTGTCTTTGATTTTACTAAAAGAAAAGTTAGTGGTGGAATTGTTTTAGAGCATGTGATTCAAATGCATTCTTTGGCAAGTACCTTGATTCAGGGTTTAATCTGGAGTTTGGCATTGCTAACAAATATGGAGTCTAATTGTTTACCAAATCACATCTAAATTAAGCACTGAGCACACGGTGAATTATTTGTATAAAGATAATGTGTGCTTTTAACGTTAGTCAGTAGGAAAATGCTGTTGCTCCTCTATGAGTACTACAGGAATTTTCAGCTTTCAATTCACTGTTGAGTCTTCTTTGCCTCCTTTTTCAGACTTTGCGTAAATCTGTGAGTTAGATTTACTGTTTCTTAATAGGAATGAAATGCACATTTCTAGGAGACTGGGATGCTTGTTGAACAGGCAACTTAATAATTGGAAATGCTTTTACATCTTATTAACTGTGTGTCCTCAAGAAATGGGATTTTTAAATTTTTTTTTTCATTTTTCTCCTCCCCCATCCCCCTTTCCTTTTTATTGACTTTCCCTTGTCTCTCGTTTTGCCTCTTTTTCTTTTCCTAAGTCTATTTTGAATTTACATCCTTAAATGCAGAAGTTTCCTAACTGCGAATCTCTCTTTGTACTATTTCATCCAATTTTTCAGCTTGCATGTTTACACTTTGATATGGAATTTCATCTGTTGCCAAACTCCAACATGCAGCAGTAGTGCTGCCCATGAAAAGGCCTTAGGAAGGACACTGAATACCACTTCAGTGAGTCCTCCTCAGCAACCCTTTCATGTGTAAAGCTCACACAAACTATTGCCGAGAGAAATGGACTTGGCAAATCTGTTTCTTTCTGCAGCAGATTCGGCATGCAAAGAGCTGGCAGGGATGAGCTACAAACTCAAGTGTGACACGAAGGCCAGAGCGTTGATCACCTGGGCCAAAGTTTGGCACCACTTTTTATGGCCTTTTCAAAACAGAACAAGCCAAATTCAACCAAACATAAACCCCCAACCCCTAAACCTTTATCTCCCTCTGCCTGAGAGCTGCTAGCTTGTTTTCTAGAAAAATATCTGAAGTATTTGGTGCTTATTTTTGTTATAGAGGAAAGTTGAAAGGAGCTTTACAAGATATGTGCAGAAGTTAATGTTAGTGACAGATGTTTAAGCTTTACCTAAATGAGGCATTCTTTAGCCAGATGATATAGCATGTTGTTATGTTCAGATGTTGATCTAGAATTATGAATTCCTAATCCCTTCCTCAGGCTCCTACTGCTGGATTCCAGATGTGGAAGATAATGTGTTAAAACAGTGCTGCCTCTTTTCAATCCCTTTGAGTTTTGCTTCGTTTTCTTCTGTCTTGAACTCCCTCTTCTCCTTTAAGATATGATTTATTGATTCATGAATGTCTTCAGTAGTAAGTGATGCCCTGCCCCAGCACTCGGATTTTGATATGATTGTATTTATATGCAAACCTAACAGTTATTTAGTAGTTTAAACTCAATCATTTTCTCTACCTATACATTTTAAGCAGCAGGTGCCTTACCTACTTCTATCATAGCAATATTTTTTAAGATCAATTTAAAAAATGCAGTACAGGCTGATTTAAGAAGTATCAGAAGCATTAGAAAACAGGTGTTTTGAAGAATTTGCATAGATGAAGGTAATCCCAAACTTGTTGACAAGTTGTTCATTGTATGTATTTGATTGCAATTTAATTTGTAGACTGTAAAATAATTGTATAACTAATTTTGAATTATTACTATTAATAATACTTATATTTATTAATAAAGACATTAAGTTAATGTAAATTAGCATTTATTACATTGAAGATTTTCCCCCAAACAATAGAAATATATTGCCTGCTTTAGCATAATTATAGGTTATGGATTCCTTCTTCTGCTGCTGTTCTAGGGATGGGTTATTAGGAAATGAGATGTATCTCCATTCCAAGGACACCTATGTGCTCATTTATCTGCACATACAGAAGTAAAGTGGGATTTGAGAGCTGTTTATATTTGTTTATAGCCTATTCAGCAGCATGCTGCGTATGATATTTTTTTTTTTAACATTCAGATTTACGGATTTACTGTCTGTCCTTTCGTTGCTTCCCAGTTCTTCCAGGAAAAATTTAAAAAATAATGCTAACAAACAGATGGGAGAGGTACTCATTTGAGTTTCATATTGTTGTATGGATAGCCTTAAAAGGATTTTATAAATTTACAGCTTCTGTCATCTGAAGTTCTGCTCTTTCATGGCATTACAATAGGTTGGCTGCCGAGTTGCGCGTTATTGTGCTCTACTTGAGCTGTTTGGAATATTACTTTGAGAATTGGAAGGGCTCTGGGGTGCTAAAGCTGATTATGAGATTTTTCTTTGCTTGACAAGATGAGCAGGTCCATGTGAAGTATAAGGCAGTTATGTGGATTGATGGCAGACAGGTTTCAATCACAGGATCATGTTGTGTTTTGCTCATCTTTGAGGTGGGATGCCGGTGAAATTGAGTTTCAAGAGGATAATTACAGCCCAATCAAATCCTCAGGTTAAGTTTCTTGACTTTTTTTATTGTTATTATTATTTTTAAAGAGATTCCTCCCAGTGACTCAATGTATTCTGAGAGTTCTTTAGAAACTTTGTTTATAATTTGATCTCTTGAAAATCAGAGTAAAAGGTAGTAAACTGAGCCAAAAACCCAGCCCCCAAAATCTTACTTTTAAAAGTTTTGCTCATTTGAATAATGTCAAGAGTCCCAGCCCTTATATGTAATTTTTTTCCATCAGTTAGTGAATATTATTCTTCAGCATGCATTTGACAACAGTTTGGTGTGCTGATACCTCTGTCAGACATAAGACTCAGAAGTCTGGTTAAGTGATCCTGGCTTGTAACTGCCCACCCCAGAGATAACCTTCTGTAGTCAAGTACCTGACCCTCTTAAAAATATCAAGAGTTAACTATGAAGACTGGTTTGAGTGTTAAATAATCCTTTTAGCTAAGCAGGATAAGCCCGGAGACCAAAGCTCTTTTGGGAAATTATAGTTATACATTCCTCAACAATAACACAACCGTCACAATTCTCCTAGTATCATTATACCATTTACTGGTTTCTGACCACAAAGGTTGGGTAAGGGCTACGGCTTTTCTTAATCTGCTTTCTTGAGAAGCATTTGCTGCAGTCCCTGGTTTTTGTTTGTATGCTGGAAAGTCTCTGTTCAGGCTCCTGTTGCTTAAACTGTTCACTTGCCAACTGCTTTGCACTTCCAAGTTGAGCCAACTCAAACTGTTTCACCCAGGGTCAGGTTTGACTCCTACTCAGCCCCAAAATCCAATTCTTAATAGAGCAGGTTTGTCATTTCCAAATCTCCTTGTAAGATTTTTATGGTGTGATGAGAATACTGTAGATAACACCTAGACAATCCTCTCCCTAGGTTTTGTATGGACTGGCATCTTCCCCTGAAGTCCCTAGTAGCTGGCATCCCAACTCTGCTTTTTGGGGCTGATGTTTATCCCATCCTCTTTTCTGCTGTCTCAGTACAAGTTATTTCATAAAGAGGGGATCCTGCATGAAGTTGTTCCTCACCCTTGCAAGGCTGCAATAATACTTTTGATTTTGATACTGCAACACATAGTTCTGTCATTTAAGTCATTTACATGACTTTTTCTGGTCATAATCACTCCTATGTACTGTTCTGAGTTTTTTCTACTGTTTCTACTTCTTTTATTTTACCTATTGAGTTATACCATATCTGAGTTGTAGGAAGCTGGAGTTTGACTCAGCAAAAGCTGTTGTGATTCAGCACTGCTCTAGTATATGAACTGATAGATTTTATTATGTTGAAGTTCACTTTTGGTCTAGAAACCAAACTCCCAAGGTGCCTTTGAAGAAATCCTACTAAATCCCTTGGACAAAGTTTTGTTGCTCAGAATGCCATCTTTGTTCCTTTAAATACACGCAGAAGCACAGTTCATGGACAGAGGTGCCACTGAGCCATCTGAGTACCTGCCAACTAACTTGAGGAGAAAGCAAGGGGTTTTGAAAGCAGGCTGAAAGTGAAAGATGAGCAGACCTTGCTCCAGTATGCATGCCCTCTATTTGGGGCTTTGATCTCACCGCAGCCAAAGGCAACCCTGCTCTTGGCTGGCACCCTCCTGGGCTCTGCTCCTTTGGTGGTCCAGGTCTGATGCATGTGGGAGCTGTTTCGCTCTGCAATGTCAGCAGAGAAGTATTAGATCTCAGAGTAACCCGCCCCAAACCAGTGAGACGGGAGCCTGGAATACTGTCTGCAATAAGCAGAGAAACTTTTGGTATCCATGTACGATGATGGGAATAGAAACACACGATCAGGACAGTAATGTAGTGTTTCACTTTTAAATAATCTAAGATGCTTGACCCTAACCCTGGGGCAAAAATCAATTGAAGTGTACCAGTGAAGATCCAGTTTAAGAAATTTTGATGTTTTCCTTCCAAATTATTTGTTTGGCACTGTGTAATTCTTTAATGCACAGCAGTTGTTTTCATTTTTGATGTTAGTTAAGGAAAATTTATAATGTTATTTGCACTTCTCTGCAAATATTCAAGTGCTCTTCTGGAAGAAGCTATGTAATAAATAACACTGCTTCATACACAGAGTGGACATTAAATCATTTAATAGTATAATAAGAAAGCCTTGAACTAAAATCCTTATGGACCTCCCGAAGGGGATTTTTTATTATTAGATTTTCTAATATTATATTCTTTAATGGAAAAATTTCCCTCCTGCTAATATATATTCAGTCTTAAAATTAAAATATCATGAAATATGTACTGTAACTACAAAACAGAGATATACGGAAAAGAGAAAATATATCTATATACATCATTACGCTCTAATTTGAAATATTTGCACGCCTTTTAAAAATACTGGCAAGTCTTAGTGGCTGACAAAATATAGGGATGCTTGCATTACCGTAAGTTTGCAATACAAAAATCATTAAATAGGTTCTTTTCAGTATCTACTGATCACTCTGAATTACTTTGAACACATAGTTTCTCAGAAAATGGGTTGTTGATTTTATTTCTCAGTGCTACTGTTACATAAAAAAAACCCAAAACAAAACCTAAACACCTTAATAATATAGTTTCCTCCTTAAGGAGGCTTAAAATACACGTGGAAGCTTTAAACTGATACAGATACATATTCAGCAAGGAGTTGAGTGCAAGACTGACAGTACCAAAGCCCTTGAGCTGAAGGAGTGACTTCATTAGCTGGCATCACAAGTAGCCTTTTATGATCTTCTTAGGCCTCCTCTCATTGCGTGACCATTTCACGTATCCAGACTATCATCCTTGCAGCCCCATTTTAGCTTAGCAACAATTCACTGCATTGAAAAGTGCACTTCTGAGCCTTCGTATTTTAGGGACATTGTCATGCTCTGAAAAGTGAATGTAGAGAATATAAATGTATAGATTTTTATATTTCATTGGTCTCAATCACTCAGACTAAGTGTCATGCTTGCAAATAAAAATATTTATTTGTAGATGGCTGTTTTTCCAAGAGTTTATAGGTCAGGCTCCATGCTTTCTAACCAGCTATTATCTCCCTTTTTAACTTCAGACTAAATACTGAAGGCACACTGGGGAGACCTAAAAATAGGAGGAGCTATCTTCAACTTCACACTTCAGGATAAAATCACATTTCAAATTTGAAAAACTGAGTATGAAATTAACATTTCTGCTTTGATCCAAACAAAAGGGGAAGTCCTCTGTTACAGAGAATCTAACTGCAGAAGAGGTCCAGGTAACAATTTCTACCCTGCTTTCTAATGGGCAAGGCATTGAACTCCATCCATCTCTGTACAAAAATAACTTGTCAGAAATTATCTAAATTAGATCAGATTCTTAATCTGTAGGGATGATGTGTCAGAAGATGTGAAAGTTCCAATGAAATAACTTGTATATCATGCAGTGAGATATGCCTGCATACATTTCTGTGTATGTTGTGAACACCCACAGACCTGCTTTTATTGCCTACTTTCCTCCACTTGAGATTTTGTGAAATCCCACTCAGAAAAGGGCAGAATTTGACTTGTTATTATTTTATTTTATTGATTCTGGTTGTTTATTTGCTCTGCATATTTTTGAACTTCTTATGTGTATCTGTGCCTGGTGTTAAAAATTTGGGAATAAATTTACAACTAATCTCAAAAAACCATTGCAGTGCAGTACTTCCCTTCAGGAAACTTTTTGGTCATGTATTTCCTTTCATTAAAAAGTGGAAATGGGTTGAAATACTTAAAAAATGTTCTGGTGAGAATTTAGGTTGCACTTACTGTTGATTTTAAGCTGTGGTTCGCAAAACCATAGTGCCTTATACAGCACGATAGCTACATCAGCCATAGACATTCACTCTTTCAAGATATTCCATCAAGAAGAATATTTTTGTTTGTTTGTTATTTTTTTATTTCTGTGTCTTTTAGTCCTCCCTTTGTCATGAAAATGTGGAGTGTAGTATGTTTCAGTTCCTTTGCTCCCTGGAAATGTTAAAGCCATTTGCTGCTCTAATTGATCCCTGCTTGGAGTGTTTCATTACTGACACAATCTCGAGGTGAGCATTATAAAATGAAGTATTATTCCTGATCTCACTGCGAAGTGGTAGGGAGTCAAACTGCAGGCAGCCAATGTCAAAATCGCCTTTTCTAAATGTGTTTTTTTTTTTTTTTTTTTTTTTAGTGTGAGAGTGAAGTGCATTTAAGGCTGTGATTGCTGATCTTGAAGCTTAGGATATAATGACTAAAATGACAGAAGAATATGACCTTGAAAAGAAAGAGAGGGATCTACAAGAGCTTTGAGAATAATGGAAATGAAGCATAGTCCAAATGAATGAGATCTTACAAGGTTGCCTTTCCCTTCAGAAGTTTTTATACAATATGAAGCTTCCAACAAATCCTTAAAGACAGTTATAGTACTACCCATATGGTTCAGAATTCAAGGTGTTCAGACTGGCTGCATTTTGACAGCCATAGAAACCCTTTCTCATTTAACCTATTTAACAAGAATGAAAGAGTGTTTCCTTGCTCTTAGCATGTAGAATATTTAGCCATTAATTTATACCATTTTTGCTGCTGAGATCTGAATGCATTGTAGAAAATTAATTATCTTAGTGCATACCATACTTATGAAGTATTGATTTGCTTTTTCCACTTATAGAAAATTGTTCCCTTTTTTTTTTTCCCCCCTCTTAAATTGAATTTATTTCTTCAGAGGAGTTAGACTGGAAAACGCTGCATGAAAAGCCAGTATTATGAAAAGTGAGTGTATCGAGTAGATTTTTTGAAACTAATGTGAAGTATTTTGCGCAACCTTCTTTCACAACCACCTCTTTCAACATATCAGTCCCCAAAGAAATTACCTAGTTCATCTTCAGCCATTACAGAATGAGGAGCGATTATGTGCAGATCTGAAAGACACTGATGAAGGCATATGGCGAGGGCTCAGTCTGAGGAAAGGCAGTTCAACAGTTTCCCTTTGGCAGCTTAGACCATATGAGAGGATGTCCTTTATGTTTTAAGATAGCAAGGAAGTTTCTGTGAACAGTCGCATTTCTTATGCTCACTTACATTTTTTACTCTGCTGATGCCGCTGTCTTTTGCTTTCTGTGCAGTCATCTCATTGCGGATTTTTCTCAGCGTTTAAATCATTTTTCTGTAGCCCTGCCTTCATGTAATTGAACTGATGTTTTTTCTTTCATTCTAGAGTTGCTGCTTTTGGAAAAGAGAAAGACAGGGGTTGGAAGGAGTTTGCTTGGTTAGTTACATGTTTATTTGGTTTTATTTTTGCTTTTATTCTATAATCCAAATTTTCTTTCAACTGAAATCTGTAATTTTAGGAATTATGGAAAAGGTACATGTTCACTTCATTAATTTTTTTTGTACTTTTGCTTTCGATGCCAAATGTCTCTGGACATCTCTCATGACTGGCACCAGTCACACATTGGTGCTCTTCTTGCATGCCCTTCTGTAGATATTCTGCTCTTGTGTGTAATGAACCCCTCCTCTCTCCCTGTCTGTGTGCTGGGCTTTTCCTTTCTCCTTTCAACCAGATTTCACTTGTGATTTCTTTAGCTGGCATATGAATGCTCACAATTTTGAAACAGCCCACAGCTGCAATTAGCCCTTTGTCAAGGTAGGCGTGAACTAACCAGCCTCCCTGCTGCAGTCAGGTTCTTTGGTTGGCCTGCTGACACAGCACTAAGTTATCCTCTTACCTCAGTGAATGAGAGAAGTCCCATAGCAATACAAGCCTGTCTGAGTAATATGTAAAAAACATTGTGTGCATTCACCTTCTTTCCTCCCCTGCAATGTAGAGTTTTTTTCCTATTTCACCTTAGTGTTTCTTGAAGGAAATAAAAGCTTTGTCCACCAGCAGTTATAAATTTCTGGTGTACCACACCTCCAATTCAGTGCTATTATGCAGAAGCTTGTACAGCTGGAACCCCCACAAGGCATTTTCAAGCATCTTCTCCATCCATCTCAAGTAGTTCTCATCACTCCAGAAATGTCTTCCTTTTAGCTTACAGGACAGAAGAATGAGCTCCCTTCAGAGCTTAATATCCCTCTGCTTCACACAGAAGCTGAAGGGGTGCTGAGGTAATGTAATGAGAGCACAGGCAATCCGAGTTGGAAGTAAAATACATTTTCTCTGTGATGTGCTCAACCTTTTCTGCCCTGGGGCTTAAAAACGGAAATCTACTCTTTAATTTAGCGTTCTCAGCCTGTACACTGGAATGCCACTAATGATTTGAGAGAGTTAACAAGAGGGTAGCAAAAATGATATGTCAGATATGTCTGGAACCATAAAAATTCTAGAGGCAATACAAGTTGACTCATGTCAATGGATTTTGAAAATATAATTTTCTGTCTAGTGGAGGCCATGGAAGAGAACATATTGAGTTCATTTGTGTCGCAGTGTTTTTACAAACTTCTTATTAAATCAAACTTGAAGTAAAGGTTCGTTTTAACAACAGTTAGTCAGCTGTTACCCTTAGTTCTTTAGAGTGGCAAAATAGAATAATTTTCAAATTTAAAAAATTTGTAGGTGTGTGTGCATGTCTAAAAAAATCTACATCACTTCAAAATGGAGACATATTTTGGTTGTGGGTTTTTTATGGGGACTTTGTTTGGTTTGGTTTTTTTAATTTGGTTTTTTTTTTTTTTTTTTCTGTAGAAGCAGTGTTCCTGAAAATAAAAAGCTGGGATTTGTGATTCACCAGCTCAATTATTCTTGAAAAATCTGTCATGTGTCTATTCTGATATATTTTTTTTTTTCTGTTTTTTTACTCCATGAGCTTCTACTGGGCAAGCTTGCTGTGCGTCATGAGGACAAGGGCATGTGTTTCTAGGAGATTAATATCTGTTTGCAAAAACATGGCAATTCCTCATGATTTGTGATTTGTAGAGGTGGCTATTTACACCATCTAAAAATGTTGAATAGGATATCTATTATTTAACCTGTCTAATTTTTTTTTAATACTCTAAAGAAGTTCGTTTATTCAGTAAGATAGTTGCTTTTCATGACACTTTAACATCTGTTTCTGAATGATATCTTCAGTTCCATTGTGAAACTTAAATCTACTTTGGAGTTGGAAACTAATGCATGTTAGTGATGGCATACGATGAAATTTTAAGCTGTTCATGTGTATTTAAAATAAGATTGATTTACAGTACTTTCTTTCCCAGGGAAGTACAACTTAAACTAATTCTTAATTATCCAAATGCATTTAAAACCGGTTCACAAAATCCTCAAAACCACAAAACTCAGAAATCTTTCAAAGCCAGTTTACTCTGTCATTGCTGTCATTACTAAAAAAGCACGCTTTTCTGACTCTGTGATTGGCTTGCTTTTTCTTGGCATTGCTTTTACTTAGCTCACAAAATGAGATGGAAAAGTGTGCTACTGCAGTATATCTTTTTGGTGCAAGTCAATTGGAGATGCATTTGGGAGGTTATATTTCTCAAACAATAGGTGTTTCTTAGCAGAGGCTGGAACTAAATTCAATCCCCGAAAGTAGCCTATGTGCAACATTGTGCAATTTTAAGAAACATACTCTCGCAGGCTACTCCCATCTTCTCATGGGACTTATATTCTGCTATCCATCATATCAATTTTCTGTCTTCTTCCAGTAAGGCTGAGATCCTTTTCAGATGTAGCAAAGCCTCCATTGTTCTGTAGTGGGAAGAAGAAAGGAAGGTAATGAAAAGCCAGTTAATCAGGCAAAAGATGCTTGAGGAAAGGCACAGCATCTAAGCTGCTGTCCTGCATTGGCTGGCAGGAGGTCTTTATTACAGGTTCTGATTTGAGAGGCAATATTGCAAAGATACAAACATAGGATACTCGGCACAATGGACAATGCTTTGGGAGCACCAGTGTGCCTAGTAACTGCCCAAGTGGTTAATTTTGACTTGCAGCTGGGGCTGAATCTGTGTTAAGTTGTGACCAGCTTTCTACAGATTCATGATGTTATGTAAGTGGAGTAAAATGTTGTATTAGTACACATTGTCAAGGCAAAGTGAAAAGTGTATCAGTGCTATCCAATTAACAGCATAGTAAATCGAATCTGTTAAGTCTAAACAAAATTTGCTTTGGTCCCTAATTTTGAGCATACCTTTATTATTTTTAATGGATTGAAGCTGACAGGAGATTTGTGTAAGAAGATTTTACATAATTCTAATGAGAATCTGAGTCCTTTGTCAGTGCACGACAAAATCCTTAATCATTCGCAGAATTTAAGATGCTGTTAATGTTATCCAAGATTATTTACAGACTATTTTTAAATGGCTAAATGTTTCTTGATAATATGTTAGAGACATTTACAAGATTGTATGTGGTCTCACCAAGGGAGTTTGTGAATGTACCCAAACCCGTTAGTCTTCACCATTAGAGATGTGTTGGGTACGCTGTCACCACAGTACTGTAATTACTCAGCAACAAAGCAAAATGGCAGACCTCAAAACACGTTTGCTGGTGCTGCTACAACCTAGAAACAGCTTTGATTTGGGAGAATTTTAGTCCATTTTATCTAGCGGATCAGAAACTCAACATGAATTGGCAATGTGCACTTGAAGCCCAGAAAGGCAGCCGTTTTCTGGGCTACTTCCGAAGAAGTGTGACCAGCAGGTCAACGGAGGTGATCCTTTCCCTCTACTCCACTGTCCTCGGACCTCAACTGGAGTATGTACTATGTTCAGTTCTGGAGTTCTCAGAGGAGGGAGCAAAGATGATAAGGGAGCTGGAGCATTTCCCATACAAGGACAGGCTGAGAGCGTTAAGGTTGTTTCGCCTTCAGAAGAAAAGGCTCTGGGGAGACCTTATAGCAGCCTTCCAGTACTTAAAGGGAACCTACAGGAAAGCTGGGGAAGGGCTCTTTATCAGAGACTGTAGTAACAGGATAAGGGGTAATGGTTCTAAGCGGAAAGAGGGTAGATTTAGTTTAGCTCTAAGGGAGAATTTCCTATTAGGCTGGTGAGGCACTGGAACACATTGCCCAGAGAAGTCATGGATGCCCCATCTCTGGAGGTGTTCAAGGCCAGGTCTGATAAGGCTTTGAGCAACCTGGTCATGCCAGGGAGGTTAGAACTGGGTGATCTTGAACATCCCTTCCAACTCAAACCATTCTATGTTTGGTTTTTTGTTTTTTTTTTTTTTTTAATTAAGAAGCTTTCCATCACCAGTTCTGCTATTGAGAATTAAAAGCAAGCAGGCGCATGCCCAGCACGGCTCCTCCTGTCATTTGGCTGTGAAGGCAGCACTCTGCAGACCCTGTTAGCCCCCACTAGTGTCCCCCACATCCCCACAGCAAGGGCTGGGGTCCTTCTGGGCCACTTTTCCTGCTGCCACCCAAGAAGCCCCATCTGCTTCTCTGGTGCCTCCCCAGGCTGTGGTGTGCATAGAGGTGAGCGCTGTATGCTCTGTTTGGGCTGAGCTGAGAAATAGCTGAAGGGCAGATGAAAGAAGCTGCGTGGGAGCTTTCTAAACCCAAAAGGTAAAAGCAGAGACCCTCAGGTTCCTCACCATGTTGGCACCTCCTGCCTGGCCCCGAACCCCAACAGCGTCATAGCCCTTAGAGAGGAGCTGTCAGGCTGCCAGTGGCAGGTTAGCCATCCTGAACACAACCCACAGGTTGGGTCTTGTGCAAAAAGAAGCACATCAGGCAGTTCTGTCAGTGAAGGGCAGTGGCAGCTGGGCATAGTTAAGGTGTTTGTATTGGTGGCCATTCCTGCAGATACCTGCTCTTCTCCCAGCAATTGTCAGTGTGTGTTAACCAGCACATGAGCCTGACTCAGTTAACTCTTATTCTTATCTACGGGGATAATCCAGAATATCTGTGCGTAGCCATGAGCAGCTGCAAACTTTTGCAATGCCAAGAAATACTGCATGTAGTATTTAATCTTTATTGCATATGTAGCCTGTTTTCAGTATCTTTCACAAGGCCTTTTCTGTTTTCTTTCAGCATATGAACACTGCTGAAATAATAAAGTAAGAAGGAAACATAATTTTTCCCACTGTCTCCATAGTAGGCTTCAATTTCTGGGCTTCATAGGCTTGTATGAAATCTATCTTATCTGTGTCTCATGATCTGGTGACCGTTTAGAAATAATGGACACCCACACAGTGTGCCAGGACACCATGCTGTTTGGTAATGAGAACTCCTGGAGTTCTGTGAAGGCTCAAATTAATCGTCATAGTGCCAATTAAAAAGCCCATTAGGAATACTGTCTGTAGCCATCAATCCTGCATAGGTATTCTTTATCGAAGAAGTGCATGTGTAATGCACTCAGGTTTGCACACACATGCGTGCTTCTTCTTCTAGGTCGATACGACCTGGCAGAGCGATTGGGAAAAATATATTGGCAGTGGCAATGCATTTGCATTCTGCCTTACATCATATTATAGTTAGACCCCAAATTTATTCCAATCTGTTAAAACTTAAATCAGATTTTGTTTTTGTAAGTAGGACATAGTTCTTCATATGGCACAGTTACACTCAGGCTCTCATTGGAGCTGCACTACAGTGTTATCAGGGTGTGATTTTAAGGCCAACATTCATTAAATCCTTTCAGAACAGGAACTTTTTTCTCTCATAGTTCCAAACTGATACAAGTCTCCCCACCAGGGTCTCTAAGCTCTCCAGTGCTCTAAATAATTGTGGGTAGAGCAGGCAGCATTTTTACCTTACATTGTTCATTTTGAATTTCTTTTATCAGTTGCTCATAAGTTCTTCATATTACACTTGTTTGAATTGAGACATTTTTATATCCATTGTGTGCCATGGCATGTTTTTTTCCCCCCTGAAAAGTCCATTTGCAAACAGTTGAAGCATTTATGAGACCAAGAGTAAAGTAGAATGCTATTTGGTCCACATTTATTTTAAAATAAAAGCAAAAAAAAAAATTACATTTTTTTACATTTTTATTAGGCAGCAGAGCTCATGCTTTGAGCAAGGATTTGATGTTTTTTCTTTTTTCTTGTAAAACACCTGACTAAGTTGTTCAAAGTTACAGTAAGGCACTGAAATCCTCTGTTGTCTGCTGCTCAGCAGAGGTGTTAATGTTTTAGAGCTGTGTTCTGCTAGAGGAATGGAGCTGGATGGGAAGGATCTGTAAGTGCAGTACCTTTGAGAATCTGGAACTGAGGTCAAGATTTTATTCTGCTGTCAGCACATACTTCATGAAACACAGTAGCAGATATATGTGTTAACATCATGTTATCACAGAAGATAATCTACTATCTCTGTCTTTTACTTCAATTGGTTTTGGAATTGGTGATATGCCTGTTGGCATCAACATACTGCTCCATGATGGGAGTTTGGCTTTCCAGTTTATTTAAAAAAACCCAACAAACAAACCAAAAACTAAACAACCAGATTACATTAAAAAATAGTAATCTGAACAAACCGATTTCAATCTTTTTTCCCAGACTTGAGACCCCAGAAATTACTTATGGAGGTTCTGCATTAGAAGAAGGTCAGAGAGTTATGATCAGTAGTGCACTTTTGCTCAAGTCTTCTCCTCTGTATATGATCATTTTCATTCAGTTTCTAATGATGTGATCACACAGCCCAGAAGATCTTTTGACTGCAGAAGATGATGCAGCTCTAGGAATCAAGCTTGTGTTGTGAAAGAACATCTTGTCTATTTTGTTGCTATAGTCATGAGGTGGGAGTCTTGTGAAGGAGAAGAGAGAAGCCTGTCGCTTGTCTTGTTGTGTGGCCACCATCGTCTCCTCCATGGATGACCTTGCATCATTGCATCAAGCAGACAGCACCTGCTATCTGTTCCTCGAGCAAAGAGTCAGTCATGGGCAACTACAGTTCTTACAGCTGCCCCTGAAATCGGAGGAGTGATGCTCTGAACCCCATAACATGCTAAGAATTGCTAAATACTCTCAGTGAGTGGACCTGCAGGCTTTTCATGTGAGCATGCAATTATCTTGGAGTCGTTTGACCTTCATCTTGCTGTGCCCTCATACCCCAGCATTTATACAGGAGAAGATAAAAAGCCTTTGTCAGATAGGAGTGGGAGAGTTACCTGACAGTAGATAGCCTTTTTTTATTTTAAGTACTCACAGGCTAGTGAGCTGAGCACCGTGAAAACTAGGATGGTATTAAGAATTCTGCATTCAGAGCAAAATCCAGAGAGTGTTACCAGAAACCCAGAAATTACAATAAGGGCAATTATTAACTAGCTTCCTTTCACTCAGTGGGAGCCTGTGTTTGTCATTTATGTTGAGGTAGAGGGAAGATGCATCTTGTGAACAAATGTTGGGAATTTAGAAGAGTTAAATTTTAAATAAGTCTTTGTAATAGTAAAGGAACATAAGGGTTGGATCTGTTAAAAGCAAATTTAAACATGAAGCCTCTTTCCTGCCCTTCAACTTAAAATTTTACAATTATCTTAAATCCCAAAATGTGGATTCATTGCTCATTTCCTTTTTACCAGAATGAAAAAGAAAGGGAGCTTGAGGTTTTAGTGTATTAAAAAAAGGTAATCCTTTTTCATTATAACTTCTCTTAGTGTTTTAATTAAAGTTATTAGGAGAACCATCATCTGCAACACATTTTAAAATTCTTGTACAGTGTGCTAGGAATATCTAGGAAAGGGATTATGTGCCTAGCTTTTTCACTCACTGTGAATTAGGTCGGATTTTGTTACTCTTGACTGTTTATCACCTGCAACTTGATCATGTATTTTTATGTGGCTAAAAGGAAGAAGGTGTTTGCGTGTGTGTTCATTGCTTTTCATAATCTATTTAACAAATTGAGACTGATGTTAGCGAAGTTCAGTGTTCTTTCTTCATACTGGAAGAAACCTCATTAGAGAAAGCTAAATAAAATTTTGACTCACAATTTAAGACACAGCCAAGAAGATAGGGTTTTGTGAGTAGCTTTCATTTCTGCCTAGGTTTGCCCTACCACCTTTTCCCGCCTTGCTTCCAAGTATGCCCTCATAGCATGTTTCAGCCTACGTTTCACTGTGCCACCTTCAATGATGGGTTTTGAAGATTGACTCTGTTGGGCTGCGCTGTTCTGTTGGAATCGTATGGTGTTATCTGCCTGGCTTCCTGGGCTCACATTGCGCTGCCTGAGTGATGAGGTGCTACCCTCTGCAAATTCCATGAATCTAAGAGGGTCATCTGGCACAATTCTTTACAAGCATCCTCTGATCCGGTAATTGATGTTTTATGCCATGATTTTCCTTTTGAATTTTTCTCGGAGTTTGCTTTATGTCACTCTCCTGTAAAACCAGGTCAAAAGTATATTCTGGCAATGACGATGAGCAATACAGAGCGATGTATGAAAATTGCACTGGATGCTATATTGAGTGAATGGCTTTGGGGTTTTAACCTCCAACATTTTGAAGAGAAGAAGGTGGAGGAAGGAATGGGAGAGGTTGTCCCCAGGAACTGTAATGTAATGTTTATTTGTATAAATTTTGAGAAGTGTAAAGTGTAAGGTTTTAGGGAGGTGTTTTAAAAGCAGAACGGTGTTTCCACCCGCTCCTTAGCCTCTAAGTAAGACAGCAGTGTCACCCCTTGAACATCTGACCTGGGTTTGAATGGAAAGATCTTGTTGATTTATGTTCAAAGAAAATGTTAATTTGTTTACATGCCGTGTTGTTCCAGTGGACTTGTTTAGATTACCAGATGCTTTGAAAAGCCAAAGTCTTTGACAGTTAAAAGGAATTTGTGGATTTTTTTCTGTTTATCTGTTGTATTGTTATCTTCATCCAGCCATCTGATTCACTTGTAAGATGTCTTTAAGTAGGTCTTCTTACTTCCATATTCAGTTAAAAAAAAGTTAAATAGTTGTCTAAATTCACATGAAGTGACTGTATACATGGTCAAAACCCCAATTTATTAGATGAAGCAGGGTGACTGTTCGGAGAGACTAGTGTCCCCCTGAAATAATAGCATGTGCTGGCTTCTCTCCTTGGAAAAGAGGAAGAGTTGTGTAGTTTTCCTACTGTTATGTTGGTTTTGAACAGTTAGTAAATAACGTCAGTTAACTTTTTCCTTTTCTTTTTTTTTTTTTTTTTTGTTTCCCCTTCAGTTGTTTAGCTGACAGTTGCTTGACCAGCCATTCTGAAACCAGATGGGAAAATCTGTTCAGATGGCCCTTTTTTTCTTTCTCTTCTTTTTTTCCAGGTCCTCAGGATCTCACTTAATTACAAGGTGTGTAGGGTGCCTATGACCTAATTCCTTTTACCCTAACAAGTGAAATCCATTCAGGAATCTGGGTGTTCCTCACACGTTTTTGAATGGATCTCAAGTTAAGTTAGCAATAATGCAATAGATCTAAATTTATATTGCTTTGAACATAAAATAAATTCATACTTGTTCCCATTGGTGTTTGGTGCAAGCTTTGATATACATATAGTGAAAATTAGCTCCAACTGTTTCATCAAAACCAAAATTTTGTCATTTCTTCTTACAGGGAAGTGAAGTATTTGCCTTGAAAGTATTTGAAAGTTTACACAGTCCTTGTGAAGAAATTTCTGCTCCTTAATGCACGTTATTAACGAATGCCTCTGGTTCATTTGGGAATTTTATATATAGGAAACAGTATTAAGAGTCTTGTGTATGTGATTTTTTTCTAAAGTGTCGGTAACAGTATTTACTGAAGTGTAAATGCGCTGTGGTGGTTTTGCAATACCAGCATTTCAGCAGAAAGCCCAAGGTGAAATTTTATAGAGTATACTTTGGGTGTCTCAACTGATTATAACCTTAAATAACTATATAGAATGTAACGTGAATAATAGAATTATTTGGAAAGTTACTAGAGATAAGTAATTTTTGTAATTTGTATTGAGTGAAGTGTTACAAGATGCTAAATCTGAAAGGATTTAAGATGGTGCAGTATGTGAATGAACATGTAACTGTGCTTATCTGTGCCCTTCTGTTACACCATCTAGTTGGTCCAAGAACAGAATATACAAGCTCCTTTTTGAAGTATTCTCAGTTATGTGGTTTCACGGTCTGTACTGGAGAAGGTGGCTGTGTATACACAGAGATGCGCTCTTCTTTTCAGATATCTCAGAAGGCAAAACTAGAATACCTGTAATTTTTGATTACATGGCTATTGTAATCTCCAATCTCAAACACTTGGCTTCCAGGAAGATACTAGAGAAGCCTGGAGCACCCCTTGGGAGCCAATTTAAAATCCCAGATGACTGGAAGAAATGACCACCTGTGTGTCAAGGGTCCCTATAGGAAATTTAAGTGCTCTTTTTGTTTCATTGTCAATGAGATGAAAACAGAGCCATTTCCCTGAGAAGGTGGAAGGACACAGCCACAGAGTATAATAGAAGTTTACCAGGGAGGTTGGTGAAGGTGCAGCAAGAAGTGGGACAGTACCTTCCTCCCCTTCACAACTACACAATTAATGTGGGCTGCTGTGGATAGAGAGGCAGGCAGGTTATAAAAGTGGGGAAGGCAAGCAGCTGTCACTGAGTTTATTCTTATTATTACTTCCGCAAAACCAAGGGAAGCCTCTGATAATTCACTGCTGGCAAAAATGTTTGTCCAGATTTTACTGCTTCATGTGGTTTCTTTTGATATGTTGGGCAAAATGAACAAGCGTAAAATTGAAACAGGGACAGTAGAGGGGAGGAGAAAAGGAAGGACAAGTCCTAGAGAGCAAGTTGTACAATGCTAGCCCTTAAAGCCTAGAAAAAAAGTCTGTTTAAAATTGCTGAGTATGAAGCAAACATTGCCTGGGTCAGCTTTCCAGCGTGACAGCAATAAACACATGACCAATAATTCAACCTGACAGAAGTTGTTCGAGAATACAAATATCATGAATACTCTGTTCTGCTTATGCACTCGAAATGCAATACATAAGCCTGGATGTCCCTGACAACACTGTCTCTCATTTGATGAGCATCTTCCATGAGAAGGCGCAGCCTTTCTGATCCCATTAGAGAAGAGAGGCTCTGTCTCTGTGGTCCTTTTTGCAACCTGTGCACTCTGTGAACCATGCCATGTGTGGAGGATTTGTTCCGAGATGCATTGGGACCTAGCATGTCAACAGCCAGACTTGTTACGGATGAAACCCTGTTGACAGACAGTGCTAGCTGCACTGCAACCGAGAGATAAAAACAAGAATTTATATTTTTAAGGAAGATTGTGGTGCAAAATTTTGATTATTTATTGGGTAAAGATAGTCAGGGCTTTGTGTTATTGGAGATTCTGTACCCTAGGAAACTGGCAGCGAATTCAGCTTTATGCTGCCAAACTGTACTTCAGAATCTGAGGTTTCATATGAAAAAGGGGAAAAAAGGCAAAACAAACAGAAAACCCTCTATACCCTGCAGCTGCAGAGAAAATACTCAGAAAATCTGACCAGAGTTGTATTCTTGTCTCGAGTCAGCAATCAGCTGGAAGCAATACCTTTGAGAAGAGTGAACTGTGCTGGTCATTCCAGTGCACGCAAGCTATGAAGTCTGACATATTTACACAGTATCTAGCTAATTTCTGTGCTTTTTTTTTTTTTGGCAAAAACATCAGTGTAATGCATGCTGTTTGAGGATGTATTTTCTTGGAGAAGAACAAGAGAACCAGAAGGAAGGTTTATTGTTTTTCATGTAAATTAGAATAAATGTTGAACTTCCCTTCCTCTCTTCTTCTCTTCCCACCCTCCTCCAAAAAGTAAAAAGCAAGCAACTTTTCAAATTGTAGAGAAACAGAAACAAGGGGTATTTTCTTTGCTCACCGGAAAAGCTTTAGTCATATCCGGACTCTTGAAAAAAAAATCAAAACAAAACCTCCTTCTTCCCGCTAACTCCTACATTCTCCTTAGTGCCATGTGCCTCAGCTTACAATTATACAGCTTTTAATACATTCCCCTTCTGCTCTGACAGCTATACAGTGTATAACAGTTGCACAGAGGCAGAAGGCAAATCCTTGAAGCACAAAGAATAAAGAATTCGGTGACAGTTTAAAACAAATGTAGTGAATATGGAAGAAAACATATGTAAAACTGGATATTGATGGCATTTTTTCATTTTTGTGTGTCTTGTATGTGTCTTGTATATCTTGCCTCAAATTTACCTAGCTGGACTGCAAATTCCTTTTGGTGCCAGCTCCACTGAATTTACATTTAGCAGAATGCAAAATACAGAGGATCTTGTACCTAGTGCTCACGATCATCCTGAGTAACCTACTAATCAGTGGAACAATGAAATGGTTGTATGGCTCCCATCACATTTCAGCATTGAAATTCAACATTAGAAAAGCACTGTAATTGCTAATAATTAGTACTGGGTAAGCCTTGCAAGGTTTATTTAAGAATGTCCCCTAGTGTCAGATTTGTATCCAAAGCATATCTGAAGTATCTGAACTGTTTAAGGATCTGGGAGGTAATACTTTGTCATTGTGTGAGATGGAAGACCTGTGTATGAAAAGGCAAGGGGACTGTGAAATAATTACTGATTCTGCATTTAATTTTGAGTCAATGAAAATGCCAGAATGATTGAAGTGTTTATGCTGAAGATCAAGGAGTTAGATTGGAATAGGATAATCAAAACCAGAGACATCTTTCTTAAGGTTTTTTTTTTTAATATTTCTTAGGGAGGAGATAAGAAAGGACTGAGAATATGGCAAGGAAGGGAGTGTTGCAAGGAAAATCAGGATCAGAGGTCACACCTTTGTGAAGTGATGGTTTGAAAATGACAAGTAAAAATAGAAATATGCTTCACTTGATGGTGATGAATGAGTTCCTTGACCCGAGGAGGAAGGCTAGAGGTAGCTTTTCACTGTGGAGATGGTAATTTGATAGCGACAGTTACAGGTGAAAAAGTTTGCAGCTAGAAATATGGTGGAAAAAATGCCTGGTCTTAATTATATATGGGTACTCATGCCCCTGAGCCTTGGTTGGCAGAGTGGCTTTGCTTTTCTGCAGCAAGAGCGGTGATGCTTGCAGTTTGCCATTTTTCCACACTTTCAATGTGATTCTTCCTCCCCAATTTTTTCCAGCTGTTTCCCAGCATGCCTTTTACTTTGTGTTTGTGCTTTGATTATCTTTGGTGCTGGAGTATTCTGCACTGCTCACCTGCACCTTTTCACCACAGATCTGCTCAACTGGCCTTGTAAAGTCGGTAAACTGATGAGCGAGACTAATAGAGCCAATGTTATTGAACCTGGGGTGGTACGTACAGTGGCCACGAAGTGGGAGGCAGGATCAGACTTATCTTGCTTACATACCTCTTGTATTCCAAGGGCAGGGAAGCATTTGCCAATGGCCTATAACTTTGCCTTTCTGCCAGCAATAAATGCCAAGAGTCATGTCAACCTTTTGCATACTAAGCCAAAAAGGGTGTTATGGGCTGCTGACTGCTTCAGTTGAAACATGAAGAATGGATTTTGAGGTTAGTAGAGGTCTATTTGCTTAAAAGAGGTTCTGATCGAGATAAATTATGAAAATGTCAATAAATACCGCATTTTAAAAGGTAATAAACTGACTATTAATGTTGGAGGCAGAGCTCTAGGCAAACATTAGCAGCAGTCTGAACCACCTACCTTTATGTACCTTCTTCCTCTACTCAGCAAGAGGAGCAAAAGCAACCCTGGACGCTGGAAGGAAGTTCTTAAAGACACAACTAGTCAAAATGCTTCACAGATGCCACACTCACGAATTTTGTTCCTTTGTGTGTGGGTTTTAGTCATAACTAGCCATGCAAGTCCCTTATGTGCATGTGACAACAACCCATTTCATGGCTAAAAATACCTAGTACTTTGCAGTTTAGTACAGTGCAATTAATCATATGTTTGGGCATTGTGATGCCGGCTTTTATTTTATTTTGAAATAGTATTTATGGAAAATTGGAAAAAATGGTGAAATACCATGTTAGGTATAATTCTCTTCCAATTGTTTGTAAAAATGTACCACAGATTTCTTCTGAAGGCTTGAATTAAAAATAAGTAATTTTTTCTTATGTCAGGTGAGGGTTTAATTGCTTTCCCACCCAGTCAGGAGTTACATACTACTTGTCAAGTTCTGATCTATACACGTTCACAACACCAGTTTAGAGATTGTAAACTCTAATGACCCATTTGGGGAACGCTCATATCCATAGGTCTCCCCTCTTCCCCTTGGCTGGGCTTGAGTCTGATTAGCGTTTAGACAATGCTTTGAGATCATGATAATGTGCCTTTTAATTAGCATCAATATTTCTAATCTTTTGGGAAATAATAATGTGCTGCTTTTTTACTCCTTGACTGCTGACAGATGGCCACTTATTAAACATCATTAAGTTCTGACATCAATCATTTTTGTGCTTTTTAAAAAACGTTCATCATTTAAATGAAATGATATATATACAGGAGGGAGGTTTTTCACACTGGCTTTCTCAGACTTAGATGCAGTGCTGAAGCAGCGTTTGGTGGAGGCCTGTTTTTTAAGACATTATAATAAGTATAATCTCTTGCCTTATGGTCCCTGTGTGGCCTTGCTAACTTGTCGTGTCAGTCTATATGTGTATGTTAAAAGGGGCTGTTGTATGGAAGTAGCCCTAAGGCTTTTGGGACAAAGCCACTATTTAAACATTGAGAAACTTGAACTTTTGAGAAGCCTGTACTCATACACAGGAAAACATTTAATGCATTTACTCAGGAATTCATATTGTATGTGCTTTGTGAATACCGTGAAAAAGTGAAGATGAATTCCTGTATGTTACTTGCAGCAACACTTTATTTGACTTGACGCATTCTTGGCTAGAACCTCTAATTTGTTATTTGTGAAACGTTGTTTAATGGGTACAATTATGCACTGCATTGTGTCCTTGCTCATCTTAATAGCAGTATTAATTTGCAGGAAGGGACAAAAATTATCTTGTGGAGTTATCAAGCAGTGTTTAGGCTTTCTGAATGCTAATTAATTCAGAGCTCAAATGCTGTACCTGCTGTTAAAAGGCTGGCAGCTTGTATTCATCACCTGAGTGACAGCTGTTCCTAGACTTTTTTTACTTTTAAAAAGAGGGGGAAGTTTAACTCCTTCCATGTTAATGACTGCCATATTGGAATAACAATTGTGAATTTCAAAATTTAAATTTGCAAATTTTTGTCTTCAGGAGATTTGCCAATTTTGATAGTAAGTTAGAGAAAGGATTGGTGGCAGTACATTGTTAAGAGACATTGCTAAGCATTTCCTCAATACAGTGCTAGTTTTTCTATGCAGAAAAAAAAAAGTCTGATATTCCATGTTAGAACCAGATCCTCTGTGTAAACTAGAAGAGCAAGAATTGAAATACTGCTAAGTTAGATTCGAACTATAGCAAGTGTGGAATCAGAAGAATATTGCAGTCAAATCCTTTTTTTAATATTTACTGTTAAGGAAATATTTATTAGTTGCAATTCAATTAAATGTTCACTTAAGCCAAAATAGTAAAGAATCTTTTTATCTTTTATACGCTGCATTCAAAGATCATTGAAGTGGTATTTGTTAAACTGAACTCCTCAATGTTAGAAAGAAACGATAGTCTTTGGTGATAAAAAAAGGAGGCTTAAAGGCATGCAGGTAATTTAATTTAATCTGAGAATGAGAATCATCTGGTGTAATGCTCATGTTCATATGCAGATTTGAGAAAAGTGTGCAGTTTGCCTGAATGAGGAAGTAAGATACTAATAATGGATTACATTCCTTCTTTTTCACAGAACAGGTAGCTAAATATGTATGTTAATAACACACCTCCATGACTTCCTGCCTCCAGTCAAAACATTTTAATTGTACTACATTTTCTTTTTGGAGGAAACATGAGGCATCAAGAATTGTCCTCTGTCAAAGGACAGTGCTTAACCACTGCTGACAAACAAAATTTCACAAAACTTCCAGTTAGTATTTTAGGGTAAATTCAAGGGTTTTTTTTTCCTTTTCCTACTTTAAAGAACTCTGAAGTCTGGTATGTGTGTTGCTATATCAGTATTTCAGAAATAGGGGTGTACAGTAGTTACATCATATTTATTTTAAAATTTTCATTCTCATTTTGGAGGCCCTGTAACTTTAGGGAAACTCAGGGTGGAACTGGCTAATGCCTCTGGGCTTCGATTCTGCTCACATTGGTTTTTATGCCTTTTGATTCAGTAAATCTTATTAAGTGCATGTTTAACTTCCAGCATTCACTGAAAGTTCTGTTGACTTCAGTAGCAAATTAAGCACATGCTTAAATGTTGTTCAGAGCCTTAGGGAAAGATGATTAAACTAAAGAACAAAGCTATGCTATTAGATTATTTTAACTCATTAAAATCCAGTGGATTTTCTGATACCAATTCACCGAATGCTCTTTGTAGAAAGTAAAACCAATTACCCCTTAGTTGGCTGGCTCTCTTGCGCAGCTTGGAACACCAATTCCTGTATTGTAGTTGGGTATTTCTGTTGTGACAATACATTTCCTTTCAACCTACTGTTCTATTCTTAGGAATAATTAGTGATTATAATGAGTTAGTGAAAATATAATGGGAAATAAAAAGGTTTCCGAGCTTGTTTACAAAGTGTTCTTGAATATACTTTTTAAGAAATTATTTTTCCAAATGTCTTTTGTTATTATTCATTAACTTCAAATGATGTTTTTTAGTTTTCATGAAGAGGGATGATTTTTTAAGATTTAGTAGTGGCCCCTTAGTGTTCTTTTGTGTGTGGACAGTGTTACTATATCGTGGGGTTTGATGCAGAATAATTAAAAATCATATTTGTCAAATCATGTAGTCCTGGAATTAGCATGTAGGGTGCTCTAATGAGTCCAGCAAATGTTATGGAAATGCACTGCAATATATAGGTCTGTTCTTAGTATGTTATTTATTAAAAAGTCCTCAACTTTGTAGAATTTCCTGAAATACTTTCTTTAGTGGGGATTGTTGTTCTCAAATCCATGGGGGGAAGGTTCTAAAATAACCTTGTAATGATTCAGAAACCAGAAAATTGCTTATGTGTTGGGGTTGAAGGACAGGGGGGAAGCAGGAGGTCAGAAAGAAGATTGCTGGGTGTTTTTTCTTTTTATTTAGTTTCCTAACGAGGAAATAATCAGACCAAGACTGGAATACTTGGGGAGGCTAGATATGGCATTGTTCTCTTTCCCAAGTTCCTGTCCTGGCACAGTTACTGTATGTGCAAAATCATGAGCTCATCGAAATCTTGGAGTGAATTATTTGTGCTTTGTATTCTGTCTCCAGCTTCTTGAAATAAATCTGAGTGTTAAAGCTACATAATTGTTTCTACTGCGGCATTAAAATCTTACGATGAGTCAGTCTCAGTGTGCTCACTGAGTCAGACCAAGAAACCATTGAGTCTGCTGACTTGCATTTGCTTCTTGACCTTTTGACAAAGATCAAGTGTAGCATATGTTTTTATCAGTTTAATATATGTTATGTCCTCAACTTGAGGATTTTATATTAAATGAGTTTGGGGACTGGGAAATGTACAAGGAGCTTACACCATGGTCTCCATGCATGAAGCCTGGCTATTCTAGAATGGTGTGAAAAGAAACAGAAAGAAATAAAAAAGCAACAAGTCCCCTAATGATTATAAATGAGTGTGAAGGGAAGAGCAGGAATAGAGCAAGCACAGATTATGCTTCTCTAAAGTATTCTCTTAATCTCAAACTATTTTCATCTCAGGGGTTTTCTTGACCCTCAAGAAAACCCCTGTAAAAATAAAAGAAATAGCACTTCTGATTGCATTTTAATTTGTTTTCCCTACCTTCTCTAACCGTATTAATACCTGTTTTACAATGTCCAGTATTATGACATCAGATTATCGCTTTCAGGACTGAGCATTACTTGTACTTGCTGGATACATTGAGCCTACGCTTAGTCACGTCTTTGTTGAAGAGCAAGTTATTGCATCACTGTAGCTTTTTATTTTCATTAACCACTCTTACAAATGTTGTTTTTTTCTGAAAAATGGGATAAAATAGAAGTCAGAAATAACTGCAAAATGCAGAAGTGAAGAAAGATACTGTGTCATGGTGAAATGGTGCATGTAGGATTTGATTTGGTTTGTTTAAAGACCATTGGAAAGATATAGATGTGATCAATATCTTTGTGGGAACATTGCTGTCACAAATGTTTAAATATATGCAGAAATGTGCCAAAAACTATGGAGAGTTGGTGTTCACTTGAAGGTTTTTGATTAAATATCGCCTTATGACATTTTATAAACTGGACGTCCAGAACTGTTCATATATGTTGCAATCAGTGGGTGGCTAACAAAAGCTGGTTTTACTTGTCTTGTGACATAGTTACTGCTGATGCCGGTGTAATGCCACACGTGATGACAAGCATGGTTTATGACATCTTTTGAAACAGAATCAAACCACTAAAGGCCAAGTTGATGTGACAGGGTGAAAACTGGGAGTTGTATGAGAAGCAGTATGAATACGGTTCAGATGGAGTGTGATCAAAATAATTTCTAGATGACATAAGAATTTGACCCTTCAAGGATTTCTTATTAAGTATGTGAGGTAATACAGAAAGGAGGAACCTGTGTCATTGTAAATTAGTGTCCTTGAGTTAAGTTGCATTACCAGGACACCTTCAGTTTTTTAATTGTTTGACCTGCCATGGTCAATAAAAAGAAAGTTAATTTGGTGTCATATTTTTGGGGGTAGCTTGGTGCACTACCAAATTAATTGCAATAAAATAAAATGATAGTTTCAAGAATGCCCCACACTCCCTGTTCCATTTTGAATCAGTTGATGATTTCCTAGGCATTATTTATGGCCTCAGTATTTAAATTAAGACATATTAAATAAAACTGGTGTTTGGGGAGGGAGGAATTAATTGTTTGTTAATTGTAACTATTTTGATGTTGCTGTTTATGTGGATAATACAATATTCTGATTCTTTACAATTTCTGTTTATAAAACCCCTCAATGTCTACAAGACAGAAATCCACTGCAGCAAAATACCATCTTATTACTATGCATGCTACGATGCTTAGAGGTTATTGTCAAAATACAGTGTCTACTGGCAAGGAAGCATTTGTTTGTCATGGGAACAATATGATTGCTCCTTATTTTTCTTGACTGCCAAGTTCTTTAAGCGAAAAGCATTCTAATCCTGGAATAAATATTGATTCTTTTTTTTCTCTGAGAAAATTAATTTAGTGTGAGTTATATTTAGTGTGAGGTAGGGGCAGCTCAGGACCCCACAAGCTACTTAAACCCATGACACAGACCAGCATTCAAGAAGTGTCTTCATTACCCCTGGGTCAGCCCATACATGCTGGTTCTTTCAAAGCATGTCTCCTGAGGCAGAGCAAGAGAGGATTCATGAGCCACTCGTCTATAGAAGCAGGACTACAGACCTTCTTTTTTCCTAGCCAAAAAGTAGTAGAATCTATCTGTCTTCATTCCTGTCCTCATCACCTGTTTTGAGTAGTTCTGTACCTTAAAAACTGTAAATAGGCTGAAAACACAGAAGAGAGAATGTATGTATAAATATATGTATGTATATGGGAATGTATGTATAAAACTGAGCATCAAGTGCTTTCATTCAGCTGACAGGGGATGTGCTCATCATTTAAGATGGGCTCAGTGGCACGTTCTTGATACACAAATTGAAAGAACAGGCAACAGCTATAGGAAGAGTTGGACAGATTTTTTGAAAGAATTGCATGCAATCTTAGTCCTTATCAGAATTAAAGCACAAGCTCATGTTACTGGATAAATTATGTCACGCAACTACAAAATTTCTGCTGCCCTGACATGAAAATTAACTTTCATTCGTAATTTAACAATTATACCGTATTGGTAAGATTGCTGGGTTCCTTGTAGAGAGAGATGCCTACAGTGTCTTGATTTGGCCATTATAAAAGCAACAATTAGCATTCTGTTAAATCAGTTTAGTGGAATTTATTACAACATGGTAATCTCTGGTGTTTGTAACGTCTGTAAGCTTCTGATGTGCTGAACAACTGGATATGCTAGTGAAACTATTGGGGTTTTAAGGTTTTTGTGCTGAATACTGGCCTTTCTATTATAGCACCGGCCATTTCCTCAGTAAAATCTTAAGAGATGAAGAATATTGTTAAGGATTGTACATTTTCAGCAAAATGTTAATTGAACATCCTCAGCACTGTGGTTCCAAAATCAGTAGTGTTGAATTATTATTGAATTGACATTTTACTTTATGTTTTATTTTTGACTCATGTTCTTTTAAAAAACCAAAACCAAACCAAAACCGACCCCACCACAATAAAAAACAAACAAAAATGAACTATCATATAACAATAACTCACTCACTTCTTCTGTGCCTCATACAGAACATAATCCTGCCATTGACTTTCTGAAAACAGTTAGGATTGTTTGAGAAGTTTTTAAGCTAAAATGGGGACTTCCACATGGCCTGTATTATCTCTTCGCAAGGGAATGTGTTTTGTTAAAGTGACTATTTATGAGATACAGTACTAATGTCAAACTTCGTTCTACTGTGTGAAGTAACATAATTAAAGTACAAAAACAGCAGAACCAAGCAGTGGAACATTGTTGAACTTGTAGATGTTTCCACATCGGTGATTTAAAATTGGATGGAACAGTGATATGACTGTTTGAGGCATGTCTGTGTGCGATGTAAGAAAAACAAGCCTTAAGCAACTTAAATATTTCCATTAGAAAGATTTTATCCAGAGAGGAAGGTGCAGTATTTATGTGCGATAGAAGCAGGGTATTTTTAGAATTATTTTAAATTTCTTTGTAGTAAGTCTCTGCATAATTAGAGAATAGATGCAAATCAGATAAGGTAGCAGTTTGTCCCATTTGTGTGAAATGATCTTCCAGGATAAAATTACAATTTATTACCTTCTAAATGCTGCATTCATTTGGGAGTAAATTAATTAAGGCTAAGTTGATAACTATCTGTTGTTACCCTGCAGTCATGACATGGCAAGACACAGAGTATCTACATGCAGAACTCATTTGTACAAAAAAAAATATAAGTGCCTGTGCCTGTTGGTTCTAGAGCTGTTATGTGATACTTTAAATAAATTACTTAATTCCATGTTCAAAATACCCAGGTATGATATTTTATTATTGTTATTATTAACTTATGTTGCATTAGTATAACAGTTCTTTCCTCATTTGAGAGCCTTTTCTCATGATACAGGAAGATAGTGTGTATGCACTATGCCCTTGGTTTACTACTTCATCCATGCTGTGACTTGAACAAGATGAACTAAACATTACATTTAGTAATGTAACTAAAGCATCCTAAAATTATGCAGTTAGGGGTTCCCTGAATGATCTTCACTGATGAGCAGGACGTATTTGGAGGTTTTATCAGGATATAGATTTCTTAGTTACTGTGTACATGCTAGAAAACTGGTCAGTTTCCTTGTTTCTCTTTGAGGGGAGATAAAAAATGCATGGAGCAGTAATGCTAAGACTGTCAGTGTTTGAAACAGTTAAGACAACAGAGAACTGCATATGAGCTTTCCATTGGGTAGAAGATCCTTGACTTGATGTCTGCATGTGTTTAAACACAATTGCTTTCGATCCTTATTCCAGTAATCTTGTGTCATTTTCTGCTGAATTATTTTTTCTGCCCTAAAATTAAGCTGACTGCAAATCAGTTTCATATGATAATGTCGAATCCATAGGTGTATGTTTCTACATTAACATTCTTTTGTATGAATTCTCTGCAATATTGTCTCAGTGAGATGGATAGAAAAAAAAACACCTTGAATCTTTTAAAAATCCTTTTGATTACTATCTTCAGGTGGATATTTTGAGGAATTAATATAGCCAGAGCTTAATCATAAACTTTTCCGTTTCCTGACAGTAGTGACATTTGCTTGTTTCTAGACAAACAGATGAATCATAGCTAATGAGTTGTTTTGATCATTTATGGTGTTAATGCAGAATGAAAGCTCATATATTTTGACCCTATACCTCTGAATTAGCTGTGGAAGACTGAAAGCCTAAAGGCTTGTTTTGCAAAGACTTATAAACTGCTCTAAAAGTGGCTCCGTTCAGCAGGCTTCAGCCATGGGAAAGTGCATGTGGAGGGAGTTTGCAGGGTAAGTCATCATCCAGTAGACATTTGCTGGCATATAGCCCTAGAAGCTGAATATTTAGTAACACTTTTTTTTTTTAATTTTTTTTTTTTTTTTACATTAAGCTTTACCTGTGGCTCTTGCTGTGAGTGAAATTGAGTGGTAACCTGTGATCCCAGTGAGTCTGATTCACAGCAGGCTTTTTAGGTAGAAGGTTTAGCAGCACTGTCTGCACTGTCTGCTTGATTGTCCAAATACAATAAGTAAGAAAAAAAGAAATGTGGGTATAGGAAAGAAGGAAAGAGGATTGGACAGGATGATGCTAGATATAGAAAATAAAAAGGGAAACCTTGACTAGATTGAAATTGAGAATACTCACCTGTCCCAGTTTTAGTATCCCTATATTTTTTTGGTGAAGAGTAACAAAAAGAAGTATGGTGTTTCAAAGCGTGGGGATTTGCACCTCTTGCATGTTGTTTAGTACAGGAACAAGAGTTTGGTTCTGAAGCTGACTTCCAATAGTCAGTTTGGGAAGCATGATATCAAATATTTCTCTGGGGAGCAGTATTAGACTTTGAGTGTAATTCAGCTAACATGGCAAATTGAGTCCTGGAATGTTCCTGTTTCTCTGATTTTAAAAGTATTTTCCTGTATGTTGGGATTTTTTTTTTTTTTCCAAAGTGGATATCTAACCCGCAGGCTATGTACTAGCCTTTAACTTTAACCTTTTCATTTTACTTGACACTCTGGAAGAAGAGAAGAGGGGAAATGCTGTCAGAGAGTTTACACAGAGGGTGGAGACTGGTGGTGGTGAAGAGGATAATGGCTTTAGCTCTGATTTTTCTTCCTCACACTGCAGCAAGGCATCTGTATTCTTTGCTGGGTGCAACCAGCCTTCAGGAAGGTTTTGTTCCTGCAAACCACAAGTCAGTCAGCAGATCATTTGGGAAATTACAGAGACTCCAGAGCTGGACTTGCGATGACTTGTTTTAAAAACAAATAAAAAGTGTGGATGGATGGATGGATGGATTGTGAAGAGGAATGATGGAAAGAAAGCAAGAAAGGAAGTAGGTATACTTCCATCTGCAGTACTGTAAAAATAATACTGCTATAGGTGTCACGAGCTGCCAGCCAGACATAGCAACAGACCTTTGTCTTCCATTTCACATACAAAAATAAAAAAAATAAATAAATTCAAAAATCAGCTTGCATCTTGCTGGCACTTCAGGGGGATTGCTGACAGCAGTGAAGGAATAAGAGCGAATGTTTCTGGGCTGAAAGTAGCTGAAGTCTTATCATGTAATTGGTTATTATACCATAGTATTCAGGCAAATGTGTGTAGTGTAACAGTATGCCAATTATTTTGTCTAGTAATCAGACTCTTAATTTTATGATGCAGAAAAAAAAAGCCTTTTTCAATTACTTTAATATGCTACATTCTTTAAATTAGATTGTCTATAGGCAGCATAAAACAGTATTCTCCAAAATTATTTCAGAAAACAAAGAGCATGTGTGATGCCTGAGCCCATCTACAAGAGAAACTGTGGAGTGGCATAGGTTCTTGTTATTTGCTTCTGTATGAACAGCTCTGAGTAAGTGTCTGTTCTCAAGAAATATACATTTGCTGCATTCTGGCTCAGCAAAGGCTGTGTGTCTATTTGACATGCTCTCAGTGGAGAATTGCTTATCCATGCTTGATCCTGACTGGTTTCACCTTCCAAAAGAAACTAGTATAGGTCAAAAGTTGGTGAGATGGATTGAAAAGTGTTTCCAGCTGATGGAAATGCTTTTGGAAACCAAGTTGGGGAATTTGAAATCTAATCTATTCTCAACGGAAAAACAGCAAATAGTCCATGTTTCAACACGAACAAGCTATTCCAGTATCTAAAGTGCTGACATACATGAGTTTTTCAAATAACAGAGACTGTGAAGAAACTACTTTTGCATTAACGGTACAAATACAAAATACATTCTGTAATGGACTGTGGTGTGCCAAAAGTACTTTCTTTTTTACTAGTTTGCTGTAGTGCTAATGGCCACACCTGTATATGAATGTCTCCAGACTCCCTTTCCTTTTCCAATTCTTACATCTGATTATTTTGGCATTCTTAATTTCTCATTTCTTTCCCTTTCTAAATTATTAATATTTTCCCATCTGTAGTTGACTCTTTCACTCCCTTATTTGAATATTCATAATTTCCATTTCTTTTTTTCTCAACTGAATTTTTTTTCCTGTTTACTTTTTTCACTTCTGCCTGTTTACCACATTTAGGTTCTTCCATATACTTTTTTTTTTCTGGTATTGTCCAACACTTTTGGGGAAATACATTCTGAGTTGTTACCTGTACCTCTACCTGAAAGAGTGTGTGCTGTGGGGCTTAGGAGGAGAAAAGTATATCTTGTTGAACAAAGGTTATTTTATACGTCCTTGATTTACTTAGCTGCTTTTCTTTGCCTTCCACTCCCTCCATCTGTCTCTGACTATAAGCAGAATGTAAGGCAAAGTAAGGGCCAAGTGTCTGTTAGGTTTCCTGTTGAAATACAGACTAATGATGATGATGTGAGTCAGAGACTGAGTAACACTGGGCACAACAGCATGGAAGTACTTCACATGTGTTTCTTTATTGTAATTTTCCTTTTTTTCATTCCTTAGTTTGCCCCTTTTCCCTCTTCTACCTTTCCTGGCTCATGTTTACAACTAATTGATGTATTATAGTAGATCTTTAATCAAACACAGTTACCTTCTCATCTGCCTGGAACTGAGAGCTTCTTAGGTATAGGATTTGTACCAAGACTGCTAAGCTGCCCTTCTTGGCTTTGCAAAGCTAAATAAATCTGAGTATAACCATACCTCCTTCGTCCCACCCCCTGCGCCCCCCCCAACCCTGCCCTTTGCACATCACAGATTTCTTAGTCAAATGGCTGTTTGCAAATTTGTAGTGTAAATTCAGAACTAAATAAGACAAGGAGCCCTCTACAGTTGTTTTGGTGAAATCTTCAAAAACAGTTTAGCAATTTAATTTCTCCTGACAAGGACAATCAGCAAAGACAGATTTCTATAGTACAGAAGCAATCTCGTTTGACTTTCTCGAGCACATTCTCCCACTAGCGACTGACTACAGATATTAAGAGGAATTTCTAACAAATCCTATTACAATGGGTCAAGCGCTGTCTCTCTAGATGTACTTACTTATTGAAAGCTCACTAGAAGTTTATTTTAATGCAGCCGTTTTATGGTGCTTGGAATATCTTCATAGTCTGCATTGCTGCTACTATAGGTAATGGATGACCACTTGGTTAATGTTTGACAGCAGTTACAATGCACATCTCCCAGAGATAAGTGTCCTTATGTCTTTATACGAGAACTGACCTTCAGGGACAGTAAACATATTGTTTGGCAACAAGTTAATTACAGACTTTATCTTCCAAAAACATTCATGTCACGGGTGGGATAATTAAGATGTCCTTGCAACTGAAAAAAGTTCTTGAGTTATAGTAATGTTCTGAAGAAAGTGTTAGAAACCGAGGTTGCAACAGTATTAAAAGAGCTGTGTATTCATGTTATTTTGAAGAAATAATTCTCCTCTTAAGGCTATAAAAATGAAAGATGGACTTAACTGATATGTATGGCTATATATTATGTTACTCTGAAAAAAAGGAAGGGATTTGGGTTGTGCAGGGGTACGATGGGCAAGCAGAATGATTGTGTTTGATTTACTGGGGGATTGATTGCTAGGGTTTATTTTGATTTTCTCCCCTTTCCTCCTTTTAAGACCTGTATGTTTTGTTAAGCTGTTAGGATCATGTTGGCCCTTTCTAATTTTATAATGTGAACTTCATAGTGATAAATAGCTAATTATTTGCAATTGAATTAGGCTATGAATTTAAATATGACAGAAACAGATGTACCGGTGATTACCTTCGATGCATTTCTCAGGGGGTCTAAGTTTAACATAGTATAAATACCTTCCAGAAATGTTATTTCTGAAATGGAGCAGAGCAACTATTGAAGAATATCATAGAGATGTTAATGAGATCTGTGGTGTATGAATGTCCTCCAGAGTGATGTACCTCAGGTGTGATGTGTGTTTCGTTTTTTTTTTTTGCCTGGAAGAATTTGGGAAGGGAGGAGAGGAATGTCTGCTGGTGAGAACTGAAGTTCCCATTCTGGAGTGTTGAATCTCTAAATGGGAAGCACATCTTTTGGGTTAAGTTATGAAGTATTTTTTTCACAATGTATATTCAAAAAAGGACACTGAGCATTTTCCAATGATGAAGCCCACAGAGAGGCACACTACAGTGCTATTTTGTGAGTGCCACTTAAATGAAAGCCTTTGCCTGGCTGAATTATAAAATGATGCAGCAGGCTAACTACCCCAGCATGCTTTTGTATTAATCAGAAACTAAAAAGGAATAAACATGCTAATATAATTAAAAGATTTGAATTGTAATATCTGAAAAAAGCATGGACTCTAAACATTTTCACTTTCTCAAAACTTGATTCAGGAGATCGACGAGGCTACTAATCAAATACTTCTGAGCTACTCTTTCCAGTTTCAGTTTTTCTATTTGGAAATTTGTGTTCCAGCAGAAACAAGTAATTCCGTTTTTTTTTTTTTTTTAAGAAACAGTACAGTTTTTGACAGTCGGATAACTTTAGAATATGTTTTATTTTCTCCAGTAGAAGAAAAGTCATTTATAATTAATAAAACATTCCCCAAGTATGGCATTGATACATGACAGCTGATGAGTCACACCTTGCCAAAATGCTGTAGGAGTACTAATGATTGAAACATACACTTTGAGATCTCTTTCTGTGTATCTGTTTGTGGTTACAATTATAATATTTAAGGATCTGAATATTAGAGAAGAATAGAAAAATTGAAGCACAAAGACTTAGATATGTCGTTCATATGTCATTCATACCTAATGTAGCACTGTTAACAGACCCATATCTAATTCATACATTAATACAGAATATGTCCAGGCTATATTTATACAAAATGCAAGTCAATAGAATAATACCTTCAAAATGGTTAATTTTGAAGCTGTCTCAGTGACTGCCTTGAAAGGTAAATCCCTACGTCTTTGTAATTATGAAAATGTTTTCCATAGGTATTTGGGCATGGTGTGCTAAAGAAAAGTCAGATAATCTCTTCCAGATTCCTCCATTATTAAATGGTGCTCAAATGTGATATTTACTGCGCAAATCAATTCAGGGGTTCCATATTTTGAGATTCATCTCCAGTCTTAACCCAAAAGTTAATTTGTACTTGTTTACCTTCTGCAGTCATTAAAATCGATTAAGTCAGTTGTTTTCTCAGTCAGGTTGTGCTATATCTTAAAATAAAGTTATCAATGAACATCACGTGCACCATGTAACTCTTGTGTTTTCATGTAGACTAGAAAGTTTTTGGTGAGCAAGCTTTTCAGTTTTACATGTTTTAAGTTTTTGATTATGTGGTTTCCTCTTTGATTTTTTTTTTTTTTTGGCAACATCATAGCTTATTTTGAAGTTTTCTCTGTTGTTTATCAGGTTTATTTGTATGTTCTACCCAACATAATATAGCTGCATAACTGTGTGCATATAAGTATCCTGATAATCCCTTTCTTTTTAAATCCACCAGTTTAATACTTGGTTTTGTCACTGTTACATGGAGATGAGAGACTTGACCTGTTTTTAAAATGAGCATTTTAGCTTTGTTAGCTGCAGGAACACAGAATTTCAGAATTTTTAGGATTAATTTTTTAATTTGACAGTTGCCATTAGGATTTGCTGGGGCACATGTAGATAGTATTTCCCTTTCAATTGTTACTTTTTGCAATGAAACTTCGTAGTGGAGTATTCTGTTTGCTTTTTGTAAGCCCCCTGTGCTTCCTAACCTTTTATTCTTCTTCGGTGTTTGACTTCAACCTGCTGTATAGGCTTCAGTGTTGTTGCATAAAAATGGCTTGGATACTGCTCAAATGTGTATATCATTACACGTGCGTTCGAGCAATAGGCATGCAAGTTGATTCATACGTGATTACAGTTATTTCTAATGTGACATTTATTAAGTGGTTAGCCCTGGAAAAAAGAAGTATTTTGTTAATGCTATTCTGTATTCAATGACTTTGATGGTACTTGTTGCAGATGTTTCAGATTACTGTCAAAACTTTATTATCACTGATAATATACTAATGCAGTAAGTTGACATAAGGGTTGACTGAATGACTATTGCAATGTATAATTAGGTTGGTGTAATATGATACATTTCCAGTGATCCTGCACAGCCTTTAAATGAAATGTATTTGAGATTGAGCTCCCTTGCTGCATTTTTACTGTTCCTGGAGTGACTGCTACTAGTTTTTTTAGGGTTCTTGCAGAGCGGTGTTGAGTACATTAAAGAAACTTCATGTTACACGGCTATAAATACATCTTCTTTCATTTTTTTCTTTTAATATTGATATGACTGGAAATGATACCATTTTAGAATTAGCAGAATATGTATCTTTGTCCAAGTCTAATAAAGCAGATCAAAATATGTTGTGTTTATATTATATATAACCCATATACCATATATTACTAGTCTTTACAAGAAATAAGCCATTTGAGAGCTATGGCAATTTCTACCCTGTATAAACAAAAATATTGTTTGCAGAGATGTTTGCCTGCAAAGTGAAAACCTGCAATTTTGATGGAATCCTTCCAAGGGTTGTCAGTTTCTTCCTCAGAGTTTGATAATTGAAATACTTGGTTTTTTTTTTTCTTTAGAAACAGGAAGATGGTTTCAATTATCCAAAGCTAGTGGAATGTTTAACTATCCTCCTGCTATCAGTGGACTTGTTTACATTGGGATTTTGACTAAATTGAGATTGCACGTATCCAGATGTTATCTGCCTGGGTGACTTTTTCATTTACTTTGGCAGAGGATTTGATGGTATATTGCTACCATCTCCTTGTCAGTTTTCACATTATGTACTGCAGACTACGTATAGACTTTTATAAACTCCTTCCACTAAACTGTTAATTCCTAAGTTTTGCTCTTCTTTTCTAAGAGTAAATCCTATTTTACAATAGGCTCATCTGAATAAAGATTATACGATATGGAAAGTGGTATGCTGTGTCCTTCACATGGCTGTACACAGAATTTAGGAAATGCTGTTTTGTTTTTCAGTCTTAATAGTTCATTTCTTTTGGTCTTGCACATATTGCGAATGTCGTTGCTCTGAGTCCAGACTGCAGCCTTGTGTTATGCCTCATGTGGAAAGCATGGTGTTATTAGACTGCCCTAAGGCCAGCGTGGGAACCATACTGAAACCAAGAGATGGGACTTTGATCCTTACTGCAGGATTTCTCATCAGTTAGCACGAAAAAAACCAATGTCCCAGAAAAACAAACCCAAAATCCAAAAGAAACTTTTCTTGTTCTTGATTTTTATCTCTGCTTTGTGGTGCTAAGGGGCAAGAGATGTGTCTGAAATGCATCCGCTCTACAGTGTCCTTCAACAAGACAGGAAAGGCAAAGTTCTCCACCAAGAGCTGCTTTCTTCCCAGTGTCCGGTGACCTGTCATGTCAACGGCTCGCACAGCAAAGGCTGCTTATAGAAGTAGCTTACAGTAGGATAATATTCCAGAGAATATCAGCAGGGAATTGTAGAAGATATCAGCTAGGACTACTCAGAAGTAGAACTATAATGCTGAAAAATAGGAACAGCAGAATGAGAGTATCATTTAATTCATTACTGTCATGTCAGTTTTCATCACTGGTAGGGTTTGAGAGTGGGTGAGGAGGGAGAAGTATCCTAGCCCAGAAACCTGCTACTTAGGATACGTTAGGCTGAAAAGCATCTTGAATAAAGCATTCCCATTTTTTATATCTTTGGAGTGCTAAAGATGTAAAGTGGGTGAACGCTCAAGCTCAGTGCTGATCAGGCAGAGTTGTAGCCAACAGAAACAGAGATTTGAAAGTGTAAGATCCTGATCTATGTCCTAGTAAACCTTTCTGTTGAGTTGTTTTACCTTTTTCAACCTCCAGACCTTCTGGCAGCAAATTAAAGAGAATTCACACCCGTGCTCATGTGACCCTCAGACGCATACATCTTGCATTAGATCTGAATGGAGCTGCAGTTATTAATGTTTATACAGACTAGGTAGATCTAATCCCATTTTCAGGCCTTTAAAATGCCAACTTTTTATTTCAAGCCTGGTTTACTTTAACTGCTTTATTTAACCTCAGAAATGTGTGCTTTTTTTTTTTCTTCTCAATGGCATTTTAAAAAGTGCAAGGTTTTAAATCAGTAAAAGTGGTGAAAATCTATGTGCGCTTTTGCATGTATGATTTAAGCAAATCTGTGATGTAACCATACATAGTGGGATTTGAGTCAAGAAGATTTAGTTGTTTGGTAATGCCTAAAGTCTAGCTTTGCTTGGTAATGTATAACAACATGGACATAGGTTTATAATGTCCTGTAGAAGCCAGGAGTGAGTTGTATTGCTAGAATTTTGTGGTAAAGTCCATGAACAGTTGATGTCAGCAAATATCAGACTAGTTCCAGCTTGAATATGGGAGAGAGAAAAGGATAAGAATAATTGATTATGAAGATGCAAAATACTTGAAAGGAAATGTGACACTGGAAGGTGAGAAATGAATAAACAGTGAAACTGAATTGAACAGCAAAGGCAGGAAGAGAAATCAAGATGATCTGGTAAGCAAAAGAACAGTTAGTGCAGGAAAGAACGTCAAAACTTCAGATATTTATAAATCACCAGAAATTCTTCCCTTTGGCAGCTTTTGCAGCTGCTTTTAGTAGCTGGAGAGTGGTTAGGATTCTCTCTTGACACTTTTCCTCTGGGCCAAATAATGACAAGATATTTGGCATCTGCAGTTAGCTGTCTGCTGTCAGTAAATTATTAGCAATAATTAGATGTCTTTAGATGAGTGGCTACAACATATAAACAGGGCTATGTAAGAGGTGGATGCAAAACTATGTCCTTTCCAATGACATCACAGCCTACAGGACAGGAACAGAGAAAATAAGTTGTGTGTTATGGTGGTGGTGGTAACACCTTTTAGTGTACCTCTCTTTCTTCTTCTTTTTATTTTTTTTAATTTTATAAGAGAGCAGGGGCTTGTTCAATAATGTGTATGAATATTTTCAATAAGCAGTTGAGTTACTGCATAGTGACCTGGTATCTCTAGAAGATTTCTGAGATTTAAGAGAATTCTTTCAAAAAGGTGAATATGAAAAGCAAAAAATAAAAAGCATAACATAAAAATAAGTCTTATGATTCTCTTACAGCATGTGCTGGGTGAGGAGAGAGCCTACAGAGTCAGCTCTTGTATAAATTTGAACAATATCACTTTTAGGTACAGGAGCAATAGCAGAGTATAATGAAAATCTGAAAAAAATTAGTTATTCCATGGTGTCTATTTCTTTTCCATTGGCCTCTTTGAGGACATGTTTGTTTTGAATAGCAATTTTTTTTAGAGGATTTTTTTTAAAGGCTGGAATATGAGATGATTTTACAGAGTAGGGCTGCCGCTTGTAAGCAAGTGAACATGGGGCAAGTGGTAGAAACCTGTATCTTCCCTCTCCCTTAGATACTTACAGTGGCACTGATCAGGTACTTCGCATTTAGTTGCATTGTGGCTTTGGCAATTATGGCCTGGCCAGAAAGAATTTGGCAATTATAGCCTGGCCAGGGGCAAATTTACTAGTGCTGCTTTTCTTGTCATCCAAGCTTCCTTTAGGAGCTATCAATAGATCATTCTCCCTTTTAGACCTTGCCTTGTATATAATTAATTTAGACTGAATAACTGCTTTTTAACTGAGTTCAGTGCTAGCTGTTTATTCAGAGAGTGGGGCCAAGCTGTCAGCTTCTGATGTTTACTGTTTTCAGATGTCTTCTCAATTGTTAGTAATAATTTACTTAGAATGAGAGCTCTGCTTAAAACCTGAGTTTCACGTGCCCTCTTCCCCTGCAGAGCTCGGAGTCTTGAGAGGAGAGGGAATTTAAACGGGAGCTGAGTAAAGAGACCAGGATTAGTGGTAGTATCCAAGTAGTTTAGAAGTATTTGAAGAGCCAGAGCTCTGGCTGGAGGACAGTGCATTACGGAGAAGGAAAGCCATGAGCCAAAGGACATTATAGAGGGTTTGGCTAGATTCCGAAATGCATTCCGAAGTGAGGCTTGGGGGTGAAGAGATGTTTGTTTTATTTATTTCTAGCTTCTTTTATCTCTTGGTATGTTTAAAGTACAGGATCATAGGACCTCTTTACAAAGCTGTATGTTACATGTGTCATCTAGCCCTGGCCGCTGGAGAGGGAGGCTTTGTTACCCAGGGTGTCCAGAAGGAAGGAGCTGAGAGAAATGGATAGATTTAAGCTATCAGGTTGTTCATTTTTTATGAGAGGTGTTTTGAAAGACTAGGGAAGCTGGGATTTATCTCTCTTGGTAAGTCTTGCCAGAAGAAAGAGACTGAGATGGTACTGGCTTACACCAAAGGAAACTTGAGAGTGCCTGGGTACATACCATGTCTAGTTATAATGTAAAATCTGCAGCTGACACTACTTCCCTGAAAACTTGACAGGTTGAAATAACAGTGGGAGACTTATTAAAGGAGTGGAAAGTAATATTGTATAAAGAACTGCATGGCTGATTGCATCAGTGCTTTTATGTCAGTAAGTCTTCACCATGAGACATGCACAAAGGCTATGAACCGTGTATATGTGTATGTGGCATATATGTGTCATGTAAGGTGTCTCTAACAATAACAGCTGTTTCTTCTAAAGCTTTCTAGGAGTTATATTTAAATAAAATGGTCAGTATCAAACTCTACCTGAAGCACGCACAGATTTTCAAACTCTAATATTCAACTCACTATTTTTCATTTCACATTTCTTTCCTGTTAACAGGGAGACAGGATTAGTTGGAAGTAAGAAGGCTTAAACTGTTTTTATTTCAGGAAAGAAGGTAAATTATACAGTATGAAATGAGTAAAATACAGAGAATTGAAGCCATAGGATCTGAGGTATTAATTACTTTGCCTCTTGAGTCTCTGAATTATAGCTCAGAGAAGCAAAATGAAACAAAACTCTGTTACCAGAACTTTAATTTATCAATCCAAGCTGCAGAGGTCAAGGGAGGGCCAGAAAATGGCAACCTTCAATATCTTGTGGATCAGTGAAGTCTACAAATACCAACTGTAGTTCACAAAGTCCTACCGCATTGACTTGACTGCTTCCAAGAACCATTTAAAAAAATGAGTTCCCTGGTCCCAGGTGAGCCTTGGTGTGGTTTTACAGAGCTGTCTGTGTGAAGATCTCCAGGTCTTTGACAAGGAATTGCAAAAAAGACTGTACTCCCAGGTGACTTCCTAGTGTCTCCAATCCTTCCTCTCTCATATTCCTTTAATTTGGACTTTCTATCAAAATACCGATAATGCACTTTCTCTGGACTAGATTCCATAGTTGTTCAATCATTTAATAATTACACTTACCTAGATTTAATGATGTGTCCCAAAGTATATTTGAACTCTGAACAGTGTAATGCAAATGCAACAAGGACAAAATACCATGTTTAAATTCACTGGCTGACATTTGCCCTCATTCTAAAACATTCTTCTTTACCCTTTAATCCTCGTTATTTTGATTTAAATATACAAACTTATATCTTTTGTAGAAACTACGAAATCAGTGCGTACATTTTGAATGCTTTAGAACCAGGAGGTGTACATATTTTCCTCTTGAGTTCAGGTCCTTCTTCACCTCTTCCTGAAACTGTTTCCGTAGTTCAAATTTGCTATGCTTGTCTCACACGTGTGAATGTTGCCTTGGATCATTTGCAATGAGCAGCTGCAAGGAGATGTCAGAAAGAGAGAATATGCTAAGTAAATGAGTAGTTTAACTGCACAGCAGTCAGCAGTCTTTCATCTGTAATATTGTGTGCTTGTCTATGAATTTGGGAATAAGTTTCTATAGTTCCAGAAAGCTCCTGGTTTTGATGTGTGGAATTCCAATGAACAGAAACTTCTAACAGCAGCTTTTCTATATATTTAACCTTCACGATGTCAGCAAAGGCAAGCTGAGTCGCCCCCACTCTGTCACCCCTAAAATACCTCTTTTTTTTGCACAGTTAACAGTCATTATTAAGAAACTCACTGCCTGAAGGTAGGCTCTGCTTATGAACTTATGCTCACACGGAACACCTTAGCGTGAAAGTAGCATCCCATGACCTTTCTTACATCAAGAGGATAGATGTTACAGAAACCATATTTTATCCACAGAGCTGTTGTCTTGGCTATCACTTGTACTTGAAGACTGTGCTTTGATGTTGGAGAATTTTGGGGTAAAGTGACAGTCATAAATCTTCATATTGGTAAAATCCCTGAAATGTAGCCGGTACATGCACTTTACTATATATTCTGCATTTCAGCCTGTTACCTGCAGATGAAAGTGGAGGCATTTGAGAGGGGAAATGGGGGGTTTGTGTGAATTTTTTATGCGTTGGAAGTTAAAAGACATTTAATACATCAAAGTCATTATCGTATATGCCATCATTTAATACTAATTTATGGAAGATAGTAAAATATGTTTGTTCTCAACTGCTTCTCCATGATGAAATGTGAACTCTTAGGATGGCTATGTGAAACAAGTTTGAAAAAAGTGATACCATCAAAAACCAAGTTAAAAATGTGCTGAAAGCACACCATACTTTGAGACTGAGTTCTGTGCAAAGGTCATTGTTCCCTCTTTAAAACACTGAGAGCAGAGAAACTCTGAATACATTTGACAGATGATAAAAAAGCTCTGAATTAAGAAAAACTTGTCCCATTATCTGTCTTGCATGTTGTATGTTAGGATAGAGAAAATGAGTCTTTTATGAATAAGATGCTGATAATAAAGATTATAAAGATTTATTTATTTGTGTCAACTTTCAGAAACTTTTGAAGTATGCAGAGATTTCAAGAATACACAGTAGTTTCCTAGCCACTCTTAAAAATGCTGCTTTCTTCTACTAAAAAAATGTGCAAAATCTTATTGAGCTATAATTCAGCATGCTGATTTTTTTCTGTCATTTTACATAGGAACAGTAGCATGCTTCCCTCAACGTTTTACCTGTAACCAGTAGAAAACAGCTGATTTTCGCTATCAAAAGCACTATTTTCATTGTATTGGTAACTAAAGGATGATATTTTCAATGGTTACACCAGAGGTGTATCTTGTTATAAATACACTTTGTACTTACTGAGAAGTTTTGACTTTAATAGAGAGATGTATTTTCAGATTTTTTCCTATCAGAATAGCAGATGAGATAGTTCTACATTAGCACTTGTGGGATTTATGCTGTATTTTGCACTACAACTGTTAAAAATTACTGACAGAAGGGCCTGCATCTGTGGAAGAAGAATTATCCTACACCAGTAATAGTTCCAAAATCTATCATTCTTCTGCTAGGAACTAGTTTTTGACTGTGACATTCCAGCTGCTAATGGATATTCAGGGCCCTTCCGGATGGAGTCTTGATTAGTGGATGACAGATTAGCAGAAGAGCTGTGTTTCATGGTTAGGGAGGTTAAACAAAACTAACGTTGCCTTTTTGATGGAGGGGAAGCAGCATTATTCAGAGACTTTGCAGGAGAGGAATGCCGTAGTGATTGATGAAGGTGGTCCATTACCAAACACTTGGTGAAAACTTTGATTTCCTCTAAGTAAATCACATCGCTTGTATAGGGTATGAGTAGAGGATTAATTTTGCTACATTTTGCTGGAAATATGTCAAACAGCATTCAAGCCAAAATTAAGGACGGGAAACTGCATAGTGCATTTAAGCCAATCATGTACTTGATGTTCCCTTTGAATTTGGGAGCTTTTGTTGTTTGGTAAATAATGTTCTGTTGGAAATGAACTTTTTTATGTCAAGGTCTTTTAGATTTGTATATCCAGGCACATAAAATAGAGCCACGTAAGTTACAAGCTTTTCCTTCTGAAGTAAATATGTAAATAGTTTGGTGGTTTTAATCTAAATTAGAATATTGCAATTTTCTTTTATTCTTGCCAAACAGTGTTTAAGGAAATTATGTTTACTCACTTGCTATTAGCATTTGAGGCAGTGTCTATCCCCTACGTAAGAAAATCCAAGCTTGAGGAATAATAATTTTTTGCATACCACATATTATGAAAGTGTTCTTTTGGATAGGAAAGCTGTGAAGGTGTCCAGGCTCAAAAAATTCATTTGACAAATCCTTCCGAACAAGAATGGCACATGCAGTTGTGCTGGGTTTTACAGACTTCTCAGTCCCTGAGGAGTGCAGCAGTTTGACATGTAGAAAAGGATATATTATCCTTGATGGATATAGGGAGGACTTGTTTTGTTGAATGGCCCTTGAGATTAGGATCAAGCTTTTTGACTTTAGTAGTTGTGGGCTGAAATTTACTAGGAGCATAAGATAATATCCAAGAGAGACTGTGAAACAAATTAATCCCTTCTGGTTGCACAAACACTAATGAATGTTTCTGAGCAGCCACGTTCTGCACAAGCTTGAACTTCTGTATTACTTCTAGGTATGCCTGTATATGGCAGGAGAATCAATATGGTGCATGTTGGAATCACCATTGAGAGAACCCTGTCTGTGAGTGAAGGGTCAAGTTTTAAGCCATGTGCAGGCCAGATAATAGCTTTCTGTAGGCAATTATTTCTGTCAATCCTCTTAATTAAATTATGATTTAAGCATGATTCTAAGCTTCTCATCACACGGTAAGGAAGGGTGGCAAAGGTACTTGCTGGAAGGGGAAGGTGTTCTTCAGGAAGTCCTCTAAAAAAATATTCACATCAGAGTTGTTCAGGTTTATTTTGTGCCAGGTATTCTTTTGTGCAAGAAACTGATACTTCTAGGACTCCTGAATAATCAGGATTTACAGATTGTCTTCTAGACTCTGGAGTGGTTTGTAATCTGTGAGATAAAAGAGAGATCAGGCTTAGCTCCTTGTATCTGACACTGTGTTTCTGTGACCTGCATGTCTCGTGGCACATAGCTTGAATATCCTAGTGCAGGTAGTCTCTCCATAAAGTGAAGCATGCTGTCAACCCAAGTATGCTGAATGAAATGTTGGTCACATCAGTGAACTATGTAAGGACCCCAAGTAAGCCAGACTCCAGGGGTTAAAGTATGCTGTTGCTACCTTAAAGTATGCCAATCAACAAAAAGGTGCCAAAATTCAGTAAATGTTCAGCACTGATCCACTGTGGCTCTATACAAAAGTTTCCGACATGGCCTCCTGACTCATGTAACTCAAATTGTGTTTTGCAGTCTGAAGTGTTCTAAAGATATTTTAAAATTTCAGTCTAATAAAAATGAATATAATGAAAGAATCTGAAGTTCAGAGGCTAATAAAAAGATATTCCTTGCTTATAGAGGTACTTGATAATGCTCAAATAGATCACAGTTGTTTGTCATGAAATCTACACAGAAAATCTCTAGTGGTTATAGAATTAAATATGTCTAGTATGCAGGAAGGCAGACCATTTTCCAGTGTTAGTACAAAGTACTCATGTTTTAATTACTTCCTCAAATATGAAGGTTTAACATTTTGCTCCAAAATTTTTATGAAAAAAGACTCTACTGAGTCATTAACAGCCTGTTAACTGACTTGGGTTTTAATAGCTACGCTTCTGCCTCAGAAAGACATGTGTGTTAGAAAAATGTCAAAACCGGACAGTCTGATTAGCTTTTCCTGCTTTTAAATTCAGGTTGGATGTAAAGCCATTTCCTAATCTCAGTCAGATGCAGCGGTAGTTTCATAGGGAGTGCTTCTACCCTCATTTATGTAGACGGCATCATTCAGGCTGGAGAATTTCACTGCATTCCAGTATCACCCACATATAGACTCAAGGTAAAAATCCCTGGGTTTGTGTCCCCAGGAAGTTCAGCAAACTGGAAGCTTGATTATACTTAATTCTGTTTGCAGCATGGCTTGCTTACTTGTATTTTTGCTTCCATTATATATACTATTTTCCACAATTTTCTCACACAATTGATCCATCTTCTTGTATTTGATTTTTCTTGCCTTAATTTACTTTTTTATTTTTCTCATATCCTTCCCAATCTCTGTTTTTTCACTTCTTTGAAAAATAACTGCATCTCTCTTGATGCTATTCTTTTGCTCACCTCTGTACTCTCTTGCAGACTCTGTTGTCTTTTGCATTTTGTCCAAGTATTTTTGTGGTTTGTTTGCTCAGCCTTCTCAGGGGCTTTTGCTCTGCGGGCTTTAAACTATAATAGATGGTCAAAATGAATCCTTTCTGAATGAATTGGTTAATCTGACCTCCACATATTTAGCTGTGTTGTCTTTCAAAGGCCTATCTTATCTCTAGTAACACTTAAATGACACTAGTTCATTAATTGTTAATGCATCATTACAGATACTTAAGCAAGTAGCAGTATTCTTGTTTTCTGGATGGAGAAGCACAGATAAAGGAAGAGACTGCTCATGATACAGGATTTTAAGGTGATAATTTCCTGTGTTTTAACCTGAGATTCCTCTCTGCATCCACTATGCCTTTGAAAAATTCAGTTGAAGTGATTTGGTGTAAATATATCAGAGAGAAAGTACTGCATCCTTGCTCAATAAACTGTTCTGGATTTCTTTGTCATGGAAAAGCAGCATTGCTCATGGTCTCCTTTAGTGGGTTGTTGGGAGAGTTACAAAGATGCCAGAACTTCCCTGATATTAGGCAGGGGGAATAACAACTGCAGAATTTGTCTTCCCTTGCTAGAGTGGCAAAGACCTTTTTAAGATCAAAGTGATAATAGGTGATTGTCAAGAGTCTGGTGTGGGCTTATGTGGTGTAATAAACGTTTTCATGTTATTAACTCATATTTTTAAGGTGCTTTTAATACTTGAAAGGAAATGTGTGAAGACCTGCAACAGACATCCCAAAATCACAGTGAGCATCAGATTCCCTTATCCCTCCAGGCTCTCTAGGGGCTCCTCGTGTTTGTTTGACTCTGTTTATTTTCAGTTTCAAGACCCACAATCAGGCTCCCTTCCACACGTGCAAATGCCTGGAGTATTTCAGGGTCAGCCTTTATGTGGAGTGAAGACATGGAAGGAGGGAATTGCAAAACAGTGGAGGGGATATGTGGAAGGAGGATAATGCAAAATAGCCTTTTTTTTTTTTTTTTGCAGTGCAGTCCCTGCTTCCAGTCTCTCCTAGGAGTCTGAAGTGTAATAAATGAATTTAAAAGTAGGGTTTGAAGAGGCCTCCATTACAGGCTGATGCCTGAGTCCTCTCTATTGTGTTTGACCCTATTTGACATCTAACATTTATTTGGGCTTTTTAAATTTAAGTGACTTTGGCTTTTTAACTTTTAATACTTTCTGCCAATTAAGACGACCAGGTCTTGAACTTGAATATCTTCTCTCGTCATCTGCCAGTTGATGACCCTCTAGGTAACTCTCCTGACTGAATTTCCACAGACACTTATGGAAGCGAGTAAAGAAAGTTTTTTAAAGTATCTTTTTATCCTTTTTTTAAACTGACCTCACTGTAGAGTTGCCTTTAATTTCAGGAGGCATGCGGCATAAATCCAATGTGTTTTAGTGGAATTTCTAACGTGAATGTTTCCTCTGCCGTTGAGATGAAGTGTAACACTAAAGCAAGGAGCTGTTGTTGTTGTATTATCACTTTTGTATAAATGTATTACTAAAAACTCCAAATTACTTGGGCCATTAGGACTGTAAAATTACATGATAACAGACAACGCAGGCCTGAAATCTGCGATAAGGAAATGACAGAAGGCTTTCTACAAATACATAGTCAGGACTTAAGAATTCTCTTTAAACTCTCCAGTTTTTCTATCCGGTACTGATTCAATCTACAACATAGGGAATCTGCAAAATCACGGTGCTCCTTCTCTTTATGACAGGTCTTCATGCACACACCAATCTCACTTCTTTAGGCAGCATAGTGATTTCTTAAAATTTCTCCTATGCTCGTATTCCCTACCAATGCTACTTTCAAACTTCAATACTCTCTTCTATCTCCCACAACTCCTTTGCAATTCTTACAACGTCTGGTAGAAAAAGACACTTGGGGATAGGGCTGTAAACAGATTTCTATAGTTTCTTATCCTGCTTCCCCAGATCTTCATCAAAAAAGACACTTCCAAGTTGAATGATTTTTTAGTAGCAAAATCAATTATCTGTTCAATTAGTTTCAAACTGGGTTCCTCATGTTTCAAACTCTTCATATAAAAGACATTTTGAACATTTTTGCACCCATTTTGCTATATTAGTAAGAAAATGTTACGAACAGTGATAAAGTAATAAGTTATTGAATAGAAAATGTTGTCTAAAATAGACATGAAGATTTTTATTACTTATTACTTCTGGCAGTAAGTAGCTGATTTATTTCTGGTGTGAGGAATTTTCAGTGCAACTTGATTATAGGATGATAATGCACTGCTAGAGCACCATTGCTATGAGGATAGGCTGAGGGAGTTGGAGTTGTTCAGCCTGAGGAAGAGACGGCTCTGGGGAGACCTTATAATGGCTTTCCAGTGCCTGACAGGATCCTTCAGGAAAGCTGGGGAGGGACTTTTCACAAGGGCATGTAAGGATAGGACGAGGGGCAACAGCTTTAAATTGGAAGGAGGAAGATTTAGATTGGACATTAGGGCGAAATTCTTCACTGTGAGGGAGGTGAGGCAGTGGCACAGGTTGCCCAGGGAAGCTGTGGCTGCCCCATCCCTGGAGGTGTTCGGGGCCTGGTTGGATGGGGCCTTGGGCAGCCTGGTCTGTTGGGAGGTGTCCCTGCTCATGGCAGGGGAATTGGAACTGGATGGGCTTTAAGGTCCCTTCCAACCCAAACCATTCTATGATACTATGATAATGTGCAGCTGAAGAAAATCTCAATGTTAGTCTTTCAAATTGCACATTGAATGTATTACTCAGAGCGCAGCCAAATCCTTAGCAGATTGAAAATAAAATCTTATGTAGATGATAACTTTATGATTGACAAATGATGATCTTGATGTTTATGTGAAATATCATCATGCTTGCTTGTGATTTGAATTCTTTATGTTCAGAAATGCAAAAACTGCAAAGATTTTGCAGATTAGGGACTGTTTGTATTTATTTACATGTGACATATTTGTTTCCTTTGTTTTGACAGCTAGCCCTACACATTTGCTCGTAAATAATTTTAAAAATCCAATCCATATGACTTCTTTCAGATGACTTCTTTAGAATCTGCTTTACAATAAGTATAAGGGAGGTTCAGATGGTTCAAATTTAAGTTCACTTCTGAATGATCATATATTTAATTGCTTTGCTAAATTGAGCAATGGCTTCCAGTCTGTAATAGTACGTAAGTATGTCTCTGCTTAATTTCATGTTTAGATTTTTTTTTTTGGGTATGGATATTTTGTTGGCTGTGGTCTTCCCATATCCAAAGGAGGTGACTGATCCAAAAGGAGGAGGTATGAAGAATTGCTTTTCAGGACACAACTGTGAGCTGTTTTTCAGCATTGCTGTTTCAGAAAGCAGTATCTGTTTTGAACACTGTGGCTTTGTACTTTCTCTGTGGGCTGCTTTCTGGGTTCCAGAGACACAGCCTGGTCCATGTCCAAACCAACACCCTCCCAAATGGTGGCCCAGGCCTCTTTTTGCTTTGTGGCCCTAGTGTTGTTATTTTGGGGGCTGGTTTTGTTTTGCTCTAGAAATGCTTCTTACTGGGAAATTGTTCTGAGACTGGAGATATACTATAATTTTTCATGCTATTTTCATGATGGTAAAAGTCCTTCCTTTTTGGTCTTGTGCTTTCTTATGTATAATTTAGAGGGAGACCATTTAAGTACTAGCATGTAAATAAGTTTGCTTTGTTCATTGCATGAGTGTTCAGTTAGCACAATCTCTGCCCTTCTTACAACGGAAGAATGGTTGTGGAGAATTTTAAGACATTGATAGTGGGAGTCCCATTTTCTAAGGCAATTAAGTGAGTTCATTACAAGAAAACACAACAGCACAGAAAAAAAAAAACCAAACAAAAAACCCCCAGCAAACAAAAAACGCAGAAACCACTCCAGCAGATTTAAATATGTTGTTATGCCCTTAATTCTGTATTTTTGTTTCTACATGCAATCACTTCCATTATTTGGCAATCATTGTGTGATGTAAAGGAAGCGAGCTGAAACACTCTTAAGCACAGAGTCATCTTTATAAAGAATTTTTTAGAAAGAAACGGGTTGTGGCGGGAGATTATTTGAAATATGTCAGCACGCACAGAGTATCTTCTGTATTTAGTGGCACTACGAAAATATTCATAATTAAATGTGTGATGCATGGAGTAATTCTTACGGGAGCCATTTCATATAATTAATTTCCAATAATTGCACTACTATGTAATATCATATCACACGAGAAGATAAATACTCAGAATGTTAGTTGAAAATGTAAATGGCTAATTATTCGGTTCTTTAAAGAGAATAGATAGCTACAGAAATGTCTTTTTGCAGGGCAAATAATGCAGATGAAATATTGCATGCTTTTTGAGAAAGCAATGCGGGGCTTCTTGCAGCAGGTCTTTATTAGAAGATCCAAAGAGCTCATGCTTTGGGTCAAGGTATACTTTTATTTATGGTTTTGAAGCTTACTGGGTCCAAGTCACAAAAGAATTTGGCTTTTTATTATTTTCACCTCACTTTGAAATCACAGTACGTGAGAATTCTTTGAAGTAAGTTTACTTATATAAGCTGCTGAATATAACATTTTTTTATTAAATCATAAGTCTTATGGCTTATAGTGTATTCAAGTTCTTTGTATGTTCTGTAATAGCTAATCGGAGTCCTGATTAAAAATGCAGAGGTCTTGTCAGACTGTGAGAGGTGATTTACACAGCTTTTGGGCAGCTTTCTCCATGGAAAACAGAGACCTTCCTTCCATGGTGTTTTTTAAATCTTCTATTTCTCCCCACCCACTTTTCTATTATCATTTATAGTGCTAACAATGAATGTATTGTGAATGTCAGCTAAAAGCCAAGTCTTTGTCTATTATAACTAATGAAAATACATTGAATTTAATATACTTGGTTGATCATATTAGTTTCTGACAGTAAATGATTGCTCACACTAATTATGGCCATCATCATGCAAGTAGAGTGCAAGTCTGAGGTTTTATTGGTATTCAAAACTCAAAAGAAAAGGATTTTAAGTTGGAAAAAACCCAATTTGTTAACTTTTTTTCAGTGTTGCTACTTTGTTGACCATTTCTAAGAGAACTGAGTCCATCACAGCACAGTAGGCTGGCAAGGAGGCTCTGATGCTTTCAAATTAGTTGGCTTGTGTAGAAAGGTGAAGGAAAGGTGGCGTATTGATTTATTGGGTCTTTTCTTTTTCCTAAACTTTTTCTTTTTACCTCTTAATTTCCACTATCTCTGTTTTGTCTGTGTAGGGCATGAGTTTGTTCCTGAAATGGAGAAAGGAGCTCCTATGAAAAAAAAAAAAAACAACCCTGCTTTTTTTCATGTGATAACAGTGAGGAAAAGTCAGGATAGCCCTAATTTGTAAAATAAAAGAAAAAAATAGTACCTCTTCTGGAAAGCTTACGCTAACGAAGATATCAGGTGGGCTCCTTTGGCTGTTACTTAGTGGACAGGAATTGCTGTGCCAGTCTGTTGATCGTGGCAAGGTAGCTGAACTACATTGCAATCCTGCTGAGAGGCTTTTTCCACACTTGTTTCTTGAGCCTCACATGGGGAGAGGGAGAAGGAAGTGTTTAAATTGCTCCTAGACTGATTTTTAGGTGAATGCTTGTTAAAGCTGGACACTGTGGTTCAGCATGAAATAAGTGTGGTGGTTGTGCCTGGTGACACTTGGTGCACAATGGTTCTGCAGTAGATGTGCATGTCCCCAGCACTGCCCTGAGCTTGTACTGTCCTCTGCCATCCAACCACAGGATGCTCTAAATCCACTGCTCTGCAAGGCTCTTGCTTACAGCAAACCAAAAATGTTACAAGCCTATTTCTGGTTGAAATCCAGATAGTAATAAAGCTTGTATATCCATAATGGGTGAGGGATGGGGGAAATCCAAATGGTGTTCTTTCTTTTTCCTTCTAAACAGTAGCACAGCTGTCAGAGGTTATTATATCTTTAATTATTCCAAATTACTTTATGTAGTGGCTTTCAAGCACATATGATCAAGTATGCACTTTTCTGTTATGGAGCATGTTTCTTTCAGAAAAATGTATACGTCTCACGTTAATGGTGTTACTGCCTTGCAAATACACAATACCTTAGTAATACTTTCCTCTGCTCTTCCTAAGAAAATTACTATATAAATCTAAATTTCTCTGTTACTGTTTTTGAGCCGTGTATTTTTAGAAAGCCTGAGGTGTTGCCCATAGGGTTCTGCTTTCGTTTGTCATTCTGCCCCTTACGCTAAGTATTTAAGGTATTTGCTAAGAATTTAAGGTATTTCAAAAGCAGAATGGGAATTCCCAGGATATCTATGGAAAATTTTTGTCCTGATGTGAAATGTAAGGTGGTTTTCTGTTTAAAAAGTCATCTAGCTTAAAAAAAGTGCAAAGGATTTTGCACCCTCCGACCATTTGTGTAAGAGTTTTGTGCATCACCAGTCCAATTCCAAACAGAATTACTGTCTTTAAGAACAATATTGGCTAAAAATGCAGCTAAATATTTTATTCTGAAATGTGTAGAAAGCAGAGTACTATTTAATCTACAAATACACATGTATGCATGTGTGTTTGCTCATTGGCTTGTTTAATGGTGATCAATGGAAGACAACAAGGTAAGAAGTCTGAGATGAGTGTTGTATCACAAAATAAAGGCTGATCCTCTCCCTCAATGTGCTTTTGACCTAAGGATGAGGCAGGTGGTTGCTTGATTTTTTCATTACTGCTGTTTCTGTTTAGTAGAAGAAGCTCAGTAAACAGTAAAAGGAAGAGGAGGAAGGAGTAAGCTTAAAAAGAGAAGGAGGATAACTGACAGAATATGTAGGGGGAGGCAGGTTGAAGTTGAGATGAAAATAAACTGTAACAGCAAAGGCAGGGGAAAGCGCAGAACAAAGACGTCTTCAGTGTGGAAAAACGTTATGTGTGGTCATGCATACATTGTTCTGCTGCCTTCCCTCTCCCAGCTAGTACCTCCATCTATTCAAGGACCAAGCCAGCTTGGTAGGGTGATACTGAATAGCAGAGGTGAACTTAATGTTCTGTGGGGATGGGATTTTTTCTCTATAATTTTTCCATGATGCTTATGGCAGTTCTTGTGTGATCAGATATTCTGAAATATGCTTTTGAACACAGCTGAATATGCTTGCTTGCCACTCATCCTGTTGATGAATTGTGCCTGCTGGGAATGCCTCTTGGGTGAGGGTTGTCTGTTATCAAGCAGCTCTTGGGATCAGAGTTATAGATCTCATAAAGCTTGTTTGTGAAGTGCTGGAATTGCCTTCATAGTTGTGAAAAGTACTGGAAGGCAAGCAGTCATAAGGCTTGTGCTTGTGTGTGGTTGGAGGGAATGGAACAGGCTCAACATTGCTTCTGCCTCCCTTTGTACTGAGTGTTAGATGTGAAAAACGGGAAAAGAAGAGGACTTTGAGGACAGGAGGCAATGAGCTCCCAGGAGTCAAGAAAACATAAAGCACATCTCAGATGTAATAACTTCAGAGTGTTTCCATTTGACATGATAATATCCTGTACTAATGATTCTTTGGCTTGATGCAAAGTCCATTGGAAGCCTATGAAAATTTTTAACTTTTTTCCCATTGGGCTTTGGAACATTCCCACAATCACAATTGCTTCATGATGGGAATGTGGTTGAATTATTTAATTTGCCACATCCTGTGATATATTTAAAATTCTAGATATTTGTGAGAGAAGTACTGGTAGAGACTTGATACATATGGTCCAAGATTGTTTTATTGTGAGAGCTTGTCAGGAGAGAGACTCAAGTACTTTACTCAGAAGTCTTCACATTCTTTTTTGAGCTTGAAATTATAATTCTAGTGTAGCAATACATGGAACAGGTCTCTGACTGTGAGTAAACTTTGAAAATATGTGCTCCTTCTGTGACAATATATTTAGGCTTCAGCTTCACATTTGATTGTCTTCTTAAAAGTACCAAGACAGATACGAGAACTATAACCCCTTTCTTAGACTTTTTTTATCCTAAACTAATGGAAATGAGGTTTGTGTATTGTAAAACTCTGCTGTTTTCTACAGAACAGTAGGAGATTAGAAGCACAAGAGCATGGCTTTAGCTGAGTATTTCTTTCTAAATTGGTGGTGTTGACTAATTTTTTTCTGATTTTTTCTTCCTTCTACTTTTTAAAATTAGTGTAATTTTTAATTACATGGTAGCTGTAATTCACATACGGAAATGTACAACTCAAACTTTCAGACTAATTACATTCTCTGTTCTTCTAAAAATTTATAAGGATTGAAATATTTAACAAGCATAGGTAATGTTTTCAGGAAGCTATCTTACCTTTGTCAAAGCTTCCCAATTTGACAAAATATCCATCTGTGAATAATGGAATTGTTTGCCATTACTCTGTGAGAACAGAAATTCTGTGTTTTATATATTTTTATATATATATATAATAGTGTGTATTTTACTTATATGATAAAAAATGCTGAATTCTGCAGTGAAATGTATTGGATTTAACATACTTGCTTGGGAAAATCTGTTTGTCAGCTGTATCTGATCTGTCAATTTAACTATGATCACTGCATGGTAAATGGGATGCATTTTGGAGATGGAATTGGTAATAAATTCCTTGTCCCTTCCTGCAAGACCATGGAAATTTGGAAGAATTTCAGTTCTGAAATGAAGTGGGTACATGTATATGCCTGATTTAGGTGCCTAGATTCTAAATAAATGCAAGATTAAACCACAGGCCTTGCCTTTTTAGGTAGGTGTTATTTGCTGCACTTTTGTGGCTTTATTGCTCTAAACAGTTTATCTTGATTATATGTAAGTTAGGAGAGCTGAATTATACTGGCAAATTAACAGTGAGAACATCCCTTTTACATTTTTAAAAGATGCAGGAGTGTAGCCACTGCTTAAATTAAGGTAACTGCATGTAAATGCCCAGTGTGTATTCATTTAGCTTGTTGCTTGAACTAGCTGTTGGATGACTAATGAGTTGCTTCATATTAGTTAGAGGATACAGACGTGAAGAATAGAAAACATCCGGAAGCAGTTAAATTCATCTGTTCATCCAGCCTGAGCAGCTCTTAAAACCTCTGCAAGGCTTAGTTGCCTCTCCAGTTTTTGTAATGCGAATAAAATGTAGTATCTACGTTAATTAGGTTTTTTTGGTAAGAGGCCAAAAGAATGAATGCATTTGTTTCTTAATAAGAAAATAATTATTGTATAATTTCCTTTGACTACATCATCATTTTGTAGTAGTTTCCTTACTCGTTAATGATAACCTCTTGCAGAAGAATAATCTTTCCTCTTTGGGGAAGTCATGCGGGGTGGAGAGGAACCTACTAGCTGAGATGTTTGTAATGTCTTTAGTACCCAGTACTGCTCAGAATGTACATATTAATTTGTATTTATAGAATCATAGAATCACTAGTTTGGAAAGGACCCACTGGATCTTTGAGTCCAACAATTCTCATCAATCACTAAACCATGCCCCTCAGCACCTCATCCATCCGTCCTTTAAACACCTCCAGGGAAGGTGACTCAACCACCTCCCTGGGCAGCCTGTTCCAGTGCTCAATGACCCTTTCTGTGAAATATTTTTTCCTGATGTCCAGCCTGAACCTCCCCTGGCAGAGCTTGAGGCCATTTCCTCTTGTCCTGTCCTCTGTCACGTGGGAGAAGAGGCCAGCTGCCTGCTCTCCACAACCTCCTTTCAGGTATTTTCCATGCATTTTAGGAATTTTGTGTTAGTTGTTTAAATGAGTAGTTAATGGACCAGCTGTTTTATTCTTAATGGGAATGGCCCCTCCTGCTGCGCTACATGGTCATCTTCTAATCAGTAAAGTGTATAACTGGAAGAAAATTAGTACATTTGCTGTAGCCACCTTAAATTTTTTATCATTTTTATTTAGATATTATTTAAATATATTAAGCTCTGCCATTTTCCAGCTACTGCCTCTCCTTGCATAATGGAAACCTGATAATATGAAGTAGAGAGGTGAGGATACAAGATTTTTAATTCTGTTTTTTCCTCTATGTAGTCAAAATTCTGTCCAAACCTGTTTGATATTAGATTACTGCTCTTTCTTCCTGCTACCCACTTGACCATGGATTGTGAACTAATCATTTGGCAAATGAATATCTAAACCCTGTGGTTATAAAAAAAAAGGAAAGCTGTTAGGCAGGAAAGACTATCTAAATGCAGGGGCATTAAGTGCTTGATACAGTCAATAATGCTCTGGCCATCACAAGGCTGACATTTCTTAGTTGACAAGAAGATGAAGAGCGAAGCAAGCATTTAAACCATCTGTATGTCTTTAAAGTGATTTGGGATCCAAGAGGACATCTGATTTTACTAAAAAAACTAAACATTCCCAAGAAGATAGTAGTAGTTTTGGGAGCTAAAAGGTGATCCTGTTTTATTTTTCACAAGGATAATGGGAAACAGCTCATCTGAAATAGCTTCTGTTTCCTCTAAGAGCATACGCAATTTACTGAAACTGTAAGACTGAACTGTACCATTCTCTGGGCCTAAAACATTTTAATTCTTTTTAATGAATTTTCCCTTCTGCTTTTCCCCTGTGTGCTCATTTGCTTTGGCTTGGAATGGATCCCAGGACACTGTTGCTTTTTGTACAGTTATCCTTATTGCACTTATATATTTTTCCTCACGTGCATACTATAAAGATTAAAATGACATTGTTGTTTGGAAGAATTTGGTTTAACAGGTAAACAATGCTATAATTAGAAAACAATTACTTGTAAATATGACTACTATAACTACCATAGTGCTTTCTTCAAGTCAGAATGTGTGCACACATTTGAGTGTATTATTCAGACTTTCCAAAAATTACTTAGTGGTTGCCTGATGACATTATTTTGCATTGATTGCAGTGAGATGTTTGGAGTCTTACTGTTAGCTATCCACAGTCTGGAAACAGATGGCCTGGAATTCATAGAGGTTCAAATTATGCTTGGAGTGAAGTTTGCTCTGAGTTGGTTTCTGCTTATGGCATGGGTATGAACAGGAAAGCCTACATGTTTTGTGAGTAGCAGGTAAAGTACAGGATTTTATGCACTGATCATGCCTCTTGGATCATCTAGTATCTAGATAATCTTGTTCTACAAGAGACACAGTAATACCTCTTCTAGCAGCATGCAATAAACTCGTATGATCTCCCTCATGTCATATTACGTGAGAGAACTCACTTCTTCCAGTAGAGCACTATGCATAACAGAACCTAATTGGTGGCTCTTTAGCACTGCTTAAACAGCCCATCTTAAAGGGCTGAAATGTAATTGGACTAGAAATTAAGGAGATTTCGCACCACTGTCTGTTTTCCTTTGGGTGTTTCTAGTTGGTTTACCCATCTTTAGAAGATGGGTGGCTTCTGGTAGTCTGCACATGCAGCTTTTGAGAGACATATAGACATCAACTCAGAGCTACAGATATATCTGACTGTGTAAATTAAAAATCCTAACCTAATAAACCTTGCTGCAACAATTTAGAGTATTTTGTAACTTCATGTTGGTGGATGGTACGTAGTTAATAACAAGTGTGTAATTTGTTGTTATTGCCTGTGTTGGCACCTGGAGATGAAGGAGGCAAATGCTCTGGAGAGGTCATCTTTCCAAGGTGATAACTGCAAATAACTTTTCCTGTAGCTTCTAAATTGGTAGCAGCATCTTCCCATTGGGATGTGAAGCAAGTCCAGATAGGGTAATCCTAGTACCTTTTGTATTTACCAGATCATACTATCTTGAACTAGTGACTTTTAAGTCTGTGCATATACAGGTCTGTAGGTCCTCTTGAAGAGGTATCATTAAAGGGAAAAAGACTAAAATTTTTTATAAAGAAAATTTTGTTCACTGGTATATAACATTTTCTTTACTGTTTAAAAACAACACTTGTATAAATGCAGTAGTTCCTGGCAAACAGGTTTTTCCCATTTTTTTCCAATGCAGCATCTGTTTGGGAAGTTTTTTAGGATGATATTCTGACTTGTCATGAATATCATTGCTGAATGAGAGTTGGGTGGGTTTTTTTTTTTTTTTCCTAAGCTTTGTCACCAGCAAAATAATCATGTTTTTTTTTTTCAGTTGGATTATGGTTGTCCTTTGGAAAGGAAAACTAGGATTATTTAACTTAATGTTGCATTGTAAGGGAGAAATAAAAACTTACTGCATATGAAGATGAACTAATCTCACTTTGCACTTTTTACTTTTGGTGTAATTAAAAAACCAACCTTGGGCTAAGTATCATTGTCAAAGAGCACAGCCTTTCTGGAGATGCCATTTTATGACATTGTTCCATGTGATGCACTCTTCCAGTTTCTGATCCAACATTCAAATTAATGGACCAGTTACCAAGTAACATGTAAAGAACTATCTTCTATGCGTTGCTGTTTTTTATCTATGTTAGATCGTTTTGTGTGTGTGGTTGATATTTAAAACAGTTTATCTTACATTTCAGGGAGAAAGAGTGACCATGACGTTGTATGATACTTTAAAGCTTTTGTAGTCGCCTTCATTTTCGAAAGTATAAATGCCTTCAGGGGTACAACTGCATCTTAGTAAACTTAATGGTATTGATAGAACTTCTCTAGCCTTAATCAGTCCCTGGAGCAACTTAAATCTCTATATAATGAGCATTCTGGAAACAGTGTGTCTACCTCTACTGTTAGAATGTGGACCTTACAGATGTTCTGCTATTGTAATTGGTGTGATGTTCAACTTGAGTAAATTTCACTCGCATTAACCTTGAAGTAAGGAGCTTAAAGTTGTTGATTATTTCTTTTTTTTTTTAAGTCTTGAGTGTTTTGCTTCTCATTTCTTTGTGCTTTTTGTCACAGGAAAATGAAATAGAGTTAATAAAATTTGTTTGTACTTTATTTTGTATTCTTTGGTTACAAAGAAGACTTATTTCAGTTGATTGCATAAGGAAAGAAAATGAAAAACGGGGGGTATCAGCTCTACTGCTTCCAAATGCACTTCTAAACAGACAGTAACAAGACTGCCAGGTTTATAGGCTTATTGGCAGACAACAAATGAATTTCATCACTTTTCTTCTCTTCACTGCTTTTTCCTCCTTCTTCCTCTTTGCTGCACTTTTCTAGGCAGGCATAACTGAAGTATGTAGCACATGAATGTTTCTGCCTGGCAGTATGGCAATGTGATACAGTCTGCACATGGCCTATGACTTCCCTGCAGATGAATTTGAGTCAATTGTTTTACAGCTTCTCTGAGGAAAGATTTTAAAAGGCAGTAATTGAAGAAAGGTAAACTATGTTTTACTGTCTTAAGTTCTTGTTTCGGGGATAAAATAGTTAAACTTCATTTAAGGCTGTGCAAAACCCAGGATTATTTTTTTTTTTAAATAGAATATGACAAAAATTACTCTGTTACTAATTGTCACCAATTTATTCATTGGTCTTCATTAATTGTTTCTTATGTCTCACTCTGAGCCCATAACTCATGCTTTTCCTGTAGTTTTTTTCATTAACTAGTCCAGATGTATGGATTGTAGAAGATATCAGTAATGTCAGTTGTGTGGTACAAAGTAGTCTGACTTCACCTAATTGCAATGTATGTTTATTCTGTTACTGAAGACAGTTTTTATTTCCTTCTTCAGGGATTTGCCTTCCACTTTTCCATCTTCTCAGCATTCATTTTCTAAGCATTAATATGCTCTTCTTCCCCTTAGTGGATGCTCTTGTTTCTTCCCTGACATCAAGGAATTGTTTCACATTTCTTCAGCCTTTTAGTTTGTTTTTTTGGTTTTGTTTTTTTTTTTTTAAGGACAGCATTGTAACATTTAAAGTACACGTGCATATACATTATATACATTAAGCTGTGTCCAAGTAGTTGCTTCTACGTAGTAAAACCAAGAAGAATACTAAGGTTTTCTTGCGGCTGGCTATGCTCCAAGCAGACCCATGCTAAGGAGCTTGTGTCTGTTTCTGAATGCTGTTTCCCTGAGAGATTGTATGTATATTGCCTTAGTTCTGTATTTAGGCTATTTCTTATGGGGATGGTATTAAGCCAAGGAAGAAAACAAATAGCTAAAAGGGAGGCACAGTATATGCTCAAATTTTGTATCATCTCCTAAGAAAGGTCTCATTCTGTTGCAGACAGTCATGGCCATTTGAGCAGAGACTCGCCTAGTAGTAAATAGCTTACATCTCACATATGTTCCCTTCACATATATCTATCATTGAGCTAGTATTTTTCATCACTGCCTCTCTGATTCAAATGGAGGAGGCTCTTGCATTTGTCCAGTTGCAAAATATGCATGCACAAATGTTCATTATCATGGTCATCCTTTATACAACAGGAATTGGCTTATTACCATGTGATAAAGGATATTCTGTTTTCTGGTTTATTTTTTTGGTGTTTAGTAACAAAAGTGCATGGAAGTATGCAAGATATTTTATCATGTATTTCATTTACAATATATGCATGATACTTTTACTGGGTTTCTCTTGGTGATGCTGTTTACAACAGTCTGAAAGAAAGGCGTTTTTTTGGTGGTGTCATGCCGTACTGGAGAGCATTTCTGCACGCAATTATGCAATTAACTTATTAAAACTAGTGTGAAATTTAAATAAGAGTTGAAATTGCGCTGAAATCTGTTTAGTTTTAGAGGTCTGAAAATTACAAATCAGGTCTGCTAAGAAGCTGGGTTTTTTCTAGTTATACTTAGTCATATATATTCCATGTTCAGCCACATTGTTTGCTTGTTAAATGACCAGGAGAACATTTTTCATAGATTATATACAATTTTAATAGCTTATGCACACATAGATACTAAAGAAAATTAGCATTGCCAACACAAATGATTTTACATAAACTACTAGTTAAAATGTATAGATGTAAAGGTCGGGCAGTTATTTGATGTATACTATAGCAAAGTTCCCTGTAGCAGATCTGTGAGCTGTTAAGGTCCTTGATCTAGTGTGTATTGAATTGGATGAGAAATTTTTCCACCCATTTTGGGTCGGCATTTGTAAAGACAAATGGAATTGTTTGAAGCGTTATTTTTTGTGCAGTTCACACAATACACAAAACCTATTCATGTTATGTATATGCCAGGTTTGGACAAGAAACTCTCTTGATCATCATGCCTGCATTCCTCCTAACTGACTCTCAGAGTCTGGAAAATAAGCCTTTTTTGACCTTCAGAAATACCTGTGGGTGAGCCTGGTGCCGCTCCTAAACGTGAGAATACCACTGAGGTGGGCTGTCCATTCCCTCATTGTGGGCTACAGTCACATTAAGCAGTTCCCACATGAATTTGAAATGGAAAACAGAAGATAAGTTGGATGAATGTAGCCACAACTCATGATTAAAACAGAAGAGAAAAACCACAGCAATACACCAAAATGTTCCCTGCAAATAGCTATTCTTTCTTATTGAGACTCCTTGTCTTCTCTCAGTTCATAGAGAGTGAGGTTTATTGCATTGTATTTTTTTTTTGTTGTGCATAAAGAACATCCCAAAGCCGGTTCTGTGGGGTTAATCAACATTTCTTTAAATATCAGTCAGCAGAGTAGGAACATGGCTGTGTCTAGCCAGAAATTGCATTTCAGGAAGAAAATTGTAAGTTCCTATAATATTAAAACCCAATTATTTAATTATTTTTAAAATGATGGGTTTTTTTTTAAAAAAAATCAGATTACATTTAAAAATCTAATTGAGAATTTGAGAAATGATTGCTCATAAACTGCTTTTGAAGTGTAGGATGCTGTCTGCATTAGTAGTTTACTAAGTTTGGCTTTTTTGCATGGGAACACAGCTTTGTGTCAGAAAAAGCTTTTGCAGCCTGAGAGGAGATGTGCTGGACTGTGGTAGCTGAGTGCTGATTAACATACACTTGTGCATACTGGAGGTGCTCAGCTTCACCCGGGTGACTCGCTAGCCAGCTGGGGATGTGCATTATCAGCACTACTCTGTCTTGCTGCTTAATTATCTTTGTGTGCAAAGCTGCAAAGAGAACACAGGAAAAAAAAAAAAAGTCTTTGCACAGCAATAATCAATAAGACCAGCAGTATTTTAGGCCTCTGGTGATCACAATTTAGTTGTTTTGAAAACAATCAAAAGAAAGACTAATGATGTAGAACTTGTCATTTACTGATTGTTCCTGACAACTCGGAAGAAATTGTGTTAGGAATGGGATTAATTAGATATTTTGTTTATCTTATTACATTAGCGAAGATTTGAAATAGTAAGTGTAAATTATACTACACAGTTTAAATCAATGACAAGCTTTAATTCCCTTCCAGATTACATCTCTGGGAGAACCTAGGGGTCTTCATACACCCTGCCGGGTCCAGCTGTGTTGTAATCTAATGAGAGTTGAAGCAGCTCTGCAGCACATGCTTCTGGGATAGTACTGTAGTGTTTGGTTAAAGAGATTGACCTGTGTTTGAAAAAATACTTTTTTGTGATGAAAGGGGGTGAGGCTAGAAGTGTGTGGTTGTTTTTTGGGTTTTTTTGTTTGGTGTTTTTGTTTGTTGGAGGGAAAATACTATATAATTATCTGTTAGGTTTATGCTAAACAGATTGGTTGGACTATTGGAAAGTACTCCAGTACTTAAGTGAACCAACTAGTACAGTATTTTTTTCTTTTTTTTTAATTCAAATGCATATAAAAGAACTTATCTTTGTTGGCTTTCTAAGGTGAGTGAGCCAGGTAAGTGCTGTTGGATGTTAGTCATTTTGTGTGGTAGTGGCACGTTACAAGGTTTACTTCTGGTAATAAAAAAATATAGATTGAAAGAATTACCTATTGGTTGGCATACATCTTGTCCAGCAAGTAATATGCTATGTTCAGGCCATTTTATATGAAGAGCTACACAGAAACAAGTTAAAATTTGTTTTTAGACATCAAAGCTACTTCCTTTGAGACCCTAAATAATATGTCTGAGGAAGACTTGGGAACAAAATATGAACTCCTTTGTGAATTTGCTGTAAATATAAAACCTCATAAAGTAATAATATTCACTGAGTTGCTGAGCTGTGTAGCCGCTGCTACGCGAACAAATGCAACAAGTATGTGAAGCGTAGAAATGTCCAGCTAACTCTCTTCACTGGTTATAGTGGCATGAGATCCTTGTGACTGCCTGTAGTCAGGGATCTAGTAACAGCTTCTAAAATAAACAGTATTTTTGGAATTATGTTTTGCTGACCACAGCATCATCAGTATGAGCACATAATTGAGAATTGCATGCCTAAATGTGGGGAGGGGAGCGACAGCTCTGCTTCAGAGCTTCCAAGGCTGCTGGCTTAGAACTACATTGACTGTTCCAAAGAATAAATAAGAGCATGAGGAGTTGTAGAAATCATGACTTAAGAGGAGAAAAGAAACTGTAGGAATTGTTTCCATTTAAAAAACGAAACAAAAAAAAAAAACCCAATAAAAACAACCCAAAACCCAAAGGTGAGGGGACAGGCCTTTCATTTTAAAAGGTTTCTGTATAAAAAATATAGTAATCATTCATTTTCTGTGTCTTGTAAAGGAAGCTCAAGAAGCAATTGGTTTAATTTAAAGTGAAGATGGTTTTCCTTCGATGTCAGAAAACCCTTTCTAAGTCATAGGCTTAAAATAATTTTTTAATGGAATTTCCTTTGTAGAAGAGAATTCATATGTACTTATCTATCTACATGAAGCAGCCTTGTAGATATGCAAATGAGTTTCTGTGGAGGTTATACAGAAATCTATTTCTATAGAAGCCTTGGGACTACATAATCTCTTCCAGCTCTGTATTTCTCCGATCCTCTGGTGATTTTTATTTTTCTTGCTTTGACCAAGAGAGCTACTTGAAATGTGCATTAGTAGGTATCTCTTGTGGCAGGTTCTTGAGAAAATGCAGTGAAATTCATATGAAGCTGCAGGTACTACTATCTGCAATTTTTAAGTCTTTTGTAGCGTTTTCTGTATCCTAACAAAGAAACAGTTTAACAGACTGTTTGAAAAGACAAAATTATAATGAAGCAAACCAGTCTTCAAAGAAACCTACACCTGAACTCGCTTTCTAGTCTTCAGGTTGGCTGAGATTACCTGAGTAAATGATAAAACTTTAAAAGTTTTTCTTAATAATAGAAAAAAGTGACAGTGTCCGGGTGGCTGGGTCAGCAAGTATTGCTGTAAGTGATGCCTTGACTCTTATGCACCGTATTTTCTAATCATGCATCCTTTTCCTGGCAGTTTACTATTTTCTCCAGTTACACGATTCTTTTGCCACTCTAATAAATTTGGGATGGAGACAGGTCAATAACATACCTTGAAATGTTTTTTCTTCTTTTTTTTTTAATGCTTAAAATATTAGGAAGGCCCTGATATTTCTGATATTTGAGAGAACCTTCGGAACTCCCAGTGTAATGGGAAATTAATGTATTTGGTTGCATTGTTCTGGGCTGAGCTGCACTTGGTTATTCTCTGCATTAAATTGGGCCATAGTTTTTTCTGCCACAGATTTTGAGTGCTGCTATCAGTACAGAGTGGTCCAAGGTCTATGTTATTGAGGGTTTGTCTTCATGGTCATTTGCAACCAAACTTGAACATGTTCTGCCTATGCTCTGAGCTGGCTAGCAGCTCTCCAACAGTGCTAGTTTACTGCCAGGGCCTGATCTAACACCTTTGTCATCTTTCCTTGGAAAGTCAGCTTGTCTCTGAGAGCAAGTAAGGAAAGCAATCGTCACCTAGCATGAAGAGTGAGCTTATATGTACAAAAAAGATTTTTACATTTGTTATTTAGAGCCCTATGTCTTATTAGCAGAGTTTCTCATGTTCCCAATTGGAAAGAACATTTTTTTTTTTAAAGTGTAAGTCCTAAAGGCTGCAGGGTTAAGATGCTGTTAAATTACATTTTATATATTTTTTTTTAATGGAAGTTCTTATTCATTGACCAATTCCTGATATTTATTTACTTTTTATTCTCCTGCAAAATTTTCAGAATTAAAAGCTATGTTAGTGTTTTTTTACTTGTAATTTTGCCTTTTGACATGTTAAAATTCACAGGACCTGGTAACTTGGGGACTGAAGCAGTGGAAAGGGTTATTCATGCAAATGGAAGCCTTGGGCTACACCCTCCTGTGCTGGTACTCCAGCACTTGAGGTGAGGGGAAGAAGGCTATTTTCATAGGGTTTAATGGTTTTTAGCTGGGTTTCATGGTCCAAACGTAACAATTACTAGATTTCAAAACCTATACATGTACTCACAGAAAACAATGGAAGAAAGATTAATGTACAGCAACCAAATTTAGTTTACGTATGCAGTTTTTTGTGCAGCTCTTTCATATCATATTCACTCTTCAGAGTAAATCTGAGGTTTATAGGAGCTCTCTGAAAAAGAGGCTATTTTCTGTCTAGTTTTCAGATGGTGGTTTACATTTTCATTAAAATCAGACCGTATTCACTTCAGCATGACTCCCCTGGATGTGGCTCAATCAGTTGGGCTAGAAGTGTGCGTAGCACTCAGCCCTCCTTGCGAACTACTCAGAATTGAAACACTATCCTGACTGCAGAGCTAATCATTCTAAACAATGATGCTTTTGTTGCTCCTTAGGAGTTTTATGAGACTAGCAGTTATTCTATGCAGTTATAAATCACACTTCTATGCTGATCTTAGTCCTCTATTATATAGATTAGAGCTTGCCAATAGAAAGTTTTTCTTACTAAAATCTGTAAATATCCTAGGTGAGCTTTGCTTATCACTAGAAGGTTCCGTTTCAACACAGTGTGTGATAAGAAGTGTTGTAGTTGAGATTTTTCTGCAGCTGTACGTGGAATTAAATGCAAGTGTGCAGTGTGCAGCACGCAGAAAGCTCAGGAATGAGGAATGACCTCTGCTCATCTATCATCTAGGTCAAGAGGTCTGTTCTTTGGAAGCCTCGATATCTAATAAGAGTGACTTCCATTTTTTTCTTATATAGCACTGAAGAAATTTTTTACTGTGAGGGTGGTGAGGGACTGGAACAGGTTGCCCAGAGAAGTTGCAAATGCCCCATCCCTCAAGTGTTCAAGGCCAGGCTAGATAAAGGCTATGAGCAACCTGATCTAGTGGAAGTGTCCCTGCCTATGGCAGCAGCTTTGTAACGAGATGATCTTTAAGGTCACTTCCAATCCAAACCATTCTATGATATTAGATAGTGTTTCCTTTTACTAGGAAAGACCAGAAACATGTTGTATTACACAAGTGTTTTTAGTTTTGGGTTTTTTTTGGTTTTTTTAAAGGGGTACAGAGACCTTGATAATTGTTGTCTGTTAATCTGTCTTTAGAGCTTTGAGATTTATTCAGATAAAAAATTTAACTTTTTGTGAGACCTCAGTTGAACAACATTTAAACATTTGTAATGTTCAATTTTTAAATCTCATAGTATAAGTAAAAGGAGGATAAACAGGGGTGAAAGAGGTGGTTTTAAAATGCAAGCAAAGTGGTGGTTTACAGGTACTGTCTATATTTATCCGTATGTGTGGGAGAATAAGAATAAAATTTTAAGCTTCCAAATGAAAAGGAATGTGAAAGGCAGAGAGATGGAATTTCACTGATGGAAAACAATGGGTGGGGAGCCTGCTGGGCTGGAAAAGCAAGGGAGAAAGTGTCTGATTGGAAAACATTGAGACCAGTTGAAGCCTTGTGCCAGTGGTAATGCTTGAAACTGTCAGTGCCTTTGCCTTGATTTTTCTCAAATACCTGATCTAAGGATGAGTTCCATCTCTGGCACGTTTATCTTGCCCCAATGCACAAACCTTGAAGGCAAAGGGGAGGTGTGGCAGATCAGAGTTGGCTTGCAGGATGACCATTTGCATTGTAATTTGTAGTCTTGCAGTTTAACAGTTATTTTTCTATATCCTATTGGGAGCTTAAGGTTAAAGTTTAAGTGAAAATTTTAGTTGGTATTTCTAAAGAGGAGTTGGTCAAATTGAAGATGTAGTTGTTTTGGGCACCTCACTTCTAAAACTTCCAACTTGAATATAAAATGTATTTTCTAAGCAATGTGCTGTTGGCTTTGCATGCAAATATTTGCCTTTGCAAATATCTTTAAACTTTAATTATGGGAAATGTATTTTTTTTTATTTACTGTTGTGGTTCAGTTAAGGCCAGCCTGCTACTAATATGGAGAAATATACATTTACATATGCCTCAAGTGTTTGCTTTTGTGCTGTGACATCCAGTGTGTGCCATATCATTTATCAAGGCAATTAGTTTATGGCTTGGCACTTTGGGAAGTCTCATGTTGAATAATAAGAAAATATTTTAGCAAAATTCATTTCAGCTAAAATGTTTTATCAGTCACATCTTATGATGCTCTTTCTTGATATTCTGTTTTTTTCTGATGCACAGTAAAAGTCCTTTATTTCTGAAAGTTTTCTTGATGTGTTCTGCTTCTAAACCATGCTTTTCAGAGCATGAAGACAGACAAGGAGCTAACTAGTTTGCTGGAAAGTTGGTGTTGATTTTAATTCAGCAATATGACTAAACCAGGTAAATTTCTTTAAGAGATTTATTTTTTGCTCAAAAAAAAAGCAAGCCGTTGAATCTCAGTATGGTTTTTAAAATCTAGTAATAAAATAAGTAATATGGCTGAAAAATGCACACTGGAATTAGCTGTGACACTTTATTTGTTTTATGTCTAGCTTTATCTTATGATACATTATTCACTGGTGATATACAGACTACTTTATTAAGTCTTAATCAAATGCTTTTTATCGTAAGTGTCAATTCAATATTTTGTGATTGTATTTCTGTTCTAAAATACTGGGCTTTTTGTAGGGAAGTGATAAATGTATAGCAGTTGGTCAGGAAGCGACATTTCTATATTGACATTTTGTAAAATTATCTATAAACTGTAGTTCTACGTTCTGTTCTGAAATGCCTGTGGATTGACTTGCTTTATTTGCTTATATGAAATTGCAAAATTGAGGAAGCAAAGTGGCTGATATGCTTTTTTCAAACTTAGGCATGTTGGAAAGAGTTTGAAGTGAATCTGAATGTGAATTCAGCTTTTTTGATTACTGCAGACTGTGTTTATGTTAGAACTAAGAGGGGTTACATGTACCTGGCATTTAGGGTGTGTCCAGTCTACCATTTTGGTGTGTAAAAGTGGGGACCAGGTAACTTTGTATGTGTTGCTGAACACAACTGTGTAATGCCATAGCTAGAGATATATATGAGCTTGGATACCTGAGTCTGCTTTTGGACTCCTTAGTTGTTGGAGCTTGCATAAATTGTACTCAAAAAGATCGTTTTATCTCCCTTGAATTGACGGGGTAATGTACAGCAACAATTAGCAGCTGTCTTAAATCAGAATCTTGGCACTTTTTCCTGCTTTCTTAGCACAATCTAGTTGTGCTCTAGAAACCTGGAGTTGGACACTTAGTGCCACAGAGAGCTGTATGGAGACTGTAGTTTTGCAGGCAGGTTAAAATAAAAGATGATTTTGAATTTTCAGCATCTCGGTTGAAAGCTTGCAGTATCTTCCTTGCAAAGTACAAATACTTTTAATGGTTGCTTAAACCTCTCCCATATGGGAAGCAAGAATTAAGTAGTTTCCATGTCACTAATCAATTTGTTTTGTTAGTCTCATAAATTTATATTTCACTGCAGCAACAAAGACTTGTCTAACTACAAAGCATGCTTAAAAGCAGCTGCTATTTTTCATTAAGAGGGACTAAAAGATAAAGCAAACCATTTACTTGGGCTGGTACAAAATCTTCATTTTTCTCCGTAAATTCTGCATTAAACTTCACTAATGCTGAAGGGAATTAAGCATGTGTATGTTAAAGAACAGACCTCCGAGGCTGCAAAAGAAACTTTTTCCAAGATAAAATAGATGATACTGGTGATACTTTTCTTTTCCCCAGGCTGACCAGACTGTTTGGTTGGAACACACATCCTGACAAACAGAACAGTATTTATAGTAGCATTAGGAGGTTTATAAGCTCAGAATCAGTCCAGCAGTTGCACTGTCACAAGTTGTAGCCCTTTCATCTCGATTTTATGGCCCTGAAGATGTGGCACTTAATAAAAATTAGGACATTCATTCTTGAAGAAGTGTTGGGAAGGGTGTAAGTATTATTTCTTATTTCATTTGCTTATAGAGTAGAAGTTAAGGCAGTGGATAACTGACCTGCGTAGGGCATGATGCAGTGAGGTTGTAGAACTGTGAAATACGATCACATATTTGAGTGCTTCTCTTGGGTCTCAGTCAGGCTGTTCTTTGCTGCATACCGTATGTGTGTTTAATGACTAAAAAAATGAAAAGCTTATAGAAAAGTACTACTGTGCCAGGCAGATACAGTCCTGCCATTCTCAGATGCTTATGTCTGTTTAAATGAAGTGATGCCTGTGCGCAGAAGCGCCTTTTAACTTGTAATAAAAGGCAGTTTAAATATATGCCCTGGTATTTCTTGCTTGTATGCTGTTGGATACTATTTTTCCATATGTGCTTGAGTGAATGAAGTTAGGCCTATATAAAGTTAATACAAGAACCTTGCTTTGAGCTATGAATAGCAGATGGAACAGTCTTAGGGTTGCCATACTTTACTTATTCAGCCTTATATGCAATATTCAGTCTTAACTGATCACTTTGTAATATAACTTTAACAGGTCTGCAGGGCTGTCAAGACAATATAACCTGTAAGGAACTTGTATGGCCATAGCTTGGGAGTAGTTAGAAAATACTCCTGTGCTGAGAGCACTGAAAATATGCCTAAGTTCAGGTTCAAATTTTTAAAGGGTATTTAAATAGTAGAAATGATGAATTTTCACTTCATGTTTTACAGCATTTTTTTACATTTAAACATATAAAGATACATGCCAAAATGTAATCTGATTCAGGTTGTAATGGCTCCGATTCTATCCTTTTTGGGAGAATGCACCTGTGGCTGCATGAGAGGCTTTCCTAAATTCCTCCTTGAGCTGCTTGTGTTTAGTTAGTAGATATAAAATTTTGCTTTGCTGGCAGTGCTATGGTTTAAGTTGTGTGGAAATTCTGCAGTTTGTCCTTTCTGAAAACAACACAACCCCCCCCAAGCCTCAATCAGGCTCAGTAGCTGCTGGTTTCGTGGCCTCAACACCAGGCATGTACTCTAAGGTCCTTGGTATTCCTTTCTGTATTAACTTTGTGAGGCTGAATTTCAATACTGGGATATTTTGCTATCACTTCTGGTTTCCTTAAAGACTTCCTTATTGTGCTCAAGCTATACAGAAGCTTCTCAGGCCTTGGTGAAATGTGTGTATAGTTGCGATACTTAAACAATCCTTCTGTAAGATTGCTGGCTTTGGTGGGTACTGTGTTCATACTTGATCCTTCTGTGAAAAGTGTTTTCTCTGAAAACAAAGAGTCAATTATAGGAATGAGGAAAGAGATGAACATAACAAGCTACAGAATTACATGGAAAAAATTATATGGCTTTTTTAGTTACATATATGGCTTTTCTTTTTTTTTTTTTTCTTTCTTTTCTGGCAGTCATCAGATCTCTTTGCATTAAAAAACTTGACGGATGCAATGGAGTTTTCCTTGCTTCGCCTACTTTATTCTTATAGCTTCCAAAAATTCTATTTCACTGCTCTTTATAAGCTGGGACCACAACACAGTGTTTAAAGTCTCTTTGTAGAAGAACATGCAAAAGCTACTGCAACCTTTTGTTTGTTTGTGCATTCCTCCTAACAGCTAATGTACTTTAGCCCACTCGTTGCTTTTAGTATTTTGCCAGTGGGATTTTCAGAGGCTTTTCTTTAGATTTCCTTCCTTGACTTGTAGAAAAAGATGTTTTCAGATTTAACTATTTTTGGACTTGAAGATGCCTCTGGCATTGCCAAATAATTTTTTTTTCTTTTCTGTATAGAAGCAAAAAGTATTATAAAGCTAGAGAAGTGATTGACTGAAAATTTGCTAGCATGTCAGACTTCTGATTCAGGTTCAGACAACACAGATATTTCCAGCTTGAATAAGATGAAACAGTTTGTAGCTGCGTGCATGTATATGGATTTAACATTTATCGGATTCGTTTAACACACTCTATTTTGTGTTTCTGTATTTTTTTTTAATTTATTTTGAAGAAATGAGAAGGCTGCTTGACCTGTCTTGCAGAGAAATTAATGGCTGTCTTTTGAAAAATGTATACAACTCCCACAAGTAAATATTAAGCATCAATCTATGCCACAGTTGCACTGGAAGACAGAGAGCACATATAATCACTTTTTATGTGGTCCTGCTACCATCTGAAGTAGGAGTGATTTCTAGGAATTTCACCCATTATTTCAGTATTTTTCTGTATCCTTATCTTCCCTTCCTGACTACCACTTACATTCCTGTTCTCCACAGTTAGTCCCTCTGTGGGAACTGCTCACGCTGTTATACACAGTTGTGCGAATCACATGTGTACACACATATGTCCACATTTCTAAACACCATATTTCAGGTTCCCAATATTGTTAATTATCAATAGAAACACAAGTATAAAATACTATAAATATCAAGACTGTGGCACTTAAGAAAGTATCGTTCCTGTTAAGGTAGATGGCCTGTCAAAGCATAGAATCCTGATTTTATGTCCTGTGCTGGGGATCTATTTCAGGTCTTCAAGACACAAGCCCTTAGATCCTGGAAACATAATCTGTTATGAACTATGACAGTACTGCCCTTTTAAAATGTGTTTTAAAAGATATCTGAAAGTCAAGGCGTAATTTGCAAGTGAAGTGCATTTTCCCTTTGGGATGTCATCATTTATTTTGGAGAGTTAATTTGTCATGTACTCCCTGCTGAGTTTTTGAAATATTAGTTTGCTTTCTTGAGGTTTCTCCGATGTGCAAGGGCCAATTTGGATATTTGATCCTCTGGCTATAGCTGCTATTGATATGACAAATAGATCAATTTGTGTTTCTAATCATGCTGATAATGTAGTGTTCGAATCCTTGATGACACACAAACAGATATGTACGTTGTGGAAGAAAATAAGAAGTCTTCAAAAAAGCAGGATGTTTTTATGAAATTTTTTTAGTCATTATACTTTGAAATGTAACATTTATCTTGGCATTCAGTTTCATTCTGTACTCTTGAAGGCCCCTCTCTCATTTATTACTGTTAGCATACCAGAACAAATGTCTTTCAGATGTGAAAAATCAATCATCTCAAAAACGTCTCCAGTAGTTATTTGGGTGGATTAATGCAAGGTGTTGGGAGAGTAAGGTTGAAATGAAATGTCATAATTGAGCAGCACAAGTCACCAGAGAAATAATAGTCAATTGATCATGGTTCCAACTTGAGAAGGTTTTTAAAAACCAAAACAGGAAAAAAACCTACCAACCACCCCCCCCCCCCCCCCCGTCATAAGGAAGAAAGTTAGATACTGATATGCAACACATTAGATGCTGGGATGAGCACATGCTTTGTATATTAACTTCATTGAATACAGTGCACAGTTCTTTTCAGATTTTTTTGGCTTTGGCACTAAATCTTTTTTCAGATCCTTCTTCATAGTCCTCTCAAAACCAGAAAATATAGTCCAATAACGAATTTATTCTGTAATCCCTAAGACTTGAATGTCAAATCCAGAATCTTTCTCATCAAGACCATGTAGCCTTGGCACCTGCAAGGCAGAAGATGAGTAGTGGTAGTCTTCTCAAATGAGAGTTGCAGAGAAATAATATTTTTTTCTTTTTTTCCTACATAATAGTTTAAATGAGTTGTCTACAAATACTGAGAATTTTAGCTGGTCTGAGGTAGGATAAATCCCATCTGTGTAGCTGGGGCGAGGTTGTCCACACAACAAACAAATTCTTACAAACCTTTTTCCCCGCTGTAAATTACTAAAGAATAACTTTATTCATAAACGAGATCACCCACATCTATGCTATTCTCTGCATAGTCAACTGAAATTATGGGAAACACGTTGCTATCTCCTGCTGTGCTCTAACTGCTGTCTTCAGTGACTGAAGCTTCCACGAGAGGGAGAAGGAGGGTCATTAATATATTATTAATAGAATAATGTATTATTAATATAGCATATTTTAAAAGCAGAGGTACATTTTATTATCCAAACATAAACTCTTCCCCCAGTGTTCTGGGGAAATATAAATAATAATAGTAGTATATATATTTTAGTATAAATATAATATAAACTTGGAGAAATGAGAGGCGTGTACCCATATTAGGGTTTCAGTGAAGAAATGTCTATGTTTTCTAGTTTGTATGGATCAAACAGTGAAAGTGACTTGGGGAGAATAAATATTTTTCATAGCTAAGTGGGTTTGCTCGGGTTGTGTGTGGAAATAGGTGTATTTCTGGTAATGCTTGGAAACTGAGATTTTAGGGCCAGAAAAAAATACATTGTGGCCTTGTTATGCATAGGGCTGCACTGTAATATGTCCATTGCAGTGAATCTTACAGACCCATGAGTTTGTTATGGTTTTTGTTTGGGGTTTTTTTTTTCATAATTTATAAAAGCCCATGACATGGGTTAGCTTAATTTGCATTGTAATGAGCCATTCCTTTTCCAGAAAACATCAGTGAGGCTAAAATGTCTGTATGCAAACTACCCACAGGTCATATTCTCTGAAATCTGAGTGCTTTTGTGGAAATTGGGGAACTAATTATTAAATGCCAGTTGTCATTGCTGCAAACTCCAAGACTGTGAGAGAAACAAGATTCTAATATAAAACACAAAGCAGGACATGACAGATGTTTCAAAGTTAACCCTGAGTTGAAGGGAAGCGGGTGTAGGGAAGCATTGTTTGATAGTATTTTGACATTAATTTAATTCATGGAATTGAGTTATGCCCTGTGACATATTTTAGTACAGATGCAAAAGAAAGTGTTGAGAGGAGAAAAATGGAGCGGTGCCAGACGAAGGGGAATAGAAATGTTGGTTTGGGAATTCAGTATTATCCCCTTTCTCAACACAAATTTCACATACCTCTAAAGAACCATTTTGAGGATGGATGTTAAGGTCAAAATTCAATGTTTGCCTAGGCCAATGAGACAGTCTTTTGTTAATGAGTACTTTGCCAATATTCTGCTTATAATATTTACCATAGTAACTTGAATGGGGAAAAACTTCGGTGTTTAGCAGTATCTAAGGTCAGGAATATAAACTAATCTCTTTCAAGTTCCTGGGATACTACTTCTTTTTACCAGGCATGTTCAAGGGACCGGTGGTCCCATTAAGTTAAACCGCAAAAGTCAGCACTTCGTCCTCATTTATTTTCATTTTCATTTTTTTTCTTGTACCCATCTACCGCTATAGAAAACTGGGCTGTTTAATACAATGTGTCTTAAAACAAAACCATTATAAAAGATGTTCCTGTGTGGGCTTTTCTTGATGACAAATGATTAAATTAACTAAGAAGGATGTGCAAGTCTTCTAAATGGTGATTTTTCTCCTTCCTTGCCCTCAATTCACTTGAATGTGGACTGGTCCTTTTAACTGTGATATCCCTGCTCTGACTTTGAAATATGCATTCATTTGGGAAGCTCTTCAAAATGAGAGCACCGAGTGATCTGTATTTAAATTCTGTGTATTAATTTGAATTCAACATTATCATGCCAGCATGCCTGAACACAATAGGGCCATGCAGCTATATACCACACTTGAAATTATCTCCTTCAAGGTGAACTGTAACTTCTGTTTATGAAAAGCATTTATAAATTAGCAAAGATGAAACAATAAACACTAACAAATTAAATAGTTTTGTTTAGATGGTAAGTAATTCAGCACGGATCATTAAAATTAATTAGAACTGTGTGCTTGTTTTGAAGCGCTAAGAATTCAAAGCAGATGGAATTTTGAAGGAAAAGGGTAATCACCCTTTCTGTATCTTTTAAGAGTTTTATAAATAACTAAATGACTTTAACTCTCAGTCCAGTAAGGCTCCTTCAGCTGGTGTGCTGATACTGTAGTGATGCTTTTCCCTTCTGTATAGCATATCTTTAGATGCTTCATTGATTTTTCAAACTTCCAGTTAAAGGCCAAACCTTTTAAAAATGAGTCTTCCAATTAATAAATATGGTATTTTTGAAGTTTATTAGGAAACTCCAATCAGGGAATGCTCACTGTTATGTAAGAAATTATGGCATGTGAGCTGGAGATATCATTCAACCAGTATAATAAATGACTAAAAATGTAAGAATATTAAGATGCATTGCTTTGTACCACATCCAACTGAGACACAAAATTGCGCTTTCAGTATGCGATAGCCAAGTGTGGCTGAAGAAGTTGAAGTTGCAAGGTTGGATGAAGGTAAATATCAGATTGCAAAGGTGCTTAGTAAGTGAAGAACAGTATCATTTACTAAATGCTTTACATTTTGCTTTGCATTTCATCATTCCTGGTACTCCCACTTCCAAACAGCCATTCTGTAATTTTCAGTGTTATCTTGTCCTGTTAACTAGTCTGGCAAAGGGTATCTGAGTTTGTTCTTGATATGGTAGCAAAGCTTGGTATCTGTTATGAGTCCTGAAGGTAGCATGGACATCAGTGGGAGCACAAGGGGTCAGAACAAGTGCATCTGATCATCCTGTTTTCAGGCAGTGACTGGAAAGCAGCACAATTGTACCAGAGTACTTTCAGCGGACTGGATATCTGAGGAAGGCTTTGGTTTGAATTTCATTCCAGTTTGGGCTCAGTCCATCAAATATTCCGTTTAGTGAGGTTTTAGTTTATTTGCAGAACATTCTTATACTTTTATGTTTTTGAATTTGAAATATTGATCCAGTAGAAATAAATATTCCATCACTTCAATGTATGCCTTAGCAGTAACATCTTCATAATCTCTGGCCCTTCTAAACTTTCTTGCCTATGGTCAGACTAATTACTAGAAACCCAGATATTTGGAGCTCACATATTTTCCCTGTCCTACTTAGTCTTACCCGAGTGATTGTAAAGGGATCCATTGCTGTAGGCTGCTGCTGCTATGAACTGTCGCTACATAAGAACCCACTCACTTCCCAGAGGACCTGAGATCATAAACTAGAACTTTAAAGGTAAATCAATGGCTCCTATAATCTATTAACTGGTACTGTGTAAGTTTAAAGGGAACATTCAGTGAGTCAGATAGCAAAATGTTAGTGGGGAGCCCTGGGAAGAACAGAGTTTTAAAATGAAACGGCTTTTACAAATGAAGCAGCAGGGTAGCCCAGACTATTTCTTTTTCTATGTGCTTGTTCCATACACATGCATTACCTTTTCTTTTTTTTGGGGGGAGGGGCAAGTGTGTGTGTGTAAATTAAAATCTCAATTCTTCTGTTTTTAATAATGTATGCAGTTAGTACGTTTTTAGTATGTTGAGAAATAAGTCTGCCAAAACCAAGATCAACTTTATTACAGTGTTTTTTCTAAAAGGAAAATAAAGGTAATTCACTCCAAGTGTAGGCTTTTTCAGCTGCCATATTCATAACCTCCCACCAGAGTTGCCTCTTGAGAGAGTCTGTGCAAGGCTCCATCCAGCCTAGCCTTGAACACTTCCAGGGAGGGACAACTTCCCTGGACAACCCATTCCAGTGTCTCACCACCCTCATTGTGAAGAATTTCTTCCTAATGTTTAATCTAAATCTCTCCTCCTCCGATTTAAAAGCATTCCCCCTTGTCCAGTCGCTACAAGCCCTTGTAAAAAGTCCCTCCCCAACTTTCTTGCAGGCCCCTTTCAGGTACTGGAAGGTTGCTGTAAGGTCTCCTTGGAGCCTTCTCTTCTCCAGGCTGAACAACCCCAACTCTCTCAGCCTGTTCTTGTAGCACAGGTGCTCCAGCCCTCTGATCGTCTTTGTAACCCTCCTCTGGACTTGTTCTAACAGTTACAGATCCTTCTTATGTTGAGGATTCCAGAACTGGACACAATACTCCAGATGAGGCCTCACAAGAGAGGAATAGAGGCGGAGAATCACCTCCCTCGACCTTCTGGCCATGCTTCTTTTGATGCAGCCCAGGTTCACAGAGGCCCACTTCTCAAGCTTGTCCAGGTCCTTCTGGCTGACATCCCATCCTTCTGCTATGACAACTGCACCACTCAGGTTGATGTCATCCGCAGACTTGCTGAGGGTGCACTTGATCTCCCTTTCTATATCATTGATGAAGATATTAAATAGCACTGCTCCCAGTACAGACTGCTGAGGGACACCACTTGTCACAGATCTCCATCTGGACTTTGAGCCATTGACCACTACTGTGTGAATGCAACCATCCAACTAATTCCTCATCCACTGAACAGTCCACCCATCAAATCCTTATCTCTCCAATTTAGAGAGATGAAGTTCATTATAAATACAGCAAGTAAGAAGGTCAGACACCTTGCTGCTTCACTGAAGAGTCTGATTAATCAACTGTTGATCTATAGTGAGAGAAACAATGTAATTAGAAAAATGGATTAACTGTAAGTAAGCTTAAATCACACAGTTTAAAAAATTGTATAGAGGGAAATCCCTTCTTGCAAATTACATTCAAAGTAAATTAGGTTTTTGCGAATAGGTTATTTTTCCTTCAGAGACGAAGCCTTGTCTACATAAAAAAGGTGTTATCTGTTAGCTCAGTAAGTGTGGTGACAATCATGTCACCTTTCTTGATTTCTGCAGTATGGATGTTCCTTTACTGACAGGGTAAATGTTGGCAGGAAGGGGGGTAAACTGTGTCAGTGTAATGCACCTTTACAGTGCAAAAACATCTATTATTCTAGTGATGAAGACAAAACCATTTCTGGTGGGGAAAAAAATCCAGCAATAAAATATCTTCTTGTACAAGCCTAACAGCCAGCAACAAACAAAAATGTAGTGCTTCCTCCCATTGAGGATGGTTTTGTGTGCCTGTAAGTGCTGTGTGCCTTGGGGAGCAGGAATAACGCTGCCCTGGGGAGGCTGGCAAACAGCTTTATCATTGTTCCTTTGGTCCTAAGAAGTATGCAATTTGAGGTTGTGGTTTCTTTGACTCCCAGTTCCCATAAATGTAGTAGGGAATGTAATATGAACAGTGGGTGAATACAGCTTATAAATTAGTCTTTTCTAACCTGTTCTCTACCTCACTATAAACCATTGCATCTCCCTCTCCAGCAGAGAAAAGTAGTGATGCTTTCCTCTGGCTTCTCTTCATTTCTTTTTATTTAGCCCTGTTTAGCTTGCAGCTTGCTGGGTGTAGGAAGGCAGATTGGTGTCTCGTACTGAAACAGAGCAAGCTTTCATTTATTTGCCTCTTCTGAATAGAAACATGTGAACATAAATGCTGTCTTACCTGACTGAGACACAGCATTGTGTTTTCTCTCCTCTCTGACCCCAAGGTGATCTGGCAAGTTGTGTGCCAAACCTCTCCCTGATGAAGATTGCCATTATGCAGTGAGCAGCCCAGCTGTGGCAAATTTAAAGAATCACAGGTGCAGCAGTTAAAGCAGTCAGCAGGAACTGGAGCACTAATTTTGCTGTATGAAAGACCTGAAGGAATAACTTGCAAGCCATTTAAGCTAAAAGCTGTAGGAGGTTCAATTGGCTGTCTGTCCGCCTCAGGACTTGACTTGTATTTTGTTACTGCTCAATATTTTTGGAAGCTTAGCTCAACTTTGTTTCTGTTGTCAATAAATGTTTAATTTTATCCATTTTGAATTTCATATGCATCATCTCTCTTCAAGCCTAACCTGCTTACTCAGCCAGAGAGAACCTCCAAACCTTTCAGTGTGATGCTTTCTTGGTTATTGGCACAGATGCAGCTGTGGACGGGAAAGCCTTTCTAGTTGCTAACATGTGACTGAGCTCTCTGTGTCTTGCAGATTTTTTTGGTTTTGTTTCTGACGGCTATCTGTCTTCCTGCAGGAGCCTTGTTTTTATGTGCTGATGGCAGGACATCTTCCTCACAGCCTGTTTACTCATATGCTTCACTTATCTCACCACGTTCCCAGACTTTCTTGCCCTTTACTTTTGATGCTTTGCAACAACCCCCTCACTTCCCCCTCTCAACCTCTTCTATTGTTCCTTTCTCTTTTTTAGGATCTCTTTTCTGTTTTGTTGCATCTACACTTGGCTGTTTCCTACTCCCCAGAGGCTCCATGTGTTTGTGATTGTTTGCCAAGTGCAGGACATCCAGTGGGGCTGGCCAACATGTGTTTTTGCAGCTGCTGCATGAATCCAGAAGGGACATTTTGGGTATAGAAGCTGCTGTTTGCTTGCCACTCTGTATGCATGAGTTATCTTCTCAAGCATAGCCCCCCTGCAAGAGCTGAGGACGAATGGGAAAGGGATTTTGAAGTGGTCAGCTCTTTATCCATAGTTTAGGAATTATGCCCACAGTGGGTGGGTTAGATATACAACTTCCCAGCTCTGTAACTTCTATTTCCCCCGTATCTTAACAGTGCTAAATTCCAGTGGGATTTCGAACAGTGAACACAGTTTTGTACTGAAGTTTAAGTAAGTTATAGGTTAGATTAAACCAATTTCTGTAGTGAGGGAAAGTATGCAAAGATCTTTAAAGGTCACAGAGTGGGAGGTGATCAGAAGAACAGACAAGATTTGCAGCTGTGTGTAAGTTCTTAGGGGAGACAGTTGTATGGGCTGACTTAGGGCAGGGTGCGAAAGAGGGCAGGGGGACTTCATGGTTCTGGGTTACTCTTTCCTTTGTAGCTCCAGTGGTTGGTGGATTAATGGGAAGAGCTCAGAATTTACTTGTTACAGTGTTTTTCCTCAGTTCACTGCCCTGACATGTCTAAGCTTTGGGAAGCGTTGTGTGTTATTAAGAGGACTGATTTCTGAGAACTACTAATACAAGGAGAAGCCATCCAGTACGATCAATCCAGTACGTAAGGTGGGGTGGAGGGTAAATGAAATTCCGCGAGTGGTTTTGAGCCAGCTGATGGTAAATGCTGTTCTGTTACTAAAATCACACAATTGGAAATGTGTGACTGTGGGTTGCTCTTAAGTTGGATAGGTTTTTATTCTGGTCTGTTCTTCATCTGAATAGTCCATGTGTTGCAAGGGCTTGGTAGGAAACTCTTGAGGTTTCTACTTAGGAAGAAGCTTTGGGTGGTTTCTGGCACTTGGTGTATCCAAGTATGATGGTGGTCATCCAACATGACTGATTGATGCCTACAAAGAAAATGGCAGTGTTTTCAGGGAGCAGCTGGCTGCCATGGGGGCCTCAGGAAAACTGTATCAATAACTACAATCAATATCAATGGCTACCCCAAAAGGGAGCCCGGAGGAAGAGATGGTTAAGGGTTTTGCGTTCAGATTCCCTTTCGCCTTTTTCTGCTCAGTCCTCCTGTGAATTGCCTTCCTATGTTTAATTCCAAAGTAAGATACTGATAGTCCAAAATTATCTACTATCTGGAACTTTGGAACACAGCATGTCGTTTCTTTCTAACTCAAATACAATAAATACAATGTCAACAGCAAATCTGGTGGCTTTTTTGGGTTAAGTTTTTTCTTCTTTTTATTTTTTTAACAAGTATAGAAATTGTTTAAGTTATATTGAGATATGCAGCTGCTTAAAACGTAAAGATTTTGAGATAAATTTTCTATGAAATAATGTTTGTATCTTACTGTTTTCTGTAGCTGCAGATATTACTTGGAATGAAATCTGGCTGTAAGTCTCCATAGCAGTGATATTTAGTTTCTCTTTTCAAGACATCCCACTAAAATAAAAATTCAGTGTGATTTGTGATTGCTGAACTGTGGGTTTGAACTGTGCAACATGCCATATTCAATCATAGTTCCTATGCCATACTCAATCATGGTTCCTATCATGTTTTTCAGTGAAGAATTCTGTTTATGGTAATAGGGATAAAGTAATTGTGCATATTAAGAGGTTATAGTACTTTCGAGTTGATAGCTTCTGGTTCTTACTTCCTTTTTTATGTTTTTGTTTTTCTCTTGATGCTTGAGGTGAATAAGCTAGAACAGCTACATTGAGTCAGAATTTTCCTTTTCTTTTAATAGGGAAGTTTTCTGTTTATCTTTTTTCATAAAATTGTAATTCATTGTATAATTGACTTATTTGATGGTTCAGGGAAGATTTTTTGTGCAGTCTTGGTTAAATACATCACCTTGTCTTAAGCTGACAAGTTAAAGGTGTGCCTTAATGTCTCATTGTTTTGTGGGTGTTTGGTTTTTTTTTTTCCTGTTTCCCTACTTCATTCCATTTCTTGATCATTATTGAAAGAATTGCCAGGGAAAGCAAGGAAATTTCATGTTTGCGCAATGTACACCAAATCTGGCATATGTCAAAAAAGGTTGAAGCTAAGGCATTCTGGTGAGCTGAGTGCTCAACCTATCTGTGCAATTATTGCTGCTGCATTAAGGGGAAAGAGGGAAATGTTGTCCTGCTGACCTTGCAACTGCAAGGTTAAATCCCCCTCTGTGCTGACTCAGACATGGGATGGTGGCAGCTGATCAGTCAGCCATGTGTGCCCATCCACCTGTTGTGTTAGAGCTAGCAAATTAAATCACAGTATGTAGAAAGAATAACGGCTTTCCATTTTTTGGCCAGCAAACATCAGCTTTAATGGAAACTCATGTGAAAGAACCCAGGGCTTTCTTGCAGGGAAGAGGGTGTGTGGATTGTTTTTTGTCACTAATATATTCCTTAAAAAACGAAAACAAACAAACTTGCATCCTAAACCTCTACATATCCAGGGCTAAAGTTCAGTCTTGTTTTCCTATTAAAAAAGAAAACCAGTCTGTAAGTATTCTAGCTAATAGAAGAAATAACAATTTTGAATATGCAGTCCTGTCTATGATGGACTTCTGCTCACACACTAACATACAAAAGGTGAAAGGGGAAGAAATCGATGCAGAACCATTCCAGTAACTAAAAGGATCTCTTCTGGTTTTCAGGCAATTGATTCTTTAGTAGGCATTTGTGTATGTTAGCTGCTTTTTTTACTGTGAGAGAGGTGGTATTTCCAATTAGATTTTGAACTGTCAGTGATTTACCGAGCACATTATGTTATTGATTATGTTCAACATGGGGAATGGGGGGAAGAAGGAAAAAAAGTATTTTCCTGGTCCTGGCGAAGGCCGATTTTTTGTGTTATGCCGTTGTGACAGACAACTCTTCTAACATGTTGATTTTTCCCAATGCTTTTGTTTTTCAAGATTACGTTTGAGTTTCTTGAGAAGTTGATACTATAATCACATTTGCTTCACGGAAAATTCTGCTGTATCATTTTAGTAATGCAAAAGAGTGCCCATATGAAGTGTAGAAGAAGAACGGTTTCAAATTTTTTATTTGAATTTTACTGCTTTTCAGGTAGTAGCATCAGTCCTGATTAGATTTGGTAAAATGAACTCAAGACTGCTGAGTTGGGGCTGTGATGTATAATGGAGTGCATGAGATGAATCCATTTCCTTACTGTAGGGCTCAGCTGTAAAATCTGCCTCTTAAGACTTGTATTAATAATATATCATTAAAAAGAAAATAATACATTGTATTCATATCTTACCTGGTAAACTATTTGAGTTTCACCAAAGGAGGCTGGATTTGTAAGGCACTGAAGGTGACTGAAATGGCCCTGGCAATAGCAGGCAAGTCTTGCATTGCTGTAAACTAAGCCTATTGATCTTGAAATGAAAGTTCAGTGGAAAAGCTGATGGAAAAAGTAGCAGAGCACAAAAAGGCAAGCTGCACAACTGATTTGAATGAACTAGCTGGCTGTAAACATTCATGTGAAAGAAATGCTAATGCAAACATTGCAGAAGGAAAAACTATAATGGAAAAAAATACCACCAGTATTGTGACTTCTTGAGTATACGTAAGACACATTTTCTTATGAAAAAAAGAAGTGTTAATGATTAGTCAAATAAGCTGAAGTGTTCTGTGATGGCTGTGAAAGCAGGAAAGGAATACCTAACATTTCTCTGCAAAGCCCACTCTTGAGTCTGTCATGACTGGAAGTCCAAAACTTCTAAAGTATTTTTAAGAGAAAACTGTGAATATGCTACTTGATCATAATGTGTATTAAAAGACAACTGCAATCTAAGTCCATTATAGTGTGTCAACTGCAAAACCTGAAAGGCAGTTGTAGAAAGCATGCAAATTTCTGTTACCTGTTAGATGCCCATAAGCGTGCGGCTTGTAGAATGCAAAGAATTCAACTATGGGAAGGATGCCCTTTAAAGATAAAATTGACCTTCCTGGAGTGAAATGTAGGAAAACCTGACATGGCATGTAACAATTTCAGGCAAGTCAGTTGTATTGACGAGTGAATCATGCATGCTTCCTCAGAGATGTATTTCTGAGTTTATTGTCCCACTGTATATTGTCAAAAGTGAAGGAGTTTTCCTACAAACTTGACTTGAAGAATCAATGGGTAATTCTGAGGACAGTGACTGACGCTGAACAGGGAAAAAGTCAATCCTGTAAGGGATGCCACTAGGGACACGTGATGGCAGCCTTTCCGTAAAAAGGTGGCGAAGTACAAGGAACGTTCGGATGTTCATTGCTATTGTTGGCAATTTCATCAGCAGCATAATAATTAAAAAAAAAAGAGACAAATTTTCTCAAAAATCAGTCATGCAGTATAGCTTGTCCTTCTGTAAAACTACTGAATTTACTGACTTCAGTATCACAGGTAACAGAATACAGAGATAGAGATAGGGAAGATGATACCCAGTGTTATCATCAACAACAACAACAAAAACCCCTTTAGCCTAAAATAAAGATACTGGTCTATCTGTAGTCAGTTACTGAAAGGCTAGTGTCACAGAGACTTGTAAGATTGCATAAATATACATTGCATGAGAAAAGGATGTGATATAAATCAGTTCTTTTGTGAACTGTTAGGAAAATCAGGATCTTGCTTTTAAGTCTCATCCAACCAGCATGGTCAAAGAGGTGTACTGAATGTGTGATTTGAATTTTGACTATTATACAATGTTTAAGTGGTTTTATGACCGAAGTTTCAGTTTTAAGGAGAAAACTTAATTGCAGTTTGGAAAGAAATAATTGTTTGAAGTATTACATTTCACCAGTCTTCTGACCACCACAAAAGCTCCCTGGGGCCCCAGGTTTTTTCAAGTGCTGATCCACTTCTGTTTTTCATAGGCGCTTCTTGATCTTGTATGTATTCACAATGAACTCCATTTGCACTGTAAATAAACTGCACAGCCATGGATACTGGAGAAATGTGTCAGGATTTATTTTTAAAAATACTTTTCAGTTTTCATATAGACAGTCTGGGATAATCAAAATGAAAGAAAAAGCATAACCCAGTAGGAGGGTCAGCATCTGTGTAAACTTGAATGCCAAGCATGTGTGGCTGCCTTGTATTGTCCACAGGAATACATGTTATTTATCATGTGGTTTTACATCATTTTTTTTAAAAAAAAAACCCTAAAACAAAACAAAACCAACAAAACACTCAAAGTAAAACAAACCCCAAAACATTAACCCTGAACATCTCATTTTAACTAGTATAAATATATTTGCATAATGAACAATTCATAGTTGACATCAGATTAAAATGCTGAAGCAGCTATCTACATACCAACAACTGAATCACCTAATTAGTTCCTGGCTTAAGACAACCAAATCAAGAGCAATAATGTGTCCCATTGTGTTGCAACTGCATAGTATATATTTAACCCACATATTTTGTAATTTCATTTTTCTGTAGGATTTTAACAGATGAATAATTAACCTGTGTTTCAGCCTCTGAATTGTGTATTAACGTAGTCAAGAAGAGAAAATGCATAAAATGTGCTAGGGAAACATTTTGAATAAATTCTGCTTTAATTGGCGAGGATTGTAGGATGAAAGCATGACAGCAGAAAGCTCAGTGCTTTAATATCTAAAATTAGATATCACTGTAAGTGCTAATTGAGTAGATATGTATTCCCATAAAGCTGCTAGAAAGTGCATTTTCATATGATGGCTCCTCCTCTTAAACGGCTCTGCTTTTATCCTAGAAGGATGTTGCAGCAACACAGATCAAAGTCATTAGACATATGTAGCCTTACAAATAACGTATCTATTTTCTTTTTCTTCTAAAAGATATGCCAGATAAAGAGAGTTATTAAGCTTTTCAAGACAATTTGAATAAGATGAAACTTGGTGGTGGTGCTGAGCTGGCAAAAACAAATGATATAATGTCAACATTTGAAGAACAAACTATTCCCCAAACAGTCTGTTGGGCTTTTATGTCAATCAGGCTGCACCATATTTCATTGTTGAATACAACTCTTGATTCTATAACTCCCTCATGCAGTGATAAAAATATTTCAGGTAGATCTGAAGCGCTTCATCCGTGTGGGTTACGGAAGAATAAGGGGTCCACCTTATGTTGATCTAGTTCAGCCAGCATTGCCTTCACTGTCAATGACAACAGTGTAGCCAGCCTGGCTTTTTGGTGAGCCCAGTATGTCATCTATGCCACTTCTGTAAGTGCAGACGAAGTGCAGGGAACTGACACAGCTCAGATAAGTGTCTGTTTAACATCCAGGCGTATGAAGCATGGGTAGAAATGGATCATAATAAGATTAAATTTGTCTGAGCGTGCCTTTTGTGTCTCTTGCTGTGTATGTACAAGTAGCAGAAAAAAATCACAAGCCATCACCTTTCAAGGATTTATCTTGCCCCCCTTTTGTCCTCCCTGCATTACATTCAGCTACAGTGTTCAGAAGAAAACTAAATACTCGGATTATGTGTTAGTTACATAGTTAGACATAAAGGAAAATAAAGCCTTTGCTGTTGCTATTGCTGCATTTGTGAGGTTATACAGATGCGTTAAGATATCTTCTCCTGTTTAAAATACAGGACTGTAAGTGAAAAGATGAAATGCTGTCTTGAGCAGAACTGTGTTAACCCGTCAAATCTGGTGGTTGTCTAGACAAATCTTTTAATTCTTTGTGGAGTTTATAAGGAAGCATAAGGAAACTTTGAAGTAATGCAGCTTGAATTTATGATGGCACAAATCAGCAGGTGATGTTGATGATTAGAAGTATAGCTGGACAGATGAGAAGAAAATGGCAAGTGGGGTGAGGGAAATGTATGGCAGTATGGCAAAGTGTATGGTTTTGTATGGAGATGCATTGGTTTCATGTTCCAGGAGCAATCAGTTCAGAGGAGTGTTTCAATTACTTTACTACAGATCATGTTGGAAGCTCTCTTTAAAAACTGAAAGAAAAATCTAATTGGTTTAGTCAAACTCTGTGGAAGTTTAAGCATGAAATTTGTTACTCTACGAAATTTCCCAACTTCTGTCCTGTACACATAGTTTGTGCTTGTAGGATTTCTGAAGAGATTTCACTTAGTCACTTGACTGTTTTGCAAAGCAAAAGGCAGTGTGAAAACATGAGCTTTTCAAAAGAATCTCTAAACAAAATCAGATAGACTTCCAGCAGTGCAGGGAGGGGTGGGAAAGAAGGGGAAAAGGATAAGCCTAGGCTTAATATCCTCAAGGCTGTAGTGCTTGTTTGACATTTGGTGTCTGTTTTTTCAGGACAGAATATAGAATGGGTTGAAAGAGGGCAGACCTGGCACTGGGAAATCTGACTTCTGTGTACGGGAAAGGTAGTCTGATCCTTCTTCAGGATTATGGTTTTTAATCCTAAACTAGAAGTTTCTGATATCCTAGAATTCAGATGTAAACTGGAAAGGGATGATAGTTTAAGTCCAGTTTTTTTTACATGTTCACTATAGTTTCCCTGCTGTTTTTTGCTGTTTTTGCAAGTTTGCACTCTCATTCGCAATAATTAATTCCTATTTTGCAATAATATCAGAAAGCATTGAGTTACTTTTTCTATGTCTGAATTTTCCATCTGAGTTAGTTGAACAGCTTTATGAAACATCCAATCCTGAATCTATGACTGAAGAGTATATTATGAGAGATGAATTGAGGTAAGGGCAAAGTCTAGAAATGTAATTTTTTAAAGAAAATATTAAGCACAACTCCGGTCTAGTTCCTTTCAGAAGTGGTATAACATTTTCCAAGGAATAATGGAATTCACAGTTTTTGCATGGTTTGCAGTTTGACATATTTGGACTCTGATAGTTTCATAAAGTAAAACCTCCCACAAAACCAGTTGAAAGCAATTACTCAGATGTAGCTGCAGAGGAATTGATTGTGCTTATGTGTCATAATGTAAGGGCACATCCGCATTTTTACTCCAGGGAGCTGTGTTTGTGATTACTTTTTTCATCTCTTACTGTGGAAATGCTTTCTAGCTCTCTCAGTGTGCAGGTATGTGATTGTGGATGACCATTGATACAGTAGTAAGGTTTGTGGGTTTGCGTTTTAATCCTTTTATCCTGAATATTGGTAGGAAGATTCCTGACTTGAATTTGAGAAGAACCATAAAAGTTAAGGAGAAAAGCAGTTGAGAATTTCCTTAATGTCAAGTGTAGGAGAATGGGATCCGCACTCCTAGTAAAATAAATTGGTAGTATATCCCTGTTCATTGCTCAACCTTCTTGTGCACAACCTTGTTAGCTGAGGAGTAACTTTTGTCTGATGAGGACATGAGTCTTCTTGCATGATTGCATTGTAAAATCAGATTAGTTGTTATATGGGAAGTTAAAAATAACAGAATTGCTAGCCTTGTGCTCTTGCAAGAGTGGATGAACTAGTTCAGGATGGTCCCTCTATAAAGTGCATTTAATATTATATTTACTTGTTATGCAAAGTATATGTAAATTTATGTAAATATGCATACAGAAAAGCTTTGACCCTGAGGCTGTTGACAAGATGCCAATGTGGCCCTGGATACAACAGCACTTTTGATCTCTATATCCTGGCAATTTCCTGGGGTTATATTATCATTTGATTTTTAATGTGAGTTTCAGCCACTTAACAGTCTGATCGGTTTCCCTTTCACCACTGGTTTTGCTCACGCAGTAGTAAACAAACGTATTTATCACCCTTGGGATCAGTAAGTGCTAATAAAGTTGCTGTTGCTTGCATTTTAGGTTTGGTTTCTTGACAGACGCCTTGTAAATGAACTAGTAGTGGTGTACTTGTGCCACAGCTCAGCAGTAAAGGCAACGACCTGAGCCCAGCAGCAGTACTGGGTAAGAGCTTGGCTTTGGTCCCTGTCCTGTGGGTTGGCCCTGTGGAGGATTCCTCGCTGCCCACAGGCACCAGGCAGGTTTGTGACACTTCAAGACAGACATTTCAGATAGCTGCATGTTGTTTTAGTTCCAGTAGCTCTGTGTTTACAGGCAACTCTGGAACAAACTCAAATGGTTGTGGGATTTTTTGTTTCTTTTTTTTTTTTTTTTTTCTTTTAAAGTTGGCTAGTGTGCCAAAGCTGGTCTCATTTTTTGGAAGGAATACTGCCTGTCTTGTTACACGTGGAAAGCCTGTAATTAGATTTTTTTGAAAACACAGAGGTTTGTCTTAAGTGCGTTCCTCTTACTTTCATTAAATAAATCAAACCAAACCAAAAATCCCCCTGGCACATTATATTGTCACAATGCAGGATGCTGTACTATTCATGTTTGAATTTCTAGGTATTCTAATTTCTGGTCTCCTCTATGCCATTTAAACTAATTGTTTGCTGTTCCTGCTAGATATTTCCAGTAGGCATTTTGTGTTTAAAGTTTTAGGCTTTGGATTTTGGAAGCAGTATTTACAGGTGTAATTAATTGCTGAAGATTAACAGGAAGTTATTTTTACCAAAACCAACACTGACTCTGTGGCCCCTGAGTTTGCTGCAAGACAATGCTTCTTTTAGTACAGATTGTGTTGAAGAGTAGAAGTAATTTCCACATTAATGTGAGATGCTTGATTTGTAGAACAAAATGTTGTTCCTTAATTTGCCCATGAAACTATTTCATTTATAGGCTCCCACTCATGTAATCAAATGTGTAAAATAAATAATAAGAAGACAAATAAAACATCTCTTCCCCCTACACTCCATCCAACAATTTTGATTCCTTTTAAATTAGCAAGGCCACTTGTATATCTTGATTTTGTGGTTTCCTTTGACAGTAATCTTATAAGGCTAACAGCATCTTCTGAACACTATTAGTTTTGTATACTGAGTCATTCTTCTTGCATTTTCAATTCCCTTTTGTTACCAGTGAACTTGCTGTTCATCAGCTTATTAGAGGCTTTGGAAATATGACCAAGCCTGTTCTCAGATATGTCGGAGTACTTTGTTCCTCAGGAACACATATGTGTGGTGGGTTTGTGAAGCAGAAAGTTCACACTGCCTTCACATATGCATTAATGTACTTAATATCAAGTCATCCAGAATATTCTTAGAAAAAATGCCCCAAAGTAGTTGAGAGAACAAAAAGGAAAATAAGTTGTTGTGTCTCGTGAGAATACTTCCTGGATGCCTTCTTTTCACACTGGTCTTTGTCTCCTGACCTTCACTTGTTTGCAATGCAATGACCTGTCTTCTAGTGGAGCAGCTCTGCTCAAAACGGTTTGAAGTATAAAATGTGAACCTGATGGTGATGATGTGGGTGTGCCTCTTCCCAGAGGGCTGTCTCATCAGTAGTCCTTCCCATGTGTGCAAGAGATTTAGAGTAGGAATAATACAGTATAGAATTTTCTAGAATGGTTTGTCACCCTACATGTTGGCTTCTGTTAGGCCTTGTCACAGCTGTGATTGGTATTTACAGTACCCAGATGCCTGTTGGGGAAAAAAAAACAGAAAACAAACTCTTGTCTGTACTCTTGTACTTGGGTTGTGTTGCTTTTGTGTGTCTGGTGTTGTAGGTTTTCTTGTTAACCTTGAAGGTCACTTTCTAAGCAAGCTGCAGCTTCCTTGTTTACTGAATGGAAAAATATATTGACAGAAATGGGGTATGGAAGATGAGAAACTGTTCCAAAAATGAGTGAAAAGTGTAAGGCAAGTAGCTTTGAGCTGAAGATCTTGAGATGGTTTGAAAAGGCAAATGACTGGATCTGTTAGATTTTGAGCCTCATGTTGGGCTCATTATATTTTCCTAAATGTTTTCCAAAAAATAGTCCACAATGAAAGTGAAAACAGTGTTTGTGTCAGGCTTTTAGAGCTCTGATGCTAACAATGACATCATAGTAGCATTACATTTTAGATACAAACAGTGCACAGAAGCCCAGAACAAAGACTTATTGCACAAAGAGAAAAACCCACTTTCACTGCTTCAAAAGATTGTTTGATGGGTTTTTACTACTGTGGACTTTGATTGCAGAGTCCTGTAGCATTCTGTGAGCACCAAGTTCTCTGTAGTGCTAAAATATACTTTGTAATTAAGAATACCAGTGATATTTTAAATAAATAACTTGTTTCAAGTCTTGCTTTTTATATTTAAATACTGAACTTTCTTATCATATTTAGACATTCAATTTTAGTGTGATCCTTACAAGAAAAAGAGGATTATCTTTGTAGGGTTGTTTCCTTTTAAGTGAGAAGTCTTACAGAGGTGTGTACTTGATGAGCAGAAGTGCCATCTCCATCTATTAATATTTGTATGGCCTGTCTTTGGAGCAATGTTTAGCTGAATCAATGGTTATTATGAAATAGGGAATATCCTGATTATAGTGAAAAATTTTTTCAGTTGTGTTGCCAGTCAAAATTGTCATAGGATCTCAGTTATAAAGTGATTAAGAGGCTGTTGCACTGATCTCTAAATGTAATGAATAATATTGCTCATTTGTAGTAGTATTAATGTAGTCATTTAACTTGGCTCTGTGGCTGTTGATTCTAATGTATCCGCCACTCTAATGCTCTCTCAAATCAACAACAGCAAAAAATAAAAATCCAAGAGCCTCTAACAACTGACAGATGGGGAATTTTTGCCTTTCATGTAGGAGTTTGTTTCATTGAAGCTTCCAGGCATGTCTTACTTGAGTGACCTTAGTGCATGGTCTTGAACCCCAGGCTTTCTGAAAACTTGTTTCCACTAAGGAAACTCTTCCTCCCAGATACTGATCACCTTTGCTTCCATCCCTAGCAGGATAATATGTGTCAGTGCTTGCATCTGGACTCTTATGAAGGAAACCATAAGTTGGCAGTGTTTTCTCTTTCTTTTTCCTATTGATTTGTTTTCATGTCATCCTCTCTTGCAGTAGCTCATTTTCTTTTAGACATCACATCAGGGGAATTGCAAAAGAGGAGGAGGGAATGTACTTGTGATGAAAGCCATCTTTTGCTCTTATTTGAACATTGTTAGGACCAAAAGGTGTTTATTTTTTTTTTTAAAAGTAATAACAGAAAGTTACTTCTATAAGATAGTATCCTTGTGATAGTATTTTTTTTCCTTTCTTTTTTTGAGTCCTCAGATTTAATGACCTGAAACAGAAGTTTGCATATAGATGCCTATATGTTTGCATGCTCTTGCTCGACTGTGATTTTTGGTAAAGACCTGCCTTGGGAATTACTGAAGGGTTTAACTTTTGCACCTGTGCAGGTATGGTTCTTTTAAAGTTTACAGAGATCATCCATTCCTGTTCACCATGCCATCTTGCAGTGCTTGGGCAGGGATGTGAGATTTGTCTTGGGAGGACCGTGGACGTTATAGCCTAGAACACAAGCTCTGGTGAGAGAAGAAAACTGAGTGGGGTGATGGTAAAATAAACTGGTAAAACTTGTTAGTTTTTCCAGAGCCAAATAAGTCCACTCTGAAGTTGGTGTCATTTGTTTAGTTCCTGCTGTTGCTTGTTGTTTACGTGGACTTTTCTTACCCTTTTTAATGTGAGATGATCTGTATTATAAAGAAGAAGAATCTAAACATTTGTTATAACACCTCTGCTAAACTCCCAAATTAGCAACAATCTGCTAAATTTTATTTAAAAAAAAAAAAGTATTCTTTGTGAACTGCTGGCAAGTTGCTAATTTGTCTCTTGGATGTACATATCAGAAGGCCTTGCAAACAGAAGCACTAACCTTCTGGATTTGTTCAGTTGGGTACAGAAATGTATGCTCTTTAATTGTTCACTTCAGGATCACAGAAACAGAAATGTGATCTCATCAATATTCACTCGAGGCTTAAGAGCTCCATGCTGTTACATCTGTGTAATTTAGGAAGTTTAAAATAGGCTTTGCAGATGTTGAGAGTAATGGAGTATGTTGTTTACTTTTTACTCATTTCCATCGTAAGTCACGCTCTATACATGAATAGTAAATCATATTGGAGTATATCTTCTGTAAGGATTTCCTGTGCTTTCAATGTGGCTTGTTTATAAATATTTAACTTTTGTTTTTTAAATTTGGGTTAGGCAGTATTTTGCAAAGGTCTCTTACATAAGAATGAAACACAAATAAATTTGTTTTATAGGTGCCAAATCCTTGTTCTCTGTGGTTTTACCAATACGGATGCCTTGCAATAGTACTATAATGCTTCTAAAATAAGGCACTGGCTTTTTAAAAAATATGTATTGAAACAGCCATAAGTCAATAGTAAAGATCAGCCTTTGTGATTTGACTTGTGTTGCTGTGATTAAATTAATGCTCAACATGCTGTAATTTACAGCTATAGTGATATCAACAAAGTAAGAAACCTTAACTGCAACATGGTAGGTTATTGCTTTTTTAAAAAAGATTCTCTTAATAGAAGATCAATGTGACATTAATTTTGCTGGGCAGTATGTCTTTTGTAATGCTTTGCATTTTACTTTGTCATGGACCTCAATGTGCAAATTAATTATTATTCATTACGCTAAGACAAGTTAGTCTATCTTATGCCTGTTACGTACATGAGTAATTGTTGCTGCTTTCATTACTGCTTGAATGCGCTTTTACTGCTGCAATAATGCATTCTTCTTTTACACGAGTTCCCATTGCAGTAATTTTCCACTTCTCTGTTTTACATACATATAAGCTGTACTAAAGAATAACAGTGAGATCAAATTCAGTCACAGGCTTGATCTCCAGACTCACTGTTATCTTGGTCCAGCAGTTGTTTTTTGACAGGCAAATTGTCCCTTAGCCCAGGGAGGAAAGCTGAAAGGATGCTGTTGAGCTGGTAAGTTTTTGAGATAGTTCCTTGTGTTGCTTTAGGAGAGACTAAGATATAAAACTAGTATTTGCTGTAGCTACAATCAAACTTCTTATACTGATTTAACTAGCAACTGCAGTTTGGGGAAAAAGTGTTTATATCTTAGCCAGCTGGAATTGCATTGGACTGTAACTTAGCATTCATTCTGGATTTTTGGTGTCCAGGTGTTCATGACCACAAATCTTGTTAAATTAAATCCAGCACTTGCATTTATGTGTGCAGCGTATTTTCTTAAAGGTAAACTTTTATGCATATACATACTTTGTGCAGTCAGACTTTAGCATACAAATGGTTGTCCTCAATGCCAAGTTTACTCATCAGTTGCAGCATTGAAATCAGCCTAACTGGTCATTTTTTTGATTACATAATATTATAGATATTTAGTACGTCAGCAAAGAAATGTTTGGGTTTGGTTTCCCTCCATATGCAGTGCTTCATTCACTCTTTCTGAACCTGAAATTTAGGGGCTTTTAAATTTCTAAGCAACATGCTGCTAACACTTAATATTTAAAATAGGCACAGAATGTAAGTAATTGTTTTATTGCCATCAACATATGTCTCTGTAATTGTTTTGGCTTGTGCCCTGGGCGAGTTAATAGGTGACAACCATAACTTTTAATATTCTTGTCCCTGTGCCCCTTTTTTTCTTATTTGAAAATTTTTCTTCTTATTTGCAAAGAAATTGAGGTTTTAAAAAATTAGGCCAAGCTGTTATTTGTGTCCTACTGTTTCCCAATTTTTTTTGATTGTAATGTGGCCTGGTGAAGTAGAGGAAACAATATAAAGTAGAAGGTTTGCCCTCCAGTGTGGAAAATGGTCCTAGAGAAATCTAGACTGACAATCAAGACTGACAGTCTTTTTCCTTAGGAAACCCTAAGGAAAACAATGATACCCCTCTAGTTGGGGACCTAAAAGTTGGGGGAGTATTAACTTGAGTTTTATAAAGAAATCCTTGCTTGAAAGGAGAAACCCACTTCCTGGGGCTTACCAGGAAAGAAACCATAGTCTAGATGGTATGGATAAATGAAAAAGAATTTCTAGCACCTTTCGAAATGAAAGGAGATCAGTTTTCACTTGAATAGTGTCTTGTGTTATAGTGTTTTATTCTTCCATTCAAGGACTTCCTAACGAAATTCATGGAGCTGGGCTCAGCTTCTAAGAAATAAGTATTGCTGCAACTTTCTTGTAATCCTTTCCTTTCCCTCAGAAAATTATTGCACTTTTTTTTTATGTTATTTGGAGGAAGCATGTCAGATGGGAGGGTGTTCGAATTTTGTTTGAGTGTGCAAGGGCTCTGTTAATGCATTGCTCTGTCAAGATCTTTGGTTTTGCAGCTGGTTCCCCTTGTGGTTCTTCTGGATGTGTTTGAACAGCCACTGGCAACGGTTTGTTTGGTGAGGTGAGGTTCTGTTGGAGGGGTGAGGAATGGAAATAGGAAACTGGATGATATAATATGCTATGCAATAAGCTAATGGCCAAATTGTGCTCCAGCTGTGCAGTTTCCAATATGTAATTCTAAGCTGAAAGGATGAAATACGTAGAATTGAGGCTCATGAAGACATTTGTTTGTAAGAAGTGATGTCACAGGGAGATGAGAGGAAGAGGGGCAGAAGGCCCTGGGCTGACGATTTTGTTAAATTGACTTTCAAAGCCTATTTGGCATGGAGTGAATACCTGATGTTTCTACTGCAGACTAGCACTGCTGCTGCAGCAGGTGCTGGCTGAGAGTGGCAGGTCTGCTCCAGTAAGCCCAGGTTGCTCAGGAGACTACATGGGAGCATTGCCTGCTACAGGAGACACAATGTCACCCTTAATATTTGTAATTACAAAGTGCAATAGTGACATCCACAGACAGGAGGCACGGCAACAGTAGGTATGTGACGACTATCTTTTTACCTTGCTGTGATGCAACTCTGCCCCCAGAAATAGAGAACAACGTTGTCATATCATAAAAAACATCTTCAGCTTCACTTTCTCCTCTTTCAACACAGGTGACAAACTAAATATGGAGGAATACTAATTATATATAAAAAAAGGCTTAAATGAAGAACAGTAATTTCTGCTTTTAGTCTGAAATGTGTTTCTGAAGATCCAGTATTTCTAATGTGTCTTCATAAATAGCTGATTAGTAGCTGGGCAAACAGTACAAAAGCTCAACTATGCTTAAAATGTAATATATGCCATTTGGAGCTATTAATTTTGTGAGATGTGGTGTGATTCTTTTAATCACCTATGAGAACTTTCAGGAGTTGTGAACATTTTCTTTCATTTGTTCAGAAATGTCACACTGTTGGGGTTTTTTTGGTTATTTTTTTGAGGAAAGAGTAACCCTCTGTTGGCTTATGCAAATAAATCATCTCTTAATGCACTTGAAACAGAATGATTCCCAAAGGAAGATGAGTGGCAAATCAAACTGGCTGCAAATGAAAGTAACCTCTTAGACCAGAGTTGCAAATGTTTTATTCAGATGAACAAAGCATCTTTATTTCAGCACTTTAATCCATTCTTCTTTCACTTTTTTCCAAATAGCACTGTCATAGTGAAATGACAAGGATCGATCGTTAAATTACTATTGTGTAACTTCCCTCATCACTCCTCTGTAGACAGTGTTGATTGAAAGTTCAAGTCTTTTGATGGGCATTGCTAATGTGGAATTTTTAAACTTTTGGGCAATATATTGCAATTTTTGACAAAAATGCAGTTTGCTACATGGATGATTAGCATTTAATTCATAGCTTTGCAAAAGAGAAAAAATTGTTGTTTCTAATTAGTTAAAGGATTCTATTATTAATGCATACCAATATAATAGATTTTTCCCAAATTGTCTCTGTAGCCACTTACTTAAAATTGAGTGTTGCCTTTAACATGGTGGCCTTTTCAGTCAGTGATTTCTAAGTCACTTAAGTTTTGCTTCTCTATTAGTCTGCCATGAACTACCTAGGGGATAATGTTTTGTAAACATTTATGTAGTATTGCTATATTTTTAATGCTATGTCATTGTTGCGGTTAAAAAAAAAGGCACTTATTTTGGCAAAAGTTCTCTAGGTAAGCCACTATGTTTCTAAGAAACTGCCCTCCACCAGCTGTCATGGATTTTATAACTGTATTTGTACCTGCAGTGTTTATGGTGTAAGTTATCTTGGAAAGAAAAAAAATGCAGCAGGTAAATGTTGTATCGGTATTGCTAGTTTGTAAAGCTGAATGAGAGTCAGTTGGCTGCTTTTGACTGTTTGCATAAGGGCTTTTTTTCCCTTCCCTGAACCTTGCTTTGCTAAGTGCATTGGGTAGCTGTCTCTCTGCCAACACTGTGTGTGTTTCCATGTTCAGGAGGATTTTTGATGATCCAGCTCTCAGCTGCTATAAGCATAGTCAATGAACTGATGCTCCCAAGGTCATCCATAATGCGCGTGGGTGTATTTCCTCACTGTAAACTGTGTTCACAGCCATCCCAGGAAATGGAACTGGCTTTGATTTTTGGCTTTGGCCGTAGCTTCAGACAAATTTGCCTCTTCACTTAAAGCTGGGGAGAGAAAGCTGACAAATATAGGGGAAAGTAATAGAAATAGAAACAATGCAGTTTTTTGGGCCGGTGGCTTTAATTAAAATTCCAGTGCAAGGTTTACTGAACGCACACTGCATAGTTTATTCTAAAGCTTAGTGAAAGCACATTTAAGCGTTCATTTGTTAAACAGTTGGGTTTTTTTAGGCAAGGGATATTAGATGCTGGCAATAGAAGAGATTCATTTGTATCTCTAGATTGCAGTCAGCACTGTTCTTACGCTGTTGGTTTTATTTGTTTTATATTATTTACTTCTGAAGCCAAGTAAAGGAAACACTAAATGTAATGAGAGATTTTTAAAAGTGGTTGAAAACAACAGAAATTCCTGTAAATTAAATTCAGTTCTCCATGAGGTAGAAGATTAAGGTTCCCCATATATCTATGTACATTTGTATTTGCGTGAATATAATGCATGTATATTTTTTTGAGAGGATCTTCGTTTTTTTTAATGAATGCGCATGCAGATGGCCTTGATTTCTTTTTCTTTTTTTCTTTTTTTCAAAATTTTTTTTAAAGACAAGTTATTCTTTTATTTAGATATATTGAGGACAAGCTTTGCACTTAGTTTTGCATGAATGGAAGCAGACACCAAAATCGTTGTAGTCATCTGGTTTGACTTTTTGTGCTTCTTCTGTGCAACGTAGTGTTTGGGCTGGATTTTCCTGATGCATAAAATCATATGGTGCAGGTACCACTGTTGACATTAGCTACTCCATAGAAGACAGCATTGTATTTGTTTGTGTGTCCAAAGTGGGTTGCATATAATATACAAGGAACAAGCTCATCAGCGGGGGCACCCAGTCATGGGCAAATCTCAGTTAGCTCAGTGGTGCTTTGGCTACAATTCCTTCAAGAGTCTAGAGAAAGCCTTTGATAGGAATGGTTGGACTCGATGATCCGGTGGGTCTCTTCCAACCTGGTGATTCTATGATTCTAGTATGTCCTATATTTTCATATGAACTTAGTAAAAAATACTGAAAGTCCCCAATGTGAGCCAGTAGGTAGCTATGGAGATGTAACTAGACAGCTTCAGGCTGTTTATTGATTTATTTCTTCTTTAAATTCAGGACCTATGACCATGCTATCACTCAGTCAGAAGCACAGAAGGACCATGACCTTGTTCTTGCTGAAGTCAATGAGAGTTTTGCTGTTTACTTCAACAAGAGCGCAAGTCCAAGATGAGAGACCTGGCTGCAGATCTTTAATTGAAATTTCTTATTTCTTTTGGGTAGTATTTAACTGTTAAGGTTTCTCTGGGACATCTACGTAGAAAAGGAAGCTCTTCCCTGGAGAGGTTCATTGCAACTTGAAGTTATATGCAGTTGCACAACATTGCTTGGCTGCTCTCATAAGGATATTATTAATTAACATTGTTATTTTAGCTGTTATAAATGAAGGATGCAGAAAAGTTGTGACATTTATTGAAAACTTTTTTCCCTAATAACATAGTATTAGTTGTGTTTTTAAGGGTGCTGAGCCCTGGTGGTTGCTTAGTGTTCCTGATATGGCAAACAAGTCAAGTAGCCAGATGAATTGGAGTTAGGATACTGCTGTGTCTGTGCACTGGAGCTGTGCATCAAGAATAGAAATTGCTTTCCAAACAAGGTTATAAATATTTTGTTTGTGTTATGAGGACAGGCTTATATTCCCAGTGATTTTTCTTGCAGTGCTGTGGAAACTTCTTAGACTTCTAATATGGGGATTCACTTATATTACCCTGCAGAGGCCTGTTGAGCAGCAAGAATGAAGACTTCCCTCCCCCTCCAGCCTTAATAAACCACTGCAGTGATACGATCCATTGAGAAGAGGAGTTGAGACCTGGCTAGGTGTTTTAATACTTCTCTAGCTATACTGGCAATTGTTTATTAATGGTCTAAATATGCCACTTAATACTTGACAGAATTGAGAAGCAGGATAGTTATAATGAAATCATGATTCGTCCTAGGTCCTTATCCTGCTGCTAGAGTGTGAGGCCACGTATGGTTGACTCATGGGCTGAGGTTTAGACTTGCAAATATTATTCATATCACAGGAATTTTTTTAGATGAAATTCATACTTTCATATTCTGTCTTTATTTGGCTGCATGCAGACGTCCTTTCTGAGTTTATGGCGATCACAAAGAAGGTTTAATGTGTGTCTCCTTGGGGTCTTGCTTCACTTGTGCTTCCGTTTGTTAATTGGTTATGCCCCTTCCATTGCCTTTACATCCAACTGTGGCAGCTCCTTAGTGAACAACCATCTTCAGTGAGCATGGACTCGTAAGCTTCTACAGTCCTTAAAGATAACTCTATTTACAGAAAGAAAAACTAGGAAAAAGCCAACTGTGTTGGCCCATGTAGTCTGTTCATTTGGTTTGTATTTTGAAGATACCTTGGCAGAAGGACTAGAAATTGATTTAAACAAAAAAGAGGCAGGGAAGGCAGGTCACAGGACTGTGCTATACCTAAGAAATGTGATATTAATCTCTTATTCCAATACCTCAATTTAATAACGTTTGTCATGGCTCAGAAGGACTGTAGTAAGCATTGGAAAGAATTATACTGTATTGGTGCTGTAACCTGATCAGTATGACTTGATGCTGTGTAAAACACTGTATTGGGTTTTTCTTCCTTGACTGGTATTTTGAAGGAGAAGGCAAATACCATTATAGTGTTACGTTTACTGGAAAAATAAGAAGGTGCATGCAAAGTGACTTGTCCCAGACATGCAACCTTTTAGTGCTAAAGAATAGAACAATAACTGGATTGTCTTTTATTCTTTACATGCATATATACATGAAAAGTACTTCCTAAGCTGCTTGAAATTAAATGCAGGAGAAGGGGTCTTACGACCTTGTTTACCCATAATGATCTTTGTCTTTTGAGGACTAGTATTCCCAGTTTTCATTAATCTAAGAGAAAGAATGAATAGCGTAACATTTTTAAAATTGTTGTTCCTATGTTTGGCGTTTGAAAAAAGTGAGAAGCATCCTCTGAAAAATCCTGGTTATTCAGAAATGCAGTTTGTTTTCAGTAGCTGTATCTGATCCACAGCTTTCCAGTATTGCTTTAAAGATACGAAGCTATTGACAATCCTACATATCCCTGAAAGTATAAATAAATGAATTGTTATTAAGGAGAGTTGAAAGAAGTGATTGTCATTGAAGAGTTAGAAAATTTTAATGTCAAGATTGACAGGGAGGTAATTATACTTTTGTAGCTTCGTATTCAATAGATGTTTACTGACAGGAAATCTGGAGGGTATTTTACAGACATTTAGCCTGCCTCCTGCTCATACACATTTTCTGCCTCTGTCTCTTCTCTGTCTTCTGGTTTCATTTGTCCCTTTCATGTATCCACACTTGTATGCATATTCTCTCAAGGAGGGGTGGATTTAAAAAGCTGCAACTCTCTTTCTCTTTTCACTGGATTTAAAAAGATTGTTTCATTCAGATTAGAACTGAATTCAGTTCATTGAAAGTCATTATCCATTATAAGAACAATATGGGTCCTATTCTGACATTTTGTGCTTTCTGTGCCTTTGGTTATCTGTGGTTCAAATGGCAGAGGCAGGAGGGAAGCTTTCCGTTTAAAGTATGGAATATTGATGTTCTCTTTTCTCAACGTTCTGAGTATTTATTAAGGCACTTGTCAGAAAATTGCAAGTGCTGGGCTTATTTCCCACAAGGTGGTAAAAATAACAGTGAATTGACTGGGGAATCAGTGAGATGTTTTGGGGTTTGTTTATTAATTTTCTAAGGCTGGAGTTTGCCATGACTGGGAAGTTGCATATTCCATCTGGTGGAAAGCTGTAGGTCCTGACACCCCCAAAAATCTCCCCAGGTCCTGTCCCTTTGTGTCCAGGAGTTCATGCCATCTCCTTCATTACATAGGAAGAAGGTCTTCTTTATAGTGTTGTGTGAATGAAAAGATTTTCCCCAGAACCATGTATTTATTCTTCTTTTGGAGATTTTGAGGTCTTAATTGGGAGCAGCTTGCATGTCTAAAATTTTTATGGGCTATCACAGGCAGCAGAATAAGTTGGAGATTTGTTCCTATGTGTCTGATGCCAATATACACAGCCTATTTATGGAGGAATTGCAACAGTTTAATTTTGCTACAAAACTGCCTGGGTAGAAGATACGGATAATTGTCTTGTTACTTAGCGTACTAATAATTATGTGCTTGCTGTGGTGGTACAAGCAATTCTGGGAAACTGAGGGGCACTGGGATTGCTCCTGTGATGAAGGGCCATTTCGGGTGAGGTTGAGTTCTCTCAGCTGCTCTCCAAAGGACGGCAGCTTGGGCAGAAGAGACCCAAGTGGTCTGAAAAGCTTGAGGGATTGTAAAACAATTTCTGACTGTGACCCCTTCACCAGGCAGCAGTTGCTGCAGAGGCGTAGAGTAGAGGGAAGAGCCAGTGCTGTTGCTGTACTTCAGTCAGCTGGTTGCTTGAGTGCTCCTGCCTTGCTACACCAGGATCTCCTTTCCCCATCAACTCACAGAGCAGCTTCAATTTAACCTGTCTATAGTAGGAGGCCTTCTCTCTTTCTTCAGAGTGCCAAAAATTGGCAATAGTCTAGGTTTGGGTATTTATTTGGTACCAACACTGCAGAGATCATGGAGATAAAACCATTCCAGTCCTGAGGATAATTAGTCCTATTTGAACTAGGGTTTGAAAAACAAATGTAGGACCATGCTGTGCACCTGTAGTTTCTGTCGATGGGGAGACAGGTGCCAGCAGCTTTCTATAACTGGCCTTACGAAACAATTGGCTGGCAATTTAGAGACATCAATAGCTGCAGTGCTAATTTTTAGAGGTGCTCAGCACCATCTGCTCCCATAGGACTCACCTCACTGAAGAGAAGGTTAAGTGGCTATTTAATCATGGTCTGTAAGTACCCACTGAGGGATAAGATGTCTAGAGTGAAGGACTGTTTAAGCTAGCAGGCGAAAACACAAGATCCAGCAGCTGTGAGTTGAAGTCAGCAAAGATCAAACAGGAAATGCAAGACGTATTTTTAAGTGAGGGTAATTAGACCTTGGAACAACTTGCCAGTGGACGTGGGGAAACTGTCCGTCACTGCAAGCTTTTAAATCGCATCTTACGCTCTATTGCAATCACAAGTAGTTAGGCTAGACAGTGAGGCTTGGCAAGGAGAAATGCTGTGACCTGCATCATGCAGGAGGTCACACGAGACGATAATGTAACCCTCCTGACTGTAGAGCAATACACCTGGAGTCTGGAGTGCTCCACAAAACCCAGTGCGAAAGGGGAATTTCTTACAGTGCCTCTCCAACTTTCACAATTGGCTTTCATCCTCTGGTGAACTACAAAAGTCTCATTGTGTGCAGAGGTTGTATAAGCCCTACAGATGGACAGTTACATTTCTGAGCTGGGAAATAAAAATTCAAGTTCCTGAGCTGTGTCAAGCAGGGCAAGTTTTTTTCATCACAAGTTGCAAAATTAGACAATGTATGAAATTGAGTCCAGCCCTCCCATCTTCTTAGCTACCGATCTGTTGACTTCAATGCTTTAAGTCTACTTAAAGAGACTGAGAGCTAGTTTGAAAAAGAAAAGATTAGTTCGAAAAAGAAAAAGTATGTCTGTATCATATTCAGGTCCAATAAAATGTGGCATTTTCTTTAAAATTTCTAATTGGATCAGGTGCTCAGAACCTGTGAAAAATCAGCTATGAACAAACAGGAAATGAAACAATCACATCATGATTTGGGCTGGAAGAAGTTTTGCTATTTCATGGAAGAGATAATGCAATTCTGCAACTGAGGGATTAACCATGAGTATCTTCTTGGGAGGCGGGGTAGATGTTTTGTTGAGGAATCAAAAGAGAGAGGCCAGCTGGGGCAGGCAGTGAAAGGTCTTTCAGTTGCAGGGTGCACTGTGAATAAAGATGCAGAGGATCACGGGAGAGTGCAACAGAGGAGGGAGGGCGAGTGTTGCACGCTCTGCCCAAGTGACCTCACCAGCTGGGACCACTGGACAAGGCTTATTGGGCTGTGCCTCAGATGGCTGTGCCACATGCAACGCTCGTTTCCCTCCAGAAAATTGAGACAGAGGATGTAAACAGAAAGAAAGACGGAGATCGTACCTTCTTGTTCCCAATGTGTAGGTTGCTTCACACTAAAATAATTGTGATATGTTGTTGCTGGAGTCCACATAAGAGCTTAGACTTGTGTTTTTCTGTAAGGGGTGGTTGCCCAGGCTTTGCTTTTGTTTAATTTGATGAGATTTGAATTGCTTTATTGATGCTGAGAAAACTTCTGTAATCCAAACTTCCTAGAGGTGTAACAAGAAGTATATTTTCTACTTGCAGCATAAGTATTTGTTAATTCTCTTTTTCTGCACTGTGCTCACCCTACAGGTACACCTTTTCTCTGGTGGTGAACCAACGCATTTGTTTGTCCCCTCTATCTGAAATCTGTGTGTGTGGCCAGCGCTTTGCTCAGATGCAGCTGGTGGATTGGTGTTTCCTTGGGATCTAGCAATACGTAATTCACACAGGATACCACCCACTACCTTCCCAGAAAAGTGATGTGAGGGTGGGGAAACAAGTTAAAACTTTACCCCAAGACAGGTTGAAAAGAAAAATAAAAGCCTGTCTTGGACTCAGCATTTCAGGTCTGTCAGTCACTGCTAATTGCTGCCCGTGGAGGGCTTAGCTCCATAGATTAACAAAGCGTTTTCCTTATCAATGTTGCCACAGAGCACAGAGGCTTTCTTTTAAAGCTTTAAAGAAAATCGAGGGGTTTTAGAGATGTAAGCTTTTCTTAGAATCAACTGTCATTTGTATGTTGCACTGTTAATACTAATAAGTTAATACTGTGTGTGCCTGGAAACAAATGCTTTTTCATTAATACTAAGAAAGTCTGGAGGCTATTTGATTTGTATGCTTGTTTGATGAAATTACAATATATCAGTGGTCAAAAGGATGTTATATGGTAATTTACACAACACTCGGGGCAAATCAGAGAGCAGTTTTAGCTGACATGCATGGTAAAATGTGCAGTACTTACAATATTATTGGTTTCTTAATTTGTCTCTGAAGTATTATATGGGTTTTGATTTTGCACAGGCAATTTGTAACTCGAGTATTTAGGTTTAGTCTTTTGAGTGGTTTGGTATCTTTCTTTTTTTTTCCCCCAGACATTTCAATCATTTCTGAAACCACTTGAAAGCTACAAAACAATTTAGAAACTGTGCGTGCAAGGAAAAACATAACTCTCAATAGTGAGATGATTTTGCACAATAATTTGTCCTGTGATAGGAAGGAGTCATGGATGGCTACTCATCACAGGAAAACTGTTGTGGTCTTGACGTCCAGTCTGAGGGAAATCTGAACAAATCCTATGGTTTTAAGCTGCATTATTTAGCAGCACACTGCTTTGCCTCCTCGTTGAACACAGTCTGACCTTAGTGCATAAGATGTGATAGGTGTAGCAAGATAAAACAATAACAGAAGATCAAAAATAGTGTCTTCAGAGCTTGCACTGGAAGTCTCAGAAGGTCTACAGCCTTCTCCTTTCTGTCTCCCTTCCACAGACAAATATTAGAATATTTTTTTTTAAATAAAATGTTCCAGGGGGAAGAGGGCATAGATGGCTTCATGTCAAAGAAGAATATACGTGGACAAGCTCAGTTGTAGTCAGGTAACCACAAGTAATTTGGACTAGCATCTGACATTTTATAAGTATGGGCTTCATCTGCAGTTGTTACCATCAGAGGATTGGAGTGGAGAGGGAGGGAGAAAGGATGAGACTTGATTGGCTTCTGTATTTTGGCTAAGAAGATTTAAAATTTGTGACAGGCATCTGCTTTATTTCACAGCAACAAAAAGCAGATGGCGAAGAGGATATAAACCAGGCAACAGTGAGGTGCAAGGTTAGCATGGATAGCTGTCTGCTACTGAGATACCTGTGTATCTTTTTGAATATGATAAAATGTTATTGAAAATAGATTTAATAAGGTTTGATTTCATTATCAATAATGCAGTTTTAATTGTTCTAGCATTGCTTACATACCAAGTTTACAGGAAAAGATTTATTTTTGCTGACGTACATTGGAAAAAAAGCTGGATCAGCAGTAATAGGATAAATAGATCTGTTTTGAACTATATGAAAAAATATTACAACACTGCCAGGAGCATCACTGAAGTGGGCATTTGCATTTTAAAGCTGACTGGGTTAGAGCTGCTTTTGCCAGCAGATGCTTGAACAGACTTAATCCATCCACTTGAGAGCCTCATAACTGGACTTGCATTTCCCAATTGCCCTGTGCCTACCACTAGCGCTATCAAGGCTGCTCTTCTGGGTTGACAAGGGAACAGTCCTGGTGAACCTCAGGGACTGCTGGTGAAAGCTTCATTCACCTTATTTCAGCAACAATTTCCTCTAATTTGGGAAAGAGAACGGAGGAAAGGTATTTCTAACCCTTTCTGTATTGCAAGACCAATCAGGCTGCCGTTCAGTTGAATCTTTAACTATACGAGCTAAATGAGAAGAAAGCAGCTGTGGTCATACTCTCTTCTGATGCCAGGCCAAATACGGTTTTGGAGTGACTCAAAGTAATAAACTGCCAGTGGAGTGATAATTAAAGTTTGGATAATTTGCCTGTTTGAGAAAGATCCCTCACATCTTAGCAGTAAAGCCCTGGGTATTCTTGCAGCTGTAAACATAGTTTGAAGTAGCTTAGAATGTCAAGATTTCACAAACATTGAAATAACTAATGTGAGGCAGGTTTCTGTAAACACTTCTTTTGCTGGATGGGTGATGCATGAAGTTGCATACTTGCTTGTTGGGAGGCAGCCCCCAGAGTAGCTGTTTTCAGTAGCTCGAGGTCTCTCCTGCAGCCAAGCCCACTGCAAAGGCACACATTGGGGTTTCTGTACCGTCATTGCCTCTGGGGCCCAACCCATGCCTCAAGTCCTGTACAAGACACTGGTAGCTGCCCATGTCTCTGTGAGAAGCACAGTGAAGGTGGAGAGAAATATCCCAGGGAGTTTATGGCTTTTAAGCCTTTTTTTTGGATGTGGCATCCTTGAATTTTGCGTCATCCCAGATGGACTGGTAGCCCCTAAGCATGCTGAGCGCTCTCAGTCACAAAGCTTTTAGGTTATTCATCCTGTTGAAACTGTAGATTTATGGCCCCAAACATAGGCTTGGATCAAAGGGACAACTTACCTGAGACTCAGTCGCCTCCAGCTGGGTGTAATGCTCTCACCTTCTTCCAAAACCCACTGAAGGTTTTACCTGCAGTGGTTAAATCCTTCCAGTGCCCTGGGCAGCTGAGATTGTTGCTCAGGAATTTTGGCAGCCTGTTGTTTTGGTATTGCTTCTGCAGAACTTTAATGGGAAAAGTGTAGTGTTCACTTCTTGCATTATGTTTGCTCAGTCCTATGCAACAAGGTTTTTAGGAAGAAAAGGTTTTGGTATCTTCATAATAAGTATATGCTTGTGTGTGTGATGAAGCGTGAATGCACATGTGGAGGCAAGTGCCCAGGCACGTATTTATATGCATATATATCCTTTTATTTATGTTCTGATATCATCATGATGTGGTTTTTCATGAGACAGACTGGTTCTGGACTAAATACTTCATTACATTTTTGTTAATTTCTTAAGCATTTCTACAAATGTAATCACTGACGTGTGTTTTAAAATTACATCTAAGTATTTACTTGTACATTTACTAGATTTTATATGACAGACTATTTTAATGACAGTTTTCCAAATGTGTGCTTAGCTGTTCCTTTTCAAGAAAAACGAGGAGTTAAAAAATAAAAAGAAGAAAAATTTAATAACTTGACATTAGAAATGTGTTTTCTTTCCAGTGCTCCCACTGATTTTGGTTGGTAATTTCCAATGAAATTCAAGCATCCAATCCCACTGTTCCGTGAGAGAATTAAATGTGAATTACAAATTAAAAAGCATTCAATTCTGATGCTATTTAAGCTCATCTTTTCTTTAGAAGCGATAGGCTCGACACATTTCCATTGGTTTGCAATGCTTTTTAGTCTTTCATTAACAAACTGTAGGTTCTTGGTGTTTGTAATCTTAAAATATTATTAAATACGTTTACTACTACCAGAAATACTGTATTTCTGACAGTAACAAAAATATAAAACATCGCAAGGTGAAACCTTTCAGAACAATGGGAGGCTTTCGAAAAAGCAAACAAGTTTTGGTTTTGTTTTTTTTTCAGGCTTTATAAACTTAACAGTGGTTAAGTATGAGATGTGCTTTGACAGGAATACATAACCTGCATGCATTCACTTAGTCAAAGACATTTTCCTTGGTGGATGCTAATTTAATTTATATTGTAACGGCTAAATTATAAACCTAGGACACAATTTACATTAATTATGTCTCAGTGAAAACCCTAGTTCAGGTGAATTGTCAGGATGACAATAACAAATAGAGTGTATGCTTTGTGCATTAAATCTTTGTTGGACTCCGGCTGCACAGGAAACATGAATATTAATTCCTGAATCTCCCCTTTGTAGTGATAAAAAATAAGGTGGGTTGGTGTGGGTCTTTTAAACCCAAGAAGAACCTACTCAATGAAAAGTAAACTGAGAGCCAGCCGTAAAACCCCTCAAGTCTGGGAGGGAGAAGGGGTCAGTATGTTGCCCAGAAGGGGGATGAATTTGATGGGATGATTTCAGATTAATTTATTTTGTGTTTTCTCTACTGATGTACAAGATGGTATGTTCCTAGACCTAGCAACTTGAATATTGATCTTCCAGTAGAAAAAAGGGCTGCAATTACTGAATATGGGCTAAGAGAATGTCATCAAATTAATGTAATTCTGCACAGCACAGAGTTGATTCCTTTTCAGGAGAATTCTGGAAACTGGCTGAATTTCAAGCTATGTTTTAATGCGACTTTTTGGCTGCCTGCCTCCTCGGAAAATCAAGGGTCACTGCTCAATAATTGAGTATAAATACAGTCAGTCCAGTAGGCCTTCATTTCAGTCATGCAGAACCAATTTTTAGTTTGATGGTATCACTGTTGCATACTTTTAATTGAAACTGTTGTGAGGAACATTGACATAAATCTCATTATTATTCTGTTTTTCCTGTAAGCTTATTGTCTTGTCTGACTTTGTTTGATATTGTTGTGATCACCACTAATATTCAAACACAGATGTATCATCAAGTTTGGGAACTGGGATAAGAATTACCTTTTGATGATTAAAACCCGAGTACCAGGGAGTACTCATGAATTCATTAGGCTGTTAATCAAATGCTTCTGCTAATGCCGGTTTTTATAAAGATTTAATAGTTTTAACATGGGGCTGTGGCACAACCCCAGCAGTCCTCAGTGCTCTTACTGTATCTAAATATTCATCCTGGCAAATAGACCTGATATTTATTCCATAATGATTGCTCAACCCTGCTCCCCAACAAAAACAAGTGAATCTCTAGTGTATGTTGACCATTTCCCTCAAAACAATATATTTAAAATAGCAAGAGCTTTCCTGCAAGGTCTGATTCTTTGTTAAAACTAACAGTTCCCATTAATAAGTCATCTCTAGAAGATACAATAATTTTATCTTTTATAAATAGATTCATTTAATCAGTAACTTATTGTTGTTAATGGCTCTTGTACAGAGAGACACTTAGATGCCAAAAAAGATGCTGTCAGCATAGCTGATTTGTGTGTCACAAGAAGCAAATTAATTTATTTCATGTTTGTGACTTTTTCTGGGCCACAAGTCTGGAAAACACTTCCCTCTGGCCCCACTTGGTACCTGACTCCTGAGAGGAGGGTGAAAGTCCTAAATGGTGAATTTAGAAAACTCATGCAGTCGTACAGAGAAGAAAACTTCTTTTTCAGCAAGGGTCGGGTTTTGAAATTCATCCTCTGCTTTCTCTCAGCTTTGTGATTGAAAAGGTTATACAGGGTTTACCTCTATGACCTCTTTCATCCCCCTCAATCTTAAAGGTATCTCAGGAAGAATTTCAAGTGCAGCTCTGCAATGCTATCACTATGTAGGGAAATGTGATTTTTTCCTCTCACATTTTAAAAGACTGGTGTTGAAGCGCAGGGGAGACCAAAGGACACAAGCCATTTGCTGAGTGTTGCTGTTTTGAGGAAATATTTTCTGGTCTGTGTGTTTTCAGACAACCCCTGGGGGGCCTGAGGGATAGATTTGTTCGGTAACCTGTCCCTGTCAGGAGTCCAGCACAATGAAGACTGTATTCTTAGCTCCTTTTTAATTGAGACCAGCCTAGAAGGGCTAATTTTTCTTTATGTATTCATATGTATGAAAATAAATATGTTAATTAACTGATTTGTAGACTTTTATGGTCTATTGCAATCTGAGCTCTTTAATTTCTGAGATAAGGTGATGGAAATTAATGGCAACATTTAGCTTAAGTAATGGTAGCTATAATACTTTAATATCAAGACATCCCATATTGTGTTGTCCTCCATGGATCTACAAGCTTGTTACATTGTCTTATATGATTATTTTTCCCTACAATGAACCTGGAATTTCAGAACTGACACAAGAATACAAATAGTCGAGATTTATGTTCATCTGTGGTTCTCTTCCCATTTTAAACTGATCTCACAGTGTCTGCTTAGGGCAGATTTAGTTATTCCCTTTGCTTTTTAATACTTACATGGTAACATTTTTGTCATCTCCTATTGCTTCCTCTTTACTCTGTAAATATAAGATACCAAAATCCACCTGTAGCTCTTCACCACCCTATTCAGTTTAAATAGGTGACATTCCCTGTCAGAAAAGTAAATTTCCATGTTTCTTTTGTGTGAATGTATTGCTAAATATTTGAAAGTTTTCAATATTTAATCACTTGGGTATTTCAAAGGCACACAAAAAAGCTGCAATTCTTTTGTTTATTTATAAGTAGTAGGCTCAGGTACTGTGATTATGTGTTGTGTAAGTAAGGAATGTTTGGGAAGACTCTGAAATGTAAATTTGGTGAACAGCCTACCAGGAGGGAACAAAGACAGGGATTATAGGAAAGAATTTGCAAGCGAAGACAGATTAGAGGGACTTTGCTTTTCTCATTAGTTTCTGTTCCTTCAGGAGATCAGCTACAAATCACCTGAAAAACTCAAGAGTCCACTTGCAGTCTCTGTGCACTTGAAACTGTTGGTTTCCCCTCCTGCCCCCCCTCCCTCCAATACCAGACTAATTGGAGAGAAAAAGTATTACCTACTGCGTGCATGCTGATGAGTAGTATAGATCTGCACCCTTTATATAACGCTAACTTTTTAGCTGAGTTTTCCAATATTGTTTTACGTCCTCTGTGAGGAAAACTTGGGTCAAAATCTTCTCTGGCCTGTGTGAGCTCAGATGCCAGATGCTATCTGTGTGTTATGGTTTCATCTCAGCTGGCAACTAAGCCCCACGCAGCTGCTCACTCACTGCTGCCCAGAGGGATCTGGGGGGTAAAAGTGAGAGAACTTCTGGGTTGAGATAAAGACAGTTTAATAGGTAAAGCAGAAGCTGAGCACGCAGTCAACGTATTTCAATCTTTCCTTGAATGAAGAACACAGAACAGCATGATTTGGATCTTAAGGGACTGCCAGTTTATCAGATTATTAGACAATCAGATTATCTACAATTTTTTTTTGCGCTGTATATTGTCTATTAATTATTTCGCACTAAGCAAATTGAGATTGGTAAATTTACTGTTCTTGTTAGAGAAACAAAAATTAATAACAAGAAAAGACTTCATACAGATTGGCAAATTGGTAGTGAAGATAATTTAGCATTCTAGTCCTGGCATGTTTAATTTTTGCTGGTTTTTGTTCACCTATTGAAAAAAAAAAAAACAAAACCTACTTTCTCACTACTGCCTCGTTATAAGATGACTGCCTTTTCTGGCTGTTTGTGCTTGAAATAAGATACATCTTTATTGAGGAATATATAAGGTTGGCTCCCAAGGGGTTTAAAAAAAAAAGAGAGCTAAGTAGATACTAGCAGGTGAGAAAGAGGGGAATAAACATGTCATTAGGTATTAAACAACATTACCCATAGTTTTCCTTAAGTGTTGTAATTGTCATTCACCTGCTTTTCTATTGAAAAGATTTTTATTCTTCTACAGTATTGACCTTATGCCTGCAAATTATAATTTTTCCTAATTTTGGATCTATTTTTTTCATAGTATGGAGTTTACCAACCTGCTGCTATGTGGTATCGAGTTTGTAAGAGCAACCTAGGATGGAGTGAAGACTTGGATGCAAAGCTCACAAATATAGCGATGTTACTTGGTTTTTAATTGTATTGGTTCTTATTGGAGTTTCCACTAGATCCACTACTGCCAGAATGCCACTGGGCATTGAACTTGCAAGGACACGGTCCTTTACATGATGTCCGAATTGGAGGGAGTCCCTTTGGCTCTAGCGATTCTTTACATTTTTCTCTGTTCGAGTGCATTGTTAGGGTTGTTTTTGCATGCTCTCCTCAGGACTTCTTTTTGCCATTAGCTTTGGGACAGACAGTAGCTGGCAAATATTTCCCAAAAAGCTTTTCCCATTCTGAATCATGAAGTAACCCTCTTCTCTGCCTGCTGGGATCTCTCAGAGTGAAACAGCATTATAATCAAAGATCATTATCATTTCTCTAGCTCCAATGACAGGGCTTGGGGGATCTTAACATCTGTTGTCTAACTCATCCCAATAATTTTGTTGTTGAGCACAGCTCTGTAGTGAGCAGGAGCAAAGTGCAAGACACTAACAATCTGTAATTGTGAGATCTAGAGAGCCACTCAGAGAATCTTGCATGTAACTCATGGCAGTGCTGTCAGGAACTTGCTATAGCCATTATTTGTTTCACTTATTCATAAAATGAATTCTCATAGCTTCATTCCATCTGCTCTGGAAATGTCCACAAAACTCCTCCAATGTGGACAGATAAGCTTTGCATTTGCACCAAGGCAGCTGGTCCTCTATATTTGCTTTTCCTTGCAGTGCTTTGAGTTTTGAAATGAAAATAAAAAGTCTGCTCCAGAGAGCAGGGGTATATTCTCTGGTAACGGCTTGAAAAATTCTGAGGTCTATGGACATGATTGGACGTGGAGTGTGTGGATGTTTATAAATGGTTCTGCCAAAATCAGTGCTGCTGATGCACCATAGTTCATTTAAGTAATATAACATAAAGCCAGTCAATAATTACCACTCCAAGAAATTTTACATTGAAGAACTGTCTTGTTTGGACTACTCTTGTGGTAGGAAATATTATTTCTTTTCCCAAAAGTACTGGTTAGGCTCTTTCAGAGGGATGGCCAAATGATGGAGGGGAAAAAAAAAGATGAATGGAGGATCTCTTCAAAGCTGTGATAGCTTAAATACCCATTTCTACTGAAAGTAAATGGATGTTTAGCTTTTCCTCAATACCAGATGTTTTCATAAATGCCTCACTGAAGTAAGAGAGGGACAAATCCAGCTCAAATTCCAAGTAGCACATGTTCACAACATGTGAACACCTGAACTCGTGCAGAGAGCCTTCAAAGCCAACAACATCTGGCAAAAATGTTGCCAGAAAGCCAAGAAGTAATTGGTACAGAACTGAGATTAGACTCCGGTGATTCAAGTGATCCCACCTGGGACATGGACATGATAATAAAGCAAAACATTTTCTGTCACTGCTCATTCATTCTATTATCCAGCAAAATTCCTCCGTCCTTTTGTAAGCACTGAAGTTCATTATTGTAAATCTTCCATAAAAACAAGGGTTATAAAATCCTCTTCTCTCTTTTTCGGGGCATAGCACCATTTTATATGATGATATTTTTGAAGGATTTATGTGTTTACCATACTGGCAAATGTTCATGTGTTACATGGTCAGTCCCTGATGTCTGAACCCCTATAATTTAGCATCTGCCAACCCTATAACCATGTTGTTGTTTCTAGGACGGCACTCTTTTCCATACAGTCAAAAAATGTTTTATCTCTAAACTTCATTCTTTTAACTATATAGTTTTGTTTCTCATGATGAATTTGCCATGTAATTATTTATAATAGCATTCCACAGTAGCCTTTTGAAGTGAGCATGTATGCACAAAAAGTTTACAAAAAGAAAGAGGTTTTCTTACATAAACATCCTCAGTGTATTTAGTCTGATGAATCGGATGGTGGATATCACATTGATCTGAGTTCATTCAGTTGAAAACTGAGAGTCTCATTCTTGGTAAGCAGTGGGAATGCTATAACGCTAGCTAGTGCCTGAGGAGAGGAAAGCCATTGTTCATCACTGGATTTAACAATGGCAGTTTGGTTTCTATTGGGTGACTGGTCCAGTGTTGTTAATCATGTCAGGCCTCTCTGGTTTATGTTTAGTCTAACACTTTTTTGATGAAAGACTTTTTGTCTATTCAAAACCAAAATGATTCACGGGAGGGTGTTAAATTACTAGATGAGTTAGAATGATTTACTTTTATTTTGCTACTTTTGAACTGCTCAGAAGCTAGTAAAAAAAACGCTTCTCTCTAGAAGCTTGTTTTTATTAATACAGAGTCCACAAAGGTGTGAGGGGCAGTTTATTTTATTTGTAAAATTGTGTGAGACCAATGTCAAAATGAAATTTGATATTAAAATCAAATACTGAACGACGTCACTGACAGATACTCATTCATCTGACTGTCTCTAGAAGAACTTAAATGAACTGAATGGTTTCCATGTTGCTCACTGTCTCTAATTTTATTTTTTCTTACACATAAGCAAAAGAAAAAGGTAAAGGATTTTTCCCATTGGTTGTTTTGATACGCAGATGCTGTTTAAACTAATTGAGTTTATTTTTTGAATACTAGGTCTACACAGAGAAACAATGTGTTCAAAATGCATAATTCTGCTGGCTTCAAAGCATCAAAGAACAGTATTGTACTAATTCCTTGGTACACTGCCCTGCTTTGCTTTAAAATAGTTAGCTTTATTTTCTCTGCAACAATTTTATGGGCTAATGCGGGTAAATAGCTGGTGAAACGTGATAGAGCATCAGGCCCGTATCTGAATATGATGGCAGCTGCCACAGTTGGGCCAGCTGGTCGTGCTCAGGGTCACTGCTGCAGAGGCCTGGGCTGTGCCACGCACTGAGGCGATTTCTTCTTGTTGTACCAGCCAGGGAATAATTCTATGGAGGTATTAAGTCAGTGGAGAGAATTGACCTCCTGCTCTTTAGCAGGAATATCAAGTCGCTAGATAATGGTATTGTGTGCTTCCACTAACAAGGAGGTTGATTTAAAGTCTTCTCAGTTGATGTTCCCACGTGGACTTACACTGAGGAGCCTTCATTGAGAAAACTACCAAGCTAAAATGGAAATAATATGCACTACAGGGGAATAGCAGCTGTATAAAAACATTCATAATGGTTTGTCTTCAAATAACACACTGCAGCATCTTTAGACAGATGCATATTGTGGGTAATAAAGTCAACGCATTAGGTTAACTGTTGTAGATAGAGGTTATATGCCAATGAAGCAAACCCTTCTGTCCTTTGTGTAACTTATTTGCATGGCAATGCCTCACGGTAGCAATCTGGCTGCTGTTACTTCACGTGACACTATTCAGCTGCCCGGAGCAGAGATTCATCTTTGCAGTTAAAAGGGAAGAAAAAAGCTGCTGTGTATGCGTGATCCCTCTCGCAGGTCACTAGACAATTGCAGCAGAGCTGTAATGATGGAAAAGGGGTGGTTTGCTGTGCTAGTCCTTCAGAGGAGCCAGCCAGTGCAGCAGCTGCTGTATTTGTCAAAGACTTGTCTGTCTATAATAGCATCCCAAACTTGAGAAAGCATGTGGATTTCTGTTTATATTTGATGCTTTGTGGTTCACTACATGCTGTGGTGTTTGCTCAGCTGGCATTACTGACTACATGGGCACAGGACCCAGTCGGGCAAACTCGCCTGCGTGTAATCATCTTTGATGGATCAGGGCCCATGGAGTAATTGCAGTTACAGAAGAGCTAGTTTCTTCTTCCCTCTCACAGTTCCTTCTGACTTGCTCCAACAGTTGATGACTATTCTGATGGCCAAGCACCTTTTCAGTACACTGTCTACTTTCTCAATTGTTTGCTTAAAGTATGTAATAGATTACTTCAACCCAACAAGTAGTTCAGAAAATACATTATTCTTTGTTAATGTTTAGTTTGGATTTTTCTACTTTTCATTAATCTCCCACTCCCCTTATTCTCTCACTTTAAGTGGCATGCTTTTGCAACCATGTAGTAATAGGCATGTACTAGATACTCTCAAATATTTCCTAATGCAGTGTGTCATTTTTTTCATTGTCTTTACTGTAGGGACAGCAAGGATGGGCATTGGCAAACATCACCTTGTTGAGCGCACGGAGTACTCTGCGTGCATGTTTGCAGCAAGGCATACATAGTTGTCTACATATGCATGGGTGTTCAAACCCCAGACAGGAACAATTGAATTATAGAATAGTTTGGATTGGAAGGGACCTTAAAGATCATCTAGTACCAACCGCCCTGCCATGGGCAGGGACACCTCTCACCAGATCAGGCTGCCCAAGGCCCTATCCAGCTTGGCCTTGAATACGTCTGGGGACGGGGCATCCACAGCTTCCCCTGGCAGCCTGTTCCAGTGTCTCACCACTCTCATGGTGAAGAAATTCTTCCTAATATCAAGTCTAAATCTGCCCCTTTCCAGTTTATGCCCATCCCCCCTTGTCCTATAACCACAAGCCTCTATGAATAGTCCCTCTCCAGCTTTCTTGTAGGCTCCGTTCAGGTACTGGAATGTTGCTATAAGATCTCCTCAGAGCCTTCTCTCCAGGCTGAACAAGCCCAACTCTCTCAGCCTGTCCTCATAGGGAAGGTGCTCCAGCCCTCAGATAATCTTTGTAGCCCTCCTCTGGACCTGTTCCAACAGCTCCATATCCTTCTTATGTTGAGGATTCCAGAATCGGACACAATACTCCAGATGAGGTCTCACAAGAGAGGAATAGAGGGGCAGAATCACCTCCCTTAACCTGCTGGCCATGCTTCTTTTGATGCAGCCCAGGACACGGTTGCCCTTCTGGGCTGTGAGCGCACACTGCTGGCTCATGTTGAGCTTCTCATGGCCCAGCACCCCCAAGTCCTTCTCTGTAGGGCTGCTCTCAAACACATCATCCCCCATCCTGTGTTGAAATTGGGGACTGCCCTGACCCAGGTGCAGGGCCTTGCACTTGGCCTTGTTGAACCTCATGAGGTTCTCACAGGCCCACTTCCCCAGCCTGTCCAGGTCCCTCTGGATTACATCCCATCCTTCCGATGTGGCAATAACATCACTCAACTTGGTGTCATCTGCAAACTTGCTAAGGATGCATTCGATCTCACTGTCAATATCATTGATGAAGATATTAAACAGCACCGGTCCCAGTACGGACCTCTGAGGGACACCACTTGTCACGGATCTCCATCTGGTCTTTGAGCCATTGACCACTACTATACGAATACAACTCTTCAAACAGTTTCTTATCCACCATACTGTCTACCCATCAAATCTATATCTCTCCAATTTAGAGAGAAGGATTTGTGGGGGACCATGTCAAAGGCTTTACAGAAGTCCAGATAGACCACCTCTGTTGGTTTTCCTGTGTCCACTGCTGCAGTTACCCCTTCATAGAAAGCCACTAAGTTGGTCATACAGGATCTGCCCCTGGTGGAGCCGTGCTGGCTGCCATTAATCACCTCTATGTCCTCCATGTGGTTTAACATGTCTTCTAGGAGGATCTGTTCCACAATCTTCCAGACACAGAGGTGAGGCTGACAGGTCGGTAGTTCTCAGGGTTGTCTTTTCTGCCCTTTTTAAAAATGGGCACAATGTTACCCTTCTTCCAGTCACCAGGGACTTCTCCTGATTGCCATGACTATTGAAATATCATGGAGAGTGGCTTGGCAATCATGTCTGCCAATTCCCTCAGGGCTTGGATGTATCTCATCAGGTCCCATAGAATTACATATGTTCAGATTCCTCAGGTGGTCACGAACCTGATCCTCCTCTATAGTGGGAGGGGATTTATGCCTCTGGTCACCATCTTGCCGTCCCATGATGTAGGAGGGGTGAGGAGAGTGGTTATCTGTGAAGACTGAGGCAAAAAAGTTGTTGAGTACCTCAGCCTTCTCCTCATCTGTTCATACAAGGTCACCATTTCCAACCATCGGTGGGGTAACATTCTCTTTGACCTTCCTCTTTTGGTTGACATACCTGTAGAAGCCCTTCTTGTTAGTCTTTACTTCCCTTGCCAAGCTCAGCTCCAGCTGCACGTTGGCTTTCCTTACACAACTGGGCAGCGTTCCTATACACGTCCCAGGTTACTCGTCTCTGCTTGCACTGCTTGAACTGCCTGTGCAGTTCCCTCTTCTTCTTTAGTTTAACCAGCAGGTCTTGACTCAGCCACGGCCGATCTCTTCCCTTCCCTGCCTGATTTTCTACATACGGGGACTGAGTACTCTTGCGCTTTATGGAAAGCATGTTTGAATATTTTCTAGCTCTGTTCTGCTTCCTTGTCTCGGAGGACCACGTCCCAGGGGATCCTACCATATAATCACTTGAAGTGCTCGAAGTCTGCTTTCCTGAAATTTAGTGTCCTGACTATACTCCTCACCTGTCTCTTATCCCTCTGGACCTTGAAATCCACCCATACATGATCACTGTAGCCCAGGCTGCCTCCCATCATAATATCACTGATGAGTTCGCTTATATTGGTGACCATAAGGTCCAGTATTGCAACTCCTCAGATGGGGGTCTGTATCAGCTGGACTAAGAAGTTATCCTCAATGCACTCCAGGAATCTCCTGGATTGCCTACAGCTTGCTGTGCTACTTCTCCAGCACATGTCAGGGTGGTTGAAGTCCCCAAGTAGGATGAGAGCTTGCAAGCGCGAAGCCTCCTGTAGCTGGAGGAAGAAGACTTCATCAGTTGGTTTTCTTTGATCGTGTGGCCTGTAGTATACACCAACTACAAGGTTCCTGTTGGTGTCTCTGTCTTTAATTCTGACCCACAAGCTCTCAGCCTGTTTATTGCTACTCTTCAATGACAGCTCTTCACATTCTATCCCTTTCCTGCGATAGATGGCAACACCTCCACCCCTCCTTCCTGGTCTATCCCTTCTGAACAGCATTTAGCCCCTGACAGCCACACTCCAGTCATGGGACTCGTCCCGCCACGTTTCTGTGATGGCAACTAGATCACAGCTTTCTAGTAGCACAGTAGCTTCCAGCTCCTCCTTGTTACCCAAGCTTCTTGCGTTAGGGTAAAGGTACTTCAGCTGCGCTGCCGGTTGCATCACCTTCCCAGTGGACCAATTGCTTTACTTGCTCACTCTCCTTCATTCATCTTCCACAAAATCTGTTTCTTCGCTAATCTTACACACCCTATATTAGACCTCATAAATGCTCCATAACTTTTACAAAACTAACAGATCATCAGGCACTTGAAATCAAAGTGCTTTTTCTTTCCAATTGGCTACACAGTGCAGTCATAGAGTATGAGTACTGTAAAGCTTCTAATGGGCTAATGGAAGAGAGAAAGGAGCAGCAAGAATACACACTAAAAATGCACTGCATGCAACAAAACTACACCTTAGTCCAGTGCTGCGAGGGGTAAAATACTGCGCCTTTCAGCTGATGATCTGAAATCCCATTATCACTGAGCCGTAAACTGAATTATTGGTGACGTACAGGCTGGATTATTCTATCTACTTTTTGTACTGTATATGCAAAAGTTGACAGTTAATTATGTTGTCCCACAGTAGATCAAGTTTTACAACTGCAACAAAAGATTAAAATGGGCTTATATTGAGCATGTTCAGAGGATAAACTGCGCTGTATTATAGGAGGGAATGGCAGTCAGCTGCGTTGCCATCTGGGAGAGGAGCATTGAAGTGCTATTAATATTTAAGCCTTTTAGATTTTCTTTGAGTTTGTGGCGTTCCTGAAAAACTGATTTTAACCTTGTAGTAAATTTTAGTTTCAAAGGATGTTACATAGTATCACAGCAGCTGTTAATATGGGCAGAGTTATATCTCATTTGCTTTTAAGGTATCTTCTTCAAACACTAGTATAGGGAGAGTAACATATCAGATTTATTGCCAAACAAACAAGCTAATCTACTCTCTTACATAAACATTCTCTACTTAACACAGAAGAGGACAGTGGAGATTCTTCTCTATCTCAACAGAGCTTATCCATATTTATTGCAGCTAATATTTTGATTCGATGTGGTAATCACTTAAATATCCTAATTGGGTAATTCAATTATTACATTCACTGCTAATGTGCTAATTGTTTTATTTCTGGGAAAGTTGTAAAAAATGCTACTCAATATTGATTTGTTTATCTTTTGCACCATTTATTTTTATTAAAATATGGCTTGGTTTAATTCTATATTTCAGAAAATCATTATCATACGTAAGCACATTAGTGAAGAAGGGCAGGGACAGAGTGAAAAAGGGAGAAGGAACCATTATACAGCAAAGATACGAATACAAGGTAGAAATGTAGAGTTTAAATGAATTTATTGTGCAGTCAAAACATGTTTTTCTGCATTTCATTCATCTAGTTTCCTTGCAATAAAATGCAAAAATAAGCCAATCAGTGCAGACTCTCCAGGGTTTTACTGTCCTGGTTTCTGGTCAACAAGGCCCAATTGCCTCTTTCCTTTCTTGAAAGCATCATCCCTTTGTAAAGGCTGGTATAGCTGTACCTAATTGCTGAGAGTGTCTTTCTGCACAGCCCTGAGCTATAGCAAGAATTAGCTCCCTAGAGCGAGGATGCTTTCCTTTGGGGGAAAGCAGGGGAGGAACTGCTTCTCATCAAGATGACACTGGCTGAAGATACAGAAACTTCTAAATCCCATCTGGGAACAGCTCCCTCCATTACTGGCAGAAAATTCACATAACACTGTTTCATCAGCTTGTTTGCTATCTTTTTGCTACACTAATTATTGTGAGGGCTGTGTTAGCTACTCCATAGGCCAGTGCTGACACTTTTAGCAGTCAAAAGCAAATAAATGCTGCAGTTACATTTTGGTCTGCTAGCTTATTCCTATTGAAGTTACAGAAAGAATATTTATGCTTACGCTTAAAATTGAGTCCATGCTGAATGTAGGTCAGTACTATTTTCCACCTTTTGCATTTACTGGGGCAAACCTGGGAGTTTTTCCGAGTCTCTTCAGTTGTGGCTAATGCTGGAAATTTTATCTAAATATTCAGCTTATGGTGTTTGCAGAAGGTTCTCATAGATCGGATGTTTCTGTAAGTGGCTTTCTCTTGGTTGATAGCTACTAGCAACTATCGATATAGTTAACAAAGAGCTCATTCTTTACTCTTTCTGATATGAGGCTGAAAAAGCATCTTCTGACTTCCATCATTTCTCTGTGTTTTGTTACAACACAACCTAGACTTTATGTATACTTAATTTATAAGGAAGTCAAATCTTTGGGGTTTGAACTCACCTTTTAGTCATGGAAATAAGGAAGGAATTTTAATTAACTGAAACCACAGATAAGACTAAAGAATCAAGTAAAGCATTTGGAAGGGTCAGCTGCATAAACACAAGATTTGAATATCCAAATAACACTGAATGGTCTTCTCAAACACTCTCTTAAAGAGGTTACCAAAGTGGGGAAAAATTGCCTTCTTTAATGGGAAGTTATATTTGGCAATTTTATTAGTCATTGGTTAAATTAGAGTAGTGTTTGAAGTGTGCTACCTGTTTTCTCATCCTGTGGCATAGCTGATGCATCCTTTTACATGACCTTAAAGAAGCCTCATTGACCTCCTTGCTGGAGGTGGACTTTCTATGTCATCTCTGAATCTCTGAAATCCTAAGTTTTGTGGTCTTTTTAAGGGGCATTGACTTCATGTTCTATAGGAGATGCGTCTTCCCTCTTGGAAGTCCTTTTCAGTATTAAAATGTAGTGTTGGATTTTCCTAGAGATTGAGGAGTGTTTAGGTGAGAAGTTTTCAGGATAAAATAAATGGTAGTCTGTCTTCATCACTACATCAAGCACACTTATATCCATTGTGGTTTGTGGTTTTTTTTTTTGGGGGGGTTTTTTTTTTGGGGTTTTTTTTTTTGTATCATTGTGCTTTTTAATGCAGTATGCAGTTTCTAAATCCTCAGTTGAAAGGATTTGGGTAAGGAAGCAAAAAAGTTTACTCCTAAGGTTATGGAATCTCCTTGTAAACCTGGCTTGGACTTTTAACAAGACTGGAAACCTGTGAAAAGGATATTGTTAGTTCAGAGTGTTTCAGAGGAAGGTAGGTGCTAATAAGCCTTCTGTGTATTTTACAGAACCACCTATCTGGCCCCTCCTTCCTGCACTGCGTTGTAATGAAATGTTGCTTCCATAGCAGCAGTCCTCCAAATTTATTTCCATTCCAGGCTATATACTTTATAAGTGTTACCTATTTCTAATGTGAGGTTTTCACAGTATGCAAAGCTTATATCCACAGTAGTCATCTGTCACTTGAAAGAAGGCTTTAATTAACAGAACCCTAATTTTAATGAGGTACTGAGCCATGATCTTGTAAATTCTGTGGTACAGAGAATCACTTAGTTCAGGTTCACTTGTAACAATCCTCAACAGTGTGATGCCTTTTATGACACTGTTTAACAGATTTTGATGCTAATCTAGGAGCCCTTTTTGGTGTAAGAGTGTTCTTTTCCTGGTAAGCAAATTTTGAATTAATTGAGTTATGTTTTTCAAGCAGTGATACTGTTGCTTGATTTCTGAACAAAAACTTCTGGTATGTCTGAACTATTCACCCTGTGTCCACGGTGGGACTCCAAGGGGATTCACTGCTTTTAAATTCTTTCCAAAAGCATCTTTGATGCAACACCTAGGCCAGTCAAATTCCATTATTTTCACAGAAACCACTCATGTTTAACGACTGCAGCAAAATAAATGGGTTATGCCACTTTTCAAACCTCCTCCTCTTGCAGCTGCAGGAATGTGTGCTGGGTAGGAAGAAAGGGCAGTTCTCAGCAGTGTGTTTAATACCCTGGTTGGGATCCACTGGTTTAAACATGCTGGGCTTGACATGAGAGCAGAGGGTGGGAAGTGAGGCAGGGAGAGTTTAATGCCAGCTTTCTGTACCCTTGTGTCTGAGCCAGCCGGTCACCAGTCCTTGTCTGATGGCAAGTGACAGCGGCACATTGAGCTGCTTTAACTGTGACAAGCTCTCCCTACTCCCAAGGGGCAATTCTGGCAGTGCCAGATTTGCTGGGGATAAATAGACATATCCACAAGAGCCCTTTCCCTGAAAATGCTGCATTGGGTGAAGATGGTGGCTTTGCAGCACCAACTAAATGTTCACTTTGTGGGAGTGATGGCCCTAGGGCAGCAGCCAGCTGCCTTCTTAGCTCGTTCCCAGAGACCTTGCTGTACAAAGCCACATACTTGAATGTAAAAGTCAATCCCTACATTACTACTTTTTTTTTTTTCCTTTAACTATTGTCACTTAGAAGAAGCTATTCAGGTTGTTGTGAATGCTATTTTAAAGGGGCTATTGGAAAGGCAAGGCTCCCTCACGTAACCGAGAGCCAGAAACGTTGAAATAGTCCCCTGCGTTTTCATTGTCTTGTCATCCATGTTGTGATGAGAATGTAGTTAGACTTTCTAGTATCTGTGGTTTGAACCAGGAATAAATGTAATTGCACCTGACTTGTTCATCAGCTGGTAATTGAAAACATCAGGAATGGTTTCTATTTTAGTTTCAAGCTCCAACAGTTTAGTTTGTGTGCTTTTTTTCAGAAGTTAGCAGAAGTGAATGTGTGCTTACTCTGACAGTCCCATTTCAAGGGATGTTATTAGGAACTTATTTTTGCAAGTATCAGTGTGTGGTGTTCTTGGACCTGAATCACTGTTGAACACTTACAACTACGCAACTAGTTTTCACGATCTGTTGTCCTGTAAAGTAATAAATGGCCCAAATTTTTGACACACTAATTAAAATTCCATTTCTCATGAATTCCTTAATCGAGAGCAAGTCATTATGTGCTTTGTTGATTCTTAAGTGCAAAGATAATTGCAATGGGCAGCATGAAAGTCGTTTGATTATTGCCTGTCAACTCTTGTGAATTCTAATAGGTCTAATTGCATAGCATCAATTCATCATCTCAGCATCACTTCATTTTATTATTAGCTCTCTGAATTGTAATGTGCTCATAAAGAAGTGTAGTAGTATATCAGGGCTGACATGGTACCTGGCCTACTGCAATTTTCCTTCCTTACGTAACATTACTATTGAAATTAGAAATTTATTATATGGTACTCCTTTCCAGAGACTAGTTTAAAAATTTGTCTTCTTGAAGAAAGGGATACTGTCTTCCTCTGAATTTGCATTTGTAATTTTTTTGCTAAATGATGGTCCTGTTTTTTACTTTTCAAAGTCGTTCCCATAAATCCTGACCATAATGTATTGGCTGGAAAATATCTATCAAAAGCTTTATGACAGGGTCCCTTGTTATTGCTGAACATTACAGAGTCTTCATTATCTAAATAATGAGGTGAAGTTCCCAACAAAAACTTTATTGGTTGAGAAGCAGAAGAAAAGGAAAATTTAGATATGTTAAAATTGCTTTCTGAGGGAAATCAGATAGGAGAATTGGTTTTGTTTGAGTATCCTTTTTTGCTTTTCCTTTTTTCCCCCAAAAGCAAGAGTATCAGTTTAGAAAAATATGTCTTGAAAGTAGCTGAAGATAACTACAGAGGAAACCACGATCTTTTAACTAAAGTTTACAAGATTGTGGATTAGTAATTTTTGATAGATTTTACCGCAAATGTTCAGAGAAATCCTAGCTTTGCAGAAAGATGAAATTTCTATAAACCAAACTATCACAAATATTTATAATATAAATTTTAACACCGTCAGTACAAACATGGAATAAATTACTTATTTCTGAAAAGTTCCCCTTGAGTTTTCTCAAACAGAAAGATACTTCTGAACTTACACTAAAGCTTTGCTTCTTTCTAAAATTTTGTGAGTGTTTTAAAACTGCCATCCTAGATTTCTCATCCTTCACATCTTCCATCTGTTGCTGCAGCCCTGGTATCATCTACAGATTTCTCAAAGCACTAATAGCCACTGGTGCAAAATTATCTTCTGAGTCATTCCACAGCCCAGACATGTTTACGCACTTTACCATGGAAATGGCACTAGTGAGGCAGTTAAATCCAACTTTTCCAATGCATTGTTTTGAGACATGAGAACTGCATTGAAAACATTCGTATGCATAAAGTCAGGATGTTTACCATGATCAATATCTGGCATTTGGCTTACCTTGAATAAAAATTGGCAGCAGTTTCACAAAAAAACGTACGAAAGGACGTGTCTGTTTTGTTTTCTCTACTAGTGCAGCTTTGCCTAATATGTTTTTGCTTCCTTGATTGTATACTGCTCCTCTGGCAAGGTCAGCCAGATAGTTTGCTGCTTCATGTGCTCGATTTCTGGCTTTTTGTAAACAATAAGAGCTGACATAATTCTTAAAGCAATTGCTTTCACTGTGAAAATATCAGTATGTCTTTCCGACAACCCACACAAGGGGAGACGGCACTGTGCAGTACGACTTTGTACACAGACTTCTAAAAATTCCACCTAATCCTCAGGCTGGTGTTAAAGTGGATAATGTGAGTTTGCAGACATTTCTCTTTTTCCCGGGGAAATGATGCATTTGCATTGGGCACTGCGGGTGGCAAAATAACCATTTTGCTTCAATAACAAGTGCAATAAAATTTATAAATATTTTTCTCAATATGGTTTCTTAGAAACTGAGCAGTTCCCCTCAGCCAGGCACAGCTTTACATTTGGGAATGGTGTGTTGTTCTGGCACTTATCACCCCTGCAAGCCTTACCATTGCTACAATGGGTTTTTTTCAAAGGCATTTTTGTGTTTACAAATTTTTGGGACCATTTCTAGCCTCACTCTTTCTGGTTCCCAATTGCTAAACCACGATAGTGTATTTAAGAGACTTGAGTTTGAAACTCCTCACTTTTGATTATCATGAAAAGCTCCTGACATGCTAGTAGGAAGCTATGTTACTTAGAGTCTAAGTTGACTGGATGTACCTCTGTGTTTTTTCTGCAGCAAGGTTATCTCAAGATTGTCCTTCAGCAGGTCTTTTAGATCATTATGTGACTTTCCAGAAGGTTCTTAGAATACAATTTTTTAATAGAGCTGAACAAGGTATGACACCAGTGTTTTTCCAAGGGCTTTTCCTGGTGATGTTTGACAAGCAGAACATTAGCAGTGCAGTAAGCCTCTACAAGTTGCCAACAGTTTACTTTGGAAAAAAAGGAAAAATACTTCCCCCGCTTCTTGGTTTGGTATGCTTGCTCCTGCTGCAAATCCAACTGTTTACAACTTTCACTGATGCAAAACACTCAATATGTTTGTCAAAACTTGTTTTTCACTTGAATCCACACTAGCATTACATATTGTACAAAATACCATACCACGGTTTTCATTAAATGCCCTCCTTGAATGTTTTTCATTTCTCTGCTTAGCTTTTGTATCTGCCAGTGCTTTTGAGCACATTTGCTGGAGCCTCTTTGCTCCTTTCCGCTTCGGTGGTGCTTACCCACGTCATTGCCATGAGCAAAGCTATGACGTAAGCGCGTAGCTCCTGTCCTACAGCAGGCTGGTAGCCTAGCTCAGCTGGTCACAGCCCGTGAGAGGGTGTATCTGCCTTAATGTGAAATACAGTATCTGCTGAGTTATGTTGTGACAGTACATGGAGTAAAGATGTGTAGTGTTTTCTCGTCAGCATACTGTTTGCGTTCTGCTGTTCCTCTCCTCTGGTGCACGTATCTCTGCCTGCTGGAAGAGAGTAGAGATCAGAAGATTTCCATGCAATATTTCTGTGGTATCTGTGAAAGCTCAGTTCTGCTGAGGTTCCTGAGAGAGAAACTGATGAATGCAGGACCAGTGCTGCCGAGGGAGTGCCACGTTCAGATGCAGCTGTATCAGCCAGAACAACTATTGGTTGCTGCAAGGTGCATCCTGCTGCCCCATCTGTGGGGTACTGCCTGCAGTGAAAGTTGTAAGCTTGGGTTCAGGGCTAAGAAGCCCCAAGACAGAGCAAGACGTAGCTGGGAAGTCATGAGCCGTGTCCTGTTTGCACTGGGCAAAGGCTTGGGTCGACTGAGCGTATGCGGAACAGAGTGCTTTTAGGGCAACCCGACCTTGACTGTATACTTGCTCACCTGGGCAAGGGATTTGCTTTCATCTTGATTCAAGCTGTATGTTTACTCATTTCTGCTACAATAGTTGTGGAGTTTATCAATAATATAAATTAGTCTGTTTGCTCATTTTGTTTGAAGCCTTTGGAGAAGCAATAGCTGTTTATTAATAAAGCATGCAAGTAGCAAGGTTGAAGCATGGAAGCTCTGCTCTAAATCTTTTTTTCTTTACTCTGCTTCTACAGTATAGTGTAGTCAGTGTAAAGTGTCTTTCCATTTCCCCTCTCCCCTTAGGTTCAGGCTTGCTTGTGCCTCCGTCATTTACTGGTTTTGCTTTGAAAATGGGTTTCAGAGCCGTGCATTCTAAGTGGTCATGTTTGTTTTGTTGCCAGATGATGAAACTATCTTCAAAACTAGAGAGCATCTCTCGGGGAGAGACTGGAAGAAAATGGTCAAAACAATTTATCATGGATGCCCAGTATGCACTACGTTCCCACAAGCTGGTATCTGGAATATGTTGATATCTGGAAGGTGCTTTAGCAAGGTTTCAGCCACCTAAAATTAAAATAAAATTCATGATAGAAAGTGAGATTCCTCTTCTAGGCATGAAGTCTCATGTTACGGTTCAAAGAGCTGTCCAGTTATTTTGCTTATCACACTTGCACGAAGCAATTAAAGTGGCATTGCCAACTTGAAATCTAGTCCAGCTTTTGAAAATGACTTGAACTTCCTTTTGTGCGCTGCATGTGTCCCTGTTTCCGCTGATTGTGTTTGTGTGATTTTGAGAGAGATATGGTGGTAATAAATTAGATTTTTTTCCTCTATATATTGTTTTGTGATGGGCTCATAGGTGCAGCAGGGGAAACCATCACTAAAGGAACTGACTGCAGACAAACGTTGAAATGCTGAAAATTTTTAAAGTACAGAAGAGAAATGCTTGCTTTCAATGAAGTGAATTGGAGAGGATATCTAGATTTTTTTCTTGTTACAATAAAAAAATAGGAAAATATATATTTGTTTTCAGTTGGGCTTGAATAAAGTTGAAGTGGTAGAGGTGCTCTCCTCTGTGGTGGAGACAGTGTGCTGTCATTTTACTTTGCCAGTGTTTGGATCCTTTTTATCTGTAAGCAATGATCTCACTGATTTCAATGGGACTGCTGTCAGGCTTGAAAGCGCTTTGTAAGTTCAGAGCTATAAGCACTGTATTTATTGCTTATGAGGAAAATTCAGTATCCTCTTTCAATTTTTTTAAATTGGGAACATGTATTTTAGAAGATATTTAATGGTTTTGGTTTTGTCATTTCTGACTTTTTCCTCCCTCTGCATCCAATCTGTTTTGCAAGATGGTAAATGGTACCAACAGGCTGCATGTGTATCTTGCATCTGTATTCCAAGAGTGGTGTGTTTGTAGCAAGGGAAATACTAAACTTTCCTCCCATGGTTTCCTAAGTTTTGAGTGTTCAAATTTAGAAGTTAATCAGGCTAAATTAGTTACCATTGGTTCTTTTAGGACACATAGCCTGTAGTTTTATCACCTTTTTCTTAAAGATGATGTGTAAAATTCTTAGGAAGGCATGTGTTTTCTACTGTGAAGATTACGTAGACTACAGAAGTGTCAAATAAAGAGACGTGCTCCAATTTTTGGAGGTGGAATAAGTTTGTTTATTAATAAGAAAATATGTAGAAAAAGTAAATGAAAACTGAGCGTAGTAACTTTTTATAATGTGGTACCATCAAGGAATAGATGCACAACACTGAACCTATGAATGTAATAATTTTCAGTAAAACTTTAAATCGTATTTTATTGCCACTTTAAGAAGCCCATAAGTCTTCCTACTAAGGAACCAATTATTTCAGTCTGATTTTTAAAAATCTTCTTATGTGAAGTGATGTGATTAAAATATTTGTATCTCTTCATTAGGCAGACACAACTGGTACTGGCAGCTTCCTCTCCATGCACCTGAGGTTATTCTGCGGCTCATGATTAAGGATTGTTTAGTTTGGTATTCTGAAAACTTCTTGCTATAATCACCAGTCCTTTTATATGAAGATAATGTTTTTTAAATTCCTTTATTTCAGCATTCCTGTAAAGATTTCATCCAAATAATGAAAGAAATGTCACTGATGTTATTAAACCAGATTTTTTCATAGGAAAAAATATTAAAATAGGAAATTAAGGGCTTTTCTTACAGCTTGTTGTTAAATTATTAGATCACTCTGTAGCACTGTTTGGTACTCGGAGGAAAGTAGAAGGATTTCAGTTTTGAGTGTTGGTCTTCTCTAGATAAAATCAGTCTGGTACTGAGTTTTGTTGTGAGGCTGAGTGGGATTTTTTTTTTTGTCTGTGTGTTTGTTTTTTTCTGCACCACCTCCACCTCGCCGCTGATGCCGGGCATATTTGTGCTTTAACTCTGTAATACGCCAGCAGAGGTGACTAAATCAGCTTTAGTGGAACAGACCTGGACACTGAATACAACCCAAGTGTGTGTGGCAAGGGCCTGCCCTTTGAGAAACTGAGAACTTTAGCTTATTTCAGATTTCTATGCCCCTGTAATTAATCCAATTTCAAAGAAAAAACTGTGGCTAACTTAAACTCCAACATATTTGAAATATTTTTTTGCATAGTTTATGGTTTGACTTGTTTTGCACATTTTTAAGGGTAATATTTGCAAGCTTCTCTTTTGAATGAAGTATCAAGAATGGTTAAATATATCTTGAATTTCTGTGGCTGGTGTTATATTCTTCGCCATGCTGTGTATTTTGTTTTGAAGTTTTTGTAGACTGGCAGGCTGAAACTCTCTTAGTGTCTTGAGAATAAGCACTCTCAATGTAAGGACAAACAAGTTTATTTTTGAGTGCTGAAAATCTGAGTGGCTGAATTATTAGACAAATAGAAAAGAAACTCACTCCCAAACATCTTTTGCTGTTCAATACAGAATTAAAAACAGGATCTTTGTGTCTTATACTTCCCTGCATGTAGCAAACATACACCAAAAAGCAGATTAAGGCATTTTTGTCTGCAGCCTTGTCCACTTGCAAAGTACAATAGTTGGAGAAAGGTGGAGAGCATTACTTGGGTCAAGGAGGTCACTGGGTACATGTTTCCTGAGCCACTCAATGAGGATGGTGCTTGGCAGAGCTCCTCTACTGCTACAGCAAGACAAGGTTTGCTGTTGTGTAATGAGCACAAATCTGCTTCGGGCAATGTAATTTTTATTTTTTCTGTTCTGTTTTCCTAGGTATATTAAGATCTTTATTTGGGTAGATGATTTGTAGCGGGGAGCTAGGATAACATTTGAGTGTTTCTGCTGTAACTGCTTCAAATCCAGATTAGAAAAGAAAACAGAAATAGCAAGTCATGGATGTCATAATTTCATGTTAAGTCATGTCACGTTCATTTCACGTGCATTCATATCACATCACGTTATGAATATCCCAAATGGAGCTGCTGCCTACAAGTTTTACTTGTAGGCAATTATTTCCATCAAAGTTGTGAGGCCGTCTGTCTAGTCGCTGCTTTGACATCTGTCATCGAAATACAAATTGCTTTGTAAAACCTATTACTTTGGGATATGGTATAGTGTCTCTTAATTGCACCACTTGCTTCTCCTGCCTGAACAGAGCCTACTTTTGTTTCAGACGTTAATGGTGGGGCCCTGATGGCAGAGTGATGCTGTAAGTTCATTGATGGGAGGGGAACAACTCTGGGATTACACAGACATACTCGGGCCTTGTATTTTATGATGGGCATGAGTGCCAAAAAGGCTTGGGTTTTGACTTGTGTGACTTAATTCTCTGGCCGGCTTTTAAGGCGGTGGTATAACCATTGGAAACAAGCTCTCTGTGTTTTGTAGCTTCCCACAGATGCCAAGCAATTGCTCTCTGCTAAATGCTGGCTATTGAGTGCAGACTCCTGTGTCTCCCTGAAGGATCTCTCAGGCTCAGCAAATCCTTCGTCTCTCCCTTTGGGAATATTGTTTTCTGACTGTCTCCGTTTTCTCGTACTTTAAATATATACCGAACCCACAAAGAGGGATGCTGGTTAATCATTTACAATAAACAAATTCTTTTTCTTTTCTTGGGCAGACAATGCCATTGATGTGAAAAATGTCTTAAGTATTTTACACGAATGACTTGTAAATATCATAGCTTTTGCAGTTAATGAAACATTCTTTGGTTCATCCAAATCAGCTCTTTAATCATTAGAGTCAGCTATAAAAGCTACAGACTTCAGATTGAGCAGTGCTTATAGTTTCAAGCCTAAAAATCTGAGATTGTCTCTTTAACTGCTGGTAAATGCAATATAACTCTATAAAGCAAATAAACACTTCACAACTAAGGAGCTGTGTCATATGTAGTCAAGTTTAGCTTTGTGTAGTCTATGAAACGTGTTGTCTTGCATTTAGAATGTTCTACTCAGCTAATCTAGTTTTGGATACACATATTAGTAAATAACTTAAATTAGGCTGTGGTCCTGGGGGATTCATTTAAGTTGAACTTAAATTAACAGTTGTTTGTTACACGCTGAAAATGCACATTTTATGTGCAAGTGCATGTAGCTAGAAATAGAAAATGAACAAGCTGAGCACATTTATATACCAAAGCATTAAGCTATGTGCATTCCTTAAGAACAGGGATATTCAGTACGTATGAATATATGGATGTAATTCCATTTCACATCAATTGAACCTCAACTACTCCTTTTCAGCACCAGTATGATGGGTGTTTATTGTGTAAATCAACTGATAAAATTTGTAAATGGTGCCCTAAATCCTCTGAGTTTTTGTCAGTTTTTTTTAATTCAGTGGTGTGCACACAGCGCAGTAGCTTCCTTCTTAAAATTCATATGATTCTTGCTGTGATTGACAGGGTACAGCTTCATTATGCAGTTTGCTAGATGGGCCGATTATGGCTATGAATGCGTGAATGGGATAAAGGAGAGAAATGTGTAATTGATTCTAGCCGTGGTTGGCTGGTTCATTAATGGTGTGCATGTGCCGCACTTGCATCTGTCAGGGAAGACTTATTTGTACTTTTAAAGTTGTTTTAGAAAAAAAAAAACAAAACATTACGACAGCATTTTTGCCATCTAGTGTCACTTAAAAAAACCCCAAAAAACCAAACAAGGGAAGAGTGAACTTTATCAGTCCTCCAGGCTGGTGTTTCAGGCACAGTCAATTCTCTTCCTCCTTTTGCAACTGGGAATTGTGTTTTGTCTTTGCCCATGCTGCTCTGTCCTTTCTCTGTAGAAGTGTGCATAAAAACTCGTGACAAACAGCACGTTAAGTTCTATGGACTAACTTCTTTACTGAAAAGGCCAGAGAAAACCAGCCTCTCCGCCCTTTTTACATACGGAACAGATGTAGTTTCATTTTTGACTGGCCTACATGGAGATTTGAGGGGAAAGTTGGTGTGCTTTGGAAATGTTGATTAAACATGCAATTTATAATTATTTTCATTGGTGGCTAAGTGGTGACAAGGTTGATGTAAATGCTCAAGCAACTGTTATACCTCTTGATTAGTTTGGGGCTTGCATAAGATTCAGTTGTCTGCTTTTGTCTTAGCACTGCAGGGAAAAATACAAAAGCACTGAATGAAAACAGGCAGACTGAGCACACACAAATCAGCGTGTGATGTCATGGGCCTTGCTTTGGCTGCCAGAATTTCTAACCAAACACCTGAAAGTCAAATGACCAAAAAAAGAGCAATAGATCCTAATAGCTCTTCTTGGATCAACCATCAGTTGCAATGCAAATCTTAGAAAAGCCAGTGTAAAAATCAAATGTTGCTTCAGCCCTAAAGCAGTTCCAGAACATGGTTGTACAGCATAGATCTGTGCTAACGGTTTCTTTTGACTGCCTCTTCCTTCTTTATGGGAGCATTTCTGTAGGAAAATATATTACCTTCCTTTATATAAAAAAAATCAGTTTAAAGCTACGCAGCTTTATTAGCATTAAAAGTAGTTTGATCCATTGCTGTGGCCCAAGTCCCAGAAGAGAACGTACTTTCTCGAGGGCTCTCCACCTCTGTGTACTATTAAAAATGTAAGCAAACACCTCTACTCTGTGTACACAGAGAAATTGATTTACAGACATGTGGATTGCAGCTTTCTTATTAATGAAGTTTCTTATCAATGTACTTGGCTGGAAGACTGACCATAGAAAATGAGAAGCTTCAAAGCAGTGCTGGCAGCTTCATTTGACATGAACATTGAAACAGTACAAAAGAGAGCTTGACTGTTCCCAGTTAGTCTGTTTACTTGGTTTTAAAGAACAAACCCCTCACTTTAGAGGACACTTTGAGGAAATGTCCATATCCCTTGTTTCTGTTTGACCTCATTAAGAAATGCTCAGACAGTGAAGGGGGTGCAGGAGCTCCAAGAAGGACCAGGACCTGTTTAGTAGCAGGGAACTGTACCAGTCTTTTCCAGCGAAACTAAATCTTTTTGGAGTTTTTCTCCATTTCCCCCAGTTTAAAAAAAATCTTTAGGTGATGATACCACTTCTGTTTCATGCTGTTGAACCTCTGCATGTGCAGTGTGTCTTCAGCCAGTTGTTATGCTTGTCCAGATGGCCAGTGCTCCTGTCTGTGTCATTATCTACAATTGGTTTGCCTTTCTTGCCATGAAAGTCATCCCTGCATGTGTCCTGCCATGATATTTTACTGTGATTGAAGTCCAGCTTGGAAATTATGTTTGCTTCACAAAGGCCATGTGCTTCTCTAGGATGTATGCTTGTTCTGGCCCCCAGTAAACCAGTATGGAAGGTGAACAAGCAGGACTTGCATGTTTGTATATGTTCTCCCCCAACGGTGCTGGCAATGGCTGGAGAAGAAGGGCAGCAATTATACTCCTTTATTTTCTTGTAGAGAAGCGCCTCTAGACTCCCCCCACTCCAATGCACCCACTCTCCTCTGTTCTCCAGCTCTGTAGCATATAAATTTCTTTGGCTCTGTGCAGCCGAGTCAAGGAGGAACGCATAAGTAGAAAGGAAACTGTATTGTGACAGGCAAGCTGGAAGATTGACAGAGTCTTCATAGATTACATTAAAAATAAATGGCTGTGCTTCAGCCTGTGAAGTCTGATCCTCATATATTAACTACATGGCTCTGGTTTGTTTGCTTTATGCCTGTATAATCTCAAAGGGTTTTATCTACATGCAAACTTTTACATATTGTGGAATAGCTTGAGCAGAATAATGTATAGTGTAGGTAATGTATGGATACACTGATTTTATTGACAATGCACAACAAAAAGGTTACTTCCACCTTCATCTGACTGGGAAGCAGACCAGCACATTATTAGTGCTGCTTTGCTAGTAAAATCTTAGTCTACCATGTGCTTCAGAATAATAACGTGCCCAAGTAAAGCTTTTTTCCCCAATGACACCCTGCAAACAGTTTCAAAAGTTTTATTATTTTATAAACCAATTCATAACCATCTTCAATGTCCTGTCTAAAGCACCAGCTATGATCGGCTTGTAAAAATTAAAACATAAACACTAATAATTGCATTAAAGCTTGTATTTACATGCAGTGCCTTGTGCAGTGATAAAGGGTTGGTAATGAGGCACCATAAAAATGCTAAATCAGGAAGTTCTGAAAAAAAGGTAGCAAGAAAAACATTTCCTATTCATTGAGCTTGAGAATTCTTAAAATTAGTATGTAATAATGGAAAACTAAAGGAATGGAGTTAAACAATTAATGATGCGTGATATGCATCTAAAAATTATATAAAGGGGAGTCTTGCACAGAAAAACACGAGCAAGAATTTGGTACTTGAGCTGTCTCAAGTTGTTTAACTGAACAGAACTGAACTGTCTTGTTGTTTAATAATAAATTAATAATTAAAGCTGTTAGGCTTCAGCTTTTAAGTAGCTGCACCTTGAAATGCAAGTGAACTCAGCTTTAGCAGAAAGAGGGAAATCTTTCAAGATTCTTTCTTTTATTTATCTTTTACACTTTAGTCAGTTTTTTTCAGTCATTCCTTTATTTGCTTGTTGGATGCTGAGTGTTGTGAATTTGAAATGTATCACAATACTTCTGATCTTAGTGTCTATAAATGTAGAATGATCTTAGCTGAGATTAGATGCACTAGTGTATATTCCATCCCCCTCACTCAGTAAGTGTGGCTTGCTTCTTTCAAAAACGAAGTACAAGAAAAACAAACTCAAGAAGTTTTTTCTTTTTTTTTTGAAATTGCCAGTTGGTAAAAGTCAAGTGCCAGTGCTTCCAAACAGAAACCTTCCTAGGAAAATGTCAACCAGAAGAAAACTGCTGTAGTCATGATCTGAAATGATGGTAGTACTTTCACAACCTTATCACTATAAGCAGAACCTCTCTTCTGAATTCCTGAGTGAAGACATTCAGCCTTTTTTCCAATAACCTGCTATCATCCTGCTCATCAGTGATAAAGACTCCACACCTATGTGGTGGTTCAGTTGCCTGAAATGCTGTAGGGAAGGTTTGCTGGAGTCACTGTCTGATAGCTAGGACATTCAGCAGAAATTATCCGATCTGCCATCGTTTTCCCATAACTGAAGAAGATTACTGTGATCAAGAGGGAAAAAGCAGCAGTTAACCTCTTATTTACTTCTCAGTCGGGTGGTTTTCTGTAGCAGTTGGGAAGTTTAGCTGTTGTGGGTTACAGTTCTCCGTCACAGTCAGTTTCTCTGTGGTTTTGGGCACTCGGTTTCTCTGATGTGCTTTTATTTGCTGAATATCAATACTTTCTGGCTAATGTAAAGAGAAAGTTTTGGAAATGTTCAAAACATGCCTCAGAATATGAGCCATCTTTTAAGTAGTAGAGGCCAGGGCTTGACAGATGACGTTTGGACTGAAAAGAAAAATTGACATTGTGCTTTGATATAGGTTGCAGAGAAATAATGAAAGACAGCAGTAATGAATAATGGTGTGAATTCTGCAGCATTTGCAAGTAAATTTAAATATTCAAAAGTGTAACAACAGAGGGTATTGCTTTGAAGCCTGTTCCACATGGGACAGAAGCACAACCTAACCAATGGGTCCAGAGGTATCAGAATTGAAAGCATGGACCTAATACTTTTTTGTGGCAAAGTTGCCCATAATAGTGTCACTCTTTATTGCTGCTACTGTGTATTGTAGGGGGATGATAAGGGAGGGGGAAAAGAGATGCACCTGCCAGTGTAACTCATTCTAGTGTGGTCAAATGTGCTATAGAAGAGTCATATTTGAAAAGTAATTATGCTTCCTTCTAGTAAGGTGGAGGGGATTACAAAAATCACAACACCTTTTGGTTTGTAGATTTATTTTCAATTTTTTTTTTCTTTTTACTTCATTTTTCCTATAGCACTTTAGAGATTTTGATTGCAGCACATGTGATTTTGATGAATTTAGAGGTGGCATACCCAAGATATTCCCTGACTGTACTTGCTGGTTTTGTTCATGAAATTCCTTCAGACAAAATATTTTGGTTTATTGCATGCTGTCTCCATCTGGTCTGATGTGAGAGGAAAGTGCATTCTTTGAATAACTAACACATTCATAGGTCACAACTTTTTTCTCTTAAAACAGCTACTGAGAAAAGTCTTAAACTATTACACAAAAAAGATGACCTGTGCATCCCCATCAGAGTTCTGAGGTTTTGTGAAGTGAACTTTCCCAGTCAAAGAACCTAAAAGGAGTGAGAACAACTAGGGATTTCAAACAGTTGTACAATATTTAAAGTTGTACGGCCCTAAAGATTTAGGATATTTATGAAAACAATTCATCTCTCCTGCATGTGGATTGCAGTACATGTATAACAATCATTTAGTAGTGCAGTTTCCTCTTATTCCATTTCAGCCCAAATACTTCAAAATTTAGTCTTTAATATTTTTCATTTTTATTTCATTATCAAAGATGTATCTTATTATTACTGGAAAACATGTAATAATTTTCTTACAATGTTATTCATACTTTTGTGTCTAGGTACAATATGAGAATAGATTGACCTGAGATAAATAAATAAACTACCTTAGGAACTCTAATTTTTTATTTTTATTATTTTTTCCTGCAGATGTGATCCATACCGTCGGGCCAATCGCAAGAGGCCATCTCACTGATGATCATAAAGAAAACTTGGCAAGTTGCTATAAATCCTCTCTGAAACTGGCAAAAGAAAACAACATTAGATCAATTGTAAGTACTTTAGAAGAACACGTTACTTTTTTCTAATTTGGATATTTGTTTCCTTGCTGTAGAATAATTAGAAAGGTAATAGTAGGGTTCCAGAAGGTTTTCTTACTCTAGATGATGTGAAAAAGCAAGAGATTAAATATTAAAAAGAAAGAGATATGGTTATTTTAAGAGATAATGAAAAATGCCTTTCTATTAGGTGTAAAAAAAAACAAACAAAAAAACAAAACCAAAAAACCAAAACCAAAAAGAGAGAGAACCTAGTAGAAGGGCAGGGAGCTGTTCCCATGCTTTGCTTTTTACACAGTTCTATTTATTGTAAAATACGTAAGAACTCACGAGCTAAGTGGATAACTGCACATGCAATATTGCCTCCTAAATAGCTGAGAAGTGATTAGTTTGTTGCTTATTCTGTCCATTATTGTTTCTTTCTAAAAATAAAGGTATCGGTCAAGTGGCAATGTTTATAGCACCTCCTCACCAAAATACATCATAAGATAGCCTGTTATATCATAGAGTGGTTTGAGTTGGAAGGCACCTTTAAGTTTATCTAGTCCAACCCTTCTGCCATGGACAGGGACACCTTCCGCTGGATCTCAGAAGACTCAGAGCCTAATTCAACCAGGTTTTGAATATTTTCAGGGGTGGGGCTTCTCTTCCACCCTTCTCCACAAGACTGCTCTCAATCCCTTCATCTCCCAGCCTGTATTGATACCAGGGGTTGCCCTGACCCAGGTGCCGGACTTTGCACTTGGGCTTGTTGGACTCATGAGGTTCACATGGTCCCACTTCTTAAGCTTGTACCTCTGGTTGCTGTCCTGTTTCTCAGGTGTGTCAACTGCAGCAGTCATCTTAGTGTCATCTGCAAACTTGCTGAGGGTGCCCTCAATTCCACTAAGTCATTGATGAAGAGAGAGAGAGACGGATGTTGTGGGGATCCATGTCAAAGGACTTATCCATTCAAAGGCTGGATAGGTGGCATCCATAGCTCTTCCTTTTCCACAGATGTAGTCACTCCATCATATGATATATTATTGAATGATAAAGATTCTTTGATTGCTTGAAGTGCGTTGCATTTTTGTACCTCAGAAGGACAGGTTTTCAAAATCCACTGAATAAAGGAGCTGTTCCTGTTCCAGCTCTAGAGCGTTGATTCTGTAGCTCAAACTGTAGCAGCTGAAGTCTTTAGATATCCCTAGGTTTGTTTCCTAAATGTTTAACCAAGAAGGAAGTTATCACGTGGGCATGAATTCATACTTTTGGGGTTATTTCAGCTGGCTGTGTGATTGTATGTATGTTTGGCAACTTAGAATACACCCTTAATCTAAAAAAAACATTAAATTAAGTAATGGTGTAATACTGGGATGAAGTACTCAGTAAGGTAAAGCTATTAACATCAAAAAATCACAAGTGGAAAATAAAGCTTTTTGAGGACAGGAGGAAGACGAGTGTAGGGGCTTTTCAGGTTGAGTTAGTTGTACCCTTCGGAGCAAAAGTTGATGGAAGTTGCTTATTTCTTTCTTTTTTTTGGAGTAAATATGTTCTTTGCCCTTTTTCTGCTGGTGAACTTCTCTCTGTACTTCTCCAAATGGTGTCCAGTGAGCTGTCTCTTTGCCATTTTACAACCACAAAATAGGTGGTACCTATTGTAGTTGATTTTTTTTGTAATTTGATTTCTTGTGGTGTTTGGTGTTTTATTTCTTTTTAATGCTAGGCACATGATTTAGAACTGAAAGAAACCTTGGGGTAAGGGTAGCATGTTTAGAATTCCTCTCTAGAGTGGTTTAAGCACATAAGGATGTTTCTGTCCTGCTGTGATTTGCATTGGAGCCAGTAAGATCTCTGTGCTGTTGCTCCTACGTTCATCCTTGTTCCTGTCTTTAGTCTCTGTGACATTAAAGTTTAGTGAGAATAAAGTTCCTAACAAAGGGATGGGGAAGGAATAACAATACTGAAATGGTGTAAAAAGGAATATTGAAATAAGAAAGTAAAAGCTGCTCTGGGCATTGGTCAATGTGGTAATGCTTGCATCTGTAGGGATTCTGTGATTTTAGGACTTTCTAGGCTGTAGCTTCATATTTAATGTGGAATAATAACAATTGGTCATACTCATGGATTCCATGAAAACTAGTCTGACATTTTAGTAAAAAAAGATAACCATGGGAGTAATCATCCACAGAGTATTTCCTTGCTGGTTAAGAGGTGTTGACTGTGCACCTGTTTGAGATAAAAAATACTCAACACCCAGACTTGCAGAACACAGCTGCACAAGCTGAACAGGAGCCAAGAGCCATTCATTCATACCAGCATTAAGAAGCTTAGCAAGCAATATGGATTTTAAAGTCCACATGACAGATCATGGACTGTTCTGAAAAGCCCTAAGTCCAGTGATTTCAGTGATGCTTTCAGAAGTGAAGGCTACTTGAGAGTCTACCCTAATCAACAAACAAAGCCTGGAGCGAAGTAAAATGTATATTTCATTCAGTTAAGGAGCAATAGATTACTGAGAGTCTGAAGAAAAGAGTGCAGAGGACAAGTGGGCTTTACGAGATCCAGTACAATAGACATAGAGGGAAAGGAAAGAAAATTAATAAAACTACCTATGTACTTCTGAGGCTAGCAGAGACCTAGTAGGGAAAACAGAAGTACTCACATTGACTCAAATAGGCAACATCTGAGCATGGATTGGAGTATGGCAAAAAAAAGTATTTGCAATAGGGAGAAGATAAACATTGCAGGGTGTGGGGTGTGGGGAGAGGTTACCTGTGTAAGAAAAGGGAAGAGAAAATCAGCTGTGCTGATTGATGGCATAGTTTGGTGGTCTTTTACAGAAAGATAAAATGAGCTTGGGAAACCGGAAAAGAGCGAATTTTAAAATAGGGCCTAAATAAAATCAGGAAAAGCAGTATATTTATGGCATATAAACGAATAAATAAAAAATGGTGATAGCAAGCTGTAGTATACTAAAATAATTAAGTGCACCAGAAAGCATCAGAACCCTAGCAGTCATAGCAAATGAGAAGGAAGCAGCATGAATTTTCCTTATCTCCAAAACAGAAAGGACAGCAAGTCTAGGAATCAATGCAAAATGAGGAGAAAAAAACCCTACCACAATTCAATTTTTTTAGAACATGAATTATGTCATAGGAACTAGAATTATTGGAGGCATTATGAATGAAGATTAATGATGAATGGCGATGTATCAAGTTGGACAGAAGCGTGCAGGGTGACTCAGGGTGCACCAGTAAGTGCAGTTTAATTTAACATCTTTATTAATGATTTTTGAAGAGGACATAAACAGCTCATTAATTAAATTTACAAATGATGCTACATTAGGTGGTGTTGCAAACACTAGAAAGGACAGAGATGTATGATGACAATTGATTACAGAGACTGCAAGTATAACCTTATCCAGGACCCACTACAGCACCAGAAGGGAGGTTTTGCCTCCACTTCAGTGGAACATAGGTCAAAACCAGAGCTGACAGCTACAGTATAACTAGGCATGGGAGAAGATGAAGTAGCATATGGTGGGGAAAAACTAGCCCAGTTTGCAAACAATCAGAGGGAGAAGTGTGCTGGAAAACCAGCATAGTGGGGAAATGGTCTTGAATAATAAGCCTCAAATTAGATGTACTTACGGCAGACACTTGTTTTGTTTTGGTATTACACATTGTTGAGCTGCTTATAGAGAGATGATGGATGCCATAAAGGGTGTAGTTTCTGTTCCTAATAGGCTGGGGAGAACAGGAATAAGATTCAGAATAGATCAAAGCTCACTTATACCTATGTTTATGTAGATGTTTTACAGACTGAGGAAGGGAAACGATAATCTTGAAATACTGTGTAAATTGTGAGATGCAGCCTTATGGTGGGGGTGGGGAGAATAAGAATGTCATTATGTGTATGACAAAATGGCAATTAAATGGTGTAGCTGATATTAATATGGGTTGTGTTTGCGTCCAAGGTGTTCAGGCGTGGATGAGAGTAACTCTGTGCTAACTCTTAGGGGAGCACTGAAATTTCATCTTAAAATGTTATAATCTCAGTGTATATTAAAAAAGACACAATGGGTAAAACCAGAAATGAGATGAGGGAATATAATGAAATGACAGTCAGCATGATTACTGAGGTTCATAATTCACCAGCAGCCTGGCTAGGGGCAAGCATTTTCATAGCCATTAAGGCAGAAAGAAGAGCCTCAGAAACAAAATGTGATCATCCTCACGACTGTTGAGAGAGAAATCAAACAACCCCTGACATTTGTCTCCTGCACCCGTTTTCACAAACCTTTTATGTTCAGTATGGGATTTTGAATGCCACGTTGCCTGTTTTCATACTGGAGTGTCTCTCTCACAGATCACCTACTCCATCTGCCTTTTAGGTTACAGAAGAAAAGTTTGTTTGTGTTTTTACTTGTTAGCTGGTGTTCCTGAAAACATGTGTTCCTTCACACTTGTTTATGTAGCTGTGCCCACTGTAGGACACTTGAGCTACTTTCTGACTATTTGTGTGGTCATTGCTGAGTGAACGTTTTGTGTTGGATGGGTCTATTATTTATACAATCTTCTGTCTGGTTAAGAGGCTACTTGAGATGTTTGTGTTTGTCTCCTCTTAAGTCCATACAGATCAATGTGAGAAAAAAATATTAAGGTAATAAAAGAATTTAATTTTAGGAGTAGATAGTTGACATTTAAGCCAGTTAAATTTATTATATGTTCAGAATAATTTCTCCATATTGTAAAAAAAATATATATTTTGATGTTTAGCTCTTTAATACACTAGTAGTAATCGCTATCCTATATTGATTAAATCTCTGCTTTCTGGAACACTAGGAATACATTGTAGGCACAAAATCTTCCCCGAAAGAAGAAATGGTTAAAATATTCCAATAAATTGGTCTGTTTCCTGTACTGATTTTCCAAATGAGAGTCTCATAGGCTAAATAATTTTTAAATTATCAGGCATACTGGAGAAGTTATAATCCCTGTTTTCAGGGATTAAATTGGTCCCTTGTTTATACATTGTTTGAAATTATTTACTGTATGCTCTGACATTTTTGGAGGATCTCCTGTCCTGCTTTTCTTTGCCTACACAGCTTTGTAGCCCTCTGATATCCTGAAACTTTTCTAAACATTAAGCACTTCGCTGCCACATACTTCATTGCTTGTGGTCCAAGAAATGTTAACCAATTGAGGGCAGTCGAGGCTGGGAGTGCAGTTGCACAGACACTTTCAGAAGCACACAGAAAATTAAAAGAATGCTGTATGTTATTGTGGTTGGGATCCAAATCAAAAGGGCTTGTAGGGTGTTTGCAGAAGGCGAAGCAGCCTTCCTCTGCGATGGTTACAGAAATTGAGAAGTTTTATTTGGAACTGCAGCTCTGCTGTTGTTCAGGGCTTCATTTGGCTTTGCAGTCTTTAAGTTTCCTTCTTGATGGCAGGGGGTGAATTGTAAAGCTTCAACAAGAAGCATTTCTTTAGACCACGCTCTCTGACCTCCACCTCTAGGGAGGATTGTTGCTAGTGTGTGGGGACTGGTGGAAATCCGCAAAGAATGAGGCTTTCTGAGTTGCTGAAGGAAGCCTGCTTACCACCAACAAGTACATTATCAGGGTTAAATACAAAATACAGAATTTTTTTTGTTAGATCCCTAGAGTAAGGTAATGAAGTGCTCACACTATTCTAGAGCTTTACTAGATTAGTTTGCTGTTGTAAAGAATATACACTAAAAATATCAGTTTGTCTTTCTGCTGGAATATTTGTGCTGTGAATGCAAAAGGCACTTCTGCTGCAGGGACAGCCTCTTAGCTGGACTTCTCAACACAACCACCCTGCTCCTTCTGCCTAAAGAATATAAAGGCAAAAGGCCATCTAGAAATATATCAGAAGCGAGAGGACCTGTTCAAGGGCTGACATGCTCATCTTCAGGTCGAGTGAATAAGCCATTATTTGGCAGTGGGATGGCTAGTGACCTGTAATGATGGGATATTTATGGGAGAGAAGATTGTCTCTTTTTTGACTCTGGATAAAGTGGGTCCCTCCTGTGCACACAGCTTATGCCTCACTTTGATTAGGGTTATTAGAAAAGTATGCTAAATAAGGTTGGGACACACTTTTTGAAATCCACATTGTGCATCGATTTCTGGGGCTTTAAATCAGTGTACACAAGGCATTTTACAAGCTGTGCATATACAGTGCTTTTAAGTCAAAGTATTATTTGAAGCTTTGCTAAATAATTATTCTTTTCACATAAATATTAAGTTAATATAAGGGAGTTCCAACTCATAACTTTTTGTAGGTGTTTTTCACAAAAAAAGTATCATTTTAGTTTTATTCAGTGTCCTAGCATTGGCCACGTAAGTGCCAATACTAATATAAGTTGTTTGTACAGAAACACAACCTATTAATTATCAAGAGCAACATGTAAAAATACATCAAGAAAGATATCTGCCACTTATCCATTCATAGCACGTAAGAAATAACCAAATTGAATTTTTAATTGATTTAAATATTTCTCCTCACCTGTAACTGTGGGCTTTAAAGAAATAGGCTTTGTAGTTCTGTGTTGATATTCTTGGTATTTGTATTTACCATTAAAAGCAAGGTTTATTTCTGATAGACTGCACCGTTTCTTTGACCTTTGTTTGAGTGCAGATGTGTTTAAACCCTACGATGCATCAATCTTCAGTTGTAACTTATGGACATAAATTTTTAATATCAATTTCAAACCCAGACTGTTCTCAACTGTTTTGAACTATAAAATTCATGAAAGAGGAGTTTTCTTGAATTGTAGAAAGGCACTTATCATGATGTACCATATTGTATCAGTCTTACAGATTGCTTTACAGTCTTGCTTTTACCTGCCTTGTTCTCTCATGATGCAGATGTTGTAGGGAAAAGTAGAGGTTCCTCTTTTTTTGTTGTTTATTTTTAGGAAAACTTACTTCCTGCTGAGAATGTTTCCATAGCAATAAATTATAAGTCTGAAATTCCTAAAGTTTGACTTTATTCTGTCATCTGATTTTCTGAAATAGATTTATATCCATCAATCAGAAGAATTGCTTTGATGCTGCAGAAATTTCTGTCCTTGAATCTACTTAATTTGTTTCTTTGAAATACTTGTTTAATTTGAAAGCTATGATATGACTGACCTTACTTTTTCTTTTTTTATTATTTTTATTTTTTCTTAGGTATTTTCCAGGTAATAAAATTAAAATTAAAAATTGAACTAGTGCAAAAAGTTTGCTTAAGTACCACACTGGCTTTTTACATCTGCATTAGATGAGGAGGGTTATGATCTTTCCTTTTGGGTACAGAAATTGCTGTAGCTGGCAATGCTTTTGTTTAACCCAAGGTGAACCTGCTGTTTTCTCTTGCATGTGCTCCCAACCATTTCTTTCAGCGTGATCTTGGCAGATTGAATCACAGTCCTGTTTCTTCAGTAAAGATTTTGTTAAACGAGATATATTCAGGAAGATGAAGTGTAAATTATTGCACCTAAACAGAGATACTCATTCAACTGAGAGAGGCTGAGGAATAAATGTAGCTTTAGGCAGAGGTTCCTCAGGGAATAAGCTGGAGTTTGTAGTGGATGGTGCTCTGGAAGTGAGTTGACATCATCACCCTGTTGTGGGAAAACCAAGAAAGGAGCAGCTGTAGAGTGACATTTAAACAGGAAAGATCCGTGAGGTTACATATCGCTCTGCTTCAGTAGAGCTAACTGGGCTGTTGTTTCCAATGTGGGGAAAGAGAGATGGTTTTTCAGCCAGTGTAATTAGAGAGTTAGAAATGGCACCAAGAATAGAGTAGCAGAAAAGAGGGGTTTTTTTTAAATCTAGAGAACAAAGAAGAATTAACAGCTTGAGTTTATAGGAAAGGAGTTTTAGATCAGAGATTATGAGGAGTTTAGTAGCTGGTAGGTTAAGTGGTCTGAGAACATTTTAGGAAAGTTATGGTTCTAACAGTAGCTCTAAGTGGGTCATCACCTTCTTTTGTTGAAACCCACATTCTTAATGTGTCAAGCACTGCCAGAAGATTTAGCTCCGCAGCAAGGCTGCTGCAGCCTTGTGAAACCCAGCAGGTAGTCAATGCAGGAGCTGGGCTGTACAGTGCAGCAGTAGGCAGACAGGTTTATGTCACAAACGGAATTCCTTTGAGACAAAAAAAAGGTATTTAATGCTGTTGTGCTTTTAATGTTTTGGTCACACAGCCGCACAACTTTTTCCTCCTTGTGAAGTTTTTTTTGCTGCCTTGCTAGTATGCCACTGAGAATGGTTTTCCTATTGAGATAAATGCCTTGAATCTGTTTCTCCTGCTATCTGGCTAACCATCTTTCTCACCATGAAAGTTTTTATATAGATGCTGAGAAGATAACCAGGTTAGGGTGGGCATGTAGCTCATGCAATAACATTCTGAGCCTTGTGTATGCTTCTGTGTTTTTTTAATAATCAAGTCAGATGTTGTTTCTACTACTGGATGGTTATATATTCATTATAAATTTCCGTGGAGGAAGACAATTTGTTTTACTTGATGCTTGAAGCATATTACAGTATTTGTTTTGTATGGCCAAGAGTGGCAGGAGCAGCTCAGAAGGATACATGGATCAGTTGTGAATATGTTTCATAGCAGCCTATTGCATAGAAATTGCTTGTAGTAGTGGTTGTGATAGTGTGGCCTAATGCAATTCTTCCTTTTTTTAAGTATTGAACGATGACTTCTGAATAGGGGTATCGCTTATTTCTCCCCCTACTTGTCCCAGACATTCAGAAGTGTTTTGAGTACAGATGCGGTCAGGTACAGCCTGAAACCAAGCAAGTGCTTGAACTCCTCCTGGCAGAGAGGGCTTGGACGCTGGGGCTTAGGTACTGCGCCGAGTGGCATTAACAGAGGACAAAAGCCACTATTGCCTTTACACCCACATGGTTCGCCTCCTTCTGTCTGACCACAAACAACTGTTTAAATGGTATAAATAAAGAATAGTGGTGCTTCAATAAAATAATTGTATTATGAGAAGTCTCAGTTCTTTATTTTATTTGTCTGTGATGTTACTGTTGCAGCTGTTCTGTAAAATGGTGGTTTTGTGATTGGGAAGAGAGAGAAAGGGTGTTTTTGTTTGGTTTAATGAAGCACTGAATATACACTTTTAATTCCACCAGTTCAGGTGTTTTGTTTTATGTTTGGTTTGGGGTTTTGTTTTGTGGGCTTTTTTTTTAAAGGAAATGGCTTGTTCAGGAATAAATTCTGCAAGTTTGTGTATATAATTGGTTTAACGTGTGATAATTTGCCCATCACCCTGTGGGAATCCAGTGCTTAAAAGAGTGAAACTTCCTAGATACGCAGTCTGATGGCCTGATAATTGAGGAACTGTCTCATTAGGGAAGGACACAGTACAAATACATCAGACAGTGGACCAAGATGCTACTTACCTAAGTCAGCTTGTAAAAACTAAGGATTGCTGGAAAGTGTACACTGTGAAGTGCAGGGAAAAAGAATGAATTCTGTTTCAGTTCAGGGGAAATAGTGCTGAAAAAAAGAAATCTTTCTTTTGGTTGAAAAAGAAAAAAATTGTAAAAATAGACTAGAGAAATTCTTATTTTCATGCGCATCCTGGCTGTCCATAATCAAGTGTGTAAGATGCTTGTCATTATTTGAACAGCAGATTCTTGTAATTGAAATTCACAGTAAAAGTTGAGGGCATGCATAAGCTCCCAAGAAACCCCATAGAGCTGATGGGCTGTGGCCATTGGGCTCTTTCCAAAGTCATCGTTATCCTTCTACTTCACTTCTTTCCAGTGACTGATTCTCTGTTTTCTTGTTCACACTTAGTAGGCTCTTTTGGAGGGCTTGTGGTTGCTCGTAAGGACAGCCCATAAGTGCTATGAAGATGCAATCCCTGCCAAGACTTGTGGGATTCACAGCAGTAATAGTAAATGATAGTTTTAACAGGGTCTTTTTTTTTTTTTTTTTCCATGGCATGGACTACGGTGACTCTATCCATCATTAGAACTGGAGTCAAATTCTGCTGGAATTTGAAATTGCTTGTTCACAGGTTTTAATGCTGGAGGTAACCCTCCATGACGCCTAGAAATGCGTGACAGGCTGTCTGGTAGACAGTGACGTATAACTACCAGATTTATTTTTTTTTCCTAGCAGTTTAATGGTGAGGAAAAGAATGCGTGATGCCGCATTTTAGCACTGCATGGTGCTTGCAAGGTCCTTGTCACTTGGCATTTTTCATCTGATAATTTTCAGGCACTTCTGTACATCCCATTGGGGTTTTTTCAACGTTGCCTTAATCTATCTATGCTAAAAACAAACTATAGGGTGAAATTTTCATCTGTTTGGGTTTTTTTACTTGAAATCAGTCCATTTATCAAATATCAAATTAATAAATTTAATATCTCTGAGGTTATTTTTTTCTGTTTACATAGCTAATATAAAACAAAGAAATGAAAAACTCAAAGAATAAGTTATCCTGTGAATTGGATGGGCATTATAATACTTAACTAACCTTAAAGTATTTCATTACAGCATAATGTATATTTAGGATATGAGTAATTATATTGTAAAGCAGTTCTGAAAAATAAACAGGAGTCTGCTTTTATGAGCCTTGATGCAAGTCATTAAATATGTTTTCTCTGAACTGCTACTTGTCACTTGGAGCAACATATATTATACAGAAATTGTATACTGTGTCATAGCTACATAGAAAGAAATAGCAATAATCAGTAGGTTAACTACAATACTTAAAAAACCCTCTTAGGTAATATTGTTCTAGTATGATGTCATGTTATCTTTTAAGGCACATACAGAGTAAAACCAGTATAACTTTTGAAGTCTAATTGCAGTGGTAAGACTGGTACTTCAGCATTGTGTTCTGATGAAATATTAATTTCTTTCATCTGAAAAGCTGTTCTCACTAACTATAAACTACATGCAGCCCATATTCAAGTAAATGGTTTAGCAATCTTACTTTTTTTAAGCTAACCTGCTAATCACCTCCTAACAATGTCTGCCAATTAGGATTTAGAGATTTATTCATAGCACAGATGAAAGGAAATATAACACACAGAGGCAGTAGTTCTAGTAAAGAAAAAACCAACAACAAACAAACAGACCCCAAACAGCAAACAACCAATAAATAAACCCCAACCAAACCCCCACCACGACAGAAACCGTGTATTCAGGCACGACTTCCCATGACTTGCCATAGGAGGACATTATTGCCAGCTGGACAGAACTTTTAATACTGGAATAATTATAGTAAATGAATTTTCTCTTGTTGTGCTTTCTCTTCCTAAAAGGTGACTACCTAAATTAAATCTGAAAGCCAAGAAAACATGGTTTTGTAGACTGCAGTTAGCTTGAGCATTTACTTTACTTGTGGTCTTTATTAAAAATATTATTTATTCTATTCACAGTGAAATATAGGATAATTTACATTGAAACTCTTTTCTTTCTCTAAGGAAATAAATACCAACTGTATTAAATCTTTTTATGAATTAGACCTTGGCTATTTCACGCAACTGTACACTTCCAGAATAGAAGCAGACATGATACAATGAGTTTTGTTTATACCAAATGACATGGGTTGGACAGAAACCTTGGATGACCCCAGTTATGAAAACTTAAATGATGTTGGGGCGGAATTATCCATTAACATGTCCTCCTTGAACAGCAGATCCTGACTCTGCACTTCCATAAACACGGTGCAGTTCTTTCCCCTGTTTGTGGGGAAGAGGGACACTGCAACTGTGTTAGAGTCTTTATGAAAGGGGAGAGAGCATAAGCCAAATGAGGTTTTACATTCCTTACCTGTTGGTATTCCTTGTTGCGGAATGCATCCTTCCCTGAGTCAGGTATTAGGAGTAAGGCTTTGAGCAGGGAATCTTGCTAGCATAGTAGTGATGGGATTAATCCTCCTAGTTTGTAAGAAGTTTATGCTGTTTTAATATGACTACTCTGGCCACTCTTGTAAATGTGTTTCTCTGTATTTTGGCACGTTGGAACAGAAGTGTTCCCTTGCTCATCACATCCCTGAAGTGGAATGTGCAAGTGTTTGTGTGGTACAGAAAACTTTGTACCTGTCTGCCTCCCACAGAAGAAAATGTTGTCATTAATGATTCTGGATTAACAAAATATTTTTGGTATTAATCTTAAATCTGTATCTCCTGTTCAGTTTTGTTTATGTCCTTTTAAGTCCTTGGATGAATGCTTTTTCCCAGCTGGATCATTGCAGATCAGAATGTTGCTTTCCAAAGCAAAATACTCCATGGTGCAAAGCATTTCTTCATATGTCTGTTACATGCAGACATTCCTGCTCAACCTTTTCATATCTATTCTTTCATTCTTTAATACACCAAGACTAAGTTTGGTGACAAGGACAAGCTCAAGACAAATATAAGTCATCCAACTGTTATTTTTCCTTTTTTTTTTTCCTGCTGAATTAATGTTTTCTTTGCATTTTAATTCCCCTGTTTACGTACTGTGGTGCCATACTTGTTTTCTTTAACAGACAAACACTATGTTCTGAACATCATGTTATCACTTACTGCAATCTTGAGTTGTATTTGTTGTTTGTGGCTTTTTTCCTTTTAAGTGTTCATGTACTTCCCTTCTTTGTTCCCTCAAAGCGTGTTTCGTAATGTTAAATTCCATAGGACGTTTATTTATCCATTTCCCTAACCTCTTCACAACTCTCTTCTGTATTCTCATGCATCTTCATTATTTCACCGTTTTCAATTACCTGCAAAATTGCCAAGGGTTGTCGACTGTCAGAGCTGCTGAGTTGCATTTTGTAGAAGAAAAGTTGTATTCAGACCTAAGACAACATGTACAGAAAGATTCTAAGACAACATGTACAGAAAGATTCTCATTTATCTCCCAAACATGTCTTTTCTCCACGGTCCTGGCACAGAGATGAGGAGCGTGGTATATAAGCTGAATTTTTGATGTGCTGTTACCTGAATGTTCGTAATTCACCAGTTCAGAAAATGCAGCTCCCTCTTTTCTTAGGAAAGCAAGCAAGCTTTTAGCAGCTTGCCCAGGTATATTTGAAATGAAAAAACAAAAAAACTTCGGTAAAAGGTAGGAGTCATTAAAAAATAGTTTGATTAGGCCACCAATTATTTGATGGTCCAAGAAACACATTACTAACAACCTGCAAGATAGTGATGCTGTCTGACATCAGTTCATTCAAATAAGTTGTAGTCTGAGATGATGTATATCCATTATATATCATTTCAGGACTTCACTCCCAGAAGCTAATGATGTTAATAACAGCTAATTCTACTTAAACCTGATAGGTGGTAGTGACTTCTGCTTGTAATCAGGTGTTAGAAACAACCCACTTGATAGATTCAAGGATATTGAACCAAATCACCTGCTGCACTGTTGACTTTAATTAAAATCGCTAATGAACAATGATTTTAAAAGCAGGAGCTGGTGGTGTTCTTCATCACCATTTATTGTGGATTGTTTAATGCGTTTCCTTCATTTATAGTTGGGAAAACAGGGAGTATTTTGCCTTTTTATGATGTATTTGGACTAAGCTGGACTCATTTTTAGAAAGCCTAGTCCAGTGTCATCAACATCACCAGCAGGATTTTCACATGTACCAGAGACAATCAAAATAACTTATCCCATTCTGGCAAAATACTCATGAATCTCAAACAAAAAGAGCTCTGTCATAGCTGCACCACTTGTAGTCCCTAAATTGTGTGGCTTGGATATGTTAGTACAATTTATCATCATACCTTTCCTTTGCACTGCAGACATACTTTAAGTAAATGAAACCATTTTTCTTTATTATCTCCTTTTTAAGAAAACCAGCCCTTGCCTTTTCCTGAAGTGTAGGGCTTCTCTGAATAAATATGCAAAGTATAATTTCAGAAAGTGACAGTGTAGTGAATCCCTTTATTCTTAGTCCTGCCATAGGAGGGAGAGCCAAGATGGGTTATAAAACAAATGTGTGTACCTTGTAAGTCTTTACAAGGCAGCTTGGAGAGAATAATGGAATGCTACACAAGTGTCAGGGAGATTTTGGTTAAATGACAGGCTCCAGAAAAGGCTTTGGAGTATAAAATACAAAGTGAAATTCTCAGTAGTACCTAAATAACAGCCTGGACTTAGGAAAAGCATTTACAGCTAAGTGAAATGTTAGATAATTTGGTCTAAATTGTGGAAGATTTGTTAGTTAAAGACAACAATTTCTTTGTAATTCTAACTTGTGAATAATACCTGTTTCAGCAGTAAAATCCAAAAGGGAGGTGAGCAAATATTAAAGAATACTCAGCTGTGAACGCAACATAAGCATAGGTCAGGAAGAGCTTGAAAAATCCTACCCAAGGAATACTTGCAAATTTTATGAATGCTTGTGGAGAGAGCTAATTAGAAGCAGATGCTTAGTTCTTCAGAGTTGGTGGAACTGGTGGCAGGGATTGGGAGGGTTGAAGTTAAAGACTTTCTAAAAGCATATGTATAAATACTTTTGCCATATTATCATGCCGCGTATTGTTAATTTATGAACATACAGGTGATGGTGTTTAATTAAGCTGTTCTTAGAAAGAGTTACTGAATGCTTCCTGTTTGTGTGTATGTTTTTCACCTCGGTGTGCACTGAGAATGCCAAAGTCAGCAGTGAAGTTTTTGCTGATATGCGCATGTGTAATCTTAGTTTCTAATGGTATGCAAAAGAGGTTGAATTTCATTAGAGAGATGGCAAAATTACTAAGAAGTGATACTGTTTATAGTCCTGGGGTCTTTCCATCAGTAGGAAGAACTGGTTTATATTGACAAAACCCTTAACTATGCTGAATGCATGTCCAGACTTTTGCCTTAGAAAAGTCTCTGGAAAATTTCTGTTCCTCTAGACTAAGTTGTTTTGGGTCTTTTTATTTTGTTTTTGTTGGTTTTTTTTTTTTTAGTTTTTCTTTCTTTGAATGGCTCAGGAGATCTCTTTGTAAATCCTGTGGGTTTTGTTTATGTCAAGAAAAGCATGTCAAATGATAACTTGCTTAAAGTAAGAATTGGGTTTTATCTATAAAATTTTGGAATGCATGAAGTCTGTAGGTAAAGAGTGCACATTCAAGGGCCACTTTCCTGTTTTTCCCCAGGTTTTCTAGCGTGTTTCTAGTGTTTTTATTAAGCTCTTCTGGAATACATAGTTCTGACATTTATACTCAAGAATAAATAAATCAAACCCCTTTAATGCAGCAGGCTCTCTTAATGTCAAAGAGTAGGCTTCCAGCTATACAACTATCCTCTACTGTGGTGTTATCAGATGAAATAAAACCTTTTGAGCACTCTCAAACATGATGGCGTTGAGCAATTGCTTGGTGCGCATTAGGAAATGTTTGTTTTTACAAAACCGAAAAATATGAAATTGTTTGACTTTCAAATAGACTGATTGTAAATGTGCCTTTTCCCAATCATAGTACGTGAAAAATTTGAACTTTGCAAAAGTGATTGGAGTCATGCTCCCATGTTGCATATCTGAATTAGATCTCTTAAACTTTTGGCACCCAGAATGACTGCAATCAATAAGTAGTAATCAGTTCTCACACTGGAGAAAGGAGGTCTCTGTAAATGTTCTGGTACATCATGCATCACCATGTTGATGTTTCAAAATGATGTCAGTGATGATTAAAATGGGGCAATATTCTGCAGCAGGAGTGTCAAAAATTTAAGTTTCTGCAAAAAGATTTACATGTTATTGTATAAATTCAATTCCTAATGGGACATGAATCATGGTATACTTGGGATTTCATTGCAGAAGTGCTCAGCCTTTGCTGCATGCCATTTAAATGTGTTTATTGCAACTGATGGTCCCTGGCTTCCCGTCAGTTCCATGTAAAAAAATTGATTAAAGGCTTACAGAAAGTGAGACTTTAAACGATAAAAGTGCTAGTATAGTTTGAAAGCTAGTAGGCAACTTTTGCTATAAGAAGTAGTGATAGACAAAGCCACAGCAGTGGTAAAGTTGCCAATAGTTGGACATGTACTGAGGGCTAACTGCAGGAGTAAGCCTGCCTAGTTCAGTGTGATACTCTGCAGGGAAGTGTGTGACATGAGTAAATTTAACATTCATAAACTCTAGCAGGTTATACATCTTACATTTCCTTTCTTTTGCTTGCCTTGGTTTTAATGTTTTGGGGGTTTTTTTGTTGTTCCTGCCCCTAGCAAATTAACAAGAAAATATATGTGTTTGGTTGAAAGACTAGCATGTGAGAGCTTCATGGAGAAAGCTTTGGTCCTGTATTGATTGACTGAGACAGGGTTAAAAACTTAGGAAATTAAATCCAGAGGGGCTCTGATTATGGAATCACTGTAATTTGAAAAAAAACAAACAAAACAATGGTTAACAGATTGGATAGATCTGCCTGCAGAACATAGTTGGAGTAAGAGTACCTTGGAATTGGAAGGAGGCAGAATAGCTAGCAAGTGTTGGATTTATTTATTTATTTTGAAAACCAATTCTGGGTCGAGGTAAAACAAAAGCTTGAATGTTTCAGGAGAAGGCTTGGGAGGTGACCTGAACATTGTAGCCTCTATGGAAAAGGCCAGGGTGAAAGGCTAGTGAAGAAAGAATAAAACCAGAGGCTTTCTGACAAGGAAGGGGGAAAAGACCAAGTAAATATTTTCCTGGTACTCATTAGAGGTTTATTTTTAACTTGGACAAGCAGATAGGCAGGTGTGGACAGAGGCAGGCTGGAGGATAAGATGGTTCCAAAGCAGTGATAGGAGAGCCGTGGTGACCCTAGAAAGGCCACATACATACATAAATATTTACATGGAAAGTGAAATTTACTCTTCTCTACATGATGCAGTTCTGGTAAGACAGGTATCTCTGAACTCTAATTACTCACTTTCCACCTGTTACTTAGCTGGTGTGGGCTGAGAAGTGTGAAGGTCCACGGGGATGCATGTAAAAATAGTAGGGACTGTCAATGGAAATCATAATCCAACTCATTAATGCAGCATTCGTAGCAGTGGGAAGAAAACCGTAGCTTTTCCCTGGTACATTTGGAGTCTGTAATTAGCCAGTGACATTGTCAGTGTTGCACTAGTATTTTTATAGTAGCTACGGATGAGCTGTTCTTAACTGTCTCATTGCTCCATTGTAGAAACTTGTGCTTTAGTCCATGCAGAGTTTTGAAATTAAGAAGATGGGAGAAAATCGTAGACTTGTCCAAAGACGGGTAGGAAAAGCCTGAGCTAATGGGATGGCATATCTGGAGCATCAACTGCTGTACATGCTACTGAGCAGTGAGGCTCTTTGTTTGAGTAAGTGTGATTCACTTCTTAGTGCTCACTTGTACAAGCCCCGCACAACATCTTAGTGGTGTATTGGCTGTCCTCTGTACTTGGAGGCTGCAAGTGCCGAGGGGCTCTCGGTGTGCAGGCTGCCACACCAAGCTCATCTCTTGGCCTGCTCTTCAAGCTGCTGGCTGCTATTTCCTTGAGGTACATGTTTTCCAGTTACTTGTTCCCCTGCTCGCTCTGTTCTTCTAGCTACACAGGAGGTTGAAGGAGAGATTGCAAATACATTATAAATTCACATTGTTGTTGTTTTTGTCATTTTATAGACAAATGCTTGAAATAAAGATAGTTTTGAAAAGTCTTTTTATAATAATAAAGTTTGTAGCGTGAGCTCAGTAGCATAGCCTGAGGTATTTTTAATTGGAGCTTTTTTGCTTTAAACAATGTTACCCTGATAAATTGAACAAATAGAGACACTAATTGGCTCACCTTGCTCAATTTATCACAATGCTTTTGATAAGATTTGACATAGTATTATTAAATAAGATGGAGAAGGGAGAGTGGTGGAATGTTTTGTTCTTCCTGGTGTGTTATTTTTGGTAGGTGTCTAGGGTGCGTTTAGATAAACTACAGTGCTAAGGCTGAACAAGAAAGACCTAAATATCCAGTGAATTACTCCTATTTGCATTGAGAAAATAACCGTAATTAGCATTCAGGTTTTAATGATATTGTATTTGTGAAGCTGATAAGGCCTCTGGGAGTGTGGTTGCAGGAAACTTCTATTGTTTACTATATGCAAATCTAACCACTTAGCTTTAATTAGAGGTTGAAACCTGGAGCAATTATCAGCAGTTGCTTTAGTATTAATGAGCTTGACAGAGCTGTCCATCATGGTGTCTTATATGATTGAGAATTAGAATATTGAATCCCAGTTGGTTCACTGTTCAAAGAACTTACAGCCTTCATCATGCAAAACCGTTTCATTTAGTATGCCATGTATTTCTTTAGTTCCAGTCATTGGAAAGACTGAAGTCCTTTTAAATTTGTATTTTCTGCATGACAGTTTGAGAATATATGAGAGAATTTCTTTTAAAGCATATGCTGCCAGTAAACTTGTTTAAAAATAAATGATTCTAAGAGCAGTTATATAGCTGCAGTATAAAATTTAATTGTGTGACATCAGAATAAGGTGATTTACAACAACTGTTGGCTGATGAATTTCCTTGCAAAATTAGCTGGTGCTTCCTCTTACATGATGGTGTTGAATACTTCCTTTCATGTTTTGGCTTTAGTTGAGGACAACAAGAGACATGCAAGGAAAAGAGAGAAAAAGCTTATAATGCATTGCCTTTAAATGATTTTTATTTCTCTCTCAATGGAAGCACTAACCATTAATGACTTCCATTGCTACTTTTTAATGTCTGTCGGGTTTTTTTTCTTTAAAGCAGCTTCTGCTTTGAAGAAGTAAAAAGTTTCCGTTGGGTATCTATATAGAGGGGAAAGGAAAACAGAAAAGATCATTTGAAGTTAGCACCTTCACTGAAAACGTTGACGGTTTTAGATTTTTGGACTATTTCTTTGTGAAACAATTCTCCCTTCCAGAAGCCTTTGAGCAATTAGAATAGATAATTTATATAGTTGTATTAAAATCTTGACATATAATAGATGCTTTTTCTTTGTAATTTTTTATTTTAATTTACTGGCTGGCAAAATATAATTATGAACTTTCTTGTGCTCTGGCAAGTGAGGCTGAAATGAAACCAACAATGATGTCTTTACATCTTAAGGAACACCAAGAGATGTTAAATAGCTTTATTGAACAACAATGCAATGGCATCTTAACTAGTGACCACTGGGACTTGAAATGCTGTGTTAATCACACATGTATTTAAATACTAGAGGCTGTAGTTTTTTCGACGGAGATGAGAGACTCAAAGCATTTACAGAACATGATTTTATGAGGCGCTATTGAAGAGCCCCATGCTTGAAAGTATGAGGTGAGCTGAGCTCTGGGAATGGCTTATGGCAGGGGAGGAAACACCTTCTTGGGGGGTCCCGCCCTGCCCTTGGGGATGTGCATTTGGTTTCTTGTGTGGATGGGGGCTGCTGGCCTCATGGCAGAATGGATTTTTCCTTCTGCTGTGGGTTCAGGTTCCCCGCTATCCCTGCTCTGCTCCAGACCAGCTGCCACTCACAAGACAAAGCCTGTATGCATGCTTAGTGTTGGAAGGTCGTATTGAAAAAGAAAGCCTTGTTTTTCAGGGGGAAGGACAACTTTAGAAAGTTTTAAAAGGCTAAATAACAATCAGTAGATCAGTATCTTTGACAGCTAGATACTGTGAGGAAAATTAACGGGCTGAATCTCAGTTGTTTGTAATTCACAGTAAGCTGGCTAGAGCTGGAGATGTAGTGGGATTATGAATCAGATATGGGGATGCTAGAAACAATTTATTCCTCTGGGAAAACACAGCTCTAAGCCATGTGTTTTTTGGTGAAACTATGATTTTTAATTCATTTTCTAGGTGAGCAAAGTTGAGGTTAAGGGACTAATGCTGTATCATGTACACAATCAATTGGGTTTATTATATTTGTTTGTTAGGCAACTATATCATATAATAAATGTACTATGTAGTGATATTCCTAGCTAGTTCATCTTTAGGAGAAAGCTAGTTAGGGACCATCCAATAAGTAATCCAGCTGGCTGATTAGAAGCCATCAATTACTAACTAGCTCTCAGATCATCACCCTTCCACTTCAGGCCTGTGAGTCGCTGCTCAGATTGTCCATGGTGGGGCCAACTTTGGTGTAATTCTATGTAACAGTAATCCATAAGTCACAGTGTCTGGTAGTTTGATTTAAGCAACAGACCACACAGGCTACTGAAGGATAAAAGACAGCACATAAGTTATTCACCTTAATGAGGCTTGTTTGAGCCGTGCTTTGCCAGTTTATTATTACACAGTTAAAATGGGATCCATTTTGCCCCTCTACCCTCTGGCACAAGAGGAAATTCAAAAATTGCTGCATGTGTCAGTTCCTTATTGATACTTTCCCTGCTGTTAACTTTATAATAATACCCCATGCATTTTTCAGTACCTAAATTACATACAGCATTTGTTCTTCAAAGGTTTGTTTTCCCCATGATTTTCAGCAGGGAAGCTTTGATTTAGTCTTGCCCTAATTCAATCTGAAGTTTATATGTGGTAACAAGAAAAGGAGAAATCATTTTTGTTGTTGTTTTTCAATGCCGCTTTGCAAGTAATTTTGGCATGCAGACCATTTACCATTGATATACTTTTTTTTTTGTGTAGCAGATCTTACAATAATATGTATTTTACATTTGTTATCTTTATTTATGGTTCCTATTAGTTATTATATTCATGAAGATCGAAGACCTATAAATTGCCAGTGAATCAAAGACATGTTAAGCTATATTTACTCATCCAGGCTATGTTTCTGTTGTTGTTTAGGGTTCTTGTTCATGTCCCATTACTCTCTTTTATTTATAGCCATTCATCAGCCACAGCTTTGTTACAATTCTGCAAATAGGTGACATATTTAACATTTGTTAAAGCCTTCCAGCGGCAGTATTTTTTTGTTGTTGTATTGTTTCATTTTCATGTTTCACCCACTTCATTTGCACTTTTGAAGTCTTGGTGGAAGAAGCCTGGAGGTGGGGGAGGTTTGGGTCTTTTTTATTGTATTTTATTTTATTTGGAAGTAGGAACTAGGCTTTAATATTTCTCATAAGAAAGATTTTGCCCACTGTCTGATCAGATGTGAACCGTGTCAAAAAATCATCGCTCTGAACATAATGATGTTTGGAAGCAGGGACTGTGTTTGCAAGGGTGCCATAGGCATTTCTGAAGATAGTGTTGTTTGTTCTAGATAACTCTTTGGGTGTGCTTACATCAAATCTCTTTTGCACTCACCTAAGTGGTAGCACTGATAAGTTCCCCAGTAAACAACCCAAGGTCATTGCAATTCATTCCCACAAGTCAATTCTTGCTGTGGAGCAATCACTTCAAGGCACATGTTTGTTATTTAACAAAGAGAAATGGGACTGTGCGGCTGCTTTAGAGTGGCTTTGATCTCCTCTTTCCTAACAACAGTGCACAATGGTAATTACAGTTCCTTTTAAAACATATTAGGGAGGTAGGATAACAAGTGAAAGGGGAATTTTCAGTCATTTTCAGTGTCGATGAATGTGTTATTAATTCCTAGTGATTTTGCAGATGCTGCTTCTGCCAGATGAGCCTGAATTGAGTGGTGCTTGCCAGATCAGCTATTTAAGGAACTCTGTTTTCTGCACCTAGTAAGGGATGGTTCCAGTCAAGTCTACTTGTAAATCCAAATCTGGGAGACAGTGTGTCTGTTGGGGCTGTCAGGATATTATGTTACCCCAGCTCTGATTCTTTTGGCTAGAACTAGACCAAAAACCCTGTTAGAAAATTCCTTTTTTGATTAATGCAGCTTTGGCTGTCTGGCTTATTTCTGCATCATGGAAGGGCAATTAGCTTTGCAGGTATATCCAGGCAAGGCAGTGAAACTGAGAAGGGCTGCTAAGAGACAACCCCTTCCAAGACAAAATCAACTGTCCCGTTTTGGATACTGGAGCACCAACACCTATGCAAGGAAATTGCATGTTTTGGCTTTGCACGACTGAGTGGTGTATGTTCTGGTCTCCTTTGTGTTTTGCAGTGTGTCATATTTGAATAAAGAGCTTGCATGTGATTTTGAGTCCCTTGACATGGAAGTATTAAAAAAAATAAAAAAAGGAAAAAATAGGGATTTTCAAATCTGAAAAAACGTTTTCAAAAGTTGTCCTAAGAATAGATCTGCATCAGTTTTTCTTTAAAATTATTTTGAATTTTAGACCAATTCCATGGTTTAGTAAAGGCTGTAATGGAATTCCTGAGCTCATAAATAGCTAAGCGATCAGTTTTAATAATCCATTGGCAGTATTGCTTACCAAGAAAATGTGTACAGTTTGAAATTATTTCAGCAGAAAGCTAATCGAGCTTAGTTACGCTGTTTGAATGACTAACTTCCACCTAGTAATTTTGCTTGATTTCTCATATAGTATAAGTACAATTTTGTGGTTTTATAGAAGATTATTGAAACTAATAGCTTTTCAGAAGTTGTCTGTTGTTAAAGAATGTGATAGGATTTCCATGATGGATTTTTTTACCCCTGGACAATATTGTAGGATTAAACCTGTCTTTCTCTGTTTCATTCAGTCTTGACTGGTGTAGCTCCTAATATGCTCTAGTTATCATTCTCGATATGTCTGTGTGGATGTAGTGCAGGAAAAAAATTACAGCCAGTCAAAGCATTCGGCAGTCTTTGTTCCTATTACATTACATTGAATCTTAAGTTTGTAATTTGGATTTTTTGTCCTGTAAAATTGGAAACAAGGAAAGAATTTCTTGACCATTCAAATTTGTAGCATCCTGTTGCAACAGGGTGGCTGCAGGCTGTTTCCCATGTTTTCTTTAAAATGCAGATTTTTTCAGAGATCCAGCAAAACTTTAGTTGCTAAGAGATTTTTCTCTTTTTATCAACCAGATCAGTAACAATGTTTATGGGAATGTTTTTTAAGAGTACTTCCTTGGTTTCTAAGAATTTTCTTGTTTTGCCTGATGTAAAATATTTGAGGGACAGGTAAATATAAGGAAGATTCACTTTAATGTTATGGTTAAGTCAATTGCTCTAATAATTTTATTCTTTTCATAGTCAAAATAATATTAAAGATATGGAGTAGATGTTTTATGAAAGGAAAGCTTTGTTTGATCAGATTTCTCTTGTGAAGATAGTGCTCCTATTTTGGATTCACTTGTGGAATTATTACTACTGAAAGACAGCAATCAAAACTATTTTCATGGGGCTTAAACTTGGACTTCACGCTCTTTTCTTGAACACTAAGGAATTTAAATGGAGTTTTAATCCTTCAACCTCTGTATTTTACATTTCCTTTTCCTGGCTATCTTTTACTTTGATTTAGTGTCTCACTCGTAATATTATTATTTCACTTCGTTTCCTGTTTTGCACCTCGGTGTATCTGAGGTCTAGAATCTCCAGAAGCGATCCAAGGTTTTACAATAGAGTGGCTACAGTAGGGAAGAAAAATAAGTTTTACGGCTACCACAATAAGAGCTCAACGCATTTTATGTGTAATTAGCTTCTGGTTGGTACCAAGAATATTTACAAGGCAGCCTATGTGTTCTCACTGTGGTTCTTGTGAATGCCTGATGTCAGAATTCAAGCTATGAAAACCATACTGATGTATTGTCATCAGTTGTACGCTGTAGAGTGAGTTATTTCAGTATGTTTGTAGTTTTTTGTCCTCTGTAAAAAAATCTGGGGTGTTTTGAATTTTTATACAGGTAGAAGAGTTCCCTCCCCTTTTCTTTTGTAGGCAGTTCATGAGCTATTCCTTCCGGGTGGCTGCAGTATTGGTACTCAGAAACAGTGACGTTCTCTGGATCTTGACTTGTAGGTGTGAAATTTTTCTTCATACTCAGATGAGGAGACTGGCCCTGAAATATTAGGCATTTCCCTTGAGTTGCTCTTGGGCATTGCATTATTGCATAGTACGTGATGGATTAATTTTCTTAGGTGGATTAATTTTATGAGGTGGATTGAAGTTGCCTGTTCCCTTTATGTCATTACTGGTAACTGAACTAATGTCCGTATTGGGTTAGAAACCCATTTCATTATTGGGATTTTGCTGTTGACTTTGGTAGGATTTGATTTCAGTTTATATAAAGCTAAAAGGCCTTTAAAGAGATCTCTGACTGTCCTCTTTATATATTCCTTATTTTGGTCACAAGTAATATGCATGATGTTACGGTGTTGAGGCACCTTGAAACATAACACTTTATTTTCCTTCCTTTAGGCAATATACAATAATAAACCTTTCCAAATTTGTATCAGTTTTTGTTGAGCCATCTGGCTCATCCTGTAAATAAAATCTGTAACAATCAGGAAAGCACTTGTTGCCTACCTAATGTTGATGCTATTAAATTGAAATTCTTGTAAATTTAGTAACTTTTTATTTCATAGTCCCTTTATCAGATTGTGCTGTTGTTGTAACAGGAGCACCAGAAAGGTGTTATTGAGTCAGAACAGAGATCTAGCTGATTCTTGATGCCCACTCTCAGAGAGTGGCCAATTGCAAATACTTGAGAAAAAAGTATGAACAAAGGAGAAGCATGCAAAGATGTGAATATTTTTGGTCTTCTTTTTTTTTTTTTTATGGATCTCTGCTAAGCACTGAGATGATGTTTCTGCAGAATCACGTATGACTCCAAGCTCTTGTTTCTGAGTTCAAATAGCTAAATTACAACTTATCATTGTGTGAGTAAAGTCAGAAATGTTTTATCAATGTGTGTTAATTTACATTTGTCAACATAGAATTTCATCTGCCATTTCATCACCTAAGCAGTCAATTATTGTGGCATCTATCTGCAGCTGTTTGCAATGGGATTTGTTTTTCAGCTGTCTCAAATAGCTTGTCCCAGACACGGGTCCCTGCCAAAGGGCAGACTTGTTGAGCAGCACGTAGAGATGCTTTCCTCGTGCCTGGTAGCAGTCTGTGCCGAGTCTTAGAGGCATTGGCAAAGGGGAAATGGTGGTGGTGGTGACTGTCTTGAGGTGTTAGTCTTCAGGCTTGTAAATCTTCAGAATATTTCAGTAAGAGCCGGACTGCATCTTTTCTGCTCCTATTAGTGTATTTACTGTGATTATTGTCCATGCTTTTTTCATAAATGATCCCTTCTAATTGGATTGCAGAAAATGTTCTTCAGCACATCCTTCTTCTGTGGCACTAGGTAAAGGCATCTTTGGTGAGCCACTTCTAGCAAACAGCCTACGAATTTTGCTAGAAGGAAATGAATCTGAATTGCTGTCAGCTTTGTTAGATAGATGCCAGTGAGAGACTTTGGGATGCTTGTCTCCCAGCAGGGAGAGCGAGTCAACAAATGAGTGCTGGTGTGAAGATAATGAAAGAGTTTTGCTTAACATTTACTTCTTTGTCTTTTATTATTGTCTTAAGAACATTACTGTCAAAAGATTATTTGTCTCCTGAGAAGAAATGCTGCACATTTGTGATGGTATATTCTTGGGAAAAATGGAACAATGTGCCTTTGGCAGCCTTGTTAATTTGGAGGTTGGTTTGGGGTTTTTTTGGAGGTTTTGTGGTTTGCTTTTATTTTGGGATTTGTTTTCTTTTTTTTGGTGGAGGTTTTTTTGCGGGGAGTAGGAGGAAGGGAAGTGTTGCTTTTGGGTGGTTTTGTTGTTTGTTTGTTTGTTTGTCTTAATTTTAAGTATGATGTGTTAGATGGTCTAGCTGTTTTGTGTATATCTTTTGCCCAGGTAGGGCTATGTTATAGTCAATATGTGCCGGGGGAGAAGCAGCATTTTTTTAATTATTTGGAGAACATTTTAGTCTGATGAAGATTATCAAGAGTATTAGTATTTTTAATTATTTTGTTATGTGCCTTGCAAATAAACTTTTCCCTATAGGGAGAGGCCAAGGAAGGCATATGAATGGTGACAGGACAGAAAATACAAACTACTAAGAAAGGATGTGACTGAGTCACGGGGCTGTGTCTGTCTGGTGATGCTTTGCTCTTAAACAACTAAACTTAACTGAAAAACAAGGCCCTATCCTCCCTTTTCCTGGGCTAAGTAATGCTTCAAAACACTGTCAAGCTGATGTATGAGATTTTATATCGTCATAAGTTGTGTAAAAAAATACAAAGGTTTAACAAACGATTTATTTGGGAGAAAAGACTTAAATGAGTGCTTTAGTCCTTTATGTAGCTACTAGAGAACAGCTTATTTTCTCAATAATTATTACAATTTTTTTTCTTTGAGAATTTATCTTTTGCCTGGGAACACAATTTAAATGTCAGTTTTAAATAATAGTTTTAATAATTTTCCCATGTTTATTCCTGTTTCTGGGAATTTTTTAATAAAATGTTTTTAATCATTAGCAGTTACCTCTCTTGATAATTAAATGCAAATTTCATGATCTTACCATTTTAATTTGTCCTGGAATGATATGAGAGAATTAGGACGTTGTGTAATGCTCATAGTCAAGGACACTGTTTTAAATCTGTCTATATCTTAGAAATCTTGCAAAACCAGTGACTGGGCAGCTTTCTAAGATGCATAGAAATCCTTGCTCACTGTTGGAAAGTGATAGACAGAAGATTTTGAAGTAGAAACAGGTTGTGACAAAGCAGTTGGCAGGAATATTGGATTTTGGAAGATTCATTAAAATCTCAAAATCTGATCTCGCAGGCAGGAAAAAGCTGTTCGTTATTTCTGAATGATTTTTGAAGGACCAGAGAAAAATGCAGCAGTTTAGCTGCCTTATTAATCACACTTTCCTGATTTACCTATTGGAACTAGAATAGTCAGAGATGTCTTGCTGTTTCTGCAATACAGACTCATTTCAATGGATTTGGGTGCTAACTGTTAACAATTTGGTTCAACTGAAAATTTGTGAGTTTTGACTGTATTGCAATGCTAGTGATGGATAGATTTGCAATTCTGTATGGAAAGATTTGGGAAGGGGTAGGTTTATGCAAGCCTCATTATTTTTCAAAATCAACTATTTTGATTCCTAATTTAGTTTTTGTAAGGAAAAAATGTGATTGAAAATATGCTAGTCAATTGAGGTCTCTTACTGAAAATATATGGAGAAGGAAAGTGATTGTCATGTAGGGTAAAAAAGACATAATGGCAATGCTACATAGTGCTATTTCATGAATAAGTATCACACAAAAAATATTGTCTACTAATAATGAGAAGGCCCATATGGATGTGTTTCCCTGTCTTGTTCAAATGTGAAAGAAAAACAGTCAGGACTCTACCCCATTTCAGTTCAGAAATGTCATACGGTTTATTGTTCCTTGCCATTTTTAAGTAAAATATTGCAAATACAACTTTAGAGATTTCAGATTCCTTAGCCTCTAAAAGACTCCTGTCCACGATTCATTCGCAGAGCTTCCATCTAAATTTCAAATTCAATATGCATGTTGTCTCTTATTTAACACTAAGAAAATTCAAGCTTTGTTGAAACAGTTAGTGTGAAGGCAACAGCTTAAGTCAAGTAAATTTATTTCCAAACCATCCTATGGCAGTGAGTTCCGCAGTTCAATCTTAAGTTATTGATACAATTATTTGTGGATATATGAAAATAATGAAAGGAAAATAAAGTAATAATTTACTTTTTCAGTATATTAACCACCCTCCTGTACTTCAGTCATCTTGTTATGCGTCTTCCTTCTGACATACGAGCACATTGAATATTTAAATCAATTTCAAGTGAGCCAGCTGGGACACCAAAAGCAGTATAGCAGTGCCGTATGGGCATTGGCACAGGATGATTTGCTCTGCTTCATTGCATGTAACCATGTGTGATGCAGATGCAGCCTAAAGTAAATTATTCCAATCTTTTAAGTCAGTTTTCATGAAGGTTTTTCCAGGCAGTTCAGGAGCCTTTGAACCCTCTCTAATTCTACAAAATACTTTTGGTGGTACTTGGTGTGCTCATAACCTCTAAAATCATTCATGCTGGCACCTCTCTACTGCATGCCCCAGTGTTTCCTGTATCTTTGGCTTTTGTTATGGCAGTGATCCTAGTTAACATTTTTGCAATATCAAAATACATAGGAACTGTTATGAAATATTTGTTATCTTTGACTCTGGGTTAACTTGATTTTATTAATGTCAATCCATGAACTTTAGTTGAATGCTTAATGTGCTCTAATATCCTCACATAGCATATTCCTCTATTTCTTAGCCTTCCTAAGGCTGAATGTGCTTTTTTTTTTTTTTCCCCCTCCTTGTTTTATTGTATCCAAGGAATAGTTTGGAAAAAAATGATTCTATCTTGTGCTCTGAGGTCAGTGTGTGCTCACATATGCAGAAAGATGTATAGGGTAGGACTGGATAAGCAAATGGAAGACCTTTATCAAGTTAGGGGTTTTATTTTAAGATTTAGAGAAAATTTTAATAGAGAGGAAGCATTTGTCCCAATTTACTAGAGTGTGAGTTTCTCAGTGAGCAATAGGTGGAACTTTGATATCAATGAGTACAGAAATACCAGAACAAAACTCTTCAAAGAATACTGCCCGTCTTGGTTTGTAGAGAGGTGGCAAATGTTGGTGAGCTCCCTGTGTTTGAAGATTAATGTGTGCTATGATTTTTGTATTTAGGCATGTGTTTAAATATACTTACGATGTTAAGCTTTACAGCAAGAGTAAGCTAGTAGATAGTCCACCAACTTCCTTCTTTGGCAAGCGGGCATTATTGTTAATCAGAAAATACTATGTTATTTTAGATGTGTGATATTAAAATTAAATTATCAGACAGCAGTTTGCATGGAGAGGTGGAGAATATTTGTCTCAGGAGTTGTTTCAGTGTTCCAACTACTTTAGAAGCCAGGAAAATGAGATTATTTAAAATGCTGTACAGCATGTTCCATGACCAAACCTATTTTATGAATCTTTCTATTCAGAAGTTTTCAAAACTGTACAAGAAAAAATGTAAAATGTTAATACACAGGTTGAAGGATTGTTTGAAGTTAGTGTTCTGTACGAACAGATAGTTTGGAAGAATTACACTTTTAATTATGATTTGTGACCACTTAACAATATGAGAAACATAAGAGTTGCGTCGGCATGATGTTATTGATGAGACACGTTAGAAGGAATAGATCATTCTCTTCATTAGTTACACCAGCACCAAACAGCTTAAGACGACAGAGTAGGACAGAATGACTGGTTGCTGTAACATGACAGGACTTCTGAAGAAGCTGGGGTTGTTCATAGGAAATGCAGAGATCATTCTTTCTTTCTGGGAGTAGGCCAAACCACAGAATTTTCTGTATGTGTTACAGCTTTTCTCCTTTTTCCTCCAACCTTTTTTATGCCTGTTGTAGTTTTAGGTTTACCATGTGGCCTCACTTGCCTGAAGGTGGTAGCCAGGAAGAAAATTCTTATTATCTCCCAGTTTCATTTTGGATTTTTGCAAAGGCAAATATTCTATGCAATCTGCAAGGGGGAAAAAAACCCAAACCAAACAACAAAAAAACCCAAAAAACAATACAAAAATTGTCATGTTTTCTGTGCTGATGTCAGGCATTGGTGGGACAATTATCACGGGAACCTGAGACTGCGGTACTTGCATGTCTCCTTGTTGTGCCCCAAACCCTTTCTTAAAGTCTTGCTTGAACCAAATTGAGTGCTTAAGGGGTTGTAGTGCTTTTGGGAAGTGGATGATGATTTAGACACTTGAGGAAGCTGCCTTTAGTATTTTGTATTAATTCATTCATAAATAAATTCTTAAATTCATAGCAATTTGCTGTAGGCATAACTGGTAACTCTTCCATAGTGACATTTTTGGACACGAACAAAGTCATGTCATCATTGTGTGTCTGCTTTTCAGTACAGTTGATGCATCTGGACATACAATGGATAAATCTTTACTAGGCAGGCATGTTAATTTCTTCTGTCTTTTAGAGGGGATGAAGAAGAGAGGAAGCTCTTTCCTATGTAAGGTATATGAATACAAACATAGTAAGCAAAAAAATTGTGATTAGACACACAAAATTACACATTATCCACTGCTAATCTAGAAAAAATTAATATCTTCACCATGGAAGTTGGACACTGCGTGATTTCCACTTAGCGATCTCTTGTCTGCATATAAGGAGTGGAGATGATGAGGCTGGAAGTACAAGGTAGCAAAAATTACCTTTGGTTATTATATCATGCCTATCTGTGCAGTATACCACTCTTTCCTTGAGAAAATTTGGTTTCATTTGTCAGTGTTGTTCTTAAGGGTTTTGTACATCCTCCATGAATAGCTTCAAAAAGCTTACTGAAATCAAAATACTGTTCACTGGAAAACTTAATTACTTGTCGCTGAAGGATACTTTCCAGAAATAATGTCATTTTTCAACTCCCAGCTGTTTTGGTAAGGAAGAAGTTGAACAAAAAGATTTTTTAATTTTATTTTTATGAAAAATGTGTTTTGACTGTTCGTGCAAAAATGGGTTGAATCAATTTCTTCTAAGTACCTAGAAGAATCAGTTTAGGACATGGCCTGATGGGTGGAAATTTCAAACCATATTGAAACTGAAATAGTCTTAAATAGAAATGCTGTGGGTTTTGACAATATTAAAATTGTGCATGCTTCTCCATGTATTAAGAAAAGTCTGAGAGAATTTGGTGTAATGTTAATCTGTAAAGATCCATTTAGCAAGAATGTAGGTCTGTGAAGGGACTGTAGAAAGCTAAACAACTTGCTATATCAGGGACTCAGACATAAAGTAATACTAACTCTTTTAACTTAAATAAATGTGTATAAATGAACAAGAGCAGTCAATGATGTAGGGTGAACTTTCAAGATAAAATTTTTAATGCTTTTTGTCCTTTTCCCTTTCTGCTAGTTGCAGCCTGCTATGAAACTGCCAATCTATTTTTTAATGATTGTTCTATGGGCCATGCAGATTCTACTTGTCCACATTGCCTAAATTTTTACAACCGTTTTTGTAGCTGATAGTTTCTTGCTGTTGCTAATATGATTTATATATCCTGTAATAAGTGCATGTGACAGTATGAAGGCAACCTCCATCTCAAAAACTGAAACTTCATTGATGCACATAGATTTTTACACCCTAAACGTCTTTAATCACTAGAAAACCAAAATACACTTCTTTTTTTTCTGTAACTCCAGTCTGCAAGAGAGGTTTCCACTCCTGAGATTTTTATGTTTAGTAACAGAAGGATACAGCACTTATCTCCCCATCTTTAGAGATCCACCCATTTCAGAGAGTGATTGAGCCCAAATATACTTTGCTGCCGCTGACTGACATGTGATCAGAAAAGGACCACCTGAGCAGCAGATATGGTGTTAGCAAAAGCTATTGGCATACATTGAGTAGGTCGAATCTCAGAAATATTTTCCTGGGGTTCTGCAGTCATATTCAGGCAATTACTTCACCAGTTACAGTTGGGCTATTTCTCAGTGCAACTGCAAGAAGCTTTTCTTTAGGAAAAAAACTGAGGGCGGCATTCTAGTAGAGGCACATACTTGTAGGAGCAAGAGCTGCAGGCTCCAGCAGAATCCAGATGGATTCTGATATCAGTACATTTATGAAGTGCATCAAACTACACTATCCACATGGTTTCAGTGCTGAATCATTACCTCCCTGTAGATGTTACTGTACTTCATTCTGTTTGAGTTTGAAGACATGTCCTCAGAAAGGCCCGTTTTCAGAGTTTCAACAGAGGATACCAATTTTATGGACTGCGAGTATCAAAAATGCATTGCAGCTCCTCAGAACAGCATTACGTTGCTGATGCTTCACTAAAACAGTCGTTGCTGATGCTTCACTAAAACAGTCATTGCTGATGCTTCACTAAACCAGTCGCAGCATAACTTGCAAGTGTCTTTGAGTTGATGTTTAAGGCAGCCTTCCAGTCAATACCCTTTAACATCTTTTCCATCATACTTTAACTTCTTCCTCGTCATATTTCTCTATTCAACACCCTCCAGCATTGTGACATCTGAGAGATTATTTAAATTATTTGTATTACTGAAGTACAACCAGGCTGTCATAGCACAGTTGTACCTCACTCCAGATTCAGTATTGAGGTAGGACTTGCCTTAACTGCATCAGACCTGATATCCTTCCATCCCTCATACTAACGCTGATGTGTCTGGGTGCTTCAGAGTGCCGACTCTAATATTGAGCTACTAAAAAGGAGACAAAAGCCTTTGCTAATGATTTGGGAGATCAACTTGAGGATCCTGATGCTTATTTGATTTTTATTTTTAAGTAGAGGAACAGGGGAGTTTTCTTCAAACTTGATACTCTTTAATGTATAGATAATTAGGAAGCTGATCTCTGATAATTTTTTGCTAACATCTGTTAAGGATTTATATAAGTCTCTTTGCTAGTGATTTCTAGCTCTAAGGCTGGCATATTACTGCTTTTTCTCTTATTGTGAAGGTTGGTTAATTAAAATACTTGGATAATGAAATGTTATTAATTGAACTGCTCAAAAGACCAGTTTTGCAAAGAACTTCTAGGTCTGTTTGGAATGAAAAAAAAATCTTTGTGTGACCAAATGGACTTTTTTTTACACTAAACAATGTAAGATGTGGAAAACCTGCTTTAGGCTAAGCAAGAGCCTCCAATAGATAAGGTAATGTTCTGAGCTGTGAAAAATGCATGCCTCCATGGCACTGCAGCTTTTCTCTAAAACTCAAGTGGTTTTGTCAGCCTCTTCCTCAGCTTATCCTGATGTCTCTCTTTTTCTTCTTACAGATAATGAAATATTAATTTGGATGAATATTTGATACAGGTATGGAGAGAGAGACTGATGCTAAAGTTTAGGGATTTTTCATCATGTAGGAGACCCAGATTCCATGTAATGGTCTGTCCAATCTTCTCTGAGGAAACGAATATTGAGTTTTCTGTATAAACTGGAACAGCTTCAACAGGCCAGACTGAGGAAGAGACCTCATCTCCTCAATCTGCTAAGCAGGGAAGTGTTCTTGAAATATGTGGAAAAGGGAATTTTACATAGCTGCTTTCATCACCTTATACCATATGTGCTCTTCTATCATATTGAAAGAACATTTACAAAGAGAACATGGAAGAAATCACAGCATGATCGGGGTTGGAAGGAACCTCTGGAGATCATCCAGTCCAATCCCCTGCTAAAGCAGGTTCACCTACAAGAGGTAGCACAGGAATGCGTCCGGGTGGGTTTTGAATATCTCCAGAGAAGGTGACTCCACAACCTCCCCGAGCAGCCTGTCCCAGTGCTCCGTCACCCTCACAGTAAAGAAGCTTTTCCTCATGTTGAGGTGGAACTTCCTGTGCTACAGTTTGTGCCTATTGTCCCTTGTCCTGTCACTAGGCACCATTGAGAAGGCTCTGGCTCTATCCTCTTGATACCTGCCGTTTAGATATTTATAAGCATTGATAAGATCCCCTCTCAGTCCCCTCTTTTCCAGGCTGAACAGACTGAGTTCACTTAGCCTCTTCTCTGAATAGAAATGATCCAGTCCCATAATCATCTTCATGGTCCTCCACTGGACTCTCTCCAGTAGTTCCTGGTCTTTATTGAGCTGGGGAGCCCAGAACCAGACAGAATAGTCCAGATGGGGCCTCGCTGGGGCAGAGCAGAGGGGCATGTAAAACTCTATTGACCTGCTAAGCAGACTCTTCTTAATGCACTCTAGGATACCATTGGGCACATTGCTGGCTCGTTGTTAGCTTTTCCACCAGGACTCCCAGGTCCTTCTCTGTAGAACCGATTTCCCTGACCTGTATTGGTGCAGGGGATGTGAAGAACTCTACAATTGCGTTTGATTAACATTGTCTATCCAACTCTCTAGCCTATCCAAATCTCCTTGAATGGCAGCACAGTCTTCCACTGTATCAGCCACTTCTCCCAGTTTTGAAAGGAGTATTGGTTCTTACCAGGTTTTAGAAGACCCTTCCTTCACAGTATTTGATTTGTGCATCTATAGCTTCTAGGCTATTATAGCATAAAGCTTTATCTGCTGTGTGACAGAAGAAGGAGAAGAAATACATACGGCTTGGAAAGAGATGTCAGGCCACCTCTGAAATTAGTCCAATTCAATAAACCACTTTATTGATCAGCTGTATGCTGCCATTATGGCTACATTTATGGCTGGAAAAACATCTGCTTTTTGGCAAAATTGAATATAAAATGATTGCTATCTCCATGACAGCTCCTCTTTCTTTAGTCTCCTGAGTTCAATACAGTGTCAAACAAGTATGCATAAATTTTTTGTCAATGTTGATTTGCTTTGTAATTTGGGATTAATTGGAGAGTATTGCCTATTAATTGCACCAGTTTATTCTCTCAATGGAAGTTGGTTTTAACACGCTAAATTGGAGTATTCACTATCTCTGGTATTTGTTTAGAGTTTCCCTTTGGGGTGAAAAAGCAAGCTTTGTAAGAAGGAAGTGTGTTTTGTATAGTGAATCAAATCAGTCTCTAAGGAATGTTAATGAGTCTAATTACTAAAAATTATGTGATGCTTGATTGTTTTACTAATTTGGGAGGAGCTGGTATTTTATCTTGACTGCAGTAAGCAATTTTGATGACATTTAAAAATAACCTTTTCTTCCTGAAACAAATGAATCTGATTTTCATTTATTCTTTCATTTGCTTTTGCTTCTGGGCAAATATTTTTAGATTATTGTCAAACAATTAAGGTAGGATTTTGTTTTGGTTATCACAGAATATTAATTCCTTAAGATGATATGGTACACAGGAAGATTAAATAGGTTTCTGTAAAGGGTAGATGTCTTAGTGATGTCTGGCTTTTTTTAATGATATACCTTAGAACCTTTGTTCTGATCTTTTCAAATCGCATGGAGAAAATATTGAATCTAGGTTAGACTCGGGCAAATAGTTATGACCTTCATTTGAAGCATTAAACCTTTGTTTTTGGAACAAAGATTTTGTTAGGCTGAAGTGCTATAGTTCAAATTTAGAATGATGTAGCACTGAAGGTGAGAATAAACCAAAGCAAGTACATTAATTCCCTCTACTTTTGACTTAACTCTCATAACAGACACCCAAGACAGTGATTTGCAGGCTTTTTGGAGGAAATGGCTATTTTCAGGGTCTTGATGTTTGAGGAGAAGCATCATTGTTCTTCTTTGTCAAACGTTTTAGACCTGAGATGTGGCAGCTTTACTGGTTAACGTGATTTGCTGGAGCAGCTGCAAGCTACTGTCTGTACCTCACTAACTGTCGACTGAGAACCAGTGACCCAGTATATGAGAAGCTTTGGGGACAGGGGATGGTCTTACATGGTGTCCTTTAAAAATGAAGATGTAGCTGATATAGTGCATCCACAAGTGCTTCTCCCTGACAGTGTTGTTGTCTCTTCATATTCTCAATTTCACTTTGACCCCTTTTTTATTTTTTTATTTACTTAGTGTAAATCAGAGATGGAATTAATGGTTATTCATTTTACTCCTCTTTGTATTTTATGTTCAATGAAATAATGATTCCAATAGCCAAGAAACGTTTAACAGTTTGATACCTGCAGTTAGTCTTTGACAAATGGTATGTAACTTTTTTCCTCTCACTTGATTTTGCTTGGGCTCAGTGTTTCATTTCATGTTATTCTGCTTGCAAAAGCAAGTTTTCTGATGTTCCTGCACCTATTTCTAAGGCTAAGCATGTTTTCCTTTGTCTTCACTTACTGTGTATCTCAGCTCTGACCTTAACACCGTGAATCAGATCAATAATTGTATCTCATTACTTAAATCGCCAAATTCTGTTAACTACAAAGGCTTTTTTTTTCTTTTTTTTCTTTTTTTTTTTCCAGGACAAGACCTTTTATTATTAGCCATTATCTAATAAGACAAATCTTGACTGAATAACCTGAAGAAGTGAGCTAAAATTTGCATAAGGAGTACCCATAAATTTAGCTGTGTTAATACTACAGGTGGATGTACATGCGATTTTAAGCAGAACGTTGCAGAAGTAAAATTGGTTCCAAATCTTTCTTGCCAATTTTGAGGATTTCTCTACCAAGGTTGCTGTAGCTTTTATTCTGTTATTTTCATTTATGAAGCTCAATGTGGACCCAGAATTATTAAAAGCTATGTTTTCTCTCTTCCTTTAGTCTTTTCAGGCTGAAAGGATGTCTATGCCATTATATCATTGTGTGATATATGAATATTATATATAACATGAATGAGATTGTGCCCAAAAGATTCATTATTTTTAAACCGCTGTTTTACTAACGTGACATTCTGACAAATGAAAGGTAACTACTGAAGTATTCAAACAGAATTACATAAAAGATAATATCTAGTCCTGTAACCCAATGCCACGTAAGGTAAGGATATATTTCAGTGCATGCTTGAAGCAATTGTCTTGTCTGTTACAGGTTTTTGTGTTTACTTCTTTCTCCCTGTTTGAGACACTGGGTGCATGTCAGTGTCATTCACAAATAGAAACGGAATAAAAGATTTGGAAAAAGCCTAGCAAGTTTGGTTGTCTTGAGCATCTTTACATGAAGCGTTCAGGACAGGAATTATTTTCTGGCTTTAGGTATTTATCTTTTTACCTATATGACATAACATGATCCGATTCATTCTGTGTGGCTAAAATATGCAAGTTATTGCAATATTACTCGGAGAGAGAGTGAGCCCAGCACTGTCAAGTCAAAAAGGAATGCTCGTGCTTAATTCAGCAGAATTAATTTTTATATTTCTTCCATGTGGATTTTAAGTTGTCTCATTGCTATGTACAGTATAATAGACTGGCTTGGAAAAAGAAATACCTTTGTGTTTCAAAGCTTCTTTGGAAATGGGTGGTAGAGAAACACATTTACCCTTCCTGCATTGTCACGGCAGTTCCAGCCACAACCTACTGACTACCTTTCTGATTCTAGAAGTAGCTTGCTTAGTAAAGACTTGTATCCAGACTTTCAAAAATGTCAAACTGCCATCAAGTTTGACATTGAAGCAATGTCTAGAATAGTGTTTTAGATGTGGTGCATGTGATATGCTTACCTTGGAGCTTTGGACATGCTGTGCTACTTTTAGTCCAGTATTATTTGTTTGACTGTTGGTGGTGGTGGTGGAAGTAGAGATACTGGTAATTTTATAAATAGTGTCCTTTCCTTTGAAATAAGATTAGTAGATGTACATGTACTCTGCGAGTGAGAGGAGCGTTTATGACAAATGGGGAGAAAAATGTGAAATTTTGCCTTGCAGATATCATTGCACCATACTATTGTCCTCTGTTAGATTTAGCTGTTACTGTAATAGTGCCAATAAATTACATTTGCTCTTCATGCTCGGCATGTATCCGTCCCCAAATACTTTAGTCACGTTTAATACAAGCAGTTAGTTTAACTGTTGTAGAACTGTTTTGGTCAGGCTTTTGTAGATGCTACATATGTAGAGAAAGAGGCTTCAAAATACAAAATCATTTACCTGGAATGGGGAAAAAGCATGCATGAATATTATTGCATGTTGCACATTTTATTCTGCTGTTACTGGATGTTAATTTACCTTACATCAGTATTAGTAATTTTAGTCAAGGTTCTGGTTGAAGTTTGTAAAGTATATTAAATTCACTTAAGTCCATTGTAAATCTACCCTGACTTTATAAAAAATGGATAGGGTAGTGCTCTGAAGTTACTGCAAACCTGTCTTTTAATGTTTTTATGGTCAATGGGGAATATGATATTTTTTTCATAAATTCTTTTACAGCTGTGAAAGTAATGCTCTCTTAGATGCTGCAGCTGGACATCCATTTCTGCAGTATTTCTTGCAGGGCTGTGGTCTTCTATGTGTTCCATTATATATTCTGTGAAGATCTAAAGATGTCTGTCCTTTCCTCATCCTAACCTTAGGCCTAGAGTAAGAAAGATGGGAATATAGCACAGTGCATAGCGGAGATAACTGGATTTGCTGAAATCTAAAAATGGATTTCAGCAAATCTGAGTTTTAATCTGTTGGAGTGTGGGAAGGAAATCTATACTTCATTTTTGGTTGGTTTGGTGGTTTGTACTTTTTATTATCTAAGTGAGTGCTAATTTCTTCCATTCCTGCTGTCAGGCTCACTTATATGTACCTGATAAAGCAGCAATAAGTGAGCTGCACCCCCTATTCCCGCAACTATGAATGGACTTGTATGGCACCGTATTCCAATGATAAATATGTGGTTTGTATCTTGATATATATTACCATGTTAAATGAGCTTGAAGAACACAATTCTGACCTCTGGATACTAAAATACTTGCATGGAACTGGTGGTTTTCTGTGCTCGTTAGAGGTCTATGCTATGAGCCGTTAGGGAAGTGGAATTATTTCTCCCCTTTATGACAAATTTGCTACAGTTCATTATTGAGGTCAGTGGCTTGAAAGTTTGAAAAAGTATCTGCAGAGCTAACTGAACTATCTGTCTCTCTAAGGGACAATTACTTTAGATATTTTGAAAGTATTCATGTAACCGTCACTAATGAAAATCGTGGATTATAATAGGGAATTCAGTGACCAAACACAAAATTGGGGAAAAGAATACATTTATTGTTGAGACAGATAAGAGAAATGAGCAATAGTAGGTAAAAGACTTGCATTCCACTTGTTCCTCAATACATTATAACCACAAGTTTTGTGGTATCATCCAGCTGCTCTTCTGGCACTTTCACTCAATTAATGACTACAATACTGTCTGTTTGTGCACTTGGACATGTCCCAGTGTTGAGTGAGTATTCAGGATAAAATTGCTTTCCTCTATGAGGCAATAGAAAATGGAGGTGATTTTTCATATTAGCACATTTGTGTGCTCCCCTGATAATAATATGGGGGGTAGAAATTACATAAAAGGCCAATTCTTTACTGCTTTCTTGTCTTTTCCAAAATAAGACTATTTGAATTTTATTTTTTTTAAGGGGGGAATCACCTCAGTAAAGCGTAGCAGAGCTGTGCTGACCTAGCACAGTAGTGTGGTTCATTAACAGAGGCTCAAAGTACTCGCATTTTTATATTAGTTCTCAATGTTATACTGGAATCTGTAAAGGCAGATAAGATTTATTATTTAATAATATGACCTTATCCTTTCCACTGGCATATGGAAGGTGTTTGACAAAGCCTTGTTCAGTGTTGACTTTTTTTCTACATGTGTGAAAAGCAAACTGAGGTTTTAGCTCTAGGAATAGCTTCTTGATTAAAGAATTGTTTTGTGGTGATGGTAGAAGATGCTTCTGTGACCATGGGGTTTTCCCCTATGAAATGTGCCTGTGTTTTGAATTACAATTAGTTTTTAATGAGCCACGTGCAGACTAAAATTAATGTGGTCTTTTGAAGACTACAGTGCAGTGATCTCCACCTCTATAATTCGTGAACAGTTTTCACATAATCACAGAACAGCTGAGGTTGGACAGAGTCTCTGGAGTTCATTTTGTTCAACTTCCCTACTCAAAACATGGCCACCCGGAGCAGGTTGCACAGGACTATATCCAGTAAAGGTTTGAGTATCTTGAAAGATGGAAACCCATGCTGGTCAAACTGTTCTGGTATTTAAACCTTAATGGTGATGAGAAAATTGGATTATAGGAGGTAATCAGTGAATTTTTAATACAAAGTTACATTTTTTAAAAACTTTAAGGTGGGAAGACAACATAAACTTTATAAAAATACAGGAATTTATAAATAGCTCTTCAGAGCTGTATAACATCTCCATTGTGGTCACCTACTCTAAGCTGCCACCAACTGAAATCTGTGAAAAGCCTGATGTCGGTTTGGGTGGGTGCTTTGGGTGAGCTCAGGAACCTTGAGCCTATGGAGGTTATATAATCACAGTAGTCTTTTGGGCGCGTGAATCAGGACACCTACTTCATCAGGGCGTCTTTTTTTTTTTTTTTTTTCCCTCTCCGCTGATGAGGGCAATTCATTGTATATTTCAAAATTGTATCAAAAGAAGAAAAATATCAAACCCGTTCTTCCTGAAAAACTTTCACTTCAGATGAGCAACCCCAGTCTTCTTTTTCAAGTGTGTTACAAGTACTCTTTGGGACAGAACAATCAGCCACAAGTTATTTTGTCACGGAACGAGTTAACTGATTTCTGGCGCAAAGCTTGTGAGGACCATAGACTACCAAGAATAATTTTTGTTTATTTGGAATGAATCCTTGAGGTCATTCGCAGCATATCAAAGCAAAGATCTTAATTAGGATAAGTTCCAGGTCTTAAAGAAATTGATTGTGATAGCTTAGGAAATTGGAAAAGATCTGAAGAATGTGCTGTTCTTAGCATTGTCAGTGCTGAATTTTTTTATTGAACTAGAAGAAGTTTTAATGGCTTTTTTTGTGAGCAAAAGGGGCAGTTTTGTTATGAGTTGGTTAAAGAATACTGCTACTTTTTCTTTTTTTTTCTTTTTTTTTTTTTATTTAAAAGGCCTAATTTGTTGAAGTCAGCCAGAGAAGTGCATGTTATTAAAATAACTCCTGCGCTCCTCATTTACACCCATCCTAGGCTTTTCAGTTACTGTGGAGCTATAAATCCACACATACATGGGGTTTTATCTATGGATACATTTTATTACATATAGGCAGATGTGCATTTACTGTACAGTTATAGTGAGACTTGTGCAATGCACAGAAATAACCTAGTTCAGGTTTCTGCTTTACATTTTAAAATTATTGTGTGTAATGATTTTGTCAGTTTGCTCCCATCTTGTTTAGTCTAACTTTGATCCTCCAGGAGGAGGAGAGAAAGAATCAAGCTACCAAAATTATACACAGTGCTACCAGGTTTTCTAGAAAATTTTAGTTGTTAGTCTTTCCTTACAAGAAACTAAATCTTCTTTTGATCAGAGAGGAAAATTAATTCAGTAATGTCAGCCTGAGCCCAAGCTGGCATTTGTCGACATTGCAGATCCACTACCTGGTTTGACACTTTTTGCTTGCCTGATTTGAGAGCAATTTAGAACTGAAATAGCGGGCGTACTTCAGATCAAGATTTATATGTAGAAGAAAGGCTCTACAAAGTATTCACCCATCGCTGCTGGCACTCTGCCTAGGGCTGTGTAGGAATTGCCGTTACAGATCAGACCAGGAGTCCATCTAACTCAAAGTTTGCGGTCTGACAGCTTCTTCAGAAGAGCAAGGAAAAAAAGCCTGTGGCACACAGTTAAGGGATATCCTGCCCGTTAGCTGCTGTTAATCCCTTATTAGCAGAGGCTAGATTCCACTCTCATGCAAAAAGACCTTGCATTGCTTGTGAAATGCTTATAATGCCAGATATCTTTCATTAAATTTTATTATTTGGTATTTTTGTATACTCTTTTATCTGTTATTTTCAATTTCATTCTTTTGCACTTAGTCCCACAGTTAATTCTGTGTTACATAGAAAATAACCCCAAACAAGCACCAAATCCTTTTGCATTGTAACTGGTTTTCAATTTTATTAACTGCCACTTTGATCTCTGAGAAGGACTAGAAATTCCTGTATTTCTTATGCATTTTATTAATCCAGCATCTTTTGGTTTGCTTGCTTTCATCTTTCTCAGTGCCTCCTACACTGTCCAGCAGTGTAGCGATCAGAGAGGGGTCACACCAGATTGGAGCACGGAAAACGATTCCTGTTCTGGCGTGCGGTTTGCATCATGTGTGCAAGTCAAACAACAGCAGGAGTCACTTGCAAGCAGTTCTGTAAGGCAAGAAAATGCCTGGACTGAATTTCATAGAATCACCAGGTTGGAAGAGACCAACCGGATCATCGAGTCCAACCATTCCTATCAAACACTAAACCATGCCCCTCAGCACCTCATCCACCTGTCCCTTAAACACCTCCAGGGATGGTGACTCAACCACCTCCCTGGGCAGCCTGTTCCAGTACCCAATGACCCTTTCCGTGAAAATTTTTTTCCTAATGTTCAGCCTAAACCTCCCCTGGCGGAGCTTGAGGCCATTTCTTCTTGTCCTGTCCCCTGTCACTTGGGAGAAGAGGCCAGCTCCCTCCTCTCCACAACCTCCTTTCAGGTAGTTGTAGAGAGCAATGAGGTCTCCCCTCAGCCTTCTCTTCTCCAGGCTAAACAACCCCAGCTCTCTCAGCTGTTCCTCAATTTGTTTCAACTAAAATAGATCATCCTGTCTATTCCCTGCACCGTATTTTGCTGTATGTGCTTGTTGGGAGGTGCAAAACAACATATTGGACAACGAAATTGCACGTTCATTTTCTAGATGCAGAATGGATGTGTGCCCGAGATGTGCATTTTTCTTTCGAGTGGTATCTTTCTCATCAATAGTGTATTGCAAACCATTACTATTAGCAAGAGAAAAAGTCTAGTGGCATAGAGTTTGTGTTACTGCTATGGAAGTACAGTCAGTCAGTTGCTATAATTATTTTATGCCATAAAGCGCCTATATTGTCTAGTTTTGCTAATATTTTCTTAGAGTTCAGTTTGATTTGCAGTACATATTGAGCCCTGTTGGAAGGGTGCTATGCATTAGTATAAACATAAATATTTATTTCTGTTTGAACTGGACATTCCTGCTTACCTCAACTTGCCGCTATTAAATTCTGCAATATCCTCTGCATGTGTTTTGCAAGGGTCAAACCCATGGTGGCCAGCTACGTTTTGTTCTCATTAAAAGTGTTAAAACAATGAAAGAGCTTATTCTTGAGTTCTGCTGCCCTGGGTGCATCTCAGCACGTGATTTCATAATGCTTTTCTGTGCCTTTCTCCCATAAAAAATGCAGGGGAAATAACAGTATACCAAACAGTTTATTGGAAGTATTTTACAGTTGTTTATGTCCTGCCTGTGCTGCATCTGAGCGGCCATGTAGTAAAGGCAAAAAGATAAGCTGGAAAACTCGAAAGCTTTAAAAATAGTTGGAGGGGTAAAAAACCTTTTGCATCTGGGGCAGAAGAGGAGGACAGACTTAGATGCATTTCCACCTTCCTAATCAGCAGCAACAGCATGCTGCTGCTAAACCAGCTTGATTATTATTTATGGTTTACAAGTTATTTTTAAAGACCTTCATAATGATAGTCCCATTTGATTTCTATCTTTTCTATAAGCACTTTTCCTCCACCGCTCCATTTTCAGCTCCAGCATTTCACTTGTATGGCACTCCAAGAACTGCTGTTACTTGGCTGGTTTATAGGGAACTGTATTTATGCTCAGTAACAAAAGTACATTGTGTATAGATCTGAGGTGATATATTTTGTTTCACATATTGGTTTTGAATATGTTGTTTTTAAGAATGAATGGAGAGCAAGCGAGCAGAATGCAGCATTAGGAGGATGTACGGTTTGGCCAAATCTGTCACTGACTTTACTAAGTGACAGGGGCAACACCGAGACAATCAGTGCAACTATCTGCTGTGCCTGCCAAGTACCTACAGGTTATATTATGTGCCAAAAATACTTTCCACAGCTTGCCATGCATTTACTGCAAAGACTCAAGTCAAATGTGGGCATTCAATGAAAATATCAAGGAGTAAGAAAGCCAGTTTGGTAGTTCAATGTGAAGCTACCACTTAGGATCAGATTATACTGCTGGACCCTCTGTTTATAGTTTATTTGAACCATTAAAAATATTAAACAGGAGATTGTTTTTCTGGCTTGATCTTCTTCTTCTTCAGTGTGACCTCCAAGCTCTTCTTGTGTTGATCATTTGACCTCTTGGCACTTCCTTGCATTCTAAGGAATTTTATTTTTTATTACTTTATTTTATATTACTTTCCCCCTACTCCTTATAATTTAATCTGTTTTGGTAAGATAATATTAAAAATACACTTAGCCAGTCCTGATGTTGCCTTGCCTAATGCAAATGATTAACGAAGTATTTTTTTTCCTTTCTATTCCTGGGCACCTTCCCCAAAGGTTTATTACAGCCTGGGTTTTAGTTTTGATTGTAATACAGAAACTCCCATGCTTTATGCTCTTCCTCACCATTCTGGGTATGACAGACTCCTGTTTCCTCCCCCTTCTACTTGCCCTTTGAAAATATGGGCTGTTACTTTCTCCAGTATCCCTGCCTCAGTGATTTCTAGTAGTTTTGCTTGTTTTCTTCTGCTGTGCTAGTGCTAGCCAAGGAATCAAAGTGTTTTCCCTTTTGCCTAGTGACTGTCCTCCTACTTTGTAATTCTTGGCAAGGAGAAACTAGTCCCAAATGTGACTATTGCTGCACCTGTAAACTTCCTTTCACCAGCTCTTTGCCAGAGGGACCCAGACTGACATCTGCGTAGGGGAGCTCTTCTTCATTCACTTGGTATCAGGAGTCCCCAGCCTACACCTGGCAGCCCGTGGGGAGGCTGCGCCTTGGGCTCTGGAGGGCCACGCAACATGTGCAGAGTGGCAGGCACTCCAAACTCTGCCCATTCATCCTCAATAAGAGGATCTGGGACAACTTCTGTGGGTATCTCCACCTGTTGCTGTCCCCAGACATCTTTTTTTTGTTTTTCGGGATTTGCAAGTGAAGACAAAAGAGGTTGATTTGATTACAGTAAGGATGAAATACTTGGTAACGATTGGAAATAAAGTTGCAAGGCAACATTCATGTGACATGCTGTTGCTGTCAGCTTCATAACTGACAAGTCCTTTCCAGGCTCTTGAGGGTGTCCTACCGCTTTGCTGGCTGTACCTACACCCTGGCACATCCATATTGACAAATCACAGGCTTAAGGGCTCCCAGAGTTTGTGAGGGCCCCCAGCTGTCCTGTAATCAAACTACTGTCTCCAAGCAGGCCCAGGTAGAGCAGAGGATATAATTTAAGAAGCAAGAGTTACATAAAAAGCTGATTAATATCACACCCTTGGCACTGTACAGAGATGAAATGCAACAGCTAACTGGAACAAATTATGGGGCTAGGAGAAGGGATTTTGACGTGCATAATGCTCCCTTTTGTGCTGATCACATTTCCCATAGGGCACTCAGAGCGTTGGTGAGAAACAAAGTTGGTAGGGACAAGAGACTGAGTGTATGCTAGGAGAACTCACTAAACTGGAAAATTAAAAACATACACTTGTTTTTGTTTTGTGTAATATATACTGTATTCTAAGGAAATGGAAGGGATAATACAAAAAAAAGTGAAAACCAAAGCAATGTCATTTCAGGCTCTCGAAGTCTGTGAGATTATGCTTTAAGTGCTTGCAGGATTCACTTATTAGCTTGTATTTCATTTGAATGTGATAACTTCTTACTTTCTCTTTCATTTATTGGTTAAAAAGGCAAGACCTCGTAAAACTGAAAACAGACTGATCAATCTGTGTCTACACATTGTAGTCGTATCTATGTCATAATCTCAGTAGCATATCATAAGGGGAGATGAGTTTTGCTCTATTCCCAGGGGTCTGCAGAGTGCACATGATATGACACCACTGCTTTTGTAAAAAAAAAATCTGTGTGACTGAAACCAACCATACTGCGCTTTATAAATACAATTAGGGAGTTGTGGAAGAAAACTACATTTGAATCCATTTATTCATCGTGATGTAAGGTAGAACCTAGTTGGGTTTGAGCTTATTGTTTATTCCAGAAATATACAGGTAGTGTGTAAGGTATAAACACCACAAATTCAGTGTAAACACAGGTTTACTAAAAAACTACTGAAAGAGAATTGTGTGATATTTGGAAATAAGGAAGTTCAGACCACAATATAACAGCTGCAAAGTTTTTATCTTTAATGTCTCCAGTTGTGTTGCAGTGAAAATGAAATCTTTGAGTGAGGAAACAATTTCAATTAACTCTGCTTAGTGTTCTGCAAGGAGTAACTAATTTGAATGAAATACCTGAAAATTACTAGTAATCTCCTTCATATCTCCCATAAGGAAAAGAAATTCTGCTTCTGTGGAGGAAAGGCATTGATAAGTACAAGATGACTTACCAAGGACATATTCTCCAGTAGGACTTGGGATCTTTCTCCTGCTGAGCTGTGGGCGAGAGAAGCGTTTTAGCAGCCAGTTCTTCCATCTGTACTACAGCAGGCTGGCAGCCAGGGGTAGAGCTTGATCAACAGCCTCGAGGGGATATGGCTTACCAGCCAATGAGTAATCTGTTTGGCTGTTTTGTAGATTGATTTTTTTTTAATTTTTTTTTTTTTTAAAAACTGGAAATTGCCAAAGTAGCAGCCCACCTGCCAGCAGTCCAGCCTTTGCCAGATAATTTGTGCTGGCATCCAAATTATCTGGAAAGTCCAATTCAAAAAAACAGAGCTGCAGGCAGGTGGGAAAGGAGCATTGAAGACATTTTGAAACTGTTTCACTGGCAGGAAAGGATTCTTTTTTTTCTTTTTTCCTCCAAAGGAACACAATTCTTTTTGATTTCTGCCTCCTAGAAATGTGTAGTAGTTTTCTGCATAGCGTATGGTCTGCAGCGGGGGTGCAGTGACTTAAGCACTCTGCGCCAAAGGAAGCCTTGATGGAAGTCCTAAAAGGAAAAATCTGTGTACTTGCAGGCACACAAAGAATGAGTTGAATGGTTCGGTAGGCAGCTCTCCTTCCTCTGGAGTCTGTCTGTTCCCCAGCCGTATGGGCAGTTGGTTTCCACAGCGTGCCGAGCTTGGGTTTACTGAGATTGTGCAGCTTAGAGTTGTATTAATTAACCAGAGAGCAGATTGAATTATAGATGAATTGAGCATTCTTGCCAGATAGATGAGCTAAGAAATTAGGGTAATAAGAACATGGATGTGGAGAGAGAGAGAGGCAAGAAATGATGTGGAAGATGGCAGGCATAGCATCATCCAGCCACCATGTTTTGCAGAAGGTGGAATTTTCTCAAAACCAGGACATCCTAGGAGGCCAAAGACTGGAAAGCTTTCTCTTCAGTGCTGAAAGGAGTTCAGTCCTGCATTGTCTTTAAATGCCAGGAATTTTGTTATGGTGGGGCCATGAGTCCAAAACATTTTTTTTTAGAGAAGGTGCCTTTTAGCAAATCCTTGGCAGTCAATGCCTGGTAGTAAGCAGCACTATCAATGTCTTGTATTTTATTGTTCATCCCTTTATGCCAAGGCAATAGCTTAAGCAACATTTCCCACCTAAAAGAGAGGGTGACGGCAACCAAAAAGCATGAAGTGTTCAGGCAGAATCATGAATGTTCAGGCATGAATCAAAGTTTGCCAAACTGAGTGCTGCTCTGGCTTTCAGGTAAAACATCTCTCTTGAACAGGTTCTTGTGCCCCTGTGATTCACTATTAGTAATCTGCAGGCTGTATGTTAAACATCTTCTGTTTACTGTGGGCAGAGCCAAAGGCCTTCTGTGGCTTGCAAGACCTAGTCTTGGTACATGAAGTTTTCTAAATAGGTGTCTGAGGCTCACACTGTAGCAAACCTTCTTTGCCCACAAAGTTTTATATGCCGGCTTGCGCTACCGTGTCAGTGTATACAATCTCATGCAGTCGGGCTTAACAAAACATTGTTTTTGGAATTAGCAAAGTGTTTAAGTATGCGCTTACCTTCATTGTGATTTAGCAAATCACATAAGAACCTTAATGTGTTGTTCAGCGGCGGGCCACTGTGCAGTAATTTAAGTCATTTTGACAATCAAAGCTCAAGTTGTTTCTTACCAAAAGAAGAAAAATACCAACAGAAATTTCTGTTAATTCACAGTTATTCAGTTGCTATAGTAAATATAGCCATTTTGAAAGACTTATGATGAGAATACTGTATTTGATAAAAAGCATTTATGTTTTAAATATGGAACACAAATAATACATATTCTAAAGGTATCCTAAAGGGACATTTACTTTGCAAGAATGATGGGGTTTGGGTTGCAGTTATTACTGTGTTCTTTTCCTCATTGCACTGCTGGCTAACATAGTTGTTCATTATACCAAAAGAGAATTTGTCTAAAAGAAGATGTATTATTGTATGTTGACTTTGGCAAATACTGTTGTTTTTAATGGTTTCTTTTCTTTGCATGAATTTATGGAGTGCGCTTTACCAACATTTCCAATTTCGCTCTGTATTGGGTAGTTTCCTTCAGTGTTTCATTTGTATGCCAGCTTTGCTTACAAATAGTATACTTTGTGCCTTACTGTTCATTATAGGATTGTTTTTAAGATTTGGCATTTTCATTACTTTTTGTGTGTGTGCGGCTTTTTTTTCTTCTTTTCCATTTGGCATAATTATGTGCTCGTGATTATTACCTGCGTAAGTCAGCAAAGCATATCTTTGCTTGAATGTTAATCTTTCTCAATTCTTCATCCACTAAGTATGAAGTTAATAGTATTGCTAACTGGTTTCTGTGAGGCTGCATGCTGAAAAATATTTCGCATTAACAGGGTAATTGAAACTGTAGCTAATGTGTTGGTCGGAGTTGGTAAGCTTTCTAAAGGCTTCCTGCAGTGATCTTATAGAGAGGTCCTGTGGCAATTATCTTGAAGAATAGACAATGTATGTGTTGAGCTATTCAGATTGGAAATTCAATGCTTTGCATGCCATTTGGGGTACTGATTCTATCACTCTGCCTCTTGGGCATTGGAAGGTCTATTGGTGGAATAAAGTCTTACTCAAACAGAACAAATGAAAAGCACTGTAATTTTGTTTTGTCCAGTTATGAATGGTTCTTATGATTCAATGCATGGGTCATGCATGCATCCTGTGGACTTGTTTTGTTTTTCATATTTTTTTCAGCTGGCGTGTCTTTTAAAGATTATTAAATTTAAAAACTTCCAACTCAACAGAGTACTGAAAATCTTTACGTTGAATTAATTGTTGTTACCCGCCTGGTTTTAAATTTAAGGGATGTGCTTGCTGCTGCATTACTAAGGGTGAATTTGGCTTTCTGTATAACATCTGTGTTCCCTCTGTTTCACTCTTTTAGCTGTCTACATAAGCCAGTTGTCTGAAATTTTACATGGCTTTGAGTTTTTCCCCTTGGGGAAGCTGGGAAAAATGAGAAAGGAGGTACAATCTGTCCCTTTTAAAGTTAGCGGCAAAACTCTTGTAATAGCACAATATCATTCTAAACTCTGTGGTGATTCTTTCAGAAGCTAGGGCAAATTGGCTGACAGAGAGACTGCAAATTGTTTTGAAAGATTTTTATAGACTAAGCCCTCATTCATTACATGAGCCTGAATCACTGGAGGCAGCAGTGTGGAAAAAATTGGATCTTGTCCTCAACTTTTCTTTAAGAACAAACCTTAAACCAAGAAAACCCATGAAATGAAATTGATGTCAGTTCAAGTGTCCAGTTGTGGGCTTTCACTATAGACCTCTGCCACTAGAGTAGCTGGAAGCCCCAGGCTCGTGAGTAGGGAGAGGTATCTTGAGACCTAGAGGCAAGGAAATAGCAGGAGAAACAGTATAAAATCAGCTGAGATGGTTCCCTGCCAAAGTTAGGTTTGGTTTTGCTTTTAAATTAAGTTTTAGGTTTCTCTAAGCTCTGTCCATTGAAGTTCTGAAAGCAAGTTGCAATATCTTTCCAGAAATGTCTTCTGGTAAGCTACAATTACTGAGCACATAATTAATATTATTTGACCAAGTACTTCGGATGTGTAAAATGCAGTAAATTACTTTATAGAAGTAATTTACCTTGAGAGCATAGAAAAAGGAAGAAATTCACATGTGTGGGTTACTTCAGCAACTATGGATTTTCCCCATTAAACTCCCTAATTTATTTTATGATGTGGATGCTGTATGGATCATAGAATCACTAGGTTGGAAAGGACTCATTGGATCATCGAGTCCAACCATTCCTATCAATCACTAATCCATGCCCCTCAGCACCTCATCCACCCGTCTTTTAAACACCTCAGGGAAGGTGACTCAACCACCTCCCTGGGCAGCCTGTCCCAGTTCCCAATGACCCTTTCCGTGAAATATTTTTTCCTGATGTCAAGTCTGAACCTCCCTTGGTGGAGCTTGAGGCCATTCCCTCTTGACCTGTCCCCTGTCACTTGGGAGAAGAGGCCAGCACCCTCCTCTCCACAACCTCCTTTCAGGTAGTTGTAGGGAACAATAAGGTCTCCCCTCAGCCTTCTCTTCTCCAGGCTAAACAACCCCAGCTCTCTCAGCTGTTCCTCATAAGGCCTGTTCTCCAGCCCCTTCACCAGCTTTGTTGCTCTTCTCTGGACTCTCTCCAGAGCCTCAACATCCTTCTTGTGGTGAGGGGCCAAGAACTGAACACAGTATTCAAGGAGCGGTCTCACCACTGCCGAGTACAGAGGGAGAATAACCTCCCTGGACCTGCTGGTCACGCCATTTCTGATACAAGCCAAGATGCCATTGGCCTTCTTGGCCACCTGGGCACACTGCTGGCTCATGTTCAGTTGTCTGTCAACCAACACCCCCAGGTCCCTCTCCTCCAGGCAGCCTTCCAGCCAGACTTCTCCCAGTCTGTAGCACTGCATAGGGTTGTTGTGCCCCAAGTGCAGGACCCGGCATTTGGCCTTCTTAAACCTCCTCCTATTGGACTCAGCCCAGCAGTCCAGCCTGTTCAGATCCCTTTGCAGAGCCTCCCGACCCTCCAGCAGATCAACACTTCCACCCAGCTTAGTGTCATCTGCAAACTCACTAAGGGTGCACTCGATGCCTTCATCCAGGTTATTGATAAAGACATTGAACAGGGCTGGACCCAGCACTGAGCCCTGGGGAATCCCACTTGTAACTGGCCTCCAGCTGGAGTTAACTCCATTTAGCACCACTCTCTGGGCCCGGCCATCCAACCAGTATTCAACCAAAGCACCTTAGTGCTTAGTACTTAGTAAGTGTATTAGTACTTCTTTTTGGTATCCCACGTGCATGCAGAACTGAGGTGTGGCAGAGCAGGCTCTGGGGACCCTGCACAGAGAAGCAGTGAGCATTCTGGAGGTACCTGGTCCTGTTTTATCAGTGAGGCATTCTGGGTCATTGCAGCAGTCATGATACTAACCCAACTCTTCAGCATGGTGGCATGTTTTGCTTATCTTCTTGAAAGTAGTAGTAGTAGTAGTAGTAATAATAATAATAATAATAATAATAATAATAATAATAATAATAATAATAATGACTTTAGGCACATGCAGACATTTCTTGGTGAACAATAAAAAACGCCCCAAACAACAAACTTCTATCCCCTGGGTGTTGCCAGGAGAAAGGAGGATTGGCATTACCCATGCATGGGCAGAGGGAAAGAGCTACATGCTATCAGGTAAGGATGTGAAGGCTTTCATTCTCTCTGCAACCTTTCTTCATAGTTTGAATCAAAAAAAGGAGACAGTAGCAGTAGGAACAAGTATTGGTAAGAGTACAGACTCTAGAATACTGCATTTTGAGTGAGGACCAAATGATTATTTGTCCAACAACTTCTGCCCTACAGAAAGAAATCAATATTTTCAATCAACCAACAATAGCCCAAGTAATCCCTTTAAACTTTCTTCTAGCCACACAGAGTTAGCACCTAACAAGGCCAGAGCTTTCCCAATCCCTCTAGGAGCATACTGAACATGACTTTGTCATGACCATAACAAATTTAGTCCTAATCCCATTAACCTTTTCCACAGTCTAGATAGATGTCTAGGAGACTAATAGACACGGTCATTACGCTGACTCTGAATAGAGGATTTTGACCAACATTTATGTGTTATAGTAAGAGTAATGGAAGATTTCTTTGTCGTCTTTACAGTGCTCGGTTGGACCTTCGAATATTTGTTTTCAGGATTCTTCTTCCCCCTTTATAAAGATCTGTTTTCAAGAAGTCCCTTTGAAAGAGCACAGAAAATATGAGGTGTTATTAACTGTTTCTCTTGATGATGTATGTGCATACCAGTTCTAGCACTGCAGGCGTTACATCTTTTCAGTTCCTACTGAAGAGAAATCTATCTTTATATTAGGCTTAGCAAAGTTCCTTTGACATGCTATTTCCAAATTTCATTGAGACCACACCTCAACCTGGGCTTGGGATAGGAAAACTAAGAGTTGAAATTGTTTTCACAGTTCTGGTGAAATAGTCTTTTTACTTCATGGCAGTAGCTTGTCCCGTCAAGGTCAAGAAAGCTTACTGCTTGCTGGTTGTTAGCATATCAACTTGCAGCAGAGCTGAAAGATAATCTTACAGCTCAATGGGGATTTTACAAGATATTTACAGTATTTTAAGACAGCTATCAATATGTTTAAAAGGGAAAGGTGTTTAGGGACAAAAATTGGAAAAGGTAGAAAGCCATCTGTGCTCCTTAACTTAATGCTATTTAACTTCCTTTAACTAGCTGTCTTCATAAAATTCAGTGTAAATTTTTTTGGAGGGGGGAGGTAGGAATACTTGGAGATAACACAATTGGTGATGTGACCTGACATTTAAGACCCTGAAGTCTAGAATTTCCTTCCATTTTTCACTTTTTATGGGTTCTGGTTTTTGTTCACTTTTCTTCATTCTCACAGACATCCTCTTGAGGAGCTAATTTTATTTCTAGACGTACCAAAAAAAGCAAGCAGGATTGTATCTGCTGGCAGATCTTGCCAAGGTACTTGCTGCTGCAGAACATTTCTGGTGCAGTCCTATACCCAAGAATCCGCAGACAGCCACATGTTCCACTGTATGCTTTAAAAAAAAAAAAACAAAACCAAAACAAAAAAAACGCTCAGAGCAATTATCCAGCAAACGCTTTACAAGTTCTGCACCAGTTCTTACTTTCTGCAGTTAATAAGTATGCTAACCGAATAACAGATCCGGGATCAACTGTGGATATTAATTAATCTAATTCCTCTTAGGAGGCAATATGGTGGCAATCTAAAGAGATCCCAGCAGAGTACTAGAAGTTAAAGTCAGTACAGAAAGAATGGATACCTATGGTATGAGAACTCTTGTCTTTCTCCTGTAAACTTCCTAGCCTGTGAAAACTGTGCATTTTAATTATTCATGCTACATTTACCTTATGTTTAATTTTTTTTGTTATTAACCAAAACATTTCTGCTATTTAAAGAAAACATAAAATCTGATTGTATCTTTACTTATTAAGAAATTTATTGTAAAATTATGTATCTTACAGATTTCCAATGTTCTTGAATGTATACATAAGATGAAACATGTGCTTGATTAGAAGCATGGCTGTATTTATAAACATATGCATACATCTAGATATTAAAATCACAATTATATATCATTGTTAATAACCTAGTATATAATTGTTATTTCATATGCCAATTTACGTGATCTCATCAATATTGGGCAGCAGTATACTGGCAAGACTTACCATAACTGGTTTTTATTAAGATTATATATAAAAATAACAATTACGTATTGTATTATTAGCAATTATACTTAATCAGAAACAGCTACATAAAATATTAAATGCATTGTTAACAATGATATATAATTGTTATATATAAGAATACTTCAGAAGAAAAGAACAGAATTTTATTTTTTGCAAGATGAAGGTTAGAAAAAGGAAATGTTTCATGTTTATGCTGAGTTAGTTTGAAAGCAGCTAGTTACACAAATAATCTCTCTGATTAGTTAGTCTTTTCATTGTCATTGTGCTTCTCCATGTTCTTTCTTTTGTGTCAAACATGATCTGACTTATACTTAAAAACTACACTCTTAACTCAATTTTAAGACAATCTTTTTACCTTTTACTTCTTTCTTCAGCTACTTATTGGAAGAACGCAGAGATTACCGAGTTAGATTCTTAGCTACACAGATTACAATGTATCTCCCCCTTGATTTTAAGGGACTTCAGATGACTTTTAAAAAATAATAGACACAGCTGAAGTCTTCTGCAGAGACACTCTCCTTCCCTTAAGCCCCAGGCTCTTGCTTTTTCACTAAAACAAAAATGGACTATTTTGGAAAAAGAACTTGAAAGCCTTAGTCATAATTTCTTACCCATTTGAGGTATGAGGGCTAGTTTGATGTGTTTTCAGTAAGCAGAGATTGAGAATGGAAAGGCTGATATGCTAGCAGTTTAGACAAAGATGCATTAAGAATACAGAACAAAGCAGATTTGTTATTCCCTGTTAAAATCCCAGTTACGATACTTTCCACAAAAGGAAAGACTAGTCTACAGCAATCTGTTACAACTACAGATGTGTGGTCTTGGCAGCTAATATTACAGTTGCTCAAAATGTTAGAAGTTCCTTCCAAAAGATGCCTAGTCTGCCTATAGATCAGCTGGGGAAATAAGATCACTTTTTTGAGGTTGTCTTTTCAAACAAAGTTTGAAATTTGTTCAAAGCAAATGCCAGGGTCTGAACTGCAGTGCTATATACTTCTAAGCCTTTTTTGGGCTCTTCCCTAGTAGTTATTTTGGTGTCTTTGTAGCTGCCTATTTTCTAGCTTTACAGTTAATTATGAGCTGCGACAAAGAAACAATGACGACAAAACTCTCACATTAGCCACGTCCATCCCCTTGCAGACAAAAGGGGATACACACATCACTTCTCCATTTTGTATAATGAGATTTTTCTGTCAGCGTATTCACTACCAGACACCCCTCTGGCTGATACAGCTGCAATCTGTGCAGGCTGGCATGTGAGGGCTTTGTTATAGGATCTCTGGTGTGTGAGTTTTGCTTCCAGGAAAATGACGTATGGGGTCTTTCTTCCCCTCTCTGTAATTAAATCTGCCCATGATGATGATTGCATTATTGGCCTGTATGATGAAAATTGATTTTCTAGCAGGTTGGTAAGGTAGCAGGAATGATTTCTGTTGTACTAGGTATGAGTAGGAAAAAAAAAAAAAGAATTTTAGGCAGTGGTATGCTGGCAGATTAAGTCAGAGCAAGCTTTATCATAACCATTTTGTTGCTAGCATCCACATGGCAATGACACGGTTGGTAAAAGAAAGGTAAGTTGCATAACCATCTTTAAAAAAGGGACAACTTAGATTAAACTACCTAAAAATAGCTCCAAGAAGTAACCTACAAAAATAGGTTAATTAAATAGTGAATGGGCATTGGTAGAACAGACAGGGACTAATGTGATCATTAAGTTGACTCTATGCTAAATTTATTCAGTAGCAGAATTCATTTTTTTTTCCCCAAGGTTAAAAAATGATAATTCGAGAGTGCAGAGAGTTGTAGGTCAGCTGATATGAATCCCTGTCCTCCTCCACTCCCCAGAACAAAGTCTTTTGGGATGGTAAAAATATTTTTCTTACGTTATTTTTTTTAATAATAGTGCGTTGCACAATTTTAATTATGGGCTATTTTGATCACTGTCGTAATTTTAAAAAATTGAGGTATCTGTTGTCACAGGAAGATACGTCGTAAAACAGATTACAAAGTTGGATCTGGCAAGGCCTGCTATGTCTATAACTCAAAACAATGGGAAAATATTTTAGGAGGAATGTCAACAATTTGGAGCTATTCCATATTACTTTATTCATTGTTTTTTTCCTGAGGTATTTTTGGTTTAATGGTTGATGCTGGAGGATGTGAACAGATGAATGTGAAGCCTGTAAACTTCAGCTGTAGATATATTAGTGATTTTTATGCCTGTTGTTTTGTTTGAACCCACAAATAGCAGACCAGATGAAGAAAATGCACTACTGTCAAGCCTAGACAGTCCAACCTGGCTGAGTTTAAAGGAAAGAGAAAAACAGGAGACAATAATTTTGCCAAATTTTCTTAGCTCATTTTTATTGGGATCTTATTTTCACTAGGATTCAGTCAGCAGCAGATCAGCTTCAGCTTTGCCATACCAAACAGCTGTGGTGTACCTTCCGTGCAAGAGAAATGCTTGTCATGTTATAGTTATGTATTGTTCCTACCTCTAGAACTGAAGAACACATCTGTAGTAAGAAAGCTCTCTTACTGGTCTTTCAACTGACTACAACTCCTTCAAGAAGGAGTAGAAGGAATAACAGGAGTTTGGTGACTCTGGGGCATTGATGATACTCAGTGGTGTAGTTCAGGACCCAGAAAAGCCTGGGAGAATTTCTTAATGCCTCCCAAGGTTAGAGGGGGAATGCTTTAAAGCATGGGGCTTTATAAACAGAGAGGCAAAAGAAATGTTGCAGGTGAGCTTAACCCTGCAGAGATGATGTTCTCCCAAAGCCATGTTTTTGCTTTACTTACTATGGTTAAAAAGGGAGAAGTGCTATTGCAAATGCAGGTGATGATTGTACTGGTGGTAGACTTTGACATGCTTAGTGAGGAGAGCTGGAGGAAAAATTTCTAGGTGTAACCAAAAGTGGAAATAGACAGATGGGATGTTTTGGCCATAGGTTTTACAAGAGTGGCATTGGGGGTTGTGCAGAGAATATCTAATAGTCATCTTTGTGTAAGAAGCCATCATGCTCCATCACTATATCACCTTCTAATCCTTGACCTGTGACACTGGCTGTTTTCTAGGGCAGGAACCCCCATCTGTTATGGGGTAAGAGCCAATCTCTAGCTAAACATTCCAGCCTTGCCAGACTTTTCACGGGCATGGGGATGGTCGAGCTAAGAAGTTGCCTGTGGCTGTTTGTTTCTGCTTTGTTAGGAAAACAGGATTTCAATATATGTAGAGTTTTTGAGCTAACAGGATTATGTTAATGATGTACCTGATTCATGTTACTGAGTTATTGCATCGTGAAAATGACTCTGCAAAAGCCTAGCCTTGGGCTGATCTGTGATGGCAGACTACCAAGAGCAAGGGCTCCCTGAAAAAGCTGGACATCTTGATACTTTCAAAATATATAAGCTCAGAAAACTCTTTCACAGGTAGAGCACACCAGGCTATTTCTGCATTCCGTGAAGTTTGATTAGCAGGGTACAGCTAGTGTGGGAAACTTCCTAAAGGATAAAAAGTGGCCTTTTCCAGAAAGAAACAGTGAAGGAGAAAATCTACTAGCATTTGTTTGATTAAAACATATTCCAGCTGTGGTAATTAGATCCCAGTATGATTAGTTCTGGTTTTTTTATTTGTCCCCAACCAACGGCTGATATACAGTAAGATGTCATCAGTTCAAGGATGTGAGTAGAAATTGAATATTTAATAAAGATAAGGCTAGCAAAAACTAAAGCAATTTAATTTTGCATGTGGGAGCATACCAAAATGCAAACTAATCGTAGAGTTTCCTGCCTTTGCATTCTGCTACCAGGTGAGAAGATTTTTTTCTTGTTTTAATTTTTTTTTTAAATAGCTGAATGCTTTCTTTAATGCTCTGTTACCAAACATCATGTGACCAAAAGCATTTCTCACAGTGAGAGGTGCTTGTATTGCACTCTTCAATAAAGACAGCAGATGATGTGGCTACCATTAATGAGCAGCTGATGGACATTAAGTTTTACCATTGAAAAACCAGGATAATTGTAAAGTTTCACAGATACTGTGGAAGGACATATCTGATAAACTGGTGTAAGAAATCATGAGAAATATGAGACTTCCAGCTCATGTTGTGCAAGCTGCTGCTTGACAAGCAATGAGAACTGGGCATGTAGAAGTGAGACTTTGCACCAGTAGAGAAGCAAATCCTTGAGGAAGAAGCATGGGAGAAGCAGATGTACGTATGGAGCTGAAATTCTCCTTAAACTGCTAGAGAAGAACTCTTGGGTGTAGGAGAAGGTTCACTAGGATAACTTGTTTCTTGTGCTTTTTTGTTTCTCAGATATTTGTGTGTCTCATAAATGTACTTTTTCTCTGGATAACATATTATTTTGTAAAATAGTTTTAAAATAAAAGCAAGCATTTCAATTCATTTCTATAGCAGAAAATGGGAAATGCTGGCTGGTGTTAGCAGGGAGCTGTATGAGGTTTGCTGAGTGAGCAGAGCTGAAAGCCTGAGCAGCATTGTTGTTGTTTGAAGGCTGCCTGTGGCCTGAGCGTCTCAGATTCTGTGGTGTAGCCAGGTTTCATGAGCCAGGTAGTGTTGGATCAGTGCTCAGACCGCGAGTCTGGAAACAAAACCTGGGGCTCAGCAAGAAACGTTTCCTCTGCATTGCCACTGTCGGTACACGAGCATAGATTTTATTTCATCACTGCTGAGAGCAGAGGAGTTGGCTGGACCACTTGATGAAGCTGTATGATTATGTGGCATGCTGCAGGGTTGCTTCTAGGTCAGCCAGACTGAGGGCCAGGTGTGTGCTGTTTCCAAAATTTGTTCTTCTGATCTAAGTCTAAAAGGTTGGATGTAAGGGGAGCTCATCAGTGATCAGAAGGAAGGCACAGGTTTCTCCCCAGCTGTAACAAATCTCTAGTAAAGAATAAAAAAGGCAGCTCTGTGTCTAATTCTGATACTGATATTTCTTTTCACGTGTGAATACCCCACACTAGAAAATGAAGTTGCTCCTTTGTCAGCTGTGGTTTGATGATACCATTTATCTATTTGGGGGCTCTCATTGCTGCAGTAAGGCTACCTCAGCCGTGTACTGAACAACACTGTTCTGTCATAAAATCATTATGCTGGCTCAGGTTTGAAAACCTTGTCATATTAGGTGTTGCCTCTCTGCACCTCACTAATTCTATGCTGGATTAGAGTCCGTGAGCTATAGTGTAGCTAACTCAAAGCCAACATAAACTTTGGGTATGGTGTTCTGGCTCCTTCAGCTGAAATGGAGTCATGAGTCTAGATGAATTCTGGTCAAGTTTGTACCACTGATGGATTCAGGCATTCACAAAGCCCCTCTAGTGAGTGTTGTGTGGTTACATGGATGATTTGGAGAGTCAGGAAGGCCCAGGAATTACCTAGTTCATCTTGACGATTTAAATTGTGATTTTTTTAATTGAATGAGTTAGGGCTTAGCAGGAAGAAAAGCAGTAATCATTAAATTGTAAAAAAAAATGTCCAAAAGAGAGCAAATAAATGAACAGATGTATAAGTAATATTAATTCTAGAGGTTTGTGATTTTTTTAATGTCTGCATTGGCAGCCTTAAATAAGAGTTTTAAACCTATCTTTATATGCAGATTATTATTACATTAGTTTCCAGGAATTAAAATGGTCTAATTGGTAGCTCAGAGAGCTTATCTTTCTAAAAATGTATGTGAGAGAGAGATGGCTGAATAAAAATTGCTTTGTGTACTGGAGGAAATGCTTTGCAAGCTTCAGATACATTTGTGTTTGGAAACAGTCTCTCCAACACTTGTTTCTTCCTCTATCTTTAATGTCATGGCATACTTTTATAGCAAAGCCTGTTTATATGTAAATAGTTCCTTGATGGAGAAATCGGCTTAGTCGAGAATTTGTGGCAGCCTTCCCAGGGCTTGAAGATTTTACAGGGCAAATAACAACTCTTATCATTATATGCTGTAGATACGTTCATTTGAATGGCATATTTGTAATGTTTAATTCCTTGGAAATGTTGACTTCCCGTCTCTACCCCAACCCCACCTTCAATAAGAGAATACTTGCGACAGTAGTTCACTGGGAAATTGTTCCTCAGTTATGGACATTCACCTACACCTATTGCTGCAGTTCTGGTAGCACCTGAAATACATTTTTCTTAAGTAGTGAAAGATAATGACCTAGTCAAGGACTATGTATTGGGTCAGGTTCAGATTTTTTTGGCATCTGGGTTGGAACAAGGTAAGCAATGCCTGTACTGGTGCACCTCTGCTGGAACTACTTCAGGCAGTGGCTTTTGAGTGCTTTTTATTCTGTAGGGTTTCCAAATGCCCAACAAGTTTGGTGTGTTCATTATCCCATTGTGTTTTAAAAAATATTAACTGCCTGTCTTTATGTTTTGCTTGAATATAGAACAATGCTTAAAAGAAATCAATTTTCACATTGTTTGCATAATCCACTTTCAACTTAGTTTCTTCCTGAATTGTTTTGTCAGGAAAGAAGTGAATATATTGGAGAGACTGAAAACCATGTTTTCTGTGGATAAACTGCCTCTGTCTGTTCAGCATATCTGAAATGAACGTGGTATTGACACAAAAGCAGCTGAAGTAAAATGTTTCAATGGTGTCAGAAAGTGAATACACTGTGTAGGTGCAGCTGTGGACAATCTCACATGTGACAAAATTGACTTAGTCCCCAAAACAGGAACAATTACAGAGAAACGTGCACTCCTGTTATTTTTATTTGAGCAAATCACTGTTTCTACTACATAAAAACAAATAGTGCAAAACTTGAATGCTTAAGCTTCAACACAAACCAGCCTCAATATAAGGAGATATGTGTACTGGGAATGCCATCCATCTGCACCCCCAGCTTTTTTGGGTTTTTTTGAGTCAAAGTGTTGTCTTATTCTAGTTAATAATAGTGATTCATAGCCTCAGTATGGGATTTAAATAATTACATATGGATTTCATGGCAAAGTGTGGCATCTGCGTTGGGGTGAAAAGGATTGTCTATAAGCCTTTTGTGGAATAAAATTTATTTACTATTTTCCTTTTGCATCTAAGTAATTAGGAACAGAATAGGTAAACATTGTCCTTTTTTGGCTTGTAATACAAAAGAATGGACCTTACTGGCCTTCATGAAGTGAGGTAAATTATTTTGTAACAGAAAAGCATTGAAGTCCTGCTGTATTATTCATGGGCAGTAAAGTTTCTTCCATTGTTAAAGTAGATTTGGGACTTAAAGATGATACTTAGACAAAAAAAAAATAAATCAGTTTTATGCGCAACCATCTACTAAATCTGTGGTAATGTATATCATCTGTCTTATTTGGGAGTAGTTACTTCATGACAATAAGGAAAAAATAGTGAAACTATAAGTTTTGGCCGTTCCATTTTGCATTTAATTCACTTCTTGAGAATTAACTTAAAATTATCAGGAGAATCTGTTAGTTACCTTAGTAAGGTCTTGTATTATTTTTTTCATGGAAATTGCTTGCATGTCTTTGGAGGTGCCTTGAAACTGCACAGGAGAATTTGCAATGCTGGGTAAGTTCAACCAGCTGTCATGTTTGCAAAACCGTGGGGAGTGTTGGCCTGGTCCGTGGGCACTGTGGGCTCAGCTTTGCATTAATGGTTCAAAGAAAGAACAAATTACTCCTCCCATCAACTTCTAGAGAGCAAGGACTACCTTTGCAAATTGATCCATAAATGTTTAGGCATAAGCAGACTCTCAGGCTCATTCTTTGTATAACGGGCATGTGGAGAAAAACATAGCAGACACTCTAGGAAGTTCAAACTGTTCTGAAATAACTGAAATCATTAAGAACTTTGGCAACTTCAGTTGCATAAGGCAATAGTTCAGCTATATTTGCATATCACCAGGAGTAAGATGGTCAGAATATAACTTAGTAAGTGTATGGCTGGTGTACATTCAGTGTTATTTGCTTCTTCTTAATGGTATCAAATACTCTGGGTTATGGAATTTCACAATAATTAATGACATTTTGAGAGTATAAACTTTTATGATAGTTAAACAGGAAATTATGTAGTTCATACTGAAGTGAGTTTGCACAGGGAAACAAGTAAAACTTGAAACAAGTCTCCTTTTCCTTTGCGTGCTTCTAATAAAGGAGTGTCTCTTTCTTCCTGGGACCTTCCTAAAACTTTTGAGGTGGGAATGGACCCTCTCCCTCTATCTCTTCTTATTTGTACACACATGTAACAAGATAAATTATTCTGCAGGAGGTGCTGCAGGAGGTGTTTTATGAATTGGGTTTGTTACCTGTTTGTTCTTTGAGTGTTTGCATTAAAATGAAATACCGGATGCATTTATCGTTTAAGGTGTCTGTGATTGCAGCCAAATGCTCTCTAAATCTGTCTGGTCTGACAAGTGTTCTTAGCAAGACTAGTAACCTCATGGGCATTCTCCTTCTACCCTCTCTCACCCCCCAGCTTTCCTTAGTTGGGCAGACTATTACAATTACCAGATGAGGTTTTTCTGAAAATATCAGTCTGTTACAGGTATCTGTAATTGACCCTTTGGTATCCTGAACAGTGACACAGCCACCTCCCAGAAACTCTCAAGATGCTGGACCTAACAAAGGAGCTGCAGGGTTGGACACTGGAAGAAATGACTATAATTTGTCAGATCACACATGTTTTTTTTTTCTTTGCTTCACATTATGGAGTGGGCCACTTCCTCTTCCATGTCATAATGCTAGACTTAGGGCTGTACTTGTTCTAACATAGTAAAACATATTAATGTTGATGTTAATTATGAGTGAAGTGGCAGCCAAAATCCTGAGTTATATTAAAGTAGGTTTAGCTTACTCTGTATATTTTAATGATCTGGTTTTTAGTCCATAAAGAATTTATGGATTGTCTTGACTGACCCCAGCCGTTGAAGAGACCAAATCAGTCACAGCTGATGCTTTTTTATTGCTGGTTTATTTAAGAGCCCTGCTTATAGATCAGGAGCCCACTGAAGAGTTAGTGTTAGCTGTCATGGTTTGAAGTAGGCCCAGCATAACATCAGGTTACATTTTGTCAACTTTTTAGATGCTGATGTAATGTAACCCTGGATTTTAAGGAATGATTTGAAGGAGAAAAGAAAAAAAAAAAGTGAGACAGCTTTGTGCCTCGGTTGTGGTACTTAGTTGGTAGTCAGCCGAATTACCTCGAATATGCTTCATGTACAGCTTAAAACACAGTATTTTGGTATAGCATTAATCATCGTGCCACTACTTTTCTGAGCAATGCTTACTGTCATAACATTTATAAAATAAAACCTTTTCTTAGGAGGAAAGCCAAAGACCTTTACCAGTGCTCTTCTGTAGCCAGTCCATTCTGTGGCCACAGGATTGAGCAGACTGAAGCCAGTGTTGCAGTCACAGTGGTTCAGGTGCAAAGGGAGGCAAAGGCTGATGTTGCTTGCAGTGTACGGACTAACAAAGGTCAGGGACCGCTGCCAAATAACATGTAGTGTTCAAGCTATTTTTCTCATTTATTATTAGAATAGGTCAAAACTTGACAGAAATGTTTATGTGTATTTGCCTCCCTTTCCCTTCCCCTTCCCCCAACATGTGCTTAGTGTTGCTATTTTTGCCTAGCTCTACCTATCTGTCCTGGTCAGTGTGTGCCCCACTTCACAGAGCTAAGGATAGAAGTCTTGACTGGCTTGTCTGGTAGCCACAGAGATAATCTCGTGCTTTCTTGCTAGAACCAACCAGACTAGGAAGGCTTGTGCTGCAACGACAACCTCCTTTTCTTTCCAGGCGTGTTGAGAAAATAAGCAGAGTTGTTTATTGAAAGTAGACAAGAAAGCATTTTATGAGAGTGAAGTTGATAGCCTTTGGAATTTACAGAGTAAAAATCAATTAGCCAATGAGAAATTAATACGAAGAATAAAAAAATCCATTCTCCTGATGAAAGAGGTTAACAGTAGTATTAGGGGGGAGAAGTGTCAGGACCAGTTTTGCTCCATATATTTAACAGCATTTCCAGCAGTGCAGTAAAGAGGGCTATAATTTGCTGATGACTCAGAATGACTGACATTATATATAAACGTCAAAGATGTTACATAAAAATGGAAGAATCCACAATGGAATTGTGTAAATTACTAAAACAAGGGTGGGCTCTTAATTAGTTGTGACTCCTTGGGGAAAATAAAATTCTGAGAGTGCTTTTGGACAACTTCTTGAAAACAGTGCTGGCTGGAAAGGGTAATAAAATTCTCAGCTCTTGAGATGTGGCCAGGAAGAGATGATATTTTTGGGTTGGGAGGGGTGAATGATGTGAATACTGCTATCAGATAGGACGCTGAGTTACAAAAAAAAGTGTTTTTCAGGAGTAGTAAAGATCTGTCAAATATTTAAAATATTATGACACAGGTATTCAATATGTTTGTGAAAGAAGAGCCTATACATGGCTCTTGCACATGGGTTTCTTTGTCATAAAGCAACAGGGCACTAATAGTGTAATTTTGGAATATTACTTTATTCTTGAACTGATGGTTAATAATGTCAGCTTTGAGGGAAATAAACACTTTGTGGATGTGTCTCCATCTACTGGAAATATATTCAAAAGGGCCTACACATTTTGTCCTTATATAGTATCTTCTTTTCTCCGTAACGTGCCAACAATGCAGAAGACATGAGTGGTAGGTCTGTCAGATGTGGGTGGTGGATGAATGAGTCCCAGGTGGGGAGTGCAGGGCTTGAGGGAAGAGAGGCAGAGAGGGACAGAAAGGGACAAAGAGACACTCTTTCCAAAGGTCAGAGAAAATGCAGCAATGCCTATATGAACAACAACAAAATCCCCTAACTAGTTAAAGGAACATTTAAAGGACTGGCAAAGCAGATGGTGCGTAAGTTAAAACTGTACAGGAGCAACTTACCTTCTGCGGCAATTTCAGCAAGACAGTTATTTCTGTGGTTGTTACTCTATCGTTCAATCACAACATGCAATTACTATAGCAAACCTTCTGTCATATTGCACGCGTTTTCACACTTGTCAGAGGAAAAGTCATAGATTAAACAATATGGTTTCAAGTGCTGTTTAGTTATGAATTTCGTAACTGTATTTAATGTAAGACAGAAGTGTTCCGTTGAAGCAGATCTCCAAAGAACAAGAACCAGGGGAATATACTCAGGAAGAAAAACAAGTATCATTGGCCATACAGATCCCATTAGCACAAACGGAAATTTCTCAGTGTTAATGCTTTTGCATCAGTCTGCAAACACAAGCAATTATAACCCGCTTTTAGAGTCGCTGCATGTACAGAACTCGCTCTGAAATCAATGGGAGCTTGGAGGAATGACAGAAAGAACTGGGGCCTTAGTACTAACATTTCCTTGTTTCTTTTAGACAGTCCTTACCATAGCATGTGGTACGAAACTTTTGAGTTATTTCTTAATTCTCTTCAAAGTGCTTGAAAACAAGGAATTATAAAAACAATGTCTTAAACCTTTACTATTCACAGATACAAGGTCTTCATTCATTCATTTTGCTTGCTGCTTTGGTTTTTTTAGTGTGTTTTCTTTTTTGTTGGGATCTGTGTCCATTGTCCATTCCCTCTTTCCTGCCACCTTTTGTGCCAAATTTGTTCTCCAGACGGTGTATATATTTGTCATACATAGCTGTTTAAAGATGTGGCTTTTGTCTCTCACACAATATGATTTGCATGAATGATAAAGTACTAGTAATGCAAGTGGTTGATTTTTATAACATTTCTTGAATAATAATGTCTCCTTGGTTTTCTGGTTTAGAACTTTTCATTTCTGTCTTTCCTTTAAGAAAAAACAATTCAAAACAACAGCACAAGGATCTCAATATGCTTTTTCTTAAATAAAAATGAAAAGGGCATCCGGGGGCAAGTGAGCCAGGAAAATTGAAGTTATAGCTATATTTTTCCATTCCATTTTGATTAGTCTGTGCAGTTTTCTTCATGTGGGAAATACATACTTAAAACAAGAGAAAACTTTGTCTTTTTTCCAGTTTTGGCACTTCTGCTCTTTGGAAAATATACATAACAGTTATTTCCATACAAAACATTTGAAAATAGGAAGAATTTGACAAGACACTAAGTGTTACTTCAATCCAATACAAAAATCTGTCTGGATCATTGTATTTAACAGGAGGACACAGAAAGCTGAAGTCACACTTCCATTTAAAATTGTTAACCTTGTATTTTTGCAGCAAAGCCTATTGAGAGAAAGAATAAATATCTGTAAGAGAGTGAAAGTTGGAAGAACTTAGAGAAAATTTGCATATTTTCTCCATTTTTTTTACTTTTCCAGTGTGTGTGATGACCTTTCTTGCATTAATGTTAAAGTACTACTGAGAAGTATCCCAACGTATGTACTGATGCCAAGCAAAGTGTTATGCAGATTTATTCAACTTGGTGGAAACACTGTTTGTGTTACTCAGAATAAGAAAACATGTTGGAACCTGCAAACCTGGATGGGCCTTTCTTCAGGACTCATTTTCTGAGTGTTCTGTTGAACACACTGCCACTGATTCTTCCAAAACCTTCCTTTGGATAGTGTGTCATTTTCCATTTTCTGAACCAACAGCCTGTTTCAGAAATGAGTCACCCAAAGTTGTGGACCAGTTTTTGACGATAGTGGTGCAGGTTAAGTTACTTGTTTGTGCCATTCGACAACAGTTTGAAAGAGGAAAAATGGTAGAAATATAGGATTTGGAAGCTGAGGTTTTCTCACTGCCTGCAATGTCTCTGAATTGAGATACAGATGGTGACAAGGTTCCTGTAGCTGCTGCTCTCCTTGAACAGGCACTCCAGCGATGCTGAAAGAGGGAAGTGCCTTGGCAAAAATCATAAAGGAGATCTGAAAGCAGATGTATCACAGCTGTAAGGGAAGTGATAATGGAAGCTGTGAATTCAGAACCAGGTGGATGGAAGTATTCTGTCATCTAGGGTGGGTTGGAAGGACAGAAAGGAAAAAGCCTGAGTGGGGTGACAGCAGAGGATAAATAGGGAGGGGGGGAAGACTACTGCATTGAGGGGGCTAACAATAGCTATAGAAAGATGCATAAAGACTATGCCTGGGAACAGCAGAAAAGTTAAAAAATACAAATAACCTTCTTGGTCTTTAAAAAGAGTCTTAAAGTCATCTTTATCGTGATTTATGTTACCAGACGTCTTCAACAGAATTACAGTCGCGTAATCCACAACTGCTGTTATTTATTCTGGATAAATAAGGCAATTTGGACTGTGCTCTCCCTTGACATTTCCCAAGGTCTGCTCCTGTCTCATACCTTTCATCATCATGTACTTCTTCAAGGCAATCAGCAGCTCTCTTACCTCTCTCAAAAAGAAACACGCATTTCAGTCGCGTACCCTGGACCAGAGTGACACAGACGTTACAGGTTAGGGGAGATCAATTGTATAGCCCTGCTCCTCTTCACCTGGGAGCATCTTGATGTGTTGACAAAGTTGGAATCCAAATAAGACATTAACCCACTGTATCACAGTGGCTAAGATGGCAGGAAGAGGAAATAAAATAGCATCTCATTCAACAAGGTATCCTCCCTTTTTCATTTTACAATCTGTGTCAATGGCAGTTGGAACTGTTAGACCTGCATTAAAATTACATATTACTTATATTAAGTGGGAGCCATAAATATCACAAATAGTAAAACTGAAATTGTGCTAAAGTTCAGGAGACTGTATGTCTAAAACCTACAAAATTAAGGACATTTAGAGGAAAGCCTCAACCTCCATCTGCCCTTAATTTACCTCATTATTCTTGGTTGTCAGAGAATGATCTCAATATTGCATTAGTGTCATTTAATGGCTTTTTCTTGCAAGGTTGGCTTAGTTCTGAATCAGACCAGAGTAGAAGTTGCAGTAGTGTTTCCTTGGCTATGACGGTTTAGGTGAAGCAGTATGGACAGACTAACCTGGTGTTAAGGATGGAGTACTTAGTGTCACTGTAGTCGGTAAATACTTTTGTAGCTGAATATCTCCCTTCACAGACCACATTTGAGCTTGTTAAGGATGTATTAGTAAGTATAACAACATACATGCTGGAAATGCTAAGGCTGCTTTAGGTGTGTCCTCTCCTACCATCTTGTGTGGGCTCAGGTTAAGCTTGCAATGTCTGTCATCTTCTGAGCATCCCCTTTGCATCCCCTGGGGTGAAAATCACTCTGGACTACCAGGAGCCTGCACTGGGGCCAGAAAATTGTATTTTCACAGCTGTGCACCTGGAAATGAGACCAGCGCACAAGACCAAGGATGCTGGTTGTTCTTAATTGCCCTTTTTGAGAAACGGACTGTATTGACTGGCCTAGCGGTGCCTGCTCAGTGCTGGCGTGTGTGTTTCTGTCTGAGGCAGAATTGTGCCAAACAGACTTTTTCCTAGACCATCTTAAGCTTTCCTTTGCCATCACACCCACGAGGCTGACTACTAAACAGGATGATCTCATGAAGTTGGAGAAGTCTGGCCCATCATTTTTCATTAAAAATAATTTTGTATTGAATCAATGGAAGGCATATTCCTGTGGTTAGGACTCAAGAGAAAGAGAGTTCCTGACTGTGCTTTCTGGCAAACATGTATGATTTCCTGTGCTCAGGGGGAGATTTGTTTCACCTAATTTTAGCTAAATCTAACTTCACTCTGTAGTCAGCAGTTCCTCACGAGAGCCATTCATTTGACCTGAAACAGCTGAATTACCCTCTTTATTAACTGTAGAGAGACCCTTAGACCAGAGATGGCTTAACTGAGGTAAAGCTGGATCCTAGCTTTCCTTCAGTAGTTCACATGTAAGGTGAGGTCAGTGAATCTTGCAGGATCTTGTGAGTAGAAATATGCCAGTGAGGGTGAGATGTCCGAACGCTGCTGTGAAGATGGGCTCTGAGGCTAAAGAATTGGAACCCCTTCATACAACAGGTTTTTCTGAAGTGAGTATGATTAAACAATATTATTAGTTTTCTGAAAATAGCCAATCTCCTTCATGCACAAGAAGTCATAAGGGCTGTGTCTGTGTTGTTCTTGTGAAGGAAGTTGCATATTCAAGCTTTTCTTTGCAAAATGATTAGACACTCTTAGTTCAGGGAGTCTGGAGGCAAACCTAGCAACCGCTCTGTGTTCTGCAGTGCCAAGAGGCTGATGCAATACAAGGTGCATAGGTGAATGTCTCTTTGTCTTTTAGAAAAAAAGCAAGGGGATTTTTAATTTTTGCTCTTTGGCATGAAGGAAACTCATAACTGTTCTCTGCTGGGGCTAAAAGCACATCATAGATGTAGTTCAAAATCAGTGTGCCATTCGTTTCAAGCCTGGTTTTGCGTGGGCTGGCAGAGAAAGAAAAAGTTCTCATTTGATGTTTTATTCTTTCCTCATGTTCATCTGTGCTTTTGCTGCTTTAATTGGTATTTCAACTGCAATAGCTTCTGAACATCCTAGGCAGATGATGTCATATGAACCCAACGATTATGTTTCTGTCTCTATTTTTTGCTGTGCAAGGGGTGGACTGAAAACTGGCTGAGCTTCCAGGATTAAAGGGTTGTGGTCAGTGGTGCAAAGTCCAGCTGGAGGCCAGTCACTATTAATGTACCCCAGGGGATGATAGTAGGGCCAACACCATTAAAGGTCTTCATTAGTGACTTCGATGATAGGACAGAAAGTGCTCCAGGGAGTTTTCAGACAGTACAAAGTGGAGAAGAGCAGCTAATATGCCCCGCTTTTCAGAGGTGCCCTGACAGGCTGGAGAATTGGATAGAGGGGACCTCATGAAGTTCAGCAGAGGTATGTATGAAGTCCAGCCCCTGGCAACAATACCTTGTGCACTAGTACATGCTGGGAGGTGACCAGATGGAACGCAGTTCTGCAGAGGCCATCCTGGGGCTCCCAGTGAGCAATAAGCAGACCATGAGCCAACTACGCATCCTTGAGGCAAAGAATGCCACCAGACATCTTGGGCAGTGTTAGGAAGGCTGATGCCATCAAGGGAGATGATCCTTCCCCTCTGCTCAAACTCTGGGCTCCCTAATATGAGAGAGGCACAGAGATAACAAAGCAACTCCAGTGAAGGTCCACAAAGATGATTAAAGGCTTGGACTGTATTTCACAGAAGGAGGTGCTGAGGGACTGTTCAGCTTGGAGAAGAGGAAGCTCAGCAAGGTGTTATCGATGTGTATAAATGCCTGATGAATAAGAGTAAAGACGAGCACCTCTTCTCAGTGGCGCTTATGGAATGGGCAAGAAGCAGTAGTTACAAACTGAAATACAGCAAATCCCTTTTAAACACAAGAAATCACTCATTTACTCTGAGGTTGGTCAAACAGCAGAACAGGCTGCTCTCAAAAGTTTGTGGAGTCTCTGTCCTTGGAGCTATTCAAACCTGACTGGCTATGGTCCTGGGTGGTGGCTTTAGGTGGCCCTGCTCTGAGCAGATGGGCCAGACAAGGCAGTCTCTAGAGGCGCTTTACTATGTCAGCTGTTCTGTGATTATTTGAAATGTACAATTTCATTTCTGAGGATTTCTAAATATAAATGGTTTATGATTTTTAAAATGTGTACCAAATTGTTAGTCCGTAGTTCCCTATAAGCTTTTCATTCTAACTACTAGTGTGCAAATAGTTTAGAAAAAGGCCAAACAACCTCTGCCCCACAAGTGAATTTATGCATGGGGAAATCAAATTATTTGAACAGCTTTTAGTCCAGGTCTTAATCTGCGCTCAGCTAACTGTCATTACTTTTAGTCACTGAAAGATAGTAAATTTGAAAATTATAAAATAAAAATTTGGTAAGATTTGTCAGTGAATCTTCTTAGTTAATGTGTACAACAGTGCTCTGCTCTCTTGCCTAGTTTTTGTAGCAGCTGGCTTCAACGTCTTCAAAAATCTATTTCAAAATCATATCAAGTTAGAATACACAGCTGCTAAAAATATTTCGTGATTGTTGGTAGTGATTCCTCAGTATTTTTTCCTACATTCTCATTGTTGAATGAATATTCTTTAGTTGATATTTTTAATTATTTCAGTAAAATTTAAACAAAATTGCCACTCATAGTGTGACATGACATGCGCAATTTGTCAACAAGAACATTGCTGCTTTTGTGGCAAATATGCCATCAAAGGAAGAGCCTCTCCCACAGCCCCTTGATGTATTTAGTTTGGTTAACAGGAAATATTAAAGATGTTCTTCTGGCTCTTTTAGCTTCTCTGGTGGCCTCTTTCAATAACTACCCTTTTGGATAAACAAATAGGCTTAGAGAAAAACTGCAATCTTTGTAGTAAATACTTATTTGGAGCAGCCTTTAAGTGTGATCAGCCGGGGAAACTTATGGAGATCTTCCAAAAACTGGCACACATTTTGTTTGGTTTTCTGTTTTTTTCTGAATTATGATGAAGTTTTCCGTGCACTTGTTGCAAATCATTTTTACTAAATAAGAGTCCTTCAATCAGCTTTCAGTAGATTTGCAACAGGTCCTCTGTCTCAATAATCATTTGCCACCTAGCCATTAGATTTTTATTTTACATTTAATTACTGTTGTGTATAATTTTCTAAACTAATTGTCCTTTGATTGTGCAATATTAACTTACCTTTTGGTAAATGAATATGCATGCAGAAGCGTTGAGCCATGATACTGAAAGGACGTTTCACATTGGGTCTTAATCTTAAACTTCAGCTGTAGTTGCTTGACTAGCATTTTTTCAGCTTTCGGCATCCCTTGAGAACTGCACTTTGCAAGCATGTAAACTTTTAGGCATGTAAAACAGACAGACATTTGTATTACTACTAGAAAACTTCCCTAGCTTTTTCTGGCACTTGCATGCCCAGTATTTCTAACCATTCTTTAAATACAGATAAATAAAGATGCAGATATGACCTGTAATGAAAACTGAATTTAAACATTCTCATCTTCAATTCTTCCGCTTAATTTTTGTCTCTTCATTTTTAGTATAGGACATTGCATTACAGTTTCCTATTATTAAGTTTTCTTTGAATGATAGTTACTTGCTAAATTTTTTGTTCATTAAATTACAGGTCAAAATGATAACAAATATAGAATTTATGGCAGTAGGTTGACTGGGTGTCACAGTTTAGCTCTGTCCCAGCCAATTTTGGCAGCTAAAACTGAGAAGCTAGGCTCACCATTCCCTTTCCCCTCACCCCCAGGGACAGAGGAAAGGGAATTGAGAGAAAAAGACGTGGGGATTGGAAATTAAAACCACAGCTTCAATGATATAATAGTGATAATAATGAAATAATAAGAAAATAGTAAAATATATGCAAACATATGAAATCACGACCCTACCCCTCAATGACTATATGTCACCACAAGTGCTGCAGAACAGACTCATGGGAAAGGGTCTGAGGCTAGTGGGGAGCTGAGCTCAGGAACTGGATTCAGAACACATGGATCCAGGATCAGGGACAAACTGATGAGGTCCTCACTGGGTGCCAGCTATCAGAGAAGAGAGAGAAGTAGACCCTTATGATCTCTCAGTTTTATACTGAATATGATGTATATGGGATGGAATACTGTGGTCAGTTTGGGGTCACCTGTTTGTCTGCCTCTCCCTGCAGGTGTGACTTTTTTTTATCCCCTATGACTTACGGCACTCCCCAGCTTGAGGATGGCCTTGATTAGCAATAAGTATTGGCTTTTCTTTATACCAGTGCCCAGCGTTATCACTTCTAGACAGAAACACTGAAGGAAAAACATGCAGTTACCTTTCAGAAAATTAGGTTACTTGAACCAGACTTAGCTGAAGTAACAAAACTGATTCTGCTGTAGCTCAAACCACAACACTAGGAAATAACATAACTTTTTATTTTTCTTCCAAGTACTAGTATAAGGATTTCTAAAAGGTAAATGGATAGTATTAGAGTTAGTGGTTTATAAAATGGTTTGTTTTACAAGTTTAATCTAGTTAAAGCAATGAAACTTGACTCTGAATGTGTGATGCTGCTAGTATTTTAAGCATGTACAATTACGTACGTAGCCTGTGAATATTTTGTACAGCTTAAGAGGTACAATAAGCCCTGAAATTTATAGGTTTATTTTGCTTTTTGGAGTTAGGCAGTTTTATAGGACATGCTATTTTGGAAAACATCTAAGTGACGCAGGCTTTTTAGGAGCTCTGACTGATCAACAAGCAGTATCAGCATAGCTGAAGTTAGTTGATACACACTGAAAAATGGTGCTATAATTGGTTTCAGACTGTTTAGGCTCACAGAAATTAAATTGGGGAGACTAATGGTCATGGCAAGGGAAAAGGAACAGTAATTTGCTGGTTCTAACACACACTGCTTGTTGCTGGACTCAGGGATGGCTAATTAGGATGCTTACATCCCTCTCACTGTCCCTGAGCTCTGCAGAACATTATCCTGTTGAACTGTTGGTGTAGATGGTTCTAGTTGTGGCTGCAAACTACAAGTCAGTGGCTGCACAACAGAGATGAAGTGGGTGTGGGAGTACTGGTGTTAATGTCATATGGAAATGCTTGGGGAGTAGTACTGTTGTGCACACCTGGTGCTACTTTGCGTATACCTGCTGCACATGTTGGTGCTGCCAGAATGGGCATGGATGAGCTTGAAGGGTTTGCAGTTTCGAATCCTTCTGCTTGTACATTGAAAATAATGATTACAACGCGTCTGGAGCATGTGCAACTGACGGTTACATAACACTTCCTGCCACTGTAAGAACTGAAAGGTTTTCTCAAAGTTTACCCAGGACCGTGCCTTCTCTGCTGTTTCATATTCCAGCTTGACAATTGTAATTCATCTCACAATGTCAGCAGTACCTGGAGGTGGTTAAGGCCTACAGAACGCACATCACCAGTCTAACTAGGGAAATGAAAAACAACTTTTGTTGAATCACACTGAGCTCTATCCCATCTTCCCATTTCCTGCCTGAGGTCCTATATGTACCCACCATTGTAGCGCCTTGATGTTATGCTGCAAGTGATAAATGTACACCACTATATTCCCCACTGCACCTCTTTACCACCTTCTAGATTCAAATAATAAAATCTTGTAGTGAAAATAAATTATTTATTATTCAAACAACTGATGCCATTTAAATTAGTTTAGTTTACTTTGTGATTTACCTGATACTTTGCTTTCATAGTGTGCCACGGTCTTAATAATAGCATTTCATAATGCCATGATGTATGTGATACAGCTTTTTGGTGTTGCATGTTAAAAGGTATTCATAGCACGCTACCTAAAAATTTTGGTTTTTATTTTTTCTGGCAGAAAGCACAGGCTTTAGGCAGGAAATAAATATATGTATTTTTTTTAAATGAACAGGAAAAGCCATAAAGGTAGTCAAGTGCCAAGGAAACCAGAACATTATTAATCTGTGATGTTCTACAAAGTTATTACAAATATGTATGTACATTGCAGTGAACTTTTCAAAAATTCACACATGGGAACTTAAGGTGTGAAAAGTCCCATATTATATTTTAACTCTACACAGCAGAACTTGTTCTAACATAGGCAGCTTTACCTTGTAACCCTCTGCTTTACCTCTGCAGAGTCCCTCTAGCATTCATCCTTGTGAATCACAGCAGAGCAGTGTTGTCAGGGCTGCTCTTAAACAAGCAATTTTCTCTCTGCCCACTCACCTGCCACTTCAGTTCATGAGGCAATCACCAACTGCAAGACAAACAATCTAGCAAAGGTGCTCACTGTACTACTTTTAAGACAAGAATGCCTACTGCACAGAGGATCTCATCTTACTATAATATTTTGATATAAATTATGGAAGCTGAGAAACAAAAATCTCAAATCCATCTTTAAAAATAAACTGAGGTACTATAAGAGAGGACAGCTTGGCTGAGTTTTGGGTCATGTCCTCTGAGTGGCAGGAGAAGGGTATTCTATTAAAGCAAGAAGTCAAGTTTCTGCCTATCTGACATGGGTGTTTTGGCACATAGGTTTTTTGAGCTTTGGGCTGTTATTTGGTGTGGGTGTTAGTACTTCTGTAATTTCTTAATGCTGCTAAGGTTCTGTAGGGATAGTCTTTCAATGTGGAAAGCAAATTAATTGCTTTTTTTAGTCCACAACAGACAAAGAGAAAGGAGTGTGTGAGCAAGCTACCTGTTGAATAAATCTTTTCCCAGTGTCAGTCATCTGTTCCTCCTCTAGCAAAATGCCTGTACCATAAGTTCCAGAATGCTGAGGATTCATGGAGCACGTTTGCTGCACAGATGCTCTATTACTGCTCCTCAGCTCCTCCAGACCAAGATGCTGCGCATGGTAGTATTTTTTAACACTCTCAAGTTTGTTCAGATGCAACATATTCTGCTGGCCCTAGCTAGCAAGGATTGTGACCAGGAAAAATGTCAAAGTATAAGGTATATAGCCATTTTTTTTCTGAGGGAATGTTTAACTTGCTGAAGAAGCTTATGTTGTTGTTTTGTGTGTAGCACATTTAACTACCTTCAACTCAGAGGTATTAAGAACTTTTACCTTTGTTGAACAATTAGATAAAAATTGTTTCAACTTGCCATTTTAGTAAAAAAGGAAAGAATTCTAAAAACTTTCTTAGTTCTTTTATGAAGATGCAGTAATGCAAGTTGCATAAAGGAACAGCTCTCAAACAGGAGTATTAGTCCACTTCAGGAGGTAATGCTGTGAAATCAGAGAAAGCTCGGTTTGTGTTTGATATTATTTTTTTTGGCTGTGTTAAACGCTGGAAGAAAAGTGCTTGCCTTGTATGTGGCTTGCTCATGGCAGAAATTACACTGGAATGCCGGTGCAGAATGCTGTGCACTTAATTTGAAGAAAGTCCTTACTCTGTGGAAACAATTATTAGGACTGCAGTAGGAGGCATCTGGTCATGTAGACGTAGCAATTGTATTCGTCTAGTGTATAACAGTTAATACATTGCAGCTCAGCGTGAGCTAGAACCCCTTGTCGTAGGCTAGCCCTTAAGTATTTAAATGCCCAGTTTCCTCCTATTGAAATGTATCGTAGTCCTACTTGGCCTCTCCATGGTGACTATTATATAGTTTCCTCGGGAAACTGCATTACATTTCATTCTAATTAGCACTGCTTCTGTAGCTTTAGTAAAGAAACATTAGATTAAAAGTACCAGAGGCTGAGTGCCCACATCCTCTCCAACAGGAATTAAATCAAGTTCAGTCTTACAGTATTCACACAGCTGATTTAATTTGGCCTCTTTCTCTAGGTGATGGCAGCAGTGTAGTAGGAAGCTCTTGCTATTATTACTTGTGGTTTACTCCAGAGCTGTTTCTGTTTTGAGTGCTGCTAGGGTGGCATTTCTTATTAGCTCCAGAGTAAAGCAAACATGCTATTTCAGTAGCAAAGAAATTAAAAGTTAATAAATAGCAGTTACCAGCAACAAATTAAGATGAGAAATGTTTTATTGTGAAAATAGGAATGAATGTTTCCTACTGTGAAACTGAATTTTTTATTGAAATCAGATATATAATTAAGATGATATTATGCACAGAAAAGGTTGGAAACCTTAAGATATTTTGTCCATAAGTCAAATATTTTACTACGTTCATAACTGTGCTGTGAGTTTCCTATTATTGCTCTGCCAGTAATTTCAACTTGGCATCTAGACTAAATTGTCTCCCTAAGAGCCAGGAGCAAACAGACTTGATATGTGATCTCGGGCACGGGCCTTTCCTGAATGAATAAAAGCACTGTCACATTTTATGAAATTACATCTGCTGATTATATGCTATGATCATCTCTGAATGAGGGAGAGAGCAGACCTTATCTAAGTTATGGCACAGACCATTGTTCAGAAGGGGGTTGATGGGATTTTACATGCTCTTGTAGCTCTGTTCAGGTATGTTTCAGGTGCCTGACAGAAACTGAAAGCAAGGTAATGATTACGGTGTATCTACACAGTAATTTTAAAGTAGATATTAAGAAACAGGCACAACACACAAATTGCTATCTCAAGCTTGCTAAATAGGTTCAGAGCAGTGTACTCTGTGAATGAAGATTAACAGACGTAACAAGAGTCTGCCATGCAATGCCAAAAATGCAGTTGCCTAATCTTCTCTTCTGATAATCTTTGCGTTCTGCAGGTGCTAAGTCCGCAGCAATGCAGGGGGAGCTGGTGTGAGGTGTTCTTTTGCTGCCCCGGGGGCTGCAGAGCCACCCTAGGCCAGGGTCTCCCAGGCAGGTGGCTTTGCCACGTGCATCGGGATCTGAAGTCATCAGCAGTGTTGCTGCTTGCCGTAGGCACCCTGCGTGGTATTGCTTAAGGAACCGTGGGATTTCGGAGGTGTTGCCCAAGGAGCTGTGGGATTTCAGAGCTGTAGCAGGTCTGTTTCCCCTTGCACAGAGTTGTGAGGCCAGTGAGAGAAATCTTGAATGCTGTTACTCATTCCGTGTGACCATTTAGAGTATCTAAATCATTTGCTGTTGCTCATTCCTTGTGACCATTTAGAGTATTTAAATCATTTGCTGTTGCTCAAGCTGTGGAAGAGAATGAAAACCAAAACACTTGTTTGGAGGAATTATGTCTTAACATGTGAAACTTCAGCAGTGGTGAATTTTAAAATCTCTTGCTGAACTGGACAAAATCATCCTTTATGTCTCTCTCATTGCTAGAGCATCTGTTGCCACTTCAGCCTGAGCTCTGTAACTGTATGGAGGGGTTTTTTTTCTACTTCATTTCTCATTTCCTTAAAGAGCTGACCCATTGTGATTTATTAGGTACAAACTACAAAGCTAAGTATTTTTCAGGATGTAAATTGTAGTGGTTTTGAGAAGGAACGAGACTATAATTCTTCCCTACTTTATTTTACTTAAGTATTTTCAGAGGGGAGGGGAGGATGTATTCTTTCCATTAGATCTCACCTTTCTTAATCACCATTCCCTAATTAATTCCCTGGTTAAATATAAAGTAAGCATTAGTTTTGAATAATGTTTTCCTGTGTGATTAAGTAAAGAAGAATTCCTTTTTTTTGTATGATGACTCATTGCCAAGGGATCTGGAGGGAGTCTGAGGGTGGATATTTGAGACTTTGGTCCCAGGTGCTCTTGTACCTTTGAGCTGTGTTCGATGTCAGTCCAAAGGCAGGAGGCAAAGGTGATATCCCATATCAACTGCACACAAAGAAAATTGTCTCTCTTGTGAAACCATGTACAGCTTTGGTTTCTCCTGGTAGAAAACTGCCTCTGGCTCATGGAAATGCAGATCTCTAGAAAACACATACAGCTAGGAGAAATGTAAATTGTTGTTCTTGCTGGCACTGTGTATATAGCCATCCTTTGTTGCATAATGCATTTTCTCAGCTGTCCAAGCTGACCCAAAAATGTACCCTTTCTCTTCACCCAGCACCTTCTAGCTCCTCTCCCTGCACTAGTCTGCAAGCCTTTGACTTGTACTGGTACAGCTGTGTTAGGTCACACCGCAAACCACATGTCTGAAAGAACTGCAGTTTAAAATTAAAGACTCTGAAACAAATAGTGAATGAGGGCATGGCAAAGAGGCATGAGAGGGCAGGGCAAGGTTTAAACTGGCTGGTCTTATTTTACTACTGAAGAAACATTGTCTAACTCTACCCAAGGAATATCACATTTTTTTTCTACCATGCTAGCTTATGATGTTAATTTTTAGCTCATAGCATTCATTTGTAGCTCAAAAGGCAGTTTTGGTAATGATTCTGTCTCAAATGTTGCTTTTAGCTCAAGATGAGAAAAAGAATGTGGCTTTATTAACATGGCAGCTAGGAGAACATATGGTTTATGTTTTATATAATGACATGAAAATGCCTATGAATTGACTACCGTAGCAGTGAAGGCTACTACATGTAATCTCTGGGTGTTGAAAAACAGGCATTTAAAAATACCCTTGGTTTTGATAAAAAGTTCAGCAAACAGTAATCCCACTGACTTTTTTTTTTTCTTTCATTTGTTTTACAGGCATTTCCCTGTATTTCAACAGGAATTTATGGTAAGTAAGACCTTAAATGTCACGTACTGCTCTACTCAGTTTTTCCCATTGTTACTATTTTAAACAGTGATATTTCATTTCAGGTTTCTCGTCACTCATTTTGTCTTGTGAATCTAGTTATACTGTGTTAAATAACAAAGGCCCGAAACTTTTGATTTTGACTGGATGCTAGTGTGCTGTTAAGTGGGATACTGTTGTACAACCCTTAGCCTGTGAGCTGAGGCGCACAACTGTGACCACACTTCTGCAGCTCTGGTAATTCTTGAACACACTGTTGTGGCTTCAGTGGGAAAAATAAGGGTTTTAACAAAATTTTCCATCCAGAAGGCAAGCAAGCAAGACTTCTCAGTGCCCAGGACTGGAGGAAAAAGTATGTTTTCCTCAAGCAAACTTGCTAGAATAACACAGAACCATCTTGGCTCCCTTGCACTGTGCTTCCACATTTTTAGTTTATTAATTTACATGCAAATTAAAAGTGCCTCAAGAACTGGAGGGGAAGGGGTTATTATAAAAGTTCATCGCTTGCTTTGTTGTAGTCTAAAGGCAATCCATCACTAATAGTCAGCTGCTTTTTGGTTGACATTGTGGAAGAACTGGGTGTGATATTTGAAGGAAGAAAAAGAGCTGTTCAATACTTAAAAAAATGTGGAGAAATTTATGAGAGGATATTCAATTTTTTTTAAAAAATACTTTTACCTTTAAAAATAATGTAGGCTTATTTTTCTTTTGTTTGGGTTCAGTAAATGTGTACAAATGGTAGTTATTTGAATTACTGGTACCATTCAAGGATTTTAGAGAAAAACACTAAGCAGCAATTAATAATACAGTCGTCATGTACCGCCATAGCATGTCATAGCTGTTGCTACATGCACACAGTATCTTTTGTTAAGTTAATTTCAGTTTTGACTAATCAGATGAAGGGGAAGAAAAAACAATGACAGTAATATTTAGAGTTGTTACTTCTTTTTCAAGGACCTCTTATTTAAAATGCTTATTTAAAATGCTTAATGATTGTAAATCTGAATTAGGCTTTAGAAGGTAGAATCTGAATTACTTTAGGTGCTGTATCCTTTTCTACTTGATCTACACTTTAGTTATTGCAGAAGAACACGCAGATGCTGTTTCAACAGACACTAGAAGCCACTAAATATGAATCAGGTTTCAGATAAAGCTCTGCCTTAGTCCTCAGTTCAGATCCACCTCTTGAACTTTGGGTTGTCTCTGCATTTTACTTCTAAACCCTTTGGTTTAAATCTTGATTTTTACATCTTAACATAGACACATTATGTTATTAGTTTACAAAAACAGTCAATACATGGTGTAAATATATGGAAATTACTAGTAAGTGGGATGTACGAACAATAATACTTCATCTTATTTTAGAATTGGTATAGTTACTAGAAAAGGTCTCAGCAGATGAGGAACTTGGTTCCGTGAAGGCCTCTACTAGAAAGTTAGAAAGGATCTCTGGTAGGAATCTTGAGTTTTTTTCTCCTGAGGTAACGGATGCTTTTCTTGAATTAGTATTGATTTTAACTGGAAAGTTGTGGCATTACTGAAACACTATATTTTGTGGCAGATGCTGTTTCAGTACAGTTTGCTGGTTTCGCCATTGGAAATGAATTAGGGCATATTTCTGCTAAAATACTCTGGCTTTCTGAGGCCGCTTCTCTGTTTGTTTGTTTTGGGAATATAATCTCTAATTGATTTTACTCTTTATGTTTTAATAAATGCTTTCTATTCCTCAATGAAAAAATTATGTAGCTGGGGGGAGAGAAGGGAAGAACCTTCTTTCCAGACTCTAACATACTGCCTGAGAGTAGTAATTAAATAGGCAACCTGCATCAGGTTTCAGGCGTCAACATTTTTAAGAATGTTTGACAGCAGTTGCAGTGCTAAAATTATGCTCTGTGATATTGTGTTTGAGGTTTGAAGTACACCCCAAACCCACAAAGCTATGCTTTCATGTTTCTGATTTTCTTGGGATTTTCCCCTCTATACACATACATTCCTTTGAATAAAGTCAGTGTCTAGACAAGCAAGTAGATCAACTTCTTTCCTGGTGGCCTAGCTGATGAGTATTGCTGTATGTACTGTGCAGTTAACACTGGTCTATCCCAATAAAGTGTTGAAGGAACATACAGCCTTGATTTCTCACCTCAGATCCCTATGAACAAATTCTGCCGCTTCAAAACCCGTGGCTGCGAATCGAGTTTCATCTCCAAATAGAAGTGGACAGATTTTCAAGAGTTCAACTGAGTGTATCCACTTTAAGAATTTGGATTGTGTTGTGTTCCAAATTCTTGTAAATGCTTAGATTGCTTCTCTGTTTTATTATTATTAGGAGAAAGTAGTCGCGCTTCTCTGGAGAGCAGTTGTTTCCTGTTTGCATCACTGCAGAGCCCTCCTTTTCTCTTATAAAAAGGAAACTAGGAAGAAACAAGCAAGCCAGCCTGTCTTTGAATTTTTGGCTAAGGGTGCATTACTTTTCATGAGAGCATGTTGGATAGAGGAATGGTCTGTCTTTCCTCCCCAGTCACCTTCTTTGCACTCCATTTCCACCCACAGTACTGTGGATGTTCCAGCTTGAACAAGTTGAAGCCCTGAGAAGGCCATTTGCCATTAAGGCACTGTGCCAAAACTTTGAGATTTTAGTGTGGTCCTATTTAAAGAGCACTGGCAACAAATTTACTTATGAGGGATCTTTGTTCTAGAAGTCTGATAGCTTCAAACGAGGGAATAAATCTTTAAAAATGAAGTAGAATGCAACCAATGCTGAATGCTTGTAAGGACTGCAAAACAAGTAAGGGTCTACCAACAGGCATTTTGGAAAACAACAAAAAAAAGAGGTTCTATATTTTCCTAAGAGATCCCTGTCATCTCTAATATGCTTATGAACTGATAAATAGTCTAAGAAAGAAAAGGTTGTGAAGACTTGTATCCCTATGGATCCCCGAGTTACTATATTCTTTTGCAATAAATGCTTTCCTTTATATTGAGAGCATGAAGTTTCATTAGTAGTGCTTAAGGAGGAGTATAGAGGTCTTGCATCACTCCCATATCATTAAGGAGGTACTGGAGCATCAAGCTACAGATCCTCAGTAGCTGTTCAATAATACTCAAACACAAGAGAGAGTGCAATCTTAACCTTATCACAGCTTTTCTGTAGGCCAGTTAGATTTTTAGGTATTTTCTTACATTTTATCTCTTTTCCCCTTTTGAGGCTATTTTACTCTCTGTTTAAAAGAAAATTAAAGAGTAATAAAAATAAATCTACAGGCAAATCTGTAGTTCAGAGCATAGAAAGTGTTGTTTTAGGTTGTAGTGTGTCAGATTTTCACCCTATACGCAGTGAATCACCATTTACGCGTGCACTTTTCCCCATAATTATCAACTTGTTATGCCTGAGGTACTGCCAGAAGGAAAGAAAAAAACAACTTACTTTAGTAGATTTTGAGGAAGAGCACCTCATTATCATGTCTATAAGAAGCTATCCACAAATTCTGGTGTTTGCAGCCTGCAAGGTGATCAAGGATGTCTGATACTGTACTACAAACCTTATGGGCTGCAAAATTAAAACAAGGCTCTGCAGATGGATATAAGAAGACAAGAATCTCATGTAGTCGGTTGAGAGGTAGTTATGGGGTGGACTACATATTTTGCAGTAATACAGAGTTTGGCTTCTGTTCCTGGATAATTATGTTGGCAACATAAGCTGCTTTCTGGCAATGTAAGCAAGTATTTAAGTGTTATTTTAAACTTAAAGGAGAGGGGGGGAAAAAAGGAAAGAAGGTGGGAAAGATAAAACTTTAGGACTCCAGTTGGTGTTTCTTTTTGTTTCTACATCAGTGTGGCTGTATATTTTACCATAGCTTAAGTTTCACTAAAACGATACCATCTATGCTTTCTGGCAGCTCTTTTAAAAACATGGAGAGAGAAAGGGAAAGAAAAAGACCAAAAGCCATGAAAGTGCAGTATGTCTGTGGTGATTTGGGCAGTGGAAATGTACAGATTCACCACATTTTAAACACCTTTATTACAGTGCAGTAGGATTTGTTTCTTTTAGAATCAGGCCACTTATACTTGTATCTTTTGGCCTGGTCATGGCAAAACATTGCAAAGTTAAATTTATTATGTGTTGCTAAAGGAGAGTCTAAAAAGCAAGCTTAGAAAGCAAGGAAAGAAAAAAGAAAAAAGAGTAAAGCATGCAGTGTGGATAGGAAATAGCATGTCATACACTGTGAAGGCAGGATGCATGGAGGTATCACAGATCCTCTGCTCTGCTTTGTCTTTATCTGGGGAGAGAGGTGCTTTGGTCTAGTGCCAGCTCATGTCACAGTTGTCCTGACCTCCAGTACGTCCTCCTAGGTCTCCAAAGAATGATTCATCCTGCCAATCCGTGGAGTACTGGGAATGTATCCATCATCTCTTCTCCCTGTGAAGTGATTCAAAATAGATTATAACAAGGGATTAACTGACAGGTGTGCTACTGAAGGATTATAAATGCGCACTGCAAATCTGAGTCAGAAGACTAAACCAAATGTTTTCAAAGGCAGAATAAATTCCTGACACAGGGCTAAAGGTTGAGAAAATCTATTTCCATCTTTCTCATCCATTTCTTCTCATTTTCTGTTGCCATTTCATTCCTAAGATATCTGTTTCTTTAATGAGCAATTCTAATAAGGGTTGCACTGTCATCTTTCCAAGGAAGGAGTTAGCTGCAAATTTTTCAGAGCCACCATACACAAATGTCTAATAAGTAAGTTGGAAGCAGCCTTGTATTTATCTCAAGTCTGGTGCTTTGAGTCCCTGTAACCGTCATAGTGGCCTGATGCTGTATGTGATCATCAGCATTTGAATACTGTGGTGTCGATTATGATGAACTAGGAAAATGGATATTATCATGTAATTTCTCTGTGATGGGAAAAACAATAAAAAAGAAAATAAGATCCAGTAGGTCATATAAAGAAAATTCCCAGTAAGAAGAATGTCTCTTAACTAAGTCAGTTTTTTAACCTGATTAGCAGTTCCTCATTCCTCAAGGCTGACTGCATCAGGTTTTTTGACTGTGCTGTGTGGTTACAGTAGTCATTTTTGTAACTCATAGGACAGTTAATTTTGTTTTATTATTTACTCCATAATTTGTGTAATGTAATATTTTAGCAAAAATGAAGATAAACAATAGCTTATTTTTTGATACTTCTTCTGGGACTGTTCACCAGTTATCTGAGATTATTTTTAAAATTAATAATAGTAGCAGATATGAAATTACTATTATAATATTCAAGTAATCCTAGAAATTTAATTACTACTTGTATAAAAATTTGTTGCATGCATTAATTAACAGTGTTCTTATTTCAGACAGTATAGTGTCCATGATACTAATTGGTCCCTTCCTATATTTTAAACACTAAAAATATTACTGAGAAGTATAAATCGATGGGCTCTCAACAGTCTAAAATTAACATTCATATGACATATTTAGCAAAGAGCAGCTCAAACTCATTCCAGACAAGAGACTTAATAAGCTCTCTTTTTCAGTGGAAACTGTCATTTTATGAATATTGTAGTTAGACTATCTAGAATTTTATCTATTCTGGAGTTCTTGCTGACTGGTCAAACTTACAGTATTTCACCAGAACACTGGAGGACAAATCCTGACCTTCATTAAAACAGTGTTTAGTGACTGCCCCGAAAAATTTCCCTTCAACAGCTTAGACTGTTGAACTCTGAATACTTAGTTGTCTCATGGCCTTGCTTTTTGTCTTTTCCCTTTTCTTTTTAGGAAGAGATAGAGAGCTTATGTGGTTACTTTTTTCCATTAAAACTGGCAGAAGCATGAAGAACTTAAGGCTTTGTAATGTCCAGAAAGCACTGATCCTCTGTTAGACTTGCTGTTCTGAGTTCAATTTTGCATATATTCGTTGCCCCCTTCAATTTTGCAACCTCTGCCCGTGCTTTTTAACCACACTATCTCAGTTCTGTTCTACAGGAAACAATTGTTTGTGTGCTCTTTTGTTCTTATTTCACAGGAGCTTGCATCTTGAAGCTCCTAGAATGGCTCATGTCCAGTTGCTTTTGCAGTGACCTGTGTAGATAACGCAGACTGTTGAAGAAGAAGCCCTAACACCACCAAAGGCATCAAAACCACATTGCATTTTGGACACTTTTCCACTTTTTCCTTTCACTTTTTGTATTTTCCATTATTATTCCAGGCAGACTTCTGTAAAGCCTAAAAGGCTTGTAAAAGATCTCTGGCGTTCAAAAACCATTGCTGATACCACAAGCAGGGCTTCAGCTGGTCAGATATGATGTTTGTTTTGGTATTTGTGATTTTCTGTTCAAAGAATTAAAAATGTCTCATTTACCACAATGAAAGTTAAAAATCTGTATTGTTAATATACCAACAATATCACTTAATCTTCATTTCTAAATTTTCCTGGCTGTTGTCAATGATATAATTTTATGTGCGTCTCCTGTGGCTTTACAATCAGGAAGAGATAAAACTCTTTGAAGCTGATTTGGAAAGAAATGAATTTAAGTAAGAAAATAAAGATGCACGGACCTTGTCCTGCAGACATCATGGTTAACATGATACATGAAGTATAAGAATATTTCTTGCTAAAAGGCCCAATTATTACTATCCTGTTTTTTGGTTTTTTTTTTTTTTGGTTTTTTTAGTCTAATCTCGCCCCTTCCCTCAGAAAAGAGCATGTGTCTAAAACTAAACTTGGACCTCTATCCATTTGCACTGGCTTGAATGAGTGTGGAACATACCACAGCATCGTGGAAGAAGCCAGCATATTCATGATTAAATGTAGCGTGACAACTTGGTTATTATAAGAACATATTTTTCATGCCTTCCCAATTCTACGGAAAATGGTGTATATGAAGTATGTTACCTCTGAGTTTTAAACGTGCGAGAAGAGCTAGTTTAATGGTTTCAGTCAAATTTCATGATGCAACTGAGCTTCCTTGAAAGGAGGAACTTAATATAAAATTAATACATTTAAAGAAGAATAGGTATTATCTTGACAGCTGTAAAACTACTTCTGGATTTGAAAACTTGCCTTAGCGCTGATACGTTGTACTAGTGACAATTTAATTTACGTATGCACTATGGCATAACTAGTCCTGTAAGTAATCTCAGTTATACAACACACATTACCTATACGTTAGCAGCTGGGGAAAGATCTAGAAAGTGCCTAGGGCAAGATTTTGTCCTGAATATCACCCACAATTACTTTAATACTGTACAGTTGTTTTATCTGATGCTTACAAATGAAAACTGTTAAGTGTATTGAAGCTGATACTGAGTCACGCTATCAGCTTAAAATTTACTCTGTGAGAACCGAGTAGTCGTACTAGTCTGTGCTTGTGTGTCATTAAGTAGCTTTTAAAAGCTCTGAGACACTAACGTTGACTAGGAATAATATTTCTGATGTGATATTATACGTATTAGTCTTACCCCAAAGGTGTTAATTTTATCTTTTTGAACTTCCGTGACTGTGTTAAGATGTAAATCCCTTAGGAAAACCTCTCCTTTATCTCATTCTTTCCTTATGTCTAATGCACAGTGATAGGTCTGGCCACAGAATATTGTAGGGCTGCTCCTTCTTTGTCCTATTTTTGTTCTCCATGGCAGACATTGTCTCTTTGTGTGTATTTATATATGTTGCAATGGACCTAGTCAGTGTTGGAGATCCTAAATACCACTGCAGTACAAATACAGAAAGTTACTATATACATAAATTTACATTACTAAGATCATCTCTCATTTTTATTTTTGGTGTCTAGTTGCTTCAAGAAGTATGGAAGAAGTACGTGTGAGAATATTCGTGCTTTTAGGTGGCCTGTGAAAGTAAAAATGTATTGCTAGTAGGGCAAATATTTTCTCCTGAAATGAAAGAAAAGATCAACAGAATAGACTTGCTGTTCTAAGCCTTATCAAAGTACTTTAAAGGTGTCTCTGTCTCCAAGGGTCATTCACTGTGTTGTCATTTTTCTGCATGTTTGTTAGACAGGAACACTGCCATATATCATTGGAAAGGGCAGCTGTTGCTGAGGCAGAAGAACAGTACAGTTGGATGATTCAATGTAATGTATCACTAATCCTGTTTCTAAGCCAGGATCCTGTTCTAAGATGTGTTCTGCAGACCATAGTTCTTGGTGGTGGTTGTGTTAATGGAAGGCCATCTCAGACCTGGAAGAGAAGGCTGCGTTTTGGGGTTCAGAACGTGCTTAAAGCCATTGTGTACCACTGACTGTTGGAAACACATTCACCTTTCTTCTGTCTGAAGAGAATAGTAAAAAGTACAGTGAATTACAACAGAAAGAAGCATTTATTACGGTGGTCCGTATTTTATTGGGGAAAGGGGTTTTAACTGAATTTCTAAGGTAACAGATTTGTACGCACCCTTTGAGTTCATGCAACTTGAGTAATTTGCTGGTGATTGTGTCCATGCATTAAATGAATTGCATGCATACATTGTCAGAACTGAGGCATTATTTCTCAAATTCCATATTAATAATTATTAATAAAAAAATCAGGTCATTATGGAATTGTTTCCTATTTCATTAATCTATCAGGACCTGATTATTCAATTTAAGCTAGTTGTCTAGATCAATGAAATATTAAACAGCTTATGAGAACACGTGAGCCTTACCACTGAGGAAACACAGCAAGAGTCAAAATTTACCTTTCTGTAAAGACTACTCAGGAGAAAGAATGCTTTTAAGAGCTTCTGAAAAGAGCAGAGTCCTTGTTGGTTTTGTTTACTTGGCAGTAATGGTATACATATTAGATTCCCCTTCAGGCTTACTCGGAGTGAGACGTTCAGAAACAACTGTGCACCTTGTTGAAGAGTGTTAAGTCAGAAGTTCAGTACATCTTAACAAGGTGACTACAAAAATAAATGTGGATGGCCTTTTTGTGTACCTGCTAGGCCAGCAGGATAGAAGTGAACCATTTACTGAAGACCTGGTTAGAGAGGAGGGTGGGGAAAGTCACCTTCTGCTTTAAAATACATGTTGGGTCAGGTTTCTGCTCAATACAGCTGATTTGAGTTTATTTCTGAGCTGCCACTACTGCAGAATAACACACGTTCGAGGAGTATTCTGTGAGAAGACTAACTGTAATTGGCAATCCATTTCTTCATTTCCATGCTGTAGCCAGCCTTGACAAATTAATCACAATCAAATGCAGGCTGCAGGAAGGGGGCGACCTATGTAGCACAGAAGAAAAATGAGGCCTCTTGCCTGCATGACAGACTAATCTTTCAATTCACCCCATTAGACTGAACGAGGGGACTTCTTGGTGTGCCTGTCACTAGCGCCACCCATAAACAAACTGTTCACTCTCAGAGCTAGGGTTTGGCGGGTACAATAAAGGTTATTGAGTGCCACCCGGCACCTCATCGATCACTGCTGTGGGATGGGCAACGCCTGGATTAGTCCTGAGGAGGCAGAATCGCTGCTCAGTGGCTTACAACATCCCTGGAGAGAGCACAGCCTAAATTATGTTGTGGGGAGTCATGTGTGTCTGATCCCATAGGAATCAAAGTGGGTTTTTGGTTTGGGTGGACGTATTATGATTGCTGCACAAGAAGGCTGCCACAACAGTGATTATTGCTAGCAGGTCTGAGTGATGATCGCTAGTGTCTGAAGTTGTTCCAGGGTGTAGAACATACATAGGTTGGTTCCAGCTGGAAAAGAAAAAATGGAAGCCTAACGAACTAGATTTATTCTGTCAGCTATGGCAAATACTTGAGATCTTTTGGTAGATCTTTTATTATTGTTTTATTTTATAGATAGCGTTCTTACATACTTCATGTAATGGTGCAGCATACGCAAGGCAGGGTTACATTTGGAATATAACCTTATTTTAATTCACCTACTCATAATAATGTTCTTTATAATATCTATTGCTATGATTTTAGGTTTTCATTTGGTAACTATAATGGCAACAGAGCTAAAGTCATTCTGGAGTAAGTCAATATACCTTGGTTTCAGAGAAGCTATATTGGTTTGCACTAGCTGTGAAATATTCCATTGCATTTAGAAGAATAACTGTAGCTTTTTGTAATTGAACCTATTTACTTTGAATAAAACTTCTTTGACATCAGCAAAGATAAATCTGGTGCAATGTATCATACATTTCCTAAAATGTTCATTTTAGGCAGGGAAGACTCTGTTACCTTACTTTTTCTTGAAAGAGTATCTAGCCCCTTGGAAAGAACATTACTTTAAAGTCTGATTTGTAAACTATTAGTGTGTCTCTCTTTATTCCTTTCAATATATTACTTATATACAAGACAGGGGAGTGCTTACTAGATGATAAACTGTATCTATCTTTTTCCAATTTAGTTTTGGACAATGCAGCATATCACTCTCCCTTCCCCCATCTTCCCTTCTCTCTGTGACGTTTGAAAGAACCCTTTAACAGAAATAACATGTAATACTATTTATAGGATAATAATTTACTGTATCTGGTTCTGTGGCAGTAGAAGACTCTGTCCCCTTCTATTTTAATTTCTCTCTGAAATAAGAACACTAAACCTTCACTTTCAAGGAGTTGGAAGTGTCCTATATGGAAACATTATCTTTCATCTCACATTGCGACTTGTTCTGTCAAAAAGAAACAAATTCTGGTTCGCTTAGTCAAATTGAGTAGTGCTTGCAGGTCATGTGTTAAGGAAGGACTGTTCAAAGTGAAATAAAGTTATGCTGATCCTCAGTGGGGAGGGCTGAGCAGCTGGATATCATATTTTCTGTACTCATTTTCCTGTTTCTCAATGTTTATGATCAAAAGTTTATTTCTAAAATGGAGAAGATGAGTGTGAAATATTCAGCAGTCTCATGAGAAAAACACAGAATAGGAAGATCTAGAACCTAACCTGAAAAAAACCGAGCTGCATCCTCAGAATAAGAGTAAATTGACTGTTCCAGTGATGACCAGTGTGTGGTATGTAGTTTAAATTTTATGTACCAGTTCATTATCCAATGTTGGAAAAAATGAGTATCAGTGTTATGCAGGATGCATATCAGCGTAAATTGCCCAGTGTAGGCTGTAAGCTGTAGACAGTGCAATCATAATAGCTTTTCGACTGATACAGTTTTATGGCTTCAGAACATTAATCATTTTCTTATGCCTTTAATTACCATAAGGTAGTTATACTTGTGTCCATAATAGGTGCTAAACATTATGCCACTGATAGGTTTTTAACCATTCTTTTTGTTGTAGCTAGTAAACACAATATACCAGACCATTATGGGTCCAGAACATTTTTTTTAGCAGAGTGCCATTAAGAACATTACTGCTGTAAGCCCAACAATGTTTTGAGCTATATTTGCTAGTTGATTGTAGTCTTCTGGGTGTATTTCTGGCTTTAGGAATGAGAGAAAAGAACAATTCAGTTGCTAAACAGGCATGGCTTAATTAAGAGAAGATGATTTTTGTCCGTTTTAGAAAAATAAAGCCTACTTCCCAGAGCGAGAGAGGGAAGAAAAACTGCTGTGTTTTCTGCAGTACTGAATACTATGCAGAGGAAAAAAAATGATGCTACTTACATACTGACCATGCTGGACAGTCCTCTAGGAATCTTTTCTAAAAGAGAGATTTAAAAAAAAAAAAATTTTGCTGTTAACTTCATACGTGCTGATTTACTTATATTTGACAGTACGGTTTTCAGTACAGCAATAGTTTACTGATATATAGTAGGCTCTTTGCAAAGGAAGATGTAAGGCTCGAAGCTCTTTCCGTTTTAACTGTGACCCATAATGCAGGTAATGAGGGCGCACATCGGCAATACTTCCATGTCATTCCTAAGGAGGATTTCAGATTATGGAACCTTATTCCAGTCTTGCTATTATATGGCCTGATTAATGAGTTGTCACCAATTTATTCAATATAGGTAATCAGAAACAGCGATTGTATAATATTTGCCATGCTTGGCAACCAGGAAGTGGAGAAAGGACAAATCTGAATGCACAAAAATCTCTACCTATTTAATTTATATGCATACACCAGGTTTTATCAACTCTTCACGTGTAATTTCAGTTGGTGTTTCTCAAAATTGTGCACTAGTGATATAAAAATATTCGACTGCTCTAATATTGAATTTCTTTAATAATACCAACATAAAATCGTCTCACCAAAGGCAGTCTAGTTGTGGAATTTTGTGGTAGAGAATTAACTTCTGAATTCTTTCTTAACTTGTTTCATGTTTTGAAGATTTCTTTTCTTAGCAGTTGACCTTCTTCTGAGTTTCCCATGTTGATTATGTGGCATTTATGCTGACCTTAACTAAGTAGAACACTTTCTGAAAAGGAATAAATAGAAATGTTTCTCCATCAGCACTTATGCCAATAAAACATAGACTTAAGAGTTCATAAACATATAGTATCTTTAAATACACATGATTTTAAGAAATTATCTACTTTTTAAAAAGTACACTGGATAATGAATTATATTTATTGAATAGATCGATTTTCACAAATTATTGAAATTTCATGGTATCAAAGCTTCTAGCTAGGAAGAGGTCACCTTGATATTTGCGCTGAATATATTTCAGCCTTGCCTCCACATTTTATCATTCTTGGTGTCTTAAATTTTCTCTTACCTCCACAATTTTTTTAATCTACTTATTTTTATTATTTGCTTTTATGACTCTTACTGTCAACATATTTCACTGGTTTTCTACTTACTAAACAAAATGGTTCTGCCTGAATTTCATCTGTAGTCTTAATTTTGTAACTTTTAATGTATGATCACTGCTCTTTAGGTTACGCTGTATTTATTGCCTGTTTTTGTCACTGTCTACTAAATACATTAATGTCTGTGGATCTCTAAATTACAGGCCTCCTCTCATCCCCTAAAATGTCAGAACTGGTGATGAAACTCTCTACCTCTTTATTTGCAACAAATCTAAATATCCACTTAGTAAATACTAGGAGATAATCATGCACTTCAATCCAATCCTGAATTATCTGCCTATAATTTTCAATGCTTAAGATAGTATTGTCACATTAAGACACATTGGATGCAGTTATTTAAAAGACACTTTGCTTAAAAAAAAAAAAACAAAACAAAAAACCCCCAACAAAACAAACCTGAAAAGAAGCCAAAACCAGACCCACCACCACCAAAACACCCAGACATTCCTATTAAAGCACTATTTGGCTACTCCAGTTCCACCTTCTGTGAGGGTGCTCATCCTGCAGATTCTCTAAGCCCAGCCCATGCCAGGAGTCGCAGCCTCCCCAGGTCTGTCACTCCACATGCTTGCTAATCCATTTCAGTACCAAGGACTGTGGTTGGAAAAAAAAACCCCCACCTTATTTTGAAACTGTTAAAGGCAGTGCATGCCACTTGATTTGAACCAAAGCAAAGGATGCTCACACAAACAGCTAGCAGGTCTGAGTGTGGAGTAACTCCTGGGGGCAGAGACAAGCTCTTTGGGGTAGTAGCATCTTTGCTTATTAGAACTGGACTTGGAAGGCGATTGTTTCCATGCTCTGAACTTGCTTTGTTAAAAGTAGCTTGGGGCTTTTTCCCTTTGTTTACTGAATTTTCAGAAGTACCTCAGTCCTGAATCATCAGTTATTTCCAGTGTGTACTGGGTGGTATTATCCCACCCTTTCATACACAGAATATGAGAAAGGTATGTATGGAATCTGATGGGAGCTGATAGAAAACAAGATCCATATTAAAATTTCAGCACAAGAAATGTCTAGAAGCTCCCACATGCATTGTTTCTTTTGTTGACTTCGCACTCTACTGCGCTCTTATAGCACACTAGCTTTTTCTTCAAATAGTGTTCTAACCAGCTTTGAAACTGTCTATGTAAGCTGGTCTGGTATCCTTAGCATTTTTTTTTTCTCCTTCCTGCTCTTTAAATCAGTACAGAGAAATTTTTCCTAAATTCCTATTGCAGAGAAGGCTTCTTAATTTGAATCAAATTCCCTTCTTGTGGCATTCATGTGAACTCAGATACCTTGCAGTAATCAGTCATTCAGATTATTCAAATATTTTTTGTGTGGCAGAAGTTTAATAATAATCTCCTATTTTCTGAGCAATACAAATCCTCCTTTTTTGACCCTTCTGAATTTTGGCGATCTGTCTTCATTAGATGATACTGTGGATAGTACCCTTTTAATTTCTCTAATCCTAGAATACTTTTAAGTTAAATACTGAGTGCCGGACATATGTTGACTATAACATGGCTTTATTACTATGTATTGCAACATTAGTATAATTTATTTTTATTTATTATTAGCTATTTTAAACAGCAACAGTGACTTTGCTTGTTTTTGGACGTAATTTTAAGTAGTAATGTAACTTCCAATGGCATAACCCTACAAACTTTCAGTCCATTATTCTTTTCCTGTCTCTAGGTGGTTACTGTAAGTTCAGTAGCTTTTACTTGCATAAGCATCAAGCTTTTGCAAAGCTCATGTAAATATGTATAAATTAAACAAGCAAAGATATTGATCCCATTGATTTTTCACTCATCAGTACTGTGAGTTTTCTTGCTTTGTTGTGGAGGTCCTTCTTTAGCAGTTGGCTTACAAAAATCCACTTTGTTTCTTGTGGAATGAGAGATTGTTATTTTTTGTAAATTTAATTAGAAAACGTATGACTAGAACTGCTTGTGAACCTCTCCAAAATAATACTTTATTTTTTTTTCCTTTTTTAAAACAAGCTCTTACGCTTGTTTCACCAGGATAAGAATTCTCATACCTTTATTTTCCATTCTCTTTCACAGTTTTTCTGCATGTTATTGTGACCTCATTTTGGAGTGTTTTAAATTGTGTGTTTTGGTGAAAGAAAAATAGAATAGGCGGAATATTTTATGATGGAGGTATCTTTGGTAGTGTGGTGGCTTGACCTTGTCTGCCAGACACCCACTCAACCACTGTCTTAGTCCTCAGCAGGATGAGGTGGGGGAATAATCGAATCATTTGAATTGGAAGGAACCTTAAAGATTCTAACCCTCCTACTGTAGGCAGGGACACCTTCCACTAGATCAGGTTGCTCAAAGTCTCATCCGACCTGACTTTGAACATGTTAAAGGATGAGCCATCCACAACTTCTCTGGGTAACCTGTGCCAGTGCCTCACCACCTTCATGGTAAAACAATTTCTTCCTACTATCTAATCTAAATCTACCCTCATTCATCTTAAACTGTTGCCCTTCATCCTTTCACTGCACACCCTGATAAAGAACCTCTCCCCAGCTTTCCTGTACGCTCCCTTTAAGCCTTGGAAGGCTGCTATAAGGTCTCCTGAAGCTTTCTCTCCTCTAGTCTACACAAGCCCAACTCTCTCAGCCTGTCCTCGTATGGGAGGTGCTCCAGCCTCCTGATCATCTTCGTGGTCCTCCTCTGGACTTGCTTTAACAGGTCCGTGTCCTTCCCGTGCTGAGGACAATAAGATGAAAAAGCTTGTGCATCAGGGTAAAGACAGGCAGATCACTTGCCAAGTACATCCCAGGCAAAACAGACTTGACTTGGGGAAAATGAGATTAATTAATTTATTGCCAGTAAGAATGGATTTGGTTTATATGAGACAACAGCCATGCCCTGCACCTCTGCTTTCCCAGTCTCGGCATCACCCTGGCACCCTTAAGATCCCACCCAGCCCTGCAAAAGAGGGCCTCTTGGAGCTGTCTCTCACTTCTTTTTCCTCACTCCTGGCTACCAGGTGCTGTTTTGCACTTTCTAAAACTGGCTGTCCCCAAAGTTCCAGTGGTGTTGAGGTGGGGCTGGGCTGTGCTTAGTGGCGGGGCTGCTGCATCCAGCTGGAGCCACATGTGGTGTGGGGCAGCCCTGCCTCTCATCACAGCCCCCCCGACATCGGCAGGCAATTTGAGAGGAAAAACTTAGGCAGAGACAAGGAAATACTATGAAGTTTTCTTTTAATTTAGACACATTATTTGCTGTCTTGTCTGTGATCACTGCAATGGGAGAAGGAGAGTTTATGAAATGCTGTTTTCGGTTTTGAGATGTAAAGCTGGGACAAGCTTTTTTACCCTCAGGGAGAAGCCCTGCAAGGATACCTGAGGTAAAACCTCTATAAAATACACCTGAACTGCTCTGACTTTACTAGATTTTGTCCCATACAGTGAGTATTCCCTCATCCATGAAGTTTTGTGGGGTTTTTACTAGTTTCTGTATCCAGATACGTGAGGAAGACTGGATCATTTGCTGAAATAATCCTGGCCTGAGTCAATACTGCAGTGGTATTTTTCACAATCTGGAGAAGTGCAGCTGTTGTGTTAATGCACACTACTTTGAATGTAATTGTGTATATAAAGAGGACACTTTGATCTGATAAAATTAATGGAAATCACATTAACTAAAGCTGCTCCATAAGTTTGAATCTAACATATTCTTTTTGATTATGTAAAAAGCTCTTTTGAACTGACCCACCTTCTTTTTACATTTCCCCTAATTGAAGATCCTTTATTTTCCTTATTTTGCCTATTGCTTAACAGTCAATGACATTTCTCCATCCAGTAAGTTTTAAATGCTTTTCCATATGCCTGCTGCTAATCTACCTGTGATGTTGTGTTTCCGAGAGGATTAGCTGTGTTTGGTTGCAGTGCGGAGTTGTGGAGATTTGCCTCAAAAGCATCATTTTCCCTGGGTATAGTGTAGGTCATCTCATGCTAAGCATGCACATAAGCTAAATTTAATAAAATGCTGTAATAAACCACCCCTTTTGCTGCCACATGGCCACATTTACAAGGAAATTGAGGTGGGAAGTCAGTTTTCACTTAAAGACTCAGATTGGATATGCCTAGTATTTTTAGGTGGAGGTCTTTAAATCTCACTTGTCTGACAGGTGCTAACAAATTTACATTTAAATTCTCCAGATCAGCTTTCTCTTTGTATTGGGTTGTTGGACAAAAGAAATTTTTTTAGTCTTCATATCCTTCACTGCTTGTTCTAACCAGTTATAGAATAGGCTCCTTTTCAGATACAGGCATTGCTTCTGACTACAGTAATTGTAACTTGCATTGACATTTCTTTCTCCTATATATCAATCTGAATAGTGCTCAAAATGACATGGAAAACATGTTTATTTGGGTTTTTTTCCTCCTGAAGAATAGCCTTTTGCAAAGTGAAATCTTTTTACTTTAAAGCTGGATTTGCCAGTGTTGGTCTAACCAGAAATGTTGACATTTTTTAATCCTTCCTAAACATTAGGAATTTCCATTACCTACTAGAGCAGAACACATTTGCTTATATAATCGTTAAAAAAAAAAAATCACACTGACAACTTGTCAGAGTACCTGCTGAATATACTATTTTTAAAAAAGTGTTAATAAGACTTAAAGTTCATATCAACACTAAATTAGATTTGAAATTGTGGGATTGGAAGTGCCATTAACTAGTTATTTAATTTCCTTTTTGATTGAAGTATGCAAGACTCAGTAAATGCAGAATTGTGAGTGAAATGCAAATTAGAGAAATTAGCAGAAATCATGTTTTTCAAAAATACTTGTTTGACAGTTAATGCTGTGACCTTTTTATACACTGAAGAACCCGATGAAATCTGGGATATTTTATTGATCAACTAATATTGTTGGGTTTAAAAGGCAACTGATGCTAGGGGCTGCCTCTCAGTCAAGAGAAACATTGCAATAAGGGGGTGCTAACACAGGTATGTATAATTAGGATGTGAGCGAGTCCTTAAAAATAGAAAGAAGCTGGAAGAAGAGTCAAGGTTTTCAAGAGTTTATGGTGTTTTTGTATTTTACCCATTAATCATGTGTTCTATATACTGTAGCATACTAGGATGTGCTAAGAGCATTGGAAGTATGAGATACATGGTTGTAACCAGTCAGGTTTCCTGAAATCAGAGTTTTAAATTTCAGGTTTTCCTTATGCTTGCCTATAATCCAATCCCTAAAACTCCATTATGTTTCCCCTTTTGTGTATATTGCTGTGATCTCAGGTATTGCTTGTGATCAGAACAAGCAAAAAGAGTGTTCAGTGCAGTGGGAGGAAGTTTGAATATCTGCTGGTGGCTTCCATGTAGTTTTTATTCACAAAGTTGCTGCAGTACAGCCTTAACTGAAGTCATGCATCTAGAGCAGATTGGCTAGTTGCTGATACATACACTATCATAAAATCAATCTAAGGCACACTGTGACCCTTGCTGGACCAAAGAAGGATATGTATTTTTGGATGGAACACACCTCTTACCAGGCAAATGACTTTTACAGAAATGAAGCAGCATCTAGGCAAGGAGGAAAAAATGCTTTCTCTTAAAAAATTAATGCATAAAATGTTGAGATAGTGTGATGATGTGTCAAGTCAAAAATCCTGCACAAGCACTTGTTTTAGCAGCATTCACGTAGTGGAGGTTGGAGTAGTATGAAATCCCCTATTGTATAGTGAAAAATTGAAACCATTAGGCTTACAAAATAAAATGCACCCCCTCTCTGTTTGTGCAAAATGTACTGGCATTTCTGAACTTCAGATTATGTGGAAATATTTCAGTTTTGAGCTGTTGTAGGTTTTCTGACTACAGTAGCTGCTGGCCTGTGTGACCTTTTAGTACGGTTTATCACAGCCTGAGACAAGGATGGGGGGAAAAAAAATCCACAATGTGAATGATATAGATTAAATACGCCTCACACAGCATCTTGCTTTTTCACCCAACCTACCCTATAACTTTTTTTCCATATATGTCTTTTGGTGAAAAAGATAAAAGAATCTTTGTTCCCCCCTTTTTTTTTTTTTCCCCTCTAGGAGAGATTATATGTAGTTTCAGCTGATTTTCTTTATGTGCTCTTAGGAAATCTTTGATTTCCCTTAGAGAGAAGATAAGAACTGTGCTTCAGTAGAAATAATGTCAGATTATTTTGTTTGTTCTTGTATGCGTATGGCCTTCACCAAGTACTCTGTTGGTTTTAGATAATCCAGCTAGGTCCTTGGGTTGCATCTGTCAGAGCAATTGAATGTGGTGGAAGTGATTTAAAGGATAGAGCTGGGCTGGCAATGCTGGCTGTTTTCTTTATGTGACATTGCATTTTTTCCATTGCCTATGTATGTTTTATTCCTCTGAAGTTTTTCGTACTTTTTATACTGTCATCTTCTTTCATTTTGCTCTAATAGCTTGTCTTCCCTCATGTCCCTCATATACATGTGTATTCCCCATGTCCTTGTACTTGTAACTCCTCTTACAATGTGCTGCCTGTTCTAGTTGAAACACTGAGAACTCCAGCAAAGCAAACAGCCCTGAAATTGCCTCTGCAAGATTCAGCCCTCCTCCCCCAAACCATGCAAGAGGTCCTTCCTTCTGTCCTCTTCCTCCACCCCAACGAGCTGTACTTCAATGCACTTTCCAGGCTCCCACTGTCTGCACAAAGATCCTGTCAGCAAGGAGAAGAGCAAGTCTCTCATAGCAATTTCTGATGCTTCTCCCCCTGCCGAGCCAGTAGTGGCAGATGTATTAATAGGCATCAGGGACTCCAGCAAGGAGATGCACGTTGAGAACATCTCAACTTCAGATGAGCCTTCAATTAAAGTTTGCAATCAATTGTAAGATTTATTTCCATTGGGAAGCAGTCTCTGCGAGATCCAGAGTAGGTACTTTATTCCTGTTGCTGAACAGCAGATGTCTAGATGCTTAGGCTTCCCTCAGTGCTTCGGGGCACTGTGTGTTAAGGAGGGCCTGGAATAGTGTCAGTAAAGGTCAAGCATCACTGCATAGGACTACATTTTTTTATAACTACCAATTTCAGTTGGATTTCAGAGTATGTGGGTGTGGGGAGTGCTGTTTATTTGTTTTTACGTCTTGCAGCATTAGCAAGGTGTTTCAGAAAGGTAAGATTGAATCCCTACTCATTGCTTCGATAGAGAACAAGGCATTTTTATTTAAATCAATGGATAGAATAAATGTTTAACCTTGTTGGAATTGTAACTACAATGAAGCCAATATCCCATTGCTGTTCAATTCAGTGTATGATGGGAGATTTCACAGCTGACTAGTGCTTTACACTTTGTTTCAAATTACTTTCCCTGTATTATGTTGCCACCCTAAAAAAAAAACCAACTTGCATGCTATATATGGATAAATAGATTAAATTCTTTGCATTAAGGAGCTCATGTATACTTTGAAACCTCTTTCAATTAACATTTTTCTGTACAACAGTTGTTTCTGAAATAGCAGTTCTGGATGTAGTGTATAGTGTGTTTTAAGAAGAATCATGTACTTGAGCTCATGAAGAGCTGCATATGTGTGTCTAAACAGTTACGTAATTTACACAAACATCACATATACATTCTCATAGGTAGATTTTATAATTATGAAACTGCCTGTGTAAGTGTACTTTCAGTTGTATTTGCATTATATATTCTTACTTTTACTGTATGAGAATGCTAATTACCAGGGTAGTGAGATCTTTTCCCTTTCTGTGTTGTGGTGAGATCTTTCTGCTGTTTTCCCTATAATGCTCAGCTTGAAGCCTTAATATTCTACAAAATCATTATAAATGCCCTGACAGTCAGAAAAGCTCCATCACATCACACAGTAAACAGCACAGCTACAAAGCAGTTTGCTTGCCAGAGAGTCTCTTAGTATTGCTGCTACATTTTTTCAGAAGACTTGGAGAACTCATTTATCCATGATGTGGTCCCCCTACAAGCATAATCCCTATAAATACTGGAAAAAGAATGAAACCAGTATCTTGACTTCTAATAAAAATGTACTGACTGCTTCAGAAAAGTGAATTTCTTGCAAATACGCAGCACTCCTGCAGAATCCCAGCATAATACCTATTGCAGTAAGGTACTTGTAGGGGAACTCCATTCCTCTTCAGCAGCCCAAGTGCATTTTCAGTAAAACTTTTTTTTTCCTTTCTCCCAGTGTTAATAAATACCAAAGAGCACAATAAAATTGAAATTCTTTAGGGGAATCCTATATGAGCCTCTCTCTGCTCGTATGACCTAATTAATTATAGTATAAGCCTACATTCAACTGACACTTTCAATATAGATGTCAGGTATTCCTCCGCTGATATCCATGTTGTAGAGTGTGAATTGGAGCATGGTATGATGATGTGTGTTTCATAGAAATGGCAATGACTTGGTTTTTATTGCATTATACTTAGCTTCTTGTAATTGACCTCTCTTGCTGACTGGAAAAGAAACCACTGTTGGTCAGTGCAGCAATGAGCACATGCTGAGCATCTTTTCTTACAAGAAGAGGTTGAGCCAACCCTCTTGTCAAGAGAGCCAGTGCATCTCAGCTTGCAAATTGTCGTGGTTTTACTGACTTGCATGAAGTTTATAAGGTGCCTTAGTGCCAGCATTGACATTGGTTGTTCTAATCTGGGATTACTGAGTTACTCAGTGCACTTCTTTGAATGAAGGTACTTGTACCTTGAATGAAGGCGCTCTGTCATTTCAGTACTCTACTGCTTTGTGTCATTGTATCGTGGCAGAGATATTCTGTTTCTTGCATTAGTTGATAGATGCTTATTTTGGCTTTCTTTATTAACTATCTTCTACCAGCTGCCTCTTTATCATGTCAGTAGTTGAATACAGTTGGCAATCACTCTTTAGGAACTGTATGTATTTTTCTATCAGTGCTGATTTTTTCCAGTGAAGGAAATTGAAAAGACATGTTCCTTGCTTGAGAGGAATTGAGAGGTATATAACGATTCCTTCAGAAGAATATTTTGTTTAAGAATTTTGAAAATTTCTCATTTTCCTTTGACATTTTATATGCATGCTAATCAATTACTCTGGTGTGGTCTCTAAGGGATGCAGTGAATATGGGCAGCTTTGTTTCTTGGAGTAACTGGGGTAACAGTAAGGTTACTGGCTTTTTACAGTACTTCATTCCGCTGTCTTTCTGAGACTTTTTGAATGGACAGAAAATAAGGTTTTATCTGGCTGAATGAGTTCAATAAGGCAAGGTAGGTTATTTAGCAGAAGATTCATAGCTCTTCTGCTTAGTCTTCAATGCAGCTGATGCAAATGAGAGCACTTCCTTTTCAGGTGCGAGTGTCCACAGAAATGATTAAGGTGGCAACTTGTCACCTTATTTATCCAATCACCACATGACCATGGTTATTAAAAAAAAAAGGGATGGGGGAGGAGGTAAGCTCAACAATAGCAAGGACCTAAGCTTACTGGTAGAATACTACAGTGTGTGCATCCAGAAAGGCCAGATTCACCATGGTAATGGGAATCAGCCTAGGATGAGTGAATTCATTTTGACTACTATAATATATCTTTGACAAGATGATTATATGGGATCAGTTGCAAGATTATACTGCTAGTTTCACAACTGAAGGACAAGTGAATGTATTGAGTAACCCCACTTCAGGTCTGCATGGCTGTGAATGTCATTTGTTTCTTTTTATTGTCATAACGTGATAAGGCTGAAATGTTATGATTAGTGTGTTGTCAATAGCTAGCGTTTACCCACATGACCGTTATGACACTGTTATTCATGTATCTGTTGTGATTCAGAAAGCATTTTTAGCTCCAGTAATAATACTGGGTTTCAGAATGTATATGGAATAAATTCTTAGTGCCTTTTTTTCCCCTTTTCCTTTTTTTTATATAACAAAACCTAGGATTTTTATTTTCAACACCATCTGCTGCTACTGATTCCCACATAGCAAATAGTTGATATACGGTGGAAAGACTCTGTCGTACTGACTGCATATGGGGTCTTCAGTACAGTTGCACAGTGTCAAAATGTGACTGTTGAGCAACTATTTGAGGAGCTTCCTTTATGTATTATTAAACATCGCTGACAAACATATAAACTAAATAAATGGAAGTTATTATGATTTGATAGTCTTGTTGATTAAACAATGGAACTTGAATCTGATTTTAGAAAACTGGAGCAGTCTGTGAGCTATTGCATCTTGATATATGCAGAAACATGCCTATGTAGATATTTTTCTGAGAAAGTGTGAGAAACTTGTAATGAGTATTTGTGTTGATGTGCGTTTGGTTCTTTTCATGATTCACTTCAAAATTAAACCATCAAAAGCTGGCAAATAAGAATATTAAGATTATGATGAGCCTTTCAGAAACCATAGAGAAGGGAACAGTCTTAAACAACAACAAAAAAAAAAACAAAAAAACCAAACCTGTCTAGAACTTAGGCTGTGCTAACAGAAAACAATGCAGGCCCTTTTTTCTTCCAAGATGAGCTGATTTATGGAAAACATTAGCAATCTCAGTTAAACTGACAAATTTTAAAACTTACCTGTCCAGCTACTGAAATGATTTTCTGGATTGATGTTTACTTGTTAGTATGATAGCCTAACTGATATAAACTTATCATCATCTTCAGCACTATCATATTGAAGTTTGATTACTTAGTACTTACCTTTTAAGGGGCTTTTCATAGGGAGGTGGCATTACCTGATTTGTTGTTGGATATTTTTAATAAGATGCAGCATTGGGTTGAGTGCAGTAGAAGAGACAGTTAAAGTGACCAGTATCTCCATACAATTTGAGAGTCCTTTAAATAGATTTGTGTTAATTTTATCTCGTAAAATCCTTCTTCCACTGTTATTCATTGAAGAACTTCCAATATACGTTTTTCAGATACTGCACAGGCAATTTAGGCATACGGTAACAGACACTCACAATAGCGTGGATGTTTCTCTGCTAAATCCCCCAAGCACAAAAGGCAAAGCAGTCACTTTAGAGTGTCTAACTGCAGATAATTCATTGCATATTTTCCATACATTGATGAAACAGGGGGACTTCACATTCTTGTCAGTTGCTTTCCAGGGAATAAATACAAAATATAAGGGGAACTTCAATGTGTTTCTCTATAATTACTATCTTTCTCAGTTTTCCTCCACATTCTCCTCCTCTTAAACAGTATATTTATTTAATATCAAATATTTCAAATTAATTCTACCAGATGTTATCATACCTTCCATGTAAAATCGTGGTCATGTTGACTGGGAGAACTCCCGCAGTGTTCATCTAGTTTCAGCACCCATTTCTCAGGTCTGTGTTAGTTTCCAGGAACAATGTGGTAAAGTCCTGGAAAAAGGTATAGAACTTGTAAGTTTGAAGACCTGTTAAAGCTTTCATAGGCTGTCACGGTGGGTAATATCTGTGCAAGAACATAGCAAAAGCAGTAGAGTTTAGATTCAGCAATATACCTGATGGTAGTAGGATGGGGGGGTTGTAGTGGAGAGTTTGAATGCATAGCCTTCATCTTAGAGGGTGAGTGTAGTAGTATATGCATCTATTAACAACATGCAAAGAGGAGGAGAGGAAGTTTCTAAGTTTGACTGTAGCCTGAGTGATGCTGGTACCCAAATCAGCGTTAAATCTGTCAGTCACTTTTCTAGGGGTGTATACAAAGGCAGCTGTCTTGTCTAGAGCAATGTTTCAGCTGTGAAGCAATTGGGCAAAGATGTGAGATCTTTCATAACAGTTTCCAAGCAAATTGCAAAGATTTTTGATTAACAAGTATTTCAGGAAATACAGCTGTGCTGCACCCTTTTCCCATAAGGCCAGAGGGACAGGAATTTGGAGATGGTCAACACTGACATACTTCCACAGTTGGTAGTATTGAACAAACAGAGCAAAGCTCAGCTGTGGCCACACATGCACATCAGATCTCTCCTTCACACCCACTGTATCTTTCAAACCATGAAGGACTTTCTGCACACCCTTGTTCCTCCTGGTTTATCAGGCTTGCAGCCACTGTGGCATCAGCTGTTATTCATGAATAATACTGTACTTTAAAGGGAGGCCCCTGAAGTGAGAGAGGCACAAGAGACAGCTGCTTGCTTCTAGGATTTGCAGAGTGGACATAGAGAAGTAGAGCAGTAGGAAGGGATGGGAGTAGATCCCAGTAATAGATGGTGAGATGTGATTAGTGAGCATGGCAAAATGCAGAGGGCTGCAGTAAAATTCCCATTTGTTGAAGCAGCTCTTCAGGAACTGCTCTATTTCTGTGGTAAAGTGGGATTTGTTACCAAAATGTCAGCTTTGCCACTGGAGAATGTAGGAAGCCCAGGCCACGTTAGAGGCCTGTGGGAGTAGGTATGTGCTTCACCCCCACACCTATCCATGATGTACAGCCTGCCAACCTTCCCTTCTTCTCCAGCCAAATAAACCCAGTGAAGTCCTACGGCAGCACCGCTTGCCTGTGCCTTACGCCTAATGCTTCTTTGCCTTTTTGTGCCCTTGTCCTTTTCAGTATTCTGGAGGAGCACTCACTGCAGTAACATGGGCCAGTGTCACTCTTATTACTTCACCTGTTTTATCTTTTGTGAAATTGAGCCTTTAGCCAGAATTGCCTGAGCTGCTGCTCCAGCAGTCGGTTAACTGTGAGGCTCCTCGAGCTCATTTCTCTCAAGTAATTTGATTCCCACGTGCTCACTGAGATTGCTTTTTTGCTGAAAGGAAAGTGGGGAAGGGGGGATGGGTGTGTGTATGGGAGCAGACCAAAAATGTTATGGCAGACAAATGCAGTTTAGAGATTAAAAATAACACAAAAACATGTTTAAAAAGATCCCACCTCACTTTCTCTTCCTTTAACCCAGTCCTGTAAACCAAAGCGTTTTTCTGCTCAAGAGCCAGAGACACAAGGCCTTTTGTGCTGGTGCAGGGTATGGAACAGGATGCTAAATTCCATCCTGCTTCTGCACAAAGCCAACAAGGTAATCCTTTTACTAAAATTACCAGAAATGTGTGTAAAATACTAATTATTTGGGGGGTGGGGGTGGGTGGGTGGAGTGGGGGTAACTAGTCATAAAATGCTTCTATGGATTTCAAGATATTTTCTGAAATCATACACAGAATTCAAGGCTTTTCATTTTCGTTGCTGAATTACTTTTTTACACTGTGATCACTTAGGAGTAATTGAATACCAGTTTGCTAGATAAGCTTCTATTTAAGATTGGTTAGTATGGCAGAGGTTTTCTAAATAATGTATAATTGATGGAGAGATTCTATAAAATTGCCAGTGCTTTATCACAGTTTTGGGCAAATACCCTGCTGCAAGGGAGTTAAAAACAAGCCTGGAAAGTGAATCTTGCTGGAGGGAGAATTGTTCTGAAAATAAACCATTCAGTACATAAACAATGATGTATCAGTTATCTGAAATAAGTATTTCTCCCTCTGCATGGCACTCATTCTATGTCCAGTTGAATCTACCGCACTCAGTACAGAATTTCTGTGTCACAAAGTCCAGGTTTGTTAGATAGGATATTACTAATTTAAGCAGATGGTCTGTTATTTTATATGATGAAAATGAGGCTGTTGGAAGTCCCTGCTTTGGGTTTCATTACTGTTCGTTAGTTTGTGTCATAAGACATATGCCTTGATGAGATCAGCAACATTATTAAATGTCATAAGAATATTTTTTCCCAGTGGCAATGGAAGTATCCACAGTAGCACTTGTAGGATCTTGGCTAATTTTCTATCTTGAACCTGGAAAAAAAGATTTCAAAAAATTTAAAAATATGCTGTATTGAGAGATGTGTGCAAAGAAGCACGTGCTAAATGTCAGTATATCTCAAACATTGGCTGTTTTACTTGCTACTCCTGCTAGATAGTTGTAATCTATCACTTTGAAACTGTACACGTATTGCTGGACAAAATCCTTGCAGAGTCCAGTTACAGGGAGTAATGTTTTGGGGATCTGACTCAAAAAGGGTGGAGGGGTTTTGTTTGGTTTTGTGGTTTTTTTTTTTTTTTTCCCTAACCTAGCAGTACCTAAGTTCTAAGAAAGGGTTAAGAAGGTACAAGATTGGAGGATAATGTGCTAGATCAAAACGCTGGACACAACTACTAATTTTTGCAGTGTCTGCATTTCGATTTATGGTATGACGGGTGATATATGATGTGCAAAGGTTTATATGTATGTAGCTGTATGCCAAATTTCTTGACACTCTCTTGCCCCATTGCTTACTGTTCCTACATCTCTACCTCTTCCAAAGGCTGCTCTGTTAATCTAACCTACTGAGAGCTATTCATACAGTTTATGGATTTTTATTTTTAAATCCTCACAAAAATAATTTGCTTCCTTCAAGTTAGGAATTTAAAGTAAAATTAAATTAAGGCTGCCTAAGTAATGAAAGCATCTTTAGATTTGATAGATAGAGACCATCAAAGCAAAAAGTCTGTATCCCTGGAAAGATTTCTAATATTGTTTAGTGCTGTGGGGAGTTACTGTTGCTAGTATATCATGCAGTATCAGGCCTTAAATTCATACGCTTGCACTTCACAAATCCCTCAATTTCCAGAGTTATTCATTACGGTTTATGTCATAAATTAAAAGATTCCTAACTTAAACGTTTCTATCCTTTATTGACCTATGGCATTGGGGTCATAGTATTGTATAGTTTTGCTGATAGATGGATTAAAGAAAGAAAGCGTTAAGAAAGCCTCTGTGCCTTAAAAAACACCTGAATGTTCCTTGCATGCCATGAAAAGTAAGCCTAGTATTTGTTACAGTCATATATGGTGAATAGGTATGGTTGGACTCAGTGGTCTCAAAGGTCTTTTCCAACCTAACGATTCTGTATCCGTTGTATTGTTCCCTGCCTAGTATGACGCACATATAGCACTCTATTGTTTCTACTCCTTTTGAGCTGTGGAGTTTCCTAACTAGAGTTTGAAAAAAAAAAAAAAAATCGTTAAAACATCATCAGACCTATTAGCTGGGGAAAAAAGTAGTTGGTGTTACCTAAAACCTTTTTAAAAATCTGAGAAGGGAGTTGACCAACTGCAATCCCAAAATAGTCAAAGAAACGGGGGGTGGGGGGGTGGGGCGGGGAATATCCAGATTTTTATTTTCTTGTACATGTAGAAAAATGTGTGTCTTTTATTTATCTCTCATTTCTTCTGTCTTTAGGTTTTCCAAATGAGCCTGCTGCTGTCATTGCCCTTAACACTATTAAGGAATGGTTAAGCAAGAATCACAATGAGGTATGGAATGAAATGCAAATTTCCCAAATTTCTGTTTACGATTATGGTCTTTAACTCCAGAACTGTGAAAAGAGAGTAAACATAGGCTTGAGCCTCAAAGTCTCTTATTTAGTCTAAGACAAATGAAATCAGGTCAGGACAATATAGCCAAGGAAAGACTGTTATATTTTAAAGCTGCAGTGCAGTTGAAAGGAAATACCTTTGTTTGAAAACATATTGTGCATTTCCTGTGCATTGTAATCTTTCTTGGGGAAGTAAAAGACTATTCTCTTCCTAAGCTGTTACTAAGTGTGAGAGTTTTCATGTAATAATGAGATCTTTGGAAAGGAAATGTGTAACAGTTGCCAGTGGAAACAGCCACCAAAGGGCAGTTCTGTTCCTGGGGTCACTTTACAGTAAAGAGTTGCATGATAGTATTTTCTATTTTCATTAAATTTTTGTTTGATTACAGTGAAGTGTTTGTTTTCCCTGGACCACTCTCTAAAAATGTGATAAAACTGTGAATTTATAACCGCACTGGTGGTCTTCCAGTGACAACAGGATGGTGATTATTTTTATGAGACAAAAAAATGCTTTCAACAGAATGATCTCCATATCTCCCCTTTCTAGTTTTTGTCATTTTCTGTTTTGAGTTCTTAGCAGGCTGATAGTTCCTAGTGTTGAGTTGGAGAAATGCAACTACGAAGTGACAGAACAAGTAAAATAATCATGATATCTTAAACTGAGGATATGCTTGTTTCCTCATGATGACAGCCAGCAGATATCAGACAGCTAGAAATGTTCAGTATTTTTGTCTGAAAATATTTAACAAAGCATCCAGTGGAGAAGCACTGGATACAGGCACAAAATTAATCATATTTTTCCTCTAGCAATATATTCTGAAGGCTTTTTTATCAGGAGAATGAGAGTAGGAATTTAGCAGTTCTATGTGTTTTGTTTTGTTTTGTTTTACACCACTGAAAGGAAATACTATGTTGAGATTTGAATAAGAAGTTGGGGTTTTCAAACCTAGTTTCTTAAAAGGTAGTCTAAGGAGTGTGCATGTGTTTGGATGTTGGTTCTTTGTAGCACTGAGCTCCTGGCAGCGTCCTGTGACTCACAGGAAGCTTTGAAGTTCACTAAACAGTGAAGTTTTGGATGGAAAGTCATTAACATTGTGGATGCCTGAGTGTCATCTTATTAGCTGAGCTCTACGCTTATATTTTTGGAAGTCTGGTTTGTTAGTATGTAATTTTAACCCTGAAGTGTAGGGTTGGAAAGTTTGTACTATTTTGCCATCTTACATTTTCTCCTAGTTGCATTTTTACAGTGTAATTTAAATCATAGGCTAGAAATATTTTTTGCTCCAGAAGTAAGCTTTTCTCCCTCAAAAGCTGAGTAAGTATTGGATATAAACCCCTTAATTACTTTTCTCTTAGTGGTATTACAAGAATCTTGACCTCATTTAGTACATTGCCTATCAAAAGCTTGGAAAGCTCCAAGTATGTATTGGAAGAAGACTTGAGGTTCACAGCAGATGGTGATTGAAGTGGCAGTGTTCATTACATATGCTTTTGACTCCTATCTGAGTTTTACTATTTTTTAATATATTTCGACCTACATTTGCAAAATGCTAATGGTTCACACAGATTACTGTAGACTATGAACACTGAATAGGGATGATTTCTCCTTTCTCATTCTCTGTATCTTATTCCCTTCTAATTCTTGGCCTGCTTGGCTGCCTGGCTCTAAACTTCCTGTCTTGCTCCCCACAAACTCCAATTTAATCTGAATTCTTTTTAAATAAGTTGCAGTAGTTTACAGTGCTTGTAAAGTGAAAGCGCAGGCTGTCTTGACTACTAAACATTGTTAAAAATTTTACTACTGAGCTGACATCACAGCTGTTTTTTGACTTTAATAGTTGTTAAATTAAATGTTTCCTAGCACCTTGACTACTAGACTCACCAAGTTGAGATCTAATGCTGTTTGATGCAGTTGAAGATGTACATGTGATGAATTTGATGCAATTATTACATATCAGTGAATATGACAGTCACAAAGGGATCCCTAAGAGCTTTTGTTAATTTTTGAAGGAAGTGGAATACTAGATGTCAGTCAAGATATGTTTTGAGGGTCCAGTTATCTATGGCTTTGTACTTTCTTGCACAAGGCTTTCACTCTTTGTAAGGTTTTTCTACAATCTACTCTTGTCAGTTTTAGACTATGGCATACTAGTATGTTTTACGTGCCATAAATAGGTCAGCAGCGAAACAGAAGTACTTAATTCTACTGAAGGTAGCACTAATTTGTGTAGTTAAAGGGATCTTTGAGAAGCATGCCGTTATTGGATTGCTGTTGTTTAATGCACATAGCAAGATGAGCATAGTTCATCTAATTTATATGAATTGACATAGCTCTGTGCCAGGTATCAAGCTGATCCATTTTATATTATGCACAACTATTCACTTGGATTAGATTTTGGATTTCGAGTAGTATTATTATACATCACCCCAATTTTTCCCAAAAGTAGCTCATCATACAGTATCTGAAATGAAAAAGGCTTTCTGTGTCTCAACAATATAGTGTACTATCACTGCAGATAGCCATATGATATAGTCCTTTCTATAAACTTCTGTCATAAAATAGAAAAACTCCCACTACACCCACTGGGTATTTAAATTCCCATGTTCTAGACTGGGAGCAAAACCTTTAACGATTTTTGATGAGGCCAGCTTTTCAGAGGGCTGCCCATGTTTCATTCTTGCTATCGCTAACCAGAACCACTCCCCTGACACTATGTGCACTGTCAAAATGAGTCAGTGTGTCCTGCTAACAACCTCTCCTGAGTGAAAGAGGCCTCCTGCGCTTAGCTGTGCCAGAATTCAATGAATCACAGTCAGCTTCTTTCCTTCATTCTTTCCTATGCAATCTGCCTTCTCTTTGAGAAATTCTAACCAGGTTCTGCTCCTTTCGTCCCAAAGATGTTTGGTGGCCAGTTATCTTTAAGTAGTGCCTGGCACTGGTTGTTCTAACTAAGATCTCAATCTCTTTAAATGTAGAATGTGAATTGAATTCAAGAAGTTTTCGTGCAAGGTAGAGACCAAAATGATAGCCTGCTCACTAGGAAGTTTGACTACATAAAAATATACTTAGCAAAAGCAGGTAGGTAAGTGAGACGGAAACCTGACAACTTTGTAAGCCTTTTGTTGTGCTCTACAGCAGCTGTGTCTTATCTGCCTTCCTGCATCCCAGGAAACCATGACAAATTTGTGAAAGATAAGGAAATGTTGTTTTCTTCTCTCTACCTTCCTATAGCACTTCTCTCCTTTGATGCTATAAAGAAGATTTTATCCACACTGATACAAATTCAAAATATAAATAAATCAGTGGCTGTATTCCTTAGCCTGTGGACCTGAAAATATGACCTAACTGACTTCATTCTAGCAAGCTGTGTTACAGTCCTAGAAAGTTCTGTCATAGTATTTACAAGAAAAGTGATTTGCATTTAATAAAAGGTTTTCTAATCTAAGCCCATTGTTGTTCTTGACCCCTCAGGTGTTTGCATAAAAACTTATTAGCATGCTTAACTCCTGTCCGCTCAGATGAATGTCTCATTACTATGCAAATGTATTTAGCTCCTTTCTGAGGTTAATTGTTACAAAGCAACACAGGGAGAGATCTATTGTAATTTACTGAACATGCAACACCAACTAGGCAGGGCAGCAGGCATCATAGTCTAGCAGCCTAAAACGTAACTACATGAAGTCCACTAGGGAAAAACAACAGTATTGGAAGTAATTGGTCTTAGTTGTATGTAACGTGCAGCACTGTTCTGGTCTTGAAATGCAACCCTTAGTCAAACTAATTTCTGGCCATGTTTTACACCAAGGTCTGGTGACTGACAGCCAGAGGGCGAATCTAGTTTAGAAGCTGGTAAATGGTATTATACTGTAAGCGTAGAAATCCCTTGGAGCAAACTTATAAGAATGGCCGCAGTCAGCAGTACTGGTTTAATTTACTGCTGACCACCTAGGCTATCTCTTTAGCAAACGGCATTTTCACTTCTCACAAAGTACTCTAAAGGTTTAATAGAATTTTTCAGAGCACAAAATAGAATTGGATCCCATCCTTTAGGAAATTATACACTGGGATTCATTTAAACATGCACATTAAGCACTGAACAGTTCAGAATGTTTCTTTCTAGGATAATTTGGCAAGGTCTGAGATATTGCCACCTGATTTCCCACGATGGTATCACAAAAGAATTGTGACTCCTTTAAATACTGGATACCCTACATTCTGAGTGGCTGTAGGGAAAGGATAACGTTTGTTGTCTTGTGGTGGATATCTTCAAACATTTGCAATGTTAGAAATTATTTGCTTTTACTTTAGTACCATGCTATGTTTCTCAAAAGGGTGAAAAATACAAAATGCTCAGTACATGCCTTACCTTATATCATTGACTTGAAACACCTTAGGACTTTTTCAGTGCTCAAGAAAAGGCTTTATTTTAAAAGCACATTTAGTTAAAAGTAGTGTTCTTTCTCTTGCACAATATCTCACAACATTTGTTACGCACCCTAGTGGAACAACAACAAGAAAAGTGTGATTGCAACATACGTTCAATTGAAATAACTGATGCAGATTAAAAGCACATAGATGGAAAATAAATCAACACATTCTTGATTCCTTTTCATTAGAATCCCTACTGGAGTGCGCTTTTTTTTTTTTTTTCATTATGCCTGAATTACGTGATATTTAGGTCCCTGTGTTTTAGCAAGTAGTTATCTGACAAAAACAATTGTATGTGTCCAGAAAAAAAGGATGAGCAAAATCCTGGTGTATCTGAAATCAGTGGAACTCTGTTTTCCACACTTTCAATGCTCATCATGACAAAAACTTTCAGGAGGAAATTTTCAACATGGGTGCCCTTCACCTATGCTTGTTTCGTTCAGTATTTCATCCAAATCACAATGATATTTTCCTCTATTGAGTAGTTGAAGTGGAATTACCTTTCCTGTGCACTGATTCCTATACGCACTTGTCCCTTGGTTGCAGGCAGGGGTCAAGCTGGTCTTGCCTGGCTGGCAGAAGCTGTGGGCATATGAGAGCAGGGAGGGCAGAGGAAATGCTTCCTGCAGTGGGGACTCTGGATGTGACTGGAGGGACTTTTATCCTCCTGCACAATCAATTTTGTTTCTAAGGATGGGGAAAGTATGTAAGAATTTGGGAAAAGGAAGATCTGTGGTGAGAAAGCAGAGCTTTGGGAGATTATGCTGGTTTGCTTGTCCCCATGGAGCTTGTCACCCTGATGGTAAGCAGGTGTCTCCTGGTCGGGAAGGGCCAGAGTAGGGAGGTGAGGGAGCATCTTCCTTAATGTAAAACACAGCTAAGAGGTCCAGCGGGGCTTAAACCAGCTGTGCTGTATGCTGGCCACCCAAGCCTAAGCCTGCTTGAGGCATCTTGACTCAAAAGAGTTGTTGTTGCTGAAGTAAAAAGAGCACTGGTCTTAGGTGCCCACAGGAGGACAGGACCAGTGTATGGGCTGGCAGATATGACACAGGACCCACAGGGAAGCCACTGGCCTCCAAAGGGATATCTGTATGCCAGGCAGGTTGTCCTGAGCACCTAAAATGGTGCTAGGTACTGATGTCTCATTTGGAGAGAGGAAGATGTCCTGCTGGGCAGCCGCTGCCTGGAAGGACAGAGCAAAGTGTGTTGTCACTGTTCTCTATGGCACAAGACAGGGTAGCGTAGGAGTGCCTCAGTGAGCTTTTAAAAGCACTAGAGCTTTATTTTAGGGTAAACCAACACAATCACAACTTTGTGTCATGTACAGCGCTCCGCAGGTAAGTGTGGCGCCCCGTGGTGTGCATTTGGGCACCACTTCAGTCTGTCAGTGCCTGTGCTGTGCAGTGTTACGTTACGTAGGCATATACCTAGGAGGTGTAAGACCACAGGGTAGGAACATTTCTCATGTCTCTCACTTCAAAAGCGGGTCAGGCAGCTAACAAAAAGTAGCTTTTACCTCCAAAGCCCTTGAAAAAAATCAAGGCAACCCTATTTCAGTATTTCTGCAGGCTGCTTGTCTGAAAGATCATTTTGTTATTAGGTTTGTTTTTAAAAAAAACAAAAAAAAACCTTTCTTTTTTCCTCCTCCCTTTTGTGATTGCAGCAACCTAATTTTATCTCTTCATTCTTCAGAGACAATTAAAAAAAAGTGGCATATTGAGATGAGGTCTTGTCTTTATCTCTACTGAAGGATGCAGTTGAAGACAGTATGTCATGGAAAATGTTGTCTGATGCAGTTTTCTTTAACGTAACCTCAGTTATATTGCCCTAGGCAGAGCAACTAAATTTCTGTGTTTATTCCAAAAAGTAGTGGAGTAGCTAGCTGACAATATTTAATTAATGAAAGCAAATATTTTTTTTAAATAACTAATGCAAACAACTTCCCCTAAGATAGTATTACTTTTGTTTTTGCTTGGATAGTTTTAATGCTTACAATTTTACAGTTGTCAGCAAAACTCCATGTAATTTAAAAAAAAATGTATTTATGCCTAAGGTGATATCTTTTATGACAAGTTTGGGCCTGCAGTGACATGTATTTATTTTAAAGTATATTTATTGCTCTGAAACAAAGCTCCGAAAATACAGGTTTCGATTGAAGCTATTGACAGAACTTCAAGGACAATAAGGGTGCCGATGGAAATTCAGGCGGCTATTTTGGTAGCTCTTATATGCCAGTATCATTTGATTAACATAATCTCCTCCCCTCCCCCAGCATCATTCTCTTGGGTAGGTTAAAAAATGATCTCCTTTCTATTTCTACATTCTAATTAGGTGGTAATCATATGCTGCTCTGATTGAAATGAAAATCAGCCATCATGCCACTGTCATCTAGCTGAAGTCGAGGAAAAAATGCTTTTCAACTTGTACAAAATTAAAATGATTTACTTGTTCTGTGTAGCTGCTCTCTCACTGGGCTCAAAGAGATTCAGTGCTGTCCCCAAAGCCCAAACCTAACTATCATCCCGACAGACAAGTCATTTTCTCAAATGATAAGTAAGCTGCCAAGGCAGCGATGCTTCTTTATATGTTCTTCAGACTGCTATTCAGGTAGAAGCCTGATAAAGCCAAGCAGACAAAGCCCATATTCATTACACACGATACTTTATTTATAAAACTTAAAAAGCTGTGGTTATTTTTGATACAGCTATTGAGAGAAAGGCAGGAAAGTGTCCCTCTTGAAGAGAAATGTTAGAGCTTGTGATTGCTGTGAATGTCCTATGTGACTGATGCCCCATATGACCAGTTTCTGTGTTGCTCACTTGCAACACAAATAAAATAAAGGGAGGGAGGGTTGGAAATGTGGCTTTCTGACACCCCTTCCCCCTAAAATTTGTTGAGGATCAGGGAAATCCACTTCTATGCATAGTGTAGGTGTTTTCAATGAATACATCTTTATAAAGGTTTATATACATTTAGTGTACTGCATAAATAACAACTCCTGTAGCTGCATTACAGATAACGAGTGTCACTAACGCAAGACAAGTCTCTGCATAGGTTCTTTGGTGTTTACAGTAGTTAAGAAGCTAAGAATTGAAATTTGTCAAAGCATTTTTTCTTTTTATCCTTACAAATAAATGGCTGTTATAATAACAGGAACTTGAATAGCTCAAAAATTCTACAGGCATGAAGCTAAATTAACAAAATTGTTGTGACTTCAGGGTTTGTATTTTCTCTTGGTTTTTTGGTTTTTTTAAATTTTTTTTTCCCACAGATTTTTGTACTTTTTGGGGGGGGCGGGGTGCAAGTTACTGTAGTGAGCTGTGTGAAAGACCTTAAAAATTAAATAGAAACAATGTTACATTTTTTCTTTCCTGATATTTCTTGCATGATGAAATAGATTGTGATAACATCCCTTTGTTTCAGTACTGGCTTTCAGCCAGAAATCCCAATATCTTAAACTGGCTTATCCAATCAGCCCATTCCAGCCTTCATATTGGGAAGATTCAGTTATTGTCGCTACCCTTCAGGACAGTCTTTTCTTCATATGGGCTTGTGCTCCTCACCCCATGGGTACGTGGGAATAAGTGGACAAATAAATGAAGAAAAGCAGTCCATGTAGTTCTAGTGAGATACATAGATAAAATACCTAATGAGTAACAGAGAAATTGCTGTTACAGTCTTTGGTTTGCTTCTGAGTTCTTCATATTAATAAATCTGCTGTAATTTGTTTTGCTATTCTTTCATGTCCAAGTGAACTATATCAGTGGAACTTTGCAGGAGTTCAGCTGAGATGGGGTAAGAGGAAGGAGAGGCAGGAGAAGGTTTGCCTTTGACTTTCTAGATGTTTGCAAGGATGCTTCCATTATGAAGACAGAGTTTTGGGAGACTCACGGCAGAAGCTGTCTGCTGAGGATAGGAATGTCCAGGCAGTTGCCAGCAGCAGATAAACCAGGTGGCCAGCTGAAGTCTGTCCCTGATGCCAGTCAGCCACCCAGGCCTCTTTAAGGTGCCAGCAGAAACCAGGGGAGGCTCCCTTTGGCATCACGGCAGGGAGCCTGGTGCCTAGCCTCCTGCTCCACAGCTGGAACCTGCAGAGGATGTCTTTGATTTGGAGGTTTCCTTTGGCTGCAGTGTTTTCAGTTCTCTGAGGTCAGGTCTTTGCAGACAAGAAATGTCTGTCCGTGTGACCTGGGCCTCTCTGAGTGCCCTGGAGGTGCTTTAGCTGTGCAGCCCAGCATGTGTTGGAGGCACGTGCACTTGGAGTGGACGGCTACCAGCTGACGGCTGCACTGCCTGCCTAGCCACGGCACACAATGCAGTGCTAAATGAAGCTGCTCCGCTGGCATGGGCAGTAGCCCTTCCACATGAGCCAAGAGCACATCCTTTGTTTTGCAGGCACTTTCCTGGCATCCTGCAGAGCGTACGATGTCTGTTTTTTGGTGTTCTGTTTCCAATAAACTCATGTAACTGTTTTGCTGCTGGAAAGCTGCTGCTTCTGCTTGATTTAAATTCAGTTCTGATGCCTATAATTTTCCCCAAAGCGGAATGTCCAGCATGGCAGGTGAAGGTGAAATAATAATAAAATACAAACATACATTAGGCAATCCTCATGCTGGAGGAAGCATCGGATCGCCCTACAGGGGACCAAACTAGTACAAGTTAGCTAACTATAAGGGGACTATTTTGTTAAGTTTTATTCTGTCTTCCCATCTGAGATTTTATCTGACTGACTCCTGCCGTCATCTCTGAGCATGTTAGCCATCAACAGTAGGTCACAATCAAATCTATACAGAATGAAACCCACGTGGATTCTCATAGCCGGAGTGCATTCCCTCTGAGGAATAAAATGAGTTTATTGCTGCTAGACTACAGCATCTTGACATATAGTTTCAGATATATGATTCTGACATTTAATAGGTTAGATGATATTGGCCACATACCTCATAGGTTCTGTATCATACTGTATTCCTGGGAAGGTGAAAAATGGCTCTGTCTATTATATATGAAATGACAGAACAGATGAGAAGAGCACTGTGTATGTGGGGAGCATTGGCAATAAGAACCTGTGGAAACATGGGAGTGACTGGCAGGTTTCCAAGATAAAATACCTGATAATTAATACAGAACAACTTGCTTACATCCAAAAGTGAGCACAGTTTAAGGCTATTGCCTTCCTACTTAGACTTCAGGACAGATTATGTGATTCTTTATTTACTTTGGGATTAATGAAAAGAGGAGAATAAATTAGGTTGAATTATAGAATTCTTTACTTCAATAGGACATAAGAGTGCTTCCTGAGAAGAGTTTTTGAACAAAGACTACGAAAAGACTTAGGTTCTTACCTTGCTCCTAACCTGATCTCTCATGAGGTAACAGAATGAAGGCTAATTTTTACTACCTTAGGCCATTTGCCACTACTAAATCTAGATTGGATGAATTTATTTTATTTTATTTTACTTTATTTTATTTTATTTCATTTCATTTTATTATATTTTTTATATTAAAAGAAAGGATGAATGGACTTTGGGACTAGTAAAATAACTGTAAAATGATCAAGATGTAAGATGAAAAATACTGACTGAGGGTTAAAGCTGAATTAAGTAGGTTTAAAATCAGTATAATTTTATAGTTGAAATGAAAGTCACTGTGGCACAGAGCATAGATTTGACTTGCAGTAAATAACCGTGTTGGTGTTGCCCACCTGTTGTCTGCTTTTCCTTCCTCATCCTAATTCAGGAGTCAATTTTAGTATTACCAGAACTGAATTGTATATACAGAGCTCACTTAAATTTGGGATGGACAGGAACCAGGGGTGTTGCACTTTCCTGAGACCATAGATTTGCCTTGTCCTTGCTATTAAACTGAAAATACCACATGCTAATACACTGCCAATCTCTTCAGTACTGCAGTCTGAAATAAAATGCTAAGAATCAACTACCACATGATCAATGCACAAGAAATCTAGGGGAGTGGGTCTCTTTCTGAATTCTCTCTTTTGCAAGAAACTAGGGCCTTTCAAGAGCCCATCTCCAAATGTCCCTAATTTAATGAAGTGTGAGAAAGGGGTTTTTGAGTTCTGCATTCTTTTCTGCCTTTTTCCACCCAGGTTTTTCACACAGTTATAAGGGATTGTGTATTTAAGCCTCAATCTGGCTACATGTTCTCAGTTTTGGGGAAAGAGTTTTATAGGTGACTTTCAGCCTTCTGTACGGGAAATGTCACCTTTCACTTTAAATTTCCTTTGGGATTTGTAAGCCCAAAGATTATAAAGCCTTCTATTTGCATATTCATAGTATTATCCTTTAGTTGAGATGTTAGTGTATAACTGTTGTTTTGCTGCTAAAATACAGGGTATTTGATTAATTTCATTAATTCTTTTTACTTTCATTTTGTTTAGTAAGAGTGTATGTCAAATGTCTTTTCAATGTGTAGAAAAAGCCTTTGAACTTGCACTACTGCTTACTGTTTTGAAGTGGATGTGCAAACCTTGCCCTGATATGAAGGAAACTTATCACATAGCACTTTGACTCCCCTGGATTTAATCTTAATATCCATCGCATGATAACCTCTTCCCTGTGGACGTTTAAACATACATCTTCCTTTGGGGCTGTATACTAATAATATATGATCTGTATGGTGATAACCTCATGATGGGGAAATGTTTCAAAGGGCACAACAGAAATTATGTGCTTTAGTCCTGATGACTTTCACTATGACTGCTGCCTCACTGATCTGTGTTCCCTGTTAAAATCTCTCCCTGCAGACACCATATTATGTTCATTAATATTTACAGAGCAAAGATATTTCCCTTCAGACAGTTGAGGCACAACTGCCCTTGATTTTTGTTGGATTATATGAATATTGGCACAGCTTTCTATAGCATAAGTGTGACATCTCATTAATATGTATACTTATATTTGTAGAATACCCTAGGCATTTTTTTTTCAGTGTGATGTTTTGTGGGGCATATTGTATGAGAATTAAATCCCATTGTAACTACAGGTTGTTTGTGTGTGTGTGCTCGTCAGGATAGGGTCCAAGTCATCATTGGAGTTTGTGAGGTGCCTAGCATGCTGTTGGCTCCTTTTAGCAAGGTGCAGTTGTGCATATAAGAAACTGCGATATTGCAGATGATCAAAGATACGTGTAACTCAAAGCTACAGGTGTAAATCCAGAGAGTAGGCTTCTATAGACTAACGCTAGTCCTCGAAGCTCTCTGAAATTTTAGCAGAGAGCATTTTTGCAGTGAAAGATTTTTTGCATCACAGTTGCTAATGAGGGAGGGAAGGCATTTGTATCTTTAATGATGGCAGCATTAGTGTTTGTTGCAAGGGGTAGATGAAATGGCTGAATTCACTCCGATCTTGAAAGTACAAGTGTTTATGGAAAACATACGTTTAGTGGCACTTGTGTTGTTATGAGGATGGTTTTTCAGATTCTGCAAGGCTCACTTTGAGATAGATGTATTTGAGGGAAAACCCCACCACATGTAATTTGTAGGCACGGTATAACAAAAAAACCCCACTAAATCTAGCTTGTATGGTGCCTCCAATTAGCAGGAGCTGAGAGGGAAATAAGTAACTGTAAGATTTTTCAAAGACTATTAAGAGAATAAAGAATTCTTTACGGGCAGGTAACAACAAGTATAGATATTGCTTCAATGCTAGATTGCTCAGTGAACTGGAATTTCCACATAAATGGTCAGTAACCTGTCTTTATTGCAATTTATGGTCACCTTCTAAGCCTTCTGTGTGGGAAAAAGGCATCCTGCTGTGGTCAGATGGTCTAAGGTCTGGCAAAAGATGGCAGATATCGAGTGGTGGGTAGTCATGAAGTGTGTGTGTGTTTTTCCCTATGGTTAGGACTTGGGGTAAGCAGGAGCAAGGTAGGCTAACACTGTCTTTTACCTAGAGTATTGTGGGAACTTTAGGACTGAAGGCTGAGAAGCTATTTGATCTGTTTTCTTAGTTCCCAGATAGCCTAGTTGAAAGGGAAAGCTGCAATAGACCTTGAAAGTACATCGTTAGCTACTGGGTTTTCTGAAGCTTGCTGGTGGAAAAAGTTGATTTTGGATGTCCTGCGTAGCCAGAGCAGTTGCATAGAGTAAAAATGAACTCCTGATATAGGGATCTGGCAGAGTTCAGTACACCTTGCTCTCCCCTCATTTGTACCTTCTTTCCCTTTGCAATTTTTTCCTTTCAGTTATCCCTGTTCTGCCCCCTGCATGAGTGGCAAACTTGTCTCTTTATATTCTGCTCTATTGCTTGGGCATTTAACTAAGTGCTTTAGATCAGGAGAGAGGAAACAAAGACTATACCTCTGCTTTGGGTCTATCTTGTGTGTTGCAGCTGTTGTTTTCAGGTAGGGATTTCAAGTCCAGCTGCTCTGTATTGACCCTGTGGGAAATGGCAGGTTGAATCAATTATTTGACATGCACATTCTCTGTTGGCAGGATTCTAGAGAGCCTTATAATGGCACAAATGATGTTACTTGCTAGCGCAAAAGAAAGTTACAGTTGGGTGTAGCAATTAATCTGCAATTAGGAAGGCATTCTTTTTTCTTCCTAAGTATTTTTTCCAGATATTTTTAGATTTGAATTGACTGAATAGTTGAAGAATTTCTTTTGGAAAGGAGGAGGGGAGTAGTATTTTTTTCCTGCATTAGCTTTGATTTTTCCTCCTGCAGGGACATCGAGAAGCACAGACAGCTGTTATTTAAAACAAAATTGAATATGAAATGCTATCAAACCATTTACTATCCATGAACTGTAACACAGCAGTCCTATATTTTAATGATGTATTGTTGTTTATTATAAAGTGCATTACTGCTTGAACTTAAAATTGTTTAGAAAAGTAATGAGATTTGAATGTAATTAGAATGCATCTCTGGAAACAGTCTATATGCACCATCTAAGACATTTTGGTAATTTACTGGTTTTGCTGCTCAAGCTAGTGACGCTGCCCAGCAGGATGTGAAGATAGAACGGGCTGTAGATGTGTTGAGATGTCAACATTATCAGAAATGACAATGTCTGTGAGGGAAAGAACAGAGCAATCACAAACCCCCCTCAGCCTTTGGCACTACAGCTGAGGCGGCCAACAAAGGTGTCAATTTGTGCCAGCTCCTGGAGCACTTTTTGTGATGGTAATGCCTATCACCTTGGAACTGGATGGAGACAATCAGTGCATTTCACACAGGCCACCAAGCAGCCCTTGCCCCAGCTGCTATCTGCCTTCAGATACATGTCGCCTGGGCTGTGTTTGACCCACTGATACACAAGTGGAAAAGGCTTTATATTCTATAATAGTCTCCAGAGGTGACACATTCCATTTTTTTACTAGATTAATTAGCACCCATGTGAGTAATTCCGTACACAGTCATTTTGAGCTGTTTCCTTTTTTCCAGATTATTTTCTTCTAAATTATCTAAAAAGTGGTTTTGAAGACATGTTCAGTGGTAAATTAAAACATCTATGAATGTAAATTCATAGATGGTATATAATTTATATAAAGTATAAACTTTATATAAAGTATATAAAGGTATATAATTATATTATATATAATTTATAAAGCTTTATCAAATGAAAATATATGACCAGTATAGGGTTTTGCTGGCTGGTTGGCCTCTGTGGGTTGTTGCTAAAAGAGGTCAAATTGGATCTATGAACTTAAAACCACAACTGTACTAATTAACATGATAGGAAAATGTTAGGAAATGCAATATAATTATTCATAGAACTGGGTCATAATTTCTTTTTCAGTTAGTCTTCTAGCACATTGCCACACCACAGTGCATTCCATTAATAATGAAGACATTTTTTGAGAAATAGTATTAGCAGCTGGTTGACTGTAGTTAATTGACGTATTATTGTATTCCAGCACATTCTGTCAGGGACTGCTGTGAATGGCTTAAAGACTTGTAGGGAGAAATAAAGCAGAGATAACCAAAGGGAAGTTATTTTAACTTAGCAGTTCTCAGACTCTGTATACTCTGATTCTGGGAGGCAATTTACTAGAATATGTAGAGAAATTTGATTTAGAAAATAATGCTGTAACGGTCTTAATACATTTTGTTGGTGGGAATAGCACAGAAGCTTCTGTAGGAGTAGGGCAATGCACTGAACCTTCAGAGTATTTTAAAATCTCAGTGACTAAACAACATAGATCTATTTACTTATGGGTTTAATCTGGAATGCTTTTTCAAAAATTGGAGTAGTGAATTAACAGGGAGTTTAAAAAATGAACCACGTATGTAACTGAGGCATGCTAATTATTGTCTCTCCTTCTCCCAAAGTTAACAGAGCTTAAAATGAATGCATCTTTGTTTTTAGAGTGAGGACTAAAAAAGAGAGCCAGAATGAAGCCGCAGAGGTTACTTAACAAGCCTTTCACCCTCCGGGTCACCGATTCAAATCCAGACCATTTTGTTCACATCTGAGAGCTTTTTGGCCTTTGCACTGGTCTGGCCTGTGTAGAATGAAATAGAGAATGTGACTTTGGTTCCTATCACAACTGACGTGACTCTAGTTGTACTCATGAACATTATGTATTTAAAGAGTCTGATTCTGCAGTCACAGCACCCAGCTGGAGATTTTGCTTTTCTTTCCACAGTAGCTGGGATTAGGCATGAAACAGAAAACAGCATACTCCAGTGCTGATAGTTTCAAATGTTCATGGATGTGTAAAGGAATTTGTTCTTAGATGTGCTTATTGAAGAAAATGGAAAGTGAGTACTTCAAAGGAACTGAGCTATTTGATCATGAAACATTTTATTGTACAGTTAATTACATAAAATAGGCTGAACTGAGATAGAGCTCTAAGCGACTTTTTTGCTGTGTGTATAATTAGATATACAAAGCTGTTTCCTCAGCTAGTGTTAGTCTGCTTAGCTCTATTTAAGTCAATTTGCATCAGCTGAGAAGCTGGACCCTGGTATTTATGGAACCATTGACTGTTATTATACCAGAGTAACACACAGTCAAGTTCTGTACCCTAAGAAAATTTAGGCCATGATGTATAAAGTAAGAAAAATGATACTGTTTTCATTTTCAAAGAATCTCAACCTTCAGCACTTTTACTTGAAGGTTGTTAGAACTTCTAATAATTGAATATAAAAGTAGAGAGCTACCATGATGATTTGGGGATGTACAAGCAATTTGGAAGGAAACTTGTGGTGGGGGACTTTTGTCTTTGTAGGCTGTGATCAGAACGCAAAAATTAGCAGGCATGGGAAAGTTAGTCAGGGGGGAAAATAAAGACTGACCTCTAGAAAAGTCTTTATCAGTGAGTAGCAGAGGGATGAAATTGTAAATGAAGAAACAGTAGTTGATAATGAACATCCAGGGTACGATAACATCACCCTGAATGCTCATGTTTTCTGTTCTTTCAGAATTGCTCTACGTTGGAAAAAATAAAGAAACTCAGTATATGCAAGCTTCTAGATTCTGGTTTTAAAAGACGACACTAAAAATAACAGCTTTCTTGTGTTATCAGAATTGCAGTTTGAGGACACTGATAGCTTGATGCTTCCTGCAGCTAAAAACATGTGGATTCCAAAAAAGATGGCAGTCTTCTGTGTTAATGATTAAATGATTTTAAAACAGCTAATCCTTCAAATTGTTGCCAAGCTGTTCATGGTTATTTTCAGCATTGTAGGCTTTGAAATGACCAGTTTCTTGCATTGCTGTTCATGGTTATTTTTAGCATTGTAGGCCTTGGAATGACTAGTTTCTTGCATTCTGCCTTTATGTTCATCATTGCCAGAGACATGGTTAACAGAAGCATTAGAAATATTTTAGAAAGTTCCAATGTCCATTGGAAGTAAAAGTCCTGTTTTGTTAAACTGAAATAAATCTGGCTGTCTTGTTTTGGAAAGAGTGATTTAAGAATCACAGTCTCCCTTCATCTGAGACACTTGACTTCGTCATCGATATCCACAAGGTAATGTTTCTGTGGAGAATGTGCATGACTGTTTTCTCAGCACTCTGCACCCCATGAGTTGCTTTATTTCTGGGCAGGGCAAGAACTGCAGACTGTGGTCAGTGCTTGGATCTGACACTGTGTGGTGAGGTTAATTCGTTCACCAATAATCGCTGTGCTCATTTCGCTCTATTTAGAATAAGAAATTTCATTCCTTATGGCATGAATTATAAATGTTTTTGTTAATTCTTAAATGCTGGCTCTTTTTAACAATCTCAGAATAGTGTCATGATAGTCAGAATTGTATTCCCATCCACTGGGTAGGAACGATTCATACAAGTTTTGAAATCATTTCACTTGTCTTTCATAATTATGTGAGAGAGTTCTCTAGTATCCTACATTCATCTACGGTGTCAAAGCAGTTTAGTTTAAAAGTTTACAATATACCTAGTGCTTAATGAAGTTGCAGTCATTTACCTCAGAACTAATTCTGCTTTGAAAAGCTGGTTTGCCTCACACTAATTATTTCTGTATTGTCCTTTTTTTGCATCACAGGCATTTCAGTGCTCTTCGTCTTAACTTATTAAATCCTTCTTGCTCATGCATGAATCTGGACAGCTGGATGCCACTGATGGGGCAGCTAGTGCTACCCAGTGGTCTATAATCAACATTCTGTTGCCATACATTAGCATCACACTGTATGCCTAAAAGAACTGAAAATTTCATTTGTGAAGCAACAGCTGATTAGGGATGATTAACAAGAAGACTAGGGGGTGGTGGGTATTGTGTAACACTGCTTCCATTCTTTCAGAATCCAGCAAAGAATGGTGTATCTGATATGTTAGTGTGAACATTATCTAAATGTTTTTATCGCTAATCATTTCTCAGAGGCTGTTTAAAACAAACACATTTAATAGCATTTAGATGAAAATAGAGATGGAAATTGTCACAAAACAATGATTAAAAAAATATGTCTCTATTTGTTAAAAAATAATAAAAATTTGGTTTTCTGCAGCATTAAATCAATGCAAGATGCCATGATAAATATATAAAAATATTGTATTACTAAATGTACCATAAATGCTTTGCTAAATACCAGAGGCTCCCACACATCGGAGTTGATTTGTAGTCTATATAGGAAGGCAGTTCATTTTTGAGTGCAGAATGAGAAATACTGGAAAAACTGAAGTTGCAACAGGCAGTCTTGGGTGTCCACTAACAAATATCTTTAAGGGCTTCATGTAACCTGATTATACCTTTATAACAACTCTGTTTCTTCAAACTGCGCCATGTGAATAATCTGCACTGTTTCTAATTTGCAGTTCTGGATGGCAATGTTTTCTTTACTGAAAAAAAAAAACCAAAACCAAAAAAATCAGATTAAAAAATGCACACAAACCAAATCATAACAAAAACATAAAAAGCCCTACACCAACTAAAATCCCAAACCCTCACCAAAAGCCTGTGTGAATGCAACAATTCTTTTTGCATGTCCTTCCTCATCCTAAAGACTTCAGTGTCTTTCTCTGTTGATCTTCTCTTCTCATGCTGCAGATCAGCCAAGAGAGGAAACAATTATTTCTGCTCTTATTTTTCTTGCTGAGGCGTGATTTTGAATGGAAAACACTGATCATCTTTGCTGCCTGTATTCAGCTGTTATCAGTGCTAGAGGAATCATTCAGTTGGAAAAAGCCCTTTGCTGTGGTATTTTGACATAGTTCCTCGTGTTTCAGATTCTTGGCCACCCAGGCTAGGATTGGATGTAAGCACCAGCCTGGAGAGTGGACAATATAGTGTTTCATTGTTTCAGCAGTGCTGTGAGTCTAGGTCTCTGTTTACCATGAATTACTTATGCATTTTTTTGTAGCAGAAAAAGGATGTGATATAGCTGTGTCTGGAAAGGACCCACCTGGAAAGGGTTAAAAAACAACAAAAATTTATTTTATCATAACTATCAAAATATAGTACAAAAAATGGTACACATTACATTCTTCCTTCTGTCATACTTCCACTGGCAACTACTAAAAAACCAAAAATGTTTGCTTTAAATATTGGGAAGAAAGTGAAATACGAGTTGCTGCACTCTCAGTAGTATACCACAAAGTGATGTGAATTACAGAGCTTTTGGTGCATTTCTTAGGTGAGAGAAACTTAATACAATCAAAGTGTACATACATAGCTTATGAATGTACAAACTACTTCAGTTCATCATTGTAGTGGACATTATTAAGATAATTATTTTACCCCTCATGACTTGCTATGCTATTGTGCTGTTAGATAAACCAATCTAATCTAACTAATATGTTTTGAGGGACAATTTTCATCTCTTCTTACAGAAAGAGTTTATTGCATAAGGCAGTCTTATTAAGGACTTGTCACTTCAGAGATCTGGTGACAATAAATGCTTGGCTGTTCATTTACTGGCAGGTCACGTTTCAGTTAAAAACAAAAGCAATGCAGGAAGTGGCATGTAAAAAAAATTGGTTGTCTAGCTTAGTGCCTTGGCTTGTCCTATTTCTTGTCATTTTGCTTCAGATCATATCAAGTTGGGCTTAAAACAATGTCTTCAGGACATTTTGTTCAACCTTCAAAAGTTCAGGAGGTGCTACTGTAACGTATATCAAATGTAGAACCAGATCCAAGTGGAAATTCATTCTTGACCCAAGTCTTTTGTCTACATATTATCTCTTTGCTAATAATTTGTTTGATTAATTGAAAAGCTGAATGTAAAATTATAAGCTGAGATCGTAGTTCTGTGTTTCAGCAGTAGTGTGCTCTTTTCCTGCTCCCTGTTTCTAGTGTAGCTTTGACATACTTCTGTGTATTGAGAGTTGTGACTTGCCAGACTGGGACCACGTGCTACTGAAATAGCTGCAGCAATGGGCAAAGGCAGGATTTTTCAGTGGTGTACAGGAGTGGGTTTTGGGGACCTGGTTACTTTGTTAGATTCACTCTGAAAGGCAGTAGAAGTTAATCAGTGTTCTGCTGCATCTTCTGTTTCTTATGGAAAGGATTGCATGCAACCTCTTAGTTGAAGTATTTGTAATTTTGTAATGTTTGACTGTCTATATATTGCTGAGTATAAGAAACTGCAATCCTCCTTTTCCTAGATGAATGATATTTGTATGAGAACGCCTCAAATACGAATTTGGCTCAGATCAGTCCACAGTGGTCATTTGCTTTCCAAGTGAAAATGCGATTGCCGTCTTTACAGCATACCTGCCTTGCAGGGTGTTTGTCAGCTCCCTGGAAGGATCCTGGCCAATGTGGTTCCCTGCTGAGAATCTGTCACTGCCAGACATGGTAAAACTTTAGGCTTAAGCCAAGGTGTTAGAGCTGAGTTTACCAAGAGGCTAACTTTGCTGCAAGTACTCTGTGCTGAAGTTAGGGAAGCATTTCCAGGCCTCCAGGATGTGGTTAATTCTTTGCTATGTGTGTATTATTCCTTTTTTTTCTGCCTCTGCCTAGCTTAGCTGCCTTCCATATACCTACACAGTATATATGAAGCTTGGATAAAGAACGTCCTCCTGTTTCCTTTCTTTTATTTTCACTACATATGCTGTACTAAAAGCCAAGGAAGCATTCTTAATACTTCTTAAATGCCTATGTATGTTTTGTAATTGCATGTAAAGTGTTAAGATTGATGATATGTGAATGTGTCATCAACGTGATCCCCCTTTACCCTCATATATCAATTACAGCAGCCTTGGGGTCAGTACTTGGGGGTAACATATTGTTAACTATATGCTGTAACTTCTCTATGATGACCCATATTTCCTCTCACTGATTGTTTAAAGGTGCCAGATGGATGTTTGGGTCTTTTTTGTCTCAATCCCTGATAGACTCTTCCTTGTTCACAAGAATAGAAAATATAGAAAAGGATTTTCTCAAAAAAAAAAAAAAAGAAAAAAAGTCGTATTATATTGTTTATTTTTAGATACTGATAAAGAAATAAAACTCAAAACATGGAATTGTGTCAAGAACACGAAGCAAATTTGGCCTAAACATTTTCCAGATGATTACAGTCAGCTGTCCATAACTTCCATTGCATTGCGAGCACACAGTTAAACATCTTCCACCTTTTTATGGGCACATGGGTCTTTCAGCTGTTGACCCAGTTGGTCACATGGGAGAAGAATTATGAGGAGGTCTTGCTGACTTTGGTAGGGAGCAGATTTAGCAGAAGTGAAACTCCAGTGAAAATCCTGCTAGGAAATGTATACAAATAATGGCGTGACTGAGGTGGTTTGACTTGCATACCCCAAAGTAAACACTGCAGCCCATCTTGGCCTTAGCAAGACTGAGACAGTTGTAAGTCTTAAATTAGCTTTTTTTTTCATGATTTATGGGTTCTCTGCAGATAATCTGGTTTATCTACATGACTTCAGTAATACCTTTAGAACTAAACTGACCCAGTTCTCAATAATGATGATATGAACTTATTCTCCATCATTGTAGTACCAGGCATAAGTGAGATAGGTAACATTTTCAGATTATATTGTTTCTGGGGCAATAAGAATCAATTAAGCAGTGCTGTTAGTGTAAGACTAAGCTTATTAGTCTGCGAGTACCACTCCTACATATATGTTTGAATGATTAGCAAAATGGCAGCAGGAAACAAGAAAGGGCTATGAATAATATAATATTAAAAGGTAATTATATCTATGGGTTTTTTTTTCTGCAGGCTACTTTATCTGTTTTCTGAAGTCAGTGATATTCAGCTGTTACTTAGAATATTGTAGATAAAGATTAGCTATATTATACCTTTATCTTCAATGAAAATGCATCAACAGGGAGGTCATATGCTTGCGGGGCATAGTGGGGCATTGGTAATTACAATTGGTAAAGCCTTTTGGGGATGGAATCAGAGGCCTACAGTTTTGGGTGAGTTTAGATGAACACACACAGATATGTAGGGGTCTCATTGTACTAAGCCTCTGGGTGAAGGTTTTGAGCATTTAGATCTGATTATCACTATAACATTTAGAAAATTTGCAACTTAAATGGGGGAAAAAAAAAGCCCCGCTACGTATGATGTAAACAATATGGCAAAAGCTTTAACGCTTAAGAGAAGGTACCCCTAGAAAATTAGATCAGAAGCTATTCTCTAGAATTCAAGATTTTAATAGCAATTTGCATCTTCAGAAAGAAAGTAGAACATGAGGTATTGTTTATTATTGTAATTATAAGCACAACAAAAATTACAATAGGCAGCAAGTTCCACGTGACAGCTCCTTATATTTGTCAGCAGTTCTGTTTCCAGAAGCACTTTGCTTTGATGAACAAATTCAGCAAATGAATGCTAATGTATTTACATACAGCAAAACAGTAGTGACTGGCAGGTGTTGATAAAGATGTATCACCCACTGGTTTTGTTCCTCTTTATCCACATGGAGGTGAACTGGGAATGTGGAGGCTTTTTATCTCTTCCATGTGGGTTGTCTTTGCTGTACAATGACAACACTGCAAGACTGGGCACTTATTTCCTCATTTGTAAAACAGTGAAAAGAGTCAATTATTTCCGGTGCTTCAGAGGATGGTTTTCTCTAAGAATACTTTAAAAAGAAGAAAGCTACTACATATTAAAAAGGGCTCAATGGCTTTTCTTTAGTGCATTTCTATACCTCCCTCCTCTGCTGTTTCCCTCCATATAAGTAAAGAAACAAAGCAGAGGCTTTCTGACATTCATCATGAACGTTAATTATAGTACTATCTTCAGCTTCCAGCACTAGGAGATTATGAGGAATGTATTAAAAAATTTGGCTTTTTGAAAATGGTTCATTATTAATGTGGTTAAGTAGGAGTACTGGGTCAGCAAGTGAGGGGAAGTACACATCAAGAGTGCTCATTTGATGTTGGAATAAATATTTTATTTCATAAAGCACTCCTTAATTACTTATGGGTAAATATATCTTGTGAGCATGTAGTGGCTAGGTCTTTATTTCAAAACTTCCTTTTGTGGTCTAAGCAAGGCAAAATGTTTTCAACCTTGAATTAAAAGTTATTTTGGGGAAAAATTGTGATTTGTGTAGAGCAGTGTTATGAGTTAGCTTATTGATTCTGCATAATTTTAATTATTTTTTTGATGTAGAACAAGATAGAGTCAACATTTTGCAGGAGCAACACTTGTATAACAAAAGCTTTAACAAATGTAGTGGTTGTAAGGGACCTAAATGAAATCTCCCTTCTGAAGAAATCCTAAACGGAGTCCTCCTGTACTGTAATTATTATGGAAGTATGCTACAACAAACCAATAATTGCTTGTCCAGGCAGATTTATAATCTAATTCATGTACTGATTCTTTTAGAAGCAAGGCAGAAAAAATTTCTAGCAGATGCCAATTTAAAATCCTACCTAGAAACCAAGCCTTACTGTGAAAAAAAACCATTATTTTTCATATGTCTTTTTGAGTAACATCAAAGATCTCTAGAGATATGTTGACAGGGAAGCTATTTAAATTGAGATGTACCCGATATACGTGTTGTAATGGAAAAGCAGGTTTTCCAGACAGTGGACGAATTTGACTTTAAGTGTAAAATAAAATAAATGAAAGAGTAGTTTTAAAAAATACATGGAGACAATACACAAATGGAGAAAGTTTCTGACCACTGAAACATGATTACAATGGTGCCATTTCTCAGCTCCTATCATTGAAGCTTGGACAGTTTATTGTATGTGAAGACCTGGCCTTATATGTCATCTAATATATAGCTCATATATATAGTTAGAGGCTTTTACACCCTATCAGAGTATGGTAGTGTTTATATCTCTGCAGATTCCCATTATAGAAATATATACTATGCAATTTCATGAAAAAAATGGAATGTGTTGGTGTGCTGTTGGATCGTGCCTTAGATATTAAAATTCCTTTAAATAGTGGTTGAGTGGGTGGGAATTTACGTTTTTTTCAGTTTAGCCATCTAAGCTCAGGCACAGATAATTTAGTATTTGACACTTCAGAGTATACAACTTGAATGAATAGTCTAAGTATTTTATTATTTTTTTTTTTTTTACTAATCTTGTAAAATATGACCTTTTATTTTTAACAAGGGACATACTTACATGTTCAGGGCCATTCTTGAATAAGGTTTAATAATTCCATATGATTCATTTTATTTTCTTTAATGTGCTTTCCAAATCAAAATATCAGAGTTCAAAAGCAGCATAGCTTCTACTTTAAAATAATAAACAGCTGAGTAAATTAAAATAATTTTATTTTGGTGGTAGTGGAGAATGCTCTTTAAAAGCATGGTTTTGAGAGACAACCCCTTGAATCTGAATGCAAGACTGGCGAATTTGCTGACTCGACTGGTAGTATAGCTATTACTGCTATACTGTAGGAAGTTCTCCATGCTTCCAGAAAAGGCATGCAAGACCTTTTGCGCTGCTAAGCTAGTGGCAAGAAGGATGTTGTCTGCAACTATTTTCTTCCTCTTGGTACCTATATCCCTGCAGTGTAACAAAAGGTCATAAATGACAATAGAGTGGAGTCATCAGCAAATTATTCTCTTTTAGCTACAAGTTTGTCACACTGTTTTAATAGTTTCCTGAAGAATTATTAAAACATCCCTTGTGAGCTAAGGGAAACTGCTTTGGGATAGTTTTCTATTGATATTTTCTGCATTGGTTGAGACGGAAACAGATTGTTACTCTATCTGAAAAATAAAGATAAAACATACATCTGGATTGTATGGGGTAAAGGATGTTATGTATCAGTTCGTTGTTTAAAAGCAGTTTGTTTTTCTATACTGAAAGTCTCCATCAACCTGAGTGTGTCATGTATATGTTCTGATAATTCTGAAAATTGTCTGTTCTTCTTAGAGGAATATTGTGTGTATAGGCATGATGCTCCAAAGGTAGAGGGCAGTTTTAATGGACATTGTTTCATTGAAATCAACAGCATTTTCAGTGTTATTTTTTCCCCACTACTTCAAGACCTTTCCTAAACATTCACTCACTTACCTTTTTACTACTGTTAGCCAGACGTAAATACATGTCCCTTTCCTGCAGATAAAGACACTTATTTATAGGTAGAACAGCACTCATCTAAGAAGAAAGTTGCTGCTGACATTTTGCATCAGTTCACACTTCAAATAGTCCATTACAGGGGGTTCAGTTTTCTCTCGGAGTATCTCCTGTTGCTGGGGAGGATTGTTCTGAATTGCTCTGTGACAGAGTGACTCCCTTTTTCCTGAACAGGTAAACTGCGAGACTGCAGCCACTGTAGAACTGTTCCTGAACTGAGCTATACAAGATGGGCATGCAGGGCATTGTAGGATAATCAAAGTGTTCCTGTAGTGCCTTCTTTCATGTTTAGAAGGAATGTGTAGGTTATCTTGCTGTGGGATGGTTTACTTAAAAATACTGTCTGTTTTCTTCTCTTGCCAGATTTGTTGGGGTTTTTCTTTTGGTTTTTTTTTTTTTTTTCCCTTTCATCATCCCCATGTTGAAACTATAATGAATTCTAGATGAAATCCCAGAGAGAAGTCTCTTAGGCAGAGATTTGGTAGCATCTAGTGTCAATGCTCCCCTCATTATGCTTAGTAAAATCCCTCCTGGTTTTACTCTATCTTCAGTCTCTTATCAGTTTGAAATTCTTTTATAATACTGTCATCATCTTCCCAGATGCAAGGGTTAGGTGTTAACATGTGTAAAAATACAGTGATTCAGTGACCCAATAAAAATGTGTAAAATTTGAATTTATTCCTAGAAGTTTTGCAATTTTGCTATTAGCCCTTAAATTCATGATGATTGTGGTGCATACAGGTAAATATTTCATATGTACCTATGTTACTCAAATGTTTAAGTCTTATTTCAAGCATATCTTGCACACGCAGGAGCCAGAGTCTCATTAACTTTCAGTGAGAAGTCTCAAAACATTCAGAAAATATATCTGAAGGCCCAAGGCATTCGGTTTTACTTCAGCTGGACTCAGATACCTTGCATGGAAATACAAACACGCGTGAATTGCCAAGACTATGCCTCAGAGTAATTGTCACCGTATGTCCACTGTCACTTCTCGTCTAAGGTTGCCTCCACCCATATCATTCTATGATGGTGCTACTATGCTGTAGGCTGGTTTGTGGGCACTGTGCCTAGGAGAAAATCAGCATACTTTAAAGCAAAATGATAGTGCTATTATTTTAGAAGGTCACTGAACATCTTTTTGGCATCTGGCATTAATACATTAAATGGAGAACCCTTCAAAATGACATTTTGGGTAATGAAAGCTAAACCAGTTTGAGACCTGGTACATGCCTGTACAGAGCTGAACCAATGCCAAACCTTGTCAGTGCTTTTCTGTGGGATCAGTGACACTGAAGTCCTGATATTACGAAACCAGCAGAATCAGAAATTCAGGCCTTCCTTTAAAGACAAGTTGACAGTCATTACTTTGCTGTAAAGGCAGATTTTTTTTCCGAAACTTCCAACTTAAGTTTGGTTTTAGTAAGTGTTCTTCCTAAAATAGTTATAACTAGCGGAGCAGGTTTTGTGGTGACAGGTATACATTGCCCTGTTGGGCCTATTTGGCCATTGCAGTGGTCGGTATCCATAGCTGGTAACTGTCAGGTCCCTTGGTGTGGATGACTGCTTTGGGGCAGCATGAAGCTGGCATTATTTTACCATTTTTTACTGCTTCCAGTAGCAGATAGGGCTGTACTAACTGATATGACTGGAACATGGATGCTCTCAGAGGAATCACAGGTCTAAGTCATTGATCTGCTGCTTTAGGTTTGTTTCCAGGTTACCCACAGCCCGATTCCACTATTGGAACAATTAACAGTGTTTATATGAAGGAACTCGCTCAAGCAAGTTTTTATTGTAAAAATAAAATTGTATCTTTTTGTGCATAACAGTGAAATGCAACTGGAGATTTTACTTAACCAAAATGAATTGTTAATATGATTTAGAGCAGGTCAGCTCACTGAGCTACGTCTAAAAACCTTATTGTGAAACAGAATATTTTCAGCAGAGTATATGCAAAATATTTGACAGCTGATACGCCTGTTACCCAGCTACAGAGTATTGCCATTGCATGCTGTTTCTTCTGGGTTTCTTTAGTTGTTTTATGGTTTCCTGAATTACGGAGGCATCACTCTGTGCATATTTTGCTCTCTACAACTACCTGAAAGGAGGTTGTAGAAAGGAGGGAGCTGGACTCTTCTCCGAAGTGACAGGGGACAGGACAAGAGGAAATGGCCTCAAGCTCTGCCAAGGGAGGTTCAGGCTTGACGTCAGGAAAAAATATTTCATGGAAAGGGTCATTGGGCACTGGAAATGGCTGCCCAGGGAGGTGGTTGAGTCCCCTTCCCTGGAGGTGTTTAAGGGATGGGTGGATGCGGTGCTGAGGGGTATGGTTTAGTGATTGATGGGAATGGTTGGACTCGATGATCCAGTGGTTCCTTTCCAACCTAGTGATTCTCTGATTCTATGGTTAGTTTGGTGGGATTTTTTTTTTTTTCACTGAATCTTACCAAATTCAATGAAGCTGTGCATAGAAGTGGAGATTCCCACACACGTATATTCTCACAGTGAAGCAGTTATTTAATTTGTCCTTTGTTTCCAAGCAGGCAGAATTTTAATCAATATATTTATTATTAAGGAGGCTTGAGCTTGAGGAGAAATACAATCATATAATGTTCTCTTCATTGAGAAAGAATTTATCATTTGGCTATGCAACTATCCAGGATGCTGGAAAATTATGACTTTTGGCAAAGGCACAGGAAGCACACTGAAAAGATGAAAGATTTGCATGGTATGCTCACAGTCCAGTTAATACTTATGTGCCCATAAATCACTGGTACAAGGTAAATATTAAACTGGAAATAGGCTACATGAGACCCCTGTTGATAATCTAATGTGATTCTGATAAACTGCTCAGTTCTCTGTTTTAAGGAAATGTCTCTCCTAGGCTGTCATTCGAGCACCTGTTCTTCCTGAGTTTTAAGAAATGAAAGAATAAGGTGTTTTTCCTTAGGCTTGGTTACTCAGAGAACTGACCCTTCAGTTTTGCTGGGCCACATGCACAACAGCTTTAGTGAATAAATCTCTTGCTTTTATGAATCCATGAAGCAGTTGTCACGTTTTCTTAGCAGGATCAAGCCTTTCAAGCAGGAAAAAACAGCGAGACTTTTGCATCTGTTTAACCCTTACTTCTCTATTTTTTTATTTAAATCCATGTCACTGCAGTGGTCCTTTAAGCTGAGATGAAGCCATCTGCTGAACGTGTTTCACATGGAAGAGAAATGTATGTGTGCATAGATTGATAAACATTTTATAAAGCTATGTTTTTCCTCATATTTGATAATAAATGTGGATTGGCCCTCTTTGGGGAGTTAGCAACAGAGGAAATTATGAAAATTCATGATTGAGCAATCTGTGCCCCATTGGCTGTAATAAAGTTAAAAAAAATGTTTTGCAAGTTTTGGTACATATGCTTGTAACTTTGAGATGTGTTTGTCAAATATTTGGATTATGTCTTTGTATATTATCTGTGCTTTCAAACTGATAGCTTCTATGGATTTGGCATAGAAGGAAGGATTTGAGTGATTTGTGATGTCACTGTCATGAAGATTCACGCTGAGTAACTGTCTAGCGTTTAACACTGGTTAAAAAATGTTAGCATACAAAATAAAAGGCAAAGTTATAGTTTTTAACGAATGCTTTGTGAAAGAAATGTCTACAGTCTTAAACATTATCAGTAGTAGTGATACTATGGAAGCTACCTTGGGAGCTAAATAAGCTTGGCTTTTCTTAGAGCTCTATAAGCATAATAGCAGCACTAGCAGCTTCTGTGTCAAAGAACGACTGTCTCCGGTGTCTTGCTGTAAGTATTCCTTTTTCTTTCTGAGGGTTCATACCAAAGCTGTATGTTATTGAAATACTTGATAAATACTTCCTGTTTCTCATGAATTTATTAATATTCATTGTGTCCTCTGTCTTGGAATATGTGATCCAATAACACCTGTAGCAATTATATAAATGATCATCTGTAAATATGATGAAAAAAGTATCTCTGCATTAGACTTTATCCTCCAAGTTTCTTCCTCCCTTCTGTTTGAGTATTGTTTCTCTTCTCTTCCTCTTCTCTTCCTCTTCTCTTCCTCTTCTCTTCCTCTTCTCTTCCTCTTCTCTTCCTCTTCTCTTCCTCTTCTCTTCCTCTTCTCTTCCTCTTCTCTTCCTCTTCTCTTCCTCTTCTCTCTTTCTGTTAGGATAGCTGTGTTCCTGCCTTCATCTAAGGTTGTTTCTCACAGTCTGTTTTTCTTTTATCTGGACATTTTCAGAGTAGATCTTGTATTTTTGTATCAAGTTCCTTTTCCTTAGCTACCTCTAAGCTGTTACAGATCTTGGAATGAATTTAAGTTATGGCATTAAAAAAAATCCACAGCACTAAATTGGCTTCTAAAAATCTTGAATCAACCCTAGATGTTTTTTTTTCTTTCTTCTTCTATCTGGATGCTGCTTTAAGGCACCATACAGAAAGCTCTGACTAGATAACGTTCACTTCCTTTCTCCCAGGCAGACTTCCAGACAAATGTTTCTTGCCACTAAGAAGACTCAACTATAGATTCTGTCAGAGAGAATGAGGAGCTACAAATGTTCCTACTTGTATCTTTCTCCAGACTGCAAAATGAGTCAGATTCTTGGATGGAAGAACCCAGAAATTCTTAGCTTGAGCCAAAAACAAACAACAAAAAACCAAAAAAAACCCACCCAACCCCCCACCCAACTTTTAAAATGTCTCCATGCCTTTTAGAATAAATGCAAAATGTATTCCACTAACATTTCAGCTCAACACCCTGCCACCCCCAGTACCCTGCAGAGTCAACTAGTAGAGCTGCACCACAAGGTACTAATACCGTGATGCCTTTTCCTGCCCACCCCCTGTTGCTGAAGGGAATTGGCAGCATAGCCTCCCTCCTACCCATGGCAAACAAGAAAATGGAGCATCAATGGAAGCACCATCCTGGCCTCAGGAAGGGAAATAACCAGATATTTCTCATCAAAAGCCTTGCTTGGGTATAGCTATTTACAGCAACACCTCTGAGGATTACAGGGCAAATTCCCTCTGTGTTGTCGTATTGCTTGAGCTCTTCTCCGTGCCCTCGTGGCTGTTCCTTTGCTGAATCCTAATTTTGTGGTAAGCAACTTTGTTAACTCAGTATCTCTGCAGGTCATACCTGGTTACCTGGTTTTATGAAGCCAGTCTTAAGTTTTCAAGTGGCGTTGGGTGTACTGGTGGGATCCATTGCCATGAGCAGTCTGCACCGTGGTTTATGGCACCTATTTTGATATCACATTTTTCTCTAACTTTTTCTTTGTCCAAATATCAACCTTTCCTTAATTAAACTTTCTGAAAGCAGGATCAGCTTTAGGTGTGTAATGTGAAGAATTGCAGCTTACACTCACTATCTCTTCATATGCTGTCCTCTTCTGATAGATGTCAGTGGAATGATCCCTAGACATTTTGCCAGAAGCAGCATCTGGCTCTTCATCACTGTCCTCAGGCAGTATATTTGCAGCTTTGAACTTCCCTTTCTGTACATCACACTGTTAACGTGTTGCTATCTTCCATTAGCCTCCTCAACTGCTGTGCACTTGGTTGGCAGTATCCAAAGGCAACCTCAAAATTTTCAGTAAATTATAGTCTCTATACTGTGAGTTCTTGAGATTCTTACTTTCAAGTGGCTCCTCTCTTTTTATCTATTGCCTTACACAGCACAGAAGTTCAGGTCACGTGTTCTTGGGCAAAGTAAGTGGAAAGATCTATTCAGAACAATGAGAATGCCATCAGAATTTCTGCATTGCTTTTACATGGTTTTGCTTCCTGATAAAAGCAGTACTTTTTTCTCCACTATCCCCCCTAAATCCTGAAGTGGTCTAATGCTGTATAATAAGCACATAGGGTCCTGAACTACTCTGTCTGTAACACATCAGTGTTAGCTGTGGCAGCAAAGGCTTTCTGTTATGAAATGCTTGCTTGCTTGTTATAGACATATTGATGGGAAATATCTTAATATTTTACTAAATTCTAATTCTGGTTTTATTCCCTTGGCATGTGCTAACAGGTAGGTCTTTTTAAGGAATCACAAAATGAAACTCATGTTGTACATGGTGCTTTGTTTTCTGTATATGAGGATTGGTTAGAAAAATTGTTTTCATTTTTCTGTGAAATTTTCACGTGGCTTATTGAGCAAGAGAGTTAATGCCTGGTAGCTGTAGAATCATTTTGTTTATCTAAAAATGAATTATGCATGAATTTACACCTAATGTAAGAGCAGCACCAGTTGTGATGAGATCAATATCCGTCATGGATAAAATTCAGCTCCATACTAGCGTCCAGTTGAAGTCCTATGCATCACTTAAGTCCTAATTTAAAGTCTTAAATGAGACTGAAGTGGTTCGCAGGTTTTATGCCATCTCTCTACATGGGAATGAATTTTGCTCAGCATGCCCTCACAGAAGTTACATACTAAATGACCCTGGTGCCTCTGTTGCTGCTGATAATTTTGCTTTTTGCTAACACAGTTATGTTGTGACTTTTGCATCGCTTGCTTGCTTTAAAGCTCACGTCCTGGCATCACATAAAAATCTTAGTTTTCATTGAAAAGGAGGGTTGTCCTGTTCTGGTGGCTGTAGAAGAAATGGAATCATAGGATCATAGAATCGTTTAGGATGGAAAAGACCTTTAAGATTGAGTCCAGCTGTTACCGTAACACTGCCAAGTCTGCTGCTAAACCATAGAATCATAGAATCATAGAATAACCATGTCCCTAACTGCCACATCTACATATCTTTTAAATATCTCCAAGCATGGTGACTTAACAAATAAGGTATGGAGATAAGCAAGAAGTAGATAATACTCCATTAAACCATTTCTATTTAAAAAAAAAATCGGGTTCCACTGGTATTATCTCAGATGTCCTTGTTACCATGACAATGTATGTATACACAGTTAATGGCTCTAATGCAATTAAACTGTTTATTCTATGGTTTAAACTGAAGAATTAGGAACAAACTCCATTTCTGCATCTCACAAGTAAATTATCATATTTTCATATCCAGTGCTGTGGAGGCAGGGAGCAGTTATTAGATCATATGTGCTAGCAATCGATTAATCCGCCAGATATCACTGCTGGAAGCAGGCCCTCCGTTAGACTTGTCTTAGACAGGAAAGAAATATGAAGAAATTCTTTGAGCTGGTAATCATAGAATCATAGAATAACCAGGTTGGAAGAGACCCACCAGATCATCGAGTCCAACCATTCCTATCAAACACTAAACCATGCCCCTTAGCACCTCATCCACCCGTGCCTTAAACACCTCCAGGGAAGGTGACTCAACCACCTCCCTGGGCAGCCTGTTTCAGTGTCCAAGACCCTTTCCGTGAAAAATTGTTTCCTAATGTCCAGCCTAAATCTCCCCTGGTGGAGCTTGAGGCCATTCCCTCTTGTCCTGTCCCCTGTCACTTGGGAGAAGAGGCCAGCTCCCTCCTTTCTACAACCTCCTTTCAGGTAGCTGTAGAGAGCAATGACGTCTCCCCTCAGCCTCCTCTTCTCAAGACTAAACAACCGCAGCTCCCTCAGCCACTCCTCGTAAGACTTGTTCTCCAGCCCCTTCACCAGCTTCGTTGCTCTTCTCTGGACTCGCTCCAGAGCCTCAACATCCTTCTTGTGGTGAGGGGCCCAGAACTGAACACAGGATTCGAGGAGTGGTCTCACCAGTGCTGAGTACAGAGGGAGGATAACCTCCCTGGACCTGCTGGTCACGCCGTTTCTGATACAAGCCAAGATGCCATTGGCCTTCTTGGCCACCTGGGCACACTGCTGGCTCATGTTCAGTCGGCTGTCAACCAACACCCCCAGGTCCCTCTCCTCCAGGCAGCTTTCTAGGCAGACTTCTCCTAGTCTGTAGCACTGCACAGGGTTGTTGTGCCCCAAGTGCAGGACCCGGCATTTGGACTTGTTAAACCTCATGCCATTGGACTCTGCCCAGTGGTCCAGCCTGTTCAGGTCCCTTTGCGGAGCCTCCCTACCCTCCAGCAGATCAACACTTCCACCCAGCTTAGTGTCATCTGCAAACTTGCTAAGGGTGCACTCGATGCCTTCATCCAGGTCATTGATAAAGACATTGAACAGGGCTGGACCCAGCACTGAGCCCTGGGGAACCCCACTTGTCACTGGCCTCCAGCTGGATTTCACACCATTTCCCACCACTCTCTGGGCCCGGCCATCCAACCAGTTGTCCACCCAGGAGAGAGTACGCCTGTCCAGGCCCGAGGCTGACAGTTTCCTGAGCAGAATGCTGTGAGAAACTGTGTCAAAGGCTTTACTGAAGTCCAGGAAGACCACATCCACAGCCTTTCCCAAATCCAGCAGCCGAGTCACTTTGTCATAGAAGGTGATCAGGTTAGTTTGGCAAGAGATCAGGTTAGTTTGGCAAGAGTTTGGTAAGTTTGGTTAGTTTGGTAATACTACTCTGCAAAGTCTAAAATCAAAATAAAGTCTAAAATAACAAAGCCTAGCAGCTGAAACAGTGTATTTCATTGTCTTCTCATGTCAAAATTAGAATAGGCTCGATATGCAAACATTTGAGAACATTGGTGCTATAACCAAATGGACACAAAAACAGCAGATAACGCCTCAGTCTGAAGCCTTTTTAGGGCTTCTTCTGCCAGTCCTGTAAATTCATATTTCACCAATTAACAGAAAGCAAATGGCAGGGATGAAGTTAAAACAAACTCCATGCTACAAAATATGCACGAACCACTCTTCTCAGCTATGCTCATGCCAAAGACTCCTAAATAATGATTCTTCCTGCACAAAGCAACAAACATGATTTGAGCCTTGTCCATCTTTACTGAAAGAGATCCATCTTCTTTAAACACCAACAAGCAAGAGGTGCCAACTCCTCTCTGTTCTCCAGACCATGTTACAGTTGGCAAAACATCAGCCCGAAGAACAAAATCCATGTGAATTGGGGTGGGGGGAAGAATGAGATTAAACCTAAACCCCTCTAAATTAATGATTTTCATTTTTTCATAATTTAGCCTCTAAAACTGTGTTTTAGCTCTTGCTGTTGTTAGAACAATGATGATCGACGTTTTAGTACAGTCTGCCATGTCAGTACATTAGCTGTTAAGGTTACGTATTTAGAGAGCTATTGGTTTAATTCAGCCACTTGCTTGCCATCTGCCTCTTACTTCTGGTTTATGCGTTTTAATTATTCTGGAGACTTTCAAGATCTCTACTTTTTAATAACCTTCTGTCACATTCTCAGTTATCAAAACACTCAGAAAACAGCTTCAGTTTTGGGCAAATGTTATATAAGTCACAGATAATGAAGATGACACGTGAGATTATTGTCCATTTTCAGCATAAAAACTCTACAGGTTATAGTCAAGAAAATGCTGCTCAAGTGGTTGAAACCATTCTCCATATCCTCCCTTACAATTTTTTTTTAAATAATGATAAAGACATGTGAACATAGGTGCCCTTATGTTCAGTTGCTTTTTTTCCAGAAGCACCTGAGACTAGTGTCTTCTGGCTTCTACTTTTATAATCTGTTCTTAAAAATGACAAAATTTTATACAATGGAAATACTAAACCAAAAATAAACCCAGTATAAAAGGCTAACAAACCCAGAGACAGAGAAAAGAAAACCCAGTCTTGTAAAAACATGACATAAGAATGCAGAAATGGTCAAAATGACCAAAATGAAATGTCAAGCTGGCTTTATTCTGTCACTCTGAGAGACCAATGCCAAGTGCTTTTAGGGGTGAGAAGAAGTAATACGCTGAACAAAAGTTTTCCTCCGCTATCTCTCTGTTCTTTTCTCCCAGGTTCTAGAAATCATTATTTTCAGTACATTTTCAGATATTTTTTTTTGTTTGTTTGTTGGACTGGCATCACAAGATAATTAACTTTTAGGAAAGTACTAGATGTACCGTGGTAGATTTAAGATTGTCCTTGTGTCTTTTGTCATGGCCCAATCCTGCCTGCAAAAATCAGAGATTGATATGTGTTTGGATTGTGTTGGCAGCGTGAAATTTATTTGTTGCTGATCAGTGCCACTTAATGAAGCTTCTTTGATGTAAACAGAATATTAAGTATTTATTTGTGTATGTGCCAGAGCAATCACAGAGTTTTGACATAGGCGTGCTAGATGTGAGCTTAGATGAGCACCAGGAAATAAACACTTCACACATTGTGAAACTGCGGATCTCCTGCTATCCCTTACTCTAATTGTAGGGCATTTTACTAAGTGAATACTGAGTAGTGGCAAGAGCATCCAACTGTGAGTTTGTTTATTTTCATAAGCAGACTTTCACATTAATAGATTTTCCAACCTCAACAGGATCTGTATATAAGATTTTGCACTTACATGAGTACGTAGAATTTTATTCTGGTTCACTCAACATGTTATTTTTTGTTTGTTTAATGTTGTTATGAAACAATCGGATGCCTCACTGAAGCTGTTCACACTTCATTCCTGAGAACTGTACTTTTAGTTATATATCAGCTGATTCAGCATTGAAAGAACAATCCTTACACAAATTTCTTATCCTTATACTTAGACTCTTTAAAGTTTTGTTTAAGGAGCATTGATTGCAAGAGGAGAGAGCAAGTGCTGATACAATTTAAGAATAAAACCAAACCAAATGTTACTCACATCAGTCTGAAAAATTGTGGTTATTTATTGAGTAGTTCTGCTTAGGTGGTAGGTTCTCTTGTATAATTTATCAATTCCTTAGACATTGTAAAACCTTCAACTCTAAGCCTCGCTCTTCTGGCATGCCTTTCTTTGATACCCGACAGGATCCTATCCTCACTAGCTCTGAAAGCAAAGTAGGATAGTCACACAGCAAAACAGAGATATTTTCGTCTTGTTGCATGTTAGTTATTTTTGCACTTCTTTAAATAGCCAGGTCTATTACTCAGTTGATAAATACCAGAGAATAAATTTGTTCCCCTGATAGTAGAATGACCAACTTCTTAAACATTAAGTCATTAAAAAGATCTGTATTTATTTTTCAGTCTTCCAAGTATTTAGAAATGGTTCACTGGGAATATTTGCCATTCATAATTCGTGGAGTGCTAATTAGTCACGTGGTGATGTTGATGTTACAGGGTTGAATGAACAGCCATCTCAGCATGAATCAGAAAGTCAGCATGTGAACATACTGTAGATAATTTTCTTCTGAATGTTTTAGTAAGGGAGATCAAAATGTGCTGTTGGTGAGTAGCACTGTGAGTAAACTCGTGTGCCTTGAATTTTTGTGGATAATGAGCACAAAATAGATGTTCAGAAGTGTATTGTGGAATGATTTTTTGCCGAGAATGTTTTTCCCCATTACTTATTTCCTATTTTCACTGTAAGAATTGGGTTGGATCACGCGTGATTAACATTTCCAACTGTAGTAAGATAAGTAAAATTATATAACGCAGATTTATAGTTAGTTTTCTGCTTCTGGAGTTTCAGCTATTCAAAATATAAATTCATTGTGCGACTCTATTAACAATTCCATGTTTTATCAATACAATTTAATCTAAAAATGAATGCAGTGAAGTAGCCTAATAGATGGTGGTATGAAGATGGTATCGTAACCAGGGAGTTTTGCTCTTAGTTAGCTAAAAATGAATTACTGTGAGCACTGAAAGTCTGGCAAGATGCTGATGAGAACTGATGACACTTCAAGTTTATGGCCTATGCTTATCTTGTTCAGTGGGAATTCTTCACCTGAAGCAATTTAGCAAATTAATTTGGGTGTACAGGTGTGATATTTACAGCTCTGCTGAGTGTTCAAATGGAGAACAAGTATCTGTTTCTGACCGAAAGTAGTTTACTTGGGATCCAATGCCATGATCCTTATTTCTCAGGAGTTGTAAACAGGGCGCTCACTTTTGTCACTCTTTGAGACCTGCTGCTGAACTGTGTCTTGTTCAGCAAAGCAAACTGACTCAGAGGGGGGAAATTAAAAAGGGTCATCTACGTCTGTGTTTTCTTTCAGGCATGTCAAGACAACAGCCATTCTGGGAACATCATAAAAGCCTTACCCATCTGTCATTTCAGACTGTTTGGGGAGTCTTCAGTGCTGGCATCTCAATGAATAGTGCTGTAATGATATGATGCATGCTAACAAGATAGATTTCTTGGATGCTAAAAATGTGATGCAAGTAGTGGATTTGTGTTAGTTTTTTTCATATGGAAGCATTCAGATTTATGATTCTCTTGAGTTAGACCATGAATTCTTGCTTGTTTTTCTGAAGTCCTTGTTTATATTGAGGTGATTTACTTACAACAAAAGTGAGCTTACTGTGTGAGTTGTGTCAAGTAAATCGCAGGTTTTGATATATAGCCCTCTTACAGTTTCCCTATTAGATGTGATATGTTATTTATGGTTATATGTTTCCTCCTCAGTGATCTTGGGTAGTAAATGTGTAGCACAGTGGAATAGCTTTCCTTCTTCTTTTTACTTCTGAAGACCTGTTTTAATGGTAAAGCTCCTTTTTCTTCAAGGAATTAATTTGATAATGTGTGGGATATATATTATGTACTACAGAGAGTTGTTTCTGAGGGCTGGAGAGCTTTCCTTGAATTGTTTGGGTTTAGGGGAGGATGGGTCAATGTGGGGAGAGAAATTTTTTCCAGTGAGCACTGGTCAAGCTGTGCATGCAGTGCACTATTGGAAAGTAAGTGTTTTCAGTGGCATTGATCCACATTTATGTCCCCCACCCAGAAAAGTATGAAAGCATGTGCATAACTTCTGCAGCATGCCTAGATATCACACTCTAAACATGTGTTGGAATACATTGCACAAGGTAATTTCAGGCTTGCATCATTCCTTTAGGTGCTGGATGGTACTAAGAGCTGAAATAAAACACATCGGTTTTTATGGAGGATTGAAATAATGCTGCCTATCCAGCCTTTTGTCTTATTTGGTATTCTACAGTGGCATGAAACACTGTTTATTGTTATAAAACATAATATCCATATATGTAATATAAATATTTATTCTACAGGAGAAATAGAATATTGAACCAAAGCTGATATCCTTCATTTCTGCCAAGCTGTTTGTCTTTTGGGCAGCAAAGGGAAGTTTAAATCTTCCTATTGCATGATTTGCTATCATATTACCTTCTGAGCATATTTAGCATACAATTTTTTTATATATATGCTGTTCACCATGCAAAACATCGTAAACTACAGTCAGAGATAAAGCAGAAAAAGAATTATTTTGTTACAAACAGTGAGTTGCAGGCAGGCAAAGAGGGAAAGAACAGTGCATTAAGATGCAGTAAAAAAATGAAAGTTGAAATTTCAAAGTAGTAAAAATGCTAATCAGCATGCTGAAATGATTCATTGTAGCCTCTGTTCAGAGACATGCACTGTAGTACACTGCTTTCAATGCTGATAATTTGCAAGTATCCGCATATGCTGAATAGTGTATGTTCCTGGCTTCAGAATGCCTTAGTGTGACTGTGAATGAGACAGAAAAAGAACAAGTTTTCTGGAAAATTGGATTAGGTCTAGGGACAGAAAAAACAATACAAGAGTGAATGAAAAATGTCGAGTGTGGTATTTATAATGATCACAAATGCCTGTTCAACTTTAAGAAATCTGCATTTTGTTCCATTACTCTTTTCAGAGTTGATATTTGTGGTGATCTGAAGGCCTTTGGCAAACTATTTGTTCAAAGTATTTGCCCAGATGTATTAGAAGAAAGTTTTTCTCAGATGCTGTGACCAAAAAAAAAAAATGTTTGGTCCATATAAATCAATTAAAGCACCTCACGCTTAGCTTTATTCTGTAGTCATGGCTTTTCCGAAAAAGACAATGATAAACACTACACTTAGTATAGTGTAGCTGTTATTTCTGTGCAGAGAGGCATATAGCTTTTTTATATAAGAGGTAGTGTGCATGATCCACTTTTGGTTGCCAGTATTCTGCCAGCTAGAGAATTCTGCCATATAGCGGTCCCCAAACTAATACATGTAATTACCACGTTTTTTTTACTCCTGTGGACAGGAAAATGTTAGGGATGTGATCCACATAGAATAAGAATAGTCTTTAAATTTAATCCCTGAAACAAAAAGGAACATCAAGGGAACAGAAAAACATGCATCCAGTCTCACTTTCAAAGTATGTCATTATCCCACGTCTTGAATTTTTTCAGTTTTGGGATCCTGCTAGAGCTCAAAGTAGGAGTGACAAACTACATAAGAAGAGCTATTCTTGTGAGATTTTCAGGCTTGTTCTGTTCACTTCAGAAAAAGGCATAAGTTACAAATTCTGAGCATTTTCTTTCAAGAAGTTTGAAACGTTTTGGTGCTTATATATAGTGTTAGACAGGATAAACTAAACTGTACTTAAACACAAATTTTCCTTTCAATTATGTTATTTCAGTGTGTTCTGCTTTTTCAAAAACTAGCACTTTCAAAAATGAGTCTTGGTACACTTGAAAATGTTCAGGAATTTTTTATTTCAGAATACTTAGCTGTAAATGACAGTGTATTTTAGAATCTCAACCCAAATAAGAACACACAGTAGAGAGTTTTACTAATCAAACGTATTTTTCTGAAGATATGCTTTTTAAAATGGAGGATTAAAAATTACTAGCAGAATTGAAATGCTGACTCTTTAAAATTAACTTTCCACTGTGGGTTATCATCAGCTGCATGCTTCTGTAAGTAGAACAGACTTTTATCGTGTTTTATTAGTGTATTCTGTATGAAGTTGCATCAAAGTGACATATCTGCCACCAGTAGACCAAAGCTAAGTGCTGTCATCACTACGATTGCTCTGTTTTCTGAAATCAGCACTTTTTGCACCTCTCTGTCAGTGACAGAGTTTTGCCTTTGGCCTTTGGATAAGAATCAAACATAATCACTTGGCACTGAAATTAAGATGGCGAAGGTGCACAGAATGCTCCTATGGCATCTTCAGATAACTCTTTAGCCTTTGTTATTTGCAGTAAATTATTTAGCAGTTGTTATCATTAAACTGGCACATACAGTGGCTTTGAGATGCTTTTTTCCATTGTAACAATATAAACCGAGTGGGGATACTGAGGAGATTAAAAGAAATGTCAAGACAGACCATGGTATAGTAAGAGATATTGCGTAATCTCTTCTTGACATCATTACACTAAAAAAGTGCCTGTTTAATGCCATGAACACATATTATTATGTCTTATTTTTGCGTGATCACCATTTAGATCATTGTGCTGTATAGCTAAAAGTCCCTGTTCTAAAGAGGTAGCAGTCTAATTTGAAATGCAAGTGTAAGAAATGAAAGGAACACAAAGAGAAAACAGAGAACAGTACAGACTAAAATTGCACTGTTACACTGGCTCTTTGTTGCATGATTGTTTGCCAAAAGCTTGGTTTTTTTTTAATCAGCTATCCATAGCTACTACTTAACCACAATTGGTTAGCTGGTTTTTTTTTTGTTTTTCCTCAGCTTCAAAGGAGAGGTGAATCTTTAGGACAGATTTGAAATAACAGAGAGAGAGAGTGCAGCTTGATTCAGTTTAATGGCAGTTTTCCCTTATGGCCAGCAATGCTTTCGAAAGAGATCTGTGCTGGACCGTGGCATCACTATTTGCTGCATGCTGGGGAAGTTGGTTGGAATAAAGATGTAACTATCCTTTTGTGTGTCTTTGACACGTGAAACTGTGATAGTAAATTAGGAAAAGTACTTTGGATTTTCTACAGTATGGACATGAATGTCTCTGGGAAGGGCTACTTATTGACAAAGGCCAGGATAAGAAACCCACTTTGGGAATTTGCTTCATTTAACGATCGCTGTTCTGTTCCAGACAGGCTTAACCTCATAACGCTGTAGCTAGATGTGACCATACTGCCTTATTTAGTAGGAGCAACTTCCTGACTTTCTGCATTTATTACTTCAGGTTTGTTTTTTTTTATTATTATTATTATTCTCGCTCTCTGTCCTTGCTGCCATCGCCCAGCTTTGCACTCCTACTCAGGTAGCAGTAGATGACAGCACTCCTACATCTTAAACAGCTTTTTCTTGCCATAATGGGTTGGTGTTTCCTGTTTCTTAATTCAGCCTGCCTTTCCCAGCAATGGCTGATCACACCTTTCACTATAAAAGTGGTTCTTATCCTGGCTTAGTTCACACATTCAGAAGCTATCTCAAACTGTCAATTTTAGCTGCCCAAGTCGGCAGCTCTCCTCCTGGTATAGATTAGTTTCACATTCTCAGCTAAGTATAGATTAGTTTCATATTTCTGACCCAGCAAAACGCTGTCTGTCCTCGGCTACTGTCACTCTGTTCTTCTCTCTCCTGGGAGAAAAACAGGTGATCACAAGAAGGCAAAGCAGGGCAGCATTGGAGATGCAGTTTTTTTTTTCCCTGAGCAATAAAGTCTGACAGTTGCCCTGTGCTATTTCCTGTCTCTGAGAGGTGCAGGCTTTGATTTAGTTAAGTGTCTCTTGTCCTGACCCTTCCTTCAAATAACCTGGCAGAAGGCTCCCCATTTCTGCTTGCACTTGTCTCAGAGGTGTGGAGGCAATTACACTTCTGCTTTTTTTTCTCCCAGAGACTGATATTTTTTTTCCTTCCAGGTTAATCCTACAGATGCTCTTCAATTGGTCTGGTCTGTTTCTTGGAGAATGACTTAAAAGCCTTATGCCATCTCTATTCATACCAAGTAATTTTTCTTCTGTGAGAAACCCCACTGATTTCCACATAGCTTTCAAAGTAACACATTCTTCGTGTGCACATGCACAGCATCATTGAAGTCATTAATATTGACAACATCATGAAAATGCGCTTCTCTGAAAAATTAAATCTAGCACAGATACAGTTCGAATAAAGACATCCACTGAGAAGGTAGGGTAGAGACAGGGTGCCTCACAGGAATTGGTATATGGAAATGAATAATATCATAATAAAGGTGGAAGCCAAGCTCTAAAGTCCTTATGTAAATGCCCTGAAGTCTTGGGAGCCAACATAGCCTCCTTTCCAGAATTCAGAAAGACCTGATAATATAAAACGACTTCTGTAATAGCAAGGGTTGGTGATAAATCTTTCAAATCAGGGACGACCAGTCAAAAGAGGAAGACAAAGTGATCTGGCCCCCTACAAACTTATTAATCTGTTCTGAGCAATGTGCAGACTTTTTGAGCAAGAAAGGAAATAAAGAATAATTAAACACACAGAGATTAATGGAAGACTGGGATAGAACGCAACCATGACTTTACCAAAGATGTTGTTTCAGATATTACCTAATGCCTTTCTTGAATAATGAGCTTGACTTCCTTTATCAAGAGAAAATGTTAGATCTTATCTGCATTTTGATAAAGCACGTGGTGCAGTATTATGTAGGAAACTTCCGTCAGCTGAAGAAGGTGGAGATTTGTTGAGAATTGTGTGATGATTGGCCAAGGTTTTGGAGGTGATGAGGTGGCTACAACAAATAGTGAGCTAGAGAAAGGTCATGGTTCTCAAGCTTTTGACTTTGGTTTTGATTTTCCTTGCTATTTTCACTGGTAGTTTTGGTATGAGAGTTAGATGAAACTAATGGAATTTGTTGATGATGGGGCTTCTGCTATCACAAGCAATAGCAAATAACTTTGAAGACTGGGTAACAGGAACAGAATTAAATTTTTGGGGCAGTTATAAGATAATACACATAGTTAATAAATTTTTTTGTTATATGATGTAGGTTGGAAATGATGAGAAAAAGGTTCAGGATTGTTAAATCGCATAATGACACAGAATGAGCAATGTGATGTAGCCATGGCTAAGGCAAATGCAGTTTTAGGAGATGTATAAAACAGTCTAGTAAAAATAGGGAGACAGTAGTGATATAAAAGACACTAGAGAAACCTGGTCTTGAAATCAGCGTACTGTTGTGATCACTTGTGTTTGTGGATGAAGACAGACTGAAACTGGAAAACAACAGGGAGAGCTTACTTATTGAGAGGAGGACAAAAAAATTTGGCTTGTTAAACCTAGCAGAAGCAAGCTGAGAGAGAGGATTTCATTGCTCTCTGTAAGTATATCAGGCAAGTAAATAGCAAGAGCAGCTATTGAAGCTGGAGGGTAATGCTAGTACAGGAACAAATGGAGATAAACTGGCTACAAATGAGATGAAGCTTAGAAGAAGAAGTTTAACTGTCAGAATGGAGAAATTGAGAGCAACCTGTCCAGCGTGGGACAAAATAGCTTCATTAGTTTTAAGACAACTTAATCACTTTATGAAAGAGGGTTCATGACTTAGTTGCCATTGGCAAAAGGAGACAGAACTCAGAGAGGTGGAGTTGTAGAATTTAAGTGTCTTTGTCTAGATTTTCAAACAGGAGCACCTAATGCTATAGTATTAATTCTATATTTAAGCAGATGAACAAAGTACTCTAGTTGGAAGGTGGGGGATGGGGTGGTGGTAGTTTCTCCGGGAATTACTGGCATCTGCCTGAGTTTAAGTGAGATATCTGTAGAACTTGGCCTTTCACATAGTTGCCTCAGTATTTAAACACGTTGGGGAGGTTAAAACCAAGAAGAGCTGCTGCTGCAGAGAAGTATTTAGACATAACAAATCTACAGAAGCCACCTATGACGTTTTAGAATCTGACCTTGGTGCTTTAACAATAAAAATGTTGTATCTACTGTGTTGTTTCTTTAGTTAATATTTTAAATAAGGTTATCTCTAGGACCTGTACAGAGTTACTAAAATCAATGTCAGATTCCCTGTGTTGTTCCTATCTGTATAGGAAGCTGGTATCGGACTGTAATTTCCGAGGCAGTTGTTGCAACTATACATTTGCATTTCTGAATGGCTATATTCCACCTTCTCCGTATTTTTCGTCACTCCTGGAGCCCTTCCCATAAAAAAAATACAAAACATAAACACACCTTCCCCAAAATAACCCAAACCCACAAAAAAAAAAAATCCAAAAAACCCCAAATCAACAACCAAGTCCTAGAAATAGATTTTTTCTTCCCATGGCAGAAGAAATAAAGAAGTGATCATCCAAGTAAGGTAAACTACTTTATCATTCTCTAGAGTTTAAAAATTAGCATTGTGCTTTACTGGAACAGAAACTCAATCAACTATTTAGATGGTAGAAAAACAGTGCACTGCCTTGTAGTTTATATTCCTGGGTTTATTGAGGCAAGAGCAGAAGTTTATGCAGTCTTCTGGTCACATGACCTGGTTTGATCATTGCTGAAATAAAGGACAGCATTTTTTTTTTGTCTTTCCTTTTGTTTCTACATTATTTCTTCATATGAGAAAGGAGATTTGAGTAAGTTCATTTAAATCAGACAAAGCCTGTGCTTGGACTAGAGTCCCCTGATCTTCCTTATGTGTAGATTTATTCCAGATAGTTGACATGTTTCCAGTTTAGTATCAATGGCGAGTGACACTGAAAGAGTATTTGCTACACCAGCTGCTCTCTCAGTTGCTATCATTTTCAATCATTGCAGAGGGGATGTTCAGCAAATATATTATGGCACAGCCTCAAAGCAATAGCAATTTCAAATAATCCATTAAGAAATATTAGCACGTCTTGGATGCTATCCTTCTAGGTTGTTATACACAATGTAACTTTGACAGGCATTTGACAGAAAATGCCTGCAGGTCATCTTTTGTTTTAGGCTGTAGAATATGTAGAAAAATTAAAAATGATGAAAAGGATGTATCTTATCCCACGAGGGAATATGAATGAGTCTGCCTTTTTTTCCCTGTTACAGTTTCTTCCTCTGCATGTTAAACTGTATTTATACTTTGGACTTTATTCTACAGCTGCAGCAACTGACTGCACGCATCCTGCTGTAGTGTTCCACAGAATAAAGTTCTAAATCACTTCACATTCTGTTGAGGGTGTTGTACCATTCCTATGTATCGGGTAAAAGACAGGTAGATAGTGCCATAATCCTTGGTGGTTAGCAGAGGTACAGATCAGGGGAACAACAAGTAGATTGCTCTGTAGTCTGTAACAAAATCTTTATTTAGTGATGCTATTTTTACACTTCTTATAAGTTATTCAATGTTTTCCAGTTGTCAGCAATTCCACTTAACCTGTCGGTTAACCTGTCACCTCCTTAATAAAGGTTTTTTTAGCAGAAAGCTTAATAAATGCAAACTTCCTTTCAGAAATTTCCCAAGAGAGATTACCTGTGGGTGAAAATTCAAACAATGATAAAAGAAGCTTCCAAGGACAACTTGTAAATCTCCTAAATACTATAGTAACTGTATGTGGGAATCTATAATCAACTCTTTTAGAAGAAAAATGTAGATGTACTCATTAAAACATTTCTATTATGTAGGCTAATAGCTTGGGTAGTGTTTTAGAGGGATTTTATTTGCTTATTTTGGCAGAATTGTATAATTTTAGCAGAAGACAGTATTGTAAGTGAATCATCTTGCATGATAATGCTGAAAAGGAGTTTCTTGTGAATCTGAACAGAACTGGCTCAGGTATTTAAAAAATGGCATTGAGACTTTAATAAAAAAAATGTTATTGCACAGATATGGCAAAATGTCAAAGACGTGTACACTTGAGCAGCATTAATGAGGATGAACTTTGCTTATATGCAGGATTTTTCGATAAAGTAAAAATTTGAAAAGTCATTGTATTTAAATAATATTTGTTTAAAATAATAATAATAATAAAAAAATGGCGAAGGGCTTAATTTCTTCAGTCTGGTGGTAAAATACAGTTCAGAAAGGTGAAAATACTTTTCACCTTTCAGACATACGCTTCACTGTTCCTTCATTCTTATGGTCCCATCCCAAATAAAATATTTCAATAAAATCAAGGGGAAAAAAACAACACTGAGAGAGCATTAGTTATTCCTAGAATCCTCATGTATTTTACAGTTCATTTTCTGAGTTATGTTCTATCATCCTATCCTGTTTCTCTTTCAGGGCTGGTGTCAGGAAAACAAGCAGAGACTGCCCTGGGTGTGAGAGAGTGTTAAGGTGGCTCTTTCCAGGACCTCTGCTTCTAGCTGAGGTGGCAGTGCAAGAAGTTGTATTCTTGCAAGCCCCAGGGGGTAGCAGAGTAAAATGATTAAAACAAAAATAGTTTTGATGCTGCTACTTATTTAAAGGAGGAAGGGAAAAGAGAGATATTGTGACAAGATGATGTCACATCTTATGTTACTCTTTCCTTCTGTCTTGTCTTCTCATGACTTTTTTCCAGAGTTTCTTGTAGAGGCTTTTTCTGTAGTGGCCAGAAGTCATTATCATTTGACAACTATTTGCCTCTGTGAAATTAGCTGAATAGTCCAGTGCCAGATATCCATTTCACAACACAGAAAGCGTTGTCTTCACTGTCAGTAATTAGTGTGCTTGTCTGCAGCCTTACAGGAGGTGTGAAGGATTGAATGGTCAGGGGGAATGGTCACCACTTGCGGTCTCTGTGGAGAGGCATGTTGGCAGAGCATTAAGCTCCACATCATAAAACTGGATGAATACTGTTTCCTTTCCAGGCTTTTGTCATTTATTTTAGCTATTTTAATTTTTAAAATACATAGGAAACAAAAATCTTGAGATAGCATTAATAAGTGCTATCTAGGGTCCATTTGCATCCTGAAAGCCTGTCTATAACTTTCATTGTTAGAAGGATTCTTTTTTCCCCTGCCTCTATTCTCAGCAAGTAAAATTACTTGTGCTTTTACACAAGTACAGGAGAAGACCTGTACCCATTAAGGAAGAAAGACCAAGTCTTTTAGGTCTGTGGTGGATCTTTTGAGTACTTGCTGCATTGTGAAAGCTCTCTGCTTTCATGAACCTCCAACAGAGCAAAACTAGTACTAATGATGGTAGCTTGTTGTCTAGATCTGTTGTTTAGATTTGTGCATCCTATCAATATGCAACAGCAAAATTAACATATAATATCCTAGCATGTATAATTTAGGGAGGGCTGATTTCAAGAGCTGTAGTCGGCATAGCCCATCATGTCCCATTTTATGACCTGCTTTCCTTTGCTTAAAAGTTTGCCAAGCATTCGCTGGCTACAGGTTTTTTTTTTTTCTTCCCGGATGCACAGATGGCATGTGCTTGGGACAAATCACAGCTAAGTAGAAAAAAAAATGCTGTTGTTTCAAGGATCTTCATAAGGATGTTGTGTCACACCATATGTAGCAGAATTGAGAAGATAAAAAAAAATGATGGATGCTTGTAAAAGAGAGAAAGGATCATATGGTGGCCAAGAAAGCTGCTTCGAGAACTAGTTGCCTGTCTGGGCCTGTGAATGAGTCATCCTGCATGACTTTAACAGAACTTCTTCACATGTCCAAGAAGAAATATTAATATCTGGCTTTCAACACCTAAACAGCCAGAGTCAGCATTCGCGAGAAAGCTAAGTTACCTCACACAGGATCCTTAAAAATAGCAGACGTTTCTTTAGCTTATCTTTCTTTTTGTCACCAGTTCCCTGTCTGTAAGTTGTGTTGCAGTACTGCTTGTTCACACTGCTGGTGTAAATCTATGAATATCTGTAAAGCCTGGAGAAACACCATTCTTGGATACTACGGAAAAGTTAACATTGTTTAAGCATATTTTTAACAGCATGCAGTTAGTTTCCTATGCGGTCATATAGCATACAGAGGACAATGTTGAAAGCAAGTTATCAGAGGTTTGTGTAGGTGCATTGTTGTAGGCAAGGAGTGGATTATCTTACTTTGCTGTGTAGTTTGTGCTGCCAAATCGATGTTATGGTCTTCCTGAATGACAGAACATACACAAGAACCGTGTGCCTGCATTAAAACTTCCAAGCTATCAAAATGATTTGCTACAAGAATAAGACATTCATTCACTCACCTTGGGGAGAGTCCATAGGACAAACAGAAATTTGTTAATAGTGTGGTGAAGCTTGTGCTTACACATGAGGACAATAGAAAGGCATTTGTGCATTTAATACCTATTGTCACTTTCCATTATCTGAGTTCTGTAAAGGCACCAATTATCTTTTGCCTATTCAACTACAGAAATATTTTCATGGATACTGAATGAGCATTGAATTCTACTTCCCAAGCTACAGGAAAAGGACTAATCCGATGCAAAGGGAGGTAGAATGGAGCAAGTATCATGTTTTACACACCATATTCCCCATTGCTCAAATAATTAGTTAAACAACTATACCCACCAGGTATCTACATTGAAACTTCTTGTATTCAGTTCCTAGCAACACAAGATGCGTCTGAAAGATGTGATGAATTTGCAGGGTGTGTTTTGTTCAGGAGGAGCAAGCAGATGATTCCTGAGACATGTGTGATGTATTTTAGTGCAAAATTTGAGAAATGCAATGGGGAATACAAAGTAGGATATGGGAGGACACATATCTGACCCTGTAAGCATAACACCAGCACAATCCAAAATATAAAAATAAAGGTATAATGTAGTTTTTTTAAAAAAAAAGTCACTGAAAGCTCTTTATATCCCTAGCGAGATTTATTGGCATCATGTTTGGACAGAGCCAGATCAGGAGCAACACATGGTTATATCCCTCTAAGATGCTTATATCTAATGTAGTAGAAGTGATTGATACAGAAACACTGCAGTAAGTCAGAAAGGAATGCAGGGAGGGTTTTCCTTGCTCTGTGAATGAAAGGAGTTGCTCAGTAACCACTCAGTACTGGCACTGTGTCTTACAGAGACATTTGCATCTCTAAGGGAGGAAAGCAATGATTATTTTATTAGGAAAAAAATAGTAAGAGCATCTTCTGGATAAGAGGAGATTAGAGTGCATTTTGGAATGAAAGATCAGATCTGTGTGGACACCTGGGAAATTTCAAAGGAGATATTAGCTTCCTGAGTGTGCAACCGTGTGAGGTTGAGCTATGACAGGTGCTTCCAAGGGTTTTCTTTTATTGGAAACTCTCCAAACTTTTACTGGGGAAACTATCCCTACAGGGAAATTTTCTGACAAAACTCAGATGTAGGTGCTGTCTAGCAGATACAACCTCAGGCATAAACTATGCACAGAGATTGAAACTATGGAATGAGTAGAGAAATGTGTAAAGGGGACTATAATTAAAGCATTGCTTTCCTTTCATTTTTTTGCCAATGTCTTTTATAAAGTTGTGTAACTTTCCTGCTTATTTTGGATATTCCAAATAAAATGCTTTAAAAAAAGTGCCAGTCTTAAATTGGCTTTAAGCCGTACCACCATTTCAGCTAAGTGAACCAGATGGGGAAGCCTGACACCATGTGGGTCATGAGAGGCAGAAGTGTCATGCAGCGAGCCTGGCATGTGTTTGTAAAATATCAGGGTGCCTGCATGAAACAGAGGTCTTCAGGGAACATGTTGCACATGCTGTTAGTCTAAACGTTATTTTTCTCATCTTTTTCTTGCCACTTGAGGAGCACAGTGTGGCCAAACCACTGAGCTAGGGGATATTCTGTGATTTATCTGGATTTGATTCCAGCAAGTATAACTTAGAGATGATTAAATGAAAGGAGCTTTTGGCCTGGTTCTGTTATAGTTTCACTACAGAAGTTCGAATTGAATGTAGTAAAAAGCAAGCTCTGCTTTTACCTAGGAGCTTTGTTAGGCAGAGAAAGCCATAACCTGCAGTTCAGTGTTTGTAAGAAAGGGTTTGGTAGGACCTTGGAGAGAAAAATATGTACATGGGTAGAATCCTGTCATGTTGTTTTCTGTTTGAATTCATCCAGACTAAAAAGGCTGAGACAAGCTGCTGATTGTTTTCTAGTCTGCCTTGTCAAGCCTCACTTTGCATGCATGAAATGTCTTTCTGGTTCAAGTTTTTAGGATTTGCAAGCCTTGCTTGCTTTCCCAGATTTGCTAAAAACAACTGTTCTTTCCTAATTTTATCAGTATTAGCACGAATTTACATTTTGCTGCTTTGATTCAAATATTATCTTGTGAAGCTGTAAGAATTAATGTAATAAAGTATGTTTTCTTCTTTACTTAGAGGGCATTTTTAGTTTTATTAGAAAAGATGTTTGTGCTAATTGCCTGTCAAACCCTTATATTTCATTTTCAGTTCTTCCGATAACCTAAAAATGATGTGTTTCCTCTCTAGGGCAAGCAGTAGTGTTATTGAAACCAATGCTTAATTTAAACTAAAAAAGTGGAACTGTAAAATGATAAATATTGCTTTGCATAGAGTACATACAGCATAAAGTGTGGACTCTGCTCACGTATTTGTTTTAGTGCCAAGAATGGTGATGGACAATATCCAGAGAATATTATTAGGTGCCTGTGTATATTGGAAACCTGTGGTGGAACTTGCCAATACCTATTGTCCTCTTTGCACCATTGTAAACATCTCTCCTGCTAAAACTGTCATTTATGGTGGTAAAACAGATAGGGATGTGGGCTTTAACCATGCAGATATTCCCTGCAATGTGACATTAAGTTGTAGGAGAAGACAGTAGCACTATTATTTCAGTACAGCAATACGAATGCTTGCCAAAATCACCTATGTACAGTAGTACATGCATGGCTATGAATCTTAAGCATTTAGACCAAATTAGTGGTATTTTGATCAACTCCTATTGTTCTTTTTATAATATTAGTGTTTTAGCAACCTGTGTAGCAAACATTTTTTTGAGTCTTGTTGCTTTTCTCCATGTATCCTTTTTTTTAAAAGGACAGTCAGCATTAGTTATGACAAAGATTATTACATAGATCCTCACTACTAAGTTTATTATTGTTATTATTAGTGGAGGATATGGGGGAAGTTTGGAAAAATATAAAAGCTTGTTTTTTCCCAAAGAATGTGATGTGGTCTGGCAAATTTGCACCTGCACTGTTGCAATGTTACCTTAGAGGCAAGTTTATTGGAACAAAAAACCACATGTACATTTTTAAGGCGTATTTTATTCGTACAGAGGACCTTGAAATGGTCATCCATAAGAAGCCGATGGGTAATCGCACTTGTGCTAAGACTCCTTAGTTAAGCTGCTTGGAACTCAGCTGCCTCAGGCACAACTTACTCGTCTTATTAAGGGAAGAGGGGGAAAGTCAGTGTACATTTTCATAACTCTGAAAAGAGTCAGAAATTTTTAGGTGTTTCATCAGACCTTAGGGCTAATGCTACTTATTTTGCACTACGTAATCACAGTTACAGTTCCCCAAGGCAGCAAAGGCAAATAGTGCAGAAAGCCTGTGAAGTACTAAAGGCTGAAGTAATGAAAGACCCTGATTTTCCTACTACTTTACGGAAATATAAGAAATTCATTTTTAAGTCTGTTTTCTTTTATAAAGAGTTATATAGAGAGAGCTTATTTTTAAAATTTAAAATAATTTTAAAATTATTGTCTATTTTTTGAAGATTCCTTTCCCTAACCACTGGCAGGTTTTGGGTGTAGAGTACAGATATTTAAGTGGTTTTCACAGGAACGTGTCAATGTATGTCTCAAGTTGTGGAAGGAGTGAAAAACATGATTTTATAAACATGATCCTAAAAATCTACGGGAGACAGGCGTTGTGAAATACCTGAAGTCTACATTTTTTTCCCTTCTGCATTTTGCCTAATATTGTATACGTGATGCAGTTAGTAGAATTTAACTTCTTGTGAGGAATAGACCAAGCTCTCCAGGATATCAGGCTTAAAATCTGGAATCAGATTATTTTTATTGCTGGCAAATGCAGCTACGTGGCATGGAAGAATTTAGTTGTTCATGATACAACTTTTAGCCAAACTTCCAGATTTCCATCTCCTCGTTGAACCAGGCTTGTTTTCTTCATTGAGTTCTTATAGTATCTTATTTTATACTTTCTTCAGCTTAGCATGTAATTAAACTCCATGCTTGCAAAATGAAATGATATTTGAATCAGGTTTTGTGGTGGCTGGCTTTGTTTGTCTTTTTTCTTTCAACCTACCAGTAAATATTTTGCTGATCTTAAATGAAGGTAGAATTTCCTGTTGATTTTCTGGACTATGAAATGTCTCTTGAATCATCACAATTCAGAATTTTTTATGTGTCCCTTCAGTATTTGCAAGAGTATAATTATCTTTTCTGAGGAAGTACCTGGTGAAATAATTGCATTGTAATTTAGAAGTTGATTCCTCTTCCGTGTAGTCTGCTAATCCAGCTGAGAGGCAACTCAAATTGCACTGAAGGATTTACTTTGTATTTCTTTCCAGCTTTTTTTTACTGTTACTGTTTAACGTTGATTGCTTTACATGTTGCTTCTCTTTCTTCGTTAAGATTACAGTCTGTTTTCCACGTGGTCTTTTACAGCTTTCTAGTATACTTTCTCATAGTCCGAATTTTGAGAACTCTTGCATAGCACGTTGCTGTCTATGTGGATGCAACATGCAGGTAGAGGACTTGCCATTAGATGCATCACATTTCCATCATGTTCCATCAGAAAGTCTGATGTAAATGCTGGGGGCCGCCTTTGACCCCAAACTTTAGTCAGCACTGGCTCATCCAAATTGAAGGATGACTGGCTCTGTTTCAGAAGGATGATTGAGAGACTTGCCAGGTTTTTTTCTGGACTCAACGGAGCAAACGCTAACTGTATAGAGAGTGCATCAGTGGAGTTATTCTGCTTTTACTCCTGTGACTGAAATCAGAATCTAATCTCGATTTCTACTCTACTATCTTCACCAGTGTAGAGAAATGTTATGTTTGATAGTCATAGGTCAGAGCTCATCTGTCTATATTGGAAAGACATTTTTCACTCCGTCAAAAATTTTGCTGGTTTGCAAGCAGGAATAACCTTTTTTTGCTGAACTTTCCCGTACTAACCTAGGGCTAAGTGTCTGTTCCTCATATCTGCTCAGGGTGCACCAAATACTGGGAACATGGTAGCAACTGAAATTAGAAACAACCGTTGTCAGGAAATTTTTCTTCTGTGAGAAGGAGAATTGTTGGAGATGCTTCCTTTCCCACATCTATGTTCCCTACAAATTTTAGACTTAATACTGTCCTGAGTTTTCATTTCTTTGTGTTATATTATTAGTAAATGTCTATTCACAGTCATGAGATGATTTTCCTTTGTGAGTTCATCAACTTGTATTGTTGCATTGCTGTTTGATGACTTTTAGAGCTAATGTTTCAGGCCCAGGAGGATGTGCACCAGTGAGTAATCCCAGCTCACTATCTGAATTATGTATAAAGCTATTGGCTGCCATCTCCCATTTAACAGCAAACTTCCGGATAATGATTCTTCTGATTATAGACTTTTTTGATATATAAAAATGTACTTCTCTGACTAGATAGTAATTAAGTGAGGAAGCAAGTGTATTTAGTTACTTATGCTGCTCAGATATGTAGTGATTTACTATTTGCTCTTGTAAGCTTCTCTAAAGCCTTCTAATTGAAAGCTGTTCAAGGACGGTAAGTTTATGACAATCTGTTAATCTCTTGGCATTCTCTGCACTTCTCAGTAGTGTCATTAACACCTTCCATTATATTTTTACCATGTGGTTGCATGTATCTGTTCTGTCTTCTCCTGGAGTTCACTTTATGGAGCATGGGTGAGCTAAGTGACTACCTATTACTCGTTAACCCTCCATGGTTGAGCACTAGCTTTACTGAAAGTTCAGAGCTTAATTAATTAGACAGGGAACTTAAGATCTGGAATATGTAAGAGACAACCAGCTCTGCATCAGCAACAGATTCTTATTTTCATTCTATGTTACCAAAGAGTACTTAATGTTGAGACTGTTTCTTGGATATTAAAATTGTCTGTTTGATGAAAGTTACAGTGCGTTCTTGAATTCTACTTATTAGTAGAAATGTCCTAAGACAACAAGGTGAGTCCTGAATGCAGACAGGAGTGGCTGATGTTGGAGCAGCTCTGGTTTTAGACTCTTCATGTTCACACACGCATGGATGTAGAGCTGTCTATGTTAATGCTGTGTAGTGACCAATTAGGTTGATTTTTGTAGCAGTGACAATACAGAGTTATGATATAGAAGTACTCTCAGGACCCCTCACTATCCAGTTCTATAACTGGCATCTTCAATTCATTGCTTCTGCTGCCTCTGCACCCTGTAGCCTCTGTAAACAAGGGTCAGGGTCACATTTCTGTCCTGCCAGACCATCGGGGGTGCACATTGCTTGACTGCCTGAGCCTTCTTCATGTAGCAGTGACTGAATACCTGTGCATCAGTAAAAGTCTGAAGTGCAGCTGAATTTTTGATCCAATGACAAATGTCTCAACCTTGATTTGCAACACTCGGGCTACTTTCCATCTTTTTGCCTGCAGTGTGCTGTCTCCCATCCTGCCTATAAAAATGGAAGTGCGTTTCTGCTATTCTTCAGCTAAACTTATTTTACCTTTGATCATCATGCAAATTTCTGGCCAATTCAGGCAGAGCTTTTCAAGCCACAATCCACTGAGCAGGGGTTTTCAGTTGCTCTTCATCACAAAGACTCGCAATCTAGCTCTTTGTTACTGGTGTTCAACTTGCAGGCCACGCTCCCTGTAATAGTTACTTGTTCCCTTAGAATTATTCACAGCCCTATTTTGGCTCTTTGTGAGGGAATTTGTCCGAGTATACAGTATACTGCATCTGTTTCAGATGATACTGCAGTTGCTGTCTGCTGCCTTGATGGTTTAAGATCAGTGAGGAGCTATATGAGCACATTGAAGCACTTTATTTTTGACCTTGGAAGGTCATAAGCAACAGCGTGAATATTGCTGCCCTAACTTGCAAGGTCATTTGGCCATATCCAAGGTTGCTCTTGTTGTGTTATTGTCTTCATGATTTATGTGGATTAGATCTAGTAAATATAAGAGGATTGGGGATTATTTTGCAAGTATCTTAAGCTGTATATCAAGGTATACTTTTTTTTTTTTGTTAACACTTTCTTGTTTCTCATTTCTGAGTGTACTTAATGGAGCAGCTGTCCAGAACAGAGTCAGATTCTCTGTCTTCTAGTCAAATGCTCAAACATTAATCTCTGGTGTCATCCTCTGTTGCTCCTTGTAGACTCCTATTTGTTACCTTATAGCCTGTTTCCACCAGAGGAAAGAGGAGCATGGTCAAGGTAGACTGTTCTCTATGGCTGTTTAGGTTATTGCAGAGGTATAACACCTGGCCTCACTGTAGTGAGCAGCTACCAGTGCAGGAATGTGCTGGTACCCCATGTGGGATAGAGCTAAGACTACTTCTGCCAGAGGGCAAGTGCTTCAGACTGGGTTAGGACTTGTGAGCTGCAATGTGTATCCAATTGCTTTTCATAACTGCAAAACATTCTGTCAGATTTTTTTGGTTGGTTGGTTGGTTTGTTTTTTTAATCAAATTTATGTATATCAGATGGGCTGATACATTTTGGGTTTGTTTTGTGTTGCAAGTAATAGGATGTGTATTTTGAGCTGTTTTTAAAAGCCAGGCACTACAGTGATTGCAGTAACAAACTGACTGGACTAGGACTCAACAGTTACCTGATAATATGTCAGATTTACAAGAATAAAATTACAGGGTGTTCCCACTTTCACAGTATGTGTCTGAATAGGTGTTGACTGTTGAGTTGCAGATCTTGTTATAATATATAGACTTGTATGTAGATCTCTGAAGATCTTGTTTTATTATTACTTTATTAGGCTCTAGCATTGCTAATAGGCTTAGCCATCTTTTGGCCTTGTTAGCACCATTATCTCAAACCCCTTTTCTCTCTATGCTCCTTTATTAGTTGTTCCTATAGGGGAAGTCTTTTAATTTAGCTTTGCAAGTTAAAATATTTCCGTGTGACAAGTTGTTTGAAAACTCTTCAGGCTCATTTCGTTAACACGTACAGCCCACCTAATGGTGTCTTCTCTATATAAAGTCTTGTGATGATGCTTATGATGTATCCTCATCTCACATTGGAGAACTTGCTACACTGTTGTTTTTCAACATGAAGTGTGTCTTTTGCTACTGTTTATTTTAAAATGTGTAGTTCAGGGCGATTAAGCTGAAGGTCCCTGCTTTTCTCAGTTCACTATAGAATAAAGTTGGTTTGCATCTAAGATCTGGACTTTCACAAGTCTTGCCTCTCATTTCAGTGGTTGTTTTTTCAGCCTCTTAAAGCTCCTTCTTCCCTGAAATACATCAAAGATTGACTTACAGGAGTTTTCAATTCTCTCTGTATAATCTTGTTGATAATCACTATTGCAGAAGTGCTGTTACTATAGATGAGTATTTTTACTAATGCTGAGATAAGTATTGCAATCTCTTTCAACTATAAGTTATAGATCTAATGTTTTTCTCTCTACTTCATTGATATCTATGATTGGTTTGACTTTGTATAATTATATACACAAATCCTGGTAAGTGAGACTGGGAGTACTGGATTCCTGACAAATATTTGTGAAAGAAACTGTTAGATTAGATTGTTGTTTTTAAAGTAACTTGAGCTCTGAATCATCTTGTTTCTCATCAGGTTTTGTCTGAGTTGGTTTACCTTTCAAACTATTTTTACATCTTTGCTTTCTCAGTGGTTCAGTAAAGTAATTTGTCCATTTCTGTAGTGAGAGAAACAGCTGCTTATTACTTTCCAAAACAGAGGTAATCCAAACAATTGTCAGATAGTTTGAAAGAATTGGAATTGCTTTTGTGTTCTTAGAAAACAGAATGTACAGTACATGGGTTTAGCATCTCACATTTTCATTCTCTGTGTTAGGCCCTTTAAAATCTCCCAAAGTAACTTCTAAGGTTGCGTGCAAGCTTTTTGGAATTTGAGCTTTGAATTGCTTGGCCCAACATCACTGGACTTCTATTCTCAAGTGCAGGGAGTGTTGTTTCTCTTAGTTTGCAAATCAATGTAGAAAACTTATCTTTTTGATTTAGACTTTACTAGATGTTGAATTTTATATCAGTGTTAGAAGCTCCAGTGGTGTTTTATCTGCTGATTAGTCTTAAAATGTAAAGTGCCTGGTGATGCATTGCATAGAAGATGCTATAAAAATAGTTTATGGTGTGATAGAAAGGTGAAATGTGGGGAGCACAGATTTGCTTTATTAGATGTGCAGGAGTCCCCAAGCAAACATTTGTCAACAGTAGTTAAAGATTAGTTTATCTCCGATCATTGAACCTTTAATAAACATGGTTTTTAGCTGAGGTAAAATGGTTATATTGAAAATAAAGTAAAGGGAATTTGTATGTTTGTGTCAGTTTTATCTGTTGAGAGAAAAAATTGAATGTGTATCTAATTTTCACACTAAATATCTTTTCCAATAATGATGTTGAAAATAAAAAAATAGTCTTTCTCAGTGGCAAAAGCAATGTAAGTTAGATGTGTTTGTTTAATTCTTCCTCTATATTTGTATTATATTTAACAGTATTCATATTTATATTATTATAAATAATTACATTTGTATTAATATTATTATGAGCAAATATATTTATATTAATTTATATTAAAATTTATATTAAGGGCAGTCATTCTATATAGAGAAATCCTGTTAACTGCTAATGTAATTGTTTCTGAAAGACATTTTTCAAGTGCAGTCTGTCATATGGTAGCTTATCTGGCAGTGGTCAGCTTATTTTCAAGACTTATTTGACTATGGCCTTAGACAGTAAGAATTTCAACAAAGTCAGCATCAAAGAGCAGATTTGGAACTTGGCTTTTCCACAATGAAGTTCTTCACAAATACTAGCCAACAAGCTTCAGGCAGCCCTGGTATATATATTATATTGATATTATCGTTTAGTTTACAAATGGGGAACATCATAAGGCTCAGACAGCTTTAACCAGCTTTTTTTATTTTGGGGTTGGGAGTGGTTTTTGATTAACTTCAAAAGTATTACCATAACTCAACTCCTGAATCTTGTAATAAAGCTTGTTCTAAAAGCTTTTAAATATTAGCAGTAATTTTAGAAATGGCTATCTGTGTGACCACACTGCCACAGCTTCAGTTGAGGCTAGAGCTATGTGCAGGTGAGATGCATTTCTCATATGTGGGTTAGCTTCTGCTGAACGTAATTGGTGTCTTAAGTTAGCATCAGTGTGGGTTTTGTGTGATTTTTTTTTTTTTCAGAGAATGTTAATGGCACATAATTGTTAGCTACAGATAAAAGGATTGTCTTGGGATGGTTTCGTCTGCTTGTGTTTTAGGGGTAGTTTTGCTCACGCCCTATTTCTGTAGTCAATGAAACTCCGGGAATTTGGCTTTCAGCAAGAGAAACGTGCGCATTAACTGTAGAGGGATGTGTTTTGTTTGTGTGTAATTAGATAACCAGCACTTATGGCTGTGACATCTGATCTTTATATCAAAGTTCTAATAGGAGACTGCAAAATAATTAGCATTTTAGAAGTAAAGATTAATGTGGAGAACAGAAACCTCCTGTCTTTTCTCATGAACGTATTGAACTCTGAATATAAGCGTGGAAATGTAATTGCAACAAGCTATTGAGTATTCTGGTATTACAAACTACCCTCAAAATTAATCTGTGAATCATATCTTAGTATTGATTTTAGTACAATAGTTCTCAAGGCTGAAATTTTTCAAGTGACACACATACCAAGTTTCCATTGTTTGAACAGTGAAATGCAAAGTGGTGCCCAGACTGTCATGTCTTCTGCAGAGACAGGAGAGTCTCACTGGTGCTTAAAGTGAGATGTTAAGGGCAGCTCCATCTCCTCCTTCACCAGGAATAAAGTGCCAAACAGTTGCTGATTCCAGTGAATGTTAGGCACATACATCCTTTGAAAAGCTCTTACTGGTGTTCACTTACATTCTTTCAGAAATAAATGTGTAAATTTTTTCCCACTCAGTTGCCATGCTTCCCACTGACTAGCAGTTTTCCAGCAGCTGAGACGTAGGATTTCTTTCCTTGGGTCTATTGTTGTAGCTGTTATTATTTATTTACCTTCAGAAGCAGTTTTGCTTCTAATTAGCTTAATGGAAAGGCATTTAAACAACATTTTTTCCTTTGCAGTTCTAGATGGTTAAGGAGGGTGGGGAGCAGAGCAGGGGAAACAATGCTACATCGCTTTCATACAAGAGCTGTTTAAAGATAACTGCTGCTGAGGGCTTTTATTGATATGGCAAGTATTTCATAGGACCCATTTATGTTGTAGGTGTTCAGTTAATGAAAAAAGAAAATGTGCCTGTTAATTATTAATAAGAAGAGACTTGCTGCAGGCTGCCAAAATCTGCAGGAGAATAGTTGAGAAAAGTTGGAAATTTTGAGAAGAAATATAAAACTGTGAAATAGAGGAACAATTTGAAAAAGAAGGCCATTGTATAAGTAGGTTCTGGTGAGGTTAAAGAAAAAAAATCCTCCTTTTGCTGTATATGTTGTTATGTAAAATACAAAAATTGTTTATGCATCTGTCACTATTCATGTAAAAATATGAAAGTTTCAATTTTTGTTTTTAAGTGACTTTGCTTCAGATTCTCAGAATGGGCAATATAAATAGATTTTTTCCTGTTTCTGAAGGGAAGATGAGGAATATATGTTCTTAATGAAACTGAAAAACAATTTTGTGGGTGTTCAAATTGACCAGTTATCATTTTCTTAAAATAACAATCTCCTACAGAAATTCAGTGCAAGGCCTCCTGAGTGGCATTGTTACAATAATTGAATATGAGAATTAATGAAATATTCACAAGGTCCCCTTCCTCGTTTTCTGTCTTGCCTGTCTGTTAGTGAGATCAGCAGTTAATGAATCTTGAGGAAGCACAATTGTTCTGTTACCCTGTCAATATATATGGATTTCCAGCAGAAAGGAAATTTTTAAACCTACAATTTAATATCTTTTCATTGTCTAAGAGCTGTCTCTTGCTAAAAAATATTATTTCTATGTATTAAAAGGCTTAGAAATGAAATATGCTAATAAAAAGTATCTGATTCGCTATCCAGAGAATAATTTAATGTGGGGAGGATTAGAAAATGTCTGATTCATATTAAAACATAGTTCTCAGTTGAATCAGTGACTAATTTTTCTGTTCTATTTTTGCAGTAAAAAATAGATTTTGACTGTTAAATGAGTGCTTGCAAGGCAAAAGAGGAGAAAGTTTTTTAACAGGCTCGGATCCTCAGGGCCAAATCAGCAAGCAGTGGTATGGGATTTCTGAGGGTACATTTATGCAGTTGCTTATTATTCAATTTACAATAGTACTTGCACTCCCTACCAAAAGTGTCACACACTGCATAGACACCCCTTATTGCATAAATCCTGTCCTGGAGGTGTCAAGCTTAAGAAAGTTAAAAGTTAGTGTGAGAAAAGAATACTACTTCTTTATATCCCACTACAGTTGTGACAGTTTAGCAGCTCTGCTGATCGCAGGGAGGGATTTGGGAGCTGCAATGGTGTCTCCTGTGTCTCACTGCCAGGACGTGCAGGTCCATCTATCTTTCCTGAAGGGCAATGCCAAGTAACTTGAGTTCCTCATGGGATTAGTCCAGTGTTCCTCATCACCCTGTCAATGAGACAAGGGGAAGCAATTGATCTTTTCTGCTCCCTCTGCCCTTTTTTTTTTTTTTCTTCAGTATTGATGTCCAGGCTGTCATTGCATGTTATCATCATCTCATGCAGTAAGACTTGTCCACCTAATTCTCTCACATTGGATCTCTCCAAGCCGATTGATAACATAGGCTTGTTGTAATCTTCACTGTGTTAGAAAGAGAATCTCTAATGTTTACAGCTGTTGTTAAATACCTGTCCTGATGAGACCTTTGTCTTGTCATTCCCAAGATTGATCTGTGCCCTGATTTCTGTGGCAGCAAGACTAGTGAAGCTACTCTGGCTAGAGAAGCCACCAAGCTAAGTTGCACCGGTTGTGTCATCATCTCCATTACTGAGAAGAAAAGTGTTTTTCTTCAGGAAGTGTTTGCTGTTTCTCCTTTATTGATAGAAAGTACTTCTCACATGCTGTTCTTCTCATAACACATTCTCTATCATATCAAGAGTCAAACAGAGGAATAAAAGTGCAAGTTGCTGCCATTGAAGCAGAGAAGAAAACTGCCTTTCCTCCAGTCAGGTTTATTGAAATAGTTACGCCTCTTCAGCTGTTTATTTTTGCCTTCCTGCAAGCAGCAGCACAGTTATCTCTATGCTGTTAAGGACTGTGAGCATACAGTGAGCAATGTCCACTGCTACCAGCCCTGGAAGGCAGCAGGGAACCTATCCTTAGTCTTTGCTGAAGGCCAAGAAATCTGAGTACAAAGGGGAGCAGTGGGGCAGGCTGACCCTCAGGTGCACTGACGCCTTGTTGCTCCTACCAGGCTTCCCTAAATCATCTGCATGACTGTAACTCTCTGGAAGATCGAGTGACTGAAAGCCGCACTTGGGCAACAGATGTAGCATAGAAATATGTGCATCTCTTTATGATCACAAAGCTAATGCAGTGCTGTGAGAATTTTAGGTGCAGCAGTGAAAGTTTTACTTTAAAATATCCTTGTGATCTTCATGTTCTTTGCAATGAAAGCTTGTATGAAGCTACTAATCTTCTTCAACAGAGATATGACAAAACTTAAAGTATCTCCGAGTGTTTGTGCAAATCTAAAATAGTTCAAATTTTAGAGAACATATAGCATGTTAGTAAAAGATTTATGAAAAACAGTTTGCATCTCTTTTCTCTCTGGGAGAGATTATAGACCTTTTTTTTGACTTGGCTCTCTGAAGCTGGACAGCTTTAGTTTTTAGAGTAGCTAAGCACCTACATTTCACACTGAATATTAAAGGGTTATTGGAAGTCCTAGTGAGAGGCACTAAGATTTTTTAAGAAGCTCTTACTCAAGTGTGCCTGGTAAATTGGTTGTAAGACAGCTAGTACAGTACTTGTGTTATGAATGCCTCAGTCTCTAGGGTGAGCAGCTGGACTCATCTGCCTGTATTCAGTCACTATGTAAGCATCTAGCAGTGGGGCATATGCAGATCTCAGACCTGTGTAAATCCCAGCAGTCTTTAAGCACTGCACATACAAGATGGTTCTTAGGTAATTCTTCCCTTGTAGACCCCAAACCAATGAAATGGTGAATGCCTCTCATTATCTCCAAGCTTGTTTTGAATGATTCTGATTTATTTAACTATTTTCAGTACGTCTGTATGTTTACAGTAACAGGATCTGAATTTCCAGCAAGCAACAAAAACCCTGAAATAGTCATGACACGCAACTTAGTGTTAATCAACAACTACTTGGCATAAGCCAATTTCTTAAGGTACAGTAGAAGAATGTGGATAAGAAACCCCATGGAAAGTAAGTGTTTTGATTTAGCTCTCTAATCCAGCTGTGAGAACAAATAATATATCTTCCACTTGGCAAAGCTGGCAATTGAAAAACATACTTGAGAATGGGGATTTATAACAAGATGACAATTTAATGGCTTTTTATGGTTTCAGGAGGTTTTCCCCTATTCCTGATTATTATCAAAAGTAGTATAGTAAACAGAAATTGTTGGTCTTATAATTGCTAGTGCATATTTTATAGACTTCTTCGATAACTTTCTCACTTTCTAAACCCAGAGTCATTTAACACCAAATTCCTAAATCTTAAAATAAGCTATCAAGACTGATTGTTTCTCACAGCTAGTACAAAAAATGAACAATATAAGTAGGAAGACATTCTTCAAGTAACATGTTCAGTTGGACAACTGAAGTGTGTTGAACTGCTTGCCTATTGCAGAATATTTTAAACATTGGTTTTAAATGAGTTCAACTAATGGATAAAAGATAAGAAATGTTGAGAAAGGCTCTAAATAATAGGAATTAATAGAGGCAGGCTTTTAATGCAGTTGTAGTTTCAAGGTCTCTTGTATGTTTGATATGTTTTTTGAGAAAGAGGGGATCAGGCAAAAATACTAGTTATATTCTTTGCAAGACTGTTGCCATTCTGTCATAATCCATTTCTTCAGATTTTTTTTTGCGTGTAGATGTCACCTATGGATGAGGGCCCTAATCGTCAATGACAGTCAATAACACTTAGTCCAGCATTTGCCAAATGCCAGTGTCCTCATCATCCAAATGTAATAAATTTTCTCTTAGTTTGTGTGGATTGTGGTAACATAATCCAGGCTGGACCCAGATGTTATGGGATCCATGGTAGGGGTGCTCAGGTAAAGGCCTGGACAGATCATAGATTTATAGAATGGTTTGGGTTGGAAGGGACCTTAAAGATCATCTAGATCCAACTCCCCTGCCATGGGCAGGGACACCTCTCACCAGACCAGGCTGCCCAAGGCCCCATCCAGCCTGGCCATGATCACCTCCAGGGATGGGGCAGCCACAACTTCCCTGGGCAACCTGTGCTAGTGCTTCACTGTGAAGAATTTCTTCCTGTCTAATCTAAATCTTCCCCCTTCCAAATTAAAGCAATTCCCCCTTGTCCCTATCACTACATGCTCTTACAAAAAGTCCCTCCCCAGCAAGTACTGGAAGGCTGCTATAAGATTTCCCCAGAGCCTTCTCTCCTCCAGGCTGAACAAGCCCAACTCTCTCAGCCTGTCCTCATAGCAGAGATGCTTCAGCCCTCTGATCATCTTTGTAGCCCTCCTCTGGTCCCATTCCAACAGCTCCATATCCTTCTTGTGTTAAGGATTCCAGAACCAGACACAATACTCCAGATGAGGTCTCACAAGAGAGGAATAGAGGGGCAGAATCACCTCCCTTGACCTGCTTGCCACGCTTCTTTTGATGCAGCCCAGGATACAGTTGGCCTTCTGGGCTGTGGCGTGACCACATTGCCAGCTCACATCAAGCTTCTTGTCAATCAACACCCCCAAGTCCTTCTCTGTAGGGCTGCTCTGAATCACATTGTCCCCCATCCTGTATAGAAACCGCAGATTTGCACTGACCCATTTCTCCAGCTTGTCCAGGTCTGGATGACATCCCATCCTTCCATTGTGGCAACTGCACCACTCAGCTTGGTGTTATCTGCAAACTTGCTGAGGTTGCACTCAATCTCACTCTCTATGTTATTGATGAAGATATTAAACAGCACTAGTCCCAGTACGGACCCCTGAGGGACACCACTTAGCATGGATCTCCATCTGGACATCGAGCCATTGGCCACTACTCTCTGAATGCGACCATCCAACCAATTCCTTATCCACTAAACAGTCTACACATCAAATCCATATCTCTCCAACTTAGAGAGAAGGGATTTGTGGGGGACCATGTCAAAGGCCTTACAGAAGTCCAGATAGATCACATCCATTGCTTTTCCCATGTCCACTGCTGTGGTCACCCCATCACAGAAAGCCACTAAGTTGGTCATACAGGACTTGCCCCTGGTAAAGTCGTGCTGGCTGCCACTAATCACCTCCCTGTCGTCCATGTGCTTTAGCAGAGCTTCTAGGAGGATCTGTTCCGTGATCTTCCCAGGCACAGAGGAGAGGCTGACAGGTAGGTAGTTCTCAGTGTCATCTTTTCTACTCTTTTTAAAAGAGGTGCACAGTGTTACCCTTCTTTCCAGTCACCAGGGACTTCCCCTGCTGTCCATGACTTTTCAAATATTATGGAGAGTGGCTTATCAACCACATCAGCCAATTCCCTCAGGACTCTGGGGTAATCCTCATCAGGTCCCATAGATTTATTTATTTTCAGACTCCTCAGGTGGTCATGAACCTGATCCTCCTCTGTTGTGGGAGTGGCTGTATCCCTCTGGTCTCCCATCTTGTTGTCCATTGACCTAGGAGGGGTGAGGAGAGCAGTTGTCAGTGAAGACTGAGACAAAAAAGTTGTTGAGTACCTCAGCTGTGTCCTCGTCCCATATCTCATATGGAACTAAATGTTAGGCTAGTTTGTATATTGTGTCTCCATAACCTGGTATAAACTTCATCTACTGCGGGGCTTGGAAGGGTTTAGTAAGTGCTTCGTTAACAGAGAGAAATTAAATTCTCTGATCCCTTAAGGAGTCTTGAGGAAGGAGTTAGACAGTCCTTCAGATGGATCTGTAGGTCTCAGACAGGATAAGAGTCCAGCAGCTGTTGTGTCAGTCTGGTCTCTGGCCCTGATTTAGGGACCACCAAGCTAGTATTGCTCTCTTTCACCTCTGATGTTTGACTCTTAGATGTCCAGCTGCCCTCAGCCCTATTCTCTTTGAGGCAAAATAAATTTGACTGAAATAAATTTACAAGAACACACTAGTAAAAAATTTTGATGCATTAACAGTCCCACAGAAGGCATTAAGCCATATTAGGCATTATCTGTGCTTTCACCTTCACTCCTAATAATTTAAGCTATCACAAACTCCATATCACATGCTTCAGATAATTTGACAGATAATTTGATGATAAGTCTACATCATATCAGATAAAATCTGTACCTACTTGATGCAGTAATGCATAGATCTAGTATTTACAAGTGTACAATTGTGGTTTAAATTTCTAGTTCCAGCTGTTATTTACCCAGCCCGTAATTTCTCTCATCTTTTCCTTATTTCTTCAGAGGCATATTGATAATTTCCATCCACATCGGCAGTAATGATTCTCAACTCCATCAGATGCTTATTTAATGCAAGTGTCCATATAGAAAGTCTCAGAAGGACTCAGTTCCAGATAGTCCTTCAGTATGGAGAGACATACAATTCCTATTCTAAACTCTCAGGCTGCGGGTCAGTGAACTAAATGCACATAAGTATGTGGAAGCAATGGGTATTAATCACAGAATCACAGAATAACCAGGTTGGAAGAGACCCACCGGATCATCAAGTCCAACCGTTCCTATCAAACACTAAACCATATCCCTCAGCACCTCATCCACCCGTGCCTTAAACACCTCCAGGGAAGGTGACTCAACCACCTCCCTGGGCAGCTTGTTCCAGTGCCCAATGACCCTTTCTGTAAAGAATTTTTTCCTAACGTCTAGCCTAAACCTCCCCTGGCGGAGCTTGAGGCCATTCCCTCTTGTCCTGTCCCCTGTCACTTGGAAGAAGAGGCCAGCACCCTCCTCTCTACAACCTCCTTTCAGGTAGTTGTAGAGAGCAATGAGGTCACCCCTCAGCCTCCTCTTCTCAAGACTAAACAACCCCAGCTCTCTTAGCCGCTCCTCATAAGGCCTGTTCTCCAGCCCCTTCACCAGCTTTGTTGCTCTTCTCTGGACTCGTTCCAGAGCCTCAACATCCTTCTTGTGGTGAGGGGCCCAGAACTGAACACAGGATTCGAGGAGTGGTCTCACCAGTGCTGAGTACAGAGGGAGGATAACCTCCCTGGACCTGCTGGTCATGCCATTTCTGATACAAGCCAAGATGCCATTGGCCTTCTTGGCCACCTGGGCACACTGCTGGCTCATATTCAGTCGGCTGTCAACCAACACCCCCAGGTCCCTCTCCTCCAGGCAGCTTTCTAGACAGACTTCTCTTAGTCTGTAAAACTGACACACAGCATGCCTTTCAAAGGCTAAAAATACTGTGTCCCCCATGGAGGGGAATTTCTAGAGCATAAGCAATAACTTCTGCTACTAAATAAAGCCTCTAGTTTATGAAGTTTTTGTTATACCTTTCAAAATGTAATTTTTCTATGGGTGTACTGCTTCAGTAGTTACGTATTGTTGTGGTTTCTTCTATTTAGCTGAAAGCAGTATGGGCCTCTTCTCTGCCAGTATTAAAGGCTCCACAGTAATTGCTGTAGCTTTCTAGGATAAACATGAGGATTGTCCTAAATTTTCCTAGTTTCTTACTTGCGTTCGTTTTTAAATTTGGCTTTTGATCAGAACATCACTAACTACACTTTCCACTATTGCTGGAAACTTTTAAAATAACTGTATTTTCTTTTATTTTTATTCTAATTTTCACTATGAATTTAAATTTTGTGATTATGAGACTTAAAAAGAAGTAGTCCCTATCCTGAACTGTCAGGCCGAGATGAACAATCCAATCCAGATTTTCCCATTTGAACATCAATGTTTGGTCACTAGCAGAAGTGTTTTAAGTGTTTTTTCATGTTTCTGACAAGTGAGCAAAGAAGTTCTTCAAAAGCTAGGGAAATCTACTTAGTATACTATGAAAGTGAATATGCTAAACGTAAACTACTGGAAATCAGAAGGAAGAACCAAGAGAAAAGACTAGGTACATAAAAATATCTAAAGTTGCAAGAAGGGACTGGTGGTGCCTGATGAGAGTGTAAGGTAGGTTTTGCAAGCTAATGTGAGTAGTCTGCATATTTGAAAGCACTATGTTGATGTCGACAGCTTAGAGTAATCTTTATAACTTCTGAAATACAGAATTGGCTGCTAGGTTGCAGAAAATGGAAATAAAATGTGTTGCCCTTGTTAATGTTGTTATTAAATACCCTTAGCTTTTTGTGTATCTCTTCTTAAACCATGTTAAAAGATGCTTAGAGTTATATAGTCATAGTTGACTACCCTTTTTCTAATACATACATTTAATGCTTAGATTTTGCGTCTTGGTGAGCTGTATGTTCATTTGTCTCTTTGTGGCAGTGTTAAAGTAACATGAATATTTATCAGCTTTATGAAAAGTATATTGGAAATCAGCATTGTTATATTAATTAACTTTAAAAATTAATCAGTACTTAATCTCATGGTAATTTCCTGTAAAGCCAAATTACTGTATCTTTTACAATGCTCTCCTTAATATATTCATGCTCATTGAAATTGTCAATTGTTCTGTATAATACTTTGGCCAAGGAATCTTCCAAAGGTTCTAGAAGCCAACATCAAATTATTCTTTTACGTTACTTTATTAATAACATGCAAAGTTTATATTTTAATTTTCATTGGCAAATATCAAACCATTATAACAAATGACATCATATATGCATATATATATGTATACATATCACATCCAGCTTAGTGCACACAGGGGTAAACCACTAGACTGAGCTGTTTAAGATGCCCATTTAGATGTGAAAAGGAAGAAGCTGGTCTTGGCAGTGTGACTCCAAGCACTCAGAACAGCCATTTCTTCAGTCCCTTGTACAGGAGAGGGCAGACAAAAGGCACAACCCACCTCAATCTGCAGATCTCTTCAGAATCTCATTTGACATCAACTCTTTTTCTTTACAGAAACTGCAAACAAAACCTAAGTAATTTTGATCTTTATTTTCTTCAAGAGCATGTGTATTTTAGCGTATCTATTGTCCCTAAGTTCACATTGAGACCCACTGGTTCTAGATTAACATAAGTATGAAAAACACAAAAATATAAAAAAATTGACAGTTTGTTGCGGAGTCCACAGCAAGCATTTGCTGACATGACTTAGTTGTCTGGAATGACATATGTTGAGTGGGATGGAAAAAAGATGTTCATTTCTAAAAATAGCCCTACCTGTTTTTTTGAGGGGAGTTTTCTGTCTTGGTGGTGGTGGTTAGTTGGTATTGTATTTGTCATTGTTTGGCTTTTTTTTTTAAGAGTGGAGCATGCATGGTTCTGTTCTGAGCAAGGCATGAACCATTTCATCCTTTATCTGACAATTCTTCTGTGTGGTTTTCATGATTAATGCTAACCTGCAGTATTTCTGTGCTGTGTAAGCTAATGTCACTGCTGGATCTTGAGTTCCACTGAATGCTTCAGTTCCTGCTGTCTAATAAGTAGGAAACAGAGACTATTTGAAAACAACCCAGCAGCTAATCTAACTGGCCATCCAATATTCTCTGCTAAAATGCAAAAAGCAAAGTAAGATTTGAAGTAAGACATAAAGCTTAGTCCTTATCTTGCTATGGTTATTGGTTATGGGATTATTTAGAATTTGGTTTACGTGTTTACTTAAGGTAGAGTTTCATATTGCTATGTGAGTCTGTAAAGCATTATGCTATGCTCTTCATACTCAGGACCTTATGAAACTTTTCATGCCCTCTAACCTGGATGACAGTGTCAGGGTTTCAATACATGGCTGCCTAAGCACTTTCTTTTTATATCAAAATGATTTATACGTTCTGTACTTTTCCCATTTCCTCTTTGGAGAATGCCAGAAAAGGAAGAGCAGTGCAGCAGTCGTTGTGATTGATACTGCGCTTTTGAAGACAGATGGAAATTATTTAATGCTAGGGGACTTTCCAATTAGCTTTCTATCTTACCTGTTTTTAAAATGATCAGTTAATTTTGTATGCTGAATTAGCTGAGCAGCTCCTGTCATGGACAAACTTAGCAGCACCAAGAACCGAGCTGATACCAGATGCTTCTCAGCTGATACAAAGTTGGAATTACTTTTCTAGATGTTTATTCAGGAGCAACCCTTAATATTTAAGATGTCTTACATCAGTGTAGGGCAACTAACCTTGAGGAAATTTCTCCCAGTTCAAGCCATTAGAAGTGACCTTATTTTACAAGCTGATTTTCCATTCCACATGAGACGAAGCAACACTAAATGTGATTGATATTCTGTCCTCATTGTTCTACCTCAAAACCTAGCAAATAAACCTGAAAGACACAGAAGCAGAGGTTTTAATAAACAGTAGGTGATCAGAGACTCTCCAGTCACTTGGCTTCTGAAATGCGATGCTCCAACACCCAAAGAAAAGAATATGGAAAATCCTGAGACATTTCAAGCAGTCGTGCTCTTTGGGGTTTTTCCCAGAAATAAAGGCTCCTGAAATTGCCATTTTAACAGAAGTGTTAAGGGATGAGTCTGATGCTAGAAAATAATTGCCCTGCTATTTAAGAAGAGGAATAGGTCTACTGTAAGTGAATGCTGGATTCAGCATTCAATAACATGCAACAGTTTTAAAACCAGACAGAAGCCTGCACAGACAATATTGTATATTGCTTCACTGTAAACAGAACACACAAGATTTTCTTTATAATTATCAACCAATACTTTACATAGTTTCCTGCTCTCCAGCTCTACCTGATGATAAAGTTAAGTCACTTGACAGGACCATGCGATTTTAAGAATCTGGCATCTTGAAACTGTGGAGACGTGTAGAATTTTGAAAGAACCTGGGTGACAGCCTGGCTTTGCATGCTTTGCTGGGAGATCTTATGCAACTACTTTGGTTTTGTAGTATTCCTCTCAGCTGAAAAGCTTAGTCCATACTACATTATCATTATTATCTCCCACTCATGTTTACAGTGGCAGAGACACTAGTTTCAGTAAGGCATTTTCCTAGAAATACTTTTTCCTGCAGAAGTTTATTTCTCAACAATATTTCTGTTCGTATGCAAGATGCATTTCTGCAGACATCCAGAAGAATGTTATATTTTCCTGTATGTATTCAATAAATGAAACAACTGTTCATTAGGCACAATGTAATTATGTGTAAAAGGTATTTCTACTATTTGTGGTAAATAATAGTGACTACTCCATTTCACTGCTGCATAGCTATTCTGAAAAGAGACATTTGCCTTTTGCATGAACAGAGAAATGTGAACACTACTGATAAACTCTCTCTTTATTTGCCCTAGGCAATATGTCATTTATATGTAGATGTAGATTGTGAGAATAATTACATTTTCTTACTTTCTACTAATCAAAGTAAAAAGACTGACAGGTAATGTGCGAAGGAATTTATCAGTCTTATTATCTATATTAGATTCACTGTTATCCTTTGGTTTATTAGAGCAGTCTCAAGCAACAAATAATATTCAATCATTAAATTGTCATTAGTGAGTAGATTGTTGTGAAAAATCCACATTTATTTAAGGGAAAGTGAGAATAAGGGATGTGTGAGTCTAGAAATCCCAGTGAAATAAATTCCTTTAAAAAGAATGCTTCTGCTGTTCTACTGAATGAGTCTGTCAAGTGTCACCTACACTTGTGTAAGTACTCAAGATTATTTTTTTAGTCTGTCTTCTTTTTGCCTTGCAATGATTCATTTATCTTTTGTTCAGCTAATCAGGTAACACGTACCTGCCCATTGTTATCACCGTGTTAACTTGAATATTGCACTGTAATTGAACTCTTTCTTTAACCTTATCACATGAAGAATTTAAGTGCATTGAAAATTTCTTATATTTTCATGATCCGTTACTTATCTTCTATTGGTTGGGAGGTAAAGTACACCCTTTGAACTCAACTCACCTAGAAGATTTATAAAATACTAGTACTCTGAAAATTGCTAGTGCAGTCTATTTAGGTTCCCACTTATTATGCTAACATACTCTTTTTACATTCAGCTCATCCTACTGTCCAGCCATTTGTATGGTACTCCATCTATGCTGTTGTTGAAAATCTAATTCACAGGCTTCTTGCAGCAGGAATTATAGGTTGAATCCAGCTCTGTTAACTCTGATGGGATTTGTGTCGTTGGCTTTACTTTACTTTATAACCGTTACTATTTTTGTTATTTTGACAATTAGCATCCTGTGTTGTAGAACCCCCAATTACCAGTGTAATCTTGATAACACTATACCTATATGTAGAAATATATACACTTTTGGTGTACCTATAATGTCATAACTTATACCTACCATGCTGATATGAGGACACCTACCCCATAATAGTAAATGCAGTTGCTGATTGATGTGTCTATTTGTGTGGAAGCAATTGATAAAATGCCTTTTTCTCATGTTACTTACCATAAACATGCTTAGTGTGTTGAGTGTTCCTGTCATTCATCCTGCATTCAGTGTGTGTTATACCTGAATTTTGTTTTCATGCATTTGGGGATATCATGCCTTTAAGTAACTTTAAAAAAAAATTACAATGGAAAAAATGCTTTTTGTGCTTTCAGTTGTAGTATTTCGTATCTGGAGTCTGAAAGGGTTTTTTTTCTCGCACTGCTTTTTGACTAAATTGGGGGATGAGCCCCTGGGTACTGTGTGTTTAGACAGCTGCTTAGTAGTTGTTCTTAAAACCGTAGCTAATGCCATCAGTTTTTCAGAACACCTCTTCCTCTTCCACAGCTCTGCAGTGTATTTTCCCACAAATCCTTCTCCTTTCTTCAGTTCCCAGTGCTCAACGCCAGCAGTCTGAGCAGTCTGAAAATACAATTTTTAAACTCATGTGGCTCAGTAATTTTATCTCAGTTTTATTTTATTTATCAGAATTCTGCACATCCTGCTTTGGTTTAGTGGAGAATGTCAAGCAGTAAGGTCAGGGCCTTTTTTTTGATCATCTGTCTGACTCCAACCACCTAGTCAGGATCTGGCTGCAGAATTTCCCATCAGAGCTTTAATCTGATAACACAGGTTTAAGGAGAACCGTGCCTATCCTCCCTTATCTACAGGAGAGAAAGAAGTAACAGCTGAGCTGCGCTTTTGGTGCTGTAGAGCTGCCCATGTCTTTCTAAGGGTTCCTGGACAATTACAGGTGCGATGCCAGTGATCAGATTCTGACATAAAGAGAATCAGGGCATTGATTGCAGGAGCTAAAGGTTTCTAGAAGTACCCTAGGGCTTTTAAAAGAGCACTACAGGTAACCAGTTAGGGTTACTGTGTTGTAGGTTATTATATTCTGGCTTTTTATATTGGTTATATCTGTGAACACTCAAAATGGACATGACACTTTTGAGTTGCTTTCCTGGTTCGGGGCCTTACTTGCAGGGGTTTTGATTTTAATCTAAAAGAGGTTAGATCTGGATATATAGGCTGCATTTCAGTGTTGGAAATTTAGTCCTTCTTCTTATATGTATTAAGAAATATTTTTTCTGCTGTGTCTTTTTATTACCACAATCATCCATTATAACCTCATTCCTGTGGAATCATGTTCAGCTTCTCTCTGCACTGTCTCTTCTCTGCAAGTTTGCACTTGCCTAATGTCAGTCACAACTGCGAGCAGACTCTTGTGGCTTCGGCACTCGTACAACTCCCGAATCCAAACGTTCCAGTGGTGCTCATCTCTGAAACGGCTGTGATTGGATGTCAGAACGTATCCTAGGAGATGCTCTTGGCCTCTCAAAGCCTTGCAGTTTACATTATTAATGGCTGGGTTGTGGTTTGGGATGTTCATGCCAACAGAGATCATGCAGGTCCCAATTATTTTTGTACTTGTCTCACCAATTCCCGTTTACCACTCTTATGTCAGAAATTTTCAAAGAGAAACAAAAGCATAGGAGACTTCTACTGTTCTTCAACAGATATTTGAATGGGGAAAAGATTTAACAAGGCTTCATATTGGCAACCACTAAATGGAAATCAATTAATTAGAATGGATGTTTTAGAAAGGGATATTTTCCAAGCCTTATCACTTTATATCATATCATCCTAAAGTTTGTTTAGATGCAGCTTTATACAGATGTTGTCAAGTTAAAGAGAATTCCCTCCCCTGCCCTTTCTTTTCTCTTCCTTCCCCCTCCTATTCCTGTTTTTTCAGGGAATGGTTTGTGTTAGTTCTTTTCCTTTTTTTTTTTTTTCAAATGTCTGTTCCTTTTTGTGAGTCTGACTGCTGCTGCCTTTGTTTTGTGTATTATGGCATCCTAGAGGAAACGTGTAATTGATTGTCAAAACAGCAGTGGACAAGAAATTGTTCAGAGTCAATTTATTCACAGTGAAATAAGTTTTGTGTCTACCCCTTGTTTCACAGGATCTCCTCTTTACTTTGTTCCCGATGTTTGTTATTTCAGAGAAATACTCCTGTACTGAACAGAGGTAATTAAAGATCAAGTCTGTCACATCATGGCATCATTTTTTATATTCACAGAAAGCACTTGTACTTGCTTTGTGAAAATACTGTGCCTGTTCTAAAGCTACTCAGGCTGCTTCATGGTTTTATATCAGCTGCAAGTTTCCCTTTGGCTGCTCCAAACCATGGAAATTGAAATAAGTACTTCAGTTAATGTGACAAGCTGTGATAATAGAAGATGAAAGTGCCTTGCATTATGCTGTCCACCACAGCCAACGTCTGTTCCTGCATTTCCTTGTAAAAATCCCCCACTCTGTTGCTTATTTGTATATTTAAACTGGTATGAAACCACCATCCAGCAATTTAAGTTGTAGCGTGGCACAAATAGGGGCCTATTCCCTTTTGCAATTGCCTGGGTATCTGGCAGTTAATGCAGTTTTCAATGCAGTTTGCCCCTTCCTTTGCTGTGGCATAAATAGGATAGGCATATCCCAGATGCGTTCACAAGCAGAGTGCCCCCCAGCCTGGCATGGATGGATGGATGGATGGATGGATGGATGGATGGATGGATGGATGGATGGATGGATGGATGAAGTGGGTCATCGCCAGCTCGCAGCTTGTGCAGGTGCCATTTGCAGGGTGGATGGAGGGTGCTGTTGGCTCCAGCTTGGCTCCCACTGGGTGCCTGCTGCACGCTCTGGCATTCAGGGGCAAAGAAATGTGCCTCAGCTTGGGGGGAGCCCTCACTTCTCTAAGGGGCCAAATACTGCTGTTGGGAGAGCACAGGTTCCTGACTCTGTTTTGGCTGCTGTTGCAGCTTGGTGGGTTCCCATGGTGCAGATCAGGAGTGCAGGGAGCGCTACTCCTTGACATCAGTATGTGCCGGTTTGAACAAAACCAGTGGGGATTATAAGATGGCAAAGCAAGCTGCATGCAAGCACTTTTCCAGTGCTGTCCTCACCTCAACAGAACACAGATGAAAGTGGCATCACACAGACCTTGTTAAAAAGAAAAAAAAAAAACAAAACCACACACACAAAAACAGCAAAAAACCAAACCAAAACAAAATGGTTCAGGCTCTGACATCTGTAGCTCAGTGTTGCAAAATGTTTTAGCATCTCTTGTGAAGTGCTGGCTGCTCTCAATTCTCACTTGCTTTAATGGACATTCAAGGCACTTAGCACCTTGCAGGAGGCATTCAGCACTGTTTAGCATTGGTCCTAGGTCTTCACTTATGAAATAACCAGCTCTGCAAAGCAGAATAAAAGTTTGTTTTGACAACCCGCTATGATGTATGGGTCCAATTACTGAAATCTCCAGACTCATGTTGGTTCTGGAAATTTTTTTTTGATAGTAGCAGCATAATTTAAAACAAGGAATTCTCCTTTATGTTACATTCCCTCTAGACAAAAAAAGTAAATATAGGAAGGAAAGAAATTAATGGAGACTATAACTCATACTGGTTGTGTTTGTTCATATAGATTACATTACTGTGTTGTGATCCACTCACTTGCTCTCATCATTCTTTCCCCACTCCCAGCTCTCCCTTCTCTTATCGTATTTTTATATCAGTATATTTTTTTGGATTTTGTAGGATCCACTCCTAATTTAATCTAATGCCAACAACATAGACATTGGAGATGTAATTTACACCATGAAATTGAACTGGGGCCAGATGCTTCTCTAAGAGCTGCACCTGCTTTCTGTAGGCTGTATTTAGTTCAATTTTTCCTTTCATGTTTAATTCATATTCCTTCTGGGAAAATATTTAGCAAGCTAACAATTGAAGTTAGGGGAACTTAGTACAGTTTTAAGTTCTGTAATGCAGATAAAACATTTTCCAAATGTTTTGTGTATCACAAAATGAGTTTTGAATTATGTGAATTTCTCCCTCTACTCTTTCTCATTATTAAATCCATGTTCCTTTCCATTTCATTTCCATTTTTCTGCAATCAGTGACGGGGGATGGGAGGGGGACATGACCACAAAAAAAAAGCCCACCAAGAAAACTGCCATGAACAAGTAAGCTTTGTAACTTATCCTGTTTTGGAACGATCCTTGATCACTGGCCTTTCCCTCTTACAGGAGAGAAAGAAATAAATTTTGTATTGTGAAGTAACCTGCTGTTAACAATATACAGCATAAAAAGTGTTTAACTGCATGCTCTGAACTGTATCAATGTACATATAAAGAGTTAAAAGAGAGCTTTATTTGTGGCTTTTGAGGATTTCCTGATGAGCACATGCTGCTATTTGAAATTAATGTAATTTAGTGAAGACCACTCTCTTTTTTCTGTGGTTTCTGCATTAAAAAACATTTCATGCTTATTGTCAGCAGTACGTACTGGAGCAGTTTCCTCCCTGTTTTTGACACAGATCAGTAAAGACAGTTAGATGTCCTAAGGTACGTGGGATTAGGAAAAAGCCATCTATACTTAGAAATGTTGTTTGTTCTCTTGCTGCCTGGTTTTTAATCCTTCCATTTTTCAAGAGCAGTTAATCTCTGGCAACAAGATATTTTTTATTGGACACAAAACAAGATTCTGCACCCATGTATTAAGAGCTTGGTCCTGAGAGATATTAGATAACAGAAGTTTCATGGTCAGTGCATGAGGCAGTTACTCCAGCAGGCTGAGGTCCTTTCTGGCCTCTCCCAGATTTGTTGGGGTTTCTGAATCAGATAATCACTTCTTCTTTGTTGTCTGTAAAACGGGGAAATAGTCTAGACTTACACAAACCAAAGGTGATCAAAACTGTTTCATCTCTCAACAATGTTGTGTCAACTGTCCCTTAGAAAACTGGGATGCATCAAGTTTCAAAGCGTTTTTTTTCTAGAAGACGCTGAGGCAGTTTTTGACAGCCTTTTTTTGTCTCTGTTATGGGAATGAATAGGAATTTCTTTGCATTACATGTAATGCAATGGGTCGATGGTTTAGATTGCTACGGTATGTCAAACCTCTTTATTGATCCCTTAGCAGTACCTCAAAGCTACCAGACTTTTGTTGGTAGAACTAAGAAAATTCATGAGTTAAGCATACTTATCATTAGATTGCATGAAGATGCCTGCTACAAGTACCTGAAACTCCTAAAATGCCTGGAGTCTATAACAGAGGAAAAGATGCTTTGAGAAATCCACTTTGCAATTTATTATCAAAATTATACTCTCATATAGCTTTAAGTCTTTTTCAACCTAGTGATTCTGTGATTCTGTAAAAAATTGATAAATGCTCAAATTGCTGGTAGGAATCTATGTCTGCTCTTTTATTCCTGCTCAACTAAACATCTACTTAAATAATTTTCTTTTTGGTGGGAAACATAAGAATTCAAAGGGTAAACTTAAAATGACACTTTTTTTGTTTTCTGGTGTAGAAGGAGACAGCTTGCTGTGCCTTTAAAGTGCTCATTGCAGTAAAGACAAGAAAGGAAAAAAAGAAAAACCAAACCAAAACAAAAAAACAGGAACAGATTGCTCAGCCTGTGGCTGGACTGGTACAAGCAATCTGTGTGAGATTTATCCAGAGGAAAAATCTTGAGACTTGTGCTACTGAGAAATGTGGCATAGAGACAAACTGAAAATTTTGGAAGAGCAGAACCTATACTGAGCTTAAGACGGATCCAAGAGAGTTCTGCTGTGCCTGTAGTTCTGTGCAGCCTGCATCCTCCTCTGCAAAATTTTTCTGTTAGAAATTAATATTCTGCTGGGATAGAAGTGGAGTCTGCAAAACTTTTAAAACTGGACCTATTATGGGAACAAAGTGGTCATCTTTTAATTTAACTATTAGTCTACCACAAAAATTCTCAGCTGCTTGGATTTTGGCTTATCCATATGGCCCACTTTCTCAGTGTTTAAGCTATAAAATGATTGCTTAACTATTAAAGGCCTGTCAGAAGTTGTATTTTGGACTCCGAAATCAGACAAGAAGCAGCAGTTTTGTGGCTTTATTGAAGAATCGCCTATTTATGAAAGCTACTTGGTTCTCTTGGTTCATCTTGCAGCACACAGTTGATTCCAGAGGGAAATTTGATGCAAAAATCAATACTACAATGCTTTCCTATTTTCATCCATTGATATTGTTTGATTCGGTAACGGTAACACTGTCAGTAGCTCTGTGTTTACTTGATGCTTTGCTGGTAAGGTATTTCCTTTTCTGGGAGGAGGCACCCAGCTGGAATAAGCCTAGTGGCTTCTATCAATTGTTTCTGTTTGATATGGTTTTGAATGTCTGGAATGTGTCATAAAACAGGAGAAAAGTGGCTACTAATGATAAAGGGCTAATGCCTTGGATTGGCAGAGTAGCACCCTCTTTGCTTGCTGCCCAGGCTGGCAATGGCCAGCTGCTGCCTAAGCTGTGAGTTATCGGGATAACTCTGGCCAATCCACTCTGTCCTCTCCAGGAGTGTTGGCAGGATGGGGTAGCCTGGATGAAACCAAACCTGGATAAACACATACATTGAACACAGTCCATACATCCCCCTTTAAATTACTGGCAGGTTATTTTTGCAAGCACAAAGGGCTGACTGAGCAGAAAGGCAGGGCTGTGGCTGAATGCCCAAGACATGTGCTCTGGATCATAAACACCTCAGTGCTGAGCTGTGGCTACCCTCCCATGTGGGAGGAAGATGGGGGCTTTTTTTTATCATCAGCCTAGAAAACGCGCTTGCAGTTTATCAGGTGCTTGTAGGTTACAGCTTTTTGCTGTTGCTTTTGTCTTCACCTCCTGTTAGATGTTTGCCCAATGCTGATTTTTCAGTGCTGTTCCATGGGATGTCAGGAGAGGAGGCATTCTCACAAAATTGCTGGTAGGGTCATCTCTTTATAAGCAGCATGTAGGCGCAGTGCGTTTCTGTTGAATAACATGTCATAACATATGCCAGACAAGATTTTATGTTCTAGCCATGTCTTACAGAAGGGCTTTTGGGGAGAGGATTGTTTTTTTTTTCTTCCCCACCTCTAGTTTTTGCCTCTGAGGTAAACAAGACATTCGGATTCTTTGGAGAACTAATCAAACACCACCCACTTCTCATGCTATCGAAAATGTGTTCCTGATTTTGCCATTGAGTCTTCTGAAATGCCAAGCTATGTACACGGTTTTGAGTGTGCACAAGGCATATCACTTGTTGAAGGGTTTATTCTCGAGTGCTTTAAGACTGTTTGGATCATTGTTGTTCACCCAGTTCTCAGACTGAAGAAAATATCACTTTTAATTCTAATTAAAGTGCCTGCAGATTAAATAGTGTGAGTTTTGAAAGACTTCCATGGGGATCTGTGCCATTTGCAGTAGATATTGTCAAAGGAAGTCAATGAGCAGTGACAGCTATGTCATCTTGTATCTAATTGCTTGAAATACATTATTCTGCTCTCTCTTTCTTTGTACATCTTCATGACTGAAGCACATAAGGGTTAATGAATTAAGGGAGTTTCTTTTAGGAAACCTTTTCTCATAAGAATAAAGTACTGCAATTCTGTATAGTTCGAAAAGTGCACCAGTGCTGTCACCCAAAATTATTTTTTGTGGTATTTTAAATTGTTGTGTGATTTTTCTTCTGTTATTCTGAAACCTGTACAAAGCACACATGTAGGTAAGAGTGAGCGCTCTCTTACACAAGCATGAGCTTTACTGTTCTTAAATCCTTACGTTAGCTTGTAACAGTCACAAACACATTTCCCCAAATAATTCACACTGTCTCTTTCACGGGTCACTGCAACCTAAATTGCTGCCCTTCATCCTGTTCTGAGAGGTCACAGCTATTTCTCTCTAGGACCTCTTATCCATGCCATGTCTAAGGCTGGAAGATTTTTAAGATAAACACTTTTTGGTTTTTTCTTAGCTAGCCACAGAACTAAAAGTCTGGTCCAAACACCATCTCACATTTTGTTTCCAGCTATCTTTATTTTTCCTCTGGCTCTCCTAAATTCAATTATGTCCTTTTTTTATCTGTTTGGGATGCTGCTGTAAAGGTCATATCCTTATCTTTTGCCTTGGCCATCTTGCTCCCTTTTTTGTGCTGCTTTTTTCTAGCACAACAGATGGATGTGTTCACTTATGTAACCTTTTTTTTCTGTATGATCCTGCAGTGAGAAGTCAGCTCCTCAGCTAGGATAGCCCTTCTCTGTTGTATTCTAAGATAAGAACTTTTATGCATCCTGCAAATTTTTCCTCTTGTTCTCTCTGAAAACATTTGTTAAAATCTGTTAAAACCTTGAAGTCCTTCCTTAAAACATGCTTTGGTGTAATACTCACAAAATAGATATTTCTCTGCATCCATCTGTTGTGTCTTACCTCACAAGGCTGTAAAATTCAGGACTATTTTTTTTTTTGGTGTTTGCACATTATTTCTTAAGTAAGCCTTGTACATGCTGATGTCCTTTGAGGTACTGTGGCAGCTATTGTCAGGGCCAGACTGGCTGCTGATAAATGAAGGGATTTCTGCCCGTGCATTATTATCACATCTTTGCCATTAGCATTCCTGTTGCATAACCTGTTTTTAAGTGACACTCTGGGGATGATCCCAGATGGTGAGAAGACTCTGTATCTCCTTATGCTTTGCTGAAGGATACTGTACACGGCATCCTTGGCAGTCCAGAAAATATGCCTTGTAGATAACCAGCTGTTCTTCATTCTAAGAACAACAGGCTGAGATTTGCTGCTGGAAGTGTAAAATCTCATCATTATCTATATCAGGGCATTATAGTCTGCATTCTGCAATCCAGTGTAAGTTTTTGGAAGGAAGAGAAGGAAGACTTGTGATCTTGGTGGATATTCATCACTGAGCAAACAAACCAAAATATTTTTTAATGATTAGTTAGCAGTGGTTGTGCCCTTTTTATAATAACCAGGCATTTGTCAGTTGCAGGTGACAACAAAATCAAAGTGTTTACAGAGTGGTGGCAATTCTCTCAGATTCAGAAAACCATATGGCAGTAAAACTGCTTGTGTCTTTCTCTGAAATATGTCATCAATTGGTACTGTATGATCGGCGGCCTTTTCCTTTTACTAGCTAGAGTCACATCTGCATCTTTTCATTAATTCTCATTACAAGCACACATTTGATGGAGTTTTGCCTGAACAGTGCAGTTACTCTGAGGTATCCTGAGAACATCAGATTTACTCAGCAAGCGTGGAACAACTGGGATGGGCATGCGCTGGTTGTCCAGTGTATGTCCCTCAGTAGTGCACAGCACACAGACAGCAGTCCTGTTCCTTTATTGCTGCAGCAAGAAAACCATCGTGAGTTTAAAGTGAAGTGAAACTGTATTTATTTGTCAAGACTTAGTGCAATCAGTTCTGTTGTAGTTGTTAGAACAAAAGACAACCAATATTCAACTGGAGTTGAAGTGGATGGTTGCATCATTTATGGTATTTTGACTTCATTATCCCATGGATTTTTTGTCAGAGATGTAGTACAATGGCAAAAGACTAGGGGCAAATCAACATAATCCACACAGAATAAAGGCATTCCTAACTGTCTTCCCCATATCTTCCTTCTAGTCATAAATCCTTTAGATTTATCCATATGCTATTTTTCTCTATCTCCTTTCTTTCCTGTTTGTTTCCCCTCCATCATCTTCCATCATGGAGTGCAGCCTATTGCATACAGGCTGGAAAACACTTGAACAGTGTTTCTGGATTTCTGCTCCGTGGGACTTTACCTCATTCAATAATGAGCTATCAGGGAGCGTGTTACTAACTGGGAAACCAACATGCATATTATCAGGATAAAACTAAAAACTCTTCTCTTGACTAGAGTTAAAAAGGTAGGCTGAAGTCTGTTTCCTTTGAAAACATAACATCTTTATCCACTGATTTTAGCAGCGTTCACTAAATTGTCAGCTATAGTTACCTTTCTGCTTTGCTGTTTCTCATTATTTTCGGATCTACACAGCTTTTGGATGTGTATTATTTTCTAAGACTGAACAGACTAATATCATCAGCCATAATTCTGTGGGTTTCTCCTGAATCCATTACAATAATTAAGATAATTATATTTAAAGTGAATGTTTATTTCATACTACTTTGTATGGCAAAATATAATTAGATGTCTGCATATGTATATGGTTGAAAAAGATTTAGTGTTTTGACAGAGGCTGTAAGTAAATCTGAATAAAGCATTAGTTTAACTCTTAGAACGACTCTGAAACTTCAAACAAGTGTGCCATGAGCATACCATGAAATTTGCTAATACAGAGTGAAAAGTCTCTCTTCCACTTGAGGAATAATTTGTCCAAAGTGACAACTGTAACTTTAAATTTACAAAATTCCCCGAAGTCTTGTGTCTCGTGCTAAGCTAATCTTGTAAATATTTATCTAGCTTACATTTCAAGCTAAATAAAGAACACTTTCTTTATCACACTCTGCAATGCAATGTGGGCTTTCCCCTGAGAGGAGCTTGTTTATATTGCCCATGTAGACTCTTAATGCCTGAGATCCTGAGCATGGAAACAGATTGCAAGTAAATTAATTCAGTTGGCTATCTTGTGGCTCTAATCCTTTATTTTCTATTTGAACTGGCAAGCTTTGGAAGCGTTGATATCTTATGGCCAAAGTTGTGTGAAAAAGAAGTTATCTTCATGTTTCATGCTGACATTTTAGGACTCTCTTGATTCCATTTGTTTTTTTTTTTCTTTTAGACAGGATTGCTATTTTTTTTTATATTAACAAGGATAAGAAACAACCTTACCAGATGAAACAGACCTTTCTGTCTCTCACTTGGCATATTCAACAAACAAACAAAAAGAAAGAGTGTAGAAGTAAAGGATGGTCTATCTACTAAGTAACAACACTACAAGTACTTCAAGGCTCAAGAGAAAAAAAGATTTAAGCATGTCAACTGTTTTCAAAACCAATTGAGTGCTAATAATTTAATTTTTTAAGTTGATGTTCAGTACACACAATAGTAATTTGAGTTTGATATTTGGTAAACTGTTTAAATGGTTACAACTTTGAGGGAACCCTTTCTTTGTTTTCGTACTTGTAAGGACTCCTATTCTAACATGTGCTTTCTTCGCTAAGACCTGAAGAAGTCCTTACTTTTTCAGGCTTTTTAGCACACATTGCATCACTTATCCAATTTACCTTTCCAGATACCTCCCTTCTGAATACTTCTATCAGCATGAAAAATGATTTCTGAATTTTCTGTCAATTAGTGATCCCTGTAGATATTTATCCTTCCCTATTTTAGCGGTGTTGAACACTGTAGACCACATCCATTTCTATGGAATTACTCTGAAAATCAATTTTTGCATCAGAATTACTCTTTCTCAGAGTTTCTAGTTTAAAATCTTCATCCCTCATACTGACTATGTCATTCATCTCTGTCTTTGGAACTTTCCTTTTACCTACTAGTTTAGTTTACCTGGCTTTACCATCTCGTTTACTTAGGTGAGACAGTTCATCTATTTTTCTACTATAAATCTCACCATAAAATTTCACATTTAACCCATTGGCCTGATAGTTTTTGAGATACGTTGCTGTTATTTTAGTCTGTCTCTTGCTCAATGTTGAGCAATTTGTAGTGGATGCCATTTGGGCTGGCTTCTAAAGATGCCATTTTTCACTTTTCTAAGTGCTTGCTTTACACAACATGAATATTTATTGGTAAATGTCTGTAATATTCATAAGCACAATTCACAGGTAGTATACTTAATGTGACTACCAAAAAGTCTTTCTACTTAAAGTACATAGGGACAGGACAAGAGGAAATGGCCTCAAGCTCAGCCAGGGGAGGTTTAGTCTGTACATTAGGAAAAAGTTTTTCACAGAAAGGGTCACTGGGCACTGGAACTGGCTGCCCCGGGAGGTGGTTAAGTCACCTTCCCTGGAGGTGTTTAAGGCACGGGTGGACGAGGTGCTGAGGGATATGGTTTAGTGTTTGATAGGAATGGTTGGACTCGATGATCCAGTGGGTCTCTTCCAGCCTGGTGATTCTATGATTCTATGATTCTGTGCTGGCAGTGTGTTATCTGCTCTTTGTCCTGTCTGATAAGAAGCAAGTAGGAGCAGTTATGCCAATTCAACACCAGGATCAAGCTGTCAAAAAAATGGATTACATCCCAAACCTCATCAACTCAACTGTGCTGAGAGTTTGGCTTTCTCCAGCGCAGTTAGTGTGAGTCACTGAAATTTTGAACACATTTGATACAAACCATCAGCCTCACTGGTGGGGCTTAGCCATGCTCTACAGAGTCTGTTGAAGCCCCAGACGTGAATTTGAGTGTGTGGCTTGCACACAGTATGGATTGGGGAAAGGTTGTAATGTATCTTCTTTATTCAGTCAAAGTTCCTTCTAAGGCTCAAACAGATGCGGATTTATTTGACAGAGCTAATGGTAGGAAATTGTAAGAGCTTATCTCTTTGTATTTCACTGGTATACAGGGTGAAGTTCATCCTTTTTTTCTTCAGAACTTTAGCCTCCTAATTACTGTAATCACTAGCCCTTAGTAATGGGACTATTAAGATAATGAAGCCCTACTTTCTTCCACAATTCAAAGCTATAAAGCAAAATATGTAGTGATTGGGATAGGTATGATAATAGTTTTCTATTTTTTAACAACAGAAACAGTAGTTGCTTTACATGGAAAAAAAAAACCCTAAAATATTAACATGAGGAGGGGAAAGGGCAAATTGTGTAAGTCATGTTTGCATTTTGTTTTCTTCAAGTGCACAGGTTTTTAAAATGGTCCTCTTATATAAAGATGTGGCAAGACCAATCAGAAGGAAAGTGGGAAGGATGGATCCTTTGCTGTAGGGACTATGCCTGGTACAGGCAAGCAGCTTAGAGAGGAACCCATATTTCTGACACTTGATTCACTGAGGTCAATTATTTTATTGAGTTAAAGTCTCATAGATTACAATCTCACTTCAGGCTGAAATGGGTTCTGTAACCACAATGCCATTGATATATTCCATTTCAATGAGGGAAGAATCAGCACAAATATGGAATTTTGTGTCCTAAACTGAGTGGTTTTGTTAACCTACTATTCAGATTCTAAGGGAGTAGATTATATAGAGCATCTCTACCAGGGCGTGTTCATAGTTAATTCAGGAAAATCTCCAGCAGCTAAGAGTGAAGTGAGGAATGTGTCAGGTCTGAGCTCCTCACCCAACCACCTTTTGTGTCAAATGATCCTACTTAGAAATGGGATAGGCATCTGAGAGAATGTCTGTTTGCTCATGTGTACACACGTTATATAGATGTACAGGAGCTAGCAATGAGGTCTGGCAAAGTCCACTGGTATATTTTCAAAGGAGGCTGGTCATCTTGGGGATATTCTATTCTGTTCTCAGCTTGGTTTAGTCTTAAATCTCTGCAGTTTTAATTTGTTCTGGTGTGTCTTTAAACTGAAATCTTATTCTCATTGAGTTTTATAGGAAATTCTCTGGTTTCAGTGAACCTGTAGTTTTATTTCCTGTGTTTAGCTGTACTTCAAAGCATTTTGCCAGACTTGGCGAAACATAGGGAAATTAAAAATAAAGGGGAACTAGGCCGTCTGTATGATTTATCTCAATAGTGCACATATATACTTCCCACCTGAAGATGATTATAAAATCAAAATGACTCATTAATTTGGCCTCATAAAAGTTACAATTAAGATTGTTAAAGTTAGACCTGTGAAGATACTGACCTTAAAAGTGTGTGTCCAGCCTTGCATTTTGCTCTATGTGGGTTTTTCCTTCAACTGAAGGTGAAGATGAAATGAAGTTCAGTTGAAAAAATGAAAAGGAGTACAAAAAGGCCTGTACTGTTTTATGGTAGGGAGAGGCAATCAAATGTTGACCTTTCATGTGTGTGTGAGTGGCCAGGAAAAAAAGGGCAGGATGAGAATACTGTGATTATTACCAAATGGAACAAGTATCCTTTACTTCTGGTGATGGAAGGACAAACATTTTAGAAATAAAGGGTAAAAAGAGTCCAGTTCTGTTGACTTTATTAGTGAGTGCATTTGCATATGAACTTTATCTCAGTTACACAATTGTCAAGAATGAGCCTAACCAGGGGGGTGAAGAAATATTGTAATTGCAATTCCTTGTTTTCCAAATAACCAGGAATGCTAGAAAAGCATGTTAAAAAATTAAATCAGAAGTGCTCTAACAATTAAAAACCCCCTTTTAAAATGTTTTAGTAAAAGCAAGTTATTTGCCAGTCTGTTGTCTCATATTTAAAATCATGAAGTGTCAGAAATTGTATTTGTTAAGCTGTTTATTTTGAAAGTTACTGAAATATGACATTACTTTTTACTGACCCTTTTGTATTTTTTGAGGAGTGTGCAGGTTACTTGAACTGCCTGTATAGGTGTTTGAACTTCCTCTATGAAATGCATTGTCTTCGTAGTGTAAAAATAAGAGAAAAAAAAGACGGTTTCAGCTGTCTTATGCTACTTGCTATATGTATGCAGATATTTAAAACGTCATGCACTAGGATATGTGTTTACTGTGAGATTTCTCTGAAAACCTTTCTTGACTGAGGTAATGGGCAGGTTTAGAGGAAAAACTTTGAAATGTAAGGCACATTTAAGATTGAAATGGCATCTTTTGTGGAAAGAGCTGTCTAGGAACTTAGTGCTGGTGGTGTTTTTGAAAATATGTAGAATTCAGCAGACCCTAATAGCAGCAAATTATTTTTCAATACACATCTTTTAGAGTTCTGTTACTCTCATTTTCCTCCACTTTCCTCCTTTGATTTACTGGCTTTGTATGTGAGATTCAGTACATTTGGACAGATGCAAGCAGCTGGAAGTAATAGAGTTAGAGCTCTTTGAAAGGCTGAATTTTCACAAGTGGTTTGGGGTTTAGATGCTGGGAGTCATTATCTGGTGCTTCAGAATAACATTTAGAGAACTTGCTCTCATGGAAGAGATTTGAAAGAGGTTATTCATGGGTTGTATTTCACTTCTAAAAGGTTGAATAAAATTACATTGCATTATATTTTTAAATTAAGAAATGTGATTGAGCCACACAGACACATTTTAGAATAATGTATATTCTAATGGCACAAATCACTACTTTTATTCCATATATTCAGAAAAACATATGCTCCCAGAAGCTTTGGAATGATTGTTTCTTCTTACCAACTATATATAGTATAGTGAGTGTTTCCTTTAAAAGCAAGCCAACATCCCATGTAAACATGATAAAGTTAGTTATAGCAGTTTTATGGGAGAGCAAGAATTTGTGGTCTTCTATTGTACAATTTTTTGTTGATGTGTTTCTTTCATGGCTATCCTTTCTTTTCTCTGGGGGTTGGTTTCATTACTTGTCATACGAACAAGTTCCCTTTTTTTTTTTTAATCCATGCCTCTGGGTGATTCCCTGTCTTCCACTTTGTTTTATGTTTAGTTTCAGTAGGGTTTTTCAATACTGACAAAATGTTGAGGGGCATCTATTTATAAGGCGCATAATGCATTTTTTCTCATATTGTGTCATCTTCTTTATTCCATATTAGATGGAATGCTTTTTTCCTCACTAACAACGTGGGGAATGGAGCCACCATAAAGCAGAGTAAAAGGCCCAGATTGTTTCAGTGGATGTGTGTTGATTGTAATTGCCGTTCCAAATTGCTCTGTAGGTGTGGGCAATGTGTAGCACATCTGGTGTTATCCTTTCCTTAGCTGTTTCACCGTTACTTCTGTGCATGAAATACTGGGTAACTTTCCCACATCTGTCTGTTTCTGCTCATAAGGCGGGTTGTAGGAGAGAGTAGTGTCATTATACACACTCTTCGGATTCTGTTGTATGCTGTCACTTTCAAAAGGGAAACATAAATGTATGTGACCTATAAAGGTACATAAGAACAGGTACTGCATCCCTGCCTTCTGCAGAGCCCAGATAGCACATTACTGATACCTTCATCAGTCAAGCTTTTGTTTCTATGCATCTTTAAAGGGCTTAATACTAAATTTTTATAATTAAATTTTGGAATAAGAGACCATTACAATTGTTTCAGCCCCTCCTCTCTCTGAGTTAACCAGAAATGACAGGTTTGGTCTCCTTTGAAATGGGCATGTCTCAGTATAAATGAATATCAGCTTTTTAAGACGGTGAGCATCCAAAGCAACATCTGCAGGGAGCTGGATGCTAACAGGTCTTCTGTGCTGGATTTACAGAACAAATAACAAAATGCCACTGCAGACAAAACTGAAAAGACTCGAGAATAAGTCTGTAGGGAATACAGTGAAGCCTGGAATTCTTCAAAATAAAAGATGAAATACCATAAGATACATTTACTTCTAGTAAAAATACATGTGGTTTTAGTGGAGCTGTGTGGATGTTCATATTTGTAATTGTAGTGGCAGTGTATGTTCAGGACCAGTTTTTCCCTCTCTTGCTTGAAAAGATAAGATATCCAGGCAGGCTTTATGATCTTGCTCTCTTGTGATCCATTTTGAATTTTTTTTTTTTTCTTTTACATGAACCAGGCTTTGAGTGAATCTGAAAAGGTGACTTTTAGAAAGAGTATAGCCTCCATGCTGCCTTTGTTTAAAAAGAAAACATAGTTACTCATGCTCTGCTATTTGAATATCTGCTACATGGATGTTATTTAAAACCTACCTTTAATAGAAGTTGCGTTTAAAAGATACTACTTCCATGTGGTTTCAAAATGATATCAAGATAAATCTTTTACTTCTCTGTATAGGCTGAGTACTCTCTGGAGTAATTTCTAGCAAAATTTGATGATTTCTATAGTTGATATATTGTGCCTAGGGAAATAAAAAATTTGAAGTAAAAGTTGGAATCAGCAGCTGAAATGGTCTCATTTCCTGCCAGACAATTTGCCTTTGGTTTGTACTGAAGTTGATGTCAGTATGGAAAAAAATAATGATCTGGTTTTATATTGCAGTTCTTTAAAAATAATTACCCTTATCTTATATTCTGTTCAACTCTGCTACTCACAGTTTAAAAGAAAGTGAGGTCAAAAGGCCTATAAATAACCATCTGGTCAGCAACAATACAGAAGAATGATAATATTGGTATTTCCTACAAAATTTCAGGTGCCAGCTGTCAGTTGACGTTTGCCTACTCTCCTTAAATAAACAAATTTGTCAGGAATGTTTTGATTTCCAGAATACTTTTACATTTGCATTTGGGGTATGAAAGAAGAAAGACATTCTTTTTAAAGGGGAATATATATACACACACATATATACACACACACACATGTGTATATATATATGTCTCAATCTGTTTTGTACTCAATGCTTTTGCTCCACAAAATATGTTAGTTTTGTTTTCTGCATCCCCAGTTTAAATGCATTTACAAGTCACAAAAGGTCTAGCTGACAATGAAAGATTCTGTGCCAGATGTCGTTTTTCTTTGGTGCTTCATATTACCATGTTGAAAGGCGAATAAAGCCCAAGTTGCTCAAGTAACAGATGTTTCTATCCATACCCACGGTCCACTTACCAATGTTACATTAGACATTTTTCTCTTCCAGGGACCAGTCAATCTGAATTTTCCATGATACCAAATTCTTAGCATCAGAAAGCAAATGTTCATAACAAACAGAGCATTTTACTTACAGACTGTCAAATTCTTTCCTGAAAGAATGAATAACTCATTTCGCTCTTCAGCTTACAAGTGCTGTGTAGATAACTGTATTTGGATTGATGCAGTGCTGCCCAGCAGATTGCAAAATCCTTCCCAATAGTGAGGAAGTGCATGGGATCAAGTTCATTTTGGGTCCTGGGGAGGCAGTGAAATGCTATTCCAAGTGCAAGATTCAAGTGCACATTGGGGCATGCAATGTATCCTAGAAAGAAGTGGTCAAGGTTTCATGGCATCAATATGATGTAATGTAGTGAGGAACATTTGCACAGATGAGTCATCACTGTCGGCACATTCAGCTGCTGCTTCTGCCAGATCACCTTGAGGTCTCAGCATAGAGTGGTTTTACATTGAAAGTTGTTGGTTTTCGGAAACGCTTTCTCCCTGATAATGAAATTGTATTCAGAGGTAGTACCACTATTTGCATGCCCAGTACATCCTCTCTTATGTGAGCATTCATTATGGGTTGATGATAAGGGCAATTAATTGCCAGGTATAACTCCAGTATAACTGCTCTTACGTTGCAATTGTGGATTTATTTGCAAAGACTTCAGTGCAGGATTATGCCAAAATGGATTAACTCTAGGTTTAAAATTCTGCATTGTTTTATATCAGTCTTACTTTTAAATATAAAAAAGAGCATATGTACAAATATAAATATATATAAAAAACTTTCTTGACATAAAAAGTTCCTGGTTTAGGGTACTGTGGAAAAGCAGCTGTCAAGTTGTGCTGAAGGCTGACCCCACTCTGACCTAAGTATTGATAGCTACCTGGTCAATACAGGTTCAGAGGCCAAAGTTGCCACAAAGTATAGTAATCCCATTATTCACTGCTGTGCCAGTGGGTACAGAAGCTGTGTGGTCTAGGCCAGGCTAGACTGTGGGCTGTGTAAATAGAGGACAGAAATTCTTCTGCTTTTGTTGATCTGCTTCAGAAAAAAAAAAAAAAAAAGATAGATCATGAACAAGGAGAGATAATCGATTTGGTTGTAAGAACAAGTGATTCTTGGGAAGGGTATTAGTATATTTTACAAATGTAACTGTAAAGTGCTACCACATGCTTATCCTATTTTTATATGCACTTAAATCAGAATTCTGATCAAATAAAATATTTCTAAAATCAAGGTTCATGATAAATGGCTTGTAGCCAAATGGAGATAATGTTGCTTCCTTCAAGGCTATCTTAAAACCCTGTGGGTGAAGGGAGGCAAACAATCCACCCGAACTCCAAATGCTATTAGCACCAATAATCAGTCCCAGAAGACATTTACATATACAATTGGATTGGCTCATTAGAAGTTAAGCTCAGCTGCTGTCAATTAGGATGTGCTAATTTGCATAGGCAACTTGATTATGCAGCATTGTTAGAGGCTGTGCTAGGATTGTTGTCTGAGGAAGCAACAAAAAAGCCTTACTGCATTGGTTTTCGCTGATCTGAAGTCAGTATCTTTGTCCTGTGTAACTGACAATACATTCATAAATGCCTGCAACTTCTTCATACCATATTTTTACTACATTTAACTTTAAGGCAGGATATATATTTTGTTTTCTGTGAAATGGATATTTAGGAAGATTTCAATCTTCCAGCCTACTAGAGGGAATGAGTTTGAAATGTCATGAAATAGAACTTTTATGGGTATTGCTTACCAAGAGAACAGCGCAGTGTGCAATTCCCTAGAAATATGCATCATCTAGAGTTCAAGTTTCTCCAAGTTACCTAAATCTCTAAATCCTGTGGCTTTGAAAATAACTAATGATATAGCTTGTAGGGTTGAGAGACAGGAAAATGGCTCAATTTCAAGAAAATATATATTCCTGCAATGAGTGTCAGTGTGTTCTCTTTCTTTAAGGACACAGGCACATTAGCCATTGGAAGAAAACGGGTTGCTTAGTTCTAGTGACAGGCAGAAAATCATGTTGTCATCCCACTTCATTACCTGAGCAGATAGCTACAGAACAAAACTACATGGTGCTTCTATGCAATTATCAGATTTTTACTTCTTCTTCTGTTTCTGGCTTTTTGAGTGGAATTGTGTCAATTATAAGCTGCAGAATATAGGACTGTATATCAAGAGATAAAGAATTAGAAGTCTATTAGAAGTTTAGATGTACCTGCAAATTTAGTATTGCTTGTTCTGGTTGCCTAGCACTGGATTTCTTCTCACTACCTCCTTCTGTCTTTGTTAAATTGAAAGTGAAATTAAAAGTTTTCAGATTGAAATGTGTCTTGTTGTTTAGTTCAGTTTCTTCTCTGCTTTTTCTAAAATGCCTGTAGTCCTCAGTGCGGCGTTCGAATGGGAGCAATGTGCTGTCTGTGTCACAGAACACTTCAGGCTGGTGAGAATGCTGTCAGAAATTAAGCAAAATTGCTGTGCTTCTGGAAAGGATAAATTTTATTGTAGCAAAGAACTGGTAATTGAAATTTGCACTATTGTATGAAAAAAAGTCAGATTTTTTTCATTAAAACTTCAGTTGGGATCTGGTCACTGAGAAAATGTATTTTTGTTTTATTAACCATAGCCAAATATTAACCTCAGCTTTGAACACTAAACTTTTTTTTCATATAGTATGTTTAGTCTTAGATATGCAAAGGAAATACTAAAAGTTTAGAGGCTTTAGTCTTAACCACTCTTACATGAGTGACAAGTAATTAGAGAAAACTGATATTGTTGAATGGCCAGTGAACAGTCTGTTGGAGAGTGGTCATGTGCTTTTTTTCTGTTGACTGTTTCTATTCTGTACAGGTTTGACAGACATCAGTGGTGAAATGGGTAAAAAAATCTGATAACCCTCTTTGCTCAGAAATGTGTCATTGTTAGAAAGTTTAGGCAGAGGCCTTCAGGATCTGGGGCCGTTAATTTGGCTTTTTTTAGCAGTGACATTTTAAAAGTCTTTAGAAAAAGAAGGGAAAAAAAGCAAAGCTAAGATAGCTAGAATACTTTGGTTAAGTTTTCACTGAATTTGTCATTGGTTAAACTTTTCAATTTGAGGCATTACTCTGAAAGGAGTTTACAAGCTTTTATGTAGGTTTTAGTCTCTGAACAGTTACATAAAACTTTTTGAGCATTGGCTTTTTTGCTCCCTTTGTTTGCATCATGAACTCAGCCTGGCTACGCTAGCAGCCTTTGAGAACATCCATGCATATCTATGGCCTCTGAAGTCTGAAAGCATCAGATCAGTGGGTGAGGCTCTGGCCAAGTAAATGCACCATCGTTCATTCCAAATCTTAGCCAGAATGATAGCATGCCATTTCCATCATTATTCAAATAAGAGTCATTGAAAGTTGTTTGGTTTGTGTGTATGTTTGGGGTTTTTTTTTAAATCAAACTAAAATATGAGGATATATAAAAAGTATGCAGAAGGAGGTTCCACATAATCTCCTTATGAATTGTCAACACTCATGTTCAAATGAACTGTTAGAACTTATATTGGAGCCAGGAAGACATTTTTCCTTTCTAGAAGCCAAGTTGTACTTGATATAGGGGCAAAATGAGGAAAGACCCACAACCAGGGCTCAGGAGCATGGTTTTGTGCTCAGCAGGGGCCTCTCTTTGCTGTGCCATGTTTTGTTGGAGGTCCATGGCATGCACAGGAGTTCTGTGGCCATTGGTGGGAGTAACCTACCATACCAGATTTTTTCCTAGTGTATGGCAATAACAGTATTGAGGGGATGTCTCTAGATTAAGTAAAAAAGACAATTACCAATTTGAAAACCAGGTGCATGAAGAGGCTTTAGAGGGAATTAAAAAGTTGTTTGAAACACCACCAAGCTGACAGCTGTTCATCCTTCTGTGAAAGGTATAGGAGGCTTTGCTGATTCGTATAAGGGGGAAAGGGAGTGCCCCTGTCAAATAAAATATCTGGTGTTGTGCTAAGGAATTTGGAGTCTGCATCCCCTAGAGCATGAATTCTGGGAACTGACCTTTGCTGCCCTATTATAACCTTCATTAACAGCATCTCACACCTGGCAGGGAATGGCTAAAAGGGGATTGTTTTTAAAAGAGTTGGAGGAATTCTTGGTTTGTGCAGATGCAAATCAGAATCACTGTGTGGCTGCTGCAGAAGAGCATGCCCTGCAGTCACCGATACACCCCACACCAGCTGGACTGCCCTCAAGTCTCCAAAGACAAGATCATACCTGGTTGGAGTCTGATCCCTTAAAAGTTGAACCTTCACAAAATTCATTGATATATGTTTTTTCAGCCAATGAATTTCATTATTTCACAATTATTATATTTTATTTCTGTTCAGAAATCTACTGTGTTATGCCAAGGCTTAACTGTGTATAGCCAGTTAGATCTGTTAGATCATAGATGCTTTTTTTAAGATTGGGGAAGTTTTACTTTTAATCAGTAACTTGAAAATTTAGTATTGGTTTATATACTCCCAGTTAATTGCTTATAGTTATTTTTTTCAAACCACCCTCCCCCCTCCAAAAAAGAAGATAAATACTGAACATACTCAGTTTTAAGAGGAATAGTATGAATAGAGAAGAACATGAATTAAAAACCAAACCAAAACAAAAAAACCAAAACCCCCAGTGTTTCCAGGCAATTTAATACTAATGTCAGTCTTGGTAACTGCAGAAACATTTAATGAGTGCAGTGTGTACACGCCAACATTGTAAGTGTTAGCCTTAATAAGGTACAAGGCAATAGCAACTCGACAACTGTAATATTTAAAAGAGTTCCTGGCACATAATAATTCAAAAAAATTGTTGTTCTGTTTCCTGGGATATACATCAGTGTCATTTTAAGTGACAGTTAAAGGGCAGGATAACAAAGTGAAAAATGACAGCTTGGTCCTCAAAGTGAATAAGTATTTGGCATGCGTGGCCAAGAAACAATGTGATGGGACATGGTGAAAGCCTGACCTCAGCAAATTGAATGGCAGAATTGGCACTGACCTTACCAGAGTACCAGGATGTCATTTGTGAGCCACTGTCTGCTTTGATTCTTTTCTTTGTCGAGTAAAACTGAACTGCTTCTTTTGTTTCACGTCTGTTACCTGCTCACATCACACATTACTATCTATTGAAGCATATGAATCAAATACTGAGAATTTTGAAGGATAAAATATCATTTTTGTTGTCCTGTATTTATAGAAACAATGGACAAGGGGCATTGTTTTTCTGATGCATGAATCTTCCTAATCAATTAACTGTGCTACTTCTTGCATTTTTGCATTCTATTTATCGTATGTGAGAGATTGAGATCTTGCCTTTTTCCCCATCCCAAAGGACTATCCAATTTTGTTCAGAAGGGCCCTGAGATCACAGCAGGCATCAGTCCTTCTCTAATGCTTTGGCTGCTTTTGGTTTATAAAGGGTGACAATGCTCCTCTACATCTAAAGGTTTTCCATCTTTGGGAAAATGGTTTTGTGCTCTTTACAGCAGTTATCAGTTATATCAGTTCTGATGTTTTGCTCTGCTAGACGTAAAATATGACCTGAAATGTTGCTCTCTCACGGTTCACTGTAAACAGTGTATTTTAGAGCTGTCGAGTCCGTGTATTTATGCTCCCATCCATGCTCTTTTATTTATCTTTATGACAAACCTTTGAAGTTCTAGCTAATATATCAGGAATGCAGCAACTAGTTTTGAAAAGTACAAATCTGGGCAATTTTATTGGTTCCATAATTTACCCAATCTTTTGGTTAATGCCAACAGAACTGCCTAACTCTGGATGTTTTCTAAGTCAGCTGATGCATCCCAAATATAAATCAGATCAGGGGTTGGATACCTTAAATATTAAAGCTCTACTCAGTGTTTGTATAATTATACTATTAATTTGTCTCAAGCTTTTAGGGTGGTCAAAGTGAAAAGTGCAGTATTGTTACTATACCCAATGTCTGATGCTAACTGAGTTTTGAATATACATATGTATTTAAAACACTGGAGGCCTCACAAATAATCTAAACGAAGTTAGGAGAACTGCATACTGAACAGGTAATTTAATAGCTTACTGTAAAGCATGTTGTTTAAAATATGCCTTCTGTTATCTGCTGCGTTGACCTTCAGGGCACCTTGCAGAGGCTCATTTCTTTTCAGGGCCAAAGTGGTAAGTAGATGTGTCTGCTGACTGGAAGAGGAGGATGCGAGTCTTTTGTCTGTCCCTGTACATGGTGCTTTTACAAATACTTCTACACTGCTTACCTTTATGCATGCCATTAGTCACAGGGTCTGGATTTAAGCACATGCTCTAGTGTTTCTTGAAACAGCATCTGGATTGCCGTTGTCATTTATATACATCCTTTTAGATGGTTATAATGCACACATGTAAGTGCTGGAATTGAATCAAAGCGGTAAACTTTCATTTCCTGCTGCATTGCTTTGTAGTAAACAAGGAGAAACCATCCTTTTCTATGACTTTAAAGCTGTGAAAGAAAGATCAGCCATCGGATAACTGTGAAGGCATAGAAGTACTCCGTAAAAGGCAGGCTGTATTTTTTTTTTAAGCAACGTGCAGAAAAAACCCGTTTTGGCCAAATCAAATCGTGCTCTGTTGTGGCAATATTTTCAGTGACTGGGCTCTGATGTCTGTGGGGTGAGAATGGGATGTCTATAGCAACATTGTATACACCTATATAGAAATCTGTTGTGTTAACCCATGGCTTAATATTTTCAGTCTTCAGTTGTGTATGACCTGGAAAGGATCCAATGTGTCCGCTGGCTTTGTAAATGAAGAATCAATTTCTGGTGTTCCTGTTCTTTATATCAGCAAGAGGCATCAAACCCTAGAGAGTCTGTCATTTGCAGGTGATGGTCAGAGACAATCAAGGTTGGATGCCATGACTATGTCCATTAACGCCAGAAAGATGACAAGAAAATTACTGACTAAAACAGTGCATACATTTTTTTCTCTTTGAGATGGTTTCCATACTCGCAAAGGCTCCCACTGTCAGTGCTCTCACCTGTTGTTTTTTTTTTTCTGGAAACTACTGTGTTTTCAGCCCTGGTAGGGAAGGCAAAGTGGTTGGGCAGCTTTGAGCTTACGGTAAAGTACAGTAAAATTCTCTGAAGTATGGGACTAGAGCTACAAATAGATGTGTAACTGAACTGCTCTGGCATGGGCTGTTCAACCCCATAGCTGCTTCCCTAGGTGAGGTGGTAAAGGAGCTGCCCAAGCTACACATCTCTTGGGGCCAGAGTAATCTGCTGAAATTCTGGGCTCTTCGACAGTCTCAGCTTCTGCCAACCTGTAAATGCACTTGGGCATAGAAAGTGTGTTGAAAAGCAGCTAAGGCTGGCGAGTTTTGCATCATTAACTGCACAAAATCATGGGAGGAGAGCTTAAGCTAAGACAATTGCCAGATGCCCTTGGGGACTGGAATCTCCCTTGAAAGACTTGTACTGATTTATTACCTGCTAATTTTCCAACTTTTTCCTGATGTTTCTTCCTTTTCCGCCTCCCACCAGAATTCTCTGTGTTTTAAACCCTGCAATTCAGTAGTGTTACTACTTATAAAGATTGCTTAAGGGTAGTTACTGTCTTTTCCCACATTTCTGGGTGGGGACTTGGGTGGTGATACTTAACTTTTAAAGAGGAATCCCTGGATAATTGAAAATTACTCTTTTTGCTACTGACTGCACCTGGAACAATCAGAGATAATAGTAATTAATGGTTACTGTATGCTTGTGTACAGTAAATCAGTGTTATGCCATGCCTTTTACCGGCATTTTATTAACGAGAAAACAATGCAATATTATTTTCAGTGAAGTTCTCAAAACCATAGGAACAGACATTGCCATCTGGACCAAACTAGTAGTCCAGCTTATTTCACTTTCATCCCTGACAGCTGCAAAACCTGAAACTAAGGACTGCTTTTCTTTTTAAGCATAGAGATATCAGTGCAAAGTAATCACTCCATCCATAATTTTGTTTTACATGCAGTGTTTGTCAGTGCTACTTTCCTGCAGAGGGTGTAGCCAGGACCTGGTTTTCTCACGGTGGTAATGACAAGATTTTTGTGTGAGATTTTAGTACAACATCAAGAATTGGTACTAACAAACTCCCAGGGGAGGGCTGAAGGTTGCTGTGAATTTTTGTTATGATGAAATTAAAAGTGTATGATTAGACAGAGAGCTGCAACTAATTTTATTCAGTCGACAGTTCCTTTCTGAGGAATCATTGCAGACATCTGTCCTTGCATTTTAACATTGCAACAAGGGTTTTGTTTTGAAGTACAACTAGTGGCCTTAGGGCACTTTGACACCACTTATATACTGCCTCGCTCCGTTGCAGCTTTTGAAAAAATTTACTTTTGAGGACTTTTTGAGAGCTGTAATATTAATTCTTGCTGCTGCAGTTGAGTCAAATATATTGCCTTGACGTGCAATCAAGATGAATTTCAGAAACAGGGATGTTAGTGACTTGGGAGTGTTTAAGTATCAAAGTTTTAATGGATTTTCTTCATTTTACAGATTTAATCACCACACAGTAGGCATGTCATTGATTTTTAAGCATATTTCATTATAGACTCCAATAGGGACTTTGTTTTAAAAATCAATGGCATGTTACAGCTATGTATCTTTCTAGCGTGTTCTGCAATTTGTTCAGGGTCGTGAATTGGTCACTGGATTGTATTACTTCCATGAAATGGTCATGGATGCAGTTTATATGGAAAACACTCAAATGCCTAAAGTAGATTCATAATTTTTGAGTGTCTGAAAAAGAGAAAAAATATAACTGGAGATGAGTTTATTAAAGTGCGACAGATTGAGAGAAGTGACATTTTGCTGCCATTTTGCCAACAAGAGCATGTTTGTGAAATGAGCACAGAGTTGATCCTTTACCCTCAGCGATCCACTGTTAACTTTGATGCACAAAAGGTCATTTGTACCTTAGTGCAATTTTAGGATCTCAGCGAAAGTGCATTTGATCTCATTGCACCATGACTTATCATTCTCTGTAGAACTGTACTACCTGTATTTTTACCTGATTTCCTTGTGTGTGACTGTCTGCTAATGTTTCTCACACCAGCAGAGATTTTACAGATTGAGGAAAAAAACCCCAAATAATTGAATTTACTTAATTCAAAGTTATGCTTACCATTTTGGGTAGTTAATTGAGAGAACAAAGGAGAGTTTTATTTTTGTGTGTCTATAGATTTGCTTTGACGTGTAAAATATAGATAAGACAAACAGAGATTGATGTTAATAAAGTGTTGAGCAAGACAGAAAATGTTGTTAATATCATTTTGGGTAGGGGACATTTTGGTATGAAACAGCCAATCAAAGGAGTTCGATGACGGATGATTAGAAGCTGATTGAGAGATTTATCCTTAGGACAGGAAGAGGGAATGGATGGGTGTAGGAAATGGTGTGGAGGATTAACTGCATTTTGAAGAAAGGAGGAGAGGGGGAAGATAACTGACAATAATTTGTAGCAATGAGTTGTATCACAAAAATGATGTTTTCAACCAATGTTTCCTACCCTGAGGTTTCCAGGAGAGAGTGGCTGGAAACGATGCCTTTGCTTTGTTTTAAATAAAGATGGGTGAATACAGAAAAGTACAAACTAATCAGAAAATCGTCTGGAATTGATATTATTGCGGGCATGTAAATGTACAGGTTTTGTTGGGAGGAGGGTCAAAAATAGGGAAAAGTAATAAAGTCTCATTCTATGTGATTTGTGTGGACTGAGTAGATTAATGACAAAGGGAGATGATGTCTCTTTTAGGTTTTGACATTTTAGCAGCAAAAAATATGTCATTTTTTCAGCTTTGCATTCCCAAAACTAATTATAGTATCTCATAGTCTGATTTAGTTGTATTGGGCACAGCATAACACTTTTAGATTCATAAAAATTTATTGACTAAATCTTCTGTATTCATATGGGACAAGATTCAAGAACGTCTAGATATAGATATATAGTGTTGCTAGTGGCAACATAGTAAAAGGAGTTGTCTAAACTCTGCCACCTGTCCATAAGATGTCTGCTTTACCTGTAACAAATTTGTAAGAAACTGCAAATGCCTGTCTGACATTTACCGTTTGCAGTCCAAGGACTGATGCCTCATTAATTCCTCCTGGGACTTCTCTGTCCATGACAGTTTTGAGTTACTGTAAACAATATGCTGAAAAATTTGCTCATCATATTTTACTGTCAGAAACCTTTCTTCTGTAGCCGTTCCTGTTTGTGTTACAGCAGTCTGTAGTGGAGGGCTCACTGGCACTCGTATCTAGCTGTTATTTCAGAAGAGATCATTATTTTATAATAAGCACATCTAAAATGAAAGGTATTAAATTTTGCAAACTCTGTCATTGCCAACTGTTCTAAATCCTAGTGCTAATTCACATTATTCATTTTGCTTAAAGTCGTAAATCAGGGCTTTCTTGTCATCAACTTGATGCCCTATTACTAACTTATTGCATCTTTATTTCTAAAAGATAACAGTGAAGACCACAATTAGTGTTCTTTGGAGTGTAATAATAAAACTCATCATTAATGAACAATTTATTGCCATTCTTTTAAGTGATAGCCTGTGTAATATTTTGAAGCTACTGGCTTTGCTTGCCTTGAAAACAAGTATTGAATGTGTTTGAACACCATGGATAAATATTAGTTGGAATGCTAAAAATAAATGAATTATTTTCTTCATGATTTTTCAGGCAGGAGTGATGCTGCAGCATCACTTAATCTCATTTTAGCATTTATCATAAAGTGCAGAGCTTCTTGGAGAGTAATTTTGTACTGTAATCATTTACAACAGACTTAAGTTGGTTTAGTGCATACATAACTTGGGAATGAATTGTTCTAATTGTTTGGGGGAATATGCTACCGAGGACTTAAGAAATAATACCTGGAATCCCCTTTTCACAAATTTTATTGCAAGACTTGAATATAATGGATGCCTTTAGACAGCATATACACAGCACAGATAGAATGGGATGAAATAAGAAAGACATCAGTCACTGGGAAAATTCTTGATACAAATAGTCCCCCTGTGAGGGACTTTTATTTCCCTGAATGCTGTTTTACTCTAATGGACTTTTCTGCTCAAGGGTGTAAAGAGGGTAGGGTTGAGAATGTGAATTTATAGTTTGCTGCAGCTCTCTGCTGCCTCATCGTGTGGACCTGCTTGCCTAGGTGCTTTTTGTCAGCACGTCAGGAGGTTTTGTGGTGGTGGAGACCAAGGACCTGTCCTGAGCTCTCCTGTGGGTGACTTTTCTGCAAGAGAACATCCATCTGCATACAGGTTGCTGAACGAGACTTTAGGTGGCTAAAATTAGCTATTGTGAATACTCAGCTCTGAAGTTCCTATTACCTGTATAGATTCAGGTATTTCCAGTGCTTGACTTACTCTCAAACGCATTAAGCTACACCTGTGGAAGATCCTTGCTGTGGAGACAGAAAAGAGCCATACTAAGATTGCTGTGAAATAACATGTTGTAAACTACTGTCCTAACTCATTTTCTGCCAGCTTTCCTGTAGACAGCAGGCCTAATTTAAAACACTCGTAAACCCGACAATGGTGTACTATACTTACTACTGCAGTGACACTGCACATGAGTTATAGTGATAATTTTTGAAATAGCTTTGTAACTGATTATTTTAAGCAATATTTTTGTAAAGAGTGCAAACTGAGTTAATTGTTGATAGCTTTTCTCATTTGTGTCGTGTAATGATCTGATGAAAGCCTCTTTCTCAGGTGCAGCTATGTTGGAAAGAGATTTGCCAAGAACTATACCCAAAGAACTAGCAGGTTTCCTAGTGGAAAAAGATGTATGTGTATATGTATTTGGGAATTCAAATGGCTCTCAGGAACCATTACCTTGCCTGGTTAGCCAAGCTTTTGGTTTTGAACACAATCCAGAGTGTAATTAGCTGAAATTAATGTGAGGATAGTGTTAGAAATGAGGGAAGCAGCTAAACAGACAGGAGAAGGGAGGCAGCCCATCCCCAGTGGACACAATGAAGTTTGGCAGTAGACTCAGCCATGTGCATCTCTCAAGGCTATGAAGAGGCGGAGCAAACATTTGTATATATAGCGGGTCTTTCTATTTTGCACATATAAGCTCTTCAGGGCCTTCTGGCTCAGGGGGAGCCATTATGTCTCACCTAAATGCTAGCACTAGAATTATGTCTGAGCTTTCTTTGGGCCAGAAGTCTTTTCTTGTGTCTTTCTATGTTTGGAAATTTGCTGTTTGGCTTCAACTTAGCCTACACTTTTTCCAAATGTGTTACACATGGGGCACTCATCTAATGAGGTCTCTATGAACCAGCCCTTTCCAATTTTCGTCTTTTGACTCTCATGTATGACATTTTCTTCATTATTTGCTTTCTGCAGACCTGATGCTCATACTGTATTGCACCATACCTGATGACCATAATTTTTCACTTTAAATTTTTTATAGACACAAGTTAAAGAGCTGAAGTGGATTTGTGACCCTTTATGTGTAAAGTAATCTGTAGAAAGGCATGATGATTTTGAAAAACTCAGTCATCTCCATGGGTATTGGTAACACAAAAAGCACATTTAATAAGTTTTCCAGGAGCTACTTTATTACCTTATCATTGTTCCTAGTGGTAGCTTACTGTAACGGACCGAGCATATAAAACACCCCCAGGAACTCCTGTGATTAAATTGAATTTCTGATAATGATTTGCACTGTGAACTTGAGAGAATCATTTAAAGCCCACCTGTGAACCTTTGCTTCCACATTGGAGCAGCTATTTCACAGAATTAGTGCTGAAACAATGTGATGACTCTGGTGAGTAAATGCTTACAGCGTGGACCTTGATCTGTCTCTTCCTGCTTCTATAAAGAGAAATTAGATACTCACCTGTCTCACAAATTATTGTTTGATTTTTAAAATCTGTTAAAAGCCAATTTTTAATGGAGGAAGAACAAGGGGAAAGGCTAATTAGAATTGTTCTTCTTTGGAAAGACAAAGTAAGTGTGCATTTTTCTGTCATTTCTGGAGCTTGTGTTTTTTCATTTTGCATTTTATTCTTCTGCCAATTTATCTGTGGCAGCATATATTTAGAATTAAGTATGTGTATTTTCAAATTCACCAGCTAAATATGTATAAAAAGACACAGCAATGGGCTGAGCACACAGTTTAGTGTTTTTCTGGCCTCATGCCCTGCTAATTGTGAGAAGCAGAGAATGGCACACTGAAGACAGGTCACTGCATGAGGCAGAATCTGTTTTGTGCCTGGAAGGGACAACTACATGCAGTGAAGTCTGCTATGCGCTCTATTTATTTTTTTTTTCCCTGGCATAACTTACGCATCTGATACTGAAAATCTGATCCAGAAGGTTTTACAAACAAGCCCTAGACGCTGCGTGTATGCTAACATAGCACTTTATATTTTGCTTACATCCCTTGCAGAAGATTGGTATTGTATAAATTACTAGTTGAGGGATCCTATTTCTGTACTTGCTTTAGACACATGCTCATTTTAGCTTCCTAGTTCTGGAATCTTAGAAAAAAATAAAATTAAAAAGCCATAGAATGTTCTGAGCAGAAATAACCATCATTTTATGTTACTACCTTTTGGCCAAGCAGGCACAGATAACAGCTCTCACCCTCGCTAAGGCGAAGATCTATATGCAGATTTTGCTGGCTAAACCTGGGACTCAAGCAGCAAAATTTCAAGTATCCAGTAGTTACTGAAGATGCCACATGTTCACTTTGACAGGTTCACATCATCTTTTCAGGCTTTTGCTTTTTATCAGCCTTGTTGATGCCAAACTCTTGCAGGTGTGTTTTGCAATTAATGTGTTTGTCCCATTGAAGTAGCAAATAAACTTGAACATACCTACTGCTGAATGTGTAACAGTGTGTCAAGCAGAAAGAACTGTATTAGTAAAAATTGAGTCCTAGTTTGTCTTCAGAAATGGCATTTAATCATGAGACTCAGATCTGTGTTTCCCTTTAGTATAAAGGGGCAAGGAAAAGGATAGGTTTGGGGCTTGCTGTTTCACCTGAGAGTGGGCTCCTCCAATGGAACCCCATTAAAGCACATACTTTCTTGTGTTGTATAACTGTATCTCATTGTAGTCTTGTCAGAGGAAGTGGTAGGTGGGTGTGCAAACACATTTACACAGCTACTGAAGGCTTATACACACCTCAATACAAGGAAATGTGGTTCAGCTGAATAAAAAGTGAAGAACTGGGATTCCTGGTGAACCAGTTTCAACTGCTTTTAAAGCTAGATTCAAGTTCTTTCAACTAATATAGTTGATTCTGAAAAATTTTTATATTAAAGCAAGTGGCAATTCCAATGCTTTCTCTTTAGCTGCCTGTAGGCCACTATAGAAAATTAGGTTGGTTTGACAGCATTTGTTTTTAGCAGTTCCAAACTGGCATTTCGTTACCCTCTAGATGTTTGCTTAGAGTTGTTTAAATGTTTGTTTTCTAGATTAGAACCTCCCTCATTTTTTCTGTTGCTTTGTAATTTCATAAATCCTCATCCTCTTAATCTTTCCCTTCCTTTCTTCGTATCTGTGCTTCAGGATTTCTGTCATCATCCACGAATTCTTCAGGAGAATGGCTGATATTCTCCTGGACAATCTGAAGTGATTTCATCAGGCTACACTGACAATTCTTTTACTTAAATATGTTCAAATCTATTCTTTCTCAGTTTTTTTCACCTCTTTTCTGTTGTTGCAATTACTTACGTTAAGGGTTTCATCACAATGGAATGTTTCTGTGGAGAGTGAAGCAAAAAGGTATTGAATGCATCAGTCAACTCCATTTGTCCATTACTTTACTATTTATAAGCAAAGGACTTTTCTTTTACTTCATTTTTATTGTTTCTAATGTATTTGCAAGCTCTTTTCTAACTGCATCTTTTCTTGTAGCGTTTTATAATAGATTCTCGCACAAGAATGTTGTGAAATCACTGTCAGGCCAATAACCCATTAGTGCCATAACTGTAACCAAACAGTAACTGTTGTTTATCCTGTATGATACTCAGGAAAACCTGAAATAGATGTGGAGAAGATGCTCTCTACCCCTCTGTTATTTGTTGGCTTGGGGTTTTTTTCTGGCCTATGAGTATGCTGGAAAATAAATGGACAAAGAAAATGAGGGAATATGTTTCTAAACTTGTAATTTTGGCAGTGTTACTCTGTGGAAGTCTATGCTTGCATCAAGCATGTTTCTAGGGTGGTCATCAGCTGTACTCAGACACACTCTGGCAAGGACCTGGAGTGTAATTTCATCTGTGTTTTTTTCTCTGTGATGTTTCAGGTTTTTGTGTCTCTGGGCCACCATTTCAATCCTTGATTTGGGTTCCTTACCTCTTCAGTTTGTGAACTTGCTACTTGTTACAGGGCAATTATCTCCATTTTATTTAGGAGGGGGATTTTGGCTTTGTTTTTCTCCTGTCTACTCTTTGTTTTTCTCTGTGGAAGGGGAAACATTTGGCCTGTTGTCAGAAAATGACAGCAGAAAAATCCTTAAAAAGAAAGTGGTAAAAGAAGCGCATGTGACAAGAACTATATATATTGTGGGCATTACAGAATGTCTGTTCCATTGAAATCCAAACCGTTGGGCTGTGTGGGTGGTCAGAGATGAAAGGATGATCTGATAGCAGAGAGAGGATAAAAGATAAGTGTAAATGACAGTTAAGTCTTCGACTATATTTGAAGTGGAAACTGCGTTCCTAAGTGTTGAGTGCAGATCCAAATTGGGGTGAAACTGGTGAAGCTGCATCAGATTTTGTGGCACTCTTTCTGAAAATCTGACAATATCTTCCAGTTTTATACATAAAATCTGTTGAGCTTCGCTTTTGCTATTGGTAAAACACCAAACCAACCAACCAAACAATAGAATCTTACAATGGACATAACCAGTGATATAAAAATGTAGCCTATGCATGAATAAAAGGATGCTAGATAAGCTGCTAAGTAAAGCTGGTGTCAGTTCTGTTTTTAATTTGAAAAGAGAAAAAAGCACTTTGAATGTGTAATTAACGTCTTCAAATTGATGGTGAAACTGTGATCAATCATAATTAAATTTGTTTTGAAATTTGCATCCATAGACTCTACTGCACTGAATAAAATCATAGATGTTAAGAATTAAAATTAGAATTTTCAAAATACAGTTTTCAGTGGAGAAGGTTACAGAAGGAAACCTGCAAGTCTTTTAATATCAAATGTATAGAAATGTAACAGGCAAAACTTAGTAACAGTTTTACTCCCTATGTTATGTGTGTTTTGCAGATTTTAGTACTAGTGATTTTTTAAGGTTTGTAACTTTGTTTTAGCTCTAGCAGATGTGTGCATCAAATGTTTATAGGCAAAAATATTTTCACAAAAAAACGAGACCTTGTGAAGTAGTAAGAATTTTTATTGTCAATGTTTATGCAGAAAGCATTTGTTTTTGAAACACTGTGGGCATATAAACATTAAAGAAGTAATGCTGTATATTCACAACATGATGTGTCTATCACTTGTCTTTGTCAGAATTTCTCCCCAAGTGATACTTGCAATTGTAGAGTTCCTAATAGTTTACACAGCTTTATACTTCTGATGGCACCCTGGAGCAGTGATTTAATGTTCTGCCGGGACTACTTTCAATGTTTGGCTTCTTGAGTGCTAGAACATTACTCTTGGTTTATTTGTGCTGCAGTTGTTTCACCTTCCCTTGTTATTTCTTCCTTCCATAGCTGGGATAATAGAGTGTGATTCTTTTAAGAATTAGAATGGGAAAAAAAACTATCTTGTTTTCTTGTCAGTTACACGTAGATTATAAGTCTGGAGAAGAGAATTGTGATGAATTTATAGGCCTTCTGGAAGAGTAAAGATATGGAAGTACTCTGACTTTAATGTCTCAATTTAATTTTGAACTGGAATATATCTTAGAAAATCCATCACTGATTCATAAGGTCAATAAAATTCCAGTTCCATTGCTGTTAAATTTGCACCTTAATTCTAGCCTGAATGCATCTAACTTCTTTTTGTATCCATTTTCTTTAATCTGCAAGGTTAAAGACTCTGTAATTTTTTATCAAGAGCTCATGCTTGGTTGATTATAGAGTCAGAATCAAAGAGTAAATCAGAGTGGAAAGGAGCTTTGGAGACACTCAATCCACATTCCCTGCTCAAAGCTTTGCTGAAATGAAGGTCATCGGTATCTGCTAGTCCTCCTTCATCCTCTGAGTCTTAGAAAGCAAACAGGTTTGTCAGGCAAGATTTACCTTTGCTGCATTCGTGATGGTTTCTCCAGTCACCTTCTTGTCCTTCATGTGCTTGGAGATGGCTTTGGGAGGATTTGCTCCATGGGTTTTTAAGAATATGAGGTGAAACTGGTCACCTGTAGTTCCTAGTATCCTTCTCATCTTCTTTCTTGGATGTGGGCACAATTGTAAGTTTTTAAAGATGATGTTGCAGTGGCATCAGGTGGCTGCCTTAGTCATCAAGACTAGCGTGTCCTTTTTACTTGAAGCTTTCTAGGATGAAGTCCTTACTCCTTTAATATGATCTTTATTCTTTGTTTCTGGATTTGTGTTCAGTAGCAGTAGGGTAGAGGTTTTGTCCTTTTGGGCTTTTGCTTGGAAAACATCCAATTCAATTTAAAACCTGTCAGTTAGATGATTTTTCATATATTTATTGTATCATGTTAGATCTGTAGTATTCTTATTTCTTAAACAAAATATTGCACAACACCAAATCACGTTCCCCAGGGAAGTTTATCACCTCAGCACCTTTAACTTTTTAATCCTATAGTGTGTAATATCATAAGCACCTACCTTGAGTGAGATTGGCAAGACTATAAAATTTTTTTATTTATATGGCCCCCCTTAATTACTTACCCAAAACAGCTCTGTTGCTTGTTCCACAATTTTGCCTAGGACTGATTTTAGGCGGCAGATCTCTACCTGCTTATATCACTGAGTGCTCTTTTTTGCTATATTAGCATGCTTACTGTCTTCCAAACCTCTTGAATTTCCCTATTTTTCAAAGAGTTATTAAAAATTGATATTCATGGTAAAAATTGCTCTTTGATAAATGACCGTTGCAGGTGTTGACCTGAAACTTATGGACGCCTGCTGCTTTAAGAAGTTCTAGCTTTAGAGGCTTCTCTTTAACACCACACTTGGTTACTTTTAGAATGAAAGGTAAATTTTATCACCATTAAATGGTATGACTTAATCTTCTGCCTTATTTTCCAGCTACAGGAAGGAGAAATTTTTTGAATGCTTGTACCCTTTTACATCAACATTGAGAGCTACTCATTTTCATTTGCTAATCGACAAGCTAAATTGCTATGACTCCTTTTGTTCCTAACACACTTTTAAAAAAACACTTTTCTTTGTGTTGCAAATAATTGCCAGTTTCTTCTGTCTCCTCTTACTTTTCCTTTAATTCCTACTTGCAGTGTATCACAACCTCTGTTAAATGCCTTACTGATATATCATGTAGCAAAAGTAATAGAATTTATACGCATTTCTCTGCACGTGTTCACGTTCCAGGTTGATGCAGAGCCTGTATATACCCATAGTCTTAATCTTTCTCCAAGTTTTTAATGGCCACCAAGCCATTCTGAGTGTGTGTGCCTGTTTATTCATGGCAGGCTACCTTCTCTCTTCCTTGTGCCATTTTTTTTTTCTGTATATAGATAGCCTTCTTTCTTGATTGTGAGTTGTAAGGCAATAGGTGACATGTGTAAACAGTTTCTAATTTTCTGACGATCTCTTACTCAGACTCCTTGTTTCTGTTTCTTGGTACATAAACTTTCACAGTTTTGGTGAAATCAGTCTCCTTAAGAAGCCTCTAACTATTACAGATTATTTTCTTTGTACAATAAAAGTAACCATGTTTTGATGTTTCCATAAGGGCACTTCTGACATTTAATATTTTTCTTTTTAAGGATGATATCTAATGTTGAATTTATTTTTATATAGTCTTCCAGAATTTTCACCTGCAGGTTTTGGAATTTATGGCTTTATTGAAAAAATGATGTAAAATTGACTGTGTAGGATTAGTTGTGAAATTACCTTAACCTAGTGCTCACCATTATGCATTGTCTGGTTAACTCATCAGGGTTTGCCATATCCTCAGCCAGGGTAACCTATAAGTGTTTTCAGGAAAACAAAAAATTTGAAAGACGGATAAAATTGTTTTCTTCATTTTTTCTTTGTACTCTAAATCAAAAGGTACAGAAACACATGCTTTTGATTAGCTAATAAGCAAAAAACACAAAGCTCCAGGCTTCATCTTCTGATATGCTAATTCTTGAAATAAAAAAGAGCAATGAAACTCTCTGTAAATGGAAATCACTGAACGTCTGACAACAATACGTTTGCCAGAACGCTGAGAACCATTTCTTATCTTAGTAAATCCTCCCAGCCTTTACTGTCATATTAGCCAGTTTTATTCTTCATTGCTTGTCTTTGATCATCTGCTGCATATTCCCATGGGAGAAAGTTATGCCCATTTGCCTGTGAGCTACTTGCAATGTTTAATGAGTATCTGCACGTTCTATCAAGGTTTTAAAGGCACTTCTGCTTGGATAAATTGAGCAATCCTTTCATTAGCTGCATATATACAGACTTTATGTTCCTCTTAAAGACAATAAGGCACTAGAGTATTTATTTTGTGGGTGGACATGCACATTGCTATTTTTTTAAAGGATTTTTTTGCCAATGTTTTCATTTCAGCTGGATATGAAGACCTAGTTTATACTGGTTTCTGCGTTACACTATAATGTCATCTTTGCTGAGTCTTTTTCCAAAGAGACAGCAAAAGATTACATTTGTAAACAGCAATGTACAATATATTAAAATAAAAGATATTGTATTGATTGACACCTGACAAGTTATATATCAAGTATTTCCCAAAAGGGACTAATAGTCATTATTTGTTGGTACTGTCTGCCTTACAATGGTTTTGTTTTTTTTTGATGAATCCTTACAAGCAAGTGCTTAGAAGTTGCTATTATAACACGAGTCCTTTTTTAATTTTTTTTTAATCTGGATTATTTGTCCTTATTTTTATATTGCCTGATTTTGCATCTTAACGGTGTGAACAACAGTATTTAGGTGTAAAATTGACCTAAAGAACAGCAGTGTAGACATGTACCAGATCCGTCTTGTGTCCATTGTAATTTATGTTGGATATTCATTTACTTTCATTTCTATCCTCATTTTTAGGCTGTCTGCATTTAATGTTAAGTTTCTCAATACCTGATAATTGTTCCAAATGTAATTAAACATGTCCATTTGTGACAGCATTACTGATTTGTCAACAACTGTTTTGTCATCATTGTGAACTATAAGGAGGAGGTAGTGTACCGACTAGTGAATGGATCTTTAAAATTAGAAGGACCTTGTCTTTGGTGGTGGTATCTACATGATAACTAGGAAGAAAAGAGAGAAGCCTGGCCACTGTTCTCTGGGGAAGAAATATTTCTCAGGATTTTAAGAAAGAGTATTGTGATTGAGCAATACAAGCCCCATTAGCCAGCTGGTTCCTGGGAAGAGCAAGAGTGATATTTGTGCCCAAATTCAAATAGTCAAATGCATTTGTGGTACAAGCACCATTTAGAAATCAGGCCAGCTACAAGTGGGAGCATTTTAAAAGAAAATTAACTCCTTCTTTTCCTCTCCTTTATCAGGGAAATTTAATTTCATGCATAGATTTAGATGAATTATTTTTTTCATTACAGAATGACATGAAAACAAATAATCTTTAAAAGATAAATTGTGCTCTTCTTTAGAAGACTTTTGTAACAAAAATGTGGACCCTTTTAAGTTTTTATTTAAAATTAAGACATTAAAGGGTCTTTTTAATGTTGGCACACTGGTGGGAACAAAGGCCACCTCTTTGCTATGCCAACATTGACTGCATTGGAAACTGATTTCTATGTCAATTCTGTGTGTGCAGAGTGTAAAGAGCCTCTGTTTAAAAAAATAGGCTACTACCTGTAGCGAGGAAGAAAGGGTAAAAATACAGCTTTCAGTTAAGCTGGAGTTAATATTTCCTCTCTGCGCATTTTGCAGTTTGTGAACTGACAAATGCTACTGCTTCTTTCTTAATTGCGGAAGGCAAATGGGCTACTGTACAGTGACGTTAATTACTGGCAGGCACGAGCGAAAACTTGCTCAAGATATTTTTCATTGCTACACTGAATTTGGCAGCTTGTCTTACACGTCTGCCAGAGAAGGATGTTCTCTAGGTACGGCAGATGCCATGTTGGGGTTTCATAGCTTACTCTGTGTCTGATTGACTGAGCAAAGCTCCAGAAACCAAAAGTTCCTGTGGCGGCTGATATCCCAGCGCATGGGGGCCTTCCTCCACTCTTTAGCTCCCTCCTTGGGGAGGGATGATACAGTCTTGCAGTAGATGAAGTGGAAGGTGAGTAGAAGTTTGGAAAGGTGTAACTTTGGGCTTGATACAAACCCTGCTAGCTTCAGAAAAATGAGCAGTATCGCTGTCTGCTAGCTGGCCTTTGTGCAGGCAGGGAGCTTGCTGGTGATGATAGCTAAGAATCAAATGATTTAACTTGGGTAGTAGGCGCCTTAGTTTTAATTTGAAGATGGAGACATCTTTTCACAAAGAGTTGAGCTATAAGTGAGCTCTCTTAGTCTGCAGGAAGTGTCTGAGAAAGGGAGGGAAATTTGGACACTGGAGTGAGGGGTAGGACTGGGACTGGCAGATGTGTCACTGCACAGATGTGAGACTAAATGATGAGAACAAAGAAACAACAGGAGTTTCTGAATACACAGACAAGCAGGGATTTGAAGGGAGTAAGAAACAATGAAAAGAAAGAATAGGGCAAATCAAGGGGAGGAGTTCTCTAGAAAGACGGAAAAAGTGGTAAATAATGGAATAATTTGGCATATAATAAAGATAAAGAATGGGAGAAAATACAGAGTGATTAGTCTTAAGGAATATTATGAGAGAGTCTTTAGTGACAAAATTATGCATTATTTTCCTCATATAGATAAAGTATTAGAAAAAAGCTGTTTCATCACAGTAGATGAACGTGTTTCATCAACTGCACAAAACAGAGAATCAATAAGCAGAAATGTGACAGTTAATAGAAAATAGTATTTATTAGGACTCTTGTAGCGGGTAACATCACAACATACAGGAGAGGAAAGTGGGCTACAAAGAAATCATATTGCAAAAATCTCTTAATAGGTGATTATTACTGAAAATTCTACAGGTTAATGTTTTTTTATCCATTGAGGATAAACTGAAATGCATCAGTTGCCTAATATTCGATCAGGGCAGTGAAATGCTTTTCAAGAACTTTCTTATCTTGAAAACTGAGTGGAAGAGGGCTGTCCTGCTAGTTCCAGGTAAGGCATAAGCCTGCATGACCAGCAATAAGGAGTTGCAAAATATTAATATTTGGGAGGAAATAATATGCAATTATTATCCAAAAGGGTAAAGCAGATCAGCTTCAAGTAGATTTTGTTGCAGAGGTTGTGTTCCTCAATATTAAGAAAATAAAGTGGACACAGCTTTTCTGGCCATCTATGTCTTATCTGGGCATTCAGTTAGAAATCCTGTGACAGGTTATTCACAGTTTAATTTTGTTGCAGTGCATTTGTTCTGAGCAAGTCCAGTAGAAAATTATTTTCTTAGTACATGATAGAATGTCTCAAAAATTAGTTCTTTGTAAATTAGCTGTGAACAGCAGCTATGGTGATATCCTACTCTAGGACAGGCTTACCAAGTAGGTCCACTTTCCTACCAAGCACATCGTGGGAAGACCCCAGTATTTACACAGCAAAGCATTCACTTGTCAGTAGCAGCTTTAGCCCACAACCACATATTGGAAAAGATTCCACATCGTCCTGGTGGTTGGATTGTTACTACTCCAAGCCAAAGCAACAGGGCCATCTTCTTATACTCCAATGTCATTTAATGCTTTTGCAACTCAACTGCAGATTGTAAATTTACCTTCTAGGCAAAGGCAAACATGTGCACAGAACAATACGTAGTCAAAATTCATTGACACTCTGTCAAAGACTGCAATGCTTAACCATGTGGAAATTTGACAGCCAGGATTTCACTGGGCTATGATTCAAGGATCTCCAGTGCTGTGAGTCTACAGATGTATTTCTGTGTCATGCAACTTGTTTAAGTGCTGGACGCCTTGTTCTTCTGTCATATCTTATGAACTTGTATAGGTTTATGAATTTACCATCATCTACCCAGTTGCCTGTTGGAACCTGCCCAAAGCATATTGAATGTAGATGGTATTGGCAAGAAAAAAATTAATCAAACAAAACTCTTCCACTCAAACCAAAAATTTTCACTGAAAAGAAAGAAAGAAAAAAGAAAAATTTCCAGAGGGCAGACTTTGAACTGCTCAGAAGGCTGGTTGGCAAAGTCTCATGGGAGACAGTACTTAAGGGAAAGGGAGCCCATGAGGGCTGAGAGCTCTTCAAAAAGGAAATCCTAGCAGCTCAGGAGAAAGCCATCCCCATGTTCCGTAAAAAAAGCCGGCAGGGGAGAAAACCAGCTTGGTTGAACAGAGAGATCTTGAGTGATATCAAGAAGAAGAGAATCGTTTATGGGCTCTGGAAGAGGGGACAGGCCTCTTGGGTGGACTACAGGAGGGAAGTGAGATTGTGTAGAGGAAAAATCAGAAGGGCTAAGGCTCAACTAGAAATCAGATTGGCAAAGTCTGTGAAAGATAACAAAAAATCCTTCTATAAATATATAAATAATAAAGGAGGACTAGGGAGACCATACAGTCCCTATTGGACGCAGAAGGAACAACAGTGACAAGGGATGAGGACAAGGCTGAGGTACTTAATGCCTTCTTTGCCTCAGTCCTTAATTGTAAAGAAAGTTGTTCCATCTGTGTACAAACCCAGGAGCCAGAGGAGCAAAATGAGGCTCCCATGATCCAAGAGGAGGTGGTCAGAGCCTTGCTAGCGCGACTAGACACCCACAAGTCTATGGGGCCGGATGGGATTCACCCTAGGGTATTGAAGGAGCTGGCGGATGTGCTGGCCAAACCCCTTTCCATCATCTTCCAACAGTCCTGGAAGATTGGGGAAGTCCCACTGGACTGGAGGCTGGCTGATGTTGTGCCCATCTACAAGAAGGGTCACAGGGAGGACCCAGGGAACTACAGGCCTGTCAGTCTGACCTCAGTGCCAGGGAAAGTCATGGAGCAGGTGATCTTGAGTGCTATCATGAAGCACATGCAAGAGAACCGGGTGATCAGGCCCAGTCGACACGGGTTCACAAAAGGCAGGTCTTGCCAGACTAACCTGATCGCCTTCTATGACAAAGTGACTCGGCTGCTGGATTTGGGAAAGGCTGTGGATGTATCTTCCTGGACTTCAGCAAAGCCTTTGACACAGTTTCTCACAGCATTCTGCTTAGGAAACTGTCAGCCTCTGGCCTGGACAGGCGCACACTCTCCTGGGTGGAAAACTGGTTGAGTGGCCGGGCCCAGAGAGTGGTGGGAAATGGTGTGAAATCCAGCTGGAGGCCAGTGACAAGTGGGGTTCCTCAGGGCTCAGTGCTGGGTCCAGCCCTGTTCAATGTCTTTATCAACGACCTGGATGAAGGCATTGAGTGCACCCTTAGCAAGTTTGCAGATGACACTAAGCTGGGTGGAAGTGTTGATCTGCTGGAGGGTAGGGAGGCTCTGCAAAGGGATCTGAACAGGTTGGACCGCTGGGCTGAGACCAATAGGATGAGGTTTAACAAGGCCAAATGCCAGGTCCTGCGCTTGGGGCACAACAACCCCATGCAGTGCTACAGACTGGGAGAAGCCTGTCTAGAAAGCTGCCTGGAGGAGAGGGACCTGGGGGTGTTGGTTGACAGCTGACTGAACATGAACCAGCAGTGTGCCCAGGTGGCCAAGAAGGCCAATGGCATCTTGGCTTGTATCAGAAACGGCGTGACAGGTCCAGGGAGGTTATTCTCCCTCTCTACTCAGCACTGGTGAGACCGCACCTTGAATACTGTGTTCAGTTCTGGGCTCCTCACCACAGGAAGGATGTTGAGGCTCTGGAGCGAGTCCAGAGAAGAGCAACAAAGCTGGTGAAGGGGCTGGAGAACAGGCCTTATGAGGAATGGCTGAGAGAGCTGGGGTTGTTTAGCCTGGAGAAGAGGAGGCTGAGGGGAGACCTCATTGCTCTCTATAACTACCTGAAAGGAGGTTGTAGAGAGGAGGGTGCTGGCCTCTTCTCCCAAGTGACAGAGGACAGGACAAGAGGGAATGGCCTCAAGCTCCACCAGGGGGGATTTAGGCTGGACATTAGGAAAAAATTCTTCACAGAAAGGGTCATTGGGCACTGGAACAGGCTGCCCAGGGAGGTGGTTGATTCACCTTCCCTGGAGGTGTTTAAGGGATGGGTGGACGAGGTGCTGAGGGGCATGGTTTAGTGTTTGATAGGAATGGTTGGACTAGATGATCCGGTGGGTCTCTTCCAACCTGGTGATTCTATGATTCTATGAAAAAAGAGCTATTTCAGTAATTGGAGGACACAGCTCATAATTCAGAAAATCCAGTTGTCAAACCCTCAATAATAAATTTTAAATCCTGGTTTTAGTGTATATTCATTGGCTGTCCTTCAGTTCTGTGATACGACTTAGCCCCTTTCTCATGAAAAAGATCATTTACTAAATGTATTCCAAGTTACGTGGAAACTGTTGTATGTTACAGCTGGAAATGTTTTTCCTTTCAAACCGTTCTGTTACTGTATGTGACAGCTCCTCCAGTTTTATACCGCAGCAGATCAGATGCACAGAATCACTTCCAGGATAAAAGTAGTTTGAATGTGTTCATGATCTTTAAAAAGGCACATTCCAGATGTTTGCTAACGCCTTCACTACCATCAAAGGATGATGTAAATACTGTTGTAGCACAGCATTTTTTAATGAAATAGCAGTAGTCTTCAGCAAGGGTTAACAAATCTCTTTTTTCCATATGTTCTCTAAATTTCATCTATTAACTTGGCACAACTTAAGCTTTATAAAATAATGACAACATGCTGCTCAACAAGCTTTATTTATATCTGTCTCATCCTAATATTGCTCTTTAGTTATACTTAGTAAAAATAGTAAATCATGTGCCGCTAGTCACTTTCAAATTGATTTAAAGAAAGATAAATAAATTTCAAAAATCTATAAACAGATCTTCTAATAAGACAGCCTTAGCACAGACTTTTACTGCTGACGTTTCTGGCCATTGCTTCAACAATTCTGTAATTAATTATTTTAAAAAAGAAAATTCTCTTGGATTTTTAAATAAAAGCAATGGCATAAATGAATCCTGAAGTTAATGGGTTTGGGTACAAAGATTTCCTGCCTTGATTCCTTCCCTGCTAAAGATGAACATTGGTTTCAGATCCCAGAACTCCACTTGCAAGAAAGGAACAGTTGATTTCGGTTGCCCTTAATTGGGTTCATCTGCATGGGATGGCTGTATGCCATAATTCAGAGTGGGATTTAACAGAACATTAGCTACTCAGCTTTAACTCTCATGTGAAAACACTTCATCTGCACTAGGAGTGTCTGCTGGATTTTCAAAGTCAAGTTGGGGGACTTCAGTTTGCCTCCATTAGCCTGACAATGCAGAGGGGTTCAATTCTTGGGGATCTTTGATGTCTGCTGCATTTTGGGCTGACCCTGTGGTACCACTGGAATGCCCGGCATATATGAGGAGATCCAGAGGAAGGATGATACACGAGGAAAATAAAAGAACAGTAGCAACTGAAGAGATGCCATGGGAATAAGCTTCGATTTGTTCATTTGCATGGTGTAATTCCAAAGACTGTCACAGGAGTACATGCAGGCAGGCAGCAGGTAGCCACCTAGGAACACTGGCTAGCACAGACACTGCACCAGTGCTTTCGTAATGACTTCTCAATAAAAGCTATAACTTTCAGAAAACTTTTCCTCTGTGAGAGCATCTTTCCAGAATCAAAGCACCAGGGAAAAGGTATCTAGAAAGGGAACAGTTGGACAAAAATCTTCCTCTCCTGGGCTAAGAGAGAAAGGAGCTTAATATTGTTGCAGATGTGTGGGATTACTAGTTAACTGTGTTGAATAAGCATAATTAAATAACTCTGAGCAGATGCCATAACTTTACTATGTTTAGCTAGCTAATGGTGAAGTCTTTGTGGGGTGAGTAAAATTAAACTAAAGAGAGGACACAGAACTCCATAGATCAGCATTTAGGTGTTCATTATCCATTCATAACAGCCCAATGTCCACATGGACGTCTTTCTGTCATACTTTGATGGGCAAACCATGTGTTAGTATTGTTAATGTCAGTATAACTAGTACATAACACATCACTACTTCTGTGTTTACAGTTGCCTTGTTCCCATAAAACTACCAAAAGAATCCAATCTCCAACATAAGAAGGATATGGAGCTGTTGGAACGGGTTCAGAGGAGGGCTACAAAGATGATCAGAGGGCTGGAGCACCTCCCATATGAGGACAGGCCAGGAGAGTTGGGGTTGTTCAGCCTGGAGAAGGCTCCAGGGAGACCTTATAGTGACCTTCCAGTACCTGAAGGGGGCTACGAGAAGGATGGGGAGGAACGTTTTACAAAGGCATGTAGGGATAGGACATGGGGGGATGGCTATAAATTGGAAGGGTGATGACTTAGATTAGACATTCAGGGGAAATTTTTCATGATGAGGGTATTGAAACACTGGAACAGGTTGCTCAGGGAAATTGTAGATGCCCCCTCCCTGCGAGTGTTTAAGGACAGGTTGGATAGGGACTTGGGCAGCCTTATCTAGTGGGTTTCCTTGCCCATGGCAGGGGGGTTGGAACTGGATGATCTTCAAAATCCCTTCCAACCCAAACCATTCTATGATTCTATGAATGGGTTTAAGGATCTAAGACAAACATACCAATACTAAAGAAACGGTCAAAGTTCTTATCTCATTATACTGCTGGAATGACTATTCTAACAGCTAATAATGGCAGTTGTAATTTCTTCCTCATGGAAGCCCATCTTGATTTCTTTCTTTTGCTCCTAAATGATAGAATAAGCTGAGAACAGCAAAAGATTTAATTGGGTCACTAATTGTCAGACATGGGCTGCCTGTTAAAATCGAAGGTTAACTGGCAGTAAGAGCATTTGTTACGGGGGGGAGGAATCCAATATCTAGTGATATGCAAAATAATAAGATCAATTTTTATAGATTATTTTGCCGTCCTCCCGTAAAATCCATTTGTAGAATTCTTACAACTGTTTTTTAGTTGATGGTATTGCCAAACACAGGGGATCACATAGTTTCGTTCTTGGTAAGGTGTGGCTTTTAAAATCAGCATATTAAAAGATGCAGTAATTCCTATGCTGAGAATGCACCTATCTCAGGAGATTATTTTTGTTCAGATTCTACAAGAGAGATAGGCTTTTTTGTTTTAAAAAGAGGTTTAAAAATATAATACTGAATTAAAGACTGAAACTTAGTACATTGGAATCAGAAGTGAGCTTATTTGTGTAGTGGTATTTAGGAATTTGTGGTTCATGTGATTGAAGAACCTGACATTGTTTAATATATTACAGAGCTCATTTTTTGCATTGACTAATATCCCCATTTTATAGATGGGAATAGAGTACAAAGAGATCAAGGTATGTTGACACTCCCAGTGGGAGTTCAGTGTAGATAAAAGCTTTAGAGGAGCTATTTAGCCCTGGAAGTGTATGGAGGCTCTGCTTAGATTCCCTTACCCTGGTTTTCATCAAGGTAAATGAACCTTCATGCTGATGTAGCCAGGACTGCTAGCACATGCATGGTTCTGGAAGAAATTTTAAAAGCTCACATTGTCTCATACAGAAGAAATACAGATCTTTTTCTTTCAAGAATGAAACTGTTCAAAACATTTAAATTGTGATACTGCTGATAGAATTATTGGGAATTATAAACCATGCTTTTGAATATATATTTATAGGTATATATCTCTCTGTATACACACTTATGCCTGCATGTATCTAAAACTGAATTTCCTGAAAGAGAAAAGACAGTGTGAATGAAGGGCAGGTGAATTTTTAAGATTTTTAAATAACAGTTTTAAGAAGCTTTCAGCCACTTGATGCTGGAGAAGAATTTATAAACTTCCACATAATACAGATGTAGTGTAGCATAACATCAGAATTTGACTTCACCGAATGCATTTTTAAAAACAGAACAAGCCCACCTTATGACTCTTATCTTTTGCCGAATGCTTCCTTACCATCATGATGGTGGGCAACAAACCCTTGAAGTTCTTGTATTAGCCAGGTAGTTGATTAGTATTAATTGGGTGAGATAGATCAAGTAATGCCAGAAAACATTCAAAGATGACATTCTTTTAGCCTCAAGGTAAGTTTATTGTAGGCTGAAAGCTTTTTGCCTTTATTGTGTCAGACTTGTGGCTATTTCCTCAGCTCATCTATTGTTGATATAAAATGGAGATCAGACGGTCTGTTTTGCAAAGGTGGCTGACCTGCTTTGATCAGGATCCCCAGAGTTTACAGTCAAGCCTGTGTTTCCAATTAAACAGAAAGTCAGCTGTCCTAAGGAGTTTCCCACTTGTTTATCACACAGATAGCTTTTGGGGCTGTGAGTCTACCCTCTCCCTCTCCTGTCAAAAACTCAGCTTGGTGATTGAGAATAGAGCTTTAATGTTTTATACTAAATCAGCTTTTTCCTGTCTTTCTACTTCTTTTGAAAACTGCTTTTGAGCAGCAAAGAGAAAATTGTTTGTTTCTGTTTGCAAAGTTGACAGTCATCTCCTTCAGTCAAGAGGCAAAGTTGTCGTTCTACTTTTATGAGCTATGAAATCAGCAAAGGGAAAAACTCCCCAAACCATTGCAAAGCAAAACTCAGATTCACGAAGGCACCTTCTCTTTTTTTTGTGCACTCAGAACTAGATGGGTTTTAGTAGTAAAATGTTAGCTCACTAAAACTGAACTACTAGGATTGCTACCATAAAGTAAGGCATATATTTAAGTGCTTTCCTGGGTCAGAGACTACTTCTTCATCATGTTCAAATTGGATCTCAATACCTGTGTGACTGCCAAGAAGTTGTTCCAAGGTGTGCTCCAAATGAGCCAAGTTCTCAAACCTTTTCCCTGCAAAAGCAGAGAGGTAGGAAGGATGGCTCTTTATATGAGAAAATTAGTTATAGCATATATATTAAATGTGCAGTTATTGCATTCTACTGGTCAGGTGGATAAAATCAGCTGCCCCTCTGCCAAAATTGTATAATTGCAAACCCTCTCCAGAAGGAGTAATTTTACCTCCAAACTTTCTTGTCTTTCTCCCAAAAAGAACAGGGAAAGGGGCAAGCCTTAACTGGAGTGATGGACGTGTTTTCTCAAATGATAATTCTGATTTTAATGGCTACCAAAAAACCACAAAGGTCTTCTGCACTTTGGATTGATAGAAGTAGTAATCCTGCTCAGGTTCGCATAATGGTCTGAGCATCTTAGAAAGATGGGAGAAGAGCTACACAAAACCTTTGAACTACCCTGTACAGACAGCAGTACCAAATTAAATTGGCTCTAGGCCTCTAAGGCCATATTAATCTCTCTGGAGCTCTGACCAATAAAGTAATTTAGGCTGAAGATTTAGTGAAAACCTGTGAAATCTGACAGTTTTTACATTACAGATCACTCAGCGCCAGAGCTTTGTTCCTGCTGTGTGGTGCTCTACTTCAGAAGTCTATCCAAGATTTACTAAACCTATCCATGGTCCTATTAAAATATGAAGGAAGGGGGCATGTTAAAATTTAACATGTTTGGAAACTAGAATTTTTATGTTGAAGTCTGGCTTCTTTCAACCTTCAGATTTTCTCTGTAGGTAAATCTCTCTGAAAGTTCATCCCGAAGCTGAACAAAGCTGTTGTGAATAACAGCTCTTGCTCAGACAGAATTATGATGTTTTACTCAGAAGGTGCCCTAGAGCAGATCAGTGTATTTTGGAGGATTCCTTAAGCCACCTATGTGACCAGTCTTTTCCTCCTTTGTTCCATTGCTCATAGAAACATAGACTGAGTTTCCTGCTAAAAGTCACAGGTGGGTTGCTTTTGTTTATGGTGTAGAGTTTGCTTTTCAGCTTACGATATTGTTGTGCTTGGTGGCACCAAATGAGAGACCTTCTGTAAAGAAGCTTTTGAGGCTAGGGGCTTGCAGGAGTAGTTATTTGGAGGTTTTTTAGTTACAAATCTTAAGCAAGTCCCCTGAAAAAGCAATTGCTTTGTAATTACTGCGGTCAAAATTCAATGAAGATTTTGCTAAAACCCTCCTGCAAATGATATGTGTGTTACTTACAAAAAAAAAAAAAAGCTTTTTTTCAGTATGAATAACAGACTTTTTAAAAACTGGCCATATTCAGATCCTTTTAAAGCTTTCTCTTATTGACTTGATTTTCTGCAGTTATGTGAATGACTTCAAAATTACACCAAAGAAAATATTTCAGAGATTTTAATAAAAGACCTATTCATTGGTGATGAAACTGGTATAGGAAAAGTATAGGCTGATTTTCAGTCCATTTGGGACTGGATCGCTACCAGATATTAAGAGGATCTGCATGATTAAAAGGAGGTTGTCATCTCTGAATGGCATGGGCGTATAGCACAAGTCTCATTCTTTCATCTGTGTACAAAAGATAGAAAGCTTGGTATGAATGTTGTTGGTTAATAATGAAAAATTCATCTGGAGCATGATTTCTGTTTGGAATACAGATAAAAGACTGAATATTATATGTATAATGCACACATCATTAAATTGTGATACCAAGTCTATTTTAAAACTCTGGTAAGGCATCATTTAAAATGCAAGTGAATGTAGGTATTCTTCCACCGTATTAACAGCAGCTTTTTCTCTGTGTTAAAATACTTAGATTATATTAATTACTCTGTTCTGGTGTTGTGTATGTAGTATATGGTTTAATTAGAGCTTGTTCATGTAGTGGCTGTGAATTTGAGTGTTGAGCAGGTCAGTGCCCTATAGATAATAAAGAAATCAGATGATGGAGAGGTGTTTGTCAACTCTTCATTAGTGAAATATTAGAGGTTTGGGCTCAGAAGGGAATGTAAAGTGAACTTCCCTCCTGATTAGCATAGTCCAGCTGCTGTTGCTTGACCCAGGGAGGGAAGATATTATAAGGGGGAAATATCAGAATTTGGAAAGGTGCTTTCTGCCTGCAGGAAAGATGACAAATGAGAATTACAGCATACCACATATTTAATTGCATTTACCATGACATCTAACAGATGCTGGGACAAAATGGGATCAATAGTTTTGTGTCCCAAGGCAAGGTCAGCTCACACCAGATGTACCAGTTTTCTTCCCCCTTTTTGTATCATAAAATATGTGCTGTGAATTGATTTAAATCTTACTTGAATCTCCCTAGAGAAGTACACATGTAATGGTATTTCAGCTTTACTGACAATATAGGTACCATTCATTTACCCAGGCTCATTCCACCATGCTAATGAGATAATCTTATTCTGAAAGAACAAAGCCATTAGGAGTAAAGTTTGTATACAGAAGTGTAGCACTTCTTAATGGGGTATGCACTGCCTTTCGCTATTAATCACTGGGGAGTTTAAAATAAGAAAGCACACATTTTTGCCAATTGTTTAACTTTTACATAATATAGCAAAAATGCAAAGCTTAAGTTAAGCTTGGATATAGACTTAGAAGCAAAAATGAAAATTGCCTTTACAGGAGAATATAAAGTGTAGCATGATGTGTTGTGCAAACGTCTTTACTGCAGCGGTGGAAAGGAAAATGTAAACTTTAGGAAGAGACTCAGAGCTGATGGATGGTGTGTTATCAAAGATGAATTTTGACACCTGCCTATCTTTTGATCTTGAATAAAGCATCTACTCAATTCTGAGGTTTTTTAATACTTATTTTATAGATATATTCCCCTCTAGATAGCTGAAGCTTTATCTTAAAAATGGCAGTGGTTTAAGAAAAGGGATAATTAATCAGTGTGTTCACCTTCAAAATTCAGGCTGTTGAAAACAGGGCAAGTTACTATGTCTCTGCTTAGATGCAGAAGTTAAATCTGCTGGATGCTGTCAAACATTTAATTTGATGAAAGGATGATTTTACAGATCGGTCCATCATTTTCGGATACCACCTGGGAATTAAGTGTTGTGTAAAGGTCGACTGTATTTGTAGAAATCTGTAATCTCTTGGTGCTCGGAAAGAGATCTCCTGGAGAAACTGTTTATTAACTCTATGGTGTGGTGTGCAGCCTCATACTTTTTTTGATCACACAGAGCAAATGGCTATCAAAGAGAGGGCATTGCAAGGTCATTAAATTCCTTTTCATGCTGAGTAATCGTACCCTCTGTGGATAACCAGTTGCCCTGTTCTCCCTGCCTCACAGCAGGGGAAATTACAGAAGCCCTACAGGTGCATTTATTGATTTTAGTGTGTCACGTTTGCAGGTCAATTATTCTCTTATGGGAAATGTGGGGTGTGCAGTTGGCTATTACTGGCCATATGTCCCCTTTCATCCAGCATCACCAAAATGAAAAGATGAGAAGATCCTAATTTTGTTTCCCTTCTGAAAGAGTGTCAGTATCTCAGGCATTCGGTCCTGTGTTCCTTTATGTCAATTAACAATGTAAATGATGATGGAAGATTCTATTCAGAAATGGATGCTCTTCATGACTATGAGGCTTTGAGAAGTTTTGATGACTTATTATTTGATTTATTTGATCTATTAAGGTGATAGGAATTCAGGTGCAATTAATGAAATAATAGTAAATAGTGTTCCCTGAAACTTTTGATGATGATTCAAATAGAATTAGTCATTGGAAGTCAGGCTAAGAGGTGGGGATACTGAGGGTCATCCATGATCCAATGTTTTTTGTCTTAGGTGTTATTAGAAAAAATGAAGATCATAATTGCTTTTTCTAGTTTAATTGTCTAAATCAGTGCTTAAAAATGTTCACAGCAGTCATGGGAATCTGATATTTTCTTGTGAGTTTTCATAGTCTTTTCAGTCCCTCATAGAATAAGTCCTCAAAATCTCTGTGTGGGGTGAATAGCGAGTTCTCATGTCTTCCTTGCAAGCAGGTGATTCCTTTAAAACACCCCTTTTTTGCTTTCTACAAACCTATCACAAAGGATGTAGACAGTGTAATAGGTAAATCTAAACTACAAAAAGGGCAAAACAGGGCAGAAGTGAAGTTGGAAATGGGAGGTCAAAGGCAGGCAACGCAAGCCACTGTCTACACTCAATGAATAAGCCATATCCAGTTCTGTGTTTTGTTGCCAGGTAGTGTCCCTTGTGTCTTTTATGCATTTTTGTCAAGAGAAATAAAGATATAACATGGTAACAAGAAAAGCAATCTTTGCAAAGCAAATATTAAGGGGGTTTAATCATTTTACAAAATCAGTTATCAATTTTGAGCCTGAAGTAGAAATTTTATTGACTGAATTATAGGTGCTCAACCCCTCTGACAACCAGGGCCTTTCCCCATGAGAAATGAAGAAACCATCTGGGAAGAAGACATCATTCAGGGCTTTCCAGAGAGACTATACTTGCATGATTTTCAAACTCTTCCTAATGGCTTTGTTGTTGCTCTTTTCAGCAGACCTGGGGAGCAAGTTGTAAGGATGTTGACTTGATTTAATGAATAGTCATTAACTGATGTTGCCATAAACACATCAGAGTGTGTTCCTTGAATGAATGCCTCTTACTGCAAAACCCCACCAGATCTCCCTCCTCCTTAATTTAGCGTACAGAATGTGCAGGGAAAGAAAATTAGTTCCAATAATCTACTTATCCAGCCAGAAATATATATAGCCTCAAAGCACTATGAAAATGAACATTTTCTGTTCTAAATGAATGTCTTCCAAATATTTTCTAGGGTTTGTTTTGTTTTGTTTTGTGGTTGGGTTTTTTTTTTTCAGGAAAAGAGATGTGAAACATTTTAAATTACTTTTGATCAGATATTTCATTCCTACTGCAACAAAGATCAAGATGGTTTTATTGTTTGAAGGTATTCTCACTCAGTTTAATGACAGTTTTCCCACATTTTTCAGCTGTACAGGATCAGGACCTTTCAGTGTAATGGATTCTTCAGAGAAAGGAATGAAGTACTGTTAATCTAACCTGACTGCTTGGAGTTCCTGGATTAGGCTCATAATCTGACACAAACCAATTGACCTGGTTTTACTTTGGGTTCATAAAATATGAATTATGTTGAATTATTTTGAATAATTGAATAATAGATGTGACTCCTAGCAGCACAAAATTCAGGGTAATTGTTTGCATTTTGAGGGTGGTGAAAGCTGCAAGGCTGCAGGCAGTATTCTGGGTCTTTGCTGTCCTGCTTTGCTTTTGGTTCACTAACATTTATTAATGAGTTCGGTAAAGATGTGACAAAGCTGCTGCTCTTGCTGCCTCATGTTTGTTTTCCCTTTTCATGACACATTGAGCAAGATATGGAATCTTGTCCAAGAGATTGTAAGTGATAAAACATTACAGTCATGGGAGAAATGTACTGTAAATGACATCTTTTAGTAGTGATTTCTACCTTCCAACAGCAAGAAATGATTGAATCTACTAAATGAAAGGAGACTGCAGAGCCAGTTAGGATATTATTGAAATAGATTTTGACATAGACTGCTGCCTAAACTACCAAAGATTTTGGCAGGGATGGGGCACACTGTATATATCTTGTCTATATAGCATTTTAAGCACTTTGAGGTTTTTTTTTCCCATGGTTCCTGACTGTAAGCATTGTCGTCTATGTTTGTGGTGGCTGGAGTTGGTATGATTTGACTTTGTTCCTATCTTGAAAAAAAAAATCATATGACACCCCAGAATACTGGAACAAGAGCAGAAGTTAGCCTTATAGCCAATTTCAGCTTTGTGTAAACCAGAATAATACGAAAACATATGAATGAGAAAAAAAGGGGAACCAGAAATAAAGAAATAAAGGAGCTGTTGAGAGGGAAAGAATCTCATGCTGTAATTAGAGTAGCCACGGTGCTGTATAGCTGAAAAGAAAAGGGGCTATGAATTACTAATTAAGGGAAAAGTGCTGCAATCCCTTAATCGCAATGATCTGCTTCACTTTATGTGTAGTCTCCTCACTTGTAACAGGGGTACCCACACAGTAGGATGTGGTTTCTTGTAAGCAGCTGCTCCAAAACACAGCCTTAAAAATGGCAGATGAGTTATGAGGGGGTTGTATGCAGAGAAATCCCCAATTGTGCTTTTAAAAAAGTCCCCTAAGGCAGACACACAGACAGGTACATTGAGTGCCACCAAGGGCATGCAGAAGATGTTAACATTTCTCTCTCCTGAATGCACTCGCACCAGCTGTACAGGATCTAAAGGGATTTATGACAAATCCCGTCTTGCTACAGTTGCCTCTGTTCAGATCGCTGGGCTAAACTTATTCTTACAAGTATACCAAAGCTCATCATCTGGCTCGCATCTTCTCCTACCTCTGTCCCTGCTCATTTTTTTTTTTACCATTGTTGCCATTTCTAGTGTGTAATTCTAAGAATGAGCTGAATCAATCGGTTGATGAAACCTTATGTCAGTGCCACAGGCTACAAAATACCCAGGGAAAGGAGTGGTCTACCAAGGAGGTTGGCTGGTGTGGATGCACACCAAATAACTCTGCCATATGCATTTTTATTAATATATTGATGCTCGATTCATGGGCTGACCTGGGAAACTGCTTTAGCTTCTTGTAGGCAAAGCAAATTAGGAATTGTTTTAAAATGCTTTCACTTTTTTATACTTTCTGTATTTTTCATACAGTGAAAAAAAAAGGTAAATGACAGATTTGTTACATATTTCTGCAAATGCTAATAGCATTTCAAAAAGAAAGCAGCTGGAAATATTACATGGTAAAATCCTGGCACAAAAAGATAACTCATGTCAGGTGGATTTGTGTAGTATTCTCTTAATTGCTATCAGAGCCATGATATGTAAAGTTTCAAAAGCATCTGGAAATGTGGAGACTTTATCAACAGGAAAATCCTTAAAAATAAAATAAACACAGCTTTTTATTAATCTTGGGTGATTTTTCTAGGAGGATTAAGATCTCTCTTACCTCAGCAAGTGAGCAGCTCGTGAGTTGTATTGTTGGCAAGTTATTGCTTCTGCAGAATCTTTTTGGGCAAATCTGTTTTTATCATGATCTCAGTTGAATGATATTGTACTGATCGTTGGCTCATGTAGAGAAAGTTTCTCCTTTATTACCTTTGTGTTCGCTATATGATCTTTTAGCAGCCTCGGAAAGGTAATTTACTCTGGAGAGCTTTGGTTTCCCTTTCTCCCAGCTTTGCTCACAGTGAGTGGTTGCTGGAGTGGTGTCGCTGGGTTGGTCTGTGTGCCTGTAAGGAAAAAAGATGTGAGGCCTTCACAGGATTACGGGGAAACCTGTGGTCTGAATAGTACAGGAAAGATTTCTTTGCAGACCAGCAAAGAGTTGTGTAAATATTTTAAGCTCATCAAAACTCCTCTTTAAATATCCCCAAGCAAAGAGATTGCTGAAACTGTGGAACTGGCAGATGTTGCCCAATTCTTACAGTCTTTACATTGCTCACACTGGAGCCCGGGTGCAGCTGCCAGCACCCAGGAGAAACGTTCCTAACCAGGACCCCAGCCCTGTGGAAATTCCTGCCTGGCTCCTGGGAAAGTGCAAGGTGACGGATCACTGCCTCCTGCTGTGGCATGCTCTTATCGATCCTGCCAGTGGCTCCATCCATCATTTATATCCTGTGAAAAATAGCAAAGGCTTCTTCCCAGGCTACTCAAAGATGATAATGCACGTTGTGAACGCAGGACCTGACAGCATGTATTACAATCTGCAATTATCTTTTTTTTTATAATAATTAGCTATCTAATTGCATGTCCAAGCCTAGTTGTTGCATTTGCATTTGTAAGTAATTAGGATTTATTTCAAAGCATGCAGTTTTAATGTTTTTCTGCAAATAAAATTACAAATAAATTTAATTTGAAGTAATAAAGTATAAACAAAAACCAAATAAAAAACCACCAATCAAAACAAAGACAAAAAAAACCCCCACATATATGACACCAAACATATTGATCAATCCCAACTAACACAGCATTGGCTTCTGCAGGCTTTTATTTGTGGAAGAGTTTGCCTTAAATCCTGTTGAATTTGCCTGAGGAAGATTTACTCTCTTGAGTAATAGCTGGAACCACATTGTAGACCCATTACAATGCAACCACATTTGTAATAAACTTCCAAAACTAAGTACCAATTACAAGTATGTACCTGCCTAATAATTTGTTATACCCAAATTATGTCCCACAGTATCTGCCTTTTTGTCTAAATGCCAACAATCTCATTTGTCTTTCTGCTAGCCTGTATGCTCACAAAGATTAGACAGAATAACAAATGATATCATTATGCTTCTAAATTAATATAAGGGAGAGAAAATAAAATTAAGAGTGAGGCAGGAAATTGTTAATATGTTTATGGAATTATCGTTATTGCATTAGTGAAAAAAGGTTTTCATCTGCTTCTGGCTTTCCTTTTGATTGCAGCAGTCGTTTGAGTAAAGCAGGATCAAGATATTACTGGGTTTTATATTTGTTTCCATGCAGTTATGGCCAGGTCAATACCACGTTCATGAGGAAGAGGATGAAGATAGGTGTATTATCACAAAGGAAAAATATTTTCAAAGTTCAATTGTGTTTACCATTTGAGAGGATCTGGTGAAAATTCATTCTCTCAAAGTTACTGAGAAAATCTCTAATTTTTTTTTGTTCTTTGGGGTGGAAGGGAGATTTTGTGTCAGATACGTCACTGATGCTCTTCCTAAAAAATTTCCTTCAGATGCTTCATTATGTCATGATTTTCATATTGTGCTTGAAATAAAGAGAATACTATGAAGTGCCAAGGCTGCTGTAGTCTGGTTTAGGAGTACAGAGCACAAAGCATGAAGGCAGGAAATTATGAGCTTCTCCTCCCATAAGGCGCTGGAGTGGTGAATGCTCCATGGCTGGCTTGATTTGATGCTTTCTGCTCTCAGAAAAGAATCTTTTTTCAACAAAAAAGTGGATAAGATCTTCAAAGTGGCTACTTTTGGAGAAGCATTGACTTGACAGAAAGCTACTTTTCCTATTCAAGGATAAATCTAGCCTGAAATAGAAATACTCCGTGATTGCATTCATGATCAGAAGGTCAAAGTCTCTGAGGGCCTTAGCACAGCTGAGTGGGCAGCAGATCATCTCCCTTGGTTACGATTTTTGTAAGGCTTTGGACATGACTGCCCACTACTGCCGTGTCAGTAGGGAGCATATTTTTGGCATGCGTCTGGAAAAACCCTCTGCATTTCTAGCAAGGTACCATAACTTTTCTGCCACTGATTTTCCTCTGCTTCCACCAACTACTTAATTTGTAGGTTAAAAATATTCCCATTTATTTTTATGTGGCACTACATGTAGTTAGACGTTTTGGGATGCTTAAAATGTATGTTTTGAAAAGATAGCCTTTTAGCTTTGTGGCTTTACTGTGGGCAACATCAGTTGGGAAGTAGACTGTTCATGAAATAATATTGCCCACTGGCGGTGAAGGAAGACGCAGATAGAGTGAGTGTTTTATGTCATTGTGACAGCTTTCAAAGCAGCTCATTCCAACAATTTAGTCCAGGAGGAAAAAGCATTAGTCTGTGCCTGAAGGAATTTTATGCTACAAAACCTACATATAAGTTCATATTAGAAAAGATTACATTCATTGAACAAAAAGGCTGAAGATCTCAAGGGGCTTCAATTCCAACACGAAGCCTAAGAGAGCAGGTACAACAAATGCAGTATTGTGCATGCCACATTGTAATTATAGCATATAGAAGCCCTCTCGTAAAGAACTTTAAAATGACACTCAGTGGTTAAATCAGCAAGCTTTATTATGGTTGCGAAGCAGTCAGAAATTAAGAAATGTCAATGTTAAAAGCGTTTCTCTAGTATGAATCCAGCTGCCTTATGTCGCTTATGCTCTGGATTGCTGCATCTGCATATGCAGAAGGGAGCTGAAGGAAGGTTGTATGGGCTATTTATTTCATGCATCTCTTAACTTTTTAGTGATGACAGCCTTTCTGGTGTTCCTTTGTGTAGATCTTTAAATGCAGCTGCCTAGGGTTTCAAAAGAAGAAATTGTGATGAAGCATCTACTTGATGCCTTTTGTTACTTATCAGGACTCTCTGTACTTCACCAGAAGAGGAGCTGGTGACAGAAGTCAGTGTTAGCCTTGATGTGATGCAGCGCTAGAGTCACTGTAAAGCACCCAGGGATATTTGCTGGTAGACAAGCAAGGCAAGATGCAGAAGTGAGGTCCCTAACCTGGACTTTTCTTGGTGTCCCTTGATTATCCCTGCCCTGTTAGTTTTCCCACTGCTTAATTAAGCCAAGCCTTTGCTTCTGAGTCTCCCAACTCTCTTCATGGTCTTTGTACACAGAATTAATCCTAGTCTTGCTCTTCAGCCACATATTTGCAGGCTCCTTCTTCACCTAGTTTTAATGTGATACCAGTCTGTCTCACCTGTTTGTTTTCTCCCAGCTTACGTTTACTCATGGAGCAAGGTCAGCGCCTCCTCAGAGCTGCCATTGGGGCAGGTCCACCTCCGTCGCTCCTTTTTCACAAACTCATTTTCCACATGCCACTTTATTTTCTCATCAGTATTTTTTTTCAACACTGTTTAAAATGAGAGGCAAGTAGGTTTTTTAGAATTACTTATATCCCAGTAACTCTGATACTGGATAAACTTTCTTCAGTAATCAGCATTTAGAAGTAACATTGTTGCCAAAGATTAAATAAAACCACTGAGCAAAGTAGAAGTGTGAAGCCGGGTGGCGTTGTGATGGTTCAGTGGATTCCCACTGCAATCCAGCCTGTTTGATCAGGATTTATAAATATCAGAGCAGTTAATGCTACTGAGGAGGTTGTTGGCTATGTCCAAATGTAAAGCTGTAAAGTAAACGTGAAGGGGGATGTAATGTGTAATATGAATAATTTGCTTAGGGCTAAGTGATCATTCTGCTGTGTGTATTAGATTAATTGGCAACATCTTGGTGTATCCAAACTTGCAATTCAACAAATGGAAAGAAATGGAAAAAATAAGTAATTTTTAAAAAATGAGTACTTTATGCATTTATAGTTGCCTCTGCTGTGTGACTGCTAAGGTTAACAGCTGCTCCTTTTACTTCTGCTGATTTTCAGTCATAAAATAATGCCCTGTTCCAAGCAGGGGATTTTGGGAAAATACTGGAACAAATGAACAATGTTAACAATTTGCTAACTAAATATAATAGAGAAGGTATGCATTTTGATGTATTCAATTTTGTGGGATTTTGGAGTTGGCACAGCATTAAAACAGGTCTCTATTATTAAACTACCAGCCACAGAAAGTGATTATATGTAATATTATCATTTATTTGATTTCTAATTTGGCTCCAGAAAAACTCTAGTACAAAAATATTCATCTAACTCTAAAAATTGGACAGTCAGTATAAGCCTGCTGCTGACTAGGACTGAACAAGACCTAGATGTTCACTGGCAATATAAAAGGTATGTGTACTTTGCAGTCAGTAAGTAGGCAGAAAGAATAAGAGATTTCCTTCAGAAACCTTGACATTTTCAAGCTCCTTTAAACAGTATGCATGTGGTAATAATCATACTTTAATTAGAAAAAATTACAGCTTCATCCCACTGCTCGAAGGGACCACTTAATATAAAAAGCAAGTTTGCATTTTCTATAATCATTACTTATAAGAGGTGGCTTGAACAAAAGTATTTCTTTCATTGGTCTTTATAGCTCTACATCGTGGCTAGGTAGGCTATCAACCCAAAAATTCCCTTAACTTGGCACATGCCATAACCACCACCTCAGGTACTGAAAATGTATAGATTTGGTGTGCTTTTATGAGCATGTTATTCTTCTTTTGCATCTGAAATAGATGACATGGTATAGTTAGATGAACATGTTCTTTACTGGTATGAAAACTGAGAGCATGCCATGTGAGGTATTTGTTACACCTTGCAGGACCATCACAAGGTTCAGTTATGACTTGCAGTTAGTATTTGTTGTGATGCTTGGAAAACGCATACCCTAAAAAAAACGCACATAAAATCTCGAAATATTGCTTTTTTTCTTTTCCCCATAGGAAGTTTAATGTTTGATTCGCTAGCATGCTCCATATTTCTAGGCATATTCATTTTTGGTTCAACTTTCATAGTATTTCAAAAAAAGAGCTAAAAAATTTTCTTTTCAGCCTAAGCTAGGAGCTGCACTGTAGTTTCTGTGGCGCTCAGTGATAGTAGTTGAGATTTGAGTCCAAAGCTGGGAATTGGGCTGACACGACTGTCGCACATTGTACATGCACGTGTTAGAGCAGATGCCAACACAGGGATGTACTCAGGAGATCCTTACTGTCGGTAGGAATCCACCTACTACTAGGGAAGGTACTACTAGGGAAGGCTGTGTCAGGTTCCTGCCTCTTGCTTTGATGCCACGTTCCAGCTCATCAAGCTACAGCTGAGGACATGGGCATGTTGGCCACGTGTCAGGAGGGCTCCCAGGGGCCGGATTTGTGAACTGGGTCAGTTAAATAACCAAAGAATTTGCATCACTCATTTACGGGGCAATAACAAGTGGTTATTCCCAGCTCTGGAATAAACATTATGTAAAGACCTAATGAGATGCAATTGTTGTCTTTGTCTATTACTTCCATAAATATTAAATAGTTCTTCTGTGACTGAATAAACTGTTCTCAAGTTGGCTAAGTAATGATTCCAGGAGTCTCAATAATCCTCCAAGGGAAAAACCCTACCCGTTCCATCCTGTACATGCAGATAAAGGTATGGCAGCCTTTACTACCACCTCTCTGTCACCATAGATGCTTGTCTGCAACTCCTTCTGTTATTTTGGCTAGAACAACATTAAACAAGATGTTCTCACCCTCGAAACTAATGACCATTCCATTGAGAATAAGGGTGTATTTGCAGCTGGGACTGTTCTGTTTGGAGAGGGCAGAGGAGATGGCAGTCTGGGGAGAGTGTGGCCCAAAATGACAGATAGCTTACAAGTAGCATGATGTGACATAAATACTATTTTTTTTTCTGAAAATCATGCAACATCTGATGAGAGTTTGGCACTATTTTTTCTGTTTGGGGGGAATATGATGAAAAGGGTACATTTCAGTTATCTGTTGTAAATTTAGTATCCATGGATAATTCATAACTCACAAATCTCACACTATTTGTATTTTTTGAATGCTGATACAATTCCATTTCCCATTTGTAATACAATCAAGGCACCAGTTCAGAAGCTGTTGCCATATCCTCTTAATTGATGTACAATTTAAAATCTGGGTGAGAATAATGGATTAGATGAACACAGATACAGTCTAGGGAGATGTCAAACATCTATCTAGCAATGAAATGCAAAAGGCAGAAAGAAGTTCAGCTTCATTTCAAGTGTTTTCCTGTTTGGTTTTTTTTTTTTATCTCATGAAGCAGTATGTAGGGAAAAAAACAGCATTTGCCAGAGCAGCAATAGCTGTACACTTAGCACACAGCAAAGTCTGCATTATTTCATAGCTGCTTCAAGGGAAAGCATTTTATCTTTTCTCTTATGCTGCCTCAGCATAGTAGGAGTGCTTCCCATGTAGGTCAAGAGACCACGATTTTGTTGGTCTCTTTACCCTACAATCAAATGTATATGTGTGTTAGGTTATTTGAGTCCCAGTGGGGCTTTCTTTCTGATTTTTTATTTTTATTATTTGGGTGCAGAGAGGGTGAATGAAAGGTCTTGTTAAATATAAATTGGAGCACACAAAGAAAAAAAAAGATATGTATTATAAAAAAGACGTAAGCAATGCTCTGTGTGATTGCTATATTAGGCATCAGTAGATTACACTGCGCTTTTCTCAGTAGGTATCTCTGATCTTTTTGCCTCTTTCCCCCCACCTTTCTCCCTAGGATTACACTTTACTCCCTCTCTGGTCTCTTCTACACCTCTTAGCCTTTGCTGACCCATGTGATATGGAAACTACTCTCAGCACCTGAAACGCCCTCATTTCAAGGATCAGCCACCCTAATGCAGAGAACTTTCTTCAGGTTCATTGATAGCAGAGCTCACTCTCAGACACTTCTATGGCATCACTTTCCTGCTGCCAAAACAGATTCTTTGAATTTGAGCAGTGGTCCTACGTGCAGTGAAAATAAAAATATCTAGGATGCTAAGGTGGGTGGTGGAAGTAAGATAGCAGCTCTGCCTGCAGCCTCTCTGTCCCACTCATTCTCACCTAAAGATTTTTGCATGTCAACATCTAAAATAAACTTGTATATGCTTGCATGAACTAGCAGACCTGAAATTTACCTTGATCATCATTGGTAATGTTTAGTCAATAGGATTAGAAGAAATATTGGTTGGCTCCCCAAGGACTGTATGGGTTGAAGGCTTTGGTCTTTAGTCGGTACTGGTCTAGTACATCCATTTCCTCTACCTAAGACTTTAGCAAACCTTTTTTTATAAGGGAGAATACTGTGATATTTTGTGAAATGTCAAATGATTATTTTGTAAACTTCTTAACAAAAATTGAATATCAGTGGCTTAGCTGAACTAAAGAACGAGAGAATCTAATCCTTGCCATAACTGAAAGAAAAGCCTAAATAACTTTGTGGGCCCAAGTCTCCAATTCATTGTAGGAGCACGTTGCTAAGCTTCTCTGCAAGCACCATTGCGCTGAAAAGAGGGCTTGAAGGCACCCATACATCCATCTGTGCTCAGTGCTCAAGCCTAGGTAATGATGTTCAATGAATTAAAATTTTCTATATATGTGATAATATGAAAATAAATATAATGTCAGTATATGCTGCAGTGCAGTTGGGAAATTGGGTTTGCTGGTTAACTCCACATGTGGGGAACAGGTACCTATTCCAAACTATGAAGAAGTGATCGCTAAAATGAGAGTAGGTTTGAATATAATATGCTTGTGTAAGACTTTTTGGGTTTTAAGTAGTTGCAGGATTCTTGCCTATGCTGAGACTTCAGCTGAATTTTCAGATTGCATGGAGTATTCCCCCTGGTGGAAAAAAAGAAGTGTTTTCCCTGAGGTAGGCAAGGCCAAAATGTTAGTTATTCAAAAATGAGAATCGGAAAATGTTCATAGTTCAGCAGATATGACTAAGCTATTAAAATTGCTGCTTGGGTAGAGAATTTAGGCTAAAGGAAAACACAGTTCCTGGAGCTGGCCATTCACCAAGACTCCAGATACCTCAGCTTTTGGATTGCCAATTCATAGTTTCTGTCTTTGCCAACCTGAAAAGCAGCATTTCAACACTCCTGGCTCCTGCCCACCCTTCTCCCTGCTCCAGCCCCGGGAAAACAGAAAATGGCAATGATGGAGATTAAAAATACCATTTCTGATACCAAATCGATTTTACCACGAGGCTGTGTTGGGGTGGAAGTGACTCAGGAGTAAGGAAGCAATCACAGTGGACAGGAGAGGACAGTCTTTCCTATTGTATCTGTGCAACTCTGTTATAGCTTGTGTCTATGAACCCATGGTATTAAAAATTTGCTACTGGTCTTGCCTACAGGCTGAGATTAATAATGGTGAGGTGAGCTATTGCAATTAAATTGTTTGCTGTAATCCAGGATGAGCGTTCCTACATGTCTCCAGCTACACCTGTTTGCACACGCTGGTTTTCTTCAGTTACAATACACAAAAATATTAATTGTCAGATAAATAATGAAATAAACAGTGTTCAGTTCATTTAAAAAAAACCTCCTCAAATAAGAAAAATGCCTAGTATCTTATGCATCTGATTATACCTTTTATTAAAGCAGTGAATGTATGCTTATAAAACATATAAGAAAATATTTGCACTTATATGTTAAAAATTATATTCATATTGCATATGTCTATAGGTAGACATTTACTCTAAACACTGCATCGGGTGCAGGGAGGTCAGCTACACTGAAATTATTTACAAATTCTTTCAATTTGTTTGTGCTATAGGAGAAACGTAGGCTCTTTGCCTTACAGCTGCTGCTTGCCATGGTTTTATATTGACTCTCCTCTCATACCTCTAAACATGCTGACAATAAAGACAAATGAGCAAATAAAATACTCCGTAAAATATTCTGCAGGAGACTTGTCACTCAGTGTAATGACTTTCTGACCAGTACAGACACTCTTTGAAGTCTAGTGCTTGACATGCTCATCTTTGTATGTTAGTGTAAATTTTAATTTAGTGAATTTAATTTGTGTTGTTAAGTGGCAAGAATGTGTGTTATTGGAGTAATTACTGTAAAGCTATTTAATTATTGATTTCCCCAACATAGCTGGCTTGACATTTTACCAGATATTATGAAGGAAAAGATGCACATTAACAGGATAGATATGGAACAAACAAGCATTTTCAATAGAGACTTAATTCATTTTAATAGATATACAGTAATTACCTAGGAACTAAGTCTGTTTTCTTCATCGTGACATTAATGATTCAGATGAAGTGACAGAGCGGTAATATATAGGTATATTATGACTGTGTTTAGAATACCAGGGCTGGCTTATGAGAGTCTTGAGGACACCAGTGTTGGCTTTAAAGATGCATAAAACCTTCATATTTACTGATCATTTTTCTTTACCACTGAATAGAGTTTGGTAATAACATGTATTTACTTTCCTCCCCATCCCTCTCATCTCTTAGTGGTTTCTCTACCTCCATTTGAAGTAGCCAGGAGAACAGGAATTGACTTTGCTCCTAGCTGGAGAGCGCAGGTCAGGGTGATGAGGCTGGTCTGACCCAGCTCTGTCCAAAGCACCTGGCAGCCCCTGCCTTTCTCCTCGCTTTCATCTCAGTGAGGGAGACGTCATGCCCTGAAATGCACCCACTGCAATTACTTTCCTTCAAAAGCTGAAAGCTTGAGGCAACCCTGCTGGGGTTTGAACGTGTGATTCCAGGGATCCCCAGCTGTTTTAAACTCATTTGGTGGGCTGGTGAGCTAACTCTTTTCACACAAATGCCTGTATCGGAGTTCAGTAATTCAGCTACAGGTGTCCTGGACAAGATAAACAATAACGGCCCTTTCTCTTGGGAGGACAGCACAGCATCAAACAAAGAAGCAAATGCAGAATGAAGACTTCCTTGAGCCACAGAGTCTGTATGTGAACACCCTGGAACTATTAACTAAGTCCACCATTAAAAAGAACCTGGATTGCTGCATACGCCGCTTTTTCCCTCATTTTTTAAATATGCTTTTGTTAGTTTCCATCTCTTGATGTGCATTTATACCAGAGCTGATTTCCCTAATGCAGGCCCAGCCTGTAGGGCCCGTGAAGCTCACAGCCACAGCACAGCCCAGGTCAGCTCCAGTCTCTGGAGCAGGAAAGGAGCTGAGCTGCTGTCACCCTGCACGCTCCACTGCAGCCCCAGCACCCTACACACACACAGGCGTGGAGGCGCGTCACACAGGCTCCAGCGTGTTCCCAAGTTCGTATAATCTGCTTTTAAAAGTAGCAGGAGTGTTTTGTTATGGAGAAGTGTTGTACTTAGATTCATGGAATGGTTTGGTTTGCAAGGGCACTTAAAGCCCATCCAGTTCCAACACCCCTGCCACGGGCAGGGACACCTCCCACTAGATCAGGCTGCTCAAGACTTCATCCAGCCTGGCCTTGAACACCTCCAGGGATGGGGCAGAAACAACTTCCTTGGGCAACTTGTGCCTCACCACTCTCATTGTGAAGAAATTCCTTCTAATATCTAGTCTAAATCTGCTCCTCTCGAGTTTATACCCATGGTTCCTATTCCTATCACTACCAGCCTTTGTAAACAGTCCCTCCCCAACTTTCTTGTAGGCTCCTTTCAGGTACTGGAAGGTTGCTATAAGGTCTCCTCGGAGTCTTCTCTTCTCCAGGCTGAACAAGCCCAGCTCTCTCAGCCTGTCCTCATAGCATAGATGCTCCAGCCCTCTGGTCATCTTTGTAGCCCTCAGCTGGACCTGTTCCAACAGCTCCATATCCTTCTTACGTTGAAGATTCAAGAACTGGACACAATACTCCAGATGAGGTCTCACAAGAGAGGAACAGAGGGGCAGAATCACCTCCCTTGATCTGCTGGCCGTGCTCCTTTTGGTGCAGCCCAGGATACGGTTGCCCTTCTGGGCTGCGAGCGTGTGTTGCGGGCTCATATGGAACTTCTCATCGACCAGCACCCCCAAGTCCTTCTCTGCAGGGCCGCTCTCAATCACATCATCCCCATGCTGTATTGAAACCAGGGATTATCTCAGCCCTAGGTGTAGGACCTTGCACTTGGCCTTGTTGAACCTCATGAGGTTCTAACAGGCCCACTTCTCCAGCCTGTCCAGGTCCTTCTGGATGGCATCCTGTCCTTCCAATGTGGCAACTGCACCACTCTGCTTGGTGTCATCAGCAAACTTGATGAGGGTGCACTTGCTTTAAAACAGGTTTTAGTCACATGATAGGCCATAGATAAGAGCACAGAAGGATGCTCCAACAGCTAAGGTTTATCTAGGATTTGAGAATTTTTAAACTATTAGGATATATTCACCTAGGGAGAGTAAAGATGCCTGTAACTACTGTGACTTCCTCTGCTGCTGCTGGTAGCATGTAAAAGGCAAACCAAGGTGCCTGCAAAAAAAAAGCTAAGAGCAACAAGGAGACATCACTTTGATAGCAATTGATTATTGTCTTGTTCTAACATGCAGATTCCTCCAAGCATCCAGGGCTGTGGGGCTTTCCTGCTTACTGAGCAGCACCTGCATTGTGCATTTTATCATAGCAACATTAGGCTTTGAAAGAGTTTGTATTTTATGTTGGAAAGCTGTTGATAGACTGCCTCATTTACCTAAAATAGGTAAGCTCTAGGAGCTGAAGGAACATTACTGAATTGATATCGTGCCGTCTAGTAACAAGTCTTTAAAAGGCACCTGAGATTTCGTTAAGTCTTTCTTTTGCTTGAATTTTACAGCTATGAAAAGGAAACAGGCTGCACAGAGGCAAAGGCAACCATGGTGGATAATAGAGAAATAAAACAACTTGTGGTTAGGTGGTAGTTCTGACTCATTGCATTGTGTATGTCAGGTCAGTATCTGAGCACGTGCTCACAGCTCGTCATGGGGACAGACCATGCTGCCTTCAGCTCACGGGCGAGCTGGCAATGGGTTGCAGCCTCCTTTCAAATACGGACATATAATTTCCGCTGATGTTCAAAACAGTGTAGGCTAACTTTAGATGTGTAATAAGCTACGGTAAGATTGCTGCCTTCTGCAGTTCATGTGGAAGCGAAATGAAAGATTTGCTGGTGTCTGCAAAGGTTTAAGCCCTGACTGATAGTGAAAACTGCTGTTATTGTACAGTATGTGGTACAAAGAAATAAAAGGCCAGATTGTAAGTTTTTCTTTATTCCTTCAAAGCCAGCTACCCAGATTGTATGTATTACCAAGGGAAAGAGCAGGCTGCATGCAGCTGCCATGCCTTTGGCAGCTGGGTTTGTAGCCAGCGCTCTGCAGGGAATACCCTGCTGTGAAGGTCTCCGCCTTGGACAGAGATCTCACCTTTCAGGCCAAAGGGAAAACCCTTTTGTCCAGCACAGCCTCTTGTGACAGACATTTTGTGTGCCTGACAGCTGAAAAAGCATAGTTTTCCCCCATGTCTGTCTTGTGGCGGATCTGTTCTGCGATGCTATTCGCTGTGCTCAGCTTCTGGGCTCACTGTGGAGGGTGGTGCAGGACAGGGCTGGGAGCTAGATAGCTAGAGACTTGTGAAACACTGCCACCGAACGTGAAAAATGGCCTTTCAGCATAGCAGCCACTTGGAAGTGAGCTTTAATGTGCCCGTGTGAGCCTTGGGTGCTGTGCTCAGGTGGGTCCAGAGGCACAGAAGTTGCGTGGTATTTCATCGAGAGGGGAAATACTGAATGGTGACTTTGGTCACTAAATTTAGTTTGATGTTGATTTGTTTTCGAAGCTATAAATTTCTATTGAAGAACATTAATGTAAATATTAATTTATAAACAGTAAATTCTTAGCCACTACAAATCTGCCGAAAGTTGCATCCATTGAAGCCTGCTGAAGATAAGGGCTAAATAAGATATTATAGTCTACTGGATTCATGCTCACCATGTGGCTGTTGGTCAGTTTATGAGACTATAGATACCACTATAACATTTTTTCTAATTTCTCTGCAACCTAAATTGAAAAACTGTATTAATAAAAAATATATATTCATGAAGACCATAAATATTTTGAATAAATGCGCCTTTGGAATAATATTAGTTTTTACAAGTGGAGGAAACAGTAAATTTTATCATTGCAAAGGACTTGACAGATAGTGTAATAATATTACCACCTGTTTTGTATATACTTGGGAAATATTAGGATAAGCCATGTGTCTTACTCCTTGCGAATTCAAGTCTGCAGGACTTAAAACCTGAAAAAACTAGGAATATAAAAGTAAATCTCTTCTTTCTTGCCATCTGTGTGAATGCCATTTTTTGAAAAATTATAACCTTTGCTCGACTAGGAAAGCTATCTCAGTGCCATGGCTGAGTTTCACAGTGGTACTTAAGATAGTATGCTTTTGTGGAAAAATAATTCCACATTTTCAGGAGCGAGATGTAAACATATTGCAGAAGTTTGTCTATTTTAAAACTTCCTAGTAATTTAAGGTCTAATCTTTGTAACTCTTGCTGGATTCATTAATTTTTCCAAGAAGGGAGGCAGATTTTGGAATTCTGTGCACTTGCATATAATATACTGCATAGTGAACTGCAGCTGTAGTTCATGTAAATTATTAACAAGAAATTCATGACAGAAAATACATAGAAACCATCTTCTGTAAATTAATATCCTCAGATTGTTTTCAGTTGTTCCTTACCTTTTCCTTGACCTGTATTAGTGCCAGTGATTTAACAGACATGAAGGACCAGATGCTCACAGTTTGGTTTTCGCCATTAAAGATTTTTTTTGTAAAGGATTCCTATTTAGTAAAACTATGGAGGATAAAATTTTAATTTTGGAATTGATGCATATGTATTGCATCATTGTTATTATTTCTATAGGTAAGATTCTTGATTTTTTTGTAGATATAATAGAGACCCCATCTTCTTACAGGTTGATGCATTTATGGCACCATGGGTATGTATTAAGAAAGAGAGAAAGATGTATGCATTATCTTAAAAACATTTGGATGTCCTGTTTTTTGCTGTTGTGTACTAAGTTTTTGGCCTCTTCATTGTCCATAAATTGTCAACAGGAAACACTGGAGCTTTGAAGGCTGAGACTGGGACTACTGCAATTGTGCAATCTATTCTCATGCCAAAATCTCATCCACTAGCTCAGTCTTAAAGATCTCAGACTTTTTCCTTCCTTCCTTCCTCAGCAGGCAAGGAAATGTGTTTGAAATGATAAACAGTATTCTTTGAGGAGATTTTTTTTCCTCAAATGAGACTTGTAATGTTCTTTAAACCCTACAATTTTCAAATTGCTCCTGTAATTTATTCATTAGAAGTTCTGCTTGTGTTTTTGAACTTTTGGTCACCAGACTGCACCAGTTTTCTGTTAAATAATTTAAATGTTATTTAAACAGAAAGCAGACAGTTTAATGCTTTGGATAGAAAATCTTGTGACGAGGCAGTGCAATGCACTTAAACTCTATAACAATAATCACTTTAATGAGCAATCAAATATGCATTCTTAAAGTCTCAAGCACTTAAAAAAACCCTGCTATTTCGAGTGTGACATATCTCCTTTCTGTTTTGACATTTCATCTGCCTTAGTGTACACTTGTTAAACTTGTATATCTAAATCCCGCTTGTCAGATACTCTGGAATCTACTTACACTTTCACCCAAGGCTCCAGTTGAACCACTCTCAAACCACTTAACACATTTCAAGGGCCTAAGTGCTAACAAAGTCTTCCCTCCATCACAGAAAGTACTGCTATTATAGCTCCCCAAAAGTACTTTTAGGCATGCAATGGACAATTAATAAACTTGAATGCTAATAATGTTGAAATAATGCTCCTAAAAGCAAGGTAAGGCTGAAAAGGAATCTTTCATTAGAATTCACTTATAACACTTAAAATCCACTTCTGCTCACAGAAGTCACCCCAGAAAAAGTGCCCTAGGCACAGGGGGTAATATTTTCAAACCTACTTCACAATCTTAAACTTTTTTTTCCCCCTCTTTTTGGATTTCTGTCTTGAGTTTTTCATCCTTCTGTAGGATTACCCTGGAGGTTATTTGTATTTCTTATAACTTCAGTGGTTGAAAGGAGGTGTACTACATCTCAGAGTGCTGAGTTTAATGTAAAGGAAGAAGAACAACAGATCTTCAGGCTTAGCACAGCTCTGCCTCTCTTCCCTAATGCCAGATCCGTGGTTTCCACCTAGCAGGTTCACACCCAAACTTTCCAGTCACTTTAGCACTGAGCATTAACAACTCTCAATATAATAGCAGCTAGGAGTGTTCATCTACTGCAAGATCAAGCTGTTTGAATTGAATTCTGAAAATAGTTAATTCTATAATTAAGCATAATTCACTTATGGCCCAATGACTTTAAAGACCCTCAGTGCTTAGCTCAGGAGTAAGTTAAAGTGCTCTCCTGAACTTGAGCCAGAGTTTGTACCCAAAAGCCCTTGTTCCTTTTGCCCCTATATTGTGTACAAAAATGTTCTCTGATTGACGGCATTTCACTAATTTAATTGCATTGCTGAACATATTGGCTAAACATACATAGCAGTCAAAAGGTTGCATACACCTGAAATATGCCATTCCCTTTCCTCCAAGAAAAATAATACTGCCTTTGAAATGTACAGTAACCTGGTATTGATTTGTATGAGTGGCGTTAGACTTTCACAATACATTTAATAGTGGTGGGCACATTACTTAACCTTCTTAGAAGCTTGCTGATGCCAGTGATGATTAGGAAGGAAATGTATAACGTGGTAATGAAGGATTGTTTAAAACATTTGCTTAACACCTGAATTCAGTGACCTTAACATGGGCCTGCTAAAAATGTGATTATCTTTCCTTGCAATTTTTGCTTATAGATTTTAGTTACGCATTTTCTTTTTCATTTGGGCTGTATTTTATATGCACTACAGCTAGAATCCCTGTCAGTGAAAAGATGAGGTCAGAAGCCATATGAAGGGGCAAGATATACAATCCTTTCTGTTATTCATAAATGCAGCATAATGGGACCTAAACAGACACTCACTTAAGAAATGAGAGATTTATATGGATGACCCGATTCATTAATCGTTCAGAACATCTGAATATATTTATCCCAGAGGGACTAACTCAAGATTTAATGTTTTGTCTTATTTTATTTCATGTCATTATGTTTATTGTGTGTTGTGCATCTCCTTTGGAACATAAATTGCTGTCAATAAATTAATAACTCTCATTGAGGCACCACAGTGTATGAATCCAGGCTTTCACCAGTACAGCCAAATTATTTTCATTGATGTTAAAAACTTCTATGAAACAGAAATGAAGGTGTGGTAAATCTGATTAAGAATTTCTTTATGGAAATCTGTGCTAATGCTTCTAAAACTCCCATATAAAAACTGTCATAAAAGCAGCTGGTGAAATATATTTTTTGCTTGTGTATTTAACTTGAAACACCTTTGTTTCTCATATTTATTAATACTTCCATACATTTTTTCCTTAATAGTAACTGCCATAGAAGCAACGTATTGTTCATTATGTATATCCCTAAGGTCTCACTGTACACCATAATTAGCATGAAAGTTATGCATTTAAGCTAATTCTCATGCTTAGCTTAAGTAAAATTTCCCTTTCATTTCCATGGGATAGACACCAAGACATTTTAGGTATTCACCACAGCAAATGAGAATAGAATTGAGTGTTGATGATGCTTTTAGCCTCTCTTTTCAAGTAAATGATGTCCCAGAGATGTTACTTGGCCTTAGTGGTTTTGGCCAAGGTGTAAGATTATGAGTATATTTTTAAAAGTTGTTTAGTTCAACTTTATTGACTTTTCAAGGTCTTGTGGAACAGTGAAGTGCTGCTCAGCAAAAATACCAAAATGTTGTGCATAATATGGACTTGCTATCTCATTTCTAAAGGTTTAATTCAAATTCCATTCCAGTGATGAATTTTTTTTAAGGTTATTTACCTGATTGATAGCTATACATCCTGTGCATATGAACTGCAGTGGTTGCTTTCAATTACAGTAAGAGACTAACATCATCTGTTAGTCTCCTTGATAGAAATAAGTTTTGAAAATCTACATTTGGAAAAATGTAGTTGATGTGGCATAACCTGCTTTTATCATTCTCAGAAGCAATTCAGATGTGATTATAAGGTAGTTATTGAATTTCTGAGGTATATTTTCATGCAGTACTTCTCTCAGCGGTGGTTCTAGAGGCTGCTAAAAGCGGCCTAAGGAGCACATGCAGTTATTCTTTGGGTCCTTCTCTTCAGAGAGAACACAGAAATGACAGCCTGATCCTGACTCAGCTTTCATTCGGCTGATTTGAACCTCGGATCCATGAGGTTGTTTCTGGGGCAGAATTTGGTGCTTTCTCAGAAGAAACTGTGAGGTGAAACTGTTAAAGATGAGCTCTGGGCAGCAGGTAGCCTTCCAGAGCCACCATATCAACAGTCTCATACTTGTTTGCACATACATACTTGTTTGCACATACATACTTATTTGCTACTTCATTTTTGGTAGGGATGAGCATGGAGTTCAGTTCCCTTCCTGCATTAAATCATTGTTAAATTTTGAGATACTGGTGTTCTTGACTGATAACATGATACTGAATAGCAATTACATTTTCAATTTTGCATTTACAGATATGTTTAGTGTTTAAAAAATACAGGTAGCTCCATTGCTGTTTCATGCAGTGACCCCACACTGGTGGGAACAAGGCAGAAGTAGATGGGACTGTTGTTGTTTGAAGGTTAAGTTCCAGCCTTCACTGCGTCTCTGTTGTTCTTTCAGACTTTTGTACAGAATGAAAACCGTCTTCTGTGAGCAGTAGAACAAATGCTGTGTGAATTTAATTCATTCTGAAAAGCACATATAGTAAAACACATTTGTTTACTTCATGCTGTGGAACGAGCCCTTTAAGTCTGTTTCTAATTTATTCCAGCTTAGAAATATGAGGTAAATGCAGAAATCATGCAGTAACAGAATCTCTTTACGTTCCCGGCTGGCTTGAGAAATAACAGTTGTGGTTCACTGAAAATGACTTTCGGCCGACACTTTTGATGTGACTTTAGGTTTTATTTTCGGCCATGCAAGAACTCTCCTGTGATGCTTTCCTTTTAGTGTTTTATGAGCAGTTAGTATTTTTCTATGTCACTGAAGAATGACTAAAGAAAAAATTCCAAATTTTCTTTCTCTATGGGTTTTCTATTTTTGTCAGAAAAAAAGCATTAGAAAAGCCAGTTCTGTCCAGTGTCTATTACTAGTGGAAAACATGGTAAAAAAAAATAGAAAAAAAAATGAAGGCAGACATTTGCAAGCAGTTATTTATGGAGGAGGCAATGTTAGTGAATTATTTGGTTCTATGTAACAACAAAATTTAGCTGTCAAGAAATAGCTTTTATTTTTGAGAACCTTACTTCTGTGCTGAATATCAGCCTTGTTTCTGTTACCATTCACCCTTCATTTGCCACCTTTTCATGTCTCCTTAGGACATGCATCCCTCCACTTCTTTTTTCCTCCATCATTTCATCTGTGCCATTTCGTGCTTTCTGGTGTTTCCTAGCATCTTTATTTCTCCACTTTTTAATTCTCTCTTCTTCTAAAACCTGTCTGTGCCATTCCAACAGATCTGTGAATATTCTTTCTGAAAATTAAAAATGCCAAAAAGAAAAATGTGCTTTAAGCTGTAACTCAACAGTATTCATGTATTTGTACTTTCAGTGGAAACTATTAAGCCTTGTCAATTTGTACCACATTTTGCAAATGAACTTGTTCACATTGTGGAATATAGAAGAGAGGAGGTGCATGATTAGTATGCAAATTGACCTCTGAAATACAAAAATGTACAAGACCAGAGTCTCATTTTCAATAAATTGCCATATTTCCACTGAAAATAGAGTATATTAGCCAGGAAAAGAGACAGTGCCATACTAAAGAGAGAATATTACCCAGTAATTAAAATGTTCAATAGTTTGTTTAACTTCAAACTGATATGCAGTCTGGATGTTTATATACGATAGAGCAAGATATTTGTTAGAAGTTCTATTTTGCTTAAGCTGATTGCCCCATAAATGAATGATGTCTTTTTCTTGTATATTGTTAGACTGACTGGCACTTAGTACATACCCCATCAAAAGCTCTTCAGAGGAATAAAATGAAGTCCACTGACTTCAGCTAGGTGTGACTTGTTTATTTCCCTCCCAAAGGAGGAAGCTTTCCTGAATCAGCATCTCCATTGCTGCCCTTGATAATGATAGGCTAATGATAGGGTAGCCCTTCCTTCTCAAACTTGCTGTAATTCTCATCTCTAAAGTCAGAGCCATTCTGGAGTCAAGGGTTGTTTGGTCCTTAGGTGTTTCATTCTGCTGCCACAGCCATTAATGCCACGGATAGTTATTTGTCTTTCTGACTGTCAAGTTAATGACCATTATTTAAAAACATTGTCTGACTTGAGCTGTATGATCTGCAGTATCTTTTAAAATATCTGTCTACAATCCTTTTGCACTATTTAACTTGAAAATAAATGCATCAAAATTGGATTTCTTATGGGACGATCAGTGAATCATGCTTTTATTATACTTCAATGTATCCTGACAGAGGGCAGGATTTTAAAAACAGCTCAGGATTGTTCTACCTTTGCTTTCAGTGATGAAACATCCCTTTTCTTTTTTTTTTTCAAGCACTTCCAGAGATGCCACTCATCTGAACCAACATTGTTAATGAATGCCAGGAAGGTCCACCCAAAGAGTTATTCCTGGTGTTATTTTATTACTGGATGCACTAAGGGAGACTTTCCACAGCAAAGGAAATTCCAATATGTATAATTTTAAGCCCTTTCCAAAAATTATTTGCTGGGGAAAAAAAGAACTTTTCATATTCAATACATATGCACTGAATTAATTCTCATTCAGCAAAATAACAGAAGTTTTCCTTTCTTGTTCTTATGTTGAATGACACTTGTCTACCTTACATTTTAAAATAGCTCTTGAATTCTTCAAACATCTCTCACTGTTCAATAAGTCTGGAACTTTTTTTATATATTGATTGCATTTCTCTCCAGCTTTACTCCAGACTTCTCACACAGCCTTGGCAAGTGTTTTTATCTTTCTGCATCATAAATTTCCCATATGTAAAATTAATAGAATAATTCTTACCCTATAGGGGTCCTTGTGGCTTAGTTCATTAATGTATGTAAAAAGCACTAAATAGAAAGAGGCACTACAGAAGTTTGGAATATCACTGTTGATATAGCTGTAAGTCTGCGGGCATTCAGTTATTACAGACCAGAGGATGATAGGATTCACATCAAAGCCACGGTGCAAATTTGTATAAATGCGGTCTACATCTGGAGTGAGGACCAATTCATATGTTGCATTCTCCAGAGAAATATTTACTCAGCTGTAGAATATGTATTGTTTTAGCAAACTTCAAAAATGATGGGACTTTAAGACACTCTACTGGCAGTAACCTAATTAACTCACTCTTGATCAAATATTTCAGATGCCAGAATCAAAATAATTACATCTGCAGTCCCAACTAAAGACAATGTGCTGGGAAATAGCATAGGGTCAGTTCTTAGACTAGTGTTAAATACCACAGATTTGTTGATTTTTGTGGGGTCAGTTCTTAGACTAGTGTTAAATACCACAGATTTGTTGATTTTTGTGGAGCCATGCTGATTAACTGAAATGAGGGTCTGGCCTGCACTGTTTCAGCTGGAAGCTAAGAGATTTTGGCTTTTAATAACTGAGGATATTGTATAGTTGAGCTAAGTCTTTAAAGTGAGAAAGGTTGTAGTTTTCACTGGCACTGAGTTTTGCAGAACACACTGTCCTGGAGGAGAAGTTCTGATTGTGAAGGGCTGGTGAAGTACTGTGTCTCATTTCATCCTCTAGGTTGATTAGGCTTGGAATACATCTAACAGAGTGTGCTGTTAATTACTCTATTCATCTTCAGTGTATATTGTGGGGTTCGTTTAACAAATTTAGCATAATATGCTATCAGTTACTGAGTGCATTACATTTATCTTGCAAGATGCACTTAATCTAATGTTAAACTACGCCAGAAGCTGATTTGACTGGGAGGGAAAATCTGCAAATTCGACCCAGGGCATCTTGTCTTTGATGGAGATCCCTGATGTCTCAGGCTTCCTGACAGTGAACCTGAGAAAACAAAGCAGAAAGAGAACAAAATCATGGATATAGGTTATATCATGGATATAGAATTTCTAACACTTAAACGTTCTTTCTTTAAATTGCTCCGAATTACTATATTTTTTAAACAGCACTTGTTCCAAATTTTGGTTAGGAAGCAATCACCATGGGTGATTTACGAAGCTGGGTGATTTACGAAGCAGCTTTGAGGGTGCTCAACATACATGAAACTTTCTGTCATTGTAAAAGCTGAGTCATGGCTTCATAACTTATAATACTTGCTCACTTAGCATTCAGCGTGAAAGCCTCAAATGTCTACTCCAAACTTTTAGACCTTCTGGACCTTTGTTTGTCAGAACATAACAGCTTTGGAAATATCAATAGCACATTTTGAGTGTTTCATTGTGTTGGACTGCAATCTCTCATCTCCCTGATTCAGTCTTTGGCAGTTCTTCCTTATTCAGGTTATTGATTTGTTTGTACAACCGTGATATTTTATAGTATTACTTCACACTACTAAAGGACTTTATATCTCTTGAATATTAAGTGATTTACTCCAAACTCAATTGAATTGCTGTTATGAGAGTCTGCAGATAAAGAGATGAACACTTAAGAACTGTTTCCCCAAAGAATGATTTAGTGGCAGAACCTAGGACTCTTCTGGCTGTGGGCTCTGAATCACATGCTTTGTTGCCTTTCGTCATTTCAAGCACTCCCCATTCAGCATTTTGGTATGTGTTTTTCACTTTTACATTTCATTATGTATTTGCTGACTAGAAAGGGTGCTGAAAAAACAGCTCAGTGTTTTCTGCTTTCTGCTTTTTTAAGATATAATAATATTTGTCATATCTTTTGCAGTCTTTCCAGACACCTACTTATTGCTTTATTCTTTTCTAAGGAAGAAACCTTAGGGACTTTAACAGCTACAGAAGTGTCCCTTAGACAAAGGTGTTAATAGTGCATCTAGTTCCTTTTTTTTTCTTGTTAAGTCTACTCAGGAATGTGGACCAGCTAGTAAAATAAACAACCCTTGTGTACTTTGCCTTAGGATGTGATAACATCAAAGGGCAATTAATAGTACCACTTGCCAGGTGTCATTTGCTCACAGGGCTAATTAAAGTTGAATGGGAATATATACTGGTTCAACAGTGGAAGGATCAATGAATTGATTTATTGTAAATTGCTGACAACAATTTAGCCTTTTGCTGTACTTAACAGGCAGAGTTTATGCGTAGTGGTGCATGAATGATTCACATGTGCTAGTTATGCTGCTATTTCTTTCGATGTTTTAAAACATACCATGTTTTAAAAGCATTCTATACTTTTGTTATGATCTTTTCATATATCTTTGCTATCAGGATTCAGATGCGGCATAGAAACTGGTTAAATGAGGAATGTGGTGACTTATGCCACCGTGGTATCATTCTCATTGGCCCTGCAGGCCGGGAGAAAAGACTTTGCATGTGAAAGTGTAGCTTTTTTGTACTTTGGAGTGCCTCCAATGGGAATAGGCAAATAAAGATATTTGCTTGGTTTTAGGCCTCCCATTCTTGCCCTACAAGCCCCAGTGCTGTTCAGCACCAATGCAAAGAGCAGTGCAACAAAGGCATCCTGCGCCTCACTGTGTGACAGACATGCAGGGGCTGCAGTATGGGATTGCTGTCCCTGCTACCTAGTTCTTATGTGTAGGAAAGCGCAGGGTTGGGTACAATGCCCCAGCAAGAAGGTCATGGGACTGAGCAACCTGTGTCCACCACAGGTTAGCTGTTGGCATCTCAGTGAAGCTGGTGGGCAGGTGGGACTCTGCCAGCACTGCTGCCATTCACAGCAATGGCCACACCATAGCATTGGCCACATGATCCCCAAACTCGACAACCTGCAGCTGAGTCTTCCCGTGCCGAGCTTGCTGTGGTGCCTCAGTTTATATTTAACAAGTCTGTACACACAGGCTAACTGTGAGTATATTTGCAACCAGAGGTGTGTGTATGTGTGAACATGATGGGCTCTCCCCAGTTTTAAGAATACTTAGATGCACATAGCTTATGTATTCCTTCTAACCGATGCATCATTTAATACATCTTTTCAATATTTACTGTGTATTAATCTTTTTTTTTAATGCACTTCCACGCAACTTCTTCTGCAGTTGGTCTCTAGTGGCTGCTCTGTGCATAGGCAATTATCACATTTCCTGGAATGAAATAATTATTCAGACTTATTTCTCTTATTACCTGCCCTTCCATTCTTTTTTCAGCTGCACCACCAGTAAGATTTTTTATTAGACCAAAACACACTGACCTTCTTGTCATTGCGTTTTTGCATCTCCCTCCTTGATTACACTTAAGCACTACAGCTGGATATCCATATTCATGCTGCTCTACTACAGGAAAAATAGTCCATCTGCATAGACTTAGCAGTACATTCTCACCTGAAAAAGAGCTTTTTTACCCTATCTATCAAACTGGGAGCATACTTCCCAACCAGAATTACATAAGTGACATGCACTGCGGTGTTGTTCTGGGGATGTCATTTTAACATCCTGGGATGAACGCAGTGTAGAAAGAACTCTGAGAACAGAATCTGGGAGAAATGAGGATTCAAAGAGATGAACTGATATATATGGCCACACAGTGAGCAGAAAGATCTGAGATGTTATGCGCACAGAATTTAATTAATGGTACAAGGAATGGGTCATCCTGATAAGCTGTTCAGAGCACAAAATAAATAATTAAGTATCTGTAATTAAAAATAGTGTTCAAAAGTAACTGGCTTGAATTTCTGATGCATTTCTTATGCACAAAGCGTGAAATATTCTGCATCTTTGCAATGTGCTGTTAAAAGCTCTCCAAGCCAGGAGAGGAGTCGGAAAAACAAAAGCCAGGCTGCCCGAGGGAGAGTTACCACTAACTTTTGGGAAGTGAGACTGCATTTGCTCTGTTCTGGATCTGGCCAGATGAGCATGAAGTGGTGACTTTGGAATCTCCCAGAGAAAGGACTGACATTACCCATGTTTCTTGTGATGTAGTAGGGCAAAGCTGTGAAGGTGTGACAATTGCTTCTCTGCTGACTGTAAAAAAGGTGATGAGAACAAGGGATGCAAAGAGAGGCCACTTTTGCTCCCTCAAAAAAACAGTCCCGTGGAGCTCTCAGTGCAAATCCTGGCTGCTTCTTGATGGCTAGAGTTTTGAGTGTATTGGCAAACTTTTAAAATGTTCCTGGGTGATTTAGTGTATACACCTCACTGAAAGCAAGTGGAGCCTAAGGGCTAAGGTTGCTTGAGCACTTCTGAAAATGTTATCCTGTAACATTATCCTCAAAGATCAAAATATCAAATTGCATACACTAGCTTAAATGAAATTACCACTGCTTGCCAATCTTTTATCAGTCACTTTGACCCAGAGCAGCATCTATTGTGGTCAGAAGAAATCTTTCTTCTTTTCCCATGCTGTAAATTGTACAGTAAGGGTCAAAATCTGGTCTAGAGCTCACCACTGTCTCGGTTTCAGCTGAGTTGATTAGCATGTGAATTAATCTTGCTAGCAGCAAAATTTAATCTAACTTGTTCTGAAGCATCTGGCACTGACAAGGATACTGGACCCTCGGACTGTTGTAACACAGCAGTTCCTGTGTTTCAAAACTGAAGTGAAGTTAACATACTTGGGATGTGAGCCCATAGCCAATGGCCATCTATTAGCAATGTTGTTGCTAAACGCTAAAGTGCTTTAGTTCACGAATTGGTTTGAACTTAAATCAGGGCATTTAAGTATTCAGAGTTTGAGATTTCAGTACTGTTGACTTGAACACATATGCCTAATGGCAAAAGCACATTTAGGTGCGTCTTGGGAGATTTCCTGCTGCACAAAGCTCTGCAAGTATGATCTGAAACAAGGAAAAAGCTTTAAGTCTGAATTTATTAGCTGATGGCACCTCACCTTCCATCTTGTGTTTACCAACACTGTCCCTTATCTTCAGTCTCTATTCTAAACCTGCAGTCCATCAGAGAAAGAAAACTTCTCCCCCATTCCCCAGCAGTCCAGCACAGTGGAGAAGGTGGGAGAAGAAAGTCTTTTGGCTGGCTGGGCAGATCAGAAAATGCAATGTGAAGTCCCTTGGACTCCCGTATATTTGGAGAGGAGAGATCATAACCCAGGATGGCTTTCTATATTAGCTATTGAAAATGTTCTTAACCATATATAGATAAGTAATATTTCTCATTACCATCTTAGTTGTTCTTTTCTGTTCTTTCAACAGCTGTGTTTTTCATCTCTCTTTTGATCTGTATTTATTTGCCTTTTTGGCCCTCTCACTCCTATGAAATGGGTGGCAAGCATTTTATTTTGATGCACCCTTATCTCTGTCCCCCTGTGACTAGTACTTTTGGGGAAAGGAGGCGGAAAGGAAAGAAAATATTTCCTGGATGCCCTTTCACAGAGAGCACAGGCCAGATGGGAGCTGTAACCTGTTCCCCAGCCCCAGCACTGTGTATTTGTCCCTTTCCTCCAGCAAAAGCTGCTGTTTGTTGCAGAGTATCCTGGGCATGGAGGGAAGCATTGTCTTCATTTCCCTGAGCACAGGAGGTGTCCAGACAGACTGAGCACAGGGAAAAGAGGAAGTTGTCTTTGTAACGCTTGCAGAAATTGTGGCTTAGCTGCAGGGGACCCCTTGTTACTAATTATACTCATTTTAAAGAGAGATTTTTTTTTTTCCTTACCTTGGCCAGTACCATGTACAACTGCGTATCAAGTAAGGATGTACACTCTAACTACATTAATATGTTTATGCCTTAGTTAATTGAGCATGATTTTCACTATTGTTTCCATAGGAAATCAACAAACCAGATTTTCTTCTTTTTGCATGAATTTTACACCTGGAAGTGAATTGCTTAATCAGAATCTATCGCAGTAAGAATAGTTTATAGCAGCAAGGAAAAAACATTCTGTGTAAAAACAGCTAACCACTGCCTCATATATCTATAGATATTTAGAGGGATTCAGCCGATGTTTTATTTAGCAATGACATGATAGAAAAGCATATGGAACATTAATAATGGTGAACACTTGAGCTCTGTAAAATGTCTGGGACTGCTTATCTTGAAAAGTAGACTTTTCATGCTGGTTTTGAGAACAAACACCATTTTTATGAACTTAAAGGGACTACTTAGCATAAGAACCAGCAGAACATAGCGTATCTGTTACTGTATGTACCAATGGTCTCACCTCTATATGGAGTTGAGCACTGAGAAGCTGCATGTGGGTGAGGATGAAGTGCCTATGCAGAGACCTTCACCATCCTTCATCATTACTCTGTAGCAAGCTGCGAGATTTGTTGGTTCGCACCCGACACCTGACCTGTGGTGTCTACACCTTTGCTCTTGCACTCATGCGAGACCACCTTCAGAATAAGCTGCATAGATCTTATGTGGTATATTATAGAGCAGTTAAATGCTTTGTGTCATAAATGTGTGTTGGATATATTTGTGTTTTCCAATTTATTATGCTAGGTAGAGAATATCAGTTCTGCATTTTAAAAGCAATTGCCCCTTTCTCTGAATGCATTTGTCTTTGTATCCTCAAAATGAGGAAAAATCAGATTAACTACCTTGTTTCCTGTGTGGTGCCAGGGATGTGTTTTAGTGACATTGTTTGATATTTAATTGAAATAAACATAGAGAGGAGAGATTCTCCTTGAGGAAAGAATTTGACTAATTGGGGCTTCTTTACATTAATTCAGAGCATTAAAGCTTTAATGCTTTTATAAAACTGTCTTTCTGACCTGCATAGTTCTGGGTAAAATTAGAACCTGCTGCCAATGGCTCTAATTTGTCCCTATAGAAAAAATGGCGGGTGTTTCCGTAATGCTTCATTGTAAATGTCTTATGCCAGTTAAAAAGTATATTTGAATTAAAGTTATGGGGTTAAAGTATTGTGCTGCAAGTTAAAGTGTTTTTCTTATAAATGGCTAGTGCTGGGAGCGATAGGTTGCTGTGCTTGGGTGAGGAGCTGTAAATTGTTAACTTGCATTAACTTGATCACCTTCCTTTGCTTCTAACCTATATTTTCAAATGTAAAATCCCAGCCTCAGCAAAAAGCATCATGTTTTATGACTGAAAGTAACTTGGTAGTAAATCACCCCTTGCCTGTCAACCTCCTCCTGCTTGCAGAGGATGCTTTCAACAGGACACAGCAATGCTCTCCAAGGTCCCGGATCCTCAGAGACATTTTTCTGCCTCATTTCAGCCCTCTGCCAGCTTTTCACATTCTGGCTGTGAACCCTGAGCTAACATCTGCTCCTGCTAACCAAGTGGAGAGGGTGCTTGATGCTCTTTAGGGTTGTATTTGGCATTCCTTTCTCAGCTCTCATTTCTGACCATAGCAGAACTCATCATGCAAAGCCACACAACAGCTAGTCAGCATGGATACCTAAAAGGATCTTTATCCAGTCTTTATTTTTATCTCTATTTTAAACACTCTATCGTTTCAGGTGTAGACTATAAACAATTTTCCTTGCTCCATTTTGGGTAGGATTTTTGTTGCACTGATGCTTTAAGAGCTTCTATTTGGTTTAGTTGTCCTGTTTTTAAACACATTTCATTGTGTTTTTTCCAGGCTGGTACATATACAATTATGTCTTTTTTATGTACTAAAGATTTCCCCAAATATGAAAAGTATTTCCCTTATGAAAAATTACTGTAAAATTTAAGAGGTAATGATAATATTTCTGAAGAAGTTGTTCTGAAAAATGAAGCACAAAGTGTTATGCCCATGGGATAGTAATCATAAGATAGTGCAGAAATATATAAAAAGCTTGTCATTCTCTGATAAATTCTTCAACTTTTCAGACTATTTTCCTGTTCAACTCAATTAGTTTCAGCTAAAGGCATCTAGAGGCATTTTTCCTTATAGGAATTGATGAGACTATTTATCTGGTAATTCCTATTATTATGTTGTAATTATACATAATGATTAATTTTTCATGCGGAAAGCTCAACTATTTTTCCTAGAATGCATCTGATTATTTTTATCATAATACAACACTTCTAGAAAAGCCCGATACAAGTGAGTAATAATGAAATTTGTGGTTTATGTGGGCATTTGCTGGATCTGTGCAGTCGCTGTCGTGGAAAACAAGCAGATTTTATGGTGAATATGGCGCCTATAAGATGATATTGTATTTCACAGCATTAGTCAGTCAGACTCTTCCTGCTCTTGTACATCAGTGCTCCTCATAAATGCAGAATCTGAGAATTGTCCTATTAGTTTTTTAATGAGGTCCCAGTTTTGAAAGCTAAGAAAATATAATAATTGCTTTTTTTTTTTCAGTAGGAGCTAGGGAACAGTGATTCTCACTTTCCTTTCATTCTGGAGTAATGATCAACAAATACAGATGTTGCTGGGGTTGTGTTTCGGTTTTCTAAGTCGTCCTATTTACAGTAATCACAATCTTTGAGGAGATTTTAGGTGGCTTTTGACTTTTGCTTTGTATTTAAAGAAATTGATGATAAATGACCTTTAGATCCTTTGGCACTAATATATTCCAGTCCTAATGAGCTGCTAAAGGAATAATAAGTGCAGTAAACTGTGTTTGTCACCACTAATGAGGATAGAGAGAGCTGACTTTTGAGAGAAGTTGAACTAATTGACTTAAAAATAGTAGAATGGTCCCTGTGGGTGGCAGGCTACAGGCAATCTTTTTTCTTACTTAAATCAGAACTCTTAATATGTTTGTACTACTACATGTGTATAAGCTGCCCTTTGCATTAATTATTGGTTCTGTAGCAGCTTTAGAAGAGGGTGCTGAAAGTAATGGCAAGCTTCCAGTTAGTGCCTTTGACACATCGCTTGATTTTAAGATTAAAGAAACTCCATGCCAGTGGAATTTCTAATAACTGTTAGCCTATCCAAATATTGCTATTTCTGTATTGAAGATGAGTGGATTACAACCTTGGTCTCTATGACTTTAATGGAGCTATGCCAATTTAGACCAATTTAAAATCTGTCACATCCTTTCAGTTTTGCTTTGTTCTTTTGCATTGTGGAAGCAGTGTTAATTTACATCATTTATGCTCTATTAAGTTGAAATGCCATATACGTTCTGTTACTCCTGTGCTGATAGCAGAGGACAAAAAGGCAGACAATTTGATTTTTAACATTACCTGGTTCCCTGCTTACGTTTCTCTGGCTCAGTTGTCCTGAGTGTGTTTGTTCGTACATAACATACGTGTCTATTCAGGCTGATGTCACAACTGAAAATGAACTTTGACATCTTCAAACAGAAGTTGCCAGTATAGTTGAAAGTATTATCATTTTCCAGCTCAGGGACCCGTTCCCAAAATGAGAAATCTGCACTGGACAATTTTGGAATTGTGCCAAGCAATTGTACCAAAAAGATTACACCAGCCATACCATTTAAGCAGTAAAATATAATGAATTTGTGAGCTTCTGTTACATGAACTCAGACCTAGATAGGAGTTAGCCTGCTTTCTCAGCCTGGAGTAAGTTACCAAACTACATGTAGCTCACATGCTGTACTGTTGGAATGTGTTGGAATGGTTCATTTTATAAATTATTTAGAAGAAATATCAGCAAATATCATTGTGGAAATGTGCTGATTTGCTACATCATACATTACTGAATGTCTGAAAGCCTATATACAGGATGCTGACTGTCATAAACTCTCCAGAAGTCCTTGTGTTGCAGTTAGTAACTCAGAGCCAGTACTGGCTGCTGATTTCTTCTTGCAAAACTCAGAGGCAGATCACCCATGATGGTGCAGAAATCTAGACACTGATTTTGACTGCATATAGCTTTCAGGATTTTAATCTGGAATTATCCTGACTCTCATCTATCACCTGTTTATTTCATTTGTAGACTGTTTTTACTGCTAACCCAGGAAATGGTGTAAAAGCTAGCAGGCTTTTTTGACCTGTGTGTTAAGATATGTAAAATCATAATACTCATTTCTGAAGCCAGACTTACGAAGTTTTCTGAAAGGCTGAATTTGGCCTGTATGTTTCTGATCAGGGCGGTTCTAGCAGTTCCCTTTCTTCCACCTTATGTCAATCCAGGGTAATGGGGGATACATTTTAGAGGCAGTATGGAGGCGGAACATACACAGCCCTGCTTCTCTGTTAACCAGATTTAAGCACATACCTCCCAAGTACCTCTTTGAAATATTACTCTCAATTTAGCTCTTTGGCTGCAGGTGTGAAGCAACAAATTTCAGATCCCGCTTGTGCTGACATTTGCTCTTGGGGAGAAGGAAATTAGATTTCTACTAGTCTGAAACCAGAAACAAATGTTAGAACTGAGAGCAGTTTGTTTGAGCTGCAAGTTATAAAACTGCAAAAATAATGAAGTTGGTAGCTGAAGCTGCTTTTTGCCCTTCTATGCAGAAAACCTGAAATGATTCCTTCTTTATTCTCAGGTTTTCTTTTTCTCTGATGTATAAGGCAAAAGGAGGGACTTTTCTGTTTGTAATTCCTCACTTTAGAATCGCCTGAGCTTTTCACGTTATCATCTGACTGACACTGGAGCAGGTTCTCCTTCCTTTCTGTGCAGCTCGACACAGAGATTGGGGAAACCTTCCCCAGTTTGCATGGCCAATGTGCATTACAGGTTGGGGCCGTTTTGGTGCCTGGATGAGAAGCATAGACACCATGACTGCAGAGAAACTACCCCCTAAGTTGGGGAAAAAGGGGCAGTTTGTCTCACATCAGTGATTTCCCAGCCTCTGAAGCAAGGCACTTTCAGGGATCTGCGTGTTTTCCCACTTGGAGCAGCTCGGCTGATCTAAGCAAAGGAAGCCATGAGCAAGCAAAGCTCCTGAGTGGGGCAAGCAAGTGCATCTCATGGTGTCCTCTGCATATGCCGGAGCTGCACTGTGTACATTAGCAAGGACTGGGACTCTGCTTTCCACTTTAAAGAACAGGTCATTGCTGAACAGGTCTTTGCTGTGTTTATTGGTGTTCCTAGTTTATTTATCGAGCCATCTGCCATGTGTGGCATAAAGATTTTGACAACGATATGTTATGAATCACAGGTTCTCTTCCTTCGATCTTGACCAGAACAAAACTATAGCTGTCTGAAAACAGAGGAATGGGGAGGAGTTGGTCCTCCTTTAATTTGTGGAAGAGAAAAAGAAATGAAAAAAACCCAGAGAAAATGTTAGAAACCCCTATCTCATCTGCACATGGGTCTTTTAAAGCAGCGTTCAGTTTCATAATTACTGTTTGTTCTCTCAGAATAATTGCACTGTCCAGTTTGTACTTGTCAGGTTGGAATTAGATTACAATTCGTTAAATGTTAAAGGGCAAGTTTAGTCCCAAGGATAGGGGGTTTTTTTGTCTATTATTTGACCTACAGAGTACATATGTCAGAAATCTTGTTAGCATATAGGTTCCAATGCTTTCTTCTCATTGCCTCATCCTCAGGGCTGATTTTCATAAATACATATTTCTGCCAAGAGATTTAAATATCTTCTTTTCCTTCTCCCACTGAAATTCATTTTCATTATAGTATATTTTCAGTAAAATACACAGCATAATATATATTTTGTTTTTTCAGTAGTTACTGTAATTATTCCCCAGCCACAGGCTCAGAGCAGACGATTAGAGAGAGCAGAAGTAACAAATCTTTAAATATTATTTAAGTGCTGGGAGAAGGCTTGTCTTTGTTTTCTAACAGATATTTCTGTGGTACCAAGTGATGACAGAATTTGCTGGACTCAGACAGTGAGCAAATTTGACATGTCTCTTTAGAAATGCTGCCCTGGATATTTGTTCTGCTGTTTCTGTTTGCAAATCATGCAGCAGCATCATTTTTTAAGACTGTCAAAAATTGGTGCTTTGAATCTTGAACTTACATACACCTTTAGAAATAATTGATCTCTGCTGGAGTTTTCCTTTTTTTGGTCAGAAACAGCACAAAGAAACCCAATAACCGAAAACTCCAGCAGCATCCTTTAACCAATTTGGCTTCGATATTATGACTCCTTATTGCCATTGGAGGCTGATGGCTATGTCCTCCCACAGTGAATGGCTTAGCCTTTATGATCCACATGATGACCAGGATTTCCTGGAATATATGGGACAAACGGGGAAATGCACTACCAATAAGTAGAGAGAGATTTTCTCCACGTAATTGGTTTTTATGGACTAAAATGTGTTGTGGAATCTGGTTCATGACTGCCATCAAAATCTCCAGCAGCTGAGGAAAAATAATCAAAAGCATCGAAGGAAGCAGCTCGCTAGTACCAGAGCTTCCTAAAGCACATCAGATAGGTGCTTCGAAATAATGCAGACTCTTTTGAACATCTCAGATTGGTGCATGCATTATCAGATAAAATTACTGTAGTCCTCAGAGGTGATGCAGTAGAAGGGGACAGTAGAATTTCTGTAGTGCTCTTTGAAAACTTCCCCAACTTCCAATAGCCTCTCAAAGTGCTGCTCGCTCCCACAACCAGACCCATGGCTCTGAAATGCTACAGCTGTTTTGGACGCCTCACTCCTGCCACATGCTTTTCGGACTGGGGCACCTTCATATCCCCTCTGTATTTTGCAGCTTGTGGGTCATTTTAACATATGCTGACACTCTTGCTGTGCTCCACAGGGAACTCAGATAGGATTGCATGGTTGGACTTGTGTGTTTCAATGGGGTGGTTACCTCTGCAATGAAATTGTCTTTTCTGACATTAAGACTTTTTCCCGTGTTATGTTCCAGAAGTGTAATGTATGAAATATTTTTCCCTCTTCCTCTGGCCCTGTGGTGGCTTTTAAGGGACTATCATTCATAAATAAGGAATTTGTCTTAATTTAATTAAATACCTAACCTTCAAATTGGAAGTTTTCAGGCCGCTTACAAATAGATATTGAAATATTTGTGGCCTGTCAGACTAGTGCATGCATGTTATCACCATTTCTAGAGTATATATGAAAAAAAAAAATATTGGGTTATTTTTAATGTATTTTCAGTACCATATAGTTATGGATGATTTCATGTCAAATGTCACAGACTTGCTTATAAGCGAAGTATTTTGAGCAATCTAAGAAACTTCAGAATGGTGATATAGGCTGCTTTTTAACAGAGACAGTAATGAGATGGCTAAAGGAGATGATGAGCCCAACAGCACTACCGGCTAATATCACAGTGAATGAGGTGCAGGCAAGGTGTGAGATATCTACAAATCCTGAGCTGCAAAAGCCCTCTGATCCATAGTCTGAGCAGCCACTGTCATCAAAATAACTCCTCCGGTTACTTCACAGCCCTGGCTGTAAAAAGCGTACCAGTCTCCTTCTGATTAAACCCCACGGTTTAATCCTGTTCTTTGGGTTTTCTATATGTTCCCTCGACTAGTTTTTTCTTGTTTCTTTTTTTGGTACCTGATTTATTTTTCAGCAACTCCACATCTGCCTGTGGCTGATCATGCCAGGCACTAATGAAGCTTAGCAAGTAGGATATCCAAAGCAGGGCATTAAGATCATCTTAAAACTCTCCTACTGTGCCTCCCTGAGAAGAACGGTGGTGGAAAATGTTATTTAGGTGCCTTTCTGGTGCAGGAAGCAAAAACACTAAAAAGGCTGCTGACCAGCTTCAGGACATTAATGAGCCCTTGGTGGAGAGTTTGGATATAAATCTGTTTATAGAGCAAGTGAGGCAGAACTAGCCAGACGCGTGGAGAAACAGGTTGGGACAGAAGCTTGGAAATATGTTGTTCATAGGAAAATCACAGATGCAACATGACTTTTTGAGGTAAAGTGAGATATTAACAGAAAAACTAGCCAATGCACTGCAACCTGACTGCTTCAAGAGACGGGAAAACTATGAGACAGTGGTAGGACCACAGCTCAGGCAAGTGGGGAGTTAACAAGACTTCAGTGTATGGAGTTGTGCTGTGAAGACCTTCCTTTTAAGTTAGAAAGGGTTAAACATAGTAAACACTAAAGGTTTTAGGAACATTGTTTCTTCTCTTAAGAAGGTTTGGGGGGCTAAAAATAATGAGGGATAGGTAAAAGGTAAAGTTGAATGAGGAAGAAATTGTGCCCAGGCCAGCCTATCATACATATGCCACATGATGTTTTTTTTTGGGGAGCCCCTTCAAGGCAAGGAAGTTGTTAATCTAGACATATACAGATCATATGGACTGTTCATAGCAAGGAACAGAACATTGTTTCTTATAATTAGTGCTACTTAGCATGTAAATTTATTCACAGAGCCAAAAATATTGTGAATATATTTTAAGTTGATACTTAAATAGGTTGAATGAAGTAAGGAAAAGGTAATGTCAACTTATTTATTTATGCACACTCATTATAGAAACATGTATTTTCATACAGCATTCATCAGAGGCTGAGAGACAATGTAGTACCTCAAACAGACAAACGTACCCTCAGCATGGTGTTTGATCCATGGTTTTATTTTTTTTCCTCACAGCTACTTAAAGCCCATTAAAAAATCATACTCATTAGAGTGTCACTTGACAGCACATCAAGTGGTTGGCTTGCAACAATAGTATTTTAGTGAAAGCTGAAGTGTATATATTTAATTTAAATGAATCCTGCAAAGTTGTTAAGATTATTTTATGAATACTTCTCAGCAAAGTGATACTGCTGGGAGGAGGAAATCTAACACGTAAGTGTTAGTGTCTGAAAATTATACAGAATCATTTAGCCCATTAGCTTGTTAACCAGGTGCTCCACGTACTTAGCCTTATTTTCTGAACTCAAGCTACGCCTAATATTTACTTGCAGGTAATGAGATAATGTTGCTAGACGTAGAGGACATCTAATTCTTTCTTGGACGTCTTCCATTTTCAGGCTTTGGCAGTCTAACAGCTTGTCAAAGAGAGACATCTGGAATGTGATTGTTATTGGAGATGGCTGAAAATGTCTGTTACAGTGGTTTTTTTGTGCAGAAGATAGGAGATTTGTCTCATTTAAATTTTTTTATTTATTTTCTTGGTTAAAAGCAAAAGTCTTTGAAAAACGCAGCCTCTCCTCCCCCCTCCTCCCCCCATCCCTTTTATGGCCCTGGTTTTGGGGCAGAGACTAGTTTTTGGGTTGAGAAATTTTAACTTGATATTAGTACAGAAAAGTATAAACCTTCCTAGAAAGGCAAGGCACTCTACAACAAGAAATCAGTTAAAATGTCTGTCTGCCATCATGTAAGTTTCCCCTCATTGCTATATCTGAACATCAAGTAAAGTTTTAGATTTCTCAGTATTTGTAATCTGGCCTGCACTCGTTTCACTTCATTTCAACATTTGTAAAATACAGCTTATTCTTATTTGTTCTTCTTTTCCAATCCATAGTTGTGCTCTTTTTAATCGAGGCTGAAAAGAGTCTCAGCACAACATCATAGCTGTTCCTTTCATCAGTCCAGCCCTTCTTCTGGCACACTGTGCTGCCTTTCCAAAAATACAGCTTGATTCTGCTCCCCTTATGTGCATCGAATAGGCCTTTCCTTTGTGTGCAGCCTGAGCCCTGTAAACATGGACACTGCAGGAGTTCTTTTAATAAATTAGCTGTTAGCACATTCAAAACTTTTAAATGATAGGGTGTTTTTCTGCAGCGAGGGAGGAATTTTCATCAGATCAGAAGTTGTTCTCATCAAGCTGTGAGTTACAGCTCAGGAAACTGCCACCAGTGTTATTAGCAGCAGCTCCATAGCATGTCAAGGGAACCCAGAGATCAATGTTTAACCCTTATGCTGCCCTTGTTTTCCTAGTCGGTCAGCCAAACAAGTGCAAGAGAAATCCATACATCTGCTCTTGGTACTAAGATTCAGAAGCAGAGGTAGGAGGTCAGCTTGGGTACCCCATATCTGTTTTGATTTGCTTCCCGATATTGTAGGCTTTGCAAAGCAACTGTAAACAATGTGCCTTTTGCATTTGTTTTAATGTAGATGTTGGAAATAGATTCCTGGAGGATTAGAGGTGCAACCACAGTGCCTGACTCTTGAGACTCTTCTGAATAACAAGTCCTCATATTGATTTCCCTTTGTGGTGTGAAGTGAGGTGATCAGGGAAGACCAATATAGATAAGCGCATGTCTACTTAGGCAAGAATTGTTTTGGGCCTGCTGAATTTCCCATTGCTGTAGAAGAGAAATTCCCTTGTTTCTTTCCAAGCTATTAATCTGTTTGTGATTACTTTATTAAAAATTCCTCTGCTATTCTTGTAAGACTGTCATTTATAGGGTTAACCACACAGTTGCCTCCTGGTATTTGCTAGCTATTTCTGTTCTCTCTTATTTGTTTAAACAATTTGCCATCAAAGACTAAATGATGCACTTAGATAATAGCCATAGGTAATTGCTTTAACAAGAGAGTCACCAGTGAAATTGCTGCTTTAATACCATTGCCTGTTAGATTGTGAGAAAAACAGTGCCATATTATGGTAAACCTCACCAGTTTCACAGGAAATCATGTGAATTCCAAGCAGACAGGAGTTTAGCAGCAAAAGTCAAGCAAAACCCACAACTATTTCTTTGTAGAAGATCCAGCTGTGTATGAGGTATAATATGACTAGGAATGGTCACCTCCGTAAATGGAAAACAGAAGGGGGAAACGCTGTGTGCCTGCATAACCTCTATTCATGCTAATGAGAAAATCCTTGGCCTGTGTTCAGTCAGTGTTGATGTTTTTCTTGGAAGGCACGTTAGGCATCTTGCATGGTATATAAAGCATGATGTCTGTCCAAATGTGATTTATGAAGTGTTCTGTGTATATCTGTTCTTAGCAATTTGGCATTGTCTGTTGGGTTTATATAGTACGTGCCTTTAAATACAGCCCTCCCTCCAAAAAACCCACCAGAAAGCAGAGAACCAAACAGCCTCCCAATGCTTCCGCATTGGTAATTCAATACCACTGTGCCATTCCTTTACTGCTACATAGACAAAGGAAGTAGAAAGGACCCCACAGCTTGAAAGCTGATGCTATTTTGATCTCTAACAAAAGTCTTTGCTTGGAAAAGAAAAGATATTTGTTAAACTACTTAGGGAGTTTATTTTCAGGAACTGAGAGCTGAGTTGACATTAAAAAAAAAAATGCTAAAACACGTATGGCAAGACATTTTTGTTCTGCCAGGAAATTGAAACAATAGCTTAGGGATGCTGATGCAGATTCAGCGCTCAGGAAGAATGCAGGTCCGAGGGGCAAATACTCCACCCTGCAAATCAGGGATGATCTTCCAATTTAATGTGAGGTTCTGCCCTTTCTTGTTTGCAGGCTTATGTGGAGAGAATCTAGGGGTTTCTGCTATCTTTTATTATTGATTTCCCAAAATTAGAAGTCTCTTTCTAATAGAGAGGAGGCTTAAAAGCAATCAATAGTGTTTATCTTAGGAGACGGTAGTTCAAACTACTGTGGAAGGTGGTGTAATTCACCCTTTCCGTTGTTACTGATCGTCTCATTTAGTATAGTACTGCACAACATCTCCAGGTTTTAATGTTGTAAATCCCTTAATTATTCACTCACAAAATGTGTTAAAAATCATTTAAAAGTGTTAGTTGGGCATTTCAGACTATATCTCCCTCCTCCTGCACTCATATTCTGCTTGCAAATGACTACAACTTAACTATGTGATTTGTATTGGAAAGATTGTTTTTTTGGTTCATTTCACTTTATTATCTTTCAGCAGAGCTGTGACATCCACTTAGATATCTTTACTGCAATTGTTTCTTGATGAGATCAGATTGCCCACTGCAGCTACATCACAATAACAGTAAGATAAAATTCAGACCGCCTTGCTTCCTTTTGATGAGCTGCTGTAGCCTGGTTTCACAGGAGAAAGGAAAAAAAAAGGAAAAGAAAAAGAAAAAAGAATAGCACATAAAAGAATGACAAAAATCCCCATTTTGCAGTCAAAATTGCCCTGAATTCAGGCAGATTGAACCTTTTAAATAAACATAACATGAATAAAAGGAAGTAGAGGGTTCTGAATGTTATGACGGGGTAAAAAGCATAAAAACTCCCCAAAACAGTGATTTGTATACTTGATTCCTCTGACTGAAAGTATTTGTAATAGCTACTTTGAGTTGCCAGAACATGTTTAGTAGCAGGCTTTAAAACCTGACTGTGGCCAAACTGTTTACCATAAAGCGAGTGATTTTCTTTTCAAGTTGTACTGATAGTCACTGAAGGAATCCTGTCTGCAGCACTTCCTCACTCACCACCTCAAATCATGGACTCTCAAATCAAGCAGCACGCGCTCACAGGGGATTGCAACAGACGATATGATTGAGGTCAACAACTTTCCAGTCACACTTAACAGGTCAGGGTGAAATCTTATATGGCAAGTCCCATAGAAGGCTTCCAAGACCAAGGGCAGGATCCTCTCAGTATTATTTTGGTGTGAGCTACAGCTGATTGCTGCTACATTCCTCACTCTGTCTGGCAGCATTGCTGGAGCAGGTCCTCCATATCATTGCCGTTATTCGTTAGTGCCATGGTTCAGGCCCCACTGGAAGATCTCTGTAGGGCAATGAAGAAATACAGATCCAAGTGGCAGGATGTCCTGGGGCACATGGTAAGAAAAGGTGCAGCAGATACAAAGTTTATTCCCAAAGCTGTTCCTTGTGCTGCTGCTTTAAATCCTCAGAGCCCCTTCTTGGGTGTTTTAGGAGAAAACAATCCACCCTGGGAGAAAAAAAAAAATGCCGCCTCCCTTTTCAGACCAGCAAAGGGAAAAATATCCATGCAGAGACATTTATGTACAGACAATGGCAGAAGGAATATGACCTGTTGTTCTCTTCTGTGGAGGCAGAACTGTGCAAGGGACATCACAGAAAGCCTGACCCAAGTCCCCTTATAATCAAAGGAGCTCCACTGAGTTCAGTATGAATAGGTCAGAGGCAGAGCAACCTTGCACATCATATCAGGGAGTTTCAGCTGGGTCACATGCCTCCACTTTGATGGTTTTCTCATGTTCTTGTACTTCTGAAGAATTGATAGCACATTCTATATTCTTGCCAACTCTCATGAAATTTGATATTTTTCTCAAAGCTTGAGCTTTGAAGGTATACAAGACACACAGTTTTCTTTAAGATACTGCTTGTGTGTGCTTTTAATATGTTTTAGTCTTTGTAGTTGGAAAACACAGGTGAAAACGTGACCTGAGTTCCTAAAAGCTCAGAAATGACAAGGTAGAAGAGATGCCCACAATTATTAGTTTGCGAAATGCTGTGGGTTTTAAGCTGTTGTCATGATTTTGGATGGTTAAGGATGTAAAATATAGTGTTTACAGCAACAGTATGTTTTCAGTTCAGCTGACAGAATGAGGCATGTATGAACCAAAAGCTGCACTAGTCCCACAGAAGCTCAGTCATCTATCACTCCCAACAGAATCTCCTATTAGTAGGCAGAGTTGCCTTATAAGGAGGGAGATGCCATCTTCATTCTGTACAGTAATTCAAAAATAATTAAAGTCTTCCTCCCCCAAGAAAGCATCATCTTGCCATGGATCAAGAAGCAGTTCAAACCATCGTATAACATTCCTTAAAAACTGGCATTTGTAAGAGTATCACATTTGAAATGTTACAGTTATAGGACTTCTATTATATGTATTATAAATCCACATTTTAGAGGGTTGTAATTCAACTGTATACAGTCACTGTGCTTTGAAACTTGGCATAAAAATCACAGCCCTGGAGTAGATATTTTTGTAACAGAAAATATGTGAGAAAATTGATTTAGCTTTTCAGAGATTTAGACGTGTTCAAGTTATCGCTCAGCACATTAGACTTACAGAAGTGAAATTTGCTGGTAAGTTACCAGATACAGGAATATGGACCTTTGGGTGGGTATTATGTGATCCACAACAAGTAATAATTTACTTTTGATAATCATGAGTAATGCAAATACAGGGACACATCATATGAATTTTAGCACGTCTCCTACTGAGCATTGGAGTCAAAAGCTAAATCAGTTGAAGTCATCTCTGAGATCAGCTTTGCAGGTGCTTCATGAGTACTTGCAGGCTGTGTCAGTAATGATGAATCTGAATGGAGCCCTAGTTTCTGTAGTTAGAGTCAGGGCCTGACTGTCCAATGGAGAGAAGTACCACTAATTAGCCCAGCTATGAGACCAAGGAACCCTGGTCCTCTTGACTTGAGATTGCAGAGAATGAGGAATCAGCAGGACTTATCAGAAAGAGGTGCCTTTTAGACTCAAGCCTGTTATGGGAGAGGTTTTTTGAGTGGAAATGGTTTATTTACAACAATTGTGTGAGACGCGCTTTTGTTCCCCCTCCACCTACAGCAGATTAAAAGGCAGTAGAGTATAACATAAGTCTGTAGCTTATTATTATTTAATAATGTATGTATATGGAATCCTGACTGTACCATAGAGATTTTTAACACCAAGAATTATTGAACCTGGAGAGCAACTGCAGGACAGTGAGGCGCCAGATGAAACTTCACTGCTGTAAGTTGTTGTAGCCCCCTGGCAGCTACACCGGGTTACACCAGGGACAACTTGCTCCATTCACAGCAGCCAACTCTCCTCTGCCCTCTTTGCATTCTCCCTTTTTCTGCATAGCTAAAAATGAGATAAAGATGTTGCTTTGTGATTGGAAAAGACTGAGTGTTCACTGCAGAGCCAGGCAGAATAAGAGCAGGTGCTGAGCAGTGTTTCCAGCAGGTCAGCTCCATCACAACAGGCTCAGTGCACTCCCCACTTTCGAGCACAGAGCCCCTCTGGAGCACAGCTTGGCAGCTGTGCCAAATTGAGTGCTAGTCCTGCAAGGCTGCACGATGCTGGGGGCCAGTATATGATCTCGCTATGTTTACCTTATGGATAAGATAGGCAGTGTAACTGCCCCAGGAGTGGTTTGTAAACTTACACTGTAAACGCTGTAAAATGTTTCATCTGTTCAAAGTCATCCGGTTCAAATATCCTTTTTTCTTTTCTTTCTTTTTAAAAATCTCTAGATTAATTTCTCTATTTTAAGCAGAAAAATATGTCCAAGCTTTGTAGATCAATTTTAACTACATTAGATATTGCCCACTCTTGTTTTCCTTTTTTCATTAGTTCAAGAATAAAACATAATGCTGAATAAATATACTTATCAACTATCAAGGGTAGTTGTTACTAGATGGGTTTAGTGTACTGCAGAGAAAGTTCTTTAAAACTCTAAATCTGAACATCCAGACAGATTTGTAAAAGAGAAGTTCTTGGCTAGTTTAAACCCACACAGACTGATATATATTATGGATAGACATGTGTTTAAACAAATACGAGTCATGCATAAAATATCTCCAGATTTGAGAGTTATAACAACAATGGAGCATATCACCACCAGGTCAGCCAGGAAGCCAAAACCTCTGAAAACAGGGGGCCAACCTGACTGCAGGTGGTACTCGGGCCAGATGTAAGTCATCGCTATTCTTGTTAACTAATCAGAACAGGAGAATGGTGAAGCTTTGTCAGTTTCTGGTTATTTTAGACTTAGATTTCCCCCATGAATGTGATCATGGAGAAGCAATTTTGTGCAAGGGTGGAATAGCCAAGCATATTTTTTTCAAGGCTGATACAATAGATGTGCTTGTAGGTACAAAATGTGACCTTGTGAAAGCTCTCTCTGCTCTCACTTGGAAAGGCAAACTTACGGTCATGGTGTCTCTTCAGTTACAAAGGAGAAGTGGGGGGAAAAAAAAGCCCAGACAGAGGGTGATCAGAGGGGAGGAAATCACAGCATGGGGACAGATAATGATGATACTGTCTAGTTCATATGTAATGCTTTTCAGCAGGAGTTCGCAAAATAATTTGAGAGCTACAGCTTTTACAAAGGTGAAAGGGTATCCCAGTCCTGTGTTATATCCATTAAGCCTGTTGCATCTTGTATGGATCAAAGAGAAGGAGGTAGGTCACAGCTAACACTAGTGAGCCACTATTCTCAAATGTTTTGGGCAAATGAGGAGAATACAATAAAATGTTTTCTGTCTCACTATACAATATTACTTTAAAAAGCTGTGAAGGTACCTTATACCTGAGATTGTGAAGAACTCAGTAACGAATGTGTTGCAGAAATTTTCCAGATGAAACTTGAACGGGACCATTTACAGATATTTTACTGAACAGAAGTGCCAAATCTTAGGTTAGGCTTTGGCTATGGACCAAAAATACTTTCCACAAGAGGTGATGATTATGTATGATTCATACAGTGAGTCCACATGAGTAAAAATAATACTGCTTAGCTCTCAGTGTTCAAAGTGCTTTTACATTTTCAAAGAGCTGTGCAAATATTAATTAATGGCATAAAGTAAGTTACATTTTTGTGCATTTGGCATTGACATTTTGACAATAAATGGGCTTAGAGACTTTATACACATCAGTGCATTTGAGCAGCTCATATAAATTGTTCTAATGTCCTCAATTGTATTTGTGCAACATCTTAGTAATTTAGATTTTTTTTTTTTATTTTATGATGAGCAGATAGGGCGAAGGTTATCTGTAGATAGGAACGTACTATAAATAAGGCATCTTCTTGTCCTTTTTAATAAAATGCAAATCTGTGCTTACTCACCTCTGTGGCTTGTGTGCTGTGATCTGCCGCAGAAATAAACACACTGGTAGAAGTCAGAAACCACTAAGAGACATCATTAGCATTTCAGCTGTGGAAACAGCTCTGTCCAAAAGATGGATTTTGTGGGATTGGTATACCCAAGGTTAGACATCAGGAATTGGTAAAGTGCTGGAACATCTGCTGGCTATTTTCAGAGAACAGTCAGCTTATTTCCATCTATTAAAATTAATTTAAAAGTGAACCCTTAGAGATGAGTCTTTTTTTCCCTGTGCGATCCTTGTGAAAAATGTTGGCATACGGTTGACATTTATATCCCAGTGGATTTTTTTTCTAAACAACTTATATTAAAGTTGCAATATCCTCTGTGGAAGACATTTGTCAATTGTATCAGGCTAGCTTAATGACCTTTCACATGAGGACATTTTGGTTGAACTGCAGACTGAGCTCACATGCCGAATCTATAATCACATCTACTCTGAAGCATAGATCTTCCTTACTGGTCCCAGACTCTCACAGGTGCAAATTTCCTGAAGTGCAGCCACTCACCAAGTTGACCCAGGTGCCAGCCCAAGTTCTTGAGTTCTTGTGTAATACAGATTTACGTCAAATATTCTTGTCTTGCTGCTCATCGTTCCTCCCGTTCCCCCTTCTGAGCAGCAAGAAACACACAGAGATTGCATTTAGATCATACAGACTCCTGACTTTGTTTCTTTTAGGATGCTGGGAAACAACCATTGCAAAATCTTGTGAAAATAACTCATCACTCTACAGTCATTCGTGTTTAACAGAAACACACATCATTTTGCCATACCTGCCTAAGTGTTTCAGGCATGAATAGGGTGTAATTGTGCCTGTAAGAAGTGACTTTCTACGAAGAGAAAAAAGAACTTTTGTGTAAGAAGGAAATAAATAGACTTTTTGGTTTTTTTTCAATTACATATACTTTATCTGGCATCTGTCTGCTGTGCAGTAATAAAATGATCCTGACTTGGTCTGCTTTTTTGAGGAGACACTGCAGTGAGCATCCTTGCAGTGGAAGTGTTTTTTTCTAGCAGTACTGGAAATTTAATAGCTTCCTCTTCCTCCTGGGTTCTGTCTTTTTCTGGTGGCAAAAATAATATCTCTAGCACTAGAATGAGAGACATTATGGTGTTGGAGAAAATCAGCTTTTGTCCTTTAAAAATGGTCTTTAATAGCTTGCATTAATGAGTTTAATTTGATCAGTAAATGACAGATAACTTAATCATAAAACATTTTCTTCAAGGAGAGAGATAAGGTAATATTTACATAAATGAGATTCAGTCCAGGTTTTAGAGCAATGATTTTAGAGCAGTGGTTTCAGAGCTGTTCCAAGTTATGCAACGTGGTCTATATTCTTGGTAAAGCAATTTAATATTGTTTTTAGAAGTGCTCTTTTTTATCTACAACAAACTTCGTAAATAAGAGTTTTGTAAACTTTGTGTATACTGTTCCTTTATAAACTGGGTAGCAGGTATGTTACTCCTTCACTTTCTTTCCACTGCAGGAGTTTAATCCCCTCAATGGGGAGTAATTATTAACTTTCAACACCAGTATTATCACTACCTATGTTCTCCCTTGAATAAAGAATAGAGAATATATGGAGGTGCTGGAGAGGAGAACTTGCAATACATTGCAGATGGTTGCAGTTGTAGTTCTGCTAATACAGGTTAAGTGAGCACTCTTCATCCTTTAAAATGCAGTTTTTGACACTTGTTGAATTTTTGGAAACATAGCTTTAGTCAAACAACCTAATGTCCAAAGTGCTACTGCTGTCTTCCCAGCAGGATGGGAAAGACTTATCTGCAGTGATCCAAAACCCCTTTGAAGTCAATGGCTTTTGAAAAAGAACAATGAACGTGAACATTAATGTAGGACTAAGTTGAAAATGATTAAAGAAGCAATACAAACAGAGGAAAGAACCGTTGTGAGCATCCTTTTGGGACTGCTTTCAATTGCATTAGATTTGATAGACTTCTATACCAAATCACACATTTTGCGAAACCTTTTAAGGTGAAATCTTCTAGGTTCTAGATGTGTGCACAATTTTGTACATGGGGGTCGTCCAGCTTCTTCTGATGGAAATACTTAAATAAGTTGAAATTGAGAGCAGCTTTCTAAGATTAGAATGCTTTCAAAGCCAGAATGCTTTCCCCTGTCAGTTCAGAAAATAATGTGAAAAGCCTGAGTGACAGCAGCCAAGACTTGTAAAGTACCCCAGCCCCCAAGGTAAAACCTTTGCTCGACCTCAGTGAGAAAACTGTTGCCAAGTTTATCATGACTGCAAATTTACCCTGGCTGTGACTGCACACTTAAAAGTTACTTAAGCCATCATTTGCTGCTTCTAGGAACTGTTCTGCCTGCTCTTTTTCTGCAGCTCAAACATTTATTGTGCATCCTCAGGAGCCTTCTCAGGGCTTCTCAGCAGCACAGCCAGAAACAAACGTTTCTGTCCCAGCCAGGAGATGCCAAAACACTCCTATTCCTGGGGCAGGGAAAAGCAGAGAGGCAGAGTTGTTGGGAACTGACAGAAACATGGTTCCCGCTGCTCAGGGGCCTGGGAGTCACTGCTGGCCTCTGCTTCAGCAGCGCAGCAGTGGGGACCTTTACTATCCAGAGCATGAATCCCTATTGCTCTTCCGTGCTGTTCCCCAGTCTCCGGCAGCTCTGCCTCCTCCTGATGCTCATTGTAGAATCCATACCTAAATTACTCCTGCTTTTCTGAAGGGTAGGAGGTACCATCACTTAGTCTCTCTCTGTGTTTTTAAAACCTGGGACTGTTACATACTCAGAATCCTGCATCAGCCACAAAGGTGATGGCAAGGAGGAGATGGTGTTTCTGTTTTGAAGCATGTTTTTTATTCTTGAGTGGTAGACTTTAAGAGAATAGTGCTGATTATCTAGCTGACCCTGGGAAGGACTGGAAATCGTATCAGTAGATATTATGTGGTACTACAGCAAAACTGGTAAAACCATAAGGAATACAAGAATTTTCCAAAGTGACACCTTAGCCTTGGAAGATCCAGCAAAGAGCTTTTGGTGCTAGTACAACATGGTATCTTCTGGAATTAGTCTGCCACAGGTTGGCTGTCCAAATAGGCTTAGGATGCTCATAATTATTGGAAACTTGGGGTATTTAGGTCTAAACTGTACTAAAAATTCACCAGAAAATATTTTGTAAGGTAAAATGTGGTGCAAAAACGTGGCCTGTGGAATTACAACACCCTGCTTGATTGTATGACACAATACCATCTTATTCAGCAGAGATCTACAAAGAGGCTATAATGATAACTTTAAGTAAGCTGATGATTTATCTCCTCAAAAACGCGTGGTTGTTGTAAAACTGCCTATCAGATATTTTCAGAGTACTATCCTTCACAAGTCCTTATTTAACGCAGTTATATTTGCATGCATACCCTCTCTTCACATTTGCCATTTGTCACTGAGATAGCAAATTACATTCATCAGAATCCATTCATTCCCCTGGTTTCGCTGAATACAGGATTATCTTGGCTGTGTCAGCTGCCCTATGACTGGTAACTGTGAAAAATGGAGGTCGCCTTCAGATATTCCAAACATGTATCTTCAAAGGACAGTAGGTATTAAGCTGGAAAAGATTAATGGGCTTTATGTCATCATGTTTGTGTGGTATAAAAGTGAATTGTGCAGATTGATGGATATCTTGGTAAAAACAAATGCATTTTTAAACTACTCTCTTGCCCCTTTCCTGACAAGTTGTAGTGACCATCAAAAGAAATATACTGAGACGTTGCCTTAAATCCTAGGCTAGTTTTACAGGTTTTTTCACCTTTAGGAAACTGAAAAGCTTTTAGTTTCTGAGCAAAAAACCCACATATGAACTATTAACTATTGGGGTTTTTTATAGCCTGCCTGTGTTTCTATTAGCACTACAGGACTATCGTGTCTTAATTGTCATATAATCATGCAATATGTAAGTAATTGGGACGCATACAATTTTGTTGCTAACCATTTCTAAATTCCTCAGAAAATTTTGTCATAATTTCCTATTTTAGATCCAGAGAGTTTCTTTAGGACAGCCACTCTACTTGTCTGCCAGTTCATACAAAAAAGTAACAGCTCAGCACAGAGTCACCAGGTCCAAAATGGAAAGCTCTCTCTGCCCTTGAATAATGCACTGTATTAAAAAGGTACTGGAAGCAAAGAGTAGATTCTATAAAAGAGAATAAGTGACCTTTAAGAAACAATCAATGTATGAGTATTAGGGAAAAAGTTATCATTATTGATTCTCATAACACATGGGTACATTGAAAAGGTATGTCAGAGGAAAACTGGTTGTGTGCAGTGAAACTTGTGAACTTTGCTTGTAACCATTGACAGGGCTTTTTTTTCTGTAGCATTTTTTATTGAGAGAGAACAGGAGAAAAATTCTCAGGCTCCTGGCCCAGTTCTGTTGCTTTTGTTCTCTTTCACCTTGGACACATTAAATCCCCACCTAGAGAGAAACTTCTATCAGAAGTATCACAAGGCTGGAATACTTAACCTGTGTGTGAGATCCATGGGTAAAAGTGCTTCTGCACTGGAAAAATTATGTTTTTTAATGTGTTTCAGTATTATGGAGATAGGCTTAGGCCATAGTGATAACTGCAGTGGTTTGTCTGGCACCCGTGTGATACAGGCAGTCATTTGCCCTCATCGTGTTTGATGGGAACGGTTGGACTCGATGATCTGGTGGGTCTCTTCCAACCTGGTTATTCTGTGATTCTGTGATCGGCTGAAGGTGAGCAGAGCCATAGGAATTGGCACAATAGGCAGGGAGAGACATCCTGACCATGTTTTAAAATTATCTTGGGTTTCATTGCTAAACGAGGGTACTGCGGTGGGTACTACATTTTGTTTTACAGGATTGCTGCAAAGCCTTGCATCACATTCCTTTGGGATGTTTTTTGTATTAATATTTTAAACTTGTAATAAGTTTCTGTTGGGTCTTTTTTCTTTGTTTTTAAATTGCTTTTGGACTTATAATTATCTTTCACTTCAAGCAAAGTATGCTTTCAGTCATGAAGTAGGATATTAAAGCACTAATAATAACTTTCTGTTTCTTATTTTTAACTTCAGCATGACCACCATAGAAAACATTCCATAAATCATTTTATAATTCATGTGGGTTTTATTATTTTTTCTTTCAACGACTGCCTAAGTAATATGACGGTTTAAGTAAAAGTTGCTTCCCCATAGCTAGTCCTCAGTGGGTATTTGCTCTTGGTGTGATATAACTCCTCATTACTTGCAGAAGATTTATAGTAATGTGGATTTTTGTTTAGATTTTTGCTTTGAATTCAGGGAATCTCAGACCTCAAATATATGAAAATTAGAAAGCTTTATCCTGAGAGAGTACATCTTTCTCCCTCCACTAGCAGAACTGAAGGGTGATCTAGAGATTGCCTCTTTACCTGAACTGGGCTCATTGGGGTGTCTGCAAGTTCAAGTAAGCAGGGGGCGTGTTTTGGCTCAGGTCTGCAGTGAATTTGAAGCTGGACCAGGTGTAAAGATCTTAAGGCTAGGCAACTTGCTTTTTGAACATCATTACACAGATCGTTGATTGTCAAATTCACTGTATCACCAGTCAGACACACCTGCCCTACTTAAATTTTGTTATGAGGATGGAAGCAGCACCAAAGCTTTGTATTTGCCATAAATACTTGACTGAAGTTCTTTTTGAGAGTAATTCTGCAATTATAGACCATGATGTCATGCAGAAAGCAGCAGACAGTCAGCTAGGCTCTATGCTTTAATGGTTTCTGTGAAATTAGTAATAATACCAGGAGGCTGAATTTTAATTTATGGAGCTGTGATTTGAATGGATTTTATAGGGCCTGAAGCATTCACCTTCGGAAGAAGTGAAAACTTCTGGCCTTGTCCGTGGTTTGTTTCCAAGTGGGATGCAGTCCTCTCTGCTCTTTCTTTTCAGTCAGGCAGGCTGCTATCTGGACAGCTGACCAGATGTGTGTGGTGCTTGGGAAAGGCAGCGCCTCTGGTGAAGTGGATCACAGCTGCTGCGAGGGATATGGCAGATGCCTGTGTTATTTTACAAAGCTGGTATTTCCATCTGTTAGCTGGTTGCAATAGGATTAACAGAGGATCAGATTGGGCAGAGGGTAGGCTGAAGGGGAGACTGTCAGCATCAAGAGCATCATATACTAGTACTTTAAGGGGGCAGAAACAGGTGTTGGTCTCTTTGAAGTATACCTCTGCATGTAGTCAATTCAATGTCTCAGCTCAGTGCCAGGCAGGGAGGAACTATGACAGAAAACCAGAAAAAAGAGATGGAAAATGAGGTCCCTGAAGATAAGCGCAAGAGAGAGATGTGGACTTCTGAACAGCAAAATGAGTCTTTGCCACAGAAATAGAAGAAATCTTAAACAGTGTGCAGGGAGCAACTAGGACACTTGCAGCCTGATCCTGTGGTGCATTAAAAATCTCTTCCTCCTCATTCTCTGCTTCCTACAATTAAGATTTTAATTCCACAAGAGCATGCCTTGGCAACCTGACTTAGGTGCTTTTGTTGTCACTGGTCTCAGTCAGGCAATGAAAGCCAAGAGGGCTGCATGAGCAGCCGTAGTCCGAAGAGAGGGAAAAATCAGGGACAGTGGCATGGCTGAAGGTTCAGGGCTTCCTCCCTACAGGCACTGTAGTCAAGGAGACTTAATGGGTGCAGACAGCTCTGAACTGTGACTGTTAAGGTTATGTTTCAGAAAGTATCTGAAGGTTTAGGGTAATGAAATTAGAATTTCAGAAGAACTTTAAGTCTTAAGGAGGAGAATGTTATTTCTGGCATTCCAGAGTATGGGCACTGATCCGAGCACACTGAAGTCAATAAAAAGCCTCCGTTTGGCTTCACTGAGTTTTGAATTAAGTTCACAGAATGTCTGATAAACTAAAAACGTTACTGCAGCTCCTGGTGTTCACCATCGCCTTATGACAATAGGTCCTGGTGGAATCAGGCAGGGGCATTTCACGAAAGGGATTTGCTACACATACAAAAGATAGAAAGCTGCTTTATTCTCTTTGTTGCTTGTTTAATTAATTAATTTGATTTGGGATTGGGAAACTTTTTTTTTTTCAAGTAACCATTGTTTGTCCATTATGTATTTTCTGTTAAGATGTAAATTATGGTAAAATTTGTTGCGTATAATAAAAAGCAGTCACTGCCTGCTGGGTAAATATCTGAGTACTGGGGATATGCATGAAATACTTGGGAGTGCCGAAATGAAGTTGGGTGAATTTTTGTTGCAAGTTGTTGTTTTATTAGGACACAAGATGGCAATGACATGGAAACATTCATTCCATAAAATAGTCTAGAAAGCGCTTTGATCCATTTTCTGCTTTGAATCTGTGCTTGATATATAAAGTTTGGCACCTGAGTATACCATACAGCTCTGCATATGGCAACATTTGGCGTGTCCTGTGGATTGTGCTTGGCAATGCCTCTTTGTAGTGATGTGTAAGTGCACAACTGTTACTGTCCCCTAAAACAGATAGGAAATTGAGTCAGAGGTATTGGACAATGTACCAGAGGCCACAGCAAAAGAGCTGAGATAAACACAGAGGGATATGCATATAGGTACAGCTGTAGTGTATAAATTCCTCTGTCAGTGGCTGTACACACAGATGTGCATGTACAAATGCAGTGTCCTCCCCTATACTGCAGTAAAAAGAAGGGTCCTTTAGGAAAGCTGCTGTGTATTTTTGCTTTGCTAGGAAGACAGGGCTTTTATCCTACTCAAAGGATCCATAAAAAAGGGTGTAAAGTTGTCAGAATGCATCACTAGACACTTGTTTTATTGTGGCCTCAAATGTGGTGAGTCTTGCAGTCATTTCTTCAAGCGGTGCGTGTCCATCTTGCTCTGTTTGGCTTCTGTGGGTAGAGCTGTCTCGGGTTGGCAGTGGCTATGTGTCAGTGGAGCTTGGCTGCTGTGGAAGGGTGCAGCTCCCAGCTCTGCTGTGCTGGCAGCTTTTCATCGTTCCTGTGCTGCGATGATGATGCATCTGCCCACCCCAGCCTCCCATGGAGCTCCTCTGGGCTATTAGTGGTCTATGAGTGAACTAACCCAAGGTGCATTAACTCACCAACAAACTTAAAACGCAGTAGATGCAAAGTGCTTTCAAAATCAAACAAAACCCAAGTGAACAAAAACCAGGAGGAAATAGTTTTGCTAGCTTCTTTATATTAAGATCAACAATGCTTCTATCAAGACCAACAATGCTTTTATAGCAAGTGGAGGGGATTTTCAGTTCATTAGATTTGGCTATATCCTTGTAAAATCCTGGCATTAATGACTGACTCCAGGTCCATTCCACTGCAAAACAACTTGAGCCCTGTGAGCCATGCAGAGCCCCAGAAGTTTACTGATCCTTACCTGGCACAGCTAGCAAAACCACTGGGCAGGTATCCCCCTCAAAATTAAATGAAGCCTCATAAAGAGAACAGGGCCCAAGAAAAAAATATTGAAAAAAAATATTAAAGTGTACTCGCAGCCTTGAGCTGTGAAGCTGCCTACTAAGTGAATAGTTCATGCAATTTAACTCCCTTCTTCCTGTGTTGCAGCACTTTTAATTTTGGGGTTCTTTGATCCACCTATTCATTGCTGTGAAGCAAGCAGAATTTAATCAGGCTCTGACAGCGGATGGTTGATTTTAATACCGGCCTCCAAAAAAGAGCTGCCAATCAAGGTTGAGCTTTAATACCTTCAACTTGCAGCTCTGTTAAAGTTCTGCTACAGTTGAGTGGTGCTTGGTCAGCTGTGGAGGAGCTGGGCATCTACAAAAGGTGCTGGGGGCTTCTTGGGCATGCTTGGGGGAGTCCCTAGGGGCTACTCCCTGCCCCCTGTAAAGGGGCAGCATGAAATGTCTAATCAAGTTGGCATTTCCTAGCCACATGGGAGGAGAGATTTCCTCTTTGAATCAGAGCAGCTTTCATAAGTGTGCATCCCAAAAGGACTGCTGAGCTTTTGTGAGCCAGCAGGCAAGGTAGATTGGGAGTCACTTGGATTAAACATTTCCTTATTGAAGCTAGAATGGGAACAGTGAGGACAAGGGTTACTTTCTGTACCTAATTTCGAGTTACTTTAGCTGGGGATGTTAGATAAAATAGTCGGTGACTGGCAGGATGATACAATATGGTTTAATTTCAGATTTACTATCTGCCAACACATGCCATTCAATCAGATAAACACAGGATTTCAGCTGTCATCACAATATCTTATGCATACTTAAAAATAGAGCACTTTTTCTCACACCAAGAAGAAATTGAACAGGTTTATATATACAGGATGTATACAATCAGAAAGCTAGAAATTTTGAAATAGTCTGCCGTTTCTAGAGAGATTCCCTATCTTTAAATTAAGGAATTATATTAGAAGTAGAAGAAATTCTCAGGATTGTAGAAGCTTTATCATTGTCAGCTTCACAGAATAAATAAAAGTAAAGGGAACACCTTGAGAAGTTGAACTATATAAATGAGGGAAATGTCTGTGGTATTTACAGCAGAGTATATGAGACTATATAGGAAGTAAGATGACTCAGGACTTCCCTGCATGGGAATATCATTCCTCTTCTGGTTTGTAAGTTTCCATGCTTGCTCTTTTGTCTGTTCTGGTTCACCTATTTGATCTATGACTGTAATGCGTGAATATCTGCTCTGCTCAGGAGGGTGAAGGTAGAAGATGACAATCTAACATCACCCCAGTACTATCCTAAACCAATTTTCATAATAAATGTAATTTAAGCATTCACTGTCTAAAGCTTCCCTCCTGAAAACACACAATGTTACTGAGGTGGAAACTCTTGTATAGGTAAAATGTGACACTTCTTTCCACTGGTGCTTTACATAATAAATTTGTGAGTACACAGATGAGTATGTTTTTTTGACTGGAGCACGTAGCCAGTATTTGGGTTCTTTATTATATCCCTTGTGAAGAGCAGGTGATGATATGGTCCAGCCGGGTTTGTTTATGAGGGAGGCACAAAACAGCTTGTTTCTGTGAACATCATATGAGCAGGCAGCAACAGGCAGTTTTCTTGCTCACAAATCTGCTGACATGCTTCCTCAGCAAGCGCTGTCTGTCCTGCTGCTCTCTCTTATACTCACAAGTCTCCTTCTTCCTTCTCACCCACATAACCTCTACCTTCAGTCTTATATTTCCTACCTAGTTTACTCTCTCAGGTTTTGGAGTTAGCTTTGATTCAGAGACATCCTTGTTAGCAATTTCTAATTTCTAGCATTTTCTAGCCTGTTCTCATTCCCTTCTGTATTCTACCAGGCTGCTCTGAAATGAGCTCTAAAATAACATCCTGAGATGATCAGTGAAGTGGTATCTTTGAAGCCAGGGCTTGTACTTTGCTTCAAAGAGGAACTCTAGCATAAGGACAGCATTTTCTAATGAAGATAAGGAAAAGAAGGCATTTTTTTGAGAGCGTTCCTCCTACCTATTTCCCTGCAGGGGGGTAAGCTGGTGCATTTTCTAGCATGTGCAGGGGCACTCTTGAGGAGTTCAACAGCAACAGATCCGCTTATTGCCCATGAAAACATGAGGACAGCATAATGCAAGCCAAGATGATGAATTTCCTATTGCTTAGGCTTCATCCATTTCTGCTTAAGCTCTCATGCACTTCAGAGAAACACTGGCTTATGGGGTTGTGGGTCCCTCAGCTCAGCCTTGAGAGGGTCTTTTTTACTTCCACAGCTCCTTCCTGGAGCTGGGTTTTGGCTGCAGAGGCAGTTTGTGCTGGGCTATGCAAACAGATGAAACAAAGAAATTGCAAGGCTGAAGTAAAGACCAGTGTGGGTGGTTTTCAGTCTTAAAGGCTTTGGAATTCTGTTTGTTTTTTATTTTGTTTGGCTTTTTATTGGTCTCTCTTAGAAAAGCCTTTCACATACAATGATCTCCCAAACAATTTATTCGAAATCATTGGTGGGTGGTGCATACATTATGGTCTGTGGTTTCATTGATATGCTCAGCCTTGCTAAGTAGATGGCATATTAAATGTTTTATTTACCCTGTGTGCTACCTGTCATCTAATCAGCTTTTGGTTTTGCTGCATTCTGCTTGTATTATAGCAAGAGTAAGGGGTTTCATGTAAATTAAAACCACATGAAACCTTTTAAAGCCATTTTAAAATACTAAATGCTTTTGCAAATAGGTTTGTCGGACAAGGATTGGAAAGAGCTCTTTGCTTACCCATTTGCTCTTTTGTATGCTTATTAGAAGCCCCCCATGTGACTCTTCCATCAAACATTGCATCCCAGTACTCATCTAGAATGCCGAAAGTCATTTATACGGTGCTCAAGAGTGGTTTGCATAAACAGGAGGCAGTTAACAAAGAATACAGTTGTGAGATGTGATTGCAAATGTTATTTATAAATTACAACACAGATGCACAATAAAGTCAAAACATGCATCCCTGTGATGTTTACTTGGTTGCTTGGAGCATAAAAGCATGTTGGTTTAAAAGTTTCTTTGCCTTTATTAACTGTTATCGCCCATGTTTGTTATTGTGATCATTGTGAATAATTTTGTTTCTTGCAGGTGGATCGCATCATCTTCTGTGTCTTTTTGGAGGTTGACTACAAAATTTTCAAGAAGAAAATGGGCGAGTTTTTCCCTCTAGGTAGGTATAGCAACCGGGTGCCATCTGACTTTAAAAAGTGCTACAGCAAAAAGACAACAGTTGGCGTCCTTTCATCTTTCCCTGCCTAAGCCAAATATTAAAATGTGAACTTTCTATTAGATCAGCTGCACATAGAGGCTCTGATCCTGGACAAATGCAGACATTTAAAATTTGTGAACCGGTAAAACAACTTGTGATACTACTTTTGCAAAATCAAGGCCTGCTCTTGTATGCTCAGTACAGCTTATTTCTCAATTGTCTGCTGTATCTGTACCTCCTCCTGAAACCTGGTGCATGGCACTGGGTCTCTTGACTCTGAGAAGAGAGTGGTTTGCACTAATATATGTAGCTCTTAGTGTATATTGCTTTTCCATGCACTTTGTACACACTTTACTCTTTCATTAACAATGCTGGTAGGGTTTCTCTAGGTCTGAAAAGATACCGCAGGGGTTAGAGCCCAACTGTGTCTGAACGAGAACATTAAACTTGAGCTGTCCCTGTGCAAGAATGAATGGGAGAAAGATGGCTCTCACTGGAGCACTTGGGAAATGTTAGCCATTCATCTTACATTTCACACAGGAGGTTACTTTCTAGAATTTAAGAAAATCTGGTGGATAGTAAATTTGTCAATCCTCCTTGCCCCCATACACTTATGATTTATTTTTATCATTTATCATTACAAATCTTTGTTCAGGTTTTTTATCAACCCTAACCTTCTCCTGTTTGATTTTGTTTTCTATGACATCAGTCCTACTATATGTGACAAGATCCAGATTTTAGTATTTTGTTTTATCACCCATTTCAGAAGTGGCAGTCACTTAAATACACCCCACACTATTCATCTGGTGGAAAGGGCCTTTGAGTAATAGGAAGCAGAGCTTTGGTGTGTTGTGAATCTCCGTTAATTCTACAGGACTGTATGGAAATGGTAATTTCTGTCTCATCTAACTAGAACAAAGCTTTTTGTAGATGACACTGTAATCTACAGTTTGCAATGACTGACAGCTGAAATGTAAAGACCTATTGAATTATTCAGGTAGCAGAAAATGGTTTCTAACTGCTTAATAATATTTTTGTCTGGAGCACATTGAACATGCATTTCAAAGACTACGTTCATGTCTAATCCATTCATTGTGTGATTTTATTTTTTTGGACCTGTACCCCAACACATAGGATAAAGTGACAGTACCCTGCCTGCTGTTGCTGGTTCTCTACCTGCCCTTTAGATTAAGTGAGAGTAGACTACAGTGTCAATTTGTCAACAAATTAGAGTATTAATGCTCAGTTTCACCATTATGGTCTTTGCAATCGTGGATTAAATCCTCATGGTGTTGTTATAAATTTAAAACCCACTTGGGTTTGAAAGCCTGAGAGACAAGAAGATACTTCAGAGTTGAAGCATGGCAAGCCCAAAGGGGGAAAGAGAGGAATATGGGAGATTTCTTTTTTGAAATTTTCCAAACCTGATGTGGTTGAACTCCTGTCTACAGAGAATCTGTGTGGGTGTCATGTTATTATAAAGACTATAATTGCATTATGCCACACTGTATAGATAATCAGTTGTATCATAGTTTTAAAAGTGTGTTTATTGCCATGCATCTATTGCCATGGAAACTTTTACAATATTTTTGCTTGATCTAAATCTGGGAATTTGATGTCTGACCAAAGAGACGTGATTGTGGTGGGGACTCTCTATAGTGCAGCGAATTCCAGTGGTTTTTAGGTATGTGACTATCGAAAAAGTTCATTCAGTGCTTACACAGACAGCTGTCCAGAGAAAGATGTTCCAGTTCTCAGCAGCCATAGTTTGATGTAGATTGCTAAAAAATCTTAGGATCCATTTTCATAGACTCCCTGCTGCTGTTTTCTCATAACTAGTGATTCTGATTACCAGATTTGATATGCCTTAATGATGCTGGTTTCCAGAAGGACCTGAGCACCTACTAGCTGGTGAGGTGGAGCTTTAAAAGGAACCCATTTAGCATCTAAACATCATAAAGCATCTATCTCTGACTCAGTGAAGGATTTCCTGTGGCTGGATCAGTAGTCAGTGATTCAGAAGATCTGATTTTAATGTCTTGCATCACCATGGACATTTGATATGCTATAGGAACCGCTTAGATCTTCAACTTGTGAGAAGATAGGGAGAGGCTGGAAAGATGCATGCTACCTAAATGATTCTCCATTAGTCCCCCTGGAGAAATGATCAGTTTCTGAGTCTCTCCTGGAGGAGTGCCCTAATGGTTAATATAGAATCTAAAGCTTTCTTTGCCATCTTGAATTGACATTTTTTACAGAGTACTGCCACTTCTGCAGATGTCAGCTGAAGTCATCCCCATCCTAAATTGCCTATAGCCTGCTGTGGAGAACATCAGCTTAGAGTCTGGATGGTGATCACTAGATGACCATCATGCCTACTGTTTGTTCCTTTTTTCTGGTCTCTTGTGAACTGCCATCTGTGTTTAACATAGTAGATTTTGATGAGTTATCCACAGACTCTCCTACCGTAGGGACAGACCATCTCTCTGTGGGACTGCTTTCTTGCACAGAGGACTTAATCAACGTAGCTGTGTGTCGAGGAGTTAGCAATTGTCTCTACCTTTGGCAATAAATTCCTGATATTTAGACTGTGAAAAGAATTATCAAAACTCCAGTGGTTTCGGTTTGTTTTTTTTTTTTTAACTGAATCTATTAATGTAGAGAAATGAAAGTCTTTAAGGATAGACTTGCCCTATATTTAAATTGATAGGATACTATCTGAACACTCACAGGAGAGACTAGCATTGAGATATTACTTTAAGCTTAGAGAAAAAACATTGAGACATTTTTAAATTGTGTCTTGCATTCAGAAACATTATGAAATATATCTACTTTAATAGATATGGACAAAAAATGCTTAGAAAGAAGAATATATTCATGAAATTCTATACATAAATAGTTGTTACTTTAAATCTGGTGCAATAATAAATCCAAGAAGACATCCAAGTGCTTCAGCTAGTCAAGTGATAATGAAATGAAGCTAGAGTTACACCTCACTGCATTAGAGTAAGTGGAACATAGATATAAGGAAATTGTTCCATTAGTTGAACATATCATTAGGCCTGTTTTGCAAGTGGAATGCCAAAGAAATTAGTCGAGTGATAGTACTGATATTAAGACAACTGCCAAGAACCTTGTCATTTGCAAACTTTAAATATATAGGGGGAAGAGACAGACTTCTAAGTAATTTCACATCTTAGGAGTGTAGCAAAGCTGTTCAGTAACAGACCAGTTGTCGCAGTCTTATCGTTTTTGATTAATCTCAGTAATCAGTAGCCTGTACAGATCCTGAGCGAAAACCAGAGTGCTTCAAGGGGGAGTGCACTTAATCTTTAACTAGTTTAGAAAGTAAAGGGCCCTGGTCCATGCAGAATTTTCTGTTCAGCCCATGAGGTTTTGATGAGAAGCTTTAGTATGTCCTGGTAGAAAAACAGCAAGGGTGAAAGACAGCTTTGGTGGAACAGCGAGCCTTCTGTACTTAAGATGGATCACTGTTCTAACATATTAAGTGCAACAAACAGTGATGGTTTATTCTTTTTACATATTAAGTCCTACCTCCTAGTGGAATGGGGTAGTCCTACCGTTCTTCCTTCAGCTGTGTTGGGAAATGTTCTCTGCTTAATCCAAAAGAATGTCTTGTTGCTTATTTACTACACATCTGAGCCAGAACCGCAGGCAAGAATATTTTAGCTGTCTGAAAGATATGCAAACTGGATTCATTGCTACTAGTATTATGAGCAAGCTTTCTGGGAAAGGAGATGATACTCCTGCCATTTTTTCTCCTGGAATTCTTTGTTTCTTCTAACAGAATGCAGTCTAGATACTAGGCATTGCTTTTGTTACTAAATATGTGGATTTATAAGACTGACCAGGAAATGGTATGACAGTCCCTCTTGAAAAGATAGATTTACAAACATTTACCTTTCAGTGATACATACTTCTAGGATGCTATTCATAGGAGTAAAATTAGGAATATTTGTAAACAGTAGGCAGTTGGAGGTAAATATACCTTTTTTTTTTTCTCTCCTGTATGTTGTGTGTAATTAGCTACTTAAATGTCAGATAGATAATCCTGTAAGGACCTTTGGCAAATGCTTATTTTTTTGTGGTGGATGTTGTATATTTTGAAAGGTTTATCTTAAATTGTAATGCTTAAAGTATTTCTAGGTCTATCACCTATTATCAGTGGATTGGAGAGGGCAATCATTTTTTCTGAAAATGTTCTTTAGACAAAAATAATGTTATAAAGGGTACGTACTGTGAAGCTGCAGCATTCAAGGTTATATTACATTCTTACCACTTTAAACAGGGTAACAAAATTACTTCACTAAAGCATGGCTAAAATTGTTGGAGAGAGGACAGGTTTGCACTTTTATTAGACCAATTGATAGATGGAAGATGCAAGCTTTTAGAAACTGTGTCCTTTCAGAGCTAATGAAAGGATGCTGAGCTGAAGAGCTTGTTCTTTTTTTTTTTTTCTTTTGAGCCATATCAGTTGGTGTTAGAAAAAAGAGAGAGAAATTGCTTCATCTTGAAAAAACTTCCTCTGCTCTCTATTCCAGGTTGTGATATTTAATGCATTTTCTGCTTTTATCCTGGTTGACGAAAACACTGTCACCCCTCTATCCAAAGCATATGGATAAAAGCTACTGTCTTATATTAATCCTTCTGTTACTTCAGGAGGATGCACAGCATCCTTGTTGTGCATAAATGTGCAAATATATTACAATTGCAGAGGAAATTCATTGTTAAGAGATCTGCCAGGCTTGGAATCAAATTGGAAACTGTCTAAATGGCTGAATGAAGGGCTTTGTATTAAAAAGGCAGATCCCTGCACTAATACGTGAGTGAACTCTTAAGCAGTGATTGTAATTTCTGTATTAGTATTGAGAAGCACTGCCCTCTCCACTTAACATGGCAGACTTTACTGGGGCTGAAGCAATCCTCAGTGTGAGCAAAGGAATCATATATTAGCCCTTAGTAAGTGATCCTGTATCAAATGGGTAATTTGTTTGATAAATTTAGCCTCTCTTTTTGCATTTGCAGTGTTCATGAGCCGATTCGTTTCCTTAATTCATCACCTGAATGTATTCCACAAAATATTTTTCATGGGCTTTATTTTACTATGTGGATAGATGCCAAACGGTTTACTGGAAGTACCCGATATCCTTTATCTGAAATTTCACCTGGGTGGTGATTTGCCTCATAAGTCACATGGCTCTGTTTTTTCTGACTCACTCAGGCAGGTGTGCAAAGGCCTCCAGGGCTTGGAGTCCCCCAGACATGGACATTAGAGAGTAAGATGTGGGGGCGTTTGAAATCCCTTTGCCTTCTCCTGCTGATGAGTGGGGGCCATCCCGAAGGTTTTGGTTGCAGCTACTTTTTCTGGCTCCATACAGTTTTCAGGTTGCCACTTTCATGGCTGATAACCAACTGTGTTTTCACAGGTTTAAACTGGAGGCACTCAGACTGTCATCTCCCTTTCTTCACTGCTTTCCCTCACAGAGCTTTCAAGGCCCTGTGGATGGGCTGGGTCCCTTTCCTTTCCAGCGTGATGTATCAAGCCATTGAGAGTGTACTAGGGTACCGCTCAGTATTTACACACTCACAACCATCTGGCCTGCTCTGGACTCCATGCCAGCATTAATGGTCCCCCCAGACTGGAAAGGGGGAGGGAGTCTTGTGTTCAGGAAGAAACTAGGGTGGACTTTCTGGTGGGTGGAAGGCAGCAGTAGTTTTGTGGAAGCTGTGGCACACTGACAATTTCACATGGGTATGAAATGCCCTCTATATGCTTTTCAGCTGTCTTTATATTGAGGATGTCATCCTCAGATGTCTTCTGCAATACCTCTCAATGAAGGACATAATCCAAACCAGCTGGGGAGCAGCACAGCCCGGCTGTTTCCCATGATGGTTCCTCATCTCTCAGTAGCAGAGGCTTCAAAGGAAGCTTTGCCCTTATGGGGGAGCTAGGGGAGCCTGTGCACCTGAACAGGATGTTGGCTTTGCTCCTGCTCTCCCTCACAGCACCTACAGATCCTGATAAAGTGCACTACAACGAAAATACGATACTGTAAAAATTGTGCTCAATCCAGAAGTTTGATATGGCCGTAATGCTTGAAATATCTGTCCATTTCCAAGTGTATCTGAAACAACTTACCTCATAAAATCCAAAACTAACTAAAAGCTAGAGGTGTTCATACAACTGTGAAACATTCTTTTGTCTTCATCTGCCATGTCACTGACTGTGCCAGTACTACCACTCGTTGGGGTTGTTTGTCTTTAGCCCCTTTTGCCAGTGGTTCAATGTAGTGCAAGAGGATGAACAAGCAGCAGCTCAGAAATGGTGCATGGGAGGCAGAGTATGCAATTGATGGCTTGGATCCTGTTTTCAGCATCTTAAGAGATATGCTAACCAAGAAAGAGATCCTAGCACCTTCTAACATAGCAGTGGGTTTCCAGTAGCTAATAAAAAGTAAATGGGCAGTTTCACGCTTCAGTTTGAATCATAATAAAACTCCCTGGTACAATCCCTTCTGAATTGTTTCCAGGCTGACTGCTGACAGAGTGTGGCGGTGTTTTGCAAGTATTGATCACATCAAAATTTGGGCTTGGGTCCTCTGATTGTACATGGTTTGACGGAGGCTTGTAATATTGTCTGCTGTATGGCCTGGAAAATTGTTTCCTGGAATAGTGAGGAAGAAAATGTCTCCTCATTCCTAATAGAGCATTGGCACTGCTTGGAGCAGAGTATGGAAAGACCTATTAAAGCATTGTTGTCAGGAGCTTTGGCTTTGCTAGTGGAACCTCCTCTTTTGCTCCAGTAGCATCTTGTAGACATTTTCATTGTCTCCTTTTGTGAGACTGATGATGGAGCCTACATTCTATCCAGATGTCAGGGAAATGGCTGGTTTTACGTATTATACAAATTCCTGAGCTCTCCAGCTTCTGGAAGACACTCGAATAAGGGCTGCATTGGAATAGCAAAGTGGCAGGTGATGAGGATGCCCTTGAAGGCACAGGAATCATGCAGTTGCAAGGACCAGACTGCTGTATGTATGAACAGTGAGGGAGGGCACAGGGAAGATGAGGAGTGCAGGAATTAAAAGGGTGAATATGGAATGATTATTTACAGTCTCATGTAACACAAGAAGTGAAGGGTGTCACAGGAAATTATGAATCAGAAGGAAAACAAAGGAAGTAGTTTTTCACCCAACACATAGTTAGGGTATAAGAATGTTTGCTATCAGGTGCTGTGAAGACTGTAGGTCTTAAATAGAGTTAAAAAGAGGATTAGCTTGACCAGCAGAGGACTGGTCCAGCAGTAGCTATTAATCACCACAGTCTATATGTTCCCTGTAGGCTCAGGGATAGAGTCATAGGGGGAGGGAGGTGTTTTGCTGTTCTGTTCTGTACTCAGTCCTTTGCACACAGATGCCTGGCAGCAGAAGGTGAACAAACAGAAGCTTTTTCTGTAAATTACTTTACATGAATCATCTTTCATCAGGGATCTTTCCTTCCTGTTGCGTTGCATAGTGTTGTTTCGCATGTGAAACATTCCAAATGTGTTTTGTGTCATGCTCAAAAATACCCTGTGCTCTCCAAGTCACTTCACGTGCCCAAGTGCTTCTAATTGCAGAGGATGCTGTTGAATTTGTGTTTGTCTCATTTGATTGCCTCTGTCTTAAGTTACTGATGAGATTTTGTTAGAAGCTTGTATTTAGAAATGTGTTGCCACATGCAAAACATAACATTTTGTGTGTGACTGCTACATTAGCATACATGTGGGTGAGAAACCCACTTGATCACTTGTATAAACAAAATTCAGTTGTTTTCAGTATTTTAGGACAGGGAGGAAGTGAGGAGGTTTTGCAATAGGTTCTTGTCAACAAACTGGCGTACATTTTCCCAAGGAGTACCTCGTTCCTGTGGTGTAAGGTAGAAGCATGTGGGAAATAGAAATCCAAAGCCAAACCTGGTAGTGAGCACCATTTCCTGCAATGGAACAATGTTGTCCAGTTCACTTGCAGTGGAAACGGTAGATACCGTGTAGCCTTTATATGCAGCTGAGGCTTGTATGTGTATATGCATTTTACAGCAGATCAAGTGATACAGTACATAAAACCCATCTATGTGGTGACAAAAATACCCAGTGCCTAACTTCTCAGAAGTTGGGTACTAAGGATTTCTATTTGATATGGATTCAAAAGCTACAAGCACATTTTACAATCAGTGAGACTGGTGTTGTGGGACTGGTGTAACTAAGCAACACAGGAAGAAAAACTGCGCTGGTGCTGCAGTAAGGCCAGGATGTACAGAGTGTATCAGTTGAAGTTTTTTTATAATCAGACTAAAAAATTTGATTAAACTTGCTTAGTGTCAGGTGGAGGTTTATATAGTGCCTATTGCTCTGTATGCAAGGTTGCCGAGGTAAAGAATACAAATGTTCAGAACCAGAAGTAGTCCTACTTCTTCTTCCAAAGCAGAAAAATGTGCTTCATTTTTAAGGATCTTTTTGTTGCCTTTTTCTTTTGTGTTTTTTTTTCTTCCTCTTATGAGCACTGAGGATGAGGGAAAGCTTTATGGAAAATGTTATTTTTTACAAGGCGATGTGAAAAGAGTTAGGCCTGGGTTTAGTTGATCTCATCTGGCAGAGATTTCCAAATCTGCTTTGTCTCAAAGAAAACATTCCTTTTTTTCTGTGCTATTGGACAGTCAGTTGTATTTTCCCAGCAGAGAAATAAGTTAGAGGAACCAGAACAACCTAAAGAGTTTGTGAGTTCATAGGTTATTGTAAGCCTTATGTGTACATTCGGACTTCATCAAACCTTAGGCCATCCTCATGTGTCTTACTATGTTACAAAAATGTTGGTTTTCTTAGGCCAAGATGGTCATAGAGCCTGTATAGTATTCGGAATCTTCTGTTGGGTAGCAGCAGTGGTCATAAGCAATCAAAAAGAGGTATTTTTCAATTACTAAGGATTGAGAATAGACATGAGATGTGCGATTATAAAGCTTCCTAAGGATATTAGGATGTTCACTTTGATGGGTGAAGCTATGAGACAAATATTTGGAAAGGCAAGTATGGTAGAGACACAAATGGAGAGTGAGAACCCACTTCATCTTTTCAGCTGCTGGAAATTTGATATTATCATGGTTTAGACAGTTTAAATCAGTCAGGTACCCTGGCCCACACTTCTGAGCATTCCAGGACTGGATACAAGAAGCTTTTCTTTTGAGCAAGGTGAGACTGACGCAAGATGAGATTCTTTTTCCTAAGTGTTGTGAGACTGTTGTGCCACTCATCCTCTGTTATTTTAGTGGAAACTGTACAGGCAGATAATGGAATACCTCATAGACATAAGCTTGACAGCAGGAACCTTTTCAGCTGGATCCCTATTTTTGTGTAGCAAACAAAGTGAACAGGATGGCTGCAGCTGTCAGTGCTGAAATATTTTATGGTGTTGGTTTTGGTTTGGGTTTTTTTTTTTTCGGACATGAGCAGTGTGATCACCAACTTGTCCTTTCAGCCTCCTGTACAGCTCTGTCCATCTCTTTGCTCTGTTTGCCAGTGCAGTACACAGACTGCAGAGGGGAGTTTGATCCAGTCTTACAGTGTCCTCCCAGCCCCTCCCCTGTTGTGTTCAGTACATGGAGTCACACTTGCAAGGAGGAGCAGATTGAGACACATGGGTTGGCTCAAAATAAGGAAACATCTGGAAATCAGGAAGCAGAAGAAAGTGCTGAGAAAAGGAACAAATTCTGAAGGATGAGATGAGGCAGCTGAGGAGAGGTTAAAGGAAACCAGGGAGGAGCTGGCAGCATGCAGTGCTGTTACGGGAGAGCTGGCAGCCCGAGATGCAAATCCTGAATGCAGATGAAGCAGCAGCCTCCTGAGTGGGGAGCTGGCTCTTGTGTAAGAGCTTTTCAATGCATGCACAGTTAAAAATAAAAGGTGTTTGTACAGCGTTGACTCTCCGGATGCTAACATGAAGAATAATGCAAATAGAAGTGTGAGCAACAAGGAGGAGGAGGTTTAATGGCTTTGGGGATTAGCAGTGGTATTTAGAGCCTTTCACCTCACTGTTCCTAACATAAATCTTAACACAGATTGATGATTTTAGCCATCTGGCTGGTGTTTGCCTGTATGCAACAACTGGTGAGACAGAGAAAGAACCTGACCAGCAAGGCAAAAGAAAAAAATAAGTTATGTGACAGAAAAGGCATCTTCTTCTCCTGTGTCAGTAAGAGCAGGTACAATGTAATCATTTTGTTTCACAGAGCTCAGCAGGTAACAAGGGAGAGGGGAATGAAAGAATAACAGGCATCACTTAGTACATGACTCTACCAGGGATCCTGTGACATACACAAATGTGTATGCTCTGAGCCGCTTTCTCCCAAATGCAAAGCTATGTGATCCTCAGAAATATTGTTACTCCAGATAACATGAGAGTTAGAGTTTCAATCATAGGTTGCCTCTCAACTGCAAATTATTTCATACTTGACTGGAAACTGTTCTCCCATACATCACCTATCTAATACCTTAATTTTTATGCTGTAGCCCAACTTATAACCAGGAAAATTCTGCACTCTCAACTGGATTGTACATTTTGGGTTAGGTGGCTTCCCTGTATCCTAAGCCTTCTAAATACTGATGCAACTTTTCTTTGGGGTGGGCTGACCCTTGCAGAGAGTCACTGTCAGTTTTCCTCTTGTTCCAGGCTGCAAGGTCTGCCATTACTTTTCCAGTAAATTCATCTTGGCAGAGCTTTCCAAAATTCGGGGCTTTAATGGGGAAGCCACATGAAAAGTTACTGTTCTGCTTCTCCAGAAAGGAGAGTGACTAAGAGTGGTACTTGCATGCGCACACTGTAGCATGTTTTCATAGTCAATTATTTTTCAAGAGCTCTGGAGTAAGGTTGACAGTTAAAGAGGACCTCAGCTCTAGTCTTTCAAATGGGCGAGTTTGGGCAAGAAACATTGGTGATATGTCTTTAAGGAAATGTTTACTGGCATCAAAGATTCACTCTTGGGTTCTTCTGTGGTTTTACTCAATTTTGCTTTGAGGTGAACTGGCTGTGGTGCATATTTCAAGCCAAAGCAAACCTCTAGAAGGTTTCCTCTAGATGGGGTAAAAAAATTGTGGGGAACATAAAAACAAATCTAGGCACTGATTTTGCTTTATATTAGGCATATAGAGCGTCAATAAAAATATTTTTATTTTCTTTTATTTCTTCAGAACCATTAATCAAGAAACTGCCTGTAATACCATTCTTTTAGGGGAAAGTGAATGAATTTTGGATAGATTTCTAAAACATTGGGTTTTATCTCAAGTAATTGGTTTTGACGTAGAGCTCTGACAAATAAACATGTTTATCGCTTCAGCCAGACACAGTAAGATCAGTGAAAGAGATCACTTCATGTTTAACAGGGAAGCATTTTCACCAGATGCATTAATAGTGTGAGATTAAGATTATAGACACGTGAGGTGGCTGGGGAGTGCTGTGCTAGATTCAGATCTAGGGTGGGGTAGAATTTTCAAAGGCATCACAGGGACCATGATCATGTCACCAAGCAGTTCACCAGGATGTAAGGACTTTAATAACTTTCAGCAAACTTAAGTTCTTTTTCCCAGAAAAAAACCATCCCTTAGTTCACAATCAGTTCACAAAATCAGTCTTTACCTCTTCATAATTATATTGCATAATGACTTCACCGCTTTTTAATAGCATCAGATTTCTTGCCTGTGTCCATTATCACCAGTTTAGAAACTATTCTGTTGCTTTGGGAATTGCATTTTCCAAGTCACTTACGGAACTATAATTAAGATCTTCCACAGAAGACCAGGTGATATATGTATGTTAAGATATTATATTCTGCTGATATAGTAGCAGATCTTAGATTAATTTGAAATTTTATCATGCTATTTTCATTATAAACACTTTCATGGAAAGAATGTGTTATTGGAAACTGAATAATTAATAATCTTTCCATTAACCAAATGTTTTCTGAGAGGTTTTTTGAAAAAGGTTTGAGGTTTGTCAGGAGTCCAGTTGAAAAGCCTGTGTCTGTTGAAGTCAATGGTAGAATTCCCATTGGCTTTAACAAGATTTTTCATCTTCTTATGTCAAAAATTATTTCTCAAAGCTCCTTAAAGTTTATATGCACAAATTTGTATTTGTACAGTAGGGATCCATTTGCCTTTATGATCTCCAAAACAATTGCTTGCAGAATAAGGAGAAAGGAAGTAAAATGTGCGGTGACTTCTCAGTCTTGATCCTTTGCACCAGGCTAAAGCATACTGAAGAGGAATGTAACCAGTTGTCATTTAGAGGCTTCTGAAAGTCCTGCCCTCCAGATCATGTCTGAATGAGATGGAAAGAGAAGCATGGATGCAGAACCATCTAGTATAGACTCACAAGCATCCATGAAAATTCTCACACTTGTGATTTTATTGCTTATGGTGAACAGAATTGCCAGTGAAGATCTCTATTATTAACAATTTTTTTCTGTTCTCATGCTACTTAAAATAAAGTTTCAGGCTTCAAAACTTGAATAAAGTGGTGCCTAATCCTCGTAGTGTGTGTCATTGTCTGGATCTCAGCAGAGTTTATAGTGTAAAGATCTGACCCAGTAAATTAAGTTCTAGATATTAATGTTAGTTTCTGTTACTACTGATCATTATATAGCAGAACTCCTTTGGGTTCAAATGGTGATCGTAATGTGCACATATGCAAGTTTGAAAGATGTTAAGCTTTAGATGGAAATCGTAAGCTTGCTAAAGAATTTCTATGTGCCCAAATACATTTAAAAGGGTATAAATGGAGCCTATGTGAATTAGGAAACATAGCTGACATAAATCTCTGTGGTCAATGAGCTGTCCATTAGAAGATTAAGACTCTGGAATATTGAATTATTGAGATGTTAACTAGGGCTAATCATGTTTTCTCTTCATCAAAATAACTTGCAGTAAGAAATATCTTTGTTATTGAATGCAACTTTTTACAAAAGGAGTCTGATTTCTTCATATATCACCATAATAACTGCAAGTGTTCAGTTCTTAGCTAGCCCAAGTCTGGTCTTAAACCAAAGTCACATCTGGCAAATTTATAATAACTTCTTTATGCAGTATGATTTCTGGATAACTAGTTCTCTTCCTAATATATCCAGCTGTTCCTTGGAGACAATGCAAACTGAAACTGGCAAGTAAACTGAGAACTCTGTTAGACAAGAGAATGCAATTTCGTTTCATACAAGTCATAATTCGCAAAATTCTTTAAATTATGCAGAATTTTATTCCCTGCAATTCCTTTTTCTGGTAGTAACAGTCCAATATCAATTCTTTTCCCCTTCTAGATCTTGCTGCAAAATGTTAAATGGGTGGAAGCAAACTAAGATATGGGCAATTTGAAATATGTAATATTTCATTTTTTATGTTCCCTGGTATTCTTATTAATAATTTTATACAATTTTTTTGACAGATGATGCTAATGAAGAAGGCACTGAACGGAGTGAAGAGATAGGTTAGTAAACAATATTTTATGCTAAAATACATCACTTCTCTGAAGCATCAACCAAACTGAAAGAACTTTTTAAATGAATTGCCTTGGTTGTGATAAGCAGTCAAAGGTGTGACTACAACAATTCTTGAGTCATTTGAAATTCTGATTAGTGGCCATGACTTGTTTGCAGTGAAAATGGTAGCGAAACTCTCCCTCAAATTCTTAAATACATTGAAATCAATCGCACAATATTTCAGACGACTCTTTTTGGTCCTACTAGTTTGCTGTTTAAAACAAGTGGCAATGTTTAGGGTGTGTGGATGTAGAAAGACTTGAAATGGAAATGATGGATAAGTGTAAAGGAAAAAAAGGCCTGAAGAACAAGAAAAAGAGAGGACATAGCGTTAGTTATCTCCCATGACAACAAAAGCTTCCAGTCAGAAGACTGCTAATTTTTTGAAGAGAGATTCATCCATTTAATCTTGATCAGGCTTCTTGTAACAGCCCTCTTCTGCACCCTGTGTTACTTTTGCAGCTGCCCTTCACCTTGAGGTTCTTGGGGGACATCTCCTGTTCCATAAGAAACTTCTGTGCAGTGATGCACCTCCTTTTATATGCACTATAGCTTCCCCTACTCTTTTTTTCTGCCTCTCCTTCCAAACCAGCCAGTACCCATACATGCAGTGCACTAGGCATGTGCACTGTCCCACAGGTCTCTGTGACGCTGATCCCACCATAGCCCGGTGGCCATGCAGAAACTTTCAGTTCTTCTCTTTACAGAAGGATACAGGATGAGAAAGGGGAGCTACATGGAGAAAGGCAGAGATATACCAGCCAGAAAACAGAGGTAGAAGCTTTTGAAGCAGTATGTTAGCTGCTTAAATTGGCAGGATTTGTCCTAGAGGCAAATAGATTATGATGATTTATACAACCAGTTAATTAACTTAGAAATTAGAAATATTTGAAGAGTAGTCTGTATGCATAGATGCGAAAACATGGATATACGCAGACAGATATGTGTTACACTGATAGATTAACACATTCTTTTATGGCTGTTCTGGCCTGTTGATTTTATTACATATAATTATAATTGCTTTTTGGTGTCAAGATTGCTGGATAGGAACTTTTAGAAATTTTAATACAATTACTGTGATTGATACAGTTGTATATACATAAAAGTAGAAAAATAAAGACTGTCATTATACTGCAAACATTTGCCAAAGATTATGCTACAGTTGAATTTTCAGTATTCATCTAATATTTTCAATTTAATTTTTTTACAGTTATCATGGTATGTGTATTTTTATAGGCCAAATTAATTTGCATATTTTGTCTTGTTATGTTTATGGAGATTATGCAAATCACATTAATTTTTTTAAAAGCATTTTAAATTAGAATTAAAAGGAAGTACATTTCCACTTAATAGCTGATCTCTTATTTCTTGCCTTGTATCCTTCTCAGCTTCATTAATTTAGGTGAAGCTACATAGCTGCTCTGGGAAATTATCACTGAATTAAGTCATTTGAGGAAGATATTTCTCTACCTGACTGTTTCTTTGTGTATATGAGAAAGACGAGATCATAACTTCCCTGCCCGTAGGGTGCTACAAGCTTCAACAGCACGTACTTGGTTATTTCTTTACCATGTGAAGATATTTTGGGAATCAGTGCATTGATTGGCAGCAATCAATACCTACCTGCCTAAAGAGAGGTATCTTTTATATGTCTGCTCCAATAGTGGGGGAGATAGACAAAGGTTATGCCCTTTGGACATATTGATATATGGACTCTTTAATGATTGTTGGGACTGTAAATACATGAATAATTTCTGCATTGAGAGGAGCTTTCATTTTTCTACTCAGGTTTTTATCAGGATATCTTCTTTTCACTGTTCTAAGGGAAAAATAGAGTAGCAACTTCTAGTAACCACTTCAACATATTAATCAATCATTCTTCATTCCACTTGATTTCATGGGTTATGACTCCAGCAGATGGAGTCAGTAGTTGGCACCAATATTGATAACCCTGTTTTTTTGCAGTGTCCATATCCAATCTGCTTCGAGGTTATTTCTCCAATTCCTGTGCTTAAAGGGAGGAAAACAAAAGAAAAGAAAAAAAAAAAAAAAGAAGAAAGAAATATTGATTTTCTGAAGACCATGTGTTACAGGCTACACATGTGTATAGATCTTTGGCGGGGATTCAAATACTCTAAATCTCACCTAAACTCCTGTGCCTCCAACTTCCTGTTGGCTTGGTGTTTCTCAAAACGAATATCAAACCAAGAGAAAACATGGAGAAGTACAGGGACACAAATGCCATGTAGACTCATTGTATCTGTATCAATTTCTGTTTGAAGAATGTAGTAGAATGAGGTGAAGTTTACAAACTTTGTCCTAATTTAAACCTAGTGGCAAGAGTTAGAGGTAAAACTGCCTGATCCTGGTATGATGTCGGCTGAAACCAGTGGGGATGTGTGTATCCATTTCAGTGCACACCAGACTAGGCCTTGGGAACAGCTAGAGAATTAGCCAGGAATAAGGAATAACAGATGACAGAATGTGTGTGTTATTGAGTGATGGATACATTATGAAAGTAATCTGTCTTGTGTTTGTGCCACCCTGAAATGCAAATACCTCACTACATGCAGAAAAGCCTTTCTTTCTATGATTTCTCATCAAAATAAACAAGGGAATATCATAGTTGCATCTGCCAGCTAACCTCCACTAATATCTACATTAATACTATAAAATCAACAAGCATGAATGATCTTTTTTGTGAGTTAATCACATAGCATCACTGTGTATATTGGATGTACTAGAATGAGAAATACAATTAAAAATAGAAATAACCTAGTCCTATTAGACGTACACACTCATGAACACTCTTTTAATGGTGTTTGACTCATGGGATTTTAATCCATGAGTCTGTTATTCTGAATGTTGTATCTTGTAGCAGCTGCTGTCTTAATGGCACCATTTGCCTGGAGAAGAGGAGGCTGAGGGGTGACCTCATTGCTCTCTACAACTACCTGAAAGGACGTTGTAGAGAGGAGGGTGCTGGCCTCTTCTCTCAAGTGACGGGGGACAGGACAAGAGGGAATGGCCTCAAGCTCCGCCAGGGAGGTTTAGGCTGGACGTTAGGAAAAAATTCTTTACAGAAAGGGTCATTGGGCACTGGAACAGGCTGCCCAGGGAGGTGGTTGATTCACCTTCCCTGGAGGTGTTTAAGGCACAGGTGGACCAGGTGCTGAGGAATATGGTTTAGTGTTTGATAGGAATGGTTGGACTCGATGATCCGGTGGGTCTCTTCCAACCTGGTTATTCTGTGATTCAGTGATTCTGTGATTTAATTCACAGAGCTTTGATGTTCTCATATGTCAAAGAGCTTGATGTTAAAATGGCTTGAGTCAAAGGGCCAGATATAGCAAGTTTGGTCTTGTATGGGTCTACATCTCAGCTTTGCTTTTTGAATTATTTCCTACACAAGCAAAGAGAAGGACCAGGTGACCTAATAGTCTTGTATACCTTTAACTTCAGTAATTTAACATTGCAGAGTAGTGATGCTTAATGTTTTAAGCTCCATTAGGGGAAGATTATACTAAATTTTAACTTCTGAAGGACTTTGCTTTTATAGTTACAGATTCACATATCTATGCATGGAAGTGTGCAAAATAAGTCCTAATATTGCCATAATTGTGTGCGCAATTGCAGTAATTGCATGTGGAAATTATAGAAGCATGTGCTATAATGCAAAGCACGTGCTATAATGCAAAGCACGGTCCAGATTCCTACACAAGAGCATTGCATTATTATGCATTGGCATAAGTTAATTCTCTTATCACTGAAAAAAAACAAATTACACATACAAAACTGTTTCAGTTCTGGATCTGTATTGTCTCTCAACCTGTTCATCTTCACTCTTCACCAGGTACTAAGCCCTTTTGCCCACATCTGAGCTAATGATATTGCACTACTATCTCTCATTTCGCATCTAGTAGTTTTTTGTGATTAATGCCTTACTGGTTATCCAGTTTCTATCCTGGGCATCCTAATTAACCAATACTTTAATTCAGAAGCTAGAGTGGCAGGATGAAGGATCTCATTCACGCTAGTGAGAGAAGCCCTATTATAAACAATGCTCTATAAACAAAGCTTTTCGTTTTATGTTCCACTGTGTGCACAGTCTTATATTTGGACACTTTTTGTGGAGGAAGACTTTCTATTTTTTCCTGAGATTAAAATAGCAATCACTTGTAACCAGGGAGAGTTGAAAGATGTGTGGGATTTTGGGAATAGCTTACTTGGAGACAGACTTTGAGATTTAAGTGGCTTGTTGACCCTCTGAATTAGTCTATAAAGAAGAATAATTTCTCCCAGTGTTAGAGCTCAGAAACCTTTTTGTACAGATGATCGTGATTAGAAAAGCTTTTAATATGATCAGTTCAGACACCTGTCTAGATGTGCTGGTTTTAAACAGAACTTTTCAGGCAAAATTTCTGTAATATTTGGCTAACTGTTCTGAAAGACATACATACTGTTGGAGAGCAGAAAAGGTTAAGAGTTTTATTTTGACCATAACAAAAAACCATTGTTTTGAAGCCTGAACAAATTCTCTTCTGTCTCTGGAATGAGGGAAAATCTGCTAAAAAGCAATGAAATAGTGAATGAAATCTTGTTCTCCTGGGACAGTGCCTCTTCATCCTTTTGTGAGCATTTTAAGGTTATTCATGGAGTGCAAAAGATCATTTCTTTTGAGATAGTAACAGTTCTGACTTCTCTGAATGTTAGCGTCCTTCCTCTCTGTCTTTGTGCTGTCAATTAAGATGTTGGCTATATTATCTAATGTATTCAGATACTCCTGAAAGACTTGGCTGGACATTTGCACTTAATTTGATTGACATGTGACTTGTGGGACTGGAGGAACTCTCACAGATTGTTTAGATGATAAAATTCATCATTAAAGGGGTGAGTGTTGATTGAAATACTCCTATTGATTTGGTCCCCTAATGTGAATTGCCATCTACCAAAAGGGAACATAGCAGGTAGTACAGAGTGGCATTAGAACCAGAGAAGCCATATATTGATGTAGTCCACTATGAACATTCAAGTTACTTCTTAGAAGAATGGGGAAGTGTTGGCAGGAATCAATCTTTAAAAGCCTGGCTATTTTCAGGATTTCTCTTTTGTATTGAAGTTCTTGTTGAAATCTGTCCCCATTGCTCCTGAGTAACCCAATTAAATGGTTAACAAAGCGTGTCTTTATTTGGCAATTTTTACCTTTATTTTCCCCAGAGTATTTCTTGTGGTTACTGCTACATTCTTACCACTCCAGAAATAAATTCATCTTAGTATTTAAAAACTCTTGTTTTCCTCAAAATATTATATCTGAATTTCAAATTCAGATGAGCAAATGTGGTGACATGACACATGACGTCCTGTGTTAAGTGCTGTTGGGAAAGGTCTACCTCCTGATATGAAGCCAAACTTCAAAGCATGTTCTGCTTTGCAGTAACCAGCTGATTGCTAAGTGCCCTCTGTGCCCTGAGTTATACGAAATTTTATAATGAAACGGAAATTCTGTTCTAGAGTATTGTTTTCAAGAACAATATCCAGTTTGGCTTTTTTAGGGTACTGATTATTCCTTAAAATTATGCAAATGAGATGGAATTTAATTATTCACATACTTACTCCATTCTTGATTTTGGAATTTTTGTTGACATTTGGAGCTATTGCTTCATGTAACTTCCTACCAGCTTCCTAATCTGTGGCTCTTCTTTAGGTTTTTTTGGATGTGAGTACTATATAATAACCAGGTTCCCAGGAGGGCATGTAGAGAACATTTCTGAGTTTCCTGGGCTCCATGCAAAGCCAATGATTCACTCCTTTTTTGTCTCTTAAGTGAACACAATATTCCCCTTGACTCTGGAATTTCCCTTTCTCATCTTCACTTACTTCCTTCATACCTCCTGTTTGAAACTTTCAGCATTTTGGTTCGAGATACATGTAGTTGAGAAAGGGTAAAAGATAAAAGGATGGTATCTACAGCTCTCACCAGAGCCAAGACCTTTATGAGAACTGGGAATCTGATTGCTGCAAGACGTTTAAAAACCCAGCGACATACAGAGTAGATGATTATATGGGTTATGTATGCCCGCAGAAGAAATGGGAGTTTTTGGAACACTCTAGCAATTTATAGTACACATGTAGATAGTGTTTTCCCAGTCGCCAATTAGCTAATCAATTTGAGTTAATACCATGATTCTTATTTTCTCACAGCACAGCAATAGGGGTAAATTAAGCAAGGTTACTTGTCTTCCTAAATTTTGTGGTTACGAGTGGTCAAGATTTCTTTCCAGCACACACAAAATTATGTTTTCTTTAGGCTTCTCCTTCACCTAAGCCCTCAATTGGCCACAGGGGAATGGGAGAGTTGACTGAAAGTCAAATGACAGAAAGTAATTTTCTCGTCATGGTTGAGTAGATCCAATAGGTGCAATGAATTGAGTTTTAATTGTCTCCCATTCTCTGCTTTCATGGTTAAGCAACAATATTTGAAGAATGTTTTAATTAGAGAACCTACTTTCATTAGATGTCTTAATTTACAAATGCCTTTTATGGTCAATTTCCAGCTTGGCCTCCTTTTTGTCATCATGGGCTTTCTGTGCTACCAGTTTGTGCCGTGAGCAAACATAGCAAACAAGCATGATTTCTTCATTTATGTAGAAAGGAGATTTTGAAAATGTTTTAGAAAAAATTCATAATTTTTAAAATTTATCTTACTGATGTTAAGCACTGTGAACGTCAGTCCCTAGAAATAGAGGACATCTTAAATTTAACTGGCCTCAGTTACTGTTTTTACTTAGAAGGTTTCCCTTTTCCTCCCATTTTCCTCTTGCTTTCTGACTAAGAGGCTGGAATGGATGTTTTCAACCAGAACATTTCTATCTCATAAAGCTTTCATTTCCTTAACTTTACTTTACTATCAAACTTGCTTCCCTACCTTTCATTTCATTACTAATTTCAGTCAATATTCGTTACAGTGTTATAACATTGAATGAAGAATTGAACTGATGGGAAAAAATCATTTTGTTCAGAGTATTTCTCCACAGTTCCATAATACAGTATAGTCTATATCACGTTAAAAACTAGTAATTAAAACATTAATAAATTTTCTATTTCAGAAGAGATTAAGAGCTTGTGAAGAGGTATGTAATTTTAGTACAGGCTTTCCTCACTGCTGTCATTTCAAAATTAGAGAAAGTTGAGTCCAAGCTTAAAGATACCTATTATGACTTTTATAAGAGATGATAAAGTGATTAATTTTAATAGTAGAAGTATAGAGTTTGGACACTGAATAGGATGCCAAGGTAAAATGTACTCACAGTGGTGGTATCATGCAGAGTCGTATCTGATTAAAAAAAGATTTCAAAGTAATATATGTAATTTTTTTTTATGTTTGAAAAGGATTGGAACAAAAAGACCAGCAGCCATCTCCTACAAAGAGCAAAGCAGAGCAGCCTGAGGACCTGCAAGATGATGCTGAAGGTAGGTGATCTGACAGTTTTTCAGATCTATTAGTCAGTTCTGCAGTTTAGGGGGGAAATTTACTCTGAATTCTTGGGAAATAACTGGAAAACTTTCATTTAAGAATGATTGTTTGCCCACACTTAGAAAGTTCCTTTTGGCCTAGATCATGAGATTCTTCAGAATTCTTCAGAAGTGTATTTCATATTAAGATAGATTCAGAATTACAAATGTTATTTTTATCTGGTGGACAAGTGATTATTGTTGATATTGAATGTGAAATTCCTGCTGTTTTATCTCTAGCTTATTCTGACTTCATGTAATTAATAATACAAAATGTAGTGCATGTTGTACAGGGCTTGGGTTATAGTCTGGTGGGTTAAGTTTGTAAGGTAAATCAGCTGCTGCTGCAAAATACAGAGCAATAAAATTCTTGCTTTCCTTCTCTACAAGAAATTTTTGCTGTATCCTTTTCCACTCCAATTACTGTGTTTATGGCTCTAGACCTTGTGCAGTATATTACATCCGTCCATGGTCAGAAGTCACAGATGCTTAACATTATGCCCATAGTGTTGTTCCTGCATGAGTGCTTTCCTGCACTTGAGTCTTCACAGGGCAGCTTGTCCACTTCTACAGACGTGAATGTGGTCTACATTGTTCTAAAATTGGATCAAAGTAAATTTTTTTTAATCTGTATCTCATTAGGAGAGTTGTTAAAAGATGTTAACTTATGTTATCAAAGACTTATGTTCAGAGTGCAGAGCTTCGCATTGCTTTTGTATGTCTGGAAAAGCAAAATGCCCCACTACTGGAGAATTACCCTTACATGAAATAGTTCGGAGGATGAACCTTAATCTTTATCCATGACAATTCCTTATCATGGATTCTCTTTGACCTAATGTTTCTCAAATGACACATTTTATTCTGCACCTCAACCAGTGGCTCCACCATCTTCATTATTTTGACCTAGGGCTATGCATTCAGCTCCTAAAATATTCTGACAGGGGTATAGTGTGAGTCATAAAGAACAGAAAAATGTTAACATCTATCACTTTAAGTAACTGCTAGTAACATCCTGTCACTAACATTGTGACTGGTTGTTAATGGCAAGTACTTAAAGCAATAGCTGTCATCGCCTGGAAGGTGTGGGGGGACCCAAGAAATCTCATCCTGCTGGTCGACTTCCCTTTCGTGCTGCACTAGACCCAGCTGAAATTAAAATACCAATTTTACATTTGCATTAAAGAATTCAGTGATGACAAACCACATGCCAATTTCTGTGCCGGCTAAATGGCATGTGGTATTGTGGTGTCATTTTCCATATTCTTAAATAGGTGAAACAATAATAGGTTTTATGATATATTTTCATACAGAGTGGGGCTATAAGCTTCCTTGTGTCAGTGTCTTTAAAACAAAAAGAGGAGAAAAAAAGAAGTGTAGCAGAAGATTTTACTACCACTGGAAAAAAAAAGTGATGTTTTCCCACTAACTATTTGTGGCTTACGAGATACAGTTTCCTAGTTTACTATGCCTGTCAGTGTTTCCTGGTGACCTACAGTTCACTTTATGGAGCACAAACAAATGCACTGGAAGGGTGAAGGAAATACTGTGGCAATAGAATGATTGCATTACCCTCGAGCTGCAAAGTGCCTGAACTCCTTGAATTTGATGCTGTACAGTAGATGATGCTGATGCAGAATTGGGGCCTGTAACACATAATCACTGCTGCAAAATTTAATCTATCTGGTTCCTTAGGCAGGAACCAGACCTGTGATGTTTAGGATTTAAAGTCTAAATTTAGACTTCAGGGTGGCTGTGATGGGGAAAAAAAAAGTAATTAAAGTGCTTGCTGAGGGGGGCTAGGGAAGAAACCTGGATCAGATTTCTATGCCATTACCTGTGCTTCTGTTTTGAAGAGGAGTCAAGCAGTTAGGCTCCAGACACTGAATTCCTATAAAGTTGCTGAGTGACTGCAGTCTAATGTAACACACCTGTGAGCCATTTCCATTTAGGTAAATTGGATTTGCACACATTTGTCTGACAGTAGGATTTAGTTTCTGCAGTTCTAATTATTAGTTGTTGGGTTTGACTAATTAAAAGAATTTTTACTGGGGAGTCTTGAAGATTATGAAAGCTGTCAATATGTCACATGAGCCAGAGCTACATGTATGAGTAATTTTATTTAGGCAAGAGTTTGTCTTCACTTTCGAAAAACTCTTTTTTTTTTTAAAAAACAACTTTCAAGTAGCTAATAGATATAACAGTCTCAAATAAAAAATAATAAAGACAAACTTGGCCTGAGGTCAATTTTGTTGAATTTTACTCATAGTAAAACTGAAGTGGTTTGTGTTCAACGTGTTTTAACTTTGAGATAGGTCACATGCTTTGTGTCTCAAGTTTTGGAAAAAAAAAAAGAAAAACAACAGACAACCAGAACCCCACAAACCAACCAACCAAAAATCAGCAAACAATAAAACTCACAACCCATAGCTTTTAGCAATAAAAGCAAGTCCAAAGATGCATGCATTTAACATAAGATTATTTTCCCCTTGGTAACATGACCAGATATAAATTATTTAATAAATATACACTGAGGCACAGGAAGAACCAGATATTTTTTATCTCTGCTTCATTGTTAGTGTCCATTTAGACTGAAGATAGGAATACAACTTGCCATTTTAACAGCCTCATGCATGCCCTTGTGGCAGTTTGTAAAATCTATTCCACTGAGTTCAGTAATTTTTCTGCTGTAATATTTTTCTCCAGCACGCCAAGCTGGTTCATTGGCTAGAAGTAATGGAGCAGTATCTTTTCAATGCATATAAAAGTCTCCGCAGAAGATCACAGAAAGTAGGCTCCTTCATTATTACCCTCTCTGCAATCAAGGAAAGTCAAATAAGTGGCTGTATGTAAGGAGCTTGTTTTGCAGTAAGCTAAAATAAACACTTGACATGTCAATGAAAGCAATTTTATACTGAACCTCTAAAGTATTAACAGCGTCTGTTATTATGTTATTAGATATATTGTTCTCTGTCTTCAGATCATTGATAGAGAAAAGCAAGTGCGAACTGCATAGCAGATTCTCCTGTCAATGGTGGTATTTGTCAGTTTTTCATTGTAGCACAGGTCATTGTCTGTGGAAATGGATAGACTGGATACATAAAGAAACATTCTTTAATCCCAAGTTCCCTGCAGTTTTTCAAGTTTTACATGTGTAAACATGTGGTATAATTTTATATTCCTCCCACCCCAACATTCCCAGGTCCTGGGATAGTGAAATCAGACAGTAATTATTTTGCCTTTCCCTTTGGTCAGGTGCACTCAGTGACCGAGTTATTGTAAAGTCTCAGGTGAGAAAAATGTTTGGCACTGAAAAAACCTTAGCATAACTTAGTTCAGTGGCTTCATAATGAAATCCTCATGTAAGTATCTATGCAAAATGGCAGTACTTGTCACAGAATAACAGCCACGAGTTAGCACAAATGCCACAGATCACCTGTTCTGATCCTACTGGCTGTCACCAAGCAAAAGCAAACAATTTTTACAGAAGTCTGATAAAACAAAAATTTGGATGTTCTTTACTACCTCTCTTAACTACCTCCCAGAATGTCCTTCTACATGTACTAAACAGTGAGATGTGTGCAATAGATTTTCTTGATAGCAGGAGAAGCAAAATTGGTTGTCCTTTCTTTCCGTATGGGATTTCTCAATGAGACAGAAAACAGAGACTGCCCAAAAGCTGCTCCCTCCATTCCCACTATGGTCTGCAGGTGATCAATATTGTATCAAAGATGACTAATATAGCTAATAACAGCAGCACAAATGCCTAATCTTTCTCTTCCTCCAGGAGAAAGATAATCAATCTGTACAACAGAAGCCATTCTTGTGCCTCTTGAGGTCAGGATCCTCCTTCCGCTCCCTCAGGGGATGTGAAGACAGAACTGGAGGCCTGCAAGCTTTTCTCATAAGCTTCTCCCAGAATGAATTACTTTATTCTTCCTGATAGGTTATTGGACTCACACGATCACCTTAGCTGAGGCTCAGTGTATGTCCAGGGAGCCGGTCTGTTGGAATTGCTCATCTAGGATGACCTTTGACTGCTTTCTCTCCACTTGGTGGGAAGGAGAACAGTTTGATGGATCAGCCAAGCTACGAAGGTCAAAATAAACACAAACCACCTTTAAGATAGCTGGTTCTTTTGCCTTATGTGGCCATCACTCTATCAACCCCTTGGCTTTCAAGGGCCATCAAACATCTGAAACATTGCTCAGCAGTGTCAAGAGTCTGAGGCTCACCAACAAGCTCCTGCCTTGCTCAGTGGGCGGTTTGTCCATGAAAGACAGACGTCAATCTAGAGATTGCAGTACACAGTAGAAATGGGGCAAAATGGAGTCATATCTTATCTTGTCAACTCATTGGTTTATCGAGTAGGTTAAGATCCTCACTAAGAGGGAGTCACTCTGGCTCCTTATCCCTTCTCTCAAAAAGGTTTTGTCCAATGACAGAAAAGTTCATAGTCCTGAAACTACAAAATAAAATTTATTTTACAGCTCAGTCCTTTAATTGTGAGATTAATGTAAGGCTTCCCCTTCTTGGTTCTCCTCTATAAACCACAATTTTTGCAGCTCCCTCCCTATCCAGAGAGGGATATAGGATATGCACCTGCAAAAAGTAGCAGTGCCTGGCTTGTGCTGCTTTTCTGTGACATGGGCCTAAGCCTCCCTGGGTCTGGGGTAGGGGTGCGGTGAGTGTGTGTGCATGTGCATACAACAGTATTTGTGTTTTACTGTATTACCATTACAAAGCAATGTTAAAAGCCTCTTTTCTGACAGCCTTCTAGTCCTCCATAGACCTGATTGTCTCTCTCTTTAAGGTACAGATTAATATTAACTCATTTCAACTTCTGATTAATTTTAAAATGTTCCATGGTTAATAGCAAGCAATTCTTCTATCATTTGAGAAATTGTATCTGCATTTCTTCTTTGCATCCCACAGGGTGGTAATATTCTTCAATAAATTTGTGCTCCACTCATAATCTACTAAAAGTGAACATCTAGACACAATTATACTTCAAAAACACTCTCTCTTATTCAGCCTTAAAAGTGCTACTTCTTATTAAGATAGCTTAGAAGTGACTGTATTCTTTTTGCCACCAAACCAAATCCTTAAATAAAATTTTAAATTAAGATAAAGCACTACAGAAGAAATTCCCTGGGAAGTTTGTGTATCAAACATGTCTGTAAAATGTTTCACCTTCATTCAGATTGGTTATATTTAAAGTGATGCTGTTAACTCCTATCCACTTTGGTTGATAGTTTCTTTTTTTCATTTCTGTCCACCATCTCTCTTGGCTGATTACAGCTCTCAGAATATCGCGTGATCACTTTCCACTTAGCCAAGGGAAATACAGGACATTATCTGTATTTTTATTTATATTTGCTCTCTGAGCAAACTCTTCTTAGAAGATTCTTTTCATTGCTGAAGTGGCTTCTACTGTTTCATTAAATTGCCATGTAGTGGCCACACAAGACAGCTATGAAAATGAAGTTCTTTTTGGCCTCTGCAGGTGATGCAGAGTCCTATTGCTTTGACCATTTACCTGTTTGGGTTTCTTTTAGCAGCAAAATGTACAAGTGCATAAAGCACACCAGGCAAACAGTTGCAATTCCTGTTTTCATCCTAGATGATTCAGAGTAGATTTTCTTTCTCCTGGGATGAGGTAAGGTGCAAAATACTAAGTTACTAAAGTGACTAATGTAATGTTGTCAGAAAAGAATTATACACAGTGACAAAGCAGCGTAACCTGCAGGGGACTCATCTGTCAAGGAATTCATTTCTCATTTCTAATCATGATGTGAATAACAGTAAACCATGATGATTTTCAGGTCCAGTGTAGAAGACAGAGATAGTCCTTTAATTCTGAAATATTAATGCAAAATAGTGAATGTTTTATTTCATCATTTATGCTGGTTTTAAGTATGGTCTACTGTGTGGCTTCTCTTTCCATTTCTTCATTTTGTTGCATTGCGTCACCACATGATTTCATGACTTGTATGCAAAAAACACATTTTATTTTGACTGTGGCTTGGAAAAGAAGTTGTGCCACAGTCTTTAACACTGTGCACAGTTACCTAGTCTCTTAGGCACACCAAGAATGTATGAATTAATTATAAATTGACATAGCAACGATAAAAATTATGATTGTACTGTGCACATTCACGTATGGGTTCCCTTTCTTTCTCTGCTTCTTAGATAGGACTGCCTGTAGGGCTAGCAGTCAGGGCTTCTCTGAACTCTGCCTTGGCCTGCTTTTCAAGATGCATCAACTCATATAAACAATTTCTGTCCACTTTTGTATACTATGATAACAGTGATAATACTTGTGCAGCAGAGTATATGTATTTTTTGCATCAATATGCCAGTTGAATGTGTTTGTCCTCTGTACAGGCTGTGTATGACATCTAGGTTATGATGTCCATATTCTGGTTATGTTGGACAACTCAAGCTTCCAGGAGATGTCTGCTTTTATTTGTTTTGAGCAGTCACAGTTGCATATTGTCAGAAATAGTGATGATCAGTGTCTTTGGCAACGAAATTTTAGATGTCTTTTGCCAGGCACCTGTATTGCAAAATCAGAGTCACGCTGTGAGTCAGACAGAAGAATTACACCCAGTGAAAAACCTGCGTAGCACAACATCCCTAGCAACGTTATGAATGAAGTGGGTTGGGACAAATCTGAGTGCTTGCTTCTTCCAAGTACCTAATTTGATGCTGTAGCTGTTGTCCCCTGATTCTTCCCTGGCTAGGAAAGGTATTATGGGGCTGAATTATTTACTTTGTGATCCACAGAGGAGTGAGGCTAGGGGAACAGGCCTAGTGGCTTCAGTGGGCTTTAGGTTAGGCTCCCGTGTTTCTCCAGACGTTAAATACTTGAAATACAATAATGTTATTTTTAACCTCTGAGATAATCCCCAGGAGCTACAGTTTTCTCATCCTTTTCCCACACTCCTTGACTATTCTTGACAAAATGCTGCACGAAAATGAAAACCTGTTATTTATTATGCTCTGGCTCTGCTAGGCTGGGTGCATTGACAGCAGTGCATTCAGGGCTGCCTCTGCAATGAGGGAATTGTTGAAGCAGCAATGAGGGAAGAAGTCTCGTAACTCCATAAAACAATTACTGCAGATAACTCTCTACTAACTCTTCTTAAAATTTACCCCAAAGGGGTTATATATAAGTAGTGATTAAAACTGACCTAAATCATAATTTAATTAAAAGAAATTAAAATGCAAACTGAAAAGTGTTCACTAACCTCAGGCCACCACCCTAATGATTCATTTTAATGCGTTTGTAGTTCTACAGTAATGGCTTTTGTGTGTATGTGCTTTTTGTTTTATGTCTGATATCATTTTGCCACTGGTATCGTCTGAAAATGGTTGCAGGCTGTATGATCTTGAGTGTATATATGGGTATACATGTGCTTTCTTCTCGCATATTAGGAGTTTCACTGCAGTCAGCATATTTATTCATGTGTGCATAATGTAACAGCTGTAAGATCAAGTACTATATTTTTAATTTTCTCATTAATTAGTTTCCCTGTTATCCTAGAAGGACCTTCACATCATTAGTATGATTACCATGGAAATATTTTGTGCTGTAAAGAAAGATAATTCAAAACTGGCATCCCTTATCTGCTAGATCTTGGCTTGCATTTGCATTTGTCATAGAAGCATGGTCAGGCTTGGAGAGAGATTAGCAGGCCAGACCGTGGGATAGATGTGTGCTCACCAGTGACCCAGAGAACCAGAGGATGCACCCAGACTTGCATAGCAAATGCTTTGTGGGGATCTAACAGGGTCAAAACCAGTGCTCGGGAATGTAGTGTGTACACAGATATGCAAGACAAACAAAATGTGAGCCTGAAGCATTGGCCCTCTGTCTTTCTTCTTTCTACTCCAGGAAAAAGGAGGTTGTTTGAAGGAATGTTGATTTTATAACACACTATGAATGATATAAGTACAGTACACTTTCTCAGTAGTGAAAACAATTTTATTATTAATAACATCTATGTTGGAGAGGTAGAAGTATGCTGATTTGTACTGGCTATATAATTTCTTCCTTTAACTAAAAATACGTTATCTGCAATTTTGTTTTCTACTGTAAAACATCTTTTTCAAACCAGTTTTTGAGACACTGACTTTAGCCTCAGCTCTAAGTACATCGTTGACTGCTTGTGAAGAAAGGTACTGCTGAAGAGGGGTAGGTGTATGAGTGAACCTGCCACTTATTCAGCCCTGAAATGGGAAGAGCAAAGAGGGCAGCAGGCTATTAATATTTTTTACTTGCCATATTTGTCACAAGGACAGTGAAAGATGTAAAAAGCCATGAGCCTCCAGGCTTTCAGAGGAAATGGGAAGAACTCTAAAACCTACTCTGGTGCTGCTGCTGAGAGTTTGTCCTCTGGACTTTCATAGAGATCTTGTCCCAGTACTCCCCCATCTAACTGCTGGCATATTATTTATCATCTCGTCTCCTTCATTTTGGGGCTGTTACTGCAGCTGGCATATCAGTCTGCATCCTTAACATAAAGTGGGCAGTCACTCACAGAGTATCCGGTTTTCTAGTTGAGTTAGAAGTGCTGCTTGCTTTGCCAGCTTGCTGAGTGTGCTGATTGATCATGATTTAGCCTGTTTTCCAGCAAATATAAATGATGATATATTATTTGTGGGGTGAGGGTATGTATTTTCTTGCTGATCCCAAAGAAAAAAGGCCAAGAGGAGAAAGCAAACGCCTATCAGGCAGCTAGGCAAAGGAAAGCAAAATATATGGCCAGAAGTAAGTATTTTAGTGCTTGATGTGCTTATTTTGTTTGTATGGTGCTACTGTAATTCTCAAACCCCTATTTTTTCATCTGACAGCCATCCTGGGGAAAAGAAACAGATGTTTCCATTCGTCTTTTGATGTGGTTCAAAATCATTTACATTTGCTGGCCTAAAATGACATGACATGTCATTCAGCACTTTTCCTGTCTGCTTTGGAGTGAGTGACAGATTACTGTACAATTACTACTATAATAGAAAAGCAGATATTGTGAGAACAGCTTTCACCTGAAGGAAATGCAATCACCAATTGCTGCAGTAGTGGAAAGAGAAGGATGGCAGATACTGTAGAAGCCATAGACACTTTTATTATTAATAATGTCATGGGGAAGACTCAAGGGAAATGCACTGGGTCTGGCTTTTCTGGCCGGAGAAAAGGAGAGCCAGAGGTAAATAAAAATATAGTGAAAAACTGGCTTGTTACTCTTGTAAAATATATTTCCAGCTCTTTGCCTTGAGCATGTGCTACTTAAAGCCTTTTCATTTGCTCTGCACCCAGCTCCAGTGGAAAGCAATAATTACAGAAAGACTCTTCATCAGTAGAAGACACTCAGCGAGAGGCTTATTGGAAGGGTTTTTTTAAAAAATGTAAAAACTGTTTGGCAGATGCTTTGGGATTAGTCACTTCTCCACCCTTCCTTCCTTTCTCCTGAGATTCTCCAGACCAAACAGAGCGTAACCCTTCCTTCTGCACATCATTAACTTGAGGATCACTTGTCCATTCTTAATTTTTTAGCATTTCCTTTTCTCTAATTCTTTCAAATTCACTTGGCAGGCACAACACATACTTTCAATATACCGATTGAGATTAATTTTCATGTGGCAATCTAGTCAGTCTGTTGGACTGGGTCAGAGTACAAGAGGTGGAGCTTCTGCTTAAAATCTTTTACTTTTTCTTCTTCTAAAGGGACAAAATGAGGTGCTAGATGGAATACGTGTTGAGAGTCCAATATATAGTGCTGTAATTATTGTTCTGTTACACTGGTTTTAAACAGTGAATGTCCAGTGACATAATACACCTAGGGCTGAGAAAACGTTCTGATGAATAAGTGCTTTATCTGACGATCTGATGAACCAGGTCATCATTTAATCTTTCTTTTATAGTTTAAATCTGCTTTGAGTAAATGTCTTTAACGAGAGATGTAGTCCCTTGGTAATAAACACGAACGAATCCTTGCAATACCTGGTTTTAGCCAAATAACTCATGGTTATTGTCATGCTTGTTATAATGGATGTAGAAACAAGTATTGTCCAGAAATGTAGTTTTCTATTGTGAATGCAATGAAGTAATTGCTGAAATGATTTTCAGTGATATATCAGTAGTTACCATTTATGCCTGACCTGCTTTTTCTGAATGTAAAGTCCTTCTATTTAAAACAAAACATGCACTTGGCCGTATTGAAATCCTTTGTGTTCTGGCACTGGTTGTTTTACAGTGATGCAATATTCTCTCTGGATCTGACAGAATGGTAAAGATTTTTGAAGTGCCTCTGCGCTTTTGTATTATAGGATTGTCTTGAAGGTACTGGTTTTTTTTGTGACTCCTGAGCTAGATGACTTTATCCCTTTGAAACACATCTTGGTCATGCAAAATATTTTTTGCTTGCTGCAAAGCTTGCAAAGCCCAAGACCATATTTTAAAAGAAGAGGAGGAGAGAAAAGTTTATCTGCTAGTACAGCTAACTTCCTATTTTTCATGCAGTTCTCCTATTGTGCATGTACAGGCAGAACGCTGCTGCCAAAAAGAGCCCTTTTTGATTTCAAGGAGGCGAAGGAAGAAACACAGCTGATTTTATCAAGCTATGTTGTTCATCCATGTAATGCAATTTTTTACAGGTTAGAGCTCACTAATGTGTAAAAAATCACTATAACTAGTCATCCATTAAGGCTGGTTAAAGTCGATACAAAAAGGTACAAAGCAGGCAAGAAGCCCAAGTCCCCACTGATGGCCATCAACCGCTCCCTGCCCACCACTCCTCTCCCAGGTAGGGTTTCAAACTGTTCCATCTCATCTCCTCCTGAGAGCAGCTTTCTGCAGGGTCAGCCTGGAAATACTTCTCCACTAGTCCCATCTGCTGGATGCCAGTATGTATTGCCTGCTGGAAAGAGGGAGAGCATCATACCACAGCCTTTAAATATTAGCTGAATGCAGTGTGCCACCAGATGTGCATTGGCTTCTGAAAAACACTCACTTTCTCTGTTTTTCTTCCATCCACCTAATTGCATGTGGGCTACTGCTGTTTTCTTCAACAGACTCCGTGTGTTAAGTAAAAGCAAGGTGGAGGCACGAGGAACTGTAACTGTTGCTTTAAAGAAACAGTAATCAGAAAAACCCAGGAGCCAGAAAAGATCACAGTAAAAAAAATATGTGTATCATTATCAAGCCATTTACAGGCCTGGGAATGAATTTCTTTTCTCCCAGTGTATATGCTCAGCAGTCAGTTTTTCAAATGCCTCATTAAGGCTGGTACTCGGCTGCTCTCACTGTCTGACTTGCTGTGCTGAAAAAGAGGGAGTGTAGCCTTCGCATCTGATCCAGCATACTGCACTGCAGCCTCTAATATTATTATGAAGCTAAAAGAGACTTCTCCATCACTGAAAATACAGACTTCCCGATATATTTCTGATTGGGCCAAGCAAAGATTAAGAGCTTGATCTCATGTCCATAGACATTCCCCAGAGTATTACCTTTGTTTCAGTGGGAATTTGCTGTTTGGTACCCACCTTTTGAAAGGGAGATGAAGGGAAGAAAATGGATAATGAATGTGAATGCAACGTAGTAGAGAAAATTGAGAATGAATGTGAATGTATAAAGGAGAAACATGCATTCAATCCAAGCAATCTTACTTTGGTTCATTTTATTCTCTGCTTTGCAGTCATTTGTGATGCATTTTTATACTTCATCCTAACTGGTGTTGAGCATTTTGCTTTAAAATAAAATTCAGGTGATTCTCTCTCTTCTATTCTTACTTTCCATTGGCATTAAAGTAGGTTCTGCAAGTCAGTAACACAGCTACTTCAAGGATCTTGTGGAAATGTTGCTGGAGAGAGAAAAACTTTATAAAATACACAGACTAAGATCAAACAGCAATTCCATCTGTTGCAGACAGTGATTAGGGAAACATACTTTGACTTGGTATACAGGTATCTCCAGTGTGCCTACTGAAATAACATCTCTAATCAACACCCCCACTGCCCCCTCAGCTTGAGATGTGAAAATGTGACTGTTTTAAATGTATCTGGTTATGTTTGCAGGGTTTTTTCAGTTTACCTTTCTATCTTTCCCCTTTTATCACAGCACCTTGCTGTAAATTAGCAGTTTGTGCTGAATCGGTTACAATTATTAATATTGCTGCTGCTGTTACCAATAAAAAGATATATCATAAATAATTTTTATGTGTTTTCCTCAATAGGCGGTAACAGCACAGAGGAGAAGCAAAACACTGAAGAAACCAATACCCAAAGCAGAGAAGCAGGTTTGTACCGAGTTTCTTAAAGGACTTTCTTAGGTTGTATCCACCTTGGTGAACAATAACCATAGTCAATGGTATTGACAGAGACTGTTTGTACATTTTCACTAGATTAGCTCAGGTCTTGAGCAGTTCTCTCATTGGAGACCTTAAGTCCATTCATTATGAATGAATGTATTGCAATGCAGGAATGCAGACTTCCCTCTTTAGTTTACCAGCTCTACATTCTCCCTCTAAGGTGGACTACCTCTAGCTAATCCTCTAACTAGAAATAGTTTGCCCTCTGTCTACAACAGATTAGCCCTCTGCAGCAGAATAGAAATGGGGGAAGAGGACATTTGGAGGAGGAGGAAGCAAGCTTCCTTTGATGAAAGTTGTCCTTCTGAAGATTTTAAAGGGTATTTTCAAGTTTTAATAAATTGTCTACACAAGTCTCAAGGGGTCATGAAGATTTAAAATCATACAGAAAGATGTTGCCTATACTGTGAATAAATGTCAGAGTTCACAAGCAGTGGGGTTTGCAGATGGCATGCTTATAAATTCTAGGGAGTTCAATATTTTAAAATGCAATGTCACTCTGTTCACAATAGATTTTCTGTTATTTTTTTCCTGATGATAGTTGTATTTTTCATCCTACCCAATTCTGTTCAATGCTAAAGACACGTAGAATTAATCACTTACCAAAAGAGCTGAAGTGACATTCAAAATGTCTGTAAATCCCCTTATTCCTTAAAGATTTCTTTTTAGTGTAGTATTACATATAACACAAAGCTTTTCTTGTTTGTTTGGCTTTTTTTCTCATTGTAGTGCAGGAGGATATTGTGCCTACACATACTTAATCCAGAGAGCACAAAGCACTTTTCTTCTGCAATTGGGTTTTTTTAATCAGATTGTTTTCAGTACAGGGAAGGCTGAGCTGAAGTAGGCCTGCTAGTAAATGCAGAAAAAAAAAAATGTAGAAGGCCTACATTCTTGACTTCTCTGGTTTGCTTACTGCGTTGTAGCTGTTTCCAGATGAGGAGTTTGTTTTATGAGGCTCCTTTTTGTCCTAGGCATTGGGGGCTGTAGATGCAGAAGTGCAGCATTTCTCCCTACACCCTTCTGGTCAGTCTTCTGCAGCTAGGTGTTGATAGCTGATGCTGTCTGCATATGCTTGAAGTCCTGCTGTGTTTCATATCCTTTTTGTCACCTCTTCTTTATGTCCTTGTACAGGGCAAGCAGTGGGATGTGAAGCCGTAGGCACACGGTATTACAGAATAAAAAAGATTCCCATGGGCCTCAGCAAACTTTGGACCTAGGCCCTTTATCCTCCCCAAGATAAACATGCAGTGGTATTTTGTAAGTGCTGGAGGACAGCCATGTCTCCTTTCCTGGGTTTTTCACTTGTATTCTAGTCGTATTTTAAACAGGCAAAGGAGACCAGGGAGAAGGAAGAGAAGGAAGAAATGACTTGCTCTGTCAGAATCTAGACTGTTTTGAATATCTGACTAGGCAGGAGGATATCTTTGCCCAAGCAACTCTGAGCTTTTAACTGTATTAAGTATTGCTCAGCTGCTAGCTGACTTAACAGCTAATACTGCTAGGAGCTCCTAGGTCTAACTGCAGAGGTTCCTGTTAAACCCAGTTGTTCTACTGTCTACAGATGCCAGATACAGCCCATTTTGTCAGCTATAGTCTCTCTGAAGTGTGCATATTTGCCTGGTATTTTGATTTGCAAAACAGATAGATTGAATGAGATGCATTTCACTTTCCCTAAGAGAATTAAGGAATACGTACCTCTCTAAATTATTACTTTGCTACTGGAGTTATCTTAAATGCATTGTGTTTTTCCCAAAACCATTATTATGACTTGTTACGTTAGGAGCTGTCAGAGCTGGTTTGTCAGAGCCACAATGTACATTCTTCTGCTATCTCGTATTGGTAGTCATGTTTTGTTACTGCCATGAAAAGCATCAAAGAAAAGATCCAGACATTTTAGGTCCCAGGTACAGAAAATGTCATACTTCAGGAACACAGTTCAGGTACATGCCTAAAGATAGCATTGTGCCTACACATAGTCCATGAATCACTTCAGCCATAGACACACAGTGTTAGAGAAAATAATTATTTGGCTTAACATTTACCCCTGTTGGTTCACATAGTGACAAGAACAGAAAGGTGCGCAATTACCTTGAGTTAGTTACATTCAGCTAATGAGTTGCTGCTGCTTTCCACTCTACTCGTTGTGGAGACAAAGTATCATCAGGAACTTTTAGACTGCTGCTTCTGTGCCCTTTCCTGGCAGTAGGAAATGACCTGGTTTTCTAAGATGTTGTGTGCCTAAAATGTTTGTAATTGCTATGAATGATCACTTTAAAGGTCTTATTTGTGTTTTCTAAAACAAAAGGCATAACCTTCATCTGAGTGTGACAAATCACAGATCATATACTTTGATGTTGTGAAAGAAAATATAGAATTAAAAATAGACACTGCATTTTTACCCAACCCATTATATAAAGATTTATATATTCTTATTATACTGTAGTGAAAAAGCCGGTTATAGCATACAAAGACTGGCCTGAAATATTTCAGCTATTTCTGTGGGGTTTGTTTTAAAGCCTGGCCTCCAGTCTTATGATCAATGAACTTCACAGAACACGTGGGGGAAAAAAATGGCAGGTGGTTCAGAGCTCTTGTTTCAGTCTTGTTGAAAACTCAATGACTATATTAGGAAAAAAATTTTGTCAGAATCATCAGAGGCAAGTGTTTTGAAAGAAATGAAAGACCAGAAATGAAAACAAAGGCTTTTCAGGATTTAGAACTATAAAAATTGCCAAGGAAAAGCAACAGTGAAAGTAAAAAAAATCTATTAAATCCAGATACTAGTGTTATCTATTAACTACATTAGTTTTACCTGCATGTTCTGTCATTAAAGACAGAACAAGCTGCAGATTTTCAGGGACTCACTAAATTTTAGGCCTGATTCATGAAAGCTTCTATTTTCAGGAAAGCATTTGCATGTAATTATTTTTATTCCAATGGGATTCATAGACATGATTAAAGTTAAGAATGGCTTAATTGTTTTTTTCTCAAAATAGATGGATTAAATGGAAGAAGGAATCTCAAAGTAAATAGCAACACCAGCCTACCCATGAAGCTGTTTGCTGTTCCTCTCTATGTGTTATGAGGAATTGAAATGTAGACTTTATCTGGCAATATTGTATTTTAAGTTTACCCCTGGTTTAGGGAAGACAGTCAGACCAGTAATGGCTGGCAAATGCAATGTGAATGGATGGAAGCCTAGAAAATCAAATTCAGGTCTAGTATCTTGCCTCGATAAGATGTAATGCTTTTTGAGTAAAGTGGTTTGTCAGTTTGCTATTTAATGAATAACTTTCTTTCTCTTGGTTATTACAGATGAGACGAAAACTTCAGCTGAAGCCAGCCTGTCATCATCGGAAGAAACAGAGCTGAGTGAGGATAAAGGTACAGATTGTAAATTATGTTTCAAAATTTCCAGTCCCAAGAGTACATTTCACAAAGTCTTATTTTCTTGTTTCTGGAAATTGCCAAAATCACAGTTAAACAATACAGGAATAGGCAAATGCTTGGATTTTCATTTACAAAAATCTTTGTAATGAAGTACTTGGCACCAGCTGTTGTGCTGGCAGGAGAGATGCCGTGAATTTCAAAGTCCCCTTGTTATAGTGGTAATACTAAAATATCTTACATGACATATCAGAAATAAGCCCAAAGCTTGGGCTCGCTGGGGTGACTCACAGGTGTAAAGTTAAGCATACGCATCTATCTAGCAATATTAGCTTCCTGTTCCATGCTCCCCTGATGGGGAAAAAGAAAAACACAATAGCTATAAACACATCAAGAGGAGACAGGAGGAGATGAAGTCATAATTGAGAGGGAGAAAGTAATGTTTATCTTGTGCAGGCTGTGCTGGGCACTCAGATCATTTAGTTTGTGATAAATATTTAAAAGTGTCACGGGGCCAAATGACAGGGAGTTCAGGAAAGAAGAAAGAGGGATGATCTAATTTAAATGTTTCAAGCTGAGATTTTTCCTGTGGAGTTGTTGCTTTACAGATAGGAGCCAGTGCACAGACATACTGTTTTTGATACTCTTATGATATCACACTATTAATTGCTTGTGCCAGTCTACAATTTTTGGCATTTCTGTGGCGGTATGTCAGGAAAAAGCCTGGATGATTTATAAAATGTTCACTACTGGTAATTCAAAACAGGAGTTACGTTATCTATAATAAATATGGTCCATCAGTCCAGCCTTCAAGAAAGACTAATAGAAAATTTTAATGCATTTTACTGAGGTAACATTATTATTAACACCCATTAACTTATTTATTTTAAAAGATTTAATGTTTAATTCAGTGTCGCTGCTTGACTCTCTTCTCATTTTTCTAGATAAGTGTGACGGTGTGTAAGATCTTGTCCTTTTGTTCCAAAGACACGTCCTAGAGATCCCACATACTTACCTGATTATGAGTTCAAAGCCATGGACAGATTGACTTAAATGTTCTCTTAACTGATTGATTGATCCTGCAGGGAGAAAAAAAATGAAAACCTGTGCCAGGCCACTGACTTTTGCTTTAGAAATCTTCACAGGTTAAGGTCATGGCAAGGCTAGTGAAAGGCAGAAATAGTGATAGATTCAGCTCCAGCACAGTTGGTGATTGCCTATCATTGATTTATCTTTTTTTTTGCTTATGTTTGGCCTGTTTATACATGCTGTATCTATAAGATGCCTCATCAGATGTGATTTTTATATTTCAAAATGGGAGGGTCTCGGTGAGGCTTTTTTTTTTTTTTTTTGCTGTCTGCCATTTTACTGAAGACCCCAACATTTTAGTATTGCTTTGAGTGCTTGTTCCTGACAATGAAGCCAGTGTCTTCTGATACCCTTTTCAGTGACCATCTCAATGTGTAACCACTCTAGTTTTTTTCACCCATTGCATTAGTTGTTTCTTCTCAGGAAAGTAGCCATCTTGGTGCTATGAGTCTCACTTTTCCTAGAAAATGCTAAGCATATAGCATTTTCCCCTATTCTCTTGAGAGGCTAAGAGAAAACTGCCCTGAGAAATGCAAAGGGTAGTTCCTCTTTGGTGTCCTAGCTCTACTCAAAAGACAGAGAGCTCCTGGTAAGGAAAAAGGAGTGAGATAGATTCTCCTCCATATATTCTGTTTGTAAAGTCATGCAAGTCGAAAAAAGGAATGGTGGGGAGGAGAAGAACATGTTTTAGGATTTGCTTGTGAGTTTTTAAATGTAACCAGAACTTTTAAATGATGAGGCCACTGCATCCACCAGGCCATATTTTTAATCCATATTTTCATTAGCAGATTTTCAACTTTTCAGACTTTAGATGTTGAGTTGTTTTAAAAGGAATGCTAGTGTCACTGAAAACTTGCTACTGCTTGGGAAATGGCACTTGTACAAAATCCTAGCATTTCTGAAAACACCTGCTGCTCCCAAAATATATTTCAGCCTTCAAATTGTTTGCCCACTGAGTTAACACAGCTAAAACCTGCTAGGTTCTGGAATGTACTCATTTGTGTAGTTTATCTTCAACTAAATTAACTGGATGTAAAGCATTTAAAGAAATTATGTTTTTCCAGTCCTTCCACCTCATTACTATGAAAGGAGATATATCACAAATAATTCTGTGTTCCCAAAATGCATAGTTTAATCCACTCAGAATAGGAGGTTTCCAAGCCTACTATGGAAGGATAACAGTCTTTCAAATGTCAGTTCTGGTGAGTGCACCAAAACAAGTATTTTAACTCCTATTAGACTTGACTCGTAGTTTTTCTACTTGTTTTTTCTCATATTTCTAGGATTAGAATATAGCAAATGCATCAAAATAGTTAGTTATTGCTCTCAAATGTGGTGATATTCAAAACAGAGCACATACATCTATGCTACCTTGAAATTCTAGTATTTCTGTCTTACCTGGGTCATCTTTATCAGTTTTTTTTAAAGGAAAAAGGGTAGGATAGGCACACAAATGTTTTGTGATAAGTGCGTGGAACAGCACAGGAATCAAGTTTGGAGAGGCTCCAATTAAAATGAAAGCCTACTGTGAAATTACAAATCTCATATTAATGTGAAAGTATAGCTCTTCTGCTGTTCGCAATAGGAAAGACATTGTCCAGAAAAAAAAACCAACTTGACATGGGCCCAGTTTGCATGTGGTCTTTGAATGGACTGAATATTTTGAGTGCTCTGCCTGTCCTCATGAGGAAAAAAAAAAAAAAGAGCAGAACAGTCACATTCCAAGAATATCAAGATGTTTGATGGTATGCTGTGGAGGTATCCTCTTACTCCAGTCTAAGCCAAATTTCTATTTCCACTGTGTGGAAATACTGCAAGAAAATGTTGCAATTTTACCCTTGAAAACTTGCATGCATAACTATTAGCTCTTGGAGAGGAGAGCTGACATCTCTAGGCATCACCTTCATAGAGCTTCATTACTGTGCATATGGAAGTAGATCCTTTATACACAGCATATTTCAAGTTAGAGATGTTTCTCTTTATGAAGTGTAAGGGCAGAACAAAGTGATTGAAGTTATTAATGTTTATGCAGCAGATAAAACAAGTAACAGACGGGCTGCACTAAGTCTGGTATGCCTGTCCATACAAGGTTACATTGGGACTACAAACTCATTTTGAATGGACCCATGTTGTACATAGTTGTGGATTGGTTTGAACCTGTGATTATTTTTTTTAAAAAGAGTATGTGGGTGTGCGCATATGTGTGTGTGAGAGAAGAGGATTCTGCACCTTCATCTCAGTCATCTGTCCTACTAATTAATATTTAACTTGCTTGAATGATCGGGCTTTCTGGTAGAAAAATGAAAAAAGGAACTAGATTTAGTACAGGTGGAGACTGACCTCCCTATTATGCAATCATAGCAAAGTTTCCATGCACAATAGGCTGATTTTAATTCATTAGGACTTAATAAGAACTGAATTTTCATTTGAAGGTCAACTAAATTAAATTGTATGCTAATTAATTTTAAAAATAAAGTAATGATTAAGTATTTCCAGGTGTTCACCAATGTCTGTGCTCCTGTGGGAGTGCCATTTAAAGCAAGGCACTATTTTTCTACATTCTCTGAGATGGAGTCGGATTCAGTCAGCTGGAGGGCTTATGTGTCAGAAACAGAATTAGGTATATGTCTTGGCTACGGGTTGGCCCTAAAAATTCACTTGGTGCAACCCAAAAGCCTGTAACTGTCCTGCCTGTAAAACATAATGGATATAAAATTCATGTTTGGCCACCTGTAGTTCTCACCATGGAAAAATCTTGATGTCCTAAAGACATAAATGATGAGGGGATAAACTGAAAGATACAGCATTTCAAATGCAGGGGAGCTGTGCAAATCGGTGTAAATTAGACATTGACAAGTGGGTGAAAGAGATTGACTGAAAGGCCAATACGTTCAAAAAAGAGGTGTTTAAAATCAGCTCTTAAGTATATATTAAGACATCTAAATGAATGACCTGATTTTCAGAAGTGCTGAGAGCTCAGCAGCTACCAATGAAATGTTTTTACTTCACCCTTGGGCTATGATTAGACCTGGAAAAATTCAGCCTGAAAAATTTCAATTATGGGTAACAGAAAAAGAACCTTTTAAATGGAAGAGTTTCAACACTCCCAGCCGTAGCTGTGGCTCTGCAGGCCGGCTACAGGGGTAACATTTTCCCTCCCTTGGTTAGAAGGATATCTCTGAAAGCAAATTGGCTAATGCAAGCTAGATGATGTGGTTTGGATTTTTTTTAAAAACCAGGTATACAACAATCACAACACAACCAAGTGCCTGTTTTCCTAACACCTTCCATAATTGTTACTTTGAGCTGCACATAATGTAAGCTATTTACTTTTCCTTTTAGTCTGACCTATCTGTAGTATTGCACGTCCTGACTGGGTCCAGCACACAAACTATTCAAGAGGTATTAATATTTCTGCTCTGCCCTTCGCCAGTACAGGCAGCTGCAACAGCTAGCACTAATCTGCTTAGCTGGTTTATTTAGATCCTACTTATTTTTAAATATTAGCTGACCTGGAGCCATCCAGCTGTGCTCCTGTCAGTGCAATGCAAGTGCCTACTTCTTCTGTCTCCCCACCTCAAGCCTTACCTTCAGCTGTGCAGCACCTTCTCCTGGAAAAAGTCGAACGGAGACGGCCAGGTTTTTCTCAGCTTTTTCCCTTCCAGAGCCCTGTGCAACAGACCCTGCTCCTTAGAGCAGCAGCAGGATGCCCACAATTATCACACCAGCTGCCCCTGAAATTTCTCTTGTGGACAGAAGGTGAGGTTAGAGGAGATGCCCTTCTGTTAGCTCGAAGCACAAGAGGGTGGGAACATTATTTGGTGGACCCCACCTGTGTAGATGAACTGCCTGCTCTATTAAGCAAACACCTGCAAAAGAATCCCTGTAGGCTGTTGCACCTAAAAAGGTCTCTTTTACCAAACCATATAAACTTGGTCTCCAATAAATCTAATCTGTCATAAAGATAGATTAAAATAAAATCTTGGTGGATATAAAAATAACATTTTAAAGTCAAAGCTCAAGTATATCTCCCTAACTTCTCATAAATCACCATTTTATAGTACTTCATTTTAACATATTTTCATCGGTTTTATGAGGCAAAAGAATACCCTAATCATGTGGCAGCCTCTGTGCACACCGTTACCTGTAATTTTAGACGCCTGCTTGATTTCTTTCACTCTGGAAATATTCCAGTCATTTCTCACAGTGTTATGCTTAAAAAGTAAAATGCACTGAACCTGTTTCTTTCATAATGACCAGCTTTTTCCCTCTTTAGTCTTCCTACAGCTCCCTAAAACATGGTGATTTATCTATGCTGTATGCAGGACCCAGGTGTGTTCCACATTAGAAACGAGTCAGTAAATAAGCCATACAGAAAGTAGCTGGGGAAGTGAATTTTAAAAGATCATTAAAAACACTTAACATTCAGATCTTGCCATTTCTCCTCTTTCTTAACATCTGCAAGATTTTGTTGGAGCAGCGTTGCTTTGTGGAGTAAAAAAAAATATGAATGGCGCACAAAAGCTGGGGTTTTATGCAGTATTTAGACAAAACAGTGTCTGATTCTTGGCAGGAAGGGTAGGATTAATAGCTTACTGAGGGCTGCATGGTTTTCTTGGAGCTCAATTCAACATATAGTCGATATATTGGAACTGTGAATATGAATATACTTGGAGAGTGTTCTGATTGGCTTACCCAAAGTCCAGATATTTTCTTCATGAGTTGTTGAAGGTTAGGGCAAATTCCCAGGTTCGTTCAACTAGGCAGCCCTATGAGATGGTCAGAGGAGGAACGCAGAGCCAAGTGCTTCTGATATGAGTACTGTCACTGCAGCCACCAAGTAAAAGCAGGTTTGAAGGAACTGGGAGATATTCAAACTTCAATGAGCATTTCAATTCTTGATGTGCAGTAGATAAAAGTGGCCTATCTTTAGTTCATTTATGTCATTAAATGTCATGTTTGGTTCATTCATGTGTGATCAATGATGATGTTAGAAACCGTGCTTCGGCCTCCTGCCTGGAGGAATGTTAACCCTTATAGTCCCAATTTGTAGTTACCTAAGGTAAGTAGTGCCCAGTGTGTGTTATCGAAGTACTAAGCATACCATGTTGTGAAATAGTATTGTGACTTGGATTCTCTGGTACAACTTAACAACTAAGTAGCTATGTTAGGAGAAGACTAACACTGCTTTATGCCATTTAAAACATCCAAGTTAGTTCCCTAGCCAATTAGAAATGAACAAAGGCTTTAGGGATGGCCAGAGCTTTTGTAGACCCTGGAATCGTTTAGGACTATGACGCCGGCTTATGCCCATTTGCCTAAGGCTCTAGAGGGCTAAGCAATCACAGAGCTGAGCCAGAGGAATACTGCTACTCTACTGTAAACTTGCATGCAGAAAGCAGTATATCATCAGCATTTGTGAGGTTCCCACTGCTGCTTGCCAACTGAAATGGACATGGCACTCTTGCCTCATATCCAATTTAGAAACAGCTTTTATTGACCAGTGCATTTGGTCTTGCACTGTTACTCCTGCTTGGCTCAGATTTTCTTCATAAATCTGAGTTTATTCCTTTACTTTATTTTATTCTTGTTGATCCTAAAAGTAAATCTGTCTTTGGACCTTTTAGCTTGAATATTTGACCTGATATTTGCATTTGAAAAGAAGAAATCTTTGACATGGTCTTGACCTTAAAAGATTTTGAAACTCAGAATCTGCATACTAATCCAAAGTCTGATTGTTACTACTGAAACAAGAACAGTGGACTCTTCCAGGTAGGCAGTAACTCCTGTCCACGTTCCATTCCTATCAGAAACATGCTTCAGAAAAAAATAACTTATGCAAAGTTATCATTGTATATTGCCTAGGATAATATGGAATTGTATGAAATTCAATTTCTTTCTTGAACCTTGGAACAATTAGAAAACTGTTTATGATCACAAAGAAACTGTAACATATAATTATAATCCTGCAAGAATAAAACATGCAGACCCAGCTGTGGGAATGTGTGAAGTTGTGCCAAATAGCTTAGGTGGTCTCTAGCCATAGTGCATAAAGCTGATGCTCAGCGCAGCTGCAGAGTCAGACTTCCTGCTGTGCCGAAGGGTGGGACTGGCTTCAACTACCCATACACTCTGTGCCAAATGCAGTTTGCCATAAGCTATGCAGTGCTCCACACAAACAGCAGCATGATGGGGCACATACATCAGCCAAGCACAAGACCCCTTAAACTCCATTTGTTATTATTGACCAAAATGCGTAATTGTTCCTCTGATGCTGGAGATTGATTTTTGCATGAAATTGGAGTCATTCCTCATTCTGGGAGAAAAGGTGGCACCTGTGAACTGAGATTAAAGGCACAAGTCTGGGAGTATGAAGCGGACTGCGATAGGTGCAGGATAAGATAGCTCTACAGGTCTGCTGGGATAGAGTTCCGTGCATCTCTCCCACCCACAGCAGGAAATATCACACCTTATCAAAGCTTTTGGCTGCTTGAAGAGCTGTGCATGGTACTTAGAGCAGAGGATGTGTGATTCCAGTTTTTTCAGTAAAGTTCCTTTTACAAACATGCAACTAAATGGTACAGGAAAAGGTTATATTAGTTTAAGCTATAGGGCTACAAGTGGTACAAGACTTGGTCTGTTTGATATCCTGAAAGCTTTGTCAAAACCTTCAGAAAGCCAGAATTTCACTCAATGAGTGTAAAGTTTGCATGAAAAAATCCCTACAGATTCTTAATGTCATTCCCATTTATAGCAAGAAGTCCTTCCATTTGCTTTTTGATTAGAATTGGAATTTGATGAAATTCTAATTTATTTTTGTTCTGATTCAGGCTGATAGGGTAATCCCTTGTATCTCGTAGCAGGATGTGGCATCCTAGTATGAAAGTACAACGCAGTGGTCCAGCTGGTAGCAGTGAGTACAGGTTTAAGCCCACAATAGGGTGAAAAAAAGTGCAGCAAGGGCAAATTTTAGCAAATTATACATCAGTGAGATATTCTGCTTTCAAACCTGGATTTATAAACTTATTGTCATGCCACAAAAGAAGTAAGAAGCTGTGCAGGTAATTAAATATTTGCCTTGGGGGATTATTTGCAGTTAATTAAAGCCACACACTTTCAGTGCATACCTTTTCTACAGATTATTAAATTTGGATCAGATGTTAGCAATGCAGCTTTCTCACTTATCCATCAGAGTTTATTCTCGGCAAGTTTAAGGGACAGAGTTTTACAGGAGCATTCTTTGCTATATCCTAAGATTTGCTCTGCTATATTGTAGAAAGGCGCCTTCCAAAAGAAGAGCCATAACAAGACTGTCATAGAGTAATTTATTATCATGCACCGTAGATCTTTTGGCACTGTTACTTAAGTTTTCCATCTAGCAGCATTTTAGAAAGTGTTTCACTCTGGAACACAAATAGTGATTATCCGTTACTGTTGTTATGACCTCAAGTGTGCTTACCCTTGTAGTTTGCAGAAATGTTCAGTTAGATCAGCAGTGTTTTTTAACGAGGCTCAAAGAGAGCTCTTTATCCAGTGCAAGCTGTGCCTTATGTGGATGAGCAGAGCTAAAATGGGTGGCTCTACTGCTGTGATTTCCTGACTGCGATGAAATGATGCATTTCTCCATCCCCATGTAAAAACTAAGGAGCGGCTGTTGTCAGAAAATGTTCTGTTGACAGAACAAAATAATGTCCTGTGTTTATGACGGCTGCAGATAGCACAGCAATTGGACTTTTGTCATCTAATTTACACCTTACTGTGTCGGTGGTTCAAAGTATGGCTTTTTGGCAGTTCATTTTGACCACCTACCCCAAAAGGAAAAGCAGTTTTGGCCACAATAATGACCTTGGTATTTCTGTCATCAAGTGAAATGAGCCTAGGATTTGCACTGGGATTTACAGCATTTAATGTTGTCAAGCTTGTGGAAATCCAACCATTAAAAGTTTAGTTCTAAATAGATAAGAAATCACTTTATTTATCAAGTAGGTGGTTTGTGCTGCTTCTCATAGCTTTGTGCACTCTATTTGTTAGAAACAAAGTTCTCCATAGTGCTTCTGATCATTCTTACGTATCCTTCCTTGTTTAAGTTTTGTACTGCAGGCAAAATCTGCTCAGTAACTGTACAGGTTCTGAAATCAATCTGAATAATTGAAACCCACGAGTATACTTTTGTAGTACATAATACTGTGGTTAAACAGAGAATCTGTCAGCGTATCAGGATGCCAAATATGAAGTTAGCACCTAAGGGCTACCTCTGTCTGAAATAACTGCCAGATTTTTTCAGCATGAAACCCGCTGCAGGATTTGTTTCTTTGTTTGCTGTTTCCTCAGACTCCCTGAAAGATTCCAAAGGCACACAGGAGAGTGACCCAGTGCATCCTGTGGGATGTGAACAAGATCAAGCAGAAGGTAAAGTTTTGTATTGAAATTCGTTAAGACAAAGATAATGAACCAGTTGGGAACTTTAGTTCCTCCAGTTTCAGCATCCAGTGGTTTTAATCTTGGCCACTGCTGCCTTAAGAAAATGTCATCATCTAGTAGAGGTTGTGTACCAACCAGTTCTGGTTCAGTAATCTCTGGTAATGCTGGAAAAGACAAGCGTCTCTAAATATGTGGGTTTAACCATATTTATCTCAGGTGCATAGCACTGTTATTACTGTCCTTTTCTTTGTTGTTGTTCTAAAATCCTGTGGCGTGATGCTATTACTTCTGTTGAGCTGTCAAGTATAAGCCCTTTGCAGCAGCTCCAGTGAGAAACAGTGTGTCAAGGCTGAGCTACAAAAGAACAACAAAAAAAGTGATGTAGAGTTAGTTTAATTAACAGCCACTTACATACTTTATGCTTAGAGTTTAAGTGATTTTTTTCATTTATAAAATAAGTCCAACATTGTTCATTTAATAGATAAAAAAACCACTGTACTTACTTGGCTGAGAAGTACCATGTTAGGTTTGTGTCCTGGTTTTGCTGAAATTTTGTTGAACACCAGCCGTCATGCTGATGTCATTTTCGATTTGTGGTATTTAGCAGGACAACAGGATGTTTCTGCAGAGGAGATGAAAACTGCGGCAGATTCCCAAAGCTCCTGCATGGAAATAGAAGGTACTGCACATGCCTTGAAAGCAAAGAGCAAGATTAACAGGCAAAACCACTAGTTATTGCTCAGAAGTTATCCGTAGTGTTTAAGTTCCCTTTGTTTCTCCACACCTACTGAGCACAATATGTGGAGCCAGATCTTTTTATGGTAACTCTAAATTCAGCCCTGACCAGGGGAGTATCTATGGATTCTCAGTCATAAAACCTGAGTTTTTAATGACCACAACTGTTAAAGAAAGAAGTGAACGTTGCATTTCTTATTCCTGATAAGCATTTTAGCCTTGTACATTCAGAGCACTGAATGCTCTGTCCCCAGACCAGCAAAACACTTGAATATGTGTGTCTCTGGGCTTGTGATGAGGTCTGGTGAAGGCCCATGGCTAGGCACGTGGGGGTTTTGTGCTAAATCCCAGAAAGCTGAGCGTCTTTGAGGATCAAGGCCTTGCTCTCAACTAACCACCCCTTGGATTTCCCTGAGATGGCTTTTGTATCTATACTCTTGGGGAAAGGGATCCTTTTCCCTGGCAGTGTTTTTAATGGTAATCTCTCTAGTGCATGTTAATCCTTTTACGTCCGTTCTGAAAAGCTTTACTTTTCATCTCCTTTTTTTTTTCAAATTTATTCAGAGCCATTGCTGAACCAAGAAGACACGACTGAAGTTGAGATACCTTTGATTCATGATGCAGAGGAAAAAGAAGAAGGAGGAAAAGAAGAAGAAGAAGGAGGTGAGACTACCTATAAAACAGATTGAGACAGAGAATGCTGCTGGGCTCATTTTCTCCTTCTCTATTTTGAGGATACATGGGAAGAGCACATTAAAGTGTTCTTTTTTTTTTAACTAAGAAAAACCCTTTTTTACCTATCCTTGAGTGTTGTTTTGATATATTGGACTTGGATTTACATAAGAAAATAAGTGCAAAAAAGTGCACACTCAGATTCTAAAGTGATGTTAAAATAAAATACTCCTCTCATTGTTGGTTTTCTGCGTTAACCTGCATAAGGCTGATTAAACAAGCAATATATATATCTATTTAAGTACCTTCTTGATCATGTTCACTGGAAGCATTGAGACTATTTACAATAAATGAGTATGATAATTATTTGTGAGGTCATTAATAGAGATTTAGCTAGTAATTAACTAAAACGAGTAATTCCAATAAAAACCCCAATATTTGGAGCATGAACAGTCTTGCTGAAGCAGTAATTTTTTTCTGGGAGTAAAGTATTTAAATCCTTAGGAATGGTTTTGCAAAGAGTTGTAGAAGTTTAATTTTAAGTGTTGAACACTTCTAGGAACCGTACATTCAGCTCACCATTTGTTACAGGTACACGGTTATATAAAAAATAAACATTATGTAAATAATTTTCATATAGTAAAGTAGCTGCGAGTTAATAATTATATAGTCATTTGTAGAGCACAGGGATGAATTTCACAGTTTCAAATTAAAACACAGACATGATTTTTATTGAAAATTCAGGTCAATACTAACTGTGTTCTCCTAATTATGAAGTCCTTTTCCCAGACACATTGACACCAACTTAATTGCAAACCTGTGTTAGCAATATTGACACTTTTCTTCACTGCAAACCCAGGTTAATAGAACCTCTTTGTTTATGTACAGCTAAACAACACTTCCTATCCTTTTTTTTTTTTTCTGATTGCCTGTCTACATTGAGGTTAATCACATCTCTTTATTATCGGTCATGTTAATGGTATTGGGTTTTTGCTTTATTAGTTATGGTGAAAGTAGAATTGATAAAGTCCTTACTTCAAATCTTCAAATCCAGGTAAATGGTATCATGCTACCTCAGTTGCAAATGCAGGTTATATAATACCAGCTCACTCTGATTGCAAATACCAAAGTTGTTAAGTTAATTTCCTCCTAATAGAAATTATTTACATTTTATTTTATGCCTCATCAAAAGCAAGTTGGACAAAATGTACTTTCATTATTTGTACATTTCCTTTTCTTTAATACTTCAGTGTCCCCTGCAGCTAGTGACTGTCATTTAGTTCTCAGCGGAGAGACTATATTTCACCATCTGTTCTACCTACTATTAAAATAGATAACATTAAGAAGGAAAAGAAGGTAATGTCAGCAAAGGGTTGTTGTTGGCACTTTCTCCTGACCCTGATTTAAAATGTTCAAGTACTAAGTAAGTAAAAGAGTCTAAATTTTGGAACATGTTCCTACCTGAGGGGAGTTCTTCTTATACTGTCTTTCAGTCAGGGAAAATAAATGAGTGCTTTTTCAGAGTTTTGAGAAGGAAAGAAAATCAGGGCTTTCCCTTGCTTTGTTTCATTCTTATGGGTATAACAACAAGTAGGGAATCTTCAGCGCTCATCTTGCTCAGTGCTTTCAGTTCTGGTGGGCATATACTCTCCACATGAGTTTTGAGAGTTTACCACTAAGCAAGGTGGATCCAGACAAAGAGAGGTTAAAAGAAGAAAATCGGCTGAAGTTCAGTCTGATAAAATGAGAAATATTCCCCAAAATGAGACTCTTCTTAATGGGAAGATATTACCTGGCATAAAACAGAGATTTATTATTTAACAGTATTTTGTGTAACCCAAGTGCTACCTCATAAATTAATTCAGGTAAATAATTTTCTAGCAGCATCCATGGTACCTTTGACACACAATAAAATGGCATATTCTTGTCTAAGAACACGTGGGAAAAAAAACTAATGTGGGACTTCCACTGAAAAGAAATACATGGATCTTAAATGGTTTTGAGCTGCGTTAGATCTATGTGCATTGCCAAACATAGCGGCTACTAAACTGCAAGCTACTTGGTCTTTCTGTTCTACATCTGATACTTCTTTAGTGTTACAAAGCTCATCCTGGAGAAAAAAGTAGCGCATAGCTGCCTCTCTTTCCCTCTCTCACCCAGAGTCATGAGATTAATGGGAGTCATCTGTGACCTGTGCTGTCCCCAGCACCAGAGCTGTGGAAGCCACTAAATGACCAATAAAGATTAAAGCCCCTTTTCTGACCTAAAGCTACGTTTCTGCTTAGTTTACTGATTGTGGCTTTGAAGCATGCTAGGAATTTTTTCAGTGATCTGGTTTTCCATAGAAAAATGTTTCTTGCTGGTTTCAAGATGTGTCTCAGTTTTTGCAAACTTCTAGCAAATTGTAGGTAAAACTTCTGATCTAATTGTTCCAGTTTTACTAACAGTTCATCTATGTGTTTTGGGGGAATTTTACGGGTTGCACGGTCCTTTCTGTATAGTTATTTTGGCTTCACAGCTCCTGGGTCACAGAATCGTGTGTATTACCAAGGAATCATGGATCCTGGCACTCTCAAAGTTCTGGGGTGCCAGGAGCCCAGAGGAATGAAGAATCAAAGTCTTGGCAATCTTGCTACTGTTTCCCATTGCCAGCAGTAAGAAACAAGCCAGGTTACCCTGAAGAGTTCAACAATGTAAGGCAGTGTATGTTTCATAAAAATCTGATGTTGCCTTTTCCAAAATCAGTAATAAAATATAACATGTGCCAGTTTATTCCCTTTTTTCCTACTGTAACTTAGTTATATATTACTAGGGAGCAACTGAAGAAGAAAGACAAATTAAGATGCCTTTTTACTTTTTTTCAAGCTGCTATAATGCACTCATTCTAGTTCATAAGCAAATAATGAAAATCTGTGTTTCTTATAAGATTTGGGAATATTCTCAAATCCCTTTATTAAAAAACAGAATAAGTGGGGATCGCTGACCTATTTGCTGAGTAGGTAAGTGTAAACACTTTTAATAGGCCTTTCGGCAGCCCCTTTATGTGTACACACGGAAATAGTCCTGCCATGTTGTAATGACCATGCATTCAGCATTTGCTTTTAATCAGCTCAGTTTTTCCACAACATAATCTGCAGCACACAGAATTGAAACTCATGTTTATTTGTGTGAATATGTAGCCATTTCCTCCCCCAAGCCTGTTCTCCCCTGCATCTTCTTATTTTCCACTTCTTTATATGTCCTTTCATCAAGACATTAGATATGATGATTTGCCTCACTGATCATCTCTGCAAATTGCTTAACTCTTTGGAGGATAGGATTTCTGTTAGAGGACTGGAATATGAACAGAAGTAGCTGTTATTTCTCTTTTGGTTCTTTTCTGTATTTGGGTTAAAATGTTTTGTCTTATTGAGCTGTTTGGGACATGGTTCAGGCTTGACCTGGGATGTTTCTCCACACAGAAAACAACTTTAGAGTGATTGGGTAGCATCCTCTCTGGCAAAGGAGACATTTATTTTCCATCGGGCAAGGCAGAAATGCAGGAGCAGGTTATTGCTGAAACACAGTCAAGTTGTAAAATGCCATAGTTAATGCCTGCAAAAGGATGTTAAAGTGTCCAGGGCTTTAGCTTGAGAGCATGACACAGCCCTTCCAATTACTGTTTCTATGCAGTTCCATCTTAGACTGTTTGTATGCCCTGTTTAGGAAACTGTATTGACCATCATTTTTTCATATGAACCATGAAGTGTTAAGGCAGGCTTTCAAATGGTCTGAGGGACATTTAATTTTTTAAAATAATTTACAGTATACATGTTTTCTTTTTATGATAGTCTTCTGGTCAATGCCTGTTTACTCTAAGTATGAATTCTGCCTAATTTCTGAGCTTTGCTCAACAGTCCTTGTTACAGAAAAAGCTGTGTAACTCTGTGGCTATCATTTTGTCTGTTCTTCACTTAAACAGCAGGATTTTCAGGTCATTTACCCATCTGTCCTTTAGCAAGAGAGATAATTTTATGGCATAGTCTTGGAGAGAATTAAATATTCCAAAATCTGGAGCAAAAGAGCTCTCAATTTTTTACAGTTTCAGTCTCAGGCATTTATAGGATTTTATATGCTTTGGTACAGTCAAAATAATGGCTTTTCTTTGATATGACATTGTGGTTATAGGAAATGAAATACTTCTTGAGAAAAATCTTTTTGGATAAATATGACATCTTTATTCTTCAGTCACGGCCACTATAACTACCTTTTATTTCTTAACCAAACTTCTTTTCAGCTTCAAGTGTAGGTGAATGAGGATGAGACATTTTTGGTGGAAAACGAAAGAAAGATATTTTAAATTCTTCCTTGTGTATATTTTACAAGATATTTTCTTTTAGTTTGGAAAGAAAAGTATACATAGCTATTTCTCAGTGTTATGGCTTCTGAAGAACTACTGCAAAAGGTCCTGCTTCTTTTATTAAGTTGCCCAACTAAGTAAGGAATAAATATCCCAAATCAGATACAGATGATATTTTGGGGGCTGTTACAGAATAGTCTGTCCCTAAATTTTAAATATGTCACTAAAATCTGCTTCTGACAGGTATTGATATTTGGCAAAGAAAAAAAAAAAGGTGTACCTTTGGACCTTTTACAGAAATGCTGGAAGTGCTGTGGAATCAGAAAATTGCAAATTGGTACTTAAACTTGCATGTATAAAGCTAAGCTATGCAGAGAAGTGGACTATTGCAAAGCAAGTAGCTAGAAGTAGTTGGGCATTCACTGTGATAAGAATATCAGTGGAAAGCCAGAAAAGTGCGTTTTTCCAGAGAATACCTTTAGGTTTTAAGAAGCCTCACTTTACATGCCTTTATTTTCTCAAGAACTTCATTAAACTCAAGCGAACTTTGCAGTTGCACTGTCAGCCACATGAGGAGCTTACATTCTGCTTGCTGTCCTGCTGTGATCAATCTGTGATGGTCCCAAGGGCAGTTTGGTTTATATGTCCCAGTGCAAAGTGCTTTGCTCTTCTGAGGGCACCATAGCTGTGGCAGAAAAGGATATCCAGGTAATTTCTGCACCTTGTGGAGGTAGCAAAGGTCATAACTGCAGGCAGGGAAAAGAAATCTTTTAACCTAGAAAAGATTACATTTGAAAGGGGAGAGGATAGGTTTTCCCAAGTTTACAAATAATATGTTGAATTTCATGAACAAACTTAAAGCATCCTGATAGGTATGGGATCGGGATAGCTTTGTTAAACACTGAAGACAGGTGAGGCTGACTAGCCTGTGGGTGGCTCTGTGTAAACATGCTCTGTACTCCACTTGGATGTTGCATCTTGCAGAAAAAGAGAGGGATTTTTGGTCCCAGTGTCGTGATTATATTTGTGGTGGCTTTGTCAGTTCTGAACTTGGAGGTCTCCAGGCTCTTCTGTCAGCAAAGTGTAGTTGCTATGAGCAGTCACCTCACTGATGGCAAAGGATCATCAGGATTACTTAGGAGAAGGAGTATCACTTCTGTGGACCAGCTTTGCTGATCCATGTCCCATTGCGGGCTATCATGACCAATGGTGTGCACCAGCAGGACAATGGAGGTGATGGGGCTCATTCATTTTCTCAGCATGGGCCAGTGCAGAAGTCATACCACATCAGGCAGCACATGCTGCCCAAACCGTTGTTCCTCCCCTGCTCTGAGAGACGTGGCAAATGGGATACAGACCCCCTGCAGGCCTTCCCTGAGGGTACTGCCTGGTCTCTGCTGAGCAGCACTGTGCATTGGTAAGGCAGGGTGGTTATTATCCTATCAGTAGTCCGCCCCATATATTGATTTCAGTCTCCTGGCGGGAAAAAAGTTGTATTTTTTTCCTGCCACAGAAGGAATCTGTTTCTTTTCATTACTCTCCATATATCAGATCCTAGCCTGAATGTATGTAAAGAATAGGTGGAGCAAGGTCAGTTTTAAGTTTTAATTATTTTTCATCTCTTTCAATGACAAATGATATATTTTGTCTGTGTGCTTTTCTAATAAAAAGTAGCAAGCATAAGAATTTTTTCAGCTTAAACATTTTGCTTGCTGTCACAGTCACTTTATGTTATCAGGCTTGATGGTAGGGTACAAGACAAAAAGCCAAAAGGAAAGAGAAAAAGAAACAAGAAAAGGGAATACTTTAACAATGATAGTGTTTAAGTTTTATTGTGTGTGTTTGATTGCTTTCTTCATCTTGTTTTCAGTAAGAAGAATAGAAATTGGAGATTTTTATTTCATTTAAAAATATCATCTCTTTGTTCTTGCTAAAAATGTTGACAATGCAGCCTTTGTTTATTTTAATTAACTCATGTTACAGTACTGAATTGAAACACGCTGAGCATTAAATCCAGTAAAATATTTTTTAGAACTCTTTTCTGTATCCAGAACAGAAAAAGAAATAATAATAAAAAATAATCCTCTGAGAAGCTGGAGGAGAAACTGGATATTTTTAATGGAATATTTTGAAGTTCTATTTCCATTTTTATTTTCCATGATGGGAATGCCAAAAAATAGAAAGTCATGAAATCCTACTGAAAAGCAGATGCTATAAAGTCACTGTGAGTCTTCATATGTTTATAATAGTATTACATGATGTACGTTTTGTACATGTGAGCTACAAGGCTTAAAGTACTTTAAGATACTGACAGTGCCCTTTTAGCATATGAAAACTGTAAAGATAATGGAATCCATATTTCAGGAGGTAGTGTCCAAGTCTGCTAGGCTTTGGTATTTGCCCAAATGTCCAGAGAGGCAGCAGTGCTTTAAGTGAGCAAAACATGTGTCTCTTTCAAATCATCTCAAATAGCACCCAAGGAACAAGTGAAAGGAATCTGGAGAGAGACTGCCATCTTAGAAAATTCTTCCCATAACATATTGAAAAATTAGGGCTCACCGGCCAAGGACTGCACTATTACAGATGGCATCGTAGTTAGCAGTGTATCTGGAAATCAGCTTTAGCACCTCCAGAGAAATGGCACTGTTTTTAAATATACTATACAGCTACAGAGGCGTCTGTTTGAACAGTGAGCTTTAACTCCTGTTTGCAACAGTAAGAACTTTGGTCTTAAATTAGAATAAGTCCGGGAGACTGATGGAGCGTGGAGAGCTACACAAGGAAAGAATTCGATCCCTCATGGACAAATTTTATGTTCTTGTGTCCTGTTTGCTGCAAAAGGAGGCTTCATTTTGTTACACGCTGATTAATTTTGGAATCTTACCTCCTTTAATAGAGTTTGTTTATGATGGAATATGCACAGATCCAACTGAGCTGGCTCTGAGAATTGGAAATTCTGTGCTCCCTCTTGCTTTATGTTAGATGTACCACGCTTCCCAGAGTGTTGCACTATTTCATAAATATTGTTGCTGTTTCATAAATGCAAATGGCCACGCTTTTAGGGCAGCAGAGAAAGAAACTGTGCTTAGCCAGTGGTTTTCATGAAATGGAATGAGGATTGCAGTCATGACTAAGTGTGGAAAAAAGCATAAGTAGTTGGAGTAGGGTGGATATGACTTAGGAAAACTCTTTTTTTTATTTCAAGTACAGAACAGAAACTAATTCAAAGAAAGCAGCATATGTCCTAAGATCAAAAGGTTCCTTCACATTTTCTTTTTGGGGAAGCGGGGGAACAACACTGTTGTTTCTCTGTCAGTAGCTTTAGTACTGCAGTTGTGCCCAGTGGTATGGGTGAGTAGTTAACTTTGTTCTCATATGACAAGGGTGGCATTTACTCACTCTGCATACTATTAGGTGTGTCAGGAGGCACACACCAAAGTGTGTGATCTGCACATCCCTGCTGTGTTGGCTCTGCTGGGGAGGTATGCCATGGTTTCATAGGTGCCCTTGCTCCTGGTACTTGGAAAGGAAGGTTAGTGCTATACAAGGAGGGACTATTACACAGGGAGGTGAAGATGTATCTACAACTTGGAAAGTGGAGGTTTCCTTGATAATGCACGACCCCAAGTGAGATTAAATTTGCTTTTCACTACTACACACCCAGAGCAGGAAAACGTCTACACAATCTCATTCAGATCTTTGAAGCATTACCCTCTCCTCATACCTCTGGATCACCTCTTTCTTTTTTTTCTACCCATTACTCATAAATTTTTGGCAGCAGGTTTTCTGTCCCATCACCTCTTCCTAATGTAGTTGATGGGTGAGGGTTCTCTCAAGCAGATCTTGCAGTCTGGAACAGTTTTCCTCTGCTTAGTTGGCTTTCACCACATTTCACCTTCAGATGAGCATGCAGGGTCACCACCAGTATACCTGGCCTATAGTATTAGTCTAACAGGCCAATCTGACCCTGGCACTAGTCACCACGAATGATCTGCCAGAGATGAAGGACCTACACAAATATCACTATTTTTAGGAAAAATCACACCTTTTTCTATGGCTCTTCTAATTGTATGGTATTTTAAATATATAAGTCATGTTGCATGATCAGCTTTCCTGACTCACCTGCATACTCAAGTCAGGGTTTTTCACGAGTAGTGACTTTTCTATAATTGTCTCTTATTAGGCTCTGTAGCCTGTGTTTTATTCTCTGAGTGTTTGAAAGGAGTGAATTTTTTTCAAAACGCACAAGTGAATAGTTTTGGTCACTTGGACAATATTAGAACTTCTCCTGGGGTTGTTGAGGGATGTTTAATCTTGCCCCCTACATATCTGTGACTGCACCTGTATCTTAATCATGTAGTTGTGGTATCACAATGTATCGATGCAGGAGTGCAGTTCTGTGGGAGTTCCTGTTACTTAACAAGAAGTTCAGCATCTCCTTTTTGGGGTCTCGTATGAGTTCTGGTGGTCCTTTCCTGGAACAATCTGGTGTGCTGTGAATGTGTTCATAGCTGCAGTTAATCCAGTCCAGCAAAGCAGATGCTCTGGATGATGCACTTTGAGTTGTAGGTATAGTTAGTCTGTGAGCAGCTGCAAAAACACCTGGTTTTGTTTGAGAGATCCAAGAGAAATATGAAGAGTATGGAATGGCAATTGTCCTTTATACTTCCTGGGATGCTTGTGGTGTAATTGCTCCACAACCAATTAACACTTATTTGCTCAAATGTTTAGTAAGTATTTTTCTCCCAGGTTCAGAATTTTCTTGTGACTTCTATCCTGAATTTTAAAATCCATAGCTTTCTGCAGCTGACAAATTTCAGCCCTTAGTTATTGTTTCACTGGTGCAGGGCCTTTACCCTGAAATGCTGGGCCATGTAAGCCTTTTATCTCATTACAGATGAGACTTTGCAGATGTGCAGCATCGTTTGTTCCCCCAGTCTCTAGTGTGAAGGGCATATAGGGCTCCACCAATAATCATAGCTACTGTAGAGGCCAAAAAGCTTTTATTCCATTTACAGCATCCTGTCAAAAAACACTCAATACCTACATTACTTGACAGCCCTTGAAAGACGGCATGTTTACAAGTTCAGCATTTTCTCTGTGGAGGAAATAAGCAGTCACTTATAGGCTATACCATTCTTAGCTGGATAGAAAATCAGTTAAACTATGTTCAGGATTCTGAGAAGTAAAAGTCAATAATCTTTTCCTCATTGCCCTCTGGTTACATGTAACAATGCTATACAGTTAGGAGGTCAAGGTGGCAGAGTGACTGTTTCAGTGGATGGAAAGAATTGAGATCCCCAATTTGTGGCCAAATCCTATCATGGTTACAAGGTGTTTCATCAGTTAAAATGCATTCACTGGACGTGTTTGTATGATCTGTCAGCCTGAAACGTAGCACAAAAGCATCAAATGAGCACACACGGAGATACCTCAGGTGCTTCAAAATAAGATGTCACTGTACTGAAAAATCAGTAGCTAACTCCAGCAGCTAAATTTAAGAAAATTAAATTGGCTGATTCTTCCAGCTGTCTGGATATCAGGGAAGATTAGCAGAAAAGCTTACAGACTAAACAGGGAGATGGTCAGCAGGGCTGTGTCCTTGCATCTTCTACTCTTTGAGGTGCCAGTAATTGAGTGAGATGCCTCTGTTAGCCCAGGACCCAGATGGTCCAGAGAGGATAGAAAACTGAGCATGACTTTATGGTTTGAGTGTACAGCAACTGCACTGCCTTTTGTTTTGCTCTTTTCTGGTGTTGAAAGAGCTCTGTAGATCATGTCTTTTCGTTGATGATGGCTCAATATGGATGGAAAGGGCCTTCCCTGACATCTGCCTTGCAAGGACCTCTAGGACATGAGGGTTGGGGCTTGAATCCTCCCATCATGGAGAGAGACTCAAATAGAAATTTATTTCCAGTATTGTCTGATGAGCAGGGTACAAGGCCAATGGTAAGCACTGGCATAGCCCCTCTCCTTCATTTGAGCTTGCATACTTAAAGCTGCAAATTTTGCATGGCCGCTGCAGTCTTGTCTCAGTTCAGTCCTGACCCTACCTCTTGGCATCTCACCTCACATGTTCACCAAGTCATAGAACAGTTTGGGTAGGAAGGGACCTTAAAGATAATGCAGTTCCACCCTCTGCCATGGGCAGAGACACCTTCCACTAGATTGGGTTGCTCAGTGCCTGATCCAATCTGGCCTCAAACACCTCCAGGGATGGAGCACCCCCAACTTCTGTGGGCAACCTGTTCCAGTGCCTCACCATCCTCACAGTAAAGAATTTCTTCCTAATATCTAATCTAAATCTACCATCTTTCAGGGTAAAACTGTTACTACTCGTCCTATCACTGCACTCCCTGATAAAGAGCTCCTACCCATCTTCCCTGTAGGCCTTTTTTAAGTACTGGAAGGCTGCTATAAGGTCTCCCTAGAGCCTTCTCTTTTCTAGGTTGAAGAACTCCAGCTCTCTCAGCCTGTCCTCTTGTACAAGTCCCTTGGCCTTGTCCTTACCAGCACACCCAGTACTTCTTTTGGATATCAGCTGCTCCTCTCTGGTGGTCATGTTGGTCTACAAAGCCGGAGAGACCAGAGTTGACTCATTTTCTGGGGCCTCCTCCTTGGAACAGCAGATCTTTTACAGTTCCTCTTGAAGAAGCATAGCTAACAACTCCCACACTGGTCTTGGAGCAGCAAAACTGACGTGATCTGTGGTTTTGTTTTTCTTGTCTTGTCTCCTAAAAGTTCCAAAGCAGTACCTATCCAGTGTGTAGGAAGTGTGGCTGTTTTGGTCCCTTTTATACAATTGTCAATTTTTTAATGCCTGTCTCATCATAAATCCGCTTGCACATACAAACGTAAGTCTTGAACTGCATAGTCCACACCAGATGACTCAGTAGCCCCACAGCATCAAGGGCCAGCGGGAACAAAGCTGCTTTTCAGGGAAGTGTCCAACAGCTTTGATACTTTTTTAGCTTGGCTTTGAATCTCCTGGCCTTGCAGTACAGGCAGGTTTGCTTAAAAAAAAAGAAAAGAAAGAAAAAAGAAATCCTTAAACAAGATTTCTAATATTGCCTGCTTTCAGCATTATATAGAACGAGGAGGGAAATAGATTTTCTGGATGCAGTTCCGCTTGCAGATCCAGCTGGCTCTTGAAGTGTGTGCACATGAAAAGCAGATGATAAGAAATACATGTATATCCAGTACTCATCTAAAGGAAACCAAGTTATCTTAGAAACTGATATATACAGAGATCACTGAATCTGCTTGTGAAACTGTTCCCTCTGGCATTAAATGCAGCCAATGTTTAACAGTACTGAATTAAAAGTGTGATAGTTTAAGACACAGGAACCTTTTCCAAATGAACGTACAATGGGAGCTTAGTGGAGAGGAATTCATGTTGAGATTTGGCTGAAGAATAAGGTTAATGCCATTTGTTCTTATGACAACTGCTACAGGATATTTAATAACCATAGGCAGTCAAGGCCTGAGTTTTATGTCCGATCCTGAAGGCAGCAGCACGGTGCAATACATTAGATCACCAATACAGCTTCCTTCTTTTAATGAGATCTCCCACCCAAGGATGGGATAGCCTGCTCTTGCACAGGAATGTGAATCTGACTGGATCACAGCAGACAGCTGAAATAATTGGAGAAGTCTGAGTGTTGGAGGGAAGGAAATCTGTTGCACGTATTCACATCCCGAAGCAAAAGTTAATGCAGCGCTGCTTTCTGGCAGGAGTTTGGTCACAGCTTCTAGTGTCAAAACCAGCTTGCTTTTTGCTAGCCTGTGCTTGTAGTCAGCCGTAGCTGTATCCAGCTGATTTGAGAGGAGAAGGCAAGGGAGGGCTCCTCATTTGGATAGCACTGGCACATTCATAGCTCATGGCTGACAAAGCCGTTTAGTGCAAAGATAGCTCAGATTTTGCTCCGGTGTGTGAAGTTTGCCCTCTGAACGCTGTGATTTTCTCTAGCCAGTCTTAGAGACAGGAAAACACAGATGAACCTTCACCAGACCTGAAGAGGCTGGAGCACATCAGCTGGTTGCCATATTGATGAAACACCTGGGGCATTCATTTTGAAACCTAAATGCAGGCTGTTCACCTGTATTGCCAAGTACAACAGAAGCTTACTTCTGGCTGGCAGGGTGGCATTAATTTAAAGAGAGCACCATCTGCAAGGCCTTGGAGAACAGCGGTCAGAGGAGACAGGTAGAGAGGGTGCTGGAAAAAAAAGTCTTGTTCTCATCTAGGGGCCTCACAGCCCCCATCTATTACCTATCACTTCTAATTAGCAGATTTATCTTGGAGAAAGCTACTCCTATTCAGCTTTCTTGCAGATGCTTTTCTTGCTAAGAGCAGTTGTTTTTGCTGAGCTTCCTAAGCTTGTTTCTGGGCTTTCACAGGCATTTGGAGCAGTAATGGTCTCAGTGACCCAGTAATTAAAGGAGTGCTGTACCTCCCTGCTGCAGAGAGCTGCCCCTTTGTCCTTCCTCTTTCTTCTCTCTGCAATGCCACTACCAGATGGTCAGAGATTTTTCACCCTTTCAAAAGCTTTGTGTTTTTCCCATCTCATCAAGCATGTCTCAGCCATGCTTAATTAGCTTAAGGCTTTTCAACCCCCCCACCCGATTTGGCCCCCAGGAGATCAGTTAAGGACCTGAACAATTTCAATAAAGAGCTTGGAAAGCAAATCCTTAGAGGCTAGGCAAAGCTGCAGGAGAATGTAATGTTATTTACTGTTGGGGACTGCTAGTATTGTTCTTTCTTTCTTCCCTTCCTTCCTTCTGTCTGTCTGTCCTCCCATTCATCCTTCTGTCCATCTTTCCTTTCCCATTCTTATCTCTCAGAATATTCAGGCATGCCCCTTGGTTCTTGGCAGTGCTTGGCAACATCTGATAGCTGGTGTTATTCAGAGGAGGGCTGTCGCCGCTAGACCAGCGCCAGAGTATGTTGCTTTTGACCTGTTTTAATCTGTTTAGCTCCCGTAAATAAAAAATGACAAACATAATTAGCTAATTGGTGTTAGGAGACTATTGGGTTGGGATATTTGACGTTAGAGTGGTTTGGGGTTTTGTTTTGTTTGCGTAATTCCCAGACTTGTTTGAAACTAGCTTGTGAGCTTTATTTTCAGACTAGAGAAGTTGAGATGAAAGCTTGGTTAATTAACTGAAAAATAAATTTGCATCTTGCTTTGTGTTTGACATTGGATAGCATTTATTTCTGCATTGTCACATACTCACTTTTATTATTAATCTCTGAGCTTTAGTTGCACGATTGCAAATGAGATTTAAAAAAAAACCCACACAACTCTTTCCCTTCTTCCTTCCCTCCCTATAAAGCATGAGAGAGAGCTTTTTGAGCATGTGAAGCACAGATTTTGTGTGGAACTTTGGATGCCTTAGAGGTACCTGTGGTCATGCCATGTAATTGAATTCAGTGGCTTGTATTTTGCATTTACAGGCAAATGACAGCATCCAGCCATCAGATGTTTGTATCACTAGAATTAAACACCTACTAATTTAGCCACTCTGAAGATAAATATTTAGATATAATTAAAATGGCTAGCTGTAAATATGTGAAACAATCCATGGGTGACAGAAAAATGTGGAATGGGGTTTCTTTGCAAACATGGAGGAGGAGACTGCAGTTACTGCAGTTTTCTCCCTGACACTCCCCTTCATACTATGTATAAAGCAGATGTTGACAGGCGTGCACTGCCCAGAGAACAATGCTTTATATAAGGCTAGATTGAAATGCTGTTCTTATGCTATTGAAATTCCTGGTATTTTTTAAGCCATCAAGGGAAATAAAATGTGAAGAGTGTGTCTAAATGAATGCACGATGTAGTTTTGTGTCACAGGGAAGGCCTGTAACATTGCCACCTCCATTTGAGTAACTCAGGCTGTCGTTAAACAAAGAGTGCAGCTCCCTGGTGTATTGACATTGCTATTTACAGACCATGTGGTAATCTTTGAAGTGCTAACTCTTTTTTTTTTTTTTTTTAGAGAGAGATGCTGTGTTTTTCTTCTATATTTGTTTTCGACAAAAAGGAATGTTAGTATTTTTATGATGGCTGGTGCTTAGCGGAGCTCCTCTGTGTAAAGATAACAAATGAGTTATGCGACCTGACATTCTCCCTGGGAATGTGCTCAGAACGAAGCGAGCTAGTGGCATTTCAAAGTCTGCTTTTGAAGTAGCTGGTTATATACTTTGGTTATAACAATTGCTAGGAAATGCTGTTTCTCTGGTATTTTGCTCCTTCTCTTTATTGACTGGGAGGTAGAAGAGTCTTCGGGTACAAAACCCCAGGACCCAAAGAATACATATGCAGAGTGAAATCACACCACTTGAAGCTGTTCCATGCTTTACTGTGTCCCTGTCCTGTCTGATAGCTTGAAGCAGACAGGTCTGTTGTAGGCTTTGGAAATAACGGGATGAGCTCTAACCCTTTGAGAGTGACTGCAGCAGGTACAAATTGCCAGGCACATTTCCCAAATGCTGTCTCACTTGTCCTCTCACTGCATTGCTGCTGGGAGTTGCATGGGAGGCATTGCCTGGAGCAGCAGGGGCTCCCCAGCTTTAAACTGAGCAGCCCTGCTGCTAGAGATGTGTGTCCCCACGTGGGAGTAAATCAGAGCTGGGAGGATGTGTCTGCAGGGAATCTGGAGGAAGAGCAGGAGGCCAGTCCAGCCTTGGCTGTGCTCAGTTGTGTTTCTACAAAATACTTCATATTCCATCCAACACTGGATATCACCAGGAATTTTGTTTTGGCAAGAAGACCACCCTCTTTACACATTTCACCAATTTCTAGTTTCTTCATAGTTCTGTTGCTATAAACCATCACGTACTTAAATTGATTAGGCCACTAGTAGCCCTTGAAAGACAGTTTGAAATAAAACCAGCTAACAATAGAAAAACACCTTTCCCAAGACCTGATATTCAAATCACTTTTGTGCTGCCCTCGGGAAGGATGGCCTTTGGTTATAAGCTCCATTCTATTAGCAGAGAGCTGGCTGCTCATGACCACAATGGCAGCACTCCAAGGACTGAACTTTAATGATGAATGTCACAAAACGCTGCTACATGGGCTTACACTGGGGAAGGTAATTCTGTGTACAGTATGTGATCTATGTCTCCTGGAGTCTTTATCATTTCTTTCAGCTGTTTGCGGTGTTCTTTCGTGTTTGGTCTGCAGAAAGAGCTGCATTAATTCAGAATTCGTAAATCTACAGACAGGCAGAAATAAAATTAATCTGAACTTTTAAGCTTGCTATAGCAAGCGTGCCATGAGAGTAAAAAGTTGGTAAATTGAATTTATTGAGCTTTAATTTGGGTGTACTTTCATTATGCTGTCTATTATACCTTAATTGGTACGCTTGTTGTCTCTTGGGCCATGAATTACTATTGTACTGAGGAAAAGAAACTTAAGTGAAGAATTTTGCTGCGAGGGAACACGCAGAATCTTTTTAACCATTAGTATTGTTACTGTCATCTTTAATTATTACTGCCATTCAGCCATGCAACACAGTTCCTAAGCTTGAATTGGTAATATTGTACAAGGTGCCATACTCCGTTGTCTCTACCCAAGGAAAGCACAGCCTTAGTTTCATGGCTTTGTATGCTTGTCAGACTACTTGGAAAATCTGTTTCATGGATTTCCAACACACTTTTACTACTGTCTTCTATATGTATCATCTGTGACCAGCAGGCTTCCTCCAGCTTCTGCTGGTTAAAGAACACCTCTCTTAGCTCTGCTAGAAATACTTGTTGCATGAATGCCCAAAACACACACTGATAGGTGCTTCCTGCTAGCTAGTTGGAAACACTTCCTTGTTCCTCACTGCATGAACATTTTTTACAAAAGTCAAGAAGTATTAATTTCCGTTTAAATTTGGAAGGTTTATTTCTTCTTTTTATATTTTTTTAACAGAAATCTGGTAGCTTTTCTTCATAGTTTTGACAAGAGCCAGCAACATTTCTCTGGAAATCTTGGACTTGTCAGGCTGTGTTTGTATGACTCCCTGAAAACGTGACATTTCCCATAAAATTATCTATTCTTTTAAAAGAGAAGAAAAGAAAAAAAAAAAGGAGTAATTTGATTCCGGAAAAATGTTTTGTTAGAAATGTTTTTATCAATTCCATATGTGCCTTTCCAGCTGGATCCCTGTGCAGCAGGACCACCCGCTGCCTGCGGGATGCAGTAGCTGTGGTGGCTTTAGCACAGTGTTGGGGCTGCTGCTGATCGTCTGGCTGCTCTTCAGCCTGAGCCAGGCACTTTCATAAGCTTTGATGGTGGGAGCCAAAGCAGCCAAACCCTCTGTGAGGTGCCGCATGACATGGACAGTTTCCCTCTCCTCCTCCTTTCCCGTGCTTGAGGTATATTTGTGGTTTGGGTAAGGTTTCCTTTTATTCAAGTGTTGCATTTTTGCGAGACCATATTCCTTGAGCAAACCTAAAACCTGTGGCTATTGTGTGTAAGGCTAGCCTCCATTGTGCAAATTCCTTGCCTGCTTGTTCTGCACAGTGCTTAAGTCCAAGTTGGCTTTGCACAATATTCCCAAATATCAGCGGGATTTATCAGCTTGGGGATCAGTGGTACTCTGTGCCCAAGACCTTCATAGGATTATCAGTCAGGGCTCAGCATTGTCATGGATATTCTGTGTGAACTGGAAAAAAAACCCCCAACTTTAAGGTATAAGGTTTCTTTCTCCCCCACCACCCAAATAATCTCTACACCTGATAACTGAAAGGCCATAGACTTTAAATTTAAATCTCGTCTCGTGTAGGGACCTCTTTCTCTTTTAGGTGCTTACATCGGAAAAACAGGGTAGCTAAGTAGGCAAGATATTTATTTAGATTTGCTGTGAAGTATAAACTCTCTCTGCAAAGACCACCTATTTTCTATGTAACAGGCTCTCTTCTATTAGGGTTTCCAGTATTTAAAATAGATTCTCTGTGAAGAGAGCTGTGCAAGATGTTTATGTTGTTCCCTTGTTTTCTTTATATACATAAGAAACATCTTGTGCACAGTTGTGAAAAGAAGTTGTTTGAATCTCCTCAGACTGTCAGATCGATGGTTTTTAGTGCACTGGAGTGTAGTATAAATGGGAAACTATAAAACAGTGTAACATGAATTGTCTAGACCTTTAAACTTATTCAGGAAATTGAGAGATATATATTTAAAGAAACTCAGTAAACTTTGTTTTTTAAGATTGTGAAATTTGCTGTTGACAGGGCTGAACATAAACATGGTTCAAGGCCAGTGACTTAATTCTAGGTGACACCACTCCTAATCCTTTATGGCTGAATCCTTCAGTTTTATCTGCAACTCTGGGGAAATGTCTGTCAAGGCTAAAGTCACTTGCACCAGGAGATTAGCGATTTTTGCATTCTTTTGAAAGCCTCAGTAATTCCCATGAAAGTAGCAGACACCAAAATATTTGTGGAGACTGTGGGTAGTGGCAGTCCTTATACTAGCATACAGATTCTTGCAGACCTAGTCCATAGTGCACATCTAAGGCCTCTAATTTTGACCCTTGTGCTATGCTTGTTCTATGTGCTGGCCAAAGCTCCATGTTGTCCTCCAGCTGTGTGTACTCAAGGGGAGGAGAAGAGGGGAGATGTTGCTGCTGGTTGACCCAAAGGTGGAATCATGGTATCAATTTCATTTTTTTTAAAGCTCAAAATAGTTAAAAGCCGTATAATGAAAAGACTTTGGGCATCTGCAACTTCATGACCTAGGAGGATCTTCGTTATGAATAAATCATAAAAGGTTGTCCGAATTCAGCAATCTGAAGGAGTTTAGCTTGAGGAAATGCTTTTAATGTGTGCATGTTATCCTCCTTTAGCAGGACAAAAGTCTGTCACTATCAACTGCCAATACAATTATTCTCTTCTGGCTTAATTGGTAGAGGTCTTGACTGTGGTGCTAAGATCCCAAGTATGAGCCTTTGCATTTTCTGGCACTCCATAGCAAGGTGAAGGCATTATGGGGCCAAGTACTGCTGTATGCCAGCCTGCGTTTCAGTTCTTTTATATGGTATGTGGCATTTCTGAGTATTTATGCACTGGCAGCTGTATTCTGTCTGACCTTCAGGACACCTCAATGTAAGGAACCCTCGTTATCCATCAGTTATTAAAAGAATTTTGGGAGATGTTATAAATTTGTTCAATAGCTCCAAGGAAAATTATAGTTATCTTGTTAGACTCAAGAGTCTGTCAGTTTTTATGATAAACATCAGGTTTATTAGCAGTTCTGTAAATCCTGTTGTGGGAAAAAGAAGGCAAAAAACACGCTGTTAGTTGTAATGTTACTGAGCTTTCTAAGCATGGGTTACAGAGGTGGTGTCATTCCTAGTGCAGTGAGAATTGGCATTGAACTTTTAGCCCGTGTTTAGGATCCCAAACAGGTGGTCTGATTTTCAAAACTGCTGAGCACATCCAAAACACATTATAAGGGGGGAGTCTTTGAAGCCAGCTGGAGCTGCTAGGTGCTTGGGGCTTTTGAAAATTGGGATCTAAACTCTGTTTTAAACTGTTTCTAATGTTAGTCACCTATTCCTGAAAATACTGTCCTGTGTCTGCTGGCATCTAGAACAACCTCTGTGTTAAAAGAACATTCAATAGAGAGAGGGGATGCTATCTCTGGTGCTAAAGGGAAAAAGCTTGGTCTTTTTGAAAATACATTGTCTGGTAAGAAGCATATTGAGACAAACCTGGAAGTTTCCTTCTCTCTCTCTGTCTGTCCCTTTTTTCTTAAAGACTTCTGTTCAGACTGTGTGTTCTGTGGTTTGTGTTTGTGGCCTCCAGTTTCTGTTTGGTGCTTTGAGATATAACAGAACTTTGAGGAATCTTCAGTAATATGGAGCACAGGCAAGATAGTTGAGGAAAAAATGTGCTTAAGCTTTCCAAATTAGTTTTTACCCAACATACCCATCGTAAGAGTAATGGGTTAGTCATAAGCCACCCTTGGTCTAGCTTGTCATTTGGATTTACTTTCTTTTGATTCAAAGAAGACTTTGATATGTATGAAAGTCACAGTAATTTCTGAGCCCTTGTTCTGCTGCTTAGCTGCCAGACTGACCACTAACAGCAGCATGGGCCTCTTCAAACAGTGGAAATGAGCCTATATAGGAGGAAGTGTTATTAGGAATAAAGCTGTTGGGAAGGCAAAAAAAAAAGCCCTCAGAACTTGCCCCCTCCACCTAGGCTGAGCTGCAAATCTAGTAAATCAGTGGACCTGAGTGTCAACATTGGTAAATATCAGACCTGATGAACATGACTGAGGGCTTCTCCAGAGTGATTTACTGTGGCTTTAATGTGCAATGCTGGCTTTTTGCTTGCCCACAACTACTGAGTCCTTGTGTAGGATCCTGAAGAAGAAAAGTTGACTTTCTTCCTTGTCCTGCAGTCAGAAAGCTGACTTTGGAGGCGTCTACTACCTATTTTCTAAGTAACTCACTAGAAAGAAAGTGGCCTTCCTCCTATAGTTCTCACAGTCCCCCACCATGCTAAGGGTCTTTTCCCATTCTTTTTTCCAGATTTCCAGACTACAAACTGGTGCCATCTCCATAGCTAGCTAGAGGCTAATTCAGAACAACATAGGGACTGAGACATGCTAAAATCAATAAAAAGAGGGAAAAGGAGAGGAGAGGAGGGGGAGGAGATGAACCAACAGCAAAACCAAAAATCACTAAGTGCCCTGAATGTTAGGTTATGGGAAAAAGAGAAAGAAATGTTCAGCCTAAAGCAAATATGACGGTTCCCTGTTTAACAAAGCTGAGGTCAGTTGGGAAGTACTCTGGAGCTGTTTGGAAGGGGGAGGATTACGGTTGTTAGTATTCGTTGCCTTATGTTATCTAAATGTAAATTCCTGTCTCTGATGTAACATCCTCGCTAGACCCTAGTATTTATGAACCAAACAAAGGATGAAATGTGAAAAGTTGAGAAGAAAAATCTGCAGCTCTGTCTTTGTGTAATTCTTACTGAGAGCTGATATAAATGGAAGACAAATCAAAGGCAACAATAGCTCTGCACATTTTATCTCACACCCTGTGATGCATATTAGCGTTTCCCATTGTGAGCCAGAAAGAACACTTACAATTTTAGAAAACAGTGCATAAAGGCTCTCCTCAAGGAGGAGAACCAAGCATATGACTGCCAGTGCTGACACTTGCTTTTTCTTAGTCTGCCAATTTGCTTTTCTGGAAGGTCTGTTGTGGGCAAAAGTTTTCTACCTCAAACCATGAATTTTGAATTTGGCCTTAAAATTTCTTCCAAGAAATAGAACAAATAAACTTCACTGATTTGGTAGTCAAAATGTGGTCTTTAGCCTTGCCAAGAAACACCAGCCAAGCCAATCATGTGGCAATATATTTTGAAGGTGCAGATGGTAACATGCAGGGTAGATTATGTTTTTCTAAAAGCAACCCACAGGAGTAATCTTTTCTGTTGTGCTTTTCAGTATTTTGGAAATACTCCTGGCTTTGTGGGAGGAGGTGAGTGTCAGGAGGACAGGTGGGTATTTTAAGTGTTAAACACCAGCTATACTACTGTTATCTGGCTCTGCACCTCCCTCGCTCCCCAAAATGTCAGTGGTAAAAGCTGCTGAAAGGCGTGGAGAGTGCCATCACAGAGCTGAGACGTCTGCAGCAGTAGCTAGGTTGTTCTTCTAGGCTTGTCTTGGTCTGGGAGTTGGTGGCGTGCAATTCCCTCTGGCAGAGCTGGGATTTGGGGATTTTGGTCCCCTCATGGCTTGTTTCTGTGTGCTCCGTGTTCAGAGGAGGATGTGGTTGTTGCCTGCTGGCTTAGGGAAGCTGGTTAGACCACCCTTTGCTCTGACATAGTTCTGTTATTTACTTACTCCACATAAAATTTTGCTCCTGTATTCATCTAGTTATCATCAGACATTAAAAAAGACATCCACACTTAGGTTGTAGTGCAGCACGTGCAATGTGTTTGCTTTCCCTCTTGTTCCTTTGAGGCTGGCTAGTGTTGGCTCACTCACTGCTGTAGAGGAGGATGCCAGACCTTCACCAGAGAAGTGGGAGCAGCAATCAACATTAATGTCATCCTCTGACAGTCACACGAATCTCCAAAAGCCAGATTTCAGTGGTGCCTTCTCTCCACAGGGCACACGGTGCTTCCTGAGCAGAATGGGTAACATCACTTTGGGTGATACATCCAGCACTGCCATCCATCACTAAGCTATTCACTTCTTTACAGAGGGAAAACAACTCACAGACATTCATTTATGAAAAATTGCTTACTGCCCTTGAACGTAAATATATAGACACAAGCGTGCCTCTGTGTGTGTTTTATTTAAACATCTGTTATATTTTGTTCAAGGTCCGAAACAACAGCATTGAGAACTGGAACAAGTGAGGAGCTCGGTAACAAAATTAGGCCTTTGTAGTGGATTTGTGCTTATCACTGTATAGTTATAGTTAAAGCTGACTGTAAAATTTCAGCTTTGAAGGACTCAGAGTAGAGCTCAGTTGAAAAAGAAAGGGGGTTACATTTTTATAATTGTTTTTGAAAAATGATTGTTATTGTACATGTGTCTCAGTAGGAGAAAAGGATATGTTAAGTATCTGTAAGTTCTTTGTTATTGAGTGCTGTCAATTACCACATCTTTTCAAGCAAATGAGTTTCACATTATGTTTGTCTTTGTTTTAGGAAGCTAACAGATTTCTAAAAATTAAAACAGAGTGCTTGGTCAGGAGGTGAAGAGCCTTCAAAGAGCAAGATATTTCAGCCAAGTGTGTAGCATCCTCTGCTTCTGGTTATCGAAGTTTTTACGGGGGCTTGGGTTTTTTTGTTGTTCCAGGTTTTTTTATTACTTGAGGTTAGATTTTGTTTGGTTTTCTTTCATGCTGGCTGTTGTATGTTTGTATTGTAAACTGTTTGAGACTTACAGTGGACCTGTAAGGTCACGTCTGTTACCAGAACTTTGTTGACCTTCATGTCCCTCTCCTCGTTTTGAATATTCTGTTTTATTTTAAACTGCAAAATTTAGCCTTGGGTCTCTGGATAAATAACAAGGAATAGCCTTTCTTTCACACTGTATATTGTTCCTGCCTTTCAAGTAGATCTGTACACCCTCTTTATTTACCCTTCTGCTGCTGTTCCATGCTACTTTGAAGCTCATTCTTCATATACTTGGCAATAGTCTTCTTGAAAAGGAATTGAACAGTATATTTTCCAGGGCTTCTCTTTGACTCAGCAGTAATCTCTTTCAGAAGCAGTGACCCCAGAAATAAATGTCTGCAACCATAAGGGTGAACAGCCCTGCCTTTACGTTATCAGAAACTCAAGCAAAGCCGTCTTTTGTCCTGTGTGGTTGGCACACTTTTTCACCCCATCATCCTCTCCACTGTAGCCAAGGAGCAGATACTTTGTGAAAGATGAAGGCACTTGTCTGAAAATTTTTGAACATTTCTGCAATTTCCAGTTCTTGGGCAATTTTCTGTTTGTGTTCTCTCAGGTTCTCATCCTTTTCCTCCCCACACTTTCCTTACAATTTCTTTTTCTCATTGATACTATTTCTGCCTGCTCTGAGCACCTACCTAGTTCTTGTGCAGCTGCTCAGGGCTGAGGGCTGACACAGCATCTTCTGTTTGGACCAGCTCATTTGGAAGGGAATGGAAAGTTTCTTTCCCTTTTCTGAAATAAGTAGTGTGACATTCTGACAAATCTGGCCTACTTAGGACATCCAGTACCTCTTTGCTTTCACAGTCTATTGCTGTGCTGCAGTTGCCTCAAGATCATTTGAAATGCTCAGAAAATACAGTGAATGCAAGATTGAAATGGAATAGGGACACAGTGTGTGCTGATGGAAGATACAGCGGCAGCATGAGCTGTTAAGTTGTTCGTGTTGGAGGGAGTAGCAAGGCCTATAGCCGTTGAGCTCCCAGATCAGTTCTTCAAAATTAAGAACCAAGTCTTCACCTAGATTAGTGGTACAAAGAGAAAGAGAAATTAAACTTGCCATACACGGACAGCTGGAGAAAGACTAGGTGCATGGGTAATGAGCATGGTGGGAGTTTGGAGAAAATAACGTTGTGATGGGAGTGGAGGTGCAAGTATCATTCTGGCAGCTGGCGGTTGTTCAGCAGACTTGCTCCTGTGGCCGCAGAATTAGAAAAACATTTCTGAATGCTCAACATCATTCCCTCTGGTGAAAGCTGAGCCTTAGGAGACTTGGAGATTTCCTGCAGCTTATACAAAAGGATCTTCCAGCGCAGTAATTCCTCACACCTCTGCAGCTTTTTAGGATGAGAAACTAGTGATCAGGAGCTGGAACAAACTGCTTACAGGTTTCAGAAATGGCAGGGAAAGTGACAGAACAGGAAAGAAAGGTAAATAATCATGCCATTTCTATTCATTCAGAAACTCTTCACTTTTCATAATACTGCCGAGCACACCATCTGCCTTATTTGTAGGCAGGGAAATGGAGCACAAGGGCTTTGGAAACTCTTTGGGACAGGTGATCTACCAGTTTGAATAAAACTATGCAACATTTTAGTTGTGTTAACAGCCAGTGGTTGAGGAATGCAATGAAAGCTTCTGGGTGCTCCATTTGAGACATTCCCTAATGCAGGCATTTTCTCTGATGAGAGGTCTTACAGAAAGAGCATCTGGAAAACCGCAATGTGGCCTCTTACACAGCTAAGGCTTTGTTAGAATAAAAAAAAAATTTAAAAGGGCTTTCCTTGAAACGATATGCCCTTGTATTCATCAAAAGCCTGCTGTGTGCAGGTCTATCCTGTTGTTACAGAGAGACAAAAGATACAAAGAGCTCCCGATGGGCATTAGCAATTTTAGAGACGCCCAATTTGTATGGGTCTTATGGACCATTTTGCTGAGAGACAATCCTCACTGCACTCCCACTTACACCTTTAGGGAAGAGGGGGCATAATGAGATTTCCTAACAGTACATTTAATAAAGGGCTGGAAGGGTATAGCAATAAGAAGATCTTAGACACTTTTAAATTGTGTTTGAAAAATTGCAGTTCAGCTTTAGCTGCAAATAACAGTGTCTGGAAGCAGTGTAATGCTTCTAGGTACAGTGGTGTGCATAGTCACAGAGAGCTGAGGTGATGCACACTACACTGTAGGTATGGGGAGCCTCGTTGCACTGGGTTACTCCAAGAGACAAAACGAAGTGCCAAAGAGGAGGGTAAACACTCCATTAAACAATGAAGGGGCTACAATAGGAATCCTGACAGCCCACATGTGGCATTAGGAACTGATGCCTTCAATAGCCTGGCAAAGTTAGTGTCCCAGCCAGCACGCTCTCCTCTGAAATCTGCATCCTTCTTTGTTGTGCCTAATTGCTGGGGTTTGAGGTGTGGTTTTTTTTTTTCTGGGTTTGTGGGATTTTTTTTGGTGGAGGTAGAATATACCTTATTTAAAAGATGGAGACATTGCTTGTTAACAAAGCTAGGCAGAATAGTGAGAGTCACCTTTGCAGCAGTTCCATTCCTGCAAACTTAGTGCTGTCTTGCTTGACCTATGCATCATGGAATTATAGCAAAGGGGAAAACTGACCACCAACTTAAACATAATGAAATAAAGATGGATCATATTTGTTTTAGAGCCCTGAGAGCATCAGGTTCAGTGTTTTGCATGTAGAACCATACAAAAAGACAGCATAAATCTCTTATGTGGTAGAATCTGGTCTGGTTAAAAGGATCAGTCATCCCAGATGGAGGTGTCGAACAGGAGTCAAACTGAGCCCTCATATCACGCACAGCTTCCATTCCTAAATGAAGCAGCATTTATAATGCTGCTAAAATACAGAAGTAAACAAAGTACATGAAGGCTTGACAGTCACATTAGCAAAGAGCTGCAGTAAAGTGACTGAGAAGAAAGGAAAAACAGCTCTAGCTATTTGCAGAGCAAAAAAAATGGAAATGATTTTGACAGATAAGATGATGCAGCTCTGGGTCAGCAAGTCTGTCTTTTTTTGTTGCTGCAGATGAAAAATGGTGCTTTCAAATTTTAACCAGAGGAATTTGTATTTTAACGAGTCTCCATCTCTCAGTCTCCCAGTTAGGGGAAGCATATTTATAGCTAAACTCAAAATAATAAATTCTATTCAGTGAGTATGAATCAGAAAAATCTGGATTATTCAGAATAGTTGCAATGTGGGTTTTATATTGCATAATGTCAGAGGTGATTTTTTTCCAAGTATATAACACAAGTAGAAGCAACAGCTCTACAAATGATTTATCAGTAATGAACTTGCCCTCATTGCCAATTGTCCATGGGAATGATAGTATTTTATTGGAATTCCTGTGGCAACACACAAAATCGCTGGGCAGAATTGTTTCCAGAGTAATGACTTTACCATTTTGCCTTTAAAAATAGAAGTAGTTGTCTGGGCTGTTTTATTATTGATAACCCTTTTCTTCCTTAAATATTCGGAATGAACCTAGGGGCCAGAATTTTCAACTTAGTTACAAGACTTATAAAATTATGGGGAATTTTTAAGATTTAAGTTATCTTAGTGTTGCATAATTACACTGGCAGAACGCATTTATACATGAAATCTCTTCTTAGGTTTGTCTTAAAGTTAGTCTACAACCTTACAACAAGCTAGGAGCTAGTAGCAGAAATCCATATTCCTGATTCAGGGCCCATAAGACACTTACCCAAGACCCAGGCTAAGACTCTGCCAAGGCTGGTCTCTAAGGCCAGGCTCACCAAGAGAGCCACATCTCCCAGCTCCATTTATAGTCTGCAAAGAGAAGTAAACCTGCTAAGGTGGGCAGCTCAGACCAGAAACCCAGTTCAGGCACCTTCCAAGAATAATTTAGTGATTCTTGGGAGACTCATGTTGGGATTTTGCTTTGAATTACCTGGGAGAGGAGCCTGTTTCTCTCTCCTGATTACAAAGGCACTTTTCAGTACGCAGCAAAGCCTTGCTGATGACCAGGTAAAAATGAGTTTTATGGATTGCTCTGTCTTACGGCTTCTAAACCTGCATAGTTGTCTGCTTTTATCACTTGAAATAGATGCAAACCTCATACAAAGGGAGGAGGAAGAAGAAGGTTACACTTTTTATTCATTAGGATTCATCAGGGGTGTGGAGAATAAATGTCTGACCTCTGCTTTTAAAATCAATGCAAATGTACCAACAACCACCATGTCTTCATATTAATCTTGTGAATCATGCGTGATTCTGGAGCTGTGTTTCTCTAGAGAAAGAACACTGTATTTATCAGCTGTAACCATGTGGAACTATTGACAGATGTGACTCTAAAGGAGAAAAAAGGATGAATTGACAGTACCTAGAATTCTGTCTTCCTGGTATATATTTGTCTTAGGTGTTTCAAAAGGCTGGGAGCCATCCTTGCGCATGCCAGAAGCCTGTTGTCAGTCAATGCTAGACTGGTTGTGTAATCAGCCTGCAAAGGGTTCAGGTAACGAGCTCTGTCAGGAGTGCAATTGGAAATGGTAATTGAAATTGAAAGTGGTATCTCCCAGACTCCCTCCCGTTCAATAATTTTCAGCTCCTGCTCAGAGACCCAAAATACCTTGCTTGGTTGTGCTCTCACCTGAAGCAGTCAAAATAAGGGCGTGAGGGGAGGCCTCTAGAGTAAATTGGTTGTCAAGGTGGTTCTGGTATTGATTGAGTTCTGCTGTTTACGTGAAATGGGCTCATTTCTGTGTGGCACTCTGTTTTACTGGACGACAGGGAAGAAGCTTTTTGTATCGTACTCTCTCCACAGTCATGGCAGTAATGCTCCTATCCCCCACCCACAATAATATCAAGGAAAGAAATGAAGATTTATATTAACTGAGTTTGAAAGTCTTCCCAAAAATTGGATGATATAATGTGCAAGCCTCCTCCCAGCATTTGCAGTGGTGATTGGCCTTGTTAAGGTTTAAAATATCTTCTGCCTTGTTTGTCTCTGAATGTTGTTTCCCACTATCGTATTCTTGCTGACAATATCCAACTTCAATAATCAGGATAAACCATAAAAAAACAAACAAACAAAAAAGGTGATACCTGATACCACCATAAACCCCTCCTAGAAGGAATGACGAATCATATTCAGACTTGGAGAGAAGGTGAAAAAGCAGAACACACATTAGGGCTCTTCTGACAATGTTTATGACCCTTCACCTGTGGTGAAGCCAAGTGTGCTGGCTAGTTAATGGGAGAACTTGGGACAGGACTTGGGAACTTCACACAGGCATCTTTAGGAGCTGACAAGAGCGGAGTGACTAGGTATCTCTAGCTGTTAGAGAAACTGGGAGCCAAGATGTAACCTGTTACATTTTATCTGCTTAAATAGGTGGTATTTTAGAGGGCGCAAATGTGGACTCAGAGGCATCAGCTGGCAGTTGGAGTTGGTTGTTATTTAGCAGGGATCCCCAACCCCTACATCAGACATCTGAGTGTCTTGGTAGGAAAGGCTGCATACACTGCAGGCTGCACTAGTGGTGGGACAGTTGATTTTCCAAAATTTTACTTTTCATAGATCTGCTTGCCTTAGCTAATAAAAATGTAGCAAACTTGAATTTCAGTGTATCTTCCTTGATTAATCAGTGTTCTCACATAGTCACCCAAATTTCATATTGATTTTGCTGGAAGTCATGCAGAAATTTTTGACATACCTTTTCAGCCTTATACTTGACAAGTTCCTGCCATGTGTGCACAGTTCTGCATGAGCCAAAAAGAGCTGTGGGTGAGCGCTGGGAAAGCTTAGGTCTGTTGATACATAGGAAACCTCAGGAGAAAACTATGCTTGCTCTCCTGAATTCCCCAGAGAAGCATCAGGGATTTGACGCACCCACAAAGGGGCCATCTCAGGCATTCGCTGACATACAGGGTCCACAACCACAGATGTTTAGAGACATTTTGTTTGTCTGTATGGGGAGATGATTTTAAACCAGTGGTGAAGAGGTGAAGCTGGTGATATGACAATCCACTGAAGGATTTCTGCAGTAAGATCTAGTAAAGACGGATGACATCTCCATCACTGTAGAGTCACCCATCATACTTTCTGCTACGCTTGCTGAGATGGCTAATTGGGCTTTCTGGTGCATTTTTTTTATTGGTTTCTGTGTGTGCCGGGTCCTTATTTTAGCATGTTGATGCTTGGAAGCAATATAGGTAGGAAGTTGTCTGTGAGAATTGCATTGCCAGTATAGCAAGCAGAGAGGAAACTAGAATCTCCATGACAATGTATTGGCTTGCAGGTACAATTAGACAGAAAACCGGATGAAAACTTCAGTGGTATACACGTGTTTATGGACAACATAGATGTAGTGCACCCAAATGTACTTAAAAAAAACTATTCTAGACTTCCACATAAAGGAAAAGGAGGTATTTGTGGAATGGTGAACATTTCATCTCTGTTGCTGAAGAGGTAAATTATTTCAACTTAAGAGTAAACCGTTTTTTAAATTTCTCAGTCCTTAGTACACTCTACTGTCTCATAATAATCACCCAAATGTCTGGATTGCTTAGCAACCAGTAGCCTGACATCCTATAGTTCAGCCACAGGCTAGGGGCAACAGGCTTTATACTGGCCACAAAATTAGAAAAGTGTGTGATGGAAATTAACTAAAAATTGCCTTCTCAAGTATTCTAAATTGCAGAATATTAGGAAAACTGTGTACAAAACAGCAAAACCTTTTTTTTTTTTTTTTTGGCAGTTTCAAATCTTATTAGGAGAATGAATCTAAGCTTCCAGACTATTCTGAGGCAGAGGGAAATAAAAATGTTGAGTTAGAGTGATGAAATGCGTTTTCCTAAATTCAAATTCTAGTTTATGTCTGACTACCCAGTATATTTGAACTCTCACTGTATCTATTTTTATTCCGATACCTAGAGAAATTTTGTAAGTGTGATTAGGTCCCCATCATATATTGCATTTTATGAGCAGAAGGGATTCTTAAAAAATGATGAGAAATGAACGGCAGGGCAGCAGAAGCACATACCATGATGTGATTTTAACAATCTCAGTTAGAGAAGGTTCTAGATCACTACAAATAGTCAAGCAATTATTTTCAAACCATGTTCTGCCCACTATATCCTCTGCCCTTTTCTCTAATGGATGCCACTGTACAGCATCAGAGTCTATAAAGGTGTGCCAAAAGAATGAGAAAAATAATCAAGCATATGGAATCTGAGAATTATATGTTAATAAGGTACTGTAAGTATTGATTTTTCTCCTTCTTTGGGTTGTCTTGCAGGGGTGCAAGGGAAACAGGAAACTTCTGAGGAGCCTATGAAAGTTGACCTCACATGTGAAGAAACAAATGTTTCAAATAAGGATGGTATGTTATTCTAACTTTAACTATCCTGAAGGGGATACGTAGCCTGCCTTTTTCGGGTTTGTTTGTACACTTCCCACTCCCCAAAATAGGATGTGTAATTATAATCTCATAAATGACTCTTCCTGAGAGTTTACACAATCTCTACTGTCCTGGAAGCCCAAGCACCTTTCAGTGCCACGGCTCTCCTTTCTAGTTGACTAGATTTGCCTGTTCAATTGGTACATTAAATCTGCCTGCCTTTTAACTAAGCAATATTCTAGGGCCCACTGTAATTTTAGTCTGGATGTCAAATTAGCTGAGAGGTGTGTGGTCTCACACAGGATCAGAAGATAATTCTGAAACTGTCTGTGCTTGTGCCAAACTCCATCATGGGACTGTATAACTCTAAACTTGTGTGTTGGTCTCCCAGATCTGATTTCCCTTCCTCCTCCTCTTTTGGAGTCTATGCATAGCTCAGTCTGGTAGTAGGTGCAAGTTCTGACAACATTTACTGACATAATTTGGTCACCCAGCAGAGGTTCCAGTCATGTTTGTGGACATTATCAGTCCTGGAAATTATATTTTTTTGACATTAACCTCCTGACTTTAACCTTCATGAGCAATTGACCCAACTGTCCTGGTGAGGTCTGAGTACCAGGACGCTGCTCAAGCTCTGCAGTCTGCAATATTTTTGTTAACAAATGAATTTGTCTTTCTAGGTTCTTCCTTTGTGTAAAGAAATAATAGGCGGGATCAGCATCCTAGTGCTTAGGCTTTAGTTAAGCAGACCCTTTAGTACTCCTTGCGATTGACTCATAGCTTAACAGAGCTGCATTAAGTGTTTTCTTGGTTTAAGAGTCCTCTGCTCCAAACAGCAGTGAGTTGGAATTGGGATTCCAATCTTCATTTTATTATCATAGACTCTTCACTGTGGTGAAAACTGATTTTTAACTTCTCCTTTAACTTCTCCAGCACTGAGTTAATATAATATAAATTCAAGTCATACTTTTTTACATCTCGAAGACAAAGGAAGACATATTCTTTTTGATATTGTTACATAAAGAATATAATGTGGATTTCCTTTCTCTGATATCAGATTATGTTACAGTGTTTGAATTGGTGGCTGATTTAGACACTGGCCTATGAGGAAGTTCTTGGAAGCACAGGATAAGAAAGTCTGTATAATGTAATTTCTTTTTTTAAAAACACTAGAGATTTTGCTATTACTAGTAAGTGTGTGGACTAAAGCCTAACCAACCTTCTCTCTTCATCCACTGAACAAGCAAACCAAGAAGTTGTAGTCACATTAAAATATTTGAGTTTCAAATCTCTGGAATGGTCTGGGCTACTTAATGAAAAAAAAAAATCAAATCTACTAAAAGAACATCTTAACGGATTTCCTGCTGGAAAGAAAAGTGATCGTATAGCTCTCGTAATGTGTGCCATAGTGCAGCATAGCTGGACCAGCCAGCAGCTTCTGAAATTATGATCTTGATAGGTTCCTTTGTTTCAAATCTTGCTTATCTTGTAAGGTCTTCTACATGTAACTCATCTTGTAACTTCCTTTCCTATGAACTGTCTAGGCTTCATGTAAGGACAGGAAAAGCGTGTTTGCTAAGGCTATAGAAAAGTACTCTACTGTTCAGGGAAGTCTTAATTTCCTTATAGCTTAAGTTGCTATTGGGATTTTTTTACATTTTTTTTTCTCTTGTGGTGATATATTACATATATTAAAAAATTAGAGCAGAGGGAGCATCAAACTCCCCATGCTCTGTTTTATCTGAAAGGTTAGGTTTTGCTGGAAAAAAATCCGAAATTTTTAAAAATACTAGGTACTAGTTGAGATTAAAAAAAATAATTGAAGACTCCCTTTGAGAGTAATTTTTTACGTAAATTGCTTGGTTTTACTCTAGTCCCCTTCCTCCACCTCAGGAGAGCTTATCACTTCACAGCTGAAAGCACAAGCATATATCACCAGGTACCCCTTGGCATCCTGGGGCTCATGTTTTAATTTTGTGTACCATGTCAGAGCAAAAAGTGCTGCAGAAACACAGAGAGGTTAGACAGCCTAGGCAGATCTCACTATTGGTTCATCTAGTGGACTGGGCCATAACAGTGATAGATTTCATAGATTAAAATTATTTGAAAGCTGGGTGTGATTCTCCATCAGGAAAGCAGTCAGAAAGCATGCACGTAAGCCTGGGTAGGAACATGTATACAGAGGTACAGGTTGTTACTGGCAATTCCTTCAGCCACTAGAGTGAAGACTCTTGGCTATTGAATTTCTTGTACTCAGGACAGATTTGCTGATTAGTGTGTTTTAATGATGACAAATGCCACCTCTGGTGATTGGTTTCCTAGATGGTGTCTCCCTGCCAGCAGCCTTTCTTTATTCTTTTTATGCCACTAAAGCTTTAAAGATCACTAAGGTAGATGTTAGTTTCCAGCTGGTATTAGGCGGATCAAACTCTCAGGTTACTCATTCCCCTTTTTTTATTTAAAGCCTGTGGAAGGCTGCATCCTGACTTGCTGACACAATAGGAGAAACGAAAAAGATGAAGGCAGTGTCAAACCTGAAATTTTCCATTTTTTTATAAGCTTTTGCAGGCTGATGAATGCGCCATCAGGAACCTGACCTTCATGTGATTCACCAAAGCAATGTAAAAGCAAGATCTCAGCAACTAACACCTTCGTGCTTTTTATGGTGTTGGTGTAATACCCAAGAAACAAGTAACTACCAAGTGAACAGGTTGCACGTGTTTCATCACTGCACAGCAGGTTGAGTTCAAAATAGAGGGTTTTCTTTCTAGGCAGTTTGGAATTATAGCTGAACGTGCTATAGCCAAGTTATGTAGATGCAAGGGGGAAACATTTAGGAAGTGGCTGAAGGAATAGGATATGCTTGCAAGTAAGAGCCTGACCAAGCTCCTGTTTAAATGAAGATGGTAGTATTTTGTTTTCATTAGCCATCTAGGTCTACAGCTTAATATCCTGGGGAGGGAAATGTGCCCACTCTCTGGCAGATAACTAAACTTGGTTTTCCAGTTTCCTGTTTGCCTGTCTTCTCTACTTAGATGCTACTCTGTGACTCCTGGCTAGCTGACCTTTAAGCACATAGCTTTCATGCAGGGGAGAGGTGGAATGCCTTGCTGCCGATGCACATCCACCAGGTCAGCAGCAACTGCAGTGCTTTGATGGATGTGAGCTACGTGCTGGGTTATTTCTTCTCCTCTTACAGGGAACTTGCTTGCTTTTGGAGGAAAATCTTTACCTGCTCATAATTTGGGAGCTGCTAAACAGCTCGCAGGTTACAGTAGGAGGTTTAGATGGGTCCTCCCCAGAAGGCCAAAATTTAAGGGAAAACAGACAGGGAGAGTGCACAGGGATGTCCATTTCCATTGCACAGAAATTTCCATTTCTGGTATAAAAAGCATTGTAGAAAACTGCAGAAGGGGGAGCGGGTAAAACTGAATTTAAGAGATGTGCAGCTTCCTTGAACTTCAGGTGGTTCACTGAGCTGCTATCTGGTGTAGCATATCACAGTAGGTGCAAAAAGACTGCTAACGTAAGTTAGCAGTTTAACACCTCTAAAAACATTATTTAGCTGGGAGAAAGACAGTTTTGGCTTGCGATGAGATTGGATGTAGTGCACCTAGGGCTAACGGCGTTGTTCTGACACTAACTCGTGCTGGGAGGCAAGCGAGGGCTGTAAGTCGCATATCTGCCATACCCAGTGGCAGCTCTTCCATCTGCTCTTGCAGTAGGTGCTTCACTGATGTGTTCTTTTGCAGCTAAATATAGAGGATTGTGTAGGTGGCTTCTTGGTGACGTCTGTTGTTGTGGCTCACCCAGTGGTCTGCAGAAGCTTACCCTTCAGTTAGATCTTCGTGTCCCTACCAGTGTTAATGCAGAGAGCCAAGCTTAGTCACAAATGCATAGGAAAAAAATAATAATTAAACCCACCAGTGCCTTAGAATTTGCAAGCCACCACCCTGCTGTGGCATGAATGGCAGATGCTTTTAGCACTGATGATGCAGGATGCCTGGCTGCCATTTCCACTGCTAAAGAGTGAGACTCAGTGATTCCTCTTGTTTTCCCACTGGTGGGAGCTTCAGGTCCCAGGTCTCCATCAAGAGACCAGAGATAATCTTGCATTGCCCTTAAAGTGTTTCTTGGCAGTTTGAAATTTACTCCCACACACCTTACATGCTGTCAGTATGATGGGGATCAACTGCGTGTAGCCATAAGAAAAGAAAGGGAAGGAGGCATATTCATCTGGGATGCTGATGGAGCCTAACCTCGGTTTCAAATCAAGCTTTATTTCTGCAAGAGATCTCTGTAAAACATGAGTGAAGTTTTACAGTATTTTCAGAAAACCCAGTTGGTGAAACTGGATGGTATAATGAGGCTGAGAAAGGCTGCTGTCATCAGTGTGCAGCAGCCTTCTCTTAATGATCTTTTTATTAAGCATCCTGTCTTTCGTATGCAAATGTACATAAAGAACAGAACACTGCTAAATGCGATGTGCATCAGAGCTCTGTAATCAGGAGCGGATACTTTTCTTATTATTCATTGCATACATCCAGGAAGCCATTACGGTATCTGTTCTGCATATGGATTATGAATAATTTACAAATAATTCATCAAAACCCTAACAGGTGTATTGACGTGATATTGACTCAGAAAGAGATCATACTGCCAGGCTGGAAGTAGCATGGCTATTGATTTTTGGCCTTCTCCTCCTGCCCCCCACATATTTCCTTAGTTTCCAAATCTCCCATTCAGGTTTGAGGTTGTTTGCTTTCAGCCATATCAAATTACCCATAATGTACAGCTGGTACCACAACATAATGCAAGGTTAAAGAAAGAAAATAATTCTTAATATAAATGGCTTCATTCAAATTCATTGCAGAACAAATGCTAAATACTAATCTTGAAAATGCACGTGCTGAAGTAAACCTTTTGTATTTAGCCTGGAGAGACCAAAACACTCATACTATAGTGTTGATGACATTTTTTACAAAGATTACGCTGAAATGAGTTTAAGCCTTCTATTTATATTATTACTTTTCAGTCATTTTAAATGAAAAAATGAGGTTTATTTTGTAAAAAGATAGTACACGAGCAAACTAGTCTATGTAATGGTGCTGCACCTGAATCTTCTCCTAGGCTTCAGCAATTTGCAGTTCAAGGACACCCAGAGGCAGTGGCAGCGTCTCTGTAATTGGAGATGGATCTGTATTCAGCCCACAGCTCAGCTCCAAGTCCTGCTGGGGACTTTGTCAGAAACATGCAGATTTTCAAATCACAGGGTCAAGACACGTGGCCCAGAGGAACTCTAAATCACCCATTGGAGACACCTGCCTGTCACCTACAGAGACAGAGGAGGGTCCTTGTGCTCTTCAGCTGGGCACCTCCATTGGGCACCAAAGACAAACTGGATGGATGTGGACCAAAATCTAGATCCAAGGCTTGTATTTTCAGGGTTGACATGAGGAGAAAATTTTTCATGGATAGGGTCATTGGGCACTGGAACAGGCTGCCCAGGGAGATGGTTGAGTCACCTTCCCTGGAGATGTTTAAAGGACGGGTGGATGAGGTGCTGAGGGGCATGGTTTAGTGATTGATAGGAATGGTTAGACTTGATGATCCTGTGGGTCTTTTCCAACCTGGTGATTCTGTGATTCTGCGATTTGTAGCAGTGCTGAAGCCTGCTGTGACAGGACTGGTTGTTGCAGTTTCTGTGGAACCGTAGATTAGGGTAGCTGACCTAAGAGACCCTTTTGTAGATTTACGGCATAGAATTTTTAATGCAACGAATGTCCCCTTTGGGTTAGAAGCAGTTATTACTTGACATGATAAACTTAGCAACTACCACAAATAAAAATTGATGACTGTCTTGTTTTGTTTTCAGTGGAAATGAACAGTCAAGTTGAAAGTATGAATGATCCTACAGAAACAGAGCAGGAAGGTTAAGCAACAGGTAAGATCTTTATGGCTATTTTTTCTCCCCATTTCCCATTAAGTTTCTACTTTAAAACTTGCTTTAAAAATGACCTTAATTGAAGTTAGAATTTACAAAAATAAGGAAGACAGAATACAAAGGAAAAGAAATTGTCTAATATGGCTGTATTATATAAAAAAAATAAAAATATCCAGTAGACTTGATTTGTCAAGTAAATATTATAGTAGCAGTCTGCAACTATAGTGGATTTAGACAGTGCACAGTCTTACATGATCAGGAGGCAAAACAGCACTGAGATAAGGAATGGAAGAGTAACCAAGTGAACAATTTTTGGCATTGCTTAGGAAAATGACAGGCAATTTGTACCAGTTGGAACCAAGTTCAGCTCTGTACAATCTGTATTCTGGAAAAAACAGGTTCACGTCATGAGGGGTTTATTGCCCTTGGCTCTCCGATGGCTAACATCACTTGCAGCAATACCACTGAAAAACAAGACAAAGTCAGCGAGCTGCCTTCTGGAGCTCTGCTGCCTTTTGGAGCTTTTTATGGCTTTATACACTAAATGATAGTTCAATGGCAGGAGCGTGCGATGCTGGTTTTTGCCACAGAGTGCATCATAGGCGTAAGCAGCCTTGTCCCAAGAATAATTTGGTAGGAAGACAGTATTTTCAGGCTCATCCCCAACTACAAGAAACGGTTGCCATTTCTCACTTTAAAGTATTTTTTAATCATTAAAGTGTACTGCTCTCTTGGCATAGGGTATCGTGAGATGACAATATCGTATACAGCAAAATGTGTTATTTATGCTTGCAATGGGATTTTATGTAGCTCAACACCAAATATAGGAGATTTACAATGGTGGCAGCTGTTCACAGAGCTTTAAAGTGCAAGGTCTTATTACTGAGCATAGCCCTTTGTCCTTGTCAGCATATTGATGATATGCTGCCATACTGCTGAAGTGAGAAATAGGCCTGATGGGGTCTCTGGTAAAAAGTACTGAAGCAAAACCAGAAGGCATCCTTGCCGTTAAAAACACAGCTTCCACAGCTCTTTTTTTCCCCTCTCCCCTAGCTACTGGCTGTATATTCTGTTCAATCAGAAAAAGAAGAACTAATGAAATTCTCACTTTTAAAAGTCCATGGAAATGTTAGCACCCTTCCTTGTTTAAAAAATGTATCTGATGGTTATTACTGCTTTCGTGCAGTTTGTAGGAAGTCTGTTTCATGCTGCATTTTCCTCATGAAAACAAATTTCTGTGAAAGTTTTGGGCTGGAGTTGTTTTGCTTTACAAGGCAGTGTTACCAGGAATAATATCACAATTAGCACTCAATTAATAAATCTCTTTAATTCCACTGCAAGGCCTGGCTCTGCCAGCAACTTTCTGAGGCAAAGAGATCTGAGCCAGGGCACATTGTGTCTTGCCTAGCATTTTAATGGCATGCACAGGATTTGAAGCTGGCGTTGAATCTTCTGCAGCACACTGTCGAAGTCCTCCCAACCCCGTTGCTGCTGTTCTAATTGCAAGAAGGGAGTCCCTGGGGAGGATTGATCTGCCTGTTAAACTTCAAAGGGTCTCTCTAGAGTCTTTCAGAGCTGAGAAGATCCCTTTTTTTACTGTGTTTGGTATTTTAATGTGTTGTTTTTAACATATGTTCTGTGGTCTGGCACTAAAGCACCCACCAAAGCTGGAGGTCTCTGATATCAAGGTAGGTAGCATGGTGCTATGGAAAACCAAGAAACCCTAATGAGCACAGTCAATTTGCTTTAGAGATGATAGTGGCTGTTATATATAAACTGTGTGACAAACAGACATGCTGCACATGTGATGGAAAGAGGAACTGTAGGCATCTGTGCTAGAAAGATGAGAATTGGGTTCTGTGGAGATATTTGAAATTTTAATTTATTTTTTTTTCTTTTCTCTCCCCCACTGCAGCAAAGGAAGGATGCAGGAGGGGAGAAACCTGATGGGCAGGCGCTGACATCCTACGGCATCATTCTTGGCAGAAAGAGCATGCAGAGATGCTCTGCGGGTTGGGAGGGAGGGAGCTTTGGGGAAATGACATTTTGCTTTAATTTCTCTTTGTTCTTCATTGTGTTTTGTTCTGTATGCCTGCTGGAAAGAAAAATCACTTCCCAGTTCTAACAATATTTTGCAATTAACCCTGCAATTACAACAGTTTCTTCTGAACTGCGAGTCCCTGTCTTATATTGGGTCTCTCTTCCTCCTGCATTGTATCATCAGTAGCCTGTTTCCAGGCCCACTTCTTTTCTAGCATCTTTATCTTCTTTCCTAGTTATGGTATTGTCTGCAGGCAACCTGTGGGAGCCAGTTTATTCTTCGTGGCCCCACCACCACAACCTTTTCAAAAAAAATCGAACCCTATTCCCTAGGATATAAATGGAGATTTTCTTCGAGAATGTGAGCTGCCACAAAGGATTATAATCCACACACACTGATAAACAATCCCCCTGTGTGCTAGGGATTTGAAAGCCTAAATGCTCCAAGATCTCAGAAATATTGATAGAGACAGCCCTGCACGCTGCCTACCTCCAGGCTCGTCGATCGGCAGCTCCTCCCAGCACCCACCAGCTGGTTGCCGTATCCAAACACTGACTGCTTAGAAGAGGCACTGGCCAGATTCACTTGATTCCATGCTAGAGGCAGAGTTTGTGCATTGACTCTATCATCCCTACACCTTGGGATTGCCCATGGCTGTGCCCTTCGCCTTTCCCTCTGGCACAGGAAAGCTAAGTTGCGACCAGCCTACACTGTGCCATCTCCTTCTGTGGGTCCTACACATGAATAATGCATGTGGCCTCGAACAGCCAGCACCCCATATCACCCTGCTCTTTTCTGGTTAGCTCCACGCACCTCACAATCAGTGCCATATGTACCATCTTCAGGTGCAGGTAGGCAACAGATATTTCCTCGAGCCTGCAAGTGACATAGAATAACAAGCACTCTGCATTCAAGGCATCTTTAAATATGGCTCCCAGCTTTAACAACTTCACACCGTATCTTGTGTGAGCCCTCGTTATATTTTTTACTGCATATGCATGATTTCTTTTTTTTTTAGTTTTTTTTTTAAAAAGCAATTAACAGATATTTGGATAAGAATGTCTCACCATATGTCAATTGTTCTGCCAGCAAATGCTGCACTGAAATTTTTAGAAAAGGAACAAAAGGGTTTCACATACATTTCCCAGCTGTCCTGTAACCAAAACTGATAGACAATACACTCAATGGAAGAACATGCAACCTGTGTCCAGGGTGTGATATGCTACAAATTATATTTTAAAATGCTGCTAATAATAATTTGATCATTTAAAGCAAAGTAATTGATTCTGGTTTGGGGTTTTTTTCTCCCAAATATACATGAATCCCAAAATATTTATTTATTAGCTGGCAAAAAAAAAGGGGTTATCTGAGTTTATCCCAGATAGAGTAGATTTGGTGATAAATTGCTGGTATAACAGTGACTCAAATGTGGCCCTAATTTACCTAGCACTGGCTATGGCAGTCGATGGCTGCCATCAGCTGCAGGTTAATTTGGAAGGGTGTCAGGACAAACAAGGATTGGAAAGGAAAACAAGAAAAGCCCCAAGTTTCACCTAAAATATACGGCCCCTATCTCCCTGTGTGTGGCTTGGGGTGGGATGAGAAGAGTGTTTCCATGTGCCAGCTCCTGTGCTTTTCTAACCCAGGTGGCACTCGCATCAGAGATCTCAAGGAGCTTCTTTGTCACCTTTTTGTCCTGGAGATCAGAGGATGCATAACTCTGATTTCAATCAACTGCAGAAGGAGTAAATGAGCCAATGTAAGCCAATGAATTCGGTTTATAATATTGCTAAGTTCACCTAAATTTGCTAGATACCACTCGTCTGGGCATTTTTTCTTCTCAGAGCACCCTTGAAGGGGCTCCTTGTTCCTTTGAGATGTGTCTGCTGCTTTTCTTTCCCATTTCTGGTATTGTGCATGACAGAACATGTCTTTTAAGACATGGATTATTTTTTTCCTGCTGTTCCTTCACTGGTTGCAGTTTTGCAGTGGAGATTTTGTGGGTGGTACCTCTGCATGGTGCACATCCTATAGGTTTCTGTATGGTTTCTGTACGGGATGATTTTGGTTGAAACAGCTGTCATGATAGATGTGAGAGGAGTGGATAAATACCTCTATAAATGAGCGATCAACATATTAAGTGTCTCTCCTACCCATTTTGCTTTTGTGTGGTTGTTGTGAAAACACCAGGACTGAAGGGCTTCCACCATCTAGGTAACTGACGTAACTGACCCTGCAGGGCCAGGGATGATCTTGGCAAGTTCAGCTTTGAGTTGTATGAAATGTTGAAGAGATCTGAGGTGGCCAGGTCCTGAACCAAGGTGAGCTGAGCTCCACAGAGCTGAGAAAACTTCAGTCAATGGATTAACCGGTCCCCTCAGTCTAGCTGTGCTCTTCTTTCTGTCATGCTGGCCCATGGGTAACATTAATGGAGCTGTAGATTGCCATAAGCTGCATATTGGCTTTCCGTCTCACCATCACTGGCCTTTGCTTTAGTGAGGGAGCCAAAGGGAAAGCCTCACAAGAGGCTCACTGACAAGATATTGACAGTTCAGCAAGGAGACAAAGACCCCTAAAACTCCTTGTGAAGTCAGACCAATAGTTAAAAAAAGAAAAAAAAAAACAAAAAAACTGCCAAGACTCATAGAATCATAGAATGACCAGGTTGGAAGAGACCCACCGGATCATCGAGTCCAACCACTCATCTCATTCGACACTCTCTAATGCCTGACAGTAATTTCATTGCACTTTTGATTTAAGCTTGGTCCTTGAACAGCAGTGAGTCCTTGAAACCATGGACCGTTTACCCAAGGATGCAGCAAAAAAGCGTGAAAACCTGGTAGCAAGTGTAAAGCAGGGAAATGTAGGAGTGGGTTAAGTCCTTACAGGACTATTTGCACTTGCATCTATATCTGTCTTTCTTCGGGTGGGTTTTGGTGTGAGTTGTGGGTTTTCATCAGTCATAAAGTGAGTATAGTCTGGTAGCGTGAATTCTTCAACTGAATTAGTAGTCAAAGCTAGACCCATGCCCCTCAACACAGTCTTGGCTGCTTTTGCTGGAGCTGCGGAAGTGCAGGGAGCTGGTTTTGTAGAAAAGCAAGCATCAGACCAAGAATCACCCCACAGGGATTTATGTCAAGGATTTTGGTTTAAACCTGAAATGTGTTTGCAGTAGATGGTGTAAAGGGAATTTCAGCCCTTTGATGCTGTGGTTTGCATACAAAGTATTAGTTTTTGCTTCATCATTGTTTCTCCTATGTCTTAAAGTGCTCATCTCTACCGTAAGGTCTAATGTTCCTCAGACTGGTAACTGCTCCAATGACAAATGGATTTCCTTCCATACGGACATCCAAAGGGGATGTTTGAGACTGTGGTCTGTAATAGTGAGTCACACATTCATTGCAGCTAATTGTCAGTCTTTCTATAAAACACTGAGAAAGCTTCTCTGTGAATTAACACTGTTCTGCTTTAGACACTTGACTGAAAATATATACATAAAAAAACCTTTTCTCTATATGCAGTGCATGCCGGCTTTGCATTTAAAATAACAATCTATCTTAACAGAGTACATGGATCTATTTTCTTGGGGAATGGGGTTTTTATCATATGATTCATCCAGGATTTGCCTTACCCTGACATTTGTGATATAAAGAAAGGTTTAAAAAAAATTAAAAATTAGAAGATTTTAAAAGGCAGTTTTCTTGATCCAAAAATATGTTTTTACTTCAATGCAAAGAAATGTAGGCTGTTGCTTGCAAAATGTCTTCTAATAGATGGTCTAGCAGCTGTATCGGTTAACACATACCTCTTCTGTTACTCTGTCATTTACATGCTGAATTTGCCTCCAAATCTGTTGGTTTTCCTTTTGTCTGTGCCATGCGTTGGAAAATTTAAAGAACTGATGCCTTCATACTACGATGTTTGTTGAAGCAAAACATTAATAAAGCTTGTCCTGAAGACAAGGTGATGTTGCTTGTGTATTTATTCCGTCCTAACTGTGCTGATCGTGTGTTAGTTGTTTTGGTTATCGGTGTTTCCATTTGGACATGTGACCACCAGCACATGCAGCTGTGTTGTTGTTTAAATTTATCATTCACTTGATGGCGGAGTCTTCTGAGATACTGATACACCAGAGAGGTTTTTGAATGGCATCACCGAAAGGTAGTAAGAGGGACCTTGCTGCTCACAGGGGAAAAGGTCACTTGGTAGCTCCCATCACTCCACCAGAGATATTACAGAAACAGTTCCAGCAGTTGTAGCAGTACCAAATCCCCAGCTTCTATGATCTCTGAGAGAATCCTCCCCTATATATACAACCAACAGCTATAATAGACCACATGCAGTGTACGTTGGATATTATCTGCCCTTTCTGCCATCATTTATTTCAAGACCAAAGGGATAGAAGTTATTGGAAAAATTGGGAAGGTGGCTTTTTTCTTCCCATGGCACAAGTATAGATGTTTTGGCTTGTACCAGCCCTGCCTTGCTCTTTTTATCCAAGGCCAAGAACTTAATTGTTGATAACCAGAATTAGGGGGCTGGCTCTGAGAGTTCAAAGCTCTCTGATGATTGGACTCCCTCTCTGAAATTTTACTTTTTCTTGCCTGCAACCCTTTGACAGCTGACTGGAAGAGGACAAGGAACAGGAGATGCATGGGAGTGGGGAGTGCCCACCTTTTGCAGCACCCAACTGTCACAGGTGTTATCAGTAGCAGTGAGGTAACTTGTGAGAGAGAAATACCAGCAGCAGCTGTATCACAGCATTTTGTTGGATTCAGTTTGTCAAGAAATTTGTTTTCACTGTATCTCAAGAACTGTACAGCCAGGAAGGCTGTTTTCTCCATGCTGTAGACTCTTTCTGCTGCAAGGCAACATTTTTGTCTGTGGCAAGTGTCAATGTTTAAAAAGAGGGGAAAAAAAATCATCTCTCATCTAGGAGCATGTTTGGTCCATCTCACCCTTTTTGAATAGCACAGGGTTGAGAGGCAAACCTCGGTAGTTTTGGAGGCTGAAGAAAGGCACGAGTTTGAGGCTGCTCAGACCCTTCTAGTGCTGGGTGCTTGTCCAGATGATGTGGATTTAGGCAAAGAGTGAGTTGGCTAAGATGAAATGAGCAATAAACTATCTTTAATTATACTCCTGTTGCTGCTGGCCAGACTGACACCTCCTCTTCCAGATCTGGTTTGGAAAAGTGGTAGATTTGTACTTGGGGAAGTCTGTTGCTGGGCTAATAACTTCAGAAGTCATTCTGAATTTGCAGAAACAGAGTCCTGGTTACCACTTTTCCTGCTCAGCCTTCTCAGAGAGATTCTCCCAGCAGAATCGGGTTGTCTTTCAGGATTTCCAAGCAAACCTGCCACTCCTCAGAGGGCTCCGTGCACGCTTTAGATTGGCTTAGACACCCTGCCCCACTTTCCTCCTGCACAGAAGCTTCCAGAGGGGTCTTTATGACCTTGATCTAGCTTATAAGGTGAAAATTGTGCTTTGGGATTTAAATTAGTCTTGCAGTTTTGGGTTGGGCTTTTTTTTTATTTTTGTCTTGAAATAAAAGTGTCAGGAGTTATTTAAATACCGTAATTTCTTGTTCCATTAGAATTATTGGCAACCCCTTAAAGTAAGTGGCAAATCACTGTTAATTCCTTCGGAATTCACTGATAAAACATTTATTGTAATGAATTCTTGTAGGGAAAAAAAAAAATAGTCCTGATGCAAACTCAGCTGGTGGAGGAGGTGCTCGGGGAGGCTGCTCCATCTGGTGGCAGCTCAGGGATCGTTACTTGGGGGGCACTTCTGATTGCATGAGTCAGGTGAGGGTTTCCTTCGGTTTAAATCTATCGAGCATCACCCTCTCCTCAGTGGAAGAGCATATGCATGTGTGCTTGGTTGATGGGAAGCGGGGTCAATGTTTGCCGCTGAGCATTTTCACATTCCCTTTGCTCCAGACGTGAAAACATATGTTACCTGAAGCTGGCTTGTTCTGTTCTGGTTTGGGCTAAAGCAGAACACATTCTTTGACTTTTCAGCTAAGCACCTTTCAAAACTTCAGCTCCTGAAGCTTGCCAACATAGGGTTTTTTCAGACAGAGTCTGCCTCTAGAAGTGATAAGCCTGATAGTTATTACTAAGGTAACAGGGCATTGGTATTGTAGATTGCCCATTGCTCACAACTACTTCGGTGTAAACCAAGACCATCCTCGAGTTGGCAAAGGAGGGGTCACACCTGCTGGGAGGAACAGACACAACAGATGATCCAAAGCTGACCAACAAAATATTTCACGCCATATACGTCATATTCTGTATAAAAGCTCAGAGATCAGGAGGGGCTACCCCTCTTATTCAGAGAGAACCTTATTTGCCTGTCTGCCCCTGAACATGTTCTTGAATCCAGTTGCTAAGACCAGCTCTCACTTGCCCCTGACTCCAGTCTAGGACTTTCCCTGTGCCTGTCCTGCAGCGTCATCTATGAAGCTGGAATTGGTTCTGTATACTTGTATGTAATTTATTATTTTCTTATTAATATTATTGTTTCATTAAGGCTGTTTTAGTTTTAATTTCCAACTCACAAGCCTCACTTTATTTCATTTCCCTTTTCCCTCTCCTCTGAGGGGAGAATTGGAACTCAAGCTGCTCAGGTTAGTTACTGACCTGGTGGGGGTGATAGGGTGCTAAACCCTGATACAGCTCTGCATCCAGCTTGCCTCCCACAAGGGTGGTCCACACCCTCAGCAGTTGTATTTGTGCTCTGAGCAGAAAAAAACCTTTTCTCAATGACTTCAACAGGCTTTTGGTGAGAGTGCGGCTAGAGGAGCTTCTGCAGGACGTCGGTGATGCCAGGTAAGCATTGCTCAAGATCTTGCGACCGTTGTGAGATGGCAGGGGAAACAGTGCTTAGTCAGCCCAAATGCTCCTACATTATAGGTTTCTGTAATCTGTCCTGATGTGGCTGGGCACCTCTCACAAGAAATGGTACTACCAAGATGACAGGATTGCGGTCAGATTATTTTTTCATCAGAAAGAAATGGTGTTCAGTAAAGACTGAGAGGAGCTGTCACCCACTCCTTAGAAATGGTATGTATTCAACATGAAGCCTTGTGGAAAAGGGCAAGGAAGTCAAGCACAGCGAGAGTGACCTCGCTCTTGCAAACTGTTGCAAAGTGGGCGAGAACAGAGCAAGAATTTATTAATATTTTTTTGGCACAAGTCTGGGAAGCAGTGCTGCCACTGCTGCTGAGTTTTGCAGAGTCCAAGGAGACAGCTGGGTCTGTGCCGTTTTCTTCTAACACCTGCTCATTTCACATCAGCTTCTGAGCACCTGATCGCTAGAAGCATCCTTCTGGATGGGAAATGTAAGCCTAAACTCACTTTTTTTTTCTCTATTATCCCCACCCTTCGCAAGCCAGGAAATCAGTTTTTAAATAAAAGCGCAACAATTTTCAGAGAACAGCATAGCACAGAAAGATCAAATCACGAGACAGTCAAAATGAGCAGTAAGATCTACAAACCAAGTAGAAATCCAAAAGGTATCCTGAAACTCAAACTCCATACTATGCCCTGCGGGTCACATCATTGTCTCCAAACCAAAGAGGTGTTTATGTTTTTGCACCCAAAAGGGAACATGAAGAGGTGTGGTGCTGAGGAGACGGCAATTATGGCTTTCCCACAGCCAAAGCAATTCAGGTGAGGAGTTCAGCTCCTGAGCAGTGTGCAATCCAGGTATCTCTGTGCCAGTACAGGCAGTGCAATGTGTTGTCATGGTCCTTGGGACTGTTCAGCTGCTCTGAGAAGAGCAGCAGGGGAACTCATGCATGGCTGGGTGACCAGGGACTGGCTGGGAAGGCTCCAGGCCGAGTATGGGGACAACCCAGGCATCAGCATTGACCCCAGTCTGTTGAGACAAGGAGGCTCCTCCTGCCCACGCCATCACCGCTGGCCTTCTTTTTCATACATATATATATATACACACACATTAGAAAAGGGCAGTCCACATAAAACACATTATTTAAACATTATATACTCTAATACAGAGTATTAGATGTAGTGTATATATACTATGGAGTTTAAGTAGTATGTATCAAACACGTTGTGGTATATGTTCTGTATTTACTGTATACTATAGTTAGATGATGTGTAGTTAATATATATTAGATGGTATAGCATATATTATTATATTATGTACATATGCTGCATCTAATTCAAAGAGATAAACTGTGTACACTAATAAAAATGTACTTTAGATTGAACATGTTTTTACAGTCTGTGAACAATACAGGTAAAGGCTGTAATATAAAGCAGACATACACTACACATATAGAATATGTAGTGCATACTGTACATAGCTTGTATGCACTATACATATATACCTGTGATCTGTACTAAATACATTCTGCATATACTGGATACAACCATGGCATATCCATATGCTATGCACACCTATGGGAGATTTGGGAGAAGAATGTGCATATGGAAGATACAGGTTAGGTATAATTCTTTATGCACTCTATACATTATGCTGTATGGACACGTATACTACATAAATACAGTATTCTGTGTGTATGTATGCACATACAGTACGCCTACTAGATACACACTGGGTATGCATGTTTACATATATAAAGAGACGCAGGCTGTTTAGGTGAGTGATGACAAAGGATGTAGCTGTCTGCGCACACCTCATGCCCCCTTTGTGATTAGGGACAGAGTCGCCTCCCATATCCATTTGTGGCACAGGTGCCAGAGACTGCGTATCCCCTCTCCTCAGTTAGGGGCAAAGGAGATAGATCTGACCCAACCCTCCGCTGAAGGTTGCTGGGGGGGACACGTTACCAAAATTCTTATTCTCCCACACCACTAAGAATATCCTGTTATCCTCCTCATCTGTCTCACATTAAGGAAAAGAGAAACACTTTTATTTTCTAATGGTGGTGGCGGGGGGGAGAAGCATGGAAGGGAATGGCAGGAAATGGTAAAGGAATGGTGGGGATGCAAGGAATTAGCAGGGAATGGAACAGAATAGCAGGGAATGGTAGGAAATGCCAGGGGATACAAGGGATTTAAGGGAATGGAAGGGAATGATGGGGAATGGCAAGGAATTTACAGGCTGGGCTGAGACCAATGGCATGCGGTTTAACAAGGCCAAATGCCGGGTCCTGCACTTGGGGCACAACAACCCTGTGCAGTGCTACAGACTAGGAGAAGTCTGTCTAGAAAGCTGCCTGGAGGAGAAGGACCTGGGGGTGTTGGTTGACAGCCGACTGAATATGAGCCAGCAGTGTGCCCAGGTGGCCAAGAAGGCCAATGGCATCTTGGCTTGGATCAGAAACGGTGTGACCAGCAGGTCCAGGGAGGTTATTCTGCCTCTGTACTCGGCACTGGTGAGACCGCACCTCGAATACCGTGTTCAGTTCTGGGCCCCTCACCACAATAAGGATGTTGAAGCTCTGAAGCATGTCTAGAGAAGAGCAACAAAGCTGGTGAAGGGAATGACCTCTCTTTGAATTTGTGGCTATGCCTGCCCCATCTCCTCTTGCCTTCTATTTACCATCTGTTAGTATTTTATTTTCACAGCTGTCTTCCAAAAAAAACTTCCTAAACATTAAGCCCATATTTCATTGTATGGGTTTACTGTTCATTATTACACTTATTGGCATCATAAACATCAACTTAGGACTGAATTATATCCATAGGTGGAGGGTTCTTGTGGTAGGAGGCTCAACCAGAACAGTGGATCTCACTGTTTGGCTTCTATGCACAGATTCCTGCTCCAGAGCTTGTATCATGTTATTGAGTGAATCTCTTCTGGTGATGCAGAGTCAAGCCACGTGGGGGTATACAAAGGCACTTTGTTTGGACATCCTAGTTGTATTCTCACGTTGTTTGCTCTCTGGGAGGTGAACCAGTGAAACGCTGAACCAGTACTTTAGCAATAAAGATTTTCCTGTTTTTACAACTACTCCATCATATCACTCAAGAAATACACAATACTACAAGTATTTTGGAGCAACTGATTGTACCCTTTTGCAGAGTCGCAGATATGGCAGATCCCCTGTCCCCTGCCACATCCAACTACTGAAATATTTCTGCAATACTGGCTGCAAACTGCAATAAAAGCAAGGTTTCCTTCTAGAAGGGATGTCTTCTCATCATCTTTTATTAGCAGTTTCAAATAAATGGAAAAACCTGAGGAGCATAACATCATATGTAACCACCTGTTACAGAATCAATGTCAAAATCCCTGCTCCAGCTCTGCTCTGGATGTTTGAGGGCAACTCGTTCATGCTTCTCTGTCAGGAGGTGAGAGCCTGGATCCCACAGGTCTCTTCTGTGCTGGAACCTGCCCCTATCAGAAGCCCTGGAGCTTGCGTGTGGTGTATCCTCTCTCTCTCTCTCTCTCTCTCTCTCTGCTCAGTTCCTCTGGAAAGCCCAGGATGATTGTAAGGGATTTTTTCAAAGTCAAACAATGCATGAGCTGCCAAACATGATTAACTTTTCATTATCACTTCAGCAAAATTTCCATAAAGCAAAGATTTCATTACCCAGCAGTACTTCCTACTTAAAAAATAATAAAAAACATAAAGGAAAAAAAAATCACTGCTAAAACAAAAGCAAAAAGCTCCAACAATTTGACACAACAGCATTTTCCTTCTTGTAGGTCTGGCTTTCTGAATGCACTGACACTTCCAAGGAATATACAACTTCCCTTTCTATCTACCTGCACAAAAAATACTTGGAGAAGCAAGACAGTGCTGAGTAGAATAGTTAGAAGGTAATGACAGAAAGATAAATGATCCTATAAATATTCTAAGATTCATGTAACTGCAGCGTACAGCAATTCCACTGTCGTAGGGGGAGAAGAAACAAACCACCTTACAAACACAACAGTCAGTTCTTTACACAAAATGGAGTTGAAGGAAGGCTCTGCTCTGCATTTCAGCACCCTCTTCATACAGCACTTGGAGAAACGGGCAACACAAAGCGACCTCTGAATTGATGCTTGTCCACATCACAGGCTTACCTGGAATGGGGAGAGAAATCTCTTGCCATGGCCAAGAACTGCTCTATTTAATTCTTGCATTGAAGCACCTGCTGCAAAAAAAATAAAGAGAAGTGGCATGGTCAGTGTTGATAGGCGTGCACCTGGAATGAGGTGCCCTGAGGCAAGGACTAGGCCAGGTGATGAGAGCCAAGTACAAGGCATCCTGGTCCTGCATGCTACGAAGAAGGTAACGAGGCCAAGGGGCTTTTGGAAGCAGCATAAGGGATCCCCCTGCTGAGAGGGGGGGAAGCTGAGGGCTTCTACCAAAGCGGCTCAGTTGGCACGTTCCCCATGATCAAAGGAAGTGACTGACAAGAGATTACACGGCATCATACGTGCCTGTACCACCATTTGACCTGTAAGATATATGCATCAGACAACACTGCCTGACCACCATGGTAAAGTTCTTGCAATTATTATCAAGGACACGCTGGAGAATGTGCATGCACACAAGTGCATCTGTGGGACCACTCTTGACAAGCCTTTCAGTGCACTTGGTCCTTACTGTCTAGACACCAAGACTTGACCAATATGATACAGTCCAGCTGCTCCAAAGCCAAATGCAGAAATAAGCTTCAGAGTCCAGCAAATCTTCTACCAGGTAAGGTGTAAACAAGGCTGGTGCTGCCCACCAAAAAGAAGCTTATTTCTCAGCCTCACATCAGCCCAGAGAAAACCATCCTTATGTATCCCAGTATTTCACCAGTCTCCACTGGCCATGCAGTACAGGGAGGGGGTTGTTGCAGTGTCATATCTCTCCTCCCCTGACTTGCAAGACCTGCCTGAAGCTGCAAATCTCACTACATCATCTCTGAATGTCACTCCTCACTGCTGCCTCGTGTCTCACCATGGTCCTTCTAGAGCCCCAGCCAGCCCTGCAAGCACTCTGCTCTGGCTGAAGCTGGGCAGCAGATGAAATCCAGTCCCTAGGTGATGGTCATTACACCACAGCTTGAATAGCGGGTATTTGAGCTAAGCATGGGATTTTGTTTTTTAAGATCGCTGGAAATGAGATTGCGGTCTGCCTCTGTGCAGTGAAGATAATTTGTATCATGATCTAAGGACAGAAACTGGAGTTTTAAAAAATATATATACAATAACAAGAACCATTTATTTAGTGCAATATTTCTATCGTTGTTTTGCCAGTCAAACCTACTGACAAGTGAACAAGGTAAAAGTACGGTTTAATTTGAAACCAAAATAGCCAAAAAAAAAGAAAAGGCTGGACTCCCCTCTGTTTTTGCTTTGTCATACAGAGTAAGTATAACAAAACCTGCAAAATTTTTTCTCCTCCTGCTGCAAAGGGGAAGCCTTGGAGTCATTCCCCACTACACCCCAGGCTGTGTTAGATAAGGCACAGTTAGGCTTGGGGACAGAAAAAATTATTTAGGCTGGTGGGCACCATAACAGTCCTTGAGCCCGAGACAGTCAGACTCTAAATCCATCACAGATCCAAGGGCTCTTGAGACAGCAGCCGTTGCCCAGAATTCAGGCCAGAGGCACATCAGGAGGCTGGAGAATTTGAGTAGGAGGCAGATGCAGATGCCTGCATGCCTGGGAAGGAGAGGGAACGGTGGAATCACAACAGCATCAGACAGGTACAGCGAGCCAGCCTTGGAGATCACACAGCAGACCCAGCAGCATGCCTCCAAGAAAAAGCAGTGTGCTTTTCACTAACTATTAACAGAAAAGAGATTTGGATCTGCGAGCAATGAAAATGCCTCCTGCTGTTTTAGCCTCTGTGTGGCTGGAGAAAATAGGAGCGATGAATCATTTCTTCCTTTCCTACAAAGTGCCCAGCTCACCAGCAATTTCACCTGCTGGTGAAGACAACATTCAAGTCCCTTCCTGGAATGGCTGACCTCTCATGTCAGGCAAGGGCAACACCATAATCGAAATTATTTTTACTAAAACTTCAACTTCCATCGCTGAACCACCTGGGAAAGGAAGGCTTAAAGATGGGTTATGTTTCCAGGATTGGTGCCTGAGCTGTGGGTGACTCCAGCCTAACCAAAATAGCAAGGACTCCTGTGCCCTTCCCCAACAGCAGCTGCTAGTTTACCACAACTAGCCCCAAAACTACAGCCAGAATTCTGGGAGCTGTACATCTTTCACCAACTTGTATTGGATTATTTCACATGTACGCAAAAATGCTTAATTAAGTTCTGGCCCCATGGACTTACAAAAGTGTCTTGAAAAAACAGTAGTGTCACAGGAAAGCAGAAGATTTCAGCAGCTCCCAAGGAGAGCTGGGAAGGGGCTGAAGGCAGCGAAGGCCAGTTTTGGTCCAGAGGTGGTACAGAGCAGCCCCCCCTTCCCTCACTCAAATGACCTAGCCCCAAAGACCTGTTTAGGTGAGATGATGTCCCAAAGCTACTTGCAAATATGCCGAGATGCTGAGCTACTGTGAGTCTCTCTTCCTCAGCTTGAATTTGTTGGGGGTGGGGGTGGAGAGGGTGGAGATGGGTCTTGTTTAAGCCAGCATGGAAAAAAAAATAGTCTGTCTTGCAGACACTCTGTTGACACTACTTAATGCTTGCTGTCTACTGTCAGTTTGAACGAAAATCTGTCACTTTCAGTGATGCTGCAGCACCTTACACTGAAGTAAGACCCAGCCTTGTATTTTGATTTGCCTTTTAAAGGTGTCAGAGTTGCAATGCATGCTGGTGCTATATCTCCCTCAGCTATGGTCGTAGGGCCTCACCTTGCCTTGCTAGGTTCTACCTTGTTTGGGGGACCTGTTGTACCTGTGGGGCATGAGTTCTCCCAGCCAAAATGTGCGTTTGGTGGTCTATTTTTTTTTTTTTTATTCATTCTGGGAGGCAGCTCTTCCCTTTATGGTATTATTCCACAGCAGCTGGGAAAATTTGCTGCAAACTCCTCTGGCTGCACGTGCTGCAAGTGCCTCCTTCAGCACGGTGAGATATCAGGCTCCTCCACAAATATGTTGCTCTGGGAAGAGCAAGAACTCCTGCAGGAGCTTTGAGGAAACCCTCTTCTAGGCCTTAATGCAAGGGTATCCACCTGAGGATGGGGCTGAAAGTTTGACCTCTAACTAAATGAAGGACAAATAAAATAAAATTTGAAAAAAAAACCCCAAAACCCAAGCACAAAGGAAGTGTTTATTGTCATTTCTTTGGTGCAAACCTCAAAGTAAATCCTGCCTTGCCATCCTTGAGGACACCCTGTGTCATATCCCTGCTGCCCCGTAGTACGGCTTGATCTGTAGCTACAGGGAGGTGATGGAGCCACTGTCGACAAAGGAGTGAGGTAGGAGGGAGACAGGACTGATGGATGTGGATCTCAGTTCAGATGGCCATTGTGTGGGGCCAAGGGTAGACAGGGGTGCACAGAGCTGAGCGTTGGGGGTGTGGTCAAAATCATACCTGCCACACTTACTGATGCACGAGATCTCATTGATCTCTAATGGCCTGTGGTGGCGTTCTTACCTCCTATAAGAAAAAAAATAACCCCCCTGTTCCCTGGCAAGTACTTTGTAAGGAATGTCTCTAAACTAAATATTAAAAATTCTACTTGTTTTCTTCCATAAAATCACCTCTGAGGACTTACAAAGCCAAGTGCATTTGTTGTGTTGGAAGAGGAAAAAAAAAAAGAGAGATTAAAATAATTACAGCTTTCTTTGAGAGAGTCTGCTTAGAAGGAGATTAAAAAAAAAAGGCATATTGGAAAAATCCTCTTGACTCTAACCTCTGTTAGAACTCATCTGCTGCTTACTTAACCCACGGTGACACGTGCAGGGGAGCCGTGGTGGTGATGCTACTGTAGGGTTACTCATGAGGGTGAAGAGACAGTTTTCTCCTCCCAAAGACAGACCTCATGTCCTCACAGTGTTCCCAGCTGCCTCTCCTACTCACGCCTCCCTCTTCCCCTAGTGATTTCCCGGTCTCACACTGAACACTTTAAAGTATGTCTATAGAATTAAAAACAATACTTATCCGAAATCAAATAGTTTCAATAAGAAACTCTTTTTGTTACCTTCTGCAAAGAAATCCCAAATGCTTTGTTTCTTATATGCTGAAAGGAACTCCTTCCAGGCAGTTTCTTACTTAATATTTGCTTGATTTGTGCTTTGACCCAGGAGTCACTACACCAGGCCTCCACCCATAGGCAGCTTCAGGTCACCTGTGGCTACATGGCAGAGCCAATGTCCAGTGCAGTGCCCCCAGCCCAGGAGCATCTGCCTTTCTCTGTTTTGGGCCCCCTTGGTTCAAACTAGCTTCCACCTGCAGCTAAACCTCCTCTGGTCCCCTCCAGGACATGGGCCGCCAGATGCCAGTGCATCAGAGAGGGTGGTTAAATCTACCCTTTGACTCAGATTTTGCTGTCAAGGGGGACTTCGGTTTATGGGACAGAAAAGTATGTGGAGGACTTGGGTTCTTCAGGAAGCGCACCCAAAATTACTGACCCAGGACAGCAAGCAACTCCTTATTCATGAGGATCCCAATCTTTCCTCTCCTGTTAGGGCAAAACCTGTTACTTTTGAAAGCTGACAGGTTCTATACATTACTGATGTGTGGGCATATGATATAGGGGAAAAGTTAGAAAAACATTACTCATGCGTGTGTGTGTCTGAGTATTTCATACATCAAGCAGGGAATAATTGACCTTGAAGGCCGAGGGTGTGTAAGGAGTGGTGCAGGCAGATTTCCACATCCCTGCATACATGAGCTGACTCCTGGGAGCAATGCACGACCTGGTGGTTTATTTATTGCTTGGCTCTTGACATGCTTTGAAATTTTTTTTAATCTTTTGATTTTCAGTTAACTTTTTCATTTTCTCCAGGAGCACGGAGGAACCTGGATGGCATTAAGAAGGAATACACTGCTGAGGAAACACATCTTGCTCCAGTTCACCATCTACCTCACCACAAAGTCACCAGTAAAGAGCTAAGTGGCTTTGATAGATGTCTCCAACCCCACTGCATCAGACACATGCTTGCATTTATCCCAGTTTTCCCAAATCCCAAATTCCAAATGGACAAGGAGCACATGGCCCTTATTTTTGTTGTTGTGTCTGTGTTGTGCATGGATGAGGTTGAGGGGGGACACAAAACAGGTCTGCTTGAAAAAAAAAAAATAAAATACCACCCCAAAACACTGAGAGGGGAATTTGATGACATGGGATGAAGATGTGCAGAGAGTCGGTTTTCACCCTGGTTTGCTCCTTGTGTCTTCCCACAGCTTTTCCTCCAGGACAGGGCAGGAAAAAGTTGAGTGACTGATTCTGTTAATGTCAAAGCTCATTACTGAAAGAAGCTGATAGGAAGCATAGCTTAATTGTTTTAATTTACATGGTAATTTATCAAACAACTGGTTCCTCAGCAGACACAGGCCCATCATTTCCTATCTCCAGCCCTTTGTGGCAGAACCCACCCAGGGGCTCATTCCCAAACTGTAAGCACCAATTCCTCAGTACCCAGGCTTGCTGTCTGCACCCAGTATCTTATTTTATTTTATTTTATTTTATTTTATTTTATTTTATTTTATTTTATTTTATTTTAATAAATCAGCTTAGCAAATGCAATCTTCCTTAATTCCACGATCTGATGAGGAATGCTTAGTTAATTTTTTTGACACGGAGCACAAGGAAGATACAGACAGGTTAGAGTTGCTGCACTAGAGGGTCTGCATCATCGCATGTCCCCATGATTGCAAAAGTCTCCCAGGGTGTTAAATTAACATCAAAGCAACATTACATGGAAGACACTGTGGCATGGTCAGACTCCAATTCTACTCACCGTAGGATTACATCTGCAGAGGAAAAGATGCTCTGGAACTTTCTGAGAAGTTTTCAGTCTAGCAGATATTGAGATTGAGCCAACGTGTGGTTCAGGAGGAAGAAAAGCTGCCAGACCAGTGCCAGCAAACACCTCCCAAGCAAACACCTACCAAGAGGGTGTTGGTACCTGAAGACCAATGGCACAAGCAAATGGAGTGAGGAGGAAAGAAACATTTTAACATTAATAAGCACAGCCAAGCTACACAGAGTATTTGTTCGGAAACAGTGGGGATCTGCAGAAACCTTTAGCTATTTGCACTGAAATTGGGGAATATGCCTCGGAAAGCATGCTGGCGATGCAAGGGTGTGGTGGTACTCAGTGCTGCAGCACGGAGGAACTCTGTGCACAGTTGCATCCTTCCTTTCTTACGCTGGATGCTGTTTTTCTGTGCTGGATGATTTATCTCCTTGTCCCAAGGCAAGAAAAAAAACATTTGTGTGCTTTGGTGCTTCTGGAAGGGAAAGAAAATATTTTCAAACTGCAGAAATCCAGAGAAGTCACAGGCATTTTCTGAGTCTGCACTGGAGTGTGCTGTGCGAGTGCTTATGTATGCGGTTAATGTACATAATAAAATTTTAATAATGAGGCCTGATGAGCACTCAGCTGTACTTTGCCTGCATGTAACTGAGGAATCTGTGACAAAACATCCAGTGCTGAGTGGCGCAGGAATTAAACCAACTCCAGGTAGACCCAGGCACTGGGCTAAGACCTGGCCTTTCTTCTCATCTTCTGGTGCAAATCCCCAGCACAAGCGATGCTAGCACCCAGGAAGGCCCTCTGGAAGCGAAAACTGGCAGATGCCTGTGCTGGAATAGGAATGGAGAGGGATCCCTGTCCCCTATAACTCCCTGCCTCAGGGACTGCGCTGTTTCAGAGTGCTGGTGAAATCCAGCTGTATGTTGGTGTGCAGTTCATAGACTTATTGCCCTGACATACATAATCCTTAGAGCACATGGATGAATAACTGGAACATTCATAAATGCTGTCAAATAGATTAAGTGGAAATAAAATAAAATAAAAGATGCCTGTTTGTTGATTTTTTTCTAGTTTTGTTTTTTTTCCACTTAAAAAAAGATTCTTCTATGGGTCAAATTAATTTTTATTTCATTGAGAAATTCACCCTCTTGTTTTGCAGCTGTTTGCCATGACAAATTAGGCAGATGTTCGCTCAGCATGGCACTGCAGCTTGGCAATTACCCTGCTAACTGATTGCAGCACAGTGGCTGTGGTCCAGTACCTTTCTCAATCCCACTCTCCTCTCCTGCTGAAGGTCCTCTGCTATGTCCTAGAGGGTTCTGGGGGCCAAGCTACATCATCTGCCGCTGGAGCGGCTCTTCTGCTGTGGACACTTGAATGTTCATCACGGCACGAAGCAGGGATGCAGTGTTCCACCTCACCACTGCACACACAAGTTACTTGCACAGAAGTTAGTTTGCTTTCTATTTTTGCCATCTCTCAGCAAAAGCAGCAAGTGCTAGGCTAATGCCTTCCCCTTCCAAATTCCTATTGCTCTTTGTTTATCTGCTTTTATACATCTACGGGCAAACCAGAGCCACCCTCTGGCCACATTTCCCCTTGCCGTGAGCTACCTCTGATACCTGAGCTGACATGGAATGCTCAGTGAAATAACCAAGTCATCTCTAATTAAGTGCAAGAAGACTGTATTCATTTAAAGGTGCCATATTGATCAGAGCGAACACTGCACCGATCAATCACTCCAGTTTAAACCTCGTGCCTCTCTGGGAATCAATAGATGCAAACAAAACCACTAGGGAATTTAGATGATTTAACTCTTACCAAAAACATCAGGATCAGAAAGATCACAAGGAGAAAGTCCAGATCAGGTCCACCTGCCACACTCCAGAGTAGCGTTTTTACACTTTGCTTTTGTCTATGGCAGTTTAGGTTTTAGGGTTTGGGAAAGGCTAGTGGACCTACAACAGAAGGAGGGGTGCAAAACTGAATCTCATTTGACTTTGTATGATTTCCTCCAGCCTTGGCAGGCACTGTGCCCTGGTAGCTTTGGAACATGCTCATGATGGTCTCCAGAGGGACAGACAGAGAGGTCTGGTCCTGCCAGTGGACAATACCTGGCAACTCCTGCCCACAAAAAGACTTGTGCTCTCTCCTTCCAGTTGCCTTGCAGGCAGTGTGTGGTGGGGGAAATATAGTGTGCTGGTTGATTAAGCAGGCAGTGGAGAGAGGTTATGGAGGAGGGGAGAGAGACAGACAGAAAAAAAAAGGGGTGGGGGTGAAAGAGAGGAGAATCATGTTAAAAAAAAAACTCTTAGAAAATGCCGGTTTGAAGTCCAAATCAGTCAGAAAAAAGCTTTCACAGCTTCACAGGATTTTCAAGCCATTATGATGAAAGAAACATTTGGAAGTTTCCATCCTCTCATCATCACCCATCTTCACTGCTCACCGCTTTCAGGCTTGGTCCTGGTAACCTGTGGGTGAAGGAATCCCACTTTGAAATGAAGGATAGTCTAATTTAATCTCTTTCATCTCAGGGAGTGAAGGCAGCCCCTTTCCAATGGTAAATCTCTCTCTCTCTGTCTTTGCTTACCTGTGGTCTCCAAGAGACCACTGCTTCTTGAAACAAGATCATCACAATTAGACAGCCCATAATTAGATCCCCCACCACCCTGATGCACATTTAAATACCAACAGGAGCCACTAGAAATCTCCAGCATGCTGCCGGGAGGTAATTGGAGTGTTTCAATTTTTGACATGTCAGCAATTAAAATCAGACCAAAACAGGCAAAAGCCTTTTGTCCTTTTGTTTCCTACTTTTCCTTTTCCCTTTCCGTATCTTCTCACAGGCACAGGTACAATCTAGGGAAGACTGGAAGTTTCTGCTGTGAAGCCGAAGGCAGAAGGAGTCCACAGACAGCTCAGGCTGTGGTGTTCTCTGCTGGCTTTGCTGAGTGTCCCCAGACAGGCTCCTGCTACAGTTTAGTCATGGATTATTGCTCTTTATAAATTCTCTTTGGAGGAAATATGCCTTTTTGGGTATTTGGTAACACTGGGAGAGACTTGCAAGCACTTCGAGGCAGAAGATGGCTGGAGAGATCTAGCTCCTGGGAGAGGGTAAGGCTGTATTTAGTTTACATATTTATACCTATATATATACACCTATATACATATAAAAAAAGACTTTCAGTCACCAACCCAATGTCCTGTTTTGAACCGGTTCTCCAGGCAGCAGATTGGCAGCTAATTGCCAGACATCAAGCTTAAATAGCCTTGTGACAGGAAAAAAAACTGCAAGGATGTGTGCTAAAAGCCTATGCAATAGGCTGTCTCAGCACGCTCAGGTTGCTGCTGGAGGCATTTGATGCAGATTAACCTCATCTGGGATGTTATTAAAGACTAGAAGAGTGGGCAAAGCCAAGGGGTATGGAGCTCATTTATCTTTGCATGCCTCTCTGTGTTCATTCATCAGCTGCTCCCTTGCAGACAGTGCTCCTGCGAATGCTCCCTATGCTCAAGCAAGGCAAAGCCATATCCATCTTTGCACCTGGTCAAATGCAAAGGACGGGACCTATGGGCTCATCTGCATGGCGGCATGGGTGCCTCCAGGATCAGTTTTTAGGCACCTTGATCTCAGTGTGAAAGCAAAGATCTGCTCAGGCATCTACATTCCCTCTGGGCTGCCTGGCCTTCCAGTTTCAGCACTGCAAGGCAGGAATCATTCTCCTTGTCCTCTTGCTCCCACAGGATAGATAATAGCTTGATTTGGTGGGATGGCAACCAGAGCACAAGCATGGCTATGCATGGCCTCAGTGAAGACAATGGCTTGGATCTTGCTCTTTCCCCATGCAAACTCTGGACTCTTGATTTCTCATCTACCAGAGAGACACGTCTGCCCCTTTTTCTGGCAGATGCTTCTTGAAAAGCAAACATATGGGCAGGATCCAATAACACCAGAGTCTAGTCAGGAGGATCAGAGACACTGTGTCATCCTGATCCTGGATCACATTGCCCCAACCTGGATTTTATGGGGTTAGACACCTGAAATTTGTTAAAGGTCTGGTTTGGGGCACCTAAGTCAGTCCCTTACCCTGTAAAGTACCTGTGACAGTAGGATCCTTTGCTCTTTCTTCATATAGCATTCTTCAGTCCTCCATGATTAATTCATTAGCACATCTCCCTGCAAGGACAGCTGATTCTCTTAGCAGCCACAAATCCCCTTTGGGCACCCGCGATGTGTGCTGGAGAGCCAGTTAATTGGAGAGGCTGTGAGACCCCCTTGACTCACCTTTCAGCCCTCGGAGTGCCAGGGTCATTCAGAGTACACGGCCTGCACATATCAATTACATTGCTGTAGGGCGTTGCTTGGCATTTTATAGTGGCATTAAAATGTCATGGTACAAATGGAGCCCTAAGTAAGGGTTAGCCTGGTTTTTCAGATGCTCTGCAGACCTTTGCAAAGATACTGCCAAAAGCCAGCTCACAGTGCCTCTTGCTGACCACTGATGCTTGAGTACTGGAGTACGGTCACTGTACTCAGTGCAATTACTCTGTTCTCCTTTTACGTCCCCGTGAGGAAAAATTAAAAATAAGTGTTTTGGCTGTAGATTAAGCTTTTATGTCAAGCTGTGCTCAAAGACAAATCCTGCTCAATCTTAGCCTGCAGAAATATTCAAGTATATTCACCAAAGCAAACAGCATAAACAAATGCAGCCATAAGAATGTATATGCATAAAACAAAGCAAAGACCAGAAAAATGAGGTGATATTTCCCTTCTTGGGAAATTACAGTGTTGACACGACCATTTTACTGATTTGAAATACTAAACAACTGAGTCACTTCTAATTAAGTGGAATGCTGCAATATTCATCCAAACATGCCATATCGATTACTGCATGCTCTGAAACCAATCAATCTTTCCATTTTAGGTACTGAGTCACAAGTGAAGCAGCAAACACAGGCAATGCTTCCTGACAGCTATCGATAACTTCACACCCTGTTTTGAACCCCTTTCAAATGCCCAGCGACTGAATAGCTGTCGATCCTATCGATCCAGCCCTTCCACGCCATGCGTTTGTTCCAGTTTCCCAATCTCTCTTCCCATTCTTCTCACTTCCCTTATTCTGGGGGATTTGCAATGCACCCAATGCTAAATCAGCCTGAAATGCAGTGAGAAAATCCAAGTATGACTGCTAGGCTGTGTGTGGATGCTTTAATGCACTTAAATGTGTTTTTCAACGTTGGAAGAAAAGCTCAAAAGGGGGATTTGTTCATTTCTTTTTATCTGTTTTGTGCAGTGCACAGCTCTTCCTCCCCCCAGCTCTTGGGTAAAGTTGGGGCACAGAGCATCCCTGGAGGACACCCCAGCTTAAGGGCAGGGGATATCCTGTAAAGAAGGGACTCTCTGGTTTGACCTTTGTCGATTTTACTAATTCCAGCAGGTCAAGGATTTTCCTGGAGCAAGGTGAGGAGCAGCTCCCTTGCTCACAGTGGCCTAATTGTTACTCTGTTTTGCTTGCAACAAGCAAGTTGCCTTCAGGAAAACAAACAAGAGTCTTAAATAGTTGATAGAAGTGAGTTTCTGTTTCAATACACTGGATTTTACTTGCTGGAGAGCTATGATCTCAGACTCATTGTGGTTCTCTAGACACACATGCATCTGCGCTGGCGTGGGATAAAAACAAGCTGATAAGCCCAGTGTTCCTCATGTAACAGTTTTCCCTCTTCCCTGCCAAATCTCTCAGCCATTCCTTAAAAACCATGCACTAGAGGTTAAGAGAAGGTTCACACATACTCCTTCCCTTCAAGGTTAATTTTAAATAAGAAGGTAAATCACAGCTTTTCTTGGACATAGGCTACAGTTGGTTACGCTGCATGCAATGAGCAGACTCAGTTTATCTGGTGTGAGGTCCAAAGCATCTACCTGCCAGCACAGTCTCCGTGCCACCCAAGCCTGCAGTTTGCAGCTTTAGGCTTTAAGGAGAGCCTTAAAGATGACCCACACTGGTAGAGAAAAAAGTGCTTTCTTTGTGCTTCCAAGTATTCCAGCTCTGCAGATATCCAATATCCCCCTCAGGTTGGAAGGGGAAGCCAAATGCTCTCATATCTATCTTTACCAGTTTAGGTCAGATGCCTTAATGTGGTGAACTGGTAATAATAAAAAAAAAAATCACCTTCTGGCATCAAGAAATAATTTACCAATTGAAACTTCTCTCTAGCTCATTTCCCATGAATCTACATCTTATTAATTACAAGAATGTTTTACAATGCTCCTGCGTTATGCAAGTTTTGAAGTCTAGAAAAACAAGAGGCACATTATGATTTAACTTAGTAAATATAGTTAACTCTCAAGAAATTATTTCCTCAGTTCTAGACTTTGGTGAGAAACTTGCAGCAACTGTTTAGGAGTGCCAGACAATAAAGTAAAAAACTGTAATTAAGCATGTAGAGAAGCAGTATGTTTTGCTCAGGACAAGTAAAGCACATATCTTCCATTCATGAAAAGCTGGGAACTGAAGAGAGGATTATCTACTTTTTTGGTAAAGTCATGTTTGCTGTCAGAGATGAAATATAAAAAAATCAATATTAATGAGAAGCAGATAGTGGAAATGTTATAAATCTGATCGTGCTGTTTGCACCATCTTCCTGAAATGCTGTAAATTCCTTTTAAAAATTATAATGAATGAGTGGGGGGAAAAAAATGACAAAGAAACAAAAAAAGAAAAGGAATGGGAGAACAACTCCCAGCACAAAGATTTTGCTCACAGATGGGCCGGTCTCTTTGCCACTAGCTTGGACAAGAGCGGCACAGCTCCACTTGCCAGGCTACGAACTTTTCAAACACTTACGCCATATGTGTACTGCCAATTGGATGTCGTCTTCCAACAGAACGAATTACAGAGGCTCCCTCTGGTGCAAATTGGACACGGTCTCAGTTTTCTTTAACTTTTAAGCCTTGTGTTTTCAGCCAAAGCTGGTCCTTAAATACTTGGCGTGAGGAGGAAGTGAGAAGACCAAATGGTGAAATGGCAGCTCCCCAAAGAGGCTCTTTTCTAAAGAGTCCTTCTGCTTGCATTAGCAAGCCTATGCAGGGAACAAAACTGATGGCTGGAGAAGTGGGGAGTCAAGAGATTAGAGATTCTCAATGCTAACCAAGAACAAGATCCAGGTGACGTGCATTCAAGAACCCTATAGGAAATAGAAATTGGATAAATTTTATTAGTTTGGAAGAAAGCTCTTGCATGCATTGCCTATGCAGACCAGAAATTATCAGCAAGATTGAGATGCACTGGAAGGTATCCTACAAGAGATAATGCATAGAATGGTAACCGTGGCCCAAACACTCTCCTTTGCTGTTGTTCATCAACACTAAGCCAATTCTCACAGACCTACCTCTGGGTGAGGAGTCATCTTGCAGTAAAATAAATAAGCTTAATCTATCAAGTGTGTTGTCACCAACACGTACATGGGTAAAAGTTTTCCAGTGATTCAGTAAAACATCAAATCAGGTTCTAGCTATTTTTTTTCTACAACTTTCTCACATCCTTTCAACTGGCTAAATTATTCTGAAGTGTTACAGCAATGCTTGGTGGTATGTAATAGCTACTGCCTTCAGAAGAAAAATGGTGCAGTACACCCACTAGTGTGACAGTTTTCTGAAGGGAAGAGATTTTAACGAACATATTTTACTAAAATATGCCCATTCCCAATAGGTTTATAAAGAAAAATCTGATTTTTGGAAAACACAGGACTTTCTAGGAATTAACAAATAACATGGGCAGCTTGTTTTGCATTGGAAAGTGCTTACCTACCTTCAGTATGAAAACAAATTGCACAGGAGAAGCATCACTAGGACACTAGGCAGTGCTTCTGGCAAGGAGCACCAGGAAATTAAATCACTCCAGGAAGGCAAGTGGAGGAAGTGTCTAAGAACTGCAATAAGATAGTTCTCCTATAGGTGTAACAAAAAAAAAAGATGACATGAAAAGCAAATCTCCCAGTTTTATCAACTGTTAAGGTTATTCCTGCTTGGAGGGCAAGGGGCACAGCTAAAGGGAAATTTCCAAAAGTAAAAATTGGGAAATAGAGTTGCTTTACTTTCCCACCAAGGAAGCTCAAGGCCTATGGGTGTAGAATTGTATTTTCTTCCCCTTTTTCTTGGTTTCAATGTTCACATTTTTTCTATAACACAATCTTAAGTGTCACATTTAGGCAAACATGCCAACGCAAGTTGAAGAGACAAGAGAAGTGCCACAGAAATGTAAGGATGCAAAAGGCCCCACAAGAATGCAATGTCAGATCAATAGTCTGGAAAGTTAGCAGGTTATTAAGATAAATGATTATCATGAGATTGGTTTGAAAGTTCGCAATACCTGCAGAAATTTAAAAGCCTGCTTAAATTATAGTGGCAGATATTACTGTTTCAGAGTAATTCTTCTAACAGCAAGGAACATGAGAGGGAGGATATACAGGGGAAAAAAAATCAATAAATGCCTGTGACCTAAAGCTGGGTTTTCTAATTAATTTTCTAGGAGTTTTTAAGGCATTTGAATCCTCAGCTTCTGTTGAACTGCAGTGTTTAAAGCAAACAAGATGAACTTTAAGGTCCCTTCCAACCCAAATCATTCTATGATTCTATGATATCCTGGTTCTACAAGGAGCTGCAGGAACAAGGCAAATCTAAGACGTATACGATAGGAAATGTATCTATGAAATAGGTAAAGAGGTATTAATTTCTTTAATTTTTCTAAGCAAGGAAGTAGCTCTTAGGTAAAAGGGAGTAAGGGCACAAATCCATGAAGCCCATCAGCCTTTTGTCCTTCTGTTGTTTTGTGTTGCCATTACACCACCATTGGCAATTAACTATTTTAAGTCTCAAAGCTACTGGACTTGAAAAATAGTCATCATTTTGTCCATGATGAGGCATAAATTAGATTAATCTAAAGAAAGTCTGTTAATCTGTTCTTCTCCAGAGATAAAGTACACAACTATTTAACCGCATTGTCACATGCAGTTCTCCCTTTTTAATTCAGAGGTTCTGTAAGAGTTACAGAAATACTGATAACAATTCAAAAATTAAAAAAAAAATAATAAAAAAAGATGTTTTGGCTTATTATGAACAGAGTAAGTGCAGCTGGGCAGATTGCTTTGGAAAATGTCCTGCTGCTGCTAAAGGCAGTGGGAGATTTGTCACTGCCCAAGCTGGATGAGGGAAAGGCTGTGGATGTGGTCTTCTTAGACTTCAGTAAAGCCTTTGACACAGTTTCTCACAGCATTCTGCTTGAGAAACTGTCAGCCTCTGGCCTGGACAGGCGCACACTCTCCTGGGTGAAAAATTGGTTGGATGGCCGAGCCCAGAGAGTGGTGGTAAATGGAGTTAACTCCAGCTGGAGGCCAGTGACAAGTGGAGTTCCCCAGGGCTCAGTGCTGGGTCCAGCCCTGTTCAATGTCTTTATCAACGACCTGGATGAAGGCATCGAGTCCGCCCTTAGTGAGTTTGCAGACAACACTAAGCTGGGTGGAAGTGTTGATCTTCTGGAGGGTCGGGAGGCTCTGCAAAGGGATCTGAACAGGCTGGACCGCTAGGCTGAGACCAGTGGGATGAGGTTTAACAAGGCCAAAGGCACAACAACCATGTACAGCGCTACAGACTAGGGGAAGAGTGGCTAGAAAGCTGCCTGGAGGAGAAGGACCTGTGAGTGTTGGTTGACAGCGACTGAACATGAGCCAGCAGTGTGCCCAGGTGGCCAAGAAGGCCAATGGCATCCTGGCTTGTATCAGAAATGGTGTGACCAGCAGGTTCAGGGAGGTTATGCTCCCTCTGTACTTGGCACTGGTGAGACCGCTCCTCGAATATTGTGTTCAGTTCTGGGCCCCTCACCACAAGAAGGATGTTGAGGCTCTGGAGCATGTCCAGAGAAAAGCAACGAATCTGGTGAAGGGGGCTGGAGAACAAGTCTTATAAGGAGCGGCTGAGGGAGTCTCTTGAGAAGAGGAGGCTGGGGGAAAACGTTATTGTTCTCTACAACTACCTGAAAAGAGGTTGCAGAGAGGAGGCAGCTTGCCTCTTCTCCCAAGTGACAGGGGACAGGACAAGGGGGTGTGGCCTCAAGCTCCGCCAGGGGAGGGTCAGACTAGATATCAGAAAGAAATTTTTCACAGAAAGGGTCATTTAGTACTGGAGCAGGCTGCCCAGGGAGGTGGTTGAACCACCATTCCTGGAGGTATTTAAAAGATGGGTAGAAGAGGTGCTCAGGGACATGGTTTAGGGGCAAATCAGAATGGTTGGACTCGATGATCCAAGAGGGCTTTTCCAACCTGGTGATTCTATGATCAAATGTCACCTTGCCAGTGCCATGAGGTTTATTTTCTCTACCTATAGAGCGGGGATCACAAGTCTGCCTTTCTTCTCCAGGTAAGCTCTCTTCTCTGTTTACACTGCGGGCTTTTCAGTAGAGCAGCACTTTGCCCAAGTACTTTTCTGTAACATATTTAATATGGTGGGATCTTGCTTCTGAGAGGCTTCTGCATGCTAACACCAGTACCAAGAGAAAGAACGTACAGAATCTCATGATGATCAGCTACTTTCCCTGGAGATGTTTAAGGCACAGGTGGACGAGGTGCTGAGGGGCATGGTTTAGTATTTGATAGGAATTGTTGGACTCGATGATCTGGTGGTCTTTTCCAACCTGGTGGTTCTATGATTTTATGATTCTATGGTTCGGTCTAAACAATACTCAGGCATGGTAAAGCACAACATTTTGATGTTTTGTTGAAGACAGAGGGCATTAGGGCTTCCAGCTATGCAAGAAAAATACCTTACATTTTTGTTTTGTGGGATGTGGTGTAGGCTCATGGTTTAAAGTCAGGCTGGAAATCATTGGGTCAACTGTGTGTGCACTGTTTTCTTCTTCAGAGGTGAGGCTTCGGCATTAACGACTTTTTCTTCTTCGTTCTTCTGGATTGGTATCGCCTGGCAATGGAAAGCCCTTTGGATAACACATTTCTTGTGGCTCATGCAGAAGTGGCCTCTAACTTTTAACATGTTTTGGGTACATTGTTTGGAGCAGTGGTTTGCTGCCAGCTACCTAGCTCACTCTTCAGCAACTTTGCAATTGTGAGCACTGAAGGACATCTCTGGAAATAAGCTTTAAAGTATGTACAAAGGCATCTCCTCTAAGGTCTGGGATGTTTCAGGGCACCATTTCCAGTAGGCGCTATGGACACTACGCACACAGAAGAGAACCTCATAAAACTTTTTGGAGCTAAGCACTGCCCCATGTTTTCAGCTGAGAAAGGGCACATTAAAACAGTATCAGATGGGGTTGTAAATGTTAGAGAGGGCAGTTAGGGAAGGTGGAGCATCGCAAAAGCATCCCCCACAGGTACAAGCTGCACCCTGCAGAAACAAGAGTGTTTTTTAAAAAAATGGGTTTGCGGTATACAGAGCAAGCTGTTTGCGCTATAGTAGTGTCAAAGAAAACAACGGAAATTTAAACAAAGTTGCAGGAAGAAACACCAGACTTTTTATGGTGCAAAAGCTGCTATTTAAGATCAGTGATAAATAACTGCTGTGTTTAAGATATCAGAAACCATGCAGGACTAGAGATAAAATGAAATACTGCACTGAAAGTGGACAGCCTTGCACATTCAGCGCCTCTGGGTACCACGAACTGATGGTAACAACAAGGACTGTGTTTGTATATCTATCTGGGGAAAGGAATTGGAAAGAAAAGAGAAAAGAAAAAAGCCCCGAGATGTCTCTCTGTATGAGAAAAGCCTCCATTTTATATCCTCTGCCATCAAGAGAATATTCTTCCTCTTGGCAGATGAGAACCAGGACTCACCATGGAAACCTTATTCCTACCTGAATAATCTGTCCGGAGGGTCACTTGCTTAGCTATCAAGTGTGTGAGAGACTGACAGGAGGTTCTTCAGGACTTCAGATGAGAGGCAGATTATCCACAAATGAAGGGAGGACTGTCAAGGTGAGCATTGCCCTGAAGATGGTGTAGGGACATGAGGCGTTAGCACATGAAAACAAACAGAGAAAGATGAAACAACTTTGAAAACAAATGTTTGAAAAAGATTGGGAAGATCAAGTAGAGAAGACAGTCAAAAATGCAGCCCTCAAGGAGATAATGAGGCATAAATGACTGTCAGAGAATAGGAAGCTCCAGTGGGTGGATCAGATGCTCATGACAGAAAAGCGAAAAACAGCCAAAACAAGTGATGAAGGGGGAGCTTAGATCTTCAAAGAGTGCCAGGCTATTCACTGGAGGACTGAGATGCTTTGAAGCAAAGAATACAGTCGGCAAGGTAGTCGAAGGGGGTGAAGAGGAGCAGGAAGGAGACAGAGATGAAGCCAAGGGCCAAAGACAAATGACACAAAGCACAGCATTTACAGAGACCAAAGGGAGCCCATGACTCATGTGCCGCAGAAGAAATGCCACCAAAGCAAGGGGTGAAGCTTTGGCTTGTCCACGTCCATGGGGAAAGGGGCATTTCTGCCTGCAACAAGTTCTGGGTGATTGTTAACAAAAGCTAGATATGAGCAGAGATCAGAGGGAATACAGGCTTCAAAGCAGTGATAAAATAGACCCATCTAACTGGCAGCAAATTTCAAAGGATCAACGTGCAACTGGGAAGGGAGAAAGGGCTACAGCAGAAGTCTTGAATTTAGTATCTACTTGCCTCTTCTGTTCACTTGCTTTCCCAAGTGGCTGTGGCAGGAGTACTGGGAGGTCTGACATCATTACAGGCCAGCAGAGTGAAAAACTGCTGGAGTTTTCAAGAAGCTGCCCCGCTATCATCCTGTCATGAGACATTTTTACAAGTCTTGATTTTCTGTCTGCTCTTTCATCCAAGCTTAATTAAAAGCAACTAGAGAGATCAAGAAAGACAGAGGGAGAAGGAGAGGGAAAAATAAAGTTATTGGACTTCATGTTTCACGGGCCCAAGCACAATTTGGCAACAAACTGAGGCTCTTGAGGGTTTTTTCCTGATTTTTTTTCTTTTTTTTAATGATATGCACTAAGTTTATATTTATAGAGCTCCAGCTCCATGGCACTGTCACTTCCATCCAGCTTCATTACAGCTCTCACAGTACACGGCCGTTAATACTAATTCCATAATGACAGTGGAGCGCTGAAGTAAAATTTAACAGTTCCTCAGTTAATCATTAAAATTAGCCTATCTCAGTGGATGCTGGATCTTCTAATGTTTCAGTGCAATGCAATTTCAGGTAATAAATGAGATGGCAAAAGAGGGTTTTTAATGTGTTGTCACCCCACAGAGGGCAATAAAGTGCCTCCATCCTGGCTCAGAAATGTTGGAGGGGGCTCTGCGAGCCAATTCCTTTCCACAATGCTTTGCTGAGCGAAATCTGTTTGGACATGGTCAGGAGGGATCAAAAGGTCAAAGATGGTTAAGCAAATCAAAGACAGCCAGAGCACATGGAAAGCAAACAAATGTGCAGTATTTTTCTGATGTAATTTCCAAGATGATGCTGGGGAAAGGGAAATGAAAAGGAAGGTGCAATGGCCAGTCAAATTGATCTGCACTGTGATTAACCCCACCAGGCACAGATGGTTGGGATTTTTTCCTGGCTTCAGTCAGATTTTTATTATTATTATTATTCATTATTTTTTATGTTATTATTCCTGAATTGGATGGTCTTGACTACAAGATGAAATGCTGTGGCATGACCTAGAGATTGAAGCTGCCTCAGAACCTGGGGGGAGCACATTTGAAATGGTTCAGGAAAGGGACAGCTGTCTTATCAGGTTAATGAGGAATTCTTGCCAAGGAGGGCGTTTCAATAGGGGAAAAAAAAAGAAAAGAAAAGTATTTTATCGTTGAAAAGACAAGACTGACAACAATAAAAGATGAAAATTTTGTTCTTTATGAGCGGATGATGGCAATAATCACCATCGTCTCTTCTCAAAAGTTAATTCTTAAAAGCTGCAGATAGTTTTTCTTAAATAATGGCCTCAAAATCTTTCCTCCTTTCTGGAAGAAAATCACTGAGCTAAATAACTGCTAGGCTAGTAAGTACTTTAACTTTTGGTCTAGTTGCTCCTTAATGAGCTACTGACTTTAATACCATTGTCTTGAGTGCTGTGACCACACAAACCTGTCCATGTTCCATAGGGGGATGATTTTGTTTTGGAAAACCCTAAGATAATTCATCCTGAGGTGGCTGGGGTCCCTACCTCTTAGGATGCCATGCGTGCTGGTAATGGACTGTGTTTCATGCTACCCCCTATAAGAAAGTGTAAGTTGGTGTAAGTCAGTGCCACTGAATCTGTTTTGATCTTTGAAGTCAATTTGTGAGAAATGCGGCACTGCTGCTGCTCTGCGTGTCATTTTCTTTCTTCTCTTCTTCCTCTCCCTCTGCCTCCTGCCAGTAGCAGCCCAATGCTGCCAGCCGAACCAAGTTTTTCTTTCTAACAACTGCTGTGAGTCCGTGACGAAAAACAAAGCTTGAAATATTTTGAACAGAAAGATGCTGGTACATGATGACCAAGGTTTAGACTGGCTGATGACACCACATACTGTGCTTATCCTTCATCAACAACAAATCTGCAAGGAAAAGGCAGATGCAGAGAGGAAAGCTGTATTTTTGGTAGTCAGTGTTCTCATCTCTCCTTTTTTGCATGTGCAGATACCGGTTTGTTTTCAGGAAAACAGGGTCTGCTCCTCCTAACAAACGCAACTGCAAGAGCTCGAGTAACTTTCCCCCTTGGCACTCCTGTCCTCCCAAGAGACATTCAGGCCCGCTTTTCAACTCAACAGACTGCTGAACTGGGGGAATCTCCTTTTCTTAAAAGACAAAGAAAGGTAAAATAACATTTTTAATGCCAGAGAGTGTCTGCAAGAGGTTAAGGCCAATCATGTATCTTGCTTAGCTATATGTGGCATTGCTTAGTGTCAAAACCAAGTTGTCACCTGTGATTCCCTGTAGCTGTCTATTCTCTGCCACTAACAGGCAAGTTGTGAATGGCATCACCTCAGTTCTAAGCATGCTGTGGGCACAGAGTGGCTACACCTGCTCCATGGCATGGCTTTACTAGGGTTCCATCCTACCACTGCTCCTGGTACTGCCTATGCACAGCCTGCCTTCCTGCCCAGACTGCAGTAATAAATGCTAATCCTCAGCACGGCCCAGAGCTGTTTCCCATCGGGTTGTCCACTTCTGGTCTGTGTTTCATTCAAGGTCGAAGTTCCATGTGAGTGAGCATTTGCAACCCTTCCCTGGTTATCTGCAGGAGATTGTTTATTGCTGAAAATAAATTTTATTAGGGTGTTAATTGACCTTTCTAATGTTTAGTATCTTATTCTTCCCTGCGGTTTACAGAAAAAATGTGTTCAATATACTAGATATGGCTTACTTTGCCTCCAAGTCGGGAGGCAAAGCTGGTATTATCCTAAAGTATTTCCTATAGCATCTGCTCATAACAAATCTAAGCAATTGGCAGATTGAAGCCAATCTCCCCACCAAGGTGGGAGGGTTACTGTCTCACTTGCAGGTGACTGCTGGACTCTAGCAGAGATCGATAGACTCAGGGACATGAAATGAAGCTTCATGGACGAGCTGGAGAACTGCTCCAGGTGGGACTGGCTGGTTGGTTTTGCTGCTGCTGAAAGAAAAGGAGACTTCCTTGTGCCCCTGCCTCTGCTCTTCTGCCCTCACTACTCTTTCCCCCTGACTGCTGGGCACCCAAAAGAATTTTGCAAGGAAAAACAATGCTATATCGTTGGAAATGGTGGTAAAATGATAATGAAAGAATGTGTTTAAAGAGCAGAGAGCAACATCAGAGCTAACTGCTCTGCCTTCTTTAGGCAGAGAGAAAAAACCAAAAATATATGGAATAAGGGTAGTTAACTTTGTCTGCCTAAATAAGCATTATAAGGACAAATATTCTGTTCACATGTACCCTTTCAGCAGCATGTTTAATTTGTTAAGCCCAAGTGGATTCATAAAGTGAGGCCCTTTATCTTCATTAAAACTGATGAGAATGAATTGCAAGATGTGGCATTATTATTCTGGCGTGATTCACTCCGTGTGCAAGCCTCTGAAGCATTAAAGAGCTCAAATAAGCTGCGGCACAGCCACGATAGGCTTTGCCATCACTGCCTTGACAAACCCGAGCCGTTCTCGCCCTCACCTCAGGATACATAAAAGTAACAGCAGTCCAGCAGCAGTGGCAAACAAAAAAAGACAAAGGTCTCTAACTTAAGGGGGGATTAGAGGACTCAGTTTTCGGTTTTCAAAAACAGACTGCCACAAACTCAGCAAGCAGATGTCAAAACAGCTCTTCAGCCCTTGCAAAATATTGATTTATATCCCTCATTATATGAAAAAAATAGGCATTTATTTTTTGAAACTGCTCTTTCTAGGCTTACAAGGATTTTAAATAACATTTTCTTTGTTATAAAGAGGCAGAACTGTAACACTTCTTGCTCTCAAATTGCCTGTAGTACATACCTTTATTTTGGTCTCTCTCACTGGCACTGACATTGCTTCCAGAGCTTTTCAAGGCTTTCTGAGAAAGCTCATTACTTGGGCCATCAGTCTAAATTAAGTCAAAAAAGAAATTTAAGGGTAAACAAAGTGTGTAGACAGACTGCTCCAGCTAGTGGGTGCCTGTGGACTGGGCAAAACATTCTTGATTCTTGTAAGCATAACCACAAGCCTTTATTTATACAGCAGAAGAACCAGTAAAGGTCTTAAAGCAAACGGTAATAGCATGTAAACAACTATGCTACATATCACAGCTTCAGGAAAAGGCATACACAGGACCATTCTGTAATTTGCATTATATGGACACAAGAGCAAAATGCTATAGCTGAAGGTGCTGAGGGGAATGGTTTAGTGTTTGATAGGAATGGTTGGACTCGATGATCCAGTGGGTCTCTTCCAACCTGATTATTCTATGATTCTATGAAGGAGGAAGATAGCTCCTAGCAAGCCCTTGCTTTCCTGAAACCCTTTGGTGAAATCCTACATGAATGCCGAAGTCCTTGAAGAGTAAGAGTCCACCCAGTATTGTGATACTGGGTTTCAGCTGGGTGACAGGAGCTTGTCATCAGCAAGGCAGCCTTCCCTTGCCAATTATGTGGCCTCAGCAGTAATTTTTTTTTGCCTTCTGGGACACCGCTATGGCCTGGTCACCTGAAGCAGCTTGAAAGAGTTTGATTGGATACGTAATAGAATCATAGAATAGTTTGGGTTGGAAGGGACCTTAAAGATCATCTGGTTCCAACCCCCCTACAATGAGCAGGGACACCTCCCACTCCATCAGGCTGCCCAAGGTCCCTTCAACCTGACCTTGAACACCTCCAGGGATGGGGCAGCCACAGCTTCCCTGGGCAACCTGTGCCAGTGCCTCACCACCCTCATCGTGAAGAATTTCCTCCTTATGTCCAGTCTAAATCTGCCCCTCTCCAGTTTATACCCACTGCTTCTCTTCCTATCACTACCAGCCTTTGTAAACAGTTCCTCCTCGGCTTTCCTGAAGCCTTTTCAGGTACTGGAAGGTCGCTATAAGATCTGCTTGGAGCCTTCTCTTCTCCAGGCTGAACGATCCCAACTCTCTCAGCCTGTCCTCGTATGGGAGGTGCTCCAGCCCTCCGATCATCCCTGTAGCCCTCCTCTGGACCTGTTCCAACAGTTCCATATCCTTCTTATGTGGGGGATTCCAGAACTGGACACCATACTCCAGATGAGGTCTCACAAGAGAGGAACAGAGGGGCAGAATCACTTCCTTTGACCTGTTGGCCACGCTTCTTTTGATGCAGCCCAAGATACAGTCGGCATTCTGGGCTGTGAGCACACATTGCCAGCTCACGTCAAGCTTCTAATCAACTAGCACCCTTAAGTCCTCTGCAGGGCTGCTCTCATTCACATTGTTCCCCCATCCTGTGTTGAAATCGTGTTTTGAAATCATCAGGAAAATAGTCCTGTTGCTATCATAACAGATCATTGCCACGACCACTCCCACCTCTGGCTTTGTGGAGATGAGCTTGAGTTCATGAACATATGTCCCAGACAAGATAAGTGCTAATTGCAGTGCAGCCATAGAGTAGGTTAAACCTGCTATATTATAGCTTCATTACATCAAATCCATAGCCTCACATGGGCATGAGCAGAATGATTGCCATTTAAGAAGAATTCTCTTGGGCAAAAATACATCCCCAAACTCTCAATCAGACCACAACCACCGCACCTTGAACCAAACTATGAATCAATCAACACCTAATCAACAACTCTATGTACTTTCAAGCTGAGGATGCAACCTGATTATACACTCATTCATTCATCAATCACCTCCTTTTGTTAGACGTGTTGCTTTGAGATCCTCTGGGTGAAGGCCAGGGTGAGATGAGGTCCCTGTTGAGTTTTGAACATGACCTGTACATACTGATTTCCTCAAAGAAGCACTCACCCAGCAGCACTGCTATTAGAGACACTTTTCAGCAATTCAACAAGCTGATGCTATTCCTCCCACCCTGGATTTGGGTCTAGAGAGGGTGAATTCTTCAGGCATCAGGGAAGCCATGGTCTAGCTTGCTTCAAAGATTAAATTCAAGACCCTGCACTGCAGCAGGACTAACGCTGAGCATAGAGCTCTCACCTGATGTATTTTCAGACCATCTCTGCTCCTTCAGCTGCTCCCAGATGTAGCATGAAACAAAGCCACAGCGGGCTTTGGGCAGAGGTCTAAGGAAAATGCTGCTGTAAGGGAAGTGCAGTAGTAGAGAGTCTGGAGATGTGTCTGTACCCAGTGTTTCCCTGAGAGAAATGCAGATATTACTGTGCACTGGAGGTGCAACTGCTCCTATGGGCGCCTAAGTCTCAGGGAGCAGAAATTAATCCAGTACCACTGAGGCTTTGGTTCATTTTGCCGTTGAGAGGGCAAGTACCTCACCACATCCTGGTAATCAGATTTTGACTAGCTCCTCCAGATGTTTCTTTTCACTTCTCCCTCAGTTTTCTTAAAACTCCAGACAGTTGCCGCTTATCCACGCACATCTTGCTGGTGCACACTGTGACATCTGTTTAATGTGCTGTTGAGGAAGGACAGTGAGCTACATAATCCCAGTGTATTGGGTAATAGTTATTGAGGAGCTAGAGGCTTTTTCTGGCATTTCAATGACAGAAGGAAACAGCTCTGTTCTTCTTCAGCAGGACTTATAAATATGGATATGAGGAAAACTTCAGAAACAAGAGTCAGGCAGAAGTGAACAGGCTAGCTCTGACCTCAGGGTGGGCACTCACTCAGTTTGCTGGGTTTATTAAATCTATAAATAGATGTACATAACCAGGGCAGGGCTTTGCCTTCATGTGTTTGCTTTTTAAAACAACGGGTAGACAAACTATATTAGCTTTTGGGCGTTCGGCCACCTCACGGTTCCTTAGAAAGAGATTTGCACATTAAAATCTCTTGTCTGTGGTGGAAAACTTGATTGTAGCTTCTCCACTGACACCTCTAGGCAAAGCTGGGTGAAGCCTTTGGGCACCGAGTAACAAATGAAGGTTTGATGATGCTAACACCATTCATGAAGGGATACTGAGTGGCTGATGGGACAGCAGGGATCACAGAAGCCTCCCGTCCACTGAGGCAAGAGAGCAGACATGAACACAGATTAACTTACAGAAATTAATAGTTAGCTCACCGAAAAACCTAAAGGCAGCGCTTAGTACATGCAGGGAGAAGCACATGCTGGGGAGCTTTAATTAAACTAAGCAGTTTGCAGAATAATGTTGCAAAACAACTGGGTAAGAAATGTGCTGTGCCAATGAGTTATTACTGCAAATCCTCACCTGACATCGCCCCAGGGATGCCCTCCTTTCCCTGCTGTTGCAGAAGGCCCAGCTCCTAATCCCCCTAAGCAGCTGATTTAGGATGCCAAAGATCCCACACTGGCTGATGGATGAGAAAATGGGTTGCCAGAAGGGATCCCTGCTCGGGGCTAGAAGACGGAGTGTAACACAGCCAGGCAGACAGCTTTTCTCTCATTACTCCAGCACTGGCTGATGGCCAAGGCTTTCAGTGCTGTCTTGCCCCTGGCTGGGAGCAAGGAGCCAGAATTGCTCTGTCTTGGATTTTGGATCTTGCAGAAATGGATTTTTTATTTCAGATTGCCTCTTTTCACACAGCACAGCCCAGCTCTCTCCAGACTGTATAATTTTATCCCTGGGCTTTTCTGGGTAATGTTGTGGCATTTGCTTGGCACCAAAATTTTTGCTGCCCTTTCCTTGCCAGCTCTCTGACAATGGGTGCTCTTGCTTTGATCCAGTCTGGAGCACCAGTTTGAAAAATTTAGGCACTGGTTTTGCTGTTATTTCATCATGTTTTATGGTCACCACTGAAAAATGGATTTTCTTTTGGAAATGTGTCATTTGCTTATACAAAGAGGGGAGGAAAACCCCACAATTCTTACAAATAAAACCTCATGGTGTAAAATAAACACAGGCATTCACATGTGATTCCTCTTCAGTACATGATATCTATAATTTAGCAGTGAACTCATTGCTTTACACTACAGCACAATTCAGCTCCTGAGTGTGTCTGTGGAATACATGATTCCTAATGAGTGGGGTTGGACAGGTCAGTGTTTGATACAAAAAAATTATTAGTTGCACCAACCAATTGAGTATTTTACCTCTGCCAGATCCACATAGTGTTAACCTCCCCAGATCATAATGCCCTGTCTGCTGGGTAGGGGGATCCCTGTTACTGGTAGAGCTAGCTGGAGTGAGGATTTGCAGAGGAGAGGGTTCAAAATTCATTTCTGGGTTGTTTTCACATGGTCACAGGGCCTGAGTTCAGACACAGCTGGTTCAGAGTCACCACACAAATGGTACTGCTTTCCCCTCCTCTGCCCTGCAGCAGGCAGCTGGGCTGATGCGTCACCCTTTTCAGGGTTGAATCGCTCCACTGCACCAGCAGGCAGATGGCAGAACTCTGGCAGCAGCATTTCCTGGCCTATGAAAGTACTCATGCAAGAGATGCCAAGCATCAGAATCATCTCCTCTACTAGGCACCGCGGTGTCTGAAAACAGAGAGCCCAAAAGACAAGACTCGTGCTTCTGAAATTCCTCGGCATTGGGCGTTGCAATGTGTGGGTGAGGTTTCCTCCATAGGCGCATATACCTGTTCTGCGATGCACTTCAGAGGTTGCTTTGGCCATGACAGGGCACATTGGGATGCAAGGCGATCCTGCTAGGCACCCACTCCTCTGCCGCTCGCCCCTGCACCATATGCGTTCTACACGTTGCCAATCCATGGGAACTTCTACATAATCAATGTTTCAGGGAAGGATAATTACCAGCTTTTAGCTTGCCCACTGACATCAATGCTATCAAAGAAGCCTAAATGCGTACTTTCTTTTCTGAGGAATTACCAACCTGTAACCCAATACCTTTGGTTAGTATTGATCCACCCATGGCGGATTATGCACAGCTGTTGACAGATAAGACTGAAAATATGAATCAGCTCCTCTCAAAGTGCTGGTACCGTACAAAGCCTTTATTGAATAGCAGTCAAAACATTCAGGCTGCTTCTCTCAGATAACCTAATCTTTTCCTGCATTAACACCTCCACGCTGAAAGGAATCAATTATGTCTATCAGTCCATATAGATTGGGTGCTGCGTTTTTGGAAGCTTAGTCTTGTTCCTTCATTATTGGGTGATCAATAAATCCTTTCAGGAGGAGCATTCTACGGTTAGGTAGTGAAAAAAATCATATAAGTTTGGCTTCAGCTGATCGTCTGTGTTGTTCTTTTTTGGGGGATTGGATTTATCTTTTTTTGTTTTATGACTATGAATTAATTACATAAAGCAGTCCTGAAACAGAAATCCAATCTGTCCTTTCACAAACTGGGCATTCTTTTTTGCTTATAAGGAAAACAAAAAGAAGAAAACTAGCAATAACGAAACAGAAGTCAGCCGTAAATATTTCATGTTTTCTTTTTCCCTGAATTAATTGTTACCCAACCCTTCTTAATAAGCTAGAGAAGAATTGTCATAGCAACAGTGGCAGCTCATTGAGGAAGCTACAAGTGAAATGTAACCCTGACTGTACAGAAGTGGCTGCAGCAGCACCCTACACAGGTGGGCTCCAAGGGTGCCCCATGAACAGCTCTACACACTGGCAGCCCAAGACAAAAGGTATCAGCAAGCTCATTACACCACTGTTTGGGGCACTGGATGCTGCTCTTTTTCATGGGGCTTCTTACCTTGCTCTGCTTTTCTTCAGAAAGGGATCTGCCATTGTCATTGCCTCTTATTCCATGTCCCTGCAAAGGTTTTCTAGCACTGAGCTGCAAAAAAGGTGACATGGAGAGTGAGTTTAATCAAAAATCTTCAATTTCACATATCGCATTTTAAAGAATCATTGGAAAGGAAGTTTCCAGATTCCCCAGAGAATTTGCCATAGTTTCCCAAGGTCCGTGTGAGATAAGCTATTTCTTTATTTTTAAACCAAAATATTCTGGAACATGGTATGTGTTTATCCATTTTTCAGAAAAATATTCTTAGTTTATGAAAAAAATTTTGCATGTGAGGGAAAATTACACATTGAATTTGGCTAAAAAATCAACATTCACCACTGAAAATTCATTTGAAAACAAATCAGTGGGTGTTCTTACAATATGTTTTTTCACAAATATTTTTTCGAGAAGAAAAGTCTGACCAGTTCTGTGTGGACTGGTTTTATATTGTGTCCAAGGGAGTACAGCCAACCCCAAACACACACAAAAACCCATAAGCCAGACATTTAAACCATCACAAGACTAGTTTAAAAAGAGGGTTTTTTTGTTGTTTTTTTTTTTTAAAGGCTGCAGGGACTAGGCTTGCCATGTGGTTTCTGAACTTTAGGATTTATTTCATTGGCGTTTCCAAACATTTCTCTGCAAGCCTGGAGGGAACAGACCTAGAAGGTGCAGGAGATGTAGGTGCTTCTTTTTGGTGTCCAGATGTCAACAATAGTTACATTTTTGTGGGGTGAGCTAGGCACTGTTTTCTAGGGGTTTGAAGACTTTGCCACTCTTCCTATCCTTCTAGCTGATCATCTCTGTTAGAAGCAGAGGTGCAAAATCTGGGATGTTTTCCAGACTGTGTTTTCATATAAACTCAGTGATGGCAACACTGAATCTGTGCCCTCTGCCTGCAACAAGGCCACCAGCAGTGCTGAAGCTGCTCTTCAAATGTTCGCTGAAGAAGGGCCAGTCCAGGTGCTATGAAGAGGAGCCATTTGTTTTTCCGAAGCTTTTCTCAGTTTTGGATAAGCCAAGGGACTATCTACACGCCTGCAGAAAGCAGTCTGTGGGAAGCATCCTATCAAGCAAAACACTTAGGCTGGTGAACTATATCCCTGGTCTCCATCACTCGATATTCAATTACAGGTCAGATTCAGTGAAGGCAGAATACCCTCAGCTCCCATTTCACCTGGTTTGACTGCTGTAGGATTCCATTTGGGGGCAGGTAGGAGATGCTCTTTGTAAAACTTTCCATCGGCTCTCGCAGTACTACTGCTCAGAGCGGTTTCACCCCAATGCCAGGTCTACCAAAGGCTGCTGTCAGCACCCCACACATCCAAGGGTCTTTCTTTCCTCTTCCAGTAGCATCTTGCTAATAATTTGTTTGCTCCCAGCTTATTCATAAAGATTTAAAGACTGCCCTACCTCCTCTCACACGCTGGAAACAGAGGATGCTGTTCAGCTTTTCATGCTTATCTGAAAGTGCTTTCAGGCTTTGTCTTCGGAAAAAAAGCCTGTGTATGACTGGATGCACAAAGCTGTTGTTGCCAGCCACATGCCCAAGTTGTCATGACAGTGGCTGCATGCAGATGAACATCAACATGTACAACAGCTACGGCAAAGGATGAATATCAGCCAAACACACACAGCCATAATAATTACATTGCACTAAAGAAAATGTCAGGGAGACTCGATAACGTGTTAAAGAAAATGGTTTTCCAGGCCTTACTACCTTAAAGGAATAAAAAAATTAAAATGTGGCCCAGGAGACATGAATGCAATAATAATTTTGTTATTCTCTTGAAGATCCTGAGAGAACGGCTCTGAAAAAGACTCTGAGTCCCTAAGCTTTTCGATGGGTGGTGGCAGAGTGCCCTAAACCCTACAAATGGGAAACCTGAGGCACTCGTGCTCCAAGTCAGTAATTGATACTGTTATCTGTGTCTTATTTGGAAACACTGCAACAGAGCTTGAATTGAGAAAGTGGGAAAAGGTTGTGTAAATAATGCTTTTCCATAACACCTCCCATAGCTGGCTGCGTGCATTGGCAGGTTGTGCTTCTGGTAACAAGTCTGATGCAAGTCGTGTTTTCCAGGGAGGGTGAGACTGCTGTGTGATGGTCTTGGGGCATCTAGCTTTGCAACATGCCAGAATGGAATGGAATGGAATGCAATGGAACACTTGCAGTTGGAAAGGACTGACCATGATCATCCAGTCCACCTGATTGATCACGTCAGGGCTGACCAAAGGTTAAACAGTGTTGTTAATGGTCTTATCCGAATGCCTCTTAAACACTGACAGGCTTGAGGCATCTACCACCTCTCCAGGAAGCCCCTTCCAGTGTTTGACCACCCTCTCAGTAAAGAAATGCTTCTTACTGGCCAGTCTAAACCTCTCCAGTTTATGTGTGTGGCTTCATGGCCCTCAGGATTCCTGTTTTGCTAACAAAAGAAGTACTCGCATATGGCCAGAGGTGTCTTCAACATCTTGCAGACATTGACTTGCAAAATAGAAGCTTCACCAGGAAGAGAGCACCTGAATCGGGAGATAAATAAAGGTATGTCTGAAACACAGCAACAATCCTGAAGAAGAAGCTGAATTCCAGAACATAAATGGAAGTGAGAAGCCCACAGACAGGGTTCCTCTCTGCAGCACGTCATGGTGCCATGGAGTGAAATGGGTACTGTGGGTCACCTCAGGGCCACAGGAAAAATTCCAAGTAACAATACAAGCTTGACTTCAGTTGTTTTCCTGGTTTTCTTCTACACAGGTTTTCCAAACCTGTAATTGGATTCCCTACACTCTACTTAAAAAAAAACAAACACAAACCCAGCAAAACTTAATGAACCTTCTATCATTAAAAGGGCTGCTTGCAGAGGGATCTGGGCACTCTGGCACCTCTAGAAGTGCCTGTCCCCAGCCTGGACTGAGGCATCCTTGGAACACTTGGCCAACAGTGGTTTTCAGCAAAGCCTGATTTCTTCATTTTTTAGAACAGTTTACATATCTTCCAGCAAACTATAGGAGCGAGTACAAGAGCTAGTGATGAAAAGTGCTATATCAGCAGAGAGAAACCTCCCGTGGCATAGAGAATTAGGTTCTTCATTTCCTAGGTAGTCAATGGAGAGAAATAGGGACCTCAGAGGAACAGCTGATCATCTTTAATTTAAATGCCTAAATTAGTCTCTATCTCTACACATCTTCAAAACACCAAGGTGTCTCTCTAACAGGCAGTTCAAATCACAAGATGCCTGAATTAGATCCGAACCATGGTATTCCCCTCCATCAACTCCAGTGTATTTATCAACTTCCATTTTCTGCTGTTCATTATATAATTACTTCTAAATAATGAGGTACATAGTTATGTGATAAGCTAAATAGATAAATACATACAATGTATTCAATAAAATATAGTAAAATACAAGTGTTGTACAACAGATAACTATTATATAGGCACTAACAACAACCTGGGCACAAACCAAAATGACATAGTGGGTTTCTTTGCTGTTCTGCAAGACGCATTGAATCTTACTTATTCATTGAACTGCCCACCAATCCAGAGAGGTTTGGTGCTTTTTGTCTTGCATTGGGCAATCGTTTGGCTAGTTTGCTTTTATGCCACAGTTAATCAGCTTTTACAACACCTACAAACCATTAGCCTCCTGTAAAGCACTTACAAACGCACTCATCCCATAATTTGTGAACGTGTCTTTATGGAAAAAGCCCCCACCATATCTACTAGGAGCACTTCTAGCTGTATATTTAAAAATCAAATATATTTGAGCATTGAAATTTTCTCATTCCCAAATTTGACTGCTCTAATATTCATGGTAAGTGAACTCCAAAAGACCAGAAACAAATCTAGTTTTACTTTTAGGCAAAGAGACGATTTCCAGCTGTATTCACCTAACTTAACCTCTCTAAGAGAAGGTCCTTCTCCCCCAAGCCTCATTCACAGTAAGCGTGCCCTCCCTGGGGTCCCTCTCGAGGAATGCTATCTTTTAAACCCTTGCCTCTGCAATTCACTCCAAGGCTGTGCAGGCGTACAATAAGGAAAACAAAACAGTTAATATGGACTTTATGTGTGCAATTGTTTCTGCAAAGTAGACTACAAGAACTGAATTCATTTTTAAAACTGCTGTACTGCTGCAACATCTGTTTGTTTAGAAAGCCTTGGTCACAAACAAGCTTGACCCCATTACAGCCCAAAGTATTTCTTAGTGTATGGGAAACTCAAGTGTTTACTGAGTAATGGTTATAGCTCCTGCTGCCATCGGTGTAAACTTGTCAAAGAGGAAAGACTAAATCAAATTATTAAACAAGTCAACAAGCTGAAAATATACCTTTTCCTCTAACGCTTCTGGCAATGGCTAAATGAACTACTAAATCAAACATATCATAGCAAATTAGCAAAGTATGTTACAGCAAAAATTAAGTTTAATGGCACACAGCAATTGCCAAGATTTTTAATCAATTCTTTGCAGCCTCGGTCCTTAAATGTTTCACAATGGAGGCATAATATAAAGAAGATTAGCTCAGAACACAAAAAAAATTCCCTGGTGAAGTTAGAAACATGGAAAGGTTTTTTTCTTCCCCCGCTTCAGGACTGCCTCTGCAATGTTATGTATTTTCACACTAATTTCAATTTGAGTTTCTGTACTGCTTAAATTAACCCATCAAAACAAAACATAACTGCAAACGAGTATATTCACCCCCATCCTCCTATGTATGAAGTGGAAGACAAGAAAATTACTAGGAGATAATCAAATTACAGGCTCCCCCTTCACACCAACATGGGCTCCTCTTTGGAAGGAAAACAACATATCATGAAGTTCCTAAAACTGCTACAGCTGTTTGCAAATTTTATATGCTTTTTTAAAATCTCCATTGACTATGTAATTTCTTTAAGATGATGCAATATGTTTCCTGAGAAAAATGTTGACTTTTCTGAACCACTGGGGTTCTCCAGTAAATCAGAAGGTTTTCTGGTACTGATTTGGCCCATATAGGCCTATCAAATACCGTGATAGACTTCAGGGGCACAGGTAAGACATGAAGCCAGACAATGCATCAGTTTTTAAAAGCTGCATTCAGTATACTTCAGGTCCTTGGTCTTATTTTATGCTTTCATTACGCAGCAGAGGACATCAGCAGTGTCTCCAGCAGTCAACAGAGTTACACAGGTGGGAGCAAAAGGAGGATCAAAATAAGTTGCTACAGCAATTGCAGGGAAACCAGAGAGGGAGGGGAGGAGTCAGAGGTATTTGTGACAAATTGGGCAGAGGAGAGAAATGGTGACAAGACATATCTCTGCAAGGATGGAAATGTAGAGGTGACTGCTGTGACCACTGCTGAATGTCTAAAGATGAAGGCATCCCTTATAGCGCAAAAGAGCTACAAGTACACTCTTTCTGCACCTGCCAAACTTTATGATCTGCTCAAAAAGCCAAAATTATTAAATTGCCTATGCAATCAAAAACTGCTAAGCAGATTTGAATATTGGCAAAACAAAACTGTTGGTTAGCTTATATAATGTTGCTCCATTAAGGTCATGATAATATCAACAACATTTGTCAGTAACATTTGGCACTTGTCTGTTCCTCCTGAGATTCATTTTGGCAGATTTGTGTTTGTTTCTGTCCATATGTGTCTCTATGCTTATGTCAGAGGTGGATCAAAGACCTGTCCTGTGTCCAGAAAGTAGAGGGTGGGTGTCCGAGGGGCTCACTCCACAGCGCCAGGTTGGCACTGAAGGCAGTGTTGGCTCTTCTGCAGACGAGCCTTGCCCATGCATTGCTGAGCATTGAAGCTGTGCATCTCGGCCACTGTGGTGGGCCCCAGTGTATCCCCAGACCACTGACCACCCTACCTATGAGGACAGCATCTGTTCATCCTCGTGCACATACCAGTTGGGGTATGAATATTGCATTGGGTTCACTGAAGAGTACTTAAATACAGCCAGCAACTATGCATGTTCTCTTAAGGAGGTGAAATGAGGTTGCCTGACTTCATCTGCTGGTGCTTGCAGGGATGCCACCCTACACTGGGCAAGGGAGGGAGAAAAGCAACAAGGAGGTACCTGAATGGGCTGCCACCTCATGTCTAGAAACCACAGGTAGAACACCAACAAGGAGAGGAGCAAGAGATCTGAGCAAGATGTGCACCTGGCACAGCATCTTGTGATCAAGGATGAGTTTCAGTTCTGTGTGCAGTGCAGGATTAGCTGGAGTGCGCCAAGGCCATGGGGAGGGTCAAGACTACTGAGCAGAGGCTGCAAATCAGTGAAACTCATGCTTGCAATAACTTATTTCACATTGCCTTTCCTGATGACAGGATCATAAAACAGCAGTAGCGTTTCGCACAGGGACCAGTAATTATTCATTATGAGTTGTATTTGTATTATCTCAGTATCTGGAAGCCCTGAGGAGCAGGACTCCATTATGTGACGTTCCCCTGAATACAAAACAAATTATATCCCAGCTACAAGGAGATTACTGTCTGCAGGGTGAGATGCTGCCCAAATACTTTAACACCTTGGAGCAAGGGTGAATTTTTCTATCCAGTCCACTTCTCCTAAAGTATAAACCAGTGCTTTAATCAGCAAATATGCAATGAAACACAGAGAGAGTATAAAGCTCAACATCTTCCAAGAGGTACAGAGGGAAAGCCCTACTCAGTGCTGGCACTGGGTCTCCTTGGCTCGTGGCACTTTCTTACTTTCTTCTGGAGACATCAACTAGGGGACATGGCCCTGAGGATCCAGGCAAGTTCATAACGTAAGTAATTTCTACATAGCTTTCTAGTTAAGGGTCTCAGAGTCTCCTTATCATGAGAAAAATATATTTATTAACAGAGGATTTTAATTCCCAGTGCTCATGCATCTGAGTTGTCTCTGCACAATGTTCTTACTCTTCTGCCATCCCGTGGGGAAAGGTATCCCTAGCCAAGACCACTCCTGGCACAGCAACCTTGGTGCTCAGGGGGAAAGATCCTTGTTCAAGACTCCAAGCTCATTTGTTCAACCATGCCATTTACCTCAATAGCACACACATGTACATGTGAAAAACACATTTTTAAGATGTTTTCCACTACATCAAGACACAGAAGTAATGAGCAAATCCTAAACAGTGAAGAAATAAGCAACATCGGTCCTGAAAACAGCAATGAATCAAGGACTAAATATCTTCAAAGTCAGTTTCCATCTTCTTTCATCTGTTTTTGCATTTGAATGGTTGTGGTAGGGAGCAAAATTCTTCCTTCTTCCCTTCTGTGGTTCCCAAGAGGATGGAATTACATCCAAAAGGAAGGATAAGCACTCATCCCACCAGCTTGGACAGGAGGATGTCTTTACCACATTTAACTCCAGCAGTGGACAAGATGCTGGCACACACTCTGGAGCAGTTCTGACTCAACTGAAAAGCTGCTAGGCTGAGCAATCAGAGGCATCTGTCACTGTCCAACCACCCTTCTCTGTAACAGGTTGGTCTCAGTATAAAGTATTCTTAATACAATATGTGTAAATTCCGAACATGAGCCCCTTCTAACCTCATGTCTCTACAAGTCTGTGATTACTATCACAGGATTTCTCCTCCTGCTTTGCTTCTGAGTGCATCCTCCCTATCCCTAAGGCTGGTACGCTACGAACTTTTTTAGCGCAGACAATAACCAGGTTGGTGGAGGAGTAAGGCCTGTCTTGAAAGGCTCACAGCATCTTTGCTTTTAAACTTAGGTAGGGACGTGATACAGTAGCTATGTAAATCACAATCTCCAAACCAAAACCTTGACAGAAAAAAACAAGGCCATTGGCACATGCCAAATTCTGAAGAAGTTGCTCTTATGAACTTGATTAAGCCACTGCATTAGGCAGTTTATGTTTTGATATTGGAGGCAACACCAGAAGTTGCCCCTGGAATTGCAGGAAGCCTTTCCTGGCAGCCAAGAGGGCTGCACAGCCCCATGATTTTTCTGCTTGCAACAGTGTTTGGAAAAGTGCTTGTAGCTCTACCACATCATGGAGAAAGTGCCCAATGAGAGAGTGTATCCTGCTCTGGGATGGCACTGAGACCCCTAATTAAGCCAGAGCTGTGCTGTTTAAGCCAGTACGGTGCCGCACTAGCAAACGTGCTCAGCTGGTGCCTGCAGCAAACCTAGGGGCTCCTGCCCACCTGTGGACAGCAAACAGTCTGGGGTTAAAAAGATTTGATGTCTCTGCTACATCTTGGAGCTCAACTGTGCTGGGAAAAAAACCAAACCGAAATGCAGCCCAGGATGGTGACAGTCTGGCTGTATGGCAAGAGGCAGCTTGCTCTGCAGCACTCTTGCTGGAGCTGGCTGCACGCATGAGGATGTGCTGAAGCTGCCAAAGGACACACCAGGCCCCCATCAACAGGACACAATGTCCTCCAGCCACAAAGGCATTTAAATAAAACTGACCCAACAGTTTGGGATTTCTGTCCAAAAGTGTATTTATTGTACCTTGTCTTGTGAGGATGAGCACCGGGCTGTCATTTTGTCCATTCCCTGGCTCTTCACCATACCCTAGACCTGCGGTGGTGCACAAATTCCCTACCAAGGCACTGAAGAAGTGGGAAACACTTGGTGCTGCAGGAGAAAAGGAGAAACATCAAAACCTGCATCCTGGTGAAGCCCGTCTCACGATGCCTCCTTACTCCCCTGTTAACTCACCCCTGGAATGGCAGCTTCATCTCACCCATCTCTCACTTGCCTGTTCTTAATCCTGTATTGCTTTTTCCCCATGCTCTTCCCTCTATTTAACCTGTTCATATTGTTTTAAAACAAGTTTCAGAAAACAGATTTTAAAATGATGTTTAAACATAAAAAAAGCCATTTTGAAGCAAATAAAAAAAATTTAAGTGACAAAATTCCTCTTTCCTTCATCCCCAACTACTTGCCAATTGCATACTGAACATGATTATTTTCAGTGTTTCCCCCGGCTTCTCCTCAAAAAGAAAATCCCCCTGGGAAAAAAAAAAATACCCAACAACTCTGTCTGCTTCTATTGCTTATTCTAATATCATCTTGTTTGTGTTTGTAACATCACCAACCACAGTGCCCGGCACATGGGAGCAGCATTACACCACAGCTGTGTTCTGCCCCAGGGACACCTGGGAACATCCCAGCCCTGTACAGACAGAACCTAAAAGGCTAGATCAGTCCAGAGCAGCTAAAAACCCCAAAGAAAAACTGAAAATCAGCTGAATCTCCCTTGACACATTCATTTTATCTTTGCCTGCCTTCTCCTGACAGGTTTGCAAGTGCCTCGGGCCCCGGGGTGGGCTTTTGCGGGAGCTCAGGGCTTGTTTCAGCACATGGATGCTCCTTCCTTCTCATGGAGCTGAAGCTTTCTTTCTGTATTCGTTTCTTCAACTACTAATAGCTTTTTTTATTTAAACAAATAAGCAGTTATGCATTTTAATGACAAGTGATGATTCAAGAGCAACAGATGTCAGCGCAAGTGTTAACAAAGCAGAATTACTCACTGCATAGTTTCAGGTGCTAAAATAACAACAGTTATTAACCATCTCTACTGAGGCCTTGGGAGCTTAAAGGTAGGTTTTACTGCTGGCACACCAAAAGAAAATAAAAAACCAACAGTGGAGGTATCATTAACAAAGCATTTGCAAAACATATGTTAAAGCTTAACTTCCCCTCAATGAAGAAAATAATAGAGAAGGGTGGGGGTTTGTTTGTAATTTGATTTGTTTGAATTTAAAGACTATTATTATGAGACTTGAGATACTTTTAAATCAATATCTTTCCTGCTTTTTATTTATTTATTTAATTAATTTAAAGCTATTCTAAAGGTATAATGGAAGGGTTTAATCTTATTTCAGAGATGTAATTAAAAAACCCTCATCTTCTGAGAAGGTCAATATGGCTAGCTAAACAACATTGATTTTTTAAATATTACTGATGCTCATAGTTCATTTTTTTTAAGATAAATTCCATCCCTTCAGAGCTGTGTCAGAATTGTGTATTTACCAACTTGATTGGTAAATACATATTCTAAATTAAAGTCTCACAGTAATTACAGGTACCTCACCACAAGTTATCAGAAAATTATTCAAAATGCTGGAGCAAGTCTGAGGGCAACATAACAAATTTTCTTCTACTTCACATTTTGAACTAGACATTTGTCTACAAGGGTTAGTGGGGACAGGAGGTCCCTAAGTGGAGTCTCAGTCCTACTGAACTTCAAGAGACTTGGAATATCGACTTGTACAGGACAAGGATTTTAGCTCTGGTTTTTAAATCAGACTCTTTTACCAAACTGGTGGTTTCTTATCTGCAAAATAGGGCTGATGATACGTTGCCTGTCTCGTATAACATTACTGCGCTTAATGCTTAGCAAGCATTTTGGAAGCTTTAATTGAATGGGATGGGGTGTTTTAATTAATCATCATTGTATTGCCTACAGAGAATACCAGGCTTGGAGGAGGGACCACCACTATGGATTAGCTGTCTGATAAACCTGCCCCATTGATTTCAGTTTTCCTTAGCAGACAAAAGACTTGGGATGAGTATTCTGCAGAGGCTGGTGTGAAGACAGGCCACAGACAGGGCTTGCTCAAAAGAACTCCTTGGATACCATTCAAATACCTTTAGTTTCAGCCTACTTTGGTCTGTGGGTGGGGACAGAGGGTCTGACTTGATTAAGCCCCACTTTATACCCAGAACCAGAAATTTTCCAGCAGGAAAGCAGTTGTGCTGACAGAGGAGCTTGCCTATTGCATCTCCCCATCAGTCCTTTAATTTTATGGCTCCTTTAGGGGATTCCACATAAATTATTCCATGGGAAACACAATCATGGCCATATCTGTGAGTGGAAGGAGAGATGAAAGTGTGATTCCCACCAAGGCTAGGGATTTCCAATAGCAGGAATACACGGACACAACATGGACACCTTGTTAGCAACCTTCAATAAAGAATAAAATCCAGCTTTGTCTCCCTTCAGTGATCCTGTGCCAATGGATACGGATTGGAAATGGTTTTATTTAATTACAGTAAATAACACATACAGATGCAATGATCCTAGAACAATCATCTGCCTCAAAAGATACAGCCTTCAGGAATGCTGCATGAAAGATGAGTCCCAGCTGCTGTACATGAGCATCGCACCGCTGCTTTCGGGGGCCCAGTCTGCTTTCAGCTCTCTTAACCTGACCAAGGATTATCAAGGATAGTCTATTAGCTTAAGGAGTCGACACAAAGGGATTCGTTCCAGTGCCACAGCTAGGTAAATTCATGGCCATAACCCTCATTTTACAAAGGTGTTAACAAGCACTGAATCAGGCTAAAAAGCTATTCTTGTAGCTATATACAGCAAATGAGGTGCCAATTATTGCTCCAATTTTCCAGCTGAACATAGATCCTTTGTTGGGTTTCGGTGAAGCTATGCTGATTTTTCTTTTTACGTTATTTTTTTTCAGCGCGCAAGTGACAGTGGCTCCAAAGACAATTCCAAGCACACTTGCAAACATTTGGGCTTTGTCCTGCAAACATCTCCTGGTTGCTGTATCTAGAGGAGGGAACAGTTCTTTGCCTGAAAAAGGCTTGCAGGAGAGAAGGGAGTTCATGCACAGGTGTGCACATAGGTCCTCTGTTCTGAGCTCTGCTAGGGTGTCCCATGATGGGGACACCTGGAGTCCCTGGAGGTGAGGTACACAAACAGGGCTTTCTCAAAGCCCTTACTGCAGGGCTGATGGACATCTGCTTATACTCTCGCCTCTCCAAAAAGTTTGCTTTGGAATCTCCCACACCCAAGGGGCTGCCTGTCCTGCTCACACACCCAAAAGCTGCACAGTACCCAGCATCTCACCCACAGACCCCAAGGGACCCTATGTCATGCTGAGCCCTCCACGACCCACCTGTAACAGACCTATCTGCACACAAGCATCAGGGGAGCACCCATGTGGGATGGGTTTGCAGAAGCTGCTCTTCCTGCAAGAAACCAATAACAGCGTTTACTACCAAGAGAGAAGTGAAATCATTGCTTAAGACACGTAGAAAATGAGACTGCGGGAATTGCCCCAGGGCGAGTGAACCTCCACAGACATGCAGCTGCATGCCACCCCTTTCCTACATGCAGCCTTGAAGAAAGGCCTGAGGCAGAGTTTGAGTGTGACATTTCAGAGTCAAGAATCATCCCCTCTCCCCAGTGAAACGCTGGCAAATTAGAGAGGCATCAGAGATGTTGCTTTGCTGCAAACGGAAACCACTAATAGCTGTGTGCTCTTTGAGGTTCATAAGATGCAGGTGAAGTGCATGAGAAACAAAAAAAGGTAGTCCACGTTTTCTAACTCCCTGCCATTCCCACAATAAATGTGAAATAATTCATATTCCACTCATACATGCATAAAGATGTAAAATGTAGCTTGTTATTTGGCATTTCCTGCTGTACAAGCACCTGTCAATTTGAATTAGAGAATCTCCTTGAAGTGCCAGGCAGGAATTTAGGAGAAGAGCCACCAATACCTAGTGTTAGCTCACAGAGGGGAAAAATTATTGTCACAGCTTGTACGATGCTACTTTCTGCTCATAAAAGGTGAACATTTTTAACCACCCTAAATGCTGAGTCTCAACCACAGGGATCCACATAGGAGTATCAGATGTGGTGCTGGGTCCCAGTGAAAAAAGAATATTGCCCTCTTGCATGCCAAACTGGACCTGTCCTCGTTAATGGAAGAGGGGTGAATTAACCTTTGATTATATTTAATATTTGAGGTGTAACTTAGGGTACGGATGTGAAAATAGCACTGCATCAGACAAATGGTTTTCATGTCACCCTGAGATACCTGCAACTGTCTTTCACTGCAGCATATTCTGGACAGCAATCTCGAGCTCCTGTTTTCCCCTAGAAGTGCACACATGCCATAAAATTGTAACCTGCATCACTCCATCTAAGAGGTATTGGATAACAGCTAAGGGCTCCGGGAGCAAAGCCAAGCACTGTGCAATGTGATGAGGGCAGAAGCAGGGTTACCTGCACATACCCACATTTCCCAAAGGGCTGGATGGAATAGCTCTGGGAAGAAAATAAGACCAGCATACAAAACTGGCATGGCAAAGGAAGGCAGTATTTCTATAGGGCAAGCCTACTCCTAGGCTTATCAAGTAATTACACTCGTCTTTTATTCTGACTGTTCAGCCTTTCATTCATATTGAGAGAAGAGATTTCTGTCAAACAGTTTGCAGCACTTTTTTTTTTTTTGATAAATGAGTTCAAAGAAAACTTAATCTTTTAAAAGATGGTTAATTCCCTAATTAAGCATTTGTCTCCCTCACTCATCAGTAACACTGAAAACATATCAAGACAAATTACCCATACACAGATGCTTGGCAATGCCATCTTTTCTTCCTAAATCCCCTGGACAAACCCAGTTAACTGCAGCACGAAGTATGAGAGATAACACCTGAGCCCCCTTCTGACTTGCAGCGGGGAGCAGAGATGTCTGTTCTTTTTGCAAAGTTTTCCATCTGCTCCTTTTGATCACAGACAGGAGAAAAAGAGAAGAAATGCAGAGTGGAGATGAACTGTAACTTACATCCTTACATGAGGCTCTACTTCCAAATTAGGGGGAAAAAGGAGAAAAAGAAATAGAACCATACATTAGAAGTACAGTTTGGAGTGGCAAGCAGATGCCTCAGCAGGGCAGAGGGATGTGGGCCAGCTCAGGTGTTTGGTGGTTTGGTGTTGGAGGAGGGAAGAGCTTGGGTGGTTTGAGTTTTCTCTTGCCTCAGTTTCGGTTTATAGCGAGCAGTGGTTGCTCCTGTCTTGTATACAAGACTGGGAGAATAAATGAGGCTGAATCCAGGGGAAAAGTAGTGGAATTCTTGTAGGTCAGAGGCCAACTAAGAAATCGTATCCTCATTTAATTTTGCTCTATAATTGTTTTGAGCGAGATGATATATTGTAGAACAAGAAACAAGCCATTTAGTTCTGGTATTTTAGGAAACATAATGAAAAATATTTACCGTAACCAGGAGCCTGATGTTTTCATGCAAAGGCTTCTTGTCTAATCCCTCCTGACCAGCCATTCCCAGGCCATTACTCAAAGAAGGCGAAGGGAGAAGCTTCTGCACAGGCACAGCCAGAGTTAGGGGGTTATCTGGTGAGGCAAGTTCTAAGTCCCACAGAGGCTGTTTCTGCAACTCCAACCCCCTAAGTGGTTCCTCACACACCTTGCAGTGACCAGAAAAAGCTATCCTGGGCACTAATAACATACCCCTAATGCCCTAGCCCTGCTTGCTGCATCAAGGCAATGTGCTTACTGACTGCTGTGCATGGGGAGCTGGTCCTGGATTGCCAAGGAAACATGCTGTCTTCAGCCTGCAAATCCTTCCCAGCAACACTTTTACATCCCAAACCATGTTTATATTTAGCATCAAAAATGAACCCCACTCCCAGCTGCCTTTCCCTACTGCAGAAGCCAAAGTTCAGCCAAAGGGCCACGAGACACAGCTACGCAACAGCGGAAACAAGACAAAAGAGTATGTTTGAGCAACATGATAGTTGGTGAATACTCTCTAATTATGTCGACAAAAGAGACGAAAAGCACATACCAGCTGACACTTGGCTGTGTCTCCACTGTGCTAACTGGCTGCAATTAATGAGACAGCGGCACTGAAGCTAGAAAGAAACCAAGCCAGAAAGAAACCTCACTGATTAATTAAAAATTAAGAGAGACCCAAAAGAAAATCTCCCTCACACTCCTTCCACTCTGCAGCCAGCCTTGGAAAAGCTTGCCAGGAGAGGAACAGGAGAAATCTGAAAGGAAAGCAATGCCCAGAATTCAAAGTGATGCTTCAAAACAGGCCAGAGAACTTGCAGGTTGTCCATCAGCCTCTTGCAAATCATAAAACCCAGTGGCAGGTGGCCAGTGATGACCTGAAAATTAATAGCACATCTGCGTTGTTAACATCATAGGAGGCAACTTGCATAGATACATGCTTTGCTAACATTTGTAAGGTGTTGCAAAGCAGTGAGGATAGATAATACCTTTGATGAGCCAAGAGTTGGTGCAGAGTGGGACTAGTGCCGACAGTAGGAAGGATCTGTGAAGGAAAAGGACTACACGGCCAATATAGCTTCTTGGCTTCATTAAAACCTTTGTCAAAGCAAACCTTTGGCCAGGAGCTGGGATACTGAAGGGGATGAGAAGCCTTAGTTCAGCTCTGGTCCTTATCTGGTCCACTACTGAATCAAACACAAAAAGAACCATAAACCAAATAGAAATGTAACATAAATAGAATTGAACTGATACACAGATTGTCTCCAAGAAAACATTAGGATCTAATCCAAGTCTCAGCAGTCAGTGGTCATCTTTTCACTGTTTCTAACAGCATTTGGATCTGATCACTGTGTATCATATCTTGTTCATCTCTTGCCAACATAGAAATCTATAAAAAAGCCAGGAGAAATCCACTAGTTTTAGACAACAATAGGGCAGTAATACTCAGTGACTTCACAGGTGTTGTAGAGACCAGTAGTGTCTTCATTGCATTAAAAGATGTAAACTATCTTTTAATCACCCAGTGCAGAAATACTCAGACATCAGAAATCATTTGCACTTGCATTACTCTAACCTCTGTCAGCTCAAACGTGAAGATCCCAACCTCCTTAGTATGTCAGACTCACACAGGAGTCCCATACGGTGACATATGTGAATTCATATGTATAAAAGTACATGTATTACAAAAGAAACTAAAATCCTAGCCAGCTACTTAAAGTTCTTTGGCATTCAAAGGTGATGGCTGGATTTCATCCTCAATTTACAATAGCAGAAATGCAGATACTAATCACCTACTTATTGTGTGGTGTGAACCCCGACTGCGTATTGAGTGTATCTCGCTGCCTGTCCTGGGACACTCTTGTCACACAAGTTTAGGTGCATGTGTGTGTGCCCGAGGGCAGGAAGGCATCCAGATGGGAAAAAAACTAAACACGGGTTTCATCCCCTGCCTCTTTTTACTTTTTCACGTGGTTGGCACTGCCACACAGCCTCACAGCTCTGTGCTCTGCCCCATATCAAGCTTGGGAAGACATAGAAGAGCAGTTTGGGGCACAGCAGGAACACAAGAAGAGTAACCACCCATTGCTGCGTCCCTTCAGGTCATGTAGCTATTCCCATGCACAAAGAGGCTCTTGCAAGGCAGATACACACTGTACGTGTCGGCTGATGTACAGCTCAGACAGGTAAAACTGAAGGGTCACCAAGGTAAGCATTAATGTGCCCACCACCTGCAATAAGGTGCCCTTTGGCAGGGTCAAGATACTGAAGCGTCTCCAGGCTGGTGTGGCAGCAGAGCTGGAGTAGGGCACTACTGACTCACTTGACCTGCAGCCTACAATGCAAGAGCTCTGCTTACCACAAAAATGGTGAATGAGCATCTTTTTTTCAACATAACTGCACTGGGGAAAAATAATCATATTCTGACATGAGTGTTAAATTTTTTTCATAAATGAGTCAAAATTCTTCCCCTATATAGTTCATCTATGCAGTCGAATTTCACCCAGTACACGCCACTTCAGCCTATCCCACCTATTTTATTAACAGAATAAGTATAAAGATTTACACAATCTTTAGAAGACCTTCTGCCATAAACTTAATTTGTCTTCTGTGTCACTCATGGGAAATCAAGGACTGAGATAATCAATGAAGTTCACAGGAGTTCCTGAATCAAAAAAAGTCTTAAGAGAACAGAATTTCTGTGTCAGGATGCACTCAGGTGTTAATTCAGGCAAGTACATTATTTTCTTCAACCGTGCTAACCCACAAGCTCGGTGATAATAACCTTCATGTTAGATTGCTTTGACTCATCACCACTGCTCAGGATTTGGAGACGATAGATTCTAGTCCTGGCTTTTTGCCACATCAAATAAAATGAAAAAGCAATTTATACAGCCTCTTGGAGGAAAATGACAGTGCTCAAAGGAAAGGTGCTCAAGATATAATTTAATTTAGGTGTGATGAGTTTCACACATCTCTCCTGGGTAATCAGTCAATGAAGCTTCCATCTTATTCATTAGATGGGTTCGAATATTTTAAACTTTTACAAAGAAACTCTTACAGAGCAGGCCAGGAGATGAGGTCAAAGACAGTAATGAAGATGTTTGAAACAACATAACACCTAAAAAAATTGTGAGGTACCATCAGCCTGAGGTAATCCAGGGGGAATCTGTAGCAGAGACCAACCCAGATTTCCAAAGAGCTGACAGGTGCTATTGATGCAAGGGGGCTTCTTCATCACCTCCAGGATCTGCTCCCTTTTTGCTGACTTTCTTCTGGATGCCACTTCCTGCTTTCATAGCTCTCATCAGCTGGCCCCTCCAACATAAATGTGTCTTTCTTCAGTGTGAAGTTCAGTATATATCTGCACCTTTACAGGGACCACATCTTAACAGGGAGAAGAAACAACACATGGCAGCAAAGCCCACTTTTGATTACTGCTGCCAGAGGAGGTCCATGTAAAATGTTTGCCCAGGTAATAAATCTTCCCCTGTAACAAAATGCCTTGAGAGTGCAGAAGCAAAACAGCAATTTGACCCTGTCAAGATTCTCCACGGCAGTGACAGACAGTGAAACATGAGGTGCTACCTGGTTCTTCACCTCTTCCCATCTCCTCCACCCACAGGGAACTCTGGAGCTTCCGTGCATCTTGGAATGTCAAGTCAAAGAAGAGACAAGGATGCAGCAAGGTTAGATACTGTCTGCTTATGTGTGAAGGAGAGAAAGAATTAAGTTTGGAGTGAAAAAGGAGGGATTTTATCTAAAGAGATTCAGGAGAAAGAGAGTAACAGGAGAAATAGACTAAATGAGAAAGGACTTGTTAAAGTGGGGGAAAAGTGGTAACATCACCAAGTGGTACCAGGAGTGCTTAGGAAAACAACCTCCTTGAGTTAAAAATGCCATTTTGAGAGAGACTCTTGGAGAATGAGAAAACCAGGAAGGGTATGTAAAGCCTCTGTTGCAAAAGAATACTTGGAAAATTTGAGCATATGCTACCCAGTGATAAACATCCCTCAGCATGCAGCGAATTAACTGAGAAGCTCACTGCACCCAGACGCTTAATTAACCAAACTCCGAACAAGCCACTTACAGTGGAAAACAGAGCAGAACAGCCTAACCACAGCAATAACTGACAAGGCATCTTGCTGTGAGAGAGGGCTCACCAAACACCATGGGCCATTGCTGGGCTTGGTGTCGAAGGCTCTTTGCTGTAGGTTGGACTTCACTGTGGGAGCAGGACTGGTAGGTGAAAGGGGAAAGATGCTTGGATGGTTTCTGCTCAGAATGCTGCACTGACAGAGCCTTGAAGTAGAAAAGCTTGCATCTGATTTTGAAAGCATGCAAGTGATAAAAGGCTTTTCAATGCTTTGCATGATCAGAGCCTGAAAAAGAGCAAGGTAAGTCTAGAGATCACAGAATAATGTCACTTTGGGATGAGATAGGTCAATAGGCAAAGGTCTGAAAGCAACTTCCCACATTTCTGCTAGCAAAAATGAGGTTTCTCCTCACCCTGCTCAGCCTCCAGTAATTTCCAGGTCTTCCAGTTGAATATTTAAGATAGCCTTTGCTCTGTCAGACCCTAGGAGGGGCCAAAGGTTGAACAGCTTCTCTGGCTGGTCCATGCCACACTGGGAAACCCAAAACACAGTGAAGAATTAGGACTTGAAGATTCATAGTAATAAAAGCTCACATTCCCTGTTTGAATTTCAGGGCACTATCTGACTGAATCAAATTGCAGTGTGGTTTGCTTAAGTAATTAGTTTCTTTACATGCACACAAAATGAGAAAGACAACACTACTGATATCCTGGGTTTCAGGAGGTTCGAGATATTTGCCTGTTCTCCACCCCCTGGTTGCTCTTCAGCTCTTCAGGTATGAGCTCAGCTACCCTCATGCTCTGGTGAAATGTTACCTTCTCACAAATACAATTTTCTCCTATTTAAATTCTTCAGAACAACCTAAAATTCTAAAAAGCCTACTTGCTGAATGTCCAGGGGGACAACGAGCAACTGCCTAGAGGCATGCAGTGTTCCTCAAACACTCTGATAATTCTCCAGGAGAGGGTGACTAAACAAATTTAGCCTTTTATCTGCAGCCTCAAGCTAAATTGCCTTCAATGCATAAAGTTGGGAAAGCAGCCTGTAAACTTATATTCCTTGAGTTTCCACAGCAGTTTCAGCTATGCAGCAGAGCAAAGGCCTCTTTCAGAATTACCTGTCCTAAAACAATAACTTGGCTTCAAAGCCTCCATATGTGTGCAAGGGAGGTGATTTTTGACCATGTTGGCTTTGGAGATGAAGCAACTTCTGGGAAAATTAGTCTTCAGCTCCCAGGCTTTCCTGCATTTAATGTTGCTGTCTCCCTAAGGTGTAATAAGATTTGGGTCAAAACCTTAAGCTCCTAACTGAAAGTCACTCAGGAGCTCACAATATCGTCTTGGAGAAAATGTTTAATTTTTAAAGAATTTTAAAGAAAAATCTCACAGGCTAATTAAGCCTCCCCTCCCGAGCTCTCTGACTTTTGATTTTTATCAGTCGCTGGATTCCTCACGATCCATGTTAATGGTCTTCTTGCAAAGGTGTGGCTAAATCTCTTGATGCTAATTCCAAAGCTTTTTGAGTTAAACATACATACTACAATAATGAGTTGATCTGAGAGTTTGGGTTTTTTTTACAAAAAGCAACTCACAGAAAGCCTAGTTGATACAAAAGGATAGGGGAAAATACAGATGTGTCATTGGTTTCTGATGCTGAATGCCACTGTAGTGATTTACAGTCCTGCTGTATAAAGCAAGGACACAGTTATCACCTCAGAGGTAAGCAATGAAAAATCTTTGCTCCTGTTCACAGAGTGAAGAAGGGATTCAGAGCATCTCAATAAACCTAAGTCAAGTTTCCCATCAAATAATTAGGAAATTTTAAGCGGAATGCATTCGTCTTTCTCTGCATGCCACCCAGCACCAAAGCTAGTGTGACAAGGTGGACACCAACTGCAGTGCTTTACTTCTAGCAGGACAGCAAAGCCTTTTATTACCCTCACCATTAATAGCACTGATTCGGCATTCACATTGTCTGCACAGACAGATCCTTCCTGCCTCAGTCATTTGCATCATCTTTTCAAGCACCAGCATCACTTACTTTTCATGCCCACCTAATTTTGCTTTTAGGTGAAAGGCTTGGCTGCCCTGTCAATCATGCTTTCATTCATGTGGCCCCAGTGAGGAAAACTTGATGCATTTTAATAGGTTCAGGTAAATCTTCCAAAGTCTGAGGATTTTATCAACTTCTGTGCTTCATCTGCTCACTGATCTCATCCTTTCATCTCATCCCATTCATTCGCAGGGAGGAGAACTCCAGCCTTCAAAACTCTCCTGCTCCCATCTTTCCCACGGCTGTGCCGCTCCCTCTGCTGTTTTTTTCTAATCTGATTCAGTTAGTGATACTGTTCAACTCAGATGTGTGGGCAAATCACAATTTAATCTCAGCAGATAAAGGGAGGTTTGCCTGGCTCCCACCATCTCTGCCTCATGCTTTTATCCAGGAGGAGGTTCAGAGAGGAGGTGATTGGAGCACTCTCCCAGGTTGCTTTTGCAGACTGAATTTGCTTTAATTATGCTCGCACATGAATTAAACATCACGCCATCTCCCAGGCACCTCCTGGACTCTGTTTGCAGGATGGGGGAGGGAAGCGAGAGCAGCCTGTTACAGCTGTGACTCACATTTAGTTGCAAAGGGAACAGCCCAGCACTCCTGCAAAACCTTGCATGCAACTCCTCTCTTTTGCATGCAGCTATTAATGGGTTTGCACTTACATGGAGCACGCACACCGGCACACATACGAACCAAGCCCTAGGAGCGTATGTATTTACACATACATGAATGTTGTGCTTTGCTTTTTACGTGCATGTTCTCATCAAATATATGTTTTCTTTTTCCTGTGCTCTGAGATGCATAATCCTAAAACTTGATGAACATCATACTTCTCAAACACATGCTCAGAGTATCACTGCATAAATACCTCAGCAGGCGGCTGGTGTGTATTTCCTAAGCCCCTCTCCAGTACCTTTACCTGGGACACGTGAGAGACAGATGGAGGCAATAAGATTTGCCCAACAGACATAATATCCATAGGGATGTAAGATAGGAACTGCGAATCAGAGGCTTTATCAATATAGAGGTAGATCATAGCATTAAACAGGAAACCTTGAGGAGGCAGAAAAATCTGAAGTGGAATGAAGCTGAATTTTGGAGAGAAAGGGTCAGTCATTTGAGGATTACCAAAGTATTTACTCTGTTGGGGGCAAGTGTTTGCTGGGGGAAGATGGGAGGAATAGGGGAGTCGGGCAGGGGGTGTGTGTGATGCAAAGCAAAAGAACACAAGATTTTGGCCAGGGAGCTCTGCTGAACTACCATCAGCTTACAGCTCTGTAGGAGGGAAATTTCCTCCCAAATAATAGTAGGAAGAATATTTACAGTGGAGCCAGAGGTGCGAATATTTCTGTGCAAGCAATTGGGTGTTACATTTCAGATACATGGTGTAAATTTTGGGCTTGTCCTATGCAGGCATAGGGGTTGAATTTGATGATCCTTGTGGGTCCCTTCCAACTCAGGTAAATCTGTGATTTGCCATGTAGCAGTGAGATTTCTGGGGTGTATTGCTCAGCTCTTACTTCTGCTGTGAGCTTGTCTGCCCTATAAATTATCTCTCAGTGGAAAATTATGCCTGTTATTTCTGAGCAAGTGGAGAAACGAGAGCTACATTATGAGATGCTAAGAAAGTCTGGTTGGGATATTAGCTGTGAGGTTGGGTTTGATTACTGCCAAGTCTGCCTGGGCCAGGTAACTCATGGTGACCACACAAATCTACCCTAATAGGTACTTATTCATACACAACTATGAACATGGAAGCTCTCTTTAGAGTTTACACAGAAAAAGATAGGGGAAAAAGGGTGAGTTTGTGCAGTCTGATTTAGTCCAGCCCAATCAATTCAAGAGGTGAGTTCTGGGTGCTTGCAGCTCAAAGGCTCTGAGGAACAGAGAAGGCACTGCCCATCCATACTAACACATCAGCTGAAGGAAGGTGGGTGTGCAGTCACCAGTCCTTTGAACAGCCAGTGACTGCAGAGCCCACTTCTTCCTTCAGCACATAGAGAAAGTTCAGGGCAAAGATAAGGACAATCCTGCATCACCCTCTACCACCTACCACTGCTACTTCTCCAGATTTTTCTTGCAAATACATTTTTATTCCTATACACATTTGCCTCTAAGCTGCTTGGCATTACTCAGGCAATGATCATTTTTAAAAGTTAGCAGAAGAAAGGTGCTCTGTTTTGCTTTCAAGCTGGGTATAATCTCATAGACCTGTGAGGTAATTCAGCTGGGGAATGTGTGGAGCTGCTCCACTTCCTGGGGGAATTCCTTTCTAGGTTTTCTTAATATCACCTCTCAGTTGTCAGTGCTTTTCTGTACACATGCCCTTCTCCACATTAATTTTTGGGCAGGTGAAGTCCCCAGCCAGATAATTTTGAGGTGAAATCACTAGATGTTGCAGGCTTTTATGGATCCCAGTGAGAGCAATGTGTGTGCACAGCCCATCACTCACAGAAAAGTGAGACAGAATTAAGAAAAATCACCACAGAAAAATGAGATCGAATTAGCTGAAATTCACAGTAACAATCTGTCACAAGTATATCGCAAGGGGCAGAGTTTCACATGTGAAAGGGCTTTTCAATCCACAGCTGAAGGGTAGTATATAAATGCTACAGGTTATTTAAGTTGGCCGTTCAAGTAGTATAAATTGGCAAGTCAGACTCAATATTAATCATGACATGTGGGGTTTTGAGCCTGCAGGGTCACATTTGTGACCATTTTCATAAGTCACAAGGACTACAGAAAAAAAGAAAATGCTTTTTTTGATGAAAGCTGATATTCACAGAGAACTGAAGAATTCCCAACATTGTGGTGTTTTGTAACCCCCAACACCACGAGACACAGTCAGAGCTTACGTCACCAAAATCACTGCAAAGCTGGGTTCCCACTCACATGCAGAGCCCTCTCACCTTGGAAAGCTGCCTCCAGAAATGCTCTTCTGTGAGATCTCATTCCATTTGCTTTGAATGCTCACTAGTCGGCCTTCAGTTTGTGTGGTACAGCATGATAACCAAATGCAGTGATTTTATTTTATTTTTTTCTGTCTACTCAGAAAGCAGCTATTTAACAAGAGCATAATAAATTATTTACAAGATATTAAAAAGCAGAATTATTCTTAGAGCATACTCAATTATACAGAAAAGGAATTCTTTGAGCATAGTCAGCGTTGGTATGAATCATCCTTTTCTCCAGCCATTTAATTACTCCAGGATTAGGAGTGCATAAACGACAGTCTGCACTTTTATTAATGAAAACATCCATTATTATTTTTTTATGTGGAGCAGTGGAGCACCTGGAGGCCTTCTGCAGCTGAGCCCCTTATGCCTGCACCCAGGCTTAGGAAAAACTTGCCCTCAAACATCTTTGGATCATGACAGATTGGACTGCTAGTGATCCTGGTCTAATCATAAAGTAACTTTGAAATACTATACACATTTAAAAAAAAAAAAAAGTTAAGTCCTGCAAGAAGCTGGCTTTGGGCATATTTGAGTGGTAGGGGTGAACGTGTCTTGCTGGGAAACAGCACTTTGAAGTTGCTCCCAACTGGATAATGAACAATTAAAAGAACAAATTAGTTAAGCCATGTAAAATGCATGGATGTGCCCATGGCACCCTTCATCTCTGGAGCACACTGGCTTCATAAGACTATTTCAAATAGCAGGAAGCACCTCCATGCAAAATACGGCTACATGCTACATCTGCACAGCACCTGACTGCTGACAGTGCTCAAAAATCCCATGTCAGCTTGTAGCCAAAACGCCAGATGGATGACGTGCATTGGATATGTAGCCCTAGGTCTGGAGGTGCATCGTGCTTGGGTAGCAAAAAAGGCACCTAAAAACTCATCTCAGCCTACGTGGAAAGTATCATGACAGCTGGTACCTAAGCACTTGCCTAATGGAAGAAAGGTTTAGCCAAAGTCCTTTTCCTGTCCATCAACACGAAGACATGATTTTCCAGGCAGCGCTGCAGAGCAGCAAACAGGCACATTCTCCAGTCCCTGATTTAACTGCTCTGTTAATCCTCATCACCCTTGCAAGGCTGTTGCCAACGTGATAATAGTTGTTGCATCCCTTTTCCAGGCAGTGGATCATACACACAGCTCTGTGCCTGCACTGACATCCCTGAGACAGCTTATGGGTTTCTCTTTCCATCCCACATAGGTAGGGCAAATCCATAGCAGATTCCCCTTGGGGTAGTCAGGGAAGGGACTTTGACTTGGGAAAGTCTCCCTGAGTTACACAGTCCCTGATGGGGCAATCTATGTGGTACTCTGAATGGATAATTAATAACCCTGGAGAAAAGACAGATATAGTTCAGACATAGGGGCTTTTGTTTTTTAAAATCAAGGGGATTGCAGTAAGAAAACAATAACAATTAAAAAAGAACTGAGGACAGAAATGGTAAATAGCACCTGCTGAGCCTCTCTGAGCTGTGTGGATGACACTAAGGAACTAAGGGATTCTCAAGTCACCTGCAGAAATGCCACCCAAAAGAAAAGTCCAGACAGGTACAAAATGCAAAGATGTTTAGGCCAAGAGGAATTAGATGCAAGCTATAGGCATTCCAATTTGAAAAGTGTCCCTCAAGAAAGGATATCAATGGCTAAATCCTCTACTTTCAATTTGACACCCTAACGTCCAAGTGACAGCATGTCCAGAAAAACACCACACTGAGCTTACAGCAACAGAGAAGACGCAGAAGCCCGTGACACCTATTTTTTAGCTCTGGACATTACTGTGTGGCGGTGAGTAGCAGCAGGGGAGGCATAAGGAGATGGTGTAATGCTTGTTTGCAGAACTTTTATTGCTAATTGACATTTCTGTAGAGGTCCCCAGATAGTCGCAGGCAGTGCTCGTTGGCCGGGCCACAGAAAACAGCCTAACACCACGTTCTGCGCTACATCCAAATGGGGGCCATATTTCTGACAGAGACTCCAGCAGAGAACTAATGGCTATAAACATGCCTAAGCGTGTTAAATCTGAACAAAAAGCATTTGCAGCCGATCATTCAAACAATATGAAGTTTTACAAATTGCATACTTCCTCTAATATCTACATTTGTTGTGAGAGCAGCTAAATCCCTCCAGGACCATCAAACCATCTGATTTAAGAAATAGAAATGTATACAAAGGAAAGCTTTCCCTTCAATCAGCAAGAATAGCTTCAGAAGCCTGTATAGGGCTTTTTCTTGTTTTGCTATTCTCTGTGTTTAGCTCATCCACACAGGGAAGTAACAAGGTGTGAAGTTAAACTTGGCGATCGCAGAGGAACATTTATAATGATTTCCCTTCCAACTTCTTGCTCAGTTTTACCTTTGCTAGAAAGGATTACCTGTTACTGACAAAAGGTGTCATCTCCACTCAGATTAATTGCAGTCACATTAATTACTACATGGATTAAAGCTGACTGTGTAACATTATTTCAACACATTAAGTCTAACAAGCTTTAAATAGAGCTTGCAGTAAGGGGACAGCACATGGTTCTTCCAGTTAGATATAGAACTGCTGACCCTGTTATTCACAACCAAGTAATCCTTTTAATGTGATTCAAACCATGATGGTCTGGTTTTCAAGCATTTCTCTGTCATTACTACTTCTTTTATGTCTGCTTTTCCTCCTGTCCAACATGGTATATCACTGCATATTTCCCTGAGCTTTACCAGGTGACTTGTGGCAGCCTATTTCCCTGCTAAGAGCCCTGCAGGAACAACACTCTGCTGAAATGGCATCCCCTGAAATACTCTGCTTTCAGGGTTATATTTCCCCACAGCACACAGCAAGTGCCTCAGACTCTATAAAACATCACAGCACTGCAGACTTCACCTGAACCCCAGCAGCAGGCATGGGCTGAGGATCTGAGCCAGCCTTGACAGTCCTGTTGAAGCTTTTGACAATGCAAGGAGGACAACAACCACATCCAGCTACCACAGGGTCCAAGGAAATTTGTGTATCCTGTGCTGGCTGCAGCCTTCAGCTGACACTCATAAGCCTTAGGGATGATGAGTTGGCATCACGCCAAGAGGGAAGCAACCACAAATTGGTCTCAGAGGTCTCCTAGTGCTGGAGTTGGGGTTAGTGCTAACTGCATCATCAGTAAATTTCAACTTGGTTCAGTACCTGCTTAATTAGCTATGAAAGAACATGACAAGTGGAGATAAGAAAACTAAGAGAACCTGTACCTAAAACATTTCACTCTATCCGTAACCAAACTTGACACTGCAGCGATGTTGGAAGAGTTCTTTGCCACTGGCCAGAGGGAGCACGCTGAGCTAAATCCCTGTAGGAGGTAGTCCCCTTCCCAGCAAGGCTCAACCTAGAAAGCAGAGGAGCACAGATAAGGAATTTGCTTTCCTCACCTCCCGCTGCACTATCCTTTGAGAGGCACAGCACCTCTGAGCCCGACCAAAGATCTATACAGGCTAAATCAGCAGTCCTGAGGTGAAGAGCAATGCTTACAGAGGGGTTTAAAAGGACTTCTTCCACTAGAGCTGAGCTCTCTGCTTGATAGGAAAAACCCAAGAGCTAAGTTTATATCTTGGAAACAGGGAGCTTGTAAAATTAAGTGATTTCTCACAGACACAGGACAAGGTGTGGGGATTACTCCAAATAGCTTGACATTTTCCTTTCTCATCCTTTTCTGTCCTAATAAGCAATTAACCTGTAGCACCAAAAATATGGCTGAACCCTGTCAGACACCCTGTGGGGGCCCATCCCAGCCAGCCTCACCAGCTAAGCAAGACATGACTGCAGGGTTATTCTGCAAAGCCCAAGACTCCAACATAATCACAGGGCACTCACGCTCGTGATTCTGAGCAAGCCCCATCCACACATAGCTCCTCAAAGCCACCATTCTCAATGGAGAAGGTGGGTCTTTGCCCAGGAGCTCGCAGGTCCCATTGATAGGGCTTTAAACTGGATATGAAGGGGGAAGGACTTGCCTATGACAAGCTGCAGGACAAAACACTGTGGTTAGAGGGATGGAGTACTAGTATGGGCCCTCCACCTGTTGCTCCTGGGCATCCTGCAGGTGCTGCAGCATAGTTGAAGTCTTGTGGAGATCATAGAATCATAGAATAACTAGGTTGGAAGAGACCCACCAGATCATCGAGTCAAACCATTCTTATCAACCACTAAACCATGCCCCTTAGCACCTTGTCCGCTCATCTTTTAAACACCTCCAGGGAAGGTGACCCAACCACCTCCCTGGGCAGCCTGTTCCAATGCCCAATGACCCTTTCCATGAAGAATTTTTTCCTAATGTCCAGCCTAAACCTCCTCTGGCGGAGCTTGAGGCCATTCCCTCTTGTCCTGTCCTCTGTCACTTGGGAGAAGAGGCCAGCACCCTCCTCTCTACAACCTCCTTTCAGGTAGTTATAGAGAGCAATGAGGTCACCCCTCAGCCTCCTCTTCTCCAGGCTAAACAACCCCAGCTCTCTCAGCCACTCCTCATAAGGCCTGTTCTCCAGCCCCTTCACCAGCTTTGTTGCTCTTCTCTGGACTCGTTCCAGAGCCTCAACATCCTTCTTGTGGTGAGGGGCCCAGAACTGAACACAGTATTCAAGGTGCGGTCTCATCAGTGCCGAGTACAGAGGGAGAATAACCTCCCTGGACCTGCTGGTCACACCGTTTCTGATCCAAGCCAAGATGCCATTGGCTTTCTTGGCCACCTGGGCACACTGCTGGCTCATGTTCAGTCGGCTGTCAACCAACACCCCCAGGTCCCTCTCCTCCAGGCAGCTTTCTAGACAGACTTCTCCTAGTCTGTAGCACTGCATAGGGTTGTTGTGCCCCAAGTGCAGGACCCAGCATTTGGCCTTGTTAAACCTCATGCCATTGGACTCTGCCCAGTGGTCCAGCCTGTTCAGATCCCTTTGCAGAGCCTCCCTACCCTCCAGAAGATCGACACTTCCACCCAGCTTAGTGTCGTCCGCAAACTTGCTAGGGGTGCACTCAATGCCTTCATCCAGGTCATTGGTAAAGACATTGAACAGGGCTGGACCCAGCACTGAGCCCTGGGGAACCCCACTTGTCACTGGCCTCCAGCTGGATTTAACATCATTTACCACCACTCTTTGGGCCCGGCCAGCCAACCAGTTTTCCACCCAGGAGAGTGTGTGCCTGTCCAGGCCAGAGGCTGAGAGTTTCTCAAGCAGAATGCTGTGAGAAACTGTGTCAAAGGCTTTACTGAAGTCCAGGAAGACCACATCCACAGCCTTTCCCTCATCCAGCAATGATGATGAGTTGGGGGCTCCCGAGGTAGAAGGAGCCAGCAAGGAATCTTCCATGGAACACCTTAAAGGATATAAGGAGTGTTCCACTAAGGTGATGCAGCCACCAGCCCAGATGAAGTACCTCTACACAAATGCACACAGCTTGAGCAACAAACAGGAGGAGCTGGAACCTGCCATGCTACTAGAAAGCTATGACCTGATTGCTGTTACTGAAACTTGGCGGGATGAATGAATCCCATGACTGGAATGTGGCTATCGATGGCTACAGGCTGTTCAGAAGGGACAGACCTGGATGGAGGCGTTGACCTGTATATCAAGAAGTGAACAGAGCGGGAAGAGCTGTACCTGAAGAACAGCCACAAACAGGTCAAAACTCACCGGTGAGAATAAAAGACCAAGGCAACAAAAGGAACCTTGTGGTTGGTGTATGTTACAGGCCACCTGACCAAAGGGAGCCTACTGATGAAGCTGTTTACTGCCAGCTACAGGAGGCTTCATGCTCACTAGCTCTCATCCTACAGGGAGACTTCAACCACCCTGACATATGCTGGAAAAATAGCATAGCAAGCTTTAGGCAATTCAGGAGACTCCTAGAATTCATCAAAGATTATTTCTTAACCGAGGTAACAGACACCCCTCCCCAAGCGGATGCAATACTGGACCTGATGGTTGCCAGTGCAAATGAGTTCGTCAATGTCATCAAGATCAGAGGCAGCCTGGGCAATCATGCATTGACGGTGTTCAAGGTCCCAAGGAATATAGGACAGACAAGCGGTATAGTCAGAATCCTAAATTTTAGGAAAGCAGACTTCCAGGTCTTCAAGAAGTTAGTCAGTAGGACCCCCTGGGACATGGTTTTCAGGGTCAAGGGAGTAGAGCAGGTCTGGCAGATATTTAAGGATGTCTTCCATACAGCACAAGAGCGTTCAGTCCCAAGATGTAGGAAATCAGGCAAGGAAGAAACAAGCATGGCTGAGTTGAGCCCCACTAGTCAAACTGCAGAGGAAGAGGGAACTGCACAGGCAGTGCAAGCAGGGACAGGGAACCTGGGATGAGTATAGGGATGCTGCCCAGTTGTGTAGGGATGGGGTCAGGAAGGCCAAGGTGCATCTGGAGTTGAACTTGGCAAGGGAAGTGTAGAAGCCCTTCTTGTTAGTCTTCAGGTCCATCAACCAGAAAAGGAAGGTTAAAGAAAGTGCACCTCAACTGAAGGATGAAATGATGACCTCATATCAACAAACAAGGAGAAGGCTGAGGTACTAAGCAACTTTTTTACCTCAGTCTTCACTGGCAGCTGCCTTCCTCACCCCTTCTGGGTCAAAGAACAGCAAGATGGGGATGAGGGGAAAGATCAGGTTTGTGACCACCTGAGGAACCTGATGAGATGCATCCCAGAGTCCTAAGGGAATTGGCTGATGTGGCGGCCAAGCCACTCTCCATGATATTTGAAAAGTCAAGGAAGTCAGGAGAACTCCCTGGTGACTGGAAGAAGGGTAACACTGTGCCCATTTTTAAAAAGGGCAGAAAAGACGACCCTGGGAACTACTGACCTGTCAGCCTCACCTCTGTGATTAGGAAGATCATGGAACAGAACCTCCCAGAAGCTGTGCTAAAGCAGATGGAGCATGGGGAGTGAGCCAACTTCACCAAAGCCAAGTCCTACCTTTCTATGATGGGGTGACCACACCAGTGGACATGGGAAAAGCAACAGGTGTAACCTATCTGAACTTCTGTAAAACCTTTGACACTGTTCCCCACAACATCCTTCTTCTAAATTGGAGACATGGATTTGATGGGTGGAGTGTTTAGTGGACAAGGAATTGATTGGATGGTTGTATTCAGAGAGTAGTGGTCAATGGCTTGATGTCCAGATGGAGATCTGTGACAAATAGTGTTCCTCAGGGGTCCATACTGGGACCAGTGCTGTTTAACATTTTCAATGATGATACAGACAGTGAAATCAAGCGCACCCTCAGCAGGTTTGCAGATGACACCAAGCTGAGTTGTACAGTTGTCACATCAGAAGGACAAGATGTTATCCAGAGGGATCTGGACAAGCTGGAGAAATGGGCCTGTGTGAACCGCATGAAATTCAACAAGGTCAAGTGCAAGGTCCTCACCTGGGTTGAGGCAATCTGCAATTCCAATACAGTCTGGGGGATGATGTGATTGAGAGTAGCCCTGTGAAGAGGACTTGGGGGTGCTGGCTGATCAGCTCAACATGAGCTGGCAATGTGCACTCGCAGCCCAGAAAGCCAACTGTATCCTGGGCTGCATCAAAACAGATGTGGCCAGCAGGACAAGGCAAGTGATTCTCACCCTCTACTCTGTTCTCCTGAGACCACACCTGGAATATTGTGTCCCAACGTAAGAAGGATATGGAACTGTTGGAACAGGTCCAAAGGAGGGCTGCAAAGATGATCAGAAGGCTTGAGCACATCCCATATGAGGACAGGCTGAGAGAGTTGCAGTTGTTCAGCCTGGAGAAGAAAAAGCTTTAGGGAGACCTTAAAACAACAGTCCAGTACCTGAAAGAGCTACAGAAAATCTGGGGAGAGACTTTTTACAAGGGCATGTAGTGATAGGACAAGGGGGAATGGCTTTGCACTGGAAGGGGGAAGATTTAGACGAGACATTAGGAAGAAATTCTCCATGATCAGGGTTTCCCAGGGAGGTTATGGATGGTCCCTTTGGGGAAGTGTTCAAGGCCAGGTTGGATGGGGTCTTGAGCAGCCTGATCTGGTGGGAGGTGCCCCTGCCTATGGCAGTACAGTTGGAACTGGATGATTTTTAAGGTCTCTTCCAACCTAAACCATTCTATGATTCCTCCTGAGATCTGTCCTGGAGACTAATAAATCAAAGAACCAGGCTTACCACATTTATACGGGGCTTAATAAGGCACAACTTTCTTACATACCAAGCGTGCTGAAAGATCTGTGGCATCTCACAAGTACAACCCATCTCCATCCCAAGGAGTAGACATCCGTGGGGACAAAGGAAGCTATCAGGATCTGCTCTGCACCCACCATGATCCCACATGAGCCTCTTCTCTTGGGCTGCCACAAGGAGCCCCAAAACCCCATAATACTCAAGCCAGCATAACTCTGCTGCTTTATGATGTCCGTTACAAAGGGGTTTGTCAATATGCTGCTAAGTAGCAAGAAGGTTAAATTAGTTCAGTTCATACATATTTAAGTACTACGACCTGCATTATCAAGCTCAAGCTCAAAATATTTGTAATGGCACAATTAGCCTCAGGCACATTATCTCACTAGTATCAGCAACTGTATGTATTTATTTACAAATGACACGGGGGGGAATTAAATGTTGCTGTCGCTGTTGTCAGGGAAACAATCTACTTCTAAATTTTTAATTTTTTAATTTAAAATGGTGTATTCTAAGCAGGGATAATCATTAAAATTGTATGAGGAAAAGGGAAAAAAACCCCTTGGTGTATCTACCTATGGAGGAATTGATGTACACTGTAATTACAGCAAGTTATGGAGGGAAAAAATGTAGCTTTCATGTGAGGCCACAGTTATGAATGTTTCTGCACATTACTTATGATTACTGTTGCTTAAGAAGGAGAAAATTTATTCTGCATGTGTAAATCCTTAGCAAAAATTGCAGGTTGGAATACATAATTTACCTTGTATACTGCAATTTTTATGTAAATACTAAGATCATCACCGTAAAAATGGTTGCTCAGTAGAGACAGATTTATAATGATATAAAAGGTAATTTTTGTAGTTGAATTTAATAACTAATATCCTAATTTAGTACTTTCATAGAATTGGTGGTACTGGGAATGTGACCTCCTTGAGAAAACACCTTCTATGGCCTTCATGGTAGAGATGGACTATCAGATCTCTACGGAAAATTGCTGCAATATCTTGTCAAGGCATTTCTGTAGAAGAAAAATCAGGCTATGGTATGAGGAAAACAGTATCTTTCAGATAACATTAAGGCAAGACTGACAGTTTCCAGCCTTACAGACCTTCGAATTACTTGTAATCAGTGATTTCACCAAGGAAGAAACAATGCATGTAAATTGTTTTTTGAGCTCAGTGCTCCAAAAAGCTGAACGCCCAAAGATTTACCATCTGCTGCAAAACCAAACTCTCCCTCACTCCCTCCCCTCCACTGCCCATCTCCTTGTTACATCCTGTTCACACTTGGGTGTTTTTTAAGTAGTGTTATATGTGTAGCCAGAAAATGATACTGTGTTCCAAGTCTGTACCTGAGAGCCAGGAATGAGCCAAATCACGGTGTGGAGCTGGGAGCAGGGGTGGGCAGTGCTTGTCCCAGGGCTGCCTGCACCCTTGGGGTCCTCCAAGCCATCTGGCTGCGGCTCTCACTCCCACCCCAGGAACCGTGGGGAAGGAACATTTGGCGATGGAGTCAGATAGAAAACTCCTTTTTTCTTTTTTTTTTTTGTTTCCTGGCCTATTTGCATTACCTGAGCTAATAGCTGGCAAGGAGGGTACCCTCCAGGGTACCCTGTGCGTCTGCAGAAATCCTGGCTTTGATTTCTCAAACATGCAAACCATCTGTCGACATCTCCAGCACTGGGAGCAGGGGCAGTGGGATTCCTCGGAGCCCTCCTCCACTCTCGTGTCCCGGGGTGGCCCTCTGGAGCAGCCATGTGCTCTCACCGAGAGCAGCACCTGCACGTGTCCTGGCAATCCCACGTACACACAGGATTTGCTGTTGGGAGGGAAACGTGCCTGGGTCTAGGAGACTTGCAGGACAGCTCAGCCAAGCTCCAGACAGGTCTGTCCAGTCCACTCCAATCCCTCTGGTGCCATGTGTACCACACCCACCATCCCACTGCAGCTGCACTGAGATTAGAGACCTGGAGGAATTTTTTTTTGTAGTTAACAGATGGTTTTGCCCCAAGGCCTGTTAACATGGGATGCACCTCTCTCTAATTACAGCTGGTTTCCAATTCCAGGCCCTTTATTAGTTTTCCTTCACAGCTGTGAAGTTGTTTGGTTTTCTCCAAGTCTATCCCTGACTAAAAGACTTAACACCAGTTCTTGGACATTTTTGTGGTGGGGTTAGTAAGTCACAGCACTAGCTGTGATTCTGTAGATTAAAGCTGAGGACATTAAATAGTGGCTAATAGATTAACCCCTTGGTGTCAATAAGTTCCCAGCTTCAGTGACTTCCTTTTGAAAGAGTTGGAATATCCTTGACTTTTTGCACCAAGGGGTTAATATGAAAAGGGATGAGAGTTCACTTTGTTACAAGCTTAGGTTTAATAGTAAGGGAGTGAAAAATTTAGGCTACCTGGAGACCAACTAGAGTTTAAAATTGTCCTTGAATGTGCATTTTTTTGTGAAGGTGAAAACACGGGGGCTTGAACATCACAATGCTGGAGGAACAGAGAGAAAACACGAAAACAAATAGGTACTCCAGCTTGCCTTTTTTTTTTATTTTCCTTTTTCCCACATCCCTGGCAATATCTAAGAGGACAGCACACAAATAACACCAAGGGAGTGAAAAAGGATCAGCACAATGTGTACATTTAATCTCCAAAACAATTGCAACTGATACATGGATTACTTTAAAAAGGGCTTGGGCAAAGGAATCAGAGGAACTGAATGCCACTGGAAACCCACAGAGAAACCACAGAGCAGCTCCCTCATTGCAATTTGAGGGAAGTTGTAGGAAGTAATCCTTGAGTCCTGAGCTTCATCAGACAGGTTAACCTGGGGAAGGAGTGTTAGACTTGGCTCCTGAGGTGCACAAGTGGCACCAGCACCTTTCTTAGTCCCCTTCTGCTCCTAACATCCTGCCATCACTCGTTTTCTTTATTTTGAATGGGCACCCCCCACAGGAAGAAAAGTTTCCAGCTGAATGGATAATATTGGCCAAATTTCAGACACATCACAGTCCCACAAAGCAAATTAGTTTTTCTAAGCTCAGCGAATCTCCAAGGAGAAAAATACCGACCACAAAATTTTTGGCAGAGAGCTCTGGGAAGCCTCAATAACCACAGCCCAACCCCTCCTCTACCTGGATAATAAATCACTTCACCCAAGAAGATTCTGTTCTCACCAGTTTTCCCAGATATCATTTAGGAAGTCTCACTTACCAAACTTGCCAAATTCTTGTGGGAAAGGTATTACAACAGCCTTCGTAACAGTATAGTGAATATTAATATATGCCTTTTGTCCTGCAAGGTGCAGGACAGCAGATGGGCATTAATAAAGCTGCCGAACTAGTCCTGTAAAATCTCATCCTGCATGTAAAGGCCAGACTACTCAGTATGGATTTCAAATGCCACCTTTAATTTAGTTCACACTAAATAGAAATACACATTGCCAATACACCCTAACAGGGTCCCAGTTAGGATTGAGCAGCCCACAGCATCTCTCACTGACACACTAAAACCTTGCTCCACCACGACTGTAGAATGGAGAAAGCGAAACCCTCTTGCATACGACATAAGTTGTGCTGAAGATGCTCTAACTTGCTTCATATTTGGGCAATCCTGGTTCCATTCAGTAGATAATGCAACGGCAGATTACTGTCACCGCAGAGTAAGAACTATTTAATATATGTTTTTAGAACAAGCACTTGGGTTTGTTTTGTTTGGGTTTTAATTTTCTTGCAATTTTGGGGGCATATTTCCTTTCTCCACCGCCTTTCCTAACAACACCCAGTGCTACTCATACTACAGATAAAGCCAAAGTCTGGCATATAATTAAGATGTTAAGAGGTAATTTCATCTGGACATATAAACCTGAGCACCTGCTTACGAAAGTAGGTGCCAGAATCAATATGCTGTGGCAGCTTGGAAGCTTGTCCAAGAGTCTGATTTCACACACTATTGAGCAACCTCTTCATGTCGGAGCACAGAGTCATGTCATGGCTTGTTTTTTCAGCAGTTTTTTTCACCATTTTCACCATTCAGCAATGTTTTTTCACCATTACCATGGCTCCTCCTGAACACAATGTGATTTGATAGACAGACAGTTTCAGTTTTCAAAGAACAAAGCTCTCATCATTAGTACACTCATTTGCACCATGAAAAGGAGTAACTTCCAACTCCTACGTCACACAACAATTTAGGGTATTTTTCCTCCTCATTTTTGAGACTCTGGTTTTGTATGTAATTCCCAATACCAAAAGGCAAGGACTTTGAGTTTTACAGAATGTCACTAAAACCTTGGTTTTAATCTGTTATCTCCAATCCATGTATCAAGAAAAGAGAAAAACTGATTACCACAGAGACAACCCCTATCTCAAGGCAACATTAGAACAGGTTAACGTGAAGAAAATACACTTTGGGCAAGGATGGTGACAAAATGCAGAGTCCCACAAAGACCTCCTGACCTCAACAAGGAGGTATCATTAAGCAGAAGGGTCCCTCTCCTCAAACACATCGTTTGAAGAAAGGCTCATGTCAAATGTTAATTACAATGGAAAAGAGTATAGGAATGATCATGAAAAACTGCAACAATGCCCCAAAAAAGCTCCAGCATGCAAGACCTCTGAAGGCTCAGAAGTTCAAAATACGTAAAAAGATCAAAAACTCATGTTCCACTTTGCTAGATCAGAAGATGATGAGATAACTACCTCTTTTCAAATAATAAAGGGTTTTCTTTTTCTTCAACTCTTCCCAGCACATTCATCTAAACTGTCTGTAAAACAAGAAAACAGAAAGGAAATAATCAAAAACTTGCAAAGAACGAGAACAACCCGACAAAACTGTTATGAGAAGACAGAAGAAGCTATCAAAAGAACCAAGAAGAACTTTGAAAAAGCCCATTGACTTTTTTTCTTAGCCCTATTTCTTTTTCTAAGACCGATTTCTTAAAAACAGCACAAATACTGCCAAAACTCTGTGAATGCACAGGCTGTGCTGCAGGGAGCCAACACTTCAGTTGTCAGCATGACATTGGAGAAAAATATCAGCATTTATGAGGAAAATAAAACTATAAAGAAGAAAACTGAAACGGGGCTTCCCATGCTGCTGATAGTATGTTTTAGACATGAGGGTAAAGCCTGTAGTCCAAAGTCTTGCCTCCCTTTTTATCAAACATTAATATGACCCTTTATTAAGACTTTCCCAAGCTCCTATTCCTTTTAAAACCATTTTAAGACTCAATCACAAGACAGCAAAAGAACAATATATCTTGTGAAGGATGGTGTCATTGAAGTTTGCATATTTGTTACAAAAAAGCATATTCAGGTCACAGTTCACTTTCCCTACCAGTTTTGTTACTGGCTTTCTTTTCTGATCAACTTTGTGGTCATTGTTTTGACAAAGTACATCCACAATAGGATTCTGGTCTGCAACCTATTATAAAAAAATTGCCTTAAAATAATTAAACAACAATTAAAAAAAAGTGTCAGGATCCAGTATCTCAAAAAGTCACTTCACAGGTCTGCCAAGAAAATATATCAGGATTTCACTGATTTAACTGGACCTCAGGGCCCAAGCAACTCCATTGACCTCAATTGTTCATGAAGAGTGCTGCAAAGGAACCTCTTCCATTTCCTATGAGAAGTCTGGAAGCAAGGAAATTTTGGCTCTTCAGCTGATCAAATGTATTTTTTCTTCCCCAGGATCTAATGAAACACAGAGAAAACAAACCTGGGGTAAACATAAGACTCTTACTATGTTAAAAATAATTAATTTCTTCCAATCTGGGGGCTTTGGTAAGCCAGCAGCATATAAAATGTGCAAGCTTTATCGAAGCATAGTACAAACTTATTTCTTGTTCTCATATACAGGGCAGGTCGCATAGACAGTAAATAGGAAATTCAAGAATAGATTTTAAAGGATTACTGATTAAACTGGAAAGACTTGGTCTGATTGTCTGCAGCAGCAACACATTTAGTGTCCCATACTTTTTATTTTATTTTTTTTTAATTTACATATTTCAATTCTTCTTTTGATCTACAACAACTGCAAAAAGCTGAAGCTCTACGTAAGTGTTTTCTCCCCTTCTCACATTTTTAGGGCAATTCTGGAGATCCTCATCTCTATCACCATCTCCTACAGTGGCAGCTGAGCATTGGTTCTAGGACTAAACCTGGGGACTCTCAGGACAGGAGAGCTGTGGAACAAGGAAACTTCCAGGAGCCATTTAGTGGCAGGCAGGGCTTAAGGGGCTGCTCTACCTCTTTCCTATGTGAAGCAGAATATTCAGAGGAAAAGCAATTCCAGTTAAAGGACTGAGGGGTCAAGGACAACAAGCAGGCATTGCCCAGAGGTATTTTGCAAGTTCATCATACCACCAGGCAGAAAAATAGACCAGCAACATCTCCAGTGTGCTTTGGGGCCTTCTTTTTTTTTTTTTTTTGCATCCCTACCAATAAAAAAATCGCTGTAGGCTCAGCAAGGATATAAGCCAAGCAGTTTGGTGAGTTAAATGGAGGCACAACTTCAGTTACATGGCCTCAGTTTACTCAAGCACTTAAATACACACTTGGCTTGAAAAACAAATAGTCCTGATACAGAAGTTAAGGTTTTGCTTAAGGTCTTTAACATAAATCTGGGTTTGTTCAGCCTGGAGAAGAGAAGGCTCCAAGGAGATCTTGTAGCGACCTTCCAGTACCTGAAAGGGGCCTACAAGAAAGCTGGGGAGAGACTTCTTACAAAGGCTTGTAGTGATAGGACTAGGGGAAACAGGTATAAACTGGAGAGGGGCAGATTTAGACTAGACATAAGGAAGAATTTCTTCACCACAAGAGTGGTGAGACACTGGCAGAGGTTGCCAAGGGAAGCTGTGGCTGCCCCATCCCTGGAGGTGCTCAATGCCAGGTAGGATGGAGCTTGGGCAACCTGGTCTAGTGGGAGATGTCCCTGTCCATGGCAGGGGGCTTGGAACTAGATGATCTTTAAGGTCCCTTCCAACCCTAACTATTCTATGATTCCATGACTTCACTGATATGAAGGCCACATGCCCAATTACAGAGGCAGTTTGAAAAAAAACCGTATGAGCCCCAAGATAACTTTCACAATGTTTTTGGAAATGCCAATATTTTGGAAATAAAATTCATGGAGAAATTTAGTATCTGAGGGTATCTTTACAGAAATTCAGTATGAATGCCTTGAAAAGGTCTAATAATTTTGACATGCATCTCAGCTTCTATTGAAAACTTCTTACTAAGCCTGAGTTTAAAGAGTGTAGGTTATAAAGAGTAATCATTTTTTTACTGAGGAGATAATTAAAAGACGCCTCTTAGCCTAAGCTTGCAGTCATCAATTAAACTCTGGGTGCCACTGATGGACACATAAGAAGGTGCAAAAACTGGTAGCCTGGGGCTGTGGTCCTAATTGTATGCTTACACTTCCATTTCTGTTGCTTTTCACTTGATGACATTTTAAATGGAGTGATTAATCGGCCTTTACTTTGTTATTTGCAATGTACACATTTAACACTGCAGGCCTGATAAACTAGCCAACATAAATTAGCCACCTTATTGGCAGGTTTATACCACTAGAGCATCTGGTCCTCCCTGAATTAATTTGTACTGTAGACAGGAACTGAGTACAAGTCTTCTTTGAAATTAATGTGAAAAACATAAATATTCATATTTTTCACTCAACTGAACTCTCTGTCTAGTTGTGTTTTTCTTTAACAGGTTCTCCAAATCTAAAGTGACACGAAGCATGGTACGTACCTCTGGGAGCCCTGCGTGCTCAACTCTTCTTGCAGACTAGCATTTGCCATGTGACACAAGGGCATTTTGCTCGTGAGGCTCTGAGCTGCTTGCCATGGAAAGCACTTGGCACTAGTCATGGTTTTTCAGGTAGGACATCTGCAGAAACCGGGTTTGTGCAGCAGATAAAGCAGCTGCCATTTCTTGGCCTGCTAGATCCTTTCACAGAAGTGGCATGCAGGAAACAATGCTCTACAACTATGTAAACTTCATTTTTTAGAACTCTGAAGCATTCATTCTTTATCATACTGCATTGCAATGAGGCAGGAGAGGGAGCAGGCCATGGGAGAAGTTCAAACAGAAAAGACTCTGGTTTTGAGGTAAGATTTAGGGTCAAATATGATATCCAGAAATACCATGCCCAGTTTCTGCCTCTGAAGCGCTCATATGGCCATCAGGGTAACACAGCCAAGTGAAGTTACCAATCTTCCATTAACACGTGCAGCAACATCAAACTCCAGTTACTCACTGCACTACAGGAATCCAGCAAACACTAAACCTCCACTTTCTGATTCAGGAAGCACGAGTCAGATAGAGTCAGATGAAGTCAGACATATCCAATGATACTAAAGTATACCCTGCTGATAATAGTGCTCCAGTGGTTTAGAAATTTTACCCTAACATTTGTTTTCACTGAAATTAATAAAAATAAAGAAATACTCTCACAATTTATATAATCCCTTCTAATAATATATCTATACATTTAATAATGCTTACTGTAGCAGGCTGGGCTTAGTAGTGGAAACCAATTATCTTTATACATCATAGTAAAAGTAAAAAGTAAAACATTACTATTCCTATAATTTAGGTGAAGAAATAAAAATGTCACCAGGGTTGTTAATTTAAGTTTTAATAATAATTTTCTACAACATCAAATAGTTTGATTACCAAGACCTATTGGTGGTCAATGATGGCAATTCACAAATAATGCTTCACATTCCTAACAAACAGCACACAAAGCTTACCTTTCATTATGTGTTTTAATAAATGGAAGATGTTCAATTCTGATTTTTATACAACCAATTATACATTAACATGTACACATACTCAGTTCCAGTCACAGTGTATATACATTTTTGGATCTGCAGCAATACAAAACAAGTTCTACCTGTATATACATGTGCAAGTGTGAATGAGTCCTGAGTAGTTTTAAAGTACTGTTAGTCAAATCCTGTAAATTTTTAACTGATGCAAAGAAAATTCAGGTTTTACAGTGTTATGCTACTATGAACAAGATATTTTTCAAAAAGGAAATACAGCACTTTGCATTAGCTTTATGCATAGCTATGAGCTCTGTACAGTGGACAGTATCCACTTACAGTCTTGGTAATTAGAAAACCTGAAAAGATGCTAACCACATTCTTTGGTAACTATTGCTTCCTCCACTTCTTAATTAATGGCAAGCGATTTGTTCTGCTTCAAAACAATCAAGTGTGGAAGACTTATACAGAGTTTAAATTGTATTCTTTTTGTTGCATATATTTTTGTAAACATTCAAGTTACCCAGGCCCTTTAATCCTTCTGAGGAAACTATACAATTATACAGTCAAACAGTTAAAATGTATGTCTGGGAAGGAAAAAAAGAAACAACAGTGGAGTATGAGCACTACCTTAAATGCCATAGTATGCTATAAGGAAACAAAAGAGGAAGGGTTCTTCAAGGAACAGCTTGGACAGAAATCAAAAGGCTGCTCAGAAACCCAGTCAGCATGCCACACTGCCACGGTATACACGAGATGCTCTCGCACAACCAGAACAAATTGTCTGAGCAAATGGGAAGGAAGCAATCCTGCTAAGGAGCAGATCCAAACACAGCACAAGAGTCAGAATCTTTGTACAGTATTAACAGAACAAAATACAGAAAAAAGTCTGTATACCCCATACCAAGAAAATGCAGGCACTAATATAAGAACTGGTAAAGGCCATAGGCTAGCACTGGGGCATAACTGTCTTTACTGGAGTTGTTTTGATGCAATTTCCCAGGTATGGAGGAAGGTACCTTTCTTTCTTCCCCCTATTTCTCTTGCATCGCAAAAGTAAAGGCACCGCTCTGACTGTGATCCTTTGGCAGAAGGGTCCTGGCCCAAAAGTTAGCTGGTCCCGTGGCTGCTGTAGTCAAAAACACCTTTCCTGAAGAAGGGTGAGAATTCGCAGATAGTGTGTTTTGACAGAGTTAGCCTCACTTTATCAATGTGCAGTGGAGACGATGGAGATTTCAGCATTGCAGAGAAAAAGCTCCTAAGGTATTTCTGTGGAACAAAACACAAGATGTCATAAGGTTTACTTGTCAATTGATTACAAATACCCTGAAGAATTAAATGAATAGTGCTATTAAAAAAAAAAAGAAACAAATTCTCCATGGACTGTAAAAAGTCCATTTAATAACCATCAGGATTTAAATCCATCCATAAAACATGTCTATTGAAATGCCTGTAATTAAGCTCAGGAAAAGCAGAAAAGAAGTATTTTTCACTTTCTTCTCCTGCCAAGCTTAGTAACTGTTTTATTCTGTGCTTGTGTGATGCTTTCTGATTTATACTGTAGTCATGTAATGCTTTCTGCTAATCATGACCTGATAATACTGCCGTCTAGCATTACCAAACACTACAGCAGGTGCAAACTTCAAATCCATTCCACAGGAATCTCACTACATATGGACACAAAAGGCCTTCAGAAATCTTTCCCTCATCAAGCCTCCATGATCCTTGCATTAAAAAGGATTTGTTTTGATCAAGGCCATCTGCACTAAGATTGCATGACTTCCAGATTATCTCAGAACCAACAAGCACCTTTTCACTGAGCTGCCCTCTAAATTTCATGGTTTTTTAAGTCTTACACATAAGAAACATTCCCCTTCCCAAAAGTTAATGTTCACCAGCCACTGTACAACTTGCATTCATTTGTATCTAAAGAAATTGAGACAGATGTACATTAACTCAAATTTAGTTTTCACAAACTTGATCGGGTTTCCTCCACATATGGGTTGAATTATTACAGTCATTTAGCATGATTTATTAAGTCATATTTACAGTTTTTGAATGAAGCATAGTAGGTAAAACGTTGATCAGACAGATGCTAAAAAAGTACCCATTGTCACCCGAACATTTCATATAGAGCATAGCGATAAAATCTTTTGCTCTGCTATAGACCAAGCATGCAAAAAGATAACTCAAGAAATTATTTGCTGATCTTGGATGTTGTAGGAAATCTATCTGCAAGACAGAACAGCACAAGCTCCTATGAAGACCACAAGTTTTAGTTAATTGAATGCAGCAGTTTTTGGGTCATAGAAGGAGTTCCATGTTCAGGAATCAGTCCTAATGATTCACCCTCCATACTGTAATGACCTGTTATCTATTTAAGTGCCTTGGAAACCAGCTGTATTAATACCACAGAGAGCATGATAACAAAAAAAAAAAAAAAGCTGGCAGATAAGCTGTTCTCTTGGCAGGACTGGGGCATTTTCTTTTTTATTCAGATCTCCCACAGGCTGTATTAACTTTCATGAAAAAAAAATTCATAACAAAAATACTTTCAAGATGAATTCCAACAGACTAAAAGGTAATTTAAATTGAGCAACACATGTCATATCGACATTTGTCATCACTGGTTGACAAAGTAGGGACCTTGAAAAAACGTCCCAATACAGTAATGCCTGAAGGATGAATATAATAGAAAATCAAATGTTAAACACAGCATCCTGTTTTAGCACTATGCTGAAAAGTTACTGCAGTAATTCCAGTTTACAGCTACAGAAGGCTCAAAGGCACCAAAATTTCTCAAGAGACGTTACCAAGCCTATTGCATACACCTTGGTATGCGTGGCCAGATAATTGACTGTCATGCCTTTCCAGTAGATTCATTATTCATTGTTTTGGCATGATAGATCGAATGGCAGAGTGAAAAAAATCCCTCTGCTAGAAGTACATACACATCTGACAGGGAAATACTAGCAACTGTAGGTACACTTTGCCAGATCTGTGCGAGGAGTCACTCAGTAAATATCACAGATTCTTTAAACATGAAAAAGATTCTTGGGAAAATGGCAATAAGCAGACCCTACCAGATTATGATGGAATTTAGTATGAAGGTTTCCAGCCATATGGCTTGGCATTATGTGCTCTTCAACAACCACTTCTGAGCAAATTAGCCCTCTTACAAATCCCATATCTGCATTTGCCCTTGTTTGCAATGCTGATGTGTTAACATAGCACAGAGCTGATGTGCCCTTGACACAAAGAAGCTGTTGCTTCAATGAAATTAAGGCTGTTCTGCCCAGATATGCTGGCTAGGATTTAAGTTCTGTAGTGATGGAAACAGTGATTGATGGCAGAAGTGTTTACTCGCACCACAAGCATATGCCTCGATTAAAGAGGTGGGGCTAGGCAGTAAGGGGGAAGGTTATTCTACCCTGCTGGCTGCAATGTGGACGACAAAGAAGTGGTAAGAAAAAAGAAGAGTGCTCCTTACCAGTGTGTGGAAAGATTCTTCCCAAACATAAGTGGGATAGAGAGAGAATGAGAGACAAAGCAAGCTGGGAGAGGGACAAGAGCACATCAACAGCAAGCACCAGACATGACAGAAACAAAACTTTCTTAGAGATCCAGAAGGGACTTGGCATGGAGTTTGTTGCAACCTGGGAAGCCACTGCAAGCTGCTGGAGTGGCAGCAAGGCTAGATGAAGAGATCTCCTCTATGAGGACTTAGTGGGCAGGGGGAAGAGTTGCTTTAAAGCTTTTATATTAAATCCATTTCTAGTAGCAGGTATGATTTTTCTCTACAGAAAAATGTTATTTGTGCTGAGTAAAAACTGGGTGTTATCTTTTGACATGGTCCCTTAAAAGTAAAAATCTCTTAGCAGGCAGTGGCAAGCTCAGGGTGCCTTCGTAGAAACAAATTTGAATTTTACACAAATCAGAGCTATGACTTCCTACCAGCTTTCCACCAAATGCATTTAAATCATTGCCTCTAGTATGCAAAGCTCTATATTATAGCAATCCTACTTCTGCTATCTTTGCATGATTACCTCAGAAAGGAAAAGCTAGATAACTGCTACAAATATTCCAAAAGGCTTGTTTTTATTACTCGTTTTCATTGCTAGCCTTTGGAAACTCTAGCCATTTGTTCTGGATTATTTAATCTGGTAATCAGTGTTCTTCCAAATGTACTTAGGAGTTTCATTTCACTCAACCTTCTACATTACTGGTTTGCAGGAAAATACCCTAAGAATGAATTTTTAAATGTCTCAACGTGAGGGCACAGGACCCTGGCATTATAATGTGGATATAAAACGCGTAACTTACACATCAATTGTGTTAGTTGCTCTGTCTAAACACACATTCAGGAACGCTAGCTTAGAGAATGGAAAGACTCTTTGCACATACAAAACACTTAAAACACAGAAAGGTTAGGAAAAAAATCAAAATGAAAAAGCAGTGGTTCTGCCCTCTTGGCATGCATTACAGCCTTCATAGCCTTTAACTTAAAATTTAAGAAAGGCATACCTGCAAGTTTTAACTTTTCATTCTAAGTGTTTGCAACTGAAAGAAGAGTGGAGAAAGTGTTGTGAGGCCCAAAGCTTTTTCTTTACTTTCTAGTTTGAGTAGCTTTCTCTTCCTTTTAATTACAAGAATAGCAAAATGGCAAGCATTTTAAAAGCTTATTAGAATAATTTTAATAGGGTTCACCTTTTTAGCAGTAGGCCAGCGTTCATCTCGTGCTCAATCCATCAGCACAGCAAAGTCATTCTACTGATTTTTGCACTACTTCGTGATGTGGGGACCTCATAATTTTATACATGTTAATATAAATCCATAACTTAATTTAAAGTTATTAAAGTTATTGCAATCAAAAAGCTTTCGGGAATGTGAAAGTGTTCTTATCATCCCTTCAATTGTGGCATATTAAAGAGGAAATCAGTTCAATGACATTGTTCTCATAATCCTTTACAAACAGCGACAGCCTCAGAGACCAGTAGTAGAGCTCAGGAAGAATTGGATTTTTCATTAAACTTTGGTATGTTTGAAAACTCATCAACTCTGGTACTTCCAGAAAGTGAAGAAACTGAGCTTTTTCCCTCCTACTGCTGTTTCTAGCTATTTCCTCAAAAAAACCCAACGTTTTAAATTCTTTAAATATAACACTTGACAATTAGCATTATATGTATCACCTGCTAATATTTGACAGAGCTGAAAGCTTCACAGACTTTAATAAAATGAACCTTACAAGGCTTTGGAGATTTTTGAAACAATAGCTTCTTTTCTTTGAAACAATACCACCTTTCAACACCTACACATCAATGTGACAGAAGCTTTACCACAAGGCCACAGAAGGTCACTGGTGGCAGAGACGGCACTAATTAACTTGCTCATCTAACTTCTAGTACTGGTGTCTCTCTCCCTTTTTATATAGATGCTACTCTCTCACAGTACCAGTCACATAATTATTCTGTTGACTAGTGTTAAGTGCTTTAAGCTTTAAATCAAATCTTCATTTGAATTATTCATAGAGCAAAGCAATATGCAGGTATCAACAACTGTTTTCTATAGGATAGGAATCTGATTACAAAAAAAAAAAGAGACAGACTGAAGCACAGTCTCCGACTCTGAAAAGCCATGTTATGCTGCAATTAGATATTTGCAAAGTGAGATCTTCACAAGGAAGACTCTAGACCAAAACAAGCAGACAGGAACATGTTTCACCTCCAGTCTGTGATCACAAAAATAAGGATCTACTCAGAAGACAATACATACAAAGGGAGGCCACTGTAATGCAGAAATGGGAGCACATCTCCTGCTATTGTCTCTTAGAAGGAAACTGTTTGGCATATGCAAAGGAAAAATGAATATCTGGGGATCCTTTTCCAAATTAACCAACTTTTTCTATTTTGGATCTTTCCATTGGTGTCTTGAAGAGAGAAAAAAATTACTTTTCGGTGGTTGTTCAAATAAAAGACACTGCAGAAATGCCTGCGATCATTACTTATTATAGTCTCTACTGGCAAAAAAAAGCTTGGCTTAAACAGTACTTGACAGGTGATGGTGTCCTGCAGAGATTTCAGGCCGGCAAAAGACCCTGTCTAAGGTGATGCTCAACATCCCTCACCATAAGAAGGATGTTGAGGCTCTGGAAAGAGTCCAGAGAAGAGCAACAAAGCTGGTGAAGGGGCTGGAGAACAAGAGGAGCATGTGAGGAACTTGGGAGTGTTTAGCCTGGAGAAGAGGAGGCTGAGGGGTGACCTCATTGCTCTCTACAACTACCTGAAAGGACGTTGTAGAGAGGAGGGTGCTGGCCTCTTCTTCCAAGTGACAGGGGACAGGACAAGAGGGAATGGCCTCAAGCTCCGCCAGGGGAGGTTTAGGCTAGACGTTAGGAAAAAATTCTTTACAGAAAGGGTCATTGGGCACTGGAACAGGCTGCCCAGGGAGGTGGTTGAGTCACCATCCCTGGAGGTGTTTAAGGCACGGGTGGATGAGGTGCTGAGGGATATGGTTTAGTGTTTGATGGGAACGGTTGGACTCGATGATCCGGTGGGTCTCTTCCAACCTGGTTATTCTGTGATTCTGTGATGCTGTATACAGAATCTGACAGAAAGAGATCATACATCTTCCCAAGAAAATCAGGATTCAAACTTATTGGATCTACTCCTTCCATGTGTTTTTTCTTACTGGTAAAATTCAGGGGGAATTAACACACTGTATGGGGAGGTAAGCTGGGGATGCAGCCCGTGACCCCATTGGGAGAGAGAAGAAGAAGGGAATGCTTAGGAAAACGGCTGCAAGCTAAGCCAGCTCTGCCTCATCCATGACACAAATCATGTCTCTCACATCACACAGGCCTGCATTACCTATCAAGTGTGGAGGACAAGAAAAGCCATTAGCCATAAAACAGGACATTTCTTTATGAATTGAATTTCAAGGGATCAGGTTCTCTTATGCCAAATATCCCAACATTACACATGGAGGGGTATTCCAGCTGTCCAAACCAAGGTGTTTTGTCCAGGCATTGGTCAGAGCAGGCTCCTCTTGAGGTCTGCAAGGACAGCTCAGCCCTTCAATGCTACAATTTACTTCACCACAGCTTAACTCCTATCCTGTGTCTGCCAATAAAATTATCTCCCTTTCCCTTGGGGACTACCTGAGGCTAAACTGGCTAATCAGGAGTGAGTAATTGCCAGCATAATGCTCTGATAGCTCTCCAAAAGCAGTTTCAGATCCATTTCTGGATTTATTACATTTGAGCAAGCAGAAACAGAATTGGCAGATAGCAAGAATATAAAATACGAGATGGCATTGCTTTGAAGTACAGCAGCTCAAAAGGATGGGGGACTGTACACAGACTACATCTTCACCTCCAGCCATTCAAGATCAGGATCAACTCTCCACTCAGAAGATATAACTAACTCAGAAACATCTGGTCTTCTGTTAGGTTTGGTTTTTGTTGTTTTTTTTAAATAAAGAAAACATGAGTCTTCAATTCTTTCCCCTAACACCTTGACATATATTGCAAGACACCAGTTCTGAGTAAAATATGTGAGCAGGACAGTATGTGATATGCAATACCTCAAGTGATATTTCAGGCCCTTCAGGAAGAACCTAATGTCACCTCTGGATCCGTCCACATTTATCTCCTGAACATACCCTTAGGTCATTACATGCAGCTGTGTTTTCATAGCAATGAGAAAAAGACTTACTGCCTGGGAGACCACCTGGTGCCTAAAGGATCTTATTTCTGTGAAAAATATGGACAGAAAGCTTCTAAAATTATGACATGATCACCCAGGCCGATATCTTCTGCAGGAAGAGCAGGATGTCTGGGTTCACCTGACAAAAACTACAGTATTAGACACTGTCAAAGCTGTGCAAAGCTTTCTTAAGGATTCAGAGATAAATGCCTGCAAGAACATATCTATCCCACAGGTACCAGAGACCTTGCTCTAGTTGCACACGATTTGTGTGAGCATGGAGATTTTTCAAGAGAATAAAGACAGAGTCATGCATGTTTGACAAGTCACCACCACATTAGTCATCATATTAAAGGAGGCAAGGGGGCATTTGCTTTAGATTGGCAGACATTAATTAGGCTCACGGCTGGATTAACTGGTTTCACATTACACTAGCCAGGAATAAAGGAATGACTTGTTTTAATCAAACCCTTCCTGTTCACTTTGATTAGGCCTAATCAGAAGCAAGGCTGTTTACAGATAACGCCAAGTAGTCACTGGGGAAAAAAAAAAAAGTTAGATGAAAAAAAGAAAAAAAAAGATCAAGAACTTCCCAATCAGTATCTCCTCACACTGTTTACACATCTTGTGCTTCTACGCACAACTCCACTGCATGCACCAAATACGTTGCTAGTTCGACTATGATACACAGAGGTAAATTCTTTACTTGTTGGACTGTGATATAGATATGTAAATCCTTTACCTGTTAGGCCGAACTTGTGGCTAAGGAGCTAGATACGAGGAAATGAGATCGAAAGCCCCTACCAGATGTGTCATGTAGCTCTCTTATTAGTGAGCTGATTTACCTATATAGCTCCGAAATGTTAATATGGCTGTAAATGTTGGATCTATAAAAACAGAATTTTACTTTGATAGCAAAGAATTCAGCCTTTGCTTTTGTTGGAGCTACAAAACTGAACTAGATACTTGTATTTTTGCCACTGGAGTGGCACTAGCACTGCAGCAGTCTGTATTGGTGGTAGACTTAAGCCAAAGCAGAGAGAGAAGCAGCAATATCATACACACCACTCCTTTGGACATGTTTACAGGTACCTAAATGACTTTGGAACTAAGTGAGTAAGAAACAAGCTTTTTAAGCAGCTAAATTCCATTTAAAAATTCCAGAACCTACATTTTTAGCCCCTTGGGAAACTCTGCCTATGTTTTTATCCACACTGTAATGCAGATTACTTGAATCAGGGTTAGTTTTCTCCACAGCTATACAGGTGAAAGCAGATTTTACCAGTACATCCCTAGAGGTGTTTGAGTGCCACTAAAATTTAATTTTACCCAGGGTGGTACTGAAATTTAGTTGAATTCATATACCTTTCTGAATTTTCATAATGCGCAAACATTCTGAAATATGCCAGTTTTGATTCAAGGTGAAATTGCTCTCCAAGGTTTTCAAAATCCAAACTATTCATTACAGCTATTTAGAGCATTTTTCTGTGCAAGTCTAATGGCATGAGCACATTATGTTGAATTACTATTATACCACATCAATTGAATTAACTTCTGAAATCAGTCTACATCCCAAATTACAACCTTATTCTGCCTGAAATTCATTTAAAATCCACAGGACTTAATATTTCTTACAATGCCTGCGTGCTAAAAGCTTATATTCATTGGCTTTAAGTAACTCCAATGAAAACTGAATTGTAGGACGACAGAAAGGAAAAAAATAGGCAGTAAGGGCTATGATTTACAGGTGCTTTACCAGTCTGACTCTGCTTTTGGAGGCGAGCGGCCATATGAAAGATCAAAACAGACCTGAGTAGTAAAGGAAACCAATCTTTTCTCCAGATGACAAGTCTAAACAACTCCTGTCAAAATCTATACAGAAAGAACAACAACAGGACTGAATTTACCATGTATCCCTAGGTCAGCAGCGACAGCTGACCAGTCGTCTGCTGGAGTGGCCTTGGCAAACAGCTCCCAAAGCACTTGACATGCATCACCCTCTACTTCCTTTGGTGCAATCAGATACTGGAGGATGACCGATACACTTGCTTTGAAAAGGGGTAGCACCAAGTTCAACCCCACATCCTTGGAGTGCTCCATATATTCATCTGCTCACATCTGAGTGTGGAGAGTCATTACTGGAGACTGACAGAGGCACGCAACTTCAAAACTTCATTCATAGGAGGATGTTAGGAAACTTACTCTGAACTGACAATAAAACACATTATGATGTGGAGCTAAACTAGAGTTCAAACTATGTGCTGTCACATATTCAGAACTTATTAAATTATGATAAACATATCTCCTCATTTTCTGATACTCTGAAATCTCTAAAAAGGAAAGAAAGAAGGTGTCTGAACTGTACATCCTATTTGGTTGTAACAGAGATCAACATTTTGTCACAAAAGATCTCATTTTTGAGGCAGGGATCTGAAGTTTTACATCTAAAGAATAAAGCACTAAAATTATGGCAAAGGGGTACGTGTATTACATAGTTATCTTGGGAAACCCTGCAAAACAGGATTTCAGATCTGAACTAGAACTTGAACAAGGCACTGATTTTGAGTAAATGTGTATAAGGGGTAGCTCACTGTTTCTTTTGCATCCAGTAGTCTGTTGGACCCGAGCTTAAAACTAACTCATCCAGAAAATAACCCCAGACTTTCAGTCCTTCTAAACTACCATCTTTCTTATCTATTGTTCTTATAAGAACAATGCCTTGCATTTGCTGTGAGCCTTGCTGAGAGTCTACAGCATTTAATCAAAACAACATTTTATTGGTATAGGATCAACTGCTGACACACGCAAAGTCCCAGTTTCAACTTATTTGCATCTACTGACTGTGACCAATAAGCAAAACTGATTTTATTTACGTACTTTTTAAAGCAAACATGCCTCACATGAGAAGCAGCAGCACCACCCAAAAAAAAGATGAAATGCTTCGCTGCTGAGAGCTGCTACAACTCCTCTGTGAGAGTTGTTGCTTTAAAGAAGAAAAGCCAGCTGCCTTGGGCAGCCCCAATGATGCACTTAAGGCCAGGAACCTGACCTGTGAAATTGCTCTCACATGGCTAACTGCAAAAGTTTACTGTCTGTGAACAAGTGTCATTGCTGTTTTTAAAATTTTTACATAGTCATTAAAGGTTATGAAGGGTACTTGGTGCACTGTGCCGAATCTATATAATTATCCTTGACACAGATTTCTTATAACGAATATTCACAATATGGCCCAACCACACATGCTTCTCTCTTGTCTGTGGATGCATCTCTGCTCTTTCCTCCTGTACTCCCATTGCATCCCTGTACCTCTAGTGACAAATTAAAAGACTATTGCTCAAAGATGTTGCATTCTGTAGTTCAGACTACAGGTATGAAACAATCTTCTGTAGGATTATCAAGCACTGACATTTGCAACAGTTTGGTTTCGCACTTGCAGTCATATCTGGTGTGCATTCATAACTGTAACAAAAGGAAAAGCTTCCTTTTATCTTTCAATGATTTTCAAATGTATTCTGAATGCTTTCTGAAGACCTTCTCATTGAGATGCTTCTAAGAACAGTATTTACAGCCGCGCTGTTAGAGCCAAACATTCAATCTGCAACAGCCAGGCTAGTGAGCAGCTGGCTTTAAAGCTCTTCTTAAAAAGCTTTCATATTAGGGACATTGTTTGTAAGCTGATACTGGAGTCTAATAATTTCCTTTTAATAATCACTCTGAACTGACACATAATCAGTAGCTTTGAAAGGCCTTTGTGCCTAGCATCACAGTCAGAAAAAAAAATCAAACAAAAATGGTAACTCTGTCTTCACTTGACAAGGATTTTGCACCAGAAGTATCAGATCACCTGTAACTAGCATGAAGGAGGATGTCTCAGGATATCTCTCGTATGTTTATGTCTTAAACATATAAAGGGACGGGGCTGCAAAACAAAGGCTACTTGTTTAGTTCATACTGAATATTCAAATGATAAGTAATTTAAAATATCATTAAAACGTTCTACCCTCATGACTTCAAGGAAAACCTCAAGAAATAAGGTTTCAGACTCAAACATTCTGTTGAGATTTTTTTTTTCCTCAGTTGCTTCTGTTTTCATTATTTCATGTTTTCCTTAACAACCAAACTCCTGCAGCCCTGCAAAACCAGCAAAATCTCACTTTTAAGGGGAACAGTTGGTGTGACAAGCTTTAGAGGCCTATTAAAAAAAACAACCTAGAAATTATCAACATCAAAGGAATTCAAGGGAGAATACAAATTAAATCAAAGCATTTGGCTTCTAAGTTAAAGAATCTTATTTTGGAAGCTTAATTTTGACTGTAGGGAACAGCAATATTTCAGTCAAGTCAGTGTCTATGAAACTTTCCTTAGCCAGTTCTACTGATTCATGAGCAAAATTGAATTATGCAGTTCACACAAGATTTATTTCTGCCTCTTGCATTAACAACTATCATTGAAAGCCTCATCAGATGACATCAGGAAGTGAGGAGGTTAAGGACAATTGTATTATTAATTTTAAATAAATTGAGGGTGTCTATCTTTTAAAGAGGTTCAAAGTATCAAGAAATAAAGAAGAGTAGAGACAATGCCAGAAAGATGTATGTGCTGCTACTAAATCTGGCATAGGCTCGCTCTACCATATTGTTACAGGTTGATTTTCTGACCTTCTCTGAGTTCTGTACGTAAAGCAGAAGGAAACATACGACTCCTACTGACTGCAGAGCTATCTGTGGGTGCATCCTGCATCAGAGATTTTGCCTGTTCCCCTTTGCTGTCCAAATACAGCCTCAGGAAATGCATTAGTGGGAACAGGGGGTGGGAAACAGGGAACAGAGACAAGGTGACAGGCTGGAGTTTGGGGAAAGTTTTTGTTTCCTTTAAACAACAACCTACTGGGATTTTGTCAGTGTAACAATTGTTTTTTCCTAAACACATTGGTGACAGCAAGAGCAGAAAAGGAAGCCTAGTGGGTCCATGGCTGCAAGGCTTCTGACCAAGGAGTCAGGAAGCACAACAACCTGCTATGTCAGCTTAGACAGTTACTCACGTCTGTTTTTTTCTGGCTGCATAATGGGAAAATGAGACTAACAATGATATTCAATACTACAACAAAGTATGAGCCTAAGAGAAGAACAAAAATAATCAGAGGAATGATACGACACAGAAATGCAGTATCCAAAGCAGCTGAGATGTCACGAGAACTTCTTTTTACTGTCATTCACAGATCTAGCAATTCACCAAGGAATAAAAGATATTCTGCAGTAAAAACTGGAAAAGATACTTTCACTGAACTACATCTCTCTTGTGACATGCTTCCTTTACAAAGTTTTTAAAAAATAAAAAGGAATATACATCATCTGATTTCATTTTAAAAAGGATCCTATATCCTTATCTACTGATTTCTAATTGCATGAAAGGACAGATACACACTAACTTATGTTCATTAACTTTAATCAAAAGAATTCTTGGATGTTTCATTTAAGGCGGATTTAATCAAGCAAGGTTGGCTCTGAAGTGAAATTACAGTCTTCAGACTGTGGAACAATTAATTTAAAGTTTTGCCCTGCAACAGGTCCCTGATGAAATACTAAAGTAATAGATTGCAATAGGGCATTTCGGATAGGTAATTTTAAATACAATTTAGATGTCTTCTCTTAAGATGTATAGGCAAAGCTTTTGTGCAAATGTGCATGTTAGTTTTCAAAACCTCTCTGGAAACATAATAGAAAGCCTAGTGACCAATATGTTACATCAACAACAAAGCAAAAGCATTCACGCTGCAACTACGGATCACACTACAGATCAAAGACATCTCTCTTCAGGTTAATCACACACAAAATGGTACTCATAAAGTGCTTTCCTGCTACAAGGTATTGTGAAGTTTTTGGTAACTATGCATTTGTACCAGCTAGGCTAAAAAGGATAAAGTAACTTAGTATTGACATAAACTTTGCATTTATTGTGATTTTAAATTGCAATCCTCATAATTTGGGGCTCTCTGGAGTCTTTTACTCAAAGTCATTTGATCTCCATTATGATGAAATATGCCCACTTAAAATCTCAAGCTGAAATAAGGCAACTCTACATGACAATCTTAGAACAAAGGAAACTTTACAGCCAGTCCCAGTGATTCTTGTTCCCTTTCAAGGGGGTGTCATAAAACCCCCTGCTGTCCTCAGCACTTCTCCTGCTATGGCAAGAATCTGAGGTATGATGCGCAGGAAAACAAAACTCTTCCTAAACTGTCCTACAAAGGATGTTTTGGACAAATCTTTTTATAAGTACATGGAAGGAAATTTCCCTGACTAAAGCCAAAGTGAGTCAAATAAAAAATCCAGTTTAGGTATCTGCACTGGGACCATGTGTATTTAGTTAACTGGAAGCGTAGTTTTGCTCCTGCATTAACTCCCAGACTACCTGCTTCATTTCCCCAGATCAGTCTGAGAGATGCAATTTAGTTTTTGATGTAAAGAAAAAGAGCCTGCAAGGCCATTTCAGTAATGGACTGCTCATTGCAGCAAATACTGTAGTCGGACTGTTTAACTGATATGACAGCTTAAGTTGCCTTATCTCTCACACAGTTGCAGGTTGGAGTTTGAGTGTTAATTTTTTATGTGCATACTTAAAAAAGAAAAAAATGTAAATTAAAAAAAGGAACTACTGCCACTCAGAGAACCCGAGGAAAGCACTGGACTAGTCAAAGCTGTATTATCCCACTTCAATCCAAAAAGTTCAGGAAAAACAAGGTGAAGTCACAGTCTAGTCAAGATGCATAAGTACCTAACGAAAAACTGAAGGAGCAGAGTAATTTCTTTGCCATCCACCACAGGATGACAGCTCTACAAATGATCTTACAAAACAGAATACTTGTTCAGAACACTTATCAAACCGATATTTATCAGGCTGTCATCTATTTTTAGTCAATAAAGTCAGCTCAGAAGTTGGATAAGAACATTCAGTTTTGCTGGCCTGGAAGCTGTGCTTTGCTTTTTCTAAAAATGCTGTATTAGCTCATTAACTCTTGACTAACTATGTGGGACAATCAAATAAGCTTTTATACCAGTTTGTTGCACCAAATTCCTCACAGCAAGAATAGTAGCTCCTTGTTCTATTTATCTAACTTTCCCTTAGCCACAGAGGTTCTTCAGTTTCTCCAATGTTGAGTGATTTGTCAGCATTATTAAGTGGCACGGCCAAGTGTACTATATGGCACATAGCAAAATACATCAATGTGAACAGTGATAACAATAATAATAATTTATTATTATTATATTGTTAGATATTATTATTACTACTATTATTATTGTTATTATTATGTTCACAAATTATATAAGTAATAAGTTTTAATTACTTTATTTAAAATAGATACAATTTCATTTTCAGCTAAAACCAGGCTATATAGAGAGCTGAAAGTACTATATCACCGTGATCAAAGCAACACTATACGCAGCAGTTTCAACATTTAGAAACATTCCAATAAAACCTGTTAGCAAATCAATGAAAGGTCAGAAAGATTAAACAATTGAATTTCTTACTGGTACAAAAATATGCAAATTGAGTACTAGACTGGAACATGGCCATGCCTTTATGTCCTCTGTAGAGGACATGAAACAAAGAAACAGATTACTTTTTGTGCTACATGCAAGACAACCTCACGTAAAATGTCAGTCGGAGGATGTTTTGTTTGAAGATCAAAGAAAAAGTGAAGTACATAGAAAAAAATTGAAACACAAACGAAAAGATTCCTGTTGGAAGCAATTTACTTTTATACTAATTTCTTTAAAGCTCTACTTAATGCTACTTTAGCTCTACAAAGAATATAATTCTTAACAACTTGCATGATCAGGTAATTCCCATGTGGCTACAATATAGTTGCGGGGTGTGTGATTTAGTCTTTGTTCACACCTCCTCTTTCCCAAAACTCCACCTCCTGCCCCTGGGCTGCAATAACACTTGCATTAACATAGAAATATAAAGACCTAATGTATGATAGTAGTCAAAATCCTGCCATTCACACAGCAATGTAGAGAAAGAAAAATCAAAGCCCAAACCTTCATTAACTGTGTAACTTTGTCCACGACAGAATAAATTTTTAAAACCAATTGAAAGAAAAAAGTGAATTCAGAAAGCTGGGGTATAAAATAAAGCTCCAAGATGCCTAAATATTGTTTTTCTTCTGTCATGAGTATTTGGATATAGTAACTAAGATAAAATAGCAAATCTTCAGTTAACAAATTGCATTTAAAGTAGCAATTTTTTTTATCTTGTCTTGCACAGAGACCATCTGTCTACAGTAAACACTTACCTCACCCATAACCTTTCCCCCCTTAAATAAATGTACCTCCTATGAATATCTCTGAAGAGATGCTTTTTCTTCTAGACTAGGATTAATTTTAAGTCATGTTTCATTACTTTACAATCCACTGCTGCCATCTTCTGTGTTAAACGAAGCAATAAGTAACTCCATACTTACAAGCAGACTATTTCACTTTGACCATATGGGAATGGTTTCTGCTGGTCGAGCAGAGAGTACGCCACCCAAGTACACTGCAGAATCCTGTTAAAAAGTTGGCATTACCTCTAAGTGACTCCGTCGTTCTGCAATCACTCGTTCATCCTTGTTTCCAAAGAGCTTCTTTGGAGGAAATTCTAAAGTGGCAAGCTGGAAGACATTAAAGGATGAACCGGTGTCAGAAGTGACAAGCTCAAATATGAATATTTTCCTTAAACTATGAAGCAACTGGGAAGAAGAAAATGCCAAATATTCATGAACTACATTATATGCTATTAGCAATTATCACATTATACATTTCTGTTGACGTTATTACGATCAGGTCTGCAGTGCTGCAAAGATAACAGCACATTTTGTCATAAATGAGCATCAGAAAGCAAACTGAGGAATTAGACTGCCAGTGTTTGCCCACTCAGAGATTACAAAGTTGCAAACTGAACGGGATAGCACCAACTGATAAGGAAGCACAACCTCTTCAGGAATTCTGTGTATTGTTAAAGATTGCATTCAGGCTCTTCAAAACTGTGGTCTCCATCAGTACTGTCATGTAATCTGTTTGTCTTGTCTTATGTTGTACTGTAAAAGTAAGATCACTGGATCTAAGAACTATGGCTGAAGTTATGCTGTGGAAGACGGCATTGCTGGACTCTAGTTGCTACCTGGCCAGACCCAAGGGATCTTTTGCTGTGCCTTGAACTACATCATCTTCCTTTGCAGTGGTGGTAGGAGCATGAAAGTATGCTGCGACTGCAGCTGAGATGTGGGGACTTCTTGACCTGTAACTCAACTATAGCTCAATCACATTCAACTGCCTGTCCACACTGGAAGCTGATAGCTTTAACTTCTGAGGAGAATCCACATGAGCAGGCAAAATCCCATTTATCACACTAAACATGAAAACAAAGCAGCGGCACAAGTCCTTAAAAAATGACTATCTTTTAGGAGTTCTTCCACAGAAGTGTTCAAAGCTATCTTCTCATTTCTTTTTTATTCTGTAGGAACTGTAGCAAGCCCCACTGGTTAGGCAAAGGGCAAGGAAACTATCTTCCTTTCTTGCACACCAACAAATAAAATGCCTGAACAAATTCCAACCGACTCTATCCAGAAAACACACAAAAGACTCAAGAGTTACTAACAAGTGCCAATAAACTTGGTCTGCTAAGGCACCACTGCTGGGAACCATGCACAGGAAAGCAAATCCTCTCCACATAATTTGTGTTTGCACTTGAAGGAACATCAAAACCAATTTCTTCATGGCTTTCACTGTACAAGACAGAAGTGTGCAGCCTCACAATGGTACTGATGGGGCTCTTCTGCAAGCAAAAGCCCTGTGTAAAAATGTCTCCTGCATGAATTCCCCTGGCTACTTGATGATATTGAAGTAACAAACAAGATGCATAATTTTCTAGTATATCAGCACATACAGGACTGTAGTGAATTTATGGCTGGTTAGAAGGAACAGAAATATACTGAATTAGATGAGAGGCTTCATTATTAACACTGAATGTAAGCATCTTTAGAATACAGAAGAATTCTGCAACACAAATAACTTATTCCCATTCTCTGGTTCAACTCCAACTTCGGTAATCTTAAAGAAATGCCTAGACATCTTCAAATGAGTGATATAAAGTGATACAGGGCACCAGAGGAGGTGGAAGAGCTGTCTGCTCTGCATCAGTCTTGCCAGCATGTCCCAATTATACCCCTCAAATTTCTCCATCTATATCCTTCTTGCTGTGCCTGTTTCTTCATGTTGGCAGGACAAGCAGTACACAACCAAACAGAATCCGATAATTATGTCCTTGGGATTTCTTTTCCCTGCATTACTCACTCCTTAACCTACAGAGGATTATAAGTGTTAATATTTTCAAGGACTTCAATATCTCACCCCTGCAGAAACTATGTTTTATTAAATAGTACTGCATAAGGCTACTGCCAGAAACAAGCAAGGTAAAACAACTACCACCACAACCCCCTCCTGGCCCTAAGGAAATTGTTTTTATACCTATTTGCTAATAAATAGTTTTATTATAGAATTTTAAAGCTCTATCTGTTAAGAAACAATTTGCACAAATAAAAAAAAAACTACTGTTACAACAACTTCATCCTCTAAAGAGTCAAAGCTAGGTATGACAGCTAAAATTGGGCATTATTTCTTTCTCTAAGTTTGGTTTTATCAGGCATTCTGGGACTGATTCTATAGAACTTTGGGATGGGCAAGTTGTTGTTCTGGAATGTTAGGTTTCTGGATACATTTTAGGAGAAACACAGTTGCATTTTCTAAAGCCAGTAAGTTTTGCTGAACTCATTTAAACCAAAGTAGCTACTCACATAGCTTTAAAATTTCTTAACTCCCAAATCATTACAATGAACAAATCTTTGAAATCACGTCACCACAAGTCCATTATTGCACTCATGAATTTAACATGCAAGAGAAAGGCATCATCCAGTAAACTTGGCTCCAAAGTGTTCAAAGTCTCAACATGTACCTAAATGAAAATGATAATTTCATTGCTGGCCAAGACCTGCACCTGAATACTTTGGACTTGAAGAACTATATATAATAAAAAACCTCCACCAAGATCAGAATGCCAGTGTACTAAACTGTTATAAGACATATTTGTTACCTATGTTTGTAATATACATACATGTATGTAAACAGAATATACCTATACTAACATGTACCATGGACAATAAGTTAACCACGAGCCAGCAATGTGCCCTCATGACCAAGAAGCCCAATGGTATCCTGAGGTACATCAAGAAAACTGTGGCCAGCAGGTCAAGGGAGGCTATCGTCCTCCTCTGTCCTAGTGATGCCCCATCTGGAGTACTGTGTCCAGTTCTGGGCTTCCCAGTTCAAGGAAGACCAGGAACTACTGGAGACAGTCTGGCGAAGGACCACAAAGATGACCAGGGGACTGCAGCACCTCTCTTAAGAGGAAACACTGAGTGAGTTCAGTCTGTTCAGCCTGGAGAAGACAAGACAGAGAGGGGACCTTATCAGACCTTATAAGTACCTAAGGAGCAGGTGTCGAGAAGATGGGGGCAGACTCTTGTCAACAGTGCCCAGTGACAGGACAAGGGGCAACAGGCACAAACTGGAGCACAAGAAGCTCCATCTGAACACGAGGAAAAACCTCTTCACTGTGAGGGTGACAAAGCACTGGAACAGACTGTCCAGAGAGGTCGTGGAATCTCCTTCTCTGAAGATATTCAAAGCCTACCTGGACATGTTCCTGTGCAACCTGCTGCAAGTGAACCTGCGTTAGCAGAGGGTTGTACTGGGTGATCACCAGAGGTCCCTTCCAACCCCAATCATTCTGCGAGTCTGTGTGTGATTTGGAAGTATTTGGTAGCACTGATCATTTACTGTAGTCATCCACCCTATGGGGCTGGATACAGAACGTGCACAACCTCGAGCCTGCTGGAACATTGTGTGTCCCACTCTTTGCTGCCATCTTTCCCAAGGGTCCTTCGGCTCTTCTTTTAGTTGAATGATTGGCAGATGTTCATCTCACAAATTAAAAATGGAGAATATTTTTGTCATGCAACAGATGACTACCCAACTACATGACAGAAAAATCTCCAGCCATAGAGATGCTTTCACAGGCATGGTAGCATTGGTTTCCACCCATTACACAGCGTGAAAATTACCTTTGCAATATGAGATCTAGAACCAGTTATTGGCAATGTGAATTATGCAGTTCTGACTCTGTTATTTCACTGCAAGAGGAAGCTGGTCCACTGTACTAGATTTATATAAAAAAACAATATTAATATATTTACCAGAGGTGGTGTGCTTACATATATATACACACACCTTTGATCTCCATCACTCTGACTTACAAAGTAACTCCTTTAGGTTGTAAGTGTGGAGAAAAATATGTTATGATGCAAGAGTTCCACAAATATGCACATTACACAGATAAAAGTGACAATTCCACAAATAAGAGTGACAATAAAAAGTTCTCATCTTATCATAATTTTGATATAAAAATCAGAAAACAAAGCCCAGCAACACAAATATACTGAAGTAATTGTAAACATTAGGATAATCTTCCTCTTGTCCTGACGTATCACTTAACATAGACTGGATGAAATTGTGTGCTATTCAGAAATACAAAGATTCAAGAGAATTTTGAGGTTTATTTAAAACACCTTATTCATTTAAGCCAAAGTGCAGTAGCAAACATTTCAATAAATTGAAATTTTGTTATTAGTAGTGCCACAGCACCTTTAAGAAACTGTGTGGTAACTTCATATGAGATCACAAGTACTGCAGGTTAATGCACACAGCACAGTATGTGACTGAGCTGCATTTGTTCTGTCATTTAAATATGTAAGAGATCTGCAGGTGCAGATTTTGCATTGAGATGTTTGCCTCAGCTCAAACACTGTAGGAGAATTTCACATTATCCAAATTCAGAAGCATAAATTATTCTTTTAGAATTAAATGGTCATGTACCCCCTGGCTCTTATTAGCTCTTCTAGGGTCACTCCTTGACTACGAGACGAACGTTTTGCAGCAATACAAGGTATAACAGTGGGACTCAACGTGTAGCAAGGTAGATTATTCTACTTTCCTGAAATTTCTGAAGCATGCCCCTCCTCTCCCTGTCCACCTTGCTGCAGTGGCAGTGAAAGCAGTCAATGCTTTTCAGCAGGGATGTTTTGTCATTTTCTAGGGCTCCTGATGAGGTGATATGTTTTCTGTCAGGGGAAATTAGGAGGCATATTCCCCAGCCTGACAGGAAGAGAGAGCTCAAATGATTTCCTGAGAAGCTTCTGCATGTGGCATGCAAGATTTCTAATTTTTATTTCAACTGCAGAAGCATTTCCCTTCTACACAGAATCACAGCATCACTGCAATACAAATTTCATTATATACATACGAGTGTGCACACATATGCATATGCACACCACGGGCAAGGCTGCAACTACTCTCTACTCAAAATGCAAAGCCAGGTAATATTTTAAAATAGTACAGAGACACCTCGAGACTGCATATCAGCACTCTTAATGTCTTTTAGGCATTAAACTTCTTACAGTTAATGATGTTTATCCTATCTAGCAATCGTTGCTAGGCAGTAGCAGTCTTAAGGAGAGGCAAACAGTTATTTGCAATTTACTCTGTAATTTCTTTATAATAAACAAAGGCTGTGTTTTATTTCTGGGTGTTGTATTACCTGGGGGCTTGTTACCTGTCTGCATTTCAGTAACCTTATCTGTAAGAAATGGTACTTAACTACCATGATACGGTATTTGTAAGATTATTCTGATCAAGTATAGACAGCACTAAGTCCAGTCCTCAAGGGCAAGGTGCTTCATACACGGCAGGTATTATTCTAGTAAATTTTAAACACCTTGATGGATTCCTATACTTCTTTCACATTTCAGCCAGGAGATCGGTTTTAACAAGGTTATCGGCAGGAATTTCATGCTAGTAAAGGGAGACGGCAGAACAGTAAGTGACCTTTTTTTAGCCACCTATTTTATCTTATAAACAACTCTCTGACCTTAGGAATAACTTTTTTCTGGAAACAGCATTTCCCTAACAACATCTACATAGAAGCATACTGTTCTAAAGTGACACCATACATCTTCATAGCCTCCAACTACTGAGCCCCAGGAAGAGATGCAAATTTGGAGACTGGACTTTCAGAAATCAAGAGAGTGAAAACACAGGCTCCAGTGCCACAAAAGGCTCTGCCTGGGACAGGGCACACCCTCATTTCAGGACCTTTAGCCAATGAAATTGTCAGCATTTGAATGGTGTCCTTTAATTTCTACTATATTCAGATGGAGACTCTTCACTCGCATTAACTGAAGTTTGCCAGGGACCTGCTGGATTTAATTCAGCTCAGGGTTTTACGGTACAGTGGAATACAACACCTTAATAAAGGGCCTCATACAGTACTTTGCAGATGATATTTCAATATACAGTGGACCAAAGTAAAGCACCACATAATATAGTCATGTAGGCTTGTCACTTCTGAAGCGTGAAATTGTTCGAAGTGTTATGCTGCCTAAACATTAAAAAAAGTGCCATTTTCCAACATCAAGCAAAAATCTACAGGATTGAAACATCTCATTATTTCTGATGGGTAAAATCCATGTTTTAGAGCCTACAATATGGTAAAAGCCTTCCTTTTTTTTAAGAAAAACAGGGCAGACATTGATAGAGGCTGAGTCATCTTTAATCTTTCATCCCAAATTCTCTTTGTACTTCTATGTTTTGATATATTTAAATAGGGGGAAAAGGGGGAAAAAAGAAAATCAGGAAATGCTAACTATTAAATAAAAAAGTCAGTCTTTAAATCCCATGTTAGTTTTACAATTCTGAATTTTCTCCTTTTTCAAAGGGCAGGTCTGACTTTTGATCCTTTGTACCAGAAATCTCTGTCACAGACAAAAAAAAAAAAAAAAATCAAAGAGCAGAATATGGCACGGTTTTGCAGCCAGTGTGGCTGCACCTGACTTGATTTTGCAGTGAGTAATGAAAGAAAAAAAAATGTCCTACTTTTAGTTTTTGAAGTTTAAACAAAGTAACTTAAGCCTCAACTTCTCAATATGTACCAAGTCTCCAAGACTCTAAAGAAATTGGACAAAAGCTGTATTCTTAACTAGAAGCTTGCACTAAATATTTAGGGATTTGACAACAAGGTAAAAAAAAAGCTCAACTATATTTTTACTAGCATTTTGCCTGAAATAATCCACTTACTCTACACAACTTCATAAAGGAGTGTTAGGCAAAGGGAAAAAGCTAACTCTTAATGAATAGATTAAAGGCTACTTTACAAATTCTGCAAAAAAAAATCACACAGGGATCAAAGATAAATCATTTGAACATATACTATACACTGAAAAAGAAACCAACAAAATTACTTAAAAACCACCTAACTCACATTTTCAAGTGATATATCTCAAACTATTTAAAGTTCAAATGATGCTTTCACCAGTATGAGAATGAAATGCTAAACTTACTCTCCTTTAAAGAAAAATAACAAAGCAGTCCTCCATCATGTAAACTCTACAAAGCTTCCTTGGTACATCTGCTATAGGTTAAATGATGCCCTCAGATGACAGAAAGATTAAAGACAATGTTTTCCAATATCAACTAATCAAGGAGAAGGAATATTCAGAGGATTATTTTTCTGTATATTCAGTTTGTCATCTGCTTTTCCTCTTCCATTTCTAATATTCTCTCTTTACTTCTTTTTCCATCTCTTCCAATGCGTCCTCCTGCAGTTTCCATTTTCCCAGCTTACCTCTATTTTATTGCTATGCTTCTTCCTTCGCCCTGCCACAGCCTACCTAATTGTTTTTCTTATTTCACTATCCATTTGCCATGTCAAATCTCTTGATTCCCACACTATCCTCTCTACTACCTGCCAAAAGGGAAAATGGACCTGATAGTCTCAGAAGCAGGATATCTGAGGTGACTAAGGATCAGCCTAAGCTCTGAGGTGGGCCGATGTCAACTTCCTAATGTAGTGAACTCCTTGGAGAAGACTCAACAGCTTTTAAACTGAAAAAAAAAGCCGTAATATATTATAAAAAAAAAAAAAAAAGGATAATTAACCTCCCAAATGTAAGAAAACTCAATTGACCAGGAAACAGAACTGGAAAAAGGTTATATACAACCTTCCTCCTACACAGAGGGTCCATGCAGACGGCCTCTGATAGCAGCCTAACACAGTCAGTTTTTCACTGGCTTAGAGGCAAGCAGACTCTGCTCCATCCTCTCTGCTGCCAAGGTCTTTGCAGTGTTTCTGAAAGCCAAGGAGATACTCTAGGCTCATCCCTGGTGCCTCTCAGCTCCTCCAACACAGCTGCAGGCTTCCAGGTTTCTGTTGTTGTCTCTCCTTGCTCCTACAGGCTGCAGTGCCTGCATCTCACTCAAACATGCACAACAAAATAAGCATCTCTCCTAAATAACTCAGTCAGCAAATTATCTCCCTTCTGACAAATACAAGGCAGATCATATTGCAGAATAATGTACTGGAGTTTTGGGGTTTGGTTTTGGTTTGTTGGTTGATTGTTTTTTGCTTTTTTTGGTTGGAGTTTTTTCCTGGTTTCTCCTGAAAACAGTTTATATTACAACCTGGCTTCCCGCCCTTTTACAGCACCACCTCTTCTCAAACAGGAAGCACTTTTACCCCATCTACATAAGAATTCTCTTCCTGCTTTCCATCCTTTTTGCGTATAGAACCAGTTTAATCTTTGTATTTCTGGCTGGTAGGAGCAACTCTTGGTTCGCACATTGTTTTTTGTGTGGCCCCTAGTGCAGGCAGCCCAGTGAGCCACGTCTACTTTTATCTCTTCCAGAACAAATCCCATCATGGCCAGAGCATACTGGGAACTCTGCTGGAGTCAACATACCAGGCAAGCAATCCTGCAGTTTCCCCATCATACTCAGACTGGCTACTATTACTTGCCTTTTTCCTACTTAACTCTCCCGACCATCACCCTTATATAAACAGGTACCTCCTCTACATCATTCCCTTGCAACATCCACACTAAGATATGCCAAGGAGCACAGACATTTATATCTGCTCCCATAAATACATGCAGTTCTGTTTTAAGTCCCCTTAAAGTCTGTGTGCTGTGACTAACCCCCACAGATCATCTTCTCTGGATTCAGCAATACATGAGTATCTTCTCAGGATGCACAGGTTCTTACAACTCTGCTCTCTAATTCTGGGTAACTCTCCCTGGGATTTTAATATCTTTCTGGCATGCTTGCCAGTTACTTTTCTCTAAGACAAGCATAACTGTTTCTCTGAAGAACATTTCACCTTCATCTGTCCCTGAAGAGGGAGAAGAACACAAAAAAAGAAATTTATCTCCTGTGAACCTCCCTGAAGCCTCCCTCTGATGATACAAAATTACCAAGTAGGGTTCGACATTGAAGATTTCTCTTCAGTACTTCACCAACTGTGCCTCAGTGTCTTTGAATCATTCTGCCTGCCTGTTAAAACAACCATCAGGGTCTGCAAGTTCTCATATTCAAGCTTCTCATTTAAACAAGTAGGCCGACCTAGACTCAACATACAGTTTTTGAGCTATGGTGAGACGTGGAGACCACTGTTTATCACATTATTTTAACTCCATTTAGCCTGCCTCCTGCTACTGAGAAAAATCAAATTAGCTGCAGCTAAAGAAGTTACCTTGCATTATAGGAGTGTTTTTCTTTCCTTAAAGCAGTTTCTAAACTAGTCAGAATAATAACATGCAAAATAGAGCAATAAACGATGGTGAACACAGTATTTGACAAATTACTTCATTGTTTTGTTCATTATAGGTACGGTTTTGTTTAACTACAGAATAACAATTAGAAAGAGTGATAATGTATCAAAGTTCATGCAAACCTTCCACAGTTCTATAAAATTATATGGCTTCGAGATTTTAATTTCTCTTATGGAAATTGGAAACTACATAGCCAGGACATCTTTCTAAATATAAACCACTACCTGCAAAGCTCAGGATTATTGAACAAGGAAAGAAGAACGAAAATTGGCCCAAATGGCAAAGAATACATATTAAGTTCTCTTTGTAGGCTGTAGAGAAGCAGAACAAGATGGTGCAGAAATAGGATACATCAACTCAAAAGACATAATTATCTCACATGTAGATGAGTCAAAACCAAATAAAAAATAATTAAATGTTTTAAAGATGCGTTTGCAAAATACCCTGTAGATTACAAAGTTAAGCATGCAAAAATTGTAACATACCATGTCCTTGCAATCTTGACTCTTCTACCTAGTTTGTCTATCCCTTGCCTCAAGACAGAAGCCTTTGAGGGATAAATACCAGTACCGCATGGCAGACCATAGTCTAACGCAATGGGAACATGTAGAAATAGAGGGTTCTTGTCCAAGTTTAACATATACTCTCTACCTTTAATCCATGATTTTGCAAACTAAACACTATTTTTATTTTTATTTTCATGTAGCCTTGGGTCATGATTGGTTTTATCTTCAAAGAAATGACAACAGTTGCTCAGTTTGCAAGGTCATGTCTTCAAAGCTCAACACATAAATTATTCCTCACCAACGCATGGCTCAAATCTTACTTCTCAAAAAAAAAAGAAAAAGGGTTTTCCTTGTGCTCTATGCAAGGCTTATTTTCCTTTCAAAAATGATTTGGGATTTGATTTCTTATCTTTCTACTGGGATTTTTAGCAAGGTTAAGGGAGTGTCCCTGTAATAGTGTAAAGAGGGACACACAGCATACACCATCTTCGCCTTGACCAATCCTGCACAGCATTCCTGCCAATGTCACATCGGTTATCAGGCCATTTCGACTGCACATCAAGAAGTCACAATACCATTTGACTTAAGCAACAGAAATAGGTTCAGAGAAGAGAATTCACTGTAGCAAATTTAACAGCTATTCCCAAAAAGAACTGTCTGTTGAACACAGTGACATCTGGCAGCATTTATGAGACATCCCCTCTTGTGTGGCCAGCTGATGCCATAAATTTCAGTCACCCTTGCCTTTGAGAAATGCTAATAATGAAAACTCATCAAAGAGAAGCAATAATTCCTACTGCTGACTAGATGGATGCCCTTCTGACTACTCAAAATTAATGGCAGATCTCAGGGTCTTAAGGAACAGCTGTCACAGAGAAATATACCTCCAAACAAATATGCAGTATGCCTCTAAGTTTGATTTGTTAGATATAAAGCAGCAACTCTCACAACAAATTGGACTGATTACAAGAAGTTAGCTAGCTATTTACATAATTTAAAACGATAAAACTAGAGAAAATGCAGTGCAAGTATGTAAACGGTAAGCCTAAAAAGAACTACTAAGTCTCTCCTCCAGCAGCAAGAGTGATTGATAGACACACAGATTATACATGAATTTTCACTGTTGTCTCATTTTATAGACATTATAGGACTACCTGCTTTATCACAGGATTAAAAACTAGTGTAAGCCTCACACACATCCAGGATTTTCCTCCCCGTATCAATGTTGTCACTAGGTAATACTTAAAATGACAGAGACTAAACATAATCATAGAATCATAGAATAACCAGGTTGGAAGAGACCCACCGGATCATCGAGTCCAACCATTCCTATCAAACACTAAACCATGCCCCTTGGCACCTCGTCCACCCGTGCCTTAAACACCTCCAGGGAAGGTGAATCAACCACCTCCCTGGGCAGCCTGTTCTAGTGCCCAATGACCCTTTCTGTGAAAAATTTTTTCCTAATGTCCAGCCTAAACCTCCCCTGGCGGAGCTTGAGGCCATTCCCTCTTGTCCTGTCCCCTGTCACTTGGGAGAAGAGACCATCACCCCCCTCTCTACAACCTCCTTTCAGGTAGTTGTAGAGAGCAATGAGGTCTCCCCTCAGCCTCCTCTTCTCCAGGCTAAACAACCCCAGCTCTCTCAGCCGCTCCTCATAAGGCCTGTTCTCCAGCCCCTTCACCAGCTTCATCGCTCTTCTCTGGACTCACTCCAGAGCCTCAACATCCTTCTTGTGGTGAGGGGCCCAGAACTGAACCCAGAACCAAACGGTCTCACCAGTGCCGAGTAAAGAGAGAGAATAACCTCCCTGGACCTGGTCATGCCGTTTCTGGTACAAGCCAAGATGCCATTGGCCTTCTTGGCCACCTGGGCACACTGCTGGCTCCTGTTCAGTCGCTGTCACTCCAGGCAGCTTTCTAGACAGACTTCTCCTAGTCCTTAGCACTGCATAGGGTTGTTGTGCCCCAAGTGCAGGACCCGGCATTTGGCCTTGTTAAACCTCATGCCATTGGACTCAGCCCAGCGGTGCAGCCTGTTCTGATCCCTTTGCAGAGCCTTCCTACCCTCCAGAAGACCGACACTTCCACCCAGCTTAGTGTCGTCCGCAAACTTGCTAAGGGTGCACTCAATGCCTTCATCCAGGTCATTGATAAAGACATTGAACAGGGCTGGACCCAGCACTGAGCCCTGGGGAACCCCACTTGTCACTGGCCTCCAGCTGGAGTTAACTCCATTTACCACCACTCTCTGGGCCCGGCCATCCAACCAGTTTTCCACCCAGGAGGGTGTGCGCCTGTCCAGGCCAGAGGCTGACAGTTTCCGAAGCAGAAATAAACATAAAAGATACATTTTCAGGATATTGCTTGGCAAAGAATTCAAATCTGCAGGACAGAAAACCCAAAACTATGTGATCCAGAAAGATCACTGTTACTATTAGTTTCAGGAGCAATAACCTATTTAGTAGTGCTCTTGAGATCCTATAGGCATGGTGGTGGGTGAAAATAGATATTTGTTTCCAAATACACTAAAATTTCTTGATCAAGCACTTGAAGATAAATGCTTAGCAAGCAAGACCCACGCACGTACCACACATACATGGAAAACTCAAAGACACACTTGATTAAAATGCCATGATATTGAAGTCAACATGATTATCCAGGATGGGGGAGGAAAGAGAGATGTGTTTAACTATCATAAGCATTCAGGTTTGGATTACATGATGGTAATTTCACAACTACTGTCTGACAGATGATTTCTAGTAGGTTCTAATGTTTCTGTCCCCAACAAGCTCTGTCCATGTACAAATAATGCTGCTCCACCTATACCAGTTTTAGTAATACAGGAAAGCAGGTACAAGATCATATGGAATTGCTTATTTTTTTACAGCACCCTTACAATGAGTAAACAGCACATAAGAGTCTTCAGGCAGAATCAGAATGAGAATCATGCTACTCTACATACATAAAGAAAACCCTACAATACAGTAGTTTGCAATTATATTAACAACAGTAGTACTATTCAGATATTGAGCTGAATGTAAAAGTAAATGTATTTATTAATTGATTTAAAAATAAAAATAAAATGGGAGTAAGAATTGAGTTTGTAGTGAGTAATTCAAGGATTTAAAATACTGCTAAAATGTTGCTGTAATTTTTTTTAAAAAAAAGACATAACAAGATTAGGACAGCATTCTGATGCAGTCTGAAAGAATTTCACAGTATTTCACAGAAAATACAGAATGTGTGCTTTAACAGCCTCAGAGTGCCCCCACTGCCGACAGCATAACAAAACACAAATCATTAAACTATCACTAGTAGCCAGTAGTATCTAGAATTAAGTATGACAGAAAATAAAAGATTCAATATAGAAAAAAACCCTGGCCAAATGGTACTGCAGCTTTGATTCTTTTTATCATTCATAGTATCCTAAGCATTTACATATAACTATAAATTAATTGAATATTTTAACGCTGGCTCCTAAAGTTTGGTATCCATGAAAAACAAGGTATTTCATCTCAATTGCACTCACATCATCAACTTCCTCATAACTAACTTTGTTTTTCAGAGGTGGCCAGATAGCTTGCCCTCCTCACTATTACTTCTGGCTTTGGTTCTGAAATACGCTCCTACAGTAAACTGCACAACATCTTCCACTTTCAGTTTTCACCTTGACATTTTCAATTCTATACCTACAGCTCAGTATTCTTCCTAAAAGCCACTGCTTCTTTATGATTATTTGCATATTAAACCACAAGAGATTGTATTTTATTGATTTTTGTCATGCAAGGAAGTCTAATAAATTTTACTGCTTGGGTTTTCTTGCTTTGGGCTCTGCAGTGTGCTCTCTTGTAAGATGGAGCCTTCCGTGTGTTCTGTGTTGCAGAGGCAGATGGTAAAAGACCCTTCTAGATTTTTTTTTTAATGTATTTACATTACAACAGTCAAGAAAATACCCTGAGTGCCTCACAGGAAGTTCTCATTGCGCATACAAAACTGAAAGCTTTTAGAAACTCATTTATAAAGAGTCATCTGCACAGGTCTGGGAAACTTGTTTTCTTCCTTTCTCGTAAAGTCAACCCCATTGTTAATTAAGAAACACAATATTATTTTCATTATATGGAATCTGAAAGCTCATTAGAAGGAACATGATAAAGTAATATTTATAAAAGACCGTTAGATAAAAAGTGTCTCTTGTAGACTATAACAATGCTAAACATAAGGTTGGGATTGGTGGGGTGGGCTTTTTTTTTGTTTCAGGATTTTTAAAGCAAATTCACAATTTTACCAACCTAACTTATATTAAATAAGTTAGGGAGATATTTACAATAGAGGACTGCAGTTAAAATTAGTGGCTCTCAGTGTTTCACTAGTAGTTGGTCTTTCTCGAATGGACCTCGTATCTGACCTGTCACCTCACCTTGCCAGCTGATCCTTGACTGCCAGCCAGGTTTGGCTCCTGTCACCATACCAGCACTACTTAGGTACTGCTGGGCTATGCCCTGGCCACCAAGGTTCTTATGTGGCAGCCACCCTCAGCTCCTGGGTTGTCTTCCCTCAGGTGACAGCCCCAACCTTGCTGCTCCCTGGCAGCCGTGGAGGATCCTTCAACAAAGTTCAGGGCTGGAGACTCATCTTGGACATTTTGAAATGTCACGTGAAGGTACTGATCTCTCTACAGGGAGCACAAATGGGGCCTACAGATACAAGGAAACAGGCTTCAATGTCATCTCTACACTCCAAAAACTTTCGTCAAACACAGAGGCAGAAACCTGTTTTTCAGGAGCTTTTCTTCCTTGCAGACTTCATCGATCTTAACTGAATGGGACCTTTATCAGTCAACAGTCACCTTTATCCCAATCCTGTTTAGATAAGAAGTCACCCACTTGCTTAAGACAGCAATGCCCAAACAAACAGCTAAATATTCTTACTGCAGTGCAAAATCTGCAACCTGTATTTTCCTATTCATTCTCGCAGTGGTTCCAAATGAACAGAGAGAGGACAACCCTGTAGTCCCCTGCTCAAAAGCTGCCACACGATGCTCAAGAGAAGCTTGGTATAATCCAGATTAGGCAGTGAATGAAGTTTACCATCACATCTGCAATTGTGTCAGCAATACCACTATATGTGTAAGGAAAAACTGAAACAGGCAGCACAGCTGGAATCAGACAGTTTTTGCTATCTACACTATTTGTTCAAAATTAATCTGGGTATTTTCACAAAATCTAGAGATACAGGTGGGTCTTTGTATCCTAAAACAATCAAAATCTAAGGATTTACTTCTCTACTCAAGAAGTCTATGTGAACTAGCAGAATATCCCTGACTAACACAGCGAGAACATATTCTTCATAAAACCCTGAGATGACAGCAAGACTGGCTGTAAGAGCTAATGATTAAAGAGGCAACAAGTCTTGAAGTCCTCAAAAGAGAGGCAATCACTAAAAAAAGAAAGAAACAGCAAAAACTCTAACCCTCCCCTCTGCCTTTCACTAGGCAGAAAGAAAATAGAGACAAGGGGTTGCAGCCTAAGGCTTATAGGCAGTCAGGAGCAGCTAAGAAACAGCTAAGTCTCAGTAAGCACCTAAGCCTCAAGTTATGTTGTTTTTCTTCTCAGAGGCATTACATTCTTGCAGATAGCTGTTATCCATCTGAAACTATTATACTGAAAAAATAACATTAATATTTTGATATCATGCAAATTCACTAGATAACTGAGCAGAACCTCAAAAATCCTATCAAATAAACAAAGCAATTATTCTGCCAAATGGTTCATGAATTACAAGATGAAGGACACGCCTCACTACAAATACTTCTTTTTTATATATTAGTAATGTAGAAATCGAAAAAAATTCTGCACAGCAGTATCAGTGAAACCTGGCATTTGATGTTGGCCTGCTGGTTAATCTTGTCTCATTCTGAAAGTATCAGAAGACATATAAAGCAAACGGTAATTTCCCATAGAACTGTTTGGAAACTCACAGGATTCATAGACTACTCAGGGCAAACCAAACAAACCCAGGTCTCATCATCGACCAAAACACAGGAGGGAAGAAGTGGAAGGAGGTGAGATAGAAACTGCATTTCTACAGAATTGCCTGTAACAAGCCAAGAAAGCCTTGCTGCACAAATCTAGCCCACAAAACAATAATAATCAGAAATTAATCCCAAAGGCAGGCTTTCACAAGACTCTTACACATCCAGATTCAGTTGTAAAACGAGAAATTCACACACTGAATTCATTTTCCCACTAGAAATAGACTGGGAATTGAGTATTATGCTGGAAGCACATACACCAGGGGGTTTGCTGCATCTCAGATGCTCCAGTCCTGGTTAGCAACTATGAATTCAGAGGGACCATGAGGAATAAACACACTTCCCCATAACCAAACTTGTACTGAAGTACTTGTAACAGTCAGCAGCAATGTTTTGTTTACTTTACTTATGGGAACAAATTCTCCTGTTCATTTGTACACTGATATACTGAGCATAGCCCTAAAGTCACTTTTTAAAAAGGCAGCAGTCAAAAGTCTCATGCTGTAGAAATAAAGGCAAGATAAGTATATGGGGATCTACCTCTTAAATCACTTCTGTAGCTAGTAGCAAACTAAAGCTGATAAGGAAGTACTACATATATAAAACTGCAGTCTTTCAGAATGCTCTGAACATAATATAACTAGGAATGGGAGCTGGAAACGTGTATGTGACAAAACATGCTTCCTGCGTGTATACTTCCTGGCTGTTATAGGTGACAAGAATATGAACGTTAAAATTGTCTATACCATAATTACTGTAATTTGTACTGAATAAAGTTGAAGGCTATAATCACATGCTTTTATTATAAGGTTTACACACAGATATGGATTCTAAAAACTACTACTTTATTTTTCTTTCAATATTTATGGAAAGATACATTACTAAAGCCAACATAGTTCCAGGCTAGGAAGCAAAAATTAAGGTCTTCCTTTAGTTTTGGATTTATATTTCAAAAACTATATTCTAAATGCTTTTCTATATACTTATAATTCTGCCAGAGGTATAATTCTAATACACATTATAGTACTTGCTGTTTACAAGCACATGAATGTTGCAAAGAATATTCATTTTAATCTGTGTCGAAATGTACAGTTTCTGGCAAAAAAAAGCTTTTAGACTGTTTACGCATTCTTGGCGTTTGTCCTAATGTTGTCATATTAAAATTGTTACTCCTACTATGTTCTTCCATTGTATAAAACCAAAACAACAGTACATATTCTTAATAATTTAAAACAAATATCCACACTGGCCAGCTAATATCCAGAAATATTCTTCTAGTCCAGGGAGAACACATCAAGTTTATTTCTTCATTGGATCAATTTTTCAAATACAGAAATGAATCTTAACATATTATCATAGACAATGCTTACTAGCTTACAAAGGCTCATGGAGTTTCAAGAGGCTGAAAGAACCTGAATTAAGAATCTATATGCAGACAAACCTAAGCTTTCTAAATAGCGAGACAGCATTTGTAGCATGACTTGTACCATCATGTTCATTACTATATGCTACACTCTGCTCTCTGTGGTACACGTAATCCATGACTCAAATTGCATCTTGGTCACAAGAGTTTCCAAACACCAATCTCAACAATCATCGTTGAATCTGTGAACAGATTAGGAGTTTGGTCACTGCAGGATCAAGGCTTTGGCATAAGCACTGAAAGTTTCAGAACAAATTCATTTTAAATATCATCTTAGAAGTTTTTATTTACAGTTACTTACAGCTATAGTGCTTTACACTACTCCAAATTGAACACCAGAAGCATCCAAATATCCAGAAGTTTGCAGTCAGTGTGAGCATGCTACCTAAATCTTTTACGTTAATTAAAAATACAGTTACTGATGCCAGTAAATGAGAAAAACCTAATGGTAAAAGAAGCAGAGTTTCAGTCTGGCCAGCTTTGATGAAACAAGCTTTTGACTTCTGCTGCCAAAGCAGCTCCTAAGCTCCAGGAACTCACTAGTTGCATGGCAACTGGCCCAACAGCCCTGCAAGCTAAGTACCTCAAAGTTATTGCTTCCTCATCCTTATCCCTTTTAAAGTAATCCCAGGAGATTAACACAATTTTTACATTTAATGAAACACTACAGCTGCACAGTGACAAACCAGAATCAGACAGACAGCCAAGATCCCAGTTGAAATGTTGTCCTAAGTGATCCACGCAAGTGTGGGGCCTTACTGCCCTGGTTTTGGTTTAATTTCTCTATTTGTACTCTTCCTCAGGAGGGAAAGCTCTGCATCTCTGATAAAACATTATTAAAATAATTTAATAATTAAAAAAATATGCAGAAATTGCCTAACAACCCTTCAGACTATCAACGGGGAGGGAAAATTAGAAATCCCATGTCTTTAAAGTTATTAAAAAGTTGCATGTCTCTGTTGGTGATCATAGAGAAAATGTATTCCACAATCTAAGGATGCTCTCCTAATGGCTTGATATCAAACTAATCCTTTGACCATTACCTGTGCCTGCATTTTGTGTTGAAGATTTCTTCCACTTATTACTTACTGAGAGTACCAGAGGTATGGACCACTTATCCTTTTCCCTGGCAGTCACCCAGAAGAGGAATATGGAGGCAAAAGGAAAGGACAGCAAGATCAGTCAGTGGTGGTTACATGAACATTCGTGCCTCTCCATTCATCGTTACAGAGTGGAATTACTCCTAAACTATAAGTAAGTACCAGAAACTCGTATCTGTTCTATTTCAATAGCAAATATATAGATAATTTTGGATGACTGCAGGCAGTATGGATGGATGAAATTGGAATTGGCTTCACTGAGATACAAAATATTTCTTGGCTCTCTTCTCTGCAGTACAAAATATTTCCAGTAAAAAAACCAGACAGACTACTTTTGAGTTTTGTAAAATCTGAAATATTTAAAAATACTTCTTAATTAACTTGCAACAAATGTTTTGAATTAAGTATATTTTCAAAAATATTTACATACTATTTCTGAAAAACTTGAAAAACATTTCATGCTCTTTTGAGCTTCATGCAGTTCCTATAGGTACGCAAAGCAAAGAGCAGCACATTAACTCCTCCAGTCGACAAAAGTCTTGAGTTCACTCAAACAGAATAATACTCTGTCAAATTTCTAATATGCAGAGGATATTATCTTCAGAAATAAAAAAAAGGAATATATAAGTCAGACACTACTGATGAGTCTTTCCTTCAGAACACTATATTAAAGAAAAAAAAATGGAAACCAGACAGCATATTTTTCTAACAGTCATAAAATACCATCTTTACTTTCCAATACTTAGTGCACCTGAAAAACCCTGTCATGGAAGCAGCACTCTAATCCTAACCCCCAAGATTCATGACAGTGATGAGTTACTGCAATATATCGTGCTTGTTTCCCTAGTGAGAATAGATGGCTATAGAGGCAGATCATATGGTAACTTCGGCTTGAAAGTTTAAATTTATGTAGACATTCCTGCTGTTTCAGATATTGCTATTATGCACCCAATTCAATCATGTACCACTACAAAAACCAGACCAGCAGAAAGGGAATCTGACACAATCATGACCTGAAAGCCTATAATAAATATAAACACTAATTTTGCACTTTAGACTGTGAAAGACACAAGTATACATTTATATACAGAGAACTCATATATCAAATACAAATGCACAAATTATTACATCTTGTTAAATAAGATAGAAGTCAATAGATAGAAGCTTTAGCACTACACACATATGCCCTTATTTCCATGAACAAATCTATAAATGCAAGCATACCTTTTATCTTGTGTTTGGCAGCTCTCCATGGATTTACTAATATTTTAAATTGAGAATCCTTATTAGTAATAAAAATACCTCAATAGTAAGGGTTCCCCATAACATGATGTAGAGATATTTATGCATGTGGAAAAAGGCTTCAAGAAGACTGATAGGCAACTCCATAAACAGAGCCTACAGTGAAAGCCTCACAAAACCTCGCCTAGATACCTGGATACAAGTAGGAAGTAAGGACAATTACATGGATAAGAGACTTCATAAACTTTGGATTTGGGTAGGGAAAGACAAATAAACAACTGTTGAAAGAGGGATGAGACAAGAAATTGGTAAGAAGAGAAGAACACTGGCCATCACAACAGTGCATCACTTGAACTTGCTGAACTAACAGAGATGGTAGAGCAAGTTTTCCTTCACAGAAACATGGAGCTCAGGAAGGGAAGGTTTTCTGCATGAACCAACTCCGTGGTAATATTTCAAAACCATGAACTGATCAGAAAAGATGAAGGAGCAGACAAAAAAGGAGAATGCTACTTTCAAAGTTCTCACTTCTCTATTAAAGACCCTATTTGCTCTTGTGTCTGACTAATGACAAACAGAAGCATATTCAATTTCAGAGACTACTGCAACTAGAAGCCAAGTATGGTCTTAAATAAAACTCAAAAAAGAAGATAGTCATGAACAATCTAGCAGCTGAAGCAGTAAGAACGCTGAAGCTGGCCAAATGACAATCATACAGGCTTCAAAAAAACCACACAGTGTTAAAATGCTGGTAGTTATCTGCCTCTTGCACAATCTCACCCTGTTACAGCTTTTTCAGTCTTTCAAAATTAGCATATGACACATTTCAATTAGATATCCAGTTGTCAGTCACGTAATTACATTAGAACAACTGTGCAGGTGTATAAAATATATGGCATATTGTAAGATTGGAAGACATTAGACAATTTCTGCTTCTGAAAAAGATTTATTTTTTTTTTTAAACCTTCCCAATAAATCAGTTTGCCAATACATTCCTTTGGTAATTCAGCGGTAGCAACACAAAATGCAACATCAGCAAATTATTAAAATACTGATGTAGTAACTCAGACCTGAGCAACTAATGAGCTGTAAAGTTCACTTCTAAAAGCAGGACACTCATACATTAAACAAATCCACAGTATTTTCGCTGTTCATTATAAATATTAATTTGGAGTTGGAAGGTGAACTATGCAAAATAAAATTCAACTCTAACGTATTCTGATAACATTGCTTTTAAGGATGAAGTTTCTTCTGAATAATATACAGTAACTAAGGATGCAACTTTGACAAGATTGGTATTAAGATGCAATTAGCTTCATGGTGAATCCCAAATTAAGTCAAAGACAGATGAGCAGAAGCAGACAGATGATTTTCAATTTACCAAATACACTGAACTCCTACTCACGTAGCAAAACTAATCCAAGATAACCATAAATTAAGACTATTTTAAATAAAGGTAAAAATATGAGAAGTCATCAATCATTCATGTAGGTAACATTGATAATGAAATTCCTTCAAAGAAAACAAATACCAGATCTTTACTATGGCGAACAATACTGTGTTTCATCCATTACAATGTGCTCTTCCCCTCTGATAAACAAGGACACAGTAGTTTGTAGAAATGTCGACAAGCAGAAGAAACCAGCTGCATATTAGACAGGTTCCTTCTGCCCACAAACTTGCCATTTCCTTGTGGTATGCTAAGTCTCAAAGCAGCAGTAGACACAATGCAACAGCCTATACTAGGTACAACAGAGAAGACATCATCAGTGCTGCAAGGGTAAAACTGGTACTTAAGTGACTACCTACCTACAAGCATTAGATGACACAATCAAATGAGTATGTTGCTTCTCCTGAATTTTAGTGTGCTTTGTACTCGGCATAGATACACATACTTGAAACTCACTGATAATTTATTGAAGGCTGTTGTGAAGTGAAGGCTTGATAACGGCTGGAAGAAGTTACTACCAAAGCCACAGAACTATTATTTCAGCAAGTAACATGAGTAAACATTTCCTTCAAGTACTTTAGAAGTCAAAACATGTTACAATGAAGGGAAAGTTGTAAGACTTCATATTTGCCCCAAATTTCAAAAATTGTTGAGAAAGGAACAGGTAGCTTAATAAAACACACTACTATGTATTTCCTAGAAATTTATTCATCTCTGTAGTTAAACCAATAATTCTGTTAACATACTAGATGTGAATATTAGTGAGTTTATCTGAGACATATGGCAATCCATAAGTGTCAGTAAGAAACAAACTGGCACATTACACTAGAAATGTATTGACCTTGCAAACACAACCTCAAACAGAGGGAAGAAGCTAAAAAAAAAAAAAATCAGCAAAAGAAGATTACTATGTAGCAAAATATAAATCAACTATAAAGTAAGTGGTGTAGAGATGGAAAATATAGATAAAATCCACAGGAAAAATATTAATCCTGAACTACTAATTACAACAAATATAACTACAGCTGGGAAGACTCTGAGATGAACAAAACTATGTGTAATAACTTTGCAGTAGGCTGAGATCTTTTCCTCAATTGTATGCTCTCAGATGCCAGACTTCATTTTGACTTAGTAATATCACTCCTATGTTCTAATGGTTCTTCAAAACAAGCAAACAAAAGAACAACAACCCCCACACTCTCTCCTGTAACACCAAAAAAGCTCAAAATTGTAATGTGAGACAAAAATGCTTAATGCAAAAAAGTGATATTAATATGCTTCAGCACACAGAACATTTTAGTAAGTGCTTAAAGATCATCAGATTCCTCCTGAACCTGATTACTACATACTCCAAAGAAGTTGCTCTCCTGCTGACATAACTGTTAAAGCCAAATCCAGCTGTTCTTCAACGTACTGTCATGACCAATAATAGACTCTGAAAAAGGCCACTCAAACACATTCTCTTAAGTGGGGAAGATCAGTCGGCAGAGGGAATCAGGTGGCCCTTTTCTATTTCAAGTGGATGACTGCCTAGCTGCTTTTTCAAGAGCTAGATGCAATTAGGATATTACTGTCAACAGACTATAACATCCAAGAGGAAACGGCATTTCATTCAAATAAAAAAAATATATTCATGCTCATCCACATGAAATATATATATATTTTTAAAAGCATCTGTGGAAAGAGAACATTTCAATTTTCCATTCAAAACTAATTTTTACATTTTAAAATATTCTGACAACTGGAAAAGACAACCTAAGTTTTTAAGCCTTTTGGTAAATATTTGGTGCATAGTAGTTTCAGTTTCTAGTTTTGATTCTGTTTTGGAACGACATTTAAGTCCTAGAGTCTCCACAAAGCACAGATCTACATATTTTACTCTCTAAAACTCAAGGTCTCTGCGTGCTCAATTATTTTTTATCTTAAAGAGTGTGTAAATTAAGACCAAATAAGTGTTTGTACACTGTTGCCACATCTCTCTTTCACGAACCACATTTAGGGATTTTTAATATATTGCCCATGAATACGTGACCCAGGCTGCTTTTCTTGTGCTACCTCTCAACTCAGGATCACTTCAATTGCTTGAATGATTTATTTCTTCTAAAATCAAAAGGAACAAGCAGAAAAGAAGCAAAACATTAATAATTAAAAGTTATGTGTGGCAATTAAGAACTGTAATTCTACAAAAGGTCACTCCAATGAACTAAAGCTCTGTCAGGCATAGCTCCTCGTCTCCTGAATGCTTAGAGCCTCCAAGGTGGTCAGAAAGATCAGTTTTCCATTTTGCAGGAACTTGTGAGTCACTATTACCAAAGAGTATCTGTGGAAGAAGACTTTTAAATGAGAAGTTGTGAGGATTACATGATTTGACTTCAAGTATCATGCAATGAACACATCAGCAATCTCCAGGGATTGATGCCAGTCAGCAGTAAAGGGAATTAATGGCTAGAGGCAACACATGGAGTCACAATTTCACTGTTGCATGCAACACTCTCCAAGCAGCCTGGGAGCTTGAAACTGATGAAAGGCTTGCCAATCTTATTAGAAGCATACAGCTGATAGGAATATTGGGTTTGAGTAAACATCTTTCAAAAAACTTATTTGCCAGACTACCTCCACCCTTTTCTGCAAAAGTAATTTTATCAAAACTTACCTCTGGGTACTTCAGTTTTAAAGTTTTATGCATTTCTCGAAATCGACTGTATCGCCTGAATACTGTCCATGTCTCATCCAGAACTGTTATCTACATCAGCCGACCGATATAAAAAGAAGAAACAGAAGTAAACCCACACAGTAAACAAGGCTATCAGGTTAAACCAGGCAATTCTTAGTTCCCTTAAATTAATAAACTACACAGGTTTACTTAATTTGTCTTTCATTACAGTGACAGACCTGTATTTAAGGAGGAGCACTGATTGCAAAGTAAAAATACTGAATGCATTTATTCCATATTCTGGAGGTGTTTGACAAGGCTATAAGTGCATTAAAATATCCCCCGTCATTCCTTGGTGCTGCTATGCAACTCTCAGCATTACAGTCAGCAGGTGCTCCATTAAAGAATGAACAGCACCCAGCACAAACATGGTGTAGCTTCTTTATACATTCTCAGAAATGTATATATTCTCATATACACACACAGCCTGTATATATAAATACACAGACAAATAATAGATACATGTTTGTTGGATAGAGTTCATTGTCTTGTAGAATGGGATTCCAGTTTGTAGGGTAAAAAAATCATAGATGCCAAAGTTCAGTAGAAGTTATTCCTTTAAAACACTCTGAGCCAGTGTCATTCACATGTTAATGAACATCCCATCTATACAGGAAGTTTAATTAAAATGAATAGAACTACTTCTGTGAATAAAGCACATAGCTAGAGGAACAAAGGGGATGGGCAATCCAACCTTACCCTCCGGAATTCACAAAACCTTCACTAGAACTAAGAAATCAACAGAAATTTCAAGGAAATAAATTTTTCACTGTCTGAAATTAGGTGAAATGAAAGAAATTTTTAAGTGGGTCGTAAGTGTGCTGTGACTTGGAGCCTTTGATCTTATAACAAAATCTTTCTGTATGTCTGGTGATGCAAGGCTACCAAGAAGCAATACTATAGGGAAGGTGGGCACTTTTCTACACTGACAAGAAGAGCTGGATAAAGCCATCCGGCATTGCCTAAACTTGAAAAGATTGTTGCTTATTTAATCAGGCCTAATATGTGTTATTACCACTGCATAACTACGATTTTATGCATGAAGATCAAAACCAAGCATTTTCATAAAATACATTTCACAAAGACACAGGCTTTTTAATCTTAAAGTGACTCCTAAAATTAACAAGTAGCTCCCTCACTACTGAGCGCATCAGAAAGTAACAGAAGTAAACAAAGTTGCAGGATAACCAAGTAGGGGAAAAAGAAATCAGAGCAATAAAGCCAAAGCAAACTAGCATCCAAGCACCACTGTTGACATCTGCTACCCCATGATTACAACAAACTCACCTCTGACCCACCCTTCTCCATCCCCACTGCCTTCGCTGCTGCATACAGAACAGGGGAAACTTTAGGAAGTGTTTTGGAAACCAAAAATTATTGTGTTTCTTATGACATCGGGAACCAGATTTTGGGTGGTTTTTTTTTTTTCCTATTTTCATCACCGTTTTTAACTCCAGTGCAAATGCACTATTTCTGATAATATTCATCTTTCAAGTCACCAATAAGCTTTACTGCTATGAGCACTCCTGTATGATGATATTCCCTCAGCAGTGTCTCAAGCTTTACAAATCAGATGACTGGATTTAACATGCATATGCAAATTTAACTTTAAAAAAGTAAATACTCGGGAAGATGCATGTTATACTGATCTCTATTAACCAATTAACCAATTTGTTCTGAATAATTACTGTGTAGTACAGGGCTTTGTGATTTCAACGTTCAAACAAACATTAAAATGTAACATATAATTATGAAATAAAGATGTTACTTATTCCTGCCTTTTTTCTGCTTTAATTCTCTATTTTAATAGTTCTGAGTCATGAAATTTCGTTGTGATAATTTCATTCGTACATGATCTTTATTCCAAAGTGACCTCTTTTTCCACAAGGCTTTTCACAGAAGTATGCCTTTAGGGGAACTACCTAGCAGAAAGCATCTAGGACTCTTCCAGCTACACAGCCTGGGGAAGAGCATCAGCTTGCCAATGATGTGTTGGCTCTGCAGCTGACAGTTGTCTGGGTGATAAGGTGGTACAAAACTTACTCAAATCAAATTGCCTGCCCTATTTATTACTTTCTCCTTTGAAGTTTAATGAAGAACTTGTTAGAGAAGCACAGGAAGGAAAATAGCAAACCCATGCATCTGTGCTGCCTAAGAACTGAAGGATTTTCTCTAGAGCCTTTCCTGGTGGCTTGACCTGACTCGGTCCCTGTCATCTTCCTTCTTTACTTTCCTAATTCTTGTAATGAGACTGGCAGATAATGCATTGCAAAATTTTACTCTTGTTACTGCTGATATTTTTGGAAAATGAATTTCAAAGCTAAACAAAATCTTAATCAGACCCCAAAGCTAAGCAATAACGTCATTAGGTCACACAAGATCAAACTCTACTCACATACAGAGAACAATTAAAGCACACCTAGCATAGGAATAGCACATATATAGCATAGCAAAACCATAGTGAGAAGAAAAAAAAAAAAAAGGAAATAAATATCCCACCTGATTCTGAAGGAATTAGAAAGAACACTAATGCCCACCTTACTTATCTGGGCTGATTAAGTTGTCTACAGTCACTGACATTCATATTGATCCAAATATACATTCTTGAAACTTTTCCTCATACTGTTTATAAATACAGCATCTGGAAAGCTAAAGAATTGCCTAAAAATTTATTGTAACACTTTTTTATTTATTCTTGAGAGTATTAATGTGATAGAGTTGACAAAACATTGGGCTTTTCCTTTATTCTAGTTTAGGTAGATATAGGCATGCATAGTTTTCTTTAAGAGCTATGTATCAATGAGCACTGCTCCTGCTTTACTGCAATTCTGCAATAGATCATTGAGCTCAGAAAGAAACTTTGCCAAGAAACACAAACGTTTTGAGCAGACCCACCGCAGTATCTGGCTGAACAGAACTGTCTGGACCTGGAGAAAAGCACTGCTCTGGGGTGCATCTGCCTGGATCTTGTCCCATAGAGAACTCAGAGATGACTGAAGGGCTTTGAAACACAAGAAAATGCCAGTTTTGAAAGAATATCTAACAGGACAAATAAAGTGAGAGCAGTCAGAAAAACTAGGGAAAGCTGAATAAAAATGAGAAGGCTTATGCACAGTCTTCTCTCTTGTTAGAGGCTGCAAAAAGCTGTGCTTGATGCTGGGCTTTGCTTCCACTGCCCGCTCTTGGGAGACCCTACGTGCCTTTATACGAGCTGGAGTTGCCCCTTCTCTGCTGCCTCACTGTAACATCTGCCACCCATAGGCACCACCTGCAATCACAGGCATTGTCTGTAACAGAAGGCAACAGTCTTACCAATGCAAAAGCTCTTTCCACACACTGTTTCTAGCACAGCCTTGTCTGAATAGTCCACATATCACAACAATGTGAAAGGAAAAGGAGAATACAAGAATATTTTTCTGGTTTTCTAATTCAGCTCTAACATAAATATATTTAGACCTGATTAAGTTACTACTGTTTCATCATGTCTTTCAAGAAAACATATAAAACTCTCACTAAAATGAAAGTTTTTTTGGAAATGCATCTGTTCATACTAAATACTTAATAGCAGAGCAGCACAAAAAGTTCTGTGACAACTCTTGCTGCAAAACGAGAAGGTGCTGCCTAAACTCTGATAGAGTATGGTTTCGTTTCTATTTTGAACTCTCTCCAACAGCTTGCCATGGGACATCTTAACGCAGAACTTGCACCCAGAGGAAGAACTTGAGTAGACCGACCATCTTGCTGGCCCATTTCCAAAGATTATACATCTCTAGACAAGACACTGAACCTGTACTATAAGAAAATAGTTTTGGATGGTACGTTTGAGTTGCAAGACTTACGAACTGACTGTGATGCTGCCAAGAAAAGTGGAACTCACTCCCTTCCTTTTGGCATAAAAAGGAAATAACGTTTACTACCGCACATCACAAGAAGAAAACTCTATATTTCTTCCTCTACACAACAATATGCCCAGATTTAACTACAAACACAATGACTGGAAACAACTGCTGAAGAAAATACTTCTCAGATACCTAGGTTTCAAAGTTTTGAGGACCATCTTAAAATTTGACTCAATCACCCCTCATCCCTTTGTCAGACTTCAAAGTGCCGTTACATACGAATAGGTCAGCTACCCATTTTCCCAAGAGCAACAGGAACCTTGGTGAAGAAAGCTTATCTGGGAGCTGGCAAAGGAAATACCATTAACAATGCTCCAGCCCTTCCCCAAGACTGACACATACTTTGATATGGGATCACCTGAAAAAACCTGGAACAAAGTAAAGTAAGACAGAAATAAGGAATTATTTAAACAACTGACATCGTATCCTGACCCATCAGGAACGGTTGAAATGAACAGATACACATTTTCACTTCCCTGCCTCTTTTCCTGCTATATTGGTTTTTACGGCAAAATAAATTCAACATACTATGTATTTCAATTTCCCATAGAATAAAAGTAACAGCAGCTGAAGATTATTACAGATCAAAGTAGAGCTGGGAGTTCTGCATGGGAAAGTTTTAAAATAGAAAAATCTGTGGAAGTCTGGATTGTAGCTTGGAGACAAATCCTGACCACAGCAAAAGCAGCCCACTGTGACAGAGACCTGGAGGCAAAGGAAAAAGTATAAACAGTTGATTGATTTGTGTAAGAAACATTCCAAAGACTATCAAACTAAGGTCCATAGTGTTCTAAGGCAGTTGACAGTAATGGAATACCATTATTAAAGTGACAGCCCATTCCCTACCCCATGTGTCATCTATTTCTTTGCTTTGAACTTCATCAGTTATTTAAGCAGCAGTTTCTATCAAAGGCAGCCTAGAAACGGCACAGGAGAGAGAGAGAACAGGTGGTACTGCTAAGTACAACAGAAGAGAATAGCCATTCCATATAAACCACTCTCAGCCAGAGCACTGTTCTTTCCTAGTTATGAATCTCACTCTATTCCAACATTTTTCTCCTACGTTTCCTTCCAGGTAAGTCTAAGTCCTCCTGCACATACTTTAACCACCTCCTCATCCTAAGATCTTGCAGATGCTTACATGGGTTTTGAGGATGAAGGGAGAATACTTGGAAAAGAAACCCACCAGCTTAATAAAAAGAGAAAATAACTTCATACTTTATCTACCTTCACCCAGTCTAGTAGAAACCATGTGCTGAAAATAGTTGGGAGCTAAAACAGTCCTTGGAGAAGTTTTGTACCCAGTTAGTCTTCTCTCAGCATCTCTGTGGCTCTAGATTTTTACTGGCCCCAGGAAATTCAAAGTTCAAAAGGCAAAAGGAAGTATTTCATCCACAAACTGTGCAGTACATTTCAAGATGAAAATTTAATTAGCACAGAGCTAAGATTGCCTGTCTTAATGAAAGCCTTTGAAAAAAAGAGAATGTGAGCATAGTTAAAAAATGGTCCTGCTCACTGTTAGAGGCCACTCCTCCATCTTACACCAGCTAATGAAGCATCTGGCAGTAGAATCAGTGAAGAAGGCTGCCAGTTCTGCCTCTGATACCATGTACACGAGTTATGCCGCATGTCCACATGCACTGAGAGCACATTTGCAATCACATTTCAGATCTTGCTTTGATAAAAACACTGGCTTAGTACCAGAGGAAACATAATGAATATACATTTTTTCCAGCATTTCTGCACAGAAGATAAATTCAGCAAGCCACTAGAATGGAGAGGAAGCAAACAACAGTTTGGAGAAGCAAGAACTTGAAAAAGCAGGGTGCAAAGAATCAGAACAACAAGAAGAGTCTGAAAGGGATCAGGCCTTTGTTGCAGATATATGCAAAACAATTTATTATTGCTTTTGTTACTCCAGGTAAATATTTCAAGTCTAATAACTTTCTATACCCGACACTGTCACTTGCATCTCAATAAAAGGCAATATATAATATAAACAATATGTACCTAATTCTTATCTCTGCAAAACTTTCAAACTGAGTTATTTGACACTGAATCTAGAACTGCCTACTGCAAGGGTTTGACCACCAACCTCCTGTGTACAATCTCTTTTTTTTTTTTTTTATAAAAACACTTCTTTATAGTGGCCCAAATTGTGCATGCCCTCTCACAACCTCTCTTATTTAGCAGTACTGAAGTCACTGAGGCAACTGAAAGAGACAGAATCAAAAATTGCACTTAATGGAACAGAACACCCCATAGCCTAACAGAGCAAACTAGGAACAATTTGGTTTTAAACGAAAAGCATTTTTCTATTATTTTTACTACTAGGATGCTACTGTTGTACAAACACAAGCAACATGTATGGGGAACCCAAACATTAACATGAAGCAACTGAAAAGCACCTACCTTTATTTCAAACTCATAGTGTTCATCCTTTCCCTGCCCACACAGGACATAGCGTGGAATGCTAATTTTAATTGGGTCCTTTAGGTCATCTGGAGTTGCTCCCAGAGAACGACAGACCATCCGCTTTCATGTGCGTACCAAATAGGGAGAACAAAGGAAAACCAAAATCACTACATAAGGAAAAAAAGAAAAAAACTTCACTAAAAATTAGAAAATGTTCTTTGCCAGAAAAACAGGGAAAGATAATGTGGAGGAGGCAGAAATTATTTTAAAAATGAAGGAATTACTTGAAAACAAAGTGCATCGCCTTTCATAAGCAAGCCCAAGCATTTTGTTATGCATGAAAAATTTGACGTGAAGTATCTAAAAAAAATTACTTATTCTTTGAAAAGGCATTTTCAGCTTAGATATCAAAAATGAGAGAAAGCAGAAGACTTTGTATTAATCCTCTTTGGAAAAAAAAATAACCAAACCTTCACAGCCAGCCATGCTCTTTGTATGTCTCTTTACATAACAAACCTGTTTACAATGTCATGCAAAGCTGCAGTGGATCAAGGCAATTCAGGAATTGCCTATACCTTAGACTTTTAAATCCAAACTAATATTATAACTGAATACGGCATATATAACATCGGAACCCATTGTCAGAACAGTCTCCTACTATTCTCTTTAAATCATAGCTAATTAACAGGAAACTCAACTATGATAAATTTTCATGGTCTTGACCAAAAGGTCTAAAGAGATATTTGTAACGAGCGCACATTCTTCTGACTAACAGCCAGATGGAATCTGTAACTCTGAAGCACGTCAAAAATAAAACATTTCTGCAACTGCAAAAAAAATTCTTTGCATTGAGTGTGTCCAAAAATAGCATAAGCATTTACAGTGAATAAGTACAGGAACTGCCTTTTAGGAAGTCCTCCACTTTCTCAATTAAACATATTTGCTCTGAAAAATTTAAGGAACTTTTACTTAAAAAAATAACAGCACCATGACAAATGTTAAGTTAATGATAACAAAAAGATCTAAAAATTATCACTTTACAGTTGAGATTGTGTTATACATTTGTGTATCGCATATATAGAGATTGCAATCTCAACATTTATTTTCAATCCCTTAGCTGCTACCATGAGACATGTTGCTTGGTCAAAATTCTTCAGGCTTGACCAACACTATCCCCACACATGCATGTGACTCACACTTCCGCTCACTGCCACTGTCTCTCTGTAGCAACTCTTGGTGACTCCCAGTACATGTGATACTGTGTAGGAGCTGAAGGAGAGTTTGAAACTCATTTATAAGTGTCCCTCTCTGTTTTTTGCTACAGACAGCTTTTTGGCGTTCTCTGCTAGCTATCAAGAAAGGAAGGCTATTATTTCATTACTAGTAAATTATAAATGCCAATAGCACTTTCTTTAACGCTAGCATCAAGAGTAGTGAAAAAGAAAATACAAATAAAGTTAATTTTAGTTCCAATTAACTGACTTTATCTAGAAGGTGTTTTCCACAAACTTATTTTCAGTCAAAACAAACTTTGCATTGGAATGGAAAAATATTTCTAGTTATTTTTGTTTGCACAACAGATGTTTTGTCCTCTCCATTTTGTCCTTTCACTTTTCAGCAAGTTACCAGCTCTTCAAGGAAAGCTCACTTCTGGAGCACACAAATGCAAGCAATTCTTTCCTTGGGGGAAAGAAGAGTTCATTGTCTTGACAACAGTCTCATCTGGTTTAAAACAACAATAAACCCACAAAGTCACTCTTAAAGCCACCTCTTGTCAACACATAATTTATTGGCAGTCATTTTCAGGGAACTATTACAAACAGCTAATAGTCAGAGACAAAAATAATGTCAAACACGAGGTACTGTGCAAAACACACCCATATACATTAAATAATGCTTTGATAGTCACAAAAATTGATCATTATGTTATGTTTCATTTACAGTACTATAAAATATACTCCTATAGAGTTGTGCTTTCATAAAAGTGCAGAATATTCATTGAGTTAGATTTGAAAACAAACACAAAAGAGGAAAACCATGTTATCTGGAACACAACATGCACAAACATTTAACTTTTGAGGTATAATCTGAAAAGGAATTATTTGCAGAAGCTGCTGTCATTTAACAGCCTTGATTAAGACAGTCCTCCTACATAATACCACTCAATGTCAACTTATGTCAAGGCTTAAAAGAAATACCTTACTGACCTGTCAATGTAGGAGCCACTCTGGACCTGAACTGACATGAGATTATGCTCCAACTCATAACCACTCTGTCTGCTCCATATTCAGTGTGATACTTCTGTATACTTTTTTTGTTAAAACCAAAAACCATACCTCAAAACAATGTGACACATTTTGCTCATCTATGGACTACCTTAAGGCAGTAGAAAGTTTTACTGAGACTAACAAAACCCTGAATTCTCAATCCAAAACAGTGTTCATTCTTCCAGACACAACTTCCCCAACCAACGCAAGTTATTTCTTTTCAAATCCCACGTGAATTACATTTTCCTGTCTTAACATATGGTAAGAACAAATGGGAAATGTTCTTACACTAGTAGAGAGACTGAAGTCTAACTCTGTCTAGTAGAAGATTGCACCTCTACTGGCAATATCCTTATGGAATTTAGAATCTCAGATTAGACACCACTGTTTTTTCTGCCAAGGACCATCTTCCTCAAGGCAGATGGCAGATTCAAGCAACAGGATTCAAAGGTATTCAGCTCCCTTTACGAGGGAAGAAACAAAAGATAGGAAACAACATCTTATTCATTATTTGAATGCTTGACAGAAGTAATGGTTAAAGAATAACCCTGTACTAAGCTCATGGGAAGTCTCAAGTAATGGAAATATTTTACTAATGTTCAATAGTTCCATTATTTCTTGGACTATAATATGAAAGAGACTGTAAGAGATGCAATCTTGCAGCATCAACAACCCCATTAGTAAGCAAGCAGAAGAAGAGGGAAGTCAAGCAAGGCACATTACATGAAAAGAATTCTAGAGTTAAACTTACTCCATCCTTAAGGCAATATCCCCAGTTGCTAACTATCCATTTAACAGTATGAGAAACAGGTATGCAAATCATAAACCCCAAACCTTTTGTCTTGCCACAAGTATAAGAGCATGACCAAAGGCTGAAATGTTATTTAAAGCAGTGTATACACCCTTTAGCCAGGTTCATTTTCACGTCACATTTTCCTTAAACACTCACATCAAGGGAATATAAAGACTTATTCTATTGCAGGGGAGTTCGCATTAACTATTTTGACAAAGTAGGTAGGAATGACTTAAAGCCATGCATTGCTTCCCTGAAAGGAGGGGAGTGGGAAATCTAAAAAGATTATCTTGAATGTTCCCTGCATTTTTCTTGTTCTGTTTCACTGCTTCCACTTAGCCTACACTCTCTTTGCTCAGAAGAAAAGAGAAATCGTAAATCCCTTGATCCCTGGTACCTCAGCCAACACAACTTAGAATAAGCCAAACGCAACTACTTTTGCATGTGTGACAAACTTTAATGCAAGAGTGCAATAATCCTTAATGCAAAACTCCAAAGAGAATTGTCAATGCTATTCTTCAAAAACCTGTAAGTAGAAAAGCTATAAATGTCCTTAGTATAAGAACACAAAGTGCATGGACCATAGGAAACTAAACACACACTACAATTCAGACAAAAAAATGTTTTGAAATATATCAAGGCTATAAAACAGATGAGAAGCATGAAAACAAAGACACTCAGAAAGATTAAGGGAAAAGCCAACCAAGGAGGAACAGAGAAGACATTAATGAAGATTGACAGGGGATGGAGGGAGCCAGAAACAACAGCCAAAATGGAAATCAGAAGACACAGCTGTAATTATGGTTTTGATCCATGTAAGATAGAAATATTTAATTTCCTAACCTTTCCAAGTAGATGCATGTGCAGTATACTAGAGACTCACAAAAAGTACGCACTCGAGTAATAATGATATTTGCTACGATGTGTGTGTACACCCTACAGCGTTTCCTTAGAGGTTCAAAGGACTCTTGCTTATTGATATGATGGGAAAAAAAATAAAAAGGATTTTATCAATATTCATTAGCCTCTTATTTTGAATGTATCTAAATGTATTTGGATTTCAACACCTAGTCAGATGCATAATTAGCCACATGGCTTCTTCACTTGAACTGAATGTTAATTTCCATATTTCTGAAGGGATATGCAAACTGCTTTGAAGAATTGATGGGATGACTGTCAGTTGAGTATTTATTTCTTTTTCACAGTATTTAGAAAAAACAATTCCTGAATCAGATCCAACCTTGCTCCTTCTAGAAAAGACAAGCTCAATTTTTTTTAAATTTTCTTTGTCTGGCAAAACCACACATCGGATATCATTCAAACTGTACAATCGAAAGCTGTCAAATTGTGATCGCTGGCATGAAGCTTCAAAAAAGTTAGGTGCAGGATAAAAGACCTTATTTCCCCTTAAGAGACCTATATGAGTAGTTGTAAGAACAAGTGCTCTATAAAATGTCTGCCTAGCACAGTCTACTTTCACTGAGGTATACAGTAGTACATGAATGTCACCTAATGAAGGTTTAATATTTCCCATATTTTCATGGAGTAAATAAACCAGATCAGCTAATTCAGTTCTAAATTTACAGGACAATCGTACTCCATTTGAAAATATTAAGTCATTTACTTCTGATGTCCAATCAAGCGAAATCTGCATCAAATCATCCTTCAAGAGCTGGTGATTTAAACAAACTGCATCATCCACTGTAGAAAACAAAACACTCATTATGTCATGGCAAATTCTTTGAGTGAAGTGTTTGTTATAGGTAAATATTGTGAGTAAACCATCTTCAGCAGAATGCAGAAGGCTAATATTCTGTCCAGCAAAGCCAACTTGGATCTCCTTAATTGTGACGATAGGAACCTCATGAAACATTGCCAAGGAACTTTGGCAGACGTCTTGTTCAACTGACGAAACAACAACATACAGAATGGAGCTGAACAAAAGCAAGCAAGCAGGTTCTGGATCAGGGTTCTTGGAATCACCAACAGCGAGCCAATATATACCTTTCAACTCCTCTGTTCTAATACAGATTTGAGGTAAGGCACAGGTCAAAAATTCCAGCACTTCTTCCAGTGAACAGACTTGAAGCTTTGAAAAGAGCTCAGGAAAACACACAAAATTCTGTCTTAACACAATACTGTTTTCCAGTTCTTCATTTTTACAACAGGACACAAATACTTCAGGTGGCTTTCTTGCACAGCTATCAGAGATTTCTGTGCTTACATACATGGTGATAGACTCTTCCACGGGAGATTCAGGTTGAACTATTTTTTCAGCATGAGATTTGACATCATCAGTAGAGTGGGACATGTCTTGATTCATATCTGACTTGGAGAACATATTTACTTGCAATTTGCTAATAAATGGCAGTCTTTTTATTAACGATACTGCTTGTGCACATCTCTCACTTCTGTCACACAAACTTCCCAACTCCTTAATTTGTTTAGAAACCACCATACTGTTGAACAGTTGATTACTGGTATCTTTGTAAAGGCAGGAAAGCTTACTGAAAAGATACCCCAAACCAAAAGCGTGCTCTGGGGTCACACCAAAATGAGAAGGTATTGACTGAAAAGAAATCATATCTGAGGCTTTTTGCATTGGAAGCTGACAATTACTAGACTGGTCTTCAATTGTTGGGTGCGCTGTCTTAAACTGGCTGTTTTCTTTGCAAGTTGTTATTTCAGAACGCACATTAGACTGAGAAAAGAGAATGCACGATATGCTGTTAAAGCCAGCCTGCTCATTAGCACCCATTAAGGATCCTACAGGAGACAGCTGTTTGGAGAGTGAACAATCAGATTCACTTCTTGAGCTGTCAGAACTCAGAGAAGTAATTATTTTATCATCAAAATGATTCGAATTTTCAACCTTGCAGAGTGAATAAGCCACATTATTCAAGTCATCACTTTGTAAAGAAGTAGATAAAACATTCTGATAAAGAACATCCTTACTCTTTAAAGTATTAATACTTTTAGTGTGAATTAAACTACTTTCAATGTCACAATGACAAGCAAAGCTCTCCTGTTCTGAAATAAGCTTTTCATTCTCTGATGCCTTCTCTGATGTAAAAGGGGAGGAGATCCTTCCAGAACTTGAAAATACATTCCACATCTCTGTACATTCCTTCTGTCTTTTATGGTCTCTTACTCCTGAGTTTTCCCCACACAACTCAGAAGTACAATTGCCATCTTGAGACATAAATGGAAAGCGATAATGTGGCTGCCACTGTTGACTTTTCTGTTAAAAATTTCAAAAGAAGAAAATAGAAATGTCTTTATAAAACCTTCCAATTTGAACACCTCTTAAATTGATGATTGATTTTGATTATGTTTGTCTAATCATTCTGAATTGATACAATCATTGTACAATCTCTCAAAATCAGAGAGAGAAGATCCGATAGAAGTTACTGAGGTCTGATTCAGGAATAGTTGATCTTTCCAATCCACCACTGCTTCTTCTTTGTACAGTATCCATTTCACTTGGTTTATATGTCCTTTACTTGAAAACCACAGGAAAGTCAAAGGGTGATGCAGAAAACTTATAAGCCCTTTATTATTTTTCCATACATGCACAGAACAGTAATCCTCTACTATCCAAGACAGCATAAAGAGTCTAACACAATTTAAAAATAACAGTGTAAATCTCCAAGAGTCCAAATTAGAGGTGCTGCAGTCCCCCTCCTGCTATTATGGTTTAAATTCATAAAGATGTTTAGGATTTACTCAGTAAGACAAGCAATTAAATGTGGGGTTCCAGCAAAAGTTAGGCAACCCAACACAGTGGGAGGGGTCTAAGCCTCAATTTAAAAGCATGCATACGAATTCATCAAGACATAGGCAAATTTGCCCAATGCTGCTTGCTAATATAGATATTCTTACAATAGTGACTTCATTGTGAGTCAAAAATGTGAAGAGGTACTCCGAATTTAGGTCTCTCCTCATTAAACGTTTTTACCCTCTAAAATTAGGAAAGGGATACTGCTCCAAATTCAGAATTATGACAAAATAAGGAAGAAACATCTCCAGTAACACCACACCTTTCAAATAACAAAAAACTATACCCAATCAGAAAAAATCACTTTAATTCCAGCTGGCAAAATACATTGCTGTCTCTATCAGCCATTAATCTTGCTGTGAATTCAAAATTCTAATTATGCAGCTAAACATTAAGAAATTTAATTACAGGGCATGCCATAATTTAAGACAACCATTTCATTCTGACAAATTATGACCTACCTCATACTTCAGCTTGCGCTGAACACTGCCATTATTAAGCCTCTCATTTTCCTAAGAACAAAAAAAGTACAGGTAATTATTAAAAAGAATGCCTTCTTGTGCAAGTTCTTCTTTAAAAGTATTTATGGAAGACATTCATTTTAATAGCCAAAACTAACCATTTTCTTATTGATATTTATTAAACTACTGTCTTAGAAGTCAATCAATTCAGTCTTTCAATTAATTTCTTTGGATTAATTAGACCACCAGTTTTTAAATCAGCATTTGTTTTGAAGTAAAAACAATTATTGTTCTTATGGATGGAATTTTATCAATGTATTTTACAGGCATAAAATGAAGATTTTTTTAGTTTAACTGCAAGCTTTCTATTGTTATTTACAGTCTTCCCTGCAAATAAAAAAAAATGGAATACAATATGAAATAGTCACGGGGCGGGGGAAGAAGATGAGGAAAATCTAAACCTGATACCCCTAATTTACTATTTCCTTTTTTTGGTAAATTAAAATTAATTAAATATATGAAAAGATGATCATTATTGAACAATAAAACTATATCAGTGGTTACACATGGAGCACTGACATTCAGGATTTCCTACTCATCTCTGCTCACCTTTAAACCTTCTGTAGACCAGGACAGGCTAACATCATTATCCTCAGCTTTAAGATGAATATTCTGTAGCCTTCTCTGCACTTCTTGTTCAATAAAGGCATTTATCCTTCAAGACACAGGAAAGTTTTGGGTTTTTTTTTAAAAAAAGGTATGCTTTTAGATAAAAATCGAGACAAACTAAAGAGTTCCTTCAAATGCCTGTGAACTCTGCACAACTGAAGTACTGTACAACTCTTAACTGGCACACTTAATGTTAAACCATTTCTACCCTTCCTTAAGTAACAGACTTCTGAGCAAGTGTTCGTTTAACAGGCAAAGATTAACAATTTGTTATCACACTTTAATTGACCACAGGTTAAGCCACTGCTATGAGTGCAGCTGTACAAACTAGTGGCATTGAGGATGAGTGATGCAGAAGAAACAGAAGGCTAGGGTTGCACCTTTAGTAATTGAATGGTTTGGTTTTATCACTGCTGTGACATTGGCAACTTGGGCTAAAAAAAGATTTGGTCTTCAAGCAAAAGGAATGTTCCAAGAGTTGATACTAACAACTGCATGTATAAGTGTAAAACGAACAGATATGAAGTAGATTTTAAGTGATACCAGACAGCTGCCCTGTTATTAAAAGGCTTAAGACAATTTCATTTACTTTGATATTTTAAGCATATATAAAGAAATACCATGTAGACAAGTAACTGTAAACATTAAAACAACTTAAATGCATTTTAGCCTACAGTTTCTCAACCCTCTATTCTAAAACCAACTGCACAGGAGCAACAGATTAGGCTGTTGGTTATTTGATGCAAAATACAGCAAATTACTTTTATTTCCAAACTAGTCTTTAAGCACAATTATAGTATTTAATTACAATCCAACCCTTTGCAGAACGATCTTTCAAAATACTTCTTTTCTAAAGCTATTGTTTGCATTTCTACCAAAACATTACAGAAATGCACATTACCTACCTATCATCAACTAGTGGAGCAGCAGAGGGCTGTGGCTTTGTTGGGCTGGTAGGGGAGGTGGTATGGGAGAGTCTCTCTTCTGCTGTTACATGATTTCCTTTCTGACCACCATCACCTTCGTATATTTTTTGCTTCAGCTGCTGAATTTCCTGGTCCAGGCTATAAAGAGATCTTAAAATGTAATTCGTTTTGATTTAGAGTTGATTTCCATAGTTCTTGTGTGAAGCCTGTGCTTACACTGTGATACGTGTATTGTATCCCATGTACTGTATATACAAGATTGTAGGTATTAATATTTATGTAGCTATAAAAATCGTAATTGTTTTTCAAGTATATTTAGATAGGGAAAAAGCGACAGCTCAAGAACACATTACAACAGCAGTATTAAGTTAAATAAAACATCTTCAATAACTTCCAATGCAAAAGGTATCAAACTCCGACCATTAAATACTAATTCATAAGACTTAACCTAACTATTAGGATTACTTGAATAAACTTTCCTCATTACAGAACACCATCATCAATGACTTCAGTTACTAGCTTCCAGTGTAAAGTAAATTAATCAATAGGAGGAAGAGGGGTGGTAAAATCTCAAAATACAGCACCAATCCAAAAAGCCAAAGACAACCTAGAACAACGACGTGGCAAAGTATATCTGTAAGAAAACCTTTAAATTATGTACTATGTGTATAAATAAATCTTAGTGTCCAACTATTCTTTTGGTCTGTATGCATATTTTTTAAAAATTTACTAACAAAATAAAACATCTAGTCTTTATTTAATATATACTATTAGATCATCTTCTGAAATGGAAAACTCATCTCTTTCTTTAACAAATAAATTTCACACCAGCCAGATTTATGCACAGAACAGAACGTGTAAAATTGGATACAGTATTTTTGACTGAAAATGCCTGAGGCATCTAGTATAAAATAAGAAGTACTTCTTGCAATATTTATCACTTAGCCAAATTAAACTATATTATACCAAAGTAATCTGCAGAACACACATTTCACTTGTCATGTAGCTGAGATTAGATTAGAAACACAGTAATAATCTTTGCCATTTCCATCACAACTTTTGTCTCTAAAGGTAATTGTTTTTCTAGAGGTTATTTGAAAACTAAAGAATAAGAGAAAAGAAGTTCCTGCAAAAGCAGGAGAAACTATGCAAAGTTGGGATTTTACCATTTATCCTACAATTGCATAAATCCAAATCAGAGTACAATGCTACAACTACTATATTCCATCCTGGAGGTTAAAACGAAGATTAGAGAGATGACAAATGTTGAGGCTTAGGCTGCAGTAAAGCAGGCTGAACCGTTACTTATTTTTTAGAGCACTTTTTGCAGCACTGCCAGAAGCCATCTGTTTCTTTTGATTAGCAGCAAAACAATCTCGTATCCTGAGGGAAAGTGGATGGGAGATGGTTAATGGTTATAGGAGAGTGTTTGCATCTATGGAAAATCAATTTAGCCACAAAAATCAGAATTACATTAAAGGAATAAAGCTTATCTCTTGATTTGTAAACATCCTACTACCAAAAGATATTGCTTCCTATAGCTATAAACTTATCCATCCACGTGACAGATACACCCACTAGTAAGCACAGTAAACTGCACCTTGCCACTTGTGAGCAATACATCTTGTCTCAAAGATAAGTCTAAAGATGCATTATGTTCATTCTATTGCCAGTAAAGACAAAACATGTCTGCAATACTCCAGTATAAGTTAACCTCAATTTTTATTTTTTTTTTTTGTGATCACCCTTTTAAGTGGAAGAATTTGACCTAACATATTTCTGAAACTGGAAAAAAACATTTTATCCAGTTATGATGGACTTACACCCATAAAGCATTTCAAATGAATATCAGATTTAAACATTTTCAGAATTACCACTGATATGAACCAGAGCAGATCATCACATAATGGTATCTACATAAAAAATAAGAATCATATACAATTCATATGCTTACTATAGTACCCAAGACACTGTGTACTGTGAAGCGTGAACTCAAACACAAAAGCGATAAACAGCCTGAAACATTTAACATACTATCATTTATCTTAATATTTTCTTCCACCATAACATTCATAAAAACATTCCAAACTTAATTATTCAGGCCCTGGGCCATGCACTGAAAGACTTTGAAGTTTTATTTAGTTTGTGTAAGATGACTTTAAAGTAAACAACAAACCAAAACCAAGTCCTTTTTATTTCATTGGCATCTTTTCCAAACCTCAGTCTTCTAGCTGACAACATATTTTTTCACTTCTCATACAACCTAGCAATCTCAGCAACCTCTTGAGTGCTAAGTTGTCTATTTTTGTGGAACCTCCAGTTGTGTATAGCTGACCTTACCCAAGCAAGATGCTTAGTGTAGAAAGCAAGATTTTTATGTTCAAGACTATCATGAAAAATCACAACAACATCCATGACAAAATGATTAATCAGTATTGAAAATGTTTAACTAAAATCCACACAAAGAAGTTCTAAATGGTGAAAAAGTGACCTTTCTACAGTGTATAGAAAAGAACTATTCTTTTCTAATAATGGTTTAAAAGGAAAAGGGTACAGATGAGCTCTTCAGTTTGACTATAGGCAGGTTTCTTTATTTAAGTTGTTTTCCTAATCAAGTATCTTTTTGAAGGGCTTATGAAAGAAGTCAGATAATCAGTGGGATATTAAAAAAAAAGAAAAATGCTACCTCAAGGAAAACCACATCACTGTTGCACAAATAATCACGGGTTTTAAAGCTTCAGTATTAGCAACTGAGACAACACATTTAAAAATGGTAATTCTGCCCTTTTACCATACCACATGGATTAAATGATTCAAAATCCCAGGGAATTTTTGCTCAGGCTAAAAATGAAACAAAAGATTTCTTCCTCTTCTTCCATCTAGGAAGAACCTTCCTTACGTGAAACACTTCCCTCTGAGCGACCCATCCTCAGACCAAATGTTATGCAAACAGATATTGTGTACAACTCACAACACTGCTTCTATACTTAAATGGGTCTTTCATCAGAGAGGATGTATTAAAGCCTCTGGGTATGTCCAAATAAGCTTAAATTATACCACCAGATTTTACAGGAATATATGGCTAGTCTATTTTATTTAGCACTGAAACCAATAACAAAACATGAAACATGACATCTGTTTACTCTGAATACTGGAAGTCTGCAGTACATGACCACTTGAGACAACAAACATTGAGTTTATTATTGATAAAACCCCAAATTGTTATAAATTAGTATTTTTAAAAAACGTGTACCATCTAACTACTTTTTTCTCCTAAAGGCAAACCATAAGGTTGGCTAAGCTTTCTGAACAGGTAAACCAACATATTTAAGTGCTTCGACGCTTAATGTAAATACTATACTGATGACAGTGGGATAATTATCTGAATACAACAAATTAATGAGTGGGCAAGAATCTTTTAAAGGGCAACAGAGTCTCAGTGGTGGGTAAACTACTTGAAAAAAACATAAAAAAACTCAAACACTAGGACACAGAACAAGTCGCCCCCTCAAAATCTAAGGTACAAAACAATTCACTTTTTGTGGACAGGTTCTAACAAATGGAAGTTACCATAACACTTACCGTTCTCGGTCTTGTTCGAGGGCTTTCTGCTCAGCTTCTAGACTAGCCTGTAGACCTGCCTGCTCACTGCAGCTGTTGTTCAATGTGGCAAGCTTCTGTTTCTGTTCTTCAATTTCAAAGTCTATTGTCGAACGACGTTGCAAAGCAGAATGCCTCCTTTCTAACTTAGCAACAGCTTGCTCCAGCGCTTCTCTCTGCTGTTTTTCCCTTGATTCAAGGATTTCTTTTTCCTTTTTCCGAACCTTTTCTTCCTGACGAGCAACATTGGCTGTAAATTCAAAGGTTTCTTGAAGCTGCTGCAGCTGATTTGTGCTAGCTCTATACTGGGCAAGCTGCTCTTCTTTTTCTTCTATTTCTTTCTCTATTTGATACAGAGTATTATCTAACCCTAACAAGCCCCTACCAAGGACTTCAGAAGCTCTCTGTTTTTCTTCCAACAAAGCTGGCAAATGATTACTCTTCAGGTACTCAAGCTGGCGTACTTTAGATTGGAGCCTGCACTCTGCAGGCTTTATCTTGTCCACTTCCTCAGCCTTGAGTACAAAGATTTCATCTTCTCTCTTGAGACTTAAATGTTCTTCATGTGCAAATTTGAAACGTTCCAGAGCTTTTTTTTCATCTGCTATTTCCTTTTCTAGGTGAGCCATTTGTTGCACTAAATCTTTTTCCAAAATAGTCAACCGTTCCAGTTGTTTCCTTTTAAGCTCTACAAAATCATGCTGTGCTTTTTCTAAGTCTTCAGAGTTTTCATCACCTTCAGATCGGGCTTCCTTGACTTTCAAAAGAGATTCTCTAATATCCTCAAGTTCTCTTTTCTCTTCTTCAACTCTTTGTACATCCCCTCTCTTCAGAAGCTCTATCATGACCTGCTTCTCTCGAAGCTGTTCTTCTAGATGAGCCACCAGCATTACCTGCTCCCTTTCTTGTTCTTCAAGTCTCTTTTTTTCTGATTCCAGCTTAATATACTGTTCATCTTTTTCCTTTTTAAGTTTTTCTAGTTCACGGAAAATCTGCATTTTCTCTGCTTTTTCATTATGATTAAGTTCTTGGAGTCGCTGCAACTCCTCTTTGACCCGGGCAAAAATTTCTTCCTGCTGCTTTTTCTTTTGAAGCTCTATCTCCTGTTGCTCCCTTAATCTCTCTTCTTCAAATTTTTCTTTTTCAGCCAGCAAATCCTTTAGCCTGCTCTCAATGTGAACACTTTTCCGTTTCAGGCTCTCTTCCTGTTTTTTAATTTGCAGCTGTACTATTTCTGTTTCTTTGCGCTGTGACTCTACTTCTTGCTGCATTCTTACAAGTTCTGCTTTGTCAGATCTTTGTTTTTCTTCCATCTCCTCTATTTGTTTCCTACAGCAAAATATTTACATGCAATATTTCAAACGTCTTTTTTTTCCCCCCTAAATCAATATATCCCTTAGAAGTTAAAAAAGTTTTGATAAGGATCTTGCAGTATATGGAATGGTTTCTATTTTTTAATTGTTTCGTTTTGCCACAGGTTAAGACCTTACATTTGTTGAAAGTGACTCAAAGCATGAGACAAATGGCAGAGAGATCCACATAGTTTATTTCTTCACACAAATCTGTGGCTATATGCAGTTATAAGAAGACATGTTAGAGAGCATTTACATTAGTAGACAATTAGACTGTATTAGGTTTAATTGTCTACTATATCCAGTATTATATAAAACAGAACATATCCATTCACACAGTGAACATTAAATATTTTTTTATGTATTCTTACATGCTTATATACACAAAGTTATGTAAAAGGATTTATTAAATTAGAAATTAGAAATTTTCCTCACCAAATATAGCCAAGAGATGAATTAAAACCTATTTCTTCACTTTAGGTGAGCCTAACTGAATTATTGATAAACAGGATTACAAGATTAGGAACACATGTATTTGAGAGAGAAATTACTTTAAGAGAAATTATTATGTCCTGTGCATTCTCTCTTTTAAAGGTTCTAGTGCGTTCCAAATGAGGACAGACTGAGACTTCAAGATCACCATTATGGCCATAGCACAAGCAAAGCAACATCAGTGCAATCTGAATTCAAACCCTATCAGTGTAACATAAGTATCAGTGATTCTGTTGCATCATTTTCTGAATAAAAACACCTAATATTCCAGAGTTTCAGGGGTTTTCTGAGTTTGTTAAACTTTGTACAACTATATAAACAGCTCTTTCAAAATGGAGCAAGTATCCTAAAGCTGAGACAGCAGAAAGCATCTTTCAGCTTATGAATCTAACCAATACTGTGATCTGCAACAAGGTGAGAGCTGTTACTTCTAAAATCTTAGCAGTTATGATGAGCCAGAACAGTCAGCTCATTTTGCCAGTTAAACAACAATATTTTCTTTTGTACTTCAAACTGACTTTCAAATAACACTCTGATAAGTCTGACTGCTATGCCCATACCAGTGCTGCAACTCTATATAAGAGAAGCCAACTTGATAACATGAGTTTTTCCAATCAAGATTCAATCTGAAGGCAATGAAACTGTAAAAAAAGATCTGAATAAAGAATGTAATTTGGCATCTTTTAAAATAATACCATGAAAATTAGGAGTGACGACAATATATTACATTTGTGTAATCTACTTTCCTCATACCCTTGTGTTTGGTATTTTCTTTGCTAAAGGTCACAGTGACAATTTAGCTTGTCTATCTGTTTCTAACAAATATGAATTAACAATTCAAGAAAGTAAACAAAACCTTGATAGAAGAAAAAAAATGACATCATTTACAACAGGATCCACTGCTTGCTGAGTAACACTGTGATTACATGATTTAAATGGGTCTACAGCATGTATACAGACACACACACAAAAACACACAAAGACCACAGAGAATGTTACCTTTTACTTTCCAATTTTTCAAGCTCCTCTCGTTGTTGTCTCTCAAATTCTAGCCTAATTTAAAAGAAAAAGAACATACTGAAAAGTTGTTATTTCCTGAGCAATACAAAAATTAGGAAGATATGAAGCAATTCAGTGTCTCTTTAGAAGATTGTAACAGTGGTGCAAATCAAGAGTTTTATAAAACTGCCTTCTATAATAACAGAAAATAGTACCTTCATTAGGGTTACAAATTAGATATAATGCTGTCTGACATGAGTACAAACAGAAAAATAAATTAATTTCTGGGGGGGGAAACCTATTTAAAAAGTAAAGTTAAACGAGACAGATAAATTATTAGCAAGGCTTCTGCAAATTAACCACATGCAGACATGGCAATCAATACATAGAAATTGAATTTCTCTACCTTAGACAGATTGGTCCTTTTACAGGGAAAAGACTGCTATGGGAGGCAGGGGAAAACATAGCATTCAATTAAGAAAGGAATTGATAGAAAAAACATATTAGCAGTACAGAATATTTTAAAGTCAACAACAGTTTATTTTATTACAGGTCAAATTGGTTAGATTCACGAAACATTCATCACATTACCATTCAAAAGCAAAATTTAAATAATTATTCTTTCTAAACACATTTTTAAATGCCAATGATAATTAAATCAATGCTCTTCTTCCTATGGCTTATCGACTTGGGCACTTCTGAGAAGGGAAAGAGCTATGAAACTATGCTAGGTCATGCTTGTAGGTCTTCAATTTCCTCCCAAGAAAAAGAAAGAAATCCCCGAAGATTACTATAATGCAATCAGCGGAGCTGAAAAAAACCTCAAATTCCTGTGAAATGCAACATTCAAGCACAGAACACAATTCAAACCCATTTATCCAAAATATTTTGAGATTTTAATGTATCTAGTTTGATACGGTTCTGAAAACTTATGGGAGAAAGTTTTATGTAATATTTAATATCAGTTCTTACTAGAGTTGTACAGAAGTCTTTCTCTTATTTTAATCTCATTTGATAGATTCATGGTTTTCTTAAGGAATGTTTTCAAAATGCTTTACAAAAAGCATAGAGAATCTATATACCAACTGAAACATTCAACCAAAGACACAAGTATCCAGTTACTTCAGGCTTGCTACAGCTCAAGGAGTTTGGAGATTTGTGAGACAGTCAATAAACAGTGAAATAATGCAAGACTACCCCACAAGTTAACTTCAAATATTTGACAAACTGCAGCTTAACGACAGTTATGTAGACAAGGATTTTTTTAATAAAGTATCTTTAAAATTTCTTTCTAAAAATCATCCAAATGCCTACAACAAAAACTATTTACCCTTGGACACATGCAAAAAAGTACACCAATAATCTAACATTTATAAAGCGATTTAAATGAACTTTGACTCCTACACGCTCAAGAAGTACCTTTCTAACTGCTGCAATACTGGAGAAAGACTAGTTTTAAAAATTCAATTTTTCCCTATTCCTCAAAAACTGATTTTAAAAAATACCTTCTACAATGTCTAAGAGATGAGCAAATGCAGAATTTTATACGTAACTCTAGGCACCTGAAGTCTTCATGTAAATGTCTCACCCTTCTACATATACATTAAGACTCCCTAGGATGGACACTGTCTCAACACCACAAGGAGAGATGGCAAGACTGAGTATTTGTAACTTTATCATAACTTCTGTGGCAGCAATGCAAAATCCACAGAGTTACACAAGGAGAACAAAAAACAATCATAAGAGACCTTCAGAAAGCAAAAGTTTAATTTGATGGCTATCATGCACCTTTGCACCTTTTTTTTGTTTGTTCGTTTTTTAAGGTCTACATCTTTGACTCACTTTGACTATGATTTACCTCTGGAATTCATAGCTGTAAGTTATCACTTCTTACTTAGGGCTTGGCTGACAAATGCCACTGTATTCAGTCCAAAATAATGCAGACCCTAGGGAATATAGCTCTGGTCTGCGGAAATGCAGATACCTGTTGGGTGCTGTCAGATGTAGACCATCTTTGCTTATACAGCTAGGAAATATGATTTACAAATACTTCCATGCTTGGTTAAGTCATAATGAAGTAAAATGTTTCAGATCAGCTAACATAATCTGCAAAATCCAGAGAAAAATCTTTCGATGTTTTGACTGTCCTATAAAACTTATAATTTGGCAAACATCTTTCATATACACATAAAAATGGTAAGTAGCTTTTGACTGGGATTTGATATCAAAAAAATAAGCCATGGTAGCAATCAGTCTGATATAAAAACAGGTCAGTGGTGAAAATACTGTGACTTCCTCTTGAAGGAAGTATCTCTAATACCTTCAACATTGGTGCCATGAAAATCAGTTGAAATGAGGCTGATGGTGCTGAAAAAGGTTATTCAGAAAGGAAGAACAAACTGTATAGAAGTGGTTCTTTCCTTCACTGAAAATGTCTCTTTCCCAAATACAAATATGGGCATCATTAATACCCTAATCAACAAAAGCTACACCTAGCACGTAAAAACGGCATATTTAATGTATTTTAGACAAGTAAACAATACTCCTATGAACACAAAGGCTAACACAGCCCAGTGTTTTGCTGCTAGATAGAGCCAGTGGTGCCTAAGAAGGTCTCAGCTCCACTGAAGGCTCTCCTACCACATGGTCATTCACAGTACCTCTATTCGTATCAAAGGTGCTCACGCTGCAGTCTTTATTTCTGCAGGGGTAATAATGATTAACCATTACCTCAGTAGTATTTGCTTCAAACTGGTTATGAGTTCAAAGTTATTTCAGGACGGGAGAGAATCTGGGGAGGCAGGACAGATTGTAAATGATTGCAGAAACCTTGTTTCTTTAGGAAGCTAGTAAAAAAAAAAATCTCAGTATCACCAAAAACATCACTGCCAGTTTTATAAAGTACAGGTGCAAGACTGATGTTTTTCGCTGTAGTCTATCCATAATAAAAATCTTTTTCACATAACCTCTACACCCTTTATTAATGTGAACACCACTGTGAATAGAAACAAATATTAACTCAAAATTAAAATGAAAGAAACCTACTGATATTAACAACTAGAACCCCCTCTTTCTTCTTTTGTAAACGTACCACAAAGGAACTTAATCTGATCAGCACTGAATTAAATAGTTACCATTTTCCTGGAAAACATGGCATACCTAGTGATAAGAGCAGTGCAGATAAGCTGCAGGGAAAGGAAGTCAGTTCTACTAGCACAATACTACAATAGCTTAATTTACACAGCATAAAAGTGTGGTCTGGTACTACATCTATTAGCAAAGACTGAGTACTGTCAGGACTACAAAGATGTCACAATGCCACTTAGTCGCCTGATTTATGAGATTAATTTTAAAAAAAAACCAAACAAACCTACAGTAAAACAAAACGTCCATGCTAAATTCATGACAAGGCTAAGGTTTCTCATGAGTAGTTTTTGAGTTACAGTATAGTGATGCTTACAAAAGGCCCACAAATTAAATCTTCAGCATAAATCTATGTGCAAAATTCTCTTTTATACAAAGCTTGTTAGCCGAAGCAGTGTTGCATGACACTATATTAAAAACAAAGACTGGGAACAAGCCAAACAAAAGAATTTTGCATGTTAAGCCAAAATTTTATGCAACTATCTCCACATACGGGAAATCAACAGCCAAAAAAGCCACACACACACCCCCAAAAATCCTTACACGAAGACCACCCATCTGAAAACACAGTTTCACATGGATTTTCACATGGGAAAGAGATACGGTAAGCAAAATCCATCTTTTATCTGCTTTCACAAAAATGACAGTAACACCCCACAGGCTCTTCTGCCATCGATTGGTAAAGATGCTAGATCTTCCAAGTTGTTTATTGCAACCTATAGAAATTGTAAATTTAGCTGCCAGCCTTCAGGTTATTGATACTGAAACTGGAAAAAAGGTGGTCTCGAAAGCGCTAAATTAATAACAGGCAGAATGCTAGGCAGCTACAGAATTCACACAAAAAAAACCCCAAGAGGGCCAGGTACTGAATCTAGCTCTACACTGCTGGTAGACCATATATCATTATGTTATGAGAAACTGATACTCCAATCAAAATAAAAAAAATCCAAACCAAATTTAGCACAGGATATTATTTTCCATCTGCACTTTTCCAGGAAGCAAGATGCTCATCCCCACCTAATACCTTGGGTACAACAACCCTGCCTTTGATAGCAAGAGATCAGATGTACTGAGTGTTTTACCCAGGCTGAACACAGTCACCACTCAGAACAACCACTGCCGCACTGTACTTGCTAACCAGCATTCCTAGCTGGAAGTACAGAGCTCAAGCATTCTGCAAGCTATCTAACTCTTTACAATTACAATGCCATTGGCTCTGAATCATTACTATGGCCTAAATGTTTGGGCTCTGCTTTATTAAAAACCTATTCTCAACTTGCATTTACCCTAGCCACCTGTTCCCCCTAAAGTAATGCTTCTTGCAGAATTATCTCTTTGGGATAAGCTCAACACATGATCATAAAAAACCTAGTGCTGTCACAGATAGAAGCAAAGAAAACAGAGCAGCATCAAAAATAATTGTCATGAAACCCCAGCTTAAGCTGAAAAGCTGCTGTTGTCAAACTGCTGTTCACAGAGATTCATCAGCTATGGAAGATGCTTTCTTCTACTGATTTGTAAGACCATGCAGACTTTAGAGACTACCTTCTCTTTGCAGCAGTCATAAAAGCAGTAAAACCAGCCATATTTGAGGCTGGGAGAGAAGGCTTCCAGTTTGGTTTGGGGGGTTTGTTGTTTCGTTTTAAATCACTGCTCTATTAGGACAACACCACCTCTGCACTGTGTGACTAATGTGTATTTGGCATCTGTTGTTTTAAACTGAGTTAAAGTATCTAAAGACAAGAGTAAGAGTCTAAATTATGAATATGTAACTATGAGCTTCCTTGCTTCAAAAAAGACAAGCACGTAACAGTGACTACGGTATGACCTGACAGGTTTTATTGTTCACGAATAAGTGAGAGTGATGCAGACCTGCATTCCTCCTGTAATGTGAGCCTTAAGAATAATCCTTTCTTAGGTTTACAAATTAAGTAGGACAAAATATGTATTCCTGCAAGTCAGTTCACAAAGATTAATTGGATACAGAGTAGCAGGAGAATATCAATAATTAATCCTCTGCTCATAGTTTATAGTCTAATAAAACACTGGCATGAAAGCATTCAGGAATATGAAGAGTATTTCACCTAATCTTATCCTCAATTTCAACAGCAACAGTGCTGTCATAATCAAGAAAGGAAAATAAAAGTTACGAGAAGTTTTAGATGGGAAAAATGGCAGAGTTTCTAAAAATTGCTGCATACATAGATAACTTAATTATATTATTCCTACTGTTTGATTTCCAGGAAAGCAAGGCAAGATGTTTGAAGAACCGATAAGGATAAAAGAAGCAATATTCCACAAACTACATTAGGGAAAAAAGAAGAAATTGCTGCAATCTACTCCATCGTAGAGACAATTAAGTACAATTCAAATCTTCTCTCTCAAACACAATCTGACATTGTCTGAAGACAAGATGAACTCTTTGGATAGAGAATCACTCTTAAGCCTACTTTCATCTAGGCCCAGGCTTTGCCCATGCCATTATATTTTGCTGCAAGACTACAAGCGAGGCAATGCCAAAACAACCTGTCCTACTCTGTGCTGACTGCAAAGTCATGGTCAGTACTGTTTAGTAAAATGCAATTACTCATAACAGTATTGTAACAGAGTACCAGGATTTGTAGGGACAAGCCCACTGCAGCTGATAAACAACCAGACTGAAAAAAGAACAGCCAGAAACTTTTCTCCAGAAAATCTAATACTAGCAACTGCCACTATAAGTTTTTAGATCAAACTATCAAAAAGCTAAAGAAATAGAAAAATATACATATACTTTTTTTGACCTTCTCTTTCATCTCTGAAAAAATATGTAATTTATGAACAACTTGTTCACTACCTTGAAGTCTCTGTAGGTAGCTCAGCAGCAAAAAAGTTAGTCACATTTGAAGCAGCATTATTACACATACTCACTGTATTTAAGATGTTGTTTAACTTGAAGTTATTATTACCTGTCCAGTCTTCCCAAGTTCTAACAGATAAAGAGCAACCCCACAGTAAAACCTGGGAATAAAGCTGCACTATACAAGAGTGTAATTCAATTTATGGCCAATTTTTCAAAAGCACATAGATGGTTAAAGTGCCTCAGCTCATGCTCATTTCAAAACACAGGCACTAGCTATTGAAAAAAATTTCAAACAAAACACCATCAATTCTCTGTAAGTCATTTTAAGAACACCAGTAAAAACCTTAAAAACAACTTCTCTACAATACGCAGTCTACGTCATTGTAGCAGTGTAATAAAACTGTTTTCCACGTTCCAACTTGGCCACCTACTAAGAGGTCTATAGGTGAAAACATAAGACATTAATTTCCCAACCATTTTGTGCTTGTATTGGCATTACACGAACACAACCCGCCTTCATTTTCAGTTTACAATGGATTTATCTCAGGAAAAATAGTTAACGTGTAATTCTGAAGAAAGCATAAACATAAAATTTGCCTGTGTCATTATTGTGCTAAACTGCCTTGGTTATAATGCAAATGTTGTTTCCCAGGGTCCATGTACGACAACTTTCCTTCTATTAGATCTATCAGAGTGGCTGTTAACTGGTACAGTTACTATTCTCGCATTTAAGCAGAAAAATCCCAGGTAAAACCAAGTTTAAGCAGGATGGAAAATTCTTCTGTGTCCCTTCATCCCATTTTCTAGCATGGAGTAGTTCAAATATAATTTCTGAAAAGTTCTGGCTTCATTTAGTACTCCTTTATTTAAGAAGCATAAACTATTACTCTCACAACAAAATAGTTTTATCATTGCCACTTGGAACATTCAGACCCCTAAAATTAAGAACAGCTGGAACAATAACAACAAGAACAACTTTAATGATAATAATATATCATATATGATAATCTATTTTAGAATATACTCACCCTGGATTATAAAGCATAACTGCCGACAGGTTCTCACAAGATTTTGAAAGGTCTGTCATAGACAAGCTGAAGGAAGACAGCAGTCCACTCTAAAAACAGACCATAAAATATATCAGATAAACACTGATGTGCTTATAAACTCTTGTTTCCCTTGATGAAATATTAACTAATGTAGGTGAAGCAAATAAAATAAAAGTATTCTACAACAATTGAGGTACATTAACTAAAAAATTGTGAAAAAGTTTAAACTTCCCCAAACACTGGTATGATCTCACCTTTCTTTTTTCCCTTAGCTTAGCAGCTTCTTTAGGGTGGTTAAAGCGAAACATATTGGTTCTTCCAAGTAATATAACAGCACCTGATGAGAAAAAAAAACCACACCATCACTGACAACATTCTGTACCAGAAAACGCCACGTAATTTTCAGACATGCAATATGTAAGCAAAGACTTCCATTAAGCAAGAAAAAAATGAAAACACATTTTGACAACTCCAGTCTGTAACGTTGCAGTCACAGCTACATTAACCAATGTATACAGTTCATCCTTCTGCTTCCTATTTATGAAAAAAAACACCCACCCACATTCATGCGCACAAAGGTCAATTATGTTCATGCAGTTCAGTCAAAGAACAAATATAGGTAGAGGAAACAGTAGAAGCTCCTGTCCCAACCTGATCTATACACTCTTACACAGTGCTACTATGGAAGCCACCAGTAGGTACCAGATATAATTGTTATAAATGTCCATATATGTTACTAAGAACAAACTTGTTCATACACTTCTGATCACAGTCAGATTTGAATGCACCTGCATCAAAAGCCCCAGATCTCCATAATTCATATTCTCATTAATCCTCTTCTGCTCTATATGGAACAATACTGAAGTTTATTGTCACTCAAAACCCAATTGGTATTTTTAAGACCTTGAATAATTCATATTGCTTAATGCACATCCATTATTGCACTTAATCAGTTAAGGTACAGGTCACAAATAATGAGATTCTGCGCAGTTCTTACCATATTTTAAAGACAACGCACCAAGATGAATAATTTCCTGTCAAAATGTACATTGACAGTGACGTCTCACTACTGTCATAACATGCAAGAATTCCAAGTTAACCACCACAGAATCAAGCGTTTATCAGCCAAGCAGTATAAGGCATTTTTCAAAAGAAAAAGGATTTCATTACACTCAACAGTATGAAAAAAATGCACTTAGACTGTTGACTATAAATGAATTCTTACCATCTGAGAACAAAACGCCATCCTTAGAGGAAGGCTCCTCTTAAAATTAGCTTAATTAGGAATATCAACCCAAATATGGTCACCCAGTCCTGGCAAATAAACACCAAAAAGCACTTCAGTCATGATATCACTTCTCACTGTCTACACGAAACTTAAATTCTGGACTATATGAATACTTTACCTCAGTCTAACCTTAAAAATAATTATTTCTCATAAATCTGCATGTAACTTTGTATTGCGAAGTCATTTAGATACTACCTCTTACTAACAGCATGACCTTTCCCTTGAGAAGTGCACTGGGCATACTTTTTACATAAGCATATGAAAAGGGATCCCCAATGGTCAGAACTGCTGTAGTGGAAGGGCTAAAACTGGTTTTAGTCTGCCACTGCTTCATAGGCTCAGAGCTGTCCCAAACACTCGTATCTCTGTTCCACTCATGTTGATTGCCTGGAGGGGGGGTTTGTGGCAGTGAGTACTTCTATGAAATTCCTCCAGTTACTTTCAAGTGAACATAAATATAATAAACATTTTTGACTAGGTGGGAGCAACTTAGATAAATTAATTAAAATTTCAGAATAGAAACAGTTATAGATATGTGTTTCTAACTTGGTAAATTTTAAAGAAAACAGGAGAGAGAGGCTTAACAGCAAGCACAAGTCAAACCCAGATGATGGATCATATGAACAACTGCTAGGTTTCTCTTTTAGTATTTCTCTGGGCCCTATGATCATTTTTTCATTATTAAGGAAAAAACTCTACAATCTTAATTCCCACTTGACAGGGCTACAATAAGCATCAACATCAAAGCCTCTTTAGGAAAAAAAAGTCTGGACAAAACCAGGAAGACAAGTATTTCCTAAGACCACATTGGATTGTCCACTGTTGTACAATGCAGCTTTCCATCAGAATGCAAGCATGCGAAGTGCAGCATAGATGTCGTCCTGGAAACATAACCAGATTTGCTGTGGGCTTTGCTTTCCCTTTATTTACTGTAAGAAACAAACCCTGACTGTTAAATGGCAAAGAAAAAAGGTTTGTCAAATACATTGACACTACTAAGAACAACAAAAAAAACTATGAAAAAAGTCTTTATCTTTTGTGAAGTTCTGGTCTTGTAGTTTAACTGCTTGATTCCAACACTTCAATGACAAAAGAGTATAGGAAAAATAAAGAAATATGAAAATAAATATAAAAAAGAACGCCTCTTTAACATCATCAAGCATCTCTCATCTATACAGAGGAATCTTCTGGAACTATGCAAACAAATGTAAAAATTAAGATCTTACTAACTTCTGAAAGTCACTATTTTAAAACGTAATTTTTTTATAAACAAACCATAAAAAACAAGCAGTGGGAGGTTATGTTAAATACAAAAAGGTTGGTAGTTTGGCCTAAAAGCTGGAAAACTTGGTTTATGCTAAGTATAAATTTAGAATCAGTATTATTTAGGTTGGAGAAGACCTTCAAGATCATGAAGTTCAACCATAAACTCAACGCCGCTAACTCCACCACTAAAACACTTCTTTAAGTGCCACATCTACACAGCTTATAAACACCTCCATGGATGGTGACTCAACCACCTCCCTGGGCAGCCTGTTTCAATGCTTGACAAACCAATATCTAGTTTAAACCTAGACATCCCAATATCTAGTTTAAACCTTTCCTGGTACAACATTTCCTCTCATCCCATTATTTGTTACTTGGGAAAAGAGATCAAAACCCATGTCATTAAACCTCCTTTCAAGTAGTTGCAGAGAGTGGTAAGGTCTCCCCTCAGCACAAGCATGAGACTTGTGCTCCAGACCCTTCACCAGCTTCGTTGCTCTTCTCTGGACATGCTCCAGCAGCAAAGTGTCTTTCCTGTAGTGAGAGGCCCAGAACTGAACACAGTATTCAAGGTGCGGCCTCACCAACATCGAGTACAGGGGCACAATCACTTCCCTAGTCCTTTTGGCCACAGTACCTCTGATACAAGCTAGGATGCTGCTGGTCTTCTTGGCCACCTGGGTACACTGCTGGCTCACATCCAGACGGCTGTTAACCAACAACCTGGGGTCCTTTTCCACCAGGCAGCTTTCCAGCCACATCTCCCCGAGTCTCTAGGATTGCATGGGGTTGTTGTGAACCAAGTGCAGGACCCAGCACTGAGCTTTGTTGAACCCCACACAGCTGACCTCAGGCCATTAATCCAGCCTCTCCTGGTCCCTCCACAGAGCCTTCCTTCTCTCAAGCAGATCAACACTCCTGCCCAACTTGGTGTCATCTACAAAACTACTGAAAGTGCACTTGACCCCTTCATCCAGATCATTGATAAAGACATTAAACGGAACCAATCCCACTGCTGAGCCCTGGTGAGCACCCCTTGTAACCAGCTGCCAACAGGATTTAAATCCAGTCACTACATCTCTTTGAGAGTTTAGGGTAATGGACAAATTCTAATTGTGAATATTAATTAAATTATTTCTAGAAACCATACTACATGTTCTCAAGAATAAAAAAAATATTTTAGTAAGTTATATTTACACAGAATTAGCCAGAATTCACAAATGCTAAAAGTAATCTGTAGAAGGAAGTGGTAATTAATTAATATGCCTTTTTAAAAAAATAAATCTGTAACATTCTAAAAACTTAACACATTTTCAAATGAACAGCTATTAATGATGAACGGAAACATTTAAATACCTCAGCAGTTAATCAGTGTTACCTAAAGCGGATATTTAAGCAGGCTGGCACTTCATGCTGTGAGACTAAATGCTAACATAGCTTGGAGTCATTAAGCTAGTTTTTTCATCAGCTTTGCCCACCTGATGCCATAGCTGTCATCTTTCTGTTGGACTCAGTCTGGCTATACAAGCTACAGGTCAGCCTATGCAGCTGGTTTTCACAATTTAGGAATTAAAAGAAACCCTTTCTCCTCTGAGTTACAAATTTTAGACAGACAGAAATTTGGAAGGGAAAAGTCATGTTTCCACTCTTCACAGTACAAAAAAAAATCAAGTTGTTACATACACCTGGAAGACGGAAATAGCATCCAAGTTCCTACTTTCTTCTGAGGCACATCAAACCTTTACTGCCTTTGAAAAGCAGTAGGATAAAGTAAAGACGAATCACTGCAATTCAGTTCTTAATGTTTACACTGCAATTTGCCATTAACATTAGTGCTTCTATTGCTAACAATTTATCAGTAGGATTTATTCAAACATAAGACAAGGAGGGTTCAGCTTTCTATTTTTCCCCCAGTCTCTGTAATGGAAATAAGCACCTATGGGTCTCATAATGAATGAAGAAACAGACATCCCCTCTCTACACCAAAACTCCTTACTTTCTGAAAGCAGACTTTTGAAGCATTTTCTTGAGTTCAGAAAGATGAAGACTATCCTTGTTCAACATTGCATTCTTCCTTCGTTAGAATAAGCTTACTCTGAAAGCTTCTTTCCAGGAACATACAGTGATATTGTTTTTCAGCAGCTGAGTTGTGTCACAGCCTCACTGCTACACAGGTCTTCAGCTCATTGCTAAATGGAAAGATGTTCTGGGAGCTTCTGAAATATAAAACATCCTGAACCTCAGCAGCAACACTCACCAGCTTACTTGTTAGACAATCCTTTCGGGGCCAACACAATACACATTTTTCCCAGTTGTCTCAGCTGCGTTTTCATTCCCAGACTTTAAAGCTTTTATATTATAATAAGCTATGCTTTCTCCATGAGGGTTAGCCTCCCCCTTTTTGTCATCTCCCTACAGCTGCAGCAAAGAGAGACTCCAGCTGAATCTCCTGCTTATAGAAGAGGATTTGGCCACAGTGTTAAATAGGACTGGCTAAAACTCGGGGAGGGGTGTGAGGGGTGTATTTCAGTCCTACAGAGAACAATATTCTTTTTCTCAATATTACAGCAACCTAAGAAATCTGGCATGGAGTTCACTTTATACAAAACTGTTGAACGAAATCAAAGGGTAACTATCAATTCATACTCAAGATTATGAAGTGGCTTAAATTAGTAAAGAAATCTCTTTTCACCACATGGCAATTATTTGACAGAACAAAAACTCTGTGGCACTCCTGATGGTTTTGGGCTGTAGTTGAGAAGACATGAATTAAAATGAATTAAACAATAACTCCTTTATATACACACAGATGTTTTCAGTGTTGCTGCCAGAAAGAAGCAGAGATGCTGCAACAAAAATGACATTCCACTGGGTAATACCTTGGTTTAGGTGTGTGGCCTCTGTAATCTGAATACCATTCACAGAACACTGTGCTCCATTCAGTGGTATTAGATTCACAGTACCGTTGAGATTTTCAAAGATGCAATGCTCACTTTCCAAATCAAGGCCATGAAGAACTAAATTCAAAGAAACAAAGCAATATAATTAGTCACTTAACAACCAGTGAGATTAGCATGCTGATAGTAATTTATTAAAGACACACTGACTACTTATTTAGGGTACCTTTTCTTTTCAGTCCAAACCATATTTTTTTCTTTCCTTCATCACATACTGCATGCCTTAAATGTCAACTCTGTTTATTATTTTATTGCAGGGGAAAGAGAAGTGTGTTGGGTTGTTTGGAGGGGTTTTTTTGTGCAATGTTCTTTCCTCCTCTTGTAGCACCAGATTAATAACTGCTTCTTCTGATAGCAAACAGGAGAGTGAAATTTAAATATTTCTAGAGAGAAGTGTTTTGCTACTGGTTTGTGGGAAATAACAAAAGCTTCTTGACCTTAAAGCAATCGTGCTTAAATCCAAAAAGAGAGGATATAATCTGTGATTGTAGACTAACAAGGATCACTGGAATAAGGTTCTTACATTCTATTATATGCAGGCCTTTTATCAATCAGTTATGCTACTTTCTGCCTTTTCTTCAACTAATGGATGATTATCTCTACCTGTATTGCTTAATATCACAGAGCAATGTAAGTTCTGCATTGTTTCATGAAATTTATGCTTCATGAAATTTATGCAGAAACTTTAATCCAGCTATCTTTTGACCTACAAAAATAAAGCAGACTAAGTTATTTGACTCTCAAGTCTCTCACTTGGGAATGAAATGGATACGGTTTATTTAATGGAATTTTAAGCAACATATGTGACAGGGCAGTCCAGGTCTGGCCTTTAGTTGCTTTGATAAGCAAATAAGAAAATCAGTATAAAAGCCAATCTACTTTTTATCAACTTACAGAATTTCCTTCAACTCAAACCAAAATTCCAAAGACTGCTTAAGGTATAACGATACTGTCATTATACAAAGATTAAGAGAACGACTATGCAGTAATTGTGACAGCTGCTGTATTAAAAAGGATGGTATTTTTACAAGATGCTATTTCAAGGCAAGTAGGAAATAAATTAGTAACAAGTATATGAATATGAATAAATTTTCAGCCCACGAGCTATTCTACAAGTCATGTGCTCTGAACCAAATCTCACATAATTCAGCTCTCAATTTTTCTAAAAATTAAAATATGCAAGAAGCTAGCTAGATAAAGGAAAATAAAAAAATGAAGAAAGAACATAAAAAAATGCCAAATTCCATACCAATATCTTGTTCTGTCACAGCATCTTCCCTGCCAACATATGTTTGGCCCTCCTGTTTAACAGAGAAACACACATTGTTTTCAGCTGAAATCTCCCTTCCTCCCCCACAAGTAAATTATCCTTCCACTTTCTGGGTAACCAGAATGAAATATATGTTTAAACATGCATGAAAATAACTGGTAATATTTTTACAATGCTTTCAGAGACACTACAATACGATATTATTAGCAAATTCAAGTTTCAACTGTCCTATGTAGAACTATCTTTGTAGTTTTGAAGCAATTAATCTAGATTTGGATTTCAAGTCAAGCTTTATCACAACATGAATGAAAACCAATATACATGAGTAGGAATGTTAAGCCCCCACCTCCAGTTAAACAAGTTTACTCTCAGAATGAACCTAAACAGTAAATTAACAGATACTTGACTCACTTGCAACCTCTTAAGTCTAGCAGGGAAACATAATGAGCTTTTCTTACTATGGTGGAGATATGTAATGAGCACTATATTTAGATAGCAAAGTAATACTACAATTTGTATACTGAAAAACATCACAAAGCATATAAAGGCTATAGAAACACAGGTGTATTTACCTTCAAGTGGTATAAGATGATACCAGTACTCAGCAGATCATCATCAATGCCAATAAGATGAGGCAGTTCAGAATCTAACACAACACCTATCCCTTCTTTCCTGAGAGCCAATGTTTGTTCCTGTAAATGACAAAAGCCGATTTATTAGGTTATGCAAAAAATACTGCCCTTCCCTCTCTTTCTAAACAATAAAAAAATAAAAAAAAAAAAAGAAGCTGTTTTTAAGTCAATGCAACTGTTTTATTTCCCTTGAGAGTCCCAAGCTTGCTGTTCAGGAAATCCGTGAAAGTGTTATTTGAAAGAAACCAGACAAACAGCTGAATTATACCAGATAAGGAAGATCAATCAAGAGCATAACAAAGCGATGTTGTCTAAAAGCAAGCTACATACCACCTTGCATAATGGCAAGGAGAATTTAAAACTCCTTAAAATTCAGTACAGCTAAGGAATAGAAAACTATAACTTCTTTGGCAAACCGTTAAATAAATTGAACCTTGCAGAGAAAAAACCCCAGACATCTGAAAACTCAGTAAGCCTAAGCAGTTAAAACATCATCCAATGTAAGGGAAGTACTGACAACAGTAAATAAATGTAGGAAATATTTGCAGCATAGCATTTCAGTTCTTCAAAATTCTTTTGGGCCACAGCGACTTGTAGGATGAAGCATCATTCAGCAGGACTAGAAGTGGGACACTTCAACTTTGCATAAAATATTATGCGATGCAGTACTGATGCAATAAATAAGAAATTAATCATAGCTTTGAAATAAGTTTTAGTATTTATAAAGCTTATTCTTCTAATTCAAAAAATCTCCTATTGGCTTGCAGGCCTGGAATATATCAGCAGAGACTGCGAATATGTGTACACACCATCTTTCAAAATGAATGTCTTTTTCTGTGTGAAACAACTAACCCTTTTAAAGCCAAGGAAGACTGAGAACCCAGGACAGAGAGGCAATGTCAGCAAGTATCACTTCTGTGTATTATAAGGCGCACACTTTTCTCCTAGTGCTAGTAAACATGGAAAACAAGTTTTCTGACAGCAGCATGACTACTCCTTTTCCAAGTCATCAATATGCCTTCTCCAGAGCCAAACAAAAAACTACACTGTTTATAAGAAAAGACAACAGATCTATGTATTTTCCCAGGTACAGCAACTTGTATATCTGAAGGAAGATAACAGATGTAATATCTCATTTCCCTGCACAATACAAACCATCACCAACAGTGACACTGTTCAAAAAATTCTAAGTATGGATATACCTGGGCAAGAAAAGATACACAACATACAAAAGACGCTCCCCAAAACAAACCAGGAAATCCCACTCTAGTCATGGATGAATTTTCTCTGGCATTCTGAAAGCAAGAAAGAAGCTAGGATTCATATTTCCCTGGAGTTCTATGATGTTCAAACTGCACCAAACTATTCCTTGATATTATAAAGTGTCACCCCATAAAACAGAAAAATACAGATTAAATCATTCTTTGACTGAAAAAGTAATTTCAGTCAAAAATACCTATCACATATTTAATATTTATTGAGCAGCATCTACTGTTATACATAATTTAGAATGTACCCATATGATGAGGCTGAAGACTTAGAATACTGAGGATATGTAGTAGTTCACACAACTACTGGCACCTTCGGCCCAATGAAACTCATAAAATATTAAGGGTTGAATATTTCTCCCCAGCATAACAAAGCATTTGCCAACATCCTGGACTGAAGAAAAAATAGACATCTCAGGAGGCAAAGACATCATCACTGGGTGAGAAAAATACCTCACATATAAGTAAGAATAAAGAAAAACACAATTCTTTGTTTTCCAGTCTTCTAATACTAAACACATTTTTACAACATTCAGAATTAAAGCATGTATAATTGTGATTTAAAATAGATGTGTTTCTTATTTATTCAGATCCAAAACTGAAGAATACAAATTAACTGAGTTTCAAAACCCTTATTTTGCAAATTACTACCATTTACACACAGAATGCATCCTGTTTATGGAAGCACTATAATAAATGCAACAGACAGTAGCTGCAATTAACTCTAATTTTGTTTTCTTTAATAACTGTTGTATTCTAGTTTTTATCTTCAGATACGATTTACTAAAAATCCCAAATCTTAATCAAATATCTGGAGTAAATGCTAATTGTTTGGCTTAAAATTTAATTCCAGATTCAAAAGCTTCTTCAAGGAAGCCTCCAAATGCCAAACTGCCATTTTGCCCCAAACCAAAATCACAGAAACCTCACCAACAAAAGATCTTTATTACTCCATTTTCTCACAGTAAAAGAAGAAAAAGACTAGAAATAAGTAGCCAAACTGTCCCCCTTTCATGCTCCATAGCAGAGGAATGATGTTTCTAAAGGAGGACAGGACTCCACTGAAATAAATTGAAGGTCTGTAAGCTATTATAAGGCAAAGAAATGACCAGGTTTAAGCCATGATTTGATTCATGTTCATTTGTGCAACACAATTTTAAGAAGCAGTGAATCCATAAGTCAAATGACAGGAGCAAGGAAGGTCAGTGTCCCTATTAAAAAAGCACCAATTCAGAAAATTTATGAAAACTTCAAGGTACAGTTTAAGAAACCTGAATGTACTGCATACATCTTAGTTTGAATCGTCCTTGAACAGAAAAGTGTATATGTATTCCCTCAGTAATTAAGATGCATTCATAAACTGCAGAAAATAAGCCAAGCCAAGTATTATCCACAAAGGTGCACCCCAGTTAATATTAATGGCTACTGTGTGAGGATAGGAAAGAATAGCTTTCTTCTTTAGGAGCCACTATATCAAATGAGCTTATTTGAAGAGTAGAAATTCAGAAAACAATTCTGAGCCGGTGCATAAGAAAACACCTTCTTGAGACAAAGTTAAAATAAAGGGATTACATTGTATATTTAAATGATGGTCTCTTTGACTTCAGCTCTGAGTCAGCAGTCAGAAATATCCCGATAGAGTAAATTAATTTACACTCCTGTGAGATATAAGAGTTATTGTGAAATCTCATCCCTCTGCTCTGATGTATTAAGTTTACTGCATTAACTGATACGGAGGCATCAGCAAGCTCACAGCTATGTTTCTGCAGTTTAGAAATAAAACGTTCATGCAAAGAACTTAATTTAAACCTATGAGTTAATTTTTCCTCACAATTACAACCATCCATGATAAAGAACACCTTTGTGTTACACAAGATTTATTTTACATACATATGAGTGCACATGAAAATCAAATCGCCGAAGTTTACTATTTTAGCCAACAGGATATGGAATTAATGAAAAAAGAAAATAAGTGCAAGAGACATTTCTAACATTCCTTGATCAATCTACTAGCAAATTGAAACACATGCTGCATAGGTCCGGCACATATTAAAGGGTACACATAATTAGTGAACAGAACCTCTCGGAGTTTACTTTCTATTAAACTATCCAGTACAAAAACTTAATTATTTTATTTAAATATTGAACAGCTAGCTGCTGGCACACAGTCCTGAGAATACACTGTGCAGACACTTTCAGTAAAACATAACATTATGCTGGCTAAGTAAATTGTCCAGATGTCTTATGTTTAAATTATGCAAAAACATGCAATACCAAATTAAAGAAATTATGGGTAAAAATGTGCAATGGCTAAAGTATTTGCATTAATATTTAACCAGACTAAACTAGAGCAGATTCTTATACTAACAGGTACTTTGGGTGCATTTGATTTCGTTGAAAATATGCTATTATATCCTGAGTTCACAGAAATGTCTGAAGATACACAGTGGCCCAGCACTAACATCAGACTCTCTATAAAATATACAGCCATAAGCTGCACACAAGGGAAGATCTTAATTCTGAACTGGTTTTCCTCTAGTTATATGTTCAGTACACTTTGCATTCTCTTTAAATCAGTGGAAACAAAATTTTCACACCTACAGGAAAAAATATTCCATACTGCTTAGAATTGAAAGGCACCTGAAAATGTTCATTTCTAAACACAATGGAGAGATGGTATTAAAGAGGTTATACAAACAGAGAGAGAAAGAAATATGAATGACGTGGCCTCAGTTGGTCACTCTATTATCAAGGTGGGTGAAAACCCCAGGACTTCACCAAGTGATGTCAGGAATTTATATATTCTCCATGTCAGAATGGCAAAAGATTGGTGACTTTAAAAATTACAGTTTCATCGCAGAGGTTTTAGACAAATCCAGGTAGTTGAGGGTAGTTAATCTGACAGTGTAGTTTTTCCTTAAGAATGGCACAAAGGACAAGAATGTCTGAAGTTTGATTTAAAACCAGATTTCCTCGTCTCTTAATGTATATTACCAGTAAATATGCCTTAGACATTTCTGTTATCAATACAAATTCTTGACTGCTGCTCATTTTTTACTTTAAAAAAATTCTTATGTCAATGAGTTCTTTTGCCCTATCCATAAAAATCACCACAGAACACTTCTCATGTGCATTTACTGTTTTCTTTCTTCTCTTCTGAGGGAGTAAGATCTTACTTTAAACAGCACTTCTGACTGGAGAGAATCATAGAATCATAGAATCATCAGGTTGGAAAAGACCCACCGGATCATCGAGTCCAACCATTCCTATCTAAACCATTATCGTGGAATTTCAAACTGCTTCCCTGACCCTTTCCCATTTAAACAGTTTCCCTAAAACACAGGGAACTCCCATTTTTGCCCCCTGTGCCAGCAACACCCGCTGTTCCAGCGCAGCTTCTCCTGTTCTGAACCGCACTGAGTTTTCGGAGCACAGCTCTTCCGAGTATGGGCTCTTCGCAGAGTCTTCTAATGATGTGGAGAAAAGACCAAGCTGCCTTTAGGCTCCTCAGTTCAAGAAGGGACACATCTCTATACAGAATTAGTATGTAACCACAGAATCACTGAGGCTGGAAAAGGCCTTCAAGATCATCCAACCATCAGCCCAACATCACCGTGCCTACTAACCCCCGTCCCCAAGTGCCACGTCTACGTCTTCCTCCCCCCATTTCCAAGGCGTTTCCCCGCGGGTGATGCCGATGGATGCAGGTTCCTCGTGCCCCTGGCCACCTCCCACCTTTTGAATTTCTTAAACATTCTATAATTCCTGATATTTTTGACAAAAAAAAAAGAAAGATAAAAAATTCATTGGGGTGTTATTTTTATCATCTGTCTTTACCTAGCCCTTTCTTCCTCTTTGTTTCTACAAGGTCTAGCACAGCAATCCTATGGACACTGTGTTTTTATTCAGATCATATCCCCTTTAATAAAGTGTAGCTTTCTGATTCTTTGCATAAACAAAGTACAGCATTGCTACCAGCGTTATCTACATTCATAGCTTTATATTTTAATAATGTGTACTGCATGTCTTATGAGAACAAAATCACATTTAATTTGCATTAGACAATAAAGACCTGTGCAGATCCACTCACAATCCCGACAACTTAAGAAACTAAACTCCAATTTACCAGCACAATTTTTCACTTAAACTCTGTTAACCTGTAAATCCTTTCTGCATTTAGCTTCAGGTTGTCATTGCATTATAAAGCCAAACAAGTTAAATTATAGATCAGTGAGGTTTTATAGAATAAAAGCCAGGTATAAGGTTACCTGAATAAATTACTAGAGCTTCCATCAAACAATTGAAGTACACAAGCTAAATTATTCTGCAATTTTCCATATTAATATATTGGTTTGACACCATAACTAAATTATCCAATAATCACCAACTCAGATCAACAAAATATTATTTTATTATTGTATGCATCATCTGTGCATTCCACAGAAGTCCAATCTATCTCTAGAGTTACAAAATTTTCCAGATGTCATTGGGACACACGATGCTTTTATTATTCCTATATCACCTCTATACATTTATACGTTTATCTATAAACTCTTGCGAAATATGAAATCTTTCATAGCCAATGAAAAAATACTGCCTATCACCATGTTTCCCCCCTCTTTTTCTTTTTAAACTGGGGGATATTTCACCTACTTAGATAAGACAGACAATCCTCCAGCATGCAATTCCCTTCTTAAGTAAGCTTTGAAAATGTTGTTTGCAAATTTATTAAATTCCATATGGCGCTGGTAAACAATAATCGTCCTTCATGAAAACGCCCAACATCAGTCCGGGACCTCAGTTTGCACACAATTCTGCATGACTCATAACCAGTAATGCTTTAAGTCTTACAGCTGTAGATCACAGCCCAATACCATCTTTATATTATTTTTATTCACTTCCAAATACAAGCTTCTAGCTGTTGTTTTCCAGTCAGAACATATTCCCATTATTTGGGTGGTACAGCTGTAATGTTTGGAGAGGTCTCTAATGGATTTAAAACAGCAAAATATAAAAGGAATACACTGCAGACAGACTTCTGTTTCTATTTACAGAAATTATCTGAATAATTCTACATTTAATTCTTCTGAAAGAAAAATGCTATATAAATAGAGGGATGACCTCTCTGAATTTTCACTGCATTGCATGCTAATTATTACATTCACAAAGAAGACATGGCCAACTGTTAACATTGCACTACAGTGTTAAGAGGTGCGCATACTAAAAATCTAGTAAAGTTGCCAGTAAGTCCTGTAAAACACAAGAAAAATTATTTGATTAGTTCCATAACTTAAGCAAAATTTCAGGAATTTTACCTCTGTTTAAAACCTGGCAATGTTTCTCCTACTGGAAGGGAGAGAACTGAAAGTGGCTTCCTACATTACCAGGCACAGTCCCAAAAAGTAATAATAAGTAATTCTACAGATTACACTCAGGCTCTCATCTGTTATACAGTGTAAGTTGTTTTCAAGTACTTGGTCTGAATTTACTAATATTCAGTTCATACTGATGTATTTTGCATCACTATTGACATTCAGCTGATATAATTATTTTCCTTCTCTGGCATTTATTGACTGAGGTAGTAACTGAGAGCAGTCATGTGCACTTTCCTTACTGTGGTTACACCAGGTCAAACTCCAAGCACCTCCTTTCACGTGACCAGGCTTGCCATACTCCAGCATTTAATGCATCCACTCTCAAGGCCACCTTCCTTGACCTTGATGACTTACATGCCGTATTCCCACTGTACCTGCAACTTTGCCAGCACCATGTACAACGGCACCCCTATTTTCCACTTACTGCACAAAACATCTATCTGATCCTTCCAAGATTTCATTTGTCTTTCATGTGGGCATACTAACTCATGACAGTAACATCTCATGCCACCTTTCTCCCCTTCCATGATGTATTAAGTTCTTTTTAGTCCCGATGCTTCTACACTGCAGACTATTTACCATTAATCCACCTTATATTATTCTAATCCTTTTCAGACCATGCCCTGTGAGATGCTCTGCTAGACAAATTATGCCTCCCAGCATTAATATCAGCAAACTTCACCAGTTAACACACCTGAAGGAACTGTTAAATATGATCACACCCAAAACTGAGTTCCAACACCACCTTCCAAAAAACCCCTTTTATTATTAACTTCCCTCCCCTCCTAGTTCCACCGCTTCCATCACATCCTCTGTATTCTAATCTCCACACTACTTAAACAAGGAAATAGTTTCCTAAGTGTCCCAGGCTCAAATGCTGGGCTGCCATCCCCAGAGATGAGAACCAGTCCTGTAGCTACTTCCAGCAGGGATCACTGATGGACAGAACCAAATCCAGTACATACTGAGCTGACAATCCAGAACTAGAGCTAGCTCTAGAAACAATCACTGGCTATAGGCGACATTATAAGTATTGATTAAATAGGAAATTACTATTTTAGGAACAACATATTTACAGTGAAGAAAGCAGTTATAATCATTCCAATTTTTGAAAGACAGAAATAAATATATCATTTTAGAGAAGACTCCACAAGAAAAGCATTTCTTAAAATTAAAGTCTCCTCACTAGTCCAGTGAATATAAGCCATTCAGGATGCAATATCAGGCAAGGTTTTAAGTCCCTCCACAATTTACTGCAGCATAATGAATGTAGGTCAGAGAAGAAGCTCTGAATTTAACATTTGCATTTAGCTTTAAATATTTAGTTCTGCTAGGTAGTATTTTAGCAGACCATTTCATTTTGAGAATGGAGTTTGTAATGACTTTCCCGGTAATTGATAAAGGTATAATCACCTACATTTTTTCCCCAGAAATAATGTGCTACGTTTTACTAGGTCAGTGACAGCACATACAAGTTGTCACTTATGTGAAGTTTTTAATGCAAATTAAAGGACTATTAAAAGGTCAGAAATCGTAAAAAATATATTACCGTTGATCTTTAGGCAAACATCTGACGATGCTACAAAAAGACAGAATAAAATGCCCTTTAAAAACTATCACTTTTATTTTGTGTACCCAAAGCATAAAATAGTTGCTGCTTTAAGGTAGCATAAATGGCATCAGCAACTGCTTGTAAGTCACAAAGTAACTAGGATTGTTGATACTCTTTTTTGGCAAAGCTGATAAACTCAGTTGGGGAAATTAGAGTCTTCTAAGCAACCATATTCAAATCTTAATTCATATGTCAGTGAAATGAACCCTATCTAACAAACTCAAATTCTATCATAACAGTATACAAGATATGTGTATGTGTGTATAAATAAAAATTGTATAAATATACACAGTATACTGTCAATTGACTTAAATTCTCTAAATTGCAGCATTTACATTACAACCATCGAAACTCAGAAGAAGAGACACAGGAAATACCCATGCCCTGTAATTACCTTTAATGAAATTACAGTTTATTTCATTATTTTAACACTGAAATAAAACCAAACAAGTCACTCTAATTTGCAATGGTCCAATATGGTAATTTAACTACTTTAAAGACAAGATAAGGGGACATCAAATGCTTGAACTGCAATAGTAACATTAGGATCTCAATTTTAATTACAAAGAATAATGAATCACATGTATAGATTCCAAGTAAGATTAAAGCATCCATAAAAATGAAAAATAGAGTAGGTCAAACAAAGAGGACAAACACATATAAAATAGGGGGAAAGGGCAAGATGAAAAGGTTATAATTCCCAAAATATACTCAAAAGAAACAGGTACTATCTGTACCTGTATGCTATCTTTCCTTAAGGAAAGTCTCCTTAAAAATTAATTTATAAAACCAACCTATACTGTGAAATCTATAATCTGGCATCAGTCCCAACACTAAGGCCAAAAGAAATATACCTAACGAAAAACCAAAGTAATACTTAAATTGTAATTCAAAAGCAAGACAGACTTTCCAAATATTGACTGCATGGTAAAGTTCTTATCACATTTTTTTAAGTTTATGTCAAATTGAATAGGAAAAATCACAAGGGAGGGAGTCTGTCATGATCCAGGTAATCTAGAATACAGCACATTATGGCATTCTTGGTATACTGTAGTTTTGTCAGATTTGAGTATTTTTAAAATTTAAGGTCATTTAAGCCAATGAGAGTAAACTAGAACAGCCTACTACTAAACAGAAAATAATGTTTCTTTTAAAGATACAAATCTGCTGAATCTTTAGGAAGAAGATGCAAAGCAATCTACCCAAAACTCAAGATGCTAATCGCCAACCTTCACACTTTGCTGACTGATCTGAATTCTAACTTGAAAAACTTTTTTGCAATCTCATAAAGTCCTCCAGGGGACTACATTTTGCCAGCTAATACAATAAAAAAGAAAGTCACGTTCACCAAAGAAGGTATGACATTTCTTTTTATTTATTTACTGTAAAAAATAAGGCAAGTTTTTCCTCTTCAGCGGCAAAGCTTTGTATTATTTTTACAACCTTACTGAGATCTGAAACCAGCACACACATGCTGTGTATCATGGCAGCCTTACCTCTAACCTCAATTCTCAGTGACTCCTGACAGGTACTCAAAATCACAGATCTAGTAGAGGCAATTCATCCCATTATGTAAATTAACTCAAAGAAAAAAAAAAAGATTAATGCAGTGATATGGAGTACAATGACTGGCAAGTAAATATCACTGACCACAACAGATGGAGGGCAAATTCACTGTTTCAATTCTAAACCTTGGAGGCAGCCAAGTCACTGAGTTTCATATTTTCAGAAGTTAAGTAAGTCCTCATAATGGGTCTAATTTTAACTATAGCAATAAAAAGCAGACTAGGTGTTTGACATATTCATTTAAATGCTTCATTAACATAAACTGTCAGGAGCAGATTAAAAATATCTTCTAAAAATGTTGCCAACCTGGACTATGTGACATTGAAGTCAGCTTGAATTTAACATGTATAATGTCTTTCCTTAATAAAAACCAGTTGATAGCTGTATTAAGACAAAAAAGATAAACAAAAGCTCATGATCCCCAAGTATTACTTCGGGGTTCAAGACAAAATTTTATATAGCTTTACAAAAAACAATCTATGGCATTAAACATTTAAATAAGTAATTTCAAAAATAGAGAAAACTTAGATTTCCTATTTAAAGCAGTTTATACTTGGACAAAACTACAGAGATTTAAACAAAACCAAACATAACTAAATTCTCTCCCAGGCATATTTCAATTAAGTGCATTAATAAGTGTCTTAAATTCAGCTAATCAATTTAGGTCTTAAGAGACTGGCAACTTCAAAGGAAACTAGCCAAAAGAAAATCCCTCAGGAAGAAACCCTCTCAGATTTCCCTGGGTTAGGGATACAATAAGATACAGTTTCCCTGGGTTAAAGGAATCTTAAAATGCCCCTTTGTCTTTTTGCTATGCTCCCTATACATGACTAACTCTGAAACTAATCAAGGCCCATCAGACCATAGCCTCCCTCCTACCACATCTTAGAACTCCGTGTTGGATTTTGCAGCCATTTCTCCACTGACAGAAACCAGAGAAAGAAATGAGATGATCTCGATGTGATCACATGACTAAAGACTGTGTAAAAACAGGTAAGTGGTAGGGAGATTACTGTAATTCAGCTGAGAATTTTAAACATCTACATTTCAGTTGCCCAAAAGTCTGACTTTATAACCGCCACATTATCGGATGCATTTCTCAATTGAAAAAGCTTTTCCTGCAAACATTAAGTTGCGATATGCAACCAAAAAGACAAACATATCTGTGCTTTCCTACAAGGGCTAACTAACAACTCAAATGAATACTAGAAAATCAAAGGTATATCCTCCTCTTCTTCAACACTCTTCTTGGTTACGTGATATCTAAGGGACAGGTGTCAAGAAGACGGGGCCAGCCTCTTTTCAGTGATGTCCAGTGTCAGGACAAGGACCAATGAAAAACTGGAATGCAGGAAGTTCCACCTCAACATAAGGAAGAACTTCTCTACTGTGACAGTGACATAACACTGGAACAGGCTGCCCAGAGAGGTTGTAGAGTCTCTTTCTCTGGAGATATACAAAACCTGCCCAGACATGTTCTTGTGTAACCTGCTGTAAGTGAACCCCCTTTAGCAGGGAGGTTGGACTGGATGACTTCCAGAGGTCCCTTCAAACACATACCCTTCTGTGATGCTGATTCTGTAATTGTCATATTGATATTCCAAATGTTCTCAAAGTTCCCATGAAAAAGGTGTCACAAAAGAAGTTGCAGAAGCACAATTGACAGGTGGATACCACTGGTTAAAAAAAAAGCAACTAAGTACATGTTTCTCCTTCACGCAAAACATAATCCACATTTAGGTATACTCATTTTTAAAAGCTTCTGGACAGATTAACTTGTTCCTTAGAGCAATCAAGCTTCCCATGATGAATAGTATAGGGTAAATTCTCCAAAACAAAACATGCCCACGTTAAACTAAATAGACAGGAGTGACCAGTCATTGCTTTTTTCCAACGATTCAAATACGGTATTTTTTTGAGTCACGTCAACACCTTTCTTGACCTACCATCACCTTGCTGAACCTTCATGCTGACCATGCCACTGTCCAGTCAAAACTAGAAGCCTGATACTGTAACCTGATCTCAGGAACAGAAATTAAGGAGGATGGTAAGAAGCTTTGAAGGGCAGGTAATAAACCACTTTCACACCTTATGGGATCAGAGCACTTCTTCATGTAATTAAGCTCTGAGAACCTCTGGACTGCTACAAAATATAAGAAGTTGCAAAACTGTTCTTTATGTTTTGAAATGTAACCCATAATCCAAAATAGTTTCCTTATGTTGTGTGAACACAACCACAAAATAAGAACACAGTGGAAATGAAAAACAGTGGAAGCTTGTTCATGTTTTCAAATCTCTGACAATCAAAGACTTGGAGAAGTCCTCATGCAGAAATATACTCTTTAACAGAAATGTGCCATGAAGAAAATCAAAGAATTTAATGGAACACATTCAGAACAAATCCTTCAGCAACAGTTTGTCCAGATGCTGCAAAACAGATTTTAAAGAAATTAAATTTAAACATTTAACAAAAAGCTTTACAGAGACTGATAGTTTGTAAATGAGTAAGTCCTTAACTGCCCTATTGTGGATTAGTTTTTCTTAATTATGTCTTCTGCATTTACCTAAGTGCAAAACCCCCAGATATAGAAACAGTGATATTCATGGATGAACTATTACTAGGTCAGAAGTGGTTTGAAATCACAAATCTTTTGCTGAAAAACTTCCTGCAAAACAATAAGACTTCTTTCACACAGAAGGAAGTTGTGTTAGGGAAAAATGAAAAAAATAACAACCCCATGGCATTCTGTATAAACCCTGTTTTGTTAAGGTATTCATACAGTCAAATCCAACCAAAACCAAATGGGAATTAGGCTCCTAAAATACCTTTGAGCACTAACTGATGTTTTAGGACCCAAAATAGGGATAACCCAAAACACTAGCCCATCACCCTCCAACAAATAAAGCTGAAACTGCACTCTCATGAACAAGACACTATTGGATGAGTCAATCACCACTGACAAGATTTTTTTATTTCCTTTTGGGAAGACTGGAGCAGAAAGAGAACAAAATTAAGATATGCTGGATTGTCAGGGCTCAGTATTCTCTGTACTGCGTGTCTCAACAACATCCACATACTTAGATGCAAAAATACACGAGCACACCAGAAAAAAAATATTCTGCATAATAAAGCAATCTTGCTATGAACAAACTGGAAAAACCTAGAACAGAAAAATTATTTTCAAACAACACAGATAGGTTCTGGGCTTTTTGTGTTTGTATTGATGGGTTAAACTATCCAGATTACAGGGTGAAGAGATGGAACAGACCCTCTTCTTTTGAAAGCTACATTGTCTCCTGGAAGACTGGCAGACTTTTCATCAGTTTTCCAGACAACTAGAGTATACACAGTCATCCTAGGAACATAGGACAATACTAGGAAACATTAGAAATGCCAGTATTAGGAAGTTATTGATATGATGGTTTAGAACATAAAAAGATATCTCAAAGCAAAACAATACTCAAAGACCTAAAACTGGAACAAAGAACTTCTACTGCCAAGCATAAGAAAACATTTACTGTACGGATGAGAGGAACATGAGGTAGGAGAGAAGAAAAAGAGATTTCAAAAGGTTGTGAAATTTGCTTTGGGCTTACTAGTAATTCCTTAAAAGATAAAGAAAGAAGCAGATCTGAGTATTTAGCTTATGCTTTGGACAGAAACTGGTTATATGAACATCCTTCTTGCTCTGCAGGCTGGCTCCCTTACAACTACTTATCACAAAGAGATCAGCCAAGACAAAACATTGAGCAGTAGCTGAATGAAAGTCGATTGTGTCTAATTGTGATTGACAAGACAATTCCAGGGTAAAAAAAAAAAAATCTGACCCAAGAAAACAACTTTGACATATTTGAGATTCCTATTAAAGTGACAGTCTACACATTAACTAGAAAAACCTGGTGTGTTCCATAATGTATCAGTGAAGCTGCTCCACTTCATAGTGGTTGTTAAACAAGCTTTATTTGTATTCTATAAAGCTACATACACAATATCAAATTTCTGTTCTATATTTTACTATGTTAAGCTTGACACAGGTATGGTTTCTGGAATAATAAAATAAATTTCAAATCACCAGGCACAAAGGTACTAGGTGCTATTTGGGAGGCAAGGGAAAGAGAGGAGGAAATAGGGAACACGCTATCAGTGAGGAGGTGTGTGTTTCATCTGTGGATGTGCCAAGGCTACATTTTATACTACCCTAGGACTTTAATAAAATGCTGTGAAAATGAAAATTATGCTCTCCCTTTATTAGCAATAAATTAATCATCTATGAAATAATCAATTATGAAAGGCAATATTGATTCCCCCATGTGTATATATATGTTAGATAAAGTACAAATTCCTACTGTCTTCTCCTCCTGCTGGCTACCAGTGTCAGTTTCAATACAATTAAAACAAAAAGTTTAGTACAATTAAGATACTTCAGTCTTCCAAGAGGAAGAAACTTTAACTATCCAAAGCCGCAAAGTAAACTAGAACTGAGAAGAAGATTCCTAATCAACTTTTTCCCCGTCTCATAGAGCATTAGACCACACTATCCTCATTAATCAAGAAAAGCCATTAAAGAATCTGCAACAATCAAGACCAAAACTGTAGTTTTGTGCTGAACGGCTGACTGTGAAAGTGCAGGGGTTCCAGCAGCAGCCCATGCAGGCATCAATAGCTCTCTGAAATGAATGTCAATTTAAAAGGCAGATGCAGAATCACATAAAACGAGCAACTGCTAAGACAGTGAAGCCAAAACGATGGAAAATTAATGATGCTATTCCTTTAAAGAATAAGGGAATTACAGGAGCAGTTCTTAGTCTCATAAGGTCAGCTTACCTTTTCCATTTAATCATTGTTTCTCTTTCCCCCTCAGAACTGATTGCCACATGCTCACTGCTGACATGCAGCTGTCTATTAACACACAGAAACCTCATTATTACAATGGCACCCTAAAGCACCAGTATTCTTAACATGCTGAAAGGACTTCCATCAGAAGCCTTGGCAGGTTCGAAGTAATTTTTCAGAAAATTTGGCCTTCATTCATGGAATTACAAGGACAAATTTAAATGGTTGAAATGCTTGTTCCTTGACACTCTAGACCTTGTACAGACAGAACTACTATCGACATCTGAGAAAAATTCCTTGAATAGAATGGCAGCATTTGGCTAACTCTAAGCAGAGATGCCTGTTCGGCTGCTCAAGCTTCCTGGACACTAGCCTGTAAAATCCTATTTTCCAGTGGCTTATAAAACTTAAACCATCAAAGCTGCTGTTTTCCATGCTGAAGCATCTACTGCAGGCTGCTTTCTGCCCCCACTAGTTTGGGTATAAGGGGACACTATCCTTCTGTTGCCAAAAAATGAGGCACATAGAGCATTTTGCTATGTCTCAAGTGGAGTAAGCTTCAACTCTTCACAGCTTCCTATGTATCACCACAATGAGTATGCATTAGTTTCAAAGGAAAAATAACTTTATGCATTGTAGCACTAACATTCAGGGCAGAGAACAAGACTTTTCTGCCACTAGTGATTGTTCCTAGCAGCAGGGTACTATACCTTCCAGCTAAGAGACAGCAACTCTGCCCTCAGTTTTCTTCATGTGGTATCTAAAAGGGGGAAAGGGCCTGGCTGGAACAGAAAGAAATAGACTATCTTGATTCATTCTCTTTTCCCATATGCATTACAATACAGTCTTTAATTACACGATCATATATTTTCTGCAGGACCTGTGAATAATTCATTCCATAGACTGTACTCTGGGAATGAATCAAGAGAATGCAGTGAAACAGACTATTATCTACAGGACTCCTACCTCATTTGTTGCTAAAACTGGATGATGAATGAGTCATAGAATTGTAGAGGAAAAAAGACTAGTCTCATAGCTAATACATTTATTCATTTTAAAAGCTATTTCATTTCTTGTGTGGTTTTTGGGGGATAGGGGAATTAAGGATTGTTTCACTTATCTGGAATTCTGTTTTGCTTATTTATCTAGAAATTCATCTCTACTTCGGCAAATTACTTTAAATCTATTAGTCCCTTTCTCAGGAACAAAATGTGACCCTCACCATTGAAAGAAATTGAAGAAAGGGGTAGGACTATGCGTACTGGTATGCAGTTACTACCACGAAGGGGAAAAAAAAAAAGAGACTTCAGGACTAGCAACACAATAGCAAAGCCTTTTACAGAGGAAGATGCATAGGCTTGGCTGCCATCATGTTCTCATCCCTCACAGCCCAGCTACTAAAGGTGTAGAGCGTCTGAACCTGAAGAGACATATGGCAGTCAGAAACTGGACCTGCCTTCTTCTTCTGGAATACAGACCAATTGCAACACTGGCAGATTTGTGCTGCCCTTTGCGTTTAAGACATCCCTTAGTGGATTTCATGAAAAATACTGTCTCTGCAGTTGAAGAACAAAGAGCACACACATCGCTCCAGTGGCATTTCTACAACAGCACGGCTGTATGCATCATGGCTATGCCCAGTTGTCAATTAATACATTAATTCAGGTGCACAGCAGTACCATGTACTCAAAGCTATCAGAATCAGGTAGTAATAAAACCTAAACATACTGCTAAAAACAGCAGCAGAATAAAAACAGTTCTAGTATTTCATATCCAACACACATTGCCACTAGAAACAGTTCCTTTGCAAGGGACTCAAGGTAAGCTCATGGTTTTCATCTCAGATGTTGATGTCTGAATGCTTCTTTACCCTCTCATAACCAAGTCCAATGAGGAATTTATGCTGCCTTTTCTTCTTTTCACTGCTTCTCTGATGATCCTTTAGAAGAAATAGCTTTCAAGGTATATTTCTTCTTATTTCAACGGGCCTTATTTTCAATCAGTACCTTCCACTGCTTTCAGTTTAGTTCCCCTTCCTACCACAAGAAAAGTAATAGAAAAGCAGACCAAATGTCCAGGAGGAATTGTTGAACAAGTGGCATCAGAGCTGTAGAAGGGATTTCAAAAGCAACTCATTCTGGCCAACTCCCTCTCATTCGAAAACCACCTACATGCCCTAGGGATGGATTAAAGCTCAGCATGGCCTGGATAAACCACAAATGCTGGGCCCCAGTTGTAAGAAGGATGGCAGCGAAATACTTGGGAGTTCAGTTATTCCTAGAAACCAGAGGGCCTCTTTTGGAACATACTGTCTGGATGAACCAAACTATTCAAAATCCTGCCTTAATCCACGGCTGGTGAGCTCAGAAATGGTGGCCCCTGCATGTGCTTCCCTGATGGTCCAGGTGGTTTCAAGTGGAAAAGACAATGTAAAACTGAAGCAAAGAAGAATCAGTAGCATTAGGCATCTCTTGATTACAACCTTCTAACAGAAACTGGAATTTAAAAGTGGCCAGACCACTGCAGAGTCATCACAAGCAGATGAAGGGGCTGCAAGGTTTCATAATAAGATGAACACAGGTGGCATGGAGATTTGAAAACAGACAACTATTTCTTTTGAAATCTACTTTTGACTGCTGCACTCAGCGTTCCCCAGGTGGCGGGGACCCTTTCAATAGTCTTTCTATTAAGAAAAGAGCTACAGTAGATTAGTAGCACCAGTTCCCAATTTAGTATATTTTTCCTTCCTCTGGGAAGAGGAAGCCCATTCTGAGAGAGGAGAAAGCACTTAAAAAAACCCCAACAAACAAACAAACAAACCCAAAAAAACCACCTCACCACCGGTGAGTGATGAGCAATGAGAGCTGCTCCCCTGAATAAAAACTGATGTGTATCTCAGGCCAAACATACAGCCTCTTAAAAAGTTTCTGCTCACTCACTTGTAGAAGAAATTCTCTCCAACGTTTTCGCTTTCTTCTTAGAAGGCATACTTTCCAGACTGAAGCAAAGGAGATGACTAGCTAAAGTAATAATCATCATTTCATAATGGCATCTGTTCAGTAATATAAATAGACATCGGGTTTTTTTCATAATAGGTAAAATAAACCATGTTTGGACTATCTCTGTCCAAACTCAAATTCAAAAGAAGAAATCTGTGTGCTGACCAATAGCATAAAGATCCTGGGATGCAAATACATTCATTTTATCTTAAAAACAACAACAACAAAAAAAAGGGGCAGGGGGGGAGAAGGGGAGTCTGGTAGGTATAATGCCATATTTTCATGTCCTCACCTCTGAATCAACCCCCAATGAACAAGTTCACTTGTATAGGCTTTGGGGCAGGTAAGATATATGACATTTGGTAACAACAATTTATCCCAACTTTAAATCTCACTACCAGAACAGATGATTTTATAGAATGCAATCACTGCCAGTAACTGCTGTATTTGGGAAATAAATAAATAAATAATGCACAAGGCCAGGTATAAGAAAAGAAACCCTAATAAAACCCTGTGCTAAACTAGACGTTACTTGTCATAACTCAGGAGCCAGGAGTTGTGGGTAAGTCCTGCAGAAGGATTGAGAAGAATAAACATTTCCTTGTTGCCAGACAAGTTTCTCAAAAAAAGTCGAAGAAAACCCAAACTTATTAACTTTTTATGTACTGAAATTCAGTTCTAAATCTACAGAAGTGATTAATGAAGAGAAAAAAAGTAAAAAGACACAGTTTATAAATAGAACCTGCATACCATTGCCACTGGCTTTTCAACTGCAAGACTCATTAAAAGTGAAAGCAAGTAGCAGAAGTGGCTTGATGAAAGATTTCTATGTCCAAAAGCCCGTTCACTTTCTCAACAATATTACCTGGTTAAATAAAAAATACTAACTCTCTCAGAAACTGTTCTTTTATATTGATAAATTTCAGAGCTACAACAAAGTTAAGCAAATAAATAAGTTTTAAAGACCTCAGCTGAAGTAATATGTCAAACATTCTGTATAGGCTAAATTGAAAAAGGGAATTTAAAGATAATTGCAATAATTTTGAATGTACATAATCACTTTACAGTGCATCCCACTTGTGGATTGTTCTAAAGCATTTCTGTCAAAACAGTTACTCAAGTTCTTCAGGCCTTGCTCCTAAGCCAGTGTTTCGTCAGTCTCATAACCTCATTTTAGTAGATCTGAACAGCAATGAAAGTCAAGATATTGCAAATAATTTTGCCTAAAATATCTGGATTAAATCTGAATTAAGCATGCAGAAGAATATGATTTTTGTATCTGCAGTGACATCTAGTGCAAGAAACTAAAACCACATTTAAACAGGCTTCTAGAGAAAGGGAAGCTATTATAACTTATTGTGAGTTTTCTGACGCTATCCAAGAAGGACAAGAATAATTAACGTCAGCCCTTTTAAAACTTTCTTAGCATCTTGTCTTCTGCACAACATTCACAAGCCAGCTGAAAGGAATCCTATGTTACTAAAGGAATCCACAATGTTACTAAGAGACTATTTAATGCAAATGTGAATTTTTCCTTTCCAAACAAATTCTGTTTGATAAATGTACATGTATTACATAACTGTTGGATGGCAAACCATTGCTGAGAAAGTAAATGTTCCTAGGAACAGAGTCAGTATTGTATTCATTCTGTCAACTTTTCCAAAACAAAAGAAATTCACCAGTAACAACTGACTTAAATTCTTTCTGCCAGCTACACAAATATGCAATCCTATTTTAATTTTCAAGTGATTTTTAAATGCATTCCTTAAAAATTGAAGCAGGAGAGATAACTTGTAGGCAGGAAACAAGAACTGGAAGCATGCAATAAATTTGTTCAAATGAAAGTACAGATTTAAGTCTTCCGTTAAAAGAACACAGTTATGCTTAAAACACAGCCAACCACAGATATACTAACCAAAATGCAACACCAACATGTCTAACTAGCAACAATTTAAAAAAAATGATTCACTTATTGAAATGTGAAAAATTCTTTGGAACAAGTGTTATTCCTGCCAAACATACAAATAAACACATATGCCAAAGCTGAAAATGAACAGTTTAAATACGGTACCATGCATACATAATACTGTTTATAAATGTACACCATTCCTGTAAGTCCCTTTCTTTAATTCAACCTAAAAATACAACCATTTCAAAGGCATGTGCAAAGTTAGTTTTCCGTTCATTGCAAAATTTTATATCTATAAAAAGTGTATGTATCTAAATTTCAATAAGCAGCTATTCATTAGTGATCTTGGACAACTACATTATACATTCCATTCCTAATTTTCCAGTAATCTTCAAGCGGAATAAGCACAAAACTCAAGATTTTGTTGGTTGGAAAAAGGCATTGAATGGGTATTACAACTACTGTATTTTGGACAAGAAGTGCATGCCATGATGAATGAACTCTCATGATTACTAGTGATGTGATACATAACCTTTTAAAAGTTCTACAGTTTGTTCTTCAGGAACCCAAAAGCTTGTAACAACTTCTCTATGCTACAGATATCAAAAAGTGGACTTAGTGGCATTTTACGCAAAAGTAGCAAGTGTTAACTGGGAGCTCTTTTCACCAGAGGACTGAGCATGTTAAAATAAAGACATGAAAGAATTAAGAAAACAATGCTCTTCAAAGGGCAAAGTACTGGGGTAGAACACAAAACAAGTGAGAAAAGGAAAAGGAGCTAAGCCAGTCAAGGTCAATACGAAGTAACAACAAGGCATAAATCAGGAAAATGGTAATGTATGCCCAGCCTTAAAAGGCAGAAGAACCAAGATAAAGGTGTTCAAGAGCCATTCAGCAACTGTGATTTAAAAATTATCTGGAAATGCAAGTAAATGTAGACTAATGCAGCAGTTGTATAGAAAACAATAAACGGCTCTTGACAGAGTTCACTATGGTATACAAGTCTGCCTGGAAAGGAAATTATTAAAATCAAAATCTATTAGCTTCTGCCACCCTAATCAGCACCTCAAAGAGCAACACAATTACTTTGAGTTCTGGTCTCCCAGCATCTTTGCTGGGTATAGCTAAGATTCATAAGGAATGAAAATTCCCTGTTTAGATGAGTATGTCTACCGTAATAACTGTTTAGTACTAGTCTGTATTTATTCATCATGGCAAGTTAAGACTATTTCATCTCCCCCAAAAAGAGGCATGATATAAAAAAAGGTAGATGTTAATGCTTCAAGATAGACATGCTAGCAGCAGCTTTCTTCCTCAGATCGGAACAGCCAATATTAAGCCATAAAAGTGTACTATTTTTTGGTTCAGTACCAGCTTAAAGAAAAAGACCAAATCGTGTTCATTAACATATTCACACAACATGTGGTAAAGTACTGCAGCAGTATTAGTATTATTGATTAAAGTGAGGCTGTCACTAATGCAACATGACAAAGCCAGCTGAAACGGCTACTAGTTAAACTATTGATCATGAGAATTGGACACAAATATACCAATGAAAAGAACCCGTCCTTTTAACAGACTCTGAAGACATATTTCTCTGCACCCTTTAAAACCAGTTGAGCTCTGCCACACAAAGCTAATAACATGATTAAAATCAAACAAAAGGGTAATCAAATAAAAGGTAACTTTTAATCTACTTAAAACTGAAAAAAACTCAAACATCTAAATACCTTAATGCTAAGTACAAATGACATAAAGCAAAGAAGATAAAAGCTAAAAGTTAAACCTATTTCTACACAAACAATAAAGGGGAGAAGAATTTTAAAGGAAAGTTGGAAAGAAAAAATCAACAGAGAATTATATAGAGGAGTACATATTTTAAAAAGATTAGTATAAAAGCTGCTAAAGGTTAGCAAAAGAAATTGGAACATACACAAAAGATGACAAAAATAAGATGCCAGTAAAAGAAAAAGATCTCTAGGAGAGTGACAACACACACAGTCAAATATAGCAGCCACATCAAAGGAAGTTTTGTACCAATTAAAGCCTCAAAGAAAAAGAAAAATCGAAAGTTGGATAGGTTACCCTAACATCTTAGAAAGCATTCAAAGAAATTACAGACTCCAGGATTGATCTTTAACAGAACAATACAAAAAGGACTAATCTAAGGAAAAGAGCAAACAGTTTTTCTTCCCTCCTCTTCTTAAAAAAGAAAAAAAAGAAAGATTCAATGAGAGTGAGATGAAAGCAAAATCCTAGACTTAACTGAGTGCTGAGGCTGCAAGTCACCTGAACACAGAGAAGCATGTAAAGTAGTTCTGTTTTGTAAGGTGCAATTCTTTTGACAGCTGGTGACATTTGAAGAAATAACTCACATCCTGTGGTCTTCAAATCAAACACTACCACTTTGATTTCTCATGCAGTATTTTACCCATTCCATATATTTATTACTTTTACTAACCATTAAACAGTCCTCCCTTGATTAGAAAAGGGACAAGGGGCAGACTGTAATAATAGGTTGGTACGGTTAGAGTGTCATTGTGAGGAGGTTAAATATGGAAACAAACATCACCACCAGAAACAACACTTGTCGCTTCAGACAGATTACAAATGCCAAGAAGTTCCCGCGCTTCACGGTGAAGAACACTGTTTATGGAGTCAGCACAAATTTAAAACCCCAATGTTTGCAGTGTCCTAACCTTTGCATAAGCAAGATAGGAATGCTTGAGCTTTAGGTATGAGTCAACAGTAATTTAGACTCCAGAGGAACCCAGATAGTCACCTACAGAAGGGCTTCTTTCAGAGGCATGAAAGAGAGTGTATTATCAACACTACCATCATCACCAGTCCAAGATATGTGCAATCTGACAACAATGTATCTGAAGGATTATACAAGACATTCACAGCTGAAAATGACATTCAGCCATACAGACCTGGCACCAAATCCAGAACTGACAACATTTTTAGATAGGATAGTTCAAGATACTCAGTCTAAAGATGTGCACTGTGATGGAAAACCACAACTTCGGGTGAACTACATAGAGACAAATGTCAAAAGGGATAAAAGCTACAAGCAGAAATAAGGAAGAATACTGGGATGTACATGTCAGCTCTACACATGGCACTGTGCCAACTGAAATAATTGAATTTTAAGCTGCCAAATACTTTTTATCAAAAACTTGCCTTCACATGGTATTCTCTCTTCCCCGGTATTTTCTAGCTGGACAGTATTTTCCATTCTCTATGCATTCATTTCAAGGTAGCATTTAGATGTTGCTGGTCTAATTTAAAACAAGGTTCAAAATAACTGGCAAGGCTGAATAAGTCTGAGGAACATCTTGCCTGCAAAACTGTATGCATCACTTCTCTGTCAGGCATGATGAAAGTACTGCAGTCAGTAAGACCAGCTAATTTTTTCCAGCAGTATCTATTGATTCAGTGGAAGACACCAGCATGCCCTATAAACCTTGCTTCCTGTATTTTAAAAGGCTTATGCAAAATCCTTTCAATTATTTTGGATTTAACACTAACAGATTTTCCCATCAGCCTGTGAGAACAATTTAAAACCATGTGAACTCTGATATTTAGAGCCTAGTATGAAAATGCATAATCACATATAACAGAGTAGGAAAACCCATGCAGCTACTAGTGAGTGCGCGTGCATCTGGCAGGGATATATGAATAGGTAATAAGTAGCTGTTTGCACAATTTCTCAAATTCATCTGCCTAAAAGATCTCGAGCATAAGGTGTTGGGGACTGGAAAGCAGAAGGGTTTTAATTCTCCAAACTTACTGCAGGACAAGAACTGAAAGGACTACCTCAGGACTGCAAGCCCAGGGCAGGCAAGTAGAAGCAGGTTTTAAATGTGAAGTCCTAAGTACCTTAATGAAGAAAGTCCTCAAAGTTACTGATTTGCAGCATGGAAAAAGTTGCAGTTGTTATTGCAGCGAGTTGGATAGACGAAGACAGTCTCATTTGTCAGAGGGTGCCAAGATGTTGTAGTTTTACAAATGAACAAAGTGTTACACCTCTGTGTGGAAGACAGTATATCACTAATAAAACAAAAAAGCCAGTGAACTTATAGGGAGTCCATTACAAGAAACACCGCTGCTCTCTATAGTTTAAAACCTGCTTTCCAGTGATTCAGCCTGGCAAACTTCCAAAAGGCCCTTTTCCACTCACATGCTGGCAGTGATTTCAGGAATCGTTAAACAAGAAGTGAATAAAAATATGGATAGCTTCAGTAAAACTGTGTAAAATAAAACAGTACAACCAAGAAATCTTTTGCAGATTTTCAGTTTTTCAGGGCCAAGAAAGTTTCAGCAACTGCCTTTACTCCAAAAGTGAAATACAACCTATGTTCACGTACTCAAATATCAGCATATAAAAGTGCAAAATACAGAAGCTGTATGAATTAAACTAACAGTACCAAAAAAGTAGAATTACATCTTCTGTGTTTAAGTCCCTTATATTCAGCTATTTAACAAATACAGTTTTCTCTTGGTTGCATGAATTGTTCAGTTAACACCTATAATTCTGTAACTTCCATGCAAGAATTGGTGCATTTCCAACATAAAGCTTTAAAAACCATATGCTACATCATGTTCACTTTCTGATTGAAATTCACAAATTCTCCATGTGACAATGAACTCCCCAATCCAGACATGAATAATGAGAGGATTAATCAAGTTCTGTGTACATGTAGGTGCTTCAAAATAACAAGATAACACAGAAATAATGTAAAATCCAACCCAAAACATCTCTGAGGAACATGCAAATGGTAACTCCCAGTTCAGTATCTGGACAGATATTAAACAGTCCATTCTGTCATGCCATCTGCTCTGTTCTCTATGCTATTTATGCTTTATTTTTATTTTTAAGCATGGAGCCATTCTACTTCTTTGGAAGCCAGATAGAAGTCACCATGGCAAACTTAAAAAAAAATGAAGGAATGAAAAAGCGATACACAGCAAAAATTCAAGTTCAAAATTTGTGCTTTGGATCAGTGATAAGGAGAATTAAAAAATTATTTCAAAATGCTTGCTTGAGTTGCACTCCAAATAGGTTTCTGTTCAGCATATAGAGAAATTCATGAAAGCTTAAGCTTTGCTTTAAAAAAATTTATTTAACAGAATAGATAAAACATTTTGAAAAAAAATATAAAGTTAGCGTATATTATGGAAAAGAAATTGTGGGAAATATTTCTCTGTGTGTGTGTGCATGTGCACATGTGTGTTTGTATGCATGCATGGAATCAAAGTCATCCATTAAAATATAACCTCAGACTATCACCTTAATCATGAGCCAAATATCAACATCAAAATCTTACCAGTACAACTGGACAGCAGGAAAGCAAAGGTACACATAGAGGATATGAAAGTCTCTGTTTACATCATGCTAAAAATATAGAATGGAAATCAAAACAAGATTGCAGAAGTTTTGTTTTCTTAGAAAAAGCCAAAGAAGGTGACTTAGAACAACAACTTTTTTGAAGGAAAAACTCAGAGTCTAGTTCAAATGCCAAGAAGAAAATTTATTTATTTTCCTTACTTTCAAGATATCTTGAGTTTCATTCCACTTGTTTGTCCACTCTTTTGTGAGTTCTTGTACCTATAAAAGAAAACAAATACTGGAAAAAAAAAATCACATATCTTCTAAAGTACTTGACAATGCATTCTTAGAGAATAATAAACATTTGTGCAATTCCTTGTGAAGTTGAATACCTAAACAGGTAGAAGTGCACTGTTGCTCCTACAATAAATGACTTTACTTACAATGCCTCTTTCTCAAAAAAGGAAAAATACAAAATTCTAATCTGTAGTATAAAATGAAACAAATGACAGGAAAGGGAACTTCAAATAATGGCAAGTATTTCCAAAGAAATGCAATGATTCCATAAAATGCTTCATTAGTCCTATGAAGTCAACTGCCACAGATTGATCCCTTAGCTGTAACAAGGTGACAGCTCCTTCCTTACAGCATAGGTACATGTTCAGGCTAAAATACCCTCCAGAAAATGGCATGCAAAGGCAGAAGCAGGCAGGCAGGCAGCCTTCAGGAGAGAACCAGAGCAAAGTTTGCTACAACTTAGAAGTCACACATTTGGTTCTGTCCTGCCTTTCCTACTCATTCAGTATGAAACCACCTATGTCCCTGCATTACCTTACATAACAGCCACTGTAGGAAAACAAAGAAGGTCATCAATGCCGTTGCTCCAAACATCTCCACATTTGTTACCTGCAGCCAACCATACTAGCTGCCTTTGCAAATCAGCTGCAAATTAATCAATGTGAACTAAAAATCTTCTCTCATCTCTACCGGTATCCCAAGATTTCAACAGAGAAATCTTTCAATGCATCATCAGTCTAGTGCTACTAATTAGAATGTTAAAACAAAAAAATAATGAGAAAGATTAAAGGAAGGAGATCCATTTTAAGTCTATTCAACACACCAGAATAATATCTATTCCTCAGAAATTATTTATAAGAACAACATCTAAACGGACAAATAAACTCATTAAAGAAAGCTACCTTGTATTTGTCAGATAATTTAAATACGGTGATAAAATCTTTAGATATGTGTAAACAAATCAATTATTGCACTCATTCAATTATAAAAAAAGCTATAACCATTGCAATATTTACTAAGATTTTTTAGTGATTCTGTCTGTTGTAATTATCATGAATAGTAATCACATAACCTTCTAATGAGGCTGACAAAAGATAATAAAATATGTTCAATATACTCCCAACACAGAGGGGCCAATGCTTCTGAGCAGGACAAGCACTGATTACTGTCAGAGCATGAATAACATCCTCTAATTAGCTTACAGTCAACAGTTTATATCATTCAGCTACTCTTCGATAAAAGAATCATATTTGTGCACAAAAACAAAAGCAAACCACACATGCTAACAATACTATCATTCATCTCTGATTGAGCTAAAACAATTTTAAAAACTAGCGCGAATCAGGAAAAAAAAAAGCAACTGGAGGCTCAGACAGTGGTTATGCAGGTCCTGCTTTAATTATTAAATACAACACAGTAAAATTCCTGCATACACTACAGAGCTGTAAAACGTGTTCCTAGCAGAAACTTGGCTTATGGGGAAGCCTGGAGTCTACTTTGCAGCTACGGCTCATATTAATACACATATTTCATCCATTTTTGCTATTAAGTTTGTATTTTAAGCATCATTTCTCTGAAAAGTATTATAAAATGGCTTTATAAATGGGTATTACCAATGGGAATCCTGAAAAGCAGAGATAGATACATTACCGATTATTTAAGTCAAAACAGGATTCTCAAAGACAGACATTCATTCTCTAATTGTAGACATCTGAGCAGCACTACTGTAAATCTAACAATTTAAACTAGCTAAGAAGCCCCTATTTTTTTTAAAGACACCATATCTACTTTTGATTGGCATCTTGTTAACTTACAATATTCAGAACCAAATACAGTAGCAAATAAATTTGCTGCCAGGTAGCTGAATGATTTCAAATACTTTCCTCTGATCTGTTCCAAAGTCAGGTAATGCTATTTTTTTTTTTTTTAATTTTGCAGTAGCTTAAAAAGCAGGCAGCTATGTTGAAAAGAATTAACATAGAATGACAGAATAAAGAATGACAGATTTAAAATTAAGAGAAATGGCAGTACCATTATATCTACTCTTTTTGGATCCCATGGGTGTATCAACTGTCTGGAAATTTTTCCCAGCCTCTACACTGGGCTGGATTATTAAAAGACTTGGTGTGAGGCACACTATGAAGTTGACTCATCTAGATGTTAGACCCTCCCCCAAAAAAGACAGCTAATTAGGCACTGAGAATATTTGTACATACTAGATTTAAAGATGGAAATTTTCTAAAAACCTGCCCCACAAGACAAGTTACTTGTAAACATGAGAGTTGACCATTTTCCCCACAAATCTACTGTATTTTCTAAACACTAAATGCTTTGCTACTGTCATTAGTGGTTACTGATTACTCTGATTTAGCAGCTTTTCACTCTCTATTCTGTTTACAAACTTACATATATTTTTATTAAATAGAGTCGTTACATAATTATCATAATTATCATTATCGTTACATAATTTTTTTTTCTTTTAATAAAAGCACCAAGAAAACATTGTTTGCTAGGAGAAAGTTCAGTTATGTATCAAAAATACCCTGAAAATTATCAACACTCTTGCATCCAGACTCCACTGCCATTCCTTTTTCTGTTTAAAAATTGTATCATGAAATTACAACTCACCCTTGCTTCGTTCTGCTGAAGCTTTTCTTCCATACTTAAAGCTGTTGGGGAATCCAAGAGTGCAATCTAAAAATCGTACAGAAACAAACATCAAGTTTAAAAAAAAAGCAAGGAAAAAAGGTAACAACTGCATGTCTTTAATTTGACTCCACCAGCAACTGCTCAATTTTTAAAATTATTTAGGATGAAGTCTTTTGAACTCCAATATACATAATTTTACCTTAAAATACTGTAAACAAAGTAATCAAGATCTTGTCAAAGCAGAGAGTCTGAATGCATATCATTAGTTTGGGAGCAGTATTTTTGTTCATTATGTATATGCATTGTCACATATATGACACTGGACCTGGATACAAGTTTACAATGGGTAATTCCTGATACATCTATCTTTGTATTTCTATTAAACATGAAAATTTACTATGCACCAACAGCTAACCATTTTGCTACAACACATATGTATACTGCTTTAATAAATATAATAAATATATATTAATAAATATATATTAAGATAAGTGGCCTAAGAAAAGGAAAACCACCATGCAACACACATACTCATGTGACTTTGTGCCCTGAATTCAGCCCTATAGTTTGGTAACCAGTATCTTCAGTGATCTACAGAAACATTTGTGATACAGTATTCTGAGAATATAAAGGAATACCACAAAAGAAATTATACAGGGATTTATATTCTTTTGTCCATAGATAACACCACCTGCTGTTTTACTAACCATCACAAATTCAATTAACTTAAGTGAGCTCTCTATTGTCTCCCACACAGCCATCTACCACATCCTACAACTGAACAAGATTTATTTTGTGATATTCGCTGGTTCACAGTGTGGAACTAGGTCAAAGCATTAGATCTTCAAAGGGGTCCAAGTTACATTCACTTTGCTAGCTCTGAATCAAACCATATTTCAAGAACAAATTCTTTCCCTCCTAAAGAATACAGAAGAAACACAAGCATAATAAGAGTAATTCGATCCCATATAGAGTTTTTCTAATTGTTTGTAACACAGCAGAGTTTTCTGCTTCAACCATCTACAATACCTACAACTGCTTCCAGCTGTGGTCCCACTCCCTTTTCCAGCAAATGCGTTATGATATCTAGCTGAAGTACTAGCCTTCTATTGAAAAAAAGTCCATGCTGTACTGACATCTCGTAGTGGACAGCCTATCTAAAATAAAATTAGATACTTCTAGAAATAAATCTGAAGTATCATTTCAAATGCTTCCAAACCATATTTGCGCAAGTATGAAATCTGGCAGACCCAGATGACATTATTTAGACGCCATGACTGGCCTGAGCCAATTACATATTGCTTATTGTTAGCTTGGTTTCACTATCCTGGAAACACAAGAAAAAGCCTAACCAAGCTTGTGCAGAAAATGTTTATAATGGCTAACACAAATAGAAGAATAAGAAAGAATCATGCAAAAGGGAAGTATAAAGTGATACATATTTTCTTACAGCACCACCGAAGGTACTTTTAGATATTTATCATGTTATACAATTTCTAATGTATTGTGCAGCCAAACGCAAATTAAATATTTTGTTCAAAGCCATCCATACTCTCACATTTTTATATTAACACACCTTAAATACTTTATACCTTCTGCCTCCCTTATGATACTAGCTAAAGTACTTCTTCAGTCCATCAGGCTAGACCCAGCAAATACATTACTTCTCCGTCTCCTTATGTTGTGGTGACTACCTGTTCCACAGCGCACTGCAATCAAGCTCTGATTATATTAAGAGAAAGCTAAAAGCTTCGACATGACAATTTTCCCCCCCTTATGCTGAAAGAAGTAATCTACTGGCCATATGGAAACTGATTCAATCAGGAAAATAATATTCATTCATAGCCTCATAGAGCTTGTTTACTCAAATCAATATAATGAAAGATAATTATCTCATTACATTCTAGAAATAGATGTTATAACTCAAGGAAAATTACACATAAATTTCAAGTAAAGCTAACCTGATTCCCCTGAGCAAGCAGGGCTTTTAATCGGGCTATTTCAGCTCTCAGCTCACGGATCAGTTTGACGTTAGGATCCTCATTAATAGTAGGCTTGTTGATGATGTTTTTGGCTCTATTTGCATAGCGAAGTGTACTTAAAGTTTCTCCATAATTGACATCAGCAGGTGAAATAGCTAAGGAGATGAAAGCAGAAACAGTTTATCCATCACCATATGTTTCATTTAGTAAAGTTAGTTTATATTTTAAAAGTCAGATAAACTTAATGTGGATGGAAGAGACAGAAATATATGATTAACCAGTATGGCTACAATTTGTTCTAATTATTCATTTGGCTCCATTGCTTTCATGTCACTATAACTTTGCTTAAGTAAACACTATCAGAATAGTGTATTAGAATAATCAGGTCCAACAATCATGTGTTGTAAAGAAATCTTGCTGTCAATCTACTTCACATTTATATCTCCCTGGTAAGCATAAAAGACTTTAAAGGCTTTCTTGCAAATCTTTTCTAAGAACAATGGAAAAACAGGTGAGTATTTTGTACGTATCAGTTTAATCACTGAATGGAAAAGTCATTTTGGGTAAAGACACAGTAAAAGCAGACATGAAAACTGAAACAAAAGGAGAGGTTCTATAATTTACAAGCCTAGCTGTTCTGCTGAGCTGCAGGTATCTGGCAGCAAGCAGAATTGTTACCTATCTGATGCACCAAGATAAACCAGTATTATTTTTACAGGCAACTAAAGTAAGAAAAAAAAATGGAGTTTAAATAAAAGTGCTAATACTAGCCTTTCCTTAATTTTCCTAACAATATGTAAGGTGTTCCCAATTAAAAAGACAACTCTTGCATCCAAACAGATGAGCAAAAACACAGAAGACAACACCATGTAGCAATAAGGAAGGACCAAAAAAATCTTAAAAATCAAACTGAACAAGAGATCCAGGTAATCAGACAATGACAACACCTAAAAAATAATCAAGTGAACAAAATATCCTGCCCTTCCTCATTCTCCCAAGAGTAGTAAATACTCTTTTTGTGGTAGAGACTCCCTGAATTAGGGGGAGATGCATTTGGCAACAGACTATACATCCCCTAGCTCACTATCACTGTCCTACTTTATCAACTGACTCCTCAACACTACTCAATTATTCTCTTACTCGAAAAATGTTACAATAAGTTATAGAAATATGACAAATAAGAATTGGATGTATTTTTCCAAGAGCCTTTCCTACAGTTTGAGATGATCTTCCTGCTTTTTTTTGTATTTAGTTACAGAAAAGGCGGGCCAAATGTATCCAGACAGCTTGTCAGGCTCTGTTAGGCAACTCAGCCACATTACCAGTAGAGTTACTGATGGAGAAAAGATCAACCATCAGGGCTCTGCTGAGCAGAAGCATCCTTAATAGATAAGGAAGCACCTGAAAGAGCAGCTGTGCACTATAGTATTTAGTACAGGCACTGAAAGCTTACTGTGTTTCTAAAACTTTTCTTCCCAATCCCACTGTCACAAAAAAACCCCAAAACCCAAGTTACTCAATCGTGTAACTGAAAGAAAGCATCAAGAAGAAAGATGTCAGCACAGTGGTACTTAAACAGCCAGAAAAAAAACAAAGCAGAACCTCGTCCAAGATCCTCTTTTGGTACTACTATGACCAGCCAAAGGAAAGAAAGTGGCATGGATTCCAAAAACACCCCCAAAATCATGCAACAAAGGAACTGCTACCCACAGAATTTGACTATAGCGAAGCTATTGAGAAACCAGAATTTGATCCAATGCATTTCATTCCTCCTACTCTGCTCTCCCACCAGAGAATCCTCTCTACCCGAGAGAGGACTGCATCGGTAAAACTGCCTTTCATCTACATGGGAAAGAGTGAGAAAAATTTCAGAGTTGCTCTTCTCTTCGCATCTTCCATCTCCAACATCCAAAATCCTCCCTTCCCCTTAATCATCCTCCCAGCTTTACTTGGGGTTCTTGGGGAATGGAATTCCTATTCCAGTTTGTTCAAAAAACATGCAATACATATGCCATGGATAGTTTTTCAAACCAAGTGATCCCTACAGGGCTTCCTATGGGTAAAAAGGAAGCTGTAAGAAAAGTTTGCAAGATGACTTACCATAAACAATTAAATTTAGACAAAAAGTGAAAACATTGCGTGCATCAAATAGTAGGTTAAATTAAAATTACAGACTTATCTACGAAATATTAAGAGTCCAACTTGTTTCTGCTACTAATGCAAAACCCCCATAATTTTGGAAAAGGAAACTGATTTGCAGACGAGCATTGACTAGATGCACAAAGATGGATTTATTTATTTTTTTTAAGGGGGATCAGAGTCTTCCTCATGGGGAGAGGCTTAAGGGGAAAGAAGTGTAAGACTTTATCTAGGTCCAGGTTTGAGCATTTATGATAACAGAGCTGTCTGGAATGCAAAAGAAACTCAAGAATAAACAGAAACTACTACTTGAAGTTTAACTGATCAGATCAGCTAATCATTACACTGTGCACATGTCAGAGAAACACAGCAGTGAGACAGATATCAGAGCAAATGCAAGCAATTAGGCACAAACATTTGGATGATCCTTATTGATGCAAACAAATGTGTAACGACTGTACATAAACAATCTGGATTCCTTGTTATATTTGTGATCAGATACTCAGACATTGGTATAAGCAGTCAAACAGATAATCTGCAGATGCAAATGGAGCTCTCAAATTCAGGATTTATACCTGCTATTGTTCATGACATTATGAAACAACTAGGTTGTCCCAATACACACAATAAGACCCTATATAGTTCCATCAGAAGACATGTTCTGCAGAGTGCAGGTAAAGGCAGAGCATTACCAGAAAACTCAGAAAGAAAGAAATCACTAATAGGTGTAAACAACCTTCTGCTTTAACAAAGGATCTGGAATCTAAATATTTACAGCCATTCCTATTAAGTATGAGCTGTTCAGGATGCAAAAAATTAACTCAAGAACACTTACTGGCAATCATTATAGTTTTAGAGTTTCCTCCTAGGCTGTCTTTTAGCAGCCAAGTCAACACAGAGTCCCTGTAAGGCACAAATACTTGCTTCTTCTTTGAAAGAGGATTCGTCGCATCCTGAGATAAATCAGCTGTGATGTGGACGTAGAAAAAGGAAAAATAGCAATTATGTATTTTCATTTATTTTCAAAAATTGTATGCATCAGGCCACTATTTGTGTAAGTAAAAATAAAAAGAAGTGTAAATAAATAAACAGAAAGTTATTTAATGACTAAAAAGAAACAAAACAGACAAGCACAAAAAAACAGACTTACCTAAGGCAGAAATTACATTTCCCAGAGTAACTAGAGATTTGTTAATATTCCCTCCTTCCTTTAATCTAACCCCTGTGGCACCAGTGGCATCTGCTCTCTCACTTCCAGCAAGATCTACCAGATGAATCTTGCTAACAGTTTCACAAGGCATCTCTGAATCAAATTTAGCCTAAAGGAAAAAAAATGCAAAGAAAAGTATGCTAAGCTATGAAATTCTGAAATTTTACTGAGCTCAACTCACTGGCCTTTTTACTGTCATGACTGAATTTAACTTGTTTACAACAGCAGAGCTTCAGAAGACACATGTATCAGAGGTGCCACAGAAAACCATTTGATCATGAATTGCTGCATAACACCCAGGCAAGTCATTACTTCTTTAAACGGTAATATTTTTAACTTTCTCACCACATATGCACATGCACTGACAACTGTGAATTAGTTTTTATATGATACACATTGAATACATGCTGCATTCATTTCATTAAGCTTTCAACATTTATCTATCTATATTTAGCTTTTAACAAGTTATAGTATACACAGACACATTAATTACTCCCCTTGCCTCCAAGTTCAAGAAAGTAGCAATTGCCATTTTATTTGATGATTTTAAAGGAGGCTTCCTCCCAATCTTTAGTCATATAAATCAACTCAGATTGCCCCACTTCAAACTTTCTTCTACTTTTACAGTACAACAATAGAAGAAAACCTTTTGCTGCCTGCCTCTCATCCTCTTTTGAAAGCTTTGCAACAAGCAGCTCATCATTAGTGAACAGCTGGTGCATGGGATTTAGTGTGACATGTAAAGTTCTGTTGCAAAAGTGAACCACCTCTACGCTACCTTCTCTTCATCTACAAAGTTATCCACGGACTGCCTAAAAAGCCTCTCAAAAACAATGATGAGGAGTGGGAGTCATTAGCAAACGAGTTTACTACGTATAAACAAAAACATCGCTATGCTATGAGAAAACAAGTTAAATGTGTCTGCTATTTCATCAGTAAATCAAGGAATATAAACAGGTTCCCAATAGTAGCAAATGAAGAGTCAGCAAGAAAACACTCAGAAAACATTTCTATGCTCCGAAGTTCTGGGCCATGGAGACAGGTTTTTTTCATAAACCTTGGATAACATCAGGGCATAATAGGTGGCCTATGTTCGGCTGTGGCTGAAGTCTCACACAACATGCTCCTCAGCCACTCTTGCCATACCAGTGTCATGAAACGAGGCAGCACTGGTCACTGTTATTCAGCCTGAATTCCCAATAAGTATCTCCTCAAAAACTATCAAATATATTTAAGTAATCTTATTACACTGCAAATTTTAAAGATTATAATCACTGATAAACCTAAGTCTCAAAGCAGTATTTTCACACATCTAACTTTCTCTGTCATAAGACAGCAACATAGTCATCTACCCATACTTGCTTATTTGACAACCTGATTTTATTTATTTAATTAACATATAAATTACTGAATGTAAACACATACCCATGGGGGTGGAGGGGGGGGAATGTCTTTCATTACCTGAGTGAAGTTGATTGTGAAAATGGCATGTGACCTGCTACTGACATCATTCATTCCAGTTGCAGCTGTTGTTCTATTTAGATTTCCTGCCTCCATAAGCTCCTCTACATCGGTATAATTTTGCACTAAATGTTTAGACAAATCTACAGAAAAGAACAACATTACAATATGCTCATACATACACTTGATTTTCTTTACGAAAAGATTCAAATTACCCTCACTACTGCAAAGTATTGCTGCAATTAGTGTTTATCGTCATACCTGTTTATCATTTAAGGAAATGAATGAAGCTTCATGTGAACAAGGGAGAACTTGCATATTTACAGTAAATTAAGAGAAAAATACGCAACTTTATTGAAGTATTCCATGCAATAACATAAGCATAATCTCTCAAGAGACAGGAACCTTCCCTGGCAGAAGATGGATTAAGATAATTAGATTCTAATAGTTCTTTCCATCTAAATATTAAAGATTTATAAATTCTAGTCAACAAATTCTTAAAACCAATTGCATCTCTTAACATTCTTTTAAAAAGTGTTATAATTTAGGAGATAAAAACTGTATTTCTATAATAATCTTAGATTTGAGAAAGCGAGTGGAGATACAAACTGAGAGGCCATTCTCCTCTAATACTTTTTCATTAAAGGAAAGCACCATATCCATCACCTCTTACGTTTTATAAGGTACAAATGCCCTGTGCAACTAGAGATGACATGTACAAATACACAAAGGTAGCAAAATATCCAGTGCAAAACACAAAGTACTTTTACCCTCAACATATGGCCCTTCTTTTGGATGTTCTCGTATTCGTAAATTATTAGTTTTTGATGACTTCCGTCTGAGAAGATCTCTCACACGTTCATTATAAATTTCCAGATAACTGAAAGAAAAAAATAATTAGAACACCACTGACAGATTCAAGAGTCTTTATAAAAGGAAAGCCGTGTTAACACTGTCTTTGAAAGTAAGATGTCTAGAGAAACAAATGGATCTTTATTTGGCTTAAGATAGTAATGACTACAGCATATTTGTATCATAAAGACAAGAGTCCAAAAGAGAATTAGAAAGGAAACAGACATTACCAAGAGCAAAAGGTCCTAAATGCCAGCCTGAAATAAAGCGTAAAAATAAGGAAGATGCCACCTAGTAACAAAGGCATTTTCACTGTCACTTAAATAAAGCAAAATGTGCAGCTGTTGGATTGAATTTAGAAATACTGCACACTTTGACTATGACTGCCAACAAAAATCAATTATAGGACTGAGGCCAAGCATGGAAAGTTATCTGAAAAACACACATTTTTCTCAGATATAAGTGAAACAGGGTGGTTGTAACTGAAACAACTTTGATAACCAGCAAACTATCAATGCACCAAGACCTACCTGACTTCTGTTCGAAAGGATGCCTCATTCCGCTTTGTTTTTTCACTTATTTTGCTGAATAATCCTTCACAAATTCGAGGTATTAAACCTTCATCACCCTGCAAAAACAACAATTCTTATTTCCCAGGCTCTGTATGCATGCACAATATATTTTGAAAAATAAATCCCAAGAGTTAAATTTCAAGTATCCAGAAAAAGGGAATGAAAACTTTTCAGCAAATACTTGTCCTTTATTTACCCGCAGTCACCTTGCCACGTTAATATGTGTGTGTTGGAACACATATACTAGCTGCGATTCTTTGCTATTGGGATACTTTTCACCTCTTACTTAAAGAACCCCAACCACCTGAGGCTGAAATTGGATGCCCAGAACAACATATGAACTGCCTTATTTCAACAGTATCTTCTCTAAGTTATCCTGCTTCATTTCACCGTGGACTTGGCAACATCTGCAAAGAATGGGACAAAAGCCATATACATGTATCCACGAGGCATTCTCGTTCAAGCTCCCAATCCCCAGCTCACAGTCCTTACTGTCTTGAAAGATGCATCAAGTTCTCTGGATAAATTAGCATGCAGTAACAAAACTAAAGCTCCATTCACTGTATTCCACAATGCAGCCAAATTAAATCTGATATTTGACTTCTGAATGTTCAGCTCTGAAGTTTAAGAGTTTTTATGCATAAAGCGCACAGTGGGTTTAATAAAGCAAACAAAAACATATTCCTTCTCACAGACCCCAACAGACTATAGGGTTTACTAGCAGGGCTGTAACTATCCATTACAGGGTCCTTGCCACTTCAGCTAACACAGCAGCCACCAGCAGCAGGATGTCATCTTCTCAGTTAAGCTGCCACTTGAGAACTGAGCCTCAACTCAATAAGGCTGTTGCTTCACCACTGATGTCAAATGCATGTAAGACTGAGGCAGCAGCTAACACCACTGAGATTTCCAGAGACTTAGCACGCAGTATTCTTCTTCCCATTGCTCCAGGGAGACCCCTTTCCAGTCAAGCAGCAAGGCAGTTAAGTTGAAATCAGGGCTTTCCCCAAAAGCAGAGAGGAACAGGAGTGCACCACACAGATCTGGTCTGAGCTGATAAGGGGCTGCTTGCTCCCAGCTGCTCCATTCCCACCGAGTCTTATTAAGTAGATGACCAACTACCTGCTGAGCACATCTCCTCCTCATCACTTCAGGAAGACAGCAGCTAACACTCTTTCAGAGCTGAAATGGATGAATGTGGCTCACAGGAATAAAGAGAGAGGACTTATGCATACTGATGAGCATTGGGCTAAGAGCTGCAAATGCACAAGTAGCTTACAAAATAGTCTGTCAGCTACAATTTACCTCCAGTCTAAAAATGCATAAGAGATTTGATACAATGGACTGATTCTAGTTCTTCTATGCAACACTGAAGCAAGGAATGTTCATTCTTAGAGTTGGGGGCCTTTTAATTAAGGAGAAGGCCAATTAGGACAAATATCCAACATGAGTATAAGCCCAGGCACTTCAGGTACCCAAGAGTTTTTACAGATACCTCAGAGAATGAAAACAAGACGACAGTGAAATCCCCGGCACCAGAATCTGGCAGGGCATGGCAGGGCAACTGCCCCATGGACAAAGATTTCTCTTCTTCTTGGACCCCTACATAAAATCTGACCCCTTTTGCCCAAGCTCACTCCAGTTCTGCTCCCAGGCTGTCCTCTCTGTTCTCCTTCTTCAACTTCCTCCTGCATTCGCTGTCCCAACAATATTCTTCCAGGTGCCACCCCTGAGCTCCTCTTCCTCCTTTTTTTAATCATACTTTATACCACTATGTTGCCCTTTTCCAGCTTCTTCCTCTTCTTAATCAGAGCCTCTCTGTCCTTCTCAAACCAGGCTTCATTCTTTGAAATAATAATCTATTCTCTCCTTCTACCATACCTCGCTCCTGGTTTTAAAAAAAAAAATAACCCCTAGGTAAAGGGAGAAATTTGCAGTTCAATCAGGCTTTTTTTGAGACAGTTGCCTTTGGTAGCAGAGAAGCGGCCTGTCCAAATATGTATCAATCTCTACCTCCAGACAAAGTTTCAGGTTTCAGTGTAGGAAATTCCCACAGACATTTTATTTTGTTTAAAAAAAAAAAAACAGAACACAAAGAACAAAAAGACTTTTCTTTCATCTCATGCTTGGAAACACCTGAATAGTTTTAATTAAAGTTTAAGGAAAAAACATGAAAGATCCATCACGAAGTTTCAGGCAAGTCATTAGTGTCTGACATAATTTAGCAAGTGCAAAGAGAATCCTTAAAATAGGAATTATCAGCTCTGAGTAACTTCAACCATAGCGATACAGTGATGACAAGGGAAGAACACACAGTTCCCAGCATATTTTATTAGTAAAATGTACATCTTATAGAATGTATACTCTTTATTAGAAACTACATTTAAATATTTTTTTGCCTTTTCATACCCTACAGCTTCAGGGCAGGATCAAATAAATCTTTGACAGATTTTTCTGAGTTACACAGTTTCCTGTCTTGGAACTCTGTAGAACCAAAATAGGTAGTTCACTCCAGAGTCGAATTTTCTCATTAAAATCCTGTTTTCCTTCTGTGCTATCCAGAGAACCAGAGAATTCTTTATTGCAATTTTAATGTATGCTTTCTTACCCATATATCTTGGACACAACTAGCAAATTATTTCCTTCCTTTCTGCAGCAGCTTTTCACATCTTGGGAGATCTTTTTTTCCTCTACAGTCTTCCTTTCGCTGCATACAGAAGTCTGACTTTCCTGATAGATCATATTTCATAGATCTCTGATCATTCCAGTACCTCTACTCAAGACTTGCTCTAACTATTCCACATATTTCTTGAAATGATTGCTGCACACAGTAGCACAGAAGAAGCCTTCCAGAGCCAGGAACAGCAGATATTGAAGGCAAAATGAGAATAGAACACATACGTTCTAAGGAGAAGTAGGGAAAAAACAATATTTATTTCCAATTCAAGTTTTCTTATAGCACTGTTGTCTGTCTGACAGGGCCATCAATTTTCAAGCATTTAACTTGGCAGCTGAGTATATTTTATACATGCTCTGTACAAAGCCAGACTAAAGTATTTATGTATCATGGCAGGAAAATTAGTCCTTTATTATCGAAGAGTGTCAAACAAACTTCAGCACCTATTAATTTGCAAAATGTCTTGATGATTATGGTCATTACATATACTGAGGCAGTCACATAAATGTCACTTCTATAAATTTCTGAAATAGAAATCCACACCTAGGTCATAAGATCTTTACTGGTTACCATATTGAAGTTAAATACAAAGCTACCTACGCTGTGACAACTGAAAGAAAAAGATCTACAGCTAATTTACTCTCCTAAGCTAAAGAAGATGAAGAGTGGCCAATCTTACTACATTTCAAAAGAGTGATCTATCTAAGGAAGGACAAGTAGCAATATTCCCCTTTTGAATTCTGCTGGGAACAGACATGGATGTATTTCCCCCCCCGCCTTCCCCGGCAAAGATTAAAGAATGAAATCTGTAGAGACTGCCTGGCAAGCAGGCTTCATCAATCACCCTTTTGAACTGCTCCACTCCCAATAACTTAGTAGTTTTTTTCCATCCGTGGACAATCACGGAGGCAACTGCAAAAAACTTCTCCCATCCTTTACTCACAAACTACCAAATACTCCTCCTATCACACCTTCTTCTTCTAGGGTCTTCACTACAGTCCTTCTCTTCAGAAGAAGCTAATTATTCATATTCTCAAAATCAGTTATCTGCTTTTTTTGACTCAAGCTGGGCATAGGAAATGTGATAAATTTGAAATTATTGCTTTTGTTACTGAACAAAAAAATATTGCTTTTTGTCCACGTGAACAGAGCATCACTTAAAGACACTTCTTCCCACCCTATCTACCAATACAATAAACAGCTTCTGTAACCTCTGATTATTACTAAGGTATGACACATGGGGAGTCAGTAGCATAGGGACAGGATCAGTAACAATAACTCCATAAACACATGCTCTTGCGATAGCATAATTTCAATGCATTGCTACAGAATTAAGAAAACCCACTTGCTCAGTTGATGTGGGGTGAGCAGTGGACATTTTCTACCTGGATTTCACCAAGGCTTTAGATATGGCTTCCCACAGCCTCCTCCTACAGAAACTGATGCACTGCAGTCTTGACAAGTGGTCCTTGCAGCGGGTGTGGTACTGGCCAACAGGCCGCACCCAGAGAGTGGTGATAAATAGCTCCTTTTCAAACTGCCAACCCAGGATAAGTGGAGTCCCCCAGGGATCAATATTGGGCCTCATGCTGTTTAATACCTTCCCAAGTGACCTGGATGATGGAGCCAAATGTACCACGGTGAAGCTTGCTGACAATACCAAACTGAGTGGAGGAGTGGACACTTTGGAAGGGAGAGCCACTCTGCAGGAAGACCTGGATAGGCTGAAGAGTGGGCTAATAAAAACCTTATAAAGTTCAACAAAGACAAACATTAATCTTGCACCTAGGAAAATATAATCCAGGAATGCAGCACAGGTTGGGATCTACCTGGTTGGGGAGCAGCTCTGTGGAAAGGAATCTGGGGGTCCTGGTGGACAACAAGCTCAGTATAAGGAAACCGTGGGCTGCTGTGGCAAAGAAAGCCAACAGGATGATGGGCTGCATCAGCAACAGCATCACCATCAGAGATGAAGAAGTCATTATCCCACAGTACTCAGTGTTTGTCAGGCCACACCTGGAATATTGTGTGCAGTTTTGGTCCCCACTATACAAAAAAGATGTGGACAGACTGGAAAGGGTCCAGAGAGGGGCCACAAAGATGATCAAAGGACTTGGAGGAGAAAAAGATTCTTAAGAGAGACCTCATCACCATGCTCAAGTCTTTAAAGGGTGGTCACAAAGATGAGGACTCCATTTTTATAAGGAGTCACACAGGAAAGACAAGGAGCAATGGGTACAAGTTACTCCTGGGGAGATTCCAATTGGACACAAGAGGACAGTTTTTCACAATGAGAGAAGTTAGCCATCGAATTAACTACCTAAGGAAGTGGTGGGTCCCCAACACTTGACAGTTATGATTCAGCTGGACAAGGTGCTAGGCTACCTTGTCTACACCATGTTTTTGTAAAGAAAGGCTAGGCTGGACCAGATGATCCTTGATGCCCTTCCAACCTAGTATTCTACGATTCTATGAAAATACAACATACCGCATTTCCCATCATGGTGTAGGACTTCCCAGATCCAGTCTGTCCATAAGCAAAAACACAAGCATTATAACCTTCAAAAGCAGATTTAAGCACATCTGTACCAAGATTTTTGAAAACCTAAAAAAAAAAACCAGCGAAAAAACTTTTTAAGACAACAGAAGCTTGAGGAAAAAAGTTGTCATCAGTCCAGCATGGCAAATATTAAACAATAAACTACCACAATATAAGCTGCTGGCATCAACCAACAGTATTTACTATAGGACAGAAAATTAGCACTTCAATAAAATATGAAATTTTACCACCATATTTAGTTTATAGCACTGCAACAGTAAATTTTCTACTGCTTTTTCTGTACCACAACTACTTCACATATAAGAATAAAAAATGCTACCTTCTTTCTACAGCTCCTCTTTTTTTCAGCAATCTCAGATATTTCATCCACTTTTCCTTATTGTTAGTGCCTACTCAACTTTTTGTATCTTTGCTAGCTCTCCACGTTCTGCAAATATCCAGTCCTTTCTCAAAACGAAATATTTCAGTGATTCTGTCAGTTTCTTGGCTTGTGTTTTTGGAAGCTTGAGTTTGGTTGGTTTTGTGCTTTAAACAAGCCCAAGAAAACAGCCCGTTATTTTCTCTGCATTTCCTCCTTACCCGGCTTTTACATACCAGTACTTTTTAGGCTGGCAAATATGGAAACATGTTTTCCATAGGGTACATGATCCTTTTTCATCAGCTAGCCCCCTCTCTTTTGCCCTCAATATTTACAAACTGGTAATGATCCCTCCTCCACATCTCTTAAGATGTCTGTTCCTACCTAACACCTTCAGCTCCCATGAGATGTCTTCACCAACTTCCTTTGCAATACTAGCTCTAGTATCCCTCCCAGATTCCTGACCTTTCATTATCCTTTCCCCTTATTTCCATTTATACTCCCACTTGCCTCCCCAGGCAGTGTGTGACACTTGGTGCAGCACTTCTCTCAATGAAAATATTAATCTGGGTCTCCCAATCCAGACATCATTTTCAAAAATCTCATAGATGCTTCACATGTACTGTGGACTAGTACCCAAACTATCTGGTTTAAATTAACCAAGATCTACAAGTCATTACTAATAGTGAATGGCACATGCACAGTATAATCATGCTACTCCTCCTCTGAAGGAGTGTTGGCTAATTTCTTTAATCATTAACGCTCAGATGCAAGCACACCTTTGGAATATTTAACTTGACCTTCCCTTGAGCAACGGAGTTACAATGCTGTAATCAGTTACACTTCTCAAAGAGGAAGAGTATAAAGATCAGCCAAAGCACAATTTCCCTTTCACTTATCATTTGAAAAGTAGCATCTCAGTTGAATTCTTCCCCCCGAGTAACTGTTCCTTTATATTTTCCCCCTCTTTCCCCCTTCTCTAGGTCCAAGTTTTTACCTCACCATCTCGGACCAAGTCTTTATGCACTACTGTTTTGACTGCATTTTCCCTTTTAAAAATTTATGTATACCTTGTAAAGTGTTTTGAAGTAGTATATAGGACAGTTACAGTCTGTGTTGCCTGAACACAGAGGCTTAACACACAGCTTAGAAGAAAAGACATTGTCAGGATGAGATTCTGTCAGAATCAAACAACCTGGACACTGGTTTGTCACAAAAGGGCAGTAAATATAAGAATTCTATTTGTTTCTCTTCCACGAATACGAATCAAGTGGCTTGACAGTTAGTTGCCTCTACCACTCTAATCTTTGAATACTAAAGCATATTTTGCATCTACAAGGCATATTAATGGTTGTGTAGTATTCGACAAACTTCTATTTATTATTTTTCTGCCTTTCAAATGGAAAAATATAACAATCATGAGCACAAAGCACATTAGACAATCGCATTAACAACAATCAAGATCAATTTTATTCCATGAATGCGAACGAAAGACACCCTTTTTCTATGCCACTGGTGCAGTAAGCTGGAAATTCTGCAGCAACTTGATAAAAGCTTAACTACAAAGTCTTCCAATTAAATATGAAATGAATAACACAAGCAAAACAATAGCTTGTGCAGCATTTATTTAGAAATTTCACTCCCATAGTTAGAAAACTCTTTTTATTTTCAATATGCTGCACACAGTAATTAAAACAACACTTGACACAGGGACAACAATATTTTCGTGGCTGAGCAAGAGAAGTTAGCATTCTTGCCAGTAAGTATGAAGGAGGCAGTCTGGGGTTGTGGGACAATGGCAGAATATTGAACACTGACATCTAAGCCATGTTTAGGACTTATTGTTAGCATCCTGCTACTATGAACCATAAAGCTCACAGCTTTAAAAAAAAAAAAAAAAATCATTGCTGAAGGCTGCTGCAGAGATTCCTACATGGGCACTTTTATTTTTTTTTATTTTCTATAAGCTCCTGACATAGGCAAGTTATATTGATCTTGCCTCAACCTGACCTGCTCTGAATTTCACTTAATGCATTTATTTGGGAATGTGAAATAGCAAAAAGTTTCAATGTTCATATGAACTGCAAGGTCAGGGAGGGTCCATCTGTTCATCTAAACAATGCCTATAGCTCCGTGTTTGATTTTCTGTTCCAAGTGTGCAGAAAGAGAGGCAGTTTTGTCCTTTCCTAAGCTGAATACTCAAGGGAGTAGAAAGGAGAATCGTCTTCAATGTCTACCAAGACTTCTGGAAAAAAAAAACAAACCAAAAAAACCACTTCAACCAGATAAGAGGAATGTTTCTGTCTAAGTGAATTAAAGATATGCTTCTTTCTCAAAAGGGATTTTGTTTTAAAAAAAAAAAAAGCTTTTAATAAGAAATTTAGTGCTTATGGAAGTTTTCTAACTTGACCTCACAAGACAAATCAAACAAGAGAAATAGAAAGAAGGCATTTAGCCAGCTGTATTAGAAGACACAGCACTTAACAATGTTAGACAAGATGAAAAAGAAGAACACAAAACAAAATCCAAATGCTCCAGTACCTAGGGAATTTCTAAATTACACAAGAAGCACTTTCAATGGAAAGAAGTTTCAAAGAATACTTTCAAGCCAAAGCAAAGTGAAAGGGGGAAAAAAAAATAATCAATTATTAACATTCAGAAATCCTACCATTTCTTGACAAACAAAGTTGGGACTTCTACTGTCTGCTGAGAAATAAGAAAAATCATAGGTAAATGTCTTAGTTCTTTCTCGTCCTGTGTCTCCAGTACCACCCTCCGGTACCTATTTAAAAAAAAATAATAAAAAAAAGAGCTGGTACAGTACATCCTAATGAAGTAATTAAAAGCATTTTACAACAAATAATCAGAATGCAAATTTAACAGAAAGCTATTTACATTTAGCAATTTATAATGACAGGTTATCCTATTATTCCAACAGTGAAAATATTAGCAACAGATATATCCTTCAGCAAGAAGGGCAGTCACAACACAAGACAGCACAGCAGGAATTATTTAGATTTTAGCTTACTGCTCCTACCACCACAGCACATTTTTGTGCTGAACTTACATTCAGCTAAATCAGTCCTGTATATGAAATTCAGATTATAATAAGGGATCATCCTACACATATAATTAATAGGACCCATAAAGATCTTTGCACCGTTAACAGCATTTCAGTGTAGAGTCATAATTAAGATGGTGTTACATACTGCTTAAGGCCATCATCACGCTCAAGACATGATAGATAGCACTATACTTCAGCAATATTCACTGCTATCTGAATTAGTCTAAACAAACTACACAGTGCAGTTCCTTTTCATATATTTGTCATCGGAAACCATCTTGCAAAACCTATCTGCTGTGAGAAATGTTAAAATATACTATTAAAATATAACAGCAAGTGATTGTTACTTTGGGTTTAGTTAATTCTCATTAGAATTCCAGAAGACTACTACTATAGATGAAACAAAGGTTTAATAGCTACCAGGCACACATCTCTCTTCTATCATTGGCTTTCATTTGCCAGCTATGTAAAGACCACAGTGACAAACCTTAGAAAAACCTATGAGATACAGCTTATAGCGTGGCTTTCAGAAAACAGCAGTGCAAGTTAACAGTTTAACCTGCTTCCCCAAAGGACTACTTCAACACTGTATTTTAAAAACCAGTGCAGTAAGCACCACTGTTTTGTCCAGTAATATTTTGGCAACTATCCAGTTAAGACTGCCTTTTTTAAATTGTATTTACTCACCTTTAAGTTTGTGATTGTCGTTTTATTTTTTTCCATTGAAATTATAAACTTTGCATTAAGGTCTTTCTCCCTGAAAATAAAATGAGACAGGAATATGTCAAATAAAACATATCACAATCATCCCGTCATATTTCCACTCAACAGGTTGCTTGCCACAGCCAATTATCAAGTGAAGTAATTTTTATTTCATTTCTTAATTGTTGTGACCAATGTTCATTTATTGCTATGGGATATATTGTTAGTACTTGGGTTTGCCTCCAAATCCTTTCATCCAGAAACAGAGCAGCAGGTTGGGGAAACCTGCTTCAAAAGTTTGACTCTGCAAGTCAATTAAGTGGTTTGTTGTTAATTAGAAGTACTGTGATCCAAAACCCAGCGAGGTCAATTATGTAGCTCAAGGAACTGCAAAACAGAACATTACAAGATAAGCCCCTGCCTCTTTCCACCATGGCAGAAGCAGTTCCCATTTACCCATATCACCTAGGTAGCAAGGGTTAAATATTTAAACCACAAACTCCCAATATTTTAAAACTCCCTTAGAAATGAGGTACCCAACATATTTTTTGAGCCAAGATGCACCATGGCAGTGCAGGGGAGAGGCTCTGCTCCCAACAGTATGACACACAGGTTTGTTTCTTCCCACAGCATGATTCCAGGCAGAATAGAAGCCTAGTTCTGCAGCAGTGTTTTCCTGCACTCGCACCAATTTCACATTCATTGTTTCTACCTGTTTTCAAAACTATCATAAAAAATTGCTACCTTACTGTCTGTCTAAAACCAGCATGTATCAACCTGCTTGCCAGAGATGGCATTTCATTATAGTTAGTCAGAAGAGCAATACAGGCTGCTCCAAAATGACAACCTTGAGCATAACAACTCCTGTGTTATTAAAAATAAGTACATAAAAAAAAAAAAGCAGAAGAGGAAGACTGCTTTATACACCAAGCAAAATCTCACTCCCTGAATGCTAACAGACACGCCTGTTCCAAATCCATCTACTAAGTCACTTGACAAACTGGTGTGACTGACTGCTGCAAAGGAAAGCCAAGGCCTTCAAAGCAATACAGTGCTACTTTACTACATTGCACAGTATCTCAACTATTACTGGATATTGGCTTGTACCAACCAAACACGAAAAGGAGAAACATCTCACTAGAAACAGAAGACTAGTGCTCAGGATTTTAGTATAACTTTTTCTTACTCGTGGTGCACTGGATCAGCCAACTCTCCATTCCTCAAGTGACACTGCAGCTACCCTCTATACATATTCAGTTTTCCAGCAGATATTCTTAAGAAATGAAAACCCCATTTTAAAATCTACATTAATGAATAAAGATTAGGCAAATAAAAGTGCTTATTTAAATATCAACACATTAAGTTATTTTCTAAGCTAATAAAACATATAATTGTAATAATTACAGCATTAATTACACAACTGAATTTAGATCTTACATTGAGAAATGTTAAAAGCATGCCTGAAGAGAAAACTTCCAGTCATTTCCATGCCATTCTTAGTAGCTTTTACTAGGTCTACACTTAAAGAGACTGAAACACTAAAATACAACTATGAGGAACAAACAGGCTAAAGCTTCCAGTGGTATTTTTTAGTAGGATAAAGATGTTTACATGGCAGTAACACAGCCTGTGCGTGCTTCTTGAACAGTCTCTACCGATCCGCAACTATTTGCTCAGTGAGGAAGTAATAACTAACATGACCCAATTAAATGGTCTATCTTACTATGAATTTTTTTTTCAAATATCATTTGTAATCTCCTTCCTCTAAGACGTTTGGAAAGAAACTAGGTAGGAAGAAGTCTGGTCCAGAATTATTGCCTACATTTCTTCATGCTTAAGGTGTATGAGAATAAATAATAAAAAATGTTTGTGCTTTCTTTCCCAGATTTAGCCAGCTCTCCATATTACAAAATCTGGAAAATACAAATCTGATACAAAATATTTAAAGTCTAACATCTATATAGGAACTATACAAAATTCTAAGAAGCCTACAGTCATTAATTTTTGTGATAACACTGATAATATTACTAAACATTATTAAATAATAAGGATTTCAAAGTTAGAAATAAAAAAGACTTGTAAAGCACTAGCCAATTAAAAAAATCATAAATAGAATTTTGCATTTTAATAGGGAAAGTATTAGAGAGGACAACCTGAAACAAGAATATAAAGATCAGAATCAATAAGCCAGCCTGAGAGAAGTGTGAAGAATTAACAGGAATCAAAAGCTAAAGCTTCATTTTAATATGAGACAGCTGAGTATAATTTATTGTACTCATAAAAGAGTTTGAGAGGATCCCATGAAAAACAATTACTTGCATGATGCCAGTCATTTCCAGGCACTCATTTAATAGTGTTCAGCAGGGGCTGAGTCCCTTTCAAAAAGTTTTGATTGCAAGTTTCACTTTAATTAAAGGTTCAGGCTGTAAACAGTTGTAAAGCAGTGTTGGGTACCCTTCAGAGAACCTCCATGGCTAGGAGAACCCTACTGCAACCAGCTGCTCTTCCAGGATGCATAGGAACCAGCAGCCCCATCTCAGCCCAGAGAAAAGCCTCAGCTACAACCCAAAGATGCTGCCTCCACAAACTCCATCCTCTTCATTATAAAGCCAAGCAGAGGCCAGCCGCCAAAACTACTTCTCAATTAACACTGTGATGATTTAAGAAAGCTTGCTTCCCCTCAAGCCCAAGATGCTCACACAGCAGTGATCAGGGGGAGCCTCCAGGCTGCTCTCAATGCTGTTTCATACACCACGTGTAATTCCAGGATCACGAGGGATGGAAACTCAGAACCCATGATCCCATGGCCCCTAACCAAGCTACAAAGTGTTTGCTTAGGCAAGTTTCTTGGCACAGATGCCAGGAAATACACAAGCCCAGTGCTGTTATTATCTCTTTACTATTGCTAAACCCAGCCAGTCATCTAGCAATTGATGTTGAGGAGGAAACGGGAAAGGAGGGAAAAAAAATAAAAAATAAAAAAATATCAGAACTACAACTTGTCATGGGATAACTTGATAAATGGCTACTTGGGCAAAATTTTAATAGTTTCCCTTCATCAGACCAGGCATGTGGGTTATGAAGAACTGCCCCAAACTGAAGATGATTCAGCAGCCATACCAAAACACAGAGCTTCATGGAAGAAGCTCAAGCACAGATATCTCTATGTGAAGTTTCTTTCTCTCCTTCTCTTACATCCCTGCCTGTTTTTGGGGCAAAGACCAAGGCTGGATTTGCAACTCCAGGGGCGTCTAGCTGAAATCACACTGCAGGCAGCCAAATGTTAGCACTATCTCCATATTTAAAGGCAACTTTCAACGACTCCTGTTCGTTATGTCACCTACCCAGACCTTTGCAAGACTTTCTGAAGATCCTCCCACAAAGAAAAGACAGAAGAGCATGGAAAAGCACTGTTATCACAACTATAAATCAACAAAGGCAGCTTTAGAAATACTCCCATTAGACACGCAAAATGTGTTTGAACTTTTTCCAACTCCATCTTTAAGTTACGTCCTTTAAGGTCCTTCAATGAAAGGTTCATTTAAATAGTGGGTTTTTACTAATGCTTTTTCTGTACTATTCAGACACTGGAGCATTTATTACAGCTTATCTCATTAGAAAATCATGATATTATGTTTTCCATTAAATTAATACTATGGGAATCAGTTGTGACTACCAAAACATCTGTCAAACAACTCCAAAAAAAGAAAGGAAAGAACAAGATGTGTTTCAGCTTGGGGTGGGGTAAGGGAAAACAAAAAGGGGTAAGTCAGAAAGTGCAATCAGTTTTCCCAAATAAGTATTTCCAAAAGACTACTTCAGCAAACCTCCAAGGCTGCAGAGACACAGACACAGGCACTACCTCAACCATCCGCATAGCGTCTGTGTCAAAAAGGAAAGACAGTCTATAAAATATATTCTTGGAAATTCACTTAATTGCAGACATCTAATGGAACATCTATTGGAAAAGGACTATACTGAAGCACAGAAGTGCGATTTTGTTTTTCAACTACTGAAAACCATAGTCTGAGCACTTATAAAAGCAACTCAACCATGCTCAATGGCTTTCCTTTTCAGCAAAGTGCCTGCTGCCTCTTATATTCACATTTTAGGCACAATGTTACGGATCTCCTATTTTATCACTGTGCTTGTTCAATACAGAGGTGTATTTCTGGGGTCACAAAGTGAAAGCATGAGGGTTGCTTAATGACCAGGAGAATTCAAGGTAGATGTAACTGAAAAACAAGCACAAAGAGCGTCACAGAAAGAACTTGGCTTTTTCTTGTAGCTTAGTAACATATTAACAGTACATTTGCCCTGATGTCCCATTGAATTACACAGATCAAGAGCACTTTCCTTTGAGTAACTCTTAAAAGAGGAACATTCAATACAACTGTATGCTTTGAAAAGTCAAACTCTCCTGCATAAGAAATTCTTTGTTACTTTCTGTAACTACAGGAAAAGCAAAGTTGGAGCAACCTGAAATATTACACAATTTCTCTTTGGCGTCCACAGGTTTTTGCTTGGTTTTCTGCGTTTCTTTTTTAAGTTCTTCAATGCTTACCAAACCATTTTGCAGAAAATACATTTTTTGAAAAATGCAATTCCATGTCTAGGTGCAGTTAAAAACATAAATCTGGTGGTCTGTACATAAAACATCTTCATGATGCTATAAGTAAAAGTACTTTTTTCCAGAAAAATCAATAGCAAGTAGTTTCAATATAATGTCGGCCAAGACCTGAAAATCAGAACAAGTCAAGCAATCTGACTTAATCACAAAATTCTGGGAATGCACTGTGGCTCGAGCCACCAGCACTATACAATTACATTGTATAAAAATCCCATCTGTATCCATAGCAAGGAAATAGCCCAGCGTATTCTGAGCTTAAAGTGACCCTACGATGTATGGCTACAAGCCCATGATTAAATAACTGAAGATGTATTTACACTAATATAGTCTAAAAGTTAAGAACTATGTACTGCACATTAGGCAGCACAACTGCAATCAGATGTCCTTTGGACTGGGTTTGAGGGGAGATTCCTAGGTGAATGCTCCAACAGCCGGTGAGGGCTGCAGTCTCCCTCTCATTTAGGAGAGCTCTGCAAACTTTTTACAGCCTCCCCTTGTCTCTGAACAACACATCTTCATTATCTTTCTTTATCCTCTCCCAAGCTGTCAAATCTGTCTGACATCGGCCAACAGACTCAAAAGCTGCTAGATGGGACCAGACTGGCTGACAGACAGGCTGCACCATCTCTCAAGTGTTACCTCAAGAAGCCAGACAAGAAAACAGCAGAAAAAAATCCCGGGGACTGAAGTTAAGAGAAAAACTTTCTATAGACATGATTGCGATTGTGCCTCAGGAAGAGAAAGACAACGTGCACATACTTGGTATTTTGTAAGAGAGTTTTGTCATAAAACCTTTCTTGAGTGGGCATAAGGTTTTCTGTGATCAAGATAACCTTTCTTCTGTGATCAACATAACTATAATAATTATCTAGTGCAAACTTACAATGATATCAACATTCCCTTTTGTGATACTAGTTTTATAAGCGGCACTGGCAAACTTCGCAAACAGTTAAATCGGAGAGTTTTGCTATTCCCAGAACTTTCTTCACTAGCAGCTGAAACTAGAACAAATCCAGTGACAAACAATGCAGAAACAGGGGAAAACTTGTACATCTCATGAAACAGAAATATTCATTCAGTTTATAAACTAATACACACACACACATCAGTTCTTGGATGAAGGACAACCTAGATTAAATGCCTTTAGCCACAAGAATAAATTTTGCCAACAATACTGAAAAGCAGGAGTTTAATCCACAGCAGTACGGCTGTCCTGGAAAATGAGCGTACAGGTGCCCTTGTGCTGTCTTCTGTCAAATGATATATAGATTTTTTAGGGAAACTAAGCATGCTTGTGGTAACACATACAGACTGGTCGGTATATTAAATCAAGTATTGCTGTATCCACATATGACACAGTCAACAGTCACATAATAACCTCAATAATATTTAAACTTCCATCAGCAGACTACCTCAACACTGACTTTTCTGCTTTGCCTGTGTGAATGGAGTGCCAGACCAAGCTCAATAATGGTCTTACCAATAGGAACTAGTACTGCAGAGCCAAGTTTGAAGATATCCATGCACCAAACTGCTCTGACACACTTCTGATGACAGCCTTTACAACAATCTTGCAAATGCCCGATTTTGGAAGTAGCAACAAAAAAAATATCACCTTGGACATAGCCAAGTTGATTTGAAGGACATCCTGGAATTCTGTTTTAACTATTATGACATTATGAAGTTTCCCTAGGACTCTTGGCTGTGATATTTTGCTTTTAATGTCATTTCTTCTGATTTGTTCTATTACTCCTGCTATCATAAATCAAAAGACAATATTGACTTAACCTCTTGTGTACAGCAAGCACAATTCAAAGAAATGACAGTTTCCCTGCAGTGCCCTAGTCTTTTGTGGCAGAAGGTCCTCAAATTAGAAATTCACAAAAAAAAAAAAAAATTGTGCATGACCTCACAGATCTATTAGTCCTCAAGTAATCCATAAGGCTGTTCTATCATTTTTTTCCCTCCAAAGAGACACATACAAGCAATCTTTGAACAAATTACTTCAGTTATATGAGTACAAATATCTTTCAAATGTGCCAGCATACAGAAAATTGATGTGCATACTCCAGGTTCTGTATCCATACAGACTATGTATTTATATTATAAAATATTTGGAGAAGTGTCTTCATAAAGCCAATATTTGAAGTCTCTAAGTCTTCAACAATAGGAATTTCAGCCCATCAGGCACTAAGATACTGAGTGACACGTACACCTTCTTTCTGTTAGATAACTGATAAACTCTCTCTGAATAAATAACTCTGGCTTTGTATTCATAGCTACTGCAAAATAGAGGACTCTGCTCTTCAATTCAGTCAGCTGCTCTTACTGACAATACCTGCCTTTCAGATACTCAGACTTCTAGAAGTCTTCTCATTCTTTCCAGTTGAATGAGAAAGAATGCCTGCTCCCTGAGCACTGGAAGAAACAGAGTCCAAGAGCTCAGTTAGGTTAAAACAGCTAAGTGCTAATCCCATTTATTTCAAAACTGGTATAACTTTCAAATAAACAAAGCCTGAGAAACCGACAGACTCCCTTTCTCTTGCTTCCTTTCATCAGGAAAGCAACAATACAGAGACTCAGTACCTTTTTCCCTCCTGGTCTCAGGGGGGTCTCAACAAAAAGCAGAGTTTCAAAGTATTTTATTGCTCATCATTTTAGCAATATAATGTGTACGTAACCTGGTGATGTGTTTGATAATACTGAAATAAATGAATTAGGAAATGCTACTCTAAAACTAGTTTTTTAACTTCAAAATGCAAGTTTTGGGGATTAGAAATTGTAAATGAGGCCAGTTTAATTATGTTGCCCCATGTGTGCCCACGCTGCTACCCTGCTCTGGCCCAGCTTGCACTGGAAGGTCTTTGTTCCTCAATGCTAGGGAGGGAGACAGCTGAAACAAGGTAGCGATTGTGACAAATCCTACAATCTTGGAAAACTTTTGAGGTATTTGCATTAAAGCACTAAAAAGGACAAAAAAATAAGCACATGTAAACAGAGGCTATATGTGGGCTTCCTGATCTCTGATGATTTATGCAAGATTAACTGTTGGTCCCAGCCATTAACTCTTTGGTTATTGTGAACCCAATATTCTGCTGAAATTCCTTAGAGCCCCTTCCACAGTAGTATAGTCTGCTCTAGTTTTGCTGCTCACCAATGCAAGGATAAAGCTCTGCACTTCAGATTCTCCCTCCCTGATACATTTTGCTTGACACACGCATACAGCAAGATCCCATTTTAAGGAGTGAATATCTGATTTATTCTCTCTCCTGAGCATAAAGCTGTGAAAAAAAACACTACAGAGAAGGTCAGAGGTAGAAAGGCAAGCACAGAAGCCACTCAGAAGTCACGCAGGTCTAGTCTCACCTTCTCATTTAAGCAAGATCATTTCCTGTAATGACTTCCTTCAAAGGAATTAGCTCTTCCCAACTGTCTGGGCTTTCATTCCCCTAGGGAGACTCTTCCACAGCCTGCACTATCTCATTAGTAGTAATTCCTTAGATACTCTTTAAGCTGATCCATTATTAGCTTCATTCCATTTCTCCCAAGGTGTTATGAAGAAGCCATAGCTAAATATTTAATTCCTCTTTTCAACATTTAAGCCCTGCAAATATTTCTAGATTTGCATCTCCTAATCTATTCCAGTTGTTATAACACACAGAGTACACACGCAGCTTAATATTTTTTGAATCGATAATTCCCATCATTTTTGCTGATCTTTTCCAACATAATTCAGACAATGAGGTGCCAGAAACAGGACTTGAGATATTGACCCGGGGGCTTGCTGGGGGATGCACCAACCACAGTTTCAGTGTTTGGCTCCACAATATATTTGTGAGCAAGAACTTCACTTTGATTGTAGCATACTCCTAAATTCAAATTCATCACTCCTAAGCAGAAAAATTTCAAAGATTAACCATAGGGGAAAAGAACATGGAAAGAAGAAGAAAACAAGCCACTGATGTTCAAAAACCACGTACTTCAGCACTGGTGAGAAACTCTAGAGAAACAAACCACCAGAGAGTGCTGGCATTCTCTGTTGTTCACACCCTTACATTTCAGCTTGCTTCAGTGTAGCTGACATTTGCTGGTTGTGAAAAAGCCTAAGGAGAGTCCAACAAGTTTTTCTAGAATATCCTGACCTGTGGCAGCCTTGGTGTTGTCTTCTCATTTTAGCAAAGGCCATAGTCATTAGACTCCACTCCTTAACACAGCTGTCCAACACTGCATTTTAGCATCCCTTACAAAACACACGGCTAGATCATTTGCAACTTAAACTCTTCAGGAGAACAACTGCTCTGCTTTATGTTTGCAAAGTTCTCCTTAAACTAATGAGTAACATCTTCCATTCTTACATAACCCAGACCAAAATATTTATCTACTAGTTATTACCCTTACACCAAAAAAAAACACCAAACCACCTTAAAAAACAGCCATGTCTTGTGCTACTATATTGATTATAGGACTTCTGTCACCTCTTAGTGATTCTTGCCACTGATAAACAAGACTTTCCTGTAAGCCCTCTAGGCTCTTCTCTATTTTTTTTTTCTTTCCTAGTCCTTACAAGTTTGAGTCAATGCTCTGTTGTGAGCAACCTGTTGCTTCTACTTCACTTGCTTCAACAGCAAGTTCTCTAGCCTTTCCTCAATTTTTAAATGGTCTGCTTGCAGCTGTAGAACACATCTTATTACATCCCTTTCTCAAATACATGATCCATGTAGACACCATTTAGCGGAACAATACATAGTACCTACGCTTCTTAGTGAACACTGCTAGTTCAATTGCTAGTCCTTTATTCCTGAACTACAGCGGTAACAACAGCTATCAACTACCATCACTGAGACTTCTTTTATAATCTTTGAAGGCATTTTTACATAATTACAACTGTTTATGTCATAATTCTATTGTTGGTACCCATGCTCAAGGAACAGAAGTTCTCACCATGTGTAACAAGCAGAGCCCTCCCTAGCACTGGTTCATCAAACCATGGACCGACAGTCCAGGCCCTCTAGAAAAGGCACATCTGTTTGTCCTACCCAACTCTCCTTTCCTCTCTGAGAGTCTTACATCTGAAACACATGGCCACACATCAATCATTTCATTTCATCAAAAGAGAAATACAGATCAGAATCTACACTTTTCTTAAAAGTGAGCAAGTACTGAATACTTGTGCTGAGCTGCTAAGGCCACTGCTCTTAACCCCACCTGAGAACCTGGTAGTGTTTTCCTCAATCCCATCGGTTGCAGCGAAGAATACCAAAAGGAACAGGGAAACTCATGTGATAAACACACGGCTCAGAGGCCGGTGTCATCAGTGGAATTTGAGGGTCTTTTGATCTTGAGAAAGTTTACACAGCACTGGGCCTCTTGGCAACAGCTCGAGTTCAGCTGTCTCAAAGGGGGAAAAGGATTCTCAGTAGTGAGTTGGCAGGGCGCATCAAGAGGGCTCTAAACTAGGTTTGAAGGGGGAAGGGGATAGAACTAGACTTACTAGAGATGAGCCTAAGGGTATCATGTCAATATTGGGGGCAAAACTGATAGCCCAGCTCAAGTGCCTCTACAGCAATGCACACAACATGGGCAACAACAGGACGAGCTGGAAGCCATTGTGCAGCAGGATAGCTATGACTTATTCACCATCGCAGAACCATGGTGGGATGACTCTCATGACTAGAGTGCTACAATGGATGGCTACAAGCTTTTCAGATGGACGGGCAGGGAAGGACAGGCAGTGGGGGGGCTCTCTGTGATAGGGAAGTTTTTGATTGTACAGAGCCGAATGATTGTGATAAGGTCGAGTGCTTACAGGCAAGGATGAAGGGGAAGGCCAACAAGACAGATATCCTGCTGGAAGTCTGCCATAAAACACCTGACCAGAATGAAGAAGTTGACAAAGCATTCAGAAAGTGGCTAGCAAAAGTCTTGCAATGATTACCCCTTATTCTTGTAGGCAACTTCAACTTACCAGACATCTGCTGGAAATACAACACAGCAGTGAGGAAACAGTCTAGAAGGTTCCTGGACTGCATAGATGATAAGTTTTTTGACACAATTGGTAAGTAAGCCTACCAGGGAAGGTACCTCACTTGACCTTTACAAACAGAGAAGGACTGCTGAGAGATGTGGTGGTCAGAGGCTGTCTTGGACTTAGTAACCATGAAATGACAGAGTTCTTTATTCTTGGTGAAGTAGGGAGGAGTGTCAGCAAAACCACTACTGTTACCCTCAGTGTTTCAGCCCCCCTGAGATGGAAGACAGGGATGGAGAGTAGGATAAATGCCCCATAATCCAGGAGAAAGCAGTAAACAACCAGCTATGCCACCTGGACACTCACAAGTCTATGGGGCTGGATGGGATCCACTCAATACTGAAGGCTCTGGTGGAGGAGGAGCTTGCCAAGCCACACTCCTTCATTTACAAGCAGTCCTGGTTAAAAGGGGAGGTCCCAGATGACTGGAGGCTTGCCAATGTGATGCCTGTCTATAGGAAGGGCCAGAAATAGGGCCTGGGGAACTACAGGCCCGTCAGCCTGACCTCAGTACCAGGAAAGATTATGGAACGGTTCATCTTCAGTGTGCTCACCAGTTAAGTGCAGGTTAACAGGGGATCAGACCTAGTCAGCATGAGTTCATGAAAAGCAGGTCCTATTGGACCAACCTGATCTTCTTCTATGACCGGATGACCCACCTAGTGGATAAGCAAAAGAATGTGGATGTTGTCTTTTGAAGAGGTGAGAGATAATAAATAGAAAATAAATCCATTTCTTAATGAACCTTACGAAATTAAAAACATTTTTAACTTCAGACTTCATGTTCTGCTAGTATCATCTTTACATGATCCAAGAACTCATATCAAAGTCTACGCCTTTATGTACTGGTCCAATGCTAACAACAGAAGTAGGACACTGATGAAGGTCCTTACACATATATGCATAGCCTACTGCCAGGGAGAGAAGTGTATCCACTCTGAACACTTTTCCAAAGAGAAAAATCTGCTGGAAGTCATTAAATGGGTTCAAGGTTTTGGACACAAAATACAGCAAGGTGAAAAAGTCACATTCAGAATAGTTAGTTAACCTTGACAACTCAGCAAAGCAGATTTTTATTGGATTCAGACTCATCCACAGACAAAGGAAGAGGCACACATTCCAGGAATACCAGAGCCTCACCTATCCTTACAGATCTCTCAATCTCTTTTTATAGCAGAGAAATTCTACATGACTATAAATCAAATCACAAGCACCATTATTAAAATGGAAATTCAAAGCATTACGATAAGAAATAGCAAACTCAGCTTGCTGATACATGGTTTACCCTTATTGGTACCGTAGTTCAGAAAGTTAAAGTACTGCAATACTTGGCCATATTTAAGCTCTCAGTTACGTTTCTGCTGTCACTCTGGATGCCTCTTAAGAGCAACAATCAACAATCAGTGCTCAGAAACAAACACAGCAAAAAATTCACTATGCATTTCAGAAACAAATATGATGTTTAATTATGGGTGTCCTTGCTCCATCTTTTCTCACTCTACCTGTGTTACACTGATGTTATACACATTTCATCAAAACACTACCTTTAGAAATTCATGAAAATAAAGAAATACACACAGAAAACTATATTTTAGACAGAGCAATTCATTATGAGAAACCAACTCATCCCCCTCTTCCCCGCATTGGAAATGATGTAGTATATTCTCCATGTAATACTTCTGCTTCTCTTCTCAATTCTAAAAAATATTGATAGTCAATTATAACTTTCATGCTCCCAACAAGCACATACCTAAATCACTTGTAAACATTCAGAATGGAAATTAAGACTTCAGGGGCTCTTCACTGTTTACTTGTTTATCTCTTTTTGCTGTTACAAAAACACCCCAGTCACATGTTCCTTGTAAAGTGAAACAGCTCATTTTATATCTCTGCCCTTTGCATTGCTATATTAATTTGAGGTGTTGAAAATTCTTCTATTGATACTAAATCTTGGATTGTGCAAGCAGTTATTTTTAAAGGTAATACATTGGTCCTGATGTCCCAAGGTACTCTGTCTCCCAGCACTGCACATAGAGGAGTTACTCAGACTCGTAAGCATAACTGAGAGGTGTAATAAAGGAAAACCAAGAGGGTCAGCCTTACTTCTAACAAATAATCATACACAATCTATTTGTGGAATAAAGTATCAGATGGCTTTTAATTCAAAGAATTAAAAAAAATTAAAAGTCACACAAAAGCCCTCTCTAAGCAATAAAATCTTCTAAAAATAAGTATTTTCTCTGTCTCCCCACAATCAAAGAAAAAAAGCTGTTAATCTTCATGCGGTAATTGTGAACGACTATAAACACCAAGCACTCCAGTCCCCGACACACATTTCTGCCACCTCCATCAGTCACTTCTGTTTGGATAGCAAATCTAAGGAGTGTGTGCATGCAGGGTTAAAAACTGACCATGTAAAAATTAAAACAAATTGAAATTTCTGTTTTGTTCTATTGGAAATAAGAACAGAGTTGCAGGAAAGTCTACACAGCTCATTTAAATAAACATTTAAAAACACCAAGAACACTGGATAAGCACAAGGAAGTGCAGCTTACTGCAGCACAAACCCACATTCTGGCATCAGCTGCATCTTCCACAGGTGAGGAAAGCATATGACCCTCATTTAATTTCTTCAAACAGCTAAATACAACAATTACGCAAACACAAGAAACATGAAAAAGTTTAAAAATCAGAAAAAGCTTGTTTTGCTCTATTATTTCATGAATTAGAAGACAACTAGAACAGAGCTATCAGGTGTAAGAAATTGAGAGGTACAAGAATCAGTGATAGTATCTGAAAAAATATTCTGATATTGATAACAAAATAGTCTTCAAAAATAATTAAATATCAAAACATTTCTTCTTTAGCATACTTTAGATGGTCGTATCTACCCGACAAAAAAAGTAAAAAAGTGGTTTTCTTGAACAGTAACTGACTTCTAGTTTTCATGCAGAGAAAACATGACATAGAATGGAATTAAGAAAAGATTACCCTCTCCTCCATCTCAAAAGACTCTGAAGAGGTGAACGTAAAGCAATGCATTTATATGAATTGTGCAGGTGCAGTGCATAATACAAAACAGAGAGCTGGAACTAGGTTAAGCTTAACAGGATCCCAAACAGCTCACAGTATGCAGAAGATAGTGGCCAGTAATCTGTAACCCAAAGTCATCACTTCAGTAAGCAAACAGAAAAGTGCCTCAAAGCCAAATGCATGTCTCTATAATCCCATTATTTTGCCCAGGACACGGCTATTCTGAGGAATGACAGAATCTTTATGAGAAACAGCATTTTGTGAGACCAGGTATGGGATTCTCCAGTCTAGTCCTCCAAATTATAAGATGATAAATGAATGGTCCCAATGACTAATGAACCTTAGAAATAACTGTGACCAAAACCATTAACTTGCCCAAGTAAAATACATCAACCACCCAATCTCACCTCCCTGCAGATTCCTATTTGATGAAGCAAACCTAGTCTTCCGTCAACTGGCAGGTTTTTAGCCCCTTTACAGAAACATTAATATATAAGAAGAGACTTAAAAGCTGCCATTGCAATATGTGATCAGCTTAGGAAATCCAAAGGACAGATGGAAACTGGCCAAGTAACTGAACTTTCTAAAAGTCACGCTCACAACTGGTTTCAAAGCAGTGACTGAAAAGCCATTAGATGTCATGTTTATTACATTACCCTAAGATATAGTCAAAAACCTTTAGTCTAACCTCTGTGTATCATAATTTGGGATGTTAACTACTTTAAGAAGAACAGTCAAGGGCTTTGACAACAGCACTGAAATTAACATATTTCCAACATACTCCTTCCAGGTCAAGTTAGAGAATAGTCTTTTCAGACTAAAAATAAATCACAGCAAAAGAAAGGAAAAAAAAATAAAAACAGACTGAAGTTTGTCATCTAAGCAATGGAACAACAAGCAATTCTTACACAATCACCCCCTCCCTATCACAAGATTCATTCCAAGATCCATGTTCATGACTTATTACACAATTAGCATGACACCACACAGTGCAACTGCTCCATAATGCAGGAGTCTTACCAATAACCATTCATTAACTCTGTCTTCTCTAATTAAAAATGACTCATGAAATAGGCTGCATTATATGATTAAGCTTCAAAGAAACCAAAGCACATTTACGGACACAGATGAAATTACATTTAACTCTATACAGTATAATGTTAAAGATTTTGAATATAAGTGTCACAGAATGAACACCAGATTAGAAAATTCCTTTCAACATGCAGAAGGGTCTTTCCTCCATTAAACACTGCAGCGACCCACAAAGGGCAAGGGAGCGCAGCTGACAGAAGACACATACAGGGGAAACCAATATAAGCAAAATATGGTAACTGTTTCTGCCTTATGGTTCACAATACCTTCAGCATTGCAATAGAAAAAGTTCTGGGATCCTTTAAGGCTTCGGATCTCACTGACCCCAGCACTGCTCTAGGGCTGCAGTACTGGGTGCCACAGGGAACACCAACCATGCCTCTAAAAAATGAAGACTTAGGACTTAGAAGCAACATCCCATGACACTGAATTCAACTTGATAATGTTTTATAAACAACAAGCACCATCCCATAAACAGCAGGGTTTTAACAAACTGAACTGGAAGGCTGTTCACCGTTTGTTTATTTCCATAGTCAGACCTTTACTAGCCTTCAGAATAAGTTCATTCACAGCCTACTCATCGTACACTGTGTCGAAGATGATGTTGATCACACCAGGTCTCTGCCTACCCTACTTTTAGGTTCTTTCTTTTCCATCATATAACAGTTTTCATGATTTTCTAGGTATGCTCTAATCTAGCCCCATCTAGCTATCCTCCCATTCTGCATTCTCAACACAAAATCCTGAGTCATTGTCTGTAATATTTTTTGACACAGTTGCCAACATCTGCTCACACTTTATGAGCTGGTGCATCCACTGCCTATCACAATTTCCACCCCTTTTCCTTTCTGCCATACGCCTTCTCTTCCGTCTCTTAGCGGATCATAGTTCTAGTCTACAAACAAAACTTCTCTATGCCACCAAAACACTACAAATAACAAGTCTTATCAATACTTCAGACCTATTCTACCAGTTATCAAAGATTCTCTAAAGAAAAGTGAAGTGTATATACAGAATAATTTTAAAAAATTTTAAGAACCTTACGGTTAAACTCAGGGAAGGGAGTGGGGGCTGTGACAAGACTATTAATTAACCAATGCTGACCACTCAGCTCCACCAAACTACCTACACTGCTTGAAACCAACCTGCAATATTCTCCTCTTATAACTTTCATCAACTTTATTTTCAAAGTTTGTTTTTCTCCCACTGAAAATAACAAGAGATCAACTCACTTTCAGAACTTGGCAAATTAGATTTTTAAATACCTGATTTATTTAAGTGAAAGGAAGCGTGGAAGCCTAACCAGCTGACTATGCTTTTAAAACACTTTTAACTGGCCACATCATTTCAGAACTAAAGAAGGAGTAAGTGCACCGCCAGTATAATATGATCATTTTCTACATGTGATTCTTAAATGGGATCATTAAAAATTAACTCCGTTACACATATAATTTATTTATTTCAACAAAGAAAAACGGTTTATTTCCTGGACGTGTCTCTGGATATGCGATAAAACTCCTGTCAATACAGTAAGCGGGGTGGACTGTCTTATACTTCGCTTTTAAGTAGCCTACTAACGGCCTTTACCATCACGGCTCCTCCACTAAAGCTGCCAGTACAGCTGAACAATCTCTCCCTTCCAGGTAGGTGGGAGGGTTTGCAGTTGCCAGATAAAACGAAGCAGCATTTCACACCGTAGAAGCCTGGGTGCGCACTCCTGGCAGGCCCTTGCCTCTCCGGTCTCCCCCAACCCCTCACCAAGCCAACCTTTCATTGACAGGAGGCTCAGACAAACCAGCGTTTAAGACCTCGCCGGCCGAGCTCCCCAGGAGAGCCCCTTCGCCCCCCAGCAGGAGGGCGGGCGGCGAGGCGCTCGGGCACCCGGTGCCTCCCTCCAGGCAGAGCCGCCCCTCGGGCGAGGCCGGGGCCGCACTCACCTGCGGTTCATGGGCCGCACTCGCACGGCCACCTTCACCGAAGCCATGGCTCATCCCCCCCGCCGCTGCTCCGCTCCGCTCCGCTGGCCCGGCCCGGCCCGGCCTCGCCCCGCCCGGCCTGGCCCTCGCCGCCCCTCGGCTTAGGCCATGTCGCTATGGCAACCCCAGCCCGGGTCGCGACGGCGGCGGCGCGGGGACAAACTACATCGCAAGGCGTTGCTCCTCCCCGAGGGGCGGGGGGGAGGGAGAGGAGGAAGAAGGCTGGGAAAGGTCCCGGGGGGCGGGGGCAGCCACTGGTACCGTGGGTGCTTCCCCACAGCACTGTACCCCGAGGTGCACAGAGATACACGTATAGATCTAGAGAGAGGTGCATTTGCACCTATTTTTTATTTATTCACTTATTTTTGTACTGGGGGGATGTATATGCATATACATACATATATAAACACACACGCCCTGCCTGTAAATATCTTTCTCTCCATTAACCGTATCCTGGGCTGCATCAAAAGAAACGTGGGCAGCAGGTCGAGGGAGGTGATTCTGCCCCTCTACTCCACTCTTGTGAGACGTCATCTGGAGCACTGTGTCCAGTTCTGGAGTCTTCAACATCAGGAGGATATGGAGCTCTTGGAACGGGTCTAGAGGAGCGCTACGAAGATGATCAAAGAGCTAGAGCACCTCCCATATGAGGACAGGCTGAGAGAGTTGGGCTTGTGCAGCCTGGAGAAGAGAAGGGTCCAAGGAGACCTTACAGAGACCTTCCATACTGAAAGGGGCTACTGGAAAGCTGGGGAGGGACTGTTTACAAAGGCTTGTAGTGATAGGATGAAGGGGAATGGCTTTAAATTGGAAGGGGAAAGATTTAGGTTAGACATTAGGAAGGAATTCTCACACAATGAGGGTGGTGAGGCACTGGCACAGGTTGCCCAGGGAAGCTGTAGCTGCCCCATCCCTGGAGGTGTTCAGGCCAGGTTGGATGGGGCCTTGGGCAGCCTGGTCTAGTAGGAGGTGCCCCTGCCCATGGCCAGGGGCTTGGAACTGGATGGGCTTTAAGGTCTCTTCCAACCCAGACAATTCCATGATTCCATGATTAGAGAGAGAGAGAGAGATGGGATTGTAGGTAGGGTTGTCTGTATATATGCACACCTGTGTCACCTATATATATACACACCCATACACACCACAAATATATCTCTGCCTATATATATACATACACACACACACACACCCCTGTATATATATGTATATATATATAGGACCTGGACCTGCACCCCACTGCGTTACGCTGTCTAGAGGGACAGGCTTAGCAAAGGAAGAAAAATCTTTCCAGGAGATAGAAACAGTGAAGAAGTGTGCATCACAGTCAAATAATAATGTTTATGTATATAACATGATGAATCTCGGTTGTTCTTTTTTCACTGGCACACAGCCACTCTCCCAAGATGTATCAGCACTGATTCCATCCTTTGCATATAAGAGAAAGCTAATTGTGGTCAGCTTGGAGAAAAACGGAAGAAAAATAAAAAGGCTACATTCAAATATACATAAAGGTGTGGTGTACAACAGACAGCCGTGCCCTTATCTGCATTTGCAGAAACACAGCCTGGGCATCCATCCGGGCTGTCAGGGAGTGACATCCTAAGGCTGAGCAGTGGGGGTGACCCCCTGTCCCAGAGGATGTATCTAGCATGGTGAGCTGGAAACCTCTCACCAAAACTACGCTAAATCTGGCAGAAAGGCTCTCAGGGGGAACACTGCCATCTTCACTACCTTCAGAAAAGCAGCCAGAACCTGAGCCAACCTGAGGCCATGTAAAGTAATGGAAAACCCTAATGAGGCCACAGAAACAGTTGCTGGTGCCATGAGAAGGCAAGCCTGACGTGTCTTTCCCTGCTGAGCAGCTAGCCACAGTAGGGCATCTGGCTTGTAAAGAGTAGCTGTGAAGAAACAACATAAAAAAAGCCAGATAAGTAATATTATCATAAATAATAAATATTGTTGTTTGTTTGGATTTGTCAGTGGCTTGAAACTGTGTCTCCAGCATGGAGACACCATTTAAAATACTGTACAGACATCATTGCATTCAAATCATTAAGGTGTTACTGGCTTGAAAAGCCAAAAAACTGCAGTTGCGAAGACATAGAAGCGGGTCTCAGAGCCAAATACCTCATCTTTACTGGTGACTCCTACTGGCAACTTATCATCTCCAGGTAGGGCAAGAAGTGAGGAAGGGGGGTGACAATAAAACCATCATCTGGCGAGCAATTAGCATCAGTGGCAAGCGGGATCATGTAGATAAAGGAGATGAACTGGGAAAAGAGGAGAGCTGAGAAGGGAGAGACAGAACGACCCACATTTACACCCAAGAGCTGTAGGGGAAGCACTAGGAGGAGGGTCAGAAGAACACAACAGGGACAGAAGAGACTTGGAGGAAAACTGACTGCTGGAGGTGGTCAAAAGGGATCAGGTGGAAGTGCACCAGACATGGAAACACAGCTGAAAACCAGGGTAAAAAGAGATTCCATAGGGTGGAGAAAGGAGAGGATGAAGAAAGAAGCTAGAAAAGGGATATCTTCAGCAGTGCATTAGATCAACTGAGAGATGAAGTGACACTTGAAAAGAGAGGTCAGGGCCAAGGGGTGGTTTTATAGCAGAAGAGAAACTATTATGTTTTCAATTTGCTCAAAAAAGAGAAGAGGAGGGATGAGAACGAGAGGGGCCTGGGTCAAGGGGTTAGAAAGTCACTGCTGCAGCAGCTTGAAAGAGAAGAAAGGAGGAAGAAAATACAGGGCCTGTAATAGGAAAGAAGGAGGAAGGAACAATATACCGAGAGGGAGAGAGATGAGCACACTGTTGGAGACCCAGGAGGTTTTCAACAGCCAGACAGAACAGGATGAGAATCAGAGTAAAAACAGGTTTGAGGGTTTGGAGATTGAAAAGAAAGTAGCAGACTCATAATGTGGATTTTTCCTGAGGTTTTCAGTGATGTGAGAGGACAAGCACAGGGGAAAGATGCAAGAAGGGAGCCAGACTTTGTGATGATGAGATAAACTCAAAGGGTAAAAGAAAAGACTTGGGGCAATTTTTGGCACCAGTGTCAGTGTCATGGATGGGAGGTCACAGGAGCACTAAATAAGAAGGGAAGGGATCAACTGTGCTGTGCCAGAGAGATGTTACTGTGGGAGAGAAGGAACTAGGGTGTTGGGAAATCACAGAAGGAGCAATATTTGCTTTAAGATCAGCCAAAGACCAGGTCACCCCAGTGAGCACAGGAGCTGACACACTGACGCAGCCAAATGTGCAGGCAGAGGGACTCATGCCAAGCATTGGATAAATTGATAAAAGTGTGTTGAAAGCTTTAAAGAGGATCTGGGTGACATGCAACAAGCTAACAGGGAATAATATTCACACATGAAAAAGACAACAATGAGCAATAAGATAACAAAAAGTGTAGAACAAAAAAAATAGATGCATACACACTTGCATAATAGGATAACAGTATAAAGAACACTGGTAAAAAACATAATAAAATGTAATGATTTTCAGCATCAATCAGGGGTCCCAGAAAAGCCAACCAATATGTAGCCTAATTTGCAAAACTTCTACTTAACCCTTCTCAGACAGTCATGCTTCCCCTTTCTCTGATAAGCGAAGCTTTTGAAGAAATACATCTGGTTCACTAAGTGCGCCTCCACATTCTGCGGTTCAAGATATCTAGCCATTAGGGGATACAAGAAGCTTCTCCACCCGCACAGATCCTCTCATGAAATGGAAAACAATTTTCCACTTCTGTAGTGAGTACTCATTGCAGATGGGAGCTGGACCAGCTACCGTATCTGCAGCACACCCAGCATAAAGTAGCAAAACATCCCCAGGCTCTCCCATTCCCCTGCAATTCTCAGTGCCTTGCTATTTCAGAAATGTCTTTCCTTCACCAGGCCAGGACACGAATGCTACAGGCAGCCTGTGGAGAGTAAAACCACACCTAATTTTGTTCAGCAGCATTGATGAACTCTTCTCTGTGGGATGTAACCGGCATCAAGTGCTTGGGTAGTTACGGCATGACCCAGCAGCTGGGTCAGAGAGGCTGGCTCCACTCAGGTTGTAATTCAATACAACACAAGCTACAGCTATCAAAGTGGGATATATTAATCCACTCAGTAAAACTAAGCAGGATTTGTTTAAATATTACTGGACTTGGACACATTCAGCATCAGCACTATTTGCTTGGCTTTAACATAGATCCGTAAGCAGCACAGTTTGCTCCTCTGACCCATTTATGTCTTTGGGCACCTCTCTCTTCTGGCCCTTGGTTCAGCAATGAGTTAATATTTTGCTTGAAATGCATATTCGTTTAGCCACATTAAATTATTACACACTGCATGTAGTGTCTCGTGCAATTCCACTAAGGAACAAGTAAGTTTTACAAGAGGAGGATCCAGGAGGAAGGCTGCTTTCTTAGGGCTGTAGTTAAGCAGCTTGGCAGATATTTGAAGGATTGAGGTTTTAGGAAAGTCACTCTGTTCTCACCCTAACTTCTACAAAAATTGCCAGAAAGGGATATTCTTGAGACTTTCATACATAGATGACAGTTTGTTGACATCAATCAAAACAAAAGGCAAATAGAAAGGCATGCAAATGTATATACCCACACCAAGTGTCTCCACCCTCTTTCCTTAAAAACCTGGTGGAAAACTCATGTGTCATTTTCTCCATACTAAATATTTTACACCCAGAAACATCTGGAAAAATTTCTAAACCCAAATCCAAATGAAACTCAAAGTACATGTTTTCCCAAATACTTCTCTACTCCTCAGGTATAAATGTCTTAAATAAACACAAGGTTCACAAATGGTTAATGAATTTTTCCAAAGATATGTTGTCCTTCACTTGGGGTTGGGAAAGCCAGTTCCACCTGTGGTAGGAATGACACTTGGATTCAAGAGTTGGCATCTCTGGAGCTTCTGTGAGTGTCTGGGGCGCTGACAAGAGACGAGTGGCACTGTACCTGACTGATTCCTAACCATTGTCTTCTATGCTTCCTTCTTGCTCCTAATTTACCTCTTACAATGGATCTGCTTGGTCAGAAACATCTTCAGGCACATACTGTCATTTCCTGGGGTTGCAAAACAGGCCCCAAGCCCAAGAGATGACAAGCTAGACCTTACTAATAACAAGTAAAGCATTCAGGCCTTTCTGATGCATACTTCCATGTGATGATGACCAGTTGCCTTTCCTTGTGTTCATACGCAAAGAGCTTAGAAGGGCAGGAATTAACAACTTGGCCAATGATTACATCTTACCTGCTATGATCCTCTTTTCCCATTGCTGGTTGAAAATTGTTCCTAAGAAGGACACAGAAATCAGGACTTCTACCTCAACTGCTGAGATACCCTTCCAGTTGGCAGATGACGGAAAGAACAGATGGGCAGGCATCTCCCCATCCCACGGGACTTGCTGTTGGTCCAGATCTCCCCATCAGCCTTGGTTCAATTTGCTGATTAGCAAATCACTGCTAAAGAAATTAAGAGGGTCCTCTGTGGACAATATTTGGGAGAAGGTATTATCTTGTCTTGGATCGATCCAGCAGGATAGTTATCCTTCTTTCCACTCCTGGGAGTCCTTTGGGGAAAACACTTGCTCAGCTTTGTCCTCCAGCCTGCTTCTGCAGTGCTTTTCACACCTGTCATGCCATGCAGAGTCAGATATCATTTCTGCTGTTCCCACCAAGACAGGCTGTGAACTCGTTTATCTCAGACAGGGGAATCATCCTCCACCTTGAGCTGCTCTGATTTTCCAATCTGTCAAAATCATGACGAAAAAAAAGCATTGCTCATTCCTGGCAGCACACAAACACAGTACTTTTAATATATATACACATTTTGCTTTCCTGAGCTCCAAGCAAAGATTCAGGTCTATATTCATGCCCACTTACCATGAAATGCATCTGTACATCTCCAGTTTGAACTCACACTTGTATTCAGACAAAGGAGCTTGCCATGAATAACTTCTCAAGGGGATGAGTGCCCCTCTGCTAGCCAAGGTGAGTACCAGGGCTTCAATATAGCTTTCTGATGGGAAGTCCAAGCAGAGCTGCCTGATGGCTGAAAAATATAGGATTTCACTCTATTAAGAATTAAACTAAGTGCTGTGTGAATCTACACTAAACAAGGATAACAATCCCATTTCCAGCAGGTCTCAGCATGTACTTTCAAGTAAATAAGCATCACGTTGTCAGCTTGAAATTCTCGTTGGGAGCTGTGAGGTTTTAATGAGCTACCACCAGTGGTATTTCCCACTTTGCTCTTTCCTGCAGTTGCCTTTTTCAAGTAGAGCTTTCAGGCCTTTCTAATGCATACTTCCATGTGATGATGACCAGTTGCCTTTCCTTGTGTTCATACGCAAAGAGCTTAGAAGGGCAGGAATTAACAACTTGGCCAATGATTACATCTTACCTGCTATGATCCTCTTTTCCCATTGCCGGTTGAAAATTGTTCCTAAGAAGGACACAGAAATCCAAAGTATTTGCCACTTTGCTCTTTCCTGCAGTTGCCTTTTTCTCTTTAACAGAATGCCATGGACATCAAGTCAGTCCACTTGCCAAGGTGCTGCCGGTGGCTTAGAGTGGGACTAATGAATTTTGGACAGCACAGGAGGGTTGCCTGGAGCTGGCAGTGCCAGCACTATGCTTGTCGGTGGCTCAGGGAGAGCAGCAGCAGTTGCAGAAGACATGGCAGGATTTTGTGCCTCTGGCAGCAGTGGCAGCGACCACTGTTGTGCCAGGCAGTGTGCCAGCACTCTACTTGCCACAATTTGGGAAATAAGCTTAAACTAAATGGCAGTGGGTCAGTTTCTCTCACGTCTTTGTCATCGGCATCCAGCCTTCTTGTTGACCTTCACAGTTATAATGGTGATAATACAAATCAGCATGTGCCCATTCTTCCCACACTTGGCAGAGGAACCAGCAGTAGCTCATGATGTTGTGGTCGGTGAACGCTGCCCGCCTTTCCAGGTGCATCCCTCCCTGAGTCCATTGCAAATGTTTGGAGGCTGCACCATTAGAGGTTCCCAAACTAGACAGCTCATGCGCAGCGATCCTCCAGATTTCTGGCTGGGGATACAGGGATGGCTAGTTGAGTTGAAGGGTATCCTCACCGGCACCCCCTTACACAGACCTTCTGTTGAAACCCAGGGGAGGGTGGGAAGGGTTTACAGCCATATCAGCTCTTGCATTCATATGGGGAAGCAGACACAGCTCCTGCTCCTGCCACAGAGAGACCCAAGAGGCCTGTGTGGTGCAGCTGTTGCAGGGTGGGGAAACACCAAAGTCCACACTAAAAGCTTGCTGTGGTCCGTTGGACCACACAAAAGAAGAAACCGTTTGCAAATAGCCTTTGAGATTGATCATCTGGGGGAATTAATCAAGCAAAGATTCAAACCACTGGGAACACAGGCCTTGATCCAGAACTGAACCAGAACAGCTTCAGCTAAAGCTTAGTTAGAACTGAACCACAAAGCCATCGGCCCGACTTTGTGCTGCTTTGATCTACTGCTAATTGCTTAATTAATTCTTCTGTGAGCTGATTTGCCTTGTACTGTGTTTTCCACCTCTGTTTAATTTCAAAGGATTTTAAGCATACTTCATGTGGGAATAGGCAAATGAAGTAAACAAGAACAGAGAAACTAATATACTGCTTATATTCATGTATATGCATTCTATAGGAGATGACTCTCTCCTTTGACACACAATTGTCATCTCAAATTCTAACCATGGAAACACAGCCACTTAATTCCTGTTGTAAAATGTTAATGGGAGATGGCTTTGTACAACAGAAGTTTGCCCTACACAGAAACTTTTCTCATTTCCAAGAGCACTCATGAGTTTCACAGTGTATGCTCCTGCATTTTAAATGTGTTGTTGGCTTCTTAGAAATGAGGTTGGTTTTGTTCCCTTTCCTGCTTCACTTTCAGTTAAGGAGCCTGACAAGGAAAAGTATGGTAAGAAAAGTGGAAATGAAGAATAAGTGGTTGTAGTTGACATTTAATTTCTGGACAGTTGGAAAGAGAAATGAGATTGTCTATTGTTCAACTCATTTTTTTTTCCCAGCCATCCAGGAATGTAGCAATTTGTTGTCTCTTTAGTAAATATAATGAGGAGATGTTCTGATAATTTTTCCTTATTGAGTTCTTATTATTTACAATTCGTGGGCGATGGCAGCCCATAAGCTCTCGTTTGCTCTGTTTTCTGGTGCATCATTCAATTAACACAGTGGCAATCTGTTATGTACAAAAGGTAATATGACAGGGCTTGATAAGCAAGCAAGCACAGAAAGATCTAATAACATTTAATGGATTATCGCAGTGCTGCATTTGGAGATGTTCTCTTAGAAGCACCCTGGGATTTACACAACACATCAATATGTTACTACTTGCGATCATGAATAGCCATGCGTACTGAGGCTATGTCACTGCCAAGTTCTTTTGTACGCCTGCCTAGTTTTATCCACGAGGCCAAGGAAACTCTTCCAATATAGGACTGACATTTACTCCTGCTTTCTAGGTTTAAGGCATGGAAGTGTCCTCAGGTACCCACCTTGGAGGACATCAGGCTGCAGAGCAAGGCCATGAGTTGTGTGAAAGAAATGAAAACACATGAGAAGCTTTCCTGGAGGCCAGAGAAGGTTTGATGGATGACACATGGGAAAAGAATAATAATTAATCTTTCTTTCTGTATATCCAATGTTATTTCTGTTCCTTCAGATGGCAGAAAGTCCCTATTCCTTTGCCTAGAGAAGTTCAGGGTGGGAATAAGGGAGTGAATTATACTGTGGGTTTAGGGTACCCAGTAATGAATGACTGCTTGAGGTTGGACACTGGAAGGTCACAAGCACAAAAAGTATTACTGCTTGTATTTTACACTCAATTTGTTCCCTGATTTTTAGCAGTTACAGAATTTCAATGGAAATGAAGGTTAGTGTTACAGCCAAGCTCAGAATAAAATAGGAACATCCTGGGAAAGTATGAATTGATTCAAAACTAGAGGCAAAACACTGAGAATCATTGAGAAGTCTTGTACTGACTTCAGTGCAATTTGATCAATACCTACAGGGAAAAGCAGACAAATATATTCTTGGAATAATGTTCCCTGAGAAAACATTTAAAGGATTTGGATAAGACAAATTTGGAGAAAAATAAAGAGATTGCTCTGAGTTAGTACAGAGCACATTCATCTCCTAGTACACTGCTTCTACCTGAAATCTTGTTGTATTTAACATAAAGATTAGGATCAGCAGAAAAACAAACTGAAGTACAGGTCAGCCTTCTTAATAAGATAAGGCTTTATCTATAATCCCCAGGGAAAAAGACGATGTAGGTCTCAGCTGCTGAATATGGTAATATCCATAAGAAAACTATTTTAGGAGGTACTTGAAAGGCAGCACACACATTTTCAAAGGATCTACAGATTTCTCTAGACTGGAATGAAATATTTAGGCATTCTGGAAAGCCATTTTCCTGATACTTGCTCATAAAAATAAACATAACCTTCTTTCTAAACAGGATGGTTAGCCAAGTCTACTGCCTAGTGGGCTAGTGTATGAGTCCTGCTGAGAATTTCAAGGGGCAAAATAAATTTTGAGAAAAGAAATAGCAAACAGAAGCAAGGGTGAGATAAGATACTGCTTCCTGGGGCTGGCAAGGGCAGATGGGCTCCTGCTCAAGAAAAGAGCCCATGGAAAACATTGGCGTAAAGAGAATGTCTGATGAATACCAGCTGTGTTTCTGCATGGACTGGATGAGGGAGAATTCAACCCATCAGGGAAACACCATAAGAAGCTCCCTGCTTACCTCCATTCCTGCAGTTCTTGCCCATCCTCTGAGATCTATTGAACTGACTCCACTTTTGTTATCCACAAGAAAGAATATGCTTCATTATTAGCTTCAAAGGCTGGTTTTGCCTGAATAAGGAGTAAGAACTGCAGGACTTGCCTCTTTTGAAAGGCAGCTGGATGGGTGGAGTTGGTGTGTTCTCCAAAATCATCATCAGCGCTGCTCCAGCTGCAGACCAGCCACCACAAAAAGTGAGCCATGGTACCAAGCCTGTGAAACACACTCACAAACATGGCCCTTAGCAGATGGCTTTAGATGAGTCCCTTCATTCAGTGATGCAAAAGATACTGTCCATGGGCTGAAAAATGATGTTCAGGCAAGGTCGTTGTACAGCCCACCCAAAAAAATGGCAGCTTTGGGGAGTGGTGTTGTCCTAGTTTTGGCTGGGATAAAATTAATTTTCTTCCTGGTAGCTGGTGTGGTGCCGTGTTTTGGATTTAGTATGAGAATGGTGGTTTTAGTTGTTGCTAAGTAATGCTTATACTAAGTCAAGGACTTTTAATCTTCTCGCACTGTCAGCAAGGAGGTGCACAAGGAGCTTGGAAGGAGCATAGCCAGGACAGCTGACCCAGGCTGGCCAAAGGGTTATTCCATGCCATATGAAGTCACGCTCAGCATGTGAAGTGGAGGGAGTTGGACGAGGTGGGGATTACTGCTTGGGGATGGGATGGGTATCAGTAAGAGGGTGATAAGCAATTGTATTGTGCATAATTTGTTTTGTATAGTCTATAATAATTATTACTATTTTTATCTTTTCCTTTGCTGACGTATTAAACTGTCTTTATCACAACCCACAAGTTTTACCTTTTTTTTCCAATTCTCTCCCTCATCCCACCACAGGTAATTGAGCAAGTAGCTGTGTTGTGCTTAGTTGCCAGCTGGGGTTAAACCACAACAAGTGTATATTTAAAAAGTGTTCTGGGGAGAATTTAGCAAGAAAGTAAACAACATCGGAAAGAATTTTTTCTTCCATGTTGCTAGTGTTACCTGGCCCTAATTCCTATCAGAAATAGCCCTTACTAATAAGAAATTTCTCATTTATTATTAAATAATCTTTCAATTTGCAACATTATTTCTTTTTCAATAACCTCTACAAAGGGCATTAGGCAATGCTCACTGCAATTTACACTCAAATCAAGCCAGGCAAAGTATTTTAATATAAATACAGCTCATCATTCTTACATAATTTTGTTTCTTCAAGGAGATAAAATTAGATTAGGATCACACAAATTAGAACAAGAAAAAGAGGTTTTATGTGTCAGTAACTGCATATAGAAGATGTATTTAGCATGAGTTAAACATATGCATGTCCAAAACAAACATATAACCTATCCTCCCTCTAGTGGCCACTGCTTCTCCTTAAAAAAAAAACCAAAACCAAAAAACCCCAAACTGGAAGAGTGAAGAAGACTTGAAAATGTACTTCATTTCAAGTGTTTAGTTTTATGCTTAGCAATGTCTCACTAACAGATCTAATGTTGTTGGTAAAAGGCAGTACAATGAGTTCTTACATATCCTTCTGCATGAGCTACAAGGAGAATCGTCTGTTTTAAAACCACAGGAAAACAATTTCATTGGAGGGGGGCCAGCTGCCATTCAATCACTGAAATACTGATCCAGCAAAAAAGCACAAAACCTATTTCTGATCTGCCATATAATGATTACATTTAAAAGTCACCACTCTTTGCTAGAGTTCAAAATGGGTGGAAAACTGGCTGGATGGCCGGGCCCAGAGAGTGGTGGTAAATGGAGTTAACTCCAGCTGGAGGCCAGTGACAAGTGGTGTCCCCAGGGCTCAGTGCTGGGTCCAGCCCTGTTCCATGTCTTTATCAATGACCTGGATGAAGGCATTGAGTGCACCCTTAGCAAGTTTGTGGATGACACTAAGCTGGGTGGAAGTGTTGATCTGCTGGAGGGTAGGGAGGCTCTGCAAAGGGATCTGAACAGGCTGGACCGCTGGGCTGAGTCCAATGGCATGAGGTTTAACAAGGCCAAATGCCGGGTCCTGCACTTGGGGCACAACAACCCTATGCAGTGCTACAGACTAGGAGAAGCCTGGCTAGAAAGCTGCCTGGAGGAGAGGGACCTGGGGGTGTTGGTTGACAGCCGACTGAACATGAGCCAGCAGTGTGCCCAGGTGGCCAAGAAGGCAAATGGCATCTTGGCTTTTGTCAGAAACAGCATGACCAGCAGGTCCAGGGAGGTTATTCTCACTCCGTATTCTCCACTGATGAGACCGCACCTTGAATCCTGTGTTCAGTTCTGGGCCCCTCACCACAAGAAGGATGTTGAGGCTCTGGAGCGAGTCCAGAGAAGAGCGACGAAGCTGGTGAAGGGGCTGGAGAACAAGTCTTACGAGGAGTGGCTGAGGGAGCTGAAGTTGTTTAGCCTTGAGAAAAGGAGGCTGAGGGGAGACCTATAGCTCTCTACAACTACCTGAAAGGAGGTTGCAGAGAGGAGGGTGCTGGCTTCTTCTGCCAAGTGACAGGGGACAGGACAAAGGGGAATGGCCTCAAGCTCCACCAGGGGAGGTTCAGGCTTGACAACAGAAAAAAAATTTTCACAGAAAGGGTCATTGGGCACTGGAACAGGCTGCCCAGGGAGGTGATTGAATCACCATCCCTGGAGGTGTTTAAAAGATGAGCGGACGAGGTGCTAAGGGGCATGGTTTAGTGGTTGATAGGAATGGTTTGACTCGATGATCTGGTGGGTCTCTTCCAACCTAGTTATTCTATGATTCTATGATCTTCCAGGCGTCTGCACATCGCTGAGCCAGAGCAAGGCTGGCATTCATTTTGCTGAGGAAGGGCACCTGGCTAAAGGCAGGGCAGTAGGCACTTGCCATTAGAGAGAAGGAGCAGTATCTGTTACACCTGTTTCACAGGGCTATAGGTCTTCCAGAAAACCATCTCACTTCTCACTTTCTCCCGGACTCTGTTTAGATGAGGCCTCTAACACAAAGGAAAACACAGTGCTTTGGGCCCTCTTCTGTTCTGCTCTGTCCTCTCTTGGAAACTCCTCTCCAATGAATGATCTCTGCCTCTTGAATTTCCCCATTTTTATGTCCCATCAGCTGAAAAGGTCAAAAGATAGGTGCTTTTACAAAGGCTTCCTCGTTCAGAAGCCACATAATACCTTTCACAAGATTGTTTTTGCTTCTCTCAAGAGATATATTTACCAGAGGTTGCTGAAGTTTTTTTCTTTAGAGATGATTGCTATCAGCACTAGAAGAGCTTCCCATGATTGCTAAAAGGAAATGTCATATCACGGCATCTAATTTCCAAAGCTATGATACAAAACAGCCTCTCTGCATGCAACCCCACAGCAGCACGCAGGAGTTCTACATCACTTTCCATCATGGGAAGTTTTGAGTATTATTTAAACATTTTTCAAGAAGTGCTATTTGAATAATTAAGAACAAGATACGGGTTTGCTTCTTTCAGGATGATTGCAATTGAAGATGCATAAATGACAGGCCAGCTATCAGAAGATAAGCAAGCTTTCCAGGGTGATGGGCACCATTAATGGCAAGGAGACTTGCAGCCCATGTCTTTATCCCCAAAATTGTTTCAGCTGAGCTGTACTTTCCACTGAGCATTTATAAAAGATGTATGGAGTCATTTTAGAAAAGCCATACACACGAAGATTGCTTTTCTTTAAGATTAAGGAACAGAAGGGCTAAAAGCAGGCATAGACTTCAATTATAATCTCCCCTCTGCCTTGCAAGAAGTCTCCTGTATGGGAGTCCAGCAGAGCTCAAGGTCACTGAGATTTTCCCCTCTATTCCACGCGCTTTTCCCTGCCTTGGAAATTCCAGCCTAATGACAAGTAATCAGAGTGAAAAATAGGTGTTGCTTTTAAAAAAAATATTCTCCACTTCTCTGAAGCTGTTGCTACAGTTCGGTATATTCCTATTGCATACATTTAAACGAACTATTCTGAAGGAGTAGTAAAACCTAAAGAAGCAGAATCATAAAACTTCACAAGATTTCATTACTCTTACTAGGAGCTGATGCTAATTCCATGAAAGGCAGCTAGGCAACATAAAGTGACCTGTACAGGACAAACCTTACAAAGCTCTACCATTTTATGAATGCACAGGTATGAACCTTCTGTATTTCCCACTGAACAAACACTAGAAGATATCGCATGCAAGAAAGAAAAATAAAAGCCCTCAAATTTAGATAGTATCCTGACAACTATATGCCCATCCTTGGACTTACCAAAGGTCTTGTCTCAACTATGCTCACAGACAAGCCTATCTATAAAGGCCTGCTCTTAATTTACTATGTTCTTTCTTTGCCTTTTGCAGTAAAAATATAAGCATCTCTCTGCTTATTAATTAACAATAACACCTGATGGTCCCCAGTCCTCACAGAGGCAAGTTACCTTAGTTATATTTTCCTTACCTAAAAATCAAACAGCACAAATACTTTATGCATAAGTATAATATCCCACAAAACTGTATTCTACAGAGTAGAGGAGTTTTTTCAGCGCTCTAACATGGTGATATTGTTGGCTCAAGCATTTCTAACATTCCAAATTTCTTCAAAACCATTAGTAAAACAACCTTCCAAAATTTCCGCCAGTCTGTGCAGGCATTCATGTTTGCAAATGATAGAGATGTCGTGTCTGCAAAGCACAGGATTAATGCCACAGCCCTGTCTCCCTATCATCAAGCTGGCATCCCTATACTTTCATTACTGTTTCCTGGCAACAAAGCACCGAGGCACTTTCACGAATGCTAACAATCCATATTCATCCCACTGAGCTCTGCCGAAATGAATGAGTGGATCAGTGGTATCCGCTCCCGCAATATCAGACTCAAACACTAAACCATTTTTTTTCTGCACAGGGAAAGCATTATTAACATGATTTTTTATGTAAAAATCACTTTTATTTTTCTTTCTAGACATTTATTTTTGCAGTTCTACAATCCCATTTCTGTTCATAAGGCCTAGAACAAGCCTGATTCTATCAGGAGGTTTGGCTTTACCAGCTGGATGGTTTGATGGTTGGGGTATTTTTTTTACCAGTTTACAGGATCAATGTGTGGTAATGTGACAAATCTAATTCTGGGCATATAACAGGCATTTATTTTAAAAAGGAAAATATTTAGCATTTCCATTTTTAAACACAGATATTGTTTCATTAATACAAACACTAAAAGACAAAGAGCCACATCATAAGGATGTTAAGCTTTCTATCTGAGTAATATTACTCTTGAGCCTTCTTAGCTCTCAAGTAAGGCAGAAGTAACTAATGGCAGAAAAGTAGCTGGAGATGGTTTTTGTATGTTATGCCATTGTGGATGCACTAGGAGAAAGGAATGCTCCTTCCAAGAGCAAGTTTTCCTTCAAGTCCTAGCAGGCAAGGAATTATGCAGACAGAGTGACTCTCATGAGTGCTTTCAAATGAAAAATATTTCACCTTTTTTTTCCCCATAGTTAGCTGCTGTTTTGAAGGCTCTGAACTGAACCAATATCTTAACAGCTAGTGTGGGAAGAAAAGGAAGGGGCAGAATACTCCCATACCACTGTGATGCTACCCTGGGGGGCTGCACACCACACTCCTGCCTCTCTGCTGTGCTGAGGGCTTGGCTGTCCACCCGAAGCTTTTCTCAGCTGAAATTATCCCTGCTAGCAAGCATTGTTTTTAGTCTAGATGAAACCTGGACTGGTTAAAACCCCCCAACCAAATAACCAAAAATTCTTCTTTTGAGTTAGAATTCAAGAGAGGTTTTGAAGCACGTGGAAAGTGAAAGGAAAATACCATTATTCTCAGTTTTAGTTGTGAAGTACTTGGGCCAGCATTTTGACACCAGGAAGCATCTCTCATTTCCATTACATTGGTTATATTAGATTATGCAGTGTATCTGCAGCCCTCTGGCCCTGGGTGACCATCACATTTGACCCTCACTCCTTATAGCCTCTCTCCCCAGCCCTGGTGGAGCTTCAGTTCCTGTTGCAGTGCTCGTTTAACAAATGAACAGAACCTTATGCGCTGTCTGCCTTCCCCAAGGGCTGGCTCATGCTGAAATGCTGTCAGCTTCACAGCATGTGGATACAGATTGCAGGGTCTTATCATCAAGGAAAAAACTTTATTGACAAAGAATCAATACACAGGTTTTTGATGCTGCTGCCAATATTGTTAATACTTCAATGTCCTAAGGCAAAATTTGTTTGACTTGAAAAAGATCTGAGGCTAGCATGGAACACTTAATTTTCTGTGCTTTTCCCTCTGGCAGCTGGCTCTGGCTTGAAGTCAGGGCAAATAAACCTTTTGGATCATTAACATTGCTCTGTGACTGTCTGCATAGCAAGTTTTTTCCCTCAACAATTGTTTTCTTGGATAAAACTGTACAGGTAGTGAGAAAGTGAGTAATGTGTTTCAATCACACTTAACAGACCTAAAGGGTTAGCTGCCCCTTTCTGTAATATACGGCTCTGGCTGTGTTAGCCTAAAATGAGTTTAAGATGGATTTCCTGAAGAAACGGTTCATGGCATATAATCTGGCTGCTGAGTAGTATTTCTTAGTGTGACAGCATCCCCAGCTGACTTGCTCAAAGGCTGTGGCTGTTGAACAAAGTCAGTTCTCTGTGTATAAGCAGGTGTCCCACAAAAAAAATTAACTTTTCCAAAGAACTCACTGAAGAAGGAAAAGACAACCCCTGACCTACAAGCTGTGACACAGTCCATGCCTGCAGTCATTTACACACACATGGGGTCTCAGTTCACAGGGGCAAGAGGTGACATCTTGACAGCCCTGATGGACTGGGGAAAGTTACACAGGGTGCAGAGACATTAGCATTGAGCACCAAGGAATATTTATCCTCTCCTCACCGATAAAACCACTTCGGCTAAAGGAAAGACTACTCCATCCCCAGAATTTCTCCCTTCAACTATCACCTGAAATTAAGAGTTCAAAGTTTGCCGAAGTCCAAAGGGGCAATGATGGTCTCAAGCCTTGTTTGCTGCTTAGCTATAAAGAGCAGGCACAGATGCAGTATAATAAAGTCCAAATGCAACCGATTAGCTGACTCTGCCTCAGACATGCTTTGGTTGCCAGTTTCTACTCACAGTCCCCATGTTCAGAAGATTAGAGGTAGATTTGCCAGAGCTGAGAGACTTCAGGCTGTCCCTTGCAGATCAGCAGCTGGTGCCTGGTCGGAGACCAAGGTACAGAGAACCTTTACTGGGAACACACAAATCCAGTATAGGAGAATTGGGTCAGGAATAGGTTTGTGACTTTATTTGATATTAATAATATTGCATAGGACGGACTACAGAAATGTCCTCTCTTTCAGAGAAACTGCAGTTTCAAGAATAAGAACCAAGTTTTGATTTTTTGTTACTTGTGAATGGTTAACACTGCTTTATTCGTAATATAGTGTTGGGAAATATTCCTAGTGACTGGTGGACTTGTTAACAAGGTGGACAATCCCCCCCCCCAAACAAACAAATCATAAAAAAACAAATAAAAAAACCAGAAATATTTTGCAAGCAAAAAGAGATTACACCTTCTCTATATTTTTTAACTGAGATTTTATACAGTGTGGGAAAAGTAGTATTACATTTCTAGCATTTTACTGCAGGTTTGGGAGATGGGAGTCTAGAAGGCAGCACTGTATTTTAAGGCAACACTACACAATAGGTGCGCCTTCACTGACAAACTCCTAACAGCTGGCTATGCCCCATGCTCTTGGATGGAGGAGAGGTAGGGAGATTACTTTTCTCATCTGCTTTACGGTTTCGGTGCCTACCTGAATCAAGCAGGATGGAAAACCAGTGAAATACTGCCATCCAAGTCCCTGAGATCACCAGTGTTTTTTCCAAAGGTGTCACCTTGATGTTATCGCTTCACAAGCTAGCTAAATTACTGTTAGAGCAGAAATGTCTCCCTGCCCACCTTCAGCAGCCACATAGAGTTACCTTCAGATAGCAATCACAAGATCTCATTTTCACATTTATCTGAGAAACAACTAACCTCAAAGTAAGTTGTTTCTGTTGAATGGGATTCCCCAAGTTAAACTATCACTCCATGCAGAATTAAGGAGGCAGAAGAAGGAGCATGGGGAGACTTCATAGTTCCTCTGTCATGCAAGAAAAGAACAAAATACCTTTTTTAATAAACTTTTCAGTGCTTGAAAATGTCAAAGTTTTCTATCCATTTTATGAATAACAAACACCTTTTATAAAAATTTAATATAATTTATAAAAATATTCTTAAACAAAAGAGGTTTTGTCACTACTAGTTTTCTCTTGAGAAATTACTACCAGCTGTATGTGAAATAATTGCCTGTCAGGCTGAAAAGAGGAAATTTTTATTTGATTTAGTATGTTGACTGCTTAATATTGTATAGCCCTACTTTGTAACCTGAACTGCAGTGGAAAGGATTGTCTTAAGCCACCTGCACACTTAATTTTAAGATTCATACGTTCATATATCCGAGCACCTGTTCTCATTTCACTCTTTGGAGCTGGGAAATTTATTCATTCGGAGGTAAGATCTCATCACACAGAGCTGAGATTTATTTTCACGTTACTGAAGGCAAGATGGTGTAAATCATAGTCAGAACAGAGTCTTTTAGAAAGCAAACATGTGCAGAGCTGCTCCATGTGGAATTCTGATGGAAAGAAGACTGAAGCCATATTTGATGTTGCTCTTGACCTACGCTATTTCTGGACATACATTTTTTTAAAGGGATGTCACAGGAGAACCCTAATGCTTGGAAGGGGCTCCACCACACTAAGGCTAAATGAGAAATAAGTGCACTCTTGACTCCCAGCACAACACATTCAGTCTTTTCCATAGCCAGCCAAGCTTCAAGAGCACTAAAAAAATTTATAGCCAGCTTGAGTCTACCAGATATGGTAAATTTACAGCAAATTCAAGTACCAGAGATGGTATAACTTACCATCAGCTCCCCAGTGCCTGCTGTGACTGAGAACTAAATGATTTAAATCAATAAATGTTTGAAGGAATGAGACAATCAAAATAACTCAGGAGCTTTATTAGTATCCATAAGGGGAACTGGCAGAACTTCAACACAAGCTCAGGCAGAACTTGTTAGAGGGTCTTAATACTGCTGTTTGCCCAAACTGTAGCAATTCTTAACCATAAGACTAGTAATAAACAAGCCTATCTACGGCTCCATAGCTTGATGCTGGCATGGGTCTTAGTAATTTCAAGGCTGAGTTGGCCTGATTGAAAAGCATTTGGAAATCCATGAGTTTCTTCATAGGATCTTACTGTTCAGAGAGCCCCCACGCTTGATGCTGACAGCAAGCTCCCAGCAGGCACTGTGGGAACCCTCAGCTGGGCAGACCTCCCTCCTCAGGCAGGACTGGTGTAACTAACTGTGTGCTCTTGAGCTTCTCCTCTAGGCAAACCAGTGTCCCTCTCAACCTGTGTTTTCAAGGTTCCATCTAGGATATGCTCTGTCCCTTCCCCATCTGGGAAGGGGTTTACTTCAACTCCACAGTGGTGCCACCAGCTATTCAAGACCACCACATCCACCCACCGGGCAATGTTCACCCAACTTGCAGCCCAGCAATGTTGCTTAAGGCAAGCTGAGCTTCCTACTTACCTCTGTCACAGTTTATCTGGGCTGTTGCAAATATTACTTGTAGTAATAAAAATAGGAGGCTAGAGCCTCCTATTTCCCTAGCTGCTTCAAGCTCAGAGATACAGGTAACATTCCCAGCACCCATCTCCACCTTCAGCAGTCCTTCAGGTGGCTGTAGTTTGCATCAGGGCCCCCAGCCCTTCGCTCCCAGGTGTCTAGCTGCCCCTCTGTCTCCATTACCCTGTTAACAGATAGTGGTGCCTTCTACAGCTGCTTTACCAAACACTGTTGGCTTCACAGATCACCCAGGCTTGTTCCTCTAGCAGGTCATCCTTTGCCACCAGTTCCTGGATTCCTAGTTTCCTAGCTTTGCTCTAGACAGGACTTCATGACCTGGCAGAGCCCATCCCTCTCACACCTGGTGTGTGCACGTTGCACAGAGCACTGCTCCACTTCTTATCCTGGCTTTGCAGCCAGGTAAGGGTTGGTATCATTATACTGACACATATTGCTTGTATTAGGACTGAAAAGTCTTCAATATCAAATGTTCAATTTAAGTCACATCATTTGTACTACATTAGTATGCTTATTTTAGTAAAACTAAAATAACCCAGACTGAAAGAAAAAGGGAAGAAATGCAGGTATTCTTGTATGATAATAAATCAAACCAATGCCAGTATGCTGCTATTCTTCCCAGCAAAGAGTTGCAGTGTGGACAGATGGCACTGCCACCAAGTAATACTAATAAAAACCCCAGCACCCTGAACTAATTTGGAACCATCTGTATGAAATTAAAAATGCTACCTGTAGTTCATCTTTTCCACTATATAAGCATACTCAAACTAATAGGGAATCACCATGATGATAAATGTAGTGAATTCATGGAGTTCTCTGTAGAGGGTGGTGTTCAGCATACTTGCAATTTCAGATGATCTGTTGCCTCAGGGGACTGAAGCAGCAGTGCAAGATAAGACACACAAGGCCCTAAAAGTCCCAGCTCAGCAGCTGCTCTGGGAGGGCACAGGCTCCCCCATGAAGGACAGGCCAGTCTAGAAGCAGCAAATGACCACAGTGGAACGGAGAGGCTGTGCTAAGGGTATGGCACGCTCTCTGAGGCACAGAGCCTTCCTTCTCAGGGGTTGTGGTTGGGGGGAGTAGTCTGTTACCAGCTTCCAAACCCCCTCACAATAACTGAAACTTTAAGGTATTATTAGAGCAGTGATAGTTGCTGTCATCTTGTGAGCCCTACAGTCAAAGAAATCCAGCTGAGATGGGAAAGGGAGTAACGCACTCGTGAACTCAGATGGCTTCTGTTGAATGAGTTTGCCGTGTGACCTGCGCAGTTCCCCCCACACAGATTTTTTTTTTCCCAGCATACTTGATAAAACACAAAGATGAAATATACTCATTTTACAGGTTATGCTGGATACAACTAATTAACTAGGAATATCAAGTACTTACAGTTTAATTCTGGTTTGCTTAACAACAGTTATTTCTTTAAAAACAACACAAGTGGTTTTTGTTACTAGAAGCACGTCCAAAGAAATAAAGCGCTCTGCTGTTTTCTCCTGTGGACTTGGTAAGGAAGAAAGGGGACTTGGTCAAGAGAACAAGCAACCAGTTGTTTTAATCACAATAAAATTACTTTCCTCTGAAGCAGTAGTAATAAATAATCAATTGTGATGATGTACCCTTTCCCTTGTTTGGTGAAGCTCCCTTGACTAAATTTAATCATCTACTTGAAAGGTCTATCTGGCAGTGTATTTAAAAGTGTAAACTGCCAATAATAAATGGCAGATGAATGTGTGGAAATACTTTTCCTTTAGATCAAGAAGTAATACATTCAAACCTCCTTTTAGTGATTATGAAACAACCTCACTAAGAGAACTGCAGTATATTTCTCCTCTTCTGTATGTTGTGTCTCTTTGCCTCTATCCCTATCACTGCATGTTTTATTGTCCCCCCGAAGAGGTCAGCGAGTTCCTCTTCCTGTGCGGTCACAGTTAATTCAAGTAGTTCAAATGATGCTTTTCCAAGTGCTTTGCCATGCATTTGTCAATACTAAATTTCTCCCTCCATCACGTTGTCCATTTGCTTTGCTTTGTTAGTTTGCAGAGACCGTGTGAACAATAACCTGTAAATCACTGTAGCCTCCTCAGCCCCTTCTGGCAATTTGCACTCGTGGATGGCAGTCAGTACAACTGCCCAGCAACCACTGATTTATAGGACACAATTCCTTCTCTTTTGCACCTTCCAATTGAATATAGATCCCTAAGTTGTTTACCCTTCAAAGAACCTTTCCTGTCTTAAATGTGAGGCTTCGTGTACATTGACTTTGCAAATGCTCACAGGCACTGCTGCTTGTACTTGCTAGGGAATTTCCATATTTCCTGTAATTTTGTTCATTATTTTTGTCCATGTTCCAACGTTTAATGATCCGTTGTGTTATCATACTCCTTGAGACAGCAGAATGCATCAGTTAAAGGGCAGACAAAAATACCGAAGACCACTTCATCCATATCACAAAACATTCATACTCATGTTTTCTGCTAGAATGTGATTTTGCTTACGCAGACACCGAGGTGAGATGAAAATATTTCTATGCAGATAAATTAATTTTACTTTAACAATTCCACAGTCTTCACATAGCGAGGCAAAAACTGCAAAAAGTGTGGAGCATCATTACATGTATGTGGACCCAATCAAAGCGGTGAGGATCACACAACGTTGTGAAGCTTCCACTATACTCAGCTCTTGGTTATTGTTCTGCTTTAGTTCATAGAATTGCACTGAATTTAGAAAAGGAAGATGAAGGAAAACCCCCTGCTTTTTATTACAGGTTTGATAACAACCAACAGCAATAATAATGAAATGCTGTGTTTCCTTGACCTTGAGCAAAGGGCAGGAAGGGGGAAAAGCAGTGGCTACAAAGGTATTTTCATGAACCCTGTGCTCTCCGCTGCATTTCTCCAACACTGTTTGACAACCTCTGACAAAGCAGCAACCTGTTCAAGCTGGAAATATATTTCCAGCCCGTTATGTTGGTGATAAATTATAATTGCTTACTAAGTTGCTAACGAGCATTCTTGCTAAGAAACTTGAAATTGATTTTTACAATACTTCAAGCTTTCAGGGACTTTTAAAGAAATTACCACTTTAGAGAGCATAAGAGCACTGTACCTCTCTGTCTGGGAATTTAGAAAACAAAAGCAATCCAAATAAACCTTGGGGAGGTGCAGGGTAAGCCAACGCAAGGAATGAATGTCACTTCTATTGAACTGGCAGGCACTGTGAAATCCCACCTGAGGAGCAGGAAAGACACAGCTTTTCTGCTTTATTGCATTCAAATTCTGCAAGAATAAATCAACTGTGCTTAAAGCATCTCTGAGCAAGTACGAGTGGGGCATACTGCACTGGAAGAATTACAGAAGCCATGAATTCCTCCTTACTTTGTGCTAGGTTGAAGTTTTTCATATGTTTATTTCCTTTAGTGTCTTCTGCATGAACAGTTTGAGGAATTTATTTTAAAAATCATTTATAATGTCAGTACTTTTGGTTCTAAGAGACAAATTCCCTTAGCTGTGTTGATTCTATAATAAATAAGTAGTTTTGAATGTTGTTACTAAATCATGCAATTACACGGTCTCTACTGCTGATCAACACATAAAATACCACAATCAGCCTTTCTAGAAAATTGTTTTAATGCATTGTTCACTCTTGGATTTCAAATTTATGCTTCATCTTACCAACTATTTCTAGGACAATAAACAAAGAAAAATACAAGGGACCTTAAAATCTGACTAGAACTGTTGCCTATCACCATGCGGATTTGTAGCATATATATATCGCACAAACCATCACAGTGGCACACCATTCCCAATACCATGCAATACTATAAACAACTGAAGAGCGCACTGTTATCTTCCATGAGTAAATAACATCTCAATCAACAGCTTTTTTTTTTCTTCAATTCACTTCAATGTCATTCTTTATAGGCTTCCTAAACACCAGGTTTTCTTTTTACTCAGCAGACTCTAGGATCTGCCACTAGTGCCGGGCATTTCTTCCTGAAATGTAACTGAACAACCCTTTGACTGAGAGCTGGGGTTGTTCAGCCTGAGGAGAAGACTCCAAGGAGATCTTATAGAGGCCTTCCAGTACCTGAAGGGGGCCTGCAAGAGAGCTGAGGAGGGACTTTTTACAAAGGCTTGTAGTGATAGACTAGGGGGAACGGGTATAAACAGGAGAGGAGTGGATTTAGACTAGACATAAGGAGGAACTTCTTCACTATGAGAGTGGTGAGGCACTGGCAGAGGTTGCCCAGGGAAGCTGTGGCTGCCCCATCCCTGGAGGTGCTCAGGCTGGATGGGGCCTTGGGCAGCCTGATCTAGTGGGAGGTGTCCCTGCTCATTGCAGGGGGGGTTGGAACTGGATGGGCTTTAAGGTCCCTTCCAATACAAACTATTCTACGATTCTATAATACTTGATCTCTTTACAATGAGATGACCTGTCCAAACACAATTTACAGCTTAGGCAAGAACTTATGATTATGTTCTTTCCCTCCCAAAGAACTTTGTCTAGTGGGAGGTGACCCTGCCCACAGCAGGGCGGTTGGATCTTTAAGGTCATCTCCAACCCAAACCACTCTATGATTCTGTGATATGCAACCAGATGAAACCACTGCAACTTAAAATTGTTTCTGAGAAAGACTGCATAATTATTCATAGAAATGAAGGTATGCAGCCTGCAAAATTATTCCAAAAATTCAAAGGCTGTAACCTCAATCTCTGCTCTGTTTATTTATCCTGAGCTACCACCACCCCAGGGGTTTTTCAAGAAATTGTGCCTTCAAGAAATTACAAGCTCAGGTACACAGAATCATGGAGTGGTTTGGGTTGGAAAGGACCTTCAAGATCACACGGTTCCAACCCCCCTGCCAGGGGCAGGGACACCTCCCACTACATCAGGCTGCCCAAGGCCCCATTCAGCCTGGCCTTGAACACCTCCAGGGATGGGGCAGCCACAACGTCCCTGGGCAATCTCTGCCAGTGCCTCACCACCCTCATTGTGAAGAAATTCTTCCTTATGTCCAGCCTAAACCCGCCCCTCTCTCCTGCGCACCCACTGCCCCAACTCCTATCGCTACACCCTTTGGTCACCGGCCCCCCGACCCCGACCCGCGTTGCTGCCACTGCGCATGCGCCGCGCCGGCGCATCGATCGCTCCGGGAGCGTCTCTACAGCCGGCGCTCTGCGCATCGATCCCGCCGGGAGCGGCTTTGAGGGCTGCGCTGCGTCCCCGCGAGCGCGGGGCGGGAGCTGCCGCCGCCATCTTGGCGGGAGGAGGTAGGGCGAGGCGTGGTGAGGTGAGGAGGTGGCGTGCGGCTTGGGCCTGGGGGCGGGAGAGGAGCGGGGTTGCTGGACTGCCTCCCGCCCGCCTCTTGCCGCGCTCGGGCCTGTCCTCGGGCCCGCGGCGGCGGCTCGGGCTGCGCTGCCGGGGTTCGATGCTGCCGGGTCCCCTCCCCGGCGGCCCGGCCCGCCTCTAATCGGCCCCCCCCACGTGTTCTCTGCCCGCAGGGAGGTGAGCAGCCGCCCCCAGGATGGACATCAGGCCGAACCACACTATCTACATCAACAACATCAATGACAAAATTAAGAAAGAAGGTACTGGCACCCCTTTTCCGGCGGCCGCAGGCTCCGTTGCGGGGCCTGGGGCGCTCCCGGCGCTGGCTCAGCCTCCACCTCTGAGCAGGCGCCTGGTGGTAGAGAAGCAGCGGCTGAGGGCAGTAGAAGTAGAGCAAATTTGAAATCTTTTTCTAAGTCGGGACTCTTGTTTCTAAGGGAGCTTCTGATCGCCTCTCTGCGGTGGCTCTGTGGCCAATGGCCTGGGAAAGGTTTACTGAGTAGCCGTAACGATAGCATCGTCAGAACATCCGATGGACGCCAAAAAGCGTGTTGGTATGCATCTTGGTGGTCAGCAGGCCCCCGTCATTGCAGTGTGGAGGTGCCTGTGTGCTTCTCGTGTTTTAGTGCCATACAGAACCAGTGAGTGTGGCAGGAGCATGCCTGCTGAGGAGTTTTCTCCTCGCAGTGTGCTAAAGAAATACCTCTAGCCTTTATCTGGCTGTATATCATAGAGACATAGAGTCACCAGGTTGGAAAAGACCCACTGGATCATCTAGTCCAACCATTCCTATCAAACACTAAACCATGCCCCTCAGCACCTCATCCACCCGGCCCTTAAACACCTCCAGGGAAGGTGAATCAACCACCTCCTTGGGCAACCTGTTCCAGTGCCCAATGACCCTTTCTGTGAAGAATTTTTTGCTAATGTCCAGCCTAAACCTCCCCTGGCGGAGCTTGAGGCCCTGGCGGAGCTTGAGGCCATTCCCTATTGTCCTGTCCCTTGTCACTTGGGAGAAGAGGCCATCACCCTCCTCTCCACAACTTCCTTTCAGATAGTTATAGAGAGCAATGAGGTCTCCCCTCAGCCTCCTTTTCTCCAGGCTAAACAATCCCAGCTCTCTCGGCCATTCCCCATAAGGCCTGTTTTCCAGCCCCTTCACCAGCTTTGTTGCTCTTCTCTGGACTCACTCCAGAGCCTCAACATCCTTCTTGTGGTGAGGGACCCAGAATTGAACACAGTATTCGAGGTGCCGAATGTGCATAGGTCTGTTCACTTAATACCTATGCTTAGCTCTTGATCGAAAGTGATCAAGGTAATGTATTTGCTATAATTCGTGAACTGAGTGGCTGGATCAGACTAGCACTGCTAAAATGTTTTTTCAGGGTGCTTCAGAGTGAGATCTGAATGTTGAAATAGATTTGCCGAGAATTTATTTGTTTTTATCAAGATGATTCTACTGAAAAAATTTAACTTGTGACTTAATAGTGTGGTAAGTGCCCTGTGAACTAGCAGGACTCCATTATGAGGTGCTGAGGGATATGGTTTAGTGTTTGATGGGAATGGTTGGACTCAATGATCCGGTGGGTCTCTTCCAACCTGGTTATTCTGTGATTCTATGAAATTGTGTAATTTTAATTTTTAAATGTAGTTTTTCAAATTATCTGTAAAGCTACAGATGTGACTTCTTTTTAAATACAGTTTTTCATGTTATTTTTGTGGGAATTATTTTGATAAGATAACTTCTTTTTAGAGAATTGTGCACTGTCGTTGATCAGGAGCAGTTGGAGAAAGTGACGGTGGTATTACTAAGTCTCAACAGCGATAAAAAAGAGGCAGTGCTTTTATGTTGCTGAAATATTTCAAATGTTAATATTTGTGAGAGTAATTGTGCTATACAGAGGATTTATTTAGCTTGATTGGATAAGATTAAGGTTTAATTTGGCACGTAGTCAAGTGGTTTTAAATAATGACAGTAAATCCTTTGCAGTTGTAAGGTACAGTGTGGTCATATGAAAGCATCCAGAATATGGAAGAACATTTAATGCGTGTGAGAGAACTGATCAGTTACTAACAAAATGCCCAGATTTAGTTAGCCTTTAAGTAGTTGCTGTTGTGCTGTGTTCTTTTTTAAGCCATACCACTTCACTAGTGTGCTACGGTATGAATTATCTGATCAGCCTGTTATACATCGTACTTAGGTGTGTGAGAGCGAGAGAGAGTATATGTGTATACATGTATATGAAGAAATATGTATACATACTTTTGTGTAATTTTTACCCTTTTGGAGTGGTAGAGTGGATGGAAGTACAGGCTTTCATTACTTGACTACTTGCATTGTGAAACCAAATGTTGTACACAAACTAACCAAACCTGGATAATTGAACTTTTACTCGTGCAACATTTTTAACTAAACTCATGTGATATATCACTGTGAGCTAAAGCTGGCAGAAACCATTGTCCCTGAAGGACACTAAACACTGTAAAAGTGGACATTTGCATGTAACCTGTTATAACCCATTTTTTCATATTGTCAACAGAACTGAAAAGGTCCTTGTATGCGTTATTCTCACAGTTTGGTCATGTGGTCGACATTGTGGCTTTAAAGACTATGAAGATGAGAGGACAGGCATTTGTTATTTTTAAAGAACTTGGGTCATCTACCAATGCTTTGAGACAACTGCAAGGCTTTCCATTTTATGGGAAACCAATGGTAAGTTATTTTGTTTGCTTTTCAAAGAAAGAAAGTGTTGCCACGGTACAATACAGTGGTTTGGTACTTGCACCTCGTGAATTAACTATTGCATGTACTTGCAATTGTGCTGTTGCTCGTTCATGTCACATCTTGAAGAAGATTTATGCAAGCTAGAGGGATGCCAGAGAGACTGTTAAATGCACATGGAGGTTGAACCTACCTTTTAGGTTCCCTTAGTGAAGGCTTTGGGTTTTATTTCTGTGCTGGATTAAAGTTTTTCATATCTTAAATCCTTCCATTTTACTCATCATGTCTTCTCATTCTGTAATTTTATTTAAATTGGGTGCTTTCAGATAAATTATGTAGAGTACCCTTTAGTTACTACCATATTTGTAATAAATAGGTGGCATATGATGCTTCCTTTTTGAGGTAACAGTGAGTAGGGTGAAGATCTCTTCACTTTTACTTTGTGGAAGTCAACAGATGTGACCAGTAGTTGATTTTTAAATTGGTAGCTCGTTCTGCTTGTGCATGCATTGGATCACCAAACCAAAAAACTGAATTTCAGTATAACTTCAGTTAAGCAAATACACTGCTTGTTGATAGACAGTGATTTAATAATGTACTTGATAAGGTACAGAATAGCACAAAAGTTGACACAGTTTTATTACTGGCTCTTGGATAATCAAGCATCTCTTGATGCTGCAGCTGTTTGTGAAGCATAATGGTATATGCAGATGGCCCACTTAAGTGGTGAATGGATATGCGAGGTCCAACACAAAAAAACTGAGACTAACCCTATAACTCAGGAACCAAGAGTGGGAAGGGAGAGACAAAAGACATGTTCTAACCTGTCACACTGAGACAAGGCTCAACTCAATTGCTTTGTTCAGTACGAGTGGATGCGTGCTCAAATATAGGTGTTTCTTACCCTCAGTCAGAAAGTGTCAGTGTCCACCAGCCCACAACTCTTTGTCTGTGAAGGAGTTTTTAACCTAATAACAGCATCTCTGTACTTGAACACCCACCTTATTTGCTAGATCCGGCTCCCCGTGATTTCTGCCTCTTCCCTAAGATCAAGTCGGTGCTCAAAGGAACCCAATTTTGTCAGTAGAAGATGTGAAAGTAAAAATGATGGAGGTCCTTGACAGTTTTTCAGAAATCTGTGGAATTCCTTTGAATGTTGGCAGCATCATATGCAACTGTGCATCAGAACTTTTTTTGAAGATGGTCTTAATTCGTTAAACGAAAAGTTACAGATTCAATTGTTGTGTTTTTTGTCAGGCTTCGTATTAGTTGTAGCTTTGAGCTTCAAGGAGAACACAGACGGTTCTCATGTTGCTGAGCTACGATTTTTTTCATTAGTACTTTCAGATTCTCTAATGAAATCCTTTACTAGGAATTGTGCAAGCTCAATTCTATCAGTAAACCTCAACAGAAAGTAAAAGATTAAGGCTTCTTCATAAGCTTTCACATGTACTTCCCTCTCTGATTATTGCCTGCAACATGCCTACTTTATCCAAGAATTAAATAAAACCTTGAAAAAATCTTTAACTGCTGTGCAGTTCTCTGTTGAGGTAACCCCTGATAGTAAACACCTTAGGATTGTGTGCATATATAATGTTGTGCACCTATATATTCTTAGATGTATCATCTTACCCCTAACTAGTGCATTGAACAAGCTTTGTCAGAGAACCACCACCACTATGCTGCTGATACGATTTACACAGTCCAGTTTGGATTAAGGCAGGTACTTGCCTTTCTGTTTAAGAAGCCTTGAGTTTTGCTGAACTCCATTTTCTGCAGAGATCTGAGAAATCACTGTAAAATTTTATCTTCCCTTAAAATGGTGTTAGAAACTCAGATTTTTTTAATAGCAGCTAGTACCAGTTTTGTCAAGTGTCATTATATAGCTTTGTACATCTGTTACCTTCATAGACGTTAAAAAGATGCTGCTAGATAAACAGAGTTCTGATTTCAACAAGTTAAAATTTGGAATTTCCATTTGAGGTGTTTATTTTACTGTTCCATTGTTGTGCTCAGAGTTAATGATGAGATTTAGATACTCTTTAAGTATACCTACAGTTTTTAACAATATTTCAAATATAAGAAGTTCTTGCAAAAATGTGTAAATGCATAGTAGAACACAAGGGGTACGAAATGTTCATTCACTCTAAAATACATTGTTGGTTTTGTTGGGTTTCTTGTTTTCTTTTAAAAAGCGTATTCAGTATGCAAAAACAGACTCTGATATCATCTCTAAAATGCGTGGCACTTTTGCTGATAAGGAAAAAAGGAAGGAAAAGAAGAAAGCAGCCAAATCTCTGGAGCAGGCAGCAAATGCAGCAAACAAAAAGGTTATCCAGGTAAGTTGCTTCTCTGCTTAAAAAATAAAAAACAAACACACAAAAGCCATTTTACATTTTCATTTAGGAGTAAGTATTGTCTTTTGGTATTTCTCAGTTCCCTAAATTCTGCTCTGTTGATAGCTAAAGCTCTTGAGCACTCACCAGAAGTTGAAGGAGAGGGAACTGATTTCCCTTGCTGTTCCTTTTATTTTTCCTCCTTTCTTATTGCCAGATGAAAATAAACATGTAGGGTAAAGGTACAATAAAACAATGTAGAAACTAACCTGTTTTTTAAAGGCAGACATCTCTCCTTTTTTTCCCCCTATCTTTAATGGCACCTTCAAGTGCTCACTCAGCTTTCTTCTGAGTTTTTTAATGCCATATTTGCTCTGTCAGCACTGAAGAACGGTAAATGGGAGCAAGATAATTCATTTACAGTAAGATGAAAAGGAGTTGGCTTGGAATGTATCTCCGCTAAGGGTTAGCCTGGCATAAACTAAAATAATATAGTAATTTATGGGCTGAAGTGGCAGAAAACATCAAGGCACAGAGGTCTGAATATTGTGTCATTTAACTACACTTCCTTCTGAGGCACAGATTGGTATCAAGGAGAGAGAAAAGAGTGTTAATAGCAACATTTTCTAAGTAAAGTGTTCAGGTTTCTTGGGATTTATTAAAAACGTCAATTGCTAGGTACAAATCTCCTAAGGAGAAATAATTGCTGCTAGCTATAGTGGTAATATCTTCAATTATCCTTGCTAAACTGGAGTCCTCAGTGTAAACACCTGTTTTTTTCCTATTCGGAGAAAGAAAGCCTTGTTGAGGCCTTCATTTTCAAAACTAATTCATTACTGTCGAGTAAACCAGATCTTATAATATGGAGGAATGGTGATTTGCTGTATCTCCTGACTCAGCCATTAGGCAGATGAGATATGACTAGTGCTTTTTCCTTTGTTTGCCTGATTTTGGAGTTCAGCAAAATTAACATGCTACTTTTGTGAAGTATCTTGTAAGGAACAAATGTTCCTTGGATTTTAGGTTAAAAAAAAACTTGTTGCATACTGCTTGAGTTGTACGGAAACATTGTGTGCTTACATATTTCTAACAGAACCTCTTTGTAAAACTGTTTTGTGCTTATTTACTAGGGAGCAACACAAAATTCAGCTGGTGCCCCAGGGACTGCAGCACAGAATCAGCAGGTAATGCTTTTTTATGAGTAAAACCAGTAATGTTTAAAAGTATTCTCTATGAGTAACACTTTTTTACATGTGGATATATTTTACAGCTTCCTTTTTGTTCTATGAGACACGTGTCTAACAGCTAAATCGTAGTAAACAAAAGAGAGAAATCTCACTTCTACTGGATCTGGTTGACATGCAATGAAAATCTGCATTCTCTCATTGTCATACAGAAAAATGCATTTGTTCACTAATCCTACATGATTCTTAAATTTGGATTGTGCTCAGTATCAGTTGAAGGATTTTTGATTTTGTTTTACATTGTTAATGTCCCTTAAATTTTATTCTAGTAGTAGAAAAGCAGAAGGCAAACTAGACAGGGTGTCGGAATATCTGCCTGAAAGCTTATGTTCAGGAGTCTTGAGGTCATCTTCACCTTTTCTTTTTCCTCGCAAGTGTCTTATTTTCCAATGGATTCTGTGGAGATGTAGCAACGACTGCCTGTGTTTCACTCATCTTGTCTGCTCAGTGACCTTCAAAATGATTCCTGTGTATTAAAAGATGAGGTTACTAAAGAGCCAGGATTTGCAGGAGGCCAAATACTATAGGAGAATATCTTTGCTTGCCCTGCATCAGTTTCTTGGGTAATATGATTGAGAATGCATACATAATCCTCAGGGCAGAATGTCTTGCTCCCAGTCTGAGTTTTCTTTTGGGTATCATTTGTGACAAAGCATGGTAATGAGTATACCAGTTTGCATCAAAGCACAACAGTGAGTATTTTGGTATTTGTTTGAACTTCAGAAGTTTTATTTTCTGATGGCACTGCCTGGAATATTTCCATCAGGTGAAGGAAATTGTTCTGCTGAGGAATTAACTTACTTGGCACCATTGTTAGGACAGTTGAAGTTATGGTGTTTGGTTTCTTTTTATATTTTGTAATCTCCTTGATGTCTTGGGGAGATTCCAGCCTTTCAGTCCAGTGTCAGCAAGCTGACTACTCAGCCTTGTGTCTAGTGGGTTGTTACAAATTCATATTAACAGGCAAATCTGGTAAGGGCACTTTGTAAAGCTTTAAATCTAATGGTATTTCTAGTTATTAAATTTGAATAGAGCACTGTAGTAAAACCATGTGGGGTTTGTGGGTTTCAGTTACCTAAAGATATTCAGGGTTTTGGTACTCCTGCATATGAACAGAGTGTTTGTCTTGGCTTCCTACTGCTCTTCTGGAAGGATGGGATTCTCCTGCTGTCATACAGGTGTCTTGGGCAGGCAGTGCTCAGGCACCTGGATCCCACTCTGGCAGTGCCAAGCTCTGGTGCGGTGGAGTAATGCAGTATCAGCTGTTGAGTTGCCAAGTTTAAATATGACATCTAAGACAATACATTACTGTGATTGCTGTGGAAATGAGTGCTTGTTCAAATTAATATATCCTTGTACAAGAACTAAGGGGCTATGCCTGCGTATTGCATGATGGTGTACTGAAGTCCAGCTAGCAGTGTTATGAGCAAAACTAAGGATATGCGAGTCTTTGTTCAAATAATCATGCAGACAGATGCAGGGGGACAGGTAGTTGTGTATAATCTTCTGAGCTTTGATTTTCTGTTGTTGCAGGTGCCTGATAATCCACCGAACTATATCCTTTTCCTTAATAACTTGCCTGAGGAAACAAATGAGATGATGCTGTCCATGTTATTCAATCAGTAAGTTTTGAATAGAAAGGACTTCTCCTTTGAATTCTTCTATTACCTGTATGTTTTTTCTCATTTGGCAAGCTGACTTTTTAGAAATGAGTTTCTTCTCAAAGTATTTCAGTTGTCTCACTGCCAAGATTACAGATGTCAGTTCTGATGACTTGGTGCAGATAGCAAATCCGATTTCTTTTTGTAGCTGATTTTGATTGTGTAAGTTATCTACTATCAATCTACACTGGGTTTAAGCTGGTGACTGTAATACTAAACACTTCACAACAGAAGGAGCAGTTTTAAAACTAGCTTTAGTTGCTTCCATATGTGTGCAAGACTGATTAAATTGCTTCCATTTAATGATTTTTAGTTGAGGCTTGGTTCTAATGACTGGACATGTAAACCCCTTCAGTTTAAATCTTTCATTAGTAGTAAATATAATACTCTTAAATGCTTATGGTAAGGTCTTATGGGTACTGAAGGGAGATGTATTCTCAAACTAGGAAATGTTATCTGACTCTTTCCCCTTATTTTAAAGGTTTCCTGGATTCAAAGAAGTACGCTTAGTGCCTGGGCGCCATGACATTGCATTTGTAGAGTTTGAAAATGAGAATCAAGCAGGAGCTGCTCGGGATGCTCTCCAAGGATTCAAGATTACTCCATCTCATGCCATGAAAATCACTTATGCAAAGAAGTAACCAGATGCTTCTATGAAGGACTGTGGATAGGGTTTTTTTAATATGGTGACATATTGATCAGCTGGCATGTTTCCTGTTCTCTGCAGAAGACTTAACGCTTGTGTAAAATTGCCACAATGGCCAGGACAGATCTAAGATTTCCTTAGGTCTGCTGGATAGTAAGGTTTTGTGTTGAAATGTTAATTTTTATAAAATAAATACAGTTTATGCTGTTTTCAAGCCATGTTTTTTCTTGAATTTGCCTTCTAACTGATCTGCTAGGCTTGCAAGGCTTATTCAGTGCATTGGTTTACTAATTTTTTGGTTCCTTTAATTTCTCAGGATTGAGTGCTGGAAAAATAGCTGTCTTTACAGAGTGAAAGTCATGAGTGAAATCCCAAGTGAAAATCAGAAATGCTAGATGTCAGCATATTCAGAACAAATGCAACGCTCAATCTTCAGTCTCATTATCAAGGTGACAGCTGTTTTTCAGCAAGAATGATTTTTTTTTTTTCCCCATTTGTTAAAAACCTCTGCAGGTCTTGTGTGACATGAAACACATGGAATACAGTGATTAGATGCAGTACTGCAAGTTGTAACTGTTCTAAATACTTAGGTACAAAAATCACTTTAAAAACTGAAGTGTTTTGTTCAAGTAATGGAAGACCTTGAGACATATTTTGCAAGAGAATGATGAGATTTACTTAAATGTGACTCTGGTTTTGTGAATCTTTCAGTAGCAGTTGCATGATGTTGGCTAGGAAGATTGCAATCAGACCCTTCAAGGTTTAAGCTTGAGAGGAAGTGGTTGCATGGTGTGTTCATACTTGCAATGTTGCATCGTTCCTGTCTTTAACACTTTCTCTCGGGCCACTTACTGCCCTTTTGGACAAAGAAGTAGTGGGACAGATTTAGCATTATTTCCTTTAGAAACAGCTCCAGTAGGTATTGGAGTAGCTGATGTTGCGAAGAAGCATGTGTTGTGTAGCAGCTATGCTGCAAGTGCTGAGTTTTTTCTGTTTCCAAAGTTATTTGGTCAATGTGGGCAGGAGGAAGGATGCTGGAGGCTGTAGCCTTTCATCCCAATGCTAAATAGAGAGGAGGGGGAAGCCAGGATGAAGAATTCGATTAATACCTGGCTCCGAGCCTTGTGCGAGGAGAGGGGCTTTGGCTTTTTTGATCATGGGGGGGCTCACGCACCCCCAGGCTTTCTCGCTAAGGGCGGGACACATGGGTCTCCTAGGGGGGCTAAAGCCCTTGCCAGAAACCTAGCCAAGCTCATAAATCGAGCTTTAAACTAGATGTGAAGGGGGAGGGGGTTGAGCCCAGGCTAGACAGGAATGAGCCTGGATGTGGGGAATTGGTGATTGGGAGAGGGTGCGCGGGCGAGGACCACCAGTACCTCACCACACAAAAAGTGGGGGAGAACACACCTCGGGGTGCCAAGGGAGATGCAGGCACTCTGGTGCTAGCTACTCCAGTTACCAGGCAGTTGGGAATGAGCCCTGTTCCCTCTAGGAGGGCTGAAGGCTTGGCAGCTCAGCTGAAGTGCATTTACACCAATGCACGCAGCATGGGAAATAAGAAGGAAGAGCTGGAAGCTGTCGTAGGACAAGGGGCCTATGATGTCGTTGCCATCACGGAAACGTGGTGGGACGACTCATATAACTGGAGTACGGCTATGGTGGGGTATAAGCTTTTCAGGCGGGACAGGAAGGGTAGGAGAGGAGGTGGGGTAGCCCTCTTTGTAAGGGAGGACTTGGACATCACTGAGATGGATTGTGGAGATGAGGAGGTTGAGTGCCTGTGGGTCAAAATCAGAGGAGCCCACCAGAAGGTAGATTTTGTGATGGGAGTCTGTTACAGACCACCCAACCAAGGAGAAGCAGCTGATGAGCTCTTCTATAAACAGCTGCGGTCAATCTCTAGATCAATGCCTCTCGTTCTGGTGGGAGACTTCAATCTGCCTGATATCTGCTGGGTGTACAACACAGCAGAAAGGAAGCAGTCTAGGAGGTTCCTGGAGTGCGTGGGAGACAACTTCCTTGCACAGTTGGTGAATGAACCAACCAGGGAAGGTGCCCTCCTGGACCTCCTGTTGGTGAACAGAGAAGGCCTTGTAGGGGATGTGGCGGTAGGTGGACGCCTAGGACTAAGCGACCATGAGATTATAAAATTTTCTGTTCTAGGTGAAGTGAAGAGGGTGGTTAGCAAGACGGTAACATTAAATTTCCAGAGGGCAGACTTTGATCTCTTCAGCAGGCTGGTTGGTGAAGTCTCATGGGAGACAGTACTCAAGGGCAAGGGAGCCCAGGAGGGCTGGGAGCTCTTCAAAGGGGTGGTCCTAGCAGCTCAGGAGAAAGCCATCCCCGTGGTCCGGAAAAAAAGCCGGCAGGGGAGAAAGCCAGCTTGGTTGAATAGAGAGATCTTGAGGGATATCAAGAAGAAAAGAAATGTTTATGGCCTCTGGAAGAAGGGACAGGCCTCTTGGGTGGACTACAGGAGGGAAGTGAGATTGTGTAGGGAAAAAATCAGAAGGGCTAAGGCTCAGCTAGAGATTGGATTGGCCAAGTCAGTGAAAGATAACAAAAAATCTTTCTACAAATATATAAATAATAAAAGGCGGACTAGGGAGACCATACAGTCCCTATTGGACACAGAAGGAACAACAGTAACAGGGGATGAGGAAAAGGCTGAGGTACTTAATGCCTTCTTTGCCTCAGTCTTTAGTCGTAAGGAGGGTTGTTCCATCTGTGTACAAACCCAGGAGGTAGAGGAGCATAATGAGGCTCCCATGATCCAAGAGGAGGTGGTCAGAGACTTGCTAGCCCGACTGGACAGTCACAAGTCTATGGGGCCGGACGGGATTCACCCTAGGGTACTGAAGGAGCTGGCGGATGTGCTGGCCAAACCCCTTTCCATCATCTTCCAACAGTCCTGGAAGACTGGGGAAGTCCCACTGGACTTGAGGCTGGCTGATGTTGTGCCCATCTACAAAAAGGGCCGCAGGGAGGACCCAGGAAACTACAGGCCTGTCAGTCTGACCTCAGTGCCAGGGAAAGTCATGGAGCAGGTGATCTTGAGTGCTATCATGAAGCACATGCAAGAGAACCGGGTGATCAGGCCCAGTCAACATGGGTTCACAAAAGGCAGGTCTTGCCAGACTAACCTGATCGCCTTCTATGACAAAGTGACCCGGCTACTGGATGAGGGAAAGGCTGTGGATGTGGTCTTCCTGGACTTCAGCAAAGCCTTTGACACAGTTTCTCACAGCATTCTGCTTGAGAAACTGTCAGCCTCTGGCCTGGACAGGCGCACACTATCCTGGGTGGAAAACTGGTTGGATGGCCGGGCCCAGAGAGTGGTGGTAAATGGTGTGAAATCCAGCTGGAGGCCAGTGACAAGTGGGGTTCCCCAGGGCTCAGTGCTGGGTCCAGCCCTGTTCAATGTCTTCATCAATGATCTGGATGAAGGCATCGAGTGCACCCTTAGCAAGTTTGCGGACGACACTAAGCTGGGTGGAAGTGCCGATCTGCTGGAGGGTCGGGAGGCTCTGCAAAGGGATCTGAACAGGCTGGACCGCTGGGCAGAGTCCAATGGCATGAGGTTTAACAAGGCCAAATGCCGGGTCCTGCACTTGGGGCACAACAACCCTATGCAGTGCTACAGACTGGGAGAAGTCTGTCTAGAAAGCTGCCTGGAGGAGAGGGACCTGGGGGTGTTGGTTGACAGCCGACTGAATATGAGCCAGCAGTGTGCCCAGGTGGCCAAGAAGGCCAATGGCATCTTGGCTTGTATCAGAAACGGCGTGACCAGCAGGTCCAGGGAGGTTATCCTCCCTCTGTACTCGGCACTGGTGAGACCGCTCCTCGAATACTGTGTTCATTTCTGGGCCCCTCACCACAAGAAGGATGTTGAGGCTCTGGAGGGAGTCCAGAGAAGAGCAACAAAGCTGGTGAAAGGGCTGGAGAACAGGCCTTATGAGGAGCGGCTGAGAGAGCTGGGGTTGTTTAGCCTGGAGAAGAGGTGGCTGAGGGGAGACCTCACTGCTCTCTATAACTCCCTGAAAGGACGTTGTAGAGAGAAGGGTGCTGGCCTCTTCTCCCAAGTGACAGGGGACAGGACAAGAGGGAATGGCCTCAAACTCCGCAAGGGGAGGTTTAGGCTAGACGTTAGGAAAAAATTCTTTACAGAAAGGGTCATTGGGCACTGGAACAGGCTGCCCAGGGAGGTGGTTGAGTCACCTTCCCTGGAGGTGTTTAAGGCACGGGTGGACGAGGTGCTGAGGGATATGGTTTAGTGTTTGGTAGGAACGGTTGGACTCGGTGATCCGGTGGGTCTCTTCCAACCTGGTTATTCTGTGATTCTGTGATCTATAACCACAGCTCTGGGCAGTCCCTTCCTGCACTGTGTGGGCTGGAGCTGCAGAGTATCTGTTGCGCCCAGTTTGTGTTCTCAGACAACTGAAATCTGGCTTAAAACTGGTCTGTGGACAAAGTGCCGTGCCTTCAGGGAAACATGATTGCTTTTTGTAAAATCTTTGTATACTTCATAGTTCTGTCATGTCCACTCATTTCTGAGGAAATGCTATATTTCAGTGCATTTGTAAGCCATATAAACTACCTTTTCCACACTAGACCTGAAAAATCTTTCATCTTCTGCTCCCAGAGTACATTGCAAGTTGATGATTCTTCCACAGTTGTCACAATTTCTGTCATATCTCCATATGTATCTTTTTCATTCTTTATAGTGATCTTTTTGTGTGATTTTACGAGTGTAACACTTACAAGTGAAAATGATTTCAATATGCTTGTAGGGGAGAAAAAGTGACTCTTACTCCATCATGAATCTTATGTTTTTCCTTCTGCAGTCACAATTTTGTAGATAGTAATTATGCTGCCCTTGCATCCCACTAGTCTGTGTACATAAGGCTACCATTGCAGCATACCACTGTTCTTTGGTTTTTTTCACTTGGAAGGGTTTATGTGGTGCTGTCTCAAAGGAAGTTAGACACTCCATATGGAAGGCTGGAGGGAAGGAGTAAGAGTCTGGAAGATTAGAGGACACTGTGGAGAAGTCAGTTGCAATCGGAGGACAAGGAGAGAAATTGCTAGGTGCTCTTTCTTTTAAAAAGAATGTGGGATTTTTAATGACAGTTGACAGATTCCTCTGTTGTTTTGTGGACTGAAAGCTGGTACAGCCAGCAGCTCTTCGGTCCTCCTTGTGACTCAGGTAGTGCTGGTTCTCTATAGAGTGCTGGTTTTGGAATTCCCAAACTTGCTCTTGGTCACTTTTAAGGACTAATCCAGACCAACCACCTACAACCTGATAGCAGTGAAGTGAATTGGTTACAGTGTAGTAACTGGTGGTTGTTCCTTCTATGCATGTGCATAATTTTAATAAAAATATTCCCTGCAAGTTGTGCCTCATATATGCTAGGACAAGATTTTGGGAAGTTAGATGAATTCTAGATGTCCTCTCCAAGGAATAAAGAGGACCTTTAAGTAAGTCTGTGGTACTGTATGTTCAACATCCTGAGCTGCAAGCTCAACTGTGAGTTCAGCTTTGTAAATAAATGGTTGCTGTCCTGGTGTAAACCATGTTTTGTGCTTGATTGTGTCTCCCTGTGGATATATGCACATGTGGTGCTTGAACTCTTAGATTTCTATATAAATTGCTGACTTGCAAAGTCTTTTTACGGGGTTTCAGCTCCCTAACGGTTTGTTTAGATTTGTGTCCATGTGTTAGGGTTCTAGTAGTTCCTTTCTCTAGACCATAACAGGGGAATCTCTGCCACTGAGGGTTTACTGTCTGGAGGGGGTGGGGAGAGATTATACTTGTCAGTGAGAGTTTTTGAAAATGAAGGACTGGAGGATTTAAAGGGATGTAAGCTCCTTTGCTGCTTACCAGGCCCTGACTTAATTTTCATTCTCAAACTTCGCTTGAGGTAAGATTAAGACTATAGATGACTACAGGAAGGCTTAAAGTGTTTAAATAACGTAGATGCTGATTGAAATGTTAATTCTGAATAGCTTTGGGAAGGGATTTGATTTCATGAGTGGACCCTGAGGTCTTCCTCCTGCCTGCAGCTCCTCTGGTGGGATGGAATGTTGCTTCTACCCCTTCCCATTGGCCTGGCATGTTTGTCCAGGTGTCTGCCTCTTTCATAAAAGTCAGGGATTGTTGGACCCAGCGAACATTCAGCAAGTGCTGCAGCAAAGAAAAATGAGCCAACGTGTTTATTTGGTGGTTTTACTTTTGTGTCTTGGGTTAATGTGCCCTCTTGTAATGGGAATTTTTATGGACAAGCTTGCCAGCGAGAAGCTGTGTGCTGATGACGACTGTGTCTGTAAGTAATTGTGCTTTATTTTTGAGGAAAAAATAGCCTCAAAAATGACTGTGGAGTTTAGATGCAGTAGTGTGAGGGAAAACTACGCTACTTATTTACCCCTTACATTTGTGTTGGTTTGTCAGTTTTAAATTGAAGTGGGGGAGGGTTTATGTGGAATGTCAAATGCAGTTTTACTGCAAAAAGGGTTTTGTAAGGGACATTTTTCACTCAAGTTAACGGTAGGTGTAGAGAGATGGATTGTAATTTCCACTATAATGAAATGGCTTGTTCTTACACTGTTACTTTGCTTACTGGAGAATAGAAAAAACGAGCAGAATGAATTCTTGAAGACTTATTAATTTCAGGATTACCTATTATTATTTGTAGAAGTGGTTTCATATGTGCTCATACAAGCACACAGGTATTTATATTTCTAGAAGAATATACGTATTTAAATTCGTCCACCTCATTCTTTTTCTTTTTTCCTAGACACCATTTCCCTTGCCAGAGCAGAAGAGGATTATAGTGCTCCAGACTGCAGATTCATTAATATTAAAAAAGGGCAGTTGATTTATGTTTACTCAAAACTAGTGAAAGAAAAAGACTCTGGAGAATTCTGGGCTGGAAGTGTAAGAGGAGATTCTTGTTCATATAAGCAAACCAAAAGTAGAATAACATGCATTTCTGTCGAGCAATGGATGCTAATACTGAGCTTTTGTGGAGTTTAAAGCAGCAACTTAGCTTTCAAAGTGTACGTTTAAATTGAGGATTCTTAAGGGTTTTAAACATTTTTTTTTGTAATGAAGTAACAATATGATAATTAAGAACTGAACCTTGATGGAAGGGCTCCACAGTTCTTTGCTGTGGCTGCTTGCAAAAACTATGGAGGAGGAAGCATTTATCACAGTTGGTCATAAACCCTTTACATTTAAGGGAAGTGAAGATAAATGTTAGCTGCATTTAGAAAAGATTTCAAGATAAACTATAGGCGGTATTAATTACTTCAAAAAAAAGTATGCCTGTATCTGAAATTGAGTTGATGTTTCGTTTCGTATGCCAGCTAATTGGAAACTGGGAAGTCTGAAAGCAGAGTAAGAAACAATTAGTAACTGCTTTTGACTAAGTTATGAACTAGCTCAAACCAGATGAGGACTGTTTTAAGGTACCTAATTATACATCTCTCTGCTTGAAGGTTTATGGAGAGCAGTATGAAGACCATATGGGGACAGTTGGTTATTTCCCTAGCAGTTTAGTCTCAGAACAACATGTCTATCAAGAAGCAAATAAGACTGTTCCTACAACGGTAAGGAATTTGCAAAGCCCAGCTGGCTACATAGTTATACTTGGCTGTGTAATGCTAATTTGCTGTAAAAACAAATCATGATTGTGGCATTGGATTGTAGTATATCACAGATGCTTAGGGATTCAATCTTCAGGCCTTTATACAGGCAAAGAGCCTCAATAAAATCACTAACATAAGTTGTGATATTGCAGGCATTACAAATGCTGTATTACGGGCTTGATCCATTAAGAGTTCCTGTTAATTTGAATATTATTCCTTCAAGGCCATGTAAGTTTTAGCCAAAGCTTCTTTTTTCAGTCTGGATATTTTCCTGTGTGCTTTAGTAACAGCTACAAGTCTTGTTTTTATTAATTGTCAATACAGATGGCCACTGTCATACAGAACTGATTTACTGAAAGCACGCTTGCTTTCTCCTAAAGTTATTGGTACATCAAAAAGCTGAATTAAAATGCTGTAGAAAACAAGATAGTGTTCTGTAAGACTATTCCTGAAAGGGTGATTATCCCTGATTATGTACAGTAGTATCTCTTACACCAGACAACTCATAATTTTACTGAAGATCTGAAACACTTCACAGAGGCATGGAAGAGGGGAAGGTCCTTTCTCAGAGGCTGGTATGTTTTGGCTTACAGCTAACGCACACTGCTAGCTTATTTCTATGCTTAAAATAAATTGAGTGGTAGGTTGCCAGTAATTATCTTCATCCATATTGTATATTTAGTTATGTGCTGATTTGAACTGTATGACAAAATGATTACTCTGTCAAACCTGAAATCGTATATAGTCTCTTTAATCCTAGGTCCAGATTATTAGATGGGTTTCATTAGCACAGAGGAAATAAGTGAAAGGAAGAATTTTGTTTCATGTTGCTAGGTTTTGCGTTATAATGTGGCAGACAAGCTATATTTAAGGAAATGTGAATCTCTGAGTGACTGCTTTTCTTGACACTGCATTAGGTTATTCTGAATTTGGCCCAGAAGCATTACAGCAATTAATTAGTCACAGAACATGAGAGAATTTCTAAACTATGTTTCTAAGCTCTTTTGTCAGCAGTATGACAGCCAATCTGCTGCATGACAAGCTGAACTGGAAGCAGAGGTAGGTCAAAGTGATATTTTAGCCTGCAGTCTGACTTGGGGTCCAGTTGGGCTGTTGTTGATCTGCAGTGCAGAACTTTAGGTAGAAAGGAATTTTCTTTTGTAAAATAAATGACACAGACTTTCACAGTCATTTTATTATTACTTCATGTTCTTAATATGCAGGAACTTACCAATGAAAATTAAGGGCAAGATCGCTATGTTCTTGTTCTATTGTCGCAGCTGTACGTTGTAAATGTGACCTTAAGGATCTGACTCAGAGTTCACATTTAAAATGATCTACAGCACATCTTGACCAAACGGAGTATGGGTATGCTGCTTGCTCCAGAAATATCCCTTAACAGTGCTGTTTTATACAGAGCTAGTGTTGTGTGCTGCCGTAGATGTTTAAAATGCCACCAGCATCCATGTGCAAATCAGTAGCTGGTATTTGCTTGCAGCTCTGTAACCTTCCCTCAAGCCACTGGCAATGTTTTCACCTTGCTCTTCTGGCCTTGTACCTGCAAAGCCCAATATTGGTGTAGAACGGATTCTCTTGGGAAGGGGTTGTCACTGATGTGATAACCCATCTTCTCTACCCAGCCCTTCTCCTGCCCCTTGTGGTAGTCTTAGCCAATCTTACCCCTGGTCTCTAGTGCTTCATTTATATTAGGGGACCTGATTATGCCCAAAGCTTAGCGGTTAAGCAGCGTGCAGCACCTACCCCTGATGGAAGCACTGAGTGGCACACACGATGGCATCGCATGGAGGAACAACGGAGAGGGAACCTGATGGAGAAAAGTATTGGGGGTGTGTGGAATGTGCTGCACTGGCAAGAAGCCTGAAAGACAATATTAGTGTGGGGGCTTCTGTGTTTCTCACCCTCCTTTTATATTTTTTTTTTTCTCTAAAAAGCAACTTTTACTGTTGGGGTTGGTGTATGCCATCAGCTAAAGACCCTGCTAATAAACATTTCTGCCTGTGAACTTCTCCCAGCACCCTTTTGTGCAGCATGACGTAATCCATATCTGATGGCTGCCGTTTGAGCAATGTTATCTCAAGAGAGTTTTTTTCCCCAGTGCTGCTACTTCTTGAACATTGAGTCAGACTGAATAGGATAGACTCAACACAATAGACTGTGTACTACAAAGCAGTGTTTGATTGCCTGTCTTCCTTCCATCTCTTAAACTGGCCATTTGCTGGGTAAGATGAGAGTACTTTCATTACCAGTAAGCATCCGCTCTGAAACAGCCCCCTGTCCTCTGCTTCCAGTGGACAGCGATCTGCGATACGCTGGTCTGGTGTAAATGTTGTACAGTTTGAGCACCACAGTGTGATAATTCCCTGCAGCAGAATCAAGACCTATGTAGATCTTGTAAGCTGGGTAAGATAATAGCAGGAAGTTAGATGAAAGCAATATGCTATGGAAGTCTATCACATACTGGAAGTTTTCAAGAAAAACACTGGCATTTGTTTTCTAGTCACGGTTCTCCGTAGCAAGTGTATTGCCTAGCCTCAGTCTAAGCCATCCTTTTCATGCATGATGGGGAACTGTTTAAGGATAAAGGGTTACCTGGATTTATTAGTCATATGTGTGGATATGGGAATACAAAACAAAAAAGGGAGATAAAGGAATCATTTGAAATGAGGAAAGAAGGTGGTATTGCCTAATTCACTTTAAAAATTTATGGCAGGAACAAATCATCCCAGCTATGCAAAAGGAGTCATAAGACAAAGGACCGTTTCCTTTCCTGAATTCTGTGAAGTTAGTTTATTTATAGAGAACATACTTCGAGTATATTACAGTGTGTGTATTCAGTGTTTGCATCTACTGGTGTACCTTTGGGGGATGATAAAGTAACAATAATCCTTCAGTAATCTCAAGACATCTTTCCTTTTAACTCTCTTTCAGGACATTGATTTCTTCTGTGAATAGGGCTGAAAGCAGTCAGATAATCTCTCGGCTGCTACCAGGGAAAGCCGACAGGAAGAAACTTCAACTTCCTGAACACACAGCCCTTCCTGTAATAGATGTTTGTAAAACAAGAAATCCTTCTTCAAAACAAGAAAATATTTGTTTAAAGGGAGTGATTTGGGATGGGGAAATAGTCCCACACAGAATTTGTTCTTTAGAATTTTTTTACCTGCGTATACTTTGTTCTTGTTAATAAAGCTAATAGCCTTTGAGTTGCTATAAGTCTGTGTGGAATAGGTTATGTATGGGATTAGATATGTGTGTTCTTGAACTGCGTTTTCCTGTCATAACTTTACAGCATGTATTAGGTGGAAATTACTCAAGGAAATACCTTCCTTGAGTAAGCTGTCTGTGACTTGTGGGAATAAAGAATTTTTATTGCAACAGCTATCCAATGACTGAGAAATCACCAGTAACTAAATATGGACTTAAGCAGTGTGTTGAAAAAAAAAACTATCTCACCCATTGTGTGTGTTGGTATGGGGCAAGTTCAAGCTGAAACTGTGGCTTAGAGCTATGGGCTGAAGCTGGAGGATGAGGTTAGGTGGCGGATGGTGCCAGCCAGGGCATCCCCTGGCTTGGAGGGAGCACGGTGCGCTGTTGCTCCCCTGAGCGCTGGTACAGAAGACATGCAGCCTCTGCTAAATGCTCATAGAACAGAAGTGGGTACTCTGTCTTAGCAGCTTCAAGTTTCTTCTTATGGGAACCTGACAGTGGGTGAAAATCCTTTGGCCTCAGAGGGTGACCTGTGCCTCAGCACCTCAGCTGACGGAGAGCCTTCCAGACAGGCAGGGATGAGCCCCTGCCAGTGTGGCAGCCAATTGGAATTAGACATTGTCTGCTACCTTGTGCCTCCAGCTCGGAGGCGGGGAGGAGGAAAGGGCTGCCTGAGGCATAATGGCAGTGAGGGTGCCTGTCCCTGGCCGTCCTCTCCTGCTCTGTCCTCCACTGCCTCCACTCAGGACGGGGCGATGTGTGGGGAGGCATCAGCTGAACCTCCTGCCCCCAGACTGGGAGTTGTGTTAGTCAATGATAAACACACCTGTGGCTGGAAGTCATCATTATGTTGCCAATTCGGCCACAAAAAGTGAGTTCTGCAGGTAAATTTTCGTTATTCTGGAGAGGCTGAATGACGGAACATTTCAGGGCGAGCAGTATTTGTCAAAGACCTCTGACAGGCTTGTCTGTAAGCAAACAGGTACTTTTTAACCAAGAAAGTGTTACGTTTTCAGCTGGATCCTCCCACTCACCACCGCTGTCCAAGATGAGGTGTTTGCACAGGCATACATTCATTTTATACAGGCCTGCTGCTTGGTGGAAATGCATCCTATGCCTGGACACGTGGTAGAAGCTGTGAGGAGCAGAACAGCAGTAGGTGTTTGCAGACAACACACAAAACACATTCAATTGCCCTGCGGATATGAATAAAATTTGTGAGGTGAGGTTTAGCATTTGCTATTGGAAAGCATGATTTTTTCCTCAAATCATCACCTCATACAATTTCTCACAGTTATTAATCTACCAGGTTCTACATGAATGTGTAAGAGGTGGACTTAAGCTTTATATACTTTTCTCCACAAAGTTACTATCCATTGTTCTTCAATTTCAGTGTAGGAGCTCCAAGACAGAACTGGGCATTCTGTGGTATGAAGTGTGACCATTGTTTATAGTAATTGGCATTGCACTTAATCCTTAACCCACGTCCTTGAAAAGAAAAGTTTGCTGACATAATTGGTTTCAGCACCTGTTTGCTCTTTAATTGGATTGTGTGAGCTATGGCTACTTCAGGACTGCAAAACAACTGACAAAAGAATACAGCCTGCTGTGAGCCTCTCAACAGTTACAGCAAGACTTGGGCCATCGTGGCAGAATGTGGGCAGTATATATTTATTTCTCTTTGCCTTTTCCCTGGCTGCACTGGTCTGTGGTGATATCTTCTGTGCAGAAAATAACTCGTCGGGCTTTCAAGGGGCATCAAAGTCTGTCTTTGCTACTTGAAAATCTAATTCTAAGGAAAGTCAGATAAGGGTTCACTTTGTGGTGTTCATAAAACATCTGGCTGCGAAGAAGTGTTATACTGGTAAAGATACTTGTCTACAGAATTAAAGGCTGCGATGTGCAACTGTTGGATGGTCTCCAGTCTAATGAAGCTTTATAGCACCTTTTGCCTGCACGATGTCGTAGGCACTGGTTTTATACATCCACATTGTGTGAAACTGTCATCTCACAAGCGGTAGTGAACTGTGCTACAGTCTGAGCTCTGGTATGATGGACTTGATAAATTTGTAGCTTCATCTTGGGACATTGACGGGATTCTTTTTCTAGTTGTCCAAAGGAGAATTGTGACTTCAGTCACTAGTCACCAGAGATGTGACACAACGAATGCAGCAATTCCTGATCTTTATGGCCATTATCTCTCTGAGGGCAATCTCTTTGCTGTAAACTCCACACCAAGAAGATATATTGGGTAGATTCATTTTTCAAGGTTTGGTGTGTATGCTCAGAAGCGTAGAGAAGTTGCAGTCTGATGTAGTCTTCTCACTCTAGAGAAAAGGCACAGCATGCCTCAGTTGTCATTTTATTATAAGTTTCAAAATGTTTATTTTAAAATTCCCATTGTTGAGGCTTGATTATTATTCAAGAATCTCCTGGTTTAGAGGGAAGTCTAAGTTGCTACCCTTTACAAATTTAGGGAAGTGTGACACCTTAATCTTAACAGCACTAGCACCAAAGCTAAAAAAAAATTCCCAGAAATCTGGGAGAAGCAGAGAAAGGAGAAGCGCCAGGGGAGCACAGAATGCCTGGTAGAAAACTTTTGCGTGCTTGCTGTTGACAGCATTTTGAATGTGAAGTTGACAGTTAAAGATCAATAGTTTTGACACTGAACACAGATCTGCTTTCCGCTTTTCACATTCTTAGGTGAAGCTTGTTTTGGAACAACGCAGCTTGCTGTTCAGCCCCCTAAGTGTTCATGTTGTAGCGTACCTGTCTGAAATAAACAGGAACTGACTTTCAGCAGAAGGAGAGGAGAATCAATATTATGCTAGCAGGCAGTGGAAGAGGCTTTTGATTTTCTAGGTTCTTATTTTTCCCCCTACAGTCAATATTGTCCTTGCAGTTTCTTTATAGAAATCACAGCAGTTTCACCGTTACTGCTTCAGTAAGATACACGGTATCTTACATGCAGTGTATGCTACTTATAGGACAAGATTTTATAGTCTGGTTTTGTTAATTTTACTCTAACATAGGGGAAATCTGTGCACAGCTTGATGTGTATTTAAATTTTGCACTTAAATGAGGCCACATAGAACTCTTGATGTGGCCTCAAACCACACGATGAACAGTCTCATTGTATCTATTTGGTCGACGTAAGCACTAAGTTTTCAACCTTAGGTGGAGATTCCAAAGCTTTTAAGCTAAACCATTATGTATTTTTCAGCAAGGTTGACTTTGAAGGAGTATAATACTCCTAAATCATTACCTGAAGTAAAAGCTTGTAATGTAGAAAGCTTCCCGGCTGCAATAGGATTTGATTCTTGGTTTGGGGGGGGGGTGGGAGCAGTAATTGTTCGGTGAGCGCAGGGTGACATCCAGTGGCTGGCTTCTGCCTGGATGGGGGAAAGACTCGGCTGATTAGTAGCATCACAGGGACAAACTCAGCCAGAAAGGTTTCGGGGGTCTCCTGCCCAAAGCAGGGTCACACTGAATCCACATCAGAGTGTTCATAGATTTGCCCAGTCTTGAAAACCTCCAAGGGCTCTGGGTAACTTGATCCTTAATTAATCTCACAATGAAAATTACTCTCTTTAACTAAAACCTATCTTTTTTTTTTTTTTGATTTATGTCCATTGTCCTTTTTCCTCTGCAGAGCACCTCAATAAGGAGCCCAGATCCATGTTCTCAAGAACCCCCTGTTAGTTACTGAGGGGCTGTTTTTGTGTCCCCCTGAAGCTGTTTCTTCTCTAGCCTGAACAAGCGCAGCTCCCACAGCTTCTCCTCTCCGAGTTGATGGTTCCCTGCCCATCTCACCATCTTTGCAGAACACACTCAAATTGCACAGCAGCAGCAAGCTAGGTTTCTGATTTGGCTTGTTGGTAACAGTAACAATGACTGAGTTTATGAAGGATTCACACATGCTTATCTAATTTTTACTTGTGATAGCACTAATATTTTTCACTGGAGATTTTTTCCTAATATCATACATTGCTGTAAGCATTTTGTTATCTCTTGTACTAGTGATAAACATGCCTCAAGGCTTATGAAAGATGACAGAGTTCACTCAAGACTTTCCTGCAACGTGTTTCTTCCACAGAAAAACATGTTCTTGCCACAACTACTTTGTCATGCCAATGCACTCTGACAATGAGAGCTGTGTCCTTAAGCGAGCTGGCCCTGTGGCAGAGACTGGCTTGTTAACAGCATGTCAACCAGCTCAGTACAAGAAACTTTAGTGACAGAAAACAGCAGGTAGATGGTAGGTGCTTAGTTCCTTTCCACACACATGCTGCAGTATGAGGGCTTTGAAGGAGGGGAAACAACATCCTTAGCCACCCTGATGAAGCAGTAATCATAGAATCACAGAATGGTCTGAGTTGGAAGGGACCTTAAAGATCATCCAGTTCCAACCCCCCTGACTTGGTGGAGGAACACCTCCCATGTCATCAGGTTGCTGAAGGCCCCATCCAAGCTGGCCTTGAACACCTCCAGGGAAGGGGCAGCTACAGCTTCCCGGGGCAGCCTGTGCCAGGGCCTCACCACCCTCATTGTGAAGAATTTCCTCCTTATTTCTGGTATAATTCTGCCCCTCTCCAATTTATTATGAAGGGCTAATTGCAGCTCTTCATCAAGGGTGGCATGAGCAACAGCTGCTATAAAAACCATCACCTGGGGAGGGAAAAGTTGAGAGTCTACAAAGACAGACTGAGGAAGGCGGCTAGGCTGGCAGATAAGGCAGATGTGGATGTGACATGGATAATATGTGGTGGTCTGTGCTATGCTTTTTTTTTTTTTTTCTGCTGTACAGAGTATTTTATTTGAACTGGCTGTTGCAAGAAGATCGTTTTCCTCAAACCTCTCATTACCTTGAGTTTTAAGAACACTTAGTATGGGGTAGCCAGGTAAGGAAAAGAATAGCTGGAGAATATTATTGCTAATGTTGGGGCCTGAGTTGATTCTTAAAACAGAGCTTGCTATTAAATTATTCCTGATTTGTGTTTAGTTACTTGGAAATACCTGATTTAAGCTGACAGATGGTTTCTTCCTTTCCTTTTCTCTAGTAAAGGAAAGGTGTTTTATCTTCCACTGGTTGATATTGATCTGTCTGCAGGGTTTTTGCTTTGCAGCCTTGCACCCCTGACTAGTTTTCTTGAACTGTTAGGTATGGCTCTGTAACCACCCCTTGGAGGTGACTGATGGATTTGTGGAATGAAATGGCATTTAGATTTAGAAATGGGTGGCTTTTTCAAGGGTGGGTGGATAAAGCTGCTTTGGGATGGATGAATAGTGTTAGGTCAATACAAATCACAAGGAACCAGGATAAGGCTGATTGTTTTTTTGTGCTCAGACTGAAATTACAGTGTCAGCCCCTGAAAAGCAAGACCTCAAAATATATGGTATTAGATAAAACTGCATGAGCATTTAGTAAATAGTTTTGAATATGTATGCAATATATATGCAGCATTGCTTAAATAAAGGTGTGAAAATCTCTGAAGAGTGTAAAATGAGAAAGGACACTTAGTGTTGAACAAATACGCAGACAATAAACTTTGTTTTATGAGAGTGTGGTAGGAAAGCAGCTTAAAGATGGCTCTCCTGGCTGTATTGCAATGCTTCTTTCCACTGTCTATGCTTAGGCCCTCAAACAGTGGCAATGATGCTAAGAGGAGTTCACCAAAGATTTTTTTTTCAGAGAAGGAGGAATCCCAGTAAAAGGGGATTGGGCTCCACTACTGTACTTTTGCTGTAAAACTGTGTATGATTCCTTAAGGCAAGTAGACTACGTTTGGGTGTGTAGTACCCAGCTCTACTTGCATTAGACTTTTTTCCTTCCATATGGCACACCCTTTGAACACAGTGGAAGAGAAGAGCTGCTAGTCCATCTGCTAGTGGCTGTGTTGGACTATAGCCCACACCAGTCATTATCCTGTTAGAAATCTATCAGTTTCAAGTGACAATTTGTTGGCTGAAGGTTGTTCAAGTCCCAGACAGTCTTTGTGGAAGCAAGACCTAGAGAAATCCCTCTGCATGCATAATAACCCAGGGGTGCGGACACTCAGCTGTGATACAGGGAAATCCTATTTCTAGTTCATGGTGGCTGAAACTCTGACTGCATTCGACGTTTCTGAAGGCTACTATGGTATCTCTAGGAGACTCCGTTCTGAGTTCTAGTGGATTTTGTTGAGTGGAATCTGCTTTGGCTGTTCCAATGAATGGCTTCTTGTAGTAGTGTAACTGCCAATGCACTTGTTTACTCCTTTCTTTAGAAACAGTGACACGGCTTTGTGTAGATTAAACGCAGTTAGCTCTATGTCTGGGATCCTCTTTAGTCAGTCTCCAGCACTTTGAGTTATAAAGAGCAAAATTGCTAGCACTGGTCTGATGTAGAGTCAGGCTAGTTTAATATAGTGTACAGCATGTATTTATTATGATGCCAGCCAAAGCATTGAACTTGCATCTTCTTCAATATGCAAATGGCTCCCTGCAGTATTCCACATGCTGTGCCTTGAGAACTCTAAAAGGAGATCCTATAGAGAAATGATACTGTCTGCTTTAAGGATATCTGTAAATATCCTCATCATTTTATATTGCCCTTTAAAAATAATAATTGCCAGTGATTCAAAAGGCAGCTCTGAGAAGAGAGACAAGCTAATTCCTGGGGAAAGCTGAGAATAAAGGACTGTAGCAGTATGCAAAATAATAGGAAAAGAAGATACAGAGTCAGTCTGAGGTCTTTAATGTGTCATCCCACTATGCTGATAATGGGGAACTGCAGAGTTAGAAATTCTTCATTTGGGCTGTAGCTCCTTCTCAAGACTATGCAAGTAGAAAGGTTAAGCAAGGCATGGAGGAGTAGGCTTTACCCAAGTAGCTGAGATCTGTAATTGTTTTACAGGTCTGCTACAGAGCTGTTTCTCATGTCTTTTGGCCTTTTACTGTCATGTTGCCTTTTCCCCTTGACATGTAACTCATCATGCTAAAATTAATATTTTAGCCTGGGTTTTGTGAAAGGAGACAGTGAATGTTAGAACCTGGGCACAATTCTTAGGGGGCATGGGATATTTGGTTGCAAAGGTACAATAGTAAATATTTAAAATAATTGCCACAAGTGGTACTCTATCCGCTATGATCACAGTCTGAGAAAAGCTCAGAGAACACTGCTGTAAATGAAAAAGAGCAGTAAATATCGTGTGTACTAAAAGGTAAAGTCTCCTGGCTCAAATGATACAAATGGGGATGAAAGAATTGTGGACTGAAAGGAAACAGCGAGAGTCTAGTAGACAACTGTGGCAAAGAGATGCCTAGAACCTCAAAAGAGCTGATCAAGGCAGATCTGACATGGAAGATGGCCCAGGCATGGTGAACAAGGCACAGATGTTGCAGCTTGCACATTCAAGAATGCAGCCCTCCTGTGTTAGATGACAGGTTGGTCCCTGCACTCCCTGGATGAGAGGCGATGTCTTTGTGCTTATAAAAAAAGGGTGGACTCTTTTACGAATTACCTTGGTTGCTTTACAAACCTCATCTCAGTCACTGTAGCTCACTCTACTTAGCATACTTGCCCTATCAGCTTTCTGTTTTGCAAGGATACTCAGCGTGCGCCAGGCTTAGTTACATCCACACAGTGCAAAATCCTGTTGTTCCAAGCTGTGGATGTGGCTCTTGAAAGCTTCTTGGCTATGAGAATGTGACATTGTACCTGGCATCAATTAGCTCTGTCTTTCAACTCAATAATAGTCTTTGCAGTACACCACAGTGTTGTAACTATAATACTCACAGCTCGGTTTTAGCTAGCTCAAGTTTTTTCTCCTTATGCTGGTTTTTGCAGTACAGACAGACTTGTGGATTTTGCTGTTAACTTGGAAGAGAAGATCAGAGTGTCATGTCCCAAGTTCCATGCTTTTCAACAGGAAAGGCTGCATGTATGGGAAAAGCCTTATGTCATTAAACCTAATCAATATAGAGAGGGAAGACTGCAAAATCTCTGTCCCTAAGGCATTACCACCACCTCCTTCCCTGGGGACACATGGTTTTCTGCCAGAACGTGTTCAATATGCTTTCACTAGCTTATGTGGGGTTTTTTTGTACTGTAGAATTGTAAGCAGATGCTATGTGTTCTTAACTTTGGCTTTGAACTGCCACCTTTTGTTCCAATTACAGAGCTGTTCTCAAAACCCTATGCTTTTATTTTTCCTTTTGTTTAAAGGGTAAGAGGAAACTGCAGAAAGAGGTAGTTATTCAAGGATACTCAGAACAGCCGTGTCAGAAAACTAGCAGTTCAGTGGTTTAGATTGTTAAGCTAGGTCATACTTTGCAGTGTATGTATATGTAAAATGTAAAGTCATAATATGCTGCTGAGCATATTCTTCTGTTCAGCTTGTTGTGACTTGTGTGGGTTAGACACATTTGGGCACTGGGGAAATATTGAGTTGTTTGGAATCTCATACAGTTTCTTAGAAAATGTTACTGTGTGACACCTTCTGGAGTTTCTTAAAGTTCCCTGAATATGACCAGTGAACATATTCCAGAGCTGACCTGCAAGACTCCTCTTTTTCAGAAAAGTAATGTTGTGCTAGAATCTAGCTAGTAGAGCTTATGGAGAGGAAAAAAGTGTAGCAGAAAAATGCTTATTGTGACTCTTTCTGCAAACATAGATACTGATTTTTTTCCCATCCTCTACTTGTCAACTAAATACCACTATTCCTGTTTATTGCCTAATGAGTGATGGATATGCTACTTCAAGCATTTGTCATGCTGTGTGTTTTGCAGCTTTACTCTGTTCTACCTTGAGCTGATTGTGGCACTTTGGCTTTAGCTGTTCTGAAATGTAAATCTGGCAGTAGCAAGGCCCCTGAGTGCAGGGTGCAGGCAGTGACTTTCTCATTCTGTTAAAATTGGTAGCTGCTGATGGCTGGATTTGTTTGCAGAGCAGCTGGTGTAATTGGAAAGGCTGGCAGCTTTTAAAGCATTTCTCTTTGTGGGCGGCACTGAGCAGCATGGATTAGATGTCTTCATGGTGTAATGGAGCCTGTTGCTCTGGTGTTCAGTTGGTATTGCAATGCAAATTAAAGCAGCAGTTATGTGTACTTATGACAGCACGGTAATCTTAGTGTGACCATCAGAGGTTCCCACCTGCAAGCCAGTCTTGTCAGTTTCTTCATCACCTTGCAGACACAATCTGGCCTGTTCTCTCTGAAATTCTGGACTCATCTTCTTTGAATTTTTTCATCTATTTTGGGTAACATTTTCTATAAACAAGATAAAGCTACTTGCAGCCATCCATTCCCATTGATAGACTAGGGAACAAACATGCAAAAATCACCCCTTGCACCAAAACCCGTTGGATTTGGCTCCCTCTTTGACAGAGTGGGAAACTTGTATCCACTTCTGCATTGGTGATTCCTGTAATGTGCTCAGAGCAAACAACGATTGCTACTCTATCTCTACTAGGGGAAAAAAAAAAAACCCTGAACATTAAGTTTCAGCCACTAAGGAGAATGATGGTAACTGGGGTTGTTTAGCCTGGAGAAGAGGAGGCTGAGGGGAGACCTCATTGTTCTCTATAACTACCTGAAAGGAGGTTGTAGAGAGGGGGGAGCTGGCCTCTTCTCCCAAGTGACAGGGAACAGGACAAGAGGGAATGGCATCAAGCTCCGCAAGGGGAGGTTTAGGCTGGACATTAGCAAAAAATTCTTCACAGAAAGGGTCATTGGGCACTGGAACAGGCTGCCCAGGGAGGTGGTTGAGTCCCCTTCCCTGGAGGTGTTTAAGGCACAGGTGGATGAGGTGCTAAGGGGCATGGTTTAGAGTTTGATAGGAATGGTTGGACTCGATGATCCGGTGGGTCTCTTCCAACCTGGTTATTCTATGATTCTATGATTCACTGAATAGCACTGTTAGCTTACACTTTAAAGCCTTTGGCTTTTTACCCCTTCTATCATATTCGACACCACCACCAAATTCCTTCTCCAGTAGTGTCAAAAAATGTCATGTAAATGAATAACCTATTGTTCCAATTTTTAAGAACATCTTGAATGTCCTGAGATCTAAAGGCAAGGAAAAGCTGTTGGCCTCTTTTCAAATCCCATAGCAGTTTCTTCACTGAAGCACTACTGAGATTCACAGAACCATCCTCAGTATCCTTAACCATGTAAACAACTGGCTTTCTTCAAGGTATAGCTTGTTCCACACATGCCATGAACAGTTTCCCTACCAGCCCCTTCTTTGTCAGCGTGGGTATCGCTGGCATCTCACAGGAGTACAGACTGCAGAACCTACAGAAGTACAATCGGCTGTGTTTTCTAACCTCAAACATATATTCTTAAAAAGATATGGTTTAACTTTTTCTACAGCTGATACTTTCTCCAAACTAGAAGTGCCAAGATGGTCACAATGTATGTGTACAGCTGACCTCTTCCGCTTTGGCATAAACAAAAGGAAGATATTCTGAGTGATTGTACCACCAGACAGTGCCTTCACAAAGCTGGCTGCAAGCCCGAATGTTAGCAGGCTTTGACAGGTCATATTAACCATACTCTCTAATCTTTGAGGGAGATGCTTCTGTTTAAATCGTCAGGCACCTTTTTTTTAAAAAATAAATTGCTCTTTCTCTTGTTTCTGATCTTAGCTGATGAAGGAGGAAGAACTGTTTGAAGGTAGAAGCTATTAATCCTTCAAGAGGAAAAAAAAATCTACTTTGTCCATTTTGAAATTACTGTTTTCTGTGCATCAGTCGGTATGGCTGAACCAGAGGAGTTGGTAAATCAGCTCTGAGAGAAAGTTGTGGAATGGGTTGTTCTGCTGTGTGGAGGCATGGATTACTTGTGATCCTCTTACTGGGAGTGCACTGTTGAACTGCTAATCCAGTCCTTCAGAGATTTAGTCTTAGAGTAGCCTTAGTCTCTATAGAGTAAAGGATTTGCTTCTTAGTCTGATGTAACTAATCTCCTTTGAGGAAAATGTGTAGAGATTCCATCCTGCACAAACCTCCTGGTCAGACTCTCAATTACCACAAAAGGTTGTGAGTAATTAGGAGAAGATTTTTGGTTGCTGGTGATTAAAATTTTGGAGGGCTCAGTTTTGAGGGAAACTCAATTGAGTAATATATTGTTAAAATCTTGTGATTTGCACTACAGTGCATTGCCACCACTATCCCACTGTGCAAAAGTTTAAGAATTTCTTCAAGGCATAGAACTAGGCTATTAGATCAATGGTTAAGTTCTGATTTGTACATCTAGTGTTATTGTTCTGCTTGTGCTGGAGAGTCACAGTTTAACAGACTTTCTCTGAAGTGTTTTTGTGGTGCCTTAAAGATACGTTTTGCGGGATCTGTTTTCTTTTATTTTTATGGTTCCTAATGTGTCAGCTCATGAACTCCTACCTTGCACTGCTGTTGTGGGTGGCTGCAGAGGCTGTTCTAGTAAAACTTGCTTTACTTTGAGTCCAGGAAGATAGGAACATTCCAGGTTTCCTACTGTCACAAGCTACCTAGCTACGAATGCTTCATATTGCTCACAAAAGTAATGTGCCTCAGCCATGCTACCTGCAGTCTGTCCTCTACAGAGTAACACTGTGTAATAATTTCAGAAAACAAATTTGAATATAGTCTCTCCTTAGTGTAGTTGGATTTAGTACTTGCCTTGGGCTCTAGGTGCACTTGCTGTTAAAGTTTAGAGGATTAAATATCTTCCCTGGTGCAAATGAAGGTCAGCTTTGTAAACTTACTGCAGGTGATAGTACAGTAAATAACTGGAAGGCTTGGAAAATATTGACAGAGTACTAGTTTTGTTTTGTAAATCTAAGTGATGTTTTTATTGACTGGGTTGCACTGTTGGGGCATTGCTATCTTAAATTCCTCAGGAGCCAGAATTGATTATATGACCTTTCAAAACTACAGTTTGTGAATTTGAGTATTTATGGCCCAAGCATAGGGAAAGAGTTTGCAGCACAACTGCTGGTTTGATTGAATTGTTGACTCATGGATTCCTGAGTGCAAAGACTAGGAATCTGCAGGTGTAGGGCAACTGATCCCATTTGGTCTTTCCATGTATTGGACAAGGCCAGATGCACTCCGCCTAAATATCATCTGTTTTCATCATTCTTGCCACTAGTCTGACATTCATCTTTCAAAGACCTGTTGGAGGTTGGCAACGTCAAGGATAACTGCAGATTTTGTGCTGTCAGGAGCTACAATAGGAAGGCCTGCAGTACCAACACAGAGATGTATTGGTAATCGGAATCTCAGTGATTTGCTGATATGTGCAGCCTAAAGTCTCTTTGTGGATGTTTCTCTGTAACTTGCTTCCCACTAGACTCGTAGCTCTTAAAGTTCATCAGAATTTCATGCAGCTGAAGAGACAGTTTTCTATGGGAAATCAGAAGGGGCTGTTGCTGAAGACTTTTGAGACAGTGGAACACATTTCTGTTTGACCTGGTGTTTGAGAACAGAGAAGATTTATTTAGACACAACACCCCACTAGCAAAGTAGGTTTGTTTGGGGGTGTTTACCCTTAGAGTAGGCAGGCTGCTGAAGGTTCACAGTTACTTTCCTTTAACCTGTGGATACCCAAGAAAGGCACTTTGCAGGCTATTGTGATGTTAATGAACCCATAATTCTTAACACCTGATGCACTAGGTTACTGCCTGTGAAACTCAGTTTATTTCACTTATGTGCAGATCTGCCTCCTCCAGTATAACTGGGGGTGGGTGGGTACAGGGTGTGAGTGCTTGGATAAATTAGGACTAAGGTATCTGCAACTTTCTTTTGTATTCTGGCTGTATTTGTGTTATTTTTATTTATTCCCCCCCCGCCTTTCAGTCTATGCTTCCCTTTCAGCCTGTATCCATTTTGTCATAGCGTCAGTCTCATCTGCAGTATTGATTTAATTCAAGGAGATTAATTTTGACTCTGCAGCATTAGGAGCCAATAAGCTGCTTATAAATGAAAAGATCTCTTAACACTCTTTCCATCAAATACATTATAAAGAGGAAGGAAAGTCTGTTAGGTGATACAGTGAAATAATAACTGGATTGATTTGGTCACCTTTTTGAAAAACAACAAACTTTCACTTGACCAGCCCTTTGCAGCACCATTCCTGGCTCAGCTAGGGGAGTGTGGAACTCACTAGGTTTAAACCCCTGCAAACTGGTGCCCCTTCAGAGCAATGGAAGTAGCTGTTTAGACATAAATCAAGAGATGATAGAACTCGATATTTGTCTTTTGTGTAAAAGGGAATTAGGAGAGTGGAATAAAAACTATGAATGCTTCATTGAGTTGCCAGAGTGGTTGGGGATGCTGCTGGGCAGGGTGTGTAGGAAGTGGGTAAATCCCAATGAAGAGCCTTCTAAGGCTTGAGTTAAGTCTTAGATTTTTTTTTTTTTAGTTTTTATTATCCTAAATGCAATTTTTCACTTCTGTTTATCAAGCCCAGACTCTCTACTCTGCATATATGACTATCTGAGGTGAAAGAAACCATAGTAAAGGCTGTTTGAAAAATAAAAATATTACTGGAGAATGAAAATCCAGCTGCTTTTTTTTGATAATATGCATCATCTTATTAAACAATTCTTTGTAATGATTTGCATTTGTTGTGCCATGTTTTTATGTACTTTTCCTTTTGGTGAGTTTTCTATCACAGTTGATGGTCATATATCAAAATCCTTTTCTATTTTATTTGCAGTTGTTTGAGATTCTGCATACAGAAACAATATTATTTTTGTTGCTGTTGTTGCATGTCAGTGAAATGGAAATTATTTTCCCAAAAGGATGGTCTGTAGATGTTGAGGAGCTCAAGTGAACAGGGAAAAAGTGCTGAATTAACCTGCTTCTTGGAAGGCTTCAATTTAAAATTTAGTAAAGGGTAGCTTATACTTGCAGATCTTCATATGTGTACTTAATCTTAGATTAGGTTTATTCAGATTAAAAAAATAGAGATTTTAATGCATTGTTGTACAGCAGCTACTGTGATTGAAAAACAGTATCTTTACCTGCCCTTCCTGTTTAAAATTAATCAGGGTAATAGCAGATTAAAAGTGCCCATATAACACTTCTAGGGGGAAAATTTTGCTTGCAAGAAAGAGCAACTATAAAGCCTGGCTCAGGGGAAGATGCAGTGAAATGGGCTGCCCAGGGAAGTGGTGGAGTCTCCATTTCTGGGGATATTTCAAAGATGGGTACGTTTAGTAGTGGACAGCTATGATGGGACTTAATGATCTCAAAGGTCTTTTCCAGCCTAATGATTCAAGGAAAATGAGTAATTTCTCCTGAATTAGCAGGTCCCATGAAGGAAAGTGTTACAGAACGAAACCTTCCCTTTGCTTTCATTATACATTAGTAGTTGTTTGGGTTTTATTATACATTAATAATTGTTTTGCTTTCTTAAGGATGGAGCTTGAAATTCCCAAACAAGCTTTAAAGTTGTGCTTTTCAAAGCACACAGCAATTGCGTCTGGAGGAGTAACACTGCACTGTAGTTCTGTAGAAAAACAAATTGGTCTTGATGTTGTCAAAGTCATAGGAAAGTAGGCTGAGAAGACAATATTTATTTCATAGTAGTTCTAGAGTTGGCTGGTTTGTTTGTAATCTAAGCTATCATTTGGTGTAACACATTATTAAGAGGGTTGTTTTTTTTTTTTTTATTTTACCTACTGCAAAATATTTACAGCTAAATGAAGGGAAATAATTCTAAGATTTTGGTTTATTGTGTAGGCCAGATTCTTAGAATACACTGAGAAGCAGGTGTGCTGTGCAGCAGTCTGAACTGCTTAAGCAGTGAGGTGGGGCCCCTCCTGCTGGGTATGGCCGGGTGAGGGTGTTGTGGTCTTGCAAAGAATCATTGCAGGCAGAGCTGGCACTTCAAGTTCCAAGTGTCACTGTGACGTTACACTAGTCTTAAGCAGTGCTAAAATTTGAGGCCACTCTTGCCACACTAGGCATGCCACAATATGCAAATAAAGTTTTAAGGAAGAGTCAGCAAAAAATCCTAGATGTCTTTGGCTTTATTAAAACTCCTAAGTTCTTTAAACTCTCTTCTTTTAGCTCTATGTAGCAATATCCTCAAGTAGTGCTACTCCCCCTTAAATGTAAGGTTAATGGCATTGTAATTTCCAGAAAATACAGAAGTTCTGTTTGAAAGCCTGTGTGTAGAAGTATAATTCTTTAATTAAATGAGTGAAAATGGCAAGTTTGTGGGTTTTATGACACTGGAAAAATTAAAATGCACTTGCCTGTACTGTGCTAAAATTTGTTTACTTATTTTTAAAAAGTATTCAACAGCAAATATAACAATATGTGCCCTAGGGTACAGTGAAAGTTTTTCTTGTTATTTGTTTGGTTTGGGTTTTTTTTCCAGCTTTAGATTGGCTAGATTTTAGATTTTTTTTTTTTTTTTTGCCTGGTATTTATTCTTAAGGCTTGGTGATTGTGACAGTTAGGCAATGTCTTTCATGTGAGAAATGCTATTGTGCACTCACACTAAAATTTGTGGTTTTCAACGAGCAGTTTATGCAGTACCCGTGTGATTTGTAGATAACAAAATACTGTGTAAGGATGACTGCTATGTCACAAGGCTTTACAGTACCCCTCTCCTTAATTATTTCAGCTTCAGAGCCTCAGATACACCTAATCTTGCAGCTTTTGTTGTTGTAGCTCGACTGCCTTTATGGGCTCCTTTGGGAGATGTTTTGCTTGATTTATTCACCAAATAAAATATCACTGTGAATAGTGAATGTTTGAGCGTAGCGTTTGGTGCTCACCACCTTAAAGGCGTTGTACCCAGCACCTGATACAGTGAAGTTCCTTGTTTCCATTTTCTTCCATGAGTAGACTACAGAGATTCCTTTAAACAGTCCTCTTCTAACCGAAGAAAATCTTAGTGATTCACCCAAAACATGGGAAATTCACATGGACTGTTGACAACAGTAAATAGAAAGGTGGATGTTTTGAATAGAAGGGCTGCAATACTTGCTGTGAGTGCCTCTTTCCACCATGTTTTTCTCCCTTTTCCATTTAAAAAAAGTTTGTTTGAACAGTCTCTCTTCTTCCCCTCTCTCCAAGTTTCTTGAAGTTACCACCACCAGGGAACAGCAGAATAGGGTAGGATATTAAAAGGGCAGGAATTTGGGGAGTTTCTAGCTCTGGCTTAGCACCTCAGTGGGATAAGAAAGAGCCTAGATTCTGTCCTTATCCCACTTCTGAGCAGAATCGTGCTCAGGGCTGTTTGAAGAGAAGGTTCCTGGGGCGAAGAGCTGGACAAGCAGTTTGTTACTGCCTGCCCCCATCCTGATGTCTTTAGGAGGTTTTGCTGTCTGACTTCGACATGTTAATTACTGTGTTTCTAGAATGCTGGACTTGTTTTCAGGGAAAAGCATGTTTTGCTCAGTCTAATTCATCATTTATCAGTAGTGCACTAGATAGAAGAGGCCTTACAACAAACTCAAATTCATCTCTATAGTAACTCATCTGAGATCTGTACTGGGGAAAGAATTTTCTTTTGCAGCTGTGGAGTATCTAGTGTGGTATTGGAAGAGCTTCTTTGTTTTGTACCTCAAAGGATATTTTCCATGTAACATTGCAAGCTGCTGCCCTTCAATGTTAAAATTCTTCAGCCATGTGCACCGAAGCCTTTTCAAAGCAGCGATTTATCTAGGACTTGATGTTCTACCAGTCATATGGGTTTAAAAACAGGCAATGCCAACAACTGTGAATAAAACTCCATAGACATTTGAAGGTAAAGGCAGAGTTGAGCTGTTTTGATTTCTACATAGTTAAAATTTTCTTCCTGGGTAAAAACGTGAAACTGAGGAGATGAGGTGAAAAGCTTAGTTTTGAGATTTTTTTTTTTCCTGAGCTGCCTCTTGCATGTAGGGGAAAAGGGCTCCTGCCTCCAGGGCTGTCAAGGCTTGTTAGATGAGGCAATGCAGTCACCAGCTTGGAGCTGAGCGGGTGACTAGTTGCTTTCCATCTAGTTGCTGATAGGCCTTGACAGCTTAAACAGTCTTATGTAAACAAACCTGACAATTAAAATGTGCTTATTGATCTAGTTGAAAGAAATGCTGTGCGTTTTCTCTGAAGTTTTGTTTTTCTGAAGTCTGAAAAAACCAGTTTCCTTAAATTAATTCTTTTCCTGGAAATGAGTCTATACACCTATGCCTTCTAAACAAGAGCGGCTAAAGCAGTAATTATGAGGAAAAAAAATTCTTACTTGTCTGACAACCTGGGGATTTTTTACTTCAAGGTTGATTTCATATTTTTTTTTTCTCCTCTTACATAGGTATTCACTCATTCTTTTTCAAGGTGTAGGTGTGACTACAGATCCTAACTGAGCAGGATTGTCCTAACTATTCAACTGGTTCAACATCTGGGAGAGAATAAAGGGAGTCAGGGTAGGTTTTGCTCAATGTACTATTCAGGCCCCTAGTTCACAGAATCACAGAATCACAGAATAACCAGGTTGGAAGAGACCCACCGGATCATCGAGTCCAACCGTTCCTATCAAACACAAACAGTTCTTCCCTGTCTGTTTGCTACTCATTAGTTTTTGCAAGATTGGCTTTCCACCCATGGAGCAGTAATTTAATTCTGTGCATTGTGTATGTATTTTGATCTTACTGGCAATTTGTAACGTGTTAATTTAAAGTAGAGCCTTTTTCCCACATTTCCCCCATTTTCATTTTCAAGGACCCTGGAGGCCTATTAAACAGTTTGTATCTGTATGAATGCAGCTACTTCATTAGCACAAAGCATTTAAAGTACAGTTTGAAAGGTCAGGTATACAAGGCTTTCCTGACAGCATTTCAGGAAGAAAGGGTTTTATTGGGAAGGGTGGGACAGATGGGGAGTGGGGAAGGAGTAGAACTTAAAGGAGTTTTTAAATGCTGAATTTACAATTCTATAACTACAGCTATGGAACATTCGTGTATGTTGGATAGATGGCCTGCTGTTCTAATACAACTGTACAAGTGGTTACTGCAATTCATTAAGTGTACAGGCCAGATGATTACTGTTCTGTCAGAAGGTATGAACACCAAACAAGTTCCATAAATCAAGGTTATCTGTACAGGTGGTCCTAGGAATTGTTTACTTGGAGCAGGAGTATTTCCTAATTGTAAAAGCATTTCCCTGACATGAGGCATTATCTGTTGTGATCTGAGATGTCAAAGAGAATAAGGCACAGTCACGTTAAAATAAAATTAATATGGTGCATATCTATATCTAAAAAGCCTTACTTAAAATGGTTTCACAGTGTAAATTGAGTCTGGGATAAAGGTGCTGATTAAAGATACTGGTTGAATTTTCTGGTAGAGAGCAGCAATTTTCTTTCAAGTACTTGTAACTCAGATCTGACTGACTTCATCACCTCTGGATGCAAGCAACACATTCTAATGCCTTTGATGAAAGGAAGACCCAAACAATACTCCAAACCCAAATGTTCATTGCCTCTGTAGCTTGGGACTCTTGCCATACTAGTTGGAAAACAGATTTTAAGTCCTTGTTCTGCTTGCTTTAGGATTCAAGCATATGGGGGAAACAGTCTTGGTGACTGTGGTGAAGGCCATTCTTACTTCCTCAAACTCTAACTGCCATTTCCATCTTGAATACGAGAAGAATTACCATATCTTCCTAGTCTTGGAGGAAAGATTTGTTTTGGGTGAAAAAAAACCCTCACCACAAGAAGGATGTTGAGGCTCTGGAGCGAGACCAGAGAAAAGTGATGGAGCTGGTGAAAGGGCTGGAGAACAAGTCTTACAAGGAGCTGCTGAGGGAGCTGAGGTTGTTTAGCCTGGAGAAGAGACTTCTGAGGGGAGACCTTATTGCTCTCTACAACTACCTGAAAGGAGGTTGTAGAGAGGAGGGAGCTAGTCTCGTCTCCCGAGTGGCAGGGGACAGGACAAGGGGAAATGGCCTCGAGCTCTGTCAGGGGAGGTTCAGGCTGGACATCAGAAAAAAGAATTTTCACGGAAAGGGTTACTGGGCACTGGAACAGGCTGCCCAGGGAGGTGGTTGATTCACCTTCCCTGGAGGTGTTTACGAGACGGGTGGATGAGGTGCTGAGGGGCATGGTTTAGTGATTGATAGGAATGGTTGGACTTGATGGTCCTGGAGGTCATTTCCAACCTAGTGATTCTGTGAAAAAAAAGTCAGGAAAAACCCCCAAACACCTAAAAGTGCTTTTTGGTTTTATTTGAGGTGTGCGCAGAGTACCGGGCTTTGGCTTTCTGCTGTCGCTGTAAACCGTTTGATTTGGGGCCGGTCTCCAGCTGCAGTAAGTTTTCTCTGCAGCGCTGAGCTGGAGGGGGGGCAGGAGCGCTGCCGGGCTGCAGGGGAGCCGGGGAGCCACGCGATGGCAGGCGAGCCTCAACCACGGGGGGGATGAAATGTACCCAAGCTCCTTGCTAAAATCTCTGTGGGGAAATGGAAGAGCAGAATTGCATTGAGAACAATAATCTAATGCACAGTTATGGAGGGTGTTTTGAATAACATCCGTGTCCAAAAGCACATTTTAAACGTTGTCCCTTTTTTCCTATTTGTTCCTTTTAAACCAAGGTAAATCATTGCCTACTTTAATGAAGGTGAAATGGGAAAAAGATCTCTGATTACTTTCCCTTCTGTGGTGTACTGAAAACTTATTGGTATTTTTCTTTAGTCTGGTAGTGGTGTATTTCCATTTTTGTTGTGTGTGTGTGTCTCTTGTGTGCTGAACATTACTGCCTCTCACCTTACTGTTATAAATGTGACAAGGTTGTGGTGATACTTCAGGCTTATAGCTTTAAAAAAGAGATAAAATAAGTTTTCCAAGATGCAGTGAGGCTTCCTCTGATGGAGTAACTCTGCATTCACCTCATGCTTAGTTTGCTATGTTGGTTTCAATCAGGTTTTCCTTTATTTAGAACCAGTCACATTTGTGCTGCATTTGACTTTGAGCTTATTACTTGGGGGTCTCTGCATTGGTCTAGTGCCAACAAATTCTCAGCTAGCAGCTCAGCTGCCCACTGCGAAGCAGGGAGATGAGGTGAGGTGTGTGGCCACAGCCCTATGAGGGTCACACTTTGGAGGAGCAGTGTTGTCCCCTCTCTTGCTTTCAGTGTGCCATGGGGTGGAGTGGAGCACCTGACATCCCCCTCTTTTGAGTTGTGTTAAAGCTAATCTTTAAACTTTTGATTAACTTTTTCAGCATATCTTCTGTGAACATCTACCTGTTCGTATATAAAATCCTGGAGCAGTGTCTGGTAGGTGAGCAGCAGACAACCTGTTATAATGTCAGTAATAAAGTCCAGTTATTTTCTTCCTAGTATCAATGAATAATCTTGATTTCCCAGAATACTGTTAATTGGCTGAAACTGAAGTATGGGACTGTCTGGCTAACAACAACTGACTGGAGACTTGAGGCTCTGCAGGTTCAGCAGGAATAATACCTTTTTTTAAGACCATGCAGCTTCCTATGTGACGGCATACAGAAATCAAATAGTAGGAGAGATGTAGACAGCAGTAGTCAATGAAAAAGAAAGGTCTTTATGAAAGAATTGATTGCTTTGTATTTTGAAACTATTTCCAGTGTAACATTCCTTTCTAAACCAAGCAAGCGGGAGACAGCGTCAATGAGCCTGTGTTCTCCTTTGCAGATACAGCCTAGTAGATGCATATATTCTTCTTGTTCTGGAAATGTAATTTATGGCTGAGACTGTTCCCTGATTCATAAAGAGCATGGAAATCATTCGCCAAGGGCCTGAATGCTCTGCCATGTGATTCCTTTCATGTTTAGAGTAAAGCTTATCTACCATGTGCTAACTCTTCTTCTCTCCATGCAGCAAATTAAAGTAATTAGCAAACAAAAGCCTGCTTGTAGACTTTCCATTGAAGCTGCAGAAGTACAAACATACACAGAAGCATCAAGGCACTTTTTCTGTCTTGTTTAAACATTACAAATGTCATTGATCATCTTACAGAATTAGTCTTGGAAGGTTGAAAAAAAATCTAATAGCTGAAAGTGTGAAAGGGTAGGCAGTGCAGAACCATTAGGGTGAATGTTAACGCGAGTGCTCTGGTTGTCACTGGTTGTGATCCAAGCAAACAAGACACTTTACTGTAGCTTGGCTGAAGGATATTTCTATAATACAGAGAAATGAGGTGTGTAGCATAGTAAATGCACTCTGAAGAGCCATTTCCTGGAAGCCATTTTCATTTGTATCATAACCCATCATTAAACAAAATGTGGCTGCCCTTTCTGCACTTTTGTGCTGGGACTTCCCATTCTCTGCTGTGGGCTTCAGCAATGTGGAGCTCTTATTGGGAGAGGAAGCTTTCCAGGAAGGTGTAGATGCTAAAGAAAGTAAACAGTTGCTTCTTTATTTATGCAGAGTTTTGCCTGAAATAGCAGCCCAGAAAACTGACTGTGATTGGTCCTCCAGTGATGATTTAAGTTCAAATTTGATTTTGGATATCAACTTGGTGACTACTAAATTTTTTTCCCCACTAGAAGTTGAGAAGTTTGTGTATGGATTTTTGTGGTAGATCAAAATCTAACAGGTTCTTTAAAGGTACTTCTTTTTCAATGACTTGTTTTGTTTGCTTTACTGCGTTATGGGTAGCTTTTTTCAGCTACCTTTCATTGCCTTTCATTTTCTATATTTTTTTACTTGTTTTCTTTTAGTGCCTGTTGTTCTTGGTTGGATATAAAGGCTCTTATCTCAGCTGTACTGAGGTCCTGCATCATGTTACAAAGAACAGATTCTACAAAACTGATGGGCTTTCTTTCTACTGGGAGCTGGCTAGATGTTCAAGTGTCTTAAATGAGTTAGAGCCCCACTATCTCTGTGTTGGTCAGAGCACGTTATAGAAAATGATCCAAGTGAACAATGTGTGCTGACCCAGGGGCTGTTACACCCCTCTTTTGAATTCTCCTGTTTTGTGCTGTCGAGATGGATCTGTCTGAAGGCCCTGTTATTTGGCTTAAGACAGGCTGACTCATAAGCCCCACAAGGTAGGATAAATGGCAAGAATCACAAGAGTAAATCAACCGTCAGTGGTCAAAAGACTAGGTTTTTCTCAAGATAGAGCATATTGCCATTTACTACAGTGCCAATTAAACTCTGAAAAACTGAGTGTGGAAAGAATACAGTATCAGTGCTTTCTCCATGAATAAAACATGTTTTTATGCAACAACTGGTTTTATGCCTCAGCTGGGCTTGAACTTGTTTTTACAGGTCAGGCTCTTATGAATGTTACAAACAGAAATTTGTGCACATTTTCTATATAACTACCTAAATAACCTAATTACCAGTCCAGATTTTCCCACTTGCTTTTGGCACTAAAGGCGGCTAAGAAATACAACTATTTTTCAGTGGATAAAAGTTCTTATTATATTTGTACTTGATATTAAATGAGTCATGCAGTCAGGCAGTGCATAAAAAAATTTTAGAGAAGGAGGGAAAACTATTTCTCAGCAGTGTCATCCCTATCCTCATTGGATGAGTCATGACACAAAAACCCTTGCTCTGCAGCAGGGGTCCTTCATCAGGAATAAAGATGTAGAAAACAGTCCTACCCCACTGAGTTACAATCCAAATATTGCTGTGAGTGTAAACATTTTTAAATCATCCTTTCCTGAGCTGCAGTTCAAACAGTCTGTGCTCTAGCAATGATTTGTCAAACTCATCTTTGCTTATGGTATTTGCAGCATCTTAGATTTCCTGACCTCTTGTTCAATGATGTTTTATTGTTTTTGGGGTTTTATTTTTGTGATTTAGTTACGGAGTTATTAATATTTGTTTGGAGATACTGAGAAGATGGTGTGGAGATTAAAAACAAATGTGCAAGGCAAAATATTTTTGGGGTGGTTTAAACTGGCTTGCCTTGCTCTCTTAAGGATCCCTTCTGAAACAGGGTACTTTGTTTCTTTTCTAATCCTTGTTGCTGATCAACAAAGGCTGCAGTGTTGTAAAGGCCAGGATGCATCCCGACAGCAAGAATTTATGGAGGTTAAGAAAAGTTAGAATACCAGCCTTGATAATTAAAACTGTTACAGATAAAGTGAGAATAAAACTACACTGAGATTACAGTTTGGAGTGGGCAAAATAAATAACAGCAACAAGTAATCTGCTTTCTGAAATGCCCAACGTAGCTTCATTTGACAGGGAAGCTGCCTTTCGAATTCTACACAAGGGGTGTCGGTGGTAGCTCATCTGATCTTGCAAGGACACTGTTCAGTTTTTCTCTGACCACACTGTCCATTCTCCCATCAGTTCTCTTGAGGCTGTTTGCAGGGAAATGGTGTCTTCCTGTGCGCTACAGGCTCCCAACTCATCTTCCCCTCTTCCTCTTCCCTACACACCTTCTGAATACCCTTGTCTGGTGTATTGGAGCATGCTGCAAGAATGGCTCCGCTTTTGGATGTTGCTGCAGCCCTGAAAATGAAATGGCATTCCTACCACCTCACCTCAGCTTACCTTGGTCCCAAAGAGAAATACAAGAAGAAACATGTTCCTGTCTTTTAATCTATGAAATGTGGTGCCTATACTTGGATTTCATAAAGGAAGTCTAAACTAGTCCCACTTGCGCTGCCACCTCCAAGGTATTTGTTTCTCTTTCTCTCTGTATCATTCAACTGTTAAGGAGATGTGAGGGCATCCTTCAAACAAAACATTTTTGCAGTAAATGGAGTGTTAACCTAAGGATGGTCCTGTTTTAGGATGCATATTTGCTGACATATCCAGATGTTCTCTGAAATTCTGGTGTAGATTCAGACTCCCTTCTTCCCTGCACTTCTTATGACCCAAAGCTTAATTAAGATGTTTGTCTTAGCATCTAAAATTTTAGAAACGTTAATTTCCCTTGGGCACGGTTTGTTGGAGCTATCTCCTGCCTAGATCGTAAACAGAAGCATTAATGAAGTGTTAATGATTGCTCTAGTATTTAACTTGGCAAGAAACAAATTACTCATTTTGAAATAAGTGCTGCCTTTCCCTGGAGCAGTGCCTGAGGGTGGTAGAGTTTGGAAAAAGGGTAAAAGAATAACATGCAGCGCTTACTCTATAGATTTCCATCTTGAAGGGTGGTTGGTTTATTTTTTTTTTTTTGGATGCTATATGTTGCAGATACATGTAGTTTGCATATGCATGTGTGAGTAATGTCTAACTCATTACTAGCTTGTAAAGAAGTACTGTCAAACTTCTCTGAGCCGGGGGTGACTTTGTTCTTCTGAGGTGGAATTTGGGAGTTATGATGGCAGGACAACACATGAATAGGAAACAGGGATAAAACATACTCTGGATCACCAAGATGAGGTTGTTCCAGAAAATGCTCTTTTATTTTTGAATAAAACTCACTTTCGTCTGGATGTCACCTAGATTTCTACAGTGCCACATTAGAAAAGGATAAGAGGTTATTACCAGAAGTGTTAAGGTGGGGAAGACAGAAAAAAAATAAAAAGGAGGAAACTATTCAGAATTTTCTACTATTGATTGTTAGTTTTAAGAAATGTATTTCTGTAGGAGAAATGCTACAAGAAGACATACTGTACTAATTAAATCTATTCTTGTCAAAGTTAACCCAAAAGGTGCCATTGCAGAGAAGTACAAAATAATCATGCAAGAGGTCTTGGATTGCTATGAAGAATTGAAAAGGAACCTCTTCCCTGTTCCAGGGCATGAACTTAGCAATGGATAATTGGAGCTCCTGCTCGGGGTAGATATTGTCTTTTTTCCAAAACTGGACGTAGTTGAAGAAGAGCAAAAGCAACCCTTGCAAACAGTGACAAAGCTGGTCCTCCACTGAATACAAACAGCAGCCAGTTCAGAGAAGACTTGTGGGAATGGAAGAGATTGGGGTCTGAAAGAGAATGTGGAAGCTGGCAGGTGGGTTTGAGTGACTGAGAAGTGAGGAGACATGGCCTCTACTGCTTCCTTCAAGGAATGGATGTATTTTTCTATAAAGATAACAAAAAGTGTTAGGGCTTATGGACCCTGTAGGTCTTTCCCAATGGCATGACTTTATTCTGTTGCTTTTTGTGACCTGGTGCTATTTTTGGAACAACATCTCTGCATGAACTTATTACTTGCACCTGACAGACTTGAATATAAATCTCACAACAACAGGCAAAACCACTAATGAATTGGAGACTATGAGTGAATCCTGCATGGACTGCAAATGCCTCACTTGTAAAGAAACCCTGAGCTAATACACAATAAAGTTAATGAAAGACTAAGATGGCAAATACGAAAATTGTTTTACAGGTTGGGGAGAAAACTGGCAACTGCATATTGGCATAAAGCTTTGAAGGAGTAAGGGACGGTGTGTTCAAACAAAGTGCTTTAACAGAATGTCAGGTGGGGTGATTTAAACTCATATTGCTTTTCTTCCTATGAGCTTATTACTTGAAATGTATTGTTCTGTGTACCTGGCTGCATTAGAAACAGAAGCTGCTTAAATGTGCCATACTCTTAATAATTCTCAGCTTAGTCTGGGATTCACTTTACTAAATATCGATTAACTGCTCGCTGCATAGTTTTCTATCTCTGTGCTAGTCACCTTGAGCTGTTGCTGTTTTCCTATTTGGTGGTGGAGAAAGTCAAAGGATTCCAGAGCACAGTGTCATGCCATGCCCATGTGTCATCTTTTTGGTCGTGAGGGTCATAAATTAACCTCCTCTCAGCAGGTTGCGTGCATCTCTACTGGCTGCAGGCAAGTAGCAGATAATTTGCAGGTGTGATGGCCTGTGTCTGGATGTTGAAAATTAGATTTCTTGAGAGGGTCATCTCACCTTTCTTTTCAGCATGGCCAGACAAAGGATAATAAGAGTTTTCTTTCTGCATTGTTTCTTAAACTCTAATATTATTAGTGTTTTAAATGACACAAAATATGTCATGGTCTTGTATGCAAGAATGAACAGATCTTCAAAAAGTTGATAATTTCTAAGGATATATAAAAGACTTGTCTAACAAAAGCAGAGTTTCAGCCATGGCACATTTGGAGATTGTACAACATCAGAAGGTAACCGAGTTGAAGACTTGTAGGTATATACTTGTGAGCTAGTGAGCAACAATCTGCTTAGAGGTGCTGGTTTTCCATCAAAGAGCAACAGAGCAGAAATACAGAATGGGTAAATGTTTACAGGAGGAAGGTAAACTTGTTTGGGATGGGTCCTTATCATGAGTTGGATGATGAGGGAAGCTAGTATATGTCATAGAAAATATTATTCTGTTCTCTCTCCAGTTTACGCATCTTAGCTAAGTGCATCAGAGCCTTAATTCAGATACAGTAACTGCTTCACATAGCTTCATGCTGGAAAAATTAGACCTTTTCCAGTGAAATAGAATGAGCAGATGCTGTTGCAAACAGCTAGTGCGTGTTAGAGGCAAGTGAAGAGGAACCAGCTTGAGGGGCCTGTTTCAGGGGAGCCAGTTCTTTGAGTTAGGAGGCAGGGAAGGAGCTAAGGAGGTTTTCCCTGAAGAGACAGCAAGCTATGCTTTGAACAAGCTCCCGTTGAATTCCAGAAATCTCTTCTATTGCCCTTTTTAAAAAAGGATCTGAGCATCTTGTGTTTGTGGTTGGCAGCCCAGGTGAGATGGCTGGATATATCTTGGATATATGTTTAAGTCATGAGAATGGCCAATAATTATCTTTACAGTCTCCAGAAGCTATCCGATATCTAAAAAGGAAGTAATGCCTTTTATGTCACCTCTTTGCAGAACTGGAGTGCATGGCAGTTGATAAATGAAAATAAGACCATGTGAAAAAGGCAGTGACATGAAGAAATAACTAGGCCTAAATTCTTCCTCTGCAGATGTGAAAGTTTTGCAGAAATTTTAAGCAGTCTCTGTAAAGGAGTGGGCTGCAAGATTAGAACTTGAAAATTACTGTTGTGGGCAAGGTACTTCCTGTAATGCATGTTACCTGGTTCATTATTTTGTATCAGCTTTTACAGATGGAGCATTAAGGAACTTGCTAATTTACAGAAATCTATTTTCTGTTGGCTTATGAAGCCATGCTGTGCTGTTGTCTTGCTCTGTGTTTTTTTTTTTTTTTTTGGAAACAAGATATTCTGTACAGTCCATCTACTCTTTTTCTTTTTTTTTAAAAAAACCCCAAAAACAACTAAACAAAAACCAGCCCAAAACACTCACCCACCACTGAAACAGCCCCAACACTATGAAAATCTGACTGTGTAAAGAGGAAATGTGGAATGGACTATGGACTTTAAAGCATGTATTTTGCCTCTGTGCTATTAAATACAGGTATACTGGGGAATGGGTAAAAAAGGCATTAAAAAAAAAAAGCTTAAAGGAGAAGGTGGCTTTAAACATGCGAGTTGTAACTCCACAGTGATAACAGCAGGAACAGCAGAACAGCTGAAGCTAGAAGGCACCTCTGGAGATCATGTCTCCCTCCCTTCCTCAACGCAAGGTCAATTTGACAATTTGAGATTTTTTTCAGGGGTATATCTAGTTGCATATTGAACATCTCCAAGGGTGGAGACGCCATAGGCTTGCTAGGCAAACTCTTCCAGTGTTCTTCCACCCTTACAGTGTTTTTACAAAACAAAACCAAACAAAAACAACCAAGCAAACAAACCCAACATACAACCAAACACAACCCATGCCTTTTCTTGGTCAATACAGAACTTCCTTTAATGCAGTTCATGGCCATCTTATCCTATCACTGGACACCAGTGAGAAGAGCCTGGCTCCACCTATATTAACCAGGCTGCTTTTCCATCATCTCCTGATTTTTTTTCACACTGGTCCCCATGAGCTGTCTTTTCTTCAGGTTGAACAAGCCCAGCTTTCTCAGCCTCACCTCATGTGTCCAATGTTCCAAGCCTCTTGTAGCCATTGTCTGGCCTTACTTCAGTATGTCCATATCTCTTGGAACTAGACCTGGCACGCAAGAAGTGTTTCACCACTGAACTGAAGGGAAGGATCACCTCCCTAAACATCCTGATGAGTCTAAAGAGGAATATATGTGATGATATAGAGTGGTTGAAGGCTCTCGACACCACCAGATTCCTGCCCCAACCTGGGGAAGAGTGGTGGCTGAATGCTTTTTGGACCTCCATACGGATATGAATGCCAGATGACATCGATCTGGTTTTGCAGCTCCCAAAACGTTGCAAAAGTCCCAAAAAGACACCATCTAGGGTACCTCATGTCAAAGTTTTCTCACAGTCTGCGCTGACCACCTCCACAGAGTGCTGGCTCTTGTGAAGCACCTGGCCTTCCATGTACCTTGGACATCAACCTAGCTGAGGGATGAGTGCCTCTCTCTTGGGGCCTAGGCATCCCGGCCCCAGGTAGGGACAGGGACCCTTCTTGGTTTACCACCTTTCAAAATGCGCAGTAGTCCTTCCGTGTTTCAGAGGGTTATTTTGAAGGAATGCTCATTGTATGAGCTTAGAGGAGAGAATAAGGGCCACTATGTAAGTATATGAGGTCTGACACAAATAAAACCCAAGACTAATCCTCTAGCTCAGGAATCAAGAGTGGAAGGGGAGAGACAAAGACATGGCTATAGAACGTATTTTAATCTGTCACAGTGAGACAAGGCTCAGCCTGATTGCTTCACTCAGTACTAGTGGACATGTGTTCAAACATCGGCATTTTCCTACCCTCAGCTGGAAAATATCAGCATGCAAGAACGAACAAATAGTTAATGTTAAGTGTCTTGTGAAGCTGAAGAAATCTGCAGCAGAAGCTTTTCATTTATTGACTGGGGCTTACAGAGAAGAGATCACAAAGATCAAGTCAGTGCTCAAAGGAACCTAATTTTTGTAGGCAGATGTGAAAGCAAAAATGATGGTGATCCTAAACTGTCTTTCAGAAAATGATCTGTGGAATTGCTTTGAATATTAACAGCATCATATTCAGCTCAGAAGGGAACTGTTTTAAAAGTGATTATAGTTGCTTATCTTAATTTGTTAAATAAAGTTAAAGGCATCGTATTAACTTTTTCCTTTTTCTTTTTTTTTTTCTTTTTTTCTTTTCAGGCCTGATATATTAAGTAGGATAAAGGCCCAAATAAAGATTTTTGAAACAAGTTCAAGCAGACATCTACTGCAGCCCTTGCTGGGGCTGAGAATATTCTAGTGAATGAGTACCCGTATAAACGACAGCATGATATTTGACTGAAAGTTATTTATTGTAAATGTAGAGGGAAAGAGAGGCTGTTGATGACTATAATATGTGCCATAAGTTAAAACTAGTCAGCACAAATAGAGGAGTGTACTATCTAATATCAGTCCTATGTCATTTTTAAAATAGGATAAGTGTTAAGTCTAGAGTACGCTGATGGTGTTATATTTTTATTAATGAAAAAGTGGGGAAAATCATTCCTGCAACAGGAGATCTAATATGAGCCTAGCTTACTGCTGGTGTTTCATTTATAGCCAAAAAGTCATTTTATGTCTTCTGAGTAATTGAAATGGCACTACTGGTCCTTACCACTGGGAAAAAATCCCGTACAAATCTCCCGGGGAAAATATATTAATGGTTTGGCATTAAATCTATAATAAGTCTAGTCTAGCTGCCCTGCTTTGACTTGTAGTTATAGCTGGTATTTAGCAGGTAGTTGACTGTTACTTTATTGTAGTTGATGTTACAAATTCCTGATCCAATGCTATTTAATACTGTCTGTAATGGTAGCTTGATCCAGTGTGATCTGTGAGCTCTAGATGACATTAATGAAATTGCCCGTACTCTGTTAAAAACAGGGAGTTGTTTCCAGAGCAGAATTAAATAGAAATAGCTTTCTTCTAGGAGTTATGCTTCTTGGCATGACTGGTTACTGGTAGATCAGGACTTCACAAGCTCTTAAGAACATAGAGGTTGCTTGTTCTGCCTACACCCAACTGTAAATACTGTCCCTTGTGGGGTAGTAACGAGGGGTGTGGGGGTGGAAGGTACTATCGTATCTTTGAGTTACTGTTACAAGGCAGATGTTTTCCTTCACATTTCCTTCATTTAGATGCAGGCCACTGCTCCATTTCCCTACCATCAGTCTAGGACAGAAAACATCCCTGCTATAATAAATAATACAGGATTTTTTTTGACTGGAACTTTCCTATGGCATTTACAATTTGAGCACAAAATCTTCTTACAGAGCTCTTGCTTTCTGTAACATAGCTTTGCAGACTGCAGTGAAGTGGATTTTGTAAAAAGGTAACATCTTTATTTGGATAATATTGTGGTTTAGCTCTGGCTAGCAACTGAGTACCATGCAGCCGCTGTCTCACTCCTCCCCTGCTCTGATGGGGTAAGGAGGAGAATAGGAAAGACAAAGGTAAAACTGGTCAGTTGGGATAAAGACAGTCTAATAGAACAGCAAAGGAAGAAGAAAAGAATAACAACAATAAAAATCAAAGAATATACAAACCCAGTAATGCACAGTGCACTTGCTCACCACCCAAACCCCAATGGTTTTGTGCACTTAACTTTGTGACAACACAGTGAACTTGTTGCCTCCAGTACATTAGTGGTAAAGCAAGTGGTACAGAGAAATAGCTAATTCTGTTTAAATTACCTTGCACCTTCTTTTCCCCCTTCCTGAAAAATAATTCCTTTTAAGAAAACTCGGTTCAAACATTTGACTCTTAGAGGTAGAAACTGTTGAATAAATAGTCTTTGTCTGTACTGAAATGCAAAGCCATCTGTTTTATTCCCAGCAGAAGTCTGTAGGCTAGTGTGTTGATGGTTTCAGTGTGTAACTTGATTTCCAAGTGTATGAGCTGAAACTTCTACCTAAATGTTTTCAGAGTTCTGCATTGTGTGTTTAGTGAAGATTTAAGTCTGGGCTCTGTGCTATATTGGTTACTACAAGCTGTGGGAAGAAAGTTTTGATCTCTGATTGCTTGTAGTAATAAGCCAGGCATTACTGATAGCTTGGATTAGTCTTGTGTAAAACAGCCAAGGCTGATTATTGTCAGCTTCTGTACATCTGGACTCTGAAAGAACACTTTTAAGGAGTTACAAACAATTCAGTTACAATCTACAGGAAAGTGGTTTGGTGTTCCTGTTTGATCTTAAGCATGTTATTGCAAGACTGGTGAACATGCATGTATTACGTGTATCTATGTGGAATTGTTGTCTCCAGCGGTTAAGATATACCTTTGGGGAAAACAAAATATTTAAAATAACATTCTCGCTTTTTCATTTTCTTTGGTATGTATTGGTGACTCTCTTATTAGTATGGAAAATGTGACAGTGCTGTCATCAGTGTCCTGACCAAAGATGAGCTGTCACTGCAGCGACAACACAAGTGTGAGTGTGTCATAAAGCATGCTTATTTAATGAGCAGATGCTGTGAAACTGAGGGAAAACAGTGTGTTTATATAGGATTGCTCTATCTGTAATAGATCTGAGCAGTGCTACTTACTCATTCTGCCCTCACAAAGGTTACCATTTCCTTGGTTACACTGATTCAAATGTGAGCCCTTCCCGAAACAAAATGTGTGAAATGATGCAGCTTAAAAATAAAATAAAATCAAAATCAAACCAAGAAAATGTTCCTCCCCTACTTAAAATAAAGCTATTCAAAGGCATTTTAAATTTGTTTTTCATTATGTACATGTCATATATACATTCATATAAAGTCTATAGATAAACAAGAATAGGTTTAAAAGCAAGTTATGTACTTCTGATGGCAGATCTGTCAATATGGTAACTCTTGGTAGGCCACAAGGATGATGCTGAAAACAGAACTATCAACTGAAGTTGGTAGCTTAAAGCAGTTTCACTGCTGATGAGACAATTCACATACCCCATGCTCTTGGTATCAGTGAGGCTGTTTTTAAAAAGAATAATTAATAAAACCACACACAATGGCCAATACAAAAGAAACTTTCCCCCTCCACCAAATACTCTAGTCCAGCTGAAAATTTCCTTCCAGACAGGTAAATTTTTTAGATATTTGGTATCCCTAGCACCTTCAGATGAATGAAGTCTTCCCATGTAGGAAAGAAAGGATTAAAAGTCATTATAGTTGGTTGAATATAGAACAACAGATGGGGTCCTCTAACCTTGTGTTGGGACTAGAGTAGCTCTTAACAATTTTAAGTGTCAGGTAACTATAGAAGCTCTTGCCTTTCACCTTCTCCTATTCTGGTCCCATACTGAGGAGATCAGGATAAAAGATTGAGTACTAGGGACAAAACCTAATAAAGGATATATTGCTAGGATTGGATTTTTTTCATACAGAGGTAGTAGCTCTGACTTTTGAGAGCACAGGCTAATGTAGGCATACATGAAGAAACACTGGAAGCAAATGTCTGTGATGTTCTTCTGGCTTCAAGTTCATTCTTTTTCAAATGCTAGTGCAAGTGAACAGGTGGATGAGGTGCTGAGGGGCACAGTTTGGTATTTGATAGGAGCAGTTGGACTCTATGATCCGATGGGTCTTTTTCAACCTGGTGATTCTATGTGAAGCTCTCCTCTTGGAGGAAAGGTAAAAGAACCAGAAGTAGCCATTAGAGATCTTGGCTTCTGATTTTTGTTCAGCTTTGCTTCATCTCACAATATAGTAGTATCAGGTTGCCCATCACTTCTAGAAAAATTGAAGTGTTATAATATGTCCTATATAAATACCTCTGCTGTAATTTTGGAAACGGAAGAAAAATCCATGTCCAAAGGAAGTGAAGTTTGTACTTCTACCTGGCAAGTTTCTGACCCTCATTTCATTTCATTTCATTTCATTTCATTTCATTTCATTTCATTTCATGTTGCATATTATAGATGAAATAAATTATGATTTGTATTTCTTCTGTCCTGTGCAAGAATAAAAATCTGGTACTAATACTTAAGCTATAGTTTCGTTCTGTGATTAAATATTACCTGTCATTCTGCAATTAGGAAAGGTACCAAACACAGGATGAAACCAAAATTCAGGTAAGGGACAATGAAGATATTGAAAGCTGCAAGCGTTTCAGAGATGAGTTTTTTGTTGCATTGTGAAACAGAGGCACCCCTTTGAACAAAATAGGAGGGAGGCTGGAGGGTAAATGAATCTTTGCAGAGAACTTCTGAAGAGACTTGTCTTACTTTTGCCTTTCTAAGTCTAATATTGATGACCAGGAAGCAGCCTATGAAGACAATTATATCCTGGACTTAATATCTCTAGTAGCCTTAACAAGTGGCTCCAGTGGAGCCAAGATTGTAACCATGTTTTCTAAGATGAGTTAAAGTGTATGGGATCTGTAGTATTGCTAAAATAATACACTATCTAGTCACTCTGGTTTTCCTAGTTATTAATAAGCATTTCACACCAGGGACTGTTGTATAGTTGATAGCGGGTTTTATGGTCTCATGGATGTTCTGTATTATGTGGTGTCTTACCATGAAGTCTAGGTAGAAATTCTATTTTTTCAAGAGGTATTGATCTTGGAACATAGCTTGGGAGATCTCAGACTAAACAAACGTTTAAGCACAATTACTATGTAGAATAAGTTTTCATTGTCTGTAAACATAAAGCTTTATAAATTGCCCACGCGGTGCCTTTTAAGAAAAGATTTGGAATTACATTAATACTTCTTAAACATAAAAGTCCTTACCAGGGATACATTTGACATTTCTCTGCTGTACAGATGTGATGCTTGTTACAGAAGTACAAAATTTCTTATCCACAAAAGCTGTAAAAAAGCTTCTTTACTGGGGGTTCTGATATGTTTTGAAGAACAGTTTTTCAGCATTCTTAACATTTGTAAAACTATTAAATAACCCATGTAACCTATATCAGTTGTACCTTTAAAAACAACAGTGTCTACCTTTATAAAGCTTCCTGGCTTAGGTGTTCCAGCAAGCCCTGCATACAGATGAGTAAATGTAGTAAACAGAGGGTATCTACCTACTTAAGTTTGGAACTCCAAGAGACACCCATCCATTTATTTTGGCCAAAATGTCACTCTTTATCACTCTGAATGCAATCTGGCCAGACAGAGGATTGGATTGATGCTTCTGAGGAGTCTGAGTGCCAAAATAAACCGACAGTGTTTATCAAGAGCAGGAAGATAATGTATCGTGACTACAAACTTATTTTGGATTCTTGAAACTATTAATACAGTATAGTTGTGGCAAGGAGGAAAAAAAAATTTAGTGTGCTGCTGTAGGTTTCTTTTATTGATAGTTGTCACTTTCACAGAAACTGTTTCCTCTTTGATATTGTTTGTCTTATACTTTCCTTTTTCCTTGTGGCTTCATTGACACAAATAGGCATAATGCAAAAATACCCTTTGGATGTGCTCAAATTTATTTTTCAGTGGAGATGAGTGTAAATCTGTAACACTGCATTTCTGTAGATGTAGCCTTGCTCTCCTGGGGCTTGAAGGAGTGCTGAAATTCAATGGCTTATTAAGAGCACTTTGATCTTGTTGTGTTATTAAGTTTATGGCAGTATGTGAGCCTTTAAAAGGAGCTAAAAGGGCTTGTCTTTGGTACTCCGAGAGAGATATTCTCATTAGTTAAAGCTAAGAATCTGCTTTTGAGTTGTATTTTCAGCATTCATTCCATGAAAGAATACCCCCAACACAGTAGTTTCTGTAAAAAATGGCTAACCAGGAAGGTGGATTTTGTGTTTTCCAGATGCAGCATATTTTGTGCATAGTAGTAAACTACAGAAAGTGTAATATGATTTATTCTTCATTACAGGGACTGTTCTAGAATGTTATGACGACATTCAACTGTTTGACCTGGAAAGTATGATCTTCAGTTTCCATACCAGCAATTTCTGGCCCAGTGTCATGAGGAACAGGCTTTGAGGTGCAAACAACCTGTAAGGAATGTGGTTTTTTGTATTCTTGGTAACCAGGTTTTTTGAGACTCCTATGGGGTTTTAAGTTATATTTTGGTGTGCAGCTTTTTAGGCATAACTGGAAATGGACAATATTCAAGTTGAGATCTCAGCTGAGGACTCCAAAACTTGTAAGAAATTCTGGGTCAGAATCTGGTTATGGTCAGCATTAAGGATATCTGAAAATAAAAACTACAAATTAGTGTATTTAGGTCTTATGATACTTAAAATCAATTTCTAGTGTGTATCAGCTTTTACATCTTCTCTTTTACTCAGTGTATGTACTCTGAGCTGGATATTTCTGATTTTATAGCTTCGGTTTATCTGAAACTCAACTAAAGCTTACTTGACACCATGAGTGCTCTGAGTAGGGAGGCACTGTTAACAGAGGATTGAAATCTCTGCTAAGGTTTTAAGAGTTGGGTTTTATCTCTGTAAATGGAGAGCACTCATCTGTACCACTTTGCTAATTGTAGATTGTGCTGTGATTAAAAGGATTCAGAAAGGAGAAATTGGAAAGGAAATGAAGCTTAAAAGCAAAACAACAACAAAAAGCCCATAGGGTTCCCTAGCAACAGGAATTTACAGTTTTCTGTTGTGAGGCTGCTTTTGGAGAATTTGCCCAAAACCCGGAATCAATGCTCTGCTTTCCACTTGGGGGCATAGGATAGTTAAGTAAATTATTTCATTGGTCCTGGATGTGATAGGTAACAGAAGGCTGAGAGAGATGTTCTCCAGGGATCACATACTTCGGACTGCTGCTTTTGAAATCTTCAAATTACCCACCGGAAATGTGTTTCCCTCTTAATTATGTTCTACTATACATTGTCTTTATTCTCTGTCTTTTTCTCTGTGTCTCTTCCTAGAATTTTGTTCTAAAATATTACACTGAGGTCAGGCTAACCATCCTGTCATGCCTGGATCACCCTCTCCTGCCAATTTCTCAGACAGGCTTAAATATGCTGTTCTTTACCAAGTGATACAACCCTTTGCATTATGGGCATAATATTAAATCCTTCCTACCACTTCTGAGAATTCATTTTATTTTTCATGCTGAAAATCAGAAGAAAATGTTTAAGCTGTGTAATTTTGTATCTGTGTAACAATTTCAATTTCCAAACTCTTGCTAGCTGCTCCGTCCTTGTTAATGTGTTTCATTTCCTCCTCCTTGATGGTTAAGAGTTCGCTTGCTTTGTGGCTCTCCTTTGAGTAACTGTTATCCCAACCTTCCCTCAATAGTGCAGTGAGCTAACCAGAAACAGAGTGAACTACTGCAAGGGAACAGGAAATACTCAGTATTGAGCTCAAGCAAATGGTTTCTCACTTGCAATAGTTAGTTGCCAGTGCTCACTGACAACTTGTCCCACTGCTCTTGTCACATGAGTCTTGAAAAGGTGTAAGAGCTTGTCATCTTACGGAAGTACCAGAGAGGTTTCCCTAATATTTGCAGGATTTGGATTTCCAGTTCCCAGGTTTATTTTATACTAATGAGATTGATTTTTACAGTGCAAGACAGAAGGTGTTTTGGATCTCTAGGCTAAAATTTATTTGCCTCCCTTGAGCAGCTGCATAAGGCAGCTGGGTTTTCAGGAGTATATTTTAAGGCTTTGCTTGTGGTCTTTTCAGGTGCTGAAGGAGGAGTTGTGCTCTTCCACTTGTATGTACACAGAAGACCTTGACATCCCTATAAAGGCACTTCTGCAAATCCTTCCATTATAGATAGCAGTGGGATTACAATAGTTAAGAAAAAAGCAATCAGAAGTTTAAGTTGAGAGGTATAACTCAGGTTTTTCCAGCCCTGTGTCATTGCAAAAACATCTCCCCATATAAATTGTCTTGGTACACACTGTACATATCTTGTGCTCTAGATATGAGAGGCAGCCTATGACTGCACTTTGTTAGCTGGCAGCACTGAATGCTGACCTAAATTAAAACTTCTTATGCACAGGGACAGTGCCACATTCAGCTTTATTTCATGTGACTCTGTAGGATAATGGGTTGCTATGGTAAAAATTGCAGTGATGACAGACCATGTGACGTCAAGCTAATATAAGATGGTTTTAGCAAAATGAAGAAAATACATTGAGAGAAATATTAGGTAGATATTTTGGATTAATAATGCTCTTTATACTTAATGAAAGGAAACACTGTTCTACTTGCATTGCTTCTCTTTGACCAATGAATCCAAACCAGATGGGGCTCATGTAAACATCTGGCTATTTGTTCATCAGTGTGCTCAGAAAAATGTTATCTAATTGACAGAGAAGCATTCTAGTTTCATTTCATGCAGGCAATTTATACATTTCCTAAGATTAAGCTGAATCACAGATGCTCCTGTAAGTGGAAGAATAGTGTGTTTAAAGGAAAAACAAGTATGTCCAGGGAGATGTATTCATCCTGATTCTTGTTATCCAACTTTCCTAAGTTCCCTATTACTACTCTTTTAGGAAGTAGGAGGTAGAATGCCATCAGCTTCCAGGATCTGTAGAATTTCAGTGAAGTCTAATGGATTCACACTAGGCACTATTACGCATTAAGCTGTAAAGAAGGGGCATACAGGTCCTATATCTGTTTTTCAGGTGAGTGAAGATGACCCGTACCTTTATTAAGGGATCTCTCACTGCCTGTTTGTGCACATAGTAGCAGTTTAAAGAAAATGTCATGCTAATTCTAGATAAGTAACAGTCTCACTGCTCACTTCATCATGCTTTCAAACTAAAAGTCTGTGTTTGGTTTTTGATAAAGTACCTGTTGAGAGGGCACTGTGACACCTACCTTAGATCTCTTACATTTGAATTTGACTTGAATTTTTTGATTGCAGATGCTAAGCCATCTTCTATAAACAGGATGCTAAAATGTTCTTCATGCCCTGGCAATGGTCAATTTACAAAGTAATAAATTAACAGCCATAAAATTGGTATGTGGGCTGCAAAGTGGTAAATCTGCTAGTTGTCTGAGGTTTCAGTATTTTTCCTATATTAAATACAGCATATTAGGTACTACAGATGCTGTATCTATCACATGTAATAGTAGAATTCTTGAAGTCTGTGTTTCTTACTTGTTTTTACTTTTAGGAAGACACTGTTAAAATATTAAGTTGTCTTCTACTATGACAACTGGGGAGAGGGCCAGGAATCAGTACTGATATAGCTCACTGGAGAGGAACTAAACATTCATTCATGGTAGTTCAGGGCTCTGATTTTCAGAAGTTTGTTCAGTGCCATAAGATGAACTACAGTGCTGTAAGTAGTTACAGCTTTTCTCTCTCCATCTTCGGAAATACTGTGCGGCCACTTAGTAAGGATGGCTGACAAGCGGACCATTTTTCTGCCCTTTGGGTTTTTCCTGTAGTCAATGCATGTGCTGATTATCCCTTTCTTCTAGGAGGTCAATGCTTTACAATGCCACAGAATTCAGATGTCACTGACATCTATTTGTGGTTTTATGATCCCTTCTCATGCTGAGCTTATGCCTCCTTATGTCTTATGAATAACAGAAAATTGTTAGTCCAAACTGGGAAATAAATCTAGATAAGCTTACTAGCTTGGCTACCATGCTGTTGCTCAGCAGAAAATGGTACAAAACTTGCTTGAGTCTCTAAGAATAAAAGAAGCTTATTGGCATGGATAAAATGGAGAAAGAGTAATAAAGCATTTAAAGGATATTTATTATAATTCATTTACCTATTAATCCCTTTTCTTCTGAAGATTGCTACTTATATGCTCCAAGTATGATGTTCTCATTTTCTTTTTAAAGGATGAAAACCCCTTGATTTTGACAGTTTGTTTACAGTCTGAGCTGATTTCTCATCTTGAACTCTTACTCTGCTGGGCTGAGAGAAAACTCTGCAGATTTCCTTTCACACTTGACCTTTTGTCCTTCCATTCATCATGTCTTATTGTTAGTGTCCTTTTCATCCAGAAGAAGCTATTTTCAAAGCTTCCTTTCAGCTTTTCTTCCTCTTGTTTCTGAAGATTTTTTTCCCAAATATTTTTTTTTCTCCGCTCTGCTGCATGATGGTTGAGGAATGAATCCTTTAAGTCTCTAGTACACAGATGGCTGCTGTATTGAAGCACAAGGACACTGATACTTTAACAACTGTTAGGAACACCTCACTGATACTTCCTAGTGCCCACAACTTCTCTAATGTTATGCTTGCCCTTCCATAGCTGTTCTAAGTCCTAAGGTTGGCTTAGGCTAGGGTGAAGGGTTTACAGTGAGTTATGACTGTCTCGTATCATCATCCCTGGGAGGAACATGGTGTATTTTTTTTTTAAGTGTTCTAACAAGATTTTTTACCTTGCTTTTTCTCAACTCTCTTGGAAGTTCACTTTGCACCCAAATTTACTATGTATATGACATGTATTTCATTTGTGGGATAACTATTCTTTGTTATGAGTAAAATGATCAGGTGGGTGGGTTTTTTTGGTTTTCTTGTGTGTCTTTGTGTGGTATGTATTTTTGTTCTTTCTTTTCTTTTTTTCTTTAAAGAGTAGTCTTCTTTGGGATGTCTAAGATGTCTTCAGCAGAAATGTGATGTATGGGATGAGCCAGCAAATGTTCATGTGCTTGACCTTCCCAGACCTGATCCCAAATGTTGCCAGTGGATACCTGGAGCCCCTTCTGAGTCACTCCATATGGAATAAACTCTATAGCTCTTGCAGAAATCCCATGGCCATTACTACCAGAATGTGCATAGCAAAGACCAGCTAGTAACATTGAGGGAGGTCATAGTTCAAAAGTCTGTAAAAGCCTTTATGCCCCGTAATGGACCATAGGGCTGTATTTTTAGTTCCTCTCTTCAAAGACGTCAAGCAACTGAGCAGTTTACAAAGAAAACTGTAGGATAATGAAGACTAAGGCACAAAACCTGCTCCTCTATGCCCGTTTCTATGACGGCAGCTTTAAAACACTTAAAAAGATGTATCTATATTCTTCCTATGTCAAAACAAAACCAACCTCTTTCCCCTCAACTGCAACACCAAAAATGCCTTCAGTAGAATTTTAACACAGGCTTTAAAAGGATTGAATTAGGGGAGAATTAGGCTATCAAGCAAACTGACAGATGGTTTTTCTTCTACAAAGAAAGTAGTTAAGTTCGGAATACCGTGCCAGCCTCCAGCTATTGAAATAGTATTGATTGAATTTCATTCTCTTTCCTTCTCTATCTTCTGTCTTCCCAATCAGGCTGCCAGGTTAATTCCCTGGGTAGATGTGTTCTAAGCTGCTGCTTTCATAGTCTGAGTAGTTGGTTAGTGCCAGTTGGGGTTCAGTCCCAGATATGTAGGGACAAGTGTGGCTTTTTGATTCGTGACCTGGTGGAGATTACATAACTGCTGCTGTACCCTGGCCTCTGAGAAAGTATCTTTCTGCCAGCTCACCTTCAGAGAGCCAGCAGTGTCAGCCACAGTTGCCCCAGGCAATGTTTGAGACCAGTCGAGCCCTCAGTGCCCCTTGCCCTGTTTTTGTGTCAAGGATTTACTACTGTCACAGTCTCCTCCTGCCCCATTTTCCAACTTCTTTGCTTTCTGCCATCAGCTGGTATTTTCCTGTCCCTCAGAATTACTTTCTTACTCTCAGCCTATTCCAATCAAGTGACTTACTAAGTATGCTGAGAAGAGAAAGAATAAATTGAGAAGAGATAAGTAAGAAAATAAAGACTCAGCAGTGCTTTCTTGATCAGGATTTAGACATATCATTTGATATACAACACTGACAGTCAGTTGGACTATGTATTCTTTTCATACAACCGTGTGTCCGTTGTGCTGAGATGAGGCAATGGAAAAACTACACGTTCTTTCTGCCACCTGAAAACACTGAGTGAAACAAAGTTTCTTAAGAAAGCTTGGCAATGAAGGTGCTTTTTTTGTTTACCTATACATATCTCATCTTCCACAAGCTTATGTGGAGTAGAGGTATAGATTTCTGCAGTGCTGGGTGTTTTATCACATAAAAGTACTGCAATCCATTCTCCTTCCAATGAACAAAGTAAATGAGTTTTTCCATTCAGCCAGCATCATATTGCATTTTGAGGATTTGGTAAACAACATTGTCTGCCAGGTCTTACATCTTAAAATTTTTTGAAACTAGAATAATCCTCTTAGTGAAATACATGGTTGAGATTTGAGCATCATCCAAGTGTTTTGTGGACAGTTGAATTCATTCTTGTTTGTAGACTGTAATGTTTTAAACTTGTTTTCAGAATCTTATTTGAAAGTTATTGAGGGTCAAGAACAGAAGTTTTTATCTTGACTGTGCCTCAGGTGAGCTTCCAAGAGAGAATACCTTATTAGCTTTTAGCTCTTCCAATCAGAAATGTGACCTGCTGCTCACATTTTCCCCAATGTAAACATCTACATTTTAGCACCTTTCCTAGGCTTGTATTCAAATGGGATCTCATAGCAGTGGTTTGAGGAAAGAGACAACTCCAGTTAAGTAGGTGTCATAGCAAGTAGTGCACCTATCTTTACTATTAAAAGAAAACAAAGGAGAGAAAATGAGAGCTGTCACGGCTTGACCTTGTGTTGACAGACCCCTGGTGAGTGACAGTGTTGTGGAGCTGAGTGTCACAGACAATCCATTCCGCTTGCTTCAGAGGAGAAGACGTGAGAATGGCCTCACAAAGAACACAGCCTTATTTGCAGGGTTGGAAGAAAGAGTAAATGGCCCAGAGAACTTAAGAGTCAGTCCCTTAGGTGCTGTTTTGAAGGCTGCAAACAAAGATAGCATCTGAAAAGCCAGTGTTTGAAGCCTGAAAGTACATGATGCATGTAAATGATGGCAGATATTGTACCACTGTGATTACCTGTGCCCAGTGAAATTAGTGGGCATCCTTGGACTTCAGTGAGCTCATCCTCATTGAGGCAGAAGGGAATGCATTTTCCTGCTTCTGATCTGAATCAGGAAGCCTTATATTTTAAATTACTGGTTATACTCCTGTGCACACGCCAGTGAAGGAAGTGTCCTTTCCAATGACAGCTTATATTTTTATATCCTTCTGTGCCAGTGCAAAATTGGATTAAAGAGGGTTAGGTTGAAAGTGCTTGCACATATATATAGTATTGCAAGCTGGATTCTTTCAAACAACAGGAGCTTTCTGATTCTTTATTTTTCCTTTAGCGTTTGTCCTGTGGTTTTTTTTTCCCCTCACTATTCAGTGTTTTATGGTGTTCTGTATTTTGTCTCCCTCACAATATTTGTATATATTTTTATCTGATATTTTAGCATTATATGAAGTACTCTTTTGTCCTTGCTTATGTCTGGAATACATTACAAGAACCAGAATATGCACTGGAAATAGAGGTAGAGTATAGCTGTTTCAAGTGGATACTCTTGTTTTCTGTACTGACCCTTTTTCCCCCATATGGCCTGACATGAGATTGAATGTTAGCAGTCCAAATGACATGAACCAATGTGTGTCTAATCTGAAATACAGAAATCTCATACACTTTTTTCTGTCCAGGGCCAATAATCTAGTTCTAGATTACATTTATTAAATAAGACTCTTTAATTTTATTTTGTCCCTCCCTAATATTAAAAATAAACTACTTTCAGCAAAGCAAATAGACTAAGCAAAGCTTGTGTGATTTGGTAATTTATCAAGTGTGGCTGTCAGGGAATGAAACCTAAGACTTTCATCAGCTGCTTTGAAAAATGTATGTTTGCTTTCATATAATGGAGCTTGAGTGTAGGCAAGTGCATGAGGCAGGGAGCTAGCTTGTCTCTTTACGCAGAAATTGTTCTTAAGGAAACATGCTGATGTGTGCACAATCATAATTAGTAATTATAGCAATTTCTGAAACAGGGGAAGAGTCAAATGAAAGGGCTGCAGTTTCCCTGGTCCCCATGTCCCTTGTAGAAAGCACTGCCTCAGACCTAAGCTAGTAAAGAATTACAAGAGAAAATTAGCAGAACCAGGAATATGAAGTGAGTTGAAGAACTAGCTTTTGTTTAGTACCTTCAGTTATTTTCAGTTTTAGCATGAAAAATGCCAGGCCTTGGTCCAAGGCTAATATAGATTGATTTAGCTGCTGTTCTGACCTTCTCTGTGGACTACATCAAATTTTAACCAGAGGAGAACCTGACCTAATACAAAAAGATTGTGCTACTATGACATTATGAGCTCTTGTGCCACAATTGTCGATCTCAATGTAACTTAGTTCAGCAAAATGCAATGCAAATTCTTATCATGGAAATGGTTGAAGACGCTTCCAAATTTTATAGTCAAGCTACTGCAAATAGTAAAGTTGTTTTCTGAAAATGCAAGTTCTCAGACTAGAAGTTGACATAGCAGAGTACATACTGGTTTGTGCTGGGCATTGGTAGAACAGTTCCTAAATACTAAAATAACAGGATAACACAATGTACTGTCTTTGCTCCTGCATAGATTATTAATGGCCTTCTTGCTTCAGTTTCTTCTCAGTAATTCATATACTATCTTATATGGGTCTCTTATTTTGCAGATAGTTGTTTGTGGTCAAACTGCATGTAAGTAGCTCCCTTTTATACTGCACTGCAGAAACCGGGACCGAGCGTCAGTGTTTCAGTCTTTCTAAACTTGGTATTTACAAACATTGCTCTGCTCTCTGTATACTTTTTCAGTGTCATGTCATTAAAAGTTTTCTGACAAGCCGCGTCATCTCTATGTTGTCTTGTCCCATTCAGCTGATGCTTCTTAGTGAATGTGTGCACTCTATGGTGCAAAGCTTCAGCCTTTTCCTGCAAACTGCTTGAAACTTGCCTGTGTATGAGAGCCCCTGGTATTCATACAGGGTGTTTTTTGGTTTGGGAAACCTGTGTGTGAGTGGCAGGGGGTTAAGGGAAGTGTAGATTTTTATTGTGGCAGATGTGTTTTCTAGAAAAACTATTTCCTGTTGAATATATTTCTCTGGGTAAGAATCTTCAGAGGAATCTTGAATCTCAAAATGTAGTAACAACAGTAGATAATATTATTAATAAAAACTACTTTTTTGGGGTTTCATTTCAATTTTAGATTGTACTGTAACACTTTTGAAAAGCAAAAAGAGAACTGAAGTGTCAGAAGGGGAACATTCTATTCAGTAAAAGTCTGCATATGTTCCATTTCACTTTTTTATTACAGTGTAAATATAGATTGGGCATTTTGTCCTCCTAACTCTTTTACACTTATTTGTGCAACAAATGTTCCTTTTACTTGAAAGAAAATGATAGACAAAGTTCATCTTTATAACGCTTAAGTTTCAATTTATGGTTGTTCTTCTGTTCAATTGAAGCTACAGATCATTATGACACAGCATGCAAATACTCAATTATCCTTACTGAAGTTAAGGAGATATAAAATGTTTTTTGACATTTTCCAGGATAGCTGCAGTTATGCTGTCTGAAAAATAGAACCTGGATGGGAGCTGCAGTGCCATAAGGTGAGTAGGAAGAATTACAGTCACAGATTTTTGTGTTGTGGTGTTTTAATGATTTACAGAAACTGACATCTAGTATGCTTATTTTGGAGTGGATCCCCTTTTCTCCACTCTCAAACACCAATTTTGGAGTTAATTGTGAAACTTACTACATTGATTCAGTGATAATTCTGAGGCATTATTTACCAGTGTAGATTTATTTTGGAAGGCAAGTTCTTGAGACAAAGAAAGTCTTTACAGTGATCTTTGGATCTTTGACTGTACTGATTAATGCAACCTTTGTAATCTCCTGTACTATGGGAAGATGGGATGAGATTTTTTTTATTTCTAGTTATTGACACTAAGCTCAATAAACAAAAGAAAACAGCTAACTGATTTGCTATAGAAGTAACTGGTATATTAACATTTGCTTTCAGCTGTGATTTGCTATTGGTTATTTTGTTAGACTACGGATTGTCTGTCTCCAGAAAATGTTTATTACCATGTGTTTATGTGCATAGGACGGTCACCTCCCCTTCTTTCTCCCACATTACAGCACCAGTATTCAGAGCTTAGCATTGCAAGACTGGAAATTCAGAGTTGAAAGTGAATTTCCTGCAAACATGGCTGTGCCCCTACCAGGGTGTTTCTGTGTGTCCCTAATGGGGTGCTTCTGCATTCCCCGTGAGTTTTACCAGACTGCCATTTTTTTGTGAGCACTGGTATCCCCTAGAAGTGTGGCAAACAGTGGCAGCAGACGCTTCTGAGTGGTGGTGCTGATCATGCTCATAGGTGGATGTTGCTTGATATTGTCTTGTGCTATGTAATCAAAGTTATTGAAACAGGCTGGGCAAGGATATTACAGTATTTTCAATCTACAGTCCACCACATATGCACCCAGGCACTTTGCTTGCTTTAAAAATACAGTTATTAAAGAAGACTCAATATTCTTCATATAACTAGTAATAAAGGCAAGAAGGTCACTAGGAGTTGGGGAGGGAGCACACTATGAAGTACTTGTAATAGAAGATAGGCGAGAGGTTAGAGGTAGCAGAGCTGTGGGAGGAAAGGAGGCTGTAATATAAACATTGTTTTTCTTATCTTGGCTGCTGAGGTTCAGACAATTGAAGAAATACACTGCACACTTTGCATAGTAAAATACAATAACTCAGGGTACAGTAACTAATACATGAACTCCTATTTGGGGCATGTATGCTCTTGATGTGAAAGTGAAGCATTGCTTTGTGCACATAAAAATCTAGCAGAATGATGTGTAAAAAGCATCATCTTTATAAGACTTAACATTATTTCAATCAATAGGTCTCAATGTACTATGCAGAGTTGAGGTGGACCAACTCTTTTCTTCCTGGCACACACCTAGTTTGTGGAAAGAGAGCAATGACGTCATATCTGTAACTTGCAGTAGGTGTTATGATCCAGGAGCTGCTCGATGCATGTTGGATTCCAGGGCAGGGCTCCTTCCTGTTCTGCTTGTCCACACAGAACTACACCTAGAAACGTGCATTAGGTATGATGGCTTTGATTACTTTATATAAACTCTATATAAAACCGGATACGGGATGGTTTTTCTATTTCCCAATTTACATGATTAACCCCCCTTCTAATAGAGGAAAAGAGGAAGGAGAATTTGTGGACTACTATGAGTGAACAAATAGTATGTGGAAGAATGCCTGGAGATTGTCAAAACAATGATCGTATCTTGCTTTGAGTTTTGTTAAATCAGTGGGACCTTTGCTTGGATATTTAAGACCATTGGGTTTTATTGCGATATGACATTTAAAGTCAGAACTGCTCACAGTTAAAATATCCCCATTCTCTCAAGCCTACAGGGTTTTTCATTATCTAATTATTCATTGTGTCTGGAAAACACAATTCGGGCACATCTACAGAGGCCTCTCTTCCCTCCCAGGTACACTTGGGAATCCTGTAGGTAGAAGGAAAGCAGAAAGCTGTGCATGCCTAAATCCTCCTTTTATAAGCACTCTGATGAGCACAGGGAGAGATGCTGGGACATGGGGCAGAAACGAGCAGGGCAGATGAATTGAAAGCTCTTAAAATGAGTGTTGCCATGGAAACCATTGCCTTTCTTCTGTGTGTGTGCAGAGGTATGTTGGACTCTTACCACTTGTGAAGTCAAGCTCATATCTCAAATCTGTGATGCAGAAGTGCCTCAGAGGTCCCTGGGGCTACCCCTGCAGGAAGTCAGCACTGCCTGGCTAGGGCTGCTTCCATCTCCACGGCTGAGGAGTTGACCTGCAGTTTGGTCTAATTGGTATCTGCCTAAACTCTCAGGGTTTGTTCTGAGTGAAAAGGAGCAAGTGTATTGCCTTGCCAGGCCTGCTCTGATCCTCTCCTGGAAGCATGACTGAGCCTCATGGGACAGGGAATTTGTATCCTGTTCTCAACCCTGGGCCTGAATTGTCTTTTATGCCTTGATTTAGCAATCTGTAAAATAGTGTGGTTCTCTGTTTTTTTTGTTTTCTTTTTTGTTTGTTTGGATTTTGGGGGTTTGGGGGTTTTTTTTGTTTCTAAAAGTACAAAAAAGATCAAGCTTCAACACTGATGATCCTAAGTGATAAGAAACTCTCCATAGAAAGCTCTTTAAGTTAATAAAAAAATGGGCACAACACCTGAAGTTGCTACATAAGCTGAAGATGAGGCATTGGTACCTCCTTCTGTGCTCTTGCAGTCAACGAAGGTTTGCATGGCAGGATTCCTCCTTATAACCCAGGTGCTAGCTTATTTGCTGAAGAAATGTTAAAATTCCTACCCACCCTATGCAGATGTTTTGATTATTTTTTTTTTATCTTGCAGTTCTGGAGCATGTGACATGTGCATGTAGGAAGGCATGGGAAGCTGAGGTAAGTGACCTCTGAGCAGATTGCCAGTCAAGCATCCCTCAAGGAGATGTCTGGGCCTTGGGACAAGGCAAGTCAACGTGCCACAGAGCTGGGCAGAGAGGACCTGTGCCACACCTCAGAGAGGGAAAAGGAAGAGATAGGCATTTGAATTCACATTGTGTGTCCCACAGGACATATACACTGAAGTATAAGTGATTAGTACTATACCTCTAGTGCTCTGGTTAGATCTCCAGCTCCTATTCTGTTAATTTTGTAGGTGCTGGAAGGTGATATGTATTTATGAACTGGTGTTGGTTGGGTTCAGACATGTAAACTGAAAATTCTCCCAGTTCTTCTGGGGTTCATTTGTTCTACACAAACAGCACTGCATGCTCTTTTCATACTTTGCTTTCCTGAATTTGTATCTTTTTAAATGATTGATCATTTTTTCTTGAGGTTTAAGTCTTCTTCATTCTTCTTCTTCTGTTGAAGGAAAGATCAATGTCATCAAACCAGTGCCTACAAAGCTGGAGTAGTGCTTGCACCTTTCTATTGCTGCGTGGCATGCCTCCTTCATTTTAACCTGACTCAGTTTTAAAAAAAAAAATCAAACTGAAAACATGAATAAGTGTTGTGATCATACTTTACTTTCTTCATTTACTGAACTTCCAGAACTTGCCCTTTTAAATATTGTTTTCTGTAGAAAAAATGAAAGCTAAGAGTCTGAAATAACTGGATTCTGGGAGGTGGAATTTAGGAGAAACTTTCTCTTGGTTGCAGATCTTACTACAGTACTGGATCTCCAGATATGTACAACTTCTGCTGGTAATTTCTTATTCTGGAAAGTATTTCTTCTTCTCTTCACTCCCTGCGTTTATGAAACAGAGATCTTTTGCCCTTCTTTCATCACACTGGAGGCAATGAGACTCTTGGCATGGTAAGGAAAGGATGTTTCTAATTACTGTTTGCTTCATGCTAATGCTGCTTTCAAATGTTGCTGCTGATAAAGCAACAGTTGGAAACCATTCTCCTGTTTGCAACTGTGTGCGCTACCTTGTTGTCTTGATCATTTAATTTATTGCATCTACAGCCAGAAGAGAAAATAAGAGACCTGAATCCATTGATTTTTAAAGACTCTGATTGCTCTGCGAACAGAGCAGAGCAGTTTGATGTATGATGTTTACAATATGCCAGTCATAAAAGTTCTCCCAACTCAGAGTAGCTGGAGACGAGGGAGTGACGACTGTGAGATAATTTAGTCCGTTGACACCCTTCTGTGATCTATGTGAAAACTGTTATGATATCTAGCTGAATTTAAAATTAAAAAGTGGGATCCTGGATGTAAAATTGGAGAGTGTGTGTGGAAAATTAGGACCAGTGTATTCCTTCAATAGGCATCATACTATTTGCGGTTTGCCCTTGGGAAAACTCTGAAAGAGTAATAATTGCTCATTGTTTCTGAATAATAAAGGATCTTTAATCTCCTTTCTACACTGTATATTACATCATTGCAGAAAATCTTTCAGAAAGCTACTATTTTAGAGGGATTCGTGGTAGTCAGGGTTCAAAACTGTAATTAGCATGTGTTGATTTAATTGTTCTGGAGTGTGATAGGGGTTCGGAGTGGAAATTCAATCACTGCTGCTTGAAACGAGGTTAGATTATTTTTCTGGAAAAGCATAAAGCAAGCAAGATTGGCTGTTTAACACCAAGATTTTCATTGTCTGGGGAGAGAGATAAGGTTATTATGCAAAAGTGAATCTGCTGAGGAGAATAAAGCGACTAGTGTGCTATCATTGTGAAACACAGATGTTTTTTAATAAAGGAAGCAGAAAACTAGTTTTTATGAGGGTGGAGGTTGCTGAGAGTCATGGACAACAGCAGAGGCAGTTTTATTGTGTTCCAGCCTAATGATGCAGTGCAGTAAAGGTAGTGCTGAATCAGAGCTACTCTGTAATCATTCACCAGGGTCAGGTGAAGGGTGTTCTCTGCAGTGGGAACATACTGTGCCCAAGCTCCACTGCAGATGTTACTGCCCAATGCATGAGCGTTGTTCTAGGGCCCTGCTATGTGAGAAACGGGAAGAAGGGATAAACAACTTGCTCTTGGGGCTTGGATTCCTTCTGAAAGAGATTTGAAAGGGACCATTACAAAAGCTGGGTCTTCCCAGTGCAACTTGTTTAGCACACTGACAAATATATATAAACAAAGATGCTGAAGCAATGTCTAGATTATTCCCTTTTCCCAAGAATCCCAGACAATGCATAACTTTGAGGAAGCACATTTGTTCTCAATAAATTTCATGAATTTGAAATGCAAACAAAACATCTGAGCTGTGGCACCACACCTGCCCCATTACAGGGCATTGGTGGTATTTGGTAAGGAAAAAAAAGAATGCAAATAGTGTAAGTTCAAGTGTAATAGTAATAGCTGAGCAAAATACATGGGGACAAATGGAGAAAAGATGGACAAAAACCCTCTGTGCTATTAGAAGTAACGGATGTGTTCAGGCTGATACTTTAAAGACGTTCTATGACACACACACACACAAACACACACAAATTGCAGTGACATTTGGATTACTGAGATTGTCAAAGAGATTGGATCGTTATACCTATCCTTAGAGATTCCTACTGGTCTTTTACCAAAGGAAAACCAGGATATAGTATTCCTGTATTTTGCAGAAATGTAACTAGTAAAATAATATTAGAGTTTGGCTCTCTGAAGAGTCGCTGATGGAGACTTACTGGATCAACCAAGTAAATTGGGGAATGGTAAATAACCACATAAATGACATGGGGAAATAAGAACTCTAATGACTTGCTGCCATTTGCAGAAGAAAACATTCAGGAATTGTTTTCTGTTTGGTAGAATTTCTTCCAAGTCAGGAAACTTGTTCTCTGAGCAATAAAGTACTCACTCCGATTACCCGAATAGGAGGCTATGATCTGAAGACTTACGCTAATCCAGAACAGCTATGTGCCAGCTGATTATATGGAGTTATTGTCACATCATAGCATGAATTTTACATTGCAGTAATGGAGCAAGTGTGCAGGGCAAGCTGAATACAGTGAAGAGCATGGTACTTTGTGGAGCAACCCTTCCCTGTTCTGCAGAATGGAAACTCAGGGCATGGTTTGCTCCCATAAATTAACCTGGTGCAGTGCCTTACGGCACTGCAGTGCTAATTCTGCGTTAGTCAAGAGATAAGGCTGGACATTTCTTCTTGAGACCTGAATTCGTACTCCAGGGGAAAAAAGTGAGGGACCACAACCTAAGTCATCCTAGCAAAGGTGTAATCATCTCTCTCTCCATCTGTAAAGCCCTTAGAGTGGCACTTATTCAAAGAGAAGGGAGATGTGGGGGTCAACACCCCCCCCCGGAGGAGCAGGAACTTGAACCCAGAGTGCTCGTGGCTCTGACAAATAAGACATGCACCTGCTACACTCTATGTGTCTTGTCACTGACTAATACTTCTCTCTAATGACACTATAAAGCAGCAGCATTGTAGTGTTATAGGTAAAAGGCGCTATTAACCCCAGATTTTACTACTTTTGAGTGCCTATTATCCCGCTGTGTTAACAACAGAAACACACGATGGAGCTGACCTAAACACTATCTGGGAGATAGTTTCATGACCACAAGATAGATATGCAGAAGACAAAGCTTCAGTGGCCAGAAGGAATATTCAACAGGAGCCTGGTAGACAGCTTGCTAAAATCTTTGTGACATCCTAAATATATTTGGAGGAAGAAGACTGATGAAGTACAATGGATCGTAGCTAGAAAGCAGCCTTCCATGCAATGTGTAATTCTCTAAAAATCGATTAAAAACCTTTATAAATACTTGTCCCATGTCAGAAAGTCTAGCTTGAAACCTGTCAGGAGACAAGTTGTAGGACTTTTAGTCAGATGTATCTGAGGAATAATGATAGCATTTAGGAACTCCAGGGAAATAAAGAACAACTGTAATTCAGCCCCCAGAGGAATACAAAAATAAGGGGGGAGGAATAAAAAAATGACATTTACTAGTAGCTCAACATCCTTTGTCCTGAGGAGCAATTCTTCCAGGCACTGTCATGCAAATGATAAATTTATGCCTTGCAAATTATTATGGAGACAACTGTCTCTTTAAAGAGAGATCCCATTCCAAACATTTCCTTCTACATAAGTACAGCTTGTGCAAATGAGGAAATTTTTTCTTTTTTTCAGTGGAACCTGGGGAGCCTGTTTTGTAATTGGAACGAAGGAAAGAGGGAATCCCTAAATGCTCACTACACCAGTTTAGTACAGCACTGACTCTGTTACCAAAATATTCCTGCCTGATCTTTTCTGAACCTTGGGAAGGGGCTGAGTATCTACTCAGAACTGGTGGAAAAGAGATATCCTGAAGGTAAGGCTGTGTACAGTTGTGTCACTCTAGAACTCAGATCTGCTTCTGTAATGGGTTTCTAATATGACTTCAGGCACTTTGATTGGCGCTCTCTGATTAACTTACCACCATGCCAAACAACGATGATAAAGCCACTTTCCTCATGAGGGTACTAATAGTGACTAATGCTTTTTGAAGCATTTAGATACGATATAGGTGAGGAGTAGCAAAGAAAAATAGATGCTTGCTGGTTTGAAATGTATTGCATACAATCTGTGCTTATTTAACTGTGGTAAATGAGCTGTATAATAGAGAAGATCTGAAACTAGACCTTTTTCATTATTAAAGTTATGTGTTTCTGCCATTCCCCACCCCCCATCCTTCTAATGTGCTGTTGTTATGGCAACAGTGTTTCTATCAAGAGATTCATACCAACTACTAAACCCTCCTTGCACTTTTACCTGTTTTGGCACACTCAAAATACTTAAATACGTATGTTGTTGAGTTGTTTCTTTTTAACTAGAGGCAATTTAATCATAATTTTGAATAGAACTTCAATTGCCCAGAAATTTTCAAAATCATCATATCTGCCATTGAGTACTGGAGGTTTTAGTACAACTTATATTTAAATTGCAATGTCCTATTTCCTCTTCCGTGTCCAAGTTGGACAAGAGGCCTCTACAGCAAACTCCTTGCAACTTGCGATAACCATGGATGAGTGGAACCGGTATAATCAAGTTCACTCAATTTACTGCAAAGGATTGTATTTCATTTTACTTTTCTATGCCTCCTTTATGAGCTTCTGGGCTCCCCTAGCAAGAGCCTCTACAGGGAGATGTCTTGGATATTACAGGATGCACAGATACACACAGAGCAGTGTCAGAGCTAGCTCTTCATCTCCCATAATATAACAGCAAAGTGGCACTCTGACAGGATCATGAAATAGTCATGAGGAGTCCTAAAATAACAGATGGCAGTAAAGTGTTATTGGGTCTCCAAACCAAAAGGAATGGAGGTGTGTGGTATTACAAGCTTCCAGATGGCAGAGTATAGGAAAGACAGCTTCATGATCTGCTTTTCTGAATCTGAATTTAACTGTGTGTCACTGATGGATGAAAGGTATAATTATTTAGAGGGGGAGGGTGCTTTTAATTTCTTTGAGTGATGTTTCACTAGTTGGACATGTTAACTCAAGTTGCCTTATTAAATATTTTCTGGGCAGATAGAGTAGAAGCTTATATTCAATTCTGATGTTCAAGTACTTGGTGTGTTCAGTTCCTTAGTTGTGCCTCAAATCTTAGTTCTTATTACCCTGAACATACCAGTAAGCAACTTATTTCCATCCTGTAAAAATGACTAGAAATCACCTCATGGACAAATATGGAATTAAACATGATCAAAACTTCACACATCTTACTAACACTTCAGACTGAGTTGTATCTATAGGTTCTTTATGTTTGTTTGGGGAATATTACACAAAATGGATTTCTTTGAAGTAACATTTCAAATGTGACCATGCCAGAGGGCTGTGACTGAACACCCTAATCTTTCTACTAATTAATCATTTACTATAGTGGATCTTGGGCTGTATCTGTTTCTACAATATGAAAAATATAAACTATATCTTGATGATGGATAAATATATTTTTACAATATTAGTCAACATAAATCAAAGGTAATCTTGAGCTGCTCTCTTTGCACATCTCTTGAAACATAGTTTGGAATAGTAGTGTTCTAGGTGTGCTGAAATATTCATATGTGCGTTTGGAGTTTGGAGGGGAAATGAGGGTGTGTTGAAGATTAATCGGTTGAATTAAAAAATTTGCTATTATTCTAAGCAAATGCATCTGAAGATATCTACTGGCTTTTAGCTTCATCAGAAAATATTTAGTCTCTACATTAGCTTTTACAGCCAGCAAGCTGTTACTAACGCTGGTCTTAATAACCAGCTTCTATGTGACTTTTGTGTATGATTTCAACCTGTAGGAAGCCCTCAGAGAACTTATTTTCTTTTCCTGTTGCCCTTAGAATATATCTGCTTATGTCAGTAATTGCTGTACTAGCAATGAAACACTAGCTGATGCTAGATGCTGCTGCAGCCCTTACCGCTGCATTGTGTGCTGCTTGTCAGGTTTGTTTGGGACTAGATTTGGCCTGGCCTACTGGACTGAGTACCCCCATCCAACGGGCTTTGAAGATGACTGAAGGGGCAGTCATTGGTTCAGACTCTTCTGTACCAGAGAGGCTTGGGAATGCAGGCACTGTCCAGTTTTAGAGGTTGTGCTGTAATTGCCTTCATGCTCTGTAGGGTTCTGGGCAGTTCAGCAGCCCTGAGATGGGAGCAGTAACCTTCAGGGCAAAATTTAGTGCAAATATTCTCAACTCGTATTTATCAGACGTTCAGTATCTGTAGATGATTGCTATGGGGGCAGAGGAGGTGATTAATTTGGTGGTTCTAATTCTAGGTGCTTTCTTTCTTAAGTGTTTGCGCATTAAGCTGTTTACCTGATTGCTCACTCAGTTGTTATATTTTCTCCTCTGTTCCCTACCTATCTCTTTCCACTGAGATACCTCATACTTTATGCTGCCACCTTACACTGCTGTACCTGTGCATCTCTGTACCGCCCTTGCACCTGTGCTTTCTCCTCCATCACATGCCAGTGGAAAACCTCCCATTAAGGTGCTCTCAGATAAATTAAACATACAAATGGGGAAAGACAGAAGGTGGAGAAAGGAAGATGAGTTGGTTTTTCTGTTTCTGTAATTGTTGGGCTCCCTCCTACTGTACTGAAATGCCACCAGGAAAATTCCTTCTCCACACAATGATGAATTTTTTAAAATAAATATGAAAAGGCCTCAACTGACTGTAGTGCATTTTGACCAACTTCCACATCTTTTAACCACATTTTCTAAGGTTGTTTTTGTTGCTTTGTTGAGCTAATTTTTGTTTATATAAAAGGAAATACATAACCTGCTCTGATGGCTTTTCTACCACATACTGGGATCTGTACCACTTGCCCAGTGACATTACAATCTTTATAGTGTGCAATAAGCACCTACCAAAAAAGTAAGTAATCTTTTTTTGCACCAATTAAATACATTTCTGTCATTAGTGCCCTTCATCATTCATTGGCATTAGCTGACCCAGTTGGTTTGCATTGCAAATTAAATTACTTTTCTATGGATGGTCTATAAATGTGTAACAAGCTATATTATTCATATGTAAATATTCTTTTGATTAAATCCATTCTCACTTGTTAATGACCTAAAATGCTTTGATGTTTATTCTTCTATAAGCTTATGGACCAGAATTTCAGCCATGCTGCATTTTTTCAGTGGTTGATGTCTGCTCCTACGAAGTCTTTCATTTTTCACTCATTAAAAGTGACTGTTGCAACTTTTCCTGTGACTAACTAGGAAAATTGGTTCCCTATATATCAGAGTTCATAGTCTGTTTGATCAGAAATGCTGTTTTGGTGGCTTTCTTAAAATTAATTGGAACACATTTTGAGAAAAAGTTTTTTCTAGGTCAAAACTGAAATGAAGATAAGAACTTCTGAATTCTGGCAGGAGAGCTTTTTCACATTCTTACATGATGTTCCAAGCCTCTCATTAGTGGGCTGTCAGTTTTACAGCCAGAAGGTAGTCTCCTCCAAAACAAAATTGTGGGAATTCCGTTTGAAACAATCATGCTAGTTTTGTTTCTATAGCTAATGATTATAAAGATAAACTTTCAAGTTGGGCAGTACAGATGACTTAAAGGCTAATTGCCATCACTTTACAAAAGCCTTTTAATTTTCTACTGCCTTCAGGACATAGTCTTTAAAAGCTGACCTGAAGAATGCAAATATTCATGAATAGTTTTACTTACACAGCAATGTTGTCATGCGCCATCTGAACTAAGACCAAGCCATGGTTTAGAAACCAGTCATCATGTTAGTGATTCGGGGACTGGACAAGTCAATTGTTACTGTCTATGTCTATTGGATCTTACCTCATATTAAGGAGGCTGGTTCATCCTGGATCCTAGTGGCAACGTGCTACAGACAGACAAGTGTCTCAGCTATCTACAGCAAAAGGACATATGCTTTTGTGTAGTCGACCACCAGAAGGCAGAAAGACTGAGAATATAATTCTGGTCTCAGAAGAAACTCATCATGATTTACACCCTTGTAACTGAGAGCAAAATCAGACTCTGAATGTCTTAGGAGACATTATCCAATTAGAGAAAAGGTCGAGTTTGCACATCTACTGTCTATAATAGTATTTCTCTTCCCCAGTTACTGTTGGTCAGACCTGTGTGTGAAATGCAAATGAGCATGTGTGGGAGTGAGAGAGTATGTCATCTCATGGAGGAAATTTGAGCAGGAATAGAGTTTCCATGAAGAATATATTCAGAGCAAATTTGTCCATTAGTCACTTATCCCTACTGCTTTTCCAGCTGCCTTTCATCTCCTCACGTGCATCTCCTACACATTCTTTCTTTGTGTGTAATTGTAAAAAGGATAAACTTAGGCTATCGCTAATGCCCTGTTGAAAAGAATAACACTTAATCAGAATTAATTCATGGTTCCAAAAAAAAGAGGCAGCAACAAATGTGCTATTGTCCTGTCTGAGAAATGGACAAAACTGTGTGGTAATAGATCCATTGTTATTAAGAGACTCTTAACAAAACTGTGCTGGTTTATCTTGTGAGGCAGAAGGAACACATTTATGTCTAAATTAGCTCTTAACTTCCTCTTTTATAGAGAAAGAGGGAGAGCAATTTTCATCTTCCTGAAGGCCTTTCCAGTTCGTGCCCTTCACAGGGAAAGAAATTAAGAAATTGGCCATAGAGTCCTAGATAAACCAATCAATATTTTTATGTTCTGTAATATGATTTATGTTAGTACAACTGGAATGGACTTATAAAGAACTTGTATTTTCCAGCTCAAGAGACTGGGGAGAATAATAACAAATGAAACTAGTGTTTCTACAGCAGTGTAATTCGGAAGCTGTGACAAAGAAACTCCTGGGAGAAAAGGTGCAAATCTAGCAGTGTTCCCTCCGCTGCTAGCACTACCCAATGTCTGTGACTGCAGCCATGTGATGGAGAGAGAACTCCCTTTTACCCCCCTGCATCTTTGTATTGTCTCCCTGACCATACCAAGGCTGTGGGAAGCCTAAGTAAGATAAGCCATGCAAATATGTGAGAGTCTTATGTGACCAGAAAAACAGTCTTGCATGTAATCGGGAATAGCTAAGTGCAACACTGAAGAGAAAATTGTTGCTAGTAAAACTTCCATGTAAGTGGAATAATGCTGGAAATGATATGACCCTATGATATACTTGGGTTCCTTTTTTATCTGCCTGCAACACAGTTGTATTCCTCTGCTTTTTCTTCACTGTTCTGCAGCTCCATTTTACATCCAAATCTACTATATGTGGCTATTTTACTTATGTTAGATGCTATTTCTTCATTTTCTTTGTTACTCCTGAACCAAGTTTTTTCCAGTTTCGTTCTGCATTTCTTTCACTGACAATTGGTGACTTATTCCTACCTGTGAATTTCCCAGTGTTAAGCTTGTGTCCCATCTCTTACCATCTCATGCCTGTACTTCTATATTCCATTCTATGTTTGTGCTTCCCAAAGCCTCTGGTGTCACATCAGGCTGCATTTCTCTCTACCACATTGTTAGTCATAGAACTATGGTGGTAGCATACGATGGTGCGTGGAAATAAAATGAATTAGCCATGGACACTTAGTCAATTAGAAAAATTCCTGTTGCAGCTAAATGAAGCTAAAACTGAGTTGCAGGCAGGTCAAGGTAAGTTCAGGTGTAGCAAGCCCAATAAGTCTCCATCCTGAGGTCTTGCAAACTTAGTGCAGAGCTTATGGGCAGTACCATATCACAGAGCTGCATTGTGAACAACTACATCCTGTGATGAATGGCTGTGCTAAACTAGGACAATTGCTCAAAGGCTATTTTGAGTAATGTTTATCCTTACAAATTAAAACAGCTATGGGAAGATAACTTCTAGGTTATAGAATCACTGAGGAAATATTAGAAGTTCAAAGCTGTAAAACATCAATTTCTACTGTGGTGTCATTGCTGATCTTAACTTAACTGATCACAATGGGTTTCTAAAACAGGTATGTTCCTAAGAAAAACAGTTTATCAAAGAAATTAAAGCAGTTTATGTAACATACTTGGCAATTTTTTGACCCAGTATGCAGAGTCTCAGGAGCTGCAGGCAGCAGACAATGGAAGGTGATGTGTGTAGGTGTGGCAGTTCGGAATGTGGCTTGGTGGGCTCCTACCAGCCTTCACTTGCTGCCAGGTCTCTTCTGAAAAATGGGAGCAATATCTTAGTTATTCTCCTAATTGGCCCACTGAAATAGTGGAGAGCTGGGAGTATTGATTTGAAAGTATGATATTATTCAGTCACAGCAACTGATGTGTCCTACCCTTGCAGAACATTACTGTCAAGCTTAAAACAGGCTCCTTTCAGCTTCTTCTTTCCCACGCCTCCCATTTCTCTTGTGCTTTCTCTAAAAGTGAAGAAGATTTCCAAGTGATCCCTTCCAAAGCCAGGTTAGGAAAAGTTTATAGGGCCACTTATTTTTTGGATGTAGCTGACAATGTTTTTTCCTAGGAATGCTTCTCTGTCTGCTGGCTACTGCTGCATGTTGTTGGGAAGAACACTCCACTAGAAAGCTTTTGTCTATAAATGTCCAAAGCAAATATTTCTAGACTGGTTGCTTTTCAGACACATTAGAGTTTTTCCTCCATAAGCAATATCTAAAATGTAAGATTATAGGAGAGGAAATACAGGGATGTGGAGTTAAAAAGTAGATTCTTTTCGAACATGGAATTCTTGACATATCTTTTGTTATAGGCCGGAGTACCTACTGAAGCAATGACTGTTATAGCTACTCTGAACATGGAAAGTCTCTGGATCAGGCTCTGTTTAAGTAACATACCAAAAGGAGCAAGAAGACCCAGCCTGCTAAGAAGAGCAAGAAAACACCCATAACAACACCAAAACAAACTACTGTTTTACTACTTGATCCTTTATGGGGATCAACTGGTATTGGCACTTAGTTTGCCTGGGGCCAAAGTAACAAAGTTGAGGGAAGACTTACATGAGTCTATAGGTGTCTCCTATCAGAGACACATGCTCTCATCTATTCTCTTTGATCCTATTTAAAGCTATGGGAGAACAGTGCCTAATCAAATCCTTGGTGCTCATGTAATGTTCGCTGACTCGATGAACAGCTTTGAAGCATAGAGTTGACCTGGATTTTGGGGCCTGCTAGATGCAAAATGCTATAGAAGTTACTTTCTTAGTTTTGAGTTAGTCTTAGAGCTGAATGTATATTACAATAAAATCTGTTAGCATCCTAGGTATCTGTTCACTGCACCTTTGTTGTAAACAAAGACACCTCTGTTTTATGGTGAAATGATAGTTTCACTGACCTAAGATGTGAAAACAACCCTAGAATATCCTGTTGAAGGAGAGAAAATTATTCAGCTTACCCAAATTGTGTGCAGAGCCCAAAATTACCACTCTGTGATCACATGAGAGCCCTTAAAATGTAACGACTGTTTAATAAATCATTCTGAGCAAGCTTCAACTTCTGGTAAACCTGTATTCTGCAACCAGTTCTACAAAAAACATGTCAGAAGAAAAGTAAGGTTACTGTTCTGTCTCACTGTCACAGCATCCTAAATTTGTGAGAACTCTGCCAAAAGATCCCATGTGTCATGGTTTAACATTTTTTTTGAACACCATATAGGTCTTTACCTATAATTACTATGGTTTCTGATGGCAATTACATGTCTGACATGGGTTCTTCTCTTGGGTTTATCAGTAACACAAAATAGCACTTTGTTTTTTGCTTTTCCTCTCAGTCTGGGGTGTATTTACATGATCAGGAAAACACAGCAATGTCTGAAATACAAATGTTCAACAGGATTTCTTATTTTTGTCTTGGCTTACTGAAGCCAAAGACTAAATCTGTTAATTTATTCTCCCCTTACTTATTTGCCTCCTACCCCAGCTAAGTGAAACCATCCTGGTATTAATTCCTGTTAGAGGAAAGGAGCAGGTGGGTTTCGTAGCATCTGAATGAATGTTTTTTATATAACTTTTTGCCAGCTCTGTGCCCCCAGTAACTGATGATCTTTTTTAGAAATAGAAATACCTGGAACTTGAGCTAATATTTCAGATGCGCTGTGAAAGATTTTGAAATATTGAGGAGGGATAGTGTTAGAAGCTGCCATTTTATCTGTGGCAAATTCAGTGTTGAGCTTCAGAATTATGTAAGTGCATTGAAGGAGTGTTACTCATACTAAATGCCCTTAAGAGGGCGCTTATTCACCACTGCACTTGTTTTGAACATCTGTTGCAATAATGTGATTTAAAAAATAATTTTCTAGTGTACTTGGTGAACATTTGATTGTGTTTGGGCCAGTTAAGGGTTACGGACATCAATAGATACAAAGTATAAAACAATATTGCATTAAGTAGGCTTAATTTGTATAACAGTGATATCAATTTGCAGGAGTGTAATTTCCACCCAGAACACCAGGTGCAAAACTGTTCCACAGCTATTGAAAGAAATGATGTTCCCTGAACACAACTGGATCCTGGTTTGTTTCAGAGTTTTCTTTGGCTTTGCCTTTGCTTTTCTGTCAGCTATAATAAACTTCATCCTCTGCAGTTCTCTTCCTTTGTGAATAAACTGTCATGTAAGAAACTGTCATATCTTCATAGCCCCTCTCATCATTGCAGTTTCTGTCACTGCTGAGTGTGAAACACCCAAGGAGAGACAAGCTACAGAATACGATGCACGTCCTGTGTTTAGAAAGACAGGACTGGCAGTGTGTATTAAAGCAAGGAATTAATGTCTGCTTTATGCAATGACTTGCATGAATTAATGCTTGTTCATGGCTAAAATACGATTTGCCAAAAGATCTAGATTAGACCAGACCTAGATCTTGGCCTCAGTTTTCTTAGTTCCACACAGAACATGGGAAAATGAAAGTGGTTGATGTAAACTTGACATAAAGTTTACTTACAGCATTGTCAGTTTGGAGTGAAAAGAGAGGTGTCCCATGTTCTCCCCTGTCCCTCCTTTCAGATTTGGCATTTTTATGTGGACTTAAAAGGTTTCTTAGGTGGTTGCTCAGCTAAACTGTTACCAGAGCTGAGCTCTTCCATGACAGTTGAAGAGCTGACCTTCCGTTTCAATTTTAAAGCCTTCATTTTTCATCTATAATTAATTCCTTTCATCTGAATCCAAAGGAGTCCAAACACGCCTCAGTGGGCTGTGCATAAACATTAACGTTGTATATAGGCCACAGACTGAATAGCGAGGTAATCACCTTGCAGATTCAGTTCTGTAGCAATAAGAGATTTTATGGTAACAGATATCCAAACTTCACGTAGTGACTTTATAAAGGCATCACTGTTCTCATTTCAAAACATGCTGAATGTGTGCACTCTTCATAAAGCTTTTGTGGTCATACAGTTGTACATGTAAGAGAAATTACTCTTAAGTTATTTCTAGACAATAATAGAAACATGTTTTTTTAATGTTCCTTCATAAGTGAAATTCAGTTGTATATTTATTTCTCTCACAGATGTCTGTGTGGCATTCTTCAGCTGAAACCAGCTAATTTATTCCGGTGGTATATTTGGGGATCTGGCTTTTTAATAGCTTTCCATATCTTGTTAGCTTCTGTTTAATAATACTCTAGACAGAGACCAGTGATATTAAGAAGCATGTCCATAGGATAATATTTAATCTTAGTATCACTAGCCCACCTATTGCTTCTGATATTGGAATAATAAGATCTTCTTTTTTGAGATTATAAAATATTGCTTTGCACCTATATCACCAGATAACATTGAGTCTCATGAAATAAGCACTACCTGTCGTGCCTGAGGTTCATCGAGAAAGACATTTAATTACTTTTCCACAGACCCGTAGGACTGCTGTGATATTTCTAGGATTTGACCAGCTTATTGAATACTTTGGTAATAAAGCTGATGAAAGCAATTCCAGTTTTTCTTTCAAAAAGATAAAAAAAAGTCTCTTAATATATAAAACAAACTTTATTATATCTCTTCTGGCTTGGTAAAGGGGGACTCTTTTTCAGGGGTTTGCAGGCTCATGGAAATACTTTGCCTTCTGTGTCTTTCAGAAGACATGGTTTTAGAGATTTTGGATCAAAGCAGTTTCTGCATCTCTTGTCTTTACATTTTGTTGCTAGTTCCGGGGAGACCTTGGGTCTCCAGGTGATCTGTGTCACTGTCCTGAGTCCTTACAGGTGCCACTAGTTTGACCTATTATAATAGGTACTTCGTGAGCAATATTGGCAAAGCTGCCCCTTTCCTGCTACTAGAGAAAAAAAGTCAGTTTTGGATACTACAGGTTTTCTTAGAGCACTGAGCTGACGCCACTTATTTAACATTGGAAAAATTGCTTCACTGGCTAAATAATTGTGCTTGTGTCCTGGTGAACAATTAAATGTTCTATGTGCCATAGAAAGCTTGCAAAAATGAAAGAGCTGTTTCAATGGGTGGCAGTGGGAGCACTTGCTCTTGAGGCCCTCTCTATTGTTCAGTAATTTTATACATGTATATGGCTACGTTTTAATTGCTCACATTGAACTTTCCTATGTTGCTTTCAGTGGAGCTTTAGAGCAACTATTTAAGCCAAAAAGATCCTGCTGTTCACAAGTGCAAGCCATTCTTATGGGAGAATAGTCTGACTGCAGCATGTGGTCTCATAGCAAACTTGAAATGGTCCAAGCAGAGAGGATCCTGGAGAAAGCTGCCATAATTACAACTAGCAAGCATGAACTCCCATCACAGCTCTGCTGCTAGAATATTTTCTACCCTTCTCAGCTAGTTTTGTTGTTAAAAGACAAAACCAACATCTTCTTAGGCAGGCTGACTTAAACCACTGTCTGAATCTGACCTTCTAGATCTCATATTGTTCTTGCATGAGAGCTACTTTACTTGTACAAGAGGTTGTTTGCAAAACTGTGGAGTAATACACATTTCAGCTTATGCAAGTTTTGCCTTTGAAGACTGTTTATAGTGAAGAGTTTAGCAATACAGAGCATAAATAAATAACTTAATGATACTAATAATGGCATTGCTCAGACATTGATTGCAGTTTCATTAAGTGAGATTACTCACTGTGATCTCTGCACTACAAAATTAGATTTTGATGACTTGACCTATTCTTTATTTTAATATAGTGAATTAGGAAATTAAATTGCCAGATAAGAAAGCTTAAAAAGTATTTTTCTAACATCTTGTAAAAGGTTTATTTAAAATTATAAAATTTACCCTCATATCTCTGTTTATCCAGGATAGGTAAGCACATATAAAGTATTTTTAAAGCAATATTTTTATAGTAAAACCTTTGACAGCCTTTATTTACTTTCACTTTTAATTCCCTAGTCATAGGGAATCAATCACAGCTCTATTTTTCTACAAGGTATTTAACAAAGAATATTTTGATGTAATAAATTTCTTGCTAATCTTTGCAAGTCAGGGAGTTGCAACCTAGACTGGTAATCAGCTCTGGAATTATTTCTGAGGAACTCTGCGATTTGTAGAGCTCTGTGTGCACATAGAATCAGAGATGCCAGATCTCTTGTATCAAGTGCAGAAGTGGAATTTGCCAGTGTATGTGATAAATTAATCTTAAGATGAATTAAGGGCTTTTGTTTTAAACATAACACAAAACTTCAGCTACATATTCCTAGCATCTAAAACTTTGTAGTCTGCAATAAAACCCAGAGATGTGACCAGGAAGTCAGTATTAGTTAAATATTTCAGTTTATACAATAAGTGGAGCGAATGCTGTGTCCGCCTTTCATGCTCAGGTGGTGCGAAGGAATGCGTTATAAGTATTATGGTTTGATGTTATGGTAACTGGATCAGCCCTCCAAAGGGCTCAGTTTTCTAAAAGATGACTCTTATTGCAGATAATGGAGCTAATTTTCTGAGTGCCTCTAAGAAAACTGCATTAGAGTAATATATATGTTTTGGTTTGTGTTTTTTTAAAATTGTCATCCAAATGTTAATTTCCATTATGTAGTTCAACTCCTTAAAGACTTCATCTGAATAGACTATTTTGATATGAGTCTGAATAATTTATTGTAATAATCTTTATGATGAATTAAAACATGGCAGTTGATATGGTTACCATTAACTCAGAGGAGTGCTTAAAACTGATCTTGATTCATGGAAGGCTATTGTACAATTTAGACCTTGATATAATTCTCTAAAGTTGGAGTTCTAATTTTTAGGCTGTATCAGATACTCATACTAGCTAGTATCCTTTCCCTGTCCTTCTTTCCCCATGAATAAGGAAATCTTTGGGGCCACTTCAGCAAAAATTTACAGGGGATTCTCCTCCTTCCAAACATGGTGAATGTTTCTTAATGTTTAAACATGAACTGTATTCAAAGTCTACTACTATAGAAATGAAGTTATCAATCTTCAATTAGATAATTGACTGAGTTATATTCATATATTTAGCAGCTGTAAGAGGAAAGCATGGCACAAGGTAAGATCCTGAACCTCAATTTTCCCTTGTTTCCAGAGCAGTTTATTAAACACATGGCCTTGAATAACTTGTGGAAATTTAACTTATTTTTTGTATGCTTAGTTAAATTTGTTTTAACATAGCTGTCTGCTTTTTTTTCCATTGACCAGTCAGAAAAACCATCCTTTCTCAGCAAGAGTAGATTCACGGTGTCTGTTAAATCCCCCCACTCTGAGCTGGTTTTCATTTATAGTATTCTTTTCCATTCTATCAGACCTCAGTGTGTCAGCTGGGTATCAACCTGCTGAATTAATACAAAAGCTGTAGTAAAAAATACTAGCACAGAGGTGATAAACACCTCCATACAAATTACATTTAGCACTAATCACTCAGGCTTTGTGAGAAACAACACACTAAAATGTTCCTGAGACAATCTTACTCTGCCTTCAGCTTTTTAAAAACAGCCCCCAAAACATGCATAAACATCAAATGCTCTGAAACTCACATTCCCTGCTAACTGTTTCTAGCTCTAATTAACATGGATTTAAAAAGTTAGGGCATTTGAATGCCTGCTAGTATTATCTGTATTGTTAATGTGTTGTCAGGTGTATGTAGATAAAGGTTTTTCTCATGGTATCAGTACTACTTCTTTTTTATCTACCGTGACAGAAGTGAATGTCTCATTGTTATGACTGTTAGAATTGTTACAACAGACTGAGTTGTAAGGTTTCAGGGCAAATGCATCACTTTTAACAACAACTGGTGGTATGCCTGCTTACAAACTCCAGAATGGAACTCTTTTAGTCTCAGTGATGGGCAATCCTTCAGCAAATTCATTTAACTTTTTCAAAGATGCAATGTACTGAACATGCAGAGCAGAGCAATGACTTTTATCATTCCTCTTGCAGAAATACATATTTCACAAGAAGTAAGAGAAAGACTGTCTTGGCGCATCTGTAAGCATGTGCATGGGACCCATGCACAGTATGTAAAGGACTAATGAGGCATGCTTGAGTCTCTCTGCCTTGGCCTGGACACTGGTGACCAGGCAAAGCTGGCTTTCTGTGTTATACTAGTGACAACGACTTTCTTTCTTAAGGAAATGTGAGTTGGAAGCAAGTACCAAGAGCAATAGAGTCTGCAGCATCTCCAATCCCAACACTGGTGGTCTGTTACCATAGTTATGTTTATGGTTCCCTTTATCTGTCCTGCAGTGTTACAGGTTCTTTTTCTTTGGGCATGCAAGTTACACTGGGGGTTTGCCTTAACTTCTCCTTTAAAGAAAAAAATTGAAATTCTTATGTTGTCTCTTGCCTTCAAGAGCTTGATTTTGAAATCAAGGACCAAGTATTGCAAGACAGATGGTGAAAACCCCAAAGCCTGCTGTGGAAAGTGAGTAGCTTTTATATACCCTTTGATCTTTAGATCTGCTTTATGTGACTGTAACCATTTCTGTCTCCAAGAATCCCCGATCTACATAAATACATTTTTTCTCTTTCCATTTTAACTCAAGTTCATACTTACTCAAGACCATTTTTTAACTTGTAAGATTTCTAGACTCATACTCTATGCAATATTGTGGCTGAATATAGATTCACACCTCTCGGCATGTAGTAGGATTTTCCAGCTTCCTTAACCTATGCACCATGACAAATCTGGCCCTTGTGCTGATATTCTTCAGTGGTGCTAAATTCAGATCTGATCAACTAATGGGTAGTTTAATGCACCCAGTTGTGCAGAAGAATTTTGGTTATCGGAGTCAAGGCAAACTAGCACAGAATGCATTATTTAACAGCTTTCAGGAGTTTGTCACATCGGTCTGCAATGGACTGCTTTGTGTCACCTTTTTGTCCCAGAAGACACATCAGCCAAAGCCACCTACTCTTTCTGCCTCTACCTGAAATAATGGCTGAAGATTTCAAGCCTAGCCCGTGTATGATATTCTCAGAGGGATATTGTAGAAGCTGTGGATATGTGAGGTGCCAAAAACTCCTGTAACCTTGTATAATCATCACTCATTCCTTGGGAGGCTGTTAGTTTCTCACAATGCTGACATACACCCCCTGGGATTCAGTGGCACACTGTTCAAACTCTTTCCCTTGAACCCCGATGCTTAACTGCCAGGTCAGTAAAGGCTTTCCATCACTGTCACTGTGGTTCTGGTTCAGAGGTTGAAAGCCTCTGCTCTCTATTGATTTATTTGTATAACAGCAGCAGGGATGAAATAAGGATCTGCTTTTCCATTTGCCCTTCTCCCAGCTTCTTGCAGCTCAGCAGGAGTTGGTGGGATGTGTACTACCTGTTCATAGTCCAGCTTCCCCCTGGAGTGGTGCTACAGTGAATGCTTTTCTCACTTGGCCCCTGCTACACTAACCATAATAGCAGTAAGTCCTGACATGCTCAGCAAGTGATGTTCTTAACCATACAAAGAGCTGTCAAGAGGAAACCATTCTGCTGCGTTCTGTCATGAGTTTTATTGGTCCACCAAAACTGTAGGACTCAATCTTTGAAAGCAACCTAGTAGTGTTTGTTTATCTGTTTGCCTCTGTACTGACACAGCGGTCCCTCCGAACACTTACCAAAAGTATGAGACAGCCCCCACAGCAACTAAACTAGACAAAAGTAGCACTGTTTTCCTCTAACACCTGAAAAATCCATACAAGGAGAATAATTACTACTCCAGAGCTGCATTATGCATTGACCAGAACTAGAGATCAAATACAGTGGGGTGGGGTTTTTTTGATATCTGGGCTAATGTATACTAAAAGATGTACCCTCCATTCTTTACAGGTTTTGTAGCAGAGCACATGAACCTTCTCATATTCCTTCTAGCTTGCCTTATTGAGAGGTGATGAATTTGTAGGAATATCCCTACAAAACAGTTTATTTTGGTCAAGGTTTTAAGTTGAGGTATTACTACCAGTAAAATATAATTTTTTTAAACTTGGTTTCTATAAGATGCTGGGCTACCCTCCAGAGTTTTAAGAAACAGCCTGTATTTGGCTGTCACATAATAGGACTTCCCTTTAAGAACCAAAATGATGCTCCTGTTTTGCTTACAAGCTAATCAGAACTGCAGCAAACAATGTTTTAAAATGACATTTATTATGACGTTTTGCTAAACAGCAGATGTGTTTTTGCTCAAGCATGTAAATGTCAAGGAACACAGCACCTAGCAACCACTTTGCAAGATATTTTCAGCATGCAAAGGTTTGTAGACCCTATTGGCATATGGAATTTTCTTAGTGCTCAATAACAGTCCCAGCTGTGGCCTCAGGTAGATAAGTGGTCTTGCTCACCTTTTTTTTTTTTTTAAGGAAATAATATTGCAGCACAATAGAAGAGATGTGCTCCGACAAGCTGTCTTTAGCTCAGAGACCTTCTATGCAGGAAGGATTCATGGGCTAAAAACTTTTCGGTTTAAGTCCTTGTATCATAAGCTGGCCATCCAGTTAATTCTTATCTCCAAAGGCAAGACTTTTTACCTCTGACAAGAGCTTATTTCTAAAAAAACTTCCTGTGACGGAGGTCCTGCCATTGAGCAGTCATTTAGAAGAATCACTGTTCTTATTGCTAGGAAGACATTTGATTCCCCCTTCCTTCATTACTAACCTCTGTTTTCCTTTGTGTAGACTTAAGCTTAATTATACTGTCTTCCGCTTACCATGGGAGTGGAGAACATGCAGGATTGCAAAAGCTGCTCTTTTGCTCTGTCTAACACCTCAGTCTGCCTGCAACAACAGTCACAGCAAAATGTCTGAGGAGGAGTAAGAACAGGATAAGTGTATGTGATACTGTCATCTTACAAAAGCATGGCCAGATCCGTTTCGGCTCACAGGATGTTCTGAGCTGATGAACTGTTGTAGTTCTCTACTCACTAATTTGCAGTGGATCACTCTTCTGAGTTCTCCATTTTATTCTTTCTCTCCTTGTGACACTCTTTTTGTGTTCTTGAATGCTTTTACATCTCATCCTTTTTCAGATATATTTCTTTATACTGAACATACGTCTCCTCTCATAGGTCATGTCTTCTAAACTTCTGTTTATTTTCTAAAATGGTCTATGCCTTTTGCATGGCATAGTTTCTTACACTGGCCATATTACATCAGCCAAGCCCGTACCCATGCTGAATACGTACCTTTTTTTATTTCTCACTTATATCTTAATGACCTCATTATAACATGCTGTGTTATCTGGGAAGTATGCTCTATTACAAATAGCATAATCAGAATTTTTGGCTGTGATTTAAACATGATTTGTGACTTGCTTCTGAAGATGTTTCTGTTCTTATTCAACCAAATGGGACACAAAGGCACTCACTCTTCAGATGGCTATGTTTAAAATCTGTAACCAGGGAGAATATTTATACATTTCTCTCTGCATCTGAGACCCATTCTCATTCTCACTCTTGTTAGCAAGCCCTAACAATGTTTGCAGTAGTCTTAAGTTATGCTGAAAATGACCTTTCCTTTTGGACTAGGCAAAAGGTTATTCTTAACCACAAATTCCAGCCTGTCCCTGCTCTTCTCTTCCTTTTTATGCAAAAAGAAGCTCTCGTGTTTCCCCATCCTGCTGTCAACTAAGCGGTATGTTCCCTGCAGTTGGCATATCTAACATGTGAGTGTGTCTGTGTGACAGTATAATGCAATGCATTTAGTATCATGGCTTTATATTTTGTTGGGGGAGGGGTACACTCTGCGAGTCTCCAGATGAGCGAATCATTGTATATGTAACAATACTCATATGTCTAACTTCTGCTTAGTTTCCTAAGCTTCTATTGTGTAAATAGCTCTTAGACTTCTGTGTCATAATGGATGAAGCCTTGAAAGTATCTTTTAGGTATGCTGCAATCGTGAGTGCTAGCACTGGCAGTGATCAAAAAAGATTTAAGGGGGAAATCCAAATAAAGTTAAGTTTCCCTGAGCCCAAGGGAGCCTAAATACATGTTTGGGACTGGTTTCCTTCTCGCTGGAGGAGTTCTACTGTTCTTTGCAGGTGTACTGAGAAGCAACACGCACATGTCTGTAGTTCAGTGAAGGGAAGGATGGAGAGACATAAACAACAGACAATAGAAAATGGGCTCAATCTTGGATGTTGTGCTGTGCTCTGTCTTTTGTTATTAAGAGTATATGAGATGTGAATGAGTCAATAGGATTACTCTGATCTCTGAGTATTGTGCAGGATCAGGACAGTGTTCAGTATCTCACTGAATATCTGTGTGACTGACAAAGCTTTGCCTCTGAGAGGAATGCAGTAAGGTGAAAGCAGTTGGGGACAGGTGTCCTTGTTCTAAGCAGCTACACAATTTAGTGGTTTGTCGTCTTTGCTGCTTTCTGGCTGGTTTATGGGATATTTTTGTTTAGAGCTGTGTGCAGATTGTCCAGTCATATGTATCTCAGGGTGAATTTTTAAAGAAGGATTATATTTATGTTTAAAAAAAAAAAATGCTGCTTCCTTTTCAACTCTCCTCTTCCCCCTCGTCCAATGAAATCAGCAGTCAGAAAAATGTGACTGGGTACCAATTAAAAAATGTTGACATTGTTCTGAATGCTGAGAAAATCTTGCTTCTCAGTGAGCTGCAGCATTTTCCTTTTCTGTTGCAAATCAGTTAGTAGGAAGGAGGGTTATAGATCTCACAATTTTGTGGGTCCTGTTCCTCAGCAAGTATTCTATCCTGCCTTTTACAGCTGTCCCCACAGCTGAGAACCTGTCCCAGATATTAGAAGCTCTTTATCACCACTGCTTTCAATCCAAATCTTATTAGCTTTCATTTGCAGAGAGATTGCCCTGATGTGGCAGAGATCATGTATTTTTCAGGTGCTCTTACTACATAGCAGCTGAGTTGGCCAACGTATCTTTAATTTCCTTTTGGCATCCAGCCTGAGGGAATGTGCAATGAGCAATTTCCTCAAACAGAGTATCAGTAGGAAATTCATCTTGTCCTGAGCGAAGCAGGGGACAATATGATTTTTGGCTTTGATATTCTAAAACAGAAATTGGAATATAAAATCATCCTCGGTACTTGGATATCTGTACTTCTCCATGGGGCATTTCAAGTGATTCCTCGTCCTGAGCATTTTCTTAGAATTTCCTTATACAGTAGCTATCAGTAAGTTGTTTACAATGTACTGTACAGTCTACCAAATATGTACAAATATTTTATTTCATAGTAAGAAAAACAGTTTAGAAAACAAAACAAAACCAGGCAGGATGGTATACTTCTTATTTTCTAGATTAAGCTCTTCCATTAGTTAACCTCCTTAGTTTTTACTCCTCACCTCCACAAAATCACACCTATTTTTTTCAACATTTACTTTACTTGTCACTAAATATTAGTGGTTTTATCTGATTCTTATCTTTATCTTCTCAGCTGCTAGACTGTTCAGCTATCTCTGGTTTCAAAACTATTCCTTGCTTTCTGTTCTTCCCATTGATCTTTCTAAGTGATGGAAAGATGTATATACATTACTTGTGATGCCTTGGATAGATTATCAAGATTTATTCTGAGCTAAAGATTTTTGACCTCCCACTCTACTTGCATCACTGTATTTTGTAATTCCCATGGATTTTTTTTCTCTGTTACCTGTCACTATTGCATTGCCATATTCCATGAATTCAAATATAGGGCTTGCTTTACTGTAAGGTGTTTGCTGTAACTGCTTCAGCATCTTGGTTCTCATCATCTCCATCCATGTATTTCCTTTCACATTGGATTTTGGGGCTAAGACTTGCTGCCCAGGTGAATCCTTACACCACTTATGTGTCACAGACAGGAATGCAGGAATGTTATGATAAAAAAAGAATTATCACTTTGCTGGCTTAATCTGATCTCTGTTTTCACAAGTGGCAGATGCCCAGTACATAAGTCCTTGGTCCCTCCTAGCTGGAGTATTTTGACTATCCATAATGCACAGAATGTTCGGGATACAGAGACAAGAGTAGATCACTTGCTTCTTCCACCTCCCCTGGTGGGTTCCTCTCTTGTGGGGTTTCTGCTGCTTTGCTACTGCTTGAGCACCCACCTAGCTTTGAGTTAAGACAAGTTTCATTGTCTTTGCTTTGCTTCTTGATAATCAGCCTTGATCATTAAAGTTTCCTTCCTTCATGACTCTTGCTCTGCTCTTAGTTCCTTAGTGCCTTCAGTTCCTGTTTGGTTTTTTTTAAATAATTTTCTGAAGTCTTTTTTTGGCTTCCCAAGACATCTGGCATTTGAAGTCACAATGATTGTAAGCATGTGTGGATGTTGTATTCTGTCCTCCCTTTTCCCTGATGAGTTTTGAGTCAGTCAACTTCATCTACATTTGATGGAAATAGTGGAGCCGAACATTTACAAAGAACTTATCGATGTATTTCCTGCAGAGAAGGAAACCAGGTCTTGGCAGATATTTTTCCTCCTTGATCTCAATTCAGAAGCACAGGTCATGCCTTTCCATCTAGTGTTTATTATCTTTCCCCTGCTTTATTTTACTTTCTAGGAACTTTCTTAATGTCACTTTCTTGAAGGAGTCACTGTTAGAGTGCTTCCTTTGCTGCTTCCTTCATCTTTGTTCATGAATGGCTGACCTACAGATCCTTCTCTATTTACCAATGGACTACACACTGTCCTTCAAAAAGCACACTTGTGCAAAGCCCTCATCCAGAAAAAGGTGAGCTTAGAATTGTTCTTTAGTAACTTTTAATCTGGATTCAATGTGATTTATTGTCACCATGCTAGAATCAATTCCTAAAGAATGCAGGGATCTATGCTAACCTGATAGTCTGTTCAGTTTCACCTGTACTGTCCCTGGCCTCTACCAGGTGTTTCAGATGTATTCTGATGCAAAATTGCATATTCGTAAGTATCTTTTTGACCTCAGACTGTTAACAGACTTGGTCTTTCTATTCTGTGAGTTATAATGCAAATATTTTTGTTCATGGAAAGCCTTAATCCTCTACAAAATTAAATTTTTTTGAGTGCTTTTATGGTGACTTTTAAAATGAAGGATCATCATCAAGCCATACATCAATACATTTCTAATTGTAATAACTGTAAATGTGTAGTCTTAAATTTTCAACAATGACTTTCTACTTAAGGAAGGTATGAGAATAAATGGACTCAAATTGCACCAGGGAAAGTTTAAACTAGATGTTAGGAAATATTACTTCACTGAAAAGAGTTGTCAAGCATTGGAGCAGGCTGCCCAGGGAAGTGGTTGAATCACCATCCCTGGAGGTATTTAAAAGACATGTAGATGTGGTGCTTTGGGACATGGTTTTGTGGCAGACTTGGCAGTACTAGGTTTACAGTTAGACTTGATGATTTTAAAGGTCTTTTCCAATCTAAACAATTCTGTGATTCTGTTTTTTTGCTTTTTCCTCCTTTCTTCAAAGCAGCTGACTTAATTCTTCCATATTTTTCTTATATTCTGTGTACAATTCCCGGCCTAGAGGTAAACCACCATCTTTCTTTCATACCTCTTTGTAAATTTTTTTGCAAGATTCTAACTATTCTTCATGATTGACTCTGTATATCGTATATGTTTTTTGAGAAGGGAGGTTTAAGCTAGCCCAGAACTCAACATGGGGCAGGCAAATAACTTGTATTCATTTCCCTTCTCCCATCATTATAGAGCTGAGCTATTATATTTTGCTTTATGCTTTCCTCTCTAGATACTATCAAGACAGTTTTACTAGAGCAGTTTGGCTGCCCTTGCTTTGTTTTATTCTCTTAATATTTTGGAAATGGCTTTAGCCATTTAGGCGTTATTAATGATTTTGCCTCTTCAAAAGAGAAAATGAACTCAGTAAGCATGCAGACAGCATTTCTCTCCATGTAGGATACTGACAATATATGGCAGGCAGAGTGAAAATAACACAAAAAATCCAGCCCATCTCTTTGGGTTAGTGTTATCTCAGTAGCTGTGCTTCTCTTCAGGACAAAGGAAAACTTACCTCTCAGCAGGACCTGTATCATAAGCCATGAGGGAATGGAGAGCAATTAGGGGTTTTGTGCTCCTGCCAATTCCCTTTAAATTCAGCTACTATTTTAAGTACAAATATAGAGAGTGTGAAGCACTCTGATAGCACAAATTCTCTGAGGACTGAGGTAATTGCATTTCTCTCTGTACTTGTAACACAGTCAGTGAGCAAACTTGTCAGAGTTTGCTTGATTCCCAGGAAGGAGTATCACATTGCACATCTTTTTTTTTTTTTTTTTACAGTGCTTCCTCTCACCTACAGAACTTTTCTTGTCAAGGGCAGCGCAGGGTTCTTCCATAGCTTTTGCCGTTAATATCATGCTAGACAGAATGTATGCCTTGTAGAATCATAGGATGGTTTGGGTTGGAAGGGACCTTAAAGATCATCTAGAATTTCTGGGGTTTATCTTGGACCAGGACAAAAATACCCGAAGACATAAGTACCACAGAAATTGTTCAGGAGGCAGAAATGGTGAGGCTTGAGAAGCTTTCAGTCTTTTTTCCAGGAGACCAAATTTTGGATGTTTAGTTCAGTCTTTTGACATTTGAGATTTGCGCATCTGCTTGAGCTTGCCAGTCACCTTTGAATGTTTTCACATCCTACTATATTACAAAGATTTTATTTAAAGAGCATTTTGTGAAATGGTGTTGAAAAATGATAGGCTTCCATTAAATCAATGATCAGAATTAAATCAATGACTAATGTTTAAACTTTGTTACAAAATTAACTGTAAGCTCCAGGCAATAATTAGTCATTGTTTTGAATGATACAGAACTCTGTTAATTTATAGCCCTCAGTGCTGGAGTATGATTCAAGATCAAAGCCACTCAGTGTGAGCTAGGTGGAAACCTATTACCCTGGTATATAAGTGTGAGATTGGATGAGTGTTTTGTTCATATCACTGTAACTCTTAACCCAAATTGTTGGTGAAATGCTTGAGAGATTAGGAGGAATGAGAGAGAGACGGTGTGTCTTTCAACACATAACTGAGCCAAAGTGTATCCTATCTGAGGTTTGGTGGTTTTCACGTATATGTATGCAAAGCAATTATTTGTTAGCACTTGGAATGATTTCTATCTGTGGCTGCATGCACTTAATGTCAAGGAGGTAAATGAGAAGGCTGCGGGAACAGACAACTCCTATATACACATTGCAAACTGAATGTCAATGATGGTGTCTGTTCCTTTAACCTCTTATTTTATTGCTGTATCAGCAATAAACATGAGACTCCTACTTTCTCTGATCCAGAAATATCCATATTGCCCACTGATTGAGAGAAATAAGAAGAAAAATAAAAGTGGAAGTGAGGTCTTGCGGTGCCCAACTCTCCAAATATAATAGCAGCACTGACACTAAGGGAGTCTGGTAGAGCAAACAGTGGTCTCTTCATTTAAAAAACCAAACAAACACGAAGTTACCCAAGCTCTTTTTTCTTTTGCATGGGGCAGTATAGTTCTGCCAGAGGTTGTAGCCCTTCCTTCACTTTCCCTGTCAAGTCAGCCTGGAAACTGCATCAAAACTAAGCCTGCCACAGGAGATTTGAGCATGGAGGTATTTACTTGTGGCATCAAATAATTTTGGTCAAAATCAGTAAAAAGTGGAAAGATTTGAGTATAGGAGAAACAATGATTTTCAAGTGCCAATAACTCTCACAAAGTGTTACACTGGGTCACTACGTCTGATGGCAGTAATAGCTTTAAGATAAAGGGTGAGAAATCTCATTCGTTATGATCACAACAAATTAGGTATATGAATGTTTAAAGTGTATTCTTATGGTGCCCATCATTTTACGGTACACAAGCTATATGCTCTATTGTGCACAAGCTGTATGGCTGTGATAAGGTTTCTACTGTCTCTGTTTGGGCTGCTTATTGTAACATAATGAAATGCTTGGGCTTTGTCTTAGTCTTACCCAAGAGATTTCCAAGCAGAATTATCAAAATGTATTGAGCATAAACACCAATAATGTAAATATTCCATATAAAACATTTAGAAAAAGTGCTTTTCAGGGGGCTACATGTGTGATCTATTCCTTTCTACTTAAAAAAAAATAAATCTGTGAATTCAGATTTTCAAATTATAGAAAGTTGAAAACTGTTTATATTAAAGGATTGTATCCACAACATACATACTGTAAGGCATTTTCACACATCATCTAAATGATGAGAAGTTAGTAAATAAAACAGTTGCCCTACATCATCTCTGTCTACACGGCTTAGCTCAATTCATCACTGCCTGTTTCATCTCTTCAGGGAAACACAGAAGTACTCACTATGGGAGTAAATATTTCTTGCAAACCTTGTGTATTGCGATTTCCATTCAGCCTTTTTTTTCTGCAACTTTTAATTTTATTTTTCCTTCCCTTCTCAGAGGTGTGTAGTTTCCTTAACAACACTGATTTTTTAAAAAAATCATTTTTTTTATGCCATTGATTGTGGACCACAGCAACCCCACACAATGCTAAAGGCTTGAGCACAAATAGCTGGAAAGCTGCCCATCAGAAAAGAACCTGGGAGCACTGGTCAACAGGCAGCTGAATATGAGCCAGCAGTGTGCCCAGGTGGCCAAGAAGGCCAATAGCATCCTGGCATGTATCAAAAATGGCCAGCAAGAGTAGGGAAGGGATTGTACCCCTGCAATCAGCACTGATGAGGCCACACCTTGAACACTGTTTTAAGTTCTGGGCTCTTCACTACAAGAAGGACATTGAGCTGCTGGAGTGTGTCCAAAGAAGGGCAACAAAGCTGGTGAAGGGTCTGGAGCACAAGTCTTACAAAGAGCAGCTGAGGGAACTGGGATTGTTTAGACTGGAGAAGACGAGGCTGCGGGGAGATGTTATTGCTCTCTACAACTGTCTGAAAGAAGGTTGTAGTGAGGTGGGTACAGGTCTCTTTTCCCAAGTAACCAGCAATAGGACAAGAGGAAATGACCTCAAGTTGTGCCAGGGGAGGTTTAAACTAGAAATTAGGAAATATTACCTCACTGAAAGGATTGTCAAGTGTTGGAACAGGCTGCTCAGGGAAGGAGTTGAGTCACCAATCCTGGAGATATTTAAAAGACTTGTAGGTGCGACACTTAGGGGCATGGTTTAGTGGTGGACTTGGTAGTTTTAAGTTTACAGTTGGACTTGATGATCTTAAAGGTCTCTTCCAACCTAAACAATTCTGTAATTTTTCTTTGTAAATTTTATTGTCTTCCAGTCACTTCATGAAAAAAAGAATCTGCCTTTTTATCAAGGTTTTGTGTATTCATGTTGCTCTTGTTTACTGGATTCTGTTTAGCAGAACTATTGTAAACAAGTTTTCCTCATCCTCTTTCCAGCTAAGTTGAGAACTGTTACTGCAAATCTTGTCCTCTGGATAGTGGTCACCATCCTTCTCCTCCCTGATGCATGGGCATGTGAGAGCTTCCATTCACTCTTCAGAATATTTACGTCATTCATCCAACTTGCAATAAACCCATCTAATATTTGTCTTGAATGTCATTAGTTGTATTATTGCTTTTTATATTATTTGCCTTCTGTGTTCTTGATATTTGCCCATGTGTTTTTTATAGTAATTTTCTTCGTAGTCTGTACTCTTTCTGCTGTTCCCCTATGACTGTTTCTTATTTGCTTGTTTGCTGAATTAGAACAAGCCTACCTGACTATAGAGAAGATGGTCTGTGCTATATGCAGAAGAAACAGGCCATTGTCCTGTTACAGTACATATCTTAGCAAAAAGTGAGCTTTGAAATAATACCCCAAACTTGTCTTAAAGAATCGGAATTTTGGCACTCCTTATTGCAAAAGCTTGATTTTTCTAGGACTGTAAGTTTTTCCATGTAAGGCTGCTGTGCACATTGGCTCCTCAACACATGGGGCACTGTCTGAAGGTCAATGGACAGGACATCTTGTTCTTTCAAGAAAGGTTTGAAATTTTGCATAGCCCTGTCTAACTGGGTGGCAAGTAAGGACATGCAACTGTATTTCATAATGTTAGGTGGACCCTTAACAGCTCTAGTCTTGCTAATACATGCTTCTGGGGGTACCTGTTTCTGCTGTTTCCAAGGTCAATGATCCAATTCAAGCTCCCACTCAAGTCTGTGGGTTGGATCCTGAGCTGATGGAAATGGGTGCATGTTTATAGAGGAAACATGTCTACCCTAGGGTCTGGATTCAGGCTTTTTGTCAAAGTTTTGCATTGAAGCAGCTTTATAAGATACATTAAACCCATGGTCTCTCATGTCAGATACTAGAGATGGTAAATACAGAAGTAGGTAGTTTAACTCAAAAGCTGTTTTAATAAGCTTTCCCCCACTTGCAATTCAAGGACACTTTCAGAAGTGCAGCACAAGAAATATAATGTCATAAGGAAAGACTTTCTGCAACTGTAGCTCCTAAACAGCAATTAAGATGGCTCGCAAAAGGGAAATCTCAAAAGACTGCCTAAAAATGTGCATAGCTCTACTGGGAGTAAGAAGCTCACTCATGGTGAAAGTCTTGGTTTTGTTGTTTCATTGCAAAGCTTGAAATGTTTCTGCACTGCATATGAATTTATGATACAGATATTTTTCTTTATATGCCCAATCTGTCTTCATGTCCATTTTTGTTATTTTCATTACATCAGGAAAAACCATTATGAAGGATGAGACAACTGAAATGGCTATGATCTTCTGTTTATTGTGATTCCACTTGAAAATAATCAGATATTTTCAATGCAAATGTCATGGAAGTTAGTACAATTTTATTGAATTCCAGTTCTCATTATCTGCTCAAATTTTGGAAAACAAATAAAACTGGAAGTATTTTAGAGTTTTCACTCAAGGCACTATGTTTGCTGTTCTGGATGAGCCTGAATGTTCCTCCAGCCTAGTAAATAGTTTTAACCAGTACCTACTTGAGAAAAACTCAGGAAAGGAATATGTGAAATGGGATGTGCCTAAAATACCTTGCTGCACATGTATCTCTTAGTGTTTGGTTATCTGCTGACTACAGTTTTCCAGACTGGAAGGCTGTGGCTGGACCATCCTGATGAATATCCACCAGTGATGAATCAATCTAGTTTCTTCTTCAACCCATTTATAATTTAATTTCCACATCACGCTGTTACAGAGAGCTCTGGAATTAAACTATGTATTGCTTTTGGAAGAAAAAGGTCTTGATCAACTGTTTGCAGCATGCTGCCAAGTAATTTTGAGACTAAGCCCAAGAAATGTAGGCCTCTCAAAAACCATTTCATTTTTGGGCTGCATCTGCTACTCTCCTCATGCTGAAGTTCAACATATGGTTATAAAGAACTCAAAACATGAGGTCTTTCAGTGGCACCAGTAACTAGTGATACTAAACCTGGGGCCTGCATCCATGCTTTAAATATTGTATTAGGTTTTGTTTATTAGCTTTGATGCTGTAAATATGCCTGCTCTTGTACAGGAGACTACTCTTGTTATGGTGGCAAAGGGATCCTGTGTTCTGTCATAGTGTTCTCAAGGGAACTGTTTAAGAGCTTGGTTGTGTGTCTGAAAATACTTGCGCCAAGAAGTAAAAAGCAGTTAAAGATTTCTGAAAAGTCACATCATCCATTATGCAAGCATCACTCTAATTTTGCATCATCTTTTTCTCTGCCAGTTTTGCTGTTCTTCCTCAGAAATGTCTGTTCTGGTTGAAAGAAAAGGAAAGAAAAGGAAAGAATACGAAAAAGGAGGGAGTGGGAGGAAATAAGTCAGGTCTCTCCTGCAGGTGCTGTCTGATAAACGGTAGAAATTCTGTGTGTTTATCTCTAGGGAATGGTGGCTGATGGTGAAAAACAGGAGCACGCCTCTGGAAAAATTGCATGTCATAGGTCATTGATGTATTCTTTGTATGCAGACATTTGATTACAGTCACAACAGTAACAGAGTATAATAAGACAGAGAACCCAATTAACAGTCCACCAGGAGCAGTGGTGATGATCTTTGTGTACTGCTGGGATGAACATATCGGGATTTAGTTAGGCTTGAGGCTACTGCATTTACTGAATATTTTCCCTTGGTGGCAAGAGATACTGGCTTTGTTCCTTTAAGGGGAGGAAGCAATGTGAAAACCGAAAGAAAGCATGACTGAACGTTGCTAACAGCAGCAAAGGATGAATAGGCTCAATTAAGTTTAATTTTTCTTGACAGTTTACTTATAATTGCAGATCTTTTTTATTTAAATCCCAACAGGACTAGAACAAGTATGCTTCTAATTAAAAAATCCCACCCGAAAAAAACAAAAAAACTCCCAACAAAACCAAAACAACAAACTTCATAGTAACTTGGGAATGACTCAGTCCTGTTGTTTCTAGATGCCCTTGAAGCCAGAAACCTCTAACACAGAACAACATGTTCTTTTCTCTAAAGGTACATTTACGTGCTTACCTGAACTGACGTCTTAATACAGTTTGTTCATACAGATGCAGATATTTGCTTATCTAATTTCTTACTGATATTTTTCAATCAAATTGTATTTGTAAAGCAATTTATTCAGAGCACTGTCTTCTTAAAATTACTTATATTATTTCATGATAGGTGGCCAGGTCTCAGTATGAGTGTAGTATTTTTCAGCATGGAGTAGAGCTATATGTTTGGAAATAGTCATGCTGGTGGCTATTTTGAATAGTCATGCAACTCTGTTTCAAGAAGTAGGACAGTGTCCCTGGTTACTGGGAAAATAGCAGCAAGGTGTGTATGTTCAGGGCTATCTCTCTGCTGTTTGTTATTTGTCAGAAATGTGCTGGTCAATGTTTACTGTAATTAGAGGATGTAATAACAACCAGTCCTATCACTCAAACTGGCTTTTATAGGTTGTGACTTTTTCCCTAGTGACCTTCACACTAAAAGATTTCAGCAAGTTCATATGACCTTGCCAGTTGCAGCATTGTCAAATCTATAAATCGCAAAGTTTTTGCTTCATTATAGGACAACCTGTTCAACACAATCAACAATGTTGTTGTCTAGAGCAGTACCTTGGTGTTCACTGTGGAAGTACATCCATGGCTGATGTGGCATTTGCCAAATCACTTCCTGTTTGACCCTTGTCAACTGTAGGGATTCACACTTCACAAACGGAGAAACCAAGTGTTTTGTTTAGAAACAGGCAGACAAAGGGTGGCAAAGAATCAGAATCACAGAATCACTAGGTTGGAAAAGACCCACAGGATCATTGAGTCCAACCATTCCCATCAACCACAAAACCAAGCCCCTCAGCACCTCATCCACCCATCTTCTAAACACCTCCAGGGATGGTGATTCAATCACGTTCCTGGGCAGCCTCTTCCACTGCCCAGTGACCCTTTCTGTGAAAAACTTTTTTCTGATGTCCAGCCTGAACCTCCCTTGGTGGAGCTTGACGTCATTCCCTCTTTGCCTGTACCCTGTCACTTGGGAGAAGAGGCCAGCTCCCTTCCCTCTACAACCTCCTTTCAGGTAGCTGTAGAGAGCAATAAGGTCTTCCCTCAGAAGTCTCTTCTCCGGGCTAAACAACCCCGCTCTCTCAGCCGCTCCTCGAAAGACTTGTTCTCCAGCCCCTTCACCAGCTTTGTTGCTCTTCTCTGGACTCACTCCAGAGCTTCAACATTCTTCTTGTGATGAGGGGACCAGAACTGAACACAGTATTTGAGGTGTGGTCTCACCAGTGCTGAGTACAGAGGGAGAATAACCTCCCTGGACCTGCTGGTCACGCTGTTTCTGACAAAAGCCAAGATGCCATTGGCCTTCTTGGCCACCTGGGCACACTGCTGGCTCATGTTCAGTCGGCTGTCAACCAACACCCCCAGGTCCCTCTCCTCCAGGCAACTTTCTAGCCAGACTTCTCCTAGTCTGTAGCACTGCATAGGGTTGTTGTGCCCCAAGCGCAGGACCCGGCATTTGGCCTTGTTAAACCTCATGCCATTGGTCTCAGCCCAGCGGTCCAGCCTGTTCAGATCCCTTTGCAGAGCCTCCCTACCCTCCAGCAGATCAACACTTCCACCCAGCTTAGTGTCGTCCGCAAACTTGCTAAGGGTGCACTCGATGCCTTCATCCAGGTCATTGATAAAGACATTGAACAGGGCTGGACCCAGAAATGAGCCATGGGGAACCCCACTTGTAACTGGCCTCCAGCTGGAGTTAACTCCATTTATCACCACTCCCTGGGCCAGTTTTCCACCCAGGAGAGCCTTCACCTGTCCATTCCAGAGGCTGACAGTTTCTGAAGCAGAATGCTGTGAGAAACTGTATCAAATGCTTTACTGAAGTCCATGAAGACTACATCCACAGCCTTTCCCTCATCCAGCAGCCGAGTCACTTTGTCATAGAAGGCGATCAGGTTAGTTTGGCAGGACCTGCCTTTCATGAACCTGTGTTGACTGATCACCCGGTTCTCTTGCATGTGCTTCATGATAGCACTCAAGAATACCTGTTCCGTGACTTTTGCTGGCACTGAGGTCAGACTGACAGGCCTGTAGTTTCCCGGGTCCTCCCTGTGACCCTCTTGTAGATGGGCACAACATCAGCCAGCCTCCAGTCCAGTGGAACTTCCCCAGTCAGCCAGGACTGTTGGAAGATGATGGAAAGGGGTTTGGCCAGCACATCCGCCAGCTCCCTCAATACCCTTGGATGAATCCATCCGGCCCCATAGACTTGTGGGTGTCTAGCTGGGCAAGCAAGTCTCTGACCACCTCCTCATGGATCACAGGGGTGTTGTTCTGCTCCTCTAACTCCTGGGTATGTACACACAGGGAACAACTTTCCTTACTGTTAAAGACTGAGGTAATGAAGGCATTAAGTACCTCAGCCTTTTCCTTATACCCTGTCACTGTTGTTCCCTTTGCATCCAATAGGGACTGAATATTCTCTCTGGTCCTCCTTTTGTTGTTAATGTATTTACAGAAAGATTTTTTGTTATTTTTCATCAAGCTGGCCAATCTGAGCTCTAGTTGGGCTTTAGGCCTCCAGATTTTTCCTCAACACAATCTCATTTCTTCCCTGTAGTCCACCCAAGACGCCAGTCCCTTCTTCCAAAGTTCATAGACATTCCGCTTCTTTTTGATATCCCTCAAGATCTCCCTGCTCAACCAAGCTGGTTTTTTTCCCCGCCGGCTCCTTTTCTGGAACATGGGGACGGTTTGCTCCTGAGCTGCTAGGATTTCCTCCTTGAAGAGCACCCAGCCCTCAAGGGCTCCCTTGCCCCGAAGGACTGTCTCCCATGGGACTTTGTCAACCAGCCTTCTGAACAGTCCAAAGTCTGCCCTCAGGAAGTTTAATGTGACTGTTCTGCTAATCCCCCTCCTCACCTCACCTAGAACTGAAAATTCTACCATCTCATGATCGCTTTGTCCCAGGTGTCTTCCATCCGTCACTTCCCCCACAAGGTCTTTTCTGTTCACAAACAGCTGGTCCAAGAGGGCACCTTCCCTTGTTGGTTCACTGACCAGTTGTGTGAGGAAGTTGTCTTCCACACACTCCAGGAACCTCTTGCTGTGTTATACTTCCAGCAGACATCTGGTAAGTTGAAGTCTCCCACAAGGACAAGGGCTAGTGACTGTGAAACTTGCTTCTAGAATAACCCATCAGCCTCTTCTACCTGGCTGAGTGGCCTGTTGCAGACATTGGTGTAGATGCACTTCAGCTGGGCTGGTGAATCCTCAGCTCTCATAAAGGGAATAGTGTTCATTCCCAATTGACTGGTCCTTGGAATATATAACCCATCAATGCCAGTTTCATCCTTTCTGTTGCCAAATGCACTCGCCCCCACTCACTCTGTGGTGATACACTGGTGGTCCTTGCCAGCACACCATCTCTCAGGCACTGGAGTTCCACTTCCAGGCTCACTCCTGACTAGCCTGGCTTTGTTCCTCTCCCCCTTCACATCTAGTTTAAAGCTCTATTTATGAGCCCTGCTAGATTTTTAGTGAGGACTTCAGTACCCCTAGGAGACAAGCATGCTCCATCCCTAGTAAGGAAGCCTGGTGGTGCATGGGCCACTCCATGAAGAAAGAACCCAAAGAAGAATCATTATTGCCCCATTTCACTTTGGGAATGCATGTAATGCTGTGGGGGTCCTCTGACTCAGGCAGATCTGCACAGCAGCCCTGCTGTAGAAGTGGGGATGAAAGCTTGAATTAACTAGAAAATTATCCTTCTCCTTGAATCAGTTTGCTGATTTTACTCTCTGTGACACTGTTCTCTGATAAACCCAAGCCTAGCTTTATCTTAGAAAATGCAGTTGTTAAGGCTAAGTTGAAAGTATACATTTTAAAATGCCAAATTAAAGCTGCTTTTGCTATTTAATAGTTTGTCAAAGTTGTAAACAACTGAAAACAGCATCATAATGGTAAATTTTGGTGAATAATTGTAGTAATTATGCACTGGACTGTATATGGTGCCTTGCAAGAATAACAAAAATAGGATTAAAGAGCAGATCTGCAATCGTCTGCTTTTATGGAGATAGAAAAATCCTATTGCCTTCATGAATTATGTTAGCCCATGGAGCCCATGCATGGACTAAACCATCAGAAATACAAATCTTGTCCTTTTCTCATTTTCATGACTGGGGTTTTTTGTTTGCTTGGTTGGTTTTTTTGCCAGTCCATTTTCCCTTTCTAAACCCTGAGTACTCAGGCACTCTCAGTCATTTCAATGTAACTAATTCAATTTCACTTTTAATTTTCCCAAAGGAAAGCCAAAGACGCCCTCCTGTCCATTATCCTCTGGAGCTGTCCAATAAACCTTTTCTCCCACTGGGACATTTGGTACAGCCACACCAAAGAGATACTTACTAATTTCAGTTTTGTTCCTCTCTTGTAAAGCTCGCCTGTGTTTCTGCAGGCAATGCTCTCATTTGGGCAACAGAAATACTGCTTTTGTTGTCATTTTTACTAAGTATCTTTTGAACAGCATTTAGCAAAGATTTCTTATCATGCAAACTGCTGCTACTTTCATGCAACGCACCTCCTCTTGTTTTAGACAGCTTTATATACTCTGATTGTTACAGGACTTTGTTAGAGCTTCAACCTGTATTGGATCTGATCTTTTGCACCTAAGCCTAAAAAAGCAAGCCACAGGTGTGCTTCCTGTGGGATTTGGCAGCTTTGCAGGTTCCCTCCAAAGCATATAACTTTGTACAAATATCAAAAGGAGTTGCCTTGGTAACAAAATCTCTGAGCCTTTATTTAATTTCAGAGGAGCAGAAGGTCATATGCCCAGTCAGCACAGCTGTGTGTCTGGTACTAACAGTGGGGGGAAGAGTTAGTAAGGCCAAAGGTATTTTTGTTTTTAAATGTCAAGAAAATTGAAAACCATATGAGAAGCAAGTGATAACTTTCCTTGTTGAAGATAATGGCTGAAGCAAGTGTTTTATGTTCATGGGGAAGGAGGAATCTGCTTGCCAGGAAACTACTCTGTCTGCACCTGCTTAATCTTGCTGTCATCACATGTGACACTATCATCAGTGGGCATAGGGCATGCCCTCGTGTTCCCAACAACAAATGTAAGACATCCTCAGACACCGCTAGCCCAGCATAGCTCTGAGGAATTACACTGAGATGAAGGAACAGACACAAAAGTTGGAACAGATGTTCAGCCAGTTTAAACAATGCTGTTCCACAAAACAAGCCAAATCTACCCCAAGGTTCAGTATGGAAAGGTGAAACCCCATTTCCATAACCTGTTTTCCTGCCTTTTAGTGATTTGTGTATCTGATAGCAAGTGGGATTTTTAAATACTTCTCAATTAAACACAGTTGCTTAGAAGTTGAGCATACTGTAATTGCATAGAGCAAATATAGAGACCATACCAAGGAGAAGAGCCCTGATGGCTGAAAGAGGTGCTGGTGGTCAGCTTGGCGCCAATGGTGTGATGAAGTATGTATCTCTTCCTTGTTATGGCATGAGATCCTGCTTTTACCTCTCTCTGTGTGCAGAGAAGCAGCAACAAAATGGAAGAGTGGCAAGCACAAGTGAACACTGCAAATGTCTGAGCTTGGTCCATAGGGGTTGAGACACTCAGCTACACAGCAGCGCTGTGCGAAGAGTGAAAAGCCTAGCTCTCTGCCATCCTTTTTTATTAAGCACTTTTCTGAAGTTTGGCTCTAGCCTGTGTTGTTCTTTAGAGGAATATTAGTGAAAAGCATAACTGAGCCGTGTATGCACAGATGAATGAGAAAATATTAGAATGTTTTGAATGTCTTTTCTTAGCCTGCTGACCCACATCTACCTGTATGGTGAAACTAGAGCAACGGCATCACACTTCAATTATTGTTCTCCAAAATCCAGATAGCTTCTGTGTACCTCCTTGCCCACAGCAGAGATTTCAGAAGAAATAGAAAGAGAAGAAAGGACAGACTGACGTGGAGCTATCCAGTTATCAGCATACACATATTTCATTTGACCATCACCTGGATATTGACATTGCTCTCAGCCCTTTGGCTCCGGTTCCTTAGCATGTCTGTTGTCCTGCTTAACAAACAGAAGTGAGCGTGGTTACTATTTAACATGCTACTGATCATATGACACTATTTCTTATGGTCATTTCCTTCCCCATAAATTTTTTACTCTCCACATGGATTGCCAAGTATAGATACAGATTTCTGAAGAAGGCAAGCAATCTTGTAACAGGAGGTTGCTGAGCAGCCAATGATGTTGTGGATAATATTCTGTGCTTAGAGAAGTCACCGGCAAATAGAATGTTGATCACCACCTACCAACTCTATCACCATTACATCATGGCTTGTTTGAGTTAGTTTAGTTGTTGTATCTGGGCAGAGCATTTTATTAAAAAATATTTTGTTATGAAACTGACAGTTTTCTAGGTTGTGTTATCCCTGAGGGCTAAATGGTGAGATGAGAAATGGTTTTGATGACAGAACAGGCAGAGAGGATCTGTCAGTGCTAACTCTTCTCCAGGTGATTGCATATTCATTCTCCTGACACTGGCTCTTGACTCAGCTGTGACATTTAAAATACAGAACCAGAAAATCTTGACACAAAATGGCATCCATAACTTTAGATATGGTACAAAGAGGATTTGAAGAAGTCAGTATGTTGTTGTGCTACTCTGGTGTTAGAGCTAATTAGGAAAAGAGAGTATCGAGTGTTCCTGCTTGCTCAAAGCCCTGGTTTACTGCCCTACCAGTTGCTTTGCTCTACCTCCCGTCTTTCTTGATATAAACATAACTGAAGAAGGAAATTTCCCCTACGAATAATGGGTCCCAGTGGCTTGCTGTGGTCATAAGGCTCAGGGGAAGGTTTGTTGGGTCTCAGGTCTCATGTAATTGGGAATAATAGTCTCGTGATTTCTTCTCTTACACTGTGGCTTCAAATTATTTTGTGCAAATCCAAGACATTCTTGACTGTCTTTGCAGCTCAGGACAATCGTGCCTCTCAGGGTAGGTTATGTCTTTTCCTCTACAGCCACTGTGTGATCACTGCTAGCAACCCCGCACACAAATCCCTTCCTGGTGTGAACCTCATGTGGCTTTAAAGAACTTGCTGCATTCAAGGAGGCATGGTACTTTCTGTTGCAATATGAAAATTGGCATGCTGGGTGTTCATAGTCTTCGTAACATCACTATGCCAGGAGATGAATGTGTTTAGGCTCCCTTACAGGGGAAGTGAAAACCTGTTTGTACAGAGCAGGGCTTCCAATAACTAAGGTTTGCAAAACCACTGCACATCCTCATAATCAGGCCGAGGTTAAGTGAGAGATGTGTAAGAAACATCTTCCTGCAGGTCATCATTATTTATAACCCCTTAGGTGCTGTTGTCAAAACAGTCCTATTAGGAATCTATTGTGCTGAAGAAAGGTCGTTTTCTGCCGCTTTGAACTACATGCAACGTTGCTCTCCTTGGGGCGTAAGAGATTTCCTCAAGGCCAGCTTGATGCCTTATTATTTCTTGTAAGTTCTGTAAGTAATTATTTCTGTAATTTTCTTTTGTAAAGGCAAGGAATGTGAGAGTACAAACAGTCCACTTGCTGTTCAAAAAGCAGTGCCGGCACTGTTTTAGTTGGTCATCACAAGGTTGTTTTTCTTCCCTTCCAAATTTTTAAGAAGACAAGGTTATGTAGCACAAAATTATTCTTGGAAAGCATTTTAATTCAGCTTGATTGGGGTATCATGAAGATCTTAAGCATATATGCATAGATAGAACTGGAAACAAGAATTATCCAGCAACATTATCTTTTAATGGCTGTTTCTATTTTTGTCTTCAATTCACTTGCTTAGAATAATAGCTAAATCCTATGCAGTATTTAGAGAAAGAATCACTGATGGTTCAGTTAGCAGACAAAGGGATAAAGACATTTAATTCCATGGAAACTTTGTTAGATGGATTTGTTTAATGCCAAATCAACATTTTGTCCGTTTTCAGCTAGAAATAATTATAAGGATTGATAGCTAACAAATTACCAAATAGCTAAAATGAACCATTGGCAGAATAGATGAGTTCACACTGAACAAAAAAAGCAAGGTCACTGTTAAGTATCTTGATTATCTCAAGATATCTCAAGATAATCAATTATTCACCTTCTGAGGTATTCTGCTTTTTAAAGCTTAAAACTTCTAGAGAGGCCAGCAATTTAGGCTGAATACTCATGTCAAGAAATTTAAACTTCTTTTTGCACAGGATCACTGAAAAGAGGTTTTTGTGTGGCTTATCAAATGTATCCAGTTGGGGATATTGCATTTTTATTTTATTTCAGTATATTTACAGTAGTCTGTTTTCTTTTTGTCTCTGCAGATAACTTCACATCTGATATATGAAATTTTGGCAGTCTTTCAAAAGCGTCTGGGCTAAATACCAGATTCTAGAAACTATGAGACATACTCTGTCTTCTAGTGCTTTTGGGTACATTTACATTGGTCTGATAAAACAAGTGCTGTCAGTAGGTGCGCCATAATAAGATTTCAGTTTGAATTTTTATTAGTCAGGAATATTATTTAATGTCCTGATGAGCTCCAAAGATTAATTTCTTTCCATCTCCTGCATCTCATACAGAGATCCATTTTTAAATTATTTATCCAGCACAGTCTTCAGGTTATTTGATAATGCAGCTGCTGGTATTTGCTCTGTGAAACAAATTGTCTTCTGAAAATAAGTGCCATGAGGCCCTGTGCTGGTTGTTCTTATAATGGCAGTTTTCCTGTGAAAGTAGCAGCACGCTTAGGTTCTGAAATGCATGCTCTTCAGAGGTTTATACTACATAGTCATTTGAAAATAAAAAAAAAATAAAAATACAACCAGACCACACAAAGCTTTTCACAAGCAGTAGGCAGAGTTCTTCTTTCATGTAATGACATCCCTTTGAAATAGATGCTACTAAGAACTGCATGGTGTGTAAGTAGCTGCCACTTCCAAATGCCATAGATTTCTTTGCCTTTGGAGAGGGACAGCACAGTCTAGATCAGGTTAGCTTTAAATTCAACGTGATTTGATCTCGTGATATATCCAGGCTTAGAATTGAGAGAGAAAGAATGGATATGAATTCAGTAAGTCCATTTTCTATTAATCTTGCAAGATTGTTAATGATCTGGATAAATTGTTTTATATACATTTTCATATTTTTCAATCTGTGTCTTTTAGTCTATCTTACTTTTCTTAATAGATTAATTAATAGCTACTGAACCAACTGCAATAATATGGGCAGTGAATTTAATCTAAAAATGTATCGACTTACTTTTTCATGTTGTGTCAAGAAATGAGCCAGATTTCAAAGAAGAGGAATGTTTTGTGAAAATGTAACAGGAGTTGTACTAAAAGCTGATGGGGCAAGCCAAGCATGGAGATAGGGTTGAGAAGGAGAGGCCTGAAAATATAACCATGGGATCAGAGTAGGAGATAGAAATTAAATTAACCCTTTAAATTACCCTTCTTGTTTAACCTTTATACGGATACCCAGTTTTGCCAGAAACTATTTATTTTCCTTGCTAAAATGTGAAATGTAAATACCTTTATCTCATTGAGCAAAAACTATTTGCAAATAAGCGCAGCTGGACAGAGCTGAACCTTCTCGTTGTTTTCTGCAGTGCAACACCAAAAAGTATCCCTTGGCTTATCTATATAAAAAGTGCAGTTACTTTGATTGTGTGTGTACATACGGATGTATTCCTATGATTAACATATTAAACAAAGATATGCCACTTTCTCTTCCCACTGGCATTCTCAACAAGCTAATAAGTAGTACCAGTGATGCATAATTTTAGATAGATACAAAGACACAGATATGGATACAAATGCATGCAATAACCTAATATGCATCTTTCCTGGCATCTACACAATGGAGTTTTTTTCTTAATGATTTATGCCATTCCAAGAGATTTCAAATAGCTATGTAAAGCAAACTGAGTAAAGAGTTCATTTCCATTTATCAGTACTAGGAGAAAATTTTACGTGTTCTCAGGCTTCAGTAGTGTACCTTTTCCTATGTGCTATTTTTATATTTTATAAAATATTTTATATATTGATATTTATATACAATATTTCTACTTATTTCTCTCTCTATTTTTAATTTCCTATGTGCTATTTTCAATTCTGTTTTTAAACTTGGACAGTGTATTATTTCCAGTGTGCTATTTTTATTAAATAGAGGATTTGCTCAGCTCTGTTTCCCTTGGGAGGAACTTCAAGAGAGAGGTGAAGTGTTTCTAAATCTGGTTTGTACTCACCTGAGGGACTGCAGTTTGCTGCCTGGCTGCACTAGGCTTGCCTCAGCAGACAATGTGAGGAACTAGTCCTGTGTTTTAATTTCTTCAATTTAATTTAATCTTAATTTCTTCACCTTGTTGAGTTATTTCTGCTTATTTTGAAGAAGAAATGGAAAATCCTAGCTTACAGGAGAACTTTTTGTTCTTCTGTAGGCCTTATTTGGGGAAAAAATTCCTAAATGGAAAAGATACTTGGAGATATACTCAGCCCTTCTTCAGAAATATGTTCAGAAATACTACTTGAAAAGACACTTTTTGTCTGGAGTAGACCAACTCTGATGTTTGGGTTGGATAGCTTGTATTGGAATAGAACCTTTCATTTTTATTGAATGTGCTTTAATAGGATATTTTTTAGGCGATTAGATCCTCTGTTTTAAATAGAAGAAGGATTCAAATCGCAGGGAGGGCTTTGACCTCTTCTGCCTCTGTTCCCCCTCAGTTAGATCTGCTTCAGCCAACACATCAAGAAGGGAGACTCTCTGTGGAATGGCTGTTATTGTGAAGTGTGGCAGGAATGATGTCTCTGACCCTATGTGCAAAGTGGCCTCCCAGACAAATGTTATTTTGATAACATAATAGTTATTTATAGCATGCTGCACTTTTTAGTCTGGCTCAGGATCAGGGTGCCAATTTGCAAGCACACAAAACATTTTAATCTAAGTCGACAGAGCAGACAAAGGGATTGGAAAGGCAATAGGGAAGTAAAATGTCTTTTTCTCTGCATGGACAGAGACAGGAGTAAAACCCCATTTTCCTGAATCCCAGCCCCATGTCCTGGCTTAAGACATGTTTTGCCAGAATCAGCTCTGTTGAGATGCCTGGGAGGTCACGAATTGCAAGTCTGACCAAATTTCTGCTCATCCCCTCTCTCCTTTTTAGAGCTGACCAAGGTGTACAGGCTGGTAGGCTAATCACTTCATCTTGCACTGTGGGAAACTTTTCCAAGTCCTAGCAGTTTCAGCAGCTCTCTAGGTACTTGTTCCTGCCCAATACCAATGTCACTGGTTCTACGGCTTTTCTGCTCATTCTCTAATTCTCTTTAATTGTATGGGGCAGTGTGAGACAGCATTCAGCTTTTTGATTTGATTTTCTTTTTAGCCTTTCATACTTGATTCAGATATTTGGAAGTTATGCAGAGACCTCAAATATTTTGATGACTTGCAAAGGAAATAATGCGTTATTAAGCATAACAAACCCACTCCTGTGACGGAGGACTTTTTAGTTTGCCCAGCCAGGAACTGTAATTCAAACAGCACAACAAATTAATATTTCATTTGTGACTTCTCTTGTCTGGGCACCTATTCACTAAAAGCTGTTGTGCATGTCAACAGGAAAACAAGTATGTTTTCATCTAATGACAGAGAGCTTGCAGGGTTGATGTTAGAGGCTGGTAATGGAAACGTGAACACTAAAGTACAGTCGTGCTTCTGGGAGGAAAGTGTATATAAGGGAAACTCAAGTATTCTTTACTCTAGCAGAAGGATATTTTGGATTAGATTGGAAAAAGGCAGTAGAATGCTGCAGGAAGCATGGAGAAACGGTACTGCTCAGCACCTTCCCCAGGGCAGAAATGGGGTGCAAGGAAAATATTGAGTATATATCTTTCCCAAGTAAAAGGAGATACACCCTTGTATTTAGCATTTCTCAAGTTTTGGTTGAATTCAATATTGACATCTGTGAATTCTGGTTCTTTGGCATGGTCCAGCAGCTGAAGTACTAAAGAGTTAAAAGGTGATACTTTCTAGGTATTCAGCTCCAGGACAAAGTAGGTCTCCCAACATCTGATTTCAGGGAATGCCTGGCAGTTCTGAATGAGATTTGACTCAAGGCTGAGGATCATGTTTCAATGTTTTCCAGCTGGGAAGAGTTCATTGTTGTCAGTAGCACTAATTGCCTATTAGAGAGTGGGGACTTTGTGAGTCCAGAGGAGCAGACCAGGGTTCAACTAGGTGTTTCATGTAGTTGCTTAGTATGCTGTCCAGTTTTTCTTTCTGTTTCATGGGCTGTAGGTTCCATGGGATCAGAATGGGAAGTGAGGGCAGAGGGAGAATACCCCAAAACCCACCCCAAACTTCTTTGATCTTCCAGTTTTTTTAGGAAGTTTACATTTTTTTGCTTCTGGTCAAGTGTAACCAAAACTGGAGTTCAGCTTCTCCTCTCCCCAATTAGAATCTATGCTTTCATGGCTTGAGGGGTTTGATTTTTAATTCGAAATCAGTGTTACTGTCAAGGGAGTAAAAATGTGGTGTAGCAGATCACAGGTGTTGGGCAGCTATTATGTCCAATGCAAAATCAAGGATGATTTCTAACTTACTGCAAATTTCTAAGGACTAACCATTTTGCTAGCATTTGACCATTCAAAGCCTGTTGCCTTCAGTCTCTTTATACTGTCTGATGAAAAGAGTAACAAATCAGGAGTGCAAGCACGTTCACAATCTCCACCATTAGTGGATGATGAATAAGGTGTCAGGTGAGGTTGTTTACTTGGAAAGTGAAATGCAGGAAAGCAACCCTGTAAAAGGAGACGGTCCTCCAGGAGGAAGACGGTTGCTGAGGAGCACAAAACTGTCATTAATTCTTTGCAAAATATAATTTGAGTTAGATTTCTGTGACAAGAAAATTTAGATTTAACCCAGAATATAACAACATATCAGATACTGGTAACTGCTTAAATGTTGAACGGCGTGAGGGAACAACCAACAAATTTTTTCTCTTGTTTAAATTGATCTCTCATCCATCACAAGGCCTTGTGTATTTCTACTACAAGCACACTTTCTATGGACACAGTGAATCGTGTAAACAATCCGATAGTAGAAAGAGATAAAGGAAATATTAAATATGCTGCAGGGAAAGGCTTGGTAGAGCTGACCAATCTCTTCATGCAGAAAATGAAACGTTGCCTTCTCTATAGACTAAACCTACAGAGGGCTGTATGGTCTGGATGGTTTGCTGTCCTATCCTCTTGTCAAAGTCAGGTCTTAGCAATTTAAATGTGGTCTAACTAAAAGTACAGCCCTACTAAAATAAATATTAAAGAGAAATCTTTTCCCCCTTCTAGCTGCTTTTTTGTTTTCCTTAGGCACAACAATAGTCTTAATTTTCTCCTTTGATAATTATGTTGAGTTATGTTTTATTTAAAGTTAGAAACATATGTGAAAACATTTATTATTGCCAGTATGGTTTCAGAGAGCTGTGACTGACAGTGGGAAGCTGCTGAGCTGACTACCTGGAGCACTGACGTATTGCCATCCCTTAGCCCAAACGTGGCACTGTGGCAGAATGGTATTATTATTTCGTAAGATAAACACTTTGAATACAGATTGAGTAGCAGAGAAATGAGAGAAGCAGTCTGGGTGAGATCCTCGGCCATCACAGACTGGCTTGATTGAACTGTGGAGGTGAGCTGCATTTTGACATTGTTCTTTTTAGAGCTTCCAATTGGACTGGTGCAGATAGAGAGAACAGTTTTCTCAGACTGTAGACTGCAGATGCAAACCAGAAAAATGACCCACTTAATTATTTTTAGGACAGAGGCCTGGGACATCAAACTGCTTTTGGTTGCCCCCACGTGCAAAATTGCTGAGAAAAATGTGGCTGCACCTCACCCCTCCAATTCCCTGAAGTAGCCCGGTAAAGCTCCATGTCTCTGTCCTAGCTCTTCCTCTTTTCTCTTGCTGTTCAATTCCTGTGACAGAAGTAGCCTTACACAGCCTAGCCTCAGTAAACTTTCACCACATGGAGGATAGAAATCGAGATCCAAATCTGGCTGCTTAGATGAAGACAGGCACTGCTTTACAAAGCCATTCAGACACTCCACAGAAATGCCACAGTGGACCCAGCTGAGACAGTGTCTCTGAACCCATGCTAGTCCCTACACAACATGGACAGCTCTCCCATTTTCTCAGCTCCATGGCTTTCTTTTCATAGCAAATGTATTTTCAGTTATTTTTTAATCAATAACCAAAGCTCAAAAGGTAGTATGAATGATAGGGAGCTGCTTCAACATATTTCTTCTGGTGCTTTATAACTTTCAGAATAAAATAATTTTGAATTCCATGGTGCAGGCTAAACAGGAAACCAATTTTCAAGCAGACTGTAATGGTGAAAGGGGCACCCATTTTCCTGATTTTAATTTAGAGGCTTGGTAACTAGAAGAGAGACAGAAAATGTAACATTTTTTTTCCTGCAATTTTTATCTTCTGTAATTGAAATATACCTGGCTATGGCATATGTTTCCACAGCTGCCAAGCAGGCAAAATGGCATTTTCACAATGGATTAGAGGGACAAGGCAAGTTGAAAGGCTCTTGGGCAAATTGCACTGAGAACAAAGTAGGTGCTGAACTCTTACTGAAAATCAAAAGTAGCAAGGCTTTTACTTCTATTCATGTGAAAGAAAATCCTTCTTAATGATATAGTCAATCTTCAGGTCTCATTCACTTAGAGCTGGGTAAGTTTTTTTTAATATGCATTGTGTTTTTAAACCCACTTCTTCCAAAGGAAGATTCCTGGGTTGAAAAAAGGATGTGCATTACTTGAGACTACATCCAGCAAGAGACTTGGGTAACGAGAGGTTGGCCTGGCAGCCTTCTGACATGATCAAGTAGAACCCATGTCCTGTAAAGGGCATGGGGAGAGCTTGGTGTTTGAGAAGGAACTTTAATTCTAATCCAAAATAGTTAATAAGATTTAAAAAGTGGTGGCATGAATTGTGAATCTGTTCCAGATTGAAAAAAAAAAAACCTAAAAGCTCTCTGTTGGCACCCTTTCTTGGTAGCTATTTTTATTCTGTCAGGCTGAATGCTCTTTCTCTGCTGCCCCACTTAGTTACGTGCATATTGCTTTTGCTGACAAGCCTGCAGATTTAGGGTGAAAACAGTTTGCAGCTGATTAAGGATGGTGTGCTTGGCAATTTCTTGCTAATCTCTCTTATTGTGCCCTTCATAAAAATGATAGTCAAGGTATAAATCCTAGCTTAAGTCAACACCTGCAAGTGCTAATCTCTGAAGAGGAAAACGTCAAATACCTCCTGCTATGTGCAAGGTCTCAAATTGTAAGGCACCAAACATTAGAGGCTACCTAAATTGTTCACTCTTTTTCCTTTGCCAAATGCTTTGTACTGTCTTTACTAGCACTCCTTATGTCAGTAACCATTCTCACATCAACGCTGCCTTAATGGTGGTAGGTGTGATGGGGTGACTTACAGTGCCACATTGTCATTTCTTACATTGTGGTGGAGCCACAAGTGGTGCTAGCTCTTACCCAGGCATAATGTCTTGGACAATGCATCGAGGTCTGGAGTCAGTCTTCTTCCTTACTCATGGGACCTCTTCTGAGAAATGTTTCTGAAAGCTCCGAATGCATATTTAAAGAGCAACACAGCACTTGGGGTGGCCAGTGTTAGGAATCCCGGAGCCAAAATCAGTAGTAAATTTAGCCTCTGAACACTTATGGTCAGCATTCTATCCCATGCCTATGCATGCTTTTCTTGCTCATTAACATTAGGACATACAGTGGTTTTAAAAGCCTGTGCTCTGCTCAAAAGGAAATAAGTAAGCTGTAAGTCTGAAAGGTAGCTTAGAAATGAGAACATAGTGTGTTTCAAGGTAAAAAGCCTTCACCTGCCCACTCTGCATCTGTTCCATCTCTGCAGAAGTATGTGCTCTGTTTTTTAAATGATAGTGATTGCTCAGACCATATTAGTTTATAAAACTATTTCAGAACAGAGAAAGATTTTCTGCTTTCACTGACATCCTTGGTCCTTTTGAAAGACAAGCTGCTCATGAACCTTAGTCTATTTGGCACCCTGATTCTAGGAAGTAATTGAAATCATAGTTTTCTTTGTAACTGAGATTAGCAAAATTATAAGGACAGAAACTCTCTATGTCATTTTTACAACTTTTAGCAAATTGATTTTTTAATAAGGTACATGCCTGATTTTTATTTGTCATTGCTTTAGGCTCTTTGATAAAATACCAAGCCAAATTTTGAAAATCCTTAGTCTCATTTCATTATATCCTTAGCTAAAAATGTCATTGATGATGTCGCAGCCCAAGGAAGAGGCAGGGAATACTGTGTCACTAACATCTTGAGATATGCCTATGTGCTCAATTTCTTTGTTTCAGACAGCCACTTCTGACGCTTATTCTAGAAGCCCTGCAAATTCAACCAGCAGGGAGTGTATCAGGCAGAAGTAGCTACAACTGGGGGATCCCTGTAACCTTGAGAAATAAATTAATGAAATATTAACAGATCAGAGTCACACAACAGATTCTACAGCTGCACTGGATGAAAAGCTTCCTAGGAATAGACACCTGAGTTTTGGTTATGTTTCCTTAGCTATGGAACAGCATGAGAGAGATATGACTGCTAGAAAAGGGGCACAGTATTTCCAAATGGAACGGTTGCAGGTACCTCAGGAATGATCTAGTCTGTGGAACTGACTCTCACAGCATTTTTGGGAGACAGAGAGAAGCTCTGTTCTCCTGAGGATTTTTGTGTGTGTTCTTCGACAAATGCTGCTTTCAACTGCTATATTTGAGAAAGTGCCCTTGGGTTGTGCATACTGATACTGATTTCCTCCTGTAAAATAGTCAGAAAGATATAACAGCCATCATCTTTTCACACTTCTGCAGCTGGGAGGACTGCCACTTTTCTGTCATTTCACAGAAAAGCTGTAGTTTCTTTCTGGTTTATGGCAACTTTTGGAAGCCAGGAGCAAATAAGTGTTGGAGAAATAACACGGGCTTATGAGTAGTAAATTTGCACCTTTATACCCAAGACAGCTGGTGCCAAATTCTGTTCACATAAACAGTCCTGCTGGGGAACACCAGGTTTGTGTGAAAGCAAACTTCAGGGCACAGTCTGCTTTAGAGACGTTTACTACGAAATAAAAACAGTGCAGAATTGCAATCTGTTCTGCCTCCATTGCATCGATGAAATTTCTGTTGACCTTGGTAGAAATTGTGTTGTCTGATGAAGCTGAAGTAGCACCTTTCCTTGCTTGGAATGAGATGATTTAGTTCATTTTAAGGGATAGAAGCATCACTTAAGGGATAGAACATCTTCATACTGTAGAAAAGATTAAATGTAATTCAAGTCACCTTTCAGGAATGTGTGTGGTGAATCTAGTAGGTAGATTGAACTTTATTGTGGCTCCAGGAAACTGCATGATAAGTCAAGAACTTTGTTGCAGAGGCTTAAAGGCATGCTGTAATGGTGGTGTACTGAAAACACACTGTGCTCTGGCCCTTACAGATGTGTAGAGTCGACACTAGATGATTATTTAGAGCCGGTTTTAGGTGCTTTGCAAGATACTATGTCAAATATCAGAATCAATAGATATGGAGATGGATATTTAAGCTACTGGGCAGCTGTAGCAGAAATACAATCTATTGCAGGGAAGCTGCCTGGAGGAAAGCAGACAGGAGGCAGTGGTTTGCCATGACAGAGATAAGTGCATCTTGTTTACATATTCTTTCAGCTTTCTTATTTCCCATAGCAGTTTCTTGCACTGTCCTGTTTGGGCTTTGCACATGTTTTGGCCACATCTGTTCTCTATGTGTCTCTTCTTTCATGCTAACTTTCTTTTGAATGTTGTCTTTAGCTTATCCATCTTTCATTTCTTTCCTTTCTCCATTCTCCTTTGCATTCCTGTTGCTTTTCTCCTTTCTCTCAGTCTCATAAAATTTTTCTCTTTATCCCCCTTACTTTGTCACTCTTGCTATGTTATTTCCTCTACATTCTCCTGGGCAGCACGTAAGGGCCAGCTAGTAGGGCGTCATCACCCTGGCTATATCCAAATGAGAGCATGGCTGAAGCCTCTTGAGACCTTAAAACCATTGCATCCTCCAGGTACCCACTGGCTCTGAGAAAGGAGGAGACCCAGTACATGGTTCCTCCCACACTAACTGATCCAGGTAGTGTTGTGCAGAGCAGCTCAGAAGGGGAACTACAGCCCAGTTTCTTCTTCAGGGAGGCTCTGGGACTTCCACCCCTTCCCAATAAGGTCCTCGAGGTAAAACTAAGGACCTGAGCTGTCATTTTCGGATCAAGGGCCTGTAGGTTTCCTGTACCATTTTGTAGAGCGGGTCAGGTCAAGACACACTTACTGTATATTTTGGTATTATTGCCCCCTTTCATCCAGCTATAAGACCTCACTCCTTTAAGCATTAAAAGAAAAGCATGCAATTGGTGAGAATTGGTGGCAGGGTCGCTAAGTTCTGCAGCCAGCTGCTTGATTGAGGCAAAAAGGCAGTTGCCTTGATGGGGGAAGCCCAGGAAACCCAGGAGGGAATGAGGGGCAGGTGGCTTCTCAGCAGCTGCAACGTGGCAGCTGCCATGGAGGCAATGGTCCCAGAAGCAGCCACGGGAGATTTAAAACGGCCCCTAGGGAGCACCAGCAACTGGAGCACACTGAACAGGAATGGGGCACGTCAGAAAAGTGGGGTGCAGCAGTTTGTGCAGGGAGGGCACTGGAGCTCAGCCAGAAGGACCAAAGGACAATGGTGGCCACTTGGCAGAACATTAAGGCTGCTCTTAGACTGGTGCAGACGGAGCCCCAGTGGGTACATGCTGCCACCCTGATGCTGGGCTGCAGGGCACATCCCCCTGATATAGGACACCAGTGGGGAATTCACCTGTGGGAGTTGTGCTTGGGTGGACGAACTCCTCTGCTTTGTGATAGAACTCAGGGAGGAGAAGGTGAGCAGGCTGAGGGCCATCAGGGAGCGTGAGAGGGAGATTGACCCCTGGCACAACACAGTATGCTCCCTGTCTCAGGCCCAACAGGTGGACATGCCTTGTATGACAGAGCACACCCCATCCATTCTTCATTTAGCAGAGAAGAGACATGTAGGATATGGAGGGGAATTGCAGCAGGTTCCTTCTCAGTGCAGCAGGCGTGTCTCCCCTGTGTCAACTTCAGCCTCCCAGTTTCCCTTGCACAACAGATACGAAGCTCTGCAACTGGAACCAAACCTCAATGGGGATGATGGGTCTCACAGCCTAGAAATGTCCCCTAGGATGAGGCACCATAAGCCATTTGTCAAAACAGCCCCTGTAAAGAAGAAAAGGCAGGTTATTGTCATAAGTGACTCCCTTCTGCAGGGAAGAGAAGGACCGATCTGCAGACCAGACCCATGATATAGGCAAGTCTGCTGCCTACCTGGGGCCTCGGTTAGAGATGTGGAAAGAAAATTTCCAACTCTGCTCAGGCCTATGGATTATTATGTTCTATTGATTTTCCAAGCAGGTGGTAACAAAATCCAAACAAGAAATCTGAGGGCAATTAAAAAAGATTTCAGGGCCTTGGGAAGTGTGGTGAAGGGATCAGGCTCACAGGTAGTGTTCTCATCTGTCATTCCAAGTACAGGGAATGACGAGGACAGGAATATGAAGAGCCAGGACATAAATACCTAGCTCCAAACCTGGTGTGAGGAGCAAAACTTTGGATTCTTTGATCATGGGTTGGCCTACACAGCACCAGGCTGGTTGGAGTACACTAGTCCACAGGCGGCAAAAGGATAATTACCAAGAAGCTAGCAGGGCTCCTTAATAGAGCTTTAAACTATATGTGAATGGGGAGGGGAACAAAACCTGGCTTGATAGAAAAAGCCTGAGAATGGCATTCCAGTGTCTGGGGAATGATGTGCTGGCAAGGACCTTTGATCTGCCACCTCTGAGAAGTGGGGGTTAGCATTTCAAAATAGCACTTCAAAGAGGGGGATAGCACAGATGTAAAGATTACTGATGGGTTAGAAAATTCAGTGAATAATCACTTAGGAATTACAACTATTCCCCTTAGGAGTATAGCAGGATCAACAGCCCAGCCGAAGTGCATCTACACCAATGCACACAGCATGGGCAATAAACAAGAGGAACTAGAAGCTATTGTAAGGCAAGAAGACTACAATAGAATTGCCATTACAGAAATGTGGTGGGACGACTTGCATAACCAGAATGCTGCTATAGCTGGCTATAAACCCTTCAGGTGGGATAGGCAAGGAAGGAGAGGCAGCGGGGCGGCCCTCTATGTTAGAGAGTGTTTTAATACCCTAGAGCTTAGTGATGGGGTTGAGAGTCTATGGGTAAAAATCAGCAGAACACCTAACAAGGCAGATATCACAGTGGGAGTCTGCAACAGACCACCCAGCCAGGAAGAAGAGGCTGATGAGTTATTCTACAAGAAACTGGGATAAGTTTCACAATCACTAGCCCTTGTTCTTGTGGGAGACTTTAATTTACCAGATGTCTGCTGGAAGTATAACACAGCAGAGAGGAAACAGTCTAGGAGGTTCCTGGAGTGTGTGGAAGACAATTTCCTCACACAACTGGTGAGTGAGCCAGCTAGGGAAGGTGCCTTGCTGGACCTGCTGTTTGTGAGCAGAGGTCTTGTGGGAGATGTAATGGCTGGAGGACACCTGGGGCATAGCAATCACGAGATGGTAGAATTCTCAGTTGTTGAAGTAAACAGGGGAAGGATGTCTGTAGAATGGCCACCTTGAACTTTCAGAGCGAAGACTTTGGACTGTTTAGAAGGCTAGTTGATAAAGTTCCATGGGAGTCAGTCCTTAAGGACAAAGGAGCCCAAGAGGGCTGGATGCTCTTTAACAAGGAAATTCTGGCAGTGCAAGAGCAGGTCATCTCTGTGTGCCAGAAAATGAGCCAGTGGGGAAGAAAACCAGCTTGGCTGAGCAGAGAGATCTGGATGGATATCAGAAAAACAGGAAAGTATATAAGCTTTGGAAGAAGGGGCAGGTATCTTGGGAGGACTGCAGGGATGAAGTGAGATCATACAGAGTGAAAATCAGAAGGGCTGAAGCCCAGCTTTCTATAAATATATCAACAACAAAAGGAGGGCCAAAGAGAATCTCCATCCTTTACTGGATGCAGTGGGGACATTGACAAAAGATGAGGATAAGGCTGAGGTGCTTAATGCCTTCTTTGACTCAGTCTTTAATAGTAAGGTAACATGTCTTCTGGATACCCAGCCTCTTGAGCCAGAAGACAAGAATGAAGAGCAGAACTAAGTTCCCATGATCCATAAGGAAATTGTTAGAGACCTGCTTGGCCAATTAGATATTCACAAGTCTATGGAGCCAGATGGGATCCACCTGAGGATATTAACAGAGCTGGTGAAATCCTTTTCCATCATCTGCCAGCAGTCCTGGATGACTGGGGAAGTTCCACTTGACTGGAGGCAGGCAGATGTGACACCATTTTACAAGAAGGGCTGGAAGGAGGATCCAGGAAACTACAGGCCTGTCAGTCTGACCACAGTACTGGGGAATATCATGGAACAGGTCAACTTGAGTGCTATCACACAAGACAGGTGATCAGGCACAGTCATTATGGGTTTATGAAAGGCAGGTCCTGCAAAATTAACCAGATCACCTTCCATGACAAGGTGACCTGCTTAATGGATGAGTGAAAGGCTGTAGATGTAGTGTATCTGGACTTCAGTAAAGCCTGTGACACCAATTTTCATGGTATTTCTCTTGAAAAACTGGCTATCACTGGCTAGGACAGGCATATGCTCTGCTGGGTTAAAAACTGGCTGGGTGGCCGGGCCCAAAGAGTGGTGGTAAATGGAGCTAAATCCAGCTGGAGGCCAGTCACAAGTGGAATCCCCCAGGTCTCAGTGCTGGGTCCTGTTGTGTTCAATATCTTTATCAATGAACTGGATGAAGGGATTAAATGCACCCTTAGCAAGTTTGCAGGTGACACTAAGCTGGGAGGAAGTGTTGATCTGCTTGAGGGTTGGAAGGCTCTACAGAGGGATCAGAACAGGCTGGATTGATGGGCTGAGTCCAACAGGATGAGTTTTAATGAGGCCAAGTGCAGAATCCCATACTTGGGACACAACAACCCCATACAGTGCTGCAGGCTTGGGGAAGAATGGCTGGAAAGCTGCCTGGCAGAGAAGGACCTGGGGATGTTGGTTGACAGCTGACTGAACATGAGACAGCACCATGCCCAGATGGCCAAGAAGGCCTGTATCTGAAACAGAGTGGATAGCAGGATCAGGGAATTGATTGTGCCCCTGTACTCAGCATCGGTGAGGCTGCTCCTCGAATACTGTGTTCAGTTCTGGGCCCCTTGGTACAAGAAAGACTTTGAGGTCCTGGAGTGTGTCTAGAGAAGAGCAATGAAGCTGGTGAAGGGGCTGGAGAACAAGTCTTATGAGGAGTGGCTGAGGGAACTGGGGTTGTTAAGCCTGGAGAAGAGGAGGCTGAGGGGAGACCTTATCACTGTCTACAACTAAAAGAAGATTTTAGAGAGGTGGATGTTGGCATCTTTGCCTAGGTGGTAAGTTATAGGACAAGAGCGAATGGCCTCAAGCTGCACCAGGGGAAGTTCAGATTGGACATTAGGAAAAACTTCTTCACCGAATGGGTTATCAAGCACTGGAACAGGCTGCCCAGGGAGATGATTGAATCACCATTAGGGATATGATTTAGTAGTGGACAGGTAGGCTTGGACTTGATGATCTTGAAGGTCTTTTCCAACCTATTGATTCATTAATATTTTAATTTTCAGTGTAATCATGCCCTAGTATGGATTATTAATACCCATTTGTTCTTATAACAAGGTCTTAAGTGTCCCTTCCTTGTCAGTGCTTTCCTGCAGACGTGGGTTTTATGATTCTGTTGTTGTGATTTTCAGAGCACCCCTATCCCTTCTGTTCTCTTACACTGATCACTTGAAAAAAGCCTAGCTGGACTATGCAACCTTTGGGCTGACTCTTGGTTCCCATGACGGTCTTTGTTGTTTTGCTGGGTTTTTTTAACACCTGCAGCAGTTTTAGTCTTTCTTGAATCTGAGTAACTGGGATTGTTCACGTTATTAAAAAAATTCCCAGATCATCAAATTCTTGACTAGAGAGACACCTTGCTTTTGTCAGAATTGTTAAGTAACTAATAATTACCAATGATTATCAGCAGAAAGATGGCTAATAAATGCTTTAATCTCAGACGTTCTTTCACTTTAACCTTGCAGCAAATACTGGTTTTAAGATAGAATTTCCTTTAGATGTGTGTGAATAGTTCTTACAATATCATAATCATGCATTCTTTCCAGAGGGCATTCTCCTTTCTAGCATTTGCCTAACTTTACTTTTTACATTCAGTAGAAGAAATTCAGATCTGACAATTTAGCCAAATCCTCAGAGGTCAAGAAACCTGCAGTTAGTCCGTGTGCCTATAGCTGCAAAGCCATCCTTCTCTCCTGCCGTCTTGAGTGCTAGCTCACAGTGCAGTGCTGCTTTGATTTCCTGGTGACCTTTCCTTTCAGTACCCAGCTCTGTTAAGGCTCTCTTGAGGGATGCTACAGAAATGAATGGAATCACTTCCTGAGCAGAGAAATGACAGACCTTAAACAGGCCTATGGGGAGGGTGAGGGACAAATAATTCTAAGGATGGTCTGTTGTTAGGAAGGGAAAGCTTTTTTCTCTGCCAAAAAAGAGTCCCTGTAGATACTAGTCAGTTGCTTCTGGAGGCAGCAAACATGAGTTTTGCATTTTCTCATAATACTTCATGCAAATGTTCCAATATTGGATACTTGGTTAAATTAAATGTGTCTAATTAATATAAATGCCTCCTTTTTGTAAGTGGGAGTGCAACACTTCCCAGTGAACGCCCAGGAAATAAGCGGTAGACCTGAGAAGGAATTCAGTCTCTGTATTCATGTATTTTAATCACAGAGCTCGCTTCGCTTTGTTGAGAGCATGGTATCATCACACGGGTTTTCCTTTTTAAATTCTGTTGTCACTTTATCTTGTATACATGGGTAGCTTTCATAAGATGACTAATATATTAATATCAATAACTGTTGATTTTTAACATTATTAACAGACTACTTAATCATTTCTCAATAGCATGATGTGTACACTCAGCCAATGTCTATACAGCAGTGTTAAGATAGGAGAGTCACCTGTTAACCACAATGATTCAACATGCGATTTTCAAATCATGCACAAATGAATTTTATTGGTCCGTCTGCACAGGGCTATTCCAGGAGAAATGGTACTTGCAGAGTAGCAAGGGTGGAAATGAGATGTTAATCAGTGGCTGGCATTCACTGGATTGAATGAAACAAAAGAGAAAAACCAAACAAAGAATTCCTGGATCCTTCACAAAAGAAGTTTTGTTTTCTGGCAGTACCTGTTAGGGAATTTGTTTCAGAAAAGAATGGGGAAACCGAGTAGTACTGTTGTATTAGGACATCAGTGGTGTCCCTTGGGCAAACAGTACACCAGCAGTGTGAGCACACCTCAAGGCTGAGAGCGTAGCACACAGCTCCTCCTGCTGCCACTAAATGGTTGAGAAACTGATTAATAGGCTCTTTCTTGAGAGCCAGCATAAGAGAAGGTCACTGATTTTATCTTAACTGTTTCTTAAATGATTCAGTTGAACTGCTAAAACTTTTTTTTCCTATTATTTTCCCCCCAGTGTGTATTCAAGGCCTTTGTAGGCTAAAGACAATAGTTGCCATTAGTGCTAAACCGCTATCATCCCTGGAGCTCAAGTGCTTTGCAAGGATGAGTGAGTGTTATCAATCTGATTGAGCAGTTACACATGCCCAATTACAAAGACTTGAAGCAATTGTTGGAAGATCTCGTGAATGAAACTCAGATTGTACAGGCTCAGAGGGCAGGGAAAGCTTCCTTGACCCACTTCTGTGGGGCTGTCTCTCACTTCTTGTAGCTGGAAGATGGTTGTGTGTATGTTTATCAGAGAGAGGGGGCATTTAAGGAGGAATGTAAAGGAAATAATGGTTGTTTTATAACAATTCTTGGACTTCTGGGAAATTAACTCTATGCAGTACTGACAGTGAAAATAACTATTTGTGCTTTGACTGACTTGATTTCCTCCACTAAAAAGCACTCTGAACAACAGCACTGCTGTTCATAGAGCTGTTCTGACCTGTTGGTGTTGACCTGAGCTCAGGAAAATGGGAAAGGTCATTGCTGCTGCCTTAATGAAGTTGATTTGTTGAAACAAAGGAAAATATAAATCAGCTTGTCAAATCAGTAAAGCAGACAGTGCCATCCAGGGCATAGAGTACATTTTAATAAAAGGTCTGTCTTGGAAAGGAAATAAAAAATATAGCAATGGACCTGACGCTGTAGCTGTTTAGACAGTAAACATGTAGAGATCTCTTGTGTGAGAGGCTGAACGTCTTCACTTGTTATCTCTCAAAAATGTAGGCGTGTAAGGATCATGGTTTCTCAGCTTGTGCCTGGGGTCCTCAGCTAGAAGTGAGAACTTCCAGGCTGTAGTGCCTTTTCCAAGACCTTGCTATGCTTCTTATCCAGTGACTTCTGAATATGAAGTGCATAAACAGTTGGGCATTTTTTTTCATGTCTGTGCTTTAGGGAATTGCAGGCTAGGGGATTTCAGGATTGCATTTGTGAACATGGCCAAACTTTACCTCCTTGAAGCCTTAAAGCCTCTTTGAGATATGGTACCAGTGTGCATTAGGACTTAGACACAAAACACAGGATTTAGTTACCGAAGTCAGAAGGAGATTTCAGTAGTTTCCAAAACTGAATTGGACACATATTTTGCTAAGGCTGTTTCAAAATGGAGGTTTGAGTTCTTGTATTATTTCTATGCTGTTGAAAACTTTATTCAGGTTTAGAGGTAATACAAACATTCGTGCTTTTTTACTCCTCTATTTCATGCTGCCACACTGTTCATTAATAACTTTCACAGACAAGTCAACAATTCAAGTGAAAAAAGACAGAAAATAACTTTCAAACCCTTTTTTTTTTTGAATTCCATGGGCCAATGAGCCAAGCTAGTGATGCAGTGAATTGGCAAAAATCTCTGGCTTTACAGCTGTTGTACAACACATGAACACGAGCTTTGATCATCTGTGCTGTCCCTAGTGGAAAGATTTGTGAGAGTGAATTGTTAAGGGGGGAGCCATCAGAAGGGACTGGGGTTGAGTTATAAATGCTCCTCTGGCTTGGAATAATTGAACATCTGATTCTGGACTGTGTTTGTTTCTATGGTTGTAAACAGAAGGGTTGAGGCTGAAGTTAGAATAAAATCTCTAAACATATAGATTCACTGAGGTGTTGTGCACATATTTTGAGCAGCATGGGTGGCGCCTCCTCAGTGAAACCTGCATGTTTCACCAGCTGTTACCCACACAGTAAAGAGCTCAGGAAAGAGGCACTGAAAGATTTAGAGCAATGCCACCTAGTGATAAAACAAAATTTCCAGAAATGAATCAGTTTTAATTTTACAGGTTTTAAGATGCTTATTCCTTTACTGTATTCTTTGGCAATTCCACTTGTTAGCATTGAATTTGAACATAAAAAAAAGTGCCTTGAGGCATAGTCGGAGCTTTTGCTCAGCACCAGCTTAGACTAGTAGGTGTGCTTCATACGGCACAAAGAGCAGCAACCAGGAGGAGACCTCTTGCCTCACTGCTTTTCTCCTATCTTACACAAGGTAGTGGTTGAGTGCTGATACCACTACCAGGAGGGAGTGCATCTGAATCTGACCATTTTTAGCCTTTGATGCCTGATAGGGAATCATTCCCCCCTGCCTGCCCCCAACAGGTGCTTGAATAAGGTGACCATCTGTTCTTTATTAAAAAAGAATAAAAAAATCAACCTAATAATCCTTTATTCAGTGCTTAGTGTTTTGCAGCCTATATAGGGTGTACTTCATTCCACATTTCAGCAATAATCACACTGAGGAGTCTATACAAATATACAATATTGTGATTTGATAAGATCCATGATTGTTGCACTGCAAGTAGACTGCAAGAACACTGCAGGATTTTCCTTCCCTTTTCCAGTGTTTATTATTTCTGTTTTTCATACTTCTTTCCATTATTGTATTTCCAGGTAAGGCAGTTATTCAATATCTATGATGCATTCCTGTGACCCTTTAATAGCCAAAATTATACATTATACATAGGTGAGATGTTTACAAAGACAAACCTATCTTAAAGAATAGACCTTTTGTTTTCTTTCACATCTAAATTCCTTTGCCTTCAATTTGAAACTGCTGATTTCAAATGAAGTGTCAGCCTCTTCTCTTTCTTTGATATTGTCATGCTCTCTTCTGTGAAGTGAAATTCAAATGGAAAATTTGCTGAATCCCAAGTCTTCCCTTTTGATGCTGATGCAGCTCTGTTTCCATTGAGAGGCAGGGGTTGCAAAGAGCTAAAAAACCATTGAGAAGTCTCTCGAAGCTCCCCCCTCCCTGCCCTGAAGCCAGCATGGTAGTCCTGATAGAAAATAGGTTCTCACTCCTTAAAATCTAAATGTGTAGCAAAATAAAACCAAAACTAAAATCAGACCCAAAACAAAACCCAAAATAAATTGAACTTCAATTCTGCTATACCAAGATGTTTATTGAAGACTCTCATCTACTCCTCACGGCTTCTCTATTATCTACAAGTAAAATTAGGATGTAATGAGACACTGCTTTTTTGCAGTGGTTTAGAAGTGAACTCTGGAGCAGAGCCTGCATGTGTTTTTGTGACATTCATTAAAGTTACCTCACAGCAGAAGTAATAATAGGTAATGCATTTCTTTATGAAGAGAATGATGATATTAGAGCAATTTAGGGGACAAGTGATGTTCTTCCTAATGATTTATTTGCCCCTATTTTACCTTTTTTTCTCACACTGTCAGAATTGACTTTTTCTTTTTCAATGATGAATGTGTAGTGGCTTTTTGGTGAATTGTTGAGGAATCCATGATACTGTTTAGTGTGACAACGTGCATACGTACACTTCCTAATGATTTCGAAACGGACACTACAAAAAAGAAGGTATAGGAATAGATGTTTTTGTTCTCACGCCAAAAATCCAGACAAAATTATTTCTTCCATGGAGAATTTCAAAGAACAGATAGACTTTGTCACCCATCTCCCACTGAATTTCAGTGGGTTTTGTATAGCCTGCCTTTTAGAAAATTCTCCATTTTTCTTCACAAAAGGATGTTGTCTACAGCATAGCACTTCTGAACCTCAGACTGGAATGAGGTTTCATTGTGCGAACAGTCTTAGTAACCTTTATACAAGGTGAAAGTGACACAGAGAGAAAAATTCAAGTTTTCAATTCTCCCTATGCCTTTCTCATTGCTAACCTGTCTCCTCTGTGCCAGCTGTGGCCTCTAAAGAACAGCTCTTTGTAGCACAAGTGGTAGCAGAGGGCAAGGCTGTGTCACTCAGTGCCACCATGTCAGGATGTGGCACACACTGGTCCTCCCAATGCCCCAGCTGATACTTGCAGAAGACTGTCTGCAGCGTCCCCTAAGCTTTATAACTTAGCTCTTATTCTGTGCCAGGATTCCAGCTCCAGTGCCTCCACACCAAGACTATGAGAAGGTCACTGGCTGCAAGGGGAAAGGTTTTTAGGCAGCGCCTGGAAATGAAACAGCTGAATCTGACAAAATCTAAAGACAGCTATGCAGATATCCTGAAGAAAATGAAGCATAACAGGGATGAATGGCTATTAACTTAAAACTGCTAGTCTAGCATGATGCTTTAAACTATTTGGGAGGAGATTTTTGCTGTTGTTTTTATAGTGATATTTAGAACTTTTTTTTTGAATTCATGATGACATGAAGGAAGAACTGCTGGTCCACAGCCTTTTCCAGGGATGGGGAGGTGAACTGCAGACCTGTGAAATCCATACAAGAAAGACCACAGATGCATTCACCTCAGTCATGTACCAAATTACTTAACTCTGGCAGTACTTTTTGAAGCAGCCCAGCAGAGATGGTGGAAATACTTTTTCCTATCTTTGCCTCTGCTTTTCAATGGGCTGCAATGCTTTAGTTTAAAATGAAAAATACACAACTTTCGTAAGTTCCATCAAAAGGATATTTATACAATGAAGTCTTGAAATGTTTATTTTCCTGTAAACAAAGAAAGCAAAGGTAATAGTGGAAAAGTTTAATTTCCCTTTGAGAAACTTGGAAATTCAAAGATAAACTTGAAAGAAGCCTGTTTTTATCCAAAAATATAATCCCGCATCTCTAATTTGTGGAAGCAAACTTAAGTGTGCCCATAGGGAGTTTTCAACTCAGATAGGAGCAAATGCTTGTTTTATTTTCAGTTTTGCCTTTATAAATTATTTTTCTGTGATCATACCTCTTTTTTTAGCACTTGAGTTTGGAAAAAAACCTCACAGCTTTTCTAATTAGCTTTTGCTTTTGATTGCAAACAAAGCCTGAAATTTTAATACATGGAAATAATAATTAAAAAAATACTCAGAAAACATGTGGTTTCTTTGTTTCATACTGATGATTTCCACCTACTAAGATAAAATTCATTAAACATTCTATGGGGAGCATAATATGTTCAAGTGAATGAAATCTAAAATGAAATGGACAACAGTAATCCCCAAATTTTTCAATATTTTTCAATTAGGAATCAAATACCTGGTTTTTATCCAACAAAATTTTTAAGGAAACTGTCAAGGCCACATACGAGTTTTGATTGCATTTTTGGTGGACAGCTGTTTTGTTCCATGTTCAGTTGAACATTCATAAACAGTACTCCAGCAAAGCTGAAGTGCTTGTTATTATTTGAGCCACACCTGTACATTGTCACTCATTTCTCTCAAAGATATGAACAACTACAAAGGCTCGCACAGTTGAATGAACTACGATAACTGCTCTTCCCCATCTTTCCTGTAATTTATTTGGGACACAATTGGGAGCTTCCAAAGGCAAACAGATTTGTTGATAATTCAGGAAAGTTTTAACACCCATTTGAGTGGATTTCTTGGAGATCATCTTGCTGGATCTTTAGATGTTCCATTTTTCATTCTACTTTTAGTCTTTTCTCTGATGCATGATTTCTGTCCCTAACTCCACCTGTCCAGCCATTTGCCTTCGTCTCTGTCACTCCCATGTTCTACATGCATCTTTTTTGGTTTGGTTTTGTTGGGTCTTACTTCCAGGTGTCACTTCAGGAGCTTTCTTTCACCCATTGTTATCTTCTAAAATGTCACTGAGACCATCTGCTTAACGGTGACTCTGCTGAGCAATTCTAGTTCTCCAATACTCTTTGCACAGATCTTGTTTCCAGACAGACTTAATCTTCAGCAAAGACGTCAATAGTATAAAACCTGAACAAGCTCAGTAAGTGTGACAAGCATATCCACATATTTTCATTACTTTTAGTACCTATGTACCATGGCTGCCTAAGTTGAACATTTGTCTATGTGGATGTTAAGCAGTGTCTAAGAGTCAGATTCAGGAAAACACTTCAGCATATGGCTAATCATACTCCCATTTAGCAAACAAACATGTACATATTGTAGTCCAAATGAAATCCAAGAGGCTTTCAGTATGGTCCTAACCTTAGGCATTTTTAAATGCTCACTTAAACACTCTCTTCTTTCAAGGGCTTTATTTTTCTGGTTTTTGAGCATGTGTTTTACATGGAAGCTATTTCTCTCTGTCCATTTCAGATTGTAAATTGATAAAGTAAGCATGGGAGATGGCTATCTCAACAGTTATCACCTTCTGCCTGTCAGACACCATTGCCCTCTGTTTTTCCTTACATCTGGAGGAAACAAATAAAAGAAAATCACAACTGTGGAAAAATAACACCTTTCCTTCTCTTATCCTCTTCACTCGGCCCAGCTGGCCTGCAGTCAATGGATGCTGAAAAACAATCCTTATACTCTTCTTTACTATTTGCACTATCATGTCACTAAATTAGTACATACAGTTCTTTTTCACTCGTGACACTTGGCAGTATAGCACTTGTATAGATAAATGTGTAGAGAGGATTCTGCCTGCAACTTAAATTCTGAATACCTAGAAACTGTGGACCAGGCTTTCAATCTTCAAGTGTCCTAGAAGCTTGAAAGATCCATGCAGTCCTGGCATAAGGTATTTCATCTTAGTTCTTAATTGCTGTGCGTGTTAACTGCCAGACTTCCTGGGTTCACATATCTTAGATACAAAGTGGTGGCTGCTGTAGCCCCTTCTCTTCACTAACAACATTTAACATAATATATAGCAGATCAGGAGCTGTGTGCCTGTAGAGAATGTTGTCATTGTTAATACATTTGTAACAGTAATAAAATACTCCAATAATATAAAGCAATGAAAATGTTCAGGTGAGGATTTTTAAATTGGGAAAATGATCTCGAAATCATCTAAGATAACTATATTCCAAGCTCTTCAACCTAGAACCTTAGCACAGAAACACTAGTTTTGCTTGGCTTTATAAGTTTGCTACGATAACTCATATGTCCATGTTTTCATCACTGTGCTAAAATGCACCAGATGTGTTTTATGAAAACGTCTTTAAGAGAGTCATGGCTGGTTTGGCAATCAGCCCAAAGTGGAGCAATCATAGCTGTGCTCTCTCTGAACTCATTTACTGTTGTTTCTGCTTTACTTTCCTCATACCTGTACCACTCAGTATCAAAACAAACCAGTTTAAAGCTTGTTCTTATAAACTGTCAGAAGATGATCCACAACAAGGCTGATAGATGCATATTTAGAGTGCGTGTTCTGGAATCTTCCTGAAGTGACTTTTATCCTGTGACTGAAGGGGGCCAACTCATAGCTGTGAGTTGGTCCGCTCAGCTGCCATGGCAGTCTCTGATAGAATTTCACTCTATTCTTTTCATATAGTACATTCGAATACACAGATTCTCTGGTGTTCTTGATACACAGAGAATATAAGGCTATAGTTCTTGATTTTCTTCAATAGTTCTGTTCATTCCCTGTCCTACTAACTTCAAAAAAAGATTGTCAAACAATAGTGTTTCACTTTCTTTTGACTGTGGGCTTTTTAACCATGCGTACAATTCTTTCCTTTTGAAATCGCTTCTCATGTCTTTTTCATCCCATTTCTACTGCTCAAAATGTAGATATTACCTTTGAGCCTGCTCCACAGTCCACTTAAAGCATGGTTGTATGCTCACTTCATGGTTTCAGAAAGATAGGTTTAAGGGAGACCTAGACTTGTGCAAAAGGACGCTTGTGTGTTTAGTTCTCTCATAACATGTGAAATTTGATTATTACAATATTCTGTTTCCAGCTCTTAAAAAATGCTACTGCTTGCACATCTGCTAGGATGAACAATTAAAGATGAGAGCAACATAAATCTTGTACTTAGAAGGCAGTTGACTTCCACAGTGAGGAAATGAGTTCTTACAACTTCCTCTGACATACCAGCCTCCTTTGTCATCCTCTCACCCTGTGCAGTCCCCAAGGAAAGAGACATCTCCTGTAAATGCTAGTGCTTTGCTGGCCTCATCCCGAATGCTAACTACTTGTTGTGAAATAATCGTAGTAATTTAATGGTTGATTAAAGATGTAGTCAGCAACCTGTTTGGGAACTGAAATTGTTAAAATAAGTTTATATAACCTTTTTAAACACTTGTTACAGTTTTGACAGAAAAAAAACTGGCAGGGTCATTTATTCACCTTCTCTTAGATGAGTCAAAATTTATGGGGAACCTTAGCCTCTTTTATTAGACCAATGATGCAGCTGGGGAAAAAAAAATGTGGGTTTTTTTTTTGATCCATCATGTCTATGACATTGCTTGTGTCTGGGAGACCCTTGATACTGCATGACATGTTAGTGAATAAATTGGATACAAAAATCAAAATGGCTGTTAGGAAACATACTAAAAACCCATTAAATGATAGGTTCTTAGGTATACCCACAAAGTTGGAATCCTTGCTGATGCGTATTTGTTTCTGGAGAGGTTCCAGAGGACTGGGGCCAAGAAATGATCTCTGTAAGATCTTGCTAAATCCAGTACATCAATGTTAAGTCATTGCTGATAAAGTTTGTAGGTTAAAGAAGGAAGTCATAAATTATAAAAGAGAGGAGTGATGAGCAGTCTGGATTGTTTGGAAAGATGCATGCAAGTAAATGATGTGTATTTCAATAAAGCAGGGTAATATATACCTAGGGACAAAGATCATTGGCCGTGCAGGATACAATAACCTGTCCTAAAGAGAAGCAGTCCTGAAGAGGGCTTAAGGGAGATGAGAGGTGCACAAGTGAGCGTGGGTACCTCTGCTGCACAACAGGGAGTCTCAGTGGTAAGGAAATTGAATGAAATCCTTGGCTGGTGAAACACTGGGTACCCAGTGAGAATAGAAATGTGATGTAACATCCACTTAGCACTGGCCTGACCTCTGCTGAAAAAATATCTGATGCAGTTATGGATCACAATTCAAGGAATAAAAAGATTTAATGGGGATGAATGAGGGGATGGAATATATGCCTTACACAAAGAGGCTGAGGGAGTGCTATCTAGATGTCTCTATCATCATAACCTTAAAGCTTCCATCTGAGGATAATAATAGTACAGCAGTTCCATGGACAAATTCATGATAAAAACAATACCTAGAAGTCAATGCAGGACCAATCAGTATTTTAAAGAGTGGCAGATTTACAACTTTTACAAATAGCTGTAAGCAATCATTGGAACATTTCCACAACAGCTGAAAAAGATTAGTTGTGATTTTTAACTCAAGATTGGTACATTAAAGATCTTGTCTTGCTGATTTGGGGGAGTCGGAAGAGCTGCTTCATTGCCTTTTTTATTGATGTTCCTCTTTCTATGGACTGGCAACAAAATTTAAAGAGGCGTGTCAGCCAAGGGAAGACCTCTGGGAGAAAGAAAGGCTTATACATACGCAGTCACATACAGGAATTTAAGCTAGAGTAAATCCTTTTCTCTTGTTTCTTTTTTTTAAAATTATTATTATTATTTAGTTCCTGATCCCAAGGAACAGCTATGGATGGAAACTAGTAGGGCCTCCACTGGCTGCTGAGCAGTCCTCAGCAGGTATTACTGACCCATGGGTGCCAAGTCACCTGGGAACATGACATTCAGCAGGCTCTGCTTTAATAGTGGGAGAGGTGTTGTAAGGAGAGGGGCTGCTGAATATTGTCAAAAGCAAAAAACTTGGCCTAAAGCAATAACATATTTAATATGTTTAATAACTGTCTGTGCTTAGAACAGACATCCTAAGGCTGAATTTTATTGTCACAGTTTCTTAATGAGGATGCAAAGATGTTTTCCTGCTCTGCTGTGCCATTTCTATTGTTTTACCTGATCTCATGTTTGATTTTTTTTTTTATTTTTTCAACATCAGTCATTCATTTACAGCACTTCTGTTGATTTAAACGGGCTTTGGATCAGGCTCCAAATTACCATTTCCCTTCTGTTTGAATATGGATTTTCTTTTATCCAGAGGAAGGAAATCAATAATTTGTCATGACAAACCAAGGCTCATTTGGATTCACAATCACGCAGTGAGGTCTTCTATCATTTTCTAAAGCATTTCAGGATAATGGAAAAAGAGTCTCACTTGTAATCTTTGCTGTTTTCCTTTGTTTTCCCAGATTGATTCAAGTTCTGTGCTCCATTTGACCATTTGTAGAATGGATTACAGTAGATCTGTCATTTTGTTTGTTTTTAAGGCAATACTAACTTTTTATGTTTTCCGTGCCTGAGTCTTTCCCAGAGGTCATTTTCAGGGATCCATCAAAGGATTTACTTCTGTTGCAACGAATTAACATACGTGTCTTTATGAACAAGCTAAACTATATCTTGACCTAAGTTCGAATATTCTCTACTGTTCCTTTCCACTGGAGTTTTGCAAATGGCAGATCATAGAATCATAGAATCACCAGGTTGGAAGAGACCCGCCGGATCATCGAGTCCAACCATTCCTATCAAACACTAAACCATGTCCCTTAGCACCTCGTCCACCCGTGCCTTAAACACCTCCAGGGAAGGTGAATCAACCACCTCCCTAGGCAGCCTGTTCCAGTGCCAAATGACCCTTTCTGTGAAAATTTTTTTCCTAATGTTCAGCCTGAACCTCCCCTGGTGGAGCTTGAGGCCATTCCTTCTTGTCCTCTCCCCTGTCACTTGGGAGAAGAGGCCAGCACCCTCCTCTCCACAACCTCCTTTCAGGTAGTTATAGAGACCAATGAGGTCTCCTCTCAGCCTCCTCTTCTCCAGGCTAAACAACCCCAGCTCTCTCAACCACTCCTTGTAAGACTTGTTCTCCAGCCCCCTCACCAGCTTTGTTGCTCTTCTTTGGACTCGTTCCAGAGCCTCAACATCCTTCTTGTGGTGAGGGGCCCAGAACTGAACACAGGATTCAAGGAGCGGCCTCCTATAAAGAACCAAGATCCTATACAGAACCAAGTTCCCATTCCCTTAGGTGCTGCCACCTCTCTGAAATCCCACCACCTCCCCATCCATGGCTGCCTCATCCCAGGGAACGCCACGGTGCTTTCCTGCAGTGATTTCCCTGCAAACTCCTGTGAGGATTACTCGGGGAGCCTGGACCCCTGCACGTCCCTGTGCAGCCGGGCGCCTTGGCAGTGCAGCCGAGCGGGCAGAGCAGAACAGGGGGCTCTGGGCTAGAGGGGGCTCCGGGCTCCGCCCCTGGCTTCATCCTGGGGCTGCCTGACCACCCCCCTGAGCCTCGGCTTCTGCGAAGGAAGGGCTAGCTATACCTTGCCCATTGCCCCATGGAGTGGCTGGTGTGGGGCTCAAGCTAGAGGAGGGCGTGCAGCCGGCTCTCCCAGGCACAGTTCGCTGGATTCAAAAGAGAACCCAGGGGCTGGCCCCAGCCGTGTAGCTTTTGCCAAAGTGTTGGGTTCTCCTGCCCCTCGGCTCCCGCTGCGGGGGATCTGGCTCTGCCCGGGGCTTCTCCAGCCCCACGGGAGGAAGAGCTGGAGGCACTGGGGCAGGTCCGGGGCTGGACGGGGTGGGTGCTGGAGGTGCTGCTGGGTGGGGCCGCTGTGAGGTGCAGGGGTGCAGTTTGGGGCGGGTGGAGGTACGATTCGGGGCGGGCGGGGGTGCTCTGTAAGGGAGGGATTGCGAAAGGCGTGCGAGATGCGAGAGGGGGAGCGAGGGGCGTGGGGCGGGCGGCAGGGGTGACGCGAGGGCCGGGGGGGTGTGAGATGCGCGCCGGGGCGGGGTGGGGGGGGGGGGGAAACGGGGCGATTCTCCTCGCCCATGATTGGCAGCGCGGCCGTCTCCCCTCCCGGCTGGTGCTTTCCCCTCGGCCGCCGCTGAATGAGAGGCAGGAGGGGCCGGGAGCGCGGCGCTGGCGGCGGGCGCACCCGCGCTCTCTCACACGCCCGGAGCAGCCCGGCCGGCCCCGCCGCACCGCTCCCCTCCCGCCGCTGCCGTTGTTTCGTTCTTTAATCCCCCGCTCCCCTCCCGTCCCCTGGGCGCTCCCCCGCCTCGCCCGGCGCCCTCCGCGGGGCCATGCCGGCGGGGCCGCCGCCGCGGGCCGTCCTCCTCCTCCTGCCGCTCTTCCTCGGCGCCCCGGCCCGGGGAGCCGTCTACACCAACCATTTCTTGGTGGAGCTGCGCGGCGGGGACCAGGCGGAGGCCGAGCGGGTGGCGGCGGAGCACGGCTTCGGCGGGGTGCGCAAGGTAAGCGCCCGCGCACGGGGCGGGGGGGGAGCCCCGCGGGGCCGGGGCGCGGCGCTGCCCTTCGCGGGGGGCTGGGGGCGGGCGGCTCCCCCCGCGGCGGCCGAGCATCCCGGTTGCGAGGGGCGGACCAGCCTAGGAACCGAGCATCCCGGCTACCCCCGGTGACCGAGCATCCCGGAGGCACGGGGTGGTCCTCCCGTCACCGAGCATCCCGGAGGCGCAGGATGCTCCCTCCCATTGACCGAGCACGCCGGCTGCGTGGGGCGCTCCCCACTAGTGACGGGGCATCCCGGCTGCCCCCGTAGTAACCGAGCATCCCGGCGGCGCGGGGTGGTCCCCCCACCCCGAGCGAGCATCCCGGCGGCACAGGATGTTCCCCTCCGTTGACCGAGCATCCCGGCTGCGTGGGGCGCTCCCCACTAGTGACCGGGCATCCCAGCTCCCCCCCAGTGACCGATGATCCCGGCGGCGCGGGTCGGGGGTTCCCGCACGGTCCTGCTCGCCACTCACACCGCGAGAAGGGAGGGAAGGGACGCGTCCAGCCTGGCCCCGCGTTACCCCGCCCCCCCCCCCTTCCCTCTTTCTGAGCGGGTTTCAGCAGCAGCGGTGCCAAAAGCCGCTGCAAGTAATTCCTGAGCAGCGGCCCCGAAGGGTGGTTTTCTTGGACTGGAAAGCAGAGGAGTTTCCCACATGGTAGCTCGGTGCTTTTTGACTTACTATGTAAACATCCTCCAATTGAGCTCCCATCCTGCGGGGCGCAGGAGCTGGGGCTGGGCGCAGGGCTTCCTGCGCTCGGCTGCGACCGAAACTGCTCGGAGCACTTAAAATATAATTAAAGCCGTGTCTCCGTGGAGAAGCTTGCACGCAATTGAAATGGGAGCTTTCACTCAAGTTTATGAAGCTGGTGGCTTCTTAATATCCCCGTTATTCCCACAGAGGAACAGGGTGCCCCTAGGCTGAAGAAGCTGCTTAGTATAAAGTATGGTAAGCAATCACTGCTTACCGCTAATGAATGTAAGTTGGGAAACTTCAAGTGCTGTTGGAGGTTTTTTTCTTTCCTGAGGTCCCCAGATATGTGAGGTAGCCACAGTAGCAGTGAATTTCTTCCCGGCTCCTGCGGAGTCCAGCTCTGCTATAAATCTTTGCCATTCAAATAATAACTAGACCTCTAAATATTTTGGGGTACAGTCAGATCTGGGGTGAAGACACAGAGAGGCTAATAGAGTCCCTGGTTAATATAATTACTGGCGGACTTAATGCTCAGGCAGCACTTTCCTTGGACGAGTATAGAGAGAAAGCGAGCTGTGTGAGCATTGCTGCTGCTGCTTGTTTGCTTTTTCCCTTTCCCTGGTAGTTATGCAATGAGAGCCTGATCCTACTTCCAAGGAAATTAATGAGAATGACACCCTGAACTTGGATGAGTGAAATGGCTTAACAGCCTGATAAAAAAATAATAATCAAAAAAGCATATGAAGTGAGACTCCTTCCTTCAGGATGCCTTGTCTCAACTCCAGTGGGGGCTTGTTAGAGAAATGAGGACATGATTATTGTTGCTTTTACCATAGCCAACTCCTGTTACTGATAAGATGCTTTTGTTTTGGGCTCACAGCCTTGCCCTGATAGTGACTGAGCTGGGCTGCTAATGCCCTTGGGAAGAGATCCATTGTGGGGATTAGGTCTTGTTACATGGAACTTAGATATGGCTCTCAATAGTTCTTTTTTTAATTATTATTATTTTTTATTCCCCTCCTGTTTGCACTCCCTTCCTCCTGTCCTGGGGATACCAGACCGATAAGGCCTTACCAGAAAGGAAGGGTACTTTTCTGCGTAGCTGCATTTCTTATTACTTTTCGTAGATGCTTTTGAATGATGCTGTGACCCACAAGGGGAAGAGACGGGGAGAGAGGGGATTTTGTAGGATGAAGAAATGCAGCATCTGGGCTGTTACAGTCCTCTCCTCTCCACCATACCTCTCTCCAAGGTGCCTTGGGCTCATTAGGACACAAATAGATTCTTCATGACAATCAATCTCATAGCTCACGTGTGCAGAGAGCTGGAGGGAAGTCCCCTGGGTGTGCGGGAGGAGAGTACCTGCTTTCCAGTACATGCTGCAGGGGAGCCGTTTCCTGTGGATGAAAGTGTCTCCAGGAATGAAGCCCAGCAGAGCTGTGGCATGATGTATGTGTGCTGAAGCAGGGGAAGGAGAGGGGCAAGCACATGCTGTCCTGAGAGGTTTCTAGGTTACATCATCCCAGTCCCTGAAAAGCTGGAGAGCCTCCCACCCGTCCTTCTCGAACACAAGAGAAAATAGCTTCCTACTACATGCAAGGCAGTAAATTTAGGGACTAGGAAAAGTTCATAGGGTTTGGCATTTAGCTGTCTGTGTGGGAGGATAATCCATGAGAGACTGATAGCAATCTCTGTTCTGCAGGGGAGATCTGTAATGGGGCTTGGGTGGTGATAGTCAGGCATTAATAAAAGCTTGTGCCATCTACTCCAGTGTCTTTTCAGTACTGCTGAACTGAAGTCTCCTGATTTGTTTTGCTATCATCAGGCTTGTTTAGCATCGCTGCTTACAGTTTGCAGACTCAGCTTTCGTGGCGATAACGACAGTGCAGAAAGTTGAATATGCCCATGTGTGTATGGAAACAGAGCTGTTAGTGGTAAACTCTCAGGGGAAAGTGCCACGTGTAGATATGCTGTCTAATGAAATATTCAAAAAAACCTTGAAAAAAACCCCTAGAAATTATACTATAAGGAGAAGTGATCTTTGCATACTTCAATCACACATACTGTTCGGACAATTTAATGGGTTATTTACTTAAACCACATTCAGTTACCTTATATTGGAGAAGAACTATTGTCTGAAAATAATCTTTATTTCAGAGCATATATTTTCTAAGTAGGAGCACAAGGGCAGATTCAGCTTTATTCTGTGAGTGTGAATTTAAGACGTATGAAAGGGATTTCTTTTATGTGTGCTATGTGTCCCAGACCTCTTTTAATATGACTTTATGGGAGCTCATTTTTAAATTACATATTTTTAATTCACACGTTCATTTTTCCTAATAACAATCAATCTCTGAGCTAGTGTGTATTACGTTTGTTTAACAACATATTTCTGCAGAAATACAAGAGAAAGCATTGACTTCAAAATTAATGTTATGAACTGTGTGAAACACTTTCTAATTGATTCTTTGGCCATGCTTCCTACCATCATTCTGAAGCCACTGCAAGACTTCAGGTGGTCTAAAATGTGCTTTAATTTCATTGCTTGATGGCTTGATTGAGCAGGGTGTGGTACTTACGTAAACAGGTGCCTATGTTGAGATCTAAGATCTTAACAAGAGACAGAGTCTAGAGAACACTGGTCAATTTTTCTTTAACCTTCCCTGAATTAATCCCGAATACAGACCTCTTTGTAACTCTAATTGTGCTCTTTGATTTTTTTTTAATATTTGCAATTTTTCAATCCATTTGTACCTGCCAAAATTGATTCTACATATCCCTTGTGAAACACATGCTGTGATAAAGGATATGCTTTTCTTAACATGGTTAGCCTTGCCATCTTTGAGCATTTGGGAGTTATGAGGCAGCCACCCTAATAGCTACGTGTTAAATTGTTAGAACTGCTAAAGGAACAATATTTTTTTTTTCTACTTTGTTTTATTTGCCTCCTGGCATGGTTGCTACCAGAAAACATTTTATAATGCAGGCTGAAAAAAAAGGCTGCTTTCTGACCTTGCCTTGCAATTCATAATTCATTTCTAACAAGGAGGGATTGGAAGAAGCATTTGGAAAAGTCTAATTGAAGATCAGAGTTTAGACATCTCTTTCCATTTCATCAACAACATTGAGACAATCTACAAAATGCCACTGTAGCTAAATATTGAAATTCTGATAGCATTGAGGTGAAGGGTTTTAAACGATTAGCATTCAGCAGCCTCAGATTTTGAAATAAGACCCAAACATGGATTTCAAAGCATGGTGAATTTTGTATTCTCCAAAGCTGGTCTTTTTTCCCCTTGATGTCTCACCTGATTACCTCTCAATCTAAATATTGCAAACCCCAAGGTAACTCACAGCTGTGACTTTTATGTTTATCATTTTTTGCTTACGAGGTTGCTGCTTGAGGACCAAGCTTTTTGGAGCTGGCCAGCAATTTCTGGATGAAACCTTGGGAGTTTGGGTTTTTTTTGTGTGGGTTTTTTTTGTTTGTTTGTTTGTTTTTTTCTTCTTTATACTGTGTAAATATGGACTTACCAAAAGCAAAACTTAACAGATAAAGAAGATTGGTTTCTTGCTGTGGCAGCCGGTTTCTGCATTTAGGCTGGAAGCCTGTGAGTCTGGAGTTGTTATGTGGGGCAGACCAGCAGGCAGAATAGTGGGTTTGCTCCTTTGGGAGTGTTGTGCAGGGATCTCCCAAGATCCTGAAAATTTCATCCTGGGATCCACACACTAAAGCCTTGAAAATCCCCTCCTGTGCAGATCAGCTACTAAATCTGGGGAGGAGGTGTTTGCCTAGCTTGTTATTTAAGGTGCCAAGCTATGCCTCTGCATGCCCAAAATACAGTGTTATGGTCAGTTGGGATTCTGTGTGTGTATAAAAAAAAAAAAAAATGCTGGTTGGGTATGTGGGCCTGTATGTGTGTTTACATACATACGTATGTTTCTTGTTCCATTTACCCTAATACCTGTGCTCGGAGCAAGAAAGAAAGAGGAGTGGGTTCTTAGCCAGCCTCCTGGCTGACCCTGTGTGCATGTATATTAGCCACCGAATTTGTGCATGTATATGGTCGTCCATACCATGGAGATAAATGTGCTTGTATTGCCTTTGCATGTGCAGCTAACCCAAGTGCTCATGAAAATATTAGTTTTGTCTAAGTGAAGTCAGTTCAGAGGGTGCAGACATGCTCCAGTGTGGAAGCAGATGCTGAAGCTATGGAGCATGCCATGCAAAGAGGAGGCAGACAGCCTAAGCCTTCCCACGTGGGTCTGCAGGAGTCCATGGACTTGAGATCAAGCCTTGGACTGCAGTGTTTTCATGCTTTAATATGTTTAATAATTAATTAGCTCTGTGTTTTATGCTGGCCTAGAGGAAATAATGTTTGTCTGCAAAAGTAATCCTTTATAGAAACAGAAAAACCTGTTAGAAATGGAAGATACAGTGTAGATTTTTTGAGGAAAATAAGAGCATTATTTTCCTAGATTTCACTGTTGCAATTTTGTATTACTGACATAAGATAAAGTAGATTTCATGTGAATGATAATTGTGCAGCTACTGAGATTTCAATAGATCATCTCACCATAGCAGCAAATGCTTCAGTATCCAAGAGATAGTTTGAGCTGATGTGTTTAAATTAGGGGGAAGCAGCAATTAAGTAGCAGAAAAAGTTTGATCCTGCTGTGGGCAGGAACACTGCTGGGTGGTGATGGAGAGCTCCCTTTTCCAGAAAAGCCCTGGAAGAAAGTAACTGGGGAGTCTTGAAGAGAGCAGCCATCTGTGTTTGGAGGGATCCTTGTCAGCTCCTCGCAGGTACAGTCCGAGCATATCACTGGGCACAGACTGGGAAGTCCTGTTTGCTTCAATTTACGCTTGAGAGAGATGTTAGCAGAATTAAATAAGAATTTTGCTGTGCTAGGAAAGAGTCCTCCTCATCTATGGAAATACTGTATTTCTTTCAAGATGATGCATTTTGCATTCGGGTTGGTTTTTTTTTCTTATTTTATTTTGCATTCTGCTTTGGATGCAGAAACGACCCCGGAAGCAAACCAGATAGCTGACAAACTCAGAACAAAAAAAAATCCCCTGTTACTTAAATGTACTTGCTTATGCAGGTGAAATTTGTAAACTGTCAACAAGAAGAATGTAAACCACAGGCTGAAGTAAATCCCTAACCTAGTTTCTGTAGAGCTCCTTCTCTACCAGAGACTCAAACCAACTGCTTGCTGCTGGCGAGTGTTCTGTTTGATGTATGAAATAATTACCTTGTCAGATTTTCATAGCATTTATTATTTGAGTATAAAGCAAGGTCAGACTCTCCTACCATAGATCCCTGCTGTAATTGCTCTATTAATGTTTTAAATACATGGTATAGTTCTTTTTCTTGGCAAAACATGCACATTAAACCATACCTTCACAGATAAGTTTTGTTTTGTTTACTAAGCTACGGCTCACTAAATACAAAGATATAAAGTTCTGGCTATTTATAAAGCTGCCTGGATTTATAATTTTGTTTATTCCATATTGCTTGAATTCATTGGCAAAATTGAACATGTGGTGGAGACCCAGGAAATGCGCTGCAAGTAATTCCTCTTTCAATTGTTTTTTTGATGATGCAGCCCAAGTGGGGACGTGCAGTTATTTGTTTTCATTTAAATTATATTTAGTTTTGCTAGTCTCAAGGAGAAAAATAGAAAACATACAAAGATGCGAACAGCATTTTCAGCATGCTGCGATCACAATACACCAGAACTGAACATGCTGCGTCCCAGCCTATCCCCTGCGGTCTAGCCCCAAGTGCCTGCCTGATGAGAGCTTGTTGTGGAGTGGTATGAAGGCACCACGGACAGCTTTCTGCTCCAAGAAGTAGCTCAAGGTGTGAGGGGCTTAAGCAGCTGAGGAGTATCAGTGCTTAAAATGTGGATGCTGGGGCTCGTATCTGCCAGAGGCTGCTTGCACACCACCAGACTAGAGTGAGCCTCCCACACCAGTGGTTTCAGGACAGTATGGCACTGTAGAAACCAGATGCTGCTGACAGGCCCCCTGATTTGTTCGCTAGAGCTCCTGCTTTGGAGAGTACTTGTGAGGTAGGGGAACCACTGGCAGAGCAGCCACAAGTTTGATATTTTGTGGTAGGAAACAGCTTCTTGCTCTATGCTGTGTCCTAACCCTGGTGATACCCCTTTACCTAGTTTTGTGAAAGCCGTTCAAAGTATTGTCTGTAGTGACTTCAGCTCATCGGGTTATTTCTTCTCCTCTGTACCCCTCTGTGAAAAAGAATAATAATGGTGTGTGGAGATTTCTGTGCCGTACAACTGAGGTTCAATATTTGCAGCGCGAGAGACAGGATTAATGTATCTGGCTTTGTTTCCTTCACTTCAAGTCTGCCATTTCCTTTGTTTTTTTGAACCTGTGCTATGGAATTTATAGCCAAAGTTATTATTTTAATGTCAGCACTAGATAAACAGAGATCATTAGTGTGGTATCACTGTCCTGCTGTCAGCTTGGGATCTCCCTTCTGCCCAAATAGCTTTATGTAGGTGACTTTCAGGCTATTTCTGGACTCTGCAATGTACGGATATATTCATTGCCTGTATGTCTTCGAACTTTGGGTTCCCATATGCTGTGGCTGTGTCTGGGGCCCTGTCTGAAGCTTATTCCTCTGTGTAAGTTTTCTCTGTGTGTTGAGAGCAGTGTGAACATTATTTTTAAGAGCCAATATGAATATTTATTGCTATTACATACACCAAAGTTGAATTTTTCCCTAGACTTGAGGTTGCAGCCAAAGGGTAACTGTTTTTTCTAACAGTACCCTGTCTTGGAGGCTTGGTTTTTTATATTAGACCAGATGAACAGATCCTTGTGCTGTGCCTACAACCATATCCAGATGGTTTAGATTACTGTGGATGAGGTAGAGCGTTTTGATCATAACTTGGGAGTTCAAATACATATTAAAAGCCTGGACCAAAATAAGTTGTTGATTCACTCCCAGCTTGAAGTGTTTCCATCTGAGAACCTATGCCATCCTTGGTGTTTGTTAGCAGGCAAGTGGTCCCAGGGACTTACTGTGCTGCGAGGCTTAGCCTCTTCAGAAAAGCACTGAGGTGTGTTGCGGAGTGTTAAAATTTGTTATCTTTTAGAAGGACCAGCTTTTGTGTGAAGGTGGAAGATAACTTCCTATCCTTCTCACAAATTGCAGGTGACAAGATGTAACAGCCTACCCACTCTTAGAAAACTTTTGCTGCTGTAACTGTACTGATGTAGTTAAAATGGGAAAACAAACCCCACTGTGGCTCTGTTCCTGTCAGTATAGGAGTGCAAACAGCTTTAGCTCATTCCACGTTAAAACAAAAACCTACCAGACTTATTGTAACAGTTGTACTGGGAATTCTTTACTGTGTAGCTAAGAAATTTGCACATGACCCTTTCCCTCATTCATATATGGAGTAATTCCAGTTAAAATTAATCCATGCAACTCAAGTTTCAAATGCTTGTAATAAAGTACTTAAAATGCAGTTGTTTAAACGTATGTAGAATTTATTTGGTAATTTCAATTATTAAGCCTTGAGGAATGTCCTTGCTCATGGAAAATTCTGTGAGCTGGAAATCAAGCCAAAGTACTAAAATGAATGAGAAATTCTGACAGCTCTTATTAAAATATACCTGGGAAACCGCCCTGTGCAGTTCCACTCCGTAGCATGGGTGGCTGCTTTCTGTGAGAGCTGTAGTAACACAGTGCTGTAGTTAATGGATCTAAAGTTTACCTTTGTCTTGTAATGCTATTCAACTCGTCAAAAACCCTGTTCGTTTTTTCTTTTTCTTTCAACTTTTTCAAATAATTAAATGGGTCAGGTCTCTACAGGATACTGGCTGCATGGTGGCTATAAATATTGCAGTGAGCAGCCCAGAGCTTCCATCCATCACTGGCCTCTGGTGGGAGGAAGCCGAACTGCTCGACTATTTGTCAAAGATGGGATTTCTCTAAGTAACCTGAAACAGTCTGGTGCATTGCTCTTGTTGTAAATTAATACATGCTCTGCATTTAACTCTCCCTGAAAAAGCTAACCCTATACGACTGCAACAGAGATTTCATTTCAGCTTAACGGTTCCAGGCTGTACTTTGGGACAGAGCATGCTGTCCCTGAGAGGGCTGAATTTAGTGTTGTGTTGTGTGAAATTCTGCATGGCCGCCACACACAGTTTATCAGCTGGCATGAAATCCAATTTGGTCATGGATTTATGACAGTAGCTCAAAGTTCTAACTCAGCTGAATGCTGACTGTGTTCAGCAAGTAGCGGGAGCTTGGACATAAAAAAAGGAAATTATGAGCTAGCCCAGTCTTACCATTTATCCACTGGGATTATAAACAAATAAATTAGGTTAGTGATAGCTCTAGTTTATTCACTGAAAGACTGAACTGGGCCATAATGTTCTTTGTCATGTATTACCTACCTTCTCAAACAAAACTTGTGTGTAAATGTTACATTCTTAACTTCTTTGTCCACAGAAAGGAAATGGAAAGAGTGACCTCAGTGTTTACATCAAACCAGTCAGCAAGTGTGTACCAGATACTCATGGCTGAACTAGATTATTTGCTTATCTGATGAGTAAAATGATATGTCAGCAGTGCTTTCTCCTAGAAAACAGAACCAAACTGAAAATCTGAAACTCAGTAAATAGGCATTTATTTATTATTATTAAGTAAAATTCTGTTACTGATATCAGATAGATGTTGGATATCAAGCTAGAGCCAAAGAGATTAACCTCTTCCTTGTATGAGCTGTAAAATAGGTAGGATGTAGCCTACCCTCTCCTGATGACAGAGGATCCTCCTGCCTATAAAGTCTTTATGAAACACCAGAGAAATGAAGGGGTGTGATTCTGAAATCCTCTCTATGCATGAGCCCTGTCTTTGTCATGTACTGTGCAACACCAAGTGCAGCAGAAGCTACAAGGCTTGTAGCTGCAGCCAAGATACAGTGCATTAGCTATAACCATGACTGGTAGGTTCCCATTGGTCCCACAGGGACCTTATCCTTCCCTATGTCAATTAATGTTAGAAATATGTGTCAACTAAATTTAGTGATGTAGAAGTTGCTCTGAACCAATTGTAAAGTGGAATTGTCAATTCTGAATTTGGGTGAAAAATCAGAACCTGGACATATTTGTGGGTTTGGAAAAATAGTTTTTTAGCATTGGTGGAATGACAGTTGTGGATCAGGATATCAACTGAATTGTATACTTTGTAGCATTTTAGTCTATTAATTTTTACATTTCCATTTAAATCCCAAAACTTCGTAGGCAAATATGGTTTTCTTCTCCTAACTGTAAACCATTCAATTTTTCCCACAATTCAGATGTAGGTCAGAGTTAAACCCAGAGAGAACAGCAATTGGACTTTTTTTCCTCTTTCTTTTGATGGGAGTTAAACCACTCAATTTCATTCTGTAAAATCCTTTCCCCCCCTTCTAATTGAACATGTTTTATTCAAGTTAGATATATTGTCTCTTGGTAGGGAAGCCTGTATTCCAGGCTCTAAAGGCTGAAGCATGCTGAGTGATTAATTAGGAATCTTCATCTGCCTAGCTTGACTGGTGTAATAAAGGCAAGATATATATCAGCACACCCTAGACTGACCACAATTTCTGCCAGCAGTCAACTTCTGTCAGTTATTAATTGGTAGTAACGACAGTAGAAAGACCTATTTCACAGCTGCCTGAAAGGTTAAAGAGGTACCACAACCACCTCTTCCTCCCAGGACCTATTTTCTTTCCCTTTTCATCATTATTGCTATCATCGAGGCAGATTTGGGTCATCTGTTTTCTTCCGTCATAATACAGAGCCCTTAGAGCAGTTAGTCTGTGTTGTGAAGTGATGACTGTACTGTTGGTTACTGGAGCTGAAAGAAGCTCTCTGTGGTTCATGATGGCACAAGGAATGGAAGAATTTGCCTCTCACCTGCTCTTGGAATAGTGGGGATTGTTCATGACTTTCTCTTAGCAGAACCAAGCAAATTTACAAAAATAAGGAAAACATCAATGTCCCCAAATTTATTTATTCCTTGACTCTATTGAAAATGTTTTTCTGAAAGCTTTCTTGCCCTGCTCTTCTCAAGCCTAATATCTTAATTTTGGGTTTTGGGGGTTTTTTTTTGGTTTTTTTTTTTAAAAAAAAAGAAACAGTGTGCCCACTTGTACTTTAATGTCACTGTTGTGTTTCTAATTGTTACCCATCAGCCTCTCTCCCATAAAGCACACATTTTTCTCTGGGAACTGTCTGCTTCTCTGGGAACTAGAAGACTTGTTCATTGTGGTCTAACAACAGAAACCTGCCTGCAAAGCACTTTCTGTCAGTCAGTTATAGCTTGGCAGCCTAGTATTAAGCAGATGTTGAGGAAAAAAAAAAGAATAAATGCTTTGAATAGAAAATGAGCTACAAATCTTCCTTAAGTGTTGATAAGGGCTAGCATCTTGGCATTAGTGCAATTCACCTTTTCTCTTCTATCTTGAGTAGCTCTTGTCTGTAACCCACTAATTTTGGTCTGAGCTGCTTTTTATAGCACCACTTCATTAGAGCTTGAGTTTGTGATTCTGCTTGTAGGTGCTACGTTAGCTGGGCACTTGCACATGTTTATGTCTTCCACACTTTGCTGCATGAATGTAGATTTAAAAATAAAGCTGAAGAGCTCTGCTGAAATTCAGAATGTCAACAAGGAGCCATGTCTTGCCTCTTCTCCATACTTGAGATACAAATACCAGCAATTTATGGCTGGGGCGCACTACATCTTAATGCTGTTTTAAAAATAGCAAACTTTATCTCATGGCTTTTATCTCAGTGTTTTTAGAGCTGATGTGACACCTGGTTCCTGTGTGACAATAGTAGCCAACTTGTTTGGTTACGTGCTTAAAAGGAGAGATGGGTTGTGGATCAGGAATGAGGCAAAGCAACCTTTGTTAGCAGTGCTAATTGCTGTCAGCAGTATTGATCCAGCTCAGTTAGAAATATACCATGGCCACTGAAATTTGCAGACTCTAACTAAATCAAGCTATTTCTTATAATACAAGTTTTCCCTAAGGCAGTTGTACTGATATGAAGAAAAGATTTCTGTCATGTATTATTTAAACATAGCAGAATACTTGCCAAATATTTGTTGCTAAAGAGGCACCTGATTACATACATATATATTGGATATATAGATATACCCGTTAATATATTTGTTTACAATGATCCTTGGCGTTTTATAGTTATCGTTTTATAGGGCAGTCTACACTGCTGTGCAAACATTAATTAAATGAGTCCTATCAATAAATAAAATGAGTAAACAAGTACTTATTACACGCTGCCATTTTACATGCAAGACAATTGTAATGTAATATTGAAACAAGAATATTACAGCTGTAATTGCCTGAGATTCTCCTAGTATTAGGAAGCTGGGGTTACCCAGCGTCTTGGAAGAACAGATTCTCAGAGCACTGGCCGAGTCTAAGCTGCAAGAGCATTTAGAATGCAGCTGAAATTCATGTCTTGTGAGTTTTAGTCCTATCTCTGTCCTACAGCAGAGGGAGAAAGTGCAAATTAAATGATCATGGATAGAATGATCTTGGTGAGAACTTTACTTGAGCTGTAAAAACTTTCACAGAGTATTATCATCTCGGGAGAAGCTTTGACAACACAGAAGAGCCTTGAAAGAGTGGCAGGATACTGAGGGGAGCCCCTTTGTTCCAAGCAGGACATAGGCACAACATAAGTTTTGTTGGCCTTTTGTCATAAAACGTAGAACTGGCAAAACCACTTTTGTGGTACTGTCCTTTTTCCCCTCCGTATTTTTAAAGCACTGACTGTCACAGGTTAAATGAACTACAGTTAGTTTGCTCAGGTGCTGACTGGCTTTCTGTCTGTGATGTCATTTACATTGCACAATTTAGGAGCAATTCCTGAAAATCAGTGCTAGTATAGACAAATTAGGAAAGTTAAATCTCTAGGGATAAGTGCCCCTAAAGAATGCCTGGAGTCTAATTTGTATTTGTCTTATAATGGTAATGTTTTTTAATATTTTTCTTTTTGTTTTTAACAGGGTGAGTAAAATTCTCCCAAGTTATGGAAAATTTTCATGTTGTGCTATTGATACTTGTTTTAAGAAAAATTAATCGATTCACCTTGTAGTGGAATTACATTTACTTTAATATTCTAAATGATGCATATGTTTAATGTTGTGTGTGTGGTTGTTATGGAGCTGTGTAGCTGAATGATTGGAAGGGGCCGTCTTATTTTCCCAATGACCATTTGTTGCTGCTAACAGCACAACTGTTAGATGCTCACAGTCACTTTTTGGGGTGCCGAGATCCAGGATTCCTCCTGGTATCCAGAGCTTGGCTGAGGTGCTCTTCTTGCAGGATCCTCAACGTCTGTGTAATAGGATGTAAGGATGATTGCTAAGCCTTCACTTCAGGCTGTCAGCCAAAGAATAACAATCACCTCTCCAGGTGATGATGATCTGGATTAATCCAGAGAGTACAATGAGAGTGCTAGCGTATAAGCAAAAGCATTCTCCTCCAGATCTGGAAATTACCCTTCTTTCAACAGTGCACATGGTAGAATAGATAACAGGGTTTATGGTTCCTGGGAAATAACGGATCAAACTCTCTAAAATGCACAGATGCATTTAGGTAAACTAGGATAACTCTTTTAAAAGCCTCATATGGCTTCTCCAATTCACTGATAAAACTATCAGCAAATGCACAGTCTTGTCACTGGTGACTTATATGACTGTTACATGCTTGCAGGATGAAGCTCTCCAGTAACAAACAGTGATAGTCATACAGTTACACCTCTATGATTCATTCAATTGCAAATCAAATTCCAGATATTGCAAACTTGAAACCAAACCAGTGGAGTGGTGTTCTGTAAATGCTTGGAAGTAGTATATCTGATAATACAAGAACAAAACTGATGAGGAAATGAGAACTAGGCATTTAACATCAGAACTGATCTACCTGAATGTGGACAGCTGTTCCTCTTATTGTCTCTGGGGTGAAGGAGATGCTCCTGGGGCTCAGCTCTGCTCATTTTAGCATGGTCACCTAAAACAGGTCAGCTAAATATGCTCTGAAAGTGCCCGTTTTAAAATTTTGCTATGAATTGTATGGGAAGCTCATGAATTCCACATGGACACAGACTGGCCATGTAAGCATAACAAGAGGCCATCACTAGTTCCATTTCTTCCATTTACTTCCCTGTATTTACTAAACCCCTGCATGTAAGAGGGACTAGACAAAAGGCTTTATTTTATCCTTTCAGATGAAATAACAGATATCCTTTCAGATAAAATAGCATCCAAAGGAATGTACCCTGAGAAGTCTTTGGATTTCGCAGTTGTCCTTGCTCTGTTTAAAGGAAAGACATTTCACTGTGGAGGTGAGGGAACCTCTCAGAAAGCTGGAAGCTAATTCTGCTGTCTTGAAGAAGACTCAATAGAACTTTTAAAGCAAGATTGCCATCTTCTTATGGGATAACCAGTATCTGAAATAACAATAACAGGTAGTCTTGTTACCATCCATATCATAATATTTCCTTTGACTTCTGAAAAAAAGGAAGAACAAATAGATCAATGAGCTCTCAGTCAAGCAGGGACAATCCTTTCTTAGTACTACCGCCCATTGCTGATTCCCTTAGGAGGTGGTTGTATATGCCTGTGAAACAGAGCTGAAAACCTGTGTAAGTATCTGAGTTGGGCATTTCTGTATTATTTTGTAGGACAAATGTTGCACTGTGTGTTAATCAGTTGATTTCACAAGGATCATCTTTGGATGATGTTTTAATATGAGATTTACATTTTGGGGATATTGAAGCTATGGCCAGCACCTCCATCTACCAGATATGCCAAGACAAGCAGATTAGGTTTTGGTCGAGGCAGCTAGGTAAGACACAGGTGTGATGAGAAACAAGCCGGGAAGATTGCGTTATAACACTCAGACCTGGACCTGACCATGTCAGTCCTCAGGGCTGTTTAGAGCCTGTGTGGATCCCTCGCTCCAATGGAGATCCGTATGCTAAGCTTGCAAAGTAATTATAGCACACTAATGAGAAAGTGTGAAATTCTCGCCTGGGGTTTTAGGGACATAGCACACTGGATTTCATGTTAGGTAAGCTCTGGCACAGCTTTAGTCCTCTGTGCATTTCACTTTTTCTCCATCATTTGAATTAATCCTTTCTTGTTCGTGCTTTGTTCTGTGCTATTTCGATGCCTGGGGCTGCCTATGTTTCTAGCAGGCTCTACTCTTCCATGGCCCTCGTCGCTATAGTGAGTGAGTGCCTTTGACTTCAGACTGGGTTCCCATCTGTGTATTTAAAAGTAAACCGATTTCTAATGCTAATTGAGGCAAGGGAAAATGAGAGAAAGAGAGTTTAAAAATTCATACTGAATATTTATAAGCATACTCAGTGCGTTTGGTGAAACTGGGATGAAAAGGTTCTAAAAGGTTTCTAATTTCTGCTGGGAGGCACTTTGTTGTGCTTCAGCTATAACGGCAGCCAAAGGAGTGAGGCTTGCGGGGCCCATGAATGCTCCAAATACATACTCATGCCAAGTTTAGGTTGTGTTTTCCATTGATGTAATTACTGAGCAGTAATGGGATGAAAGACCTCACCTGTACAGATTTATGGCACCTTTGAAAGTCAGGAGCTGTGGTTGGGCTCTGTAGGGGAGAGATGCTTTCTGTTAAAGTATACTTTTTATTTAAAAAACCCCAAATGAACAGTTTTGTCATTTTTGGGTTTTTTTTTTAATAATTTGAGGGATGAGTATAGATTTTTTCTTAGAGCAGACAAAGGTTTCTTTAACACCATTGTTTGTTTGAACCCTCACATGCCTGGCCATGTATTCATGCTAAGGCAGGCAAGGAGCCCTGAGGAGGGTCTTTGTCAGCCTGGCTGGATGAGGACTTTCTATGAATCTCATTCACTGACGGGTCAATTTATCCTGATTTTGGTGACGACCAAAGAAACTAACCCTGTGGTAACTTGTTATAAATCTTTGGTTGTATATGTATATGTAAATGATTTTGCTCAAAAGACAGTTATTACAGACTGTTGTCTCCATTGGTAACTTGGGAGAGGAACCTTAACAATAGGTTCAAGTGAGACAGTTTTAGAGCACAGCAGTGTCAGGGGGAAATTGTTGGTAGTTATGCACAAAAGCCAGCATTGTGCTGTAGGGATGCTGCATTGTGTGATACAGCATGAAAGGCTGCATGGGAAGACTGTGCAGAGGTCAGTCTCATGAAAATGGGAGGGGGCCATCCTATCTGTTCTTAAGCTTTCTGTGGGCACCTTAATTTGTGTGCGAGACATATGTAGAATAGATAGAGCCCTGAAGCAAGTCAGTAAAATTTAACGTATAAGATAAACCTGGGAATCAAAGTTCCACTTTCTTTTTGTGATGTATTTGTTACCTGTTAAAACTAATGACAGGTTCTGAATGCTGGACACCTCACTGAAAGCCAGGTGAAATGCTGATGCTACTGACAGCTTTATTCAACAGATTTTCGAATTATTTTTTAATTTTTAGGGTTTTTTTTATTTTAGCCTTTATTTCAGTTTCATAATATCTTTGTTACACAGGGGCTATTTCGGTCAGATGATGTGGATTTTAAGGTGGCTTTCAGTGTTAGCTCTGCCTAAGGTGACCCCAGTGCTGTTTTAAAATGAGCAACAGTGTCTGAATTTAGTCTTTCTGTGGCTTCTTTTCTTTAAACTCCTGCACCACTTTGTAGCTGATATCGATGTCCTTTGCTTTCAGACAGGCAAAATTACATATGGTGCCACTGTGTGTATTGTCCAAGGCAAGATCAAAAAAGAAGTGCAGTTTGATTTTCTCTGTGAAGTAGGCAAAATGGGATGGGAGCAATCAGCTCCAAGGGAGCCGTGTGTGCTACCCCATCCTAGGTAAGGTACCTGTGAAGAATTACTTGCCTTATACCTGATTTTTTTCTTCTTGGAGCAGATCAGTAGTTGAGGGTTCAGCAGTGAACTGAATCTTTTCTTTCCCCTACTTCGCCCTTTCAGCACCAGAGAATGACCACCCAGAAAAAATGCCTGACATGGAGAATTGTAGCTGCCTGATTGTAGCTGTCCTTCTTCCAGCCAGGCATCTTGGGCAGCCCAGAGTAAATTTCCTGCTCACTTTCCTTGATGGGAAGGATTGTCAGATGCAAGGAGGAGAGTACAGAAAGGCTGGGAACCACAAATTTAACTTACATATTTTTACTTCAGTAGTAATTACCCCTGGACCTCTCTGGTGGAGCAGTAGTCTAAGAACCGCTGAGACACCTCAGATTCTGAGGTATTGGTGCTAAAACTGTGCACCATGTGAAGCATTTCCTGCTTCCTCCTATACTGAATCCTAGCCATTTTGCCTTCTAGATAAGCATCTTCCACTTAAAGAGTTTTTCTTTCCTCCGCTTAGTGGAACACTGAATTTTTAGAAGTTATTTTCTGGTCCACCTCCTTTTCAGGAAGGAGGTTAAAAGGATTTCATCTTTACTTTAGATAGTATTGTTAATAACTACATGGAGGCTGCAGATCTGAAGGAAAGGAGGAAACAGGTGGATACGTAAGGTTTTGCTCTACTTGCTGTGTTGTAATTCTGGCTTTGCTTGTATGTGTTTTTTACTAGTAATTTTATACAAATGTTGCAGGTAATTAATTGCCTGTAATTTCTGAGATTCTCAGAGTCCTACTTCGTATTGGACCATATTTATACGTTGAGGCAATAGTAGACCCTTTTCTAATACTAAATAATCCTCCTTACTTGAATATTCAAGTAATATTCCATAAGTAGTTGCTAATTTTTCTCCGAGGGCAGGAAGCTTTCCTTCTGTCTTGCAGAAAGGACCTGAGCTGTCAGGCTGAATCCATTATTTCTTTGTCTAACATGCAGAGTCTGCTGCTGCTGAAATAGGAATTTTTCTCAAATACGATTCCAGCTTTGCAATGGGAATGTTGCAGAGTCACTACTGGTGGTGTCACTTGGAGGTTTTTATGTACTGAAGCCCTTCTGTCTTCATTTCACTTCATTACATGCACTGTGCATTTTGCTATTTGCTGTTTTGCTCTAGCTCCAAATCCAAGTAGACCTCCTGGAGGAGCTAATAGCTGGAGTGTAAACCCTGCTGGGAGCTACCTGCATCCTGCCGTTTGGTTGCTGCAGAGAAGTTACTGACTCAGTAGCCAGGAGTTCATCAAAACTGGAGCACTTCAGTGGTTGCATGTGGTATTCACAGATCTCAATGCAAAATACTCATCAAAGCATGCAGCATTTTAGGTCCTTTGCTGGTGCCTGACTTCTACATGTACATTCATTAATTTTAAGGATTTATTAAAGGGTTTAGGTGCTGCAAATTCCTTGGTTTCTGCTATAAATTATTCAGTCCATGGTGTTTGATCCTATCATATTTCAGGTATTGCTTCGCTTAGCTGCCTTCCTGTCTATCTCCCACAAATTTAATTGAATGAGTGTGAAAACCATGTGAACTGTAAAATACCAGAATTCCTCAGAGATTACTGAGATATCTGTAGAAAGAGTGGAATAGTCTCAGTCAAACTTATTTGTTATTTTGCCCATAAATCTGAGCATTGCTGTACTAACTGTAATTGCTTTTGCTTTTTCTTATGGTCAGACTTGAATGCACCAGCTTTAAAAGTTTACTATATCATATATTTCTTCATTCTAAGTGGCGCTAGAAACTAACCCTACACAAAAATTGAACCGTGAATATGTGTTATATGTTTCCAGATGTCCTCAGAATTGCCAAGAGTCTTCCTTAATGGAAGAGCATCAACATCAGTATTTGACTGGAATTTATTGGAATGGTTGATACTAAGATAAAAAGAAGGAAAATAACCTGATTTCACTGAGAGAATTAAAGGAGTGATTGGACCACACTTGCAATGGGTGGCGTAATGGTTAGCATGGTGAGATGGATTTCAAGCTGTAACTGATCAGGCTATTTAGACATTTTTCCCTGCGTATTTTTGAGGCGTAGAGTAATGTGTCTGACAGGGGTGAAGGGCCATTCCATAGACAGTCAGATCTAGTGCCAAACTCTGGATTATGGAAATACGCAGTTGGAAGAGATGTCAAATGTAGGCTTTTAAAACAGAAATCTACTTTTAAAAGAAATACCTACATGCAGACGGGATTTGACCCTTAATAGCCATGGCTCTGAGGATGACTATGAAGTGTAGGAGTCTGCTGTGGCAACTGCCGTGAGCTTTTGTAGCCTTGTTTCCCCCTCTGCTTCAACTGTTGTGTTCTTCACATGTATATGGAGCTGATTCTTTTCTCAAAAACAGTCTGATTCTTTGCCCAGAAAAGCTCACCAGCCAGCCTGACAAATAATCTTCAAGAGACTGTAATATTTTTGATGAAACCTTAACTTTTTACGAACATTTAAAAGGTCTTTCTATCAGAACAGAATGCTTTGAATTTTTTTTAAGTTACTTTGCATTGATCTATTATGTATCATACACCATGGAATTTTAAAAGTGAAAATGAATTCCTTTGATTTCATTGACATTATATTTTCAATTAACATAAAAAAGACTTTATAGTAAAAAATAAAACCTCATATATTCATTTTTGGAATGTGACCAAATTGTAAACTTCCAGCATTCACCGTATATGTTCTATTCCCACACCACTCTACAAGTATGCCAAAATATGTTTGTGGAACTGCATCAGATACAGTGATAGATTTAGTGAAAAAGGAGGTAATTTCATAGAAGGAAAATTTTGTTTGTGGAGTATGTACCTGTATACAGGAACAGTATCTGTTTTATGGCAGTAAGATCTTAATACTCTTATTCAACCCAGATTTTCAAAATGAAAATTCTGTCTACACGTCATTCTCAGTTTTTCAGTAAAGAACTTTGAACTCCTGTTAAGACGTTTGCGTTATCATGAAGTATAGATAATAAAAAGCAGAGGAACAGGGCTGTCACGACTGTTCTAGAATATATCTCCTAAGTAGTTATTTTACATGCAGGATAGTCTAACCTTTGAAGCTGAAATATTCACAGCATTAACATATATCTTTTCAGCAAGACACCAGTTATTTTTCAACTTTTACAAAGAGAAGCTTAGTTTAAAAATACACAGTTACTTGCTTGGATTTAAACATTCAACCAGAGATCTCCCTATGAAGCTGGAAAATGAAAAAAAGCTGTAGAATCTGAGATGAAGATGGATCTTTCTAATTGACTGCTGGAGCTGGAATGCTGTTCTAACACCATGTCTTTTAGCCTTCTCCAAGTTAAGTGTCTGTTAACTTCTCAGTCACTCTCTGCCAGTCCTGTGGCGAGAGATGCGTTTGATAATGGACATGTGTCTTCCTTCTCTGGCACCTGCTCATGTGAGGCTGGAAAGCCCTTGGGACATGGTTGCTTGCTCCCTTAATTTTTTAGATGGTAAAGCTGTAAAGATTGTTCTCACTTGGACACTGTGAGCTGTCTGTTTTCTTGATGTTCTTCTTGCATTCCACTTCTTGGTGTTCCAATAGTTCCATAACATTTTTTCTCTCTCTCTCTCTTCCTCAGCTCCCTTTTTTAGATTCTGGGTATTTCTTTTATCACAATGGCATCCCCAAGGCCAGGAGAAGACGTAGTCTTCAACACAAGCTTCATCTGGAAAAAGATTCCAGGGTAAGTGTTTTACCATTATGTGCACCTACCATGTTTTCTTTGCGACACAGACTGTTCATTATGAGATCAAGGTGATGATCAAATCTGTGGTTATGGCTACGTTTTTCTTCCCCATGCTTGTTTCAAAAGTGGTGGCTGCTGTATGTATGTACATCCTAAACAACTACTATTTAGCTATTACAAATGGTCTTACTTTCTCTGAGTTTTGTCCTCTTTCCAGTTAAACTCAGTGCGCCCTTGTCTCCTGGATGTATCAGTGCAAGCCAACTAAGGTTCATCCCGCAGTTGTGTCCCACACACATCCTGCTAGTCCGTGGATCATCCTGCCCAGAACACCTTAGGATGTGAAGGGTGGCATTTGCTCTGTAGTCACCCTGGGACTTTTTCTCAGGGAATGGTGCATACCCCATGTGCTAAGCAAGTGTATGCTGTCAGACTTCAGTATTTCTTTTAGAAACTCTTGCTCACAGCATGTGAATGGTTCTGTCTTTTCAGAAATGGGCAGCCTGATCTAGTAAGAGGTGTCCCTGTCTATTGCAGGGGGGTTGGAACTAGATGATCTTTAAGGTCCCTTCCAACCCAAACTATTCTACGATTCTAAGTATAAACCCCTTGACAGGAGGCAAAGGCCCATTTTGCAGAAGATTGTAAGCTGGTATCAGCAAATTCTTTTTTCCTTTCTTCAGAGTTCTTACACCAGTGTAATACGAAGCTGGAGGGGGGCCAGGTAGCAGAAAAAGTGTTTTTATTGCCCAAACAAAGTAGATAAGCCTGAGAAATGATAGCATGACAGCAAATAGATTATTTTTGATCCTTCAGTAGGATTTCAACTCTCTGCACTGTTAGCAAAAAAAGAGAAGGGAACAATTTTATTCCAGACAGAATTTTATTGCCCCATATATGATATTGGAACACCTATGAAAATGAAAAACAGAGTAGGAAGAAAAGAAGAATCGTTGAATAAGAACATAATTGTTGTGACACCAGTGCAAGAGAGGTCTGATTTATTCCCAGCTTGATTTTCCTACTTGTGCAGAAATTTCAAGTGGTTCTGGGCCTAGGACCGTCTGGAATGCACATGGCTGCTCGCTCCCATGGCTGGGAGCCATGCAAGTGAACCACACAGGTTCTAGGTGCTGCCTGCCCCCATCATTTCATCCTGAGATCCTCAGAGCTGGCAGATTCCCTGAAGCTACTGGTCTTCCAGTGCTCTAAGGTACCTCTTTCTGCCCTCCTTCTCTAAGGCTGGCGCAAGGTACAGGTGAGGGGCTAGGAGGGAGAGACCCATTCAACCTGCCTTAAACAGAAATTCTCAAGCTTCCCTCATTCTGTTTACTGAGCAGGGATCAGAAAGTAAACTTCAGAAACCATCTACCGTTAGTGAACACTAAGCACACATCCTGGGAGAGATGTCTCTCATTTCCCAGCACCACCCAATCTTGTTAAAATCCACTTCAGAAAAAGGATACAAATAGATGAAGACATTGCAAACTAGTGACTGAGTACATTCATTGTGCAGGTGTCTCTGTACTGGAAAGAAATATTTCTGCAAGCCTCTGAAAATGTTACAAATATCTGACCACTCTTGTACTAATTCCAGACTGGATTTCACATTGACTGCGTCTAGACTGTTTCTGCTGTGCTATTAAGGACAGCTTATATGAATCTACCTTCTGTCTTTTGCAGTCACCTGGTATTTTGTGGTCTCTAGACTCTTAGTTGGCTTCTGTCACATGCAATGAAGTCTCATTTTTGCTGTTAATCTCCAGTTCTTCCTAGTGCTGTATACCAATGTTGCGGCTCTCCTTGGCTCCCTCATTTGATCTCAGGCAATAGAGCCTTGTGTTTAAGTAACTAAGAGTATCTCCCATGTGAGGAAAAGGATGATCCTGGGTGTATACTGACCCTCCTCGGTTGCGCGGAGTGGAAGCAGATGGAAAACCACACTTCATTTCCACATGTAATGTGGCATTTTCTCCTCTAACCCTTCTACTTATTCTGTCCAGTTGAGTAGTTCTTGAGCTCTTAGGATACCACATAGGTCAGTTGCTTTTTGTAATGCTGTTTGAGTGCAATTAAAGTCATTACTATTATTTCCCATCTTTCTTTTATACGTGTGGTTTGGAGAAGTCATTAAAATTCCTGTCATATTTGTATATAAGTGGAAACATGAGTTGTGTTGACAGTACTTCATTTCGAACTCCAAAAATAATTTCTAAATTTAATGGCAGCTTTCTAGACCATTTACATCCAATTTCACTTAGCAGCAAATGTCAGCACTGTCATGGTTAATATGTTAACGCATGAAGCCAAGAATAAAATGTTCCTGTTGTCAGGCTAGCCAGGAAGCAAACTTCCACCATAGGGCCTTCCAAATCTCTCAGGAACCATTATGGTAAATGCTGTTGTTTAGCCCTAACCGAATGTTGTGAGAAAGTGGGCTGCAGTTATTCTGTATACTTTTCAGTTCTAAGGAGATTACAATTCCTAGCTAATTTTAATTATTAGTTGAAAAACAGCACTGATGTTCACTCAATTAATTAATCTTCTTTAATCAAGTAAGTCCCTTGAGGAACCATGTCAGTTTTTCAAGAGTCTGGGGAGATAGATGGCAGAGCACTATGCAAACAGGTTACTGCATCATTTTAATCTTCTGCAAGTCTTTTAAAATACTCAAAACAGCTTTGTTGTGTAAATTTTACTGTATGTTTTTACCAAAAGAATTTGGAGATAAGCTAAACATATCCAGCAGTTGTGTGATAAACATCATCACTGTCAAGGGAATGAGAATGAAGCATTTTTAAGATGCCCTCCTTAGAGATACAGCAAGAACTGAATCCTTGTCTGAGGAACAGCCTCAGATGCAACGGATTTGGCTTTATTTGATACATAAGCATTGCTGAAGCCTAAAGCAGTACTGGCAGCAGGTGAAGGCATATATAATCGTGTCATATACTGTGTTGTGATACTGAACTGTTCAAGAAAAAAGTACAGGCACGTGAAGCACCATGGCTTTTGCTGGTGTTACAGTCCTCTCAGGGATCCTCACTGTCAGGATGGAAAACGCCGTAGTAAATAGAACTGCTACAAATGGAGACTGTTTAGTTATTTAAATTACATTCTTTGAGGCACAGAGAACCTTCTGGGAGAGGTTTGCTCAGAAAAAAACCCTTTTGTGTCAGTGCAAATTTCCAGGTACACTTGTGTTTTGTTGTTTTACCGTATGTAGCTTTGGGGCCAAATAGATTTTTGGCTTGAAAAAAAAAAGGCCTTTTAATGTTTTCACGTGTTAAAGCTGGAATTTTTAATGAGCAAGATTTCCACCATTCATAATGCAAATCTGTATTTTCATCTGCCTTTATCTGTCATTTGTTTCAGCTGAAATTCCTGAGACCAAAAGGTCGGCTATTAGGCTTGGTTTGTCTTAGGAAACTTTACTTAAGTAGCTGCAGGCAGGAAGGCAGACCTTGCCATGACCCATGGGTACAAGCAGCTGGGAGGAGGAAACAGCAGAGTGAGAGCAGGTGACAAGGGCTCCTGAGCAACATTAAGGCAATGAGGAGCCAGGGTTGGATAGGACCAGACATCAGCATGAAGGTGAGGAGAGGTAAGTGGGACAGGCTGGAGCAAGAGCCTAGAGTCAGAAAAGGTTGAGTGACTTGGGTGTGGAGCCAGCCCATGAGTGGAGGATGATAGACTGGAAAAACTGGGAGCAGTGTCCACGTTGACATGAAAGCATGCTACCTCCTGAATTCAGGTCACGACGCAGCCTTAGAGCTAGGGGACCTTTTCCAAAGGAGATTTCCCGGTGAGCATGGGGAAATGCAGCTTCTGCAAGAACAAACTTTGTTTTTAATTATGAGGAACAGTCGTGTGTTTCATCAACATGGTAGCTCTGGAAAAGTGAATCAGAAATACAGAGATGCTTCATACCATCTTGTTTGTTAGGTTTCCTGTGTCTGAAAGTACAGCAGAGGCAGGATGAGAAGCAGAAACCTTTCCTTCTCCACCGTAGCTAAGGAAAACCATGGGATTTTCTTCATGGGATTTGATTTTCAAAACTGACTCAGAATCTAGCCTCCTACGGAGGGACTCAGCTATATTATTAATAAACATTTTGAAAAGTAGCCACATAAGTAAAAGGAAAATAAAAATGCATGGTTTTTATGTTACCTTTCAGAGCAATACTTTTGTATTTTTGCTGTTGTTAGGTATTTTCTGTTAGTAAATAGTCTTCCAGCGAAGGAGATAGAGTTGAAACACAGTTTGTTCTCTCTAAGATTATTTTGCTTTCTTTCAAGTTTTAGATAAAACCATTTTCCTCCCACACAGTCTCTCCTGTCAGACAGCTGCCAAGATTAATCCCACTCAAGAAAGAGGCTTTAATATACAGAGAAGAGCTGAGCCCCATTACTGGCATCCATAGACGAGTACATCTGTGTTGGTGTTGGAGAAATAAATACATATGTGTGGAGGGAGGAAGGTGAAATGAAAATCCTCCACTGAGAGTGAGTGAGTTTGGCACTTAAATGATAACTTATTTTATGTTGCAGAAAGGGATTAGAAAGGGAGATTTGGCCAATACTTGTGCTGGTACAGGAGTCAAGGAGGACCAATGCGTAGCTTCTTCAGAGCATAGTTTCTAAGTGCTTAGGGTTAACAGTACTCCCAAACTGCCTGTGCAATGGAACAATGGGGAAAAGGGAAGCTGTAAATGCAGGGGATCTAAGCTTTTAATTAAATAAATCAAATTCATTTCATATCCTTCCTCACCTCAGATCCCTCCCATACCTTCTTAACGTGACCGTCTTTTGTTTGGACCATTGCAGCTTATTAAGGCACAAGCATCCTGTGATGCCAGGCAGGGGTTTGCCAAATGCTGCTGGAGCTAGATATTTCGTCTGTGATCACCTATAACTGGAGAGAGGGCCACCAGCTTGGGAAAAGCATTGTTGCTTAACTAGCAGCAGCCCTTAGCTCTGGCAGTGTAATGTAAGCCAACTTTCAGAGCCCTTTCTGGCAGCATTTTGTTGCACTCCCTTAGATGCCAGCACAGAATCTTCCTCTTTGCAAAAATTAAAATCTTGCTGATGAGGAGAAGCCAGTTTTCCTCATTTCTTCCTGGTTTTCCAGCTAGCATAGAGTGAAGTGACCTAGGGATGCGAGATGTAGGAGAAGGTTGTGGATTCCCTTGCATATTGGGTCAAATCTCTGAATTTGCTAGGAAGGCATAATCTGCTTCTCCAGCCCTCTGGAGACAGGCAATTCTGCCCCTGGTATGTAGCAATAAGAGCATCTTATTTTCATTAAAATGGCTGTATTTCACGTCTTTGCTCCTACTCAATGCCCCACATTGTGATTTCCTAGCTTCCTGACTGGTGCTAGTGATTTTCGTTCCCTAATAAGTTTCTGATCAAAGCTTAAAAGGTATGCCAAGAGGATTCTTCTATATGAGAAGAAAGCTGACCAGATTCTGAAAGCAAAGGGACAACAATACCAAAATCGTCCTGTAGGCAAGGACCAGCACTTGACCTGTGCACTGTTGTAATCCTGCTGCTGACTCCCTTTGTGGGTAGAGGAATTAATGTAATAGAAACACAGAGTAGTTTGGGTAGGAAAAGACATTTAAGTGTCATCTAGTCCCACCCACCCTGTGATGAGCAGGGACATCTTCAGGTAGATGAGGTTGCTCAGAGCCCCACCCAGCCTGACCTTGAATCTTTCCAGGGATGGGGCATCTACTACCTCGCTGAGCAACCTGTTTCAATGTTTCACCACCTTCATCATACAAAATTTCTTCTTTATATCTAGTTTAAATGTACCCTCTTGCAGTTTAAGACCATTATCCCTTGTCCTGTCAAAACAGGCCCTGCTGAAAAGTTTCTCCGTATCATTCTTGTAGGCTACCCCTTGAGTACTGAAAGGCAACTGTAAGGTCTCTCCAGAGCCTGCTCTTCTCCAGGTGGAACAACTCCGACTCTCTCAGCCTTTCCTCACAGGAGGGGTGCTCCATTCCTCTAACCATTTTTGTGGCCTCCTTTGGACCTTCTCCAAGTCTTTCTTGTGCTTAGAGTTCTGAAGCTGGACACAGTACTCCCAGTGGTCTCTCATCAGAGCAGGTTAGAGTGGGAGAATCGCTGCCTTTGACCTGCTGACCATGCTCCTTTTGATGCTCCTTTTGGTTCGCCTCCTAGCTCCGAGCGCACATTGCCAGCTCATATCCAGCTTTTCATCCACCTCTGTCCCCAAGTCCTTCTTGGCAGGGTTGCTCTCAATCCCTTCATTTCCCAGCCTGTATTGGTACTGGGAGTTGCCCCAGTCCAGGTGCAGGACCTTGTGCTTGGCCTTGTTGAACCTCATAATTTTCACATGGGCCCAGTTCTTGAGCACATCAGGGTCCCTTTGAATGGCATCCTGTCCCTCAGGTGTGTTGTCCACCCCACTCAGCTCGGTCCTGTCCATAGATTTCCTTGTGGTTCACCACAGCAATGACCCCAGATACAAAGCTATCAGCTGCTGGGGATGTAAAATTATATGAAGTGAATGTAATGCCCAAGACTTGCTAACCAGTCTCAAATCCTGGGGGCAGGCTCCAGGTTCCCCATCCAGTTCTCTGCCATGCAGGGACATATAGATGCATGTGGTAGGATAGAGAGGCAGGAGAAAGTGGCGGGATAAAAAGCCCTTCAGATTTTCAGCTCACTTATGTAAATTTATTCTGCAGCTGGTAGAGGTGACAGACTTGCTATTAAAGTCTATGTAGCATTTTGCCCTAATATATGTTATCATGGGGCTGGCATTCTGGTAGGATTGTGGCCAGGAAAAGTTTGGAACTGCCATCAATTTTATGAGACTGTAGGGCAGCATTACATGAGCATTGGTGTTATCCTTTTGGAAGGAAACGGAACATTAAGTAATAAAAGCTCTGCTTAAGTACCTGTAATAAATATTGAACAGCCAAGGAAGACTCGTTAGAGGAAATGTCTTCTTTCCAATGCTGAAAAAAAACCAGCCACTCTCAAATCTACACACTTTTGGTTGAAGACGTACTGCCAGTTTGTTCCCCAGACAAGATCTGAAGACATTTTTGTCATAAATCATCCTGACAAAATGAAGCACATTGTGCAGAAGACAGGCAGTCTTACACAAATGGATCCCTGGTTTATCTGTTTCTGGCATAAGTTGTCTTACCCTTTATCCAGTGTATCTGAGGAAGGGTTTCCAAGGGTCTGTTTCTTAGATTAATAACTTTCTCAGGTGGATATCACCTTGAACTATATTTCTTTTGCTTTCCCATAAAACTCGGGGGCCTTTCTTGAGAATTTGTATTTCTAATTCTTAATGAAGCCAGTTGGCAAGCATTGTAAGAAAAATAATCCTGATTTTCTTGAGGAACCTCTAGTCAGAGGTACTAGATCATCTGATAATTGATTTAGTTTATGTATCATTACCGAGAGAATTCAACACTAATTAAGTGCTTTACTTTTATGATATTTAGACCCTCTGCAGAAGTTGGTAGATGGTTATTTAAATATACAGGTCATGAGTGGGGCTATCTGAGAAGATGAAAAGGAAGAATCAGCAAAGGTTACAGCACAGTGTTTAAAAAAAGTCAGATGCAGCTAGATTCAGTTCATGGGAAGGGGGTGTTCAACCTGCACTTAGGGTGTGGAAAGAGAAAGGGTCACACAGCTGGTAGGACAAGAATAAGTAGTTGTAGGAAATATACTACATGTGTTGTATGATCTTCAAAATTCCAAACAAGAAATCAACAGAGCTGCAAAGAGAAGATTTAGATGTCTGATGAGTGGGAAAACTTTATCCTCACTTCTCAAGAAGTTATTTTGCTACTCTTGCACTTCTGAAGTGCGGGACAAGAAGGTACTGCTGTGCCTCTTAAGTGTGGAGAATAAACTAGTCTTTAGGCCATGATATTGTGTTTCTGATAACATAAAAAGAAAGAAGCTGGAAATTCAGTGAAGGAACAAGTTTGGTTCATGACTGTACTATACACACAGCATGTTTGTTGTCACTGCAAATAATGATTGCTAAATTCCTTGTGATTGCTTTTGGAAACGGAATTTGAGGGAGCTCTATTTCTTCTTGTTTCTGGCTTTTATAGATTGTATACATGCCCAGAAAGAGGTTGATAGAAATTAACTGCTCACAGAATGCTTTGTCCAGCTAGGTTTTGCACAGCTGACCAACAGTGACTCCCAGCTCTAAAGCTCTTAGCTGCTCTTTAATTGAGATAACACGATTATTGCCTAAGAGTCAGTTTCTATAATAAGAATAAAAATAACTTTCTCTTTCTGATATAAAAATTAATGAGGTCTATAGTCACTCAAATACTTAAGCTGTCACTGAGGTTGACACAGTAGTCCCCTTCACTGCAGAATAAGTACATTAAGCATATGCTGAAGAATTTTCCAGTTTCTAAGTTTGAATTCCTGTTATTACATGTGGCATTGCTGGCTCATATTTGGACTGCGTATGTATCTTGTATTTGTGATGTGCAATACAATTCAAATGTAAAATGTCTCAACACTGTTGTATGGAATATTGAGTACTTCAACCAATGTACTACTTGAGCAAATGCAGTTATACCCAGCATGCTGTAAAAGCTAAGCTGAATCGATCTGTTATAACTAGAAAGGCAGCTTCAGGGAGAAAAAAAGTCCGTCAACAATCAGCATTAAAGAATGTTGGTAATCTTGTGTAGTTGTGTTATGTGAAAAAGTACTACCAGCTGCACGTAATAGAATAACAGACTATCAAAATTACCTCAAACTCAAACATACCTGTGTCTTTTATGGAAATAGTGTATAACTATAATTATAGGGTAAGCTAAAACTGTTTCTGTTGGAAAACATATAGATGAATGTACTTCAAGATAATAGACTGATAAGTGAAAACAATGCTGGGCAGATTCATATAGAATTTTACAAAAATAAAAGTACTGACACAGTGCAGTCCTGGTGCCACTGGGGGCTGTCGGGTCTGCATGGGCAGTGGTTTTAAGTCAATGTTTGGCAGTGATCATAACTGACTCAGGTGTGGCTGATTCCTCCCAACGGCCCTTGGGTGGTTCAAATGACCTCTTGAAATTGCTTTGAGTCATGTATTATAACATTTTCATGTTGCTGAACATGATATGTGGGGTAAGGCAATAAAACGAGCCTTATCCCTCAAAAATACTTGTAACAGTGGAAGTTCAGTGATTATACAAAAAACTATTGAGACAGTTGACCACATGTAGCCTCCACTCTGCTGCCTGTAAATTGCTGAACTGGCATTAGTTATAATAAGTTTCTGTTTTATTGCTCATGTCTGTTCTCTTGACTGCAGCATCACTCCCCAGCCTCCCTCTGCTTTCTCCTGTCTCCCTCATTTCCTGCATGATGAATAGAGTCTCCTGTTTTGTGGAGCAGACCATGCCTTTGTTATTTGTCTGTGCAATTTCCAGCTTTGAATCTTCAGTGGGGTCTGTTTAATATAATAATGCAGGCAGTGGCAGTGGTGAGAATATATGCTTTAGGATCTTTTGTTAATAGGATGTTGAGAAGAATGAAAAATGTGAGCCAGTGACTTTGGATTAACATGACACCTAGTGTGGTGTACAAGTTTCCTTTGGTTTGGAACAAGTTTGGTTTGGTTTTGAATAAGAAATGCAGTGCTCTGATATGCTGAGTTAACAGTTACCAAAGTTCATGAATATCTTGGCATTCACTGGATGCAGGAATCCAAGGTCTTAGGGTTGATGACAATCACGCTTTTCTCCCTGGGAAGTTTGAGCCAGCTGCAGCCTGTGTTGTTGAGGTGAAGGAAAATAGCAATTGGTTTGCACTACCTTCTTTCGGCAGTAATTATTCCAGCATCTTCTGGCCCCGTGTGGTGACCCTTTTCCTTTCTCTTGCCAAGGCTCCATTCAGGACCGGTGGGGGTGGCTTGGAAGAGTCAGTCCTGGCCTGGGAGCACTTCTGCTTGATGATGGCAAAATACATGGTGGTTTAAAAGTGCTCTCTCTTCCCAAGTCACCAACATTAGAGCTATAATAGTGTTGTACCTCATAGCATATTATGGCCAGGTATTTTAGACTGTGACATGGTACATTTAGAATGAAACAAAATAGATTTATAACAGTTTTTACTTATAGTTTTCCTTGACTTAAGAAAATCAGCTGTTAAAACAGTGGCTGAGTTTCTTGTATATACAGTTAGATGACCGGGACCATATTCTGTATATGACATCGGTGGTGCAGCTAAGAATGCACAGTTAAATCAATAACAACATAAGACTGGAACATTTTTTGGTGTAGTTTTCTGGCGTATCTGAGGATGCTGTGCCAGGGCTTGCATCACCGGGTTGCAGTGTTGAGAAAAACCACCACCTTTCTACTAAGGGGCTCCAGCTAAAAGAATTGATATAAAGGCATATGTTACTTTAGCATAATATAAATGTGTTGTTTAGTGCGTCTACTCATGCCATTTAACATACTTTACTGTTTAAAATTCGATGAGGGTTTTCTTTGTGAACAGCATTCAGGCTATTGGTGTATTGCAATCTGTTCCAAACCACTGTTACCACAAGCATTTTGTTTTTCCAGGTCTATAAAGTGTGTATGCAATACCTTAAGTGTATATATGTGGGGTTTTTTATTTGTTTGGGTTTTTTTGCCACAGCTCAACAGCCCAGAAACTAGCAAGGAGCTTTAAAATACATCTGTGAAATCATTGCTTGTATGCATGATGTATTCCATGAATATGAAAAGGGATTTAGAAAGGTCAGAGAAGTTGATTGCAGTATTTGGAGACACAATGGAATTGAATTAAAGGTTTAGATATAAATTATTTCTGAATAGTTTTCTGCAGTAATTATTTGATACAGCATTGAAACATGGCTTTTCACCAAGATGGGTGCCTCTAACAGCTGAGAATAGCCAGTAGTAATTAAAATGCTAATATGTATGTCATGGGTTGGTGAAGTTGAAGAGTACTTCTTCGTCTTCTACACTTCCATACTGAATGGGAGAACAGGGCTGGGTAAAACAACATGTGGCTAGCTAACACAACACCTCCATGGGACATATTTTTCTTAACTAGTTGTGTAATACTAGCTCCATACTATCACAGAGGGACTCTGTTCAATATTACAATTTGACTTACATGAAATGATAGCTGAATGGCCACATTTGTTTATGATTTATATTGATAGCCATCTGCTATCTGAGTGCTTGTAAGAAAGATGCTCTTATTTTGTGTACAGATACAATTTTTCATAAATTTAGATAGTCTGCCTCCATTCATTTTATCTTTAAAGCATTCTAAGCATTATTTTTTTCATACAGAGAAATACACAGTAAGAGATCCATCAGCCTTGTGAATTTGAAGTCTTCACAGAAGAATCAGAGTTGCCAGATCTAATTATCATTTTTATACTCCTGATCTCACAGCAATATCACTAAGCTGATTACTGCTGGACTCTAGTTTATGTAACGTTGCAGTGCTATGCTGAACATTCATAGCTGTTCTCTACTTCCTTGCCACCTCTGCACGCTCTCTCCTGTTTCTTTTCTTTGGAGGAAGGTTTACTGATTTCCCGGGTGCTCATCCAGCCTTCCCCTGCCTAGCTTCTGGATCACTTTTGTCCTAGATGTAGTTACACAAAAGTTAGCGCTAGAGGCATCTTCTCAGGGCAAAAAAAAGGGAGCTGGCAGCTGCTATCCCAGCCCATTTGCGCTTTGCAGAAGCCTTGTTCTAGTCAGTGTCTGCACGATGTCATAAAAATGTGAGATACCTTTTACAAGCTTTATAGGTACCATTATGACTACTGTTTTTTCCATCTTGGAACAAGTTGAACTCTTCTTGTAATAGCCTGCTTCATGCATTTTATAGATCTGATACCATGGGGTAACAAGCAATCTCTGGCAGAGTTTGGACAAAAATGTTAGTTCTCTCAGGCCAACAGATACTGACATAATTGAACAGTGCTTGCTTTATTTTCTTTTCTCAGCTGTGATGCTCTCCTGGGAAAATGTTCATTGGAATCCATTTTATTTGTTTGGGAAGATAGGCTTTTTGTGGAATAATTGCCTTGATTGCTATGGGAAGAGAATTTCTGTTTAGACGACTTGTTTTCTGAAAAGTGGAAGGAAAGCCTCCATGTTAAACTTTTATTTCCTTGTTTCTACATCTAGCCACATTCATATCTCATAATTCTCAAGTGTCCTTTCCTGAGTTGTGCAAGGCATGTTATAAGAAAAGCTTATGCAAATGTTTCCATGCAGCAATCAACTAAAATGATAATTTTCCTGAAGAAAACAATTATTTTTAAGACTTCAACTAATTTTATTTCTCATAGTGCAATCATGAAGTAACAGAAACAGAACCTCTATTTTCATATTTGAAATACTGAATCAAGGCAAAAATATTTTATTGCACCAAAAAACTTTATTTTGAAAAAAAAGTTTAACTTTGTTTTAACATTTCTGGCTGGAACCCTTCTAAGATTTTGTTTCATAATAGTTTTTGACTATTTCCTTCAGTTTCATTGTTTCTTTCCAAATGAACGTCGTATTTCCAGACATCCATAGGTCTGGCTCCTTTTTTCATAATGATGTGAAAAGTATGTTTCATGCAGTGAAAAATAGTGGGAGACAACCTCTGAAACAAGCATCTGATTATTGGCCAGAACTACAACCTTCTCCTGCTCATAGAAACAGGTAGCTTGCTGCTCACCTCACTGCTACTCTTAATTGAATCTAAATGGCTAAGAACAAACTTAAAGGTAGCAGTACCCCTGCGAGGGCTAGAGCTTCTCACAGCTGTGCTGCTCTCTAATGCCAGTTAACTCTGGTAGACCTCCTGGGTCTTTGCTCCATAGCTGTTTTGAACAATTGAAGCAAAGGGGCTTGGCACAAGCTAAGTGTTTCTATCACCGTTTGTCTGGACAATGACAATTTGCTGAACATCTGCATCAAATGGGTTTTTTTAAGTCCTGTTTGGCTGTTAGTTTAGGAAGTCCATTTTATCCAAAAATGCCTGAAGAGTTTATCACAAACAAATCCAGCAGAGCTTAAATCACAGAATCATGGAATAGTTGGGTTGGATTGGGTTGGAAGAGATCTTTGGAGATCATCCAGTTCAATACCCCTGCTAAAACAGGTTCACCTACAGCACGTTGCACAGGAATGTGTCCAGGCAGGTTTTGAATATCTCCAGAGAAGGAGACTCTACATCTTCTCTGGGCAGCCTGTTCCAGTGCTTTGTCACCCGCACAGTAAAAAGTTCTTCCTTATGTTCAGATGGAGCTTCCTGTATTACAGTTTGTGCCTGTTGCTCCTTGTCCTGTTGCTGGGCACCACTGAAAAGAGTCTGTCCCCATCCTCTTGACACCCACCCTTTAGGTATTTATAAGCATTGATAAGAACACCTTTCAGCCTCTCTTTTCCAGGCTGAACAGACACAGATTTCTCAGCCTTTCCTCTTAAGAGAGATGCTCCAGTCTCCTTATCATCTCTCTACTCTGCTTTTTCTAAAACATTAAATCGGCACATGAATACTGGCTTCTTAGACCCTATTCTGATGAGTTAATGGGACCTGAGTGATGCAGTCCTTCAAAGGAGGAAGTATATTTTACTCCTAGGCTAGAATTCACTGAAAATAAAAAAACCCAGATGGTAGTTAACTTGAGACATACAGCAGATGAGATATGTTTTTTGTTGGGTTTTTTGGGGGGTGTTTTGTTTGTTTGTTTTGCCATATGCAGGTCTCTGTGGAATTTGGAGTTTAATTATAAAATGTTTTCACTGTCATATGGCAGTGAGATTTGAAAGAAAGTTTGAACGTATGAAGGAAATGCAAATTCCAGATAGTGATTGAAAGCTGTGGAAAAGGACATTGCTTTTAGAAGTATGAGTCAAACTGACGTCTACTGGTGTCCTGCAATTCACTGTGGAATACTGAACATTTTTGCATAGAGAAAGTATGTATTTCAGTAAAGACAGCCTGTTTACCTGAGAATGTTGCTTGCCAGAAAAATCTACCCGTCATAGTTTTCTTATTAGCACTGTACTTGAGAAGAACGTGCAAGGTGAATTACCTACCTGACTTGCAAACAATGAATAATTCAGTGTAAACCAGAAAGTCAAATAAATCCTCCCACATACTTTCTGTCTACCTGTGAAATAGATGGCAGTGAGAAAGGGACTACTTTGGTGATTTAATACTTGCAGATCTCCCCCTGAAATGATCTGTCTGCCCATCTGAAATAATTTGTGGTCTTGTACAGTATGTAATGAAATAATCTTTAAATACAGGTTTCAAATATGGGTTATCCCCATTTCACATATGCTTGAAATAAATAGAGGAGGAGTTTACATTTTCCAAAAGATCATGCAGCAAAGCAGAGAAAGAATAGTAGATTCTAGATGCCTAAACTGCTGTTTTGTGGAGGGGGAAGGGAAGTGGGATTACAGCCATTTGTAGTCTCTACAGCACCTGGGCAATAAGAAAACTGAGATGAGAGCAGTGGGGAAAAAAATAAAGAGAGATTAGCACAGATCCTCTGAAGCCCAAAAGACTTAGAGAAAGGACAGTAACCTTAAACTGTAATTACTGTTGTCATTTAGTGTTTCCACATGCATGATCTGGAGGCTCAGGGGAAATTACAGTCCTAGAGGCCATCTAAGTGTAAAATAGTAACAGAATTGTATGAAGGGATTTGTCCCTGGCTATAATCTAGTACTACTGGTCCTGCCTCTGCTCCTCTCCTTGCTTCCTCATGGCTCATTCCTGCTTTTCCCAGGATGGCCGTGCCTCGTCCTGGGTAAGAGCAGCAGCAGATGGAGAAAACACATTTACCTCTGTAGCATCAGTAGAGATTTGAGAGAGGTTTTTGTGCTCAAAAAACTATAACCCAGGTAGCACTTTTTCATTTACTGTTTCATTCTTTGCTGTCTAATAAGCAACTAATTTTTTGCGTAAGTTATTTGTCTGAATGGGTTGCAGTTTATCTATTTAAAATATATAGATGCAGTGTTACCCAGAAGGTAAAATCCAACACTCCCCTGCCTTTGCACTTTCAGATGGAAATAAGCAGAAAGTCAGGGAATTGTGTGTCTTTGTGCTACTTTAGACCTACTTTAGACCATGCTACTGACCCCAACTGTGTGTTGATCAGCTGGGGAAGGTATGGTTTGTCAGAGAGATGTATCGGTGATTTCTTAGCAGTTGGGGTTGCGTAGGTGTTGCATGGTTTTTATGATAATATTTGCTTATGGAAGTCAGAGCTTTCCTGGGACTCTGGAGGTAGGAAGCTGACAAAGAACTCCTTTCAGTTCTGCTGTTCTGACTGCTAGATGCATCGATAGAACTTCAAGACAAGGCATCTTCTTTGCTCTTATTCCAAACTGCAGCACTGCCTCCAGGCTAAGGATCTTCTTTGAGCACATTACCCTCAGATGGAGGTGTGGAAAGAAATGATGAATAGTTTTTGTCCCCTTTGTGAGGTGCTTTGAAACTTCTTTTAACATGTTTTGCCTGATGGCAACTAACTACCTTAACTAGAGGATGTAGGGACTTTGATGAAAGACATGATGAATTATTTCTGAGATTTATGTGGGTTTTTTTTCAAGCCCTGACTTAAATTGAGAAGGGGACATATGAATGGGGAGTAGGATAAAACTTTTATCAGTTCTGTCTTTATTTTTTGTTGTGAAGGTTGACAATAGGAAAGGGTTTTCTTTTTCTTCTTTTCAGCCATATTTTCTATAAGGACCTCAGATAAGTTTTTACTGGACAACAGAGTAGCTTTCCAGGACTCTTTTCAGAACAGATCTCAAGGGAAAACAAAATAGCCATCCGTTTCCTTCATCCTTGACCAAACTTGATCTGAGTTACACACTTGTACAAGGTATGAGGAGCTTGTGCTTTCTTCCTCTTTAAATGTTTCTTGTTTTGTGATTTATGATAAAGGGAAGAAAAATTTCCCTGAACAGTTTTCGTCACCTGTAGGCACCTGTGGAGGAAGAGGGTATCTGGCTTAAGTGGGAGGGAGGAGAAGCATGTGAAGGAGCAACATATGTTCAGGTGGGGATCACACTGGGATTTTTGCAGTACTCCTGTGGAATTGGACACAGGTACTTCTGATCACCCTTCAACAGATCCAAGATGGAAATGCTAGAGAGGGAACACCTGTGAGCCACCACTTATGGGGTGCACCAGCAGTGCACCTTCACTAGCCGATCTCCAGGCCGTGTCCATGTGCCATTGATGCTTGCAGAGACCGAGCATAGTGATTCCCTAGGCTCTGCATGCTGCTCCAGCTTCATGGTATGTGCCTGCTCTGAGCACTCCTACTTATTTCCCCTTAATATCTCAGCATCTTTTCCTCACCAGTGGGTTGTGTATTCTGATTTGGTTGCTTTTCTGGAAACGGACATTCTCTCCTGAAGCAAAGAATAATTCTCACACGTTCAGCTCCACAAGTTTGAACTTAAATTCAACCAGAAGGAGGCTTTTAACAGCCTTTCTCCTTACAGGGATGGTGTTAAAACACGAGAGAGAGACATTTCTCTAATTTGCAGCTGGGAAAATCTGAAGTAATTTCATGGAAATGAATGGAGTGAGTCTGTATTTACCCTTGAGCAAGAGGAGGTGGAACCTGAGTCTGCACTTCTGGAGGGTTGAGTCTCAGCCAAAAAGCTAATACCAAATGTGCACTGTTGTTCCACTGTAGGGGTTTCACCTGATGTTTTTCTCAGTGGTGTTCCTGTGGTTAGGTATTCCTGTCTGCTCTGTCCTCAGGGTTTATTCATCTGACACCATTCCTACTTTTCCTGCTGCAGGAATAGCAGAAATAGCTGGTGTTGGGATAGGGAATGTGACTGCATTTAAAAAAGAAATTCTAAGCTATAGCATTTCCCTAATTGTATTTGCAATTCAATCCAGAGTGGCATGTGGTGAGATGAAACAAGAGGGAATAATTTAAACTGGATTAGCCCTTCCTGAAAGGGAAGTGAGGAATGATGAGGGGCCCTACCTAGGAGTAGCTTTCAGTTCTTTTCAGGCACCTCTGTTTTTATTTCTGGTTTGATTTTGGTTTTTCCGTTTTTGTGGGCTTTTTTTTTTGTTTGTTCACGTTTCCCCATTTTGCACAATACTGTTGTTTACCCTCTTATAAAATGAAATTTTGAGCCAAGACTTTGGCAGTTTCATCCCTTACATAATTCTACTGTGTCTTTGGCAGCACTTCATTGTTCGAAATTTTCCTTTTGTGATGGTCATCCATAGGTACAGCTCACCTTGCTCTTAAAGGAAAAGGCTAGAACAAAGGACGTCATCTCTGATGTCATTGCATTGTCAGTAGCTTGCCAAATCCAGGATTCTGTCATTTATCACTGGATGTTTTACACTTCTTGAGCCCACGCAAACTGAAGACACATTGTACTTTATATCCTGATCTAGGCACCTGTTCAAACTGCCATAAAGTCAGTCTTTCTGCTGTAGTAGTTTATTTCCCCAGCTCTGCCTTTCATTACTCTGTGAAGTACTAGCAGTCTCAAGCCACCTGTTCAGCGCCTACTGTAACACAGGCAAATGCTGGCATTCTGGAACTGTCAAGAGCCCCTACATGTGCATGCAGTAGGCACTCTTAGTATTAACCAGAGATTCATCATTTTCATACCAAAGAAATGTAATTTCATCAAGGAAGCCTTTCTGTTAAATTTTTATTCTGTGGAAACCTTAACACCAATTGGATCTTAAAGTTTGAACACAAAAGTGATTTCCATACAACTTCCATGCGTCATTTTTGATTGCCTCCTGTGTGAAGCCTGAGCAAATTATTTTCTTCCATGATTTCCTAAGCATTTGTCTCAGTGGAAATAAACCAGGAAGAGCAAGAAGTATATAATGAAGATAGCAGTTTACAGGAGTGTATGAAAATCTTCGGTGATAAGCAGAAGCATATTTAGGGTTTGGTCTTTCGCAGTCCTTTGGGGTACAGCCTCCTTTCAATGACTATGAATAGAGAGGTTTCTATTAATATTGATGTGAATTATGTATGTGTACTGGGAGGAAAGTATACTCCAATGTATAATTATTTTATGCTAATAACTGAACTGAGAAGATGCTCCCTCATTCCTCATGGAAAAAGCATGGATAGTTCTAATGATTTGCAGCACGATGATAATTTTATCACTTTATTTAAAACAGCCTGTGCTCTGACCCAGTAGAGAGAAGGGAAAATTCTGGCACCAAATTTTCTGCTAGTGCACAAAGAATTAGCATTACTAACCTGATCACCTTCTATGACAAAGTGACCCGCTTACTGGATGAGGGAGAGGCTGAGGATGTAGTCTTCTTGGACTTCAGTAAAGCCTTTGACGCTGTTTCTCATGGCATTCTGCTTAGAAGACTGTCAGCCTCTGGCCTGGACAGGCAAATGGGCTTCTGAGGGAAAAACTGGTTGGATGGCCGGGCCTAGAGAGTGGTGGTAAGTGGAGTTAACTCCAACTGGAGGCCAGTTACAAGTGGGGTTCCCCAGGGCTCAGTGCTGGGTCCAGCCCTGTTCAATGTCTTTATCAATGACCTGGATGAGGGGATCGAATGCACCCTAAGTACGTTTGTGGGTGGTACTAAGCTGGGTGAAAGTGTTGATCTGCTGGAGGGTAGGGAGGCTCTGCAAAGGGATCTGAACAGGCTGGACCGCTGGGCTGAGACCAGTGGCGTGAGGTTCATCAAAGCCAAATGCCGGGTCCTGCACTTGGGGCACAACAACCCTATGCAGTGCTACAGACTAGGGGAAGAGTGGCTAGAAAGCTGCCTGGAGGAGAGGGACCTGGGGGTGTTGATTGACAGCCGACTGAACATGAGCCAGCAGTGTGCCCAGGTGGCCAAGAAGGCCAATAGCATCTTGGCTTGTATCAGAAACGGCGTGACCAGCAGGTCCAGGGAGGTTATTCCCCCCCTGTACTCGGCACTGGAGAGACCGCACCTCAAATACTGTGTTCAGTTCTGGGTCTTCCTCTACAAGAAGGATGTTGAGGCTCTGGAGCGAGTCCAGAGAAGAGCAACAAAGCTGGTGAAGGGGCTGGAGAACAGGCCTTATGAGGAACAGCTGAGGGAACTGGGATTGTTTATCCTTGAGAAGAGGAGGCTGAGGGGAGACCTCATTGCTCTCTACAACTACCTGAAAGGAGGTTGTAGAGAGGAGGGAGCTGGCTTCTTCTTCCAAGTGACGGGGGACAGGACAAGAGGGAATGGCCTCAAGCTCTGCCAGGGGAGGTTCAGGCTGGACATCAGAAAAAAAATTTTCACAGAAAGGGTCATTGGGCACTGGAACAGGCTGCCCAGGGAGGTGATTGAGTCACCATCCCTGGAGGTGTTTAAAAGACTTGTGGATGAGGTGCCGAGGGGCATGGTTTAGTGGTTGATAGGAATGGTTGGACTCGATGATCCTAGAGATCTTTTCCAACCTAGTGATTCTGTGATTCTGTGAACTCCAGTTCATAATGAGTTTTGTAGTCTTTGGGGGCCAGTTTTCATTGCTCTAGGCAGTAGATAATTAGAAAGGCCTGTGACAAACCTGAACCTACGGGATGTCTTGGCCCCTTAAAATTAAGGCAGAAACCTCTTTGTTTCTCAGATTTCTAAAAATAATTTTAATTGTGCAGATGTGCTTTGACGAGAGGCTTGGCTAGCAGGCAGCAGGAGAACATGGGCAGTGATGTAAAAAGCGTCACTGCTAAGGGGGTTGTTGAAGGAATATTCAGACTGCACTTCTGTGCCTTGTACTGCTCTGACTCCATTAAGAACTAAGGAGAATTTTAGCTGAGATAAACTCTGAGAATATTAATAGTTGTTTTGTCATCACAGTTTTTTCCTTCACTGTTAAGACTCTGTGTTAGGATTCTAACATACTGCGTGTTGTGTCAAGGATTTAGGTACCTTTGGAGGTACCGAATTAAAAACTGATTTGTGTAAAGGACAGAATTATAGGACATGGACTGTTTCTTTCCTTTTTGTAAACCAATCCCTTATTTCCTGACTTTTCCTACCTTTCCTCTTGATACGAATTTTTTTCTGTAGAAACTGTTCTGTTTTGGTGCTTCCTTTGTGGCAGATGGCCTGTCTCTGGCAGCTCTACTCTGCTAACCCAATGCTGTAGAGCAGTGATAAATAAACCTCTGATGATTTTATTAACATGCTTTGTGAATGGGGATCCATAAACCTCTGAATCTAGGAGCTGAAGAAATGCAATTGCAACCTTTATGGTGTACAGCCCAATCGATGCAAATCATCGGTTGTTTCCTAATGGGCTGGGAAAAGCGTGCATGGGAGCAAGCTCCCTTGTCTTTTCTGTCCAGTGTATTTATGGTAATAGAATAAAGGAGTAGCTGTGCTGTAAACAACTGCTCTGCTGTTGGGTGCATAAGCAGATATGTGAATGTGAACAGCAGCATAATTGCAGTTTGCCCTCTGTCAAAAGATTGGCTTCTGTTTTGTGTCTGGCTTCTAGTTATGAAATTTCCTGAGAGAAGACATTGTACAGCCCGTGTAATTCCCACCAGGCAGCACTTCAGGAAGATCAGTGGTTTGCAATTCTACATCTCATCTCCACTGAGATAGCATCAGAGCTCTGAAGGCATTAAAAACGGACAAGAAAGGCTCACTAATATATCACTGCTGCTCATGCAAACTGTGAAGTTTAAGTATTGCAGGTTTGAAATATTAGAATAAACTTAGACCTTTTGGCAAATGTTGCTATATCATTCTAGGCAGCCAGCTTTGCAAGAACAGGTTTTGTTTTTTATTAAAGCTAAATGGGCCTTCTGCAGATGTCCCTATCGCTTGGCTGGGGAGGTGTTGACAGCAGTGGGCAGTAATCAGTGCTAGAAACCTGCCTGTGTGGTGCAGTGGGGACTAGAGTCAGAGCAGAGACTGCAGGAGATGCCACAAGAAGAGTAAGTGGCCATTTGTGATGGCCTCTTCTGTCTGTGCAGAGGTGCTCCCTTCCACATTACCCGAAAGAGATGTGTCTTCAGGAGGTATTCTCCCCAAATTCAAACTCCATCATTTGCTTATGGAGTAGAAGAAATAGGGGAAAAAAAAGTGGGTTTGGACAATAACAATGCAGACTAGGTCACAAAAGAGAGGGATTGTATTCTATAAAGCACTCACAGTGTTGCAGCCAGGAAAAAGAAAACAAAAGGCACTCAAGCCCTATCCGAACCCAGGTTTGGGAAAGCCTGGATTCTGCATGCCTGGAGTCAATATTTCCTTAACTGTCACCCTATGAATCCAGGCTTTGAGGATCCACTGTTAGTTTTAAGTGACTGTTTTAATTAAGACTTTCTTAAATGAATTTAAGTCAAATTGATTTTCAGCCTTGTTTCATGCAGTGTATGTAGGAAAATGGCACTGACATTATTGTGCCATCCTTCCGTCCTAGTGCCATTATAACGTTGCATTTCAGAGCTGGCAGTTTTGGAAGAATATCCCACAATACACATTTTATAGGTGATATTATCAGGAACACAACAAAGATCTCTGAACTTCACAACTTAGGGGATATTTCCAGTGGATTGAATGGTTGGACTCGATGATCCGGTGGGTCTCTTCCAACCTGGTGATTCTATGATTCATTCTGGGCATCTGTTCTTCAGCTGAGATTCTGGCAAAACTTTTGTATGAAAATTTTTCACTGTCATTGGATCCAGTGGAGCCCATCTGCTTGGAAGGACTGCAAATGGCTGAAGTAAACTTCTCTTAGGCCCCGCTGCACAAGGGAGGAACCTCAAAGAGCTCCCACTGCACTTACGGTGATTGAAAACTATCATTGGACTTGGGGGATGGCTATGTAAAAATGCTTAGTATTTTGACTTAGAAGCTATTTAGAAAAGGAGTAGATACAGAAAGCAAAATAAATTACACACAAAGGATGGGGTAATATGCAGTGTGACATTATGGTGTATCTAATGTTAATCTGTTCAGAATCTGTGCCAGTAATTCCATGAGAGAAAATGTGACTTGTATTTTTCCAAGCAGATGTTTCAAGGCAAATGATGAGTTTTTAGATGAAATTTGAGTGGGAAGGAGGCTGTAGAGAATGAAGTGGAAGTATAATGAGTTGCAGCACAGGTCAGAAGCCAGCTTTTAAGTGCAGAATCACTTTGGAGACCAGAGGGTTTATTTTCAGCGCATGCTGCAGAATTACTTTAAGGTCCTAACCTCTGCTGACTCAGTTTCCCTAAATGATGATGCATACCTACACAGATGTATTACAAGGCTCTTCCATTCTATGCACATGGAATAAACTTAAACATAATGTCTGTAGACCAAAAGGCATATTCAGAAAGAGAATTCACAAAGTTAGAGATAAAGCTGCTACAAATGATGCTTTGTGACTGAAAATGTGCTTGGGCATTAGCACAAATATTCACACATTTACAAGAAGTCTCTTATGTGTCAGAGTGGGTCAAGGGTACACTTCTATAAAGAGAAAAATTTTACCTGTCAGTTGAGTCTTCCTATACAAAACCAAACTGAACTGTTTTTTCTCCAAGTGATATTTTCTCATATCTTCTCCACTTATCTGGAGACTTGCTTCATGGAATAAATTAAGTTAAAATCAACAGAGTTAGAGGAATATTTAGCCTATAAGCACTTCCATTCTCTTGAGATGTATCAGATATTCATTGCTTCTGTGGAAGCAGAAACTGTAGTAATGGAATCTTTAAAAAGGAGGTTTTACAAAGGTGAACTCCCTAGTACCTCTCTCCTTGTAGGACCAGTTAGCTGTCGAGGCGTGGGAGGAAAGTCTTTTGCTGGAAGACTGCCCAGGAATATAAGAAACGGTCCAAAGTTATAAATGAACAAATGACGACAAGAGATTTTTAAATTAGAAGATTCAGCATCATGTGAGCATCTCTCTTCTTTGTACTGCATAGATATACCCAAGAGCTAGTCTCGATGCTAAAAGGTTTGCAGTCTTAAAGATGAACTGGGCTGGTTCCCATTTAAACTAAACCCCTTCTTACCATACAAAGGCTGCAAATAGAACTACTTTGGGTAGCTCCTCAAAGGTTGATAGTGGCCTTTGTAATAAATGAAAATCACTCCATAAAAATATTTTTTTACTGTTGAGGAAGAAAAAAAAGGTGGAGTTTTTTTTCTAGTGTGGTGTTTTAAGGAACGTATATCTGAAGTACTTGGTCAAGGGATATAAGAGAAGGGAAAGCTGTGACTTGTAGCAACTTAATTTCACAGGTAGGAAGGGAGGATCTGCAGTGCAATGGAGTGTCCTACATGCACAGGGCTCAATTTTCTTTTCTTTCACCAAATATGCTATTGCTTAGACTTGCACAGAGAGGTGGTTGATCCGATTTATGTGGAGAGGCTGATCATATGTGTGACGTTGTGGAACTGGTGAGACAGCAAAGTGCTAAGTTACCCATAAGCTGCTGATAAAGTGTCCCTGTGGTCTGCAGTCTTTCCCGTTCCAGTGGAGAGACTAATGCAAACAGTTATAGTCCATCTCCAGCGAATTTCTTTCTTACAGAGATCTTTGATTTTGTTACAGAACTGACTGTCCTGCTGTCTTGCAATAAGACATTGTTTCGAAGATAAATGACTTTCACTTTTCTGTCATTATATACTATGAAGTGTAATGTGAGCTTTTCCGTGTAGAATAAGCAGCAAGTTTTTCATTCCTTTTGAAACTTCTTAAGATTTCAGTAATGCTCCTACTCTCTTTTTGGCTTGTCTAAGCAGTAAAAAAATGGAAATTTGGACAGTGTTCCTAGAATAGCCAGCACCTGTGATAGTGTATAGATCCTGATATGGCCTTCACTCTTGACTGAGGAAAGAGCAGACGTCTGAAGCAGTTTGCTTGTTCTTGAGGCAATATACCACTTATCAAGATATCTGAAGCTTTTTTTCTGTCTTGGTTTGTCCCCTTAATAAATTCTATCCTAGAGGATAAAAACCCCAACCTTTATCAAAGAGGACATGATCCGGTGAAAATTGGTTTTACCAAATCGGCATTTTCCATTGCAGACCATCCATACTTAGCATTCATTTTACACTGCAGCCTAAACAACTCACTTGCATTTCAAACTAGAAGCTAGAGGAGCACTATTGATTGCTTAGCTGAGCAGGTTGAGTATGATCTGCTGCCTCCTCTTACACATTGATTCCTTGTCTCTTTACTCACTGCTTCCTGAATGTCACTGAACTGTGAGAGGCCTACTAAATGGACAAAAATATTGATTTCTTTCCCCCTTCTTTTATTTTTGAAAGCTTCTTATTTACCAAGCTCTGCACTAGTATCGGGAAAAAAAGGGTCACAAAATGAGGCAGAAGCAGGTCAGTTCTTAAACAGTTTTAAGAAAAAATATTAACTTCATTGTAACATATGTTCTTTAAATTGTATTTCCATCAAGAAAGGTTAATTGCCTGAGTGGAACCTTTGAGTTCAAGCTGTTCACCTTCATATTTTAGTATTGTTTGATTGATGCTGAATCTCCAGGGCAGTTTCCTAAATGGCCATACATTTTTGCAGAGAAGTTAGTAAGCAGCCCCAACTATGTTGGTATTTGCTGTGCAAAGCAGTCAGTAACAGTCTTTCATCAGAGTTTAATGGTGCCATATTTTGTCCCTGTTTTATTCTATGGGCATGTGACACTGCAATGCCATGGCCAGAGAGGGGGGGGGGAAAAGTTCAAAGAGCTGGAAGCAAGTAAAACTGAGAAGACATCCCAAGAGGAATGCATGGAGGCTTTAATATCTATTGATGGTGTATATAAACTTAGAAATGTTTGGACAGGAAAATGGGGCTGATTTGTTAAGGGGAAGACTAGAATTGGTCCTGGACAAGCAGATCCTTGATGTTCAGTGACACGGTTTCAACTAGCAGCAAAACCCAAAAGAAATAGCAAAGTAGAAGGAAGGCTGAGAGCAATGGAAAATGGAAATATTTTACAGTGGACGTGACTTACCTTAGAAATCAGACCAATTCTCACTCTGTCTATGCTTATTATTATGAAAACAGCCTTGCAAGAGTGATGCAAATATTTTAATGGAAATGGATGTATTTTTACCTTCATTAAGTCTTTCAAATTGAGCGCAGTTTTCTTCATGTGTCCTTTGATTAGAAATGGCAGGGAAGGTTGTGTTGATAACCTTTATGTTTCAAAGGCCTTATGCTTCAACATCTGCTTCATATTTGCTATGGTGGTTCTAACTGCATCTATAAAGCAGTGGCAACATAGCTTGGGGACAGAGTCCCTGCACAGAAAACTCCCCAGGGATTAAAGGATACACGTAGAAGAGGCACTTGGAGACTCTGTTATGAATAATCTGCCAAAAACAACAGGGACTTGTTTCTGTGTATGGAGACATCCATGAGAACCTTTGAAAGAGATTTCCTCAAGAGAATCATTTGTCATTTGGTTAATAAATATTGGGTGGTCAGTGACATTTACAAACCCCCTGGCACCTCTGCTCATTCTTTCTGGGCCTTGAATCATGCTCAGAAAGTTTGAAAACAGGCAGATGGATCCAGCTACATCAAGATAAAAGGTGTCAGTTTTCTGCATTGCCATGGCTGATAGACTTTGGCAGTCTCACCATCCCAGATTATTGGTTTAATATCAAAAATGAGCTGTCCCCGTTGCCATTTAAAAGTGGTTCAGTTCATCTGACTTTAGTTACAGTTCAAGTACGTCTGTACTTTCTTTTCATTAGTGAGGAGAATCAGTATTATTTGTTTTATTTTGTAGTGGAAAGTCACAGAAAACTTGGTTACATTGAGGCTTTAACAAAAATGTAGAAGAATGTGAGATGGGTGCTCATCTCTGACATCTTCAGAGTTTCTTAAGAGCAAGCTGCTGTCAATACAGATGAAGAATGTGTACTCTGTGAATGGGATCAGTATTTCTATATAGACACATTTCTTTTACGTTATGTGGATGGAGTGGATAATAAAATTGTCTTTGTGTTTACTTAAACAGAAATCAGAAGTGTGAAAAATGTCCTCACTCTTTGACATTATACAGGGTTTAGGGGCAGAAGCATTTTAGTTTATTGATAAGACCCCAAAAAGCTACTGCAGGTGTGTGGTATCCCACTCCTGTTACTTTTTAAAGAAAGTTCAGTTCTGGCTAACTGAACTTTTCTGCCTCCATCTTTTGTTCCCATGGTGTTTATTTGGATATCAGAAATTAATGAAAGCAACAGTTAGGACAGCTTTCCACTAGCTCAAGGGTGTTTATTTGTTGAAGCCTTCTTGCAGCTGGACACGCTGTTCCAAACCACCTTTGTGGGAGACTGATCTTCAGTACAATTCATAGGGTCTAAGTCAAGCTACCAGCCTGGCTTCTTCAAAAATACAGGCTGTTTCCAACTTCTTACTTCACTTTCCATAACAGACCTGTGTTCACCCTGAGGCTTTAGAGGAAAAAGAACCACTGCTCAAGTTGGTTGAGTGGCTCACTGCTATGTTGTTTGGGGGGTTTTTTTTGGGTTTTTTTGGTTTTTTTTTTTAAAAGAAGCCATGCCTACTAGACGTCATTAGTACATTAGTGGGACTGCCTTTTTCCTCTGGAATTTGGCCCAAATTCTCTTGTTCTGAAGTTCTTGATTCTTGAGGTTGGGGTTTGTGTGTACTGTTCCACTCTTGTGCACCCGCTGGTATAATTTAGTAAATCTGTCATTTATGCTCAATATAACAAAGTCATTTAACTGCAGGAGCTCACCAGTACAATTAACCCTGTTCTGTCAAAACAAGGAGCTGATTATCTTGGCATTCACAGGAGCATAGAGCAGAGTTAGAGTGCTGTGGTTTCTGGCTCTCCCGGAACAGTATTGCAGTCAATTGATTATTTTGTTAATTTGTTCTGCATCAGTATCCTGCTGGTTTATTATCATCCAAGTGACTTTATGCACTGTGTATAAGTACAAATATATTAAAAATCAATAGTTTTTTCTTGTAAGGATCTTATCATCTGTAGGCTACCTTCTTTGATGCTTGACCTTCATTCTGATTACAACACAGCTAGTAACTTTTACGGGGTTTAGACACATGCTAATAAAGTAGGTATTCACATTTTGCTCTTTACGTAATCCTATATCCTAACAAAGGAAGAATCAATTAATTAAGAATTAAGTAAACAAAAGGTTGGTATTGCTGCTAAATAAGGTTAATTTTGAGGCAGTAAAATCCATGTTATTTTAGTAAGAAAATCTTTCCTTCACTAGGTTCTAAAAGTATCACACTTCACAGGCTGAAATAATTTAGAGGTGCTGTTATCAGAAGCCTGAGCCTTATGAATGTTGTTTTTTCTGCTGCAGTTAAATAAACAAGTATTTAAAAGATGACATGAGGTTGCATTATTCATTGCACTGGGGGTTGGATTCCAGGACTGAACATGACACAAGTACATGAGATTATGGCTTTTAGAAGATCAGAATGTTTTCCAGTGATCTTCTGTTATACATGCAAAGATGTTCTTTCTTGTACCTGTTTTTGAAACTTGTTTCTTGTGTTGTGATACTTAATGCATTTATGTTACTAAGTCACAGGGAAGCCTGTTTTTCTGTAAGAAGAAAACCGTAAGACAGATCAGAATAAGATGCAGTCCCTCTCCTGATCTAGTCTAGATATGAAAGCACAAGTTTCCAGCTCTGGAAATACAGTACCATTTTTCTAATGCAGATTCCCAGCTGCCAAGAAGGCTAGGATTGGATTCTCCTGAGTCAGCTATCTGCAGCCCTAAATGGGCATTCCTTCACTCAAGTAATTGGATTTGCATCATCCTTTACCAATGATAAGTGTGTTCTACTGGGGACTTTTTTCTGGAATATGGGTGTTATCAAATCTTGGGATTGTTGTTTTCTAGACACATTTTTGTCAGGAGAAAGACAAGTTCTTACTTGCAGGGTTATACAAGGCAACTGACTGAGGCAATCTGTAGCTTTAAGAAGTGAGAAGCTTACTCAAACTTTTCAACTCATTTCATGACAGAAGTACCTTATCTTTTCTTGATGTGATTGTGTAAGTTACCATCATTACTGAACATGAGGAAAATTCCCTTGCTTCTGTAGTGAAAAAGATGCCTCAGAATTTCTGAGACTGTTGCCTTTGTGGATGGTAACTTTGTGCATGCCTTTTTTTTACATCTGAAATACTCTGAAAATAGCCTACAGTGTGGTTTTCATTCAGAAAAGGTTATATCTACTTGAGGAATATATTTCTTTGTCTCAGGAAATTATAATATGCTGTAATATAATATAGGTACAAAAATAAATCATATTTTGCTGTGAAGATGGAACAAATCAGACAAATGAGATGATCCTGTAGAGGGAAACCAGCCTGTGCTATTTTTGTAGATTGCTCCCCCACTTCTTCCGGGTTGTCTTAGAGGAAAGCCAGGTCTCTGAAGCATTGCTTTTTAATTAGTAGAAATCCTTTTCTACTAAATCCTAATTCAGTGCCTTAATACAGCAGGTCCTGTGGAGCCAGCGAGCTTGCGTGGGAGCACAAATGCATGAAACCTTTTTCTCTGGCGTCCCTCTAAGTAGGGGTTGACTTCTGTTCATGATTATTTTCTGTGGTGACAGCTTGGGGTTTGCAGTTGCAAGCAGAGAGGCAGGGGTGGTAACAGAGAAAGGCATAATGACAGGTGATTGCTCTGTTGTCTCCATGGTATCACTGAGCCTTATCTTAGAGGTATCAAACAGTGTGCTTATACCTTTCTTTACTTTGTACAGATACCTGACACCACTAGGTACATCTAGTATAGGTCCTCCGTAATCGCTGTCCTCTTTCCAGCTTATTTTGTGTTATTTTTTTTCTTTCTTTTCAGTCTGCTCCACTTTTAATGAATTCGCACAAGTAATGGAAACACATGTGTAAATGAAAGCACCTACTAATTCAAAATTTAATCTTTGGTACCTTTAGTTATGGAGATAGAATTCATATGTGTATATTTTTAGAAACATTTGATTCTGCCTTCAGGGAACACTGCCCCATTCTGCTCAGTATGAATTGGTATTAGGTTTTCAGGGTTATAATGAAGCACTATAGCTGTGAGGAAAGTAGTTTTTAGCCCCCATCAGTCAGATCCCAATTTCATTTCTGCTTTAGGCACCTCACTGAGCACTGTCTTTTGAGGCTCCTGCTTTAATTAATACACAGAAGGACAACTCCAAGAATGACTCGACTGACCTGCGATCAGATTTAGCCTTGGATGGATTTCTCTGCTGTTGATTTTGACTGATACTACATGAGTTACTGCGACACAGCAGTATAACTCCTGTATATGTCTCTTTAATCAGAAATGCCAAAACCACACATGTAGAAGTGGTTCTCTGAGTTACTAGATTTTTTTAATAAACATGCTTTTTTTTTTCAAGAAATTGCCGAACGAAATATTAGAGACTCTGCTGAATTCTTGCTGCACCTCAAGGGGTACTCAGTCCATGGTTTTAAGCATTCCTTTTTGACCCAGAGGGCTTTCGTGGGGGGAGTGTTTGTGCTTTTTATTATTTTTAATTAAATTCTGGAACTTATGCTATCTTGGGTTCAGGTGCTAGGCTAAAGAGTTCAAAAAGGTATGCCAAACTCGACAGCTCTTCTGCAAGGTCTTGGAATATGTTAGCAGGTATTATAACAACAATTATACCCATTCAGTGATCTCCTAAAGGAGTGCTCTTTTACATGGGTACATAAGATGATTATGGTCTGACATTTCTAGTTCCTGCCTGCAAAGACATTTGTATCTAACTTTACTTGTTTTCTACAGTGCTTAGCTAAACGTTTTGAGTGATTTGGTGTTCATAAAGAAAGCACCTCTAAACTTGTGTTTCATAGCCATTACTTGCACTTTAACAATTCTGGTCAGTTTAGAGGCTCTTTTTGCCATTTGATTTTCTTGCCAATTTACTTATTTATCACTTATTTATTTATTGAAAACATGATCCCTGAAAGTAGATTGCTTTACAAGATGTGTTTTTGAGAGTTCAGGAGTATGATGAAAGCACAGAACCTCAGATATTTTTTCTCCCAACAAATTCCTGTGGCAGGAAAGTCTATCTAATACTCTGTAAATGCCCTGGAGGAAAATCTGAAAAAGTAAAAGTGTGGTTGAGACCTGCATCTTCATTTTGTCGAATGTCTGCAGTTTTGAACAGTGACATAATGGGAATTCATTAAATTTTGGGTTCTAAGAAAAACAATGTTTTGATATTAGAGGCTATAAAAAAGAAAATTATGGCAAGAAGATCTATGATACTAATGATACCTGAATACAGGCTCTTTCTTATACATATTCTTAACTATCTAAAACATCTTCAAGCTGTAGCTTTCCTCCAGATAGGATGCTTCTGGGTGTCTCTCCCTCACACAGCCATTGTAGTAGTCCTTGAGCTCTCTACGTCTTTGCAAACTTTGACTGAAATCAGCCACAGGTTTAGAAGTTGCAAATGAATTATACAGACACAAACAGTATGATTTTATAATCTTCATCTGTCATGAAAACAAGGCGAAAAAAACTTTGTAGCTGTTGTTAAGAATGTCGAGTTAAGGATGTAAAAATTAACTTTTCCAGGTAAAGAAAGCTGTGCAACAGGAGGGCTTCAGCAGGAGGAAGCGAGGATATAGAGACATCAATGACATTGACATCAACATGAATGATCCTTTATTTACAAAGCAGTGGTACCTGGTAAGTTTTGAAAGAATGTCACAGTAATCATAACTAAATAATTGGCATTTGAGCCATTTTATGTCACAAGAACTTGGGAGTGGATCCAAGGCTCTGTCCTGTTGTTTTTAACTGTACCTCTTTTATGCTGGGAAGGCCCAGTACATTTCAAGAACTAAATTTCATTTCAGTCAATGGAAAGATCCTTAGAAGGCTCGAAAGACAGCTATATTGGTGTCCTGTGGGCATTCCTGGTGTGCTGATGTGACCCCTAAAACTGCACACGAATCATGTCTTTGAGCTGTTGCCAGGTAAAATATTGTTGTAGAATTATAAATGAAAGTTCTAGTGCGTTGGCTAGAAAAAGTTGAATTTTTTAATTTTCTTATGGAAATTTGAAGATTAATTGATTTTCTTCTGTCAGAAGGAGAACAGCTGAACACCGATGAATTTTGGCTTAAGCTAATGTCAAAAGAAATTAATATTTTGCTGAATCGTTTCATTTTTAATGTGTCATATTTTAGAGGGAGAAGTCTTTAGTCATAAAAGAAAAATTATATTTTTACAGAAAAGTAGCCAAAATGGTATTTTTCTATTTAAAAATTTGATAGAGTAATTCTGGTTAATGAACCTTCCTGCTTAAAGCAGGGCTAGCTTGGTTATCAAAGAAATTTTTTCCAGTACTAAACCCAGTGGATGTGAATTTCAGTAGATTCCTGCTTTCAAGAAAAAAAAACATTTCCTGCTCATAAAAAAGTCCTCCGTAAAATCCCTTGTCTAACTTTTGTTTGGATTGACCCACTGCCCTGACATGCTTGAGTAGAAAAGTCCTTTTTTGCATCCAAAAGGTTAAATGTTTAATCACATTTTGAAAACCACAAGGAAGTTAGTTTACCCAGGGCTGGTTGTTATTTTGTTTTTGTTTGGTTTTGGGTTTGGTTTTATTTTACTCCTGCATTATTGCTGTAGCTGTGATTATGGGCATATGTGTACTCCAAAGCAAATGGGATATATTTTCCATACCAAAGATGCACGCAAAACAAAATTCAGTGGTGGTGGAAATCTGTCAATCATGTAAAAAACTTATTCTTCTTTGTCACTGATGTATTAGATTAACACCGGTCAAGCAGATGGGACTCCTGGACTTGATCTTAATGTAGCTGAAGCATGGGAGCTGGGATACACAGGGAAAGGAGTTACCATAGGAATTATGGATGATGGTAAGTAAAGACTGCATGCTATTTTAGTATTTTTTAAGTAGCTTTTCCCGTGTAATCCAAGTCAAAAAAATATAAAAAGTAATAATGGATTGCTTATACGGCTGAGACTGCCAACCTCTGTAAAGACTTTGAGATGTAGAGGGAAAATATGTTCTGAAGTCTTCACTAGAAATACTGAAACATGGATATCCAAGCATCAAAAGCAATTATCGCTCGGGTATCTTCCAAAGAACACTATAATGGCCATTAAGCCAAAGGCAAGGCTCCCCTTGACTTCCGTAGGCACTGACTGGGGGATGTAATTGCTGTGCAAAAAGTACTTAAGAAAACATTTTCTGGGTTACATAATTCTCAAAGTCATACTTGACAGCTGAAGTAATTAAACATATTCATGCTGAATGTCAATAAAGACCTGCATTTTAAATATGTTGCTAATTTGAGGTTAAGTTCAGGGAAGATGAAGGGAAAAGGTACAGTTGAAGTCACAGCTGTTCTACAGATGGGTTCCTGGCTGAAGTACAGGAATACTGTGCAGCCTCTGGGCACTTTGGGTTAAATTTTGAGTGTTTTCCTCTTATGGTGACTAAATAATAATAAAAATAAATAATATGTCTGGATTCACGTGTGCTTTCTAGGGTCAACTGAGATCTGTCCTCATTTATTTCTTTTCCTCATGTGCTTTACTCCTAAGACGAGGGTTTTGTGGAAGTAAGAAAGTAGACTCAGATGTCTGTATATTAATGTCATGAGAAATCACAATTTCACTAATTCCACAGAGGCAGGACTTAGATTTCAGAATAGCTAGGCATGGCTGTGTTGGGGATGCCCACAAAATATTTGAGCTTCTGCTTAAATAAAGCTGCTGGCCCATTAGATACAGCTTTTAGAGAAGGGCGTAATTTGCATTATATTCACTTCCAGTAACTCAGGAAGAAAGCACCTGAATAAAATAATTCTTTGTTGAGACTTTGGCTGTTCATCCACCATTTGCATCAATAAGGCTCTCCACAGGTGCAAGTGTCTGTTCATGCAAATCTAGTCCCTGTGTAATGAGAGGTAATTGTTTCAATAGATTAACTGCAATAATATGACAGTCTCCTTGTTGCAATCTTTAGCACACTATCAAGGTGTAGGGCCTGTGCTCAGATATTTGCTACAATGATCTAATCCAACATTAAAAGTTTTACTTCATAGACGTAATCCAAACTGTTTGCCTTAGTCATCTCCCCAAGTTTAATTTAGGTAATTTTTTGTCTACTTATTTTACAGTTTTCAGTGGTCAAAAATATTCCTCCTGAATAAAAGAAAAAAAGCTGATCCAGTGCTTAGTGATCTTGTTAGGTTTGGTATGCTTTGAGATGACAGAACTTATATAAAGATAAATTATTATTTAAAGTAATCTTAATAAGTAAATAGGATCTAGTCTACAAAGCAGGTCAATAAATTTTGTTGCTGAGCCCACCTTTTCAATTGGCTCTTGGATTCTAACATAAATGATTGAAAACTCCTAGCTGCATCAGAAATGGTGTACCAGTTTAAAACTCCACATTTAAAAGCTGGAGTTGCACTTTAATCAGTTGCATTATTTGCCATGAGCATTTTCCTATGTTTGTAAAGGAATCTTGTTTTGTTCTGTGATCACTGGGAAATATTTTTTGAAACTCAACCTTTGTTTTCTGTTCTGTCATTATCTTATTGCAGGAATTGATTATCTGCATCCTGATCTCGCATCGAATTATGTAAGTACATGCTGACCTTTTCTGTAAAATGTGGATTTTGTTATTGTTATATTCCCTCTGCTACAAAATTTTAAATACTGATTGGACCAATAGTCTGGCTGAACTGCTGATCATACAGATGATGTATATCACATTGAAAGAAGCAGACTAAAAATGGGAGTGCCTGTGCAAGGGATGAGAAGGTGACAAGGCTCTTTGTGGAGGAATGACAGTGCTGCCTCACACTGAATAACTTGCAGCTTGCCATATTGGATTTAGGACAGAAATGAGTAACCTGGGGATTGGCTCTAAATCATGCTATAAAGATGCAGAGTGCGCCTCTCACTTGGAAGGCCACAATGCTGTGAGCTGTGGCAAGGTGTGTATTGGCCTTTTGAAACCTTCAGGAACTGCTTAATTCCTTTATAACAGGTGATTTGATCCAGAGCATGTACAGGCCAGACTGTGTATTCTCAGCACAAGCTGTGTCAACTGATTGTTCCTCGAGCCTACCTCAGATTTCAGACCTTTTGACTGCAGGATTTCCATCTTTCTTAATCATTCCAGTCACTCCTCAACCCCATGATGACACTAGCACTCCTGTCTCCAGGCGTCTGCAAGGGCTCCCAGCACCCATGGACTCTAGGTTGTCTTTGTAGTACCCTGCTCTTATGCTGTGCTTGTGGCACTCTGCTGGGCAATGGGTGTCAAGAAGCTGTGGCTCCTTGCCAGGGGTGGGGTTTTGTGGTATCTCTGCTTTTTAGGTCTTGCTATTCACCTGCCATCAGTGGGTTCTTGAGGGAAGCCCAGGCTTCTTCCGCTGAGCAGTGTGGTTTAGTGTGCAACTGGCATTAAATGAAAAGAACAACTTCAAATTTAGGTGAAAACATGAGCTGACAAAAAGTAAGAGAATTATTTCTTTAAAATAGTCACACACAGGATGAAAACCCATTTGTTGTAGCATGTAGCAAAACACCTTTGGTAGAGAATAAATCAGTATAGAAAGTGTTGACTTGGGACAAGGAATTTGGGAAACAGCTGACCACATGCGCTTTACTCACTTTTCATTAGTGAGTGAGGAGAAAGTGTGAGGGAATATTCTGGTTCTAAAAACCATGTTTCAAATAAACAAGCAGAAAAGTCTGTTCAACATATCTAATGCAATGTCAAATGGGAACAATTCTGTTGTTAAGAGTGAATCTAGGATCATGCTCAGAAACCAAAAGTAGATTTCTCTGTAATACAGTGTTTTCCCATTTAATTCTAAAAATATTTTCCATTTGGTGGATAAATATTTGTCAGGCTTAGCAGAAATGTATTGTTTTTAGCAACAACAAGAATTCTATAAATTAATGGAAAATGACATAGAGAATGACAATGCACAGACGTTATGAAATCAGAAAATAGTAGAGCTGGGGAGGAACCTGAGATTTAAGAAAAGAAATAATGGGATCAAAATTGGAGAAGGAAAGCTGTCTGTGAATGGGGAAGACAAACCTTTACAGGCAGTCATGAAAGATTTGCATGGAGTGATCTTGAGATGACAATCTGAATAAGTCTGTGTAGGAATGCCTTTGTCCAAGCAAGGAGTGGTCTAGCAAAGATTAGGCAGTGAAAGGACAAAAGAAGATTGTCTGGCCAATGCAAAATGCAGAGTTAGGCCTGGCTTGTGCAGGGCAGATCAATAGCCAGATGCAGGAGAGAAAAGTCTGATAAATGAGTGACTGGTAAGACAAATAAGGATTAAAGGAGTTGCTGAAACCCCATCTGAAAAGTCACAGTCTCAGAGGTCATACCATATTTCTGCCTTTAATGCAGAAATACAAAAATATGAGCTATCACATGAAATCTGTGATTCTAGGCTGTAACAGCACGGGAGAGGGGGGAAAAAGAAAAAATCTTGAGTTTGTGTAGTTCATCTTTTTTGCATCAGGTTCACTTTTAATTTTGTGCTGAATATACCAGAGGACACAGCAAGGAAACGTGCTGATAAATTATTCCTCTATATGCAAGATAACTGGTAAAAGGTAGTGGCACCTCCTCACATGGAGCCAGCTGCAGTTGCTGTGTCTGAGTGGTTGGTTGAAGGGCAAGGTTGAGTCCTGCTCCTGCTGCTAAAATCTACTATCTCCTCCCTCACTCAAGTACAGCACAGCAGTTGCAAGGCTTGGTTCACCTGCACTTTGCTTCTCCTGCTCTCACTGCAAAGCTGCGCCAGCCTCCTTGAGTCCTTGGAGATCTTGCTCTGACAGCATCTGCTGTGTCTTAGAGACTATGAGGGACTTTTTTTTCCCAGTAGGCAGTAATTTGGGCATGAACTAAAGAGAAAGACACAAATTCAGCTGAAGGAAGAATCAGTTCAGATGTAAAAATGCTATGAAATGTGTCTCTCGAGGAATGAGTTGTTAACTTGCTTCAGGTTGGCATAGCATTTACAGTCACCTTTGTACAGTTCCTATGCCGCATTTAGTGTTTCACAATATCTGCATTTTGAGGCAGCTTTCTCTTAATTTATTGTTTATTTCAGGAAATAAAAAGCCTACAGCTTATGTTTCTGAAGTGTATAAATGCTGGCATACCCTGACAATGTCTGTACATCTTGGTTGGAAAATAGGAAGCAATTAGAAAGTCTCTCTAAGGTGGTGGTCTTAGCATTTGAGATTTTCAAGTATAAAAATGTGGCATTGGTTACTCAGTTTAATTTGGCTTTTATGTTTTTGACTTGCTGGTTTTCTTAGTTGAATAGTTTAATGGGGTTTAGACAAAATTGAGGGCCAAGGAAGAGAAAAAGCTTTCTAAAATCAAAAAATATTTTTTTTTTCCTCCTAAAAATTGCTAACTTTGATCTGTTGTAAGGACTATGCTTATCCATATTTCTCTGCAGTTTCTGAGCTTTACTGCTTGAATCATCCATTTTAAGGCACTTTATAAACATGGAAAGGAGTTTGCCTGCTTACGGTCTGGATGGACTGCTCTCCCAGCACCCCCTCACAGCTTGCTGAACTCTAGCTACTTGCTTTTCTGGGACCAGGGGGTTATGGCAAAGCTGGAATTTTCCATTCTGCACTGTGAATGCAGAGAGACTCATTGTCAAACGATCGATATTGTCTTCCAAGCCTTGGAAACCCTGCAGAGGTTCAGCCTTCGGGAAATTATTTTTTTCCCACAAAGAGAACCTTTCATTATGAACTGATAATTAAAAAGCTGAAGCCTAATATACTCTATGGTTTTCCTTCAAGTCATTGTACATTCAAAGCCAGCAATTTTTGGGACTGACTTCTCCATGGTACAGCATCTGAGTGAGGAAGAAAAATGAAGTAAAAAGGGCTGCATATTTGCTAGGTCTAATAAAAGAACAACAGCTGTGATTGATGTACAAATTTCAGTGCATTGTTTTAAAGAAAAACCTTAGAGTGCAAAGGGAGATTTTTAGTGCCACAAACAGAAACATAAGCTGATCTCTCTCTCGTATCAGATGTATTGTGGTACTTATATACTTGGCCAGTGTCTGCTGGTGAAGGTCAGTGTAGCTGCATTATCTCATTTACAGCAGCAGGGAGCTGATCATCTCATGTAAGTGGGTTTGTCACTGATTAGCAGTGGTGAGGAAAATCAGGATCTTACCAAGAGACTCGGGCCAGGAGTAAAATACTGCTGGTTTCAGCATCTGAACTCTGCCTGAAGCTGAAAGCTTGTTTAAAAGAAAAATAAGGAGGGAGAGATAACAAGATGAGCATTTAAGGTAGGAAAGTCACAGGTGTCTATGTGAATAGGTAACTTTTTTACAAAGTACTGACACATATAAAATGAGAATCATGCAACAATTCTTAGTAATAATAATAGACAGTAATATAACATATTCAGATAAGAAACAAGATTTTGAAATCTGCGGAATAACACAGATAGAACGTGCGCAAACAAGCATGCAGTCATCCTAGCAGCCCTTCATTGCAATCCTTCCCCTAAATTTGTCTTTTCTTCTCTGCAACATGTCATTATGGTACAACTTTATGTTCTGTCTTCCAAGGTCCTTACCAGCTGTCACTCAAGCTGTATGCAGGAAGGGATTTACTAAGAAAAAATGGCCTTATATGAGGAAGGAGGGAATACTTTATGTAATTATACCAGGATTAATTGAAGTTTTCTGTCATCTACCATTTCTTATTCAAATGTGAACAGCAGGTGGTCTTACCTGTGTTCTCTTTCCACTTTGGCAAAATCTCCAAATACAAAGCAGTCTCTCTCACAACTTTTGGTAGCTTGTCATCAGCTAATATGATAACAGCTCCCCCCACGTTGCTGAAAGGCAAACAGAAGTATATTTTTGGAATAATTATATTATCACATAAGCAGAGGAGCAGGGAAATGTTCTGCTTCTGCTATAAGCTGCAATTTCCATTGTTTGCTATAGGAACAAAAATATCATACAATAATCTTTGCAGCCACAAAAGAAATAAGAAATAGTACGGGCAATACATTATATGCTGCAACGTGTGCAGCGAAGCTTAGCAACAGCATGAAGGATCTTCTTTCTTTCAGAAAGTCTGTTTCCTTCATTAGCATGAATTTATGAGTATGTCTTGGCCTCTCTGCTTTGAAAGGACCAACAAATTGTTGTAGAGGCTATGAGCCTGATCTCAATAATTTACTGGTATTAATCATCAGTATCTGTGCTAAAATCACCAGGGCCTAATTGTGGGGGGTTGTAAGTTTCTAAGTTTTTGCAAAGCTCTATTGATATCTATTGAACCATGGTGCTTTGACCTTAGTGATCTGTCGCACAGAAATTCTAGCTGATGTAATTGCTCAAGTCAAGTAAGAATTCACATATAACTGGTGATGAGAAAATGTTACCCTTCCAAGACCAAAATTTGTGTGAAACCTTCTGAAGACATTGAAAAGCTTCCAGTGTCTGCATTATCATTAATAGCAGCCCACGGGATCCACTGGGAATGTAAGGCCAGACCATAGGCAGAGTCAAGTTCATACTTGCCTGGCATCCGCAAATGATTTCAGTTAGCTTTATGAAATATGATTCCTAAGGCATGACTTTCAAAAGAGCCAGAGATGGTTACACTGCCATTTCCTATTGCATTTCAAAGGGTTATTGAGCACATGCACTAGACACTTAAATGTCAATAAACCCTTACTGCTAATACATCAAAGGTATTTTATGGGAAAACTCTGGGAGATGGATGTTGTTGGTAGTACCCATTTTTAATTGCAGTGTTGAAATAATGATACATTATCAAAAAATAAAGAGCAGACAAAAACTGTTTCAGTATTTTTAGCACATCAGTAATCAGATTTTGGGTTGGTTGATTTCTTTTGTGGTTTTCTGGGGTTGGGTGTTTGACTAATAAGTTTTCTAAAATAAACACTAGTATAACAATTAAGAATTACTAACCAAAACCTACAATAAATTCATAGAATCATCATAGAATTACAGAACGGTTTGGACTGGAAGGGCGAGAATCGACTGCTAGCTGCACTTCTTTTGATGCAGCCCAGGATATGGTTGGCCTTCTGGGCTGTAAGCCCAGCTTTTTATTGAGATAAAATGAAACCTCTCTTCTCCAGGATAGAAGGTTGGATCAAGTATTTAAATGCCATGCTGACTGATGCCTTAGGAACAAAAACTGATGGCTTTTCTTGGGCTGCGTATGCTGCTTAAGTGACTGGTTTTAGGAGGCTGATTTTAGCATTTAGAAGATGATCATTCAGGACATGCAAAACAATGACATTTCACCAGCATGAATTAGAAATTACTGTGAAGAGAAGGAAGTTCTCTGTTTCAGACTTGGCTGTTTTTTTCTGTTCTCTGCGGGATCAGCTCCTGGGCTCATCTCTCTGTTCTACACAATCTTCTTTTTTTTTTTTTCTGAGCAGATGAAAGTCTGAAAAAGAGATGATGCATTCACTGATAAGATCAGCCAGGCAAATAAAGTTCTCTATATACTTGGAAGGGTGTCTTGGGTTTGCCACATACAGAAAATGCTTCACATCTTGGAAAATGTAATAGGGTCCTGCAAACAGTCCTCCCCTGCTCCCACCAGTAACTGGTTTTGTGGGTACATGTCACAGCGCTGCTCGTGTACTGAAGTCTAAATAAGATGACTGTGCAGTTCCTCTTCTCTGCCTTACAGCTACTTAACATGAGCACTGCTAATGAGAGAGAGAAGCCATGATGCTATGTAAAGGAGGTGTCAGTGTTGTCTTGCTTCATGAAAGATAAAATAGTTTTGTAATCATAGATGTTATCACAGCCTTCTAGCTTTCAACTCAATTAAAAAGATGGAACGGCAAAATACTGTTTCTCTCCTGGATCATTTTCTGTGGCCAGAAGGCACGTAAAGAGACTTTTTCTGCAAAGGAGGCTGTAACTTGTGGAGGAAATATGGGGTCATTGCCTTAAGGAGACATGATATATGTCACATACAGAGCTGTGTTTGCAGCTTAAAACTGGATTTCTCACTGAAAGTTGTTATGCTAACTTTTTTGCTAAAGCCCATTATGAGAGGTATGGACCCTGAATGCTTGGCAGGTTCTGGGGGTTGGTGCTTAGCACCATCTATGCATCTGGAATTGACATTGCTCCATTGATGTTAGCCTTTTTAGGGAGATGGACTGATTTATATGGCTATAAAATATCCTCAAAGTACAATTCCTTCGGAATCAGAAAGATAATATTGTATTGTAGTTGCATTTGCCTGAGATTATTTTCAGTGCAATGAATGCTGCAAAGAGTTTCTGGCATTACTCCATATTAGAACCACCTGAAAGGGATAATCTTCAAGTTAAATGCATGCCTGGTGGGTAAGCAGTGTGGGGTGGTGCCAAAGACACTTACTTTGCAAGCAAAAGACCACATATTGTCCACAGCATTTATTTTTCTCTGTAATCAATGTACTTAATTAATCAGCTGCACACTGAGAAAGTGCAAGGTGGCTAATCACTTTAATCATTAAGCAGTGGTATTAATTTTCACTTAAGGCATCATCCATGGAAAGAAAATTAAGATTGTTGAAATGAGAAATGCGCAAGGGTGGAAGGGAGCACATAAGGACATTTCTGCATCACTTCTAGCTGGTGTTTCAGAGATTAGCTTGTGTCTCTCTCCAGGGTTTCTCCAAGTAAGTCCTTTGGAAATATTTTCTTCTTTCGTTTTCTTCTTTCAAGAAAAGGAGAGGAAAGATGATAAGCCTCATTGTTTCCCATGGAGGGACTTGGTATTACTTTGGTTTTTTGGGTTTTTTTTTTGTTTGTTTTGTTCTTTTTTTTAATTACCTTCCTTCCTGCAGACCAGTTAGCTTTTGGAACTAGCCAGAGGTCTTCCATTAGAATAATATTTTCCTGGTGTTCTGGTTTGAGCTGAGCAGAATTAGTTTTTTAACTTTTCAGTTAAGCCTTGTCTTACGTAACTTCATTTTCTGGAAGTTAACTACATGTTTTTGGCCATTGTCTGTATCTAGAAGTGATAGCATTTAAAATTTATGATTATCACCAAAGTAATGGGGTGTTGATATGCAGAAAGGCCATTATTTATATTGGTTTCTGTGGAAGCCAAGGACATCCTGAGTTGGTGAAATGCAGCAAGTCGAAGGGGTGCCTGCAGGGAGGAATGGACAGGACAGGTGACCCAAAACTGACCAATGGAGTACTGCATTCCACGTATGTCATACTCATTATAAAATGGAGGGATCATGAGGGTTAAGCTCACTTCTTTGATGGCTAATATGGGCCTCATCTATCCCTGATCCTGGATCTGTGTGTTCCAGAGTCCAGCTCCCATCTGCCACTGAGCCCAGACAGAGACCATTCCCCCTGTGCCTGTTCTGCAATGTTAGGGGTGAGGTGTAGCCACCAGGGGGGTTGATTTCATTAATTTGTATTTATTTCATTATTTTCTTATTAATATTATTTTCCTTTTAATTATTATAGTATAATTAAAGCTGTTTTAGTTTCTAAACCACAAGTCTCTCTCTCATTTCCCTTTCCCTGTGGTGGGGGAGGTATTGGGATCACAACCGTGTGCATTTAACTGTTGATCAAGCTGAGGTGAACTGGGGCTAAACTGAGGCAGCTAGTAAGGATGAATGCTTTATAAGATTGAAATGTCCACTGAAAAATAAAAGTGAAATATTTTTATTTTGGATCAGTTCAACCTCATTTAAACTATTAGACTTCTAGAACATGCTGAATTAAAACAGCAGCAACAAAATCCCACTCTGGTTCATGGTTCACTTGGGAGAGCAGGGTCAGATACGTGGTCCCCTGGAGGCAGTACACACTAATTTTAAAACCACGTTCAAGGAAATGTATTAAAGAGCTTCTGTTTTCCCAAAGTGACAATACCACATTTAGGGTTTAAAAAGACAAAAACATTTGTGAAGATTTTTCCATTTGGAAGCTTTTTTTCAAGACGTTTTCCAAAGAATGGTTATTTTAACTGCTTAATACAGCTTAAGATAGTAATCAGTTATTTGAAACCCCTGAATATCCATCAGCATTGAAATGGAAATTAATTAAAATTCATACTGTAGTTACATTTTGGCTACCCAAGTATCACCAGGGATGTCTAAATTAGGTGGTGAGGGAACACTAGTCCCTCACAAAGCTTCATCAAAATTTGACAGGTGCTAAGGGGAGACTTTCAGGCCTGGTGTTGATTCTTGGCAAGGGGAGTCTTAAATCCAGGGCTCATTCGTGGGCTTGCAACTGCTTTTAAAAGGAGAGTTTTGGCCTTGCCCTTTGGCAAGTTGCAGAAGAGAAGAGCAGAGTGGCACAAGGAGTCTGCTGATGTAGTTGTGAATCTTTCAGTCAGCTCATGTTGTCTGGGACATTTCTTAATTTTGCAAAGCCAGTAAATTACTGGGACGACACTAGCTATGATCAAATGTACTAATCTTTAAGAGGAGAACCTGGAATGATCATGCACTATTTAAAAGTATAAAAACTTGAAAAATGTAGTATGTGTGTATTTATATGAGAATGTCTGTTTTGAAGATACTACCTTCTCTCTCTGAAATTCTGGGTTGAGCTGTCCATTGGTTTTGATGATTCCACATGGAATAAATAATGCAAACTTTTTTAGGTAATGCAAAAGCATGTAAATTGGCACATTAAAATCCTTAAGAACTTGGCATATTTTGATAGATTCTAGTTACATTATTAATAGTCCCCTAGAATGCTCTCAAACTATGCTAATGAAGTTGGAATGCAACTGGAATAAAACAGAGTAGATCTTGAAGACTGGCTAACTCTAATGTAAGTCAGTCTGGTTTTGCTTTTTGTGACAAAAGAAACACGGATTAAAGTCTGCAGAGTCTCTTCTCTGAAACGTTCATCTGCTTTTGATTTAGCTACAATTTCACTTTGATGTCTCCATTCATTGTCTTCCATATTCATGCAATATAGGTGGAACACAAGTTGAGCAGCAGTTAAGTGTTTCTTCTCTTGTCAACTGAGAAACCTTTCAGAAGAAGGAAAATATCCAACCACTTTTCTGTCTTATCTGTTCTTACTTTCAGTTCTTCTGTATCACCAGAATAACTCTCCCTGTCCTCCCCTCTGTAACCAACATCAATCAGGTCTGTCTGTAGGTAATTCCCCAAACAATCTAAGCCACTTCAAAATTCCTCTTCTGGAAGGCTGCAGTTTGCCTGGTTTGCAACAATGTGATTGGTGTAATGTGCTAAAGTGATCACCCTTAATATCCTGCCAAGATTGTTTCATGAGTATCATTAAAACCACATGTCCAGTATTCCTGCACTTTGTTGTGAGAATTGCTGATAATTCATCAGTGTTTAATGGCTCTGACTGTGATGCCGTTGCAGTCACAGAATGATGTCAGGCTACAAACAGTAGAAGGGAGGTGTTTTCTTGCCTAGTGCAAGTGGCTCTTCACCCAGACCACATCATGCTAAACAACTGGATTCAAATGACTGCTGAATTTGTGCTGCAAACTCCAAGCTATAGATTTTCTTCCACTGATGGAAAAATTTGTCCCTTATCCACCGTGTGCCACTTAAGAGATCTTTATGCTGAGTGTGATCTGAATCTTGCCTGTTGTGTTTGGTGAGAGATTTTGGTAGATTTTGCATCATGCTCATTGAGACAAGTAAGAGGTCTTAGTTCCCCTTCTCTTGCAGCTCATCTCTCCAAGATCTTGCAAGAGTCTGTAAGTGCTGGCTGCCATCAAAACACTGCAAACACAACCTTTACTGCAGCTCAGTATCCAACACATATTTAATGTACTAGAAACTTGTCAATTATTACTTACAGGAATATAACTAAGAATAATGGACCTGAACCTCATTTCCCTGCTGCCAGCTTTATACCTCTGTTATTCTTTCCACTTCAGCATATCATGCTAATATTGCCAAAGTATCTGAAGGGGGGGAAAATCCATGTATTGGAAAGAGAATGTGGGCCAGGTTTTCAATAAAATGGAACACTAAAATTAGATCAAGTGTGTGCTCACAGTATTTTTCAGTAAAAGGCATTGCACCGTTTGTATTTGCTGTTACGATAAAACAATCTAATGGCTCATATATCTCTAGCCACTCAGATGCCAGGTTTTTTCCTTTTTTTTCCTCACCTGAATTAAAGAAACGTAGTTCTTTCCATAGTTTAAAGCTTTCAATTTGCTGCATGCCCTGAAAAATCTTTACTAGTAACTAGTTGCATTACTCGAACATTCAGCAACCCTTCAGTATGTTGCAGGTATAGCTCCAAGATTCTTGTGCACCCCCTCTGAAAATTACAGAATGTTTGTCTGAGCAGAAACAGGGTCCATTTTTTGTAGTTTAACTTGCTTTTGCCTTCAGAGCTCTGGCTCTAAGTAATTAACAATTGGTGATGTACTTCATGTCTCCTCCACATCAACTTGAAAATTGTGGAGCAGGCTAAGAATGCCAAGAGGTGAATTGTGAAGCAGCCTCTTTATTATAAGCACAACTTAATTTGGCTGCTTGCTTTTTAATAAAGCTTCATGCCTGCCTCAATTTCTCATTCTTTTTCCTATGTCAGGTGAAGGTACAAGTGAGAGGAAATGGAGAGTATTTCAATAAGATAGTTTTATTTATAAAACTTTACTAGGAAAAAAAATACGCTCTTCTTAAAAATTTGCCCAATCCAAATTTTCTCTGAGACCCTGTGATTCTTTCTTCTGGTCCTGTTTGACTGTATACCTCTGAGCCAAGCATTAGCAAACAGCCACAGGGAGTTAGATGGTGTTTACCTGGATACATTTGGACTTTCATTTGGTTTACTATACATTGAAAACATTCAACAGTCTGAGAATGGAATTAATAATTTTGTGTCCTCTTTGATGCTTGGAAAAGTTTAGAGCTACCTGTGTGGCATACATGACTGCTGTACTGCCCGGGTGCCTCATCCCTGTGTGGAATAGTTTGTTTGGCTGCTGCCTTTCTGTTTGAAGATGCTTGATGCTGAAGGACACCGGGCTGCAGCGTAACTCCTGTTGGGTTTCTAATGTTGTCTGCAGGGGAGATAGGAAAGAATGTAGTGGAGAAATAGTAAAACAAGAGACTGTGTAACAGCGTAGTGCCAAGTGATACGTAGAGAAGGTCATTGTTTACTTGACAAAGGAAATCTGATGTACCTGTTAGGACTGGATAAAAGGCTTGTGTTGCTGGAAGGAGATGATCATATTCACCAGCAAGGAACTTTGGTCTCTATTTTTGAACATAGCCCTTTACTTTGTGCCTATATTCTCGGTGTTGACAAGGTCTTGAATGCAGCTCTGAGTTTGCTGGATAGTAATACAATAAATGTAAATTGGTCCTTGTAGAGGCAGCACTTTTTAAGAAGTTGCAAGTTTTTGGGTTTTTTTAATTTCCATTTAAAAAAAAACAACCCACAAACCAAAGCAAAATAGCACACTATATTTCCCATGGCAGAGAGGAGAGGGCTTACTGTATGACTACTGACTTAGCAACAGTGCCTCTGTTTTTCAGTAATAACCTATAAGCCTTGTAGCGCTCCTTGTAGACAAAATACCATGTTGCCTCCTTTTTTGCCTCCCAGTGAGCATATTCCGCTTTCTTAAGCTTGTGTGTACAAAGCTGAATTTCATTTTTCTACCACATGACATTTAGTGTTATTTTGGTATAGTTTCTCTGAGATGTTATATGTTGTAATTTGAGCTGAGGGGTTTGCTTACTCTTTGGATCAGTAAAGAAATCAAACAAGCAGAAGGTAACTTTCTGCCTTAGATCTCTGAGGATTTGCACTTGCCTGGAGTGGATAAGACCAGATGCCACCTGTGCTGAAGTGTTTCTGTTCTTTTGAAACATACAGATCTGTGGCCTAAATTCATCAGTGCTTTAACATCATGAATAGAATCAAGCTGTGACTAGTGGGACCCGTGTCTTTCATTTTTTGTCTCCTGGACTAGCATGTAAGCATAGGCACATTTGAGTTATGGAGGAAAAAAGAAGTAAATGTGAATTACTCTTTAGAGGCTTGTAAAGCCATATAAAAATTTATGGGCTTGCTACATTATTCAATGTACATAATTTTATTACAGATCTGAGCAAAACATGGGACAACTGATTTATTGTTATTGTCGTGTTTTACAGAGTGAATATTTTACAAAGAAGATTTTACAGCACGTATTTTTAAAAGTACAGGACAGTTCTTTGGAAAATGCCAGTATAAAGCTTATTCTTAAGGGAAGTAGAATTTTATACATGGGCAAAAGTTATCCATTCATGTCATGATATGCAAGCTATTACTTAATAAAGGATTGATAGTATCTCATCATCTGATTCAATGCTTGACTGTTAGCATCTTATTTGGGGCAGAAGTGCAGGGTGCTAGAAGGCAAAAATAGAGATATGCCTTAAAATACAAGACAGTTCCTCTCTATGATAGCAAAGCAACCATAGTTATAAACATTATTTATAAGTAATTATATGTAGATGGTGACTGCTGATAAACATCAGATCCAAGTTGCTTTGCAGCCAGGAACTGGTTTTCATTGAACATGAGGGATAGGATCCATCTCATCCTAACGCTGTTTGCTTAATGACTAGTCTAAGTCTAGATCCCAATGTATGGTCAGTGCCCAAGATCAGTGGCTCGAGTTGCGCTGTTGATTTGATTGTCTCCATTGGTAGTAGTAACAGACTTGGCAACTATTTATTGAAAACCAAATATTAAACACTTCAAGTCTAAGAGAAATAACTGATGGTAGACTAGTTTGATGTTAAAATTGGAAACCAAATCACCTGAATTGAAAAGCAGAATGTTTTCATTGGAGTGTGTTGCTGCAGATCTTAATCTGCAGTGGGTTTGATTGCCACCTCCCAGGTTCCTACCCTGATTACGTATGCAAATTAGGAATAAATCCCCTCTTGCTGCCTGCAAGGGAGTCCAGGAGACTAGCAGACCACAGATTTTAATACCCACTTGCCAAAACACAGGGTGACACATTTTGGCTCTCCACCAAAGCAGTTTCCTTTCTGGTCCAATGTTGAATCTGATTTAATTTGCCACTGGTTTAAAAAAAAAAAAAAGGTTGAGGCTTTGATATTTGGGGGTTTGATCTTTAAATTAGGAACTTGAAGCAGTCCATTTGTACTTGTCGCTGCTGTTTCATTATCAGTTCTACTGCTTCCATAGTGGGGGCGGAATATTCCTTCATGAAGCTGAAACTAACTGTCTTTTCTCAAAGACCCTAATGAAGATAAATTTTGCAGTCAGCAGTTGTTTTCTTTCCAAGAATTCTTCTTAATTTTGCGCTTTGTAGATGGTTCCTGCTACATTAGATATCTTTTTTCCTTTGAGTGCAGTGATCCAAAATGAAGTGAATAAGAGCTACAGGATGTGGAAGAGCACTGCACAACTTTGTTTATAGCCTGCCTAAAGCAACATTTCCATAAGCTGACATTTGGTTACATAGGACATACAGCAGAGCTGCAGTCTGCTGTAGGGTGGGCTGAGTCATTCGTGCTGGAATCCCTTTGCCTGTCGTTACCCTGGACATATCTACACAGGTGGAAGGGCTTTTCCATTTATAATTCTTCACACAAGGGAATTCTAGATTCAAGAGTGGTTGATTGCTACCGTGAAGTGCTTGTACGTCTGATGATATCCTGAAAAAACCAGCCTCACAAGGCCCTCTTTGAGCTTAGGGTCTATGCAAGTAAGACTAGATTTCTTCCAGATGGGGGGAAAAAAACCACAATTGATTTCCAACTGAGTTTAAATTCTCACCTGTACAATATTTTTAAAGTGAAAACAGAAGTTCTGACAGAATAAGAATATATTGAACTAATTGCATTTAGTACTGAGTTAGATCATACTTTCCCAAAAGAAGCAATCTGAAATCACTGTAACTAAGCTTAGTTATTTGCAGTTGGTGTAGTGTCCAGGATATGTCTAGTCCAAGGCAGTGGTGTAAGAAAATTTCTTCAATTTGTGATCGCAATGCATTTCTCTCCAGAGGTTGTCAATCTAGACTCTGTGGCAGAGTAGGTTTTAGCTCCTAATTAAATTAGTCATTGTTTCTATTTTGACTTTACGTAGGATGTGGTTTCCCAGCTTGTCCTGCTAGCAGTAGATACTGCACTTGTTACTAAAGAACAGGACTGGATCTTCCATTGTCAAGTTCATTTCATTTTACTGCCATGCATTGTGTGAAACCTGGCCCCTTGCACAAAGCCTTCTCACAGGTTCCCTGGATGCTGCAGAATCCAAACTGTCACTGTTGCACTCTGTCTGTGCCACATGACTTTTGCCAGGTGCACTGGATAGGGCCTAAAGTCTCCTAGCTCAAGTTCCTACCTCCAAGAGAAGCCAGTGGTGGATGCTTGGGAAGCCATAGGATTGTCAAGTCGGGGACTGTGTGATATCTACCCAATTATGTCTTCCCAGCTTCTAGCATTCACTGTTTTATGGACTGTTGGAGAAGGAGGAAGTACAGCATCTTATACCCCTTCAGATTTATTTTCCTTTAGTATGTCATTCAGGATTTTAACCTCTGTATTGCTGGAGGGCAATGAGTTTTGTAACTCATTACATGTTCTATGGAAAAGTACTTCTTGTTTTCTGCTGCTTCTAAATCTTCCCTTTGGTAATTTCTATGGATTCCCACAAGTTCTTATATTATAAGAAGCAGTAAATAATAAGTCCCAGTCCACCTTCTTTGTGCTGCACATGTTTTATAGAACACTGTCCAATTCCCTTTCTTTCTCTGGCTGAAAAGTCGTGTTCTGTTTACTTTTAGCTCATGCAAATCTCTGCCATTTTAGGTGCTATATAAGCAGTTGTGGTAATTAAAAGAGATAAATTAAACATGCATCTGGACACAGAGACTTAGAAGCACTGAGAATTTGTGACTATAGCTGATGTTATTGGAAGATGTCTTCAGACTGAAAATGAGGGCCACAATTTAGAGATATGGAGATCAATAAGGACACTCACAAAGGGATTCAGCTGCTTCTGAGCTGGAGAACAGCATCGAGCCATGTGACAGGCATTCTGCAAATCTCTGCTCTGTTTAAATGCTGCAAAATATTTATTGTCTCTACTGAATATAAGCAACCAGGCTTTCTGAAATGGTCATGCAAAAAATTACAGTACAGCAATTTGAAAGATATTTAATTGTACCCTCCAAGGGTCAAGGACAGTGTTGTCCCCGTTTCATTACAGCAAAAGTTTTTGAGAGTTAGGGGTTTTGAATCCAAAACCCAGACACTTCCGTGCTACCAATGGACTGTCTATTCTTTTACCCCAGGAACTGAGAATCTGCTGAAGGGGTATGTTTTTAGGAGCAAAGCTATTCATACATGAGTCTCAAATTATCTTCAATAGCGTGCTTTGCCAAATCTGAAAAAGAATACAAGTACACATTAATTAAGAATTAACATAATTCTGTTCCTTGAGTATGGTGTTTATTAAAATATAAACTCTGTGAACATACACTCGAGAGAAGCTTCTAAATATTTTTAAAAGCTTAATTTTTAGCCACCCTTTATTTATGTTTTCATTAAAAGAGAAGAAAGAAGATGGCACTTGACTTTCTGAACCTTTCCTTTTGCTTCTCAGATATAGCATCAAAAAGTTGCTGAGTGTCCTTAACTCTGATGATGATGCAAAATTGGGAATTATTTATATTTATATGAAAAGCAGAGGCATGGGATGACATTTTTCAAAAGCGCCTGAAAGCCACGTTTGTTCAGACAACTGAAGGACTGAGAAAATTATGCAAAGAGATTTTCAGGCATATGCACTAACCATTAATGCAGTTTTCACACTTGAATTTTGAGAAACTTACGTTCTTAGACATTGAAATGCCTTTAGAAATGTGACTGTTTGTTGCAGGAGCACAAAGGGGCTTTTATAAAATAATTCTGTGACAGAAGACCTAAGCATCTGGTCACTTCCACCACTGTTTGGAAAATAAAGTCTAACATTTGTCCTGCCACACCAAGTAGCATAACTCCTAAAGGCTCTTGTAAGGATTGATGAATATTCTCAGTGGTAGCTTCAGCTTTCACACCACCTCAGAATTAGCCACATTATTTGGGAATATTAATGGTCCACAGGAGACTTTGCACCCCAGAAAGCATCTTTTCCCAGGCTTGCTGGTGTGGGAAATGCACAGTGCAACAGGGACCAGTTTATATCCAGACGCATCTCACAGAAAGAAGAGGGCAAAGTTTCTCAGCTCCTCACAGTTTGTGTTCCACTTTGCCCTGCACGTCTGTTTTTCTACTGATTTAATGAACCTCTTTGTGTTTTGCAGAATGCCAAAGCCAGCTATGACTTCAGCAGTAACGATCCCTACCCCTACCCCCGATACACAGATGACTGGTTTAACAGGTAAATGCATTTTGATCAACCTGCGCTTCACTTTGGTTTGCTTAAGAATTTGTGAGTAATGGGTAATATCTCTTTTCTGCTGAATTCTGTGGTTGCCAAAGCAGAAGCTGCAGTCTCACTACTGCTTGAAAAGTAGAGGTTACTTTCTGTCTTCATTTTTATAGGAGCCTCAAGATGATGCTGAACAACCATTTTATGGTTTATATATGAAGTTGCTGTTTCAGAGAAGTATGTGTATATTGTTTGAATGGGCGATACCCACATACGATATTCTATCGGCTGTCCTAGGACATTGTTGTAGCCCAAATCTGTATATTTTTAATACAATTTTGGCTGGTTTCCTGTGTATTTCGTCTGAAACAGTATGCTTATTTAAAGGGAGTAAGCTGGAGATGGGAAAAGGTTTTTTTGGGAAAAAAAGTCTTTTCAAGTGATTATAGGCTAAAAAGACAGAAAAGCAGTATGGTGTAGAATGATCAGTTTAAAAACAATTAAATCTTACATAAGTTCTGAATCATCTGTCTTTTCACTGTGATTTAAGGACAGCCTGCATGGTTAGCATTTCAGGGCTGATTCTAAGGTATTTCTGACTATTGAAGGAATTAAAGTCCAATCACTGACTGGGAACCTATTCTATTGTGTTTATTAACCTGGAATCAACAGTGAAGCTGTGCTTGTTGTGTTGTTTCTCCTGAACACATCATGATTGCTCGAGATTCACTCCTTCAGTATGTGCTGAACTTAGCCATTTTCCAGCAGGAGATGGTCTGGTCCTCAGGATATGGTATAAATAAGAGTGGCCCTAAAGGAAAGGCTTAATTTTTTAGGAATCGAAACTTCTGTTGTTTCACAAAACTCATTTTTTGTTAGATTGCAACAGAACTGTGTTAACTATTTTTTTAAAAAAAGCTCAGTGCCCTGGAATCTGCATCTGCCCTGTGAAATAAAACCATTCTGCTGGTCTAACTGCTCCTAGCAAGCTTTAACATAGTCAAGAGTGCAAAGCCCCAAGCACACCCATAGGTGTGTTTCGTACCTGGTGACCTCAGCATTTCTGGCTCTGCGGTATAATCCCCAAGGTCTGTAAATTTGTAAAAACTGTTTCGGGATATTTTCAATGAAATTCGCAGAAGTCTTCTAGATGCAAATATAAGTGATGTTTCCAGCATTTGTATAGCAGCAGCACTGAGGATTTGAAAACTTTTAAAGGTTTCAGGGCTTAGGCTTAGTGCTTAACAGAAAAATATTTTAGGCTTGTTTGATGTGGTTTTCATCTCTAACTTAGTATGGGTGTATGGATGGCATCTGAGTTTTGTATGGGTATTTTGGTTTTATTTCTAAAGAAATCAATTTTAGTTCTGTCAGAATGGCACAAAAAAGATGTGGAGCAGCTGTGCTTCCACCTCAGATGCAATCTTCCTGGAATGGATCAAACAGATCTAGGAGCTGTGATGTCCTCCTTTGTAGTCCTGCCATTTTTCAGCCAAAGCAAAATGCCAATGAGATTTCTCCTTCGTTTCAGGAAAGGACATCTGACATTTTTAAACTAGTATGAATCCAATTAGTGAATGGAGGGTTGGAGAAAGATGAGGGCTCTAATTTGTGAAGGTCTGCTGCCTTTCTCACTTTATTTATGCAGAGGATCTTTATAGGACAAAGATATCACTTAGCTCTGGAGCAGCATGGAGGAAAATTAAATTTAATTTTAGTGGGTGATGGTAGTTTCTGTCATTTTCAGTATGGAACTTCATAAAATTAATTGTGTTCTACCAAGCCCCATTAACAGTGATTGTGCTGCTATGAAGTATTTTATAGTTTTGCACAGTTTTCAGTTGTGACATGTTCTGCAAGGTGTCTCTGGAGTCAGAGCTACATTCTGAAGTCTCTTGAAAAGGGCTTCACGCATTCTGGATGTGGCAAGGGTTATGGTCTCTGGTTCCAGGTGCCTCTGACTAACTTCAGGCATCCAAGTGAAGAATCAAGAGTGAGCAGCATGTCATCTGTGACCTGGTCTGTGATTACTGAAAACAACATGATTTGGGTTTTCAGGCAACTGTGATGCTTTCTTCTGTTTCCTTTCTTGAGGGCTGAGGAGCTCAATTAAGCAAGTCAGGAAGAGAAAAGCAACACAGAAATTGTTTTGCTGATTTCCTTCATTATTCAATCCAGAAAAAAAAAATACCTCGAAAGTATTGCAATCTCTGTCATGAGTCTTGAGGTTTCTTTGGTGAGACAAGGAATTTTCTGCCTTGCAAGGTAAATCACAGGAGCAACATTTTCAGTAAAGCATCCCTTTCCTGCCTGCACAATTCAAGAAAGATTTAAGATGCAAAATTTCGTATTTTCTCCAGGCTAAGATGTAAACCAATACACCATATCCAGTTGGTCAAGAGGAGTTGTGACTATGTTTTTCTCTGCATATTTCTTGGCCATACTGTTAATCAAGCTGATGTACTCATATATAAGTTGTTGTCATAACTTCTAACTCATTAATGGTTGTTACAGGTGGGTTACAACAGTCTGCCTATGACAGTCTGTCTATCTCTAGGGTAGCTGCAAAGTTGTGTCTGAGTAGAGAGCAGTTATGCAAAAAAGCCATTCAGAGAAACCTGCAGTAAAGGTTCTGTTTTGCTCAGTTTGCAGTCAGCGATGTATCTCCCATTGAATTTTATGCATGCAGAAGGATCAGACTCAAAATAGGGCAGTGCAATATCTCTTTTTAAAAGAGTATATTTTTTTAAAGAGTATATTTCTGTGTGAGCAATTCAAGTGATTTGTGGAACAAGAAGCAGAAAACTGTTTTTTAAGGAGATGAACCAAGGAGCTTTTGTGAGCTGCCAGCTGCGTGTGCAAAGTGTCATTAGACTTTAAGAAAAAAGTGAGATGTTTTTGCATGGAGTATTTCATTAATCACAGCTGCTCTGCTTGGAAGCACAGATTTCCCTTCTACTTTGTGCTTTTTAAGGCTACTGGAAGCACTTTGACCTTTCCATCTAACGGCTACTGGCCTATGAAACCAAGCACGGTGAGTTTTGGAAGGGGATACTGTGGTGCCTCGGACAGGGAATTACAGTCAGGCAGTTTGGCTGCTGTTACAGGGAGAGGCACATAGATTATTGTACAGCTAAGGGATTTATCCTTGTGCTTACTGAACTGACTACTTGACTGTGTTCAGACCCACAGCTTGGTGACAAGGCCAGGATAGGGGACACTGGGTGCAACATGGAGCAGGGCTGTGTTTGAGCTTGAGGGTCAGTGGAAACAGTGAAGAAACCTGAACCAAGCCCTGTTTGCAAAAGCAGAGGCAGCTCCACAGCACTCAGTGGGTTTTAAGATCCACACTGGGAACTGTCTGTGATTTTACTTTAGCATGTACCCTGTTGTATAGTGCGGGGGTACCCGTGAGAGCCAGAGGTAGCTTGGTCTTCCTGTACAGCCCTCTGGTTCCTTGCTGTGAGCATGCAGAAGGCACAACTCAGAGTGCCCCATCTCAGAGCAATGAGGTTATGAATTTCTGCCATGATATAAGGAACCAATAATCATTTCCACTCCCATAGCTTTTGTATTCTGTATATGCTCCCAACCAGGTAAGAGTTAGCTGGGCAAAAATTATTCACTGTCTTGGAGACTTGTGTTCTTCAGAGGCAAAAATATCCTTTGCTACTTATGGGTCCAAATAAAAATACCATTGAGTCAAAGAAAGAACTCCTGTGGGCTTCTAAGACAGTGCTCATTAACAGGGAAAAAACACCTGCTCCCTTCCTCATTTTTTCAATCAATACAATGGAAACAACATAATACTCGAGAATTTGTATGAACAGTTTTAACAGCTCCTTTCTACCTGCAGTGTTATGACACAAGTGTTAAGGAAGATCTCTGCTGGTGGTTCTTGACGTGTTTGGATGCTGAGTGGCGTGTTGCCCTGAGTAGGGGAACACTTCCCTTTACGCAAACACTCAGATGCTAGGAAGCTGACAATATCATGTGAGTGAAAAGGGGATGGCATTTGCTCCACAAAAATGTTCCTCTGAGCTGTGCATATTTAAATGCTGCTCCTGTGCAAGGAACTAAAGTGGTCAAGATAAACAGATCGTCCCAGCTATTGAAGCTGCAGCTCTGCATAGCCGTCAGCAGCTGAAGATAGGCAGTATGAATCCTGTCCTTTGCTTTCTGCAGAAGCATTTTAAAGCAGATGAAAAGGAACCCCAATGAAAATCTTTGCCACCTCTGTCTTTTTAAAAGATGTGTTGATAAAAGAGCATACACAATAGCGTTGGCAGTGGGCTTTAGAAATAGAAGTAGTTTTCAAAGACAAAACAGAGTGAAACTTTTATAACTAGTACAGATATGTTATTTTAAGCTGCTGAAGGCAAAACTGACTTTCAATTGAATCGCACTCTCCCACCTTAGATTTTCAGGAACGTTCATGTTTGCAAATGTTTGCATTTGTATAATATTTATGGAAAACTTGTTCTGCCTGCTACTATATGGTTTGCCTTTGAAATAATTTGTTCATGAGTGAAAATAATCTTAATTATTTTCTATCCCCTTGTTTTAAACATTGAAATAATAGTGAAGAGGTGAACTTTGGAGAGAAAAGTTTTGATTTGTGCCTATGACATGGGTCACTTCATAGAAACCACAGTGGGTTTATCAATGATACATGAACAGCAAATAGGGCTAAATTGGAAAAGTCTGCTGTTTGTCATAAATAATTCAACCAAATGCATTTCCACTAACTACCACGTAATTTTTTTCCTCCTGTCAGCAGCAGCAGCTTGAACAGGTCTGCTAGCAGCCTCCATCATTTGAGCCAGTGCGCTGGGGGGCGCAAGGTCGGGGGAGAGGACCTTCTGATAAAATCTTTTCACCAGGAAGGTCCTAACACAGTTTTTCCCTCTGTGAGAGAAAGAGTTCACCCGGCACTGTCACTGATTCTTTGCACCCCAGCATTAGTCAAGACAATTTTTTAACAAAGCTATTTATTCTGCTCTGTGGCTTGTAGCTAGCCCACAGGTGACTAGATAATGAATGCCTAGCAACAGTATATTTTTTTCACGGTTACTGGCACAAGAGCATGAGGGGAAAATCTGCTTGATTGTTAAAAGAAATTTCTCCAGCAGCTGAATAAGAAATCTGTATCGCTCTCCTCTGTGCCCCCTTTGTAAAGGGAACTTGCATGGGATCTTCACCTTTTCATGATCAAGACACTGTGTACATTTGAGACCAGTTATTTTCTTTCATGGATCTGCCTTTAAAAATGTGTTCTTCTGAATTCAGCAGGGAAACGAATGCGATGCTTCTCACCTCTTTATGAATGTTACACTCACCTTTGTCAGAGGTGCTTAAAGGGAGAGAGGGAGAAAAGAGATGATTAAAACAAAACAATTCTTCTCCCTCCTGAGATGGTTCATCTGGTACTCCAGAGAGACTTTGTAATACAGCAGTACTAAGTGTATGAATCGTTAGCATGCAGTAGGAGCAATACCGGTTTTAATGCACAGAGTGGATTGATATGAGCAGTAAGATGGATTCATATTGATTCAACATCTTAAAAAAAAAACCCTGACAGCAGCATAGGTTTCACCAGCTTCTCTGTTTCTGTGCTGTTTTTTAAAAACCTGATTGTATTGTCCATATTTTATCTTCTCTGTGGTTTAACTTCTGTGATGAATTAGGAGAAAGGAAAATGCAATCTGCCTCAGAGCCACTGCCAGTTAAAGGATTTCTGTTAAGAGCTGTAAAGCACTTCAGAGACACCAAGTGTACTTGAAATGCCATGTGTCAGCCTGAACCTGAACTTCGGTGTCAGAACAGAGACATATCCTACTTGAGCAGAAAGCAGTAGCTCTGTGAGCTGACAGCTAGCGGAGCACCTTGTCATCTGTCCTGGGAACTTGGCACTGGAGGAGAGGGGTGCATATGCCTTGGGTCTGGCCAGCTTTGGACTTAGCTAGCCAGGCCACAGCTCTGCTGCTGAAGAGTGTGCCATGACCCTTGTGGTTCCCTTCTGCCACTCCAGTTTGGTATTGCACCCACCTCTGTCCATAGCATTTCTTTTGTGGACAGGAATACTTTCCTTGTACATGTTTGAACATCAAAAAGGTAATTAGACTTTATTCTGTGAGGTTCAAAATAATGGGTGCCACACTGTCAAGTCACAAAAAATAAAGGAATAAACATTGATCTAATTTTTAAACTGTTTTCTCAAGGGCCTTTTTCTATTGACAAATAGAATTAAAAAGAAAATATCTAAGTAACTTTACAACTAAATGAAGCATAAGTATGCATGTTATCCTCAGAGTAAGCATTGCTCCTACTGCAGAGGGTAAGTTGATTATCTTCTGCTTCTGGAAGGAATGAGCTCATCCAAGTACTCAAGTACAGCACTCCAAAGTTCACTGTGGAGCGATTGTCCTCTGAAGCTCTGCGAGGTGGCTGTGAAGCAAAAAGAACACTGTGGTGATCTAGCTCAACTCAGCACCTGCATTAACTGGGGTTCACGTCATGTCTCTCTCTTCCCTTTTGCAGCCATGGGACAAGGTGCGCTGGAGAGGTGTCTGCTGCTGCCAACAACAACATCTGCGGCGTGGGAGTTGCATACAACTCCAAGGTGGCAGGTACAGTAGCTATTCAAGGTGCAAATGGTACTTATGCCACTGTGCCTCAGGCAGAACCTCTCCTGCAGACACAGAGAGCATTGCCCAGGATAGGACTGCAGGTTGGCACTGGGCCATGTATTTATTACTGTTCACAGCAGCTGGGGAGAGGATTTTCTCCATGGCTTTACTTTTTCAATTGAGCACCTTATATAAAGTCTTTAATAACTTTGCAAAGGAACAGCTACCCTCCTTCCTATGCCACTTTCTGCTTTTGTGTTTATTTTCAATGCTTCTTCCCTGTGTTGTTGCAGAATCAGTTGTGACAAATCTTATTTTGCAAGAGGTAAAATATAAATTCCTACTGCACTTAGAAACTGTGCTTGCAAAGGCAAATCCCATGCTGCTCTTATTCTTTAGGCTCTCACAGGGCAGGCCTGCAGTGCTGTAGATCTCTGCAGTCATTTATTTCTTCAATTCTAACAAGTGACGCAGAGTGGTAGGAGCCACAGAATGGAATGGGGGGTGCCTAGTACCCAGCACTGATACCTGAGGTGTATTGGATGATTTATTTCTAAAAAAGCTCTTTGTCTGCACTGATAGATGAATAAGGTACTGGAGTGAGTTATGCTCTTGGACAGCATATGTCAGTCTAGTTTAATCTAAAGAAATCCAGTTTTCCCACTCCGAGACTGTTCTGTGATGAGAACCAAGGCACAGCAAGTACAGATAGGTAATGATGTATTTAATTTCATTCCCCAGTCCACACTAAAATTCCAGTGTGGATACACCCACCTTGGATGGAGCTCATCTGTTTATAACTCTCCAACTTCAAGCTACTTTCTTAAAAATCAAGAAGCGAAGGCCTTTTGCTGATGATCAACAGCCTACAAATAATGTAACATGCTTGTCTGCTTTGAAGCAAACTCCCCACAGATTTTTGGAGGTGCCAGCCTTTCCTGCCAAGGACGGCGTGCACCTGTAGCACCACCATGTGGTTAGTGGGATATGGAGGGTCATCAGAGATGGGAGTCCACTGCTGACACCGTTCAGGTTCACATCCATTTGTGTAGGTGGAACTGGAATTCAGTAGACCATCTGGGCCATCGTGTGTTTTGCTTCTTGTACCTTTATTTTTTTCTCCTAAATTCAAGCCAGATGGCTTGGCTCCTCTTGTTGTTTCCTCCACCTCACCAGATCAAGAATTAATTCTGTGATTTCAGTGCAGATCTGCATTTTACAAGCACATAAAGGGATTGCTAACTCATTGAGTCTGACTTCGTAACTTCTAGCTTAAATTAGCAGATCAGGAATATCCGGCTTTGGTCTGGTTTCTGTTTGAAGTTTATACCACTTCTTCCAGTCTCACATTTGGCACATAGTTTTTATATTAAATGGAGTAAAAGTACTGGCTTCTAAATCAGAGTTTTCACTACCGTTCACACAGTTTGGCTTTGTGGCATTGATTTCTGTCCCATCTGTGTCCTAAAACTATTGGGAAAAAACCAATATTCAACTCAAGGCTACAAATGAGAGTTGGAATGTGCTCTTTGTGTCTCATCCACAGGCCACAGAGAGGCTGGCTGTCAGTGAAACTGTCCTGTGTGAGGACTTGAGCTGCTGTCTTTGTCACACTCTCTGGCTTGCTTACAGCCAATGCTTTGAGGCTTATCCTAGGTTGGCATATCCTAGGATTGTATTGTTTAAACTCCAGCTCACTTTCTACTGCAGTATGAATTAAATGAAGCAGATTTTAGTTTGCTTTTTTCTCCAAGTACTGGCCATATTTTGCTATTGCATCTGCATGTTGACACAACGATTTTTTTTTCCAGTAAATTGTTCTGTAGTGTGTTTCCCTTCTATGATTAAATTCTAGAGAACCAAAATAAACAGAAAAATTACTTGATAAACTAATGTGGTGTCAATGCGTCACTGGATATAAATTACAGAAAGGGGAAGGGCCTTAATGCTTTTCATTCTTTGTTACAAAATACTATTTTAAATATTATTTAAATGCCATGAAATGATGAGATAGTCAAATATTACTGTTTAAAAACTGTTTTCCTATAGTAGATGAAAAATACTATCTCATTAGAAAACTAACAATAAACTGCTTTCTCCTTCTGGGCCACAGTGCATTGCTGTGGCTCAGTGTTTAAGTGCTGGTATCCTGCTGGGTAAGCATACCCTGGTGAAATGTGAATGGTGAGTGCAGAACTACTGAGTGGGTAAAACTGCCAGTGAATTAAAATGCCTGTAACTGGGGGACTTCTCCAGGTGCTGAGATTTCATCTTGTGCTGGGTAATGCATAATTCATGTTTATGTTGATTAAATCTACAGGTATTCGAATGCTTGACCAGCCATTTATGACAGACATTATTGAGGCTTCCTCTATCAGTCATATGCCTCAAGTCATAGATATATATAGTGCCAGCTGGGGGCCAACAGATAACGGAAAGACTGTGGATGGACCTAGAGAGCTAACGCTACAAGCGATGGCAGATGGTGTGAACAAGGTAATAGTCTTATTAAATAGTCTGAGTACTGGGGCACAATGTTATGTACACAGTCGCACTGAAACCAATGGCTTGGGGCTACCTGGTCCTCCTATAGATATTGCAGAACACAATGCAATTGTGTAAACTATCCCAGCTTTCAGTGTGTTCCAAGGTCATTGATGTTGTCTCTGCAATATTGTGGCATTGCTTTTATTGTAGATTCTTGGGATAATGTGCTTTCCTCCATGGAATTGTGTTTATCTCTAGCCAGCTTACATATGCTTTTCATATGCCATTGTAGTCAAAATTGAAGAGCCTGATCCTGTAAATATTCCCCAGTTTTAAATATGCCAGCTGTACTACTGATATTACGTTGTCTGTTTTGGTGTGCTACCAGTTTAATCTGGAATTTGTAGTGTTTTTCAGGTCACTCATATAAGGTCATCTTTATACCTGTGATTGAACCTCAACTGTTCAGATGTCCATGGAATAATATTATTCCCTAAGTAGTAAGAGCCTCCTTGTTTATTGCGGCCTTTCCACCTCCTTCTAGGAACAGTCTATGGTCTTTGTCAAAGACACTCACTATCATTCTGGATTCTGTTAAACCTGTACTCTATTAGAAGGTTGACAAAATGTGTGCCATAACTCAAAAAGTAACAAAAGCAGTCCAAGCCAAACAAACCTGACATGGCGCTGTCTTCACCTTTTTCGTGTCATGCAGCTAGGACAACCACAACTTCTCCTGGTGCTGTAGGGAATGAGCCTCCTCCCCTTGGTTGATTGTAGTCAAGTTTCCATAATGAAAAGATCTGAAATTCCTCAGCACATCTGGGGTGGTTTTGTGTGGGAGCTCTGCAATTACTCATTTTTCCATCCAAATTATTTCTTCCTCTTACTCGTGCCAGTTTCTCCCACTCTTCATCACTACTTTGGTATGCGCAGCACATTCAGTTTACGGTGTTTTGTGACATGCTAATTAAATCTACTGCTGTGGTAGGTAGTGAAGCGTCTAAAGCTTTCTCAGATCCTGAGCCTCTAACGTTTTGCCTATAACAGATGAATTATAGTCATCTTCATGCTCTCGCCCATAAAATTAGTGATGTACTGCAATAATGCAGGAAGACTTGTCACACATTTCTCCTGAGTCTGATAATTTTTGTATTATAGTATAAACTTTACAAACATTTTAAGAAGCTCAAAGTTGCTGTGAAGCCATCTTACATAACTTCTGTTTCTTCCACTGACTTACATTTATCTAGAGTTTACATAAAGATCCCCTGAAATTCTCCCTTCTTGGGGAGAATTCGTCTTCGGTATGTGACACAGTTTGATATATTTTTAGCAACACCTTGATGTCTTGTAGTTAGTGGGTACTTGGATCTTCCTTCCACTAATTTTTGTTGGAGCAGAGATAAAATCTGACTACAGATGAATTCCCTTATAATTTTTTTGTTATTCTCCTCCCATCCAGATCTCATCTAAAAGTAACAGAAAAGGCATGATAACCCTGGTAGGGGAATGCAGACTAAATTAATTTTTTTTTAGGGTTTTCTTACCCCCTCAAGTGAAGTAGATCTTAATTTGTAGTCCTGGGGTTTTGCAGCTTGGTATTTAAATGATCTTTCAATTAACGTGCTATCACATTGCCATATGGTTTAGTTTGTGGATTTATGCTGGAGTTAGCCTTCTCTTTGAATGTGAAGCGTGGGATAAGAGATTTTTCTCTTCTGTTTTATTGTCTGGTCATAGCCTTATACTTGGGAGTGTTGGACATACCATTTTTTTAAGTCCTTCCCCCCAAAAGTGTTTGTAATTATCTTTAATTTACTGTATTAAGGTCAGCAGGGGTTCTAAAATCTCTTAGGTTCAGTGCTGGTGAAGGAGAGAGAATGGTGACACTGAGCTGTGCTCTGGGAAGGGTTGCTCTTATATCTTACCAGAAAGCATGAAATGAACAGGAGACTCTGCATTAGGAAACCAGCTCTGTCAAACAGCTATTGGAGAATTAGAGAGCAGAAGGAATACTGCTGGATTCTGCCTTAGGAAGTTATTACTGTCCAGGGACAATTACCCTTAATTTTATAGTGCCTATATCCCAGCAATGTCCTGGCAATACTTGCAGGAAAGAAGAGACCACTTCATCCCAAATAATTCCCTTTGCATTGTGATCACAGCTTTGTTTACCCTTATTTTGCTCTTTGTATTTCATGTCTTAAAAGGTTTTTTTTAGGGTATAGTTTGTTATGATTTCTTTTTGTGGAGAGCCCTATTTTCTAAAGATACTTCAAGATGTCAGTGGATGCTGGTTACTCTCCATGGTGCTTTGAAAAACCCACTACAGTCTCTCCTGCATATAAAGGAGGAAGACTAGACAGCCTTTGATATAATACTGTTTTACCTAGTTTAGTTCTATAATATATGCATCAAATTCTCTATTGACTGTACAAATGTAAATCTAATTCATGATTATTTTTCAGAATAAAAAGCCTTCTTATTAAAGAGAAAAGTATCTTTTATAAACTGAAAAACAAATAAATGTATGAATTCTCTTTCTCAGTCTAAGGCTGATTCTCACCAGAGTGATGGTTCATGAATTAGTGATGAAGATAAAATATTGGCAGGGAGGAGGCAACACGCTGAGAATAAAAATGTGTTATTAAACTAAAAGCAATACTTCCAAATGTCCTAGAAGGAAATGTAAGATTTTTTGCACAGAGCAAAATCAATATCCTTGCTTCTAATGCAACAAATAAGTAGAGCGATAAGAAATTCTTACCGGGAATATGCAGTTAACTGAGTTGATAAACACAGGTAAGATTTACCTTGTTGCTACCACGCTTGGGAACCCAGCCCAAGGAGAAACTCACTGACAAGAGTTTAATCCTTCCCCCAAACTCCATTCCACCGTCATGCTCTTTTAAAGTCTTCCTTCCTGGGATGCTGGTGATAATCAGTTACCTGATAACAATAAGGTGATGCTAACTGCAGAAACTGTGAGACTTCTTGTTTGTAAGTGTGTGTTTATGGCTTGAAGCTGTGCAGCCATAACCAAGTGGGCTAAGCCCTCATCTTCTTACTTTTCCTCTTCCATTTCCCACTCCTGGCATTTGTTAAGCTAATTCTTATGTTCTATCTTAATCATACCTTCACTTTGGTGTTCTCTTTGCTTGTAAGGTAAATGGCACAAATAAAGGCATCACAAAAATAGCGTAACTGAGGACAGCAGAATCTATCCATTGCATTGGCAACTCCTTAATGGGCTCTTTTACCTAGCTGCTTTTCTAAGGGTGAACGCCAAGGGTATGGGGTGTATGTGAACTTGGTGTCAGTGTAATACATGCAGTGAGGAGGTATTTGGAATGGGTCTCAAGCTGCTTTTTGTTATTAAGCTGCAATCTCATTCATTTCAGTGCAGGCTGCTCTTCACTGTGTTTATCTCATGACTTTTGTTCAGGGGTAGTAGTCAGCAGCGTGACTGGTTACTGAATGGTCATAGTTTCATTGCAAAGATAAATGAGCATGCAGCTGAAATAGTAGGCACCTGAGAATAGGAATTGAAAGAGTTTCATACATACAAACATCCGCAAGCATTCTAGCAATTGCCAGGATTCGTTCAGCACGGACAAGCTATCTCACCTAATGCAAGTTCCAGCTGCTAGAAAACACGTTTTTGGGAAAAGACTTAATACGACGTATAGTCTTTAAAGATTAGCTTGAAAATTGCGTGTATCCAGTACTTAATGAGAAGGTCTTGCAGTCACCCTGGGCTGTGAGGCCCCTGATGCTGGCTGCCAGCTGTAACTGGAAACTGTGCTAGATTATACCCAAGTTGGATACCTGTTACAGCATTCCTTAATAGGCTGAGAGAGAAATGCTGTTTTGATTAGTGAAAGAGAGATCCAGACAAGGCACTGTCATGCTTACTCTATCTTTCTTTAAACACATTTGCCAGGAACAAAAACTTGATATCCTTAATGAGATTTTGTTATCTGGCCTCTAGACTTTGAGCCATATCTATGATCAACAACAGGTTAGGGAATATAGGGGGAAAAGGTATACATTTCTTTACAGTCTCAGTAAATCAACAACCTAACACTGTTTTGAGCTGTCGTGAGATATCTCTTAGCTCTGCACCAAGACCAGGCTGCTCATATGCTCAGTTTCATTGCTTCTGATCACTGTGTCACATATTTGTGGATATATTTCATTGATGAACCATGGAGGGATTTTACTGCAGGTGTAGAAATACAAAATAAAATTCAGAGCCGAGCAAAAGACCAGAGTGATAGATAGGGACAAGCAGCCCAGCAGTGTTGAGCACAGCTGTCTATCTCATCTGATCGAGAGGTTCTTTCTTTTAAGAGAAGAGGGCAAGTGGGCCAGTAATAGCATTTAATATATAGTATAGCTGGACAAAACAATGCTGTGTGCTTTACTTATCCCTTGTCTGACCTGGGCTTATCCACTTTGAGGGCTAGACAGCTTGGAGGGCGAGGTATGGATGGTAGATGAGATTCTTGTGACAGCACAACTCTCTTAAATATAGACTTTTTGTTCTCTGGTACCTTACATCCAGAATTCTATCAGCAGTCATCTTAAACAGGAGAAGGTAACTAGCTCAAGAACTAATTCCAACCTAGTGATTCTATGATTCTATGTTTTATCTTACATCCTGTCTTTAATGCAGCATCCAGTAAAGTTTCTTATTTGGCATTTCATGATTCTAGTTCTTTCAGGCTTCAGCTATTGGAATTTAAAGCTGTAAAAAGAAGTAATCAAGCTAAGCTGGTGTCTATCTATTGCATTCTTATGATGTAGGCTTTTATATTAGTAGGTTGTGAGGAGCTGCTCATGGACTGAATTTATTTCTTGAGACCGCACCAGCTCAGCCAGAATATATAAGACATAATCCATTTGTGCTTGTGCTGGTGGAAATGTTATTGCTTCCATAATATGGTTCTACGTAAGAAAATGCTGCACAAATACAAATTGCCAGGGGAGCAGTATTAAGAATTTATAGTCTCATCATGGCTCTGTAATTGGGCTCACCAATGAAAAAAGAAAGGACGCTGTTAAAAATGAAAGGAAATATTTCTCATTTGCCTCTCTCCAAGGCCAATGACATTGTGTTATTGTTCTTTGAAATATGCTGAAGATAGCATGTTAATAAAATATATGCAGTTAGATACCTCTGGCGTCATTTGATTTGCTCAACAGCCAAGTGAAGATAGGGAAATTAGTTTATGATATGGCAACCATGTGATTGCTCCATTTCTGAGGAAACCTTACAAGCTTCTTTATAACTTGTGAGTCCTTTATTATCGTATTGCTGTTTTGTTTGGAATATGCATTATAATTTCATGCCTTGTCTTATTTATGTAAGGTAAAATCAAACCTTATTAAAACCCTATGTGAGTATGTTATGTCTGCTTGGAATTCTGAAGTCATCCCATTCACCTGGCAGGATATTTTTTAGGGTTTTGTAAAACAGCATCACCAGCTTTTCTGACCTGGTGATGGGATACACGACCTTTGACTGAGTACATGACTCAGGTCTGAAGATCAGTCTGTGACCATCTGCTTTCCTGACGCAGCTCAGGGAATGAATATGTGCCTCTAAGGACAGGATGGGGGGAAATCTCCAGTGTGACTGATTTCTGTTGAATACTGGCCCCCTCAGGGATGCCTTGGTCAATTGAGGACCTTAGCTGTTTTAGATTTGTGCTTTGGAAGGGCCTGTGACAGAGTTAAATGTTGTCCTTCACAAAGATTCAAGTGACTGTTGCATAAAGAGCAGAAAGCTACTGTATCAATAGTTTGGGCCAACATGGTAATATTTGTAGGATCCAAATGTAAACGTTTTCTTTATTGACATGTAAGTTTCTGTTTTCTAAGGAAGTAGGACAATAATATAGCCTCAAAATGTGTATTTTGCTGTCTCACTCTGACCCCAGGAATATCTTTGCCAAATCCCTCTGCTGCAATTCTGCAGCCGTGTGGTTTTGCTTCCTAGCAATGCTGGTCCTGCAAGCTGGGAACTATTGCACAGGTGAAGCTGTGAGGCTGGTGTTCATCACAGTGGCTGGGGAGCTCTGGGCAGAGAAGACAGCATTATCACTGATTAAAAGGAAATTGAGTGTTTAGAATCTTTTTGTCAGTGATAATCTAGCTCAGAAACACTGAAAAGAAGATGGGATTGATTTTTGCAAATATTACCAATACCAGAAGTTTGCCTGCAGAATTGTTGGACTAGAGTAATGCATTATCACTTGTGATACGCAGACCAGGACCCAACAGAAAATGGATAATGAAAAGGTTTTCTCTCAGCATGTTCAAAATTCCCTCCTCATTTTCCTGCTGGACAGAACCCTAATTGAAACCTAATGCTGCCCCTCTTCACCAAAAGTGTAATTTTCCATTCATTTCTCTTGGCTAACCGAAGTCCATTCAATTTCAACAGTAATTTAGACCTAGAAAATGGCTTGAGTGTTATTTTTAGCTAAAGGAGGCATTAACAATTATGCAACTAATTGTGAGTGGGTGGATGGGAGTTCAGTACTCTTCTGTGACCAAGTCTAGAATAAGTTACATAAATCCTTTTGTTAGGGTTTAACTATTATAGGGCTTAGTTCTTTGAGAATCTCATATGCAGCTGTCTCTTGTAAATACGTGATTATTACTAGACCCAAATATTTTCAGAAATCTGCTAGGAGGAGCCAGACAGCCAGTTATTGAAAACAGCAAGATATGAAAGGGACAAAACCAGGAGAAACGTGGTTCCAGGTGACAGTCATCTTCTGCATAGCAGCCCAGCGTTTAGCTGAATTCTTGCTCATGATAAAACAGCCTTTCCGTTTTCCTTATTGAATGCATGAGGGTTAGACAGGCCAACAGTGAGGGGACACCATGTTCTGCAGCAGCGAATTTGAGTAGCTTAACCCAGCAACTGTTTCTTCTGCACTGAACTCCAAAACATATGGGTGTGCTGGGCAGGCCAGACAACTTGTATTTTTCTGGGAGCACCATCCAGCAGCTCCAGCCTTTTGGAAGGGGCTGGACATGGGAGAAGTGCTAAGCCATTCAGCTCAAACAAGGCAGCTGTCCTCCAAATGTATGCAGAGGTAAACTTTGGAAATACAAGTATGTTTCCTGCTTAAAACTTTGCTGTCTGCATGGTAAAATTGAAATTACTTGGCTGGCTGTCAGGCACGTGCTTCTGCCTGGATTTTGCTTTAGATTTTAGTGCTTCACAAGAAATTGGTATAGGAAAGGAGCAAAAGTATCTGGGAAGTCACAGACTACCAGATTGCTCTGAGGTAGCTGGAGGAGGCAGGAGAGCAAGGGCCAATGGGCTGTCCAGCTGGCACCGTGTCAGGGATGCAGGAACAAGCAGGCAAGCTCCAGAAAACCCTGGCAAGTGCAAAAGATGAGTAGTGTTCAGCAATGCCAAGGATTCACTGCCTCCAGCTGGTTTATATCACGTAGACGGACTGCTCATGCACAGGAGTGATGGGGAGTCCAAGGCAGAACAGGGTCTGCGTAAGCTCCTAGATGTCTGGGCTCTGCAGACATGCTCCTTGACAAGTCATGGCAGCAAGCAGATGGTCCCCCCACTTCTTCCACAGTCTGTCCTTACCTTGATGTGCCTTAACCTCAGCCCATTTCATGTTGCCTGCAGAGCCAGCATTGCAAAGTGCCTCCAGGCAGAGCAGTATCTTCTGGGCACAGCATATCCTGGGCGGCAAACCATACTTTCTTGAATAATTAGCAATCATTACCGAAGAATGCAGTTTTTTATTACAGCACACATAAGGAGTTTCAAATAATGCATTCCTGAAGAGAAACACTCTTTTCAGAAAAAAATACAATCCAAACTGATGGGAGATGGAAACTGATTGATTCATAAGTCAGTAGGACCCATGGAAAAGACTCTATAAAGCTATAGAATTTTTCACTTTTCCTGGAAATTCAGGGTATCTCTTACCATAGCAGGCACATAAATTGCTATTAAATTATACTGAAGAAGCTGAAACAGTTCCTTTTTCTGAGGGGGGAAAATTACAAATTAGCTATCGTACATCGTGTAAAAAGAAAAGTCCTTATAAAATAACATGTTCTTTGAATTCATTAGAGAAAGCAATTTCCAGTTCTGTAATTTTTCATATTTTTTCCAATGTGCTCCATCAGCATTTTCTTCCTTAGACGTGGGACCGTCCATAAACATCAGCAAACCGTCTGGCTGTCCTTATCCTGAAATACTTTTTCACTGTGGCAAAAAAAGATACCTCCTTGAAGTCAACTGCTGCCTTTTCTTTTTTTCTTATTCTGACACCATCTGCCTTCTGATGCTGTTGTTCCTGGTACTTGGTTCTTCAGACCAGGAGTCTGTTCTTTGTTTTTAGCTTGTACTGATAGGAAACTGTTATTCCTGACCTGTGACTGAAGGATTAGTCCAAAGCCAAAGGGTACCAGGAGTGTGCTGTAAAGACTCCTTCCATTCATCTTTCGCAACCCTGATGGCCAGTCTGGAGTGGGTGAACTAGAGGAGCCAAGGCAGAGGCCATGCTTGTTTTTCACGAGGGTGCTTGCCAGATTTGATGGGAAAGGTCAGGGAAGATGGAGATTTATTTGTCAAATACCACCCATTTTTATTTGGGCACTGTGATCCAGCAGTCAAAACGTTGAGAAACACTGTCTTAGACACTAGCCAAGCAAGCATGATGAATGAACACAATAACAAGGACATGAAAGGTTCAAGGTGTGCCTGATGTTACATAAAGTTAATTAGGCTGCAGTCCTCTGCCAACTCACTTTTGCAAAGTAGCTCAGTGAAGAAGTTTTTCTCAAATTATGTTCTTTAGAAGATGAGAAATGTGGCAATAAAATTTCTCAGGGATATTTTTTACTGGTAGCACAACATCCCACAAAGGACTTTGGAAATAGAAAACCTGCTGTTCCTGCAAAGAGAGGTTCTCATAGCTGTCTGTGACTTTCTTAGCACATAGCCTTGCACAAGATAATTGTGGCTGAGGTTGAACTGAGAGGTGGGCCTCCCTTAGGCTAGTACTAAATGCACCAAGATCCATTTTCAGCTGTGAGTGATGGCTCATAAATGTGGGTGCTGTGCTCTGCATCACTTCTGGGAGAGATGAACAAGTTTCAACGGAATCCTGGAGGAGAGATACTATTTAAAATGTATCTTACTATTGTTGGAGTCTTCTCTCTTCCTCCTAAATCCCTCAGGCTCCCTCTGGTGTTTATAGTCTGTATTACTAACACCTTCTCCAATCCTGGTTTTGGCCTTAATTTACAGCAGCCCAGGATGAGTGACGCCATCGAAATTTTTTAAGGTTCATATAGGTTTGAGATGCAAGTAGGAGCTTTCAGTTCACTTTAAATATGGCACTTAGTTGACCCATCTCAGATTTTTCTGACTTAGGCTACTACGATCCAGAGAATTAAAAATTCTTTTCCACAGAAAACATTTATTTATGCCTGGTAAATGAAATGATGACTGAGGCCAAAAAACAAGTTTGCCTGTAAAATTATCCAACTACTGCAGGTCTGTCTGTGGGAAATTTAAGCAGCAAGTCCTAAGCATCATTGCAAATAATGCACTTTGGGTGCTCTGTTTATTCCCGTAGTGTTTGCTCCTCTTCCCAGCCCTGTCTAAAAGAGAAAGACAATTGAAATTAGAGTATTAAGAGGTGAATTACCATTTCTAATGCTAAGTGATGCTTATGTAGACTCTTAGAGAAGTGATGTCCTGAAGCAATTCTCATGTTACAGTAATTACATGCAAAAAACCTGTCCCCAGCAGCACTCAGCAGGCTGACTTCACCCATGAACTCTAGCCAAAATTTCAATTCCTTCTTGGATTCCCCCTGCAATCTGTTACACCTATTTTCTGTCATTTTGCTGTAAATCCTGCCCATGGGCTAAAATGCTTCTCAGCTGGTTTCAGCAGCATGGAACAATTTGCTGAGCAGGGCTAGGTCCACTGCTGAATGCTGCAGAGGCTAACTTACAGGCACCAAGCTACCTTTGTGATTTTTTTCATGTGAAAATAGTGTTTCCTCTCCCTTGAAAATGGCTGGAAGGGTCATTTAAGAAAGGGTTCATACATGCCGAGCATCCTATTCCTGGAACCAGCAGCCACCTACTGTCTGCATTGAGCAGCAGCCTGCCTTTTGGGGACGGACGGAGATGTGCTCGAGCTGCTACCGCGACTGCCCAAAGAAGGTGGCAAGGTGGTGTGGTGGTGTATGTGGGCACGGTGGTAAACTTGGTATGTAGCCTCTGAAGTGAGTGAAAAGCCCAAGGTCAGGCTCTGTAGGCAGTCAGAGCGCAAGGTGGGATATGGAATAAGTCAAAGAGGAAAGTAGCATAAGTGTTCTTGTTATGCTGGTCTTTTTATTTTTTTTTTAATAATTTGATGGAATTATTTTGTTCTTAGTGCACATATTTTTGCAACAGTATCCTCCTACTTTAAAACTCAAATGACTGATCTCATATCTTTGTGGGAGTTCTTAGGCTGATTTCAATAAGCTTTTCCATAGTCATCCTCTTTATTATAAAAATCTGTGTCCTGAGTTGTTATGTACCCCAGTGGCAGCAAACCTGCTGTGCAATTCAGGAGATTATAATGCAACTCACTAACGTGCTGGAAATAATGAGGCTGCTCTCTTCAGTGGGGTATGATGAAAAATAGAAGCTACTGCTGGGAGCTCAGATTTGATTTAAATTCCTGGCAGAGAAAGGTTCCCTATTAAAATACAATTACAGGTTGCTATGTTTGTATATTCTTTAACTTCCATGGTGGACAATGAGGAAGCTAGAAGAGATTTTTTCTTGTCTTCTGCCCAATGCATATAAATAGTATGTTAAATTGAGTTATTGCACCCTTCTGGTGCTGTTGGAAGTAAACACTGGATTCCATTAGACTGAACACAGAGAGAAGTGGTGGCTGTGCTGGAATCAGTGGGAGATCTGAGCTGTGAGGTCAGCGGCAGTTTTTGCAGGTGTTGAGGTTCTCAGGTCTAACTCTCTTCCAGGCAGCCCCTACCTCTTTCTTAGTATGGGATGAGAAGGAGCTGAGCTAATCCCTTCTCATTCGTTGCCCATCTGGAAGTTGGAGAGAGGATACAGATCTCTTTCTTTTAACCAATGGAAATCTTTTACAGCTGCCCTTCAGCTTCGTTCTCTCCTGTCCATTCCTTGCTTTCTGAGTGTAATTGCTAGACCGTATTTCTGTGGATTATTTATATGGTTTCATAACTCTTTTTTTCTGCTTAGTAGTATAAGCTAGTTTGTCAGAAAAACAGCTCTGAGTCAGCGATGCCTTTGGAGAAAAATCAGTTGAGAGAAAAAGGTGCCAGTTTTACAGAGTTTTTTAGCCATCGCCTGAACTTAATTGGATCTCAAACCCAGCATATGAGATGACCTATACTGCTTTTAAAAGAATGCTTTTCTCACAGTGCTTAGACTTTCACATAAATGTTAATGAATCCATAAAATGTCTTAGCATCTGGCAGAGAAGCCTTCAGGCATCAAGCAAAATGGGAGATAAATGGAAGTGCTCTGTATATGTAAGGTTACAGGACTGGCAGTGGCTACCAGTTAACCAGATTTAGTAGCCTACAGAAGTCCATGTTTTTTCAGCTTAAGATTGATGTATGTTTTGTTTGGATCACTTTTTTTACGCTTAGCTTTACAATGCTTAGCTTTGCAATTAGATGTTCAGTTTAAAGTAGCTGTTATTTCCTATTTGCAGTTTAACCTGAGGGTCAACCTTCCCATTTCACAGGGCCGGGGTGGTAAAGGAAGCATCTATGTCTGGGCCTCTGGAGATGGAGGCAGCTATGATGACTGTAACTGTGACGGTTATGCATCAAGCATGTGGACAATCTCCATCAATTCTGCTATAAATGATGGACGGACAGCTCTATATGATGAAAGCTGCTCTTCAACCTTAGCCTCCACCTTTAGTAATGGGAGGAAGAGGAATCCAGAGGCTGGTGTGGTGAGTCCAGATATTATTGTGCTGTTACTGCTGTCTTTATGCACTCCTATGACCTATTACAACACTGTCTAGTTTGGAGCAGCAGATGGTTCTTTGCTGAGATGGATATTTTCTCATCTGCAGTACATGATGGTGCCAAAACTGTCAGCTGAGGAGATGTGGGATTAATGTTGAGAACAGCAGTGGTCTTCTGTCTCTTAGAGCTTAATGTATTTGGTGCTTTCCTTTATCAGAAACCAGGTTTAGAAGTTCAGTCGCACTCTTTGTAAAGGACAGTGTTGCAGAAGGTGTCTGTAAAAATCTAAATTAAAAGTGTCAATATCTGCAATCAAACTTAATTGTACTGGCAGAGCAGTCATGAACCAGACTTCTGTTGTACTATGAGCAGCACTGAGCAGAAAGACAATTAGTCACCCATGGGGGCCATATGGGTGTTAAGATCACTCTTGATCTCCTATTAGGCAGTGTGGAGCATCATGCACAAGTCCCCTGCAGGGCCATATCTACAACTGGAAAATAAGCAGTTTCTATTGGGGATTCTCTTCAGCACCTTCAGCCTAGCCTGGACGTAGTCTCAGTCAGAGGTTGGAGAATTCAGGTGTGGTAACTCAAAACTAGTTTTTGCCAAAAGCTGCTATACATTTTCCATGGTCCTTTCTCAATCCCCAAAGGCACATTGTATTATTCTAAATGCCCACATGCAGTAGCGAATGGGAAAATACTGGTTTTTGTCTTGATATCAGCTAAGATGATCTGTGACACCTTTGCAATTATTACCATAAAATGTATTTCTCAGGTTTTCTTCTGGCCACTTCTAGTGACTAATCTGCATAGAAGATAGCAGCCTGGTACTGCTGTTGGTTCTGGAGTCACACAAACATTAGAAAGCTCAATACCGTTAACAGTTTTAGTTTCAAATCCTTCTGATAACCACAGGGGAATTTAAAGTGTTTGTTTAAACTGCATGTGTAGGAAATAAATGCCAACTATATGAATTTATGTGTTTTAAGTGGTAATGAACATTGTTTTACTACATCATGGTTTATTCTTGCATTTACACCTTCTGTAACTATGTCTCACTGTGTTTTTAAATTGATGCACTATTATAAAGAAGAAAACAGATCCTAGAAACAAACACACTATTACTCTTAAAAGCAAGGGCACAGACTCCACTTTCTGTATTTTTCTGAGTCTGTAGCTGCAAGGAGAATGGACTAGTTGGTTTCATTAATTACATCTAACTTCATTGCAGGCTACAACGGATTTGTATGGCAACTGCACCCTGCGTCACTCAGGAACGTCTGCAGCTGCCCCTGAAGCAGCCGGAGTGTTTGCCTTGGCCCTGGAGGCTAAGTATGCTGTTGAGAAATTCCTTGTGAGCTCTAGAGAGGGGAGAGCCTGCGGTTTATTTAATGCTGATCGTCATTTAAGTTGGCTGCCTGTGGCACAGGGCTAGAACAAGCAGCTAACAAGCTGTCTGCTACAGTAGTGACATGCATGGTAGCTTACAGATAGAGCAACAGTCTTGTCAAAGCCATATAGCACATGCTTTTTGACTGATTTGCACACTGTGTCCTCTCCATCTACTGCTTCCAGGGTTTTGTCTTCTCCATCACTGTTTGGAGGGAGCCGGCAGGGAAGAAAACTGCTTTGGCTGAGCAGAGAGTTTTGCATGGATCTCAGAAAAGAGAGGAAAGTATAGGAGCATTGGAAGAAGGGGCAGGCATCTCAGGAGGACTACAAGCATGAAGTGAGATCATGCAGAGAGAAAATCAGAAGGGCTAAAGCCCAACTAGAACTTAGATTGGCCAATCCTATGAAAGATAATAAAAAACCTTACTACAAATACATTAATAACAAAAGAAGGGCCAAGGAGAATCTCCATCCTTTACTGGATGCAGGGGGAATGATGTTGACAAAGGATGAGGGTAAAGCAGAGATACTTAATGCCTTCTTTGCCTCAGTCTTTAATAGTAAGGTCAGATTTTCTCTGGATACTCAGCCTCCTGAGCCAGAAGACAGAGAGGGAGAGCAGAACAGAGCTCTAATGATCCAAGAGGAACGGGTTAGAGGTCTGCCCTACCAATTAGACATTCAGAAATCTATGGAGACGGATAGGATCCACCCAAGAGTGGAGCTGTCGGAGGTGCTCACCAAACCCCTCTCTATCATCTACCAGCCGTCCTGGCTGACTGGGGAAGTTCCAGTTGACTGGAAGTTGGCAAATCATAGAATCATAGAATGGTTTGGGTTGGAAGGGATCTTAAAGATCATCCGATTCCAACTGCCCTGCCATGAGCAGGGACACCTCCCACTGGGCCAGGCTGCTCAAGGCCCCATCCAGCCTGGTCTGAACATCCAGCCTGTCCAGGGAGCGGACATCCACGACTTCCCTGGGCAAACTGTGCAAGTGTCTCACCACCCCATCATGAGAAATTACTTCTTAATATCTAACCTAAATCTTTCCCCTTCCAGTTTAAAAGCTATTCTCCCTTGTCCCATCTCTACATGCCCTTGTAAAAAGTTCCTCCCTGGCTTTCCTGCAGCCCCTTCAGGTACTGGAAAGCTGCTATAAGGTCTCCCTAGAGCCTTGTCTTCTCCAGGCTCAACAACCCCAACTCTCTCAACCTGTCCTCATACCACAGGTGCTCCATTCCTCTGATTATCTTCATGGCCTCCCCTGGAGCTGTTCCAACAGTTCCATATCCTTCTAATGTTGGGGATTCCAGAACAGGGCACAATAGTCCAGATGAGGTCTCACTAGAGCAGATTAGAGGGGCAGAATCACCTCCCTCGACCTGCTGGCCATGCTTCTTTTGATGCAGCCCAGGATAAGGTTGGCCTTCTGGTCTGCAAGCGTGCATTGCCAGCTCATGTTGAGCTCATTAATCAGCACCCCAAGTCCTTCTCTTTAGGGCTGCCCTTAATCATGTCATCCCTCATCCTGTATTGAAACTGTGGATTGCCCCAACCCAGATGTAGGACCTTGCACTCAGCCTTGTTGAACTTCATGAACCAGGCCCACTTCTCCAGCCTGTCCAGGTCCCTCTGGATAACATCCTGTCCTTCTGGTGTGATAACTGCACCACTCAGCTTAGTGTCATCTGCAGACTTGCTGATGATGAACTCAATCGCACTGTCTATATCGTTCATGAATAAATTAAACATCACTGGTCCCAGTGCAGACCCCTGAGGGACACCACTTGTCACAGATCTGTATCTGCACACCCATTTACAAGAAGGGTCAGAGGGAAGATCCAGAGAACTACAGGCCTGTCAGTATGACCTCAATCACAGAGCAGGTCATCTTTAGTGCTATGACACAGCACACAAAATTCAACCAGGTGATCGGGCCCAGTCAACATGGGTTTATGAAAGGCAGATCCTGCCAAACTAACCTGATCTCTTTTTGTGGCAAGGTTTACCATAAATGGGTGAGGGAAAGGCTGTGGGTATAGTGTACTTAGACTTCACTAAAGCCTTTGACAGCATTTTTCACAGTATTCTACTTGAGAAATTGTCTACTGCTGGCCAGGACAGGCACACTCTCTGCTGGGTAAAAAACTTCTGGGGAAGAGTGGCTGGAAAGCTGCCTGGCAGAGAAGGACCTGGGGGTGTTGTTCGACAGAATCACAGAATCACTAGGTTGGAAAAGACCCACTGGATCATCGAGTCCAACCATTCCTATCAATCACTAAACCATGCACCTCAGCACCTTGTCCACCCGTATTTTAAACACTTCCAGGGAAGGTGACTCAACCACTTCCCTGGGCAGCCTGTTCCAGTGCCCAGTAACCCTTTCCGTGAAAAGTCTTTTCCTGATGTCCAGCCTGAACCTCCCCTGGCAGAGCTTGTGGCCATTCCCTCTTGTCCTGTCACTTGGGAGAAGACACATGAGCCAGCAGCTTGCCCAGGTGGCCAAGAAGGCCAATGGCATCTTGGCTTGCATCAGAAACAGCATGGCCAGCAGGACGAGGGAAGTGTTTGTGCCCCTGTACTCAACATTGGTGTGGTTGCTCCTCGAATCCTGTGTTCAGTTTTGGTTCCCTCACTACAAGAAAGACTTTAAGGGGCTAGAGCACATCCAGAGAAGGGCAGCAAAGTTGGTGAGGAGTCTGGAGCACAAGACTTATGAGGAGCAACTGAGGGAACTGGGGCTGTTTAGCCTAGAGAAGAGGAGGCTGAGAGGAAATCTCATTGCCCTCTACAACTGCCTGAAAGGAGGTTGTAGTGAAGTGGGTATTGGACTCTTCTCACAAGTGACAAGTGATAGGACAAGAGGAAATGGCCTCCGGTTGTGTCAGAGGGCTTCAGATTAGAAATCAGGAAAAAAATTCTTCACTAAAGTGTTATCAGGCACTGGAGATGGCTGTCCAGGGAGGTGATTGATTCAGCATCCCTGGAGGTGTTTAAAAGATGGGTGGATGGAGTGCTCAGGGAGATGGTTGAGTAGTGGACAGGTATGGTTGGGCTCGATGATCTCAAAGATCTCTTCCAACCAAGCGATTCTATGAGAGAATATTTCATTTCTCCATATATTCAGCCCACAAAAACATATGAACCTAAAGTATCACACAGAAGTTTATTTTGTGCCACATACTGTCTGCAGTAACAGATGCTTAGGGGGAAGTATGGGAACTAAGAGTGATCTTTTAACAACGGCTTTGGTAATCAGTGGTTTGAGGAGAGAGCAATCAGCCTATCCTGTTTAATAGCCACAGGCAGATTTATCTCCCTTGAATTTAACTAACTCTTTTTCACCTTGTCTCTATCACCTTGTCTCTAGCACCTGTGTTATCCAGCGGCAATCATTTCCACGATGATAATACTTTTTGGTAATGGTGGTGTGGAATGTTTCCTTTGTTTTTTCTTAACCCATTGCTGGTAATTTGCTTCTGTGCTGCTTATGTGAAAAAAATAAATATCCATTGTCTATTTACCATCTCCATGCTATTCATGACACTGGAGCCTTCTCATGTATTTTGCTTAATTTTCTTCTTTAGTTACCAGGAAAAAATTTCCTTATGATAATCTATACCTTCTTTTTTATCTTGTGTTAAATTATTTTATGTGGTGAGGCCATTTTTGCTCAGGTATACAGCTTCGGTTGCTGTAATGACAGCATGAAATGAGCACTATGTCCATAGTTTTCTTCAACAGTACAGAAGAATCAATATTTGGCAGATGAGACAAAGTTTACATCATCATCAGAGCAATAATTGTTCTTAGAGCATGACTTGGTCCAAGTCTCATTTTTCAGGTTTTATACATGTAAAGCACACGTGCCAAGTGTTTAACTTCGGGTGATCATTCCTTCTACTACCAAATTCATTTAGTGGGACAGGCATCATGTAATAAATTAATACAGCCATAAAAATATAAAGGTTTAATGAATTTTCAGACCACTGCATGTTTAACCTGAACTACAACCTTAATATCTCCATAATAATTATCATTTGTCTTCATTTGAGCTATCCATAAAGACTGGAATTATTCTTGTCAAATTATGACATGAAATTAGACTAATACTCCTGGTTTGCAATTGAGTTTCTGACCTTTGCTGAAAAGAAGGCGAGTGAAAAAAAGAACTGTTAGTACTTCCTATCTTCTGCCAGAGTAGCTCTATTAAATTGTATTGTGCAGAACTACCCTGTATGAGTTACTCTAGCCTTAACAGGGATGGCTAACAGTCTCCCATACAGGCTTCTTTTGCCTGCAATATGTCTGTCAGCTCATACACAATGTATGTCTGACAGGTCTCTAACAACTCACCCATCTGTGAAATGGAAAGTTGAGTTTTAAGATATGTAGCAGCTCTTTAAAGGTTTCAATAAGAGTGATACCTAGTTTTCAATTATCTTCTGTCATCTTGGAAAAATTACAATAATTGGCTATTCTGGTGTACCTTCAAGCATGCACACATGCTTAGTACTTGGGGCACAGAAAGCTGGAAAGCAGATCCTTTTAAGTTGATGGTTTGAATCAGACAGATTGTAATGTTGAAAGAGTTTATCATAAAACAACTGGAATTCTTTAGTTATGTAGAATTAGAAAGTTAGTTCTAAAGCTTCAAGAATAATAACTTACAAGTGCCCTTCCTGTAATCGTAATCACTGCAAATCTAGGAAAACAAGACATGCTGATGAAAAATTATCACTGAATCTAGAAAAATATTACTTCACTGCATCCATCCTACTAGTACATTATGGATGACAAACCTCTACTATACCTTATAATACAAACCTACAGCTCATATATCCCTATTCACAGAATACTGAAATTATTTAACACCTCGACTGTTATAGCTTATCAGCTTCATCAGATTGGGGCTACTCTGGGTAAATCTTGGAAGATCCATGGGAAAAGCAGGAGGAGCAGGCAAGGAAAATAGGGCAAGATTTAAGAGGAGAGCTAGGCAAAATTCTGTCATGATTCTTTGCTTTTTGTGTTCTTTTCAGGATCTCGTATATCATTCTACTCCTATTATTAGATTAAAAATTTCTTGGTGGATCTATAATACATGGTTGAAAGCAATTGTCTTTAAGAACATGGAAAAAAATGAGAATTTTTTTGTAATTTTGAGGAATATATTTTGAGGAAGTATTATACAATTAAAACCTATTCTGTTCTGTCTGAAATCAACAGATGCATTGATATTGATATGTATGTAGATGCAATTCCTGTGGGATTTGTAGAAAGAAATTTTACCAAAAGCCACACTCAAACACACTGTCTTTAATGTCTGCTTGGAAAGACCGTATTGCTTGATTTTCATGTTACTTTTCCACAGCTTGGATCTGACATGGAGAGACATGCAGCATCTGACAGTGCTTACCTCCAAGAGGAACCAGCTTCATGATGAGGTTCATCAATGGCGTAGAAATGGTGTAGGGCTGGAATTCAACCATTTGTTTGGCTATGGTGTCCTAGATGCAGGAGCAATGGTTAAGATGGCAAAAGACTGGAAGACTGTTCCCGAGAGATTCCATTGCGTTGGAGGGTCAATACAGGAGCCTGAGTAAGTGAATGGTTTGGTTATATGTGTTTGACTTCTTCTAGGTGTTTAGGAGACCACAAGCATGCAAATAAGTTGATGGAGACAGAGATAGTCAAAGAAACTTTTTTTTTTTTTTCTAAGAAAGCCTAGCGTTACCAGTAGCCTTCCAGATATTTCAATAAGCTGATAAAATAAACTATGTGATCTTTCAATTCCTGGAGTGCATTCTACAGCTCATTTATATCATCATTGCTAGTGCCAGTAGTGATAATAGCAACTTCCATTTCTCCTCAGCACTTACGGCTGTGTTTGTACCAAAGTGCCTGTGAATAAAGAGCCTGTGCACAAGTGAAAATCTGGGAGGATGGCACTGTAAATCACATAAATTGCTGCCACGTGAAATATCTGTCAGTCAGGTCATGTCTCCTTATGACATGTTCCAGCACACAGTTTTATCTCCAGAAGACTGAAACAATCATCTACAGGTACCAGTGATTCAGTTTGAATGCTACAGCATTTAATTGTGTTTAGTTTATGTTCTTCAAATCTCTAATTGCAGGCTAGGTAGTCAAATTATTTTCTGATTTGCCTTCATGTGCTAAAGCGGATGAGTCAACAAGTGAACAAATTAACACTAATTGACTGCAACAGCTATAGTTCAATTTAATCATTTGAAATATTAACATAATAGTGGTCAATTTATGTCTGTACAATTTGAAATTTGAATTTTCAGTGCCGTTTTTGAAGGCATCACTATTCCATTGGAAAAAGAAAGCAAATCTATATGCCACTCTGGCCAGGCAAAAATAAGTTTGTTCCCAACTTCTAGATGGGTTTCTATTTTTATGATCCAAGGTTCTGCTGAGGTCTGAGTTTTAATTTATGTGGCCTGTGCACACTCATAGGTAGGAAACATATGAGAGCATGCTAAAGCTAATGTTGAGCTATCTCTACTTTATTCATAATTTAAATGCAGAAAAATAATCTCACTTATATTACTGCAGCCACATTTATTGAAATGAGGTTCAACCTAGATGAAGAGAGAAAATCACTTTCAGTAACTTTGGCTGCATGTATGAAACAATGTGGTAGAAATATTCCTGCAATGGGCTGAGCCAGAGTTGGGCAAGTGCTATGCAGTAGCATTGTCTCCTTCTGCCTATTTTTCTGTCCTGTTTCTACTATTGAACAGGTAGCAAAGCAGAGGTGATGATGCATTTCCTCCAGCCCAGGGATCTGCAGCTGCAGTAGAGCTTCCCTATAGCTGTTGTTGCTCAGCAAGCTCCAGAGTTGAAAAATACACTGCCTTCTGTTGGTGTCTTTTGAGAGCAGCACCCAAAACAGGCTTTGTACTTAACAGCACAAAGATTTGTAAAGTTCAACCGAGTCAGTTGCCACCTAAACCTCCTACCTCTACTCAATGTGTGGACTGTATGGGTGCCCCCTATAATTATGCTGCATATCTACATGTTAGTAGGACTGTTGTAATATTTATGTCCCCCAATGAAAATGTGACTGTGAGGATAAAATAATTATCGTGGCTTGCAACAGCTACATTTTTTGAATTATACTGTAAATAAAACTAGTTAAGTCCCAACATCTCCAGAGATTCCTTGGAAGTGGAAACTATACTACATTTCTGCTACGGATAATTGGGTTATTTTTTTAGTCTGGCTTTGCTGCAGCAATGTTTTCTATATATGTTCATATAAGTATAAATATTTGTATGTATAAAATACATATTCAGTATAGATTTAGGTAGCTGAATAGTTGATACAGAGATGTATTCCAGAGCAGCGTTGTCAATTAACAGAAACAGGCCGGGAAAGAACTAACAACGTATATTATAGTGTACTGAAAACAATTAGTATTTGGAGTACAGAATTTCTCTGTTGCATGTAAAAACCCTTGTTAGCAATAGGAAATTTCCCTGAAAAGCGATTTCTATTGGATCAGCAAAAAGAAAAAAATGGATCACAAGTCTGAATCTGGCTGGCTCAGGGACAAAATAATGGACAGGAGCACAGGACTGTGCTGTTATAGAGCAGTTAGCTTCCCCTGCTCATCTTTAACTGGCCACTACACTTCATGGGAAGTGAATTATGTATATATATAGCAATTGAGCTATATATAGCTGTGAGGGTATGGAAAACCCATCTCTTCTCTGCTCCTTTTGTGTCAGGCTTTTTCCACCACCCCTGGTTCTATTAGTTACTTTTGGGAAATTCACCCAGACTGTAGTAATTAGTCTACTGAAGCAGAAAGTATTGGATTCTAGTCAATAGGAAAGGAGGAAACAGAGCAAGTCTTTATAATTTCTCATGTGTTCTAGACAGCTGAGAAAACTTTTGCACTGCAGCACTTCTGAAGGTGGAAAGAAAAACTGTCTGTGGCTGTCAGGCTGTCTGCAAAGCGGGTGGAGTGGTAACACTGCACTTATTTTGGGGGGGGGGTGGTGTTGATAAATGGAAAAGACACACACTGTGATGTCCTCCCTCATTTACTGGGAGAGGTATAAGGCATTTGTCACAGCTCCCAGTGTGAAGCACTGTTTGACAAAGCTTTGTCCGCTCTGTGAGATTGCTGTGAGGCAAGATGAATTCAGATTGCTTTGAGGATGATGCTGCCCCTGCAGAGAAATTACAAGCATGTGGCAACAGTGTGGTTATGATCCTTCACCTCTGGCTGACATATACTGCATTTTCCTTGTGCTTTGGCACACAAAATAAATCTCAAGGGTATTATTATCATATATTCAAGTATTATAGCTATACAATGTTTATGTTATACCAGCTTCTGCTCCAGGGAGTGTGTAAGATTTACAATAACACAAGTTTTTCAGTTTAAGGTAAGTGTTAAATGCCTTGAGGACCTGGGCTTGAACGTCTTTTTAACTCTGCAAGTACTTCCAAGAAGGCAATACTTTATGAAAAGGGGACAGAGACTGGCCTGAGCCAATTAGTGATGTAATAGGCTGTAATACCTGAAGCTCATCGGAAGAAGAGGAGTATTCCTTGAGGCTAGGTTTGAATGAAACCCTTTCACTGGTCTCTGAAGAACACACTGTTTCATTAGCAAAAGGAAAAGGCTGGTACTGATTTCTTTTGAAAAGAAGGTATTAATTACCGCAGTGTGGTCAATGCCTTTTAAAAGGGATTCTCTCTCTTATTTTACTGCAAAACCTAGATCGCAGAGAAGAGGTAATGACAAGCTGTCTGGAGTCTTTTGTGACTTACTCCCTTTTTTAATGTTTGCAGTTATTCTTGTCTTCCAAGTATTTCTTCTATATAGAGGAAAATGTCACACTGCTCATGGCACGCTAATGGTGAAGATGCAGAGAATTTTGTTTACACTTCCAGCTGGTTTCTAAGGCAGCTAGTAATTGCCAGCTGCAGTCTGACCCCTAGGGGTACTCATCAGGGTGCCCATCAGACACTCAGCTGCTGGCAAGGTGCTGCTCCCAAGCCAGGTACCAGTGCCTTTGGGCCTACGTTGAGATCACAAGCAAGACTGCATGGAGCACAGTGGCCTTCAGCTTCCTCTGAAAGAGCTGGGGAAGCATCAGTACACCTTGCTCTCCACCAGCGCACACTTCTCTTTTCCTGGTGGCCTTGGAGCACACTGTGGAAACACCACTGCCTCCCAGGCTTCCTTAGCCACAAGGGGAGCAACCACCACATAATGGTGCTTTGGTGTGTAATTCATCCTGTTTACAAATGTTGGCAAGACCATTGAGAGCTGTGAATGACCGCATGGCCCAGATATGAAGTGATTTTCTTTTCTTGTACACTAACTTCCAGGTGTTGCATCCTCAGTTGTCCAATTTACTTCAGGAAAGGAGCCCTGTGCACTGATAATAGGGACAGAGTCCTAGCAAAATAAATGTAGCAGGACTGAGCCTGTGTTACATCTGTGGGTCTTTCTGGTAATACTCTTTAATATTCCATCCTCAAGGGACAGATATCCACCAGTTAATTGTGAGTTTCCCTTCGTAAAGTTTGAATTATAAGAACAAAGAAACTCATGACTTCAAAGTGTAGCACTTGGACAACTCAGTAAACAAGTGTGACTTCTTTTCTCTGTGTGTGTGCTTGCTCCTGTACTGGAGTAGTTCAAGGATAGCAATTTTCATGGAAAAAGTATTTTTTAAATGAACCAAAACTGGGACCCCATGTTTGTGCTGGTTTCCAAATCAGGACAAAGATGTAGGCTTGAATGTGAGTGCATTGAAGTTCTGTGCAACTGGCTTCTCTGACTCCAGGCAGACATTTACTGCGGTCTGACACAACTGACTGCTTACTGTTCTTCTCACATTATTATACAATTACCCAATATAGTAGTAATAAGTAAATGCAGCTGTTGAATATATGTGACTATTTCTTAAATAGCACTATGTATGTCTTAATTGTATTTCTTCTGTCTTTGTGTAGGTGTACATTTCATTATGTATTTTCAAATTAAGGTTTTGATACCACTTTCTAAAAAGAGAATGTTCTCTTTCTGTCTAAGTTTGCAACAATTTCTTCCTTCATTTTCCATATTAATAGGGAAAATGGTATGGATTTTTCTATGAGGCACCAAAAACCAGTAGTTTTAGCTTGAACCATGTCATGCTGTGTATATCCTTTTAATTTCCTTAATTATCTTTTGATCTGCAGAAAGATACCACCAAGTGGCAAGCTAGTCCTCACACTTACAACTGATGCTTGTGAGGGGAAGGAAAATTTTGTCCGATACCTTGAACATGTCCAAGCAGTAATAACTGTGAATTCCACTAGGCGAGGAGACCTCAACATCAACATGACCTCACCAATGGGAACAAAGTCCATTTTACTGAGCCGGCGCCCCAGGGATGATGACTCCAAGGTGGGTTTTGACAAATGGCCTTTCATGACCACACACACTTGGGGAGAAGATCCCCGAGGCACTTGGTCTCTAGAAATTGGGTTTGTTGGCAGTCTGCCACAGCGGGGCGTGCTGAAGGAATGGACACTGATGTTGCACGGAACTCAGAGCGCACCATATATAGACCAAATAGTAAAAGATTATCAGTCCAAACTGGCCATGTCCAAGAAGGAAGAGCTGGAGGAAGAATTAGATGAAGCAGTGGAAAGAAGCCTGAAGAGTATACTGAGCAAGAACTAGTGCTGTTCTGCATGACAGTGTCTTTCCTTCCCCAGATCCCTCTACTCACCTTTCTACTATCCAAACTTCTGTGTTAGACATATTACAATGATTGTCTCTGTAGCCAAATTATCACATCTTCTTGATTTTAAAGTCTTATACCTTGTCAATAATTATTTTAATTACCACTGAAGCAATCCTTTTTTTACTCTAAACCACAAATACACTGTCCCCACCAAATACTTTGTACAGTTTGTGACTGTAAATTATTTTTCTTTTGTGTCATACAAATACGTAATAGCCTGAAAACAAGTTGATGGATTCTCCTTTCATATTTTTGTGGTAAATGTTGTTTGTGTTAAAAAAAAAGAGTGAGTTTTAATATTGGCAGTTGGTGATAACGGGTAAATGTTTAAAAATTACTGTGAGAGAGGGAATCACAAAGAGGTTGGCTGGAAAGGTCTTTGAACATCTAACAGCTACTATTTCATCATTGACTTCAATGGGACTTTCCCCATTGTATTCAACCAAAGTAGCACTAGACCCTACAAAAAGAAATAACCCAGACATGAAAGAAAATTTATTAATCCAGTTTGCAGAAATACAGTTCTTTTGAGAGTTTTCTTTAATATATTCATGGTAACACTTCAGCCACAGAGTGGGTCAACCAGCATGCAGTGAGAAAGACAAGGTGATGTCAAAGCTGGGTGATGAGGGGAAGTGCTTTGCAAACAAGGTCAGGGCATTCTAGAAGCACAAGTTTCCAAGTTTTGCTATGGTTAGGGATTTCTTTTGGCAGTTTAAATCAATTTACCATCTTACAGCAGAACGAGCACATAGGGCTGTGGGGTTTCTGGCAACCTGTGTGCAAAAGTGCATCTGCTTGTCTCTATACTGAGATGTACTACAGCGGTGCAAGATGACGCTGTGTCAGCACTTCCAACCACAGACCCCTGTTTTCTGGGGTTTACAACCTGGCTGTCAGTAAATTGCTGTGGGAGAAATTTAAAGTACACAGTTTCAGTCCCAAAGCATTTTTTTTTAATTCAGATTTCAGTTTTAAAAATAGAGAATGGTTATTTTTTATGTTATACAAATATATTTAAAAAGAAAAATATGCCTAAGTTATTTATATGTAATGCAAAGATGGCCTTTCTGGGAGATGAGATGTAATGTTTTGGGAAGATTTGTTGGTAATTGTTGCTCTTTGCTGTTTTCGTACATGAGTGAAGTCAGTCTGTTCCACCCTCAGAGTTTGTTCTGGCTATTGCCACAAAACTTAACATCCTTCTCAGCAGGGATTACTCATGGTAGTAACCACTACACGTTCTCAGATGTGAGAACCCAAATTTAATCTTTGAATAATAAAGGATCTTGATTCTGCAAATATTTAGGCACTCACAGTAAAGGCCATCAGTGGACCTACTCAAATTCTAATTTTAAGCAGGTGCTTGAGGTCTTTGCAGGATCCAAGATCTACTTTTTAGTATTGACTAGTTTCAGAATTTTGTTACGTATTTTTAATATGCAGAGTATTAATCTAAAACATTTTAATAAAAGTTGTCCTGGTTAATCAGGTGCATAGTAGTAGAAACACATTCAGTAAGTAAATATTTATCTAACAAATTAAAAATGTAAGCTAAAGGTTATATGGTGCACACATTTCACATAAGAATGTATAATCTATGATATTATTTCTAGTGAATATCCAGCTTTTATCTTTCCATAAAAGATGGTCTTTCCTTTACAAATCCATGTGCAAAATAAACAGCTCAACCTACTTAAAGTCTATGTGAATTACACTCTAAAACCAAGACAAGCAGCCTCACACTACTCACAGGTTCCTCGTTGCGTGCAGCAGTCCCTTTGGACAGTCAGGTCACACTAGGATACAAGTGTTGACAGGAGAAGAATTGGGCTCCATGTGATTTTTATTTCTGAAGTGCTCTTATTTGTTCAAATACACTGTCAACTGTGCTTAATTTGGTGACTTAAAACTGAACCCCAGAAGGAGAGGGGCCCATTTCAAAGCATGAACTGGAGTTCATGAGGCATGAGCAAAAACTCACTGAAGTTAGATGGGGTGGGGACAGGTTTGCTCATGTCTTTGTTTGAAAGCAAAAGGATTATGCTGGCAGTAGTATATTTCCTTGGAAGGAAATCCCAGTTCTCAGAAAGAGTACCATATGCATATCAGAGGGAAGAATTTACCATATATGTGTATATTTATGCATACAATTGTATGTCTAAATGCGTATGACACACCTGTGGTATCTCGCTGTATGTATATATATATTACATACAATATGTATATTCAGAGTATGTTACATATATTTGCTTATAAATATACATAGAATTACATATGGTATGTAATATATAATACAGATACACACATCATAACTTTTTGTGTGTATGTGTTCAAAGAAAAAGGTAACCAGAAGCTTTTGAAGGACTTCTAAAGTGTGGAAAAAGTTTTTGAGTAAGTCCATGTGGAAAACCTAAATGAATGTGTACATGACTTCCCATTTCATTCATGTAATTTTGCAGTTCTCTGTTCAATCATTAAATATCTTATAAAGCAGCAAAATAACTAGATGGTTGTTCATATTTTCATAATGCTGACATAATTTATTAAGTGAAAGATCACACTAATAAGTGATATACGGAAATGGTGAGTTTTGATATAAGTATATATAAAGCTAAGTGTATATACAATATAGAGATCTACTTCATATTCTTCAGGATTTTTGCATCAGGGGATTGCTGAAAAATATGTCCAGTTAGACTAAGTTTTTATGGTATTGCTGATGGAAAATAAAGTTAATTTGTTAGTATTTATAATAAAGGGGAAATTGAAGCTCATGATTTGAAACAGGTGAACACTGTTTAACTAAAGCCCTGTGATGATGTTTTATAATATGAGTAAAATAAAGAGCTGTTGCAAACTGGCAGGTCCTATCATCATTGCCTATCCGAATGTACATGGGACGTAATACATTGCTGTAAGTGGGATGACTTTCTATGCTTCTGCTTTTTCTACTGATAAGGAAATTTCTATCCCACTTATGCTGGTTACTGAGAAGATAAACGTGATTCTCCAGAAGAATGAAGTCTAACAGACTTTACATTAACTCTGTAATGTGGTGGGGCATAAAAAGATTAAGGCTGCAGGCTAGGAAGAGCCTTGGGCATTGGGTCCAAGGGCAGCTCTGCAGAGGCCTGCAGTGATGTGGGTGCTGACCTGCTGCCCTCAGTGGGAATGGGAAGCTTGTCAAGAGAGATGGTGACATTTTTGTATTGCATTTCAAGCAGTTCTGCCCCCATGGAGGTGCTGCAGCAGATAGTTTTTTTCTCCTCTGCTGTTTGGAGCACTTTGATCCACAAAAAAAACCCTCCCTGGTTTCCTTTTCCTTCCTACCACCCACCAACACTTCTGGGTACATTTAGTTCACATGTTGTCATGGCACATGTTACATTTCATTTTATAATTTCTTACTATGTCTGCAGCAGTAAGAGATGTCAGGGAACCTTCTAATCTGGTTCTGATTGCCGCAGAGGTGAGAATGTGCCTATAGTCCCATTACAGGTCCTGCTGAATAAGTACTTGCAAGTATTTCACAATGACACTTTAGCATCACCATTTAAACCCTTCTTTGAGAATCTGCATTTAAAGCATAGGCTAGCTGATAAATCATACCTTTCAGCACTGTCATTATGAACAGCTGAACACTAGTGTTTTTTTCTATAAATTTTCATAGACCTTTACAGAAAGATGCCTGGTCTCCTGCAGCTACTGCCATGTTTGTGGAAGGCAGGTCAGAGACTGTAGCAGAATTTAGGTCTTACTTCCTTATGTTCCTTGACTTCTGCTGCTGTTGGTGTTTGTGGTGCAGCTCAGGATGAGCTTGGTTCAAGTTGGTTCAAGTGACCTTCCAGTACTTGAAAGGAGCCTACAAGAAAGCTGGGGAGGGACTATTCCTAAAAGCTTGTGGTGATAGGACAAGGGGGAACGGATATAAGCTGGAGAAGGGCAGAATTAGACTAGACATAAGGAAGAATTTCTTCACCATGACAGTGGTGAGACACGGATAGGTTGCCAAGGGAAGCTGTGGATGTCCAATCCCTGGAGGTGTTCAAGGCCAGGTTGGATGGGGCCTTGTGTAACCTGTTCTAATGGGATGTCTCTGCCCATGGCAGAGGGGTTGGAACTAGGTGATCTTTGAGGTCCCTTCCAACCCTAAAGATTCTATGATCTATGATTCTATGATTCTAAGTCTTGTACCTCAGACTGCTGCCTATGCAATGCAGTGCATGATTTCTTCAGCAATAAGTGCCACCAGACTTGCTTTAGAAGCTATGTTTATACTGCCGGGCAGGTAAACAAGGTTTTTGAGGAGCAGAGGAGCAGGAAAACACATTTTTTATGTCAGCAGCAAAAAGTAGTGACACCATACCACAACACATATGAAGATGTCAGGAATAGTCTCTATATCATTTTCTATATAACCCAGTCTCTCCTAAACGATTACCTCCTTGCCATTGACAAAGGCTTTTTGTATTCTGAACATTAAGTTCTCTGTATTGCAGTGAAATCAGAGGGCTGTGTGGTGGGTTTTTGGAGGAAGAATTGGAGGAGATAGTTACTGTTTGCTTTTGGTTTGCGGGGGAGGAGGGAGATTGTTTTTCCACTTGCAGTAGTCAAAACCTGATTTCTCCAGCAGTTATTCCGAGCAGGTGTTCCCAGCTCACCAGACTGCTGCCGGCATATGCATTAATAAATTCCTTTCCTGAAGTTATTTACACTGTTAATAAATTAAACTGAAAAGCAGCACACACCCCAGTAAGCCACGTGTGGCATATACTCTCAGAGCATTTCAATAAAACAGCATTGACCAAAAAAAAAAAAATCCTGAATAAAAAAAGTGTGACTAAGCGGGTTGTGTGTCCCTGTTTGAAAGAAGAAGGTGCCACTTTACCAGTCATAATAGTTGCAACAGGTTAGATGCTACACCTGCATTAGAACTCACTAATGAAAAAAAAACCCTAACACAATATCAAAGGAAAATCCTCAGTGATATGAGAAGGTAGTCCTGAAGCTCAGGCTCGTCAGCTCAAGTGGCCTTCGGCCTTTATGTTTGTGCCTGAAGACAAGCTGAGATGCAAATGATGCATCAGCACTTTGGCGCTACACAAGGGAATGAGTTCTTTTTTTTTTCTGAGTCAAAGTTTTCAAGCTTCATGAGGCTGTCACAGATGTGTTGAGTTTTTTGCCTCCCCAGGTACGGGAAAGGCACCACTTGCTCTTTTTCCAGCAGCTCCATGGGACTGCAGGTGCCTGGACTGTGACAGGATCACATAATAAACTCTGTGAAACACTACAGCTGGAGGAAATACTTAACAAGAAAATATAAAAACACAGTCTTTTGAGTTGGTTGCAGTCTGCTCAAAAGCTTGCTGGCCTTTGTAAATACCTTAGTTGTGTAGGTGAAGGACAAATAACACCTCTAGTATCTTCTAGAAAGGTTATCCCCCAAATCTTTGATGGAATTTCAAATTTTATTCTGAGAAGATATGCAGTAAGAGCTTATTTCAAAGACAGAGAACTAGTCTTTGGATCCAAAAAGAAAGGGCTGCTAAGCTTATCTGCATTTAAAGAGTGTAAGTGAACAAGATGTGGAATAGGTTATTTAACAGGTATCCAGCCCTTCCTCTGGGAATACTGCACACTCAGTCACCTGACATTTACTAGTAGGGACTACGAGTCAATGGTAAAGGCAACACAAACCCACAGTAGGGATCATTGGTAGAAGGCAAAACTTTTATTAAATGAACCTGTGTTACACATTAACATTTGCAGCTGCCTGAGAGATAGGGAATCGTATGGCAGCAGGAGCAGTAGAGGCATACGCAAATTTGTCCCAGATACTGTGGAAAGCCAGGCAGTTCTGTAATAATAATTACTTTTAACTTGTCCTAATCAAGAAAATCAGTTGTATAGGATGTGCCTATTACTTGTTGCCCTGGAGCATTCTAACAGTCATTGCACCAAAGGAGAGCCTACATCAGACAGAATTGCCATCAAGGTATCAATCTGTTCCATACCAAACAGCAAAAATCTCACTACTGTATCATCCGGTCAGGAAAAAGAAAAACAGTCATTTAATAACTATGCCAGACACATTGACTATCAAGGGGTTGTGTGTCACTTAAGAGCCTTTGTCACCTGGTTTCTTCTTGCTTGTTTTCTCTATCATTGTCTCCACTATCATTGCTGTCTCCTCATACGTCTGTATTCTGTCATCTGAAAACTTCTCAATTGACTCCACCACCTCCACCTTCTCATAACTCATGGAGCCAGGCAAGCCTGTTTCCCTGAACAGAAGGCCCTGCTTATCTTCTCGTTCATATTCTTCTCGAAGGACTCCTGGCTCTGTCGGGCTTATCAGACCAGGGGAAGGAACTCTCTCAGGCTCAGAGATGTCTGGATACCTTGTGATTTGCTCAATTTTTCCTCTTGCTTTTTTGTCCCATTCAAGCACGTATTCTTTCTCTTCTTTCTGTTTATCTTGGAGTTCATACTCTTCCCTCCTTTCACAGATATCCCTTTTCTCTTTTTCTGATGGTTCAGCAGGTTCTGGCAGCTCTGGAATCGGCTCCACTTCACCTCCGTTCATCACCTTCCCATTGCTGTTGGAAACCGTGATCCCTGCCCCAGATGGAATAGAGGGGGCCAAGATACAAGGTTCTTCATAGCGTTCCTCCCCTGTTACCAGCACATAACGCCCTTTGGGTTGGGCTTCAGGTTTAGCCTCTGGTCTCTTGTAGACTCTTATTTTCTCCCTCACAATGTTACACAATTTATCAAAGGCTTTACTTATCTTGGCTCCATCAGGTACGTCCTCTGGACCCATTTCTTTTTCATCAAGTTCTAATCCTTCCTGCTCAGGCTCACGTGTGACTGAGCCTTCGTGCCTAAACTCCAGCTGATCTTGGTCAAAACCTTCCAGAGTTCTTTCGTACATTCTTTCAGGTGAGAGACCATCAGTTATGTCTTTAGACATCAGCTCCTTTTTCCTGGCAATTTTCTTTGTCAAAGCTTTTTGTCTGGCCTTTACACTGGCAATGTCTTGCATGGCCTGGGTGATATCTAGGGAAAAATTGAAACGAAACAAACAAACAGTCCTAAACACAGTCACTGCAAATGCATTTCTCCCTCACTGCTACATGTGGAGAGCTGAATGCAGCAGTAAACATGAGCATAGCTTCCGTCAACATATTAAGCAGCTTCTTCTCTAGCATCGGTCCATTGGCCAAATAGCCATTTTTCACCTGAGGTCACCACTGCCATCCAAAATGTGAGGACAGGACAACTGCATGCAAGAGAGGCAGTTGCACAAAATGTTCACCTCTCAGGATTGCATTAATGCTCAGCAGGAGAGTTCAGTCAGGCTCAGCACCTTCCTCCCAGGCATGGTGACAGGGTTTGGCACTGTTAAACAGACAAGAAACCTCAGCTCCTAAGGCAGAGACAGAAGCCAGGTGCCTAAAGTTAGAGGCACAGCCTGGAAGTGCGACTAAGTGGAAACAGCTTACCTGGCTTTTACAATTTCTGCTCGGGTGTAGGGAGCCCTTAAAAAACCCTATTTAAAACTAACCCACTGAATGCAGGGTTGCTGGGTTAGTAATCGAAGGAAAGGTGAGTGTTGTCATGCGCTCTCCCAGTGCTTCTGAAGATGGGCTTATTAGGGGAATGTCTCACCTTGGTGTCCCAGGTGGGCTAAGAGTGAGCCAGGCACTTCCTATCATGGTAATTTTGGATAATGGCAGATGCAGGGAGCATGAGCAGCCAGTGGGCACAGAGCTAAGCATTCACCCAGCCAGTGGTACGGTGCTGAGGGGAAACACTTTGGCATCCCTTGAATACTGATGATGGACTCTAGACCTGCACAGAGGGAAGCGCTGCCTGCAGGCTGTGTTTCTGATCTCCTGGGCAGTCAGTAACCACAGAGCCCACGACAGCCCAGCAGCAGGAGCGTGGGCAGTCTACTGATTTCCATGGCATGAACAGCTAGAGCAGAGGAGAGAGGTGCTGGCACTGGGAATTATGGGAATGAGGGGATACAGATAACAATATGCTTTCCCGCAGGCAGCTGTTTGGTCCCAGGTCCAGTAATGCACATAAAATGACCTGTTCACCTTGCAGGTGTGATTAGAGATAGGCCAAATTCTCAGCAGGTATAAAACAACACTTTGCAGGACAGAAGTTATTTACAGCTGCTGAGGATTTGGCCTCAGGTATTATGGACCTATTCCATATAAAACTGCTACTCTTCACAGAACAGTTAGGAAAACTACAGCTGCACTCAAAAAAGACTCTCAATTGACAGTTTATTTCTGTTCTAAGGGCAGTTTGTTGTTAGTAAAACATAGTAAGCCTTGGGTTTAAGCTATAATAGGTCAATCAATACGTTAGTACCTACAGCATCATTCTATAAACCAACTCCCCACTTTGTTAAGAGCAGCCTCACTATTTTAAGCTTGGCCATTTCCTTGACACCAGCCTTACAAACATCCTAATTCTAAAAAGCAATGATAAAATATGGAGGAAACACCATTCAGAGGATACCAGGCTATAGCACATAAAAAAGCCCAAAAAACTGCCCTCTGCCTCCCTACAACACTCAGCATGTCCTGATTATCTTTGCACGTCACTAAAGTGCGGGCCAATGACTTGCAACAACTTAGCACAAAACACCCAGCTCTTTCCACAATGTCAGGTGCCTTCTGACTTTGCTCTATTGATTAGTTTAAATTATAAATTGTAAAAATAAGCAAAGAAACTCGATTTCTTGTATTTTTGGCCTCTGACAGCTTGTCCCAAAGCCAGCTGAAGTAAACTGAAACAGCTGCCTTTACTTAACAAGCCTGGAGTCGGGCTGTCACGGCTGGTGTTCGTGTGGGAGACAAAAGGAAAATCATCTTAAAATAACAGTGATGCTGCTCTTGACAGACACAGGAAGACATGTCACAGGTTTACCTCTTCCCCTCGAAGCTTGAGGCTGGACAGGTCTATAGATCTGCGTGAAGAGTGTGACTGGCGTTCCTGCTATAGCAGAGTTTAACCTGCCGGAGAAGACGCGCATTGGTCAGACCTCTCCCCTTCATTTCCATCAAAAGCAAGTGAAATTGTGTGAAATGGAGCATGGATGTTAAAGAAATGCATTTCTCTATGGTGGGGAGTCAAAGAGAATGATGGGAGTCTATTTCTTGTCAGGGGAAAAGCAACACAGCCACATCACCTTCACAGGAGTAAGGCTGGTTTCCACCAGCAGGAGACGTGGGATGCTCCGTAAGGTAAAGTACACCAGTAATTAAAGCAACAGGTTTGTAATTTAGCACAGGACTGCAAAAGGATGGGGAGATTTTTTGATGGGAAAATAGTCAATCCATGCCTAGCGTAAGCCAACAAGAGCTGTAAATGCTGGCTGGTAAAATATGAAATTTGGTAGCCATTACAATGTTATCTGAATATGCCTGACTTCAGAAGGGCAAGAAGAAAACTGAGCAGTCTTCCTTGGAAAATATTTGAGAAGTCAAAGATATTAAGGGTTAAAAATTAAAACCGAGAGGCTGGCCTATATGCAAAGCAGTTACTATATCTGTGGCCTTTCCACTCTGCTCTGCCAGAACTTGAGATATTTTAGTCTCTAGGAAGAATATATACACTGTGTAGATGTAGATATACATTTTTTATTTTTTGTGTGTAGTGAGAGTTACCCTGCTTGTATACTCCTATCCAGAATGCAGTGTCCAAAATGAGACGTTGAAAATTGATGAAATAACTGCTCCCCACACATAATACTGATTCTTAGTGAGTGTCCTTCCCCTGCATCTTCTGGACAACCCAGAGCAGCAGTTTGTGTGCTCAGGCTTCTGGCCCTGCTGCATCTGCCTGCACAGGGGGCACTGGGTGCTGCTGTGAAAACCCAGCTCCTTTTCTCGTCTGAGGCTGATGGTCGACATTAGAGGGAGCCAGTGCTCCTCTGTAGGTTTAAACACAACTCAAATTCCTGCAAATTTCTTGTAGTCTACACTTTTTTCCTTCTTGCCTGAAAAATTGGTTTTCTGGGTTGAGTGCTTTGGCCTGTCTGAGCCCTGTGAGATCAACCTCCCTGTAACACCCCAGCAAACTTCGCTAACACCTATACTGTGGAAAGGGTGTTAAAATTGCTTCTGTACACTTCTGATCTCTCTGCACTGGTGTCGGGACAGTACATGGAAAGGGGACTGTATGGCAAGGAGAAATTTAAAATGGCTCTGACCCTTTCCTTGGAAGAGGCCTGACCAGATGTTTCTATTTAGATTCCTGTCCCTGGAAATCTACCAGTGAAAGGTGTGAAATGGCCATAGCCTTGGGTAGATCAAATGCCTTTAAAGATACAATTTTGAAAGGAGATAAAAGAGATCACTGGCCCCTTTGGGAGAGTCCAGAAATCTAGCCTTACCGGCTCTCCTCATTCTCGATGATACGCTTGTACCGTTCCAGCTCATTCTCCAGGGACTGCTGGTAGATCACTAGCTGGCGGCAGTCGGTTGTGTACTTCTCCAAGGTCTTCTCAGCCTCCTCAATTCCCTTCCTAAGGTTTTCAATCTGCTCATTGTAAAGCTGAATTTCATCATCATAACTCTCCTGCGTGTTTTTAATCGCTTGCTCCAGCATGGTTGTCTGGTAAACAAAATTAGTGGGTGAAATAAGCAGCTCTGAAGCATTCAGCATCTCTGTATTTCAGGGTAATTAAAGGCAAGACATGTTTTATTATGATGTGTGAGGCTGCACTGCTGAAACACAGCAGCAGTTGTTTTTTCTATTCAAAATCAATGTTTCCCCCCTCCCTTCCTTAGCTATCCCAAGACTTCTGTTCCACAATAAGCCTGACGAGATCAGCATGAACAGGGGTAACAGCTGTGTGATATTTCCTTCCCCAGGCATGTGAGGCTGGCTAGTGTCTCAATGGGTGGCCCACAGCTCACCATGGAATGCCTCAACACAGCAGGTAGTGTCTTCTGAGGAAAGCAAAAGTGCTTAATTTGGAAAACATGCCCAGGGAAAACATGTTTTTCCTTCTCTTTGGTCCACAGACCAATAACCGTGAGTTAAGGAAGGGTCTTTTTTTAAACAAAAAGCTTCCTTTTGAAATCAGTTCCTCAGCTTTTTTACTTTAGCGGTAAAAATAACTGCTGTGCAGTAAGTCTTCAGTCATTTCAGTATGCATCAACCAGGAGGCGGCGATGAGTCCCTTGCAAAAACGAGGAGTGGGAGTTATAGGGGGATATTTGGCAGTGTAATTCTGCCCTCACTTTCTTCTGCCACTTTTTGCTATTTATGCTGTTTCCTTTATCACTTGGCATTTCTTTTTCCCTTTTTCAAACAGTTTTTAAAGAGATGCACTCACAAAAAGATAATGGGGTGAAAACTTACTAATGGATTCTTTAATATTTGATTTATTTCTCTATGTTACAGGCAAGATTTTCAAAAATCTTCTCAGAACCTAAATTTAGGAGCTAAATCCCTTGGTATTAGTTTGGTTATATTGCAGTGTACCCAGGGACCAAGACCCCACAGACCCCTTTAGTGTCCAGTGCTGATAAGGTGGACTCAATAACCTCTTGTTGACATGGTTATTAAGTCCAGAAATAGAAAAGCAAAGGGGTTCCAGGTCACCTCAGTCATCAGCTCCAGCTTTCACAAGTAATCATGTCATCAGCCTCCATTCATAAATTTATTTCATTCTTTTAATCTCAAGGCGTGAGAATGGATGTAATAGTAAACTTTAAATGGGACATGAAGGCTTCATTTTGAAAGCAGCACAATTATTTCCTCTCTCCAACTGCCAGCAAAAGGTTAATTTTCTCCTCTTTTTTTCTGTATTGATTCATTATCTCACTTGTCACTATAATGATTCTTGCCCTTCCTAGAGTACATCTGTCCTTTCCATCAAAGCATCAGACAAGAAAGAGACCAAGGAAAAGACCTGGGAGTAGCACTGTCCCTGAGTGCCCTAGTGAGAGAAGTTACACTCAAGAAGTTAAGAGCTGCTGCTCTGACTGTACAGAAGAGTCCAAAATCCCACCAAAAGGTGGTTTATGGCAGTATAGCTCTCCACTCACACCAGACGGAGAACTCAAGGCACGAATGAAGCTGTATTTGGGGAGCATAAGGTGGTCATTCTCCATTCCTATGCACTAAGAAACATTTATTCAGCTGCATGGAGCTAGATGTACTATTGGCAGGTATCCAGGTCTGTTTTCTATTCACTGTAACCTTTAGCTGCTCCTCCATCTCCTGCCATCCTCATCACTGCAATGCATGCTCACTTGGAGACATTGGCTGTAGGGTGAAGGTTGATTTACAGCAGGTTTGGCTGGGAAATGGGGGGGGAGCAGCAAGTGAAAGTCTCAGACAGTCATTTTCTGCAAATTGGGAATTGGAAAAAAAAGGTGGTTTTGGTGCTAAACCAAAGCTTTGCCCAAGTCTGTCTGGTCCTTCTCACAGCAACCTCAGCATTGGATGTGTCACTGATAGGAAGGGCTGGGCAAAGCCCTAAAGTTCTCCCATCATTTTTCATGCAGCCAATTTCCAACCTTTGTTCAGCAAGCAAGCAAGACCAGCCGTGTGACTTTTCAATCTATGACATCCTGCTGACTGTCTTGCAGGAATTCAGTTACAAAGTGGAAACCTTCTCCCTTTACCCCAACAGGCTAGAACAGCTTCATTGTGGCTATGATACCTACAGGCCTCCCTGGTCATCTAAACCTAATGATTTGGACCACTAGAGAAAGGGACTAAAACAGCTGGGAAAAAAGTGTGGAAAATAAAATGAAAGCATGTCTCCAAGTCTCCACGTCAATCAAATTCACAAGACCCTGTGCCTGTAAAAAGAGCAAAGGTCATGAGCATTATAGTTGTGTTTATGGCTAGTTATGGCAATACCTCTGTCTGCAGTTTGTATTTCTGTGCCTGTAGCTGGCAGAGGATGCTCTTGTATTCCTCCAACTGGCTCTGCAGAACAGGGATCCTTCTCTCTGCTATCAGTTTTTCCTGGTTGGAAGAAAACATTTGTACAGAAAAATGTTTCACTCTTTTTAGAAGAACCCAAAGTAATTCTACTACTTGAATTAAACTGTAAAGACAAATAGAAAATGACAAAAGACAAATAAAAAGATGGGTATTGAAACTCAAGCAAACCCCCTGTGGCATAACTTTAAGAATAAAAATGTGTCAGATGGCAGGACTGCAGGAGTACAGCCAGAGTTAGATGCTGTAGATTAAGCTGTCCATATCTTCTTCCAATTAATAAACATTCTTGGCATAGCCACTCATATCAGTAGGAATCACAAGTTTTCATCTAGTCTGTAGCAATTTATTTGATTTACAACTTTTCACACCATCTCACCCCTTCAGGACAAGATTTACTCTCTCTGTAAGTATTTATATATCGTGCCATTTCCTCCTCAGGTAGGAAGCACAACTACTTCAACTACTTTCGACCTACTCATTTTGGGGGCTAATGCATGGACTGGAGTACACCTGACTAATGCAATCTCTCTTCTCCTGATCAATTCAGCTTTCCAAAGCTACAGTTAGCTTTTTCTCTTATTCAGAATTCAGTACTTACCCATAGCTGTTGCAGTTTTCACCTAACCTTGGAGTGTGAGTTAGAGAATCTCATGTGCTTGAGGTGTAAACATCGTCTCTTTCTTACTTACAGCAGCATGTATTTACCAACAGCAGTAGTTACCTCACAGATGCCAGTGGTTATAGGGGACACGCGAGGGGTTGTCTGGATGATCTGCTGCAAAACGCTGACATAGGTCTGGATTTCCATAAGGTTCTGTGGTGAAGTAAAGAATATTTTCATTAGAAAATGCCATAGCAATTTTCACCCTTCAGTGTGCTCCACTTCTGAGGTTTAGATATTTACTTCTTTCAGCATGTAAAAGTCCAGTTCAGTTCATGTTCAGACTTGGTTTCAGAATATGGTTTTAGACCTGATTTTTCGTGCATGTATGCTAAGAGTTTCATCATGCTGAGGGTATATTACAGTCATTTGGCTAAGTGACATTAGAATTCACTGTTTTAATTAAAGGTTTTGTGATTTGTGAAGTCATGGGAGATTATCAAAATGAGGACAACAAATACCTTTGCATGTGTCCAAAAAAAGGGAGCCGCCTCTTTCAAAAGCAGCAAAGATTGGACAGTGGCCTGATACCAAGCCTTACAGCTCTCCCAAGAAAGAGAAGAGGGCTGCATATCTTGGTTGGCTGCAGTGTAATCATGCCACCACAGGCTTATTTCTGCTGATTAGCTGGAATGTTCTGGCCCAGAAAATTTGGAATCCCCATTTGATGAAAGCCATAGATCCTTAGCATGAAATAGAATACAGCCTGACCGACATGTTGAGTTGAATTATGGTAACAGGTCAACAAACTCAAGACATTGCAACATTGGACCTTGAGGGATTCAATATGGATATTGCAGCCACCCAGCTGTTGGGCTTGACCTCCACAGCACAGCTTTTCTGCTCACTGAATGTACATAGTGTTATATTTACCCACCAAAACACAGTGTTGGCTTTAATTTGCCACTGAACTGATCACAGGAAAGGGCAAATCTTCAAACACATCTCTAGGAGGAAGATCTAAAGGAGATGGCAAATTCAACCTGATACCTTCTTGTATCTGTCCTTTGTGGCATTTATGTCATCCTGCAGGAATTGGGACTCTATCTGCAGCTCCAGATTGCACAGCAGTGCTTCATCAGCTTCCTGCAATGCAGAGACACATGGCATGGTCAGTACGTATGGCTGGTGTGGCAGAAACCCAGCAATCACTTAGCAATAATGTGAGTCTTTTTACGTGCATAACAGCCAGCATGGAGAATTGAAGTGTACCAGGAGAAATAGAAGTATTATAAAATCAGAGAAAAATAGGCACCTTATTCATCATGTTCTCCTATTGTACATGCTGCTTTTCCACACAAATATAATTTATGATATCGTTTGACACTGGCATTGTCAAAATATGTTTACCATATGCTTTATGAATGCTGGGAACCACGTAATAGACGCTATGAAATACCAGTCTTTGATGCTAAAACCTTGCAATGGGGCAGACTAAGGCATTGATTTCTCTGATTTATCCCTTATAAAAAAAAAATCCAAAACAGGATGATTTTCACTCCTTTTGATGTGTTCTGAAATATCACAAATGTTTATTAGATTTGGAGACATTTCTGGAAATAAAAATGAAAGATGAGTAAATCCAGAAAAAAAGTAAGTTTGATGCAAAAGTTTCTAACATCTTGGTGGTTTTGAGGATGAAAGTTTATAATGTCAAATTACTTCAGGGGAAAAAACATAGGACTATCAATTGTGATCTCAAAGTGCATAGGTATGAGTGGCACTGGTATCTAAATCCAGTGAAATCTTTATTTTTGTTCAAAGGTCTAATTTAGATACTTTCTAGATTAGAAAGAACAAGAACTTGGATATAGAACGATTGCTATTGAACTTAGCAACATGTAAGTGTGAGGGGAAGAGCTTTATTCTTCTATGCTTGCCTACTTGGTCAGGTTTATCATTAACTAATACTGTAAAACATTGGCTTTGAGAAAGTATCTTGAAAGATGTCAACTGAATTTTCCTTGCAACTGTACGAAACTGGTAAGTTCCTCCATCAGTTTGTCATTTGTCTCAAGAAAGTCTTGATTTCTGCATTTAACTCAAAGTATAAGAAAAAAACTCCAATTTTAAAGCTGTCCCTTTTAAATTACCTATGTGCCATTCCCAGCTATAAATATGTTTCACTCTGTGGATCATGGGCTGCAAATAAAAGAATGAAATCTATGGATGCAGCATATGACTGGTAGAAGGAGATTTTTCTTTTTGCACGTGCACAGCATGTGCTATTCCAAAAATGTGTAGATGTTAGCTGTCTCATTATGTGGCTGAGCCTCCCAGCCAGAGACCTCTCCAGAAGTCTCTCTGCTTTGTGGGACAGCAGCTGATGCAGACACATCCAGACCAGCACATTCAGAGCCAGTCATCAGGAATGCCGACTGCTTTTCTGCGCTCCTCTGCCTTCCTATTGAAAGGAAGATCAACAGGACAATGGTCATGTTGGGAGATTTTGGGAGGGAGCCAAAAAAAGTCCCCAGGCAACTAGATAATACCAATAAGCAAATATTTCTGCCTGTAATAAGCAAAAGCATCATTTGGCTTTCCAAATGTTCCTTTAAAGGGGAGAAATAATTTAGCATTTATTCCCTGCTTTCAAACAGACCAGCTGCATTGCTGCTGTAGATCAGAACAATGCAGTGCCTACACATTTTCTTCCGAACTTTGCAGTATTTGCTTTTTCAATTTTTTTTTTCCAAAAGAAACCCATTTTGCTTTAGGTGGTGATTCCTGAATATTGATCCATGTGCTGATGCAGTATTTTCATTTACCATGATAAGAAATCCCTTAGATCTCATCAGAACCACTGTTCACTGATTTTCCAAACTGATTCTCTATCTGTCCAAAAGGGTTTCAGGCTACGTCTTGGGCACCATACAGAAAATAAGCTGTGTTCTCTCCAGCATTTTGTGCCCCATTGCAAGGAGCTCCTGCAGCCAAGGGCAGCCCAGAAGCAGCCTGGGATAAAAACAGCCCCTGTAGCTCACTCTGCTTGTGGCTGTCAAATCAATTTGCTTTTCTTTAGCTGCAGATTGTCTCAGAGGAACCATGAAGACAGGCACACTGGCTCCAGCTACCCCTTACAAAGTATTTGCCTCCACAAATATTTTTTGAGAGCTTCCAGAATGTTCAAGATCCCTGCTAACACACTGGAAAATAGCCCTGATGCAGGATATCTAGACCTCATTGAAGACGGAAATGCTAAAACAATTTTTTTTTTAATAAAATGTGTATCATTGATACAGCAGTGTTCAAACAGAACAGCTTTTGCCATTTGTAGTAGAGGAAATAAAAAAAAATCTCAATTTAATTCACCCATAACTCTTTCCCAATACAGAAGATAAAGGATAAGCTGTGAAAAATATAACTGGGGAAAGACACCATACAACTTTCCTCACTCAGATGAAAGCTAGTAGCAAGAGAGGATGAATCAGACTCTCTCAGCTTCACACACCTGGTTTGGAAACTTCCTAAATATGTTAGTAAATGTTTATCTTTTATCCGAGCATTATTATTATTATTGTTATTGGTATTGTTATTATTTTTGTTGTTGTTATCATTGTTGTTGTTGTTGTTATTATTATTATTCCTATACGTGCAAGTGGAACAAAGGAGATGCATTTCAATGGTTCATCCTTCTGCAAGCCGCATATTAATAATAATAATTTTCTTTCTATAGTACTGGTGCAAGGAAGTGAAGCTCAATGCAAACAATCCTCGTGTTTTAATGTGAAAGGAACAAATCGGGGGGTAGTGGCTTCACTTTTATTTGAAAACCTAATGCAAAGCTGAGAGTCTGTCCTGGGAAGGGCTGATCATGTCCTACAAGTAGCTTTGAGTCCCCTTAGACCTCAAGACATGGACATAATCAGCATGTTCTCTTGCTGTTATATAAGTTCTAAATATACTTTAATACACTGGCTGTATATAAAAAAAAAAAAAAAAGAGGAAGAAGGTATTTAGCAAAAAACAAGTTTTCTCCAGTCATATTCCAGACTCTTATATATGTGTATAAGCTGCACTAATAACTGGGCTTTTCCTACCTCTGTGCGTAAACTCTAATTCACTCAGAGAGAAATTGTCTTCCAAGTTAAAAAAAAAAAGGTGTGTTAAAAGAGTTGAGAAGAGTTTTTAAAGGCATCTGAATACGTTCCAGATCTTCAGCAAGTGTGAATTTACAAAGTTTGCATTGGATGTGGAAGAAGTAACATGTATGTCAGCTCAAGGTCCCAAAATGACTGCAGAAGCCATTTGCTGATGCTCTAAAAGGAGTGTTTTGCAGTAGATCCTCCTAGTCCTTGGTCTTACTGAAAAATTAATGAAGTCCTGAGCACAGCTAAGGCTGTGGGCTGTGGACAGCATGTGCTACATGACCAAAATCAGCAGGACCATACGAAGCAGGGCGCTACACAGTGCATACACACATGCCGAGGATAAGCCATCTGCAAAAGGGAGGGGGATGAAGGGGAAGAACTTTTCATCAGTGCATAATAACTAGAAATGTCTTGCTCTAACATTTTAACTTCCCACTGATTCTTCAAAACAGCTTGTTGCAGTAAATCAAACCAAAGAAAAAATATTATAAAGAGCTTTTCTTTTCCATTTTTCCAGGCTTACCTTATTAAGGCGTTCAAGGGTTTCTTTTAGCTTCTGCTGATATTCCCGTTCATTCCTATACCTGCAAGCAGAACAAATGATATTAATTTCAATGGTTCACCATTCTGCAAGCTACATTTTTGTCTGCATTATCATATATACACTAAAACAGAATACGAATCTTGAAAGGGCCTAAAAGTTTTATTTATGCATTAACATTAATTTTATTTTCTCTCAGGTTCTGAGAGTAATTCCAGAATTGATGAACTTTTTGTCCTCAACATATGTAGAAAAAACAATGCAGTGTCACATATTTGTCATCACTTTTTCATAGAAAACCCAAGAACAGATTATTTACAGTAAAAATATACTCAATTGGCCTTGGACTACAGTGACAGCCATTCTTCAGTGGTTACTATGTGAATATTTGCTGCACTGTCACATTAGCATTTCATTATACTGTATTTGATTTTCTGTTCTACCTGATGTTGTTCAGTAAGCATTTTCATGACAGATGCATTAAACACAAAGGTTGCAATTTCACATATTGACTATGTATGAATAATGTGATACTAGGATGCTTTGATGGATCAAATGTCCTCTTTGGTAGAAATTCATATTGGTCAAAATCACATACTTGAGTCTTGGTAAAGACTGCATTTAGCCAACTATTCTTACGCATTTATAAAATGTCCACATGCACATAATGTGCATGGTCCTGCACCGAGTGAACAATGGATATACATTATGCTTATCTTCTATTTGAGGAAATGACACATGTTCTTTAAGAATTAGGGCTCTGTATTTGTAGGCTAGGTAGACTTGTCTTCTAGAAAAATCTCTTAGCTGCAGAATATAAGGCTTCGGGGGTTTTTTATTGTAGTTTATTCTTTCCCCTAAATAAACTGTACATAAAATATTAAATAGTAGGTATGGTTTAATGACATCTCAGTATAAAGTTAAACAACAACCAAACAGAAACCAGCCAGAAACATCGTAAAACACAAGGCAACGAGGCTTTGCCATCAGTACTGAACAAGTGACTCCTCAAACACCAGTATTGTCAGTGCCAAAGTACATAAACACAATCTATTCCTGTTTATTCCTTTGCTTTCCCTAAAATAATAGAGATACAGTGATACAAAAAGCTGACATTTTCTTACTTTCTACAAGAAATCCTCATGGTGAGTGATAAATCAGCTCTGGCGGTGAATGCTTTTCATGTGCTGTACAATCACTGGGCATCAACACAAGTATGAATATGGCTGTAATTCAGAATTGAACATAGACCCTAGCTTGTCTTCTGAAATTCTCCGTTTAGCCCAGAGATGCTGGTAGCATCTAAATTATATGCTCTAGTCAATCAGGAATGTGTCAGTTCCTGGACTGAATACATCAAGGATCAAGTTATAATGGTCATTTCAGCCCCAGTTCTTTCTTTTTATCTCCTTAAGGATAAACAGACAACGTTGTTCTCATCTCTTTCAACATGTTTTGGAAAGCTGAAGGGAAGGGGTCACTCATGAACTGACCAGGACCACAAAGGAAGAACTTGGCAGAACAGAGAAATTGACTCAACTTGATGTTCAGGTTCCCCAACTTTCCCTTCTTTGGAAATCCCATAACATTAGGGGGTTGTTCGCTGGTCTGTTTTCAATTCTTACCATAAACAACAGATAACCAAGTGAAAATTATGATGTTTTGTTTCATTATCATCACTAAAAATTGCTGGGCCTCCTCAGCTGAAGCATCATTTACTGACAAAATGAAAACAATGCCTTTTTGCCAAATTATATTGACACTAGCTTCACTTCCAAGGATACAACCAAGAATACTCAGCTTCAAAAGCAAGACTGCTTTTGTTTCTATTGTTTATTAAGTAGCCTACCTCCAAGGAGTTTTCTATCCATCTTATAAAATTTTTGTGTGCAGGTCACGATAAACACTTTGCTAGCTCACATATTTTCTGACAACTGAATATGAATTAATCAGATTGTGGCAGCTTGTGAAATTAAATATACAGCTACAATACAAGGAGAGATTTACACTCCTGATAATATACAAACATCCAACATAGTCAGTGTCTAAAACTCAGCCCTAATGTTATTGATACTTGCTCAAATCTGCCAAGCTACTAGATCCTTACTCAAAAATTCAGTGACTGAAATATTCAGCTACATTTTCCTTCACTCTCAAATAACTCAAATACCTGCCATGTCACACAGCCATAAACACACCTTGCAGCCTTGAGAGAGTTAGTATTGTGTGATTATCCTTTGAAGGAGGATTGCTTTTAAGTCATGTTCAATCTACTCCAGAATCTCAGTACAAAAGGGCTAAAGACTTCTTAGAAATGCTTCTGAGACTTCAAGAAGCCTCTGTGTCTGCTGAAATTTATCTGTGTAAGTTCAGTAGCTGGCAAATCACAGTCCTGTTATGGTTCAATTTGTTTTCCATGTTCAAGTAATTAGCTGATGTACTGAAAAGAGGTCAAGCTTTTCTTATATGGCTGTTGGTCAGGAAAAAAAACCATCTCAGAACCACAAGACTCATTTGCTTCTTTTTTTAAAAAAAGCCCCCCTTGCCTAGTCAAGTGGCTTTAGGGGTGCAACAAACATTTTTAGATTGTTTAGAAAAATAGGTTATTACTTGTCTTTCACATAGTAATGGAGTGGGGGACACTGCAGGACTGAAACAAAGCAGCTCAGAGTTTTAAATGTTCCTATTACCTCACCTCTCTCAGGCTAGCAGCTCTCTGTTGGGGCACTAACAGATTTACAGGTTGTTAAGCCCCTTGAGCCTAGCTGCAGTGGAAGCACTGACCTGGTGAGAGCATCAAGCACGCAGGGGGGAAGCCTACTTGTAGGCTTGTATCTCACCTGGGAAGCATGGCTCCAACAGCACTGTAATTCTCTTTTCCCATCCCCAGCTGACAGACAGGCTGTGCTTGCTTTTATAAGATGGGGCCAGGGCAAGGCACTTCTTTTTTTTTCAGACCTTGCCCCTGCTGCAGTGAAAGGGCCTCCAAAGAGAAAACAGTCACAATACATCCTCAGGATACTCAATGGCCAGATACTCAATTTGCTGTCAAGCTGGTGCTTTTAACATACAGAGAAATGCTGCGTTTCTGTTGAACCCTACTGAACTCTTCCAGAAATATATGAAACCTCTTGGCTTGCCACAAGCCAAGGCCAAACTTTTCAACTAAATTTTCTGATTTTCAGTTTCCCTGAGACACTGTGCCAGCCTTTTCTTAATAGAAACGGCAGTAATTTGTGTGCCAAAGAGCACAAACTGTAGAACACTGGTGCTTCAATGATGATGGACAGACCAATAATGCTTGTGTTTTATACCCTGAACGCAAGGATGAGCCTCGTGAGGGTTACACTGCTGAGTTACGAACACATTGCTACCTGTGTTATAAAGAAGCTGCGATTGAGCTGCTGACACCTATCAGGGAAGGCTTTGACAGTCTGTGGAGGGGGTGGAGAGCAGGCAGAACCTCCTCATCTGTAGCTGCAAAGCTCTCCCTATCACCAGGGAAGCAGAAGCAGGGCAGAGACAACACCTGCAGTCAGGGACTGAAGAAGGCTTTGCTAACGGAGTCCCTACTGCTCTCCATATTCCAGCTCTTGTGTTTTCCTACTTGCTTTTGTTTACTCTCGCAGGTGGCGTGTCTCCACTGTGGCCCCAAGGGGTGTTAACTCATCTAAGCATCACCACACAGTGCAGCTTGGAACACACTGTGCCAGTTTCTGTCTCTGGCAGCTTCTATATTGCATGTAAACCCCACAAGATTGGCAGTGAATGAATATGAAATGCAACAATTGATTAGCAAGACTTTTAATTTCTGAAGTTAATTAATTCTGCTCAGCCAAGGGTACCAAAATCTGGGTTTCAACATCTTTCCTGATATCATGGAGAGCACAATACAGTCCTTTCCCATAGCCAGATGCAACATTGCTGTAATAATGCTGCTCAATAAAATAAGCATAATTACCCTTTCTATGAGATGCATCCAAACAATTCTAAGTGATGTGGTCTTTTTTAACTTCAAGAGAAAGAATTCTCCACTGGTACGGAGCCTGAATTATTCATGTTAATGTGAAAAGCTATGAATGTGACTACAGGGGATTTAAAAATAAATCTTAATGTAAGATCTACTTTTCAATGGTTCATGCACATTAATCCATACAGACCTGGTAGTTCCATGCCCTACCATGTTTAAATACAGCTTTAAAATGTCTCCTTATATAAATGCAGCTTTAAAAGGTTTTCTTATAGATACAAATCTATTTCACAAGTTGTGAACAAGAATAAAAGAAAGGGTTCTAAGAGCTGACGTTCTTTGCATTAGTGAAGGACACAAACATCAGTCAATTAATTGGTACACAGTGATCCACTTTTAAGAGATTTTGTGCATTCTAGTGTGCCAAATGTAGATGCTTTATGTTTCAAACTGAAGAAAGAAACTCAAATGTTGGTAGTGCAGTGAGAGCACTGCCTGCTCCAAATGAGCACAGACCTGGGTAGGAGAACAGGTCTTGAGCACATTCTGGTTCCAGCAGCATGGCAAGGTCCTAACATGGCACAGAAGGTTATTCCATTTTGCTTAGAGATATTTATTTCTAAGTTTAAGTGGAAATCATAGTCATCAGGATGGTTTTGAGCTAGAAACAAGGTGAGAGGGCGGAGTACATGTTGTCAGAGCACTGGTTTTGTTTTAATGCCTGCAAGACAAAACCCAATCAAATTTTTTGACACCGAAATGTTTTCATAGCTGTCTTCAGGTTGAATTCAGCAGCTCCCAAGAGGGAAAAAAACCAACAAAATTAACAGCTTGATGTAAACTGAAGGCAATTTGGTTAAAAAGCAGCCACTGCCCTTCCATTGTAATGACCCTATGTATCTTCAATTTTTAAAGTACAAAGTTGTTGTCTTGGATATAGTGAAAATTTATTTTTTATTTTTGTTTATGGCTGCTGAATGAGCATCCCAGGGCTACAACAAGGCACCATCCCTTTTTTCTAAAAGTCACTGACTACCCCTATGACAGATCCTAAACCTCACCTTCAAAAACCACCGTCCCTTCTCTGGGTGTTATACCCCTCAGGATTTTCCACGTCCTGTATTCTTCCCCACATATTTACAGCTTGAATAAAGACACTCTAACAAAAAGTAAATTATCCATGTCAGGTTGCTAATCCTGCTGTTGGGGAACTATACAGCCAGTTAATCCAAAAACTGCTTAAGTGGACACAGCATTCCATTAAAATGTATGCAAATTAATTTTTATCTGGATGTTTTGCCTAAATTTTTCTTGCAAGTTGTTGAAATCAGAGGGGGAATTGTGTGTTTTACTGCATGGATTCTTCGCCTGCCTGGAATACTCCAGACAGAGATAATATACTTCTACCCATAGCACTGCATGTTTCTATACAGTTTGCACATATTTTTAATTAATATGCAGCTGGACATTTAAGTACTGAGTTTAGTCCAGATCTCACGGACACTATGTAATAAAAACATATGAACAGGTATCAGAGGCAACAGCTGAATTATAGCATTGGCTTACAGCTGAATTTCCTGATCATAAATATTGGAATGTAAAAGTGCCTAATCAGGTGCTTATTACTTGCTGGCATGGAGTCACAGCATCATGGCCTCTGACCATTTCCAGCATTAAAGCCTCGTTGCACCAGGATGGGTTATTTTCTGCTGTCACGTAGGAAAGAGAGATCAGGGCTTGGCATTCCTATAGCTGTGCTGTAGTTCACAGTCCCCATGGGCTATTCATGTGGCACTCTGCTGGATTCAGTTGGAAATGATATTATTTATTTATTTATTTAGCTAGCTCATTTTCTTGATTCAAATCTCAGGGTGGCCCCAGGAATATCTGTGGCAGCATGGCAGATCAGATGGTGTGTGCAGGGCTGGGGAAGATAGGATAAGGGTGCTTTAGGACTGTATGGTTGCTGAGAGCGATACATCATTGGACCATGGCCTAAAGATGCAGATGGCCTTGACATCAATTATCTCGCATCTGTTTTCTGGCTCTTTCTAGCTGAGAAATTATTGAAGACAGGGAAGGAAAATATCATCAGTCTTAAAACTTTCTAGTCCAGAGGAGGGGAAAATCAGTGGATGATCAGACTGAAAATCATGTGGTTTGGGATAGATCAGACAAAAAAAGTCTGTGATGGAAACAAGAGATGAATTCTTGAGGGAAATCTTGCATTTCTGCAGCACCAAGACAGTGCTTCAGATGATTCACTTTCTGCCTTATTAAAAGTTTATTCTAAGTGAAAGCATGTTATATGGAGTCTACACCTTCTCCTTTGATGGGGAGAATGAAAAGCTCCTCTTCAGCAGCCTCCATGCTGCTGTCAAATTTTCCTGGGTGAACTAGGTAGATAGTTATTTAGGGGGAAAAAACTCTGACCAATAAGTAACAGGCAGCCAAGATCCTTCTCTCCTGTGAGTTGTCTTTCTATGAGCAACACTCACCAAATCTTGTTGTGTAATTAAGTAACACGGCCAAAGCTGCTTATTGCTGAAAGGAAGGGACTAGGTGTTTCTGGAGGTACTCGTATGCCTCAGACCCCAAGATTCCTGCTTTTTGATTTATGGTGCCACTGAGGTTAAAGAGGTGAAATTGGGAAGTCTATTCTTACAGCTATTGCTTTAGCAGCATGAGATGGAAATAGCGAGATGTAAGGAAGAAGAGGAGGGCAATTAGGCAAATTTCAAATACCAGGAAAGGAATAATTTCATCTCACATCTGTAGTGGCTGGCACAGACTGCCCTAGGGGCCTCACAATGCCTATAACTAAGAGATTCTCAGAGATGCTCCACACATTTCAGGACATGTTTTGTGTCATGTAGCTCTGTGCTGCTTAGACACAAGACTTGCTCTGAGCCGTTTGTTTTTTATTTGGGTAATTCCTTCTTTGCAGCTCAAAGCACAATTCTCCTAAAGCTAATGAGCAATAGCAACTGATGTGTGCCAAAATGGGGACCTGCTATCATGGAACAGGCAGGGTAATTGTCTTTCTAGTAGCAGTGAGACCACCAAATGCAAAGCTGAAGATCCCTAAGACCTGGCACGATACTTTTCACCATGGGCTTACATACCATCCCTAGCTACAAGTTTAATGCACATGAGAGGCATCACCCATGCATGAGAAGCAGCCACCAAACCTGTCCTTACTACAAAGATTAGCTCTGGACACAATACCACCTATCTTCCTCCATTAGAAAGTCTTACTTGTTGCGGTACTCATCAAACATGCGCTGGGCATCCTTCTCCTCACGCTCCAGCTTGGCTCGGTCGGACGCCAACTCCCGCATTCGCTGACGGTTGAACTCGATCTGCCCGGCAAAAGCTTCGTCTAAGCCCACCAGCTCATCCATGCGCTGGAAGGTGTCTAGCTGCTTGCGCAGGATGGTGTTGCGCTGCTCCAGCACGCGTGCCCGGTTGATATAGCTGGCAAAGCGCTCGTTGAGCTCCTGCAGATTTTCCAGGCCCCGGGCTTGAGCCAAACTATCAAATTCGGGGGAGCCTCGCAGTTCATCGTAGGCATCTGACCTCTCGTACTTCTCCTTGCGCACCTCGCGGAGGAAGCTGCTCCTGTACATGGCTTCGGGGGGGCTGTGCGGTGCCGGGGTCCCCTCTTGCGTGCCTGCCTGTCTCTCCAGTTTGGATCTGAATGATGTCTGGGGGGTTTGGGGAGGGAGAACTGAACATAATCACCCCCCCAGATGATTAGGACTTGTCTCCAGGGCAGTGTGTGGCACTGAAGGCATCATCTGCAGCAGTGAACTAAATAAATATCAATGGCCCCGCCTTGGGGCTGCCTGTCCTGGCGTCAGCAGTTCAGAGGAGCAGCGGGTATGGGGGAGGTGGGGGGTCTTTTCTTTTTGAGTGTCGCAATTGTGTACAGCCAGAATAAAAGAGAGCAACATCCAGCTCTCGCTCGGTGGATTAAAGTGTTATCCATAGACAACAAAACAAGTGCTTTGCAGTTTTGGAGGCTGAGCTCAAATCCTTTCGTGGTAGTGCTGGGGGGAGAGCTTTGTCCCATGCTGTTATCCCCAGGGCTGTGCACAGAGGCCTTCTGCTGAGCCAGGAATTTGGTGTGAGTGGATAGCACAGCTTGATTTTTGTTATTTGAGAGTTTTGCAATGGTTTAGGATGATGGGATGGTGCGTAAAAGTCAATATAACTCCTATCCCAAGTATAACATTTGGGTATTAAGTTCTCTCTTCATACTTCTTCATGTCAGCATTTTCTGCAGGTTATTTCCACCTGGCAGGAGAAGCATCAAGGCAGCAGTGATACTAAAAACCCCATGCTTAACAGGGCCCTGTTGGGAGGCTGGATTCCTCGGGCTACATGCCCTGTCCTCGCATGACTTGGTTGACATATTATCCAGTAGGGAAGTCACTATTCTTCCTTCCTTCCATACTTCACTTCACTTCCACTGTAATGGAGTCTTACATGTTGCTACTCCCTGAGGGGCTTCAGTTTCTCTGGTGATGGATGTATTTCCTCTAGTACTTTTTTCCAGCCTTTCCCTTTGCAAAATCCTGTTTCTTGGGACAGTTTTTCCCAAAGCACACCTACTTGCCCAGCCAAAAAGCCCAATACCAAGATGATCCAATGTTGAGATCTCTATTAATAATTCATTTATGTAAAAGTCACTTCTTCATTTTTTTACAGAGGCTTCTAATAGAACTGTTCAAATCATGTGTTGGAACCTTAATAGAGAGTAGCTTCACTGATGGCAAGTGCTCAGGTGAAGAAAGGAGCTGGGTGCTCAGGCAACTCTAAAGTTTGGATTCTGTATCATAAAATCTGTATCAAAAGGAAAAAAACCCATTCATTAGATGTTTTCTACATCTTCCCTATTCTGTTTCAGATTACATAGAAGTGCAATAGGTAAAGATCAAATGATCTTTCAGAAAAAAAAATAAAAAATTAGGCTTTGCACATGCATTGTGCAGTTCCACACACAGCCTCTGGAATACATAAATAGCAAAACAGGGCTAGATTTTTCAGAAATGCTTGTGATATTTAGATAGCAGTGGACATGAAAGCACTTCTTTCCCTGCGGCACAAACACATTGGTATTTGCAGCCCTTTAGCTGGACAAGCCTGTCCAGCCGAACAATGCAGCTGAGCTTTTTATAAAGTTAGTCTTCCAGAAGAGATCAGAAAGTAGATTCTGCTGGATTGTGGGCGGTGTATTTTCATGGCAAAGGTTTTTTAGGTTTTAGATAACCTTTCAGTACAAGAATAGCATATGCGAGTATAGCCATTCCCTCTCTCTGGGTCTGGAAGCAGCCCTGACTCCATGCTGATGATGCACCTTAACTCCTTAGGTAATAAAATTAAAACTTCTGTAGAGGCCTCTTAGCAATCCACTGTCCCTGAATAGAGTGGTCTGCCTGCAAAGAAAGGCTCACTGTCCCATGATTTCTACTAGGAAAATCTGAGCTTGCTGTAGGAGGTTTTTCTAAATGCTATAGTATATTTCGCTGTTACACGCATTTCTGTAAGGTAGGATTCCTGACCCAATAAGCTCTGAACTTGCCTATAGACATTGCTTTGGCCCTAGTAAAGGTCAAAGCAAGCTTACACGATTGTCCTGTAATTGAGTGGAAGAGAAGTGTGTGTGGGGGGGGTGCACATTAAACAAACACAGAACAACGCTAGAGAAGAATCACTTTTTTCTTTTACTAACCAGGCTTCAATAAGAGTTCACAAAACAATCTCTCTAATAAAATCATACACCGTGTTATTTAGGATTAGTATGGCATTAATACTTAAAAAGTAGGTTAAGGTATGGTGTAAACAAGATTAAGCACGCTTGTATCCATCCAGGTTCCAGCGTAGTGACCAAGAGTGGGGCATCAAACATAATACAAAACATTCAGACCTGCTGGAGGGGATGCTAAAAACTTTGGCTGAATTACTCCTTTTTTATGAGTTTTTTTCCTCTCTAATTTTGCAAATTTAGTTGGCCAAAAGTGTGGGTGAGACAGATAACAAAGGAATGTACCATCTCATAGAATCATAGAATCATTAAAGTCAGAAAACTCCTCTAAGATCATCAAGTCCGGCTGTCAGCCCAACACCACCATACCTACTAAATCATATTCTGAAGCACCACATCTACACGTTTTTTTGAACACTGCCAGGGACAGTAACTCCATCACTCCCCTGGGCAGCCTGTTCCAATGCTTTACCACTGTTTCAGTAAAAACGTTTTTCCTAATATCCAATCTAAACCTCCCCTGCTACAACCTGAGTCCATTTCCTCTCATCCTATTGCCAGTTACTTGAGAAAAGTAACTCTCACTCTGGGGCATTATATCATGAAGACCCTTATTTTCTGGAGTCATTCACCAGTGGCCACCTGGCACCTTGGAGCAATATACAAGCCCTAAAATACCTGGACAATAAGGGTGAGCTACTCCATGCTTACAGAGCCCCCCTCCTCATACCAGCCTTGTACAAGATAGGCTTTGTTTCAGTTCCTGGCTTTGGGTCTGGGTATGACACTGACACAACTCAGGTTTTGTGTTAGTGACTTTTTGTGACAGAGGTTCTGACAGAGGTGGCTTAGTTAGAAACCCTGGCCCCCAGAGAGCTTGTGAACACTCAGATGCAGCAAACCAGAAGGAGGCAGCCTGAAAGGAAAAATGGTTTTGCCTAGACTGCAGCTGTTCTTCTTTTCAAACAGAGAGCATCAAACACCATAGAAAAATCAATCTGCTCCTGGTACGCACTGAATTATCTGGCTCATGTAATGGGCCACCAAGGTGATTTTCTTACAAAGGAACCCACACTGTTTCCTTTGAGATTGCTCAAAGACTGAAAGGTTATCTATACACACATTAATGAAGTGTCTGAAGAACTGCTTGGAAGCTTTTTAGATTTAAATGAGGAATACGTGTACAAAAACACTTCTATAAAAAAGTGATCTTTTTAACCTAATGTCTGCAGTATAAGCAAGAAGTAACATAAAGAAACCATTTGTACCTTTCTCTATTTGTGCCCAGAATGTGTGACTTGTCCTTCTGAGAACAAAATCTGAAGGCTGGCTCTTTGTTGTTTAAATGTACTACGTGGTACATCACCATTGGCTGAGAACAGGTGTTTACTTGCTGCTGCAAAGCTCAATTAATCCTTGGTACAGGGTCTGGTTTATTCCTTTTCTAATTGTTTGTGTTGCTATAAACTCCTTTGCAGACTAACTTGGCAGTATGCGCAATATGAGTATGTTCTGGCAGTGTCACCAACCTGCTTATATTCCTTACGGCTCGGCTAAGCCAACACAAGTTCCTCATGCTAAGTCAAACAAACAGAAAAATGAAAAACAATCCAAATAAAACTTCCTCTTTCTGGTAAGAACAGACCCAGCCTTAGCTGTGGTCTGCCAGGCTAGCAGCTGAGTTTGTGCTGGCCAGGACTGCAGGGCAGCCCTGAGGCTCCTGGTCTTTACTTACACAGGGGACTTCCAGTTCTGCCCGTTTTCTCATGTGGAAAACCCTTTTTGATATCTGTGGACTGAGACAGCATTAAGAGTCAAAACATATCTCCACAGGCAGCCTGCTCAGATTTTTCAAATTAATCCTTCAAGTGCCATATTTTCTCAGAAATAGCATGACAGCTCATTGGTCTGTCTATTCAGCTGCTATGAATTAATCACAGACAATGGTGGGGCTCTACCAGCACAGCCCAGCTGAGGCATTTTGTTCACTATTGGTGTCTTTTCAAGCTATTTTGCTTTATTCAGAGCCCGTTGCTGTAGCCTAGAATTTCCTGTTCCTGTATTTCTGAACAAAACTTCAGATCAGGGCATGCTAATAAAAAAACATCATGAGAATTTCATGGCAAGTTCTCATCAGATGGAAATTGAGGTCATGCTTCACGTTTGAGCACGTAATGTCACATGGCTTCATCTGTGGTGAAGGCATTCAAAGGAGAATTTCTTCATGAATATGTCTGGTGAGGATGATTAAATGAATTTGGGCTTATTAGCTTTAAGAAAGACTCAAAATGACATATATTCAAATATGAAAGAGTCCAGCACACTGAAGAAAAGTTTGGTTCTTTTTCTTGTCCATGTCCATAGTGAATAGGACTAGAAATAACAAGTGTAAATTGTGTAATATAAGAGATGACTGAATTATGAGAAAGTAATCTAACTGTTCCTCTAGTGAAGCACAGGAAATATAACAAAATCTCAGTCACTGAAGAACATTAAAGATCAGGCTAAGAAAATGTTGCTCAGGACTGAGTGATATTTTGCGCATCCTACCTTAGGAAGGAGAATAGTTTACTGATGACTATAAGGACACTAGAGGGTAAATCCTTACTAGCATCTGAGTGCCCCTGGGGCCCTGGCAATGTTTCCTGACCTCTCTTTTCTCAGTCCTGTGAGATGCAACCGCTCTCGCTTCTTAAGTATTCTTGCATATATGTGTATTTGCTCTAGAAATTATTCTCTGGTGGATGATTTCCAGTGCAGTGCATCACAGATGGATGCTGACTTGCACCCTGCCTTTTGGATTTTCCCCCCAGAGATATTCCTACCCTCCAGGCAACACCATAAATGTCAGAGTTTAAAGCTGAGTTTTATCTATAACGTAATGCAGCTTTTTACAAAATGCATGGTTAGGTGCCACCAGAGGGCTGTAGAGGAGTAGGCTGTGTGATGAAGCTTCAGTACCATTTCCACCAGTTCTCAACACAAGTTATGCTATTGATTCCTACAGAGAATTTGCTCTGCAGTATGAAAATAATCTGGGGTTTGACCCTGTTATGACTGCAGCTGTGCTGCAAAAAGCCGCTGCTTCTACCCTAGGGCACAAAACTCTGCTGGGGTCAGGATCAATTCCTCACTAGTGGGGAACATGCTGTTGTAAACCTGTATATCCACTGCATTGCTCAGGACATGCACCCCTTAGTCCTGAAACCAGCTCAAATAAACACCCTGAACTAACAGCATTTTTGTGCTAGATCCCTTGTTAAGCTCCCACTGTGAAATCAGGTCAGCAGACCTGCTGCACATACCTGATGGTAGGCTATGCTCTTCACTGAGCTGGGCACAACAGAGGAAATCAGATTAAAGAAAATTAATTTTCTGTGGCAATCAAACAAAATTAAAATGGCAGTGAATTTTTTGTCTGTTCTGGACTGGTGAATCTGTAGTAGCAAGCAACCAAGTTTCTCAATTTCAGTGTTAGGCAGAGAAGCTCTATCAAGTTAAATTGAGAGACTTTTTTTCCCTTCATTACAGCTGTCAGCTAGAAAAAAACATCACTCTGAAAGATGCCCTTTCAGTTAATGGATTAGAGATGAAAATGGGGTAAATTCTCAGGATTTTGTTTTTCATTTTCTATTTTCTTTCTAATCTAAAAACTTGGGGGAAGGTTGCTTCCCTTTCTGAAAAAAGCACAAAGGAGCAAAGGATAAAATATCAAAAAGAAATGAGGTCTCTTGAAAATGACAGTCAATTTAGACCTCAGACTGGAAAAAAAAAATCTGAATGCATGAAACAGTAGAATTGGGGAAGGGAGATGAGGAAAGAAGAGCCTGAAAAAGTGTCAAAGGATGAACTTTAATTGAGGTATACAACCACCCTCTGTGTTTGCCAGCCTGGCTGTTTAGGGAGTGCTGCTAATGGTGATGTAGAGCTGGTTTTATCTCAGCAGTGCTGGTGATGGGAGATCCAGCTCAGCAAATGGTACTAGGAACCTAGGGGCAGCAGAGGAGGATGGCTTGAATCCCTACTCCTCTCCTGCCCCAGCAGCGGCTCAGGGCAAGAATCTTTTTAAAGAGGCAGCACCTTCAAGGCACCTTCACAGAGGAAGGGGACCGGGACCACAAGACACATTTAATCCAGCACATGCAAATCTGAAAAGCTATCTCTGGTCCTTACAGCTACCAAAGTCAGATGCCACCTGGAAAAAAATGCCAACTGGCATTTTCAGAGCTCATCAGCCCTTCCTGGCCCCATGGACCGAAAAGAGGAGTGAGATGGAGGCCAGACACTGGTTCCTTGCTTCCTTCCTCCAAGTGCACCAGAGTGCACTTGGCACCCCTGCCCATGATGCCAGCAGCTGTTCTCACTTTTTCCTGCCTAGGAATCCACTGTCTGAATGCAAACAACTGGTAGCAAATCATGACATTTTTCCTAACAGCATCCATGCTGGCATGTTTGCTCACTTTAGGGAGCTACTGTCAGACTCGTCATCTTAGCAGTGTCTCATCATGATGCTGGAGCTGAATACACAGCCCCAAACCAAAATGAAGCATTATACACACTCAGTAAAAAGAAGATAGTGGATTTTAAACATATGCCATTGATTTTTCTGCTCTCCCTGTTCCTTGAATACTTAGCAGAGAACTGCTAAAATCCTGCATTAATTTCTGGAAGTTAACAAAACTAGATAAGATGCTTGAATTCTTTCTGGTAGTAAATACATAATGAAAGGTAGTGAGCACGGCTGATTAGATCATGTGTCCACTGCATTGTCACAAGAGTGAATCAGACAGTTTCTAATTCAAAAAGCAATTTGCAAAACTCAAACTGTCTTTCTGGACAATCACTCAGACTCTCAATGCTGTCAAAGGCAGTCTAGCAACAGACTGAAACTTAGAGGGAAAGTAGTAAACAACCCAAAGTTTTGTGTCTTGGGGCCAGGAAACTGAAAATCCAACAATTACAACAAAACAGAACTGATGAAACAGAGAAAAGTTTTAAAAAAACCCACACATCAGTAATGTTTTCTTCTACTCTTTCCCTGATTTCTTTTCAACAAAAATGAGAGGGGAAATGTTATATTGTGCAATACTTGCAGAAGAATAAAATAAGGAATTTTGAGTAAATGAGAGCTAAAAAAGAAATTATTTACTCTTCTGTTTATATTGTTTTTCAGTCCTACTTGCTATGAATCCCATTAAACAGAAAACATGAAGTACTTTGTTAGTTCTCGCTCACTAAGAGTTCAGAAAATAAAAAGATAGTCTCTGTGACTGGATTAATATTTTTTAGAAATGAAACCTCTGCTATTGTTGAAGCAACAATACATTTGTTCACTGCCACCAATGTTGGCAGCAATGGTACAGCAATCAGCTTGTTATTGTTGCTATGGCATAAGGCTTTAGAGGCCATGCAGCTACAAATGTAGAAAGAAATTAACTGAGGCATAATGGTGAAAGCATCAGCTACCACTATAAATCCAAGGCTTTCCATAGTGTAAAGCCATTTACAAAGTCTCCTGTTCATCTTTTTCTGTATCAGGGAGAAGCTGGCCATTCATCACTGACATTCACAAGTACGTAGGTATGACAATCCTGTTTATTCCCAGCCTGTTTCTGACTGCGTCCTGCTGGGAGCAGCTTGCCATGAAGGGTTTTGATGGCTATTTGAGATTTTGGGGGAATAATAACAATCCTTGCTTGACTTGAGTAGTTGAAGAGCGAGTTTCTTGGGCCCTCTGGCCACTGCTTTCCCCCAGTGGGTTGTAATGGTTTTTTTCTGGCAGCTGTATCACTGTGTATAGGTTATTAGGAACCCCCAGACATGCACACAGAGGCATGAAAAGAAAAAGACAACCTTGAGCGTTCACAAGTCCTTGCAAAGAAGGCACAGCAGAAGTAGACCTGAACCTTGGGTTTCACCTTTGTACCTCCCACCTTCAGCTGCTCTGCAAGGCTACAAGGTTATTATCACTCTTGGGCAATACAGAGCAGGGAGAACTCCTTGACTGTATCATTGCACTTGCTTCTGTGCTGTGTGGGTAGTTGGAGACAGGATGGGAATTGCAGCTTGTTCAGGAGGTGCTTCATTACCCTGCATGGTGATTGCTGCCTGCTCACCTCACAAATAAAGGACTCTTCCCTATTCTTTTTCTGTGGTTAGCATAGCCTGTTATGAACCATCACCTCACCTTCTCTCTAGCTAATCTATACTTTAAAGTCACTGTACTTTGCAAACAAAGTGCTTGTTGGAAAACTTAGGAGTAGCACTTGTATGCATACGAAGTGCCTACTTTCATTTTGTGTCTAGTTTCAGAACAGTGCTAGAAAATGCCTCTTCAAGGGCATGGTCCTAATTAGTCTTTAAAGTGATCTGTTGCTCATTGATTTTATCCCATGCCGGTGCTGCTGTGGCCTGGGTCACGGAAGGTTTCCTTGCTGGTACCTTTGACTGTCATTAAGCCTACAGCCTTGATTGCATCTAAATACCAGCAGCAATAAGCAGGATAGCAATCGGAGGTGGCTGTCCTTCGGATCAAGCTTCTGAAATGAACTCAGCTAGAGTCAGGAAAAGTCCTCTCAGCAGTGAGAAACACTGTAGTTTGGGGTTTTTTTTCCTTCTTGAGAGCCCCCCGGCAGATGAAAATACAAAGACTGTTTCTTTAAGAGAACAAAACAAAAAAAATGGACCTTCCCTACACAATCAGAGATATAAACAAATATAAAGTACTAGAATACAAGTATTTCTCTAATTAGGCTTATCAAGGTGCCTTTCACATTGTGAAGACATGCTCAAAACACTGTTCCACTATCAAGAAAAATAAATACCTGTTTTCCTGATTAGATTGTTCTGTGAATACTTGCTAATGATAAATCTTGTGGAACAGAAAAAATGCACAATATGTTAGAACAGAAAATACTTGTGTCATAACAAACTACCCAACCTGAAGCTGCAAACACAGAGCATCATCTGGTGCCTGTCTTCATAAAGATAATAAGGTGCACAGAAAGGTTGATGCAATCCATTATCATACAAAACAGGCTGCTAACAACTTTTCAGCACAAAATTTATCTGATCATTGTGCAAATAAATCCTAGGGTCAATTTATGGCTGTTAGCAGCTGATGAGGGACCACTCTCCTCTTGAATTAATGTGAGAGGCAGTGGCACTGATTTTGAGGAAGATGACTACAGTGAAAAATCAGGATCCTGCAGATTAAATATATGACACAGACTGTAATGGAGGAACAGGGAAACAATGCCAAGATCTCTGGCAAGGGAAGGCCCTGTTTTGGAAGAGCCATACTGTCCTTTCTGCCCTTGACACTAGCAACCCTTGAAGCACAGCAGACATGATGAACTTCAAGGTGCCATCACATGAACTAATGCTTCTAACACCATGGCCTTTGCTTTCCAAAGCAGGAAAAATGTCACTTCGTCTTCATTGCAGGGTAATTTAACTTAATACCCTCCTGTATTGACTCTACCTGAACACCAAGTATTTTTCATGGACCAGAACTGTGGTCTCAGGTTAGTGCTTTAAATAGTCTGGCTTCTTGAAGCACATGAAATAACTGCACTCTGAACCATGTTAGAATCAATCTAGCAAAAGGAAACCTGTTATAATTTACTCTGCATTCGTTGCATCAGCATTTATCGAAGATTTCATAAACACTGAAGACAAATTCTCCAACTCTGGTCCTACAGAATTACTCAGAGGTCACTGCCAGATCTCCAAAACATGGTGTTTATTATTTTGTGACCCCCTAATACAAACGTAGAAAGTGGTCATTACTATGCTGTTATCTGTGTGATTTAAAGGGCAGAGAGATCCCCAGTGCCAGCTGGAAGAAAGGGCATCAAGTACGCCATAACGAGATATATTTCAACATTTCTGATGCTTGGCAGGTGGAGTCAAGGAATCAGGAAAAGTCTGTCAGGAAAATATGAATTCTCATTGCTGTGGAGAGAAAATGGAGTTGAGAGAGATAGTGGGGGAAAGCAGACTTTAAAACTCTGGTGGCTCATGGTATAGCTCTTCCTTTGTCATACTTCTCAACTGTGGCCACTACTAGTTATAGCTCCCTGGGGAAGGATCTGGGCAGGCGATTGCAGATGCCTGTGCTGCTCTTCACTGACTCCCGGTCCCAGCTGTCACTGTTATACCTCTGTTGTCCTTGGGAGCAGGGGAAGGGAATGCTTTATGTCACTTGTTATCTGCATTTCCCTTATCTTCCAGCTCCTGCTTCACATCTGAACAGACTGCATCTGAGTTGTATGTGCCCAGTTGTCTTGAGGTGTCTGGACCAATTTATCCTTTTGTCATTTATTTTTAGCATATTCCTCTCCACCTCATCCATGTGCTCTTTTCTCTAAGACCGCACAATTTCTGTTTTGACCCTATGTGTTTCTTTCTGAAACTCAGTCTCAATCTATCTCAGGGCTGGACTCACTGCTTTTGCTTGCAACCTTCCACATATTTTTCTCTGCTGCAATTATTTTGATCAGCCTTGCTATTGCCAATTCCACTGCAATGCTGTACCTTCATAATTTGCCAAACCTGACCTAGAAAGTATAACCCAATTTCCTGAATTCTCCTACTTTTTTACTCTCAGTATTACCTATCAGGTTTCCATGTGCAAGCTATTTTATGTAAAAAATTACTTCTTGCCACAAAATAATTTATATAAAAGTATGGGCAGCATCTTCAGAAAGGACATGATTTACTAACATTGGTAATGCTTTCCTGTAAATCTCATAAATCATTAGGAACCAGATGCTGTCATACAATTTTCCTTGCAATATCTCATGTAATTTATATAATGGCTTCATTAAAAGTTCTAAATCTAAACAGGGACCAGATTGAAGTGAACCACTTCATTTCATCATCTTCCCCCTTCCACCACTGCAAAGCAGTTTTTCCCGCTCTACCTGGAAAATTGAAGAACGTGAAGACTTAGGACCAATTTGCCATAACTCACATATAAATCACAGAACAGATGCTAACATGAGTTTTATTGGCATTTTCTGTGACCCATGTCCCATGTTCCTGGCACTATTAAGAGGCTTTGCAAAACCTAAAAAAGGGAATAAAAGTTTTCCCTTATCTTTGTATCTAGATGAACTTGTAACACCAACTAAAGATTAGGGGCTGAAATGGTCATGTTTCGGTTGTATAAAGATCTTTTTGGTTCTGAGAGTGAATTTCAGATTTCTGAGTGGAAAACGAAGGGCTGAACCAAAGCCTACAAGAAAACTAAGTCCCACTGTACACCACAGCCAGTTACTCCTTTGCAGGACATTGTTTTTCAGTATGATATATCTGTTCAGTAAAAGGAGCATATTCTCATAGACCACTTATTTCCCAGTCACTCCCTGATCTTGAAGAACCACCTACAGTATCAAGCATTGAATAGTTAAGTAATGAATGCTGATTTTCCTATGTAGTTGACAGTTGGTGCTTTTCTCCCTTAAGTGGCTTCTCTTTAGTTCAGTTGCCAGTGTTTCAAGTAAAATTATGCCAGGGTGGAGCCTGTGTATTCACCAAAAGGAGTGAACTTTGAAAGAAGTGATATTCATGTTGCTCTCTGCGACCATTTAATGTTGGCCTTTGCTGTGGACATCTCCTGTCTTAATAAAGGGTATTTATCTCCTCCCTGTGAAAGGTTTATGCAAGGCAGGTACACCACAAAAAAAATTATCCTAAATGACATCTTGAAGCATGGCTATAACAAACTCCCCTGTATATGTCTTTTGATTTTAAATGGCTTATAAATGTTAAAAACTTGGCATAACAAAATAGCAAAAGAAATTACTCTATGTTATTACTACAATTGCACACAACAAGCTAGTTGCCTGGAGCCATGCTTAACTCTTAATTTATGTTGCACTTGCTGCAAGGTAATGTCAGATAAAGTAAACTGATTTAGCTTCAGGAGACCTCATACACACTGTTCGAGATTGCTCTCTTGGGTTTGGCAGAATGCAGCAATATCTAATCCTGTAAGAGGTAAAATAAGGAAACTGATCAGGGACCATGTTTTGGCAGTAAGAGCATAGCCACTGGTACCCTGGTTCCTGGAAGAAACCATCTGTGTGAACATTGCACAAAGCTGTGTTCCTGCTTGATGCTTTGGGTCCTTGCAGCGTGGGCGACAGCTGGCAGGTTTACGCTTCTCAGGCCAGCTCTTCAACGGGAAAATAAGGCAGTTTCTGCTCCTACTTTTTCTCTAAATAGTGTGTAAACACACTCCACAGATCACTACTAGCCACAGGACTGTTTTATGTTAGAATTGCCTAAGGCCAAAGTCCAAGTGCAGTGCTAACATGGAGCAGTTTCACCAACACCCAGCCAGCCCAGTGATATTTTACAACAAAGGACTAAGCTGTGTTCTGTACATACTGGGGTCCAAATATAGTGATTAGCGTTGGAGGGCTGTGTTATAAGGCTGGAAGTGCTAAATCTGGCTCAGCCACATCCCACTGCCACTTGGGAGTGAACTGACCCTCCAACCATCCCCTGTCCTTATGAAAAGCAAAATCGTTCAGCATTCAATTCACTACAGCAATTGCTGGGTTTCACTATTCCCTTCATCTTGCCCTTTCCAGCACGCATAAAACCGCGCCGTGTGTCAGGTAATCACAGTCTTTTTCTGCTACCTCACTACAGAGGCCACAGCCTGGTGCACTTTAAATGAGCAGTGCCCCAACGCCAGCAGATCCTGTTTCTTGATTTTCTCTTGATTTATTAGCTGCTTCAGAAGCACAGCTCAATCAAATCAAAGCATGGGCCACAGTCTCTCTGGGTGTAAATATGTAGTAATTCGCTCAAATATGTGATGTTAGTGATGACACAATCATCTAAAAGGCACCTTGATCAGACATAGTCTTTTATGGCTAGTGTTGCTTATGGTGACCTATTCATATTTAGGTCTGTATAAGTCAGGGAAATTTCCTTAAAAATTTTTGCATAGTCCCACAGTTCCTCCTTGAGTATAGCATAATGCTCCTATTAATCTTCTTTCCCTCTTCCTTTCATTTACGAAGTCCAGGTTGAGGCTTTTCAAGTCTGTGCCTGTAGTTTTAGTGGCCCGTCAACTAGTGCCTGAAGAGATTTTAGTCTTAGTTATTGTGCCCTTTATCACTAGTCTGTCCAGTTTATATCATTGCTTGTTTATCACTTTCCCTGATGGTTATTATTGCCTTTGAATTCATGATGCCCTGCGTAAGATAGCCTAAATCAAGCAGGTGCACTCACACCTTCCCACATTACCCTCAGAAAAGGGAGGGGAAAAGCATCTCAGAGTGGCCAGGAGGAAAAGCAGCTCTTCAAAGGTCAGAGGAATTTGTAGCAGTGAAAAACATCCAAAAATTTTTTTTTGTGTCTCAAAAAAGTCTCCTCCACTTCTCAGTTCTTATGAACTGCAGGACAACAAACACTTGTGTCTGCCTGGTCCTAGCTGGTAAACAGCCCTGGAAGCTATTAAGATTTTGTTTGCTTTTAATTAGTTTTTAGGCTGCTGCTGTACTGCCCTCAAGGCTTTAGACACAAGTTACTTGAGCTTATTTTTCTGTTAACATTGCCCCCCCTCCACCCCCTCATCCCAGTTGAGAAAATACTTCTGGTTGCTTTCTGTTAAAAAAGTGCTATACTTGTATTTAAGTATTTAAGCCTTCTCTCTTTTGGCAGCATGTCTGTGGATATCACAAGTATCTCTCTATTGACATCTCTATTTGGCATCAGACAGCTATCTCTAGACTTCAGATAACATAATTTTGGTGCTTTGCTGCCTCAGGTGAAATGAAGGTGTGAAGGTGAGGATTTTTTTTTTTTTTTTTAGCCGTGTTTTCCAAGTCTGCTCACACCCTTACACTCTGGAAGAAGAGGAAAGAAAAAGCTGCAATGGAAAGCAAGTCTGAAGCCTGCTCTCCAGGGCACATGTAAAGCCCTCCTCAGATATCACTTCTACAAAAAAGTTTTACAGCCTTTTCATGAAATATTGATTTCCTTCTTCCTCATCCATTGCTAGGACTAATACAATGATGCTTTTCCCTCCCAAGCACAAAAAAACCCCCAAATCACAACAAATTTAATCAGCTGAAAACAAGTAATAACTCTGTCAACAATAAACAACCTTCAGCTCCTTACATTCAGAAATGCAAGCCAAAAACCAACTTTCTTCATCATTCCTTTTCTCCTGCATATATCAGTGGGGACCTTTCAGAAATCAGGTTTTCCTCCTCCTTTTTAATCTAAAGAACACTGATTGCATCGGACATACTGACCTTGTGCAGTAAAATTATGCCAATATCAGTGGTTCTGTAGACAAGGGTGAAGCCATCCACATTTATTTTTAGGGTTAAAAATCAATGTTTTTTCTTATATATTCTATCCTTTTAGAAGAAAGGTCTTTACTACAAGGTCTAAGGTTTGGCAAAGACACAGCTTGGTCCTCTTAGATTAGTCCAATTCGGACCCTCACTGTGGGGAATGAAGAGTAAAGAGGTTTCATTTTTCCTCCGCTGTCTGTTGGCTAAAAAGGCTGAACACATTGCAATTAGAAAAGCCACTGCAGGTAAATTCTCATGAAGTAGAAAAGTGTTACCATGACTCTGAACTTCATTAACAAGGCCAATATATGTTGTTTCTCAGAAGTGTCATTTGTCCCTGAAATTTTCACACCTGTCTTTATTCATTTCAAGCACATTTCCCATTATCAATTGAGGCTTTATTCTCATTTCCTTAACTTCTAGTTGGTATAATCTAAAACCACATATGACTGAAGCTTTGATTTTCACCTGTGACAATATATCCTGTTATTGCCGCTGTTTTTAAAGTTTACTTTTGATATCTCTATTTACTTAGAAACATTATTTCATCAAACATGCTCCCTAGTTAATTAAGTTTGCTGAGTGTTTCTTAGATTCACTTCTGTGCCCTCCATTTCCCCTTAGTGGTGACTCCCCTGAATTGTTCTGCAGTGCTGAATTCTCCTCAAAGTTCACATTCTGAATATGCATTTTGTATATACTTTTCTAGGCCCATTTCAGAACACTCTTGAGAAGTTACAGGAATGGACTAAAAAAAGAAGGGTAAATAAAGACCCTACATTTAATTTGTAATAACCATCTACCCAAGTGTGAGATGAGGAGCAGTTAGATTGCTGACAGTTCTACAGAAAAAGATTGATGATAACAGGGAGTCATAACAATATCCTCCATTTTTTAAAAACGATATACATCAGATGTGGACATAATGAATGAGCGTTAGATGTTAAGAGCAGCCAGGGGAACCAATAACAATTTCCATATAAGAGAAATATTTCTGTATAGAGAAGGAATAATGTGATCTCTGTGCCCTCTCTAGGGAAGATATTTACAACATGGGGAGGACATTCAAGCACTCAGATGAAATGCAAGAAGCTTACTGCAACGCTTGATATGCATCTCAGGTGATGGATGTCTCCATTTTGATGAATGAACATCTGTGTGGATGTGCCATTACACTAGGACATACTCCACACAACTCAGGTTTTGCCTTTGGTTCCTTTGTTTTACAAATAGTAGATGGAATTGGCATCCTTTATTTTGATGCAGGAAGTGGGACTTGAAATGCAGTAATCAGTTCCATTGCACCCTTTCAGTGAAGTAGATTGAGAGAGAAATTCAGGAACAGATTCTCTGAAAAAAGACCCCCAAGTATCTGCATGATAATAAAAAGTGAAACAAATAAAGTCAAGATTATAGAAAGGTTAAAGCAGGAGTTAGTTAATAACTAAACCTCCAAAAAGAAAAATGAGAAAGCATAGTTTAAATGGCTCAGTTTATGTAACAAAACAAAATAAATCATCTTCCTCATGATACTGAATATCTCAGATAAGAATGATAAACTGAGAGGGAAAAAATGTACAAGAATTCATTCATGAAATAACTTCATCTTCAAGACACTTCAAACAGACTTAACAATGATAAAAAAGAAAGTAGGAAGGTACTGAGAAGCTGTAAGTAATTTGACATTAACACGCACTGAAGAAAATACTGACTGGAACAGAACAGACCTTTCTAGAACAAACCCGGATCTGGCAGCCCGATCTGGATTTCGGCCTCTGCCTCTCTACTTCCCTTCTCCTGCATCTCCAGCTTGGGTTTGCCCCTCAGCCCACTCAAAGTAATTATTCTTCTGCTCAGAATATTGTCCAGGCTGTCAATATTTTCCTGATAATTAGATAGTGAGACAACATTGTGCCATTGCAGGGTGATTGCTCTGCAGAGAGAGACTAGCGACAATTTGTGATACATGCACGAAACTACTGCAGAAAGAGTTCTTTGTTCCCTCCTGCTTTTTTGTCTGCTGCAAGACATTTGTGTGTATTTGGCTTACACACTTTTTTATTTATTGAAAAGAAACAGAATTGCTTCTCTCAGGGTCCCCAGCTTGCTCTTTCCCAATAACAAGATCTGTAAATGCTCACATACTGCTTTCAGGAAGTTCCCAACTCATACTCCTATCCTCTGCTTCCACCTGCCTCCCCCACAGGCTGAGATTTTCTACTCCTTCCCAGGTTGAAGCATCTGTCTTCTACCAGTCTCTGTCTCCTTTTGAATTAACTTTTCTATTTGTAGTTGTAGGTGCATTGTTGGATCCCCGGGCAGTTTAACCACTCTCCATGCATTCTCATTCTGGTTGCCAGAGAAGGTGTTAAGAAAGACAAGAGCTATTACCATTTTCCATAACATCTCTCTAGAGATGTTTTAGCTCAGCACAGGTATGACATTCATCATCCTTTGCTGAGTCTTTCAGCCATTCACTAATAGACCTGAGAAAGTTCTTGTGTCATCCAAGGTGAATATTTCATGAGCTACTGTATAAAATAATTCATTCACATTCAGTTATAAGTAGCTCAGGTACAAATACTTCCTATTAAAGGTATTTGACATTTCATATAAAAGGACCTTGCTTTTACCTGGCTTACAACTTCACCAATAGTTTAAACTTTTTGAGGTCACTGCTTGTTAGCTTGTCTTTTCTTCTAATTGAGTTTAGTTATATTACTTTTTTTGGTTTACTTCATAGACACACAAGATCTGTTGACACTGACCATTAAAGTCGTGTTTCATCAAGAAGCCTGAATAACCGAGATGCAATTCACTTGGAATTGCATGTATTCCATAATGTAATTTCATAATTCATTGCTTTCAGTACCATTAATCATCTTCCTACAAAACCAATGAGATCCTATGGTACCTAGGCTAGAAGGACAAAATTGTTAATTGAATTTGATAGGAATGGTTGGACTCGATGATCCGGTGGGTCTCTTCCAACCTGGTTATTCTATGGTTCTATGATTCTATGAATTCCAGTTTTAAGATCTGAAGCACTGGCAACTGCATTATACTCAAGAACATAACCAGTTTCTAGTATCTTAACATGTCTCTTAAGGGCTGCAAGCAACAAATTTATTTCACTGTCCAAATCGAGGGAACAGTGTCAAGGAGATATTAATGAATACTTGATATTAGTAAGAATTTAGAAATAAATATGCAGTTTCACATCTTATTGTTGAAATGCAGAAAACCCATGTTTTATTTTCAAAACTTTGTGAGTTGATATTAAGAATTCCACTCCTCATCATACACGAGGGGAGATACAACCACCAGAGGCACCAGAAGAATAACTGTTTCAATCTCTGCCTTGCGTAACAGATTGCCCTGAGTTGCAGCTGAGTGCTCTGCACCTCCAATTTGATTAAGAGTGTCACAAGCCAGGTACCTAAGATGCATTCATAATTGTATTACAATCTGTTATAGCTGTAATTCTATACACAGAAGAAAAGCTAAGTTGGACAGCAAGTCCCAGTAATAACCTGTTCTTTTCATCAAAAGATCTTGAAGTGCTCAAGGACTCCATGAGCCTTCAACTCAGCTATCTCAACACAAAGTTGAATCTTTCCAACAAGAGAAGACTTATAAACTTCCAAGGCTTTTCATGTTGTGTAAGGCAGAAAAAAAAAAAAGATTTTAAAAGTTCAGTAAAAATATTAACTTCAAATAATTTAGAATTTTTTACTCCAATTTTTAGCACAAAGCTCCACATTACACATTTCACACCAAATTTTTATAAACTTCAACAAAACTTTAAGTAAATCCAAATAGAGTATTATAATTTTAACAACAGGGATCTCAACAGTCAAAATGTGACAAGCAAGTTCTGTAATAAATTATCAGTCTGGTTTTCCTTTCAGCACGTTCCCTTTCCATTTAGATATTCGTTATACTTGAGTTTTCTGTCTGGAATACATAAAAGACCAAAAAAAAGACCAAAACCCTACAAGCCAGTCACTGGTTCCTCTTTTCTGCCAAAGTGTTGCTGGTACCTTGAACATCAACCTCTCTCAAAAAAAAGTGTCTCTCAAAAGGAGTCAGTCAAAACCTGACAACAGTCCATTCTTCCTTCTTAATGCTTTCTCTGGACATTTATACTACGGCATCTTTGCTTGCTAGCCTTATGGTTTGTCTGTCTCTCCCCACTACAGGAGTCAAAGTCAGAGCACTGAAGCTGAAAGCTTCATTTGAAGAGCAGATAACAAAAAGAAATAGCTAAAGACCCTCAGAGCAACCTTCTTGAATGACACATGGCAGAACAGCACGGAAAGCCCTCATATTAAAACCCATTTCTGTTCAGGTATATATATGCCTTGGCACACCATCCCTGCCCTCCAGCTCTTGCACCAGTACTGTGTTTTCAGAATCACCCGTAAGTTCTGGCAGTTGGGTAGTGTTTAACAAATTGCTACCAACACTTAGATTTCTAAACGCAGAGCTAGACCAAAAAGATATTTGCAAGACATTGAGCTTGTACAATGAACTCCTAATAATTATGACAGAAGCAAGCTGGACCTGTCAGATGCTCAACGTTTCAACAAAATCTGTGTTAGTAATTACCAAGCCAGAAGCCTGACATCAGATGTCCATCCACCAGTGAACATCCAGGCTGCTATTCTCGTGTATTTCTACACCACCAGTCTCTGCCTATGCTCAACAAAACCACCACATTCACAGCATGTGGTTACTAAACTCACTCCTAATGTCCTAAATCATTTATGCATTGAATTCAGAGTGCCTTTGAGATTTGCTTGGGCTTTGGGGTTTTTTCACCCTTTTGTTTCCATCAATTATTGTATGGGGACAAGAGTTGTGGGAAGCTTTTGCTTTCACCCCTCCCTATCTTTCTTTGTGAAGTCTCTCTCTGTCTATTGTCTGCTTCATATTTATCATGGTAATATTTGCAGTCACAAGCCTTCAGATTTGGATAAAAAGCTAGGGATAGGTTTGTTTGTTTGTAGTAAGGTGTTTTACAAGGCAGTACTGTTGCAACAGGAACTGCAAATACTAATTGTTTCCAAAGCTCAGTATTTTAAATTACATTTTATACAGCCTGTTTCTTCTACTGTTAAGAAATCAGAAGGAAGCCTTGCAGCAATTTGCTCTTTAGACAGAGCACAGTGGAAGACAAATTACTAACACCCAAACATCACCCAGTGTACGGACAGGCACATGCATAGTAAGCAGCAGTATTTGGGCAAATATGGGGCAATCAACCCTCACACACACGCACACTGAAACAAAGTTCAAGTGCAGCTATCAAAGGCATGCCTACGTAATACAGTCTCTTGGTCCAAAGAACTGGGCTCCTCCTCCTGCTTTCCTGGAGGAGACCTGCAAGTCCAAAATAACACATTTCCACTGTTGGATATGGGGCTGCTTTAAGTCTTGTGTGACGATCAAGTAATGATCATTAGCATGTGTCATTGCTCTGACTCTCACACAGCTAATACTCTGAATTGCTTGCTGATGCACAAAGCCAACACTGTGTGGTAGAAGTTTCACGTATAGCCTAATGCATCTTGCGCTTTGTGTTCCTTTCCAAGGTATGCAACAAATCTTTTCCCCAGCAGTGGCCCTGACAAACAAAAATATTCCTTAATGAGGCATTTCCGGGTTTGTGCTGGACTAGCACAGCCTTATTCATGCTTCATGATGACTTCACTGATGCTGTCTGACTGGATTTATGTTCTTTATCTTAATGCTTCTGGACAAGAGCCCCATCACTGGTGCAGCAAAACAGGGCAGCTAGCAAAGGCAATTCTACTGTTACATGGCTGGCTGGCACTAGTAAAAGGGCTTGGCTCTTCACTTAGCAGATGTCATTTTGCATTAGCCAATTGTCAGAGATCATGATTTCTACCCTCCCTGACAGTACTGCTCCTATTACAGTGTGTGTAGCCTCTGAAGAGAGTTCTAGCCTCGTTTGCATTTGTGTCTGCATGAAGCATTTGTAAGCACAGAGTCGCATTTAGTTCTGCTTTAGCTGAACTCAGTTTTCAAATCATTCATTCGTGTTGCTACAGGACCAACTTGAGCCATTCAGACATCTCTCAAATACTGCCCGCTACATAAAGTGTGGCTGCAAGACCATTTGTTTATTCAAGATAAGGAAAAGAAATAATCACTTCAACTAAGCCTTCCGTATGTGGGCTTTTTTGAGGAATTGCAGTTTTGGAAATTTTTCATTTGCTTGTTTGTTTTTAAATTCTACACCAGGGTCTATAACTGAGCTCCTCAGAGGGAAAGCCACCTTCCTCCCTCAGCTTTCCTCGCTCAGACACCACCTACCAGGTGCTACCTTTATTTTGTGGGTTTGTTTGCTACTCCTTCAAAGACAGCAGGCACACATAGCATGTACTCCACAGCCACAGCTCCACTAAGAAATTTTCAGTTTCTCTAAAACAATTTTGGAGGAGGGGTGTGTTTTCAACACCTCTGTACTTCTATTTTATTGACATGAGCAAACTACTTCATTTGAAAATGCAACTCAGAAAAAACTGAAGCAGTCCTAAACCACAGAGCTAAGTAGTGAACCAGAAAGTCATTGTTTGCACCAACAGCTTCATCGTTAAATCAGCTCTGGGAGGGGCTGAGAGGAGGGAGAGCAGCGAGACTACATGATCCTCCCCCTTGCCAGAATTGCATTACCAATAAATTAGCCAGGGAGACAGGTTTCTTTTTGGTTTCCTTGAATTAACCATTGCCCAAGAACCTTGTAACAACAAAGCTGTGGTACTATTAACCTACAGTTAATAACTACAGTATTTCAACGCTACTCTGCATGGGCTCAGCCCAGTATGGTCAGCTGTAGTCCTCTCATGCTTAGAAATCAGACCTCTGCCAGATATAAAGGAGAAAAGAACATAATTACAGTTCTGAATGAGGTACATTAGTCTGTAATTACAGACACCGATCAAGAAAAAGTGCAGAAGGATTTGCAATAAGAAATTATGGCACATAAGAGTCTTATGAAAAAAACTTAACTTTTTCTCAGCATGTTACCTTGCTCCCTGTTCTTTGTTACTCATGCCCTGTTTTTTTTAGGTTGTTACGCTGTGAGTTTTAATTTTGTAAATGCCTCATATCAATTATTTTCTCCAAGCACTGCAGATCAGCACTTTCAGATCCCCAGACTGAACCTTTTAGCTCTGGCACACCATACATATATTATATTTATTTATTTTGGAAGAAGAGGGTATGTTTGGTTCAGATATAATTATATGCTGCAGTTACCCATAAAATTGATTTGTGAATTACCTAAGCTTCACTTTAACTGTGTATTGGAACAAGGAGCTCTGTGCTGCAGATGAGTGCTAAGACAGCATTGAGAGAAACCTGTTCTGTGTCTGCACAAAAAACACATGAACACCTCACCACCCTTATGCACAAAAGGACCTCTGGAAACTACACAGTCTGTCCAATTTTTCTTAATTAAGGTTAGTGCAGATTCTTCACTGATTTGTCTAATCAGGGCTTATCAATGAAGCAGCACTAAAATCTTGCGCTGTCAAAACTGAGCAGTTTGTGGCAATATGCAGTGGCTTACAAAGTAGTTCTGTGGATATTAACACACCACATGAATTATCACAGGGTTCCAGATACGTTACCAAGATAACAACTAACAATTCACAAACAGCTGATTTGTGTAGTTCTCTTTAATGCTTCTTATTAAACACAAGGGAGTCAGGTCAGTTATCAGAAAAAATTAAGCTGCCTTCTTTCCCTTCTGCTAGGCTCAAGTCCAATGCTTTGCAAAGCTTTACTGCTGTCACAGGGGAGTTACTACCAGGTAAATCACCTCTGCACTGAAATGCAGTAATCTTGAAGGGAAGAAAAAAAAAGTTCTGTCTTCACAATAAAAAGAAAAGCGACTTACACCATTAGCGTGGCTGAGGTCCATCTAGGAGACAGGGCACCCTCACAAGCCACCCCTCACATCAGGAATCTCCCAAACTGTCCAAGTCTGTTCAGTTGCAGGATTGTTGTTTATCCAGAGCATTTCTGCAGGTCTCTATGAGCATGGGACAACTCAGCTCACTCAGGAGGTTCTAGGTGCTTGGGATGAGCTTAAATATGACACCAACACAAAAAAAAAAAAAAAAAAAAGGAGCCTGTATTGGTAACTCTACTTAACAAATTAAGAAAATCAGCTATGATCACCTCCAAAAAAATTCCCTTCTAAGCTGACACACAGTTGCATATGATGCTGCCAATGTTCAAAGCAATTCCACAGATCATTTTCTGAAGAGCTTTTGAGGATCTCCATCTTTTTTGCTTTCACATCTTCTACCAACAAAAAATGGTTTCCTTTGAGGACTAACTTGGTCTTTGGGAAGAATCCAGGTGTGGAGAATAGGGTGGGTGCTAAAGCACAGTGATGATTTTGTTAGCTGAAAACTGCTTCACAGACAAAGCACTGTGGGCTGAAACACAACAATATTTTCTGAAACATCTATATTTAAACACGTATCCACCCATAATGAGTGAAGCAATTGAGCCAAGCTTTGTCTTACCATGACAGGTTAGAACATGTTCTATAACCAACCCTTCGTCCCTCTAGTCCCACTCTTGATTCCCAGGCTATAGGGTTAGGCTCAGGGGGATTTGAATCAGATCTCATAGAACCTGCAGGTGTGGCTGAGTCCCAGGTGAGGTTGCTCAGGGTGATGGAGTTGTTGAATAGCTCAGGGCTCTTGCAGCCACTGTTTCAGGAAGCCTGTGAGGCAGCTGGCAGGGGCGGGGAGTGGTGGCAGAGGTTGGTGGGCTTTTGTGTGTCTGCCTTGAAGTCCTGCTTCCCAGACTCAGCTATGACCTTTATTTGGGCTTGGCTAGGCTAATGCAGAAAACTGCCTTTCTAGAGCTCCAGGTGGCATCAGTGACTGCTTGGACCCAGGCAATCTCTGGACTCATACCAGGCCTCTGCTTACAAGTGGTAGCTACTTGCTGACACACAGAGTCCTCTAGATACTAGGTAGCAAAACTGCTTTGTTTTGTAATAAAACAGAATTCTATTTATTTCCCAAAAACCTGCAACTCTTAAAGGATATTTCCCATTGGTCTTCCCAACTCTTAGGAGAAGTTATGTGCGTAGGGACACTGTTCCACAACATGGTGGGTGCATCATGCCAGTACACTGCTCTCTGCTTTAGGTGTTTTATATAAATCTGTCTTTAAATGTCCCTTGGTGTGAGGGGGTAAGGAATAGAAGAAAGGGAAAACTCATCTGGCCTTAATCCAATGTTTTATACTCATATAACAAATAGTTGAAGAAGAAACAACTGAGAAATAGCTAATATTCTTTAGCCAAATAAGGAGAATAGCAGCAAAAGTAGCATTTTGTGTCTGGCAAATCCTTTGATTAAGGAAGCCATGTCTTTCATCCATCACATTCAGCTTGCTTTGAATGCTACCATATTTGATTCCACTTTTTATGTCCTGTTCCTGACTCCCTGAAGATCACACATGGTGTTTGAGACATTTCCTGGAGCACTGTGTGCTTATCACTTAAGAAGTGACACATATTGTGCACATCATGACAGAGAGCGACCCTTAGGGACTGACCCTAGCCTGAAGGCAGAATAACTCAAGCTGCCTTTTTGCATGGCAGTTTCTCATAACTGCTTTAAGAGAACAAACGTAAAAGGAGCAAACAGCCGCCAAGGCCATTTTCTGCCCAGGTTAGCAGCTCTTGCTCTACCACTGAACTGGCTTGATTTGGCAGGGATGAAGCAGTGCCCAGGAATGTTTGTTTCTGGCATGCATGCCATCATATTACAAAAAGCACTTTAATACCTTGATGGACTGAAAAAAATATATAACATCTGTCTTACAAAGTTTATATTAACAAAAAAGTAAATAAATCATCTTCTCCCATGTGTTTGTAGAACGCTTCGCATATTCAAGTTGTAAGCTCAGCAGAGGCCCCTAAGCTCTGTGCTAAGTCAACAAGGAGCACTGACCTCAAAGAAATCAGCAACTCAGGTTAGTGCTGGAGTAGGGAAAATGATTCATTTTCTCCATGCTCTCACAGGCGGGTGGTTTCGCACTACAGCCAGGGTTTCTCTCACTACTGAGTTGGGAAAGAAACCACAACTGCTAATTTTTGTAAGGGAAGAGATTTTTCCATTGGAGCCATTTGCAGGTTTGTAAGTGTTGTGATAAGCCTGGCAATGGTGAGACATGGGCAGGCTTTGGAGCCAAGGGGACCCTATAAAAAAAAGTCCTCCCTGGTCTGAGGTTGCTGAAAGAGCATGGAGCAGGCACTGATCCTGCAGCAAAGCCAAACCAGCTCCTGCAGCCTCTATTCCTCAAATCAGCTGTTTTCATCCATCCTCTCCCCTGCGCTTGGCTCCAGTGTGATTTTTCTGTTTGCCCCCATCAGGACATGCAGCCCAGGTCCCCTTCCCTTTTTACCTTCTAGTCAGCAGCAGTCAGGCAAGGCTAACCAGTGTCACTCTGGTACCCCTGTGGTGGTCCTCACATCAGCCTCAGGCCCCCTTGGCATGGGACAGTCTATCTCAAACAAGACCCACCTTTGTAGCTGGCCTGATTTATCAGCATACCAGAGTTCAAGGTGTCTATACAGACTAGGTTTTGTTTCAGTTGAGGCTTGCGCCACTACCTTGGAGGAAATGCAAAAACATCTTTATATTATGTCAGTTACCCCTTCCTTTCCTTATCTCCTCACTCTCTGTCTAATTTCTTCCCTTCCCCATCCCTCTCCATTTGGAGTACACAGCCCTAAACTCTGCAGAGCAAAAATTGTAAGATAGAGACTCTCTGTTAAAATATTGTCCTTGACGTGTCTGTGAGCCCTTATAACTCCTACCAGTTCTGGACTGGGTGAATAAGGATTGCACCATTAATCTTTACTGCTTAGTGAATATGGAAATAGTGCATGGAAATGAAAAGGCATATTTTTTCTGTGATACTAACAAAATAGAAATATTTTCCTCTGCAAATAGCCCTCTAAGTGTTCAGTGTTACCCTGGAAGAACCTCAGTCATGTCCCGGTCTTTGAACTAAGCCAAGAAGTGGGAATCTTGCAGCTAACAAAAGCTGGGACATTATTTTAAAGATAGGAACATTTAATATACAATAACAAATCGCATGATGAAAGTCAAAATGAACAGGGTCTTTTTTAATGCTATATTCTCAGAAGCACAGAAATTAATAGTCACTTTGACTTGGGAATCAGCCAGGCAATTACACTAGCACATTCTACCACAGTATGTTTCATTTAAAAAAGAAAAAAACAAAACAAGACAAAATAAAACCCTTAAAAATACCCAGAAACACAGTGTTTTCCAGCCACTGCTTTGAACTCAATTCAGCTTCACGTCATCAGTGCTACATCAGAAGGATTATGGAGTTTACATTTGTGTTTAACTCTGAGTACATCTAAACTAGCTCACCTTTTCTGAAAGCAGGGATGTGAAAAGAAGAACAAGAAGACATGGATAAAGGATTTTACATGTCCATGGGGAAAAAAGGAATTAAATCTAGTAGGATAGAGTTGTTACATCCTCTGTGCACTAGATTTCATCACACTTAGGAGATTGTTAGATAGAGAGGAGATATTTTACCTCCACCTCCTCTTATGGACATGGGTATTTTATCCATTTACAGTGCTCAAAGAAGTAAATGCCTTTTGTAACTGAATCACAGACAGGCAAGCAGGAGGAACATTTTGGTGGACAAATATATCTTGGGCACCATCTCCTGCTGACAAAAAGCAGAACTGTCAGCAAGAAAAACAGCAGGTAGGAGCAGGAAGCAACCATGGTGATCCTGCACCCAATCAGATATTCTTTGCATCCACAGCTTTAAACACAAGAACCACTTCTGTGGATCTTCATTCCTGGGCTGCTTCTTCTCAGTGATGAAGGCAGAAAATAAGTGGCACATTGAAGCTGGTGATAAGTAATTTTACTGATAACAGTAAGGAAGAACATCTGTTAAATGTTGTAGGTCTACAGTTACAACAGTTACAAAAGAGCAAATAATGATACTTCTATGTAGATAATTAAAGGTGAATTCATCCTTAACGTTATAGCCAAACCACTTTCTGCCATGAGGTGCAAGGCTAGCGGATAGCCATGGTGCTTAGGAGTCTGATTCTCTCTTCAAGGATGTAACCTGTCCTGAAAATAATTTGATTTCCCAAGCATAAAAGAAGGCAACAGCCAGGTGAGGTTTGAAAAGAAGACACCTAGTTGATTTGGGGTTTTTCTTTATTCTTCTTTCTGCCAAGCATGGAGCAAGGTCTATTATAGGGCAATACCAACTAAGAGAAAACAATCTTGCAGAAAACGACAGTGAGCTGCTGAGGGCTGCACACAGCTAAAATCTGCCTGGAAGGCCATAACCCTTGCTGCAGGAGCCGGAGCCTGCATGGGACCACAGCTCATTAAACCACTCCCAGGGTGATCCTGTATTCAAATTCCAACAAATTTGTCATTTCCTGAGCACTGTGCTATCTTGACTTGTAATACTGTTAACAAACAGTTTGAATACAGGCTGAAATTACTCAGATGAAAAATGGCCTTGTCTGGTTCAAATACAAGTAACTGATAACTAAAGGCATTTTTAAGGCTAGGGAAATAACTACTATGGAAAAGATTGTTTAAGAAAAAGCCGGTAACTGGGATGCCCAAGATCAGGATCTGGGTTTGGCTTGCTGTGTTACTGAAGATGCACTGGTTACAGTGACAATCTGACAACACTACATTTCTATTACTGAACCTTGCCATGGATTCAGCACATCAACATTTTGCCCAGAAGCATTCATGTTTTACCTGGTCATAGGCAGGCGTCAACAATTTGAAGTTTTGCAAAATACCTTGAGAGATTAGGAATAAAGCTTTATTCTTCTTTTAACAAAATTGAAGGGAAAGTAATTTTGTAATTTTAACAGGTAGAATCAATAAGATTGATTCTATTTGTCAACTTACTAGTAATGCCACATAAGATGAAATTAAACCTGGGTAATTTCATCAACATTTTGGAAGATGTCAAAAGAAATGTTGGCTTAGAAAGCAAAGTTCTAGTACTCAAAATCCAGATTATTTTTTGTTTTACCAAAGGCTAAATCCATCCCCCATATATATTTCATAGGAATATTTCTTTTGCTTTTAGTCCAGGACTAATAATAGTGTTTTCCTAATAAACTCACATTAGAGCTTCAAGGTGAATTTCTCATAACTGCATCCTGTAAGACATATTTTGTGAAAACGAAAAATTGAACATACTATTTACCTACCAATACTGCAGCACACTCATCACTGCCAAAGAGCATTTCCTCCTCCACTTCCAACATTTTAAGAAACAGGTACCCTATCAGGGCCACGCTAGGACTTTACCTGTAACAACGAGCTTTCAACTGCTGGTCAGACAAAATATCTCTCTGCCAGCCAGATGTTACTTACCATTGTCTGAGTCTAACTTGCTCCTCCCCTTCCTTCCCATGCTGAGTAGCAGTTCATTATTTTGCTGGATGCAGCGTTGTTAATTGAACTGTCTTGCCATTAAAGCTGCTGTCATTCAGTAAGTGCTACCACACCACAACTGCTGGGTTCAACCACATGTTTCCAGAAGATAAGCCACTTTTGCAGTGCCCTGTCTTGAGCATTATTTTATTCCAGCTGCTGTGTGTTTGGAGACAGGATGCTGCTGTCTCACCCTCTTCCACAGAGGTATGTTGTGATCCAGGCAGTCACTGCAGAATACATGAGAATAATCCATCAGAGGTGCAGGATCAGTATCTAGGTACGCCTTTTCAATTGACACAGTCTGACTGCTGGTATCCCATGTTGGTCATAGTAGAGCATGACTGTTCCTTGCAGTAAAAATAAGGTCAGAGTATGACAGGTAATCCGCATAGCAATACCTCTGAATAGCAATGGCAGAAGAATTCCCAACATGAATACCTCACTCTTCCCATTAGGAAGCTGACACGCAAACCTCAGTCTGTGTTATGACTACTCTTGCTTTTGGAGGAAGGAAATTTTGGGGAGCTTTATAGGGTAGAAATATATTGCAATGAACCTCTGTTGGACCTTGCCAGTAGAATAAAATCCATTAAATGGAAGGGAAGAAGACAGAGATAGTGGGCTAGGGTCTCATCTTACTTGGCCATGGGCTCTGAACGTGCCGTTCTATTTTCACATCTATTTATCTTGACTGTTAATTTTACTTCAAAGTTTCTCTTTCTCTACACTTTCAGTGAAAGCAATGTTAAACAGTTTCAATCAACCACATATGTTTCCAGAAAGTAGAATTTCTGAGGAAAATTAGTGAAAGTTCAGGTTTTTTAAAGAAATGTGATGAGTTAACTGAATATTATCAAAATAAAATAAGGTTTCAACAGCAACCTAGGCTTTCTGAAGTTTCTTAAATAGTTTCATCTGTTCATCTTTTGCAACAGCAGACACACATTTCCTGAGCACCAAAGATGAGAAGTAGAAAGCCATATTGACTGTATCAGAGTGCAGCAGACTGCAGTTGAAATCTTCAGTGCAGATCTTGGCTGAAGCAGGGGAAGTCAGCAGATAATTTGGCATTGATTTTAATAGAATTGGGCTGTCAACTCTAACGTTTCCACCTCATGGCTTCTGAGATGCTTTGCATAGGGAGCAGAACAACTTTAAAAAATGTGGGAATAAGCTGAGCCTCTGTAGGTACCTCCCTGGACATTAGTTTCTGAGTTCACGTACCTCCCCAAACAGCAAAAACAGTGTGCGTTTCTGAAAATTTAAGCTGCTGCAGCTGAGCTTGTCTCCACTGAGGTACCATGGCAATGCAGGGCAATGGTCTCGCCCCACTCTGGCTGAGGTATGAACTTCGCAACTAGGCTCTAGTTTGATGAAAACAAATCCTTCCATTTCAGGACTGAAACTCCTTGGTGAGGCTGAGAGACAAAGAATAGCATCCCAATGGCCTGGGCTGGTGTTTCCTTCTCACAGCATGGTTGCCATTGGAAGGGACCTCTGGAGATCATCTAGTCCAACACCCCTGCTACAGCAAGTTCATCTAGAGTGGGTTGCATAGGAATGCATTCAGGTGGGTTCCTTGCAGCATTGCAGAAAGGAAGCAGTTGCCTATTGCTATGGAAAAAAGCCAGAGAAAACCAGTAAAGAAAGACCAAGGGCTGCTGTGAAGCTAATCACGGGTGGGGGGAAATCTCCTAGGAGATGAGTAACTGGCTTGCTCAACATGAAATTCATTCTTACACTCTTCTGGTTTTACAGCAGGAAATTGATAGCTCACTGCTTGTGTTCAGGGCTTCTCCTGGTAGAATTGCCAAGAAATGGGATAAGAACCATGAGCAAGATGAGCAGTTTCTGTGTATGCTTCCTGCATCACATATGCAATAAAAGTATTTCCCATAAGCCTTTCTTTGCAGCAGAAATAGGGAGGGAGAGGGCTTCCAATTAACTTTCTCCATTTCTTATCCCATGTCACCATTGTGTTCATTTCCTTTCCAATCCTCATGACTTTGCTGGCATGAGAAAGTCAGCAGATGCTGCCAAAGCTGTGGAGATTCCTGAATCCCTTCTGTGCATCACATACATAAACAACTCACATATCTAAATCTTCACATCTTTTGCACTTGTGAAGAATTGTCCTAAGATGAACCAGTTGCACAGAAGCTGTATTATCAGTCATTTTTAAAGAGTGGCAAGCAGGAGTCAGGATACAGTTGCAGAGAAATAAAATCCATCATTATCAAATATGCTTATATCACACTTGCCTGCAAAATTTCCAGGATGTAAATGTACCAAGATAGTCCTGAGACCAGAAGCCTACTGTGACAGATGTGACAAGTATGTACTGCTGTTTCCTAGCAGGCTCTGACAAAATGCAGAATCCAATATTCATGGATATCTTATACATAAAACCACAAATTTAAACATCTTAATAAATTAATGAAAAAAATTGGCAATACAGAAGAAAATGTGTAGTGGATAACAAGCCAAATTATTTAAAAGAATTGCAGGAATAATATTTTCAGGACTTCCACCTTTCAAAAATTATTTAGGAGTAGGAATCCCAATTATTTCTAATGACTTTTCAGGATAAAGGTTCAAACCACATTTGTGTTAGAGGAGAAATGTGTTGATGTAGGAATGGTAAAATAAGGAAGTAAAAGAAAATGTCTCATGGGTCAAATCCTGCATAGGTCAGTGGCAGCTCAATACCCTGCATGCTTAGGTCTTCAGTTATTGACACTATTCACCACCAAATTATCCTTGTCCTCTGAAGGCAGTAGCAGAGATTATTTTTTTTTATGTTCAGTATCTCAAGCCATGACCACTAACTTTTTTAGTGTCTGGTACAAAACATAATTTTTTGCAAGCTTTGTATTTTTGGTCATTAGAGGGAACCTTAATCCCCTTCAGCACCTGATCAGACACGTCATTATTGAGGACTAGAGAGGAACCAGCACAAACCAGACCCTGGCAGGTGATGGACACCCTCCAAAAGCTGCTGGGTATCCCAGAGCTATGCCTGCAGCCCCCTGCTCCCTTATGGCAAGTGTAACACGTGAGGACCTGAAGATGAATGGACTAGAGGCCAGGAAATGGCCAGGATTGGCATTAGGTTCTGAGTGCCATCTGAGACCTTTGTGGTTGTTTCCGTGGCACCTGTTACACAGAAACACCTCTCCGAGTATCAAAGAAAGCAGCAAAGAGAAATATTTTTTTACCTGGTGTGGAAAACATCCTGGAGAGAGTCCCCAGATAATGGAAGGAGAGTTTCAAACATGCCTTACAAGTCCTGTTGCCCATCTGCTGTATTTATTCCTTCCTGTGCTTACCTCCCCATAAAGGCAGGTGTTTTCTCTTAATGATAGCCACTAAGTGACTACCCATGTAAGGGAAAATACCACTTAATCTGGGAGATGTACAACCTTGCTGAGAACAGATGAAAAATAAAGTGTTGGAGAGATTTAGAAGATGACGCAGAGATTAAATGCTAGTGCAATTATCTTCTGGAAAATTCAGATGCCATTTCCACATACTGTCAAATTATGTCAGATAAACAGACCACCTAAAAAAAAGACATTTGATCTAAAAAAAATAAAAAATTGTTTACATCCAGAGAGGACCAGTTAGCTGGTATTTTGTATTTCTAGCACATTTATCTCTAATAATTTTCTTTGAAATTTCCACTACCTATTGTCAGCAAAATTGCTGTTATCATTCAACACACATAATATAACTCACACAGATCCATCCTGCACAGAGAAAAGTGACTGTCATGCTTAAAACAGCTGCCCTTACAAAAGGGCTCCTACAGGAAATTTTATATGATTGGAACGTAACACTTGAAACAGCCTAGATACAGCTTAGTTGCCCATAATAAGGTAAACTGGTAGTTTTATGAAAACCTTTCATGAACCAGCATTTCATATTTTAATAAGCAGGTGCAAAAAGAAAAAAATTAAAACTTCACATTTTATTCAGATTCATTAAAATGTGCATTGCAGAGTATGCATGAAGCAGTCATAAGGTTTAAAATTACAGCTTTGGGAAATTCATTCCCAAGGCAGATGAAAAGGAGCCACATGCCTCATGCCTGGCTTTGGGTGCTGAAGTCTGATATATGCCTTTTCCTCCCTGTTATCCCAGTACTTCCTAGAGATTTGTATCCTTGGGCCTTTTCTATACTCTGTAAACCTCTTGTGAGGAGGATTGTTATCTTGTTTGGTGCCACAGATCCTGTTCTGTAGACACAGATATTGAGCATTTTGCTAATGCAAGTGCTAAATAATAATAAAGACTAATGTTTCTTTGATATAAAGTATGCTTGGGGATCTGAAAGACAGCATAATGTAGCACTCTTGCTTTTCACTGTTAATTTGCCACATCTTAATGAGCGTGGAATCAATTTTCAGCCACTTGAAATGAGCAGGATCAAAATTTGTGGTCTGTTGTTTCCAGAAGGTGGTAGGTGTTAGCAGGAATATTTTCGTGTCTGCTCTGGGCTAAATATAATAACTTATGCTGGAACAGCTTCTGTAAAGATGAACAGATTGCATTTGGTGGTTTTAAAAGGCAGTGGGAAAAATCAGACCTCAGTTGATACACCAGCTAATGACAAATACAAAGGAGTCCTTTTCTGTTCTGTTTGCTTTTATAAGGGGCACAGAAGTACAGAGAAGTAGAGAGGAAATTAGGAGAAGCAACTAGAACAGGATCTGATAGTGCCTTTTAGGACAAAATGCTTATTGATTTCAATATAGAATTCATCATGTTTAGAAGGATTTGTGTGCTAAATCAACAAGTCTAACGTAATAACTAGACTTCCAAAGCTAACAGATGACTAGAGATACATGAAAGAAACTTGAGTAACTCTGAGCAACATCCCTGAGATTTTAAAGTTCATCCCAAAGGCTCCAGGGGAGGATAAAGCAAGATAACTTTTGCTACGAAGTACAAAAATCACTGTCTTCACTACCTTCATCATACATCATCTCCTATAAGCTATTTAGGAATCTTCTGAACACTTACTGCAGAAATGGACTTCAAATACTTGCTACTTTTGAGCCCAAAAGATTAATTTGTTTTTGTGCAGCATGTCAAAGCAGCCTGCTCAAAGGAAGGGCCAAGAAAAGGCATCATTATTTAAAATAAAATTTCACCTTCTCATTTGCAACATCCAATCTGGCAATTCGCAATTTTCAGTCTTGGTGCTCTCATTTTTATATCCTTAGTTTTAACCACAAGGCAAGAGAACACTCAATAAATGTGTTAATAACATGGGAGTCATTTTTAGTCTTGCATCTTCTAGGCACCAGAATTCCTGGAAATTAGTGGAACATCAGTAGCTAATAATTGCAGAGAAACAGGAGTCCATTTGAGGTACAACCATAGCTCAAACTTGATAAGATTCATCAGACTTCCTCAGGTACAACACCCTGCTGAAACCAGTTTGGAGAGTAGGACTTCACATAAAGAATCTCTTTTTTGTTGTTTTTGTTGTTTTCTCTCTCCCTTAAGAAACTTCTTACACATACACGAGGTTTACTATACACAGGAGAGAAAGCAACAGTGGGACGACCTTTAAGTTTCCTGGAGTGTCTATTCCCACAACTCATCACGAAAAGGGAAAAAAGGAAAAGTATCTCACCAGGTCCTGTACTTCTGTGGGAAGACTGGATTTTTTTTTTTAGCATCCTCTGAAGGTGTTGGCAATTAGCTGTGCTGTGCAGTTGCAGCATCCAGACATGAAGCAGCTGGCTGCCTTCACAGATATGCCTGCTTCATGGCCACCGCTGGTGACAATGCTGACCTTGAACGACAGGTTTGCATCAGCACAGTTGGTCTGAGGTTGTTTCAGAAAGAACCACATTTCATAAGTCTTAGTCTGAAGCAGTGTCTCAGCTCCTGTAAAAGCTAGTCACAATGTTTTATTAACCCCCTCAAACAGAAGCTCATCACAGCTGAGAACGATCTTAAAATGTTTTAAAGGCTAATTAGATGTGAAGCAGCATTCACAGGGAAATAACTGCTATAATATCAACCATTCAGTAAGTTGTCTTTTATTTTTATTCAGGTTTCAGCCCTAACACACATGACAGGTTATGGCTGCTGTGTTCCAGAGTATTAAATGCATTGCAAAATACTGGAGGAAAATAATACTGTACTGCAAAAAGGTCACCCTTATTATAACTTTCATTTCTTTGGACATAAATCTGAAAGTTTCAAAATCTCTTCACTGCCTTACACCTTTCTCTCGCTCTCATCACCATCTTCCCCTCAGCATACACCCTTCCAGTGTGTTTCTCCCCACCTCTTCAGCTCAGCTCAGCTCAGTTTCCCCAGTCTCCCTGCTCTGAGAACTGAAGCTCCTTTTTATTCCTGTACTTCAGTGTATCAGGCTTACCTTCTTCAGCACCCCTACACTTTCATTTCCCTGAACAGGCTCAGATCAACCTGCTGGCACCAGGTGCACAATGTTTCAGCTGTAAATTCGTAACTACATCAACTGAACCATGATAAAAAAAAATGGTAAGAGGTACCAACGTTAGGCCAGAAGGCACAGTTGTTTGCCTTGCTAGTGGTGCAGTTAAGCTCTCTTATCTACACCGAGGGTCTTTTTTTGATAATTGCTTGGCAGTATAGTCAAATCTGCTGGAAGATGTTATTTCTAAAGCAGAATATTTCCAGTTGCTGTAGGCATCCAAGGAGAGATAGGGAGGACAGCCAATTGAAATTTAATCTTTCCTAATGAGAAAGGAAATGAATTTGCAATTTCTTATTCCAATTGAATTCTTAATCATGAATTGAGAGGCTCGATGCAATTAGGACCCAGCAGACAAACTGGAGCTCTCCCACTGGCCCTTCAGGAGAACAAACCCTGAGGAGAGGGCAATTGGGTCATCCAATGGGAAAGATCAGACCTATAAAGCCTGTATTTCTCCTGTGCAGAGTAAAATAAATATATTCATCCCAAAGCTGAAGCTTTAACCTGGGCACTATCTTCCTACAGGAATCGCTTTCTGAATTTCACAGGCCAAATCGAGCCACTTATTTAGCTGCTGTTCTCTGTCCTATGCTTTCACGAACATGCTTCATATTTTGTTCTGCTTCTGTCTTCAACTGCTGTCAACAGGCAAAGCATTATTGATGTCCTTGAGATAGCCAGGCTGTGAATGCTTTAACCATGAGAGCAAATAAGGTCAAAAAAGGGCTCTCTAGACAACAGTCTGTTATTCTGCCTACGACAGAGACGAAGGGCTGGCCGATTTCAACAATGTGATACTTCCCTCATCCTCCAGTAAACTTGTGGCTGAGTCATAGCTCGTCTGCTTCATGTCACCAATTAAAGCTGTTAAAAATATTAAGACAAACCTTAGCACTTCTTGAGGGCCTCGAGTTTTTTCAGGCAATCTGAATCAATATATTCAGACATCTCTGGAAAGAGAAATGTGGCCTATCTTTTATCTTGGAGGACAGCACTACCATTCAATCATTTAATTTTGGAACAATGGATCTTCCACATTTTGTGGCTGGGGTTTTGGTTTCGTTTGTTTTCATGTAGTATGGCTGAAAGGAGTACAGGATGCCCTTGCCAAAGCTGCAATGTACCCTTTATGGTTTTCCTGGAAAAGCAATGATGATTTTAAGCATTTTATAGTCATCTTTGACAGCAGGGAGATCACAAGACACAGCATTAGTTAGAAAAAACTTATATTCTCTCTATAGAATGAGAAGTATGGCTGCACAATTTGGGAAAGATCACCTCAGAAAGTGTGTGGGCTTGGGTTAGGGAAGAGAACTCCAGAGATGGGATCTGGCATGGTCTACATGAAGGAGACATGGGGATAACATGGCTCAGCTAAAGATTGTATTAGTGCAGTAGGGAAACTGCAGATTCCAACTTCCTTTTATCACTTTACCCTCTGAACTCTGTTTCATGAACAGCTAAACCTTTCTTCAAAACATATCTTTTCACAACTGTGCTCCTTTTGACTGACACAGGCTTAGGTTTCTTATGTAAGATACGTTATTAACAGTCTTTGAAAGCTGCTCCTCCTTTCCTGTCAGTGAAGATACACAAGTACATACATGAGCTGGATGGATAACATCTTGATAAAGGTCTAATCAGATCTAGCCTTGCTCCTTGTGGTGAGATTTTACAGGAACTAGTATCTTCTGCATGCTTGCGATAGTCATTCAATGACAGAAGATGAGAGTGCCCTTAAGTCCCTTAAGGAACTTCCATGCTCTCTCAAGGTTCATGGGTCCAAAAAGTTCAGTGCTGTCCACCTTCCTGTAAAATACCAAAATGCCAACTAAACTTTGGAGAAAATGATATTTTTGTCACTCATTGCTGAAAAGTAATGCTATCATCTTGCAAGTACATTGCTCCTCACAAAGCTGAGGCAAAGAAAATGGTTAGAGCTGACTCCCTTTCCTTCACTTTCATAGCAGCTGAGTGCTGTTTACAGATAAATTCCTGCCTCTTGGTTTAGGAACCTGAGCTGCCAAATTTCAAGAACAGGGCATGCCCTAATGCTGTCTCTTGCACCTCACAAGTGAAGTCCTTAAATTTGTGAGGAGGTGCAAAATCCCTGTTTGAAGGATAAATTGAAGTGCACTCACAAGATAAAGGAGCTAGTATTTTTGCTGTTTCAGGATGGATGTAAGTACATGCTCACACTGAGTTCAGATTGTAACAGAAGTAAGGACGAGGCATACTGAGACTCCATAGCATTCAGTCAAAGTAGAAAATAAATTATTTTCTACCAGACCAGCATTTGAATAATGATGATCTGCTCCCGCCCTCTCTCGTTATTTACATGTTCATTCCAAATAGCAAAGTATCTTGTGTTATGTATGCCTGGTATCTTTAAACAGTAGACTTTTGCATATGGGCAAGATAAGACATGGATGTTGGTGCTTGAAAAAGAGCAAGACCTTTGGACTGTGTTCCAAAGCTGCACCTAAGCCAGATCCCAAGAGATGCTGAACATCTGCAGCTCTTGCTGACCTCCCCTCTGCTAATGTAACTGTGCTGCTGATGTTGTAGTGCTTCTGTGTTACTCACAACTTGACTAAAAGCCTTTATGATATCTGGTTAGTTGCAGCCTACCTGAAATCTGACCATGGTACACATCTGAGCGAGAGTGTTCACTGTGTACTCTTGAGTCTGCCTCCTGTGGTCATTAGTCCTCCGGGTGTCATTTTTCCAAAATGAAACAGGAATGCTTTTGAGTCATGTGTATGAGCCACTGCTGAGTACTCACAAGCTCAGCAGTGTTCCAGTGCATCATCTATTAAATGTGCCCCCTTTATTTCAGCTAATTCATACCCTACTCTAAATTTTACTTAATGCGTACAGACAGTTATACAGATCAAGAATGTGCAGGGCCTTCAGGTGGTGTGAAGCAGCTGCAAAAGACTGAAGGGATTTTCAAATGCACCTACCCATGCACTGCTGTTGTTCGGAATCTATATCCTGTTTCCAATTTGACTACTTTGATTAAACTCCCTTAATAAGCTGCAACCTGTACTAGCATCTGCTATCATGACATGCAGCAAAATTTTAACACTCCAAAGATCTGGTAGTTAGTGTCCCTGTCTGTGGCTCCTCAGGCAGTCTAAAAATGAGTGTACGAATCATGACAAGCAATTAGGCACCAGCATGATTCTTAACGATCAGCAGTGAGACATGCCTGTCTTGCTGTGTCACTGGCTGCTATGGTTTCAGGATATTTGCACTGCAGGAAGGGGAAGAGAAATTTAATGTGTGTTAATAGAAGCCAATAAATTACAAGAAACGATCAAATGAAAGAAAGATTTTGTCCCACCTTGCAAATATTTCATTCCATTCTGGAATGAAGACCAGCTTCAACAGGAGGGAAGGTGAGGGCAAACCCTCCAGAGCAGCCAGTGGCCCTAGTACGCTACAGCAGTTTTCTGAACTTGCCTGTGCTCCCCTAACAGGTCACCTGGCACTCACCTGCAGGTGAATTTGCCTTATATTTCCTCCAGTAAGGAAGAGACTTTACACCACTTTCTGTATGCTTCCCTCTTTATTTGTTTACTTTGTATGGCTCTCCTCTGCCATCTAATTAAAGGAACTGAAATCCTTGCCTTAAAAATACCTATTGGCTATTTAAAAGTTCTGCACTAGTACAGAACTCACTCCCCATTTTTCTCTCAGAAGCTTAAAGATTCCACCTTCTTATTTGGTTTCATTTTCCTTCATCCTCTGTTTCACTACTCAAGCTCTGCTGCCTTTTCATAGAATCATAGAATCAACAGGTTGGAAGAGACCCAACGGATCATCGAGTCCAACCATTCCTATCAAACACTAAACCATGCCCCTCAGCACCTCATCCACCTGTCCCTTAAACACCTCCAGGGATGGTGACTCAACCACCTCCCTGGGCAGCCTGTTCCAGTGCCCAATGACCCTTTCCGTGAAAAATTTTTTCTTAATGTCCAGCCTGAACCTCCCCTGGCGGAGCTTGAGGCCATTCCCTCTCGTCCTCTCCCCCGTCACTTGGGAGAAGAGGCCAGCACCCTCCTCTCTACAACCTCCTTTCAGGTAGTTATAGAGAGCAATGAGGTCTCCCCTCAGCCTCCTCTTCTCCAGGCTAAACACCCCCAGCTCTCTCAGCCATTCCTCATAAGGCCTGTTCTCCAGACCCTTCACCAGCTTTGTTGCTCTTCTCTGGACTCGTTCCAGAGCCTCAACATCCTTCTTGTGGTGAGGGGCCCAGAACAGAACACAGGATTCGAGGAGCAGTCTCACCAGTGCTGAGTACGGAAGGAGAATAACCTCCCTGGACCTGCTGGTCACACCGTTTCTGATACAAGCCAAGATGCCATTGGCCTTCTTGGCCACCTGGGCACACTGGCTCATGTTCAGTCGGCTGTCAACCAACACCCCCAGGTCCCTCTCCTCCAGGCAGCTTTCTAGCCAGACTTCACCTAGTCTGTAGCACTGCATAGGGTTGTTGTGCCCCAAGTGCAGGACCCGGCATTTGGCCGTGTTAAACCTCATGCCATTGGACTCTGCCCAGCAGTCCAGCCTGTTCAGATCCCTTTGCAGAGCCTCCCTACCCTCCAGCAGATCAACACTTCCACCCAGCTTAGTGTTATCCACAAACTTGCTAAGGGTGCACTCAATGCCTTCATCCAGGTCATTGATAAAGACATTGAACAGGGATGGATGCAGCACTGAGCCCTGGGGAACCCCACTTGTCACTGGCCTCCAGCTGGACTTCACACCATTTCCCACCACTCTCTGGGCCCGGCCATCCAACCAGTTTTCCACCCAGGAGAGTGTGCGCCTGTCCAGGCCAGAGGCTGACAGTTTCTCAAGCAGAACGCTGTGAGAAACTGTGTCAAAGGCTTTACTGAAGTCCAGGAAGATACATCCACAGCCTTTCCCTCATCCAGCAGCCGAGTCACTTTATCATAGAAGGCGATCAGGTTAGTTTGGCAAGACCTGCCTTTTGTGAACCCATGTTGACTGGGCCTGATCACCCAGTTCTCTTGCATGTGCTTCATGATAGCACTCAAGATCACCTGTTCCATGTCTTTCCCTGGCACTGAGGTCCTCGGTCTTCTCCCTTACCTACCTGCCCTCCTAAATAAGTGACCTTTGATTTGCAAAGAACTCTAAAGTTGTATCTGGCAGTTCTATGGGAAGTGTCGTTTTCTGAAGTCTCATTCACATTTCACTGCTTTCTCTAGGCTTTTTATTTTGATGACCAGCATAAATTCAAACAATCAGATCATAAGTGGTGTCAACAACTACAGGGATCTTATCAGAGGCACTGCAAAAGATTTTGATAGGTATAAACTGTTTTAAAGAAGTTTTTCCCTTAGGAACATTAGACTTCCAGAAAAAAAAAAAAAGAAACCAAACCAAAAAAACCAGAACGTATTTTTAAAATTCTTAAAATTTTTATCTCAGGAATTCCACCATTTAAAAACAGGTTTAGAATCGAAAGCTCTGTTTCATCTGGTCCTGGAAACGGTTATCAGTATGGTCTTTAAGCAAAAATCACGAGGTCAAAGACTCCTGAGATCCTTTCACTCTTCAAGTGAAAAATTAAAGCAGAAGAAGGAGCAGTAATATCTCCTAGAATCTGAATCCAGATCCTATGACATCAAATTACACATTTCTGAGAAAAGCGACAAAGTTGGTGAAGGGGCTGGAGAACAGGCCTTATGAGGAATGGCTGAGAGAGCTGGGGGTGTTCAGCCTTGAGAAGAGGAGGCTGAGGGGAGACCTCATTGCTCTCTATAACTCCCTGAAAGGAGGTTGTAGAGAGGAGGGAGCTGGCCTCTTCTCCCAAGTGACGGGGGAGAGGACAAGAGGGAATGGCCTCAAGCTCCGCCAGGGGAGGTTTAGGCTGGACATTAGGAAAAAATTTTTCACGGAAAGGGTCATTGGGCACTGGAACAGGCTGCCCAGGGAGGTGGTTGAGTCACCTTCCCTGAAGGTGTTTAAGGGACAGGTGGATGAGCTGCTGAGGGGCATGGTTTAGTGTTTGATAGGAATGGTTGGACTCGATGATCCAGTGGTTCTCTTCCAACCTGGTAAATTTTATTTATTTATTTATTTATTATTTATTTACTTCTAAAGTGCTTGTGCTTAGTCTGCATGTGCAGATAGATAGTGGTTGTGGTAATTGATTTGTTAACACTTAATGCTTAACAAATCAATTAGTCACTTAACAATCAATGAGCACATAACCACGAAGAGAAGAGAAAAGGAGAGAAGTGCTTTAAGCTTGAAAGTTATGTTTTATCTCATGAAGACCATCAACACTGTGGACCCTCAAGTATGGTACAGAGCAGGAGAAAGAATAAAAATATTACACCCAGAATAATCTCCAGGAAGTGTAAAATCTGCCATGAATGAAAATAAGCACCACATATAATTCAAACTTCCTGTAGTATGCACTTGGAATTTAAACTGCACGTGATATGCAGTTTTGAGATGTATTTTTCAATTGTTGTTTTACTTCAAGTCATAACCTTTTGCTAAATACTTCATGCTATTTTTAAACAGGCAAATGGGTTATTTGAATGATGTCAGAACATATTAGCTGATACTCCGTTTTGGCCCTGCTACTTGGTCTGTACAAACTCTTCTGAAGTCAATCCCGCTGATGCAAAGTGAGCCGCTTGCATAAATCTGCCAGGGACCTCTGTCACTGAGCTGCAAAAGTTTGATCGCATGAGCAAAATCACTCTCCTAAGTAATGGGACTTGAGCCATTACAAACAAATAATTATACTAAGGCTTCTTGCAATTGCCTTCTCAGCACATACTGCCAATTGCTTCTCCTGTGGGGAGGGATTTAGAATGTGTTCTGTAATGACACTGAAAGTGAACATTAACAATTAATGCAATTCATTATCACAGTATTTTAAAATGAGTGCTAATTGTTTTCTGAAGGATATCCAAGCCAATCCGATTTAAAGTAACTGCTAACAGCAACTTATCTCTTCGTGGTGCTTAGTATTTACTGAAATAAAAATGCAGTATTTTAAAATTTATGAGAATTGATTTCAACGTTTTAATGAACTTCTCCAAAAAGTGCAAATGTCTTAGGTAAGCTGCTTAAGCTGGGACTCTGACACTTTAACTGGCTTTCAGGAGACATATTTTATTCCAAGATAGTTATTAAGGTCCATCAAGGCCGTTTGAATTACCTAAACAAAAATGTGTAATTCAGTACGAGTAAACAAAAATTTGGTATTATGCAGTGTTTCTCAATTATCAGAAGCCTTGCTGTTCCTATATTGAGTCAAAACCACTCAACTTCACAATCAATTAGTGCATCATTATTGGTTAATGTAAGAGTTACAGGAAAGTAATGATAAGGAAAAATAAATGCAGGCAGGAATTACACAATTATTGAAAGTCCCAGACTTGCTAATGGCTATTTCTAATTAAATATAAATGGATGAGAAATATCTGGCTCTAATCCCCTTGTCAGATCAACACAGGGTAACAAAATGATAGATCACTTCACACAGGCAAGCAGTTTTTTCGTGTAAGAAACAAGCCAGATCAATTAACTTATCTGGATTCTGCTGAAGGAAGGGGATCAAAATGAGTTTGAAAGACAAAGTCAGAGATGTGAAACTAAACCCCAGTGACAGTTCATAACAGATACACCAGGGCATTCTGGAACTGTGCAAAGAGCCAGACCAGAAAATCATCATGCTATCATCATGCTAAGAAGGTAAACACTTCCTCTTCATCAAGTAGAGTCATTAATATAATGGATTGTACTTTCTGCAATCAGACATTTTTGTAGGTGCGAATTTGAAAATGCACAAATGGACTATTTGAGTGTTAATCAAGGAATGATCCACAAGGTTCTGAAGTTGACCATGTGTAGTCAGAACCCTTTTAAAGCAGGATGTGCTGTCAGCAGAGACCAAAATCTATCCAGAACAGTATGTAGCAAAAGGCAGTTTGGTAATACATATCCACTAAATATGACAAGGTGAGTGCAAATATTTTTTCCACATTATATCAAATTTGAAATGGAAAAAGTCAACTTGTTATCTTATGGGAACAGACTTCAGTTAACTATGTAGTAGTTTACTGTCCTTCCTAGCAATACATAAGGCAATAATAGGGGGGAAAAAATGAAGCATTTATAAAATTTAGTAAAAGACAGTAATTTCAAGTCTGGTCAGTGGTTCATATTAATTCTCACTCAACATGAAAGCTTTAGCCATTTTTGTTTTTTCTTCTCCAGCTTCCATATACTTCACACACACACACAAAATAATATCCTCATACACAATTCAGATTTATGCCTTTCATTCCAGATTTATGCCTTTCATTCCAGATTTACTATTTTCTAACCTGGTCCCAGTTGCCTTATTACTTCTTCATGTTCCTTTTGCCATCCAGCAATGAAATTAAACAGTTTACATCAGTGATTACCATTTATTTGAAAAGTAACCTTCATGCTGAAGAGGAAAACACCTTCTTCAGCTTTTGCTAAAATCCACAATACTGACTTTGAAAGAAACTGCCAACACCAAGACCGGTACAAATAGGAATTTCACAGTAAAGGCATATAGCACATATAACCTCACAAAGTCCTCTGCTTCCAGTAGGATATCATTGACCAATAGTTTCAAACCATCAGCTTGTGTAAGCATCTTCCTTACCCAGCAACCCAACACAGGACCACAAGTTAGGCTTGAAGGACAGGAGCAAACAAAAAAGTCCCTATCTGGCTACATTGACTCCAGCACTTGCTCCAATGTGGGTACCACATTGTCCCGACTCTTTGCCTTTTCCAAACGTGCTCTTTTCAGATCCTTTTGAAAATCACATCTGTGGTACTACAGGCACATCTGGTCACATTAAGATGGGATTTACAGGCAGGATAAGCCTTTCTATGCAATCAGATCTCTGTGCAGTTAAGAAGCTACTGAGTTGCACTAAGTATGCTGCAGCAAGTAAGCTGCAGTACGTGTGAGGGCTTAAAAACCAGTTTGGCACCAACAAGTGAAAAATGGTTGTTCTGCGCTAGATTGCATTGAAGTGCACTACAAGTGTGTATTTACATTGTTCAAGCTGCAGGCTGGTAACTAATGAAGGAGGTGCAGCCACTGCACAGTTTGTACATCTGTCCCTCCAGCTATAGTGTAAGAAGCCACTCTCACCTCTGAATTTATCATACCACGGGCACTTTCAAGAGCCATCTACAACTACAGCAGGTGACTCAGTATTAGAAATTCTGTTGAGAACATGTTAGTACTCTTTTAATTGCACTCTTTGTGAAATAAGTCACCTTTTACTCAAAGATGTTTCTTCTACACACACTGTAAATCCCTTCCCTTGCTCACAGCTTTCTGAGGTGCATTCCCAGAAAAAGGGGAGTCTATTTTTTCTTGCATGACCTGTAACCTTTTACAGGCATTAAGTGAACCACAAGCACAAGGTCAAAGCAAATGAGTGTTTATAGCCTGCAAATGAGATTCAAATGCTGGACCTTTCTAAGTTCCTATTAGTCACTGATGCTTCTCTCACTCAGCCCCAGTTAGCTAAATCTTGGGTTTTTCTGGTATGATAAAAATCAAAATCAGAATCTACTGCTCCAAAATTATAATATGTTCCTAGCACCTGTGTGACAGAGAACCCAGCTGATATCCCATGTGAATCTGAAAAACATTACAGTCCTCTTTGAAGTGCTAGCACTTAAAAGCTAATTTAGAGTCCCTGAGCAGAAAAACACTTTATAGAGATTTTAAATCAGTGGGACTACGAGTGAAAAAATCAAGTCACAGTAGCAGGCTGCAGTTTTAACTTTTAGAGGAGATAGATATTTACGTAGTCCAACCTCAGACTCCTGTTTTCTGCAGGCTGTGTCACTCTTTAACAGCGTCGTGACAGATAACAGTTGTTCTTAATTTGCTGGATGCCAAAGCTCTTCCCAGGGAGTACTTGGCTCTATAGAGGGTCACGTTTCTACATTGGGAATATTTCCATGTTCTCCACAAACTCCTTGCACATTCATTGTGTTATTTACACGTATCTACTAAAATAATAAATCTCTCGGGGCAGGAGCTACCTCTCACAGCACTGTAGCACAGAACTTGGCTTTTAATCTCATTTGAGAGTTTTAGCTGCTACTGTAAGACAAAGGATAGCAGATAACTACAATATAGATGGTTTCTGGTCTCAGAAATGATCAGCCATGTAGATTAGTGTTTCAAATGTCTCAGCTAAAGTTATTTTTTTTTCTTGCTTATTTATAAGTTGAAAATACTTGTGCTCAAAGAGGAGTAATCAAGAATTATTAGTTTTCCTTTGGAAGAACAGATGTCAAAAATCCATCTTAACCCAAGCTTTTGTTGCTTATGGAGTTCATGAAACTTTAAACAGAGGCATAGTTTTTTGGGGTTCTTGTAAGTAACAAATAATTAAACATAGTTCCAGGCAAACCTGGGCAATTGTGAAAATTTAGAGAGAATTCCTCCAAAGTACTTGTGCTGAAAGTCAGACAGAAGACACTTTTCACTTATTCTCTCTGACCTGCTGACAAAATCGATACACCAAGCAATATAAAAGGTAGTGGATGTCAGCATTTGTGGGAACAGATAGGCAGTGTACTTGATGCTATGAAGAGCAAAGATGATAAATTTAGTTTTAGGATCACAAAAAGCACCCTTTATTTCTCTTTAATGATTTCTATCTAATAAGCCTCTTGCAAAATTCACTTTAAAATCTTTCCATGACTTCAGGCCTTACAAACAGTATGGGATTATCAGCCCTGACACATAGATGCAAACAATAGATACTGGAAAAGGAGAAACTTGCAAAAACCTCATGCTACCTACTTCCCATCAGCTCCTCCTCTCTCATCACCTTTAGAAAACATTAACATCAAGGCTCCTTACGTTACTCAAACTGTGAGCAAAGGAGAAACCCTTGGGTCTGGGTAACCAACAAACAGAATCTGAAGAAGCAGCAGGCACTAGGACAAGACGAGAGGTCTCGTCTCGTTCCCTGTTAACATTCCTCCAAAACAGTGTTATCCTGTTTTTTCTGTGAGAAGGATGCAGTATACACACAATTCATCATCATAACCCAGAGAAAAGAGGGATTCTGGCTTTGGAGGAGTTGAGGAGGACAATATCAATAGTGAGGAAAAAGTTATCTATGAAGGACCCTGTGTTTGGGTGATGTATCTTAATTTCAGGAAGACAAGCTGTTAAGAAGACTGGATACATACAGGGTGACTGGTCCAGGTGGAAACCCGATAGTACTGCCCTGCTGCATCACTCTCACCTCTAAAAACAGTAATCTCAACAGACTTGGCACGGTTTTGCACTACATTTCGCTGCAGATTGGCAACAAGGAGTGAATTTTGGTGATAATAATCCACCACAAAACATGTTCTTGTCCCCCCAGATGATAAACCCATTTGAAAGCGCAGTTGAAACAAACTCATGTCCAATTTCATGAGTGTGACCTAAGGCAGAGCACTGCACATGAATAACAATTGCCTTACAGCACAGCAGTGGCTTTTGATATTTTTTCATTAAAAAAAAAACAAACACAGTTCAGGGATTGGTTAAGCAAGTCACACTTCAAGAACAAGCAGTAGCAATAGCTATCTGCAGTAAAAGGTGGCTGAACTCCAATCCCCTGCCTAGTCCATCCATGCTGGAGAATATACAGATAGCCCTCACTTACCACTTGATTTGTTTATACCACTTACTCTTAAAATACATATTCTTTTTAAAAATTTTTCATAACTGCCAAAGAGGAAGCAAACAGTGAAATCACTCATTTTGTCTAGAAAGAAATTTAACTCCTCTCGTTTTGAGGCATAACCAAACTCTTGTCACCAGAAGTTGGTAAAAGAACTTCCTTAAAATGCAAATATTTACCTAAATGTACAGAGTTTTATTCTGCTCACCTCCAAACTTGAAAGGTAATAACTTGAAAGTAGGTACAAAATGTCAAACCAGAGGTCTGCACAGGTCAGTATTCTCTCTCTAATTGGGAATATGGAGGTAGGCAGTTCTGTAGCCTCTTTATTGTTGTTATTTATTATCCTCCAATAACAGTTGGGATTCTCCTCATTTTCCACGTTTCTGTTTTTGCCTTTTCCTGCCCTGGAAGACTTTGTTGTTTCAATAGGTTCATACCCAGCCACACAAGGAGGATCCAGCAGGGAACAGAAAGAAGAGCACAAGAACAGAGCAAAGAAAAGTCAGACTTTTCCCCAGGGGATGGAGTCTCAGCCTTGCCTCTTCCCTGTTTTAGCAGCATCTGGGTTTACTCTGTCTTGAGGTGCAGAACAGAGGTTTTGCTGCTGTGCATCAAGCCAAGTGTGAATACAGACGTCAAACCGTGACCTGAATCTATATTGAATGACTTCTGAAACTGCAGAGATACTCTGTGAATATTTCAGTTAGAAACAGGAAATAAACTCAGCCTGCAAATGCAATATACATAGAGTTGCCTGTTACTTGAGCAATGAACAGGTGCAGTATGGCAAATCAGCATAGCATTTTTCTCTGTTTTTCAAAAGAATGCCTAAACTTATTTTTCCATGTATTCAAAATTTACAAAGAAAAGTGTCTTTACCCTGTTAAAGCAGTTTTGACTCTGCTTTCAGTCATTTCAGTGTGTTTGGGGATGTTCAGGACTTCCGATAATCAAGTCTTGCATGGGCTCTTAAATTTGAATTTTTTTCTCTGTATCCACAAACAGAAAATCTTTATCTTAATTAACACAAACTATGCTTTCTTTTGTTTCTATGTGGATCTCATCAAAACCAGGGTTTGGTTGATTAATATAAACAAAAAAACCCACAATAATTTTCAAACTATGTAGATTGTTTTTAAAACACTTATGCTTATTTCCTATATATCATCATTGGTAGAGAATTTTGCTTCTCTTCTGTTACTTAAGTTATTGAAGAATAGAAGTATAAGCTGGAGAGAGGCAGACTTAGATTAGACATTAGGAAGAATTTCTTCACCATGAGAGTGGTGAGATACTGGAACAGGTTACCAAGGGAGGTTGTGGATGCCTCGTCCCTGGAGGTTTTTAAGGCCAGGTTGGATGGGGCCTTGGGTAACCTGATATAGTGGGATGTCCCTGCCCATGTCAAGGGGGTTGGAACTAGATGATCTCTAAGGTCCCTTCCAACCCTAACTATTCTATAATTCTATGATTCTATGAAGTAACAAAACTTCAGTATACAAGTGGCAATGTCTGAGAAATAAAGCAGAACGTGGATCCTGTATTTGCATTCAGGAAATACTCTGTATGCTACTTTGGACATGGCACTGAGAAGACTACACAGTTATTGAGTAGCTTATGACCAAAAAAGGTTATTAAAATTAACTTCTTAAACTAGGAATATAAGAAATAAGTCATATCCATAATACAGAAGAATCCTTAAAAAATAACTGGGATGAAGGGCTGACATTTGTACATTCCTTTTTTTCAGAGATTTGGATGATCTTTTCTCTTTGTGTTGCCATTGTCTTATAGAAGGTATTTTTATATGCACTTTAGCTGTAGGAATAATCTTCCAGTCTATATTCCCCACAGGTAATTTCTGTCGGCTTTATCTTCTTAAATTTTGCAAAGTCACCCTTACTTAGTTACATAAACATACCCCTACAGTAGCTTCAATGAACAGAACAGGATGATGTCAGTTAAGATCTATGTTCCTGTCACTGACCAAGAGCAGTCAGGAAAGATCGACAAGACACAAATCTGACCTCTCTCATTGAAATCCTGCCCCAAGTCCCCTGCTAGGAAGCATTCTCCCACTTCTACAATTTGACCTTGACATTGACATCCCAAGTTGAAAAAACTAAGGCAAAGAAATAAGGTGGTGATTACAGAGGTGGCTTTTTTCCTGTTCTAAAAATATCTTGGCCAAAAAAACACTACTAGTCAAGTGTCATCTCTGAACATGTTAATACAGGTAAACAGATAGGATTTTTTTCTTATTTCTGGAAATCTTAACAGGAGGAAAGTCAGTTTAGTACCATGAAAACAACAGACAATGTAAAGATGAGGCATTTACTTGCACAAATAATACAAAAATCTGCATCTTTGAAGTCCATATTCCAAGTGTTCAAGTTGAACGTTGACTTGACTTTTTCATTCAGGAAAACTGAAAGGACATGAAGGTTACAGGCAACCAAATGCTCCAGTAGAGAACTCAGTAGTAAATAGAATCAAGGTAATATGTAGCAAGTACTACAGCTCAGGAAAAGAAAAATAAATAAATAAGAAAAAGCCCATATAATCAATATTCCTGTGCATTCAGACATTGCCTTTTGAAACATGATCTAACACTACTTTATTAAAAAACCTTCATGCCATTGTTACTGGATACTCCACACTTCTCACTAAACATCTATACACTCCAGAGCCTAAACTACTTAGCATCATCGCCGATCTTAAATTGAAGACAATACTAAAAAATTCCCTGTGGGCACTCCATGCATTATTCTAGCATTGCTCTTCATCAGACTGGAAAGGTTGTGTTTTTCAGATTAAGTGGCATTTTTACAGTATTTCATACATTCAATATACTAGCCCTGATCACAAACAAGATTACTCAGAATTACTGCAGATTTTTTACACCAGGTGTCCTATATTAGACACTTATGTACCCTCAAGATTTGCACTCGACTCAATGCAATGGGTCAAAGTAGTCCTGCATCTCCCTCCTCTTTGCTTATATTAAGTCTACTGATGTTGCAGCTACAGGGTGAGTCAAATCAACAAGTTCTTTCTCAAGAGGCTGTGCTTTTTCTCCTTCAGCATTGCCAGGTGAGTTGTCCACTTATTCCACTGGTTTTCCACCTACCCAACACAAGACCTTATGCAGATGAGTCAGTTGGAGGACAAAGCCAGTGGGGATATAAGCAGAGGGAAGCAAACAGCTTCAGAGGTGGAAGATGCAACATGAAACTCATATGTCTGTCTGTGAGAACATGGTATTAGTGACTCTCCATGGGGTAACTGTCACCTCCAGAACTGCACCAAGGTGCTTTTAGCAAGTAGGAAAGCAGACCCAGGAGAACAATGCTTTCCTACAACACTGTCAGTCTGCGTGCATATGCAAATAGACATGAGTCAGTCAAGAGAAGAGCTGTTAGCATCCTTCACCAGGAAAACAGAAAAGGTCCAAGCAGCTGTTGTGACTCCAAGTCCCCCTTTTGCTACAAACTATATGGAAGACCACGCACCAGCAGTGGTCCTCAGCAAAAAGCAGCAACCCAGAAATAACGAGACATCAGATTTGCTTAAGCTCAAATGATATCCATTTGTCACCTGACTTCCAGGAGCCAGACAGCCACCTCCCTGATGGCATCTTTGAAAATCTCCCCAAAGCAATTTCTCAGAAGTCTGCCGTTTTGCAGCAGTAGTTCTCCCCTTCACAACGTTAAGACAGTGAAGTGCATTATTTATGGATTCAAATGGCACACACTTCTTCCAAAATAACCATTGTATAATTGTGATAATGCCCTTAATTGTGTGCTACAGTTTAAGTAACACTTGGGTAGTAAATATTGGCTTTTAGCCATTTGATCAATAGTCAGAGCTGACTGAAGACTTACCATCAAGGCATTCAAGAACAATTGAACTTTTCAAAGACATGAAAAATTTCACAGTAATACTCATCTTCTTTAAAATATAGTAATTTATTTAGGCAAAAATAATTTAAAACTGTCTTTTCCAATTTTTTAAACTTTTGCAACAATATACAAAGCAGTTATGAAGATCCTTTCCACATTTTCTCCTCATTAAACCCCTTGTATAAGTAGAAGACTATCAAATTGCAATAAGGAGTCACCTGTTTGTAGGCAACAGGTCTAGTATTCATACTGCTGCAACTCTGGGAAGGTTTCAGAAGTAAGTTGAGAAAAGGACTCCAGATTTCAGACAATGTGCATTATAATGTGAAACATAGGAAATGGAATCAATTTGAAGTCTAAAAGAGAGGGTTACAAGTATAGTAAACATTTTGGATCTGTTCACAGCGCCACCGTTGAAGTAAACACATCCAAGTTATCACATGTCACTTGGCATGGTATTTACTCTGAGTTAACAAAGCTTTTACAGCAAATTTTGCAGACAGTGCTGAGATCTGGTTTTGTTACGTTACGAGGGCTGATAGCTCTTTCGAAGAGAGCTTACTTTACTAAAAATCCCCAATTATCTCAGCTTCATTGTTTTTGGCGGATCTGCTCTGTCTGCTGTAGGCAATGACCACAAATTATTCAAGTGCTCTGGGGGGATAGGAACTGACAAGCTTTGGTTGGTTTTCTGTGCCTTTCTCGTTTCTGTTTTACAAGGAAAAACATGTACATGACCTTCTGCAACTGAGCTTTAAGCTACAACATATAGCCTAAGTGCCAACTTCAAACATGTTTCAATGACGCTGGACTTCTTAAACTCCTCAGCATTCACTACTTGAAACAGAGCGTCTAGCACATCCACCCAAGTGGGAGTAGGATTCATCCCCTTGTTAAACAAAACTAGCCCTCCTGATCCTACAGAAAGCTGGAACATGTGTAAGAACTACAGATTTAGCCTACTCTTGAATAAGCCTCCAAAATTATGTCCCCTCCATACACAGAACCTTAAATTGTAGAGGTAAAGACACGCACATGTTCACTACTGCCTTGTAAACAAGAACAGCAACCAGTCTTACAACTGCACATTAACCTCTTTTTTTTAGGTAAATGTCGATTGTTTCATAATTTTCCAACTTGGAACAGGACACACGCCAACATGAGCTGTACCTAAACTACCTCAAAAAATAAATAAATAAAAAAAGAATGTTGGTTACCTGGCTTACTTTCCATGCATTCTAGCAGATAGTTTTACACATCTTCCATAACAGGGAATTTTGATTAAATAGACAGATAATACAGAAAAGCACTTTCGACTCATGGTTTCATAACTCTTGCATTCTCCCTTGTTTAATGAGGCCAGAATTTTCTTGTACGTGTGGCAGGAGATGCAATTTCTGTTCACACTCATTTGAAGTGAAAACGCCAGTCTTTTAAATCTAGACTACCATTAAAAAAGCCAGCCTTGGTCGAGAGTCATCATGCAGTTATTACTCTTATTGTAGGGTCTTCTTTTTTTTTCAATATAGGTAGATTTTCAGCATGCAAAAGTCTCCACTTAACTAAACTTCATTCACTTTCAGTTTTCCTCATTTTTCATCTCAGCCCTTACCCTACAGCATTTTACGTTATCTCAGAGATGAGTTTACCTGACTCCTTCATCCCCTCTCTCCAAACGCAGTACTTACCAGCCCTGAGGAGTCAAGAGGACAACCCCTCAGAGAAGCCATAAGAATGACAATTAAAAAATTGGATAACAAACTATTCTATAAATAATAATTACATTTTCTCCAGAGCCATAAGATTTGGGAGCTTAAAGTTTCTTCTGCCTTGTTTTAAAAAAAAACGAGTCCTGTCAGAGGTTTCTAAGAGACAGTTCTCTGACAAATACACTAAGTATTTCTGCTGAAGTCATTTGGCTTGGCAGTGCAACTTATTGCTTCTTGTCTCCTTTCCCTTTTTCATACTCAGCCAAGAAGCCTAACTATAAAGCACTTAAGTTAATCTTCTGTAGCACAGAACACTAGCACAACTTCAACAGCAGCAGTTCAGAGTGATGCTGAATATTTTTTTTTAAAAAATCCCATTTTTCTGATGCAAGATGAAGTCTCATATTAATTGGGATTTCTGCAGCTTAACAGGAATAAGTCCTACACCTGGAAGAGAGATAGCAGCAGTAATAACTGTATCATGGTTCTTTCCTTATATTGGCTTTGTAATAGAAAGTTTTATATTTTCAGTAAATGCAAAGAGTAATTCATCAGTTAATTTAATGTTGATATGTGCTTCTTCACAGCACACTCACTGAGGGCAACATTGGCTGTCCCAGTATGGGGCACATGCTGCTACAAGAATAGACACCAGAGCCTACAAAAAATACCACCAGCATCTCAGGGCTGAACAGCCTTTAAAACAAATGGCGATGAACAGATCTGGTGTTTCACCATTCAGAGTGTCTCCCAGCTTTTCCTACCCATGGAAAAGTGCATCTCAAACACTCATGGGATGAGTCCCCTCACAAAACAAAGCAGAAAGGTTTGTGGAGGCCCCTTGGAAAATGAGGGGACCATGAACAGGTACTAGTTGTGGTACTTTTACTAGTCTGAATCTTTAATAGATAGTTTTTACTAGGTGACGTCAATTTATTTTTAACAAAATTAATCACAGCAAAAGTCAGTTTAGACGAATTTCTCATTTAAGCTTTAGGATATGAAGAAATAATGTCTCTTCATATTTCTGATAAACTCTGCTCTGTTCTACTTTGGAATCAATTTTTGTTTAAAAGGAAAGTAAATGTAAGAAATAAGAGAGCAGAATTTACGCAAAATGTTTCAAACCTAGACAGATTTATTTTAATTGTTACTTTATGAAAATGCTTGGTACTGACTTTTCATTTCAATTAAAAACATCATAAAAGGAGCAAAATGTTTCTGTCTGCTCTATTAAAAATATGCAAAAGTACTTTGCTGAAAATGAATCTAAGAATACGTAGCCTCTGTCTCTTGATTTATGTAAAAAAAACCAAACCATGGTGAAAGCATCTGCATTTAATGAAAAACCACCCATTTGAAACAGAAGAGAAAGGACTTATTTAAAAGTCTGGTTAAAAAACCCAGATATCTGCTATTAAGTGACAGTTTTGAAATCAAGTTTCATGTCAGCTAGGAATAATATCCACTTTTCAAAAAGCTGGTTTTCTAAAGATTAGCTTAGCTACATCCACAGAGATGGAGTGCCACAGACAGCTGCTCTAATGAGTCCGTGAATGATTTATTACCTTTCAGCGATCTTTAGAGAAACGTGATTTGCAACTGTAACACAGACTTGCTCCACTACTCTGGATACAAAGGCTACTTACATTCCTTTCTTTCCCCCTTCCCCATGTTAGGATGGGATAAGAAGTCTTCAGCTCTTTCACACATGCACTTTTTTGCGTATACAGCTGAAGTACAGAGAAATATCCCTCTGCAAAGGAAGGTCCAGGCTCAGGCCTTGGATTTATTCCAATGGAATTTGGTACAAGATTGGTCTAACATGCTGTTGATCCTGGAAAACTTCATTTCCTGACAGCAGCCTGTTTGATTTCCCAGGGCTTCAAGTCATGAATAAATACTTGCCATCCTCCCACCCTTGTCATCACTTGCACGCATATTTAGCATGGCTGTGTGAACCAAAGCCAAAAAAAACCCCCAAACAAACAAACAACAAGACCAGCCCCCTACACACACCACACACCACACCCCTCCCAAAATAGAAACCAAGTTAAAAACAAAAAGTAAACCTTTTAAAACTGGAATAACCTGACCCTGGTTAACTCCTCTCCGTAGCATCGTACCACTGCAGAGCCAAGGACACTCAGGCACCAGTTTATCTATGCAGGCTGCAACTCAGCTACCCACATTGCAAGACATTTTCTAATCTTTCCATTTTCAAGCACCTGTTTATTATAATGTTATGCAGTCTGTTCTGTCTGACTAATATCATGGTGTTCCTGCCATCTTTAGGGTCTGCTCCATCCAGATCAGAGTGCATAATCACAGAATTAAAGGACACAAGTGACTTCTTTAGAGTCAATTTACGATTTAATGTATGCATTAAGAGCTGTGAACTGTCTTTTGATGGAAACCAAGAGTACTGTCTCCACAGTACTACCATTACTACGAAGTGCTCAACAGACAGCAACAACAGATAAAAGTCTCTTTAAAACAAATTTAGAAATCAAGGTCAGCTTGTGCTGGGCAGTGGACACCATACCTCTTCAGTAATAAATATTTAATTATTCTTTCCCTAATCCTCTACAATTAGATCCTCTACAATTAGATATCTAGAAAGACTGCTGTGTTTTCTGCTCCGGTGGGTAAGTGAAAACTATGAACTCTAAATGCTCCCGGTATTTCAGAAGGTACCATAAAGGGAAACTATGAAAGGGCTTTACACATTTGGTAAGTAAAAACTTGTCATGTGCTTATAAGTCAAGAAAATATTTTTAAAATAAAATAAAAATATTTTAGATGTATTAAAATGAAAATTAAAGCTAGTGATTTTCTCAGATGGGATGAAATGCAAGACTACAGAATGCACTATGTTGTTCCCACACTGTCAGACAGACTGATCCCCCCAGAATGCTCAGGTCTTTTTGCACTCAAAGCTTTTTTGTTTCATGACACAGTGGAAAGAGAACAGCTATGGCATTTCCTCAGTGAGAAGAGACTGAGGACTCCATGCAAGAGACTGAAATATATGGCCCGTATTGCTAGAGTTCTGTCCCAACATGTCCTCAGGTCTATATGACGTGGAAGACTGGACTGAAGTTTAATTTGCTCGATTAACACTTGCAAGCCCTGCCAGATATTTTTCACAGAAATAGAAGTGTTCAACAGTCTTCGCTGTTAAAGCAAAGCAGTTCCACATGTTCTAGGCCATCTTGCTTGTTCTAGGCCATTTTAACAGGGTTTGCAGCAAGAGGATTGCAGAATCTAGGGATACCACCCTGAGGAACCAAGGTATTGGAGACCTTAAGCCTACACATGCCAAGCTGCCTGCAAAGTTCATTATCAACACTATAATTCCAATAGATATTATTTTCCTATGTTATTGTTAGTCATGGTACTGTAGGTATATTATTGTTATGATTACTCTTTCTCGTTGGCACCCAGCATAAGATAACCCAGCAAATCACACATTCCAGCCTCAAAAAAATCCCTTCATCTCTCTTTTTAATTGTGGTAATATGAGTCCTATGTAATTTCTAGCTACAAATATTTCTACACCGAAATCCCTGTTCATCAAGTCTGTTAGATTAGAAGATTCCCCCTTTGCATTTTTTCAAAACGCAACAGGGTTGGCAGAGGAAGACTGAAGGAAGCAAATGTTGGGGTGGGTGCCCAAGCAGTCAACTTCACCTCTACCCCACCCTCTTTGACTCCTTTAATGCTCAGTATATTCAGACAGAAGAACACTCACGCTCAGTCTAACACAATGGCAAGGACAAAAACCTGTGGCAATGCTGGGTAAGATGAGTAAAACTTATTATTTTCTACTAAACCATGGTATGATCAGATTCATCTTCTTGCATAAAAGAGAAAATGTCAACATCCTGAATTACTGTAAAAAATGGATGAAAGTTTCTGATTTACTAGACAGCTAAGTTAAGGAAGGTGCACCTTGCCAGAAATCTGCAGTTATCGATTTTGCTTCCCGCCTCAGTGACAGTGGTTAAAAGCTTTCCTGGTCTGTAGGAGTATAGGTTGGAATTTTTAAAAAAATCGCTCTGATGTTCAGTCGTAAAGCAGCGTTGTGTGCTGCAGCCAAATGACAGACGAGCCCTTTGCTATCAAACAGATCAAGATGTTTTAATGGGGGCAATTTTTGACAGCCTGCATTTCATGCTTTCTGCCATTTGTATTTGAGTGGCACCTGGGATTAGTTTGCAGATGAAAATATTTTAGTTGTAAAATAATCTTTTCAGCCTTTATGGTTCCCTAGGACAGCCGTATGTTCCTTAGCAATGAAAGGCATAAATACAATATATGTATTTCTAAGGGGAAATAATTTACTTTGTGCTTAGTAAACATTAAATGCATCATTTAAGCCTCCAGCAGACCCATGTCACACATACCTTACTGTCAGTTCATAACCACTTAAAGCTACACAGAAGAGAGCTGAGAGGATTTGCCAGCAAGGTATCTTGCCAGTTGCTGCTCAATTGCTCTGCTGCAGGAAGATATCAGCTGAGAATGGACCTTTTCACAAAGCAAGAAGCCTTCCTTCCTTAGGGCCAATCAGCTCAAGGGGCACCTGCAAACAATGCTTCAATGTTAATGTCTGATGAGGACTGCTATGGGATGACATGAAGTTTGGCTGAGATGTCCAGCCCAAGACAGCTTGTTTGGGGCTGGGTGTCTAACAGACAGGTGCATAAGGCTAGGGGAGGCCAGTTTCTCTCACAACACACAAGGCATGGGGAAAGCAGCAGCACCCAAGGGACCTGCAAGATCAGCATCCTGCTGGCAGGGTCTCCAGGACATAGCTGGGACATGAGCAGGACACCTAATGGAACCTAATGTGGGATAGAGGGTGGCAGTCAGCACGCACTGGTCACAGCAAGCCAGCGTTTGAAGAGAATCTATCAAAACTAAGTAAACCCAGCCTTTCCTGGCTACACCATAAAACCCTTCCCAGAAGTACTAAAGCTTTAATTGAATTTCTGTTTTCAGTCATTCAATTTTTAAGACCAACCTCTTTTCTGGGAATATTGTATTTTTTAACAACCCTAGTATTTCAGAGCAGCACGCTCCATGAAATTAAACCAATCTCGCAGCAATTTCCAGACTGACTGCGCTGTCCCTGGGTAGCCCACACCTCACTCAACAATCTAATCTTTGGTTAGATTGCACTTGGTGATGGTGGGAGTAACACGTTTACAGAGAATAGACAGAAAAAAAGTGAAATGCATCCATTCCTGACTACCTGTCCGCTCTCCCTCTCTGCCGCACAGCCTCATGTCCAAAGGCTACATGGCAAGCCTCACTCCCTCTTTTGAGATGCCTGAGTGTGGATTACTGAAAAACAGACACAAGAGGCAATTGCATGCAAGTGAGGTAGGCCAGTACTTCCATGACTGTTGCACAGCACAGCTGGAATAAATCAACAGTCTTAAAATTAATTGGAAGTATATCTGTGAACACAATAACAGGGGTTCTCACCCCTCTGACTAAAACAGAGGTTTATTTATTTTCCTTCTCAAATTCAAAGAGATAATTCAAATACCACACTTTAAATCACGTCCCTTCTTGAAAATAAAGAAAATAAATCCCTAGCTGTTATTTATTTCCCAATTCCTTCACAGATACTGTAGTCCTCATTATTCAGGCATAATCACAAGAGGAAAAACAAATGCTCTAAATATAATTATATTTCAAATGCTTTACTTTCGGTTCATTAAATCTCTGATATCTTCCTCCTACTCTTCACATACCCTTCTATTTTGTTGCTATTTGACAGCTGTTGACTATGTGGCAAGCCCTTCCAGCCAGGGAGCCACTAATACTGCAAATATCATTATACCACCATTAACATTAACACCCAGTAAAGCACTTAAGTAGCTGAAATTATTTCTTCCAAATCATAATCTCTTGAATTTATTGACCATGAACTTGAAATGACACATGCCATTGTGGTGCTTTCTCATTTCTCCCAAGAAAGGCCATGAATATATTTTTTAAGCTTTTTTCCCCTGTGAAGTGTTGTTAGAGCCTTTTATTTTTTCCTTTTCTTCTCTTCAACTATTTGGCTGCTCCTTTTTTGCCTCTCTTAGTCATTCATTAGTACACAACATCAAGATCATTAGATGAAGGGAAGGTCAGATCAATCATGACTTGTAAAAGGAAATAGTTGAAATGGTACTGTGAATATATAAGCAAACAGAATAAAGAATGGAAGTAAAGGTGGGTACAAAGATTTTATCATGCTGATACTACAAAGCTTAAGTGGCTTGTAAAACAAGGCGATTTCAAAGCACCTGAAGCCAGAGCAACACATCAAACTAGGTATTGGTTTGGAGAAAATTAGAACGGTATTCATGCAGGAAAAGATCTCCTGCCTGCTTTAGTGCACTATGGATACTGGGGAAATTGCACTGGCTTCCCTCTGAAAATCCAGTTGTCTCTTTGTTGACATAAACATGCATTCAGTCCAAACACTAATGTTTTCTTCCCAAAGTAGCTAAGCATCATCGCCAACTGGATTAATTATGGAGTCGGCTTTTTTCCCTGGTTGTTGATATAACTGCAAAGCTGAAAGGACAGTCAGCAGTTAAAGCACTGCAACATGTTTGTGTGCATGAAATCAGAGAGTATAGAAATGATGTCTCAGAAATCAGGAGGGTTGTTCCAACGACTTGCTTAGCTACCCAGGATCAGCTCTGATGTGCTGGTTTTCTGGCTGGAGTCAGCTCAATACATCCATAACTAAGAGAATGTCACTGATTTCCTTTTTTCAAAATAAAGGATAGACAAACATGAAAGAAGGAAGCTGAAAGATGATGAAAAGTGAGGCAGTCCATAAAAATCATTGTTCTGCACTTACTTTTTTTTTTTTAAATGTGTATACACATAAAACATTGCGGCCGGCTGTTGTTCTTATACTAAGTCATTATCACTGTTATGATCAAAAGGATAATGACTTCTCTGACATCAATATAAAACTCAAAACACTATTTTACAAGGCATACAAAAGAAATAATTGAATGAATATTTCTCCATTGCTTTAAAAATTATATTTTTATGACTGGATATTGAAAAAAAAAAAAAAGACAGCTGGTCCATATACATGCGAAATGCTGGATCAATATTGAAAATGTAGAAGTTTAGATATTTTGATTCATGTAAAAATATTCACAGAGGTATTTTGATGCAATGTGGAAATATGTTTAACATTAGAATGAAAGAGTGTTCGAGGCTCAGAAAATAGACATTAAACACAAAATTACTGGAAAAGTGAATAATAGTTATCACCTGAACTTAGTAGCTTGATATTACTTCATTTTCTGTATCAGCTGCATTGAGTGCTGAATGTTTATGCCATTAAGTTCAAGACAAAAAGGTGACTTCAACTCCTTTACAAGTATCTCAGTCAATTGTGCTTTACCCTGTAAGAGCAAGTGCATAGGAAATTACAAAGCCAATGTTGTTGGGGTTTGGGTGTATGGAATTCTTTTTCATCTGGGGGGATTGTCACTGGTTAATATTCTGCATTCTGTTATAATTAAATTTACCTCTGTATACATGAAAAAAGCTTTGCAATTTTTGCATGTTGGACCCTACACTTAATCTAGCAGTAGACAAACTGCTACAGCTCAAAGCAGGAAAAATGGTATCCAGGGAAAAGCATTGACCAGGGAAGTAAGAAAATAACTATGCTACTTGTGATATAACAGCCATTTCCACTGAAAATTAAGACTAATTATAATCGTGTACAAAAGAAATTTCTACAGACGCTGAAAGGTGCATCTAACTACTGGCAGACATCTAACAGAGACCAACATTTCTTTACCTTGTTTTTATATAGCTTTTAATCCTTAGTCTGTATGTGGAGGTGATGCCTTTTATCCAAATAGAAATAAATCTTAACAAATTTCTTAGTCATCCTGTATTTTGCAAGCCATTCTGAAGGACTATCACTTATCCTGATTAAGTTCCTCAACTTTGCTGTAACCACTCTTACTCTCAATAGAATCCTAAGAGCCAAACACTTGTCCTAACCACAGCCAATAAAGCACTGGGTTGGGAAGAAATTCTGTGACACAAGATCACTCAAAGCCATTCAAGTAGCAGCCCATAACAGCATTGCCAATACTTCCCTACCTTCTCCTCTGCAAGCAAGGCCTATTCAGTTGTGAACACAGACTCTTCTTGATGACTGGAGAGGCAACAGACAGAACGTGACCTCCACAAGGATCTTCCAAAAATTTATCCCTCTATTTGGGAACAATGACTCAGTTCCCACTAAAATCATAACAAATTTGATTCTCCTTTACATTCAAGATTTTCTATGGTAGTGCATCAAAATGAGATGGTAATATTTTATTTTATTATTGTATAATAAAATTTAAAATAAAATAAAATTTAATATAATATTGTAGAGAGGAGGGTGCTGGCCTCTTCTCCCAAGTGACAGGGGACAGGACAAGAGGAAATGGCCTCAAGCTCCACCAGGGGAGGTTTAGGCTGGACATTAGGAAAAAACTCTTCACAGAAAGGGTCATTGGGCACTGGAACAGGCTGCCCAGGGAGATGGTTGAGTCACCTTCCCTGGAGGTGTTTAAGGCACGGGTGGACAAGGTGCTAAGGGGCATGGTTTAGTGCTTGATAGGAATGGTTGGACTCGATGATCCGTTGGGTCTCTTCCAACCTCGTTATTCTATGATTCTATTTAGAAGCTAAAGGCCCTTTATACTAGTATAGTAGCATAGAGTTCCTAGCGCATGAGAATCAGCTGTCATATGCACACAGGCAAATAACAGCAAAATCCCCTCCAGTGCCTACATCTATTTTTATCACCTATGTATACGAAGAGATAACAGCTGCAGGGCTGAATAAAAATAAAATTTCAGTCAGCCTATAGCTGCCTATCCTGTTTGGGTTTTTTCATCAGGAAGGCAGCTGATGTCCTTGAATGTTTTAAGAACTGTGCTATAAACTTGATCTGTGTGTCAGAACTGACAGCAGAATTGGAGAAAACCTGAGTTTTGGCTAAGTTGTTTGAAAGGGATGGTGTTTAGCAGTGAAAATTCCAACATTTATAGGTTTATGGGTATGAGACCTATCTTTAGAAAATCGGTTATGGCCCTACAAGCTGTGCTTTTTGAGAACTAAACATCATAAATGAAGTAGAGTTTCTATAGAATCTCTTTGGAGGAGGAGAAAAAATATATTTCCTCAAAGAATTGATCATAAAAATAATTTGTCTTCTCGCTTGAGTAAAGGGTGGTTCCACACTAAGCTGTGGCCAGCTTTCAGAAGTTTCCCCACATCCAATGTGCATTTTAGCAAGGCCATACTAGTGAAGAGAGCAAGGGCACCATCAACACTTCCCAAGAGACTGTTGATAGCTGTTTCCCTCCCAACCTAACAGCTATGCCTTATTCCAAAGAGAAAACACTGGGGTAGATAACCTAGCCATTACACCACCAAAAATACACTAAGTCTGCAGGGACCAGAGCTGCCTCTCTGGCAGGAAGAATAATTATAAAATTCCACATATTTTATAGTTGAGTTTACTCCCAAGCAATGTAAGCAGAGCAACACAATTAGAATGGAAAGCCCTTCAAACCAGTGGCTTACTATCTCACACTAATTTATGCCAATGCAGCTCTGTTGCTTTGCAGTACAAAGCTTAATTAAGAGGGACTGAAGACATTTTAGTTTTATTACATGTTCCATCCTATCCAGTGCTATAAAGTAACTTATTCACCTTTATCTGAACAGACCCACATCTGCTTCAGTACTACGCTTCATTACACAACCAATATTTTTCTAATATTCTGTCTTACTTTTCTCTGTTGCCTGTTCTCCGCTGTTCTGCAATTAATATTTTTCATTTTAGCTTGCATAAATCAGAATTATACCTCTCTGATTTATGTTGTAGGTGGTGGGTGGTTTTGTCTTGTTTGGGTTTTGGTTTTTCAGGGGGGTTGATTGGGTTTGTTTTGTTTTGTTGGGTTTTGTTTGTTTTTTAAGAAACAGGAATGCATAAGACTAAGAAGGAAGATAAAGAACACATTTCTATGAAATCATGCATTCTAATCAGAGTAATGAAAGAAAAACTATGGTAAATAAACAATTTGGTGATTTCTTATTAAAGTCACAGGAAGTTTGTTAATGCAGCATGATACTGCCCACCAGGAAAACCCACAGACAACCTAAGAGATTCAGTGTCATTACAGAGCTGTCATCCATGTATATTGCGTCCAGCTGATGTTAAGGAGGATGAGTACAACAGGGAAGGAAGCCAGCTTTCCCCTCCGAGAAGCAAGTAGAGAAGCACTAGCAATGCGCATTTTGACTGTCTTTTGAGTGGTATTTTTTTTCCTTTGTTATTCTTTTTAAAGTAAAGCCACACATCTCTTGTTCATAACTTCGATTTGTCTTACAGGGATGTGTAAAAGCTAGATCTGAAGCCAGGGCCTCTCTCTAGTATGTCTTCAAAAGCAAGGTCAATGAAGATTTGTTTATATTGTAGATGTCAATATAGTGTTGAGGTATGGGAGCCAGTGCAGATATCAGAAATAAACTAGCTATTGTTGAGTGCAGCTTGTGAGAAATGTAATAATATATCCACATTGGCTCATATAATTTATCCTACAACATCCTGTAGTGACAGCCTTAAGTATATTTGAGCATAAGCCCCATGAACATCCCAATCAAAACAAAAAGGGATGAAAGTAGAAACAGTAGAGAAGTGGTTTGTTTATTTTTCCAAATGTCATAAATGGATCTGGGAATTGAAGAGACAGAATGTTCTGTCACCCAGTGCAGTATCTCTTGTCTGTGGTTAAAGAAGAATCAGCACTTGCTCCAGGAGTGAGGACGTCTCGCACAGGTTTGAAGGCCATATTCATCATAATATTTTTTTCCTCCCCTCATAAAATACTATGTGTCTGGGTTACAAGACATATTAGAAAGAAATACTAATCCTGTGTAAACATCATGAGGTTCAACAAGGCCAAGTACAAGGTCCTACACCTGAGTAAGGGCAATCCATGGTTTCAATACGGGATGAGGGGTTATGCGCTTAAGAGCAGCTCTACAGAGAAGGACTTTGGAGTGCTGATTGAGGAGAAGATTGAAATGAGCTGGCAATGCATGCTGCCAGCCCAGAAAGCCAACTATATTCTGGGCTACATCAAAAAGAAGCTTGGCCAGCAGATCAAGGGAGGTGATTCTGGCCCTCTACTCCACACTTGTGAGATCCCACCTGGAGTATTGTGTCCAGTTCTGGAATCTCAAATATTAGAAGGATATGGAACTGTTGGAAAAGGTCCAGAGGAAGGTTATGAAGAAGATCAGAGGGCTGGAGCACCTCCTGTACCAGGACAGGCTGAGAGAGTTGGAGTTGTTCAGCCTGGAGAAGAGAAGGCTCTAAGAAGACCTTACAGTGACCTTCCAGTACATGAAGGGGCTACAGGAAAGCTGGGGAGGGACTTTTTAAAAGGGTGGTGAGAGGACGAAGGGGAATGGCTATAAATTGGAAGGGAGAAGATTTAGACAAGACATTAGGAAGAAATTCTTCACAATGAAGGTGGTGAGGCACTGGAACAAGTTGTCCAGGGAAGTTGTGGATGCCCCTTCCCTGGAGGTGTTCAAGGCCAGGTTGGATGGGGCCTCGAGCAGCCTGGTCTGGTGGGACATGCCTCTGCTCATGGCAGGAGGGAGGGGGTTGGTGGTGGAGGCAGGGGTGGAATTAGATGGGCTTTAAGGTCCCTCCCAACCCAAACCATTCTATGATAGCTTTATTACTATGGTTCATAAAAATTAATGTATAGTGAAGCTTGCCTCCAGCTACCCTTTTTACTGCTGGCAAAACAAAGTACTAAGCTGCAGGGATCAAATCAAGGCCACAAATGTACATTTTCCGTAAGTAGGGTGCTATGGCTCCTTCTGACAAAAGCAAACATGAAATCTGAAAAAAAAAACCCCACCAAACTTTCCAAGGTTATACAAGCAACATTACTTTGTAGAACATCAGATACAAAGAAGATAGAGATGTATTAGACCACAAGTTTGGGGCACTATAGTGTGAATTCTCTTGCTCATCTTGTATTCCACCCAAGTACTTAAATTACAGCACGGTAGCAGGATGGTGTAAAATGGCAAACAAAGGCCTGAGAAAGTGATGGAGCTGCTTTACATATTATGGGAGTTCACATAAATATAAGAATCATAGAACAATTTAGGTTGGAAGGGAGATCAGACCAAATCCCTATTCAAAGCATGCTGGTTTTCACCTAATTTGCAAGGATTATTTTAGACACATTGTTGAAGACCTACAGGAAGACCAACAGAAGTTGTTCTCTGCTTCTCTCACCTCAGAGAAACACTTAATATAAATTAACATCCACAATCATCCATTTTGACACAACTCATGTGTTACTGTGTTACTATAAATGCTCATAGATGGAATGACTTTGTTCACACAGAGGTTCTTTAAAAAAAGAAGTGCAATTAGTATTTATATATATGCACTCTCCTCACAATTACATCCTCAAACATTTTACTAAAACTATCATACTTTCACACAAAAGTAGAAATAACTTCAACCAAGCTATCTGATAATACACAATATCAAATCTCAGAAAGGAAGTAAAACTACAGCCTGTGTCAGAAGTACAAATCTAGAAGACCTTGCATAAAATCTATTCACCCTTCAGCCAGTACTCAGAAGAGGCATTTATTTACCTTTTCGATGCATAATTGAAGTCTGAGAACATGTAGTCTCTCATACCCACTTTCATACACCTATATGTATTGCAATGTTTCACCAAGATGAAGTTGGAACAAAAGCCTGGATGGTGCATCTTTAATAAACATCATACAGATTTAATCCTTTCAATATTCTCAGCCTTAAAAAGGCATGCTTGATGAAAAACAGATTAAGGTTTACTACCACTTTAGCAACTGTAAGAACTGGGGAAAGCAAACACTTGCTTCAGCACGTTTCAGCATAATTTACAAGGAACACTGATGCTTTCTGAAGCCTCCAGTAAATGAGAATCAGCAAGTATTTTGGACTAAAGGACTGGAAATCATAGGTTTCTTTTTGAGCTTTGCACAATTTTTTATAGAATGGTGTGAACACATCACCGAATCCCATCATTACTCATTAGACAGCATGCTTGCATCCTTCCCTGGAAATAAAACACCTTAGGATACAACAAATTCTTAGCTTATAATTAATGGGGAAAGCACACCCATCACTCTTAACTTCTTTTCAAAGAACAGGCCAATATATATTCCTACCTGCAAAGAATGTTGATTTGGTTCTCCCCACAACTGTTTGAGTGTTTGGCATTTGATGTTTGCTATGGACCTGCCTCCAGCTGTGTTGCTCCTTCCAGAGTTTCTGCTATAACTTCACATGCACACAGCAGGAACCCCCCACTGCTGATTTTTAAAGGACAGGGTATATTTTCCAGCACTTTGTCTGCATTGACACAACAGAAATATTGAACCATTGAGTTGTACTGCTGGCACTTAGTGGAGGCATTGCTGAGAAATACTATGTACTTCGGAAAAAGGCACATCAAACAGACTTGTAAAAGTCTGCTCTAGCATTACTACTAGTTGGCATCTCTTGGTATGTAATTAAATCATTATGCAGCATACTTAAATGGTAATGCAAAACTAGATCATTTATGTAAGAAAGAAATACTAGATTGGGCAGTTGAGACTGTGTAACACGTGTGGCCTGCACTGAAGTTTGCCATGTCTCAGTTGTATCTAGCCTATCATCATTTTTAAAAGCTTCTGAAATGTTTAACAGTTATTTAAGATTGGCTCCTGTACTCCATGAGCAGGACTGTAGAAGCACCAATATTCTCTTACTGGAGCAACCAAAAAAAACCAAAAACTAAAGCTTCTCTCTTCTCATCTCTACCAACTGTTGGAATAAAAGGTGTTACCTCACACCCTACAATACTTATTTCACCTACATCTTTGTCACCACTGATCCCGAGTCTGAAGAATTATGTTTGCACTGACCTCAAGAAGATAAGCAAATCTGCTTCCAGAGTCAACATGAATGTTACAGCTTTGCTCTCGGTGTGTTCAAAGCTATGAGAAAGCTCATAGCCAGTATCATATGGACCCATAATAGCAGTCGATCACACCTGGATGTGCAGCCAGGCTGGATGTCTCTTTGAAAAGCACGTGAGCTTAGGTAGCAATTAACCCTCACTAAACAGGCAAACAAATGTGTTCCCACGCTCATTGCTATTCAGTTTGCAAAAATGCCATCTAGTTTTTAAAGTAAACGAAAGAACATACCACAAAAAAAAACCAAAAAAACCCCCAAAAAACAAACAAACTACAGAATAACTTAGTTGCCACTTTAGACTCTGTTGTGTGACCAGCAGGTCAAGGGAAATGATTCTCCCCCTCTACTCAGCTCTCCTTAGACTTCATCTAGTGTATGGTGTCCAATTTCGTAGTCCTCGGCACATGAAGGGCATTGATCTGTTACAGTCCAGAGGAGGACCATGCAGATGATTGGGAGGCTGGAGCACCTCCCATAAGAGGAAAGGCTGAGGTAGTTGGGCTTATTTAGCCTAGAGAAGTCAAGTCTCTTAGCGTAACGTCAGGCAGTCTTCCTGTACTTAAATGAAGCCTACAGTAACGGTGGGAAGGGGGTCCTGATCAGGCAGTGCAGGGGTGGGATGAGGGGGAATGCTTTTAGTCTGAAAGAGGCTAGATGTAGATTGGATAAGAGGATGACAATTTTTCCTGTGAGGGTGATGAGGCACTGGTACAAGTTGTCCAGAAAAATCGTGGATGCCCCATCCCTGGAGGTGTTTGAGGCCAGGTTGGATGGAGCTTAACCAGTCACCTGTTTTAGTGAAATCCGTCCCTGCCCATGATGGGGAGCTTGGAAGTAGATGATATTTAAGGTTCCTTCCATTGTATGATTCTAGGACTTTTAAAGCACAGACGGACCTGCCAAGATCGTGCAGCCAGCCTCTGCTGCACACCATAACTGCCTCATCCTGAGGTTATGCCCTAGAAACCACCAGCCTTCCTGCCTCTGCTGCTAAACACCCTCACTCTGAGGGAAAACAAACAAGCAAACAACCACCTCACCACACAACAGAGGTCTTACCTGTGTCTTTTGCTATACAGAATTTATCCAGTTTTGGTTTTTACCACATACGGATGGAACAGAAAGTCTTTACAAAAAGGCCAGGACTCCCTGGCTGCACTTCATAGTAGCGGGTTTGTTGAGGTATAACTCAGACTTCTGCTGTGCAAAGAACTCCAGGCTGTCAAAAAACCCCCTGTAGTGCTATTAATAAAACTGACTGTTGAGAAATGAAACTTCTTTTAACCTGTGTTTTACTGCCTGGGTTCCAACTTTCTCTCTTCTTTCCTTTCCAACTACAATCCAGTTTGTGGCTGAACAAAGGGCATAAATTGTCTTCACCTAAATGCAGGAGGCAACTGCTCCAGCAGCTCATCTGTTTTTCACAGTCATGAGTTACGAAGAAGACAAAAACTTCAATAAAATAAGCTTAAATCTTTTCAGAGTCATTCTGCGGTAACTCTTTGTCATGACGACAAAATGGCACTAATTGCAGAGTCAAAGAAACTGCATTGTATCATTCATAATAAAATGACATCAAGATTGAAAATCTTGGAAATAGCACGACAGCTACAATGAAGCAGATGCATCATTCTAACCATAATCATTCCAAATTGTAAGAGTTTCAAATTAGGATGCTTCAGCGTGTTGCATGCAAGCACCCTGTAAAGCCAGATGAAAGCTTGGGATACACTTCTTATAATCCATCTTCATTAGTGGCAATACAAGCAGGGACTGAAAAGAAAAATAACTGCAGAAATTAAATGAAAAAATTAAAAGATATTGCCTGTAGCAATATTTGGTACTTGTGACACCAAAACCACTCATTTTTAAACCCAAAATTCTGTTCATTATTAGAAAGCCATAAACAGTTAACATTGTGCCACTGAGCTTTCATGGTACAGGAAAGGAACTCCCAGGAAGGAGAGTTTCCTCAGGGCTAAGAGTTCTTTCTTTGCATACTCTCATCCTACCCAAGAAAAAAACCCAAGTTTTTAAGACCAAATGTGCAGGATGGCAGCCCATGATGTTTGGAAAATCCTAGTGTCTGTATTTCTGGGCAAGAGCTGAAATGTCTTTCAGATAAAGTCAAGGTTCATGGAGAGTGTTCTGTGCTTTGCTAGAGAACATTAACGATGTTCAGGATTTGGCAACTATCTGTGGAGCACATTGAAAGCCCAGTAACTTGGAGCATTTCAGCAGGAGTATATGTAGGATTTATTCAGGGAAAGTTACTCATACGACACCGGTAACACCCATAGAAGGATCCCAAATACAAGTATAAAAGCTCAAGATTTCATTTGTTTCAACTACAACTGGTGATAGAGAAGAATAAAGGTTATATTTGAAAGGTTGATTTTTTTCATGCCCCTGAAAAATAAAACTCACAGATAACTTAGTAATTCCTCCTGATCTTCCTCATTAAACAGCTAGTGCTTCCTCCAAATGCAAAATACATACAAATTTCAAAACACAAATCCCAATTAGTGTGGCACAGACATAACTTTAAGGCTCTCTGCTCCTGAATAACTGATTTTGTGAAAATTTAAGCTGCTGTTCTGCCCTCAGACATAAACAGATTATCTTCCCCAAAAGGCAAGATGCACAGGTTATTCTCATCCATGCCTTTCGTGACAATCACAAGTAATCAACAGCAATCAGATCATCACAGAAGAGCAGGCTGGGCAGAGATGAAGTGCTCAAATTCAACCTCCCTGGGGAAACAAAGACACATTACCATATGCATGTGAATTGTTAATGTCTGATTATCTGATAGCTAGGGATAGTTCCAAAGAGGATTTTCTCAGTTTGATATGCTCTGTGCTCTTAGGCTCTCTCCCTGGATCCAGTTCTCAGTCTACACCTGCAGTTAAAGCTCTCATGGCTCAGGCCCAGCACTAATGCCACCCAGACCCTGGGCTGCAGGCAGTGCCCACCTCCCACACCGACTCACGCCACCGGTACTGGCTTCACTTGTGGAAGTTGTGCTCGCGGAGGAGAGCTCCTCTGCTTGGTAGCAGAGCTGAGGGAGGCGGTAACTAGACTAAGGACTATCAGGGAGTGTGAAAGGGAGACAGATCAGTGGAGCAGCACCCTTTCACAAACTCAGCAGGCTGCTGGAGCTAGTGCAGCTGTGTACCACCCATCTGCCAACCAAGACTGAGGGAAAAATAGATGGGCAATGGCAGCATGTTCCTGCCCAGCGCAGGAAGCTTGTTGTCCCTATTCAGACAACAAACCGCCAGATTCCCTTGCAGAATAAATACGATGCACTGCAAGTGGAATCCATCCCCACAGACAAAGAGGATGTCTCCCACAGCCTAGAAACATTCCTTAGGCTGTACCATCCTCAAATGACCATCAAAACATCCTCTGAGGAAAAGGAGAGTGATTGTCTTGGGGGATTTCCTTTTAAAGGGAACCGAGGGACCTATCTGCAGATTGGACCCACTCCACAGGGAGGTTCGTTGCCTACGCAGGGCATCAGTGAAGGATGTCACTGGAAAACTTCCTTCCTTGGTGAAAGCCTCTGCTAGTATTTCAAATTGGTGCAATGACACACAGTGCAGGAAGCTAAGAGCAATTGAGAGGGACTTCAGGGATCTGGGGAAAACAATGGAGGGCTCTGGGGCACAAGTAATGTTTAGCTCCATTCCAACACTAAGTAATGAAAAGGAAGAGATCAAAAAGAATCAGTTGATTAATACCTGGATCCAAACCTGGTGTGAGGAGAAAAACTTTGGGTTCTTCAATCATGGACTGGTCCACGCACCTCCAGGCTTCCTTACTAGGGATGGAGCATGCTTGTCTCCTAAGGGTACTAAAGTCTGGACTAAAAATCTAGCAGGGCTCATAAACAGAACTTTAAACTAGATGTAAAGGCGGATGAAGCCAGGCTAGTCAGGAGTGAGCCTGGAAGTGGAACTCCAGTGCCTGAGAGACGGTGTGATGGCAAGGACTGTCAGTATGTCATCACAGAGTGAGTGGGGGTGAGTACATCTGGCAACAGAAAGGATGAAACTGGCACTGATGGGTTAGATAATCCAAGGACCAGTCAATTGGGAATGAATATTATTCCCTTTATGAGAGCTGAGGGTTCACCAGCCCAGCTGAAGTGCATCTACACCAATGCATGCAGCATGGGCAATAAGCATGAGGAATTGGATGCTATTGTAGGGCAAGGAGACTACAACGTAGTTGCCATCACGGAAACACGGTGGGACGACTCATATAACTGGAGTGCAGCTATGGTGGGGTATAAACTCTTCAGGTGGGACAGCAAGGGTACAAGAGGTGGTGGGGTAGTCCTTTATGTTAGAGAGTGCTTTGATACCCCTGAGCTCGATTATGGTGATGACGGGATCGAATGCCCATGGGTTAAAATCAGAGGAGCCCACAATAAGGCAGATATTGTGATGGGAGTCTGTTATAGACCACCCAGCCAAGAAGAAGAAGCTGGTAAGTTCTTCTAAAAATAACTGGGAGTAGTCTCAAGATCGCTACCTCTTGTCCTTGTGGGAGACTTCAAACTTCCAGATGCCTGCTGGAAGTACAATACAGCAGAAAAGAAGCAGTCCAGGAGGTTCCTGGAGTGTGTGGAAGACAACTTCCTCATGCAACTGGTGAGTGAGCTGACAAGGGAAGGCGCCCTCCTGGACCAGCTGTTTGTGAACAGGGAAGGACTTGAGAGACATGCGACGGTTGGAGGACGCCTGGGACAAAGCAATCATGAGATGGTAGAATTTTCAGTTCTAGGTGAGGAGGAAGATTAGCAGAACAGTCACATTAAACATCCCGAGGGCAGACTTCAGACTGTTTAGAAGACTGTTTGTCCCATGGGAGACAGTCCTTAGGGGCAAGGGAGCCAGTGAGGGCTGGGTGCTCTTCAAGAAGGAAATCCTTGCAGCTGAGGAGCGAGCCATCCCCATGTCCAGAAGAGGAGCAGCTGGGGAAAAAAAAAAAAGCTTGGTTGAGCAGGGAGAACTTGAGGGACATCAAAAAGAAGAGGAATGTCTATGAGCTTTGGAAGAAGGGACAGGCATCTTGGGTGGACTACATGGAAGAAGTGAGATCATGCAGAGAAAAAAAATCAAGAGGCCTAAAGCCCAACTAGAGATCAGACTGGCCAAGTCTGTGAAAGATAACAAAAAGTCTTTCTACAAACACATCAACAGCAAAAGGAAGACCAGGGAGAATATTCAGTCCCTGTTGGATGCAAATGTAACAACTGTGACAAAGGATGAGGACAAGGTTGAGGTACTTAATGCCATCTTTGCCTCAGTCTAAAATACTAAGGAAAATTGTTCCCTGTGCGTACATCCCCAGGAGCTAGAGGAGTAGAAGAAAGCTCCAATGATCCACAGGAGGTGGTTAGAGACTTGCTTGCCCAGCTAGACATCCACAAGTCCATGAGGCCGGATGGGATCCATCCAAGAGTATTGAGGGAGCTGGCAGATGTGCTTGCCAAGCCCCTTTCCATCATCTTCCAGCAGTCCTGGCTGGGCTAAGACCAACGGCATGAGGTTTATCAAGGCCAAATGCCGGGTCCTGCACTTGGGGCACAACAACCCTGTGCAGTGCTACAGACTAGGAGAAGTCTGTCTAGAAAGCTGCCTGGAGGAGAAAGACCTGGGGATGTTGGTTGACAGCCAACTGAACATGAGCCAGCAGTGTGCCCAGGTGGCCAAGAAGACCAATGGCATCTTGGCTTGGATCAGAAATGGCATGACCAGAAGGTCCAGGGAGGTTATTCTCCCTCTGTACTCGGCAGTGGTGAGACCGCTCCTCAAATCCTGTGTTCAGTTCTGGGCCCCTCACCACAAGGGGGATGTTGAGGCTCTGGAGTGAGTCCAGAAAAGAGCAACAAAGCTGTTGAAGGGGCTGGAGAACAGGCCTTATGAGGAGCGGCTGAGAGAGCTGGGGTTGTTTAGCCTGGAGAAGAGGAGGCTGAGGGGAGACCTCATTGCTCTCTATAACTACCTGAAAGGAGATTGTAGAGAGGAGGGTGCTGGCCTCTTCTTCCAAGTGACAGTGGACAGGACAAGAGGGAATGGCCTCAAGCTCCGCCAGGGGAGGTTCAGGCTGGACATCAGAAAAAAATTTTTCTCCAGAAGGGTCATTGGGCACTGGAACAGGCTGTCCAGGGAGGTGGTTGAGACACCATCCCTGGAGGTATTTAAAAGACTGTTAGATGAAGTGCTGAGGGGCATGGTTTAGTGTTTGATAGGAATGGTTGGACTCAATGATCCTGTGGGTCTCTTCCAACCTAGTGATTCTGTGATATTAGAAATCCCATCTCATTTCCCATTACCTTTTCAGCAAGGGAGAATGTCATAAACCCATTTTTGCCAATGTTGCAATGACTACCAAGAGTTGAACACACGCAGAGGTCATATCACCATTCAGGATCACTTTAGTATCTGGGTGCTACTTCTGAATATATTTGGTGGGGGCTCATCAGCCCTGATGCGTGTGCCAAAGTGTGAGCTGTTGAGGTCTAGCAGGCAGTAAAAGCAATATATATCATTTCTTGGTGCATGTAGACTTTAAATTTGCTCAAGTGAAGCATTTGGAAAGTTACTTTGCAGCTGTGGATGTAGATAAGTAAGAGCAGAAGGTCAGTTAGGCTATAACCATGAAGAATTGAGTCTCAGTAGCTGCTTTGTTATGAACATGAATTAGTGGGTATGGTCCATTCATTTTGGACGTTTTCTGTATGAAAACATGATCAGCCTCTACAATATACAACATCTACAGAGATTAAAGAGGAGCATACATTGGATACTAGCTTGTCTGTTTTGTACAGTTCTTTGGAAATAAGTGTGGCAAATAAACTCTCAGAATATCTCAGAATATAATAATGCATTTTCATATAATTAAGCATATGCCATTCAGAAGCCTTCGGCATTTAGACTACTTAGACAGTTTTCCGAATAATTACCTAAAAAGTCCAAGGATACAGAGCTATTAATTTGGATGTTGCAGTCAGGGTGCTTTGCGTATTGATTTTCTAAATTTACAAATTAGTAGATGAACTTCTATTATCTGGTCTGGTAAAAATTATTTCTGAAAGTTACAAGTACTAAACTACCATGCTTTTCACTGTCATACATATTTTCCTCACTGATTAAAATCTCGCATTTCTATAGCCACAGAATCCTCTGTTTTACTAAGAAACTAACAACAGCAGTATATTTTTCACAAACCTTGTAAAGCATACACTTGGCAGCAACTGAAAATTCCATCAGATTTAAAATGTCAAAACAGAGGTCAATGTCTGAGAACTCATACAGGAAGGGAAAGGGGAGAGAAATCACCTGCATAATGACTCTGAGGCAGGTGGTCTCCTGCTCCTAGAGCAGCAAAACATCCCAAATTACAATCTCAATGTGGCTGTCTCTTCCTAATAGCACTGGTGCCCTCTTAGGTAGCAGGTTTTCTCCTCACAACATCTAATAATCCCATCAGCAGTAACTGTGCTAGTGAGTATACAGTCATAGAAGTGTGGAAAGGGTAGTTTTACGAAATTTTTTTACAGATTGTATTACCATCTCTTACAGCCACCCTTCTCATGGCATAGCCACATCTCATAAACCCAGTTAAATTCACAGAGCCCAGAAGAAAACAGAGAATATTGGTGGAACTGTTTTTCATGAATTTATTACCCTTTCATCTTCAAGGTCAGGTAATCATTTGCAGGGCTTCCAATGCGTAAGGCACAAGCAATCCAGGTCAGCCAGCTTTAAAGATCAGCATGATTATAAAGCAGCAGGACAAGTGAAATAAACATGCTTGCAACAAGCAAACACACAGCACGTAAGGAACAAAGCGAGTTTCCTATTTTCATGAATTCTGACACAAAACTCGTGTTTTGGAGCAAGAGATGCTTACATGCTCTGGTCACCCACGTGGAAAAGGCTTAGGACAGGCTCTGAGATCCCCATATGGGAGGCTGTGCAAACACATCACTCACAAGTGCCCACAGCCTTCCTTGGTGAAGGCATCAACTCTCTGGGTCCGTACCACAGGGCATGTCAGTCAGGCAGTCACAACCCACAGGAGACCCTGCAACAGCAGCTGTGCTCTGCCCTAGGATACAGGAGCTGTTCTGCAGGCTGCACAGTGGCCAGAAATGCTAACAGTGTGCTAAGCCTACATCCAGCTGTGAGTCTGTCCCATCTGCACATCCTGTAAAATTTTCCACATCAGAAGAGGAGCAGATTTTAAAGTACTACCAAGTATGATCATATAAATAACCCTTCTATAGACAGACCATCTGCAGTTTTATTTCACCTGTAGCTTGTAGCTGTATCATTACCACAGCCACAGAACTACTTTTCTGCACTTCTGGCGCATCATGGAGTTGCTGGCAACCCAAGGTGCTATTGGAAAGTGATGTCTGGTAACTTACCTGTATTGCAAATAAATCCCAAGCCTTCTTAAATAACTGCAGCTAAGGAAGACTTGTGCCCTCATCTCTGAAGATCTAGCTTTGCTCCAATATTCAATTTAAATTGCAGATATGTCTGTTTTCCAAAGAAACCAAGAAGGCAAATGCTGAACTGCCTTCTTCCTAGTACACAACTGTAATACTCAGTGCTGTCACTTGATGTCTCTGTGCTGAATGAAATTCCTGTCAGGCATGATCTGCTGCCACAAGGCTGCAAAAAGAGCAGTGGAGAAGTTAGTTTGGTTTTCTGCACTGCATCTCTTCAGCATCCATCTCTCCTGGAGACAGACTTCTTCTGTACAGTACGCTACAGATTATGTCAACTACGAGACAGATAGAGAGGAGCGAAAATGTTGAAGAAAATATGCAAGATGACCTTACAACTAGTAACCAATAGGATATAGATAAACCAATATGCTGGTAGTGAAGAGAAAGCAAGCGCACACGTAAAAGAAAGTTGAAATGTTAAACATTAAACTAGTCAAATACAAATACTGGACAGCCATCCTTAGGAAGCTGTGTTGGAGAACACAAGAACTTATGTACAAAAACATCTGCTTATTTCAAAGCTAGCAAGTTAAAAAGTAGGTTGGATATGTTTTCAAGTACGATTCTACAGTGCCTGAAATTACGCCAGTGTACCAGAAATCCTTTGCTTTTCTACCAGTTGTACTCCAGCTTAGAGAACATCTGAGTCTGAAGCAAATATCATTGAGGGTCTTCTGTGGTTACGCAGTAAACTGAGGACTGCCCTTGTCTTCCATCAACAGACTCACAAGCTTCTGGCATGCTGATCCTTACAAGCATTTAGGAAATTTGGGGGCATTGTAGCCCCCCCCACCCCAAACCACAGTCCTCTAGTCACTTCCCAGTTATTCCTTCCCTGCTCCTCGCTGCATCTTGCAGAAGACTGAGCACAGCTTTTCAGCCCTACTAAAACTGGCTGGTGGTAGAAAGCCAGGTCAGTAACTTATCAGCAATTTCAAATTCCTCTTGTGAAGTACATGCTGCTGAGAAGGGTTGGAAAGTGCAATGTGAGTTTGTCTTGAACTGCAGACACTAACTTACATCTCTGCAAATAAAATTAAGTACATCTGTTATAGACTTGATCTTTGATTTTATTTTCTGGTAACATGGAATAGTACTCAAATCTAAACTCTAAATGCCCACTTTGTCCTTTCAATTTTATTAAGGCTGTAAAATCTAGATCATAGCTTTAGACTGTAAGAATAGAGAAATAAAATCATCTATCACCTGTTATTTATTTTAATGTAGGATGCATTCCTAATTGTTTTCTACCATTTTAAAGCAATTGGCCATTAACTGAGCTTCACCAAGTGAGATCTTTGAAAATACTGCTGTCAAGAGAGATTCATAACAGCTTCTCACCTCTCATCACAGCAGCCCAAGATATTTTCCAGTTATCACTATTCCTCTTCAGACAGAATTAAAGGAAAGGGCATGAAGACATGGAAGTCATAAGCAGTTTTCAGTTGTGAAGGTATGGCAAGATAGGCAATAATATTTTGCTGAGAAGCATAGCCTATTTAGTGCAGCGAAATTATTTCGGCTACTTGTTATAAATCAAGACAAGGTTGTCACTCCTCTTAGATCAAGGTTAATCTACTCATAACCATTAAATTCACACACATGCATTATCAAGGAGCTATTTTACAGCTTCTCACTCCAATAGTCTGAATCACTACCAGGTGAACAGGATGTAGCATGACATTTCATATCATAGCTGCGGAAAAGCAAGAAAGGATTTTTACCATTATCTCTGGCTTTCATGCCATGCTTTTAGCACTACAGGAATAAGATCAGTAGGAATCAGGAAGCAATACATAGCAAGGCAAAGCTATAAAAGTATGAAAAAACATTGGAAGACTGGCACATTATTGCTTTTTTCCCCAGCAAATAGTGGAGAACATTTCTACACAGCAACAGAAGTTTTAGCCTCTCTTCTCAAAAAGCATAGGTAGAAGACAACCAAACCAAGCCTCAGCGTTCCCAAATGCTGGAAATCAGTGAATACTGAAGCCCAGGCTGTAGCCCCTTACTAGCAAGCTATAATTTTTTGTAATTAGTAGACTTTGCCATACTAAGTGCCTCAAACTAAAAGATAGCAAGTGTTCCAGTGAACGACCCTGAACCACGGAAGAAAATTGGAACCTTATTCTACTGCTCCTATTTCCAAGAATCACATAAAAAACCTAGCAGTAGTAGAAGCTATACATTTCAATAAGAGTAGACAGACTACTATATAGCTTTGCAAATAGAGCAAAACAATGGTGGTTTTAGAAGATTTGCCCTCTCTTCCTCTACGATAATGTATTAGAACATATCCTGTTTGCTGCAAACCTGCCAGGAAGTTTGTGAGAGCTCTGTGAACTTGTGCTAGCTCAAAAGTCTAATGAAGAGCAATGATTAAGGTAAATGCCGCCTTGATAACTGTTTTCTCACAAAAAGAATTGCTTTGAGGCATATTAAATCTAGGCTACGTGCACTTAGTGACCCACTAGCATTTGCTGATCAAAACAGCTGAATTTGAACTGTTAAGCCTGAGCTTTGATTAACTATCCAGTAATCTACAAGGGCAGCTCTAAGACTCAGAAGATATTTATCTTTAAAAGGAAAAAGCAAAATGTTTCATTAAGTTTTGAAAAAAGTTAATTGGAGGGGCAGCAAATACACAGATCCAATTAACAGAGACATGAGGCACTGACATTATTCTTTCTTTTTTTTTTTTTGCATCAGAAGCAAGCAATGTAAATTTTAGAGTAATTGTTGTACTTTAACGTTACCAGAGGTATTTTTGGTGCCCAAGATAAAACACACAGCAGTGGCACATTTAGTATGTACAGCGTATTACTGAACAGAAAGAGTAAGGTATCCTAAATTTAACAACATCTTCCAGGATCCTTTCAGAATTAAAAGGCTGTACTGGCTACATGAGTGCTCCCTAGGAATGTTCACATGGATGCAGAATGCACAAACAAGGAATGCACTAGGCACTCAGAAACTGAAGCGTGCTATTCACAAACAACCCAGTAAATTGGGTTTAACATAAGCTGCAAGAGATTTCAGTGAATTAGAAGTTCATTGAATTCATCCACTGGCATACACTTTCCACAGTAGCATTTTCGCAGAGTAAAGCAGTGCCAGCCTCAGTATATTACAAAAGGTATGATTACCTGGCACTAAAGCCAAACCTTTTAGCTAAGGAAGGTGACTTAGGCTTTTTATGAAGACCTGCACAGGCACTCTGCCCTTTAAATGGGGTGAAGGTTAAGCTTCTTATATTTGCATAGAAAAACAGCAGCAGATCTAAACATGCCTCATCTCACACAGTCAAAGGACTGGTTTGGTGCACAGTATTTTACTTGCTCTGGCGAGAAAGAGAAAACATGCTGTTTTCACACTGTCTACACAGTGCAATATTTGTCAGGGATTATACTGACCAATTCTGCTTGGAGAGACCTTTAACCTCCAGGAATAATCACTCTGCACCACCCAACATCACCGATTAAAAACTGCTTCTTGACAATAATTCATTCAAGTATCATCTATGTGACTGTCTTATTTGATGCCACATCTATTTCCAGGAAATCCCCCTTTCCAATAGTTTATACTACTTCTCCACTTTCATATTTGTTGAGCAGAGTTCTGAAGTCACCATAACACTCACATTTCACTGCAAGGGCTTTCCAAAACCTTCCTAATACAGGATGAAGATAGCAACCAAACTCTGACCTCTACAGATAGGGATGCTGCTACCAGTGAAGCATGCACAAGATTACTGACCATCGGTGACGAATCAGCTAGCAGTTTGCCTCAGAGAAATTACTACCAAAATCTGTATGTGGTACCACCTACAGAGAGGTGCAAAAGCCGTCTCAAGCACAGAGGCACCAAACACAATATCACTTGGACACTGATATGCAGAATGATACATTTGCAAGTCCCTGCACCAAACACATGACACTTGACAAACAAGGACATTGCTTTTGGCTTAATTAACTATTGGGATTTTAGCTACATCTAGTGACTACTGTGAAGACATAACGCCTAGTAAAACACTTCAGCGATAAGGAAGACCATCTGAACCCCAACAAAAGCAGATGGCTGACTTCCTTCCATGTGTTCAGTCTTTTTGGTTGGTCGGCTCTAACAAAACTTGCCTTTTACAACAAGCACCTATAATTTTGCTTGCTTTGCAGTCCTAAAGGCACAAATTCATAGTAAATGTCATTCTGCTTTTTTTTTTAAAAAAAATGACAATCTGAAAATATTTTTAACCGAAGTTCTTTTCAAGGTAAAAATGAAGCTGAAGAAGCATCACACATAATAGTAAGATCCACAGCTTGCTTTTTTTTGTCCCCCCAAACACAAATAATTCCTTATGAATACTCCTTCCCCAATGGAAAAGACAGCCCAACAGAGAATTCAAGTCTGAAATGTGAAAGCACAGCAAGACATTCTGGAAAGGCAGTTTCTGATGGTGAGCAGTGTTATATTAAGTGTAAAATTCAGAACAGAATCTGTACCCAGTCACACTAACTCATTATTTGCTCAGTTTTCTCCTGAGGCTGATTTTCATTCTCTTGCTCCACCAGCCAAAGTCCTACAGCTTTTTTAGCAAACAAACAAGTAATTTCATTCCTATAATATTTGAAAAAAAACCAAAAACAAAACAAAAACAAAACTCAAAGAGTAATTGAGGAGGAGGGGAGGGATGTGGGCAGGGGGAAGATTGTCTTCTGTTGTGTATGGACAACACAGTTGAACAGTATTCTGCTGGATCAGTAGTACTCTTTGTTGTATCTTCATCCCTGCCTTTTAATTCACGTATTTGTTGTCTTCTTCAAAAGCTTTGTTCAAGAAATACGTTATCCCAGTCTCAGCATTTACATCAGAGCATTTCAGCAACTCGCCATACTACCAGAGGCTGAACAATTTACATTTCAAAGTATCTTGTCATTGCTTCATAATGCATTTACACCAATTCCAGGCACCAGTCATCACATCCATAAAGAAATAGCTTTAGAGAGCTATTTCAATAGAAAAACATAATATTAGAGAGCTATTTCAATAGAAAAACATAATATGAAGGACTACAAATAGCCTAAATAAAATAGCTTCTGCAAATTTCCTTCCACAGCCTTTCAAAAGAAAAGCAGTTGTTTCTGCATATTGTAGGAACCTATTCAATCTCAAGGACAAAATAATTTATGTTATTATCCCAGGCAAAATAATTTTAGAAAAGCAAGTGTTGAGACATTTCTGGTTGCTGTGGTACAAAACTATTTAAAAATAAATGTTAAATCAATTTCAATGATAGCTCATAGTACAATACATGTGATCCAGCATTTGCTGAACTAACAGTTTACAGACAGATTCATGTGTTGCTCAAGACTGACCTAATTCAGCATATCATCAAACAATCAATACCTCCCTTTCTGATATTCCAGCAAGCCCAGCATGGTATTCTATGCATTGCCAAAGCTGACCTCATTGCACATAATCATTGCACACAAATCGCTGCTTTTAAGGCCCACTGTTCTTTCCTGCAGATAACATAGGTCAATCATTTATCATCACAGAACCTTTTAGGTTGGAAAATACCTTTAATATGAAGTCCAACTCTTAGCCTAATACTGCAACCAAGTAAGATCAAGAATTGATAAGACATTCCTTATTTTCCTCCACCAGCCACAGACAAATCACCCACTGTAATAGAGTTATGTAGGGTTGCACATTGTTGTTGCTGCTGCTACCTTCCAAATGTGAAATAGTCAGGCTTGGTTATGCTTTAAGTCCTGAACTTACAAACAGTGAAGACCAAGTGTTCATCCCTCAAAGAGAAATGTAGATGTATTTCATACAACAGACTTAATAAGAGTAAAGCAGTAACATACTGGAAATATAACCCAATCACACCAGACCTTGTCTCCTCTTATTTACAGGAATTATGTATGTATATAAATATGTACACATAAAGTATACATGCCTGTGTATTATCAGATAGTATGTGGACTCCACCTGCATAGGAATGCAAGTACAACTTAGGACAGGTCAGGCAGAAGCTTTCTTAACAACGATCATGCTGAGAGAACATTCAGACAGCATCTCCCTCTCTGCTCCTCCATTCTCAGTGAATGAAATAACATGACTATATGAAGAGATGGCTTCGGGTGGAACTCATTGGAGCAGGACACCTGGTACTATTTTAGCCTAGAAGAAGGGTATTGAAGACAATCAAAGATGGTTAGCTTTTAGCCAAAAGGAATGCTTTTTTAGTAAAGATAGCTTCTTAGCCAGACCTCTCAATCTTTCATATTAATAACTTTACCACCACAGTAGGTGTTTATGAATATATACACGTATATACATGTACAGATTTATCCTGTGTCCAGAAATAGCTACTCAAATACAAAGTTATAGCAATGTATGGCTTAAGGGATTCAGGACCTTCATTTTGCAGTTTTCACTTGGCAGATATTCCAGCAAGCAATGCAAGAACAACAGCTCCACGTGTCCACAATGGACACTTGGAAATCATAGAACGGTTTGAGTGGAAGGGACCTTAAGTATTTCTCATCAAGAAATGTGAACATCACTCCCAAAACCTATTGCAAATGACTACTCCTACCTATAAAGGGATGCTTGCATTGCAGGAGATATTATTGGAGTATATTCCATTAACTACAAATTTATTGCAGCAGCTTCCACAGTTGCAGACACCTGTACATCCTAAGACAGCTGGAGAATTACTTTCAACAAGACTGTGAAACAAGGGTGATCACAAACCAACTAAAGATTTTTCAAGTGTTTGGACCTGATAACTGCAAAGCTGTCAGTAATTCCTCATAATCTAAATGATTATACAATTGCCTTACGTGGTGCTCGTCATCTTAACATATGAAAACATCTTTCAGAAGACATTGATATTACCTTTTAATTTTACACTGAGAAAGCAAGACAAGTGCAAGTTACCCACAGCTACCCACTAAGTCAATAGCCAAGTAAAAAACCCACAAAACTTCTTCCTTTAACTTCAGTCCCAAGCTTTACATATGAAAACCCAAAGATTATTGGAAATATAGTTTTGATGAAGCCCATATAAATTTCTGTGACCATTAAATTCTAATACTAATAGAAGAAATAACAGCATGAGCATCTGAGCCAGTGCCCTTTGCCCTTAGCCAGCTATTTGATTCATATATTAAGACATATAGTAGCATAATTTTGTAAGCTTTCTCTCTTTGTTGTGCAGACTTTGGAATGGATTTGGGAGGAATTTTTGCCTCGCAGCAACATTATGTGCCAGACTACAATAACATCAAGTAAATAAGCTCTACTGAGCTTCCCTTAATATTTAGTAATATTTTTTTCATATCTTTCCCAAAAATAACTATTATTTTCTAAGCATCACAATTCTTGTATAAGTGCTTTGTTACCTACCTATTTCACCATTCCTAGAACCCACAATTTACACACGACTTCACATTTGCTGGTACGTTGCATACATCACTCCATAGAGGACAAAAACTGTTTTGAAACCAAGAAGCTCCTGAATCCTTCTTGAGCCAGTAGATCGCAGAATCAAAATAAAATCCATGTTTCCAAACCACACTTCTCAAAGCAAATGTTTCAGCAAGGGTGATTTTTCCCTACAGAAACTCAAGGTCCATCCAGAGCAGGAAAAGACAGACTCTGAAGTAAGGCTGCACTGCAAATCTAAGGTCCAACCAGGATACGGGACCAGAGACAAAGCAGCAGACAGACACAGATACAGCATACCTGATGTAGGGGTGGGGACATGCCCAGGGCTGCCCTGAAATTAGACTTCCAAGCCTCTGAGCAGGGGTGTGGTTGGAGGCTCCAGGTGAGTCTGCTTATGGTCATTAAGGGCTTTTAGTGCCTACAGAGCCCTGGTACTGAGTTTATGGGATCAACACTTGAGATTTGTCACTGTCTCTCGATAGAAACTCAACTTAAAGTGCGTATGTGTGTGTAAGATTGCTGGGGCTTTTTTTCCCCCAGCCTAGAGCAGTGGTGGGACCCTACAAAGAATGCCTCTTCACCTGCCTTGTAGCTTAAAGTGACCAACATCACCATCTGCTCTGAGAAATCTTAGCCTAGTAATTTACCCTAACAAAAAGAGGAATGAGACATACAAAGTTTGTCCCATCATTCATCATTTCTACTCATCAAATGAATGAGGTAAAAAAAACCCAACCTTTAAAAGTTATGCATACCTGAATACTGAATTTGGTGCTGTGGGACATTAGCAAGTTTGCAGACGACACTAGGCTGGGTGGAAGTGTTGATCTGCTAAAGGGTAGGGAGGCTCTGAAAGGGATCTGAACAGGCTGGACCGCTGGGCTGAGTCCAATGGCATGAGGTTCAACAAGGCCAAGTGCCGGGTCCTGCACTTGGGGCACAACAACCCTGTGCAGTGCTACAGACTAGGAGAAGTCTGTCTAGAAAGCTGCCTGGAGGAGAGGGACCTGGGGGTGTTGGCTGACAGCCAACTGAACATGAGCCAGCAGTGTGCCCAGGTGGCCAAGAAGACCAATGGCATCTTGGCTTGGATCAGAAACGGCATGACCAGCAGGTCCAGGGAGGTTATTCTCCCTCTGTACTCGGCACTGGTGAGACCGCTCCTCAAATCCTGTGTTCAGTTCTGGGCCCCTCACCACAAGAAAGATGTTGAGGCTCTGGAGCGAGTCCAGAGAAGAGTGACAAAGCTGGTGAAGGGGCTGGAGAACAGGCCGTATGAGGAGCGGCTGAGAGAGCTGGGGTTGTTTAGCCTGGAGAAGAGGAGGCTGAGGGGAGACCTCATTGCTCTCTACAAGTACCTGAAAGGAGGTTGTGGAGAGGAGGGAGCTGGCCTCTTCTCCCAAATGACAGGGGACAGGACAAGAGGGAGTGGCCTCAAGCTCCACCAGGGGAGATTTAGGCTGGACATTAGGAAAAAAATTTTTCACAGAAAGGGTCATTGGACACTGGCAGAGGCTGCCCAGGGAGGTGGTTGATTCACCTTCCCTGGAGGTATTTAAGGCACGGGTGGATGAGGTGCTGAGGGGCATGGTTTAGTGTTTGATAGGAATGGTTGGACTCGATGATCCAGTGGATCTCTTGCAACCTGGTTATTCTATGATTCTATGAAATTTATACATGAATAATGCTGGAGGGTGGAGGGGTGGAATTTTTCATCCATTTGTATAGAGCCCTGCAGTCTGTATTAACCCTGTTCCATCCATTTAATGGAAATGATCTCTCAGGAACTAAGAGGTATCATCAAATTAAACATAAAATTTGACCTTTCAGGAGATAAATAGACATTTTTGACCCACTATCGACAACTTGCAGAAACTTACAGGAAATTCAAGAATTTGGAGGATTTTTTTTTCCTTTTATGCATTAGGTCACATTATCTCATGACGAACAACTGAGTCATTCTTGAAATCCATTTTGTGATATTTGCTGGACAGGAGCTGAAACAATTTTTCTTTAAGCTTTAAATCACATCAATTTTTAAAGACAGATCTTGTCACTTCCTTCAGCAGAGAAGCGAAGCAGACACTGACAGATGGTGACAACTTCAATGTGGTTTCACATATATCTTTTCATAATATAAAGTTAATTACAGTAGACTTAGCATAGCGCCAGAGCATCGACAGAGCACTTGGAACAGCCCCTTTCCATCTCCCTCAACCCCCACCGAGCTCAGCAGCAACTTGTTTGTCTGCCTCTGTGACTTCTGGAGAGGTTTATCATCTCAGCAATCCCAGGCAATCCAATTACTTTGAATGATTTTTAATCTTTTCCGGATTAGATGTTTTTCAATAGTTCACCTTTATGAAGCAAAAAACAAACTGTCAGTTTGTGTTTCCTGCTGTTTTAATTGCAGAATTTGTTTAATACTTGCCTATCAGCATTAAGGTCCAAGCTTTGGACCATCCCAGAAGCATCAGGAGACTCTGAATAGTCCCAATGTATAAGAAGTGACACTGGCTTTAGGACCTATTATGGGTATAGCTGAAGGTTCTCGATATGTTCTTGTATTTCTCCTGATGACCTGTCAACCACATCTACAGAATTTCCTATGGCTGGTACAAATGCAGCTGAGGAGGAGCTTCCATTTGTAAGAACAGACTGGCACATCTCCATCTGACCAGTCTGAGAGTTCCTGACTTCATCTCTTTAGTCAGCTCTACACTAGACGGGGCTGAAGGATGCCAAGTAAAAAAAAATGTATACCCTGAAGACAACAGGCAGTTGAAGTACTCTAGGGAGCACTGGTCCTTTGAAAGTCTGTGTACTTTGAAATGGCTCTTCCTTTACAGGGGATAAAAGTATCCTCCTTGCCTCCCGAGCATCTCCCTCACACAATGTTTCACATGATCATGTCTGTGCCTTCCTCGCTAACTGGGCTGAAATAAATTTATACATGGTCTGGTTTTCTATAGACTCTAGCAGAATAAAAATACAAGCAGAAAAATCTTCCTCTGTCCAGGAAACAAATGCAGAAATCTCAGGAAAATTCATTTGCTCTAACAGGAAGAGCATTGCTTAATGTCTCTATGTAGTAATGAGGGGAGTACTTTTCATTGTCTTTCTTTCCCCATATTTATCTTTGGCCAAAGGCTGTGTCAGGTTCAACAGGGAACTACAGATCTGGAACATGCAACTAGCTCTAAGAGCAGCAAAAGGTAGACAATAGTAATGCAGAAACCTCCAGCGATAACGTAATGTTTCAGGTTCTGGGTAGAAAAGAATCTGACAATAATTTGAGAGGCTTAGTAAGCCTGAAAGGGAAATGAGGCTTTAGAATCATTCTGAATGGTGCTCAAATATCCAATCTGTCATACTTTTCTCTTCAAAATGAACTCCCTGCAGCAAAATTACATAAATTAGAGTACTGGGAAAATGTGAATTTTTTATATAGTTAAAAGTGTCTTTACAGGTGTGCTTCCTGGTGTCTAATGACACCAAATCAGTTAGTAAACAATTTCACTTGAAAAGGCCAGATGGGCTTATTTTTTCTTCCGTAAAACCTTTGGGCTTAAAATTTCAATAAAAGTTTGCTCAGAAGAACACTGAAGATGAGTAGCTTCAAATGAAACTACCATCAGGTATTCTTTCTCTTGGGTTAAAATTAATTTCAAGTGTGCGCAGAACAAAACAGATATATATATATATATATATATTATACCTGCAATAAACCTTTCACAGAATATTAATTCTTTCTCAGATTGATACTGAACTCTGAAAGCACTTTAAATCTCAACTTGTCAAAAAAACTCATTTATTAGCTTTTAATTAAGCACCAAAAAAAATGCCTCAGGCATGAGCTTTAAACATTGCACCTCTTGCTAGGGGGAGAAGCTGAGGACCTAGAGTGGATGGGACCTGTCTCTGCACATGCATAAGCAAGCCAGACCTCTGTGGTTCTGCTGCTTGATGTTGAAGTGCTTCATAGAGACATGCTTCAGTCTGCATCTGTTTATGCTGAGATGGTAGAAATAAGGAAAAGGCAGGTGTCTTTCAGGTAAAAGTGGGGATATGGGCATGGTAGAGGCAAATTCTTGGAACTGTTCTGCCTGCAGTGGAAATACAGGGGGAAATGCCAAACTGCCAATGACAAATGGCAATGATGAAACCACTACAATATTCAAAAAGGGAGACATGAAGAGGCAGGGTTCTGTCTGGGGCAAAGGAAAGTAATGTTCACTGAATAAAAGCAGAGAATAGAAGATGCTGAAAAGATGATTATACAAATCAAAGGGCTTTGTCAATAGAGAATAGTAACGGCAAAGGAAAGTGCTGACAATTTAGCTTAAATTTGAGACTGTAGCTGTAACAAATGAGGGTTAAATCCTTTAAGAAATGCAGCATCCATCTTCTCCTACTTAGAACTCCAAAGAAGTTAGAAGGTTTTTGGAAGGGTATATCTCCTACTGAGACACTTCAATTAAAAAACTACTTCATTTTGAAAAGCATTCTGCAGCTCATATCACCCATTGAAAGAGAAGATGCATTAAGTGTGTCTTCGAGTAAGGTTCAAAGCAAACAAGACTACCTCTGAAAATCCAAAGAAACAACAAGTCTGACTGAGATATAGGACATATTAAGCTCCTTTTAAATATTTCTAAAGACAATGGCTTTTGAATATGGAGTATAAGTAAATCAGTTCTTGAGGAAAAGGCCAAATACAGACTTCAGCTCTGGATCACTGATATTAAAATGAGGAATTTAAAGCAGGGCCATTAAAAGTTCCATCTGGTGCAGCTAAAAACAGTCAATAGTCTCATACAGAACATGAGATCTACATCACAACATTTCTTCACTAACAGGCCAGGAAACATATATCATAAATAATTTGGGAATATGTATTTCACGTTAAATGGGTGAGATTCTGACACGTGGCTAAGGAGACCCGCCTGTCGAGTCACGAGGTTCAAGAAATGACCCCATTGCTTTCTAAGCACCCATCAGAGAGGACACCAAGGATTAAACTCTCTATAGTCCCAGACTTGGTCAATGGTTTCTTACTAAAGGATTATGTGTGTGTACATAAAAGTTTTCGCCACAGGTCAGAATCTGGTTACCTGTGAGAGCCTCCTTAGAGACCAGTACTCACTGGGTTAATAAGTACAGCTTATTTAAAAATAAAAAAAAAAAAAAAGGGGGCAGCTGCAGCAAAGCCTGTCAGATAGACAATTTTGCAGTGCTGAGGTGGTAAGTGATTTAATTAGAGTGACAGAGAAGAACAAATTCAGGATTGCCGTGATACATTTGCTCTTAAACACTTACAACTGGTTGACACTTAGCAAGTAACAACAAAAAACTTGAGTTAGTAGTTATTTTCCTGGGAGAAATCTGACAAGAGTCAGGTGTGCAATTCTTACCAACAATGCATCATTTTCGGGTAAAGGAAGAGAGGTCCTGGCCAATTGACTTGTCTGTCAGGTAAGGCAGTCGTGTGACTCCTCCTCTCAAAGTAAAAAGGGTTTCTGGTGCCAATTTTATACTTTTTGAAAACCTTTTGGTGCCTCTTGGTGAGGTGGGTGGTAAGTCAATTAGTATGTAGTGACTGGCTCTTGACAAAGTCACTTGTGTCATCAGAAGCGAGGACTCTCAGGGTTCACCAGGTCTCTGGAGCGGGGAGCTCAGTACATGCTTTTGGGGGATGACTTTGTTCTTAACTAAAGCAACACCAGTCTGTGTGACCTCCACTCCATCCCAAGAATCACTTAGCTGATGTGAGCATCAGACCACCATCCAATCTATCTCTTTTACCAGATGCTGTTGTCTGTTGCTGGCCACTCCCTTTGCCAACTGCTCCCTTTCACAAAAACCAAGCTTATTTTGCAGAAACAAGCTCACCTTTGCCAACTCACAATGCCACAGGGCCTAGCCAATCTATTGTACTACAATCTAATGTAGCTCAGAAACAGCAGTATAGATTAGATTATAATCCTAAAATATCTTTCCAAAATGCTGTTCTATGTGAGCCATACATTATTTCTTGTTATTCTCTTAGAGCAACGTTCAGAAATGAAGAAAACCTATCTGCCTTCTGCAATTGTAAACCTTGCCTAATACGTATTCTTCCATACAATGGGCACAAAGGCAGAAGCAGAAGAGAAGTTCCAATATCCAGGTAAAATCCCCAGTTTTTTAGTTCAAAAAGGCATTGCTAGAAGTTCCAAGTGATCGCAGTAACATTTTTTAGATGCTGATATCAAAACAAAACATTTCAACTGGCAAAACTGACCTTTATCTCTAACTGGCAAAATGTTTCCAAGCACTGATCTTTGTTATTACATGTATCTGGCATAGAACAGACTAAACTTAGAGTGATGTGATTTTTCAGGAACCTCGGGAAATTAATTTGACAGTCTTAGTCTAAAATTAAGTGATCTTTAAGAGCTAACAGGGACTAATGTCTCTTAGCAGAGACTGAAGTGGGTAAGTGAGTGGGGCAAAGGAGGGTGTCTCAGCAATCTTCTGCTCTGCTGAGGACATACATTGCTGCCCACTGCCACTGCCCACAGCTGCCATGCTAGAATCCACTGAGCTATGAGTATGTTCAGGCAGGATTAGAGGAGAAGAGCACTTAACATTTGCCTTTCGGTGGACCTTCTGCTAAAGAGAAGGGTTTGTGGTAACAGTTATTTGCTCTAGGGAAGGTTGAGGTTTAAAAGAAACAAAGACTAACAAACACATCCAAAAGAAAAGGGGAAAAAAGTAATATTTAATAATTAAAATAAAACTTTGAATGTTTAAAGACTACGGTGTGGGTTTTTTTGTGGTCATTCATGTCATGCTACAGTGGCATCAAAATTTGTGCACAGCCCCAGGGCTGGTCCCTGCTGCCTGCACTGCCTCAAATGCAGTCATTTTTGCTTTAGGTAAGATGGACTTCTCCAGTAAAAGGTGCCACCTAGGAATGTAAATTTCTTATAGCTATTTCTACATATTTCATAAACTACTGTTGAGAGCAGAGATGTGGTTCTCAGGGAAGATTGTCAAGCTAAACTGAGCTGAGCAAACTAAACACCATCATGGAATGATAAACAGAGTTGAAGAAATCAGGAAATACACAGTGCAAAAGAATTAAAAAGATTTTAACAAGAGACTTTGAAGAAAGCCTCTGATTGCCCCTGGGTCACCTTGGACATTAAGTAATGTCTGTGCAGCTCTGCTAAACTTTGTGTAATTAGGCTGTGAGATCTGCCTTAATGCCACTGTCCACAGAAACTTGTGCAGCTCTGAAAGGCAAAAACCATTTGGATGAAAGAACCATATCTGCTGTTCCAACAGTGCCGACAGCTGTCTTTCTGGGGCATCACTATGGTTGCTGACAGCCTACTCTGCCACTCCTTCAGATGCTTTTTGCAAGCTGAGAAGTCATGCACTTAGTAAGGAAGGAAAAAGGTAGTAAGAAGGAAGTTAACACGATGATCTAATCCATTAATGAAGTCAAAGTTCTCTCTTTCCCAGGGCGCAAGTCACCATTGGAACTGCTGAGTACGCTGAGATTATTCCTGTGTGAATTTTTTTGCCAAACTCCATCAAAAAAATCACTTTCATCTAAGAATAATTATTAGACAAGGTGTAAATTGCAGAAGGCAGACAGTTTTTCTTTATTTCTGACCCAAAGAAGATCCAACAGGCATGTTCTCACGTATTAGAAAAAAATACTAACTCTTTATGTAAGCATATTTAGTGTCCTCAGGAACATTTACACACACTTATGTTTAGCAAAGCCCCTGCACCAAAAGTGTGGTTGGAATACTGAGCAGAAATGGACATAGTTCTAACTCATGCGTGCTGCTACCTTTTGTTTGTTTTTCCAGAAAATCACAGCATGCTTTTGTCACATTTCACCAACTGATTTGTATTAGCAACCTTTGTAAAATTCCAGCTATACTTTTGCAAAGCTTTTGTAAGTCCCCTAGGATTAATTACTTTGCTCAGAGTCAAATTGTTTCAGCAATTAGGAAAAATTAGGCAGTAGCTAGTGAGTTTGCTGTTTTGAAATGAAAGACCAGAGTCCTTAGGTCTGTTCCCAGGGTATATACTAGTTTTAGAAATTCATTGTTCGAAAATCTCTTAAGAAGTACTTTGCATTGCAAATTTTTTTGTATCTTTTAGCCTCCAAATAACTTACGTGTTCAAACTGTGAGCATACTACTGAAAAAAACCCAAACTGACAGGAATGTAAATTGTTTGCATGTTAGTTTGTAGTATCAGCTTTTCTTTCCCAGCCTGAATTTGTCATACTGGTATCACTGGTCTCAGGAAATGCACTGTCACATCGTTTAGAATGTTGTTGACAGCACTGGGGAAGGCACTGAAACCATCAGTAGAAGCTATCAAGGAGAAACCTTGTCCTAAGCAGAAATCCCACACCAGTTGTGCTCTCTGAAAAATAATGGGGACTTCAGCTCTGCAAGCTGCCCAGAGCCCTGTTCCCAGGAGAAGACCTGAAGGTTGCAAAACCACTGGACTGAGTAGTGTTGGGACAACAGAAGACAGACAACTGCCCCTGCCATAGGGCAGTCTGGCTGCCCAATGGAGCTGCTCTTTCAGCATATTTCCAACAGAAGTCACAAGAAACTACGGGATTTCAAGGCAGCCCTTGGGACTACTTACGCAACATCTGCAGCTGGGAAATCCTCATGCATATACCCTGTGGCTTTAGAGTCCTTCCACTGGCATTTCAGCCTATTTTGGCTCTAGACACACCTTTTAAATTTCACTCAGTCCATTTGGCTGTGAGGGTAGCTTTCAGGACCAGCAATTTCACTGTTCAACAATTTCTATTCAACAATTACAAAGCATTGCTGCACACGGCACATGCAGATCACATCATTTCACAATATTACTAGCATTTTCTGAGGAACAGCTTGACGTATATAGCACAATTACTTGGAGCACGGTGGATGAGCAACTGCTGTACAGAATCTGTGTCCGGAGCATGAACTGCAGATCTAGAAGGGCTGTATTTATCAGGGCTCCTATGCCAACTTGCCTTGGGTCAATGGGGACAGACTGTTCTGCAGCAGCTGAGGTTCTGGCCTAAAGGAACATAAATATTTGGATATCACGTTGCTTGATTAACTCACTAGATAAATTAATGTGAGATGGCTGAATAAAGTCTTAAAGAGATCATGCATGTTCTTAAGGTAAAGCTTGCAAGAGCTCCCTTTAGTGTACTATCTTTTTTTAAGGGACATTTAAGGTTTATGTGACACATTTTAGGGATCTTTTAGATGTGATTCTGATGTATGCTGTAAGTTCACTTTGTCTCTCTCTCTAACTTACTATATTTATTCTTTTGTGACAGAATGCAACAAGTGGACTGTGTTCGATTTCCTTGTTTTTCATTTGGTTGCACACTTTCAGGATATTAAATATTGCTTAATGGCTTTTCATATATTACATTGACTGTTAAAAATAAAGCCAAGTGAAGTATTTGTTGTGAAATTCTTAATGCTGTCTGCTGGCTCCAGATAGTGGGGACTCTGGATTTCACAAGGTTTTCTGGAAGAAATATCACATTAGTGGCTATTTTACACCAGACATATTTCACATTAATACATTTCTTTCCTTATCTCTTCTTCCAGAGATAAGTGACCACTAGCTCATTAAAGCTGAGTCTTGTATGTGTCTACTGTAGGCTACATATTTTAGGTTTTCTCCACATCTTCTATGCTCTTCATGACCTTCTACACTCTCCTGTAGTTTCACCAGCTAAGGACTATGTAATGTGTCCCAACTATGCATTTTGGAAAATATCAACTAAAGTGAATAAGCCCAGAGGTGAGGAAGAGGACAGGGGATTCATAGTGTGTTTCCTTCTGGAAAACTGGGAGGCAAGAGAACTGCTCCTGGGACTGTGAGCGGTTCAGATCAAGGAGGAGGCAGCATTAGCAAAGGACACCAAGTGCTTAAGGATTCACTGCCTCATTTCTGCTCTGAGTAATTCCCTGAGAGGGCAAGAAAAGCTGTCAGGGCTTCTCTGATTTACAACTATTCAACATTTTACCCTCCTGCAGGAGCTGCCACAGTTGCGGTCCTAAAGACAATAGCCAGGGAGAGATCCACAGAGAAAGGTCCCTAGGGAAGTAGTTTGCCCTCCTTCCTCGCCCTCCTCTTCACTGTGAGGTTTGTATTTTGCTTCTGTGTCACATTAGGTGTAGGTAGTTGCAGCTCAGCACAGGCAAAACTCAGAGCAAGTGCAGACCGCGGTTTTACACCTTCCATGCTCAGGCTTTGTAACAAAGCTGCTCCGCCAGTTCAATGTGTTCAGGGGATTTAAAGCAGGAGAGAAAAAAAGAAAAGAGCTGAGCTCTATTGTCTCTGTATTGCACTGCCTCTTTAAAATCAGAAATGCATGGACAGCTTCAAGGTGCCTCCCACTGAGAAAGGGCTTTAGATGCACAGAGACAGCAGAGCCATCCTCCCCTGAGCTGCAGGGCAAACCTGTTTGGGAGAGAAATGATCATTCAGCAAAGTCCTCTGGCTGCTTTTAGTGATCCTTTCTCTGCTCCAGTGATAGCAGCACATTTGTAGAGGAGACACCTAAAGGCCACACCCAGGGGGCCAGAGACCTCCAAGAAGATGGGAGCAACTACAGGTACAGTTAGCTGATGCTCTTATGTCAGTTTGTGGATTATTGGGTTGTCTGTGTTTATTGTAAAGCTCCTCTCTTGGTATTCAGCAGGGAAACCTGTTTGAAACATACTGCTCCTTGCTTTGACCAAAATACAGATTTTTCATCCAAGTATTTATTTAGTACTTCTCTTAAATGAATGTTCCCATTTCCAGGGAACTGTGGGGATGTCTTGTAAAACAGTCAGTTGTTTGAAATGTTATTTAGTTTCAGGCTTTGTCTTTCTCTTACTCTGTTGCTCTGCAACTCTTAGCTTGAAAAGCAACGTGGAGACAAGTTGCACAAGAGAGTCTCACAAATTTATTAAGCCTTGATACATCAGAGACAGAGGGTGGTTCCAGGGAAGGAAGGACTATATAGATTGTCCTTTGTAGCCATAATAGGGATGGTTCAATAGCATTTAATACCCTGAAGACCTACTGCTTCAATTCAGAAAAAGCAGTCATGCCCACTGATTCTCTTCTGGGATAGGGCAGGACTGTCCTGACAGCTGGGAGGATTCCCAGATGTGACATGGGAAGATGCAAGAAGGTAGCCCTCTCAGCATTTTGATACAGAGTAGAGACAAATTTAGGGAGTTGATTAAATTTTTTTCCTTAGTATGGAAAATAAATTGATTTTTAACATTTGGTACAATCAGCAGTACAAAGAGGGTAGCCTGCTCTTCCTTGTCTTCAAGAATTCATCTTGCTTAAGAAAGATGTTCCCTCTCACCTCAAGAGACTGTGGAGACATTCTCCCTGCAAACAGCAGATTTAGCTTTACAGTAAAGCCTTACAAGCTGCTTCATGGGACAAAATGTTGTCTATGCAAATTGGCAGAACTCCACTGGTTTGAGAGAAGCAAAAATGCATTGTGCTGGCTGAAAATATAGTACCCCTACTCAATTAATGGCTGCCAAAAAGGAAAGTGCTGGCTTCATAATTGTTCTGGGTCTTGGCAACACTTACTTAATTAAGAAATGTATTTAGAAGCCAGAATATCAGTTGTCTTTTCATTCTCAGCTACCATATCGCTCTGACTGAGACATCCAGTGTAAAGCAAAAGAACTATCCAAAAGACACATCACATACTTTTCAGCAAATTGATGTGTCATCTCATTTTAGTTTGTTTTTTTTTACCTCGCACAGGAATGACAGCATCGTGGGCTTGAAAGCTGCTGGAGGTTTAAACTGAATTTTACACTCCTCCTATATTGTCATTTCACTGTGTACTGAAAACAAAATTTCATCGTTGATAAATAAAACTGCTGGGTGTAACAACCAGTGTATTATGCAATTCAAGGGATTTTATGACAACGGAAGCATCCTTTTACAGGGTATTTCTTTGCAATCTGCGCAGAGAGCAATAGAGCTGTTGGGCAATAAGGTGGTTGTTGCTTTCCCTCAAGCACAGTATTTTTGCAGTAATTTCCTCTCAGGAAATGTTTTCCTCTTTTTGTTTCCACAGAAGGAGATAAATGATGCTGTTGCTCTACAATCTCATGGGGACAAGGACAAGGTGACTCACTGCTCAGAAGGAAACTTTGGATGAGGTCTTTCACCTGCCACCATCATGCCCTGCCACTCTGGGTAACTCTAACATGAAACTAAGGGCTAGCCAAGCCTCGCAAGTCGAAAGAAGATAGACATGGCCATGGAGCAAGCCGAACATAATCCAAATGATACCACCAACCTCAACTTTGCTGCAATCTACAATCTCCACGATGGGGATTTAACCTCCTTGCGAAACTTCTCCTTCCCTTTCAATTTCAGTTACAGCGATTATGATCTGCCACTGGACAGTGAAGATGACATGACCAAAACCCGCACCTTCTTTGCAGCCAAGATTGTAATCGGGGTGGCTTTAGTTGGCATCATGCTGGTTTGTGGCATTGGCAACTTCATTTTCATTGTTGCTCTTGCCCGCTACAAGAAGTTGCGAAACCTCACCAACCTGCTGATTGCCAATTTGGCCATCTCAGACTTTATCGTGGCCATCGTGTGCTGCCCCTTTGAGATGGACTACTATGTGGTACGGCAGCTGTCCTGGGAGCATGGCCACATTCTCTGTGCCTCAGTCAACTACCTACGAACTGTCTCCCTCTATGTTTCTACCAATGCTCTCCTGGCTATAGCTGTTGACAGGTAAGTGGAGTGATATGACTGCAGGAGGAGATGGCCAGAGCTTCTGAGGTTGGCTGTCTACATTTCTAGATTTACAATATGGTCAACTGTTCTGCAAGATTTGCTGGTGTCCAGGTAGGTACTATGCAGATCTAGGTATCCTGTTTCATAAAAATTTAACCACATCAGGTCATGATGTTACCCTGGAGAAAACTCAGTGGAAATTCCTCGATTGAACTTTCCAGGTGACTTGAATGTTGATTTATTAAAACAAATTTTTTCCTCATAAGCATACGCCCATTTCAAGTGCAGGGCATTTATGAGGGAAAGAGGAGAAAGAGAGAGACAAATTAGAAACACCCTGATTAGAGTGTTCATCAGCACTATATAACCTGATTCAAACCATACATTTCTAAGGAATCTTTACTACTGGCTTACACAGCTTTTCCGAGTCTAGCCTTTTCTGTAAACAGTGAAGTAAGTACTCTTTAGTGAGAGAAATAGTTGACTGGTGATACAGAATTTGACAGGTGAGTTTCTTAACAGAGTTATTACATTACAGGATATTTCTTTCTCTCTCTAAGGCATTTTTCCCAGTTTTCATTTCAGTGTGAGAGAGAGTAAAACATAAGACTTCTGTTTAGCCTAGAAATTAATGTTCTTATTCTCTGTCCTGCCCCACTGAGAAAACCCAGGAATTGCGAAATTAACCATTTGATATTACTGAGGTTTTAGCTGGATACTCCAATCTAGAAATGGATGCTTGGCAAGTGTGGCCAGCACTCGCCTCTCCATTAAAGTACTCTCTTCCTCTGTGTCTCTTTACACACCTCTCTGAGGGCTGCACAGTGGCAAGCCAGAAAAGATCCATGTGTCTTTTATGGCACTGATATTTATGGCACTGTTTAGGAAATGACAAAATGCTAAATCAACCCAGTTCAGCAGAGATGTTCCTATGGCCTTCATATGGGGTAAGGAGAATGTATCGATAGCCACCTGCTACACTACCTGCTTTATGATGCAGTCCTGAGATATTTCTATCCCTGCCTCTCATTATAGGAATGTTAACAATATCATTTAATTGCTATCTGTCTATGACTCCTGTTCTCTTAGCCTTGTGCACCACGGATTCTGCCAGACCCAAGCACTTAGGAATAGCTTCATGCTGACATAAGCCTGACATGACTCACAAAAAGCCAGAGACCTGTAGAGAAACCTCGTTACAGAAAGGCCATCACAAGTCATGTTTGGTGTGCAAACACAATATACATCTCTGTATAAACTCTGCATATACATGTTATATGGTTCTCACCTCCCTTTCCTTTTTTTCTTTTTTCCAATTTCTCTCAGTTGTTGTCTTTGGTACCTGATTCAAAAGACAGCTCAGGAACAGCTAACCCTGCTGATGCTTGTATAGACTCATCTCATGTGCAGATGATTCGGCTATTATTGACGTCAATAGAAGTCTGTGGAAAGACTCTGGGGAAGTTAGAGATGCTTTGCTTGGTGAGGGGGCAAGTCCTTAACAAATGTCTAACGAAATAACCTTTTAACAGCAGCTGAGGGTTCAGGGTTAAGCTTCTAAACACTATGTTTTATGCAGCATTATTTTCTATTACTTATCTTTTTTCAATTAGAAAGAAAAAAGTCTTGGAAAGTTCTTCTAGTGCATCCCAGGTTGATGAAGTAACACAGGTCATTGAGCCCTTATGCCTACTAAGAAATCAGAAGATTTCTATTGTATTTCCCCAGGCATCTTTAAAAACAGCCCTGGAAATGATTAATCACTGAAGTTTGTTTTAAGAACACACTGTTTTTGTTTTCCTGCCCTTTTTTGTGAGCTTTTGACTTCGTAAACAGAGAGAAACTTTTGTTCATTTAATGATCAACCATTCCATGTTGGTTATGTCATGTGGGTCATTGATTTTTGTCTTTAAAAAGGATGGGCTTCTAACAAAAGCCTTCCCATATTTAGATCATTTAAAAGGGCTTACCTGTGTAGAAAGAGTAAGCCTGTCCCCACAGGATTTCTGTTGAGTACGGCTCTCTGTCATCTTCCTGGATGCCACATAAAACGCAGACATTTCATTTCACATCTACACCAGAAACGTAGTGTGAAAGGAGAGGATCTGAAGATCAAGAGTTCATGCTAAGGGTCCAATGTCCATGCTGTAATTATTTTGGGGGGGTTAGCTTTATCTGGGTCACCTGGACTGAACACCCATGGGTACTTAGCATGTTTATGTACACTTTTCAAGCACATAATCCAGGGCAGATTCATATGCTCCAGGACCACTCCACAGCCCAAGTGTGGTAAGCAATGACAATCAGCAAATTCATCACAAAAGCCCCTCCTAACTCTCTTAGAGAGATTTATCACATCCAGCCAAATGTTCTGCTGTGCAGATATGCATGCTTATGAATGCACACACATGCATTACCCCACAAACTTATTTCCACAGACCTGATCTAAAAACATTCATTTATCAGCTCCAAAATGAGGATGAGAAATTCTGCTGTCCCTTGACATCTAGCCTGCACCATTAAGAATGATGAACAATTCATCTGCTTCCAAGAACTGGCTGATGAAAAGCACCACTGACTTTCCATTTTATTTTGGAATGAATATATCCTGTGGGTGGGGGGGTTTTATCACTCTGTATAGAATATATATAGATAGAAAAGCCTATGAATGAATGAGAAATTCCATTTCTTGAAAGAATCCTTTGTGTTAAATACAATTGTACTGGGAGCTCTGAAGTGCCTCCAATAAAAATCTCCTTTTAAACAAAATACCCTAATCTTTCTGTCACAGTGTACTCTAATGTAAGCTCTTCTTACGTATATAGCCCCTCTTAAATAATCACTACTCATGAACTCCAACCAAACGAAAAAAAAACAGAGTGAATGCTATTTGGTCGTAGCCCCTTTTTAACTGAATTGATGGCAACTGATATTGCAAGTAATGTACTTCCACTTCTCCACATTTCTTTGTGAAACATTGCAGAACACCTTGCAGTTTTACGGTCATCAGGAATGCAAAAGCCTAGCTCTAGTTTTATGGTTTGGCATATAACTTAACACAGCATATTTAAGATGAATTGGCAATTAATGGACACACAGTTCTTTGTTGGTGGCATGAAAGCATGTTCACCTTTAACCATTCATTAGTATCAGCTTCAGCTCTTTGCAGCTGATGGAATAAGCAGGACAATTATTAGAAGTTACACATATTTGACACCTTGGTAAAAAAAAAATAATATTTAAATAGTTCTCTGCCTAGAGATATTTGCCTTTTTACCTGTGCCTGACTAGATGCATATTATTGCATATTTCTAACTCTCACTATAACATGTGAAATTCCAGATGCTATACCATGGTACATCCTGGATACAACATCACCTGTGTATTGTGCTAGGTCCTGCAAACATATTTGTCAGTAATAGGAATATTGCCTCTCTTTCTCCTTTTCCAGTCTTTCCATAACACCCAGACAGGTGAGCTGCGTTAAAAAGTTTGTGATATAAAAATTACAACTTTTCCAGTTTGATCTTGTTAATAGGTGGGAGTTTAAGATTGAGGTCTTAAAACCGTCCTCGGACACGCTAGCATATGTTCAGGTTTTCAGATTGTCAAGTACCCACTGTCCTAACAAAACTTTCAGCCACTTTTTCAGAGCTTCTGCCTAGATTTGGGGACTCAATTCTAGGCTGCTACTTCAGAAAACTTTCTTAACTTTCCTCATAGACAAATTTGTCAGGCGCTCTCTTTAAGAATGATATGTATTTCCTGCTGCCTAATTCTGTCCACTTGCATTTTGAAGTGTGTTCCGATTAATAGTATTTTCAGACTTCATTTTGTTTGTCTCTTCTAGGTATCTGGCCATTGTTCACCCACTGAAACCACGCATGAATTATCAAACAGCAACCTTCCTAATAGCCTTGGTCTGGATTGTCTCCATACTTGTAGCTATCCCATCTGCATACTTTGCTACGGAAACAGTGTTATTTATAGTGAAAAATCAGGAGAAAATTTTTTGTGGTCAAATTTGGCCAGTTGACCAGCAGATGTACTACAAATCGTACTTCCTGTTCATCTTTGGTATTGAATTTGTTGCACCTGTGATTACGATGACTTTGTGTTATGCCAGGATCTCTCGGGAGCTTTGGTTTAAAACCGTACCAGGATTTCAGACAGAACAGATTAGAAAGAGGCTTCGATGCAGAAGAAAAACTGTTATGGTACTAATGTGCATCCTGACTGCCTATGTTCTCTGCTGGGCACCTTTCTACGGCTTCGCAATTGTCCGCGACTTTTTCCCCACCATCTTTGTGAAAGAGAAGCATTACCTTACCGCTTTTTACATAGTTGAGTGCATTGCTATGAGTAACAGCATGATAAACACCATGTGTTTTATAACTGTAAAAAATAACACCATGAAGTATTTCAAGAAGATCATGTTGTTCAGATGGAGATCAACGTATAATGGAAGCAAATCTAGCACAGACTTAGACCTGAGAGCAAGTGCAATGCCTGTCACAGAGGAGGTAGACTGCATAAAGCTGAAATAAATCTGCAGTTCTAATCTCACGTATTTTGTAGAGAGGCTAAAGAGGAAATAATGACTCCTCAGAAACTTCTCCCTTCTTTGTGGGAATGCTCACCATTGGCGAGAGCCCTCAAAAGCAGCCTACTACACATTTCCACCAGAACTCTTTTCACTGGACTGCTGAATAATCCTGTAACTCAGACTGATACTGTGCTTCAGTTCACCCACCTGTAAATACGAGATGTAGACACTCATTTTAGAGTTGTTTAAAATTTAAGGTGAACAAAATAGTCTATGAATCCATTAAAGCATAATACGATGATGGAAGAGTTGATTGCTGATCCTAGCAATGATGCCTCTTTGTTTCTTCTTAAGAGAAATCTCTTAAACCCTTTGAGATTATATTTCATACTTTCAAGCTATTTGGTGTCCTTTTCCTTCTGCTCACAAGAGGAAGGATGTCAAAAAAAAGCCCATCTTGCTTCATTTCACTCTTTATCCTCTCAGTTTATCCCTCCTGGTGAAGCTCCTCAAAGTCTACAGACTATCAGCTTTCAATTGTCCAATGTACAACATGCTCTTACGAAAGGCACATTCTCTACAAAGCTAAATACTGCTTCACAGCCTAGTGAAGACCTCAGGTCTCCTCCTGTGACACCTTGTTTAAGAATATTTTAAAAATATTCCACTATGTAGTTTCATGTAGAGTGTTACTTTGTTCATTATGTGTTTCGAAATGGCACAGCTACATATTGATGGCACCTGTTCCCTCCTCTCACCTACAGGCACTCCATGGCCAGCTTCTGCTGCCTTTAGTCACTAAGCTCTTCACATAATCAAACACAAAATCATAGAGGTGGGGAACAACATCTCCAGATTGTCTGGTCCACCTCTCTTTTCAAGCAAGGTCAACTAGAACAGGTTCCCCAGGATTGTGTCCAGTTGGGCTTTGACTCACCCCAGGGAGGGAGATTCCACTGAGTCCCTGGATAAGCTGTGCCTGTGTTCAAAAGCCCTCACAGTGAAAAAGTGTTTTCTTATGTTTAAATGAAATTCCATGTGCTTCAACTTGTTTCTCAGGAGGACCCATATAAAAGAATATCTTGTTAGTGGGGAAAAAAACATCCACCCTGCTGAACTAGGCCTAGATATCATATCAAGTCTGTGTACACCTTGAAAATAAAGTGCAAGTAAGGCCAAAATAGCATAGAGATCTTAAGATGATTGATCTGTCCTTCTGCAAGCAACAGAAGCAAACTCCAGGCTTCAGCAAGACAGTCACTGGTCAAGTAGCTCATTGTCTAGTCAAACATGAGGCAAGAACTCAAAATGAATTCTTTATTACCTTCCTCAGTGGTCTTTTTACTAATCTGACTTCATGCAACTACAAGATGGGTGTTTCTTAGCTGATAATCATGATAAAGCAGGTGACAGTAGCAGTAATAACTACTTATTTGAGCTACACATAAGATATCATGGACTTTTGAGTATTGAAATCAAGTCTTTTCTATTGTGATGACAAATGCTTCCTGTTTTAAAGTATGTGGTACCAGCTACTTTTGGAGTAAATGGCTTTTGTAAATAATTTGTCTATTTGTGAATTTAAAGTAAGCATAATAAAACAGTAAACATGGAGTCAATATTAGCATTGTGAATTACTTTTTTTATATTTTCCCCTTAGACATAATTTTCCTACCCAAGTGACTAGCCTGGATTATCCCATTTCCACTGAAGAAAAAGTACCAGGATGACCAATTTAATGCCAAAAAGATACTCAAATCCATTAAAGTGCTCAAATCCTCTTGTCATTAGTTGTTCTTAAAAAAATAAACATTGGAGAAATTCTCATAATTTGCATTGTTAGGCAAAACAATTACTGAAACCATTCTTCAAAATGACGTTTTTAATAGGGATAAGTACTAAATCCATTTGTTTCCCAGCCTGCCAAAGAAATTTAAAGGACCAGAGAGTAGTAGTATTTCATCATCAAGAGGCTTAATCTTGTAATTTCTCCTGAAATCTCATGATCTCTTCTGAAACCACGCACCCATATATATCTCCTGAAACCTGTACTAGTTATTGGGGATTAGCCAGCAACAGCGTTATTAAAATGTCCTGATTCTCCTCCCACCTATTTTTCCTAGAGCTCTCTTGAAACAACAAAACAAACAATTTTCCACACCTGGAAATCCACCTCAGGCCGAGTTATTAAAAAAAAAACCCCAAACCTCAACCCCCACCAAACAACATAGTACCAAGCAAAAAAAAATTGCTTTAAAATTCTGCAAACCACATTGAGAGCCCTAAGAGAGCTATTCTGGTCAGACCTTCCCAGTGTTCTTAGACATGACCATGTTCCTGGCCCTGTGAAGCACAACAAAGCTGCCACAGCCTCTATTGCAGATTTAGGTTTTGCGATCTACAATGTTGCTGTATTTTAACATTTTGAGGTTTTCCCAGCAGAAAAGCAGTGTTTCGGCCTGAACCACTCAATAGGGCAGGAGAAAACGCTGTGCTGTTCTCTCAACTGCATTTGTTGTGAGCAGCATCCCCAGAAAGCAGATTATCACTGAGGAAGGGCAGCAGTCCCTTGTCGCAAGCAGTCACATAGCCTTTTGCTTGTGGCTGCATCAACTCCAAACGCTGCAAAACTGGTTACAGGCTTCACTTACATGGACCAGCATTTGCTCCTAAACTGCGCTCCTGCAAAGCAGGGACCCACAACAGTGAGCCCAAGGATCTTGCATAGGGAGAGAAATCCCGTGGAGCTGTTTCACACCCATACAGTTCTGGCTAGGGAGCATGCGTACCAACAGCTAGTCTGGAGACAGATGCTCCCTCAGCTCCCTGTCAGGTGGGATCTACCCTTCTGCCTCCAGCCCAGTGTCTCCCTATAGTGACACTCTCTCAGTTACATTGGATGGCAACATTTAATGAGGGAATTGAATGTGGACTGCACCTACCTGGGAGCTCTGCTTGCAAGAACCATGCTTGAAAAAAAGAAAGAAAAGCACAAACTGGGATGAAAGCAGCATCTGCAGCAGAGGAGAGGCAGCCCCTTCCAGCACAAGCTCTCACCCTCTGAAAAGGCAGTAAAAACTGCAGCAAGAACTCCATGGCCACCAGCTGCCCTCTATTAGCTCCAGCAGCAATAAGGACTTCACCATGCAGGGGCTGAGAGATGTGTCAAGGCTGAGGAGCAGGTGGGGGTGAGGCATCCTCCTGAGAGCTGTTAGCAGGGTTTAGATAAACCACACTGTAAACTAGATGACATCATGTTCCAGTTGTGACTCACTCTAATTTTTTCTTTTTGCCAAAAGCAAACTGTGGTGCTATCACACCAGATTCCTGCTCAGCTGTCCTCCTGTGTCACAGCTCTCAAAACCACAGGCTGGCTTCCTTCTGCAGCAACTCCTCCAACCTGCATACTGGCTCTCTGAAAAACAAAAACCACATGTAACTGGAAGTGGTGACCTCGAGAGGCTAAGAGAGGGTTAAAAGAAGGAGTTGTTATTCTCAGCAATGGTCACTGAGAAAATGAAGTATGTAGTTTAATAAATCAATAGCAGAAAAAGAAACTCCAGCCATTTTCCCTCTACCAAAGGAGGAAATCTCCAAGACCTCAGGCCAGGGTGAGTCACGATAGCCAGAACATGAAACTTCCCTGAGGAGTGACTGACTCACTCTGGAGCTCAGCCTGAGCTGGATTCCTTTTCCCTTGAGCTTGGCAGCCTTTCCTGTGGCAAGAGCACCCTCCAGCTGCTACATCAGCAGCCTCACATGCTTACTGCATGGCCATGAAAACCATGCCAGCTCAACCACCTTGGTGACCGGGACATACAGATGTTTCCAGGATAGTTTATAATGACACAGAGCAAAAAGTCTCTTGCCAGTTCTACAACTTCCTATCAAACTGAAATGCTAGAGCCAGTTTTGTTCAAAAGCCTCTGAGCAAGCCAGCTGGGCAAAAAGCATGTCAGAGCTTTGGAAACATCCCATTTCATTATTGTCTCAACATTTTGCAGAAAGAATAATTTTCACAGAGCCCCCTGGGGTGCTGCAGGAGATGGATAAAGTGTCAGATTGAATAGGAAAAACATTTCCAACTATGTTATCTCACTAACACAGAAGGGAATTTAAAGACCTACCATTCAGGGAGGAAAAATAGATAATAAAAAAATCTGTAGTAATCTTAACATGTCCCATGAGTTTTAACAGGGGAAGGTCAGTGTAACTAAACAATCCACTCAGCCAAGATGTGCTCAGAGCTCCAAAGCTAATTTCATTTTGCATGCTACTGCTCTCCTTGAAGGGAGCCTGTTCCTGGAGAGTTCTTAAGTGTCCTTCCTTGGACCGGTCTTGTGACCCTAAGATCATCACAGAATCATAGAATGGTTTGGGTTGGAAGTGACTTTAAAGATCATCCAGTTGCAACTCCAGGGATGGGGCATCCACAACTTCCCTGGACAACTTGTGCCGGTGTCTCACCACCCTCATAATGAAGAATTACTTCCTAATGTCTTGTCTGAATCTCCCCCCTTCCAATTTATAGCCATTCCCCTATCACTACAAGCCCTTGTAAAAAGTCCCTCCCCAGCTTTCCTGTATCCCCTTTCAGGTACTGGAAGGCCACTGTAAGGTCTTCTCAGAGCCTTGACTTCTCCAAGGCTGAACAGCCCCAACTCTCAGCTGTCCTCATAGCAGAGGTCCAGCTCTTTGATCATCTTTGTGGCCCTCCTCTGAACCAACTCCAACAGTTCCATACCTTTCCTATGTCAAGGATTCCAGAACTGGACACAGTACTCCAAGTGGGGTCTTAAGAAGAGTGGAGTAAAGGGGCAGAATCACCTCCCTCGACCTGCTGGCCATGCTTCTTTTGATGCAGCCCGGATACAGTTGGCCTTCTGGGCTGTGAGTGCACATTGCTGGCTCATGTCAAGCTTCTGATCAATGAGCACCCCCAAGTCCATCTCCACAGGGCATCAAATCACACCTCTGCACAACCAGAGCCCAGTACACCCAGTTTCACCCCATCAAGCTGCAATATGTCATGCCAAGGGCATCTTTTTCAATGGTTCTGGTGCCCCCTCTCCTCTACAGAAAACATGATCAGAACTAGCATAGCTGCATTTGCAAACCAAAGCCCAGATAAACTTATCTCCAGCTTCTTCCTCATCAGCAGGAGTGGCTTCATCCAGCTCAGCTGGCCATCAACAGAACCCTCCTGATGCTCGTGGGGAGGGGGGAAATCACTGTGCTTTTGACCTTTGATACATGGAGGTAGCAATTTCCCCGAGCAGTTGCTTGGGAAGGGTTGGGCACAGCTCATCTTGCACCAGGACTGCAACAGCGATGGAGCAAACTGGGTGAAGAGAGATGCTCACCAGCCCTGCAGTCTTCAGGGTTGCCATGTGATGGAGAGTGGTATTTCATTTTCTTCTCTGTTACAGAGCAATCCACAGCCTGGCAGAAAGCATCATGCAGCAATTCAATCAGGAAACATCAGAAGGTTGAAGATGTTCAGAGAGAAGTGGTCAGTGCATCTCTCATCACTAGTGTCTCTGCATGGGAAGCATCTGAGAGGGACAGTACTGTACTTTATCTCCCACCCTAGAGTTAAGGGTGGGTGATGTTACTGGGAACGTGGTGGTTCAGGCTTCACTGATGTTAATGCCACAGGTTTTAAGCCACTCTTAGCCACTTCTGGCACTCAAGGGAAGTCAGGGCTTCCTTAATCAGCCCCATAAAGAGGGAAGATAACCTGTATGGAAGGAGGGGCGTAACCTGGGACAAGGGAGAGGGGGTTGCTTGGCGTAACATCTCTACTTCTGAAAGTACTCATTTCTTGCTAATTTTTATATTCAAGATATAAAATCAATTCCCTGGCCTGCCCTGAATCGTGGTTTATTCTGTGGCTGGGGTTGTGCACTTTGTGGTACCCATACTTCACAGGAAGACAGAGAGGATCCTGATAGGTTTGGCTTGTCTATGGGATCATCTTGCGATGGAGTACATGCACACACTTACTTCATAAGAGCCTCTTAGGAAGAAAGTTTCACCCTAATTCACTCATATTGGTTTGTACCTGTTCACATGATTAGCATGACTTTTTTTTAATTGGTATAATATTTACCCACGTAGATTTTATTTTAAGCTTCTTTTTTTTGCTCCCCTGTCATTCTCCAAGTTAAGAACGTAGGATGAAAATTGATGCTGCCACACAGTGTCCCTAGCAGACTGTTGCTGTGAACATCCAGGATACCTGTTTGCAAGGTGAGTGGCAAGAACCACCTCCAGTGCTATCCGCCCACGGATATGGGCCAGAAGGAGGAGATGCCTTTGCTTGCTGATAGTGGCTAGAGCCATATGACCCTGGGGTGCTTGAAAGAAATGGGGTGGAGATGGCATGACACAATGTATGACTTTTCTCAGCTGATGGGGAAGAGGGGACAGTGCCTCCCAGTAAGGCATAATACAACAAAGGCATCTGAGTCACTGGTGTTATTTCTCCTGCTGGAAGTAGAGAAAGCTTTCCCCATCACCAGTCCTATACACACTCACTTTTGGTAAGGTTAGAAATACCATCCAGCACACACCTCAGCACTCATGGCTTATCATGGTGATGAGCAGCTGAGCTTCTCCTTTTCCTCCCAGATGCAAAATCCTACAGCAGGAGCCTACCAGCTCCTGGAAGCTGAGCAATGCCATGCAATTGAGTGACAACATGGGATAGAGTTGTTAAGCAAGTGTCATCTCTAGCCTCGGGTCCTACCCGAGGGCCCACCACCACATTGAGTCATGCACCATGTCAGAGGGGGACAGCAGGGAGATGCTTGTGAGAAATTTGCACTGTGGAGCCTACAGGCTGGCTGCTCCTCTCATTCAAGCCAGGTGGGCATCAAGAGTTTTCTTACTCCTCCTTGCCAAGCCTGGGACCATGCTGCTTGGAGAGAAGAACCAGGCACCCGCCCTCCCACTTCCTCACCAGCAGGCCACCACCAAAGCCGGGCAACAAGAATTGTGGAGGAGACCCAGCATCATCAGTAGTGACCTAATTTAGGACACTTACCTGCTCAACCCTGCAGAAATTATGTCCAGGTCACAACTGCATCCCACAGTGAAGGGGATCTGAAGTCTTACATCTCTGGCATTATCATCAAGAGATAAAGCACCAAGATTCAAAATGGGATATGGGTTTGATCAGTAAATTTGATCTCCTGAAGGTTCCGCACTACAGTGACTCTAAAGCATTGCATGGTATCAATGAGAGAATGAATGACAACCAGTGAGCCCCCAGGGAGACCAGTCTGGAGCAGGAGAAGGAGCTGGAGACAAAGCTGGTCCAAGGTCCATGTAGCAGCAAGGGCTGGCGATAAGGACAGTTCAAACCGGGACAGGTGACCCAGGCTTAAGCTTAAATGAAGTCTCAGTCCATGGGCAGTGAAGATGTGTGGGTGAGGGTCTCAGATAAGGTAAAAAAGCCAAAGGCAAGCTGTATCCTATTTCTCAACACTGCCTGGGCTTTTTGGGTTTCATGGTAAAAATCAGACTGTCACACATGTAAGATGTTCTTCAAAAAAGTCAGCTAGGCTGAAAGCAGCCAGCCTAGTCAGCTGGGATCAATACCTCTGCTTGTTCACCTTAATGAGGATACAGTTGCCTTCAGCTGAACATGCCACACTTGCGGCACACCAGTAATGCCCACCGGCTCCAAAAACTTCATGACTTTCACAGCTGTGTCTCAGCTGTGCTTTGCAGAGCTGGAAGCTACAAGTTCACGTGAGTACACATCCAAAGGTGCAGGCACTGCTAAGGAGAAAGAGTTCTCAGCCAGTTGCCTCTAAGACTCTCCCTGAGAACCAGAGCCAGGAAAAAGCTTTGGACTGATGAGGTGTAGCAGCAGCAAAGCTCTGACCACCTCAAGTTTAAGGAAGCATGACTCTGCAACTGATCCATGAGGTATTAGCAAAGCATAACAAGACACAATATAAAATAAACACTCCCCTGGCCACTCATTTGCATCTGTCACTGGCATTTGAAAGACTTACACAGTGAATGTAGCTTAAAATGAGGGCTCAATGTTCAGCTAACCAAGCTACCAACAGCCAGCCAAACAGAAAGACCTGGCATGCAAAATGCTCTTGGCAGGAGAACTTCCACCAATGCTCTTAACCTGTTGCAAATGCAGTTACACAGCCCACAGTGGAAGGTGCTTAAATTAGGTCAGTCTTTTTTGTCGTTTACTCTGAGTTCAGAGCATGTAGGGTCAATAATCAAGGCTGACACTCAGCAGTTTGTGATGATAGGGTAATCTGTGTCATTCATTTAACTCCTTGGTCATTGACATTTCAACATGAAAATGCAATACTTTTGAATTCAGGAGCTCTTAACACCCAAACTCTCATTTTCTCTGGCATGGCCACCCTTTCTCCTGCGTGCAGTTCAGAGCTGCTGGCTGATAAATACAGCTAAAGTGGTGAAAAAGCCTGGTTAAGTCCACCCAGGCGGTCTGCATCAGAAATGTGGCCAGCAGAACTGGGGAAGTGATTGTTCCCCTATACTCAGCACTGGTGAGGTCACATCTAGAATACTGTGTTCAGTTTTGTACCCCTCACTACAAGAAAGACATTGAGGTGCTGGATCATGTCCAAAGAAGGGAATGAAGCTGGTGAAGGGTCTGGAGCACAAGCGTTATAAGGAGCAGCTGAGGGAACTGGGGTTGTTTAGTCTGTGGAAGAGGAGGGTGAGGGGAGACTTTATCGCTCTGTACAACTACCTGAAAGGAGGTTGTGGAGAGGTGGGTGCTCTTCTTCCAAGTAACAAGTGATAGGATGAGAGGAAATAGCCTCAAGTTGTGCCAGGAGAAGTTTAGGCTGGATATTAGGAAATACTCCTTCACTGAAAGGGTTGTCAAGCACTGGAACAGGCTGCCCAGGAAAGTGGTTGAATTACCATCCCTGGAGGTATTTAACAGACATATATACATGGCACTTACAGACATGGTTTAGTGGTGGACTTGGCAGTGTTAGGTTTATGATTAGACTTGATGATCTTAAAGGCCTTTTCCAGTCTAAACTATGCCGTGATTCTGTGATATGCCTCAGCTCCTTACTAACAACACCAGTGCAGCTATTCATCCAGGCCTCAAGCCAAGATGATAAGAGGTAGAGGCTTGAAAAATGGGCAAACCTGCTAAAAGCATGATGAAGCTGCTTCACGACTACCTAATGCTTGTATAGATAAGTTGGAAAATGGGGAATAAGCATGTACAAATGAAGGTACTAGTTAGAAAAATGACAAGTGAGGGCACGTGAGCAGCTTGGCACCAGGATTTCCTTGGTCAGCAGAGTTATCAGCCCAGTGACAGGCCAGACAGGCACCCACACAGTCACTAACCTCAGTTGTACCTCAGTTTTCTTCGTTTTTCCATAGAAGTTTCTTAGCCGACAGGGACACAGAAAAAATCATGTACAAAACTGAGAACCAGCAGAGACACCCTTGTTTTGGGAGGTTTTGTCCAGAGAACTTGCAGGTAAGTTAAATATGGAAGGTGAGAAAGACATCAAGAAGTAAGAGAATGTGGGTAATATATTTGACAGCCTTTTAATTTTTTTTAAATAAATATATGTCAAATGCTCTTTTGCCATTCAGTGTCTTACACTGCAGCTCCAATAGAACTAGCCAAACTATTACCTATAAGAGTATATATTTTAACATCCTCCCGTAACAACAATATAATGGTGACCTAACCATTTGGTACTTTTTAGCCAGAAATCCAATATTCTAATGTATTTTATTTGAATGCAAACTAATTTTGTTCTACTGAGTAGCCAAGAAAGCTATTAGGTTTTTAAAGCTATTGAGAAGCAACATAGATCATAGTAATAAATTTCTCTTCTAGAACTGTCGTATTTGACTACTAACTGAAAACCTGGGAGCCACTTGCCCCGTACTTCCAGGATACTTGCATTCCCATGCACCCAGCTGTGGGGTTAGGGCAACAAAACTGCACCCAAGCACTGAAGCAGCAGCTTCTAAATAATGCTCAGCTACAGCCTCTCCAGGTGAGTCTTGGTTCCTGGTACTGCACAGTGCTGGACCACCTCTGCACTGAACGCTGTGCCCGCTCTACACAGGCCACGGAAAGTGAGACCAGTCCTGCTTTTGCTTTTCCCTCATTCACCTTCAAATCAAAAAAAAGCAATAATTACAGAATTTAATGATGCAGATATGCGATGACTTTTGCAGTGGTTACTAGTCTCTCTTTTTCACAGATCCTTAATGGCTTTCACACTCAGGAAACAGAAGAGAATTACCCATTGCTTATAATCCAGATTTCTCAGTACACAAGGAAACATTATGCTGGGTTTTGAAAGAGGAAAAAAAAGTCTAGCCTGGCTTGTTCACAGCAAGGGGACTGAACAGTCTTACTGGTGGGGCTCTCATGGTAGGGGTCCCTTCCTCACATTCAACTTCCCATCCACCTTCCCAAGGAAATATTTTGCTTAGGATGGCCCAGCAGGGCAAATGAGACCAGAAGACAAGCACAGCTAAAGGGAGTGATGGTCAGCGTAAGCTGACATAAGATTGCCCTGCCATTCCATGGATTCCCTCACCTTCACCACCTTCCCACCACATTCCTGCATGTTGGGTGAGTGAGATCAACACCTGCTGAAGACTAGTCCTACAGAAAGGACTTGTTTTAAGCAAGAAATGAAGTAAAGGAGCAGATTGCTTGAACTGCCTACTAGAAGCAGCTTACTAATAGCTTGGCTGAACTCTGCCACAAAATGACAGGGTGAGAGATGAAAGGAATCCAAAAGCAGACCAGGTGGCTAGCTGGACATTGCAGTATACACTAACAAAAAGAAAACTGCATACCACCATCTTCTGGTCTGAGATCTTTCTTGCCAAGGCAGGATGGTAAAAGCTTGGTTGTGAACCTCAAAGGAAAGCCTATGATTTTGTACAAGTAGACCTCAGCCGGGAAAGAATTATGCTTTATTTGCCTGGCCACACTTTAAGTTTGTCTAGGTCATCCTCTCCTCCACCATCATGCCTTGTAAAGAATATTTGTGAGTGTGTCTCAGACAACAAGCTCATTCCTTGTCAGCTTACGCTGCCGTCAGCACTTCCACAACTTGCAAGACAAGCCACAATAGCCTCTAAGGGACAAGCAAAATGACTGAAACTTTCACAGCCCACATAGGATTAGATCACAGAGCTAGACAGTGTTTGGAATAAAGCAAATCTAAAGCTGGCTGAACACTAAGGATCACAAACCATCGTGACATTTACACCAAACCCCAAGCACGTCAAAGGCCACATATACCTCTCCATTTCCTGGAGAAGATCTGGAAGGAATGTATGTCTTTTGTGATCTTGAACTTCGCAAAAGGAGTATCCAAAATTATCACTTCAAAGTTTTCCAAAGGCATCAACAATGTTGCAGAACAAAGGCAGGTCTTTAAATCTCACTATCTAAAAATGAACAGAGCTAGCCCTCATTCATCTTACAAAAATGTCTGCCAGATCATCAGTTCAAATTCACAGCTCCTTCTATACTTATCATCAGAACTGGCACTACAAAAACTATGACTCCAGTTCAGACTGGAAAGACAAATGCGTGAGAGTATAGCTTACCTTGCAGATCCCCTGTTAGCGGTGATATGTTTGCCCCTATAGCAAGGGGATCGTGTGGGTCCAAACTACTTGCAGTTTCTCAACACATGGTACATCTTTACAAGCAAAATGCAAAAGAAGGAAATCTCTCCTTGATATTCCTCATTCTGTCTTCAAATCCCACCAGCATGCAGATATCAATCCATTTTACTTGAAATTCTTATTCAACACTTGACAGAGAATGTGACCTGAGCCGCTGAGATTTACAAGAAATCTGTGTACTCGACAGTGACACAAGATACACATCTGGATCCACTTTGCCTAAAAGAAAATGACTTGTGGATAAAATGCACACAATGGGTCCAGAACTGGAGTTAGGTTTCAGACTGAGGTGAGGTTACTCATACACATACATATGTAAAGTGCTAGCAGAACACAAGCTGGTAAACAATCTTCAGCACAAAAAAAAAAAAAAATAAAGTATTGAAAACGTACCTGGGTGAAAGATACTTCAAAATTGATTATTTTCAATTAGCACTACAGCTGTTATTAAATAAATAAAATAAGCCAAATATTTATTTTATAAATAAGACTTGAACTGACAATGTTTCTGAGCACCCCTTGTGAGCAAACTGGAAAGGATGACCTGAGGGAAGGAGTCAATGCCATACCTTTATTCTAGAAACTGGAAATGGGGTGTGTTTCTTAAGCAGCAGAAACAGTCACTCTCCAGACTTGAGTTTCCCCAGCTTGCCTGGCCTCTGTGCTGAAGACCTTTCCTGAGATGCAGTCCACCTCAGGGGGAAAACAAAAACCAAACCAAACCACAAAGGTATTTTAGGCAAGCACTTCCAGCAGCCCCTTTATGGAGAAGAGGGCAGCACAGCACTCAGCTCACCAGGGTTTGGGTTTGTTATTTTTTCCAAGTTAGTTAGAACTTAGTTTCTTCTGCAAACTGTAGATGCCTAGCTGCACCTTTAGCCTAATACCAATTTTTTTTTCCCCGCAGGAACAGTTAATGTAAATACCCCTTGTCATAATAAGCAACTATGTTTAAAATGTGTAGTGTATGATGATTTCTGTACATTTTTAATTGTTTTGAAGTACAACAGGAGTGTGAAATAATTCTTACAATTACTCAGAAGGTATACAGTAACTAAGAAACGTGCTGGAATAAGAAGGTCTGCTAACAGTGTGCTGGTTATAACTAACGTACCACTAACCAATAAGAAAGGTTTGTTTTTTCTGAACATAACTTGTGTCAGGAATGCAAAGCAGGGTTGACATCAGGAATAAATACTTCCCTAGTTTAAACATACCTTCTTCTTCTGCATCAGCTCAGAGATATGGGGAACATAAGAAAAATCCGCTAGCGTAAAGTGGCAAATGTTATTACTCTGCACATGCCAGATTGACAGCATTAACACCTATTTGGCCTTCTGGTGGCATGGAGAATAGCAGATCACAACTACAAAAAACATTGGGACTTCCATTAAGTTTGGAGGAAGATCCTGATGTGACTGACTAATCTCATCCTTCCATGACAGACAGAAGAGCAGCTTCATAGAGTACAGAAAAACTTCTAACCATTAATGACCAATCAAGGGAAACCATGAAGGAGTTGAATAAACGCAGTCCCTCTCCTATCCAATACAGCGTGCAATCAGTGTACCACAAGTATGTCTATGAGGTTTGTGCCCCATTTTTCCAAAGCTGGAACTTACCAGAGGAGGTTGCTTCAGGTGATCAGAGTTTTTAATTCTGTATGTCTTACACACTTAAATGGATGCACACAGGTAATTTGTACGTGTTGAAAGTTAACTCCTTGGTGCCTTGTCAATTAAAATTCTTTATTATCTTTCAATAAGCAATTCCTTATTCTTAGCAATTGTGTTAAATTCCACCTTTTCAAATGAATGAAGTTGCATTTTTTCCAGTCCTCTTGCAAGTCACTTGACGAATTTTTCCTATCTAATAAACTAAATCCAAAGCAATGCCAGAGAGAGCTGCAATGTGTCACTTGGAGTATGGATCCAGTTGTTGTCCCTGCACCACTAGAGATGTTTCTAGCTGAAGTGGGGGAAATAAAACAAGCATGGGTTTTGGGTTGTTTTCTTCCTCCACTTTAGTCAGCTATACACTCGTGAAACTGGTAACCTATTTCTGGGAGCATGGTGTATTCTGATTAAATCCTGCATTTATAACTGGGTTAAATGTTCTTTGACATATCCTTCTTCTAAATTATCCATTTGGCAGATGTAGTCTTCGAACATAGGTTATAAAGTACTACTAAAGAAGTCACAGCAGAAAGACATTACATTGAACTCATCAGTCTTTTCACCACACTCACCTTTGCATGATCCTGCTTTTAAAATGAAGCACGCCGATTTATTTTAGCCATCAGTCAAGCCAAACTGCTACCTCCAAATTCAGATTTTATGTTGTTTGGGTTTTTTTAAAACACTGAACAACATGACCTCGCCTTAGAATACATAGCACATCAGGAACATTGCAAAATGTTCAAAGTGTTCCTGATTTCAAAAATTATTTCAACTTAAGAGGCAGAATTAACAACTGCTGGTTTTAAAAAATATTGAAGCTCATGTTTTAGGCTGAACATTAGGAAAAAATTTTTCACAGAAAGGGTCATTGGAAACTGGAACAGGCTGCCCAGGGAGGTGGTTGAGTCACCTTCCCTGGAGGTGTTTAAGGCACAGGTGGACGATGTGCTGAGGGGCATGGCTTAGTGATTGATAGGAATGGTTGGACTCAATGATCCAGTGGGTCTCTTCCAACCTGGCAATTCTATGATTCTGTGATAGAAGAAACTATTGCTGGATAAACACATCAGTAAAACATGCCTTTCTAATATCTTACCAGCCTTCACAGGATAAAACAAAGTCCTATCATTTCTTCTGTCCATTGCATACTGCCCAACAAATCTAGGTGCTCTGTGCAGCAAAAGCCCCCAAGATTTTCCCATTAATCTGAAGTTTTAATGCCAGAATTGTCAATGACCACTCTTCCTCAAATACTATCCATTGCAGTTCAGCTGCTGAATAATCAAAAATGTTATGATTTTACATAGTAATAGACGGCCAATGTTTTATCAGACATGAAAAAAAGAATAAGTTTTTTTGTGTAATCCACTGCTACCTGGAATGGTTATTACTGAACTGAGCTATGAATTACAGGCAGCCCTCCCTTACAGAGTTCAGGAGCTGACCCTATCTGCAGCAAACGTAGGTTTCCTTTCATACTTACACTTCTACTCTTACTATTTTATCTTAAATCTTAATAGTTTCATGTAAAAATACAGCAATTCCATGGGCTCTAAGGGAGAACTCCAGCAGTAACCGCAGCTCATCCAGTAAACTGGCCCAAGCACACTCATGTCATAAAAAGCAAGAAAGACCGGAACCATTGCCAGAAATGCTAAACACAGTCATCTGATTGGGTGCGGCAACACAAGAGTTAATGCAGGCAGGACCTGAAGTGATCACAGTCTTAATACAAGCCTTGATTAATCCACTTAAGACAAAGCATGTTGCATACTGCAGTGTTTTCAGAAGCTAGGCTTCTTCAATGACAACAGCTAAGGACTTCAATCTCTTACTCAAAACCAGAGGCCACATTAAAGGATAGGGTAGTACGATTATTCTCACCCTATTACCTAGGCATGATAGACTTGGTCATAAATAAAATCAAACCCTCCCTCCAAGACAACAGAAGACCAAAAAAATCAACACAGATCACAGAAGCAAAGTTTTTATGTTTACAGAAGTCACTTTACAGGGACACAGTTTTTTTAATCAGAATTATGATGCTGGAGTTACTTTATTGGGAAAGCTGAAGGAAGATCAAAACAGCTGCTCTAAATCATAACTAGGGAAAAAAACAATGCTGAGATCCTACTGTGCTTTAAAACAAAAGTTACATATTTTAACTTGCATAGCACAAGAATACATAAGTGGTTGAGTTAACAGGCATGGATAAATCCTATCTCAGTTTGTGTTATTGCTTTTTTTTTTTTTCTTTTAAATCTGAGTAACTGGTCGCTGGTCTCTGCTGGAACCACGGTAGGCTTATTCACAGGTATTTTTCAGAAGTTTAATTTGGTTTAGCCAAGGAACAGTGTAGACTGTGAACTCACAAACAGAATGCTAGGAAGAAAAAGAAAGCAGTTATGAGATTAAGAACACAAAACAGTGCCATTGACCAATTATCTACACAGAATTATTACCTAGCATGATGCAGAATGTATGCCACTTTTTATGACTCTCTAGCTTTGCACTCTCCTGACAAGTATTCTGGGACACCGCTCTTGTTAGTACCTGCTCAGGATGAATCATTTTTCTCAAATAATCACCAACAGAGAAGCTGAGCAGTGAGCACTTCTGAAGATCAGGTTACCTCTCCTTTACCCGTTCATTCACATACAGGAAAGCTTTCAGCATGGATAATACTCCAACACAAGCTCTCCAGCACAGGTAAGCACACATGCACAGGTAATCTGTATGTGCAAGTATCAAATCATTGCAGCTGTTATAATGGTACCTAGCTAGAGGCTTGTGTGTAACTCGTGTGCAGTCTCATACACGCAGGCAGAAAGGGCATGTACACAGAAAAGCTAAGCCTATCACTGCGAATAATGCAAGTTACAAAGTACAATGGAAGAACTACACTCAGGCCACATGCATGCAGATGCATCCAGTGCTCTCATCTGAAAAGCTGAAGTACTCTTTAAAGGGCATCATTATTTAGACAAAGCTTCTGTGTAACAGCTTGGTGGGTACAGAGACCAGGAGTAACCTGCATCTTGTGACCAGTGCTTAACTCAAAGCACTGTTCACAGTAATCTACATCTACCAGGAAAGCACATCAAATCAGGCATGCTTAAATCACAATAAGCAAGAGGAGCCAAAAACGGTACAAAGACTCTGGACACTCGACTGGGAGCCAGCAGGGCTGGCAGTTTCCCCCACACACCCTTGTGATACAGACCATGAGCACTTTAAAAGGATTAAGGCACACACAGTCCTCCACACACTACAGCCTCAGAGCCCCACTTACAAAACAGGCTAAGAGGCTCTGTCATCATCATCCAGCAAGACAAGTTCTGTAAGAGCAATATCTTGTCATGCATAAAGGCAAAAGGTCTCCAGTCTTGCCTGAGGCAGACAGAAAACACTGCCCATACCTCTCTGTACTAAATCCAGCCAGGGGGAAGTGGTTGAGAATGCAGGGGCCAGCACACTGTGCTCTGGATCCTACCTTAGCCATGTGTGGTGCATCATGGAAAGCACAGCTCTGGAGATCAGTTGCTGGCTTTGGGCAAGTTGTCCGGCCGATCTCCACTTTCATTATGTACTTGACTCCAGACACAATCTGCAACAAAACAAGCAAACAGAAGCAGCTTTATTCACAGTACATTCAGAAGGGGTCTCTGACAAGAAAGGCCTTGCAGAAAGACAAACAGTTCTATGGTCACAAATAGCTCCAAAATAGAGGACTGCATGCCACAGCCTCCACAGAAGCCGCCCTTGGAACCCTTTCAAAAGCAGGAAATAAAATCCAAGTAAACAAGTCTCACAGCACGGCTCCTTAACCAGCAAACAGCAACACGTATTAACTCATGGGCGGCACAGGGAAGTTACCAGCTTCCCCAACAACAAACTGCACCCCAGGGCATTCAGGCAGCACTCAAAAACAAGCATTTATAGAACCACAGAATCACAACGGTTTGGGTTGGAAGGGACCTTAAAGCCCACCCAGTTCCAGCCCCACCCCCGGCCATGGGCAGGGACACCTCCCACTGGATCAGGCTGCCCAAGGCCCCATCCAACCCGGCCTTGAACACCTCCAGGGATGGGGCAGCCACAACTTCCCTGGGCAACCTGTGCCAGTGCCTCACCACTCTCATCGTGAGGAATTCCTTCCTAATGTCTAATCTACATCTCCTCCCTTCCAATGTAAGGCCATTCCCCCTCATCCTACACCTACATGTCCTTGTAAAAACCCTCTCGCCATCTTTCATGGAGGCACCACCCGTGCAAGAAATCCAGCTCGAACAACCCCTGGAGCTCCTTCTCCACAGCAGCTGCGCTGGGCTCCCTCTCAGGGGTCTCCGCAGAGCGCTCCTGCCCATCCCGTCCCCTCCCGGTCCTCAGTCACCTACCAGCCTCCCCCCCGCCCCGTGTCTCTCCCCAGCGACCATCACACACCCCCCAGTCCCTCCCCAGCGACCGTCACCCCCCCCCAGTCTCTCCCCACTGCCCCCCCAGTCTCTCACCCCCGCCGTACCTGTCTTTGCGCGCTGAGGACGCGCACGGCGCGGCTGGAGTACATGTCGTTGCTGGCCTTGTTGTACTCCGCCACGGCGAAGCGCAGAGCCCGCTGCAGGCCCTCGTCGTTCTCGGGGCTGCCGATCTCTATCGGGGCCCCCAACAACCGGGGCGGCCGCCGCTCGCCGTCCGCCTCGCCGCCCATGGCGCCGCCGGCGAGGAGCAGCAGCACCAGCGGCAGCGCTACCAGCGCCAGAATCTCCCTCGCTCCCGCCATGGCCGCTCTCTGTACCGCCCCCTCCGCGGCTTTAAGCGCTCGGCCCGGCCCGGCCCCACCCGCCGGGGGCGGCTCCTCCGCAAGCCCGGCCCGGGCTCGGGGGGGGCAGGTCACCGGGGGGGTGCGGGGGCAGTGCGGGAACAGCCCGAGGGGATGGGGGGTTAATTGGGGCTAAGGTAAAGCATGAAGCTGGTATCAAGCATATTAGAATCATAGAATCATGGAATGGTTTGGGTTGGAAGGGACCTTAAAGCTCATCCAGTTCCAACCCCCTGCCGTGGGCAGGGACACCTCCCACCAGCCCAGGCTGCCCAAGGCCCCATCCAACCTGGCCCTGAACACCTCCAGGGATGGGGCAGCCACAGCTTCCCTGGGCAACCTGTGCCAGGGCCTCACCACTCTCATCATGAACAAATTTCTCCTTATGTCTAGTCTAAATCTGCCCCTCTACAGTTTATACCCATTGTCCCTAGTCCTATCACCACCAGCCTTTGTAAACCGTCCCTCCCCAGCTTTCCTGTAGCCCCTTCGGGTGCTGGAAGGTCATTACAAGATCTCCTCGGAGCCTTCTCCTCTCCAGGCTGAACAACCCAAACTCTCTCAGCCCATCCTGTATGGAAGGTGCTCCAGCCCCCTGATCATCTTTGTAGCCCTCCTCTGGACCCATTCGTTCCCACAGTTCGATATCCTTCTTATGTTGAAGATTCCAGAACTGGAGACAGATGAGGTCTCACAAGTGAGGAATAGAGGGGCAGAATCACCTCCCATGACCTGCTGGCCCCACTTCTTTTGACGCAGCCCAGGATACGGTTGGCCTTCTGGGCTGAGAGCAGAAGGCTCGCAGTTAGAAAAAAAAATTATTAAAAAGACCAGGTACTCCAAGCTTGACACACAGGATGATAAATCTTGAATATGTGAGAAGGCTAGTCTGGAAAAAAAATGCCTGGGAATAAGTGAGTTGGATATATGAATGAAAACAGTCACGAGTGTTTGGAATAGACAAAACCAAAAACATGCTGTTTGTCTGACACTGGAAAACTGAGGAACTGTATAAAGATCTATCTGAGAGAAACCAGTAGTAGTAGTAGCAGTGGTAGTACTTTCTTAATTTGACTTTCGTATGCCATGCTGATTAAAAGAATATGCTTAGAGAGGGCCCAGTGCTGGATCCAGTTCTGTTCAATATCTTTATTGATGACCTGGATGAAGGGATCAGATGTAACCTTAGCAAGTTTGTGGACAACACTAAGCTGGGAGGAACTGTTAATCTGTTGGAGGGTAGGGAGGCTCTACAGAGGGATCTGAACAGACTGGATCAATGGGCTGAGATCAACAGGATGAGGTTTAACAAGGCCAAGTGCAGAGAGACACAAAAAACCCATGCAGTGCTACAGTCTTGGGGAAGAGTGGCTGGAAAGTTGCTAGGCAGAGAAAGCCCTGGGGATGTTGGTCAACAACCGACTGAACATGAGCCAGCAGTGTGCCCAGGTGGCCAAGGAGGCCAATGGCATCTTGGCCTGTATGGTGTGACCAGCAGGAACGCGGCAGTGATTCTCTCCCTGTACTCAGCACTGGTGAGACCGCACCTCGAATACTGTGTTCAGCTCTGGGCCCCTCACTACAAGACAGCTCTGGTTCTGGAGTGTGTCCAGAGAAGCGCGATGAAACTGATGGAGGGGCTGGAGAACAAGTCTTACGAGGAGTGATTGAGGGAACTGGGGTTGTTTAGCCTGGAGAAGAGGAGGCTGAGGGAACACATTATTGCTCTCTACAACTATCTAAAAGGAGGTTGCAGAGAGGTGGGTGTTGGTCAGTTCCCCCAAGTGATAGGTGATAGGACAAAAGGGTCCTATCAAGGAGGACATCAAGCTGCATCAGGGGAAATTTAGATTGGACATTAGGAAGAATTTCTTCACTGAAAGGGTTATCAGTCACTGAAACAGGCTGCCCAGGGAGGTGGTTGAGTCATCTTGGAGGAGTTCAAAAAGTGGGTAGATGAGGTGCTTGGGGACATGATTTAATAGTAGACAGTTAAAGTTGGAGTTGATGATCTCTAAGGTCTTTTCCAACCTAATGATTCTATGATTCCATATTTCTATGAAAAGATAAGGGCTAATGGGTATCAGTTGCTCCTTATGAGATTCCGATTGGATTCCAGAAGAAAATTTTCAACCATGAGTACAGTTAAATATTGGGATAATCTCCCCAGGGAAGTGGTGGATTCCTCTGCACAGGACAATTTTAAGGTTCAGCTTGACAGGGTTCTGAACCATCTCTTTTAAACTATATTATCACATAAAAAGGATGGGCCAGATGATCTTTGAGGTCCCTTCCAACCTAGCATTCTATGAATCTATGATTTTCTCTTCTCTGTTCAGAAAAGCCCATGCTGTGAAGGTTTCAGTAACCCCTGAAATCTCTCTGCCTTGGGGAACGCCCTGTGCCCCAGGCCATCTTTGCTTGTGAAAGACATCCTATGTCCCTTTCTGGAGGGGACTGGAGGTGGTTGCAGAGGTGGTACTGGCATCATGCCCCATGGCCTCCACGGGGCAAGGCTGGAGGAGAAAGTTTCCCCACAAGGCTCTGGGAAGTAGGAGACTTTTTCCAAGCTCTGTCTCCTCATGGGTTATTCTAGCACTTATTTTCCTCTGCTGTGAAGGGAAAATAAAAAAAAAACAACAAAAAACAAACCACAAAACACAGAACATTTTAAGCTATAAACGTAGTTCCCAGCACAAAACACCATGTGTCATTTCCCATATCTGCCTCCACAACATTAGTGTTACTTTATCCACACTAATTGCTCCATTGAAGGTCAGAGGGGCATCTGCGACAGGGGGAGGTTCCCAGACAGACTGTTTCACTTCCAGTCTCCTCTCTTAACCACAAGCCTATTTACCGCATCCCATCAGGAATCCTAAATTTGGAAAGACAAGACCTGATACAGCATAAGAGATCTAGCTCCAGTGAGATTTAATGCTTCATGGAGCTGTTAGGCTAGGAGAGGGTGAATTTTGTGCCTCATTATCCACAGCAAGTCTTATACTGCAAAGGAAAGGGCTTGTGCACTGGCTGGAAAGTCTCCCTGCATTATAGCAATATGCAGCATGAGAGCTTCCACTGAAAGAATTCCTGTGGGCAGCACCAAGCTGTGCAACTAATTCAACAGCAACAGGCATGAGGACCACCAAAAGCACCAGAGAGACTGAGACGTCAGTACTGGGATGTGAGCCAGAGCTGCAAGTGGCTGTGTGAGTCTTTCTCCATTTATTTTTTCTCTTTGGATCCAGACTGGATCAGTTTAAAACTCAAGATCAGAGCTCACCTAAGTGTCTTTAGAGGTAAAGGCTCTCTTCTGCAATGTCAGTGACTGCTGCCAATGGGAACAGCCAGCTCTGGCCTGAATCAGTCACTGCACCTCCAAGGGACCTGCTTTGTCTCTTCCCACTGCTGACCTTTCCAGCTCCGGCCGCCATCAAGCAGCGCCTCAGCTCCCAGCCACTGGGGATGCTCAACCAGCCCCACACAGCATATGCACGGATCTGTGCCTCACACTAGGGAAGCACCTTGAGAGTGATAAGCAGCATCTGTGGGATTCAGGGAGCATTGACCTTGCAAGCAAAAAAGCAAGCAAAGCCTTAGCCCTGCTTTGGTCACTTTGCTGGACTTACAGTATCCAGCGTGGCTTAAACTCACACTGGCAGGCAGTAAGTCAGTTCTTAGTACAGTCCTGGTGATCTCATGGTTATTTCTGCAAGTGGTCATCGTATGAGGTACAGGACAAGACAGCTGCATTCCCTCTCATCTCTGCTTTGACACCACAGCATGCTTATTTAGCTGGTACTGTTCTGCCTCCAGCCCTCACCCAGGGCTTCAGTTTCTTACCGCATGCCAGTCTGTCACTGGCCCAATGAATAACAAAGCCACTCCAGCAGAAAAGCCCGAGGAAGCAGAGGAGACTTGTTTCCGTAATGTAAGGAGTGGTGACACCTTTTGGGAGGAAAAGATTCATTCCCCTCCTTAGGCAGATAATCATTCACACATTATGGCAGGGGCTCAGGGTGGAGGAGGACTGTGCTTTCGCAGACAGGGACCATCTTGCCCCCAGAGAGATGGGCACAGATGTGGAAAAATTTCTGTCTTGAGCGTGATGAAGCACAGCCTTCAGCCTGGGTTTCTTGTTCCCTTGGGAAGTGGCCTGTGTACTGGCTCCTCACAAGTGGGGAAATGTCACTATGGAGTTTCAACCAAAAGTTTCTTCCTCATCAAACTGCTGCCTTCAGCTTCCTCAAGCTGCAGCTGAGGCAAAGGAAAATTCCCGACTCCTTTCTGTGTATAACTCTCTTCAGCTATTCCTGTACTTGAATCTTGAGACCGGGTCATGGGACATATCCAACCCTTGCCTGAATTAATTCCAAAGGGACATCTTGGGTGCAAACAAACCTATGCACACTTGGACACAAATAAGTAATATCTGCTACAAATAAAATAAGTCACTGTAAATCAGATGCCAGCTTTGAAAACAGTTCAAAACCCTAGTTTTGAGTTAGGATCATTCTTGGTTTAGGGAAGAAATTACAGCTTTTCTGCCATTGCAAGCTCATCTCTGTGCTGAGTAGAGGTGGCATGTTTTGCAAATAGGCCTGGGCTGGTTGCCTGGAGTTGCAGCTCTTCTCAGTGTTGTTAAGCTTCTTTTGAAACTTCCTCAAAGAGTTTTTTACGTCCGCCCACACAGAGAATGATGCATTCCCAGGGCTATTGGTGCCACTTAGCAACACACTTCGGCTGGGAAGCCACGCAGGCAGCAGCAGTCAGATCTGAGACACTTCTTGGTGGTTGCACCAGTTCTTCCCCCCAACTTAACTTAGACAGCTGCAAGGACAATAATGAGCTTTGTCAGGGTTCTTGCCTCAAACAACAGGATCTACCCTTTGCATCAGCAATATTTGTGTTGAGTGGGGAAGAGAAAAGCAAAATCTCAAGTCACACAGCAGAACTGAGAACAGCCTTGGTCTCTTAGTCCCAGTCACGGGTGCTCCCCATCAGGGATGTTCTGGGGCTTTGTTGTTCCCAGTGAGTCAAACCAGTGGTTCTTGAAAACCAGTAGCTCTGAAAATTAAACTACTAAACATAAAAGGGAGTTGCCAAAAAGTGACACATGACAATGCAGTTGTGGCAAGTGGTAGAAGTAAGAAGACATTGAGGAAGGAATGGGTAGGGGTGGAAACGAGCTCTTTCCCCGTGGAAAGACTATTTCAGCCCAGAAAGGCAAGATCTATTTCAGCCTCACTTGACAACATATGGCATTGACTTCATTTGCATTGACTTCTTGATCCCTGGTCTCAGACCCAGGCTGATATACACAAATGACTGAAGAATATCTTAGTTCTCTCTTTCTTTAAGAGAACATTGTGTCCATCTCCAATGTGGTTTTCTTGTTTATCCTACTAAATAACAAACTGGTGCTGGCAGATCATAAAATGGAATTGTAGAATCATAGAATGGGTTGGGCTGGAAGGGACCTTAAACATCGTCTAGTTCCAACTCCCCTGCCATGGGCAGGGACGCTTTCATAGAATCATAGAATAACCAGGTTGGAAGAGACCCACTGGATCATCGAGTCCAACCATTCCTATCAAACATTAAACCATGCCCCTTAGCACCTCATCCACCCGTGCCTTAAACACCTCCAGGGAAGGTGAATCAACCACCTCCCTGGGCAGCCTCTGCCAGTGCCCAATGACCCTTTCCGTGAAACATTTTTTCCTAATGTCCAGCCTAAATCTCCCCTGGTGGAGCTTGATACCATTCCCTCTTGTCCTGTCCCCTGTCACTTGGGAGAAGAGGCCAGCACCCTCCTCTCCACAACCTCCTTTCAGGTAATTATAGAGAGCAATGAGGTCTCCCCTCAGCCTCCTCTTCTCCAGGCTAAACAACCCCAGCTCTCTCAGCCATTCCTCATAAGGCCTGTTCTCCAGCCCCTTCACCAGCTTTGTTGCTCTTCTCTGGACTCTCTCCAGAGCCTCAACATCCTTCTTGTGGTGAGGGGCCCAGAACTGAACACAGTATTCGAGGAGCGGTCTCACCAGTGCCGAGTACAGAGGGAGAATAATCTCCCTGGACCTGCTGGTCACACCATTTCTGATACAAGCCAAGATGCCATTGGCCTTCTTGGCCACCTGGGCACACTGCTGGCTAATGTTCAGTCGCTGTCAACCAACACCCCCAGGTCCCTCTCCTCCAGGCAGCTTTCTAGACAGACTTCTCCCAGTCTGTAGCACTGCATAGGGTTGTTGTGCCCCAAGTGCAGGACCCGGCACTTGGTCTTGTTAAACTTCATGCCATTGGACTCTGCCCAGCGGTCCAGCCTGTTCAGATCCCTTTGCAGAGCCTCCCTACCCTCCAACAGATCAACATTTCCACCCAGCTTAGTGTCGTCCGCAAACTTGCTAAGGGTGCACTCGATGCCTTCATCCAGGTCATTGATAAAGACATTGAACAGGGCTGGACCCAGCACTGAGCCCTGGGGAACCCCACTTGTCACTGGCCTCCAGCTGGATTTCCCACCATTTCCCACCACTCTCTGGGCCCGGCCATCCAACCAGTTTTCCACCCAGGAGAGTGTGCGCCTGTCCAGGCCAGAGGCTGACAATTTCTCAAGCAGAACGCTGTGAGAAACTGTGTCAAAGCTTTACCGAAGTTCAGGAAGATACATCCACAGCCTTTCCCTCATCCAGCAGCCGAGTCACTTTGTCATAGAAGGTGATCAGGTTAGTTTGGCAAGACCTGCCTTTTGTGAACCCATGTTGACTGGGCCTGATCACCTGGTTCTCTTGCATGTGCTTCATGATAGCACTCAAGGTCACCTGCTCCATGACTTTCCCTGGCACTGAGGTCAGACTGACAGGCCTGTAGTTTTCTGGGTCCTCCCTCTAACCCTTCTTGTAGATGGGCACAACATCAGCCAGCCTCCAGTCCAGTGGGACTTCCCCAGTCTTCCAGGACTGTTGGAAGATGATGGAAAGGGGTTTGGCCAGCACATCCGCCAGCTCCTTCAATACCCTTGGATGAATCCCATCCGGCACCATAGACTTGTGGGTGTCTAGTCGGGCTAGCAAGACTCTGACCACCTCCTCTTGGATCACGGGAACCTCATTTTGTTCCTCTAGCTCCTGGGTTTGTACACAGACGGAATGACTTTCTTTACAATTAAAGACTGAGGCAAAGAAGGCATTAAGTACCTCAGCCTTTTCCTCATCCCTTGTCACTGTTGTTCCTTCTGCATCCAAAAGGTACTGTATGGTCTCCCTAGTCCTCCTTTTATTATTTATATATTTATAGAAAGATTTTTTGTTATCTTTCACAGACTTTGCCAATCTGATTTCTAGTTGAGCCTTAGCCCTTCTGATTTTTTCTCTACATAATCTCACTTCCCTCCTGTAGTCCACCTAAGAGGCCCGTCCCCTCTTCCAGAGCCCATAAATGTTTCTCTTCTTCTTGATATCACTCAAGATCTCTCTGTTCAACCAAGCTGGTTTTTTCCCCTGCCGGCTTTTTTTCCAGAACATGGGGATGGCTTTCTCCTGAGCTGCTAGGATTTCCTTTTTGAAGAGCTCCCAGCCCTCCTGGGCTCCCTTGCCCTTGAGTACTGTTTCCCATGAGACTTTGCCAACCAGCCTTCTGAAGAGTTTAAAGTCTGCCCTCTGGAAATTTAATGCTACTGTCCTACTAACCACCCTCTTCACTTCACCTAGAACAGAAAACCCTATCATCTCATGATCACTTAGTCCTAGGCGTCAGCCTACTGCCACATCCCCCCCAAGGCCTTCTCTGTTCACAAACAGCAGGTCCAGGAGGGCACCATCCCTTGTTGGTTCATTCACCAGCTGTGCAAGGAAGTTGTCTTCCACGCACTCCAGGAACCTCCTAGACTACTTCCTTTCTGCTCTATTGTACTTCCAGCAGATATCAGGAAGATTGAAGTCTCCCACAAGAACAAGAGGCATTGATCTAGAGATTAACCCCAGCTGTTTATAGAAGAGCTCATCAGCTGCTTCTCCTTGGCTGGGTGCTCTGTAACAGACTCCCATCACAAAATCTACCTTCTTGTGGGCTCCTCTGATTTTAACCCACAGGCACTCAACCTCCTGATGGCCACAATCCATCTCAATGGAGTCCAAGTCCTCCCTTACAAAGAGGGCTACCCCGCCTCCTCTCTTACCCTTCCTATCTCGCCTGAAGGGTTTGTACCCCACCATAGCTGCACTCCAGTTATATGAGTCATCCCACCACATTTCTGTGATGGCAACGACATCATAGACTCCTTGCCCTACGACAGCTTCCAGCTCTTCCTTCTTATTACTCACGCTGCGTCCACTATAGTCTTCCATGGATAGGCAAGATGAACTTAAAGGTCTTTGCCATACCTAGTGTCTATGATTTTATGAGTTATTCCAGTCAGAAAAAGAGGAGGTGAAACGTGAATGAAGTTAAAAAGACATGACGTCATAGTTCTGTTTTCCTTCTTTGGACTTAGTAGCAAACTAAATTGTGCTCAGCTACTTATCATTAACAAAGAATCTTTAACTTGCTTTCTCCCAAGTTTGTTTCCCTTTTCTCCTAAACCAATTCACCAGAGAAAAGCAAGAGGCTTTCTCTTGTATATGCAAAGCAAAACAATTTGGTCTTTGAACAAGTAACAAAATTCCAGGCATAGCAAATGAATCAGCAATGTCTTGGCAATAGTACATCCAAACAGAAACTCAAATACTTAACTCCAGCTTTTAGCAGCACTTTTTTTATCTTGCCCTGCTGGGCTGACTCACACCAATGCCCTTCAAACCCTTGCAGTGCTGTCTCTTGTCCATTAGTCGTTGCACAGCCTGACCCCCATCTCCTCCAGGCTTTCTACCACAAACTCTCCCACTGAAGCTAAAGGATTAATTTGTTTTCAGGGGCTCACAAGTACAGGCTGAAGGTAAAATGCAGCCACCAGCCACCAAACTCTGCAAGGCATCGTCTTAATCTACCAAGCTTGAGGATATGCCAAAATGGCAATGTAGCAATCAGGTATCCTGTTTAAAGGAGTAGAATGCCATTTCGTCCCGTTACTGAACAATTCTTCTGAATTCTTAATGGTCAGCTAGGTTTCAGGTCCTATGATATGTGTCATCTTGTAAAAGTTCACACATTACAACTCACCTTATCTGTACCCCTTACACACAGGAATGCCTTCCCCAATCAGTGATTCATGTCTCCAGGAGACTTCATGTTTCAAATACAATTTTCCAATCTCTACAAAGGTAGAAGGGTTGGTACCTCTTGTCAGGGCTTTGGGTGCAGCAATAGGCTCTACAGTCAGGTGCTGTGGGACTGCACTGCCTTATGTCACCCCTGGCTCCCTGTTCCACTTCCCTTGTAGGATGGCCCTGATCTTGCTGCTTCTTAGTGCCTTTAAGCAAGGGAGATCACTAGGAAACTATTTTGATAGGATGAATGGGAATGGAAATTTCTGTGGATAAAAAGGTATTATAGGATACCAAAGTTTTACCCTCAGGTTTACCTATGCTTGTGGCATCACTTTGAGGTTACTTTCAGTGTTGCGATTAGTATAATTCCCTGCTCCGTCTGGTCATCCTAAAAGGGAAACTCTGTGATCTCTAACCTGGATGCCCAAGTAAGACCTGAACTAGGTAACAGTTCCATCTCTGTTCAGCCAAAGAACTACCAGGCAGGGTATCCAGTCATCACCACTTGTAGTAGCACCACCGCCTTCAATCTCCCAGATCTCTCTTGATTATTCATGCAGCCACACAGTGCAAATGCGGCTGTTCCCAGTAACCCAAGCAGCGGTACCCAGTCACATCCCTGCAGGAGCAGGGAAAGCATCCATCCTCCTGACTGTTACAACAAATGTCCCCAGGCTGGACACCTAATAGGAGAAGCATCTCACATTATTTGTCAGGGTTTGCAAATGGTGGCAATTCTACATTTTACCCTTGATCCTCAACATAGCAATGTCAGGAAGAATGATCTTGCTTTGCTAACAGATGGAAGCACATACAGTGAAGGCTCAGGTTGGTGAGGTATGGGCTTGTAGGTTAAAAGAGAAGCTGAACATACTGGAAGGGCCATTTAAGGATGACAATACTGTCACCACCTTGTGTCCATGCTGGAGATAGCAGAAGATGCACATTCTGCCGAAGAGATTTCACTGAGTTTACTGATTTTCCTTTGCATGAAGCTATGACAGCAATCTCTTAGATTAATTAATAATTACTGGAATATGTCACACTTGGTAGGAGGTAAATTATTTTGGCCTTAGCAAACAATTTTCAGACGTGCTGTTTTCTCTGTGGTCACAAAACCATTACAGCCTCAAATTTGCAAGGGAGCTGTTGGAGGGGCAGGGATGTTTTTGTGATAATAGCGGGGTCTGTAACAAAACAGTGAATGCAGGGGAACAGGAACCTCTGCTCCAGATTTCACTGTGACGTTGCTCACTGTGAGATTGTTCAGGTCCAGCTGACTTCCCAAATAAGTGGAAGCAGCTGTTTCCTCCAAATCACTTCATGGTAAACAGCACATCAACATAAATTCTGTTTCAAAAACAAAACACATACACCTTCCAGCTCTAACTGGAGCTACAAGTCTGATCTGCAACGTTGAGAGAAGTTCAGATTCCCACCACTTCACTTTTTTCCTAAAGACATCCTGAATTTATTTGATGCCAAACTGTGGTATCTTTAACATCTAAAGCTAGAAAACTCTGATATGAGATGCTTGCATTGGCAAGCCTGGCCTGTGCAGAGGAGACAGCTGTTTCTCTTGCTTTCTGCTATTGCCCCCTTGGCTTTTTTAAGAACTAGCTTGGACTTCCAGTCGTTGCACTCCCACAAAGGACCCTGAAGGACCTGTTCAGATGCTTTGGTTGCCTTTGTTGTGCAGAAATCTCCCTGATTCCCTACTAAAGACCACACTATCAACTGACTCTTTTGTCCTTATTTTCTTGGGAGCCCACTCCAATGTGCCAAGTGCCCAGAAAGAATAAATCTCTCTCTTTTTCAGTAGGGTTTGCTTTTGACACTTCTAGCCTATGAAGTGGCTAATGAACATAGTGTTGCTTTTTCAGTGCTGATGAATAACTTGGCAGCTTGAGTCCCACTGGCTTTCAATGTGATCCATGTTCCTTTGCTTCTCTAGGGTCTAAAGTTAAGGAAGGTCCCTGGTACCAAGTGCACATGCTGGCATCAGCCCTGCAAGCAGCACACTTCCAATGATGAGCCCTCTCATGATGAGTCCTCACAGAGATCCTCAGACAGAGACAGTAGCCATAAGGAGAGGACTCTCACAGTGACACACCTCATGATGGACACCAACATCCATCAGCTATCTCCAGGACTGGTGTCTAGGAATTCTGGGTAACAGCTGGTTTGAATTGCATGCCTCTCCTAGACTTCATGATGGCAAAGTACTCATTTTGAAGGCAGGATGAGGAGCGTGGATGAGCAGGGATTATAATTTCCATCTCTCCTGCTTAATGCTGTAACCTCTCTTCTTTTACCCCTGGCCTTCGTCACCCTCTTGGAGGAACCTGAGTTCCTCTCTGAACATACATGGACTTGCATTCACCCAAACAGCCATAAGTCTTTCACACTTCCTGGAAATAATATGAGAAATGCCAAGATGTGGAAAGATCATTCATAACTCATTGCTCATTGTGACCCATAATGACTGTATTTTAATACTAAACTGACACAGGGGAAGGGAGAAGAAAGATTTTCACAATATGAAAATGTTAGTGCTTTTTTTCCCTAAGCACATAAAATACCATGTTAGTTTTATTACCAACAGTACATTAAGATCATGTATCTTGATAGGTGCATTTTAATGCACTGCTTACCTCTATAGATAAGGCTAGGGGCAAAGCATCCAGCAAATGCTATTGTTTAGATTATGAACTAGTGTTTGGCAACATTGCACTAATATTAGGAATTAACTAATCCTTAACTTCTTAGAGAAAGATTTCAACCACTTTAGGCACATATGAAAAAGGGCTGGAAGCAGCGTACCTCTTGACCAGAGACAGGGTCAAGACTGTTACACATTGAGGCCAGAACTATTGAAGGAGGAGAGTGCTTGCATATCTGTATGCTCCTGGCAGCTGGAATTTCTAGTGACTGCTTCAGGGAAGCAGTTCCTGTGGGCTTAGTATTTTTTCCACAGTCATGGGAACATATTGCAATATTTCCAGAGCCATATACAATTAGAAGACAGCTGTCTTGTAGTAGCTAAAAATATGGTGTCATTCAATGATCATGAAGTGCTCATCCTTGCAAGTTCTGTGCTTTAACAGGAGTGCACGCATATGAACGCATATACAAACAGAGTTTGGAAGCAGAGCTGTATAAGCAGTTTGCAAGCAATGCTCACCCCACATTTCCTCACATAAAACCTTGTTTTCAATAGTTTGAAACTCTGTCAAACCTCAAAAATCTAACGTGCCCTTCCTCCAGAGCTCTTCCTGTGTTATGAATGTAGCTGGAAGAACTTGGCTCTTTCTTAGAATCATAGAATAGTTAGGGTTGGAAGGGACCTTAAAGATCATTTAGTTCCAACCCCCCTGCCAAGGGTAGGGATGCGGGATTTCACTGTGGCGCGTATGCTGGGACAAGCGGCCGATGCCTTGGCATACCCTTGATATTAGCAGCAAGCACAGAGCAAACGGCCAGTGTTCTCATGCTTGCTAGCTGGTTGAGACCTTGGAATCTTTGTCTCCTCATGCAGGCAGACCCTGCACAGCTGCATTGTTCGATTCGATGGCCTCCAACAAGCCTTAAGTCAGCAGCACGCTGGCAAGAGCCTTGGTGGAAACATTGAGTCCCACACAGAGAAGAAATAGCCCGTGCAGGAAGCATATTGCCTTTATAGAGCAAAGGGAAAGTTGATCTTTCTATTTGTAAAGAACACCTCTGAAACCTTACAGCTCCATTCCTGTATAATTCTTTTCCATTATGACATATACAGTGTAAATGCACTGCTAGGTGCTGCAGAGTTAAAGTGAAAGCACCTATTCCTTTGGGTTGAGCTGTACTGCAAATATATTTTCTGTAAATCAGGCCTTCATGTGTAAATGATTTGTAGACCTAGAAGAGACCAGGACCAGGAGTTCATCACTATTGCTAAATTCTGGCAGAAAGCATCCATCCATGTTACAATTTTTTCCCAGACTGGGACTTTTTAGTAGGACTATCCAGGTGACTTTTGAAAACATGACATTTTCAATAGCTCCAGCAACTGCCAAAAAGGATTTGAATGCAAGCAGCAAGTTTTGATCTTTATTTATAGTTCTGACTTAAGGTAAAAGACTGCGAATGTTAGACTACCCATTTGTATCAACAAGACCTCTCAAATGTTATTCAGGAGTTCAGGTTAGAAGACCTATATAAATAGAAATCACATGCTAACAAGATGTAATATTTTACTACCTCACATAGAAAACCTCATTCTGAATGGTTTATGCTTCAAAGCATGACTTGATACCACTGTTAGTATTAGCTCAGCTAGGTACAGGATCCCGATGCTTTATGCAAGCTATTTCAGACAGCTCTCAGCCATAGAGAAGGCTTTGGCCCTAATTTGACCTTAGTTTTTCCACTGGGAAATGACAATTTGTTGCACATGGGGTTTTGCAGAAGTGCCAGTTTCAGTGAAGGCTGCTGTTTTCTCAGGGCTGTGATGGACCCACTGGAGGGGAAGGCAGGCAGTGACAGTACCTGCCTGGGAACTTGGGGAGCAGACAGACCGATGTGCCTGTGCTGGACTGGGACAAGCAAGGACCGACCATCTTTCTGTGAGATCTGGGAAAAGAGTTCTCAGCAGATTCAACTGTTGGGGAGAGCTAAGAGGAGACATGGCAGGAAGGAGCCTGCAAGGGTGACATTATTATTACCATTTTTTAGTGTGGAAAGAAGTAAAAATTTCTTCTTCCTATGCAAAACCAAAAAGCAGAAGTCAAACTTCCCCAGTAACACAGCCCTTCCTCCTGGCTGGATTTAGCTACGGTTAACAAACGAATTTACTGCCTGTCAACCTGATAAAAGGAAAGCACCTGCTGACAGTTCCTGGTTTTAGGCAGTAACACTTAGCAGTTCCCCATTGTTAAGCTAAACCAAATCAACGCCTGAGTTTCCATATTCTAGGGCCTAAATTCTTCAGCACAACATCATCATATTTCACTGTCTTCATATGACCTCTTCAACCTTCCTTTATGTTCCCATTGAGGCAGTAGGTTTTCAAAGGATTTCAAAGTAGGATTCAAAGTTCTCCACCTCATAGGAGCTCATTATCACACCGCCACAGAGAAGACCTTTATCTTGTGCTTCAGAGGTGCTCTTTATCCGACCACCTCTTAGGTGCACTCAGTTATAGAATCCTAGAATCACTGAGGTTGGAAAAGATGTCTAAGATCATAGAGTCCAACCATCAGACCAACACCACCATGACTACTAAACTATGTCCCAAAGTGCCATGTCTGCATGCTTTTTGAACACCTTCAGGGATGATGACTCCACCACTTCCCCGTGCAGTCTGCTCCAATGCTTTACCACTCTTTCAGTAAAGACAATTTTTCTAATATCCAATCTAAATCTCCTCTGGTGCAAATTGAGGCCATTTATTCTCATCTTATCACTTGTTACCTGGGAAAAGGGACCAACACCTCACTACAACCTCCTTTCAGGTAGCTGTAGAGAGTGATAAGGTCTCCCCCCAACCCTCCTGTTCTCCAGGCTAAACAACCCCAGTTCCCTCACTTGGTCCTCATAAAACTTGTGCTCTAGACCCTTCACCAGCTTCCTTGTTCTCCTTCTTGTATAGAGGGGCCCAAAACTGAAAATAGCATTCAAGGTGCGGCCTCACCAGTGCTGAGTACAGGGGCACAATCACTTCCCTGGTCCTGCTGTTCACACCAGCCAGGATGCTGTTGGACTTCTTGGCCACCTGAGCACACTGCTGGCTCATGTTCAGCTGGCTGTTGACCATCACCCTCAGGTTCTCTTCTGCTGGACAGCTTTCCCGCCACACTTTCCCAAGTCTCTAGCATTGCATGGGGTTGTTGTGACCAAAGTGCAGAACCTGGCACTTGGCATTGTTGAAGCTCATACAATTCACCTTGGTCCATTGATCCAGCCTGTCCAGGTCCTCTGCAGAGCCTTACTTCTCTCAAGCAGATAAACACTCCCACACAACTTGGTGTCATCTGCAAACTTAATGACTTAATGAGGGTGCAATCAATCCCCTCGTCCAGATTGTTTATAAAGATACTAAATAGAAGTGGCCCCAACTCTAAGCTCTGAGGAAAACTGCATGTCACTGTCTGCTAACTGGAGTTAACTCCATTCAACACAACTCTCTGGGCTTGGCCATCCAACCAGTTTATTTTACCCAGCAAAGAGTACACCTGTCTAAGCCATGAACCGTCAGCTTCTCTAGGAGAATGCTGTGAGATACAGTATCAAAGGCTTTACTGAAATCCAGGTAGATAACATCCACAGACTTTCTCTCATCCACAAGGTGCATCACCTAGTCATAGAAAGAGATTGGACTGGTGACATGATCATAGGTGCCCTTTATCACTGAGCCTCAGAGGATCTCTTCACAATACCATCCCATTGGAGCCCTTTATTGCTATGCCTTAGAGGAGCTTTTGATCATGCCACCTCAGAGGAGCCATTTGGGCTGCCTAGGTGAAGCCCCTTATACTGTGGGCTTGGAGAAGAGCTTTATTGTGTCCCTTTGGAGAAGCTATTTATTGTGCCAAATTCTTAGACTCCTCTTGTGATGACTCAGACGACTCACATGCCATCTTGCAGGAACCCTTTATGTCACCATGTCACGGTAGACCTGTATCAAACCAACTCAGCAGAGTGGTTTATCATGTTGCCTTGCTGGAGCCTTCCATTGCACCACCAAGTGCAACGGGCTGCCCTTTATTGTGCCCCCTTTTGGAAGGCACCTACTGCAGTGCCTTGGAGGAGCATTTCATTGCAACAGCTTTGAAGAGTCCTTTATCGCACAGCCTTGGCAGAGCCCTTTATGGTGACACCTAAGTGGAGCCTTTCATCATGCTGCCTCAATGAAGCCGTTTACCGCACAGCCTTAGCAGAGCCTGTTATCCCACTGCTTTGGTGGAATCCTTAATGCACCAGCTTGGAGGAGCCCTTTATCTTGATGCATCAAAGGAGCCCTCCATCACACAGCCTAAGAGGAGCCCTGTTTTGCACTGCCTCAGTATTGCCCTTTACTAGCTCAGAGGAGCCCTTTATCACGACACATCAGAGGAAGCGTTTTTCTTCTGCCTCAGAGGTGCTTCATTATCATGTTACCTCATAGGTGCCCTTTGCAGGTTTGAGAGGTGGGCTTGTGCAGTTCTCATGAAGTTCAACAAGGCCAAATGCAAGGTCCTGCACCTGTGCCAGGGCAAACACAAGCACAAATACACACTGGGCAGAGAATGGAACGAGAGAGGCCCTGAAGAGAAGGACTCGGGTGCATTGGGTGATGAGAATCTCAGCATGGGTTGGTAATGTGTGCTTGCAGCCCAGAAAGCCAACCGTATCCTGAGTTGCATGAAAAGAAATGTGACAGCTCATGCTCACTAGGGGACATTTAAATCTCCTGCAGTTGCTTCCAGGAAAGCCCCCGCTGCATTCGTCACGTTCACAAGATCTGACAGCTTCCAGCAGACCTGTCTGCATGTCCCTGGGTTTCCCTGGTTCCGGGAACCTCCACTTTCCTCCGCAACACATGCTCAGCTGCAGAACTTACTTTTGCTGCCACTGTGCTCCTTGTCAACTGAGGAAGGTTCTGACAAGGTGGTGTTATAAAGGGTTCCTCTGTGATGGTGTGAGAAAGGGCTCCTGAGAGGTGTAGCAATAAAAGATTCTTGTGACATGGTGTGACAAAGGTCCCCTGTGAGGTGGGAACTGCATCAAAAGAAGTGTGACCAGCTCACACTCCTGCAATTGCTTACAAGAACATATCCGCCACGACAGCCGCTTTTGTGAGATCTGTCAGCTCCCAACCAATCTCTCTGTGCATCCACACATTCCCTGGTTCCCAGAACCCTGCCTTTGCTCCCCAACATGTGCTCAGCTGCTCACCTCTGAGGCGGGGTGATAAAAGGCCTTCACTGAGGTACCCCAATAAAGGGTCCCTTCAAGGCGGTGCAGTGAAAGTCTCCCCTGAGGCTGCACAATGAATGGACTTCCACAAGGTGATAAAGAGCTCCACAAGGCCATACAATAAAGGGCTCCTCTGAGGCAACGCTATAAATGCGTCCACCAGTGCAGTGAGATGAAGGACTCCTCAGTGGTGACACAAAAATACACCTCCGAGGCCACTTGATAAAGGGCTACTCCAAGGCAATACAATACAGGTCTTTTCTGAGGTGGCCTGAAAAAGCGCACCTCCAAGATGACTCAATTAAGGGTTCCTCCAAGGAAGCATCTTAAAGGGCTATTCCAAGAAAGCACCATAAAGGTCTCCTCTAGGGCTCCTTCCAGTCAGCATAATTAGTGCTCCAAAGAGGTGGTGTGACAAAAAGCTCCTCTAAGGCAGTTCCTCTCAGCTGGCACAATAACAGCACCTCTAAGGCAGAGCAATACAAGCCCTTCGCTGTGGCAGAACAATAAAGGGCTCCTACGAGGCAGCGTGATGACAAGCTCCAGCGCGATAGCACAATAAAGGGTTTTCCTCTGAGGAACTATAATAAAAGGCATCTCTGAGGCAGCTCAATAAAGGCCTCCACTGGGGTGACGTGATAAAGGGCTCCTCTGAGGCAGCACGATGAAAAGCTTCCCTGAGATCATGCAATGAAAAGCTTCTCCAAGGCTGCACAATGAAAGGCGCCTTCCAGTCTGTGCGACAGAGCACTCACAAGTGGTGGCGCATTGAAGGGCTCTTCCAGGATGGGGCAATGAAGGGCTCCTCCGTGGCAGCTCAGTAATGGGCACCTCTGATGCGGTGCAATACATGGTCCCGCTGAGGTGACACGATAAAGGGTTCCTCTGAGGCAGAACGATTAAACGCTTCTCTGAGATGGTGCAACATAAGGCTGATAAGAAGCAGCATGATAAAGAGCAACTCTGAGGTCGCACATCTCACACAGGGGAGGTGAGGCTTTTCTCTTGGCAAAGACTTGGTGCACACAGGCAGTATGGGGCATTTCTGCCTGTAGGTGGAATATAGGCTGTCTACAGAGCAAAGAAATTACTCTCTAGTTGGAAAATACACTGCTCATCTATACAACAGACCTACAGAGGTATCGCTACACAAGTTTGTGAAGAATGGACTAGGTGCCAGCTAAGTAAGGCATTCAGTTTTATTGAATTTTGTGCTAAGTTTGACTTTTCACCTTCAGGGTACTCTTTCATTGCAAAATTGTCTGAAGCTGGAAACTCACCCAAAAACTAGTCCCAAGTGTATATGGCAGAGAAGCTAACATGATGACCAGTCTGCTCTGGTCTCCTTATCTTAGTTTCAAGCTCAACAGAAGATAGTGCAAGAGACAAGCTGCATTACTGCAGTCCATTCCAGAAGATAATTAAAGCAGAGTCCTTCATTTCTGGCCTGCCAGACACCAGAATACAGCAAATTCTGCAAATGGGTACTTCAGAGAGAAAGCAATGAGCAAGTCAGTGCACTTTAGATCCTATTCTACAAGCCTTTCACATGTATGAGAGCAGGGGGGTGCCTCTCTGGAAGCAAGTCTTCCCCTTGCCAGCAACAGGCACCTCGACAATGAGCAAACACATACATCTGCTCTGACAAGATGACTTCACATCACCATCTTGGTCAAGCCCTGCAAAGCTGGGCAATACCATAATTAAGCCTGCTCAGGCAGCTCCTGCTTGGCTTGAGGGTGAATTACATCCCCTTCTCCCCACGACCAGCATAGAAAGACTGGAGGTCCCAGAGCACAAAAGCTGCTTTCTGCCCGACTCTTCCAGGTGTAGCTCAGTGCATGGCCAGGCTTCATTTATTCCACACTAATAACATTCTCTGAAGGACAGGTCTGGAATGCATTTACTTCTTCCCTCCCCTTTGTCTCAATATTAAAGCCATAACCAGCTCTGTTAGTTCCCAAATGGCAAGGCTGGGGTCCCTGCAATGATCTCTGCTGAAGAAGAACCAGCCAGCCCCTGAGGTCCCCAGCCTCTGACTCCAGTGCTCAGCCTCCCAAGGGCCGGCACCTTTGGCCTTCAGACACCCGCTGTGACCCTGCCTGCCACAGCCCACTGCACACTCAGTGCCTCCGGCAGCCAAGCCCTGTGACGGTCTTCTGACGGTACCATCAACAATATTCGTGTTGAGTCTCCTGAACAAATCCATCAAGGAATAAACTGGGAATAAACTTGGTTAAAGGTCCATAGCTGAGCACTCGGAAATCCCTTCTTCCCTTCTTCCGACAAACCTTTGTTTTGTCACAGCAGGATAGGGAAGAATTAAGAGGCAAGAGGGGCAAACAAAAATGGAGTTAAATTGAAAATTCATTAATTCAATTCAAAAATTAAATTACATTCTTTTAACTAAAATATCCATTCCCACTCCTAAGAAAGTCATTATCCAAGAGTTCATGTGTATTCAGGCAACCACAAGAAAAATGACAGCAGAGATGACTGTGCAGAATGAGCAACAACTGTTTCCTTTGGTGCCTGGCTCAAAACCCAGGCAGCCTCCACACCCTGGTACGCAGTGTTCCCATAAACAGGCTAACAGAGGGTAGTCTTGGTCAAATTCCTGGTGCCTGATAGGGAACCACTCCCAGAGTCAGGCCCAGGCGACATGTCTCCTGTCAGCTCCCACTGAAGCAGCGTCTGATTTGGAGGATCTCCCTTCAAGAAAGACAGATGCCAATTCAAAAGCATTTGGAGACTACAACTAAGAAGGAAACGTGGTCTCATACAATTAATTATAGGGTGAATGGACTGGAAAAGAAGGCAGAAGACAGCTGTAAAAGGGCCTCTAAACATGTAAAAATATGCTGCAAATGAAAAGGCAATTAACTTCTCCCCATGCTTTGTGTGGAGGGCAAGGAGGAATGGGCTTGAAATGAAGGAAAGAAAATTCACTTCAGGGGTTAGTGGAAAAGACTTCAGAGGCAGATTGAAAGAGGTATCATGAGTTAAAAGGAGGAGGAGAAATAACAGTTTGAGCCTCAATGCAAGAAACAGAGAGCTTACCCATCTTACCCTCGCCTTATGAAAACAGATGAGGACCCTCTCAGGTGACTGCCCTTCTCATTCATTTTACTTAGAAGTATGGTATTTTAAAAAACATTCTCTTTGATGGGGGTGGTAAATATTTCACCAGTCTTTTTCCCAGAGCTAATAAGCATATATTATGGGCTAATTTGATGCAGAGACTATATGCTGAAATGTTATACTCTGCCTTTGGGAGGCAGCTGGCAGAGATGGTCAGACATCCCTTTTATTATTTCACTAACATATTTACAGAATAAACTACAATTAGAGTGAGTCTGATCACAGGGCTATCTCTAGACTCATCCTTCTAAGTTGTGGTGCATTCCTGAAAAATACTGGGTAACTTCACATTTGAGGGTCTGCTAAGTGTCTGCGTAGTCTCACCTGTACCTCAGAGTAGTTTCAATCAATATTTTGATATCCTGCAGTAACAAGTTCACCCCTCCAGAACAATAAATATATATACACCACTGCTAAGGAAAGAATACAAGTATAGGAACATATACTTCAACAGAGATAACATCAATCTGCCGGCATAGAGCAGCTTGATTACAGCTTTGACTTTCCCAGTATGCTCTTTCAGTACCACATGTTTTTTTCAGTCCTGATGTATCAGTAATAAAACTTGATCCACCATGCAAATTCAAGCATTGCTTCTAAACTTGCTCTTGTGATTACATTTCTGACCAGGAACCTCCAGTGTTTCTGGAGGCTTCTGCTTTCGAAGCAAGGGCTAGAAGCTCCTAAGACCCGCTTAAAAAGCCATTCACAAGATAATGCTACAATACAGAATGCTTCTGTTTGAGGATAATTACAGTCACAGAAATCATCGGACTCTATAAATACTGACTGGATTCTTTCTGTATGAAATAGCTTTAACAGACAGTAAGGACTGGCCAACAGAAGCTGATGTTCTTCAAATTCAGAACAGTCACCCATCATGAATGTTTACATTTTCAGAATCCACAATTTTTGAGAGAACCTTCTGACACAATTGGCAAAAGATGATCCAGCATCCCAAATCAGCCCAATGGCAGCTTGTAGCAATGGCCATTTTGTTTTCATCAGAGAACATTTTGCCACCCAACTGAAAAGCTTGAGTGTATTTGGATGTCTATTTTCAACTAGGATTTGGCAGAGGTCCACAGGAGAGTCAAAGTCACACAAGAATGCTTTCCCTGCTGAATTTCAGAATTGCGTCCAAAAAGCCCCCCATTCACAGGGTTCCAGGCATCTGTCCTGAAAGACACTAACACTTTTTAATTTACTTGCTTGAAACCTCAAGAAAGTTGCGGACACACTAAAGGCAAGATCTTCCAATGAAGTCTTTAGAAACCATAGACACAGTTACAACTTTTTACCAAGTTTAATTGTGCAAAAATAGTCATCAAGACTTCAGTCTCATTGTGAACTGAACACAATTCCAGTGATGTATGGTAAGAGGCACTACTGTAATTAGAGCAAATACGCCATAATTATTGTTGATACAACCAAGTGGTTCAATACATGAGGAAACTGTTCTCAAGTGATCTAGACAATCTGTATTTACTGTACATCAAGAGAATCAAAGAAATTAAGCCTAAAAGGAAAGCTGGTAGCAGACTAATGAAGTTTGAGACTGTGCTAACTCATAAGAATATTAAAAAATTATTTAGATAGATCCGCCAGTGATCACCAAGACTTAGTCTGCAATACTGCAGGTATGAAGCCGAACTCATCTTTATTCAACACAGTACTGAGCTTCAGTAAAACAAAATACTTCCCTAATGCCAATATTTCTTTCAAGCACAGGAATGAAGCATTAACAGGATGAAGTATTAGCAACCTTCAAAACTGTATTTCCAACCATGAGACACCAGTGGTGCTGCAGAAGAAATAGACCAGAAAATAAAACCTAAACACTTACAGATCTTAGTCCTCTGGCTCCAGAACTTAATAAAATGAAAAAAAACTCACCAAATAATACATATAGAAAAGAAAGGTGTTGCTGAATCCCCTCACCCCCATTAAAATCCTCCTGTAGTGCCTACATCACTGAGGAAAAAGCAATTCCTTTTCTGGTGCATCCAAGTTTTAACACAACCAGATCAGACATTCATCATTTTGTTCTGTGTAGCTACTTTTTGGTCTTAACAAATCTATGTGCTTCTTGCAAGAGTGTTTCAACTTCTTCGTTATCCTTGTCTTCTGAACTTGGTTCCCAGTCAGAGTCTTCATCCGTAGGCTCGCACTCCTCTTCCTCATCATCTATAAAGCTGTCATTAAGGTCATATTCATTTGGTTCATCATCATTGGCATTGTCCTTCTCCACAGCCCTTTCTCCTGTAGGGACAGAAATGTCATATATATTCCTGAATCATAAATACAGGTGAGAGAAGGGAATCTGCTAGATCATTCACCTCCTACACTCTCAACTTGGATCCATGCTGGACAGTCTGTGCTTCCTTTCTGAACACAAGCTAAGGAAAAAACAAACACTAAACACATCTTTCCTGAGCTGGGCACCACCTACCTGTTTCCCAGTTCAGTCTGTGCTATCATGATGCTTTCTAATCTGCTGTCCACCCATCATCTTCAGAACCTACACTTTTGTGATGAAATTGCCTTCTGCCTTTACAGTATTTCACAATGCTTTTTACTGGCAGGAATCAAAGACTCAGAAACCTCTGTTTACAAGAAATGGATGCTCTCCACAGCATGTTCCTAAACTGTTTTACACAGCTTCTCTTGCAGTATTCTTGTAATTGCTTGGATATGTTGGCACATTTAAACCAATGTTCAAACCAATTCCCAGAGACAGGATAATTCTGTTATTTGGAGAAGCCTTACCTATCTGACATGACAGTGTGTACAAAGCTGCTGCCATGGCAGCATTACCTTCTATTATGTAACAGTAACTGTGAACCTTTAACAAGTTTATTTCCGCTGCTTTCTGATTTTGACAGATGTGTGTAACCTTTGCTCTACAAGCTTATGCTATCTCATTTTTTCTTACATGTCCACAATTCCTAATTAGCCACAGTCTTAATATTCCAGTCTGCCTTTAAGTCATACATCTAAGTAAAACCGTGCTTATTCCCCTTCTTCCCAGCCTCCAAGTTTTGCATTCTTATCTCACCTACACACGTCAATGATCTCATACAGATAATCTATCTGTTGAGCAGTTCTTATCATCTTTCATATGAAACTACAAATCTGTTCATTTCCTCGGCTACGGACCCCAGTCCAAATCAAAAAAGTTCATATTAGCCATAAGCATTTCTTACCAATCTCTTGCAACCATGGGCTGAAGCCCCAGTTGCTCAAGCTATACACAGGGTGAACAAGCAAGAAAACCAGTACTGATGTAGTCCAATCAAATCCTCTATCAATTAGCTTTCTGCTAGTGGCAATGTTACTACTCCAGAACTGTTTTATAGTCTGATTAACATTTTATACTCTATAGCCACTCTCACCCAAGCTTTTCAGAAGCGTTTACAGCATTAGTCAAGTATCTCAAAGATACACCATTTTATGGATGAATTGTGCTACAGAGACACTGAATGTCCACCTAGAATAACATCAGCCATGCGTGACACAGCCAATAAGATAACTGAAAAAAAGTCCTATGGCTGGTAATCAATATTCTTTGTAGGACTGACTGTGCACCTCCTAGCAGAAAATCCTGAAAATGCTCTCTGCCAGTTTGAGCTGTCATCCACTATTACGCTTGCTAGTTTATTGCTCATCAGACTTAAGGCAAAATTAATCACGTCCATGTTTACCAGCAGAATTACTTATCAAATCACAGACTATGGTCCTGCAGAGCAAATTATGTCTTGGAGGGGAGAGTTCAAAACAAAGATGCTAAATATGGCAAGAACAAATTCCCTCTTCTCATCTTACAAGAACAATAAGCCCGAAACCTGCTTAGTAAAGAAACTCTTTGTCACCTTCACAGCACTGTGGGTATTTTACAGCAGAGCTAGGAATTTTCTGGCAAAATACGCATTACTTCCATCAACCTATATATTTTCTTTTTTTTCCTACAAATGTACGGGGAGCATGCTATGTTTTTACTCCTGTACATCAATGCTTTTAGATTTCAGCAGTGAATTATGCACTTCCTTCCATGTCTTCCCACTCCCCCTTCTTTCTGCTACAGTTCAATTCAGCCACACAAGCCCTGAAGCTACTCATTAAGTACAGCTTAATTATTGTGTGTTCTGTGCTGGGAGACAAAAGCTTGCTGATCACCCATTTCCAAGACTGTAAGAAAATCTTGGAAGCAAGCTAATCAGCTTGCTAGAAAACCTCCAGAGAAGTGTGTAGGAGAATCCTGCATAGTTCAGAGCCACAGCAGGTCATTCATCTAGGTAACAACAATGCTGCGAGGTCATTCAGCAGTGAGAATTTAATGACAGCATAACTCTGACCTTTTTTCAGCTTCCTCCCTTACGACCATTCCCCCCTGAGATGCCTTTGAATATTTCTCAGAACATAGAGCACATTCTCTACAGGCAATTTGCAATCCCTCTGGCAGACTGAAGATGTTAAAAACTAAACATGTCATGTAGATGGTACCCTTCTTCTTTTAGCTGGTGGAGTTTAAATACACTTGTATGGAAATTAATCCTCTTGTGTTTAACAGCACAGTCATGCTGTACAGCAAAAAATAAAGGTTAATGGAGCCCTGCCTGTCTGTGCAACCTTGCATGGCTTGGCATGACTGCCTCAAATACGAACCCACTGAGCCCAGTCTTTCACAAGCTTTGCCCTCAAGAGAGCTAAGTAAACCAGTCAACAAGATACTGGTGAAAAAAAAATGTATCAGCAAATACAAGCAGCAACTTAATTAATTCCCTTATTTGCCTTGTGCACAGAATATCAATTCTTCCCTGGTTCTTACTTAGTAAGAGGAGTTGATATATTGAATTTCACTTCTGTGTTAAAAGTTTTACATGCTCACAAACTAAGCCCTTTTCCATCCACAGTAACACTTAGCTGACCACCTGCCACGAGCTGCCCACGCAAGAACTACCATTCAGAAAGGTGTTCTTATGAAAGGCACAGCTGCTGCAATATTAAACCTTCAAGATTTAGAGGAAGGACTTTATATATGCACACAGTCCAGCTTGCTTCACCATAAACTCTAAACTCCTCACTGCTCTTACAGTGCTGCTAGCAATTCTCACCATGCTGTAATACGCTTTCAATAAGAGAGCAGTGACCATGATGGGGCTGGTACCCATGGGGTGCAGCAAAGCAGGTAACAAATAAGCCTGTTTTGAAGATTTCTTTTGGAAATGCTCAGCCACACCTTGGTGATCTCAAGACAAGCCAGCTCCCACTTCCACTTGAGATGCAGCAGTTCCACATCCTCATGCCTTGCTCAGGCCAGGGAAAGTGAAGACACCATATCATCAGACTTTCATATCGCTCTTTAAAGCTCACTTTTAAGTTATTTTAGAAAGAATAGGAAGCGTCACATTTGGAATCTGAGACACAGTAGAAGCCTGGAAACAGACCTGAAGGCTATTTAAAACTGGAGTCAATGTACCCACAACATATAAGCTAACATCGTCAGCAGCAGCAAAGCAAGCTAGGTGCACGGCTGGTAAAAGGATAAGATGCACATACACAATTATTACATTATCAAGAGAGACTACAGTTTGCCTGTGCTGCTAAATAATCCTCACTGATGACTAGAAACTGAAGTAAGGATACATGTTGCGTACAGTGAAAGCTGCCCCCAGCTCAAAGGCATTAACCATCTTCTACACTTGGGTCCTAACAAGCCAGTACCTTTGCCTGAAACACTGATACCTCATAGTAAATGTCAGAAAAGCTCATCAGCACACGCATAGATGTCACCTAAAAGTTACTTAAAGGTCAGTGCAATGCAGAAGAAATATTTTAATGTTTTCAGAGCAATCACTCTTTACAGGGCAACCTTCACTTGGATTCCTTTCATCCTACTATGACCCCTGTGTAAAGAAGGAAGAATCAATTCAGCCATATGTGTCTCTCCTTAAAACATTTGTTTGTTTTCTTGCCTGATTCCAGAGAAGTACAGGTATGCTCATCCAAGAAGCCTGGCACAAATCCAATTTCAGCACTATTACTTGTAAAAGAGCAAGCAGGGTTTTACTAAAATAACAACTACTTTCTCCTCAGTTAAGTACTATCAAGCATTTCCAGGACTATTAAAAGCCAAAAAAACCAAAGTAGATCAGTCACATCCTATGCTGATGTGCCTATTCATAACGTTGGAACATACTCACTATTTTTCGATGTGCGTTGTCTGGTTCCTCTCTCAGTTACTAAAGAAAAAAAAAGTTATTAGTCATGACAGAGTAGAACCGAGCATAAGGGTTAATCACAGCAGGTTCTACAATAAAAGACTGACCTATTAAAGTAATGCTGCAACAACTGTGTTGTATTTACAAGCATAAAAACTATTCTCCTGTCCCTATAAACTATTTTTTTATTGAATGATATGTGAGAGAATACCAAAATGAACTCTTCTTACAATTATGAACCATTCCATTTGTAGAAAAATGTCATTAAGAGTGGTATTTTTATTTTAAATCACAAAATTAGAATATTTCAAAGCACTTAAATATTTTACACCATTATTTACATAAATGCAGTTTCTCCTTAATAGTATCATAATCCTGATTCTTTAAAGTAAAATACATTACCATTATATTTCTGTAACCGTTCTGCTCTGAAGTATGGTTTACTGCATTGGGATTTCAAGTGGAAAAAAAATCTTGAAGTCCAATAACCAAGAAAACCACAAAAATGCAAATTATCTCTTTGAATTCTTAAAGAGCATACAAAATGTCAACATTATGCCCCTCTGTGTTTTTCAACAAGTCTACCTACTGGGATATAAAAGACTAGATAAATATTAGGATAGAAACTTAGATTCAGTTTTAATTATATGCCCTCCTAGCCTCAAGAGAACACACATGCAAAAATTTGTTCTCTCGGTAAGCAAATCACTGGTCTAAGGAAAAAAAAAACCAAAACAGACAGACGTGCTTGCAATGTTTGTCTTAGACCATCACAAGATTTTATAATTTAATGTTTCCAGAGGATTTCCAATAAAAATAAACATAAGAATAAAAATAAAAATGTAAGTATGAAATCTATATATAAAGATATGAATCTAGACAGCTAAGACACAAAAGTATTTCTGTGTACACATTTTGCTATGGGGATGGGAGAAAAGCTATAGAAATAATTTACTGCAGCAGCCATTTGCCACGTTTAAAAACAGTTCAGTAACACCTAGATATATTCCCTGTTTTCACTGTAATACTCCCACTCTGGATGGGGAAGTACAATCCAGAGATCCAGTAATACCACACTATACAATGTTTTATTTTCAATAAAACCTACTAAGCTCAGGAAAAAAGCCACTTGCCATACAGCATTTTTGTCAGTATGTGAGATACAAGAGCATATGAACTACGTTAATTGTATCTGGCCCAGACTGTCTCACTTGCATTGAAAAACATTTGACAGAATGCAAGTTTGCAGCGGCCAAGCAATCTTCCCCATCACAGACAAGGGCAAGATCTCAAACTTCAGTGGCACAAGGGCACAGAGTATTACAAAGCAAGCTGCAAATGCAGAGTTTTTCACTTACAGTAGCTGAAAGCATTTTAGCCCAATTTTTTTTGTATCCATTACTGGGTTTTGGGGTTCCTCACACACACACCTTGAGCTACACTAAACAACTTGGCTTACCTGGAGGCGCACTGTGCTTGTATTCTAGCTTGTGCTGTGGATTCTTCCTGCAAAGAAGAAAACAGTAAAAGCTCAGCTCACCACCATGTTCCACACGTAATGAGCCCAGAAGTCTTTGGTATTTTATCAATAATTTCCATTTCTCTTCAAAATAAAATTCTGCGACCAGTGCCTTATGGCAGTGTCTCAGCTTGTAGTATGTAAGGTGAAAAAAAAAATCACGTTAAAGAAGAGCTGCTCTTGTTTCAGTACTAAAAAAACAGATAGCTGATCAAAAGCAAGAGATGAGGGAGTTTCCAAAGTTGTATGACAAGATGCATTTGGTCAGTATAAAAAGAACTGATCCGATTATTAACTCTCACTAAAAATGAAGCCAAAACATAACTTGTAGTGCATTAAGTACAATGCGTGCACAGTGCATTACAGGTCTGAGATGTCCAGGTGTAGCTTCCACTTTCTGAAACACAAGGCTACAAATCAAATAGCTTGGGAAAATTAAAGAATTTAGAGAGAACTGCTTCTCTCAGAGGGCCACAGGGAGAGGCCACAGAAGGATTTTGAGAGAGATGACTCATTTCTGCAATACACTGCTGTAATCCAGCAAGTTCAGTCTACCAGTTTACATATCTTCTATAAAAAAACAGCACCAAAGCAATGAAAGAAAATTAAAGTCAACTTACTGTTGGGTCTGCAATACCTGTTCCCCTCATTCAGGCTGTGATCCAGATCATTAACACACAGACAGAGCTTCCCCCTCAGTCATCCAATGCTGCTCTAGTAGTCTAACTTGGTCCAACTTACATTTTGCTATTCTGTGTTGCTAGTATATTAGAGGCTTTTCTCAGGGCTGCACATTAAAACAGTTTCAACTCTATTTTTGTGCAGAAGATTTTTAAAGATTCTAATTTCAGAAAGAAAAACAGTTCAGCTGTTTTAATTTTTGCTTCTGAAAATAAGCAACAATTAAAGCCTGCTCTTTAGAGTGACATACCATGTGGTGCTACTTGAAATTTGAGATTGATTTCTGTAGCTGCAGAAGTTTGTTTTACAAAACACCCTTGCTATGAAGACTGCCGTGTAAAATCAGTTGCTTATTTATGTTTTCTTAATCTTCAAAGAACAAAGTAATATAGTTAGTCTTCGGTAGAAAAACCTTATTTTTATGTCAAATACCTTGTGACAAATTCACACACTTCAAGTTGATTTACACTTCTGCAGCTCTGCCAACCCGAAGTACTTTACGTGTGCATTAGAAGTGGTACTTATCTGAATTAAAAAATGGAAATACAGCTTCCAATTAAATACACTGTAGTGGAACAAAAAGCATTAACTATTTTAGTGTTTCACTACTACCATCAGCACTAGACCATTTGATCGCAGCTCAAGGCATAGCACTTAGATCATTTAACTACGTTTCCCTCAAGTAGTAGACAATAGATAAAGACAACAAAAACAACAAGAAAACCCTTAAAACTGCATCTATTGCTTTGTTGAAAGAATTATCATTGTGCCATGGGTGGTTCTTTTCCTCTGCCCCCAAAGACTGAAACACAGATTAAGAAATCATCAACTAACACAGAACAGAGGTTGTCATATCTGGAAAGAAAGATAGTTCTGGTTTTGGATAAAGTATCCATTGTGGTTCTGAAAAGTAAGCTGGTGATTTGGTTAATGGTATAAACACACATTTCTCATCCTAAGATTAGAAATTAAACTACACAGCTATTTTTCAGAAGAAAAACACTTTTTCTGCATTAGCTGAATATAACATGGCTTTTTCTTTTATTATGTTTTATAGAGAACACACTCTTTAGGATCACCACACTTTCTGAGAAAGACAGGGGAAAATGTATCTGCTTAGTCACAATCTTCATTCATCGCAGACCTCAGTTTCAATACGCCCTCCCAGAAGTGCTGTTAGCTAAAAATGTATCCTTTCATCCACTGCATCAATTACACAGCAGTCATTAAACTCTGCTTAATGGAAGGGTAAAACTTAGACATTGTGAAACAAAATTAATTAAGCCAATCTTTCAAAGAAAATCAACAGAGCTTAAAATAAATTGTAGCCAACCATAAACTGGATTTTATTGCTGTTACCTAAATTATGCTTTCTAATAAATCAAATATTGATTAAAACAGTTTTTGTACAAAATCTCAACAAATACTCTACTGAAACGTAAACTAAAAGTTACATATCGAGAACAACACGTTACAATAAATTATTGTTTATATAAAATAAGAACAGTTTTCTACATGTTCACAAGTGAAAAACCATTTTTCTCTAGGTCACCGAAAAGGTTCCAAACATCAAGTTTTCATCTTCACTAGCTGAAAACACTAACAAGCACTTTGCACACATTTTGGTGCTGCAAAAATAGCAGCCTGCCTGCTGTTAATTTCAGAAGGCAGCGAGAATTTAGAAAGAGCCCTAATGATAGGCTACAGTCAAGATTTAACATCAAGAATTACTAGTTGTTCTATAGTAATTTTGTAACTCCAATGGAGAACTTTCTTAACCTGCAAACAAGAAAAGCCGTTTTGTTCAGTGTTTCTTTACCTGTAACAAGCTGTTCCATATGGACATTCAGGCCGGTTATCGTTGTCATCCTGAGTTATGACCTCCGTTTCATGATAATCAACATCATTAGGATGACTGAACTGTTGAAAGTGAACAGGATTCTTCCTGCAAAAGACAAATATGTATCGAGAAGTGACTGTTAATTTAAACATGAGAAGTGTGAGATAAGAAAGATTGTCACCGAATCGGTGACAATTCGTTTTTCTGTGGTTAGATAAAGAGAAGCTTTTCATGTTTAACTTTACGCAGAATGCAAGACCTACGTCTAGGTTAACAGAAGAAAAGTTTTGTCCCAGCACATGCTGCAAAAAGAGGTTAAACGAGGAATTTTCCTATTTTCCATTACCTTCAAGTCTCAAACCTCCAACATTTACACGATCTACTGATGTAGTGATATAGCGTGACTCCTTCTCAGTGGTTGACTGGCCATTATGCCTCCCTCTGGAGCTACCAAAGTGCTATAGAAACTAATACCAAAGCCTTGGCTCAAGTTTGAAGGGCCAACACATGGCAGCCAAACAACCCCAGTACTAAAGACTCCCCACACCTTTGAGTGATTGCCTACTAGATTCAGGCAATGTGTCTCAACTATAATTTCTGGTCTGTAGGCAAGTTACTCCTCCTCCTCACTTGAATACTACAAATGCCAGCATGCTATTCCAAATGGAGCAGCTTACCGGACACTGGTTATATTGCCAAATTTGCTTTGCCTACTATGACATTTCATTTGAAATAGGAAATTACAGCAATGACATGGAGTTATACCATAAGACATAACAACTCTGTATGTAGTGCAGTCACACCTTTAGTGATGAAAGCACATTACAAGCATCCACAACATTTATGCAGTCGAATCCAAAGTAAGTGATAACATACAAATCTACGCATTGTTGAAAGAACATCTCTACTGCTTCTAGACAAGAAATTGGAATACACACCATACACGACAAGGCAGCTGTCAACAACGCTGCTTAGAGAAGAGTTTGCTTTACAAAACTCCTGTAAGTGACATTAAAAAGAACACAGAAAAACAAGCTGCAACTTTAGGAGACATTCACGTGACAGACCAAAACATAGCACAAAAATAATGTCAAAGCAAACACACTGGTACCAAAAGCAAATCTGCTTTTTCCTTATGATTTCTTTTCTCCCAAGCATAAAAGCAAGAAATATGAGCTATTTGAACAATTTTCCAAAAGACATCCACAAAAGACTTCTGTGATTTACAACACTAGTTCCAGAGTACATAATCTTCAATGTGTTTGTGACTGCTTTAATTTACACTTGTTATAGCTTTATTTAGAAACACAAAGCCAGAAACATCTATGTAGCTAGCTACATATACAACAGCTTCCTCAATGATCACAAGCCTTCTTCCTTTAAATTCATAACCACCTCCTATGAACTTTATGGGGAACAGCTGAAGTTGATTTCAGCATTTCAACTACCACAATAAGGAAAAAGAAAGGCTTCTGTTGGAGCTTTTGCAAAATGATTACTTGAGCCCTGTGAGCTCTTCTAGCCCTTCAGGCCTCCTTTTATGCACTTGGAAAAGTATTAATACTTTAAATCTCTGTTTGCCTGGTACCTTTCGCTCAGGAAACACAACGAGCAAGCTGCAGATAAACTCTTCAATGAGCTACTTACCAAAGACCAGTGTCCTTTGGGTCTATTTAAATAGGTGACAGGCTTCTTGTCCTGGTCTTTTCTGGTAGTTCTGTTCATTTCTCTAAACTAGTGTACATAAATACTGTTTCTCTAGAAATCACTGCAGAGTTTCATTTACCAATCATTTACTCTACCACAAGTTCTCTGGAAACATCTTTTACACCAAATTCAAGTTCAGTGCCTACTTCTTTTCCCACCTAAAAATAAATGGGTCAAACCCAAGTAATTTTAGAGGATATTGCTTTGCTTTCTAAATGTATACAGCTAACTTATTAGCAATATTAGCAAGAATTTCAGGTCATTTGAAACACAATTCACCTTCTCAAAGGGATACAGAAGCAACTAATATTCTGTGAAATAATTTTTGTATTTATTCCTATAATAACATACAAGTAGCAACACAGTCACAAACGAAAGAAGACCAACCCATTGTATTTTAGGATATATCCATTTCATTTAAAAAAGTTTACTTTGAAACCTACTTGGACAGCAGCCCTTATCAGAGGAGAGAGGAAAAAAGAAAAAAGAAAAAGAAAATAGCCCGAGAGGAAGGAGGAAAAGAAACAAAAGGGTCTTGATGTACACTCCCTATCACAAAGCTTCAGCATTTTTGGGCCACTGCATGATGCTTCACTACCTGTGAAGCACCCTACCTCCAGATGCTCCGGACTAGTGGAGACAACATATTTTACCCTACTTTTATCTGGATAATTTGTACTTATTGTGAAACACACAGAAATGGAATTAAAACCAGCAAAATAAAGTAGAACAGTGTCTAGCTTATATTAAGGAAACATTTTCCCTCCTTGAAAAAAATCTAAAGTTTCTTCCTTTTATTAAGGGTTTGCTTTCTTTGAGGGTATTTCTTTTTAATATTTTTTTTAGACACAAGAGATTTGAGTTGTAAGAGCATATCGTTCATGCCATGAGCTGCACTCCAAAGTGAATTAGTTTCGCAACAAAACCTCACTGCACAGGAATATTTTATTCATCTGATCAAAACAAAATCATTAAGCTTTTAATTGGTTGATTTTTATGTAAGTAAAGCCTATTTTAAGAATAAAGTATTGTGGGACATTTGCCTTTTTATAAACATACACAGTTACTGCAACTTTGCTTTCACAGAAGCTCTGAATTTGTGTACTCACATTTCATGGTGCAGAAAACTATGCAAACAAAAATTATGCAAATAAAGTTGATAAATTTTTCAGAATCACTGCAGTCATCTCAAGCAGAAATTGATTACAGCTCAGTGTAACACTTAAGACAGTTTTTCGTCTGTGCAGTGACCAAAAGCAACCTTGCAAGCTTTTTCTAAAGTAAGTTTAATTTATTAGGTCAGACTCCCTTGCTCGCCACAATCACAAGCAGAAGGCCTCAGTCTTCTGAAGGGCTTATTTTCTCAGCTACTAAAGAAACTGGTAGTGAAGGTGCAATGAATTACCACACTAGTTATAAAGCCAAAGAATTCAAGGCCAAAGTTATACCACAACCACACGTAAGATGCTTGTAAGTTCTAACTTCTAAGTGTTACTAGAAGAGAGGACTCAGGGAGACAGATGCAGGTCTTCAGCTGCCAGATTGACAGGCTTAAGGCGAAACGAAAAATAGTTATTTACATAAACAAACAAAGAGCAACGTATGTAGAAGACTGCACACACAAATCAAAAGGTTGGCTGAGCATGCCCTGCTTTGACAGCTGTGAGAAAGATGCAAACACACCCAAGCAGCAGGGCACTGTATCGCAAGTTAGCAAAAGCATAGAACTGTGGACAAAAATTTTGAGTTGCCATTTTAGAGATGAGAGTTCAGATCTACTTCACCCCTTCTACAAAGCCCTTGAAAGGGGGAGATGGGTTTGGATTTATTTTTTAATTCCCTAGTCTTCTAACTTCAGACAAAAACAAGCAGCAGACAAGAAAATGAACACGAGTATTCAAAGAGTAAGTTCCTTGACAACAAACACAAACATAACATACACAGAACACTCTGCCTCCTGGTGGTTATAGAAGTTTCTTTCAAATTCCTAAAGTTTCAGGCTACCTCAAAAGGAGAATCTGTTACTGAAGGACGATGACAAGAAGAATCCCTGGAGCAAGAGTTGTGTACCAAGCTTGATTCTTTCAAAAGCAGTGTTTTCAAATTCATAAATGAGGAAACTGAACTCTGGGTTACAGAGTTATTTCCTAAATGTATAAGACATGTTAATGTCTAAAATTAATAGAACTAATCTTTTCAATTTGTGCTCATTAACTAGGCACCTACCAAAGGTGCCAAAGTCATGTCCAGAAGACAAGTAGCCCTTAATAGCAGTTTACAAAATAAAGATTATAACTCTGAAGAGCACTTATTTATTGGATAAATGACATTTTATAAATAAGAAAAATCACATAGAAAAAAGCATTATGGAAATGTTACACTTACAAAAGCAGTACTCATTTAAGGTGCTGATTCCTACAGCACACCTCATTAGCAGACAATTATCATGAAGTTATGAAGGAGAGGAAAACTCTAAAACTAGTTTCTGCTCAAGGAAAATACTACACGATGGAAAATCAAATACACTATGAACATGGTCCTTTCAAGTATCCATTCAAATCATACTAACATACGTGTTCTGTTAAAAATATGGCTAACTCCAATGACTTGCTTTACTCTAACACATCTAACATCAATGCAGAAAGCCTACTTGGTGGTCTTGTGTTAAAAGCAAATACTAAGACAGACTACCAAGCATATTTCTTTTGCTGCAAACAAGCAGGTTTAGTCTTCTGAGATTTCCTGAAAATTAAAGCTCAAGTTTTTGAAACTTCATCTTTACAAATTTCTCTAGCAAAGTAGGATTTTGTTATGTGTTATTTCAGAGCATTCTTTTTTCTTAAAAAGCAAAACTTTCCAAGAGTATTGCTGCTAAATGTTTTAGAATACAGACCCAAAACGAAATACGCACATGCAGACTCCTAGTCCATATTACACATAACTACAATTTGTATTCCTAAACATTAGGAATCCTTCAGCATATCAGAGCATTACATCACCTTAAGAGGGGAAAACTTGTCAGAGCAAAATTAAAAGCAGCTGGAGCAAACTAAAAGCTGCATTTGTACTATTGGATCAGCTTCACTGCCTAATAAAACATCTTCTTATGATATCCATTCAGGGCAAAAATTGAGATATGTGAAAGAAAGCTACATGAAAACCAGAAGTCTGATGTGCTTATTAACACAACACCTTCACACTTTTGAGTTACACAATTACCGACAGCATTAGGGACATGAAACATATACAAGAACCCATTTACTTGTGCTTGCTTTTTTTCCTAAAGAACTCCTCTGTTTTTTCCTATTGGTCAAGACCCTTAGGAGGTGGGAAGAATAATAATCATTAAATAAAACCACAGGACCCACTGTTTCCAAGCTTAGCCTTATCTTTTGTGCTTACAACCTGCATAGATTCACCTAGAACACAAAACCTTCTCCCAGCTGCAGTTCTCAAGTCATTGGTCATTTCCTAGCCTCAAGCCCATTCATATATCTTCTACCTGCTGGTACGTGTACTGTACACACAGGGGATTTTTTTATTTTTTTTTTAATGGACCTTTGTTTTTCCTACAACACTTCATCTTCTAAATTTGTTTAAGTACCTCATCCCTTGTTTGAGTTACATTAGCCACTAGGAAGACCTCCTCCTTCTAGACTTTTAAAATTCTTATTATGCCACTTGTTCGTCATCAGTCCCCTGTGTACTAAAATATGTTTTTCAAATCAAAGCTTGTAATTATTTTACTGTTTTCTGTTCCATAGCTCATACATTACTCCTTAATAATAAGCTATCTTAAGCTAGTTTTAATTTTGCTTTACCTGTAACAGTTTTTTCCATACATGCAAGGTGTCCTCTTATGCTTGATCTGTTTGGAGCTTTCTGAAGCATCTGCACTTCTGGTTGAATCAGAAACCTCGGTCTCGTAATCCAGATTTGCATCAGGCTCAAGAATCCCTTCCTGGGCACCAAAACATTGGGAAGTCCTGCCCCCGTGAGCTTGTTGGCTTGTAGAACCAGTAATCTGCTCTTTGTTTTCTGTTTCCTCAATTCTACTTGTTTTACTGGAGATCTGACCTATTCTTTTAGAGCATTTACTATGCAGCTGCCTATCACTTTTTTCCAGAGAACTTCCAGGGTTTTTTGTTCCAGTCTTGCCATTTCCTTCCATGTTTCTCATGGCACTCTCAAGAGGAAATCCAGATGTACTCTGTGGAACAAGGTTACATTTTGAAGGACCTGATAATTTACACTCTTCAGAATTAAAAGCTTTATGGTCAAACTCTGCCTCATCTCATCATTCCAGTTTTCAAAATCAGAGAATCACAGAACAGCTCAGTTTGTAAGGGACCTCAAAAGATCATCTGGTGCAGCCTTTAACATCTTTCTACTCGACTTTCCAAACTCAAGTTAGTTGCTAAAAACAGCTGCTAAATGAAAGGCTCAAGCTAAAAATACACATGCAGTTTAAAGAAAAACTTATCCTAGAGCTCCTGTCCTGAGCTTCCGTTGCCTCACAACACAATCAGATTCCTCTCTCATCACTTCAGTTTGTGAACAGTCCAAGGACTTGAGCTTAAATTAAGTTTTAATTGAAAGTACTGCTCCTGAAAAATGAATGAGGGTTATATGTGACAAGATACAGGCTCTAGAAGAACATACATTCCTATACAAGAATCAAGTTTAATCCCTTATGTACCAAGGTATATGAGATCTATATATCTTTATCTATATATGAGAAATATATGGGAATACATGATAAATACCTTGAGCTTAATCTCAGCCCAATACATCTTAAACATTTCAGCTAATGACTCTAAATCATAAACCACATTTGTCAGTAGATACCACTAGGCAATTATTGCATTTTTGAGAAATACTGCATCTTAAATTTCAAGTGTACATATGCTCCAAAATAAGAGATGTGTGCTTTAGAAAAAACATGAGATACATAACTAAGACAGGAACACTGTCCTGACAACAGAAATGCTACCTGGAACCATGTTACCTATATTGAAGGTTTGACTACTTGTATACACTACAGTACTATTGGAAGACCTGTGTTCCGTACAATTTCTCTGGGTTCCCCCTCCAGTAAATTTATACTTCGTCATATGGATGTGTTTACTGGAGCTTGAAAATCAGCTGGTGGTTTCCTATTTGATTTTGTTCCATTCAATGCAAGTCTAACAAACTGCTAACCACAAGCAGAGACAATGACATTTGAGCAGTAATGTCATTTAAAAAAGGGGGCAAATTCAACAATAATATGAAACGAACCCGACAGCAGCATATTTAGGAAGTCAACTCAGAGACAAACATGACTCTTATTATTGACACCCCCAAAATCAGGCTCAGCAAACAAGTGCAGTTTAGGAAATAAACCTTCATTTGCAAAAGGAGGTCTAAATTACTCTAACTTGCCTCTCCCACTTATGACTTATCTATTGCACATTTCAATCTATTGCCTACAATGGGGCTAAACACTTTCACATTTATGATGATGATAAGTTAAAAAACAGGTTGCACTCAAGGAAAACCAGTGACAACAGCAATAATGGCACTGGTTATAATGTGTATATGGTCTCACTGCCATCTGGTGGCTGTTGGCGCTTTAAAGAACTAAGATTCTTTTTACTTCCTGGCCCGCAGCATAGTTTCTTAATCGCCTTAAATATGACAGCAGAAGAATGGTTTTGGTTTTGACATAAAAATTCCAATCTTTTAGAGCTCTCTATAATTACTACTTTTGCTTGCACTAACCCATTATTTTTACTGCAAAGTTCTGAAACCAGTTTCTTACACTGTACTTCAGATAAAAATGATTTATGAAATTATCAGAAGAAAATAAGTAAGGCTTCAAATTGTAAAATGAAATAATTCATTATGTAGTTACTCACCTTATAATTTGACAAAGAGAAAATAGCAGCGCAGCTGGTATTAACGTATCTAGCCAACAAGCAAGCTCACCGCTGAGCACTTTTTCAGATTAAAAGACACCAGTATGTTATATCAAAACTACCATGAGGGTTATGCTCTCCGTGAATAGATAACTTCAATTAACCTTTATATTTAATTAAAAAACAAAACCAATCCCCAATTGTTTGCAGTGTCAAAACCAATGACAGGTATACCAAATAATAGTATTTTAACTATTTTATCAGATCCTATTATAGATCCAGGCGATTCTAATGCTAAAGATTAGAAATTCCTACCCAGATTATTCACTTAAAGGAAAAGTCTGTGAAATCCTCAGTTTGTTCTCAGCAGAATGTTTTGTTTGTCTTTGTTTGCCTAATGATTCTCCTCTTTTCATTACTAGCAAGGTGATATCAGTATGCATTTACCTGCCTACAAATGCAGCTGTACTACGAAGACACACAGACACTGATCAACTGGACAGAGCATTTTGGATTTCAGATACCTTTTTTTTTTCCTTACCTTTTTTTGGTTCAGATTTTGAGACAGTGGCATAAGCACACTCCCTGCTACCCTTCTTCAAAACATAGCAGTTGCTAGGCCACACACCATAATTCTCTGACCATGAAACTTAAACAACTAGAATGGCACTAGTTTAGGTAAACTCATGTTGCATTACACCAGGGTCATACCATCACCTGTCCCCTAAAGGGCTCTTGGAAAAGGAGATCACACACCAAACCACTCTGGGGACCGGTACTTCGGCACATGTTTTCCTGCCTCTTGCAGTAAAGCTGAAAGTCTGGCATCTCTGTAGAGATCTCTGAAGAGATGCCTCTGTAGAGGCTCTCAACAAGGAAGTGCAGAAAACCAAGTCTCTGAAGGCTTCCAGGATGCTTGCTATAGAACTGTACAATGGATTGGCATTTCAAAACAACTCTTAACAACAAATCGCAAGCGGAACACAGAGTTACGTTGTAGACCTAACCTTCAACATGACATTGCCAACTACATTCTCATTTTCTGTAATACTATGGTTCTGCCCTGAGCCAAAGAATTACCTGAGGTGAAGGGACAGGGATGGAAAGACAGCTCCTTTTCCACTGATCTTGTTCTTCACTTTCAAAATCTTCCAGAGCTTCTCCAGAAGCTAATCTTTTTTTCTGCTGCACATTTACTTCTGATTTTAATGACTCCATATTGCTTTCTCCCCTTCCTTGGCCTGTTTTCATTTTACTACCTTAAAAAGAAAATACAAGGGTACTTTTGGAATACAATTTTTACAGTGAAATCCTGATCACATTAGAAATCTAAAGCTACACTGAAGCAGAAAAAGCTACATTGAACCAACCTCTTCTAAGCTGGAATCATCACCCCACGTAATGATTTTTTAAATTGTTCCAACAGTGTTTGGACAAATCTCTAGCTCCTTCGAGGTCAGGCTGTCAACAGCACACAGATAACCCTTGCCCCCACAGCTCCAAATCTCAACACTCACAGATCAAATTGTTCAGTCTTTGAAACGAATATTATATACACATATATCACAAACATTACAGTACTTGTGGAAAAAAAAGCAAAACAAAAGAAAATACCACCCCACCCAAAAAAAAACCCATACAAAACAAAAACCATAAGAAAATCACAGTAGTGCAGGTCTCAACACACACATCTGAAGTCCTCTGGTACGCACAATTTTTACATCCCAGGGAATAAGCCAGTAGGCAACAGTCTAGATTTGGAAAGGAAGAACAAAGCCCAAAGCATAAAGTTTCTTATGCTTCTTATAGTTTTCTCAAAATTAGCTTTTGAGGAAAGGAACAGGCAAGGTAGTCGATGGCACATGACAGAGGTGTTTAAAGCCACAACTTCGCAGGTTAATGCATCCAGACACCTACATTTACTATAGGATAGGAAGCAATTTGTCAGACACTACATGAAATACTTCTGCAGGCCTGCTTGGGCATCAAAAGCCAATCTTCTCCATTACACCACCTCAGCAGAAATAAATGGTAGAAAAAGAAGCATTAAAGAATAGCTATTGGACAGAGAGGAGCAGGCACAGACACACCAGCTGCAGATCATACACTTAGACTGACTAAGGAAGGAAACTCAGCAGTTGGCACCTGAACCACGCCGCACCTCACCATAGAACAACAAGCAGGTTGCGGCAAGCTGTATTCAGCAGGGAGAAAGATAGAAACGCTGGGGGAGCACTGCTAGCGTACACTGTCATTTTCCTTCTCCTCTCTCATTTCTTTAGTCCTCCAGTTCCATCATTAAAAATCTTCAAAGCAATAAATGCTTTGTGATATGTTTGTCACAGAATGTCTAATGGCAGTTTTAGAAGTCTTTACAAGCTCCCAGGACCAAAGCAGGATATGCTAGAAAATCTTCTCAGGATTGTGCCAGTGTGGCACCGTTGTGTCACCTGCTGATAGTGACTAAACACAGCATTCTGCTGCTATCAATGTTGACAAACAGCAGTAGAAATTTATCAAATATGCAGCAATTTCCTTTTGCAGGAAGTACAATAGGGAATGCAATACTACTTTAGCAACATACTGGTAATAAACTACTACATTATTATGAACTGCTCCTCCTAGGAGGAATCTTTGGACTAAGTGATCAAGTTTGACTCAGTCACACACCACCACCCCAAAAAAAATCCTACTTTTAAAAACTGTGAAATTAGAAAAATCTAAATTTAGAGGGCAATACATTGGTGAGTTAATTGTGGAGAAGGCTTGGAATAAAGGTACAGAAACTACCCAGAATTTACATACTAAACAAAACAGTCGAGTTTACAGGAAAAGGCTCAAGAACCTCAGATATTCAGCTGTCCAAAAAGAGTATGTTATCTGGCATAAAAAAAAAAAAATAGAACAGGAGGAAAATCACACACAGAATCACTAGGTTGGAAAAGACCTCTAGGATCATCGAGTCCAACCATTCCTATCAAACACTAAACCATGTCCCTCAGCACCTCATCCACCTGTCTTTTAAACACCTCCAGGGATGGTGACTCAACCACCTCCCTGGGCAGCCTGTTCCAGTGCCCAATGACACTTTCTGTGAAAAATTCTTTTCTGATGTCCAGCCTGAACCTCCCTTGGTGGAGCTTGAGGCCGTTCCCTCTTGTCCTGTCCCCTGTCACTTGGGAGAAGAGGCCACCACCCTCCTCTCTACAACCTCTTTTCAGGTAGTTATAAAGGGCAATAAAGTCTCCCCACAGCCTCCTCTTCTCAAAGATAAACAACCGCAACTCCCTCAGCTGCTCCTCGTAAGACTTGTTCTCCAGTCCCTTCACCAGCTTCACTGTTCTTCTCTGGACACGCTCCAGAGCCTCAACACCCTTCTTGTGGCGATGGGCCCAGAACTGAACACAGGATTTGAGGTGTAGTCCCACTAGTGCTGAGTACAGAGGGAGAATAACCTCGCTGGACCTGCTGGTCACACCGTTTCTGATACAAGTCAGCTGATCAGAAAGAGTGCTGTCACAGCCGTAGGGCTGATGATAAAGGAGACAATAGCATGTCAGCTGCCAGGCATGGAGCACAGAAAAAGAAGAAACAAATTAAGACTTTCTACTGCTACCGTTATAATTTAAGAAAATGGTATCAAAGCACATAAACGTACATTCATATGCAAATGTATTGCACTGCAAACCTACCTCCTTTCATTGCAGGTTCAGAAATTGTCTCAACCAGGAGGTCTCTTTCCAGCATCCAAGATGGAAGCATTCTTTTTCTTTGAATGGATTTTGACTGTTCATTTTCATTATCATTAGAAAGAGGAACCTGAAAAAGTCTTTACTGTTTAGTGTCTTTTTCCATTTACAAATGAGAGGGAAAGAACTAGATCAGAAGTTTGTACACAGCTATGTCCTTGAAATGCATCCTGGATTACCATCTACTTTTTGGATGCTGCCCATTGCTTGCTTTTTTATTTATTTTATTTTACAGTTCCTACTTGCGCAGAAAAACAACATCTATAGAAACCTTCACAGAGTAAACAAAACCTCTTTAGACCTTTGCAATAAATATCTAAAAGGCTACAAACTGAAAGCTTCACAGAAGAGCTTTACCAGCACCATGCTACAGTTTCCACAAGTACAGATACAAGAAAGAGGAGGTTTCACAAACAAATGCCTTCCTGACAAGGAAAGAAAAAGCCCTGAAAAGCCTTGCTAGCATTCTTTCAATTCCTTTCCCCAGGAAGGAATCACACTCTAAACCTCATCTGTAAAAACAATGTAAACAAACCAAAGTCACACAGAGTACATAGTTATTTACTGGAAGTGTTACTATCAGTTTGAATTTCTACTTACTGAAAGGTAAGTATCCAACCCAGGAACATCAGCTACAGTAAAGGCTGACATTTCATTTGTTGTACGTAGTTATTACCTACTGTACAGTGACCAAGGTGTTCCTTTCAGCACACCATTGCTAAATACACAACAGAAGATCTAAGAAAAATTCCACTGGCTCCATACGCTGTTTACCAGATTGCCTGAAAGCCATTTTACTCAGCAGCATTTAAAGAAGCAAAAGATGCTTGCTTTTAAAACTCTGTTTTGATAGACAGGATTCTGGCTGCCTGGAGAAAAATGGAGGGTTATTTATCTCTGTGCTCATATGAATCTTAACAACATAACTCCATCACAGCTCTACAATTCTAATGAAACAGGCCACTAGCACATTATAAACAGATATTATTTATAGCCAGTACATGCTGATTACACTCCGACTGCAGGTTCTGCAGATACAGATCTCAAAAGCTTTTAGGCTGGCTGGAAGAACAGTCATTCATTCCCCTAAGCCTTCATGGGCACCTACGGGGCAGTTACTGATATGGACCAGAGACTGGACTTGGTTCTGTAGTACTGAACTCAGCTACAATACTGTGAGCTTAAAATATTGCTGTAGCAATAGCAAGTGTTTTATATTCAATAGAACAAATTACTGCAATGTAAGCATCATACACATAAATACATAATTGAAATGTATTTCTATACTTGTATAACACACAATCGCAAGAGATATTTTGAGTACACAACTTCGATTGTCATAATTCACTTCTCAGAGGAAAAAAAGTTTAGAAAACAAAATCTTTCTAATTTTCAACACGTTTACAAATATTAATAAAAATTAAGCACCCACCAAATGTCTGGAAGCAGCACCATTTTTTCTCATTTTTGTGGCTCCCTTTATCTCAGGAGAGATCTTACTTGGAACATGCTGGTTCTGTTAACGACAGACCATAAGACATCTCAACAAGATGAGCGGTTGGCGCTTCTTCAGCATCCACTTCCTGATCTTTTTCTGACAAAGAAAAATCATTTTTAACTAGTGGAGCTCATCACAAATATAAACACACAGTTCTACTCAAACACAGGAGATGGTGTGAACGTTTGCTATTAGCATACTTCTAAACTGACCATAACACAGTCTTGCATGAATTTACAGAGGAAAAATACATGCCTTCCTTTCTACCTTCCACTGAGAGCATTTTGAAGGGAATATTTTCCAGTCACTGCTTACCACTGCTGTAGCAATTTGGTTTTTAAGTACATAATTCGCACTAATCACTGTCACAGCAAAACTTTGAGAAAGCTAGATTTACAGGTCAGAAACTGCTTTACATAGATACGACAACATCCCAAGATTTGGTTCTACACTAAAAGTCAGATGACAACGTTAGACTAGAGGTTTCAGCACCAGGTGCCCATTGAACCCAGCACCTCTCTGCAAGTGCTCACTAGAGGCAACAAGCCCGCAGCTATGAGTGGGCACCACGTACACAGGTGCTGGTTTTAAAAACCTCCACTCAGAGCCACTGTGTCCAAAATGCTTTTCATTCCTGGAAGTGCAACTGATTTTCCTTTACCCTCGCCCTTCCATTAGTGAATTTGCTAGCACAAAGAATCAGTGGGGGAACGCCTGGATGCTGTCGTATCCACTGCGCTTCATCAACCCTGGAGTCACTGCTGCCCCTTCCACAGGTTTCTGCATCACACTGGAGGCACTCGCTGACCGGCTCAACTTGGCTCCACCAAGAAGTGTCATAGAATGGTTTGGGTAGAAAGAGACCTTGAAGATCACCCAGTTCCAACCCCGGCCATGAGCTGGGACACCTCCGACTGGACCAGGCTGCTCAAAGCCCCATCCAACCTGGCCTCGAGCACTTCCAGGGATGGGGCGGCCACGACTTCTCCGGACAACCTGGGCCAGCTCCTCACCATCTCTACAGAAAAACAATTTCTTCCTTAGACCTAATCTAAATCTCCCCTCTCTCAGCTCAGAAGCGTCCCCGTCCCGCTGCCCTGACCGAGGGTCCCTCCTCAGCTTTCCCGCAGCCCTGACAGCGCCGGGAGCTGCCCTAAGGTCTCCCCGGAGCCTTCTCTTCCCCGGGCCGAGCGAGCCCAACTCTCCGCCCCCCCTCACAGCGCCCCTGCGACCCCTCCGGAGCCGAGCGCGGGGGCAGAGCGGGGACAGGGCCGGGCCGCCCCCGGGGACACCCGCCGCCTCACCGGGAGGGACAGCGGGACCGCAACGGCACCGGGAGAAGCGAGACCAGGAGCCGCTACGGCGGGAGGAGGAGAAAGAGGTGGAAAAGGAAGAGGAGCAGGAGCAAGAGGAGGAGGAGCAGGAGAAGGAGGACGAGCAGGAACAAGAGGAGGAGGAGCAGGAGAAGGAGGAGGAGCAAGAGGAGGAGCAAGAGAAGGAGGAGGAGCAAGAGCAGGAACAGGAGAAGGAGGAGGAGCAAGAGCAGGAACAGGAACAGGAGAAGGAGAAGGAGGAGGAGCAGGAGGAGGAACAGGCGCAGGAGGAGAAGGAGGAGCAAGAGGAGGAGAAGCAGCAGGTTCAAGACCAGCAGAAAGAGCAAGAGGAGGAGAAGGAACAACAGGAAGGGCAGGAGGAGGAGCAAGAGGAGGAGGAGCAGCAGGTGCAAGAGCAGCAGGAGGAGAGGGAGCAACAACAACAACAGGAGGAGCAGCAAGAGGAGGAGTAGGAGCGGGAGCAAGAGGTGCAAGAGCAGCAGGAGCAAGAGGAGGAGGAGACAGCCTGGCTGACTTCGTGGCTGTCCTGCCCCCAGAGATCAGCTCTCAGATATTTGGCGACCTGGACGCGGCGAGCCTGTGCCAGGCGGCCGTGACCTGCAAGGGCTGGCACCGCGTCATCGAGAGCAACGAGCGGCTGTGGCGGCACCACTGCCTGAGCGTGAGGGCCGTCTGCCAGCGCGAGGTCGACTGCGATCGAGGAAACGGGTATTCCTGGAAGGTAAAGCTCACGTCAGGGATGTTCCTGTCAGCGGCCTGGAGGCTTCTGGGCTTGGCCATAAGAGTAGATAAAGGAATTGCCTCAGCGTTGCTCCTCAGTCCCAGGTTTGTAGGGCACGCGCTGCAGTCAGAGCAGGGCACCCCAACAGCTGGACATCTGGTCAAATACACAAAGAGGTGAAAGCACGGCTGTCCCGTTTCCTACAAGGACCACTCTGTTTCGTCCTCACAACACGCGGCCTCCACACTGATGTTCATCACACCAGAGTATGCACAGCCCTAAGACGGAAGGAAGCCCACATCCCAACAGACAGGGCTAGAGGGGGAAGAAGACAACCTATCCCACCTAGGCAGTGGGGGTTGTCTGGTTGCATTCAGTGGCAGTAGATCTGCTGGTGAGGAATGACCTCCTGGAAACTCATGCCAGGCCTCTGCCTCAGTCTGCCTTGAGCAAAGTGCATCCAGGAGAAAGAAAAAAAAAAAAAAATGGTAGAGAATAGGAAACAAGCAGGAGCTCTGAGGAGCTGCTTTGGCACTCTTCCCACACACACTCCCAGTTACAGCTGCCTGAATGTACTGAAAGATCTATCACCATCAAGTGCAGCCCACGAGCTGAGGTAGATCAGGAATTTAAGGAGAGTGTTTGAGAGCAGAAGGGCAGCACAGGGGTGAAAAGAGAGAAGCAGCAGCAAAAACTGACTTCTAGACTCTTAACATTTCAGCAGGGTTGATTCAGTATGAGGAAAAGCCTTGAGCAGTAGTGTCTGCCCTTCAGTCATACAAATCTTGCTACTCTCGCACAGGAATTTGCAGAGCTCCTGGACCAATTCTGTGGTTTATCTGTATTTTGGAGAGGGGATGTGAAGTAGAAGCAAACACGCACCAAGTCAGCATTTTCTGGCACTAAAAGCTTGGCTGAACATAAGTATCCATCCGGTTTGCATTAAGAGCCTAAACAAGTTAAAGGTCATAAATAATCTAAATAGGAACAGAAAGTGAATTGTATTTCTTTTAAGGAGTAAGATGAATTTCTGGTTTAGGGTTTTCGTCTTTACCTTCAAAGAACTGAGGCAAGAAGTGATTCTCCAAATGATTTAGAACAGAAGAGATAGAAATAGACCAAGGTCTGCTTCTTGGCAGGAGTTCACCTTCCTAGACTTAGTGTCTAGATATCCAAAGACGTGTTCCTAATCATTTCTCTAACTTTATTTTTCCAATGCAAAACTTACTTGTATTCGATGCAACTTAAATTGCTTCACTTCCAAGATTTGAGCTGTCTGTTTTTTCATCAGATCACGTTCCTGAGAAACTATTGGAAAAGCAAAGTGAAGCAAGAATGGCTGAGTGGGAAATACAGCAACATTCCTTCACAAAACAGCTTGCCAGAAAAAAGCATGTATCCAATGGACGTCGACACATGGGGAGAAATTCTGGAAGCAGAACTTGAGAGATGAGAAATAAGTGCTGGTTCTTGGAACTCAAGAACCTTCTATCAACAACTCAGACTGTAAATATTTTGCTGTTCAAAATCATTTGTGTTTGCAAACATGATGAAAACTTCTCAAAAGAAAAAAAAAGTTTTGCCTTTTTCTTATCTGCACTTTATCAGATTAATTTTCTATACAACTCTAAATAAGACTAAATATTCAGTTGTAATTTTATATTTGTAAATTTAATATTCCGCTGTATTGTCAAAAATATGTTGATTGTGCTTTCAATTTGCACTTTTATTTTGGAAGAGATTACTTTAAAAAAAAAAAAGTGTTTGACTTGAAGTGTAACCTGTCAGCGGCACATGAGAGCTCCCAAAGGAAGGCAGGAAAAGGGACAAGTCCAGGCATTTGGAAAGAAGAGGACAAGGCAGCCACCTCAGGATCGGAACATCCCCAGTGCCCATCTGATGGGACAGAGCCCTCACAAGGCTCTTCTCTGAAGCTGCACCCACAGAGGTGTTAGTGCTTGGCAGTGTTGCGTTTCCACTCCCGAGATGTGGGATTTCTGGACCATCATTCAGATGCAGGCAACAGTTAGGACTGAAGCAGCCATGGAATTAACAGCCTCTCTGACACTAGCTGTGCATTGTAGTTAGTGGCATAATAAGTAGAGGAAAATTTACTATAACTCATAACAAAACTTCATGTATTTTTGTAGTCAGGCTAAAACACCTTCAGAAACTCAGGTCTTTCCTATGGGATGACTCCCAGCACGCAGACCCTGCTTTACCAGCACCGGGTTTTTGCACTGACTTTAAAAGCTGCTGCTAGTGAAAGAGGATGTGCCTGTTGCTTTACTCACCCTAAGAAAGGCCACAAAATCAATTCATTACAATTCTATTTGAATATTAGCTTTTCCTACCTACTTCGCACCGAAGAGTAAAGTAAGTTGGAAAAACCCTGGAAAGGTCCCTGCTGCTTGAGGTATTGCTACAAAGTTCAGTCACTGAACTGCGACCAACTTTCTAGAGAAAGACTTATGCTTATGAAACTTAGTTAATATCGAGTGACTTCAAATCAACTCCTGCAGCTTTGGCAAAGGACCTTCTGGCAATTTACAAACAGTAGTGTCCTGTACTGAACATGAAGTTCAATGGCACTAATAGACAGAGTTTACTTACATGATATAGGGCTTACTTTACACCCAGCCTTTAGCTTTAACAGGGCCCAGCAATAGAAGATGGAGCAGTAGAGCGGTTTTGATCTGAACATACAGTCTGTGGTCCTCTTGGTTAAAAGCCTGTAGTTGGTTTTGTTTAGTTGTGTTGGTGGTTAAGCAAATCATTAGTTTAAACTTGGTTCCAACTTGCACATATTTATTTTCTTACAATTATTTATCCATTATAGAATATCTGGTGAAAATATCTAGTATTTTTCATTTCCCTTTATTGTAAGTGTCTGGGCTTACAAGCTGTTGTAGGTGCCCATATCTGGAGTCCAAGGAAGAAACAGAATAGACAGTTGAGAAGAGTAGTTCTATAATGCTTCCAAGAACAGTATGTTACCTGATCCCTTTTCTAGTTTGAAACATTCAGCAGATTTCATCCGAACTGATCCACTTCCCTCAGCCTCCTCATTAGACGAGGTTATTTGTTCACAGCACCAGTACCTTTTCTAAATTATAACTAACATATCCAATTGAAACAACTCTCTCCCCAATAACTTTGCATGACATGATGCAATGACTGGATAATATATCTTATATGTCTTTTGCAATTTATTCCTTATAGGTGTTAGTCCCAGGCTCAGGATGCTACGACATCAGGTTTTATAAAGATCTCTCTTTACTGTCAAAGGAGATGATGCTATTTCTGTGGGTCCATTACTAAATGGACCCCTGGCTCAGTGCCAGGGAAAGTCATGGAGCAGGTGATCTTGAGTGCTATCATGAAGCACATGCAAGAGAACCGGGTGATCAGGCCCAGTCAACATGGGTTCACAAAAGGCAGGTCTTGCCAGACTAACCTGATCGCCTTCTATGACAAAGTCACTCGGCTGCTGGATGAGGGAAAGGCTGTGGATGTGGTCTTCCTGGACTTCAGGAAAGCCTTTGACACAGTTTCTCACAGCATTCTGCTTGAGAAACTGTCAGCCTCTGGCCTGGACAGGCGCACACTCTCCTGGGTGGAAAACTGGTTGGATGGCTGGGCCCAGAGAGTGGTGGGAAATGGTGTGAAATCCCGCTGGAGGCCAGTGACAAGTGGTGTCCCCAGGGCTCAGTGCTGGGTCCAGCCCTGTTCAATGTCTTTATCAATGACCTGGATGAAGGCATTGAGTGCACCCTTAGCAAGTTTGCAGATGACACTAAGCTGGGTGGAAGCGTTGATCTGCTGAAGGGTAGGGAGGCTCTGCAAAGGGATCTGAACAGGCTGGACCGCTGGGCAGAGTCCAATGGCATGAGGTTTAACAAAGCCAAATGCCGGGTCCTGCACTTGGGGCACAACAACCCTGTGCAGTGCTACAGACTAGGAGAAGTCTGTCTAGAAAGCTGCCTGGAGGAGAGGGACCTGGGGGTGTTGGTTGACAACCGACTGAATATGAGCCAGCAGTGTGCCCAGGTGGCCAAGAAGGCCAATGGCATCTTGGCTTGGATCAGAAACGGTGTGACCAGCATGTCCAGGGAGGTTATCCTCCCTCTGTACTCGGCACTGGTGAGACCGCTCCTCGAATACTGCGTTCAGTTCTGGGCCCCTCACCACAAGAAGGATGTTGAGGCTCTGGAGAGAGTCCAGAGAAGAGCAACAAAGCTGGTGAAGGGGCTGGAGAACAGGCCTTATGAGGAGCGGCTGAGAGAGCTGGGCTTGTTTATCCTGGAGAAGAGGAGGCTGAGGGGAGACCTCATTGCTCTCTACAACTACCTGAAAGGAGGTTGTAGAGAGGAGGGTGCTGGCCTCTTCTTCCAAGTGACGGGGGACAGGACAAGAGGGAATGGCCTCAAGCTCCGCCAGGGGAGGTTCAGGCTAGATGTTAGGAAAAAATTCTTTACAGAAAGGGTCATTGGGCACTGGAACAGGCTGCCCAGGGAGGTGGTTGAGTCACCTTCCCTGGAGGTGTTTAAGGCACGGGTGGACAAGGTGCTGAGGGATATGGTTTAGTGTTTGATAGGAACGGTTGGACTCGATGATCCGGTGGGTCTCTTCCAACCTGGTTATTCTGTGATTCTGTGAAATTAGCCAAAATAGATGCAGTACCCAAAATTTACTGAAGATTCTGCTGTTGACCTGCTGCCAAACATGGCTGAAGTGTAACTGAATAAAGAACACTGTTAAGTATAGTGGGTGCAGCGCACTAAGCTCAATCAACTGCAAACACCACTTCCTTTAGTAGTAGCTATTCTGCTCTACAATTATATTTTCTTAGCTCAAATTAAAAATAAACCCAACACACCCAAGTGCAACAGTTTTTCCACTGAAGGTTCTGCCTTGCTCCCTCCTGCTCACAGCGTCTTTTACCCTGACTTTAAGAGAGCCAGATGTGAAAAAAGTGCATATAAATTACTAATGAAGAAACTAATACCAGCAGTACATTCTCATCACTTCAACAGTGCACAATTTATTAATCATAAGACATTAAAAGTGCACTATAATTGGTCTGGTCCCTTACCCTTCTCACACAGCCTCCTCCAGTTACCTTCTGTCTCTGTAGCTCCCTGACATTTATCCTCTCTTTCTGCTCCTTTCCTGCCCCTCAGCTGTCAGTTCTCATGTATTTGTGGGATACAATTTTTAAATAGAATAGTTATTCTAGTGTAAATCCTGACACAGTATTCACTGTGTGCTTAGATGTAGCTTTTCCCCATTCTTGTATAGATGTTGGAATCACCAGTATCTCTCATGTCTCTGCCTCTGTCCAGAGCAGGTGCCTGTGCCTCTTCAAACACACAAGGTATTAAACACTCAGCTATGCAATTAGACAAGGCCTGGATCCTTTAAACCTGCAGTAGCAGTGGTGTAATTTTCTCATGAAAAAAAATTATTTAAAGAGAAAAAACAAGTATTTAAATACAAGTTCTCACCAAAACAAAGCTTGCTTCCCCACCTCAACATATGCCCCTCCTTTAAGGGTTTTAATTCCCCCTGGAGATTTCATTCCAGCAATTCTCGTTTTCTATTGTACCCCTCTCTGCCCCTGCATCACCTACATGGCCTACTGGCTCTGCTGCAGGCTGGATATTCTCTTTTCCTTTCAAAAACACCTCAGCAGCCTTCACGACTCCAAACAGTGGCACTTCCTACATCAGCTGGTTGGGCTCCTCTCTTTCCCTTTCTACCTGTTAATAAAAAACACTGAAATGACAGCAAGAGAAACATTGCACTGGTGCCGAAATTAGTGCTAGTGCAGACTTACCCTTCCCCAGAGAGCATCCTCAGCAACTAAGGTTTTTACACATGTAAAACCCACCTACCATCCCAAGACACGTGCCAGCTATCCTCACACCTAGGGGGCTGGGGAAAACCCTTTTTCCAGTCCAGTGCCCAGGTCTCTTAACCATAAATTTCTGAGGAAGTGTAAAGTTCCACTTTAGCCAACCGCACGGACATTCCCACTGCATTCACATGTTATTTCTATCCTCTTCCTCAGAAGGTATCAGCTGCAGAAAGGCGTTCAAGGTGCCCATCACCCAGGCATCTTGTTGGCCACACGGCTTTCCTGCTCACCCAGCTTTCCTAAGACAGAGAAGCCTTTTGATAGAGCACATGAAGCTTGTGTGGTGCATGTCCCAAGCTGCCATGCATAGCTGGACATCCAAATACCGGCACTGGAGCTCAGCCTGACATCCTTTGAGGTCAGTATTTTATTTCTGCATTTCCAAAACTGCCCGTGCTGTTAGAACCTTCCTTGCAACTGCTCAGTATTATGGTGCCCCATTTTTGAAGGGAGGAGCTGACAGTGTGGCTTTATTTCATCCTGGTGCAGGATGTGGCTTTGGGCCACTGCCATTAAGAGTCTAAATGAAAAAGAAAGCACGAGGTGTTTAATCACCACGGACCTTTCTTCATTAGACCACTCAAATTTCAAAGCTAATTTTGTCAAGACAAGCGTTTCTCCTGATAGGCATGAACTAACGTTTCATGTCTCTATCCTGTTCGTCTCTGGAAGGTCCCAAGTGACAGTGTCATCCCAACTGAAGACAGAACCTTTGGGCTTAGGACTGGGATGAGGTGCTTAAGCTCACCAGAGCTGACAGAAGGGTAATAAAGACATACAGGTAGAGGAGAATTTGCGGTGTGGTTGTGGTATTTTCTATTTTCTCTCCAAATGGACTTGGGTAGAGGCATACTGACAAATCAAGAGCATCCTGACACTTTGTGGTTGGTTCTCAGCATATTGCTTGTTCAAAAAGTCTGTCCCAAAACCATGGAAGAAATCACCTGCTGCATTTAAGTCTAAGTGAGCAGCAGCTTCTGATCAGCACAACAATGCTAAGGACTGGGGGGGACAATGCGAGGTGGGTGGTTCAGGCCTCAGTGCTGAGGGCTGGACCCACTTCTACTATAATGGTAAACCAAAAACCCAAGCTACAACTGTGGGGAGAAGAAGACAGGTGATGGGCAGCAAACTCTGAGATGAAACCCAAAAGGACAATTCTACGTACTGGCCTTCCTAACTCCTCAGAACCACCCTGTCTGACACTGCCACCAGTCCAGCAAACATGGATTTACAAAGACGGGGGGGATAAAACCCAGCCTGGTAGAGCATGCAGATCAGATACAACATTATTAATTTTTTTAATCCAGATTTTAAAATATTGTTAGAATAGCACGTGCTGGTTTTATTGCCCAGTCATTAAAGATCTTCACGGTCAAAAGAGCTGCCGTACTGCTCCTTTCAGCCACACTGAAAGGAAACAAAATTAAGCAATCTACAATAACCAGAAGCAAAGCATAGAAAAACACAGTTTTGGTTCTAAACACAGAGCAGGAAGCCCTACGTTCTAATCCAGGGAAGAAAATTACTTATTTTTAGGCCAAACAAGAAGCTCTATTTCAGGAGGTCTCACAAGTAACAACGAAAGAAGAACCTTGTTTTCAGTTAGAAATTTTTCAAGGATGTTTTTCATCCGCTTGGCTTATGGATCACCAACCTGCCATTTTAAGAGCTAAAACAGTTCCCAAAATACCTTCAAAAGGTGATGAAGTAACCACATTCAAATTATTCTTCATGCATCAGATTCAAACTTCAATTATATCATCATCCCACACAACAAAAACAACCCGTGGATACAGTTGGCTGCTCTCTTCCTCACTCATTTTGCAGATCAGCCAGTACCAAGCCTCATTCTTATACGGAAGCTACTTCCACAGAGCTGGCAAAAGACTCCCTTGGACTCCAATCCAGAGACTGCTGAAGCCAGATGGGAGCGCTGCAGAGGCTCCACATTGCAACGAGGGCAGCTGAGGCACATGCGGTGGGCAGGCAAAGTCATCTGGAAAGGCAACAGTGCTTCACAAGACATAACACCAACCCCTCCTCAAGCACAAAGATACAAGATATGTACTCAGCAACCCTGCTCCTGGGTGGCAGAGAAAGGTGAGAAGCGAAAGAAGGACTCCTTACTCACCATCAAAATTGGTCACAAGAATTTCCATCCACTGTCCTGATGTTAAAGGGTGAACGCTTGATACTTCAGATGAGAGCTCCTCTTACAGGCTAAATAATATAGCTATGCCATTACTTAATTTTATAATCTGGAAGCAATTCTTTAAGCCAGAGACTGTGTGAACAGCCTTGCATTTTATTTTATCCTAGCTTTTTATTTTATACTAACTTTTGAAAATAATCTCTTACATCTTGTGGCATATTAATCACATGTAAAGGCACATATATTCCACCTTTAATTACTTTAGGACAAACCCAACAGAATACATTTCCTTAAAAGTTAATCAAATAAGTAGTCTAAAGAATATGCCACTGTTCTTTGCATGCCACACTGAGCATTCTTAGGCTGCCAAAGCCATCAAACCCAAAAACTCCTCCAAGAGAGTTGGCTGGTGAGAAGGATGAGCACATACACACCCCAATAAGCCAGCAGGAATCCCAAGCAGGGGAGAGAAAACAGAAGCCCAGCTTCAAGTCTTGTATTGTGCACAGAAGCTCGCACTGAGCATGATCAAACCTTTACACATCAATGAGAAGGCCAAAGTTCTCAAGCGAAAACACAGACTGAAGGTAGTCACAGAACTATTCACTACCCACAACCAGCAGAGTATTGTTATCTACTCATTTTGCTTTTTGATGTTCCTCCTACGGTCTCTTACATTTTTAAAAGGTACAAACCAAAATTAAAAAAAAAAACAAATAAACAAACCCAAAGCCAACAAAAAAACCACAGCCCCCCTCCTCCCACACTCCTCCTCTAAAATGTTTCTGGCACCAAAAAGCTTATCTAATGGAAATTTTCAGGATTCTTAGTTCTGGTGTTACCCAAGCCTGAATTTAAACCAAATAAAGGCACATTACAAACAATGAACAGGGCTTATCCAGAGCCCTGTGAAACAAGTTGATTAAACCTAAAATAACCTCTACTGTATTTGAGATAAAATTGAGGAGGGAAAAAAAGGAAGTAAATGGTGTTTAACATTCGTAATAAAGTGAAATCTAAGACAAGACAGAAACAGTATTACTGCAACAAAGAATTATTATGATGGTTATTCTGTGATTCTGTGATTCTGTGAAATAAAAACTTTGTCTAAAAGAGTAATTTGAGAGTACATACAAGATCACACCTTAGAAGTCTTAACTAGATTTTTCTTCTTTATGAGCAAACTACGATTAAAGATGCCTCAACAAAATGTTCTATTTCTAAACTCACATTTTCAGTAGACCTTTAAGGCTTTGTTAACTAATTCCTTCAAATAAAAAAAGGAAAGGCAGCAAGTGGCAAAGGGCAGCACCAAAATAACTACCTTTAGCAACAAAAGAATACTAAACTTATCCTTCAGAAAAAAGTTACAGCATAGAGAAAGTAACCAGCCTTTAGAAACCACTGCTAGAAACACATTAGGAGGGAACTACCTCCACCTCCAGTATTTATTGGATTGTAACACCTTACACCTGTGCAAAAGTTTGTTGGGCTGTTGCAGTCCTCGCAGATATTTTTTTCAGTGTGTCTTTGTGGTTTGCTTTCTCCTGTTTTCTTTTAAACCATGGAAGAAGGAGCAGTCTGTCTACATGAGTGTTTTTATGGGTGCATGGTCAATAAACATTCCTGAAAACGTGACTGTAGGAAGCACACAGTTAGTGTTCCAAGGGAGGGAAAACTGCTCAGTGTAAGGTGTTGCAAGTTAAACATGAACCTAAGAGGACTTACAGGAGATTATATCATACAAGCCTTACGGTAATCAAAGATTATAAATATAGTCCTTGTCCACAATGGTTCATTTTGCTGTCCTTTAGTCTTTGAAATAAAAAGACTAATTCCTGTTATAAGTCAAAAAGGAAATGGTGTTGATGTAGTAACTGCTGAGTGCATAGCACTGTGATTTAAATAGAGAGTAAAAGCAGTTAGAGGAAGCATAGCACATTAAAAAGAGCATTGCTCTTCTATTTTTCCTCTTTCAATTAGTAGTTTCTTGTAACAGGCCTGCTCTCCTGTTGTGCTCCTGTTCAGGATACATGCCCCTTCCATACCTTCTACATAACTAGGCTGGCCTCATAATTTGATAGACTTGTAGCTGCTATTTGATACTGAATTTCCTTGGACAAAGCCCTCCCTCCTTAGTGCCTTTCCTGACTCGGTTCAAGGCTTGTGACAATTGTCATAATTTCATGCACAGTTCCTAAGGTCAGACTGCTGGTGGCATTCAGGTACTTACTTTGATTTTCAAAAGCACTGCCATGAGTTAGGAAGACAAATGTCTTTGAAAACTACCCCATAATAAACCTGGTCACTAGTTTATCCTTGTGAAGAGCTTATCAGAGAGAAAGATCTGTGAAATGTATTCTTTTTCTTGTCAGGTCTTGTCTGAAAATGGACTAGAGCACACTCACCCTGGAATACAGAGCTAATCATTGATGTAAACGTGCAAAAGAACCTGCCTAAAAGGTAGAACCATTTGGAGTCACTCACACTACCAGTTTCAGGGGGCAGGAGGGCCGCAGGGAGGACCCAGGAAACTACAGGCCTGTCAGTCTGACCTCAGTGCCAGGGAAAGTCATGGAACAGGTGATCTTGAGTGCTATCATGAAGCACATGCAAGAGAACTGGGTGATCAGGCCCAGTCAACATGGGTTCACAAAAGGCAGGTCTTGCCAGACTAACCTGATCGCCTTCTATGACAAAGTGACCCGGCTACTGGATGAGGGAAAGGCTGTGGATGTGGTCTTCCTGGACTTCAGCAAAGCCTTTGACACAGTTTCTCACAGCGTTCTGCTTGAGAAACTGTCAGCCTCTGGCCTGGACAGGCGCACACTCTCCTGGGTGGAAAACTGGTTGGATGGCCGGGCCCAGAGAGTGGTGGTAAATGGTGTTAAATCCAGCTGGAGGCCAGTGACAAGTGGGGTTCCCCAGGGCTCAGTGCTGGGTCCAGCCCTGTTCAATGTCTTCATCAATGATCTGGATGAAGGCATCGAGTGCACCCTGAGCAAGTTTGCGGACGACACTAAGCTGGGTGGAAGTGTCGATCTGCTGGAGGGTCGGGAGGCTCTGCAAAGGGATCTGAACAGGCTGGACCGCTGGGCAGAGTCCAATGGCATGAGGTTTAACAAGGCCAAATGCCGGGTCCTGCACTTGGGGCACAACAACCCTATGCAGTGCTACAGACTGGGAGAAGTCTGTCTAGAAAGCTGCCTGGAGGAGAGGGACCTGGGGGTGTTGGTTGACAACCGACTGAATATGAGCCAGCAGTGTGCCCAGGTGGCCAAGAAGGCCAATGGCATCTTGGCTTGTATCAGAAACGGCGTGACCAGCAGGTCCAGGGAGGTTATCCTCTGTACTCGGCACTGGTGAGACCGCTCCTCGAATACTGTGTTCAGTTCTGGGCCCCTCACCACAAGAAGGATGTTGAGGCTCTGGAACGAGTCCAGAGAAGAGCAACAAAGCTGGTGAAGGGGCTGGAGAACAGGCCTTATGAGGAGCGGCTGAGAGAGCTGGGGTTGTTTAGCCTGGAGAAGAGGAGGCTGAGGGGTGACCTCATTGCTCTCTACAACTACCTGAAAGGACGTTGTAGAGAGGAGGGTGCTGGCCTCTTCTCCCAAGTGACAGGGGACAGGACGAGAGGGAATGGCCTCAAGCTCCGCCAGGGGAGGTTTAGGCTAGACGTTAGGAAAAAATTCTTTACAGAAAGGGTCATTGGGCACTGGAACAGGCTGCCCAGGGAGGTGGTTGAGTCACCTTCCCTGGAGGTGTTTAAGGCACGGGTGGATGAGGTGCTGAGGGATATGGTTTAGTGTTTTGTAGGAACGGTTGGACTCGGTGATCCGGTGGGTCTCTTCCAACCTGGTTATTCTGTGATTCTGTGATTCTGTGATTCAGGCAAATGAAAGCATTTATAGCAAGAAATGTAGGTAGGGTGGCATAAGAGACACTCTTCCACTCATCCCATTTCCATGAAGAAGCAGACAGCTACATAGCCATGTGATCCATCTTCAAAAGAAATGCCTATGAGGTTAGGGACCCTGTTCGTATAGTCTGGTGCAAACATCCAAGCTCTTCCACAAATACACTGACCAGCACCACCTACTAGAGAAAATACTGTTTATAGGTGGGCACCTGTACCCTTGACTGGGGACAGGAAAAGAATAAGACCAAAGACTAGTAAAACTTCTTAGTTTTCTTAAAAATTGGCAGTTATATCCCTCCTTTGCCAAGCTGGGCAAGTTTCAGTTGCTTGGTTTTGTGTGGAGTTTTTTTTTTTCTGTTTTCCCATGCGATAGGATATTTTTGCATTAGTGAGCTCAGAAACTAAAAATAAGCAGCAACCACAAAGCAATTATCAAAAATGCAGGCTGAGCAAAGAGAGTATCTTTTTGCCATGAGCCTTCCTTCCTCAAAATGACAGACTAGGCTTCAGTGATCCTGCATGAGATACAGGAAACGCCTGCCAGAAGGTGATATCCTCTGGATGTCTTAAATGGACACAACAATGTAATGTCTGGCAGCCTGCTGCCCATGCAAGGCTGTGTTTTCTTTGTGATAAGCAATACCAAGGCAAAAGACATCCAGGCTCATTAGCTCCGATACAGGTATAATTAAGCAGAATTGAAGAGAAGCTTTTTCAGACTGAAGAGATCTGAATAAGAATTCTTAAAGGATAAGTTACCTCATTAGATCTACAAACAGAGTTTTAAAAGTTTTGAAGTTTACTTGCACTCAGAAACATCAGTCTGCATCAGGAAGAGTCTACGTACAGAATCTGACATTAACCCAAATTTCAACTCCTGCTTCAAGTTTAGGACTTAGAAGTTTGATACATACAGTCAGACAAAACTGTAAGGATTGATCAGGTAAACCGACCCTCTCAAATAATAATGTTTATTTCAGTTACAACAAGCACAAGGTTTCTCTTATATTACTAAGGTACAGAACCAAGAATTGAGTGTGTTGCTGGAGGTTACAAAATGAAAAAGAAAAACCTAAACCAAACCACTCCAATTAGTATTTCAATGTAACCAACTCATGCATCCTCTCTCATCTTCTGCAAGATTCTTAATTCAAAGACAGGCCAAATCAGCAGTATATGACACCCTAGCAACTGCATTGGAGACCTAAATGAAGGGAATCAATGATCCTAGAACAGATTCTTGTGGAGAAATTTAGCAAAGGTCAAAATCAGATGATAAAGAAGTCGAACCGAGATCACTTTGTGTTTAAAATACTGTGGAAAGAGACTTTTCTTCATACACCTGTCATTGAGCTGTACTTGCTTTCCGCATGGTGTTTCCATAACTGTCTACATCCTTCCCTTCCTTGACATCAAAAGATTATGAAGGAGTGGATCAGGTTTCAAAATGAGTTGATTTATTTCCTTAAATCCAAGACATTGCTCATGTAGGTAAACAAGCAGTAAAAAGACCTGGTAAAGAAGAAAGTGTAAAGCTTGTCTTGGGAAGACTTTGAAATATCTGAAGGTACTGAAACACAACACAGGTTGAATGGCAGGTGACCACTTGAGTTTCTCACTTACAGTTGATGACATGACTGTCCCTTGCTGATGGTGAAATTTCCACTATCAGCTGTGGCAGCAGGGAAAGTTATAAGGTACAACTGTTTGAAGGTGGACTGATGACTCTAAGCAGCACACACTAATATGGCATGTTCTATGCTATAATTTAGTAAAATATTACCATAATATAAGTGGAAAAATGTTAGTTTGTTAGTCCCCACTATGGAATTGAAACCGACTACCCACCCTAACCCACAAGCCTTATGATGCCCTTCTGGATGATACTGCTTTCTCCTGTTTTGTTTTCAGCAACTAATTTCTGTTGTCTGTCTTCTCACTGGCAGATCATCTTCATTTTCCAGTCCTAGAAACTGTCTGAATTGCTTTGATCCACTCTGTACGCTCTGTGGATGAGGCTGCTTGCAAGTAATAGTGGATATCATTTGCTGTGATGATTTCAAAGAGGATGTTGTCAACATCATACTTCTTGGCTACAGGGGAGAAATAAGTCAGTTATGAGAAAATGAAGACTTTTATTTACAATGTTTCTTCCTTTACACACTGTGAGGGGATTTCCTTCCTTTTTACAGCTCTGCCTATCAGGCCTTCATGAAGAGATTGCAAGACTGAGTCCCTGATATAGGTCTCTCTCTTGGAGAAACAACCCATGAATTCTGAACATTTCACTTTCAAGAGTCTCTGGGTAATTAATCCCCAGCTGCAGAAGGATTTCCAATCCTGTAGACAGGTCATATCCCCCAAACCTTTCTGTGCCTCGCCAGATGCAAAACCAATGCCCATGTGGCATCCAAAATCTCTGGTTCTTTTTATTTTTATCTGCCAGCACAGCCCACACAGATGCTGAGATGCCGAAAGACCTTCTTGCTGGGTATGATAGCCTGCCTCTCCTGTAGAGAGGAGGATGTGTGGAATGAGTGTTTTTTGTTCCTTGCAGGAATGTTTAACCATTGCTGTTCCCACAACATTTTGTTTTGGGAGGGAACAGGATGTGAACAGTAAGAATTTGTTGGCATAACCTTGTCTAATGTAAAGCTTCCATACGAAATTCATCAATTAAAAAGAGCAAACTCAGTTTACTTTGTCCAAGGCCAGTTATCTTAACACAGGGATGGCATCATCCTTTCAACAAGTCTTCTCTAAACAACTGACAAAACACAAAATTCCCTGTTGCTACCTTTACCACAGTATCCTTTTCCAGTTATTAAGACAGAAATAGAGAGTCTAGTTACTGGAGGAATTACTGAACTGTTGCATATAGACCCCTTTTAAATAAAAACCACTTGTGATTTCAGGCAGATTGAAAGAATGAACCAAAAGGGTATTATACAGGGTTCCTTACAGTCTGGCATGTCTTCCACTACAGTCACCACACAGCCTCTCAAGTGAATGGCTCCTAGTGGTTCTTCTCCCTGGGGAGGACATGGAATCTGAATGAAATGCCACAATTCTGAAACTGTTTACATGTTAGTATCTGGCTACAACTTGAGAATGGAAACAAAAACATTTGCTGACTCTTAGCATGTCACCCAGGAAACCAGGAGTCCTCAGTGTGTGCATGACATGGAGTGGGAAAAACCTGTGATAGGGGGAAAATAGAGAGGAAATCTCTTTTGGGATTTGGAATTCAGAATCTGCAGAGCATTAGCATGTCCTGCACAAAGGGACAAGACTATAAATCTTGTGCCAATTAAGGCACGGGTGGATGAGGTGCTAAGGGGAATGGTTTAGTGTTTGATAGGAATGGTTGGACTCGATGATCCGGTGGGTCTCTTCCAACCTGGTTATTCTATGATTCTATGATTCTATAACTTTCCTTTTGATCTTACAGCGAAGAGAAAAAAGGTCAGTTAGAAAAAGAGCAGATCTTAGAAGTATTCTTTCCAAGCAGTAAAAGCAGCTATAACATTATTCACAAAATGTCCTCTTGTGCATTTCAGGACTGTGATAGTCAAAGAAGGGATGAAGATGCATTTTTGTTGGCATAACTTTCAAAGAAGCAGACCCTACAAGCTGACACACCTCAGGTCTTTGGGGTCCCAGGAGTGGGAAAGGCAAGCTGGGAATAGGGAGGTCAGAAACTCCTCACGGCTGATCATCCAGTGTGTCTAGGCTGCCTCTGCCAAGGGGGACGTGCACTGCATAAAGCACATGTAACCCACAATGGCACTGCTCCTGCAGCAATGCAGGATAAAATAAAACCTGTGGGCTGAATCCAGCTTTTGGATTTTTTGGATTTTTTTCCATATTTTGAAAGGCTCCTGCCTTTGTTAGGACAAGATTCAGCCTGTTAGAGTTATACAAGAAATGGAATGCCATGTCTCAGTTGAACACAGAAGATACTTCAGTTGTAAACTGCAGAACAACTTTATTGTGTTTGTTTGCACTTATGACCTAGTTGATTTTAACCAAGTGAGAGCACACATTAATTCTAATTAATGACAGATAAGAGATGAGAGCACAGTTCAGTGTTACCTGTTTCCAGGTTTAGGCGGCACTTGCCACCCTAACTCAGCAGCCTCAGAAACCATCCCTCACTCTGCTTTTCCAGAGGATGGCAAGGCCGTGTGAGCACAAACAGCCCCGCAGGCCTGCTTGGCCTTCCCTTTCACACATTCCCATGCAAATGCTCCATTCAGATATTTCTACGTGTTTGCTTTAAAATAAAACAGGGAAATAAACCGCATGTCTCTTACCCCAGCAGGATCATAGTAGTGGAGATATGCTGGGTCATCTCTTAAAACAAACTTCCTCACTTTCCAGTTCTTCCTCCGATGTCCCTACGAAAATTCAAAAACAAACTGCTTTGCCTGCAAACTTTTACAGACAGCTTACCTACATGAGAGAACAGGCAAATACAAAAGGGAAAAAGCTGAATATTTTAGGCAGGAAATATTCATTGGAATGGGACTTGAACCTGGCCTTCCTGCATCCCACTGTTTTTCCTAGCAACTGGGTTATCACACTGGTTTCTCTTTATTATTTTGTACAAAAGTAGAACAGCTTCAACATAGGAGATTCCCCTACGCATATCTCATAGTCTAGCAGTTATGACATTCACATGAGGCCTGTGAGAACTGGGTTTAAACGCTTGCCAGATATGGCTGCAAAAAGTCTTGCAGGAAAGTACTTCAAACTATTGGCAAGAAGGAGCTGAAGGTTGTTCTCTCCTTACAAAGACAACAACCCAGCAACAACAACAAAAAAAGCTTATCTGGCTAAAGCACCCCAGAGAATGTTTGTGGCTGAGAAGCTCAAACACAAATAACACCACTTCTGATAGGGACATGGATGCCTCATTGCCTGTTTTCAAGACCGAAATGATGGGTGGGGAAAATCTAGATCTGCTTAAAGCATTCTCAGCAGAAGCAGTGACACTCCCAAGCAATGATCCATAGTTCACTGAGGGTGACCAAATCCAGACTAACAATGGTGGCAAACTGTCATGAATCACTTCCTCTCAGCATTTCAAAATATTAGTTTCTCAATTAGCTACACTGTTTGCAAAGAAAACTCCTACTAACCAGGAAGATGTGAATGTGACAGGGGAAAAATTAGCAGAAAGATGTGTATCTAATTTCTTCCATCGCTTTTGAGTAATTTGATTGAGCAAAAAAAAAATACAAATGAGCACCACCAAACAGTTCTTAGGCTCCCAAAGAATATTTTAATGGTGGAGGTTCAGGCTGATTAAGAAACATTTCTTTACAGAGAGGGTGGTCAAACATGGGAACAGGCTTACTAGAGAGGGGTCAATACCCCAAGCCTAGCAGTGTTTAAGAGGCATTTGGACAAGGCCCTTAATAACATGCTTTAGCCTTTGGTCAGCCCTGAAGGGGTCAGGCATTTGGACTGGATGATCGTTGTCAATCCTTTCCAACTGAACTATTCTGTTTTATTTATTGAAGAACCCTGGTCTTGCCTTCAGTTCACTAATGTGTGCAGCTGAGGGAACTGGGATTGCTTGGCCTGAAGAAATGGAGGCTGAGGGGAGACCTCATCACTGTGTACAACTGCCTGAAAGAAGGTTGTAGCAAAGTGGGTGCTGGTCTCTTCTCCCAGCTAACAAGCGACAGGATGAGAGGAAATGGCCTCAAGTTGCACCGGGGGAGGTTCAGATTAGATATTAGGAAAAATTTCTTCACCAAAAGGATTATCAGGCAGTGGAAGAGGCTGCCTGGGGAGGTGGTTGAGTCACCAACACTGAAGGTATTTAAAAGGGGGGTAGATGGATATAGTTTAATAGTGGACAGGTATGGTTGGACTTGATCTCAAAGGTCTTTTCCAACCAAGCGATTCTATGATTCCTATTTAAATCTACAAACCGTCTTATTTCATAGTAAGAACAATAAACATTGCAACACTGGGCAGAAGCCCTGGTGCCATGTTATGGCAAATGTTCTTTGTGCAAAGGCATGAAGGACAGAGATTAAACCTGTCGAATGTGGAGATAGCATAGGTTAGTTTCTTCTCTTAAGCTTTCAGGTATAAAAAGTGTAATCTTCTACCCATGCAACATCATCCCAGTGACAGGATGGAACACATGCAATACTGACCTGTTTCAGCAAACATCCTTGTTTGACTACCATGCCTCTGAATTCTTCTTTCAGGACCACATCATCATCACTAGAATTTCCCTCGCAGAAAAACCCACTGTCTGTCTGCATGACCACAAGAGAAAATTCAGAAGTTACACAGCTGCTCTATGTTTATGTACACATATAAGTTTGGCTTCTCTTTGGCTTCACTCCACCTTGGTTTTTTACAGCCCAAAAAATCAACTCCTTTACTGGAAAAAAACCTCCCAGGGAAATTGAGGAGCTCTCCAAGCCACCGTGGAAGCACTTTAGTGTGAGGTAGGACCAGTAAGTCTCAGAGCATCTGAAAAGAACTGGAGTGTCTGTGTATATGTCCGTGCCTCCACTGGTTACATTTCCTCCACAATGGACAGGCTGCCTCAAACCCATAATGTCACAGGTTTTTAAATGCACAGACAGCAGTGCATGTGAAGCAATGCCAGCACAGCCAATACACTCCAGGCTGGCCATCTCTGCATCTAACAGACCCTTCTTCCTCCATCCATCACAACTATCTAGAATTTAGGAAGAAGAAATGCTCCATCTAGGCTGTATTCTCCCACAAGAACTATCCCTAGACTTTTAAATTCACAGTTTTCTGTATCTGGGACGTTGTGATGTGCATACATCATAACAACATAGGCCGTCTCAGGATCCATGCATCACATCCATTCCACACCAGATAAATTGTGACACTACTTACTGCAACCTTACACTGTTCAAATGAATGTAAGCATTCACATGGCTTAGAGTTAACGTCTGTGCTGACGGCTTGCATGGTAGCAATTCAGATATTGACTTTATGTGACCTCCTCACACCACACTGGTATTGAATCAAACTAGAAACAAGCTGAAAATGAGTGGAGTGCACACGTGCAGCTAGGAGAAATCTCCTAGGCAGTTGGGAATTGTGGTGGTCACCAAGGTAGCCTTCACCAGCAGTGTCTCTGCTTCCATTGCTGCACAGATAAATCTTCCTACCAGAGATACATTCTAGGAAAACAAATAAAGTAATGAAAGATTGATTTTGCTGAAGCTGAGTGATTTTATGTGGTAAACATAAACTGAATTGTAATATTTAAGCATTTCACTTGACAAGAAGACATGCTTTTTTGTTCCTGTAAGTTCATAAGCCAAACATCTTTAAAGCAGTATTTGACTACAATTGTGATATTGCAGGTTCTTCAAATCCATCTACAGAACACGAAGCAATAAATTGAAAAGGTTGAGTAAGCTACATAGGACAAGTATTACTTGGGGATATTAAAAACTTCTGCTTCCCTGCTCACAGGCAAACTGTGTGCATACGTGTGCGCACACTGAGTCACATTTGATGGCTCTGCACAAAAACAGGTTTGTAGCTTCTGCCATTCTGAGATAATGAATTACTCTCTTCCCTTCCACTGAATCATCTGGGGAACTGATGGCTACATTCTGGCCACTGGTGAAATTACCAGGAAAAAAGTCTAGATTAAAAAAAACCCAGCCTGATCTCAGCACTCAGTTCACGTTTAGAAGGGTGTCAGAAGAAATATGTCATGCTTACAAATATTTAAGTGAGCCAGTTTGTTCCCAGTATCACATAGAGAAAGATAATTAACACGGATCTGCATTTCTGTACAATCTTTCCTCCAGGAGTGAAGAAACCTAACAAGAAGCCCGAGAAAAGCAAAACATCAGTAAGTCCGAGACAATTAAAAGAGCCAGAATACAGCACTCACAAAGTAGTAGTAGGCATCAATGAGATCCAAGAAAGGTGTGTCAGACAGGCCTTCAGCAGCAGCCTTGGATGTATCCCCTGCGGGTTGTAAGTAGCCTTCACTCAAGAGGGAAGAGGCAAGCATGAGACCTTCCTTGCGATTTCGGATGGAGTTGCTGGACACCAGCCAGTCAATTACAGAGGTGCCTGGTTAGAAAGGAACAAGCAATGTCAGCTACAAACCAAGACAGGCACAAAGAGGCCTAAAAACAAATAGGCAACAAGCCTACTCCATCTGTTCATCAACTTCCTGAAAGACGTTCTTAAGTGACAACACAGAGAGATAATCCAGAAAGGTGCTCAGGTCATCCAATGAGGGATGGCAAGTTCAACTGATGGCAGGGGCCAATATAACTCTTGAACGCTGTACCTGAGGGAGAAGAGAGCTGGGAGGAGATGCAGGGCTGAGCTGGGAAGCCACAGGGACTGGGGAAGTACAAAGGACTGCAGGCTGCTGTGTTACTGATAGTGCAGTTGAAACAGGGTGACTTTTGACTCTAAGCACCCACAGATTTCACTTGGACAGGAATTAATGTGACACAGTTTGATGAAAAAATCAGAAAGGAATAACTCTTCTGGAGTTAAGTGTTTCACGCAACTTTCTACAAAGATCTACTTCAATCTTTCTGGCACTGGCTAAAGTTCTTCCTCTTCTCTTGCTTGTCATGGTCATGACTGAACGCTTCATCCTTTGAGTACCTCCTATGTTGTCAAGAAAACAACTGCCAGGTTTTCTTCTCAGACTTCTCTGTGCTCTACAGAGCTTAGAGCCCTTTCATCTATCTTTAGTCTCTCAGCCCTATGCTCTCTTTGTTGTACGGAAAAGAGGGGCAAGACCTGCTTACCTGTAAAGCAATAATTGAATACTTTTTTGTCTTTTTCCAGCTTCAACTCCTTTATTCCCTTTTCAGGATCTTTCATTGACAGGTACAAAGCACTGTGCATAAAATGAACCACAGAAACGGTTAGCAAATGGAAAGCTTTAGCCAGTTCGTGTCATTGTCATTCATGAGGTCTTCACATTTTCCTGGCATTTTGATCTCTGCAGAGCCTTGGCATAGCTTAGTTTAATCTCCTAAAAATTTTACATTGCAAAGCCTGGAAGCCTCACTACATCACTGTCACAGCTGCAAGAGCAGAAGCAGGAGTACACAAACAGCTCACCACCCCCTCCATATTTTAAGAACAGAACAACTTGTGGTGACTGTAGTGTGAAGAGAAGAACACCCACTGCTGAGGCACCTTTACAGGGCCCCACAGTCTCAGTGCTGACAGCGGAGCTCACTGCTTTGCTATGTTCCCCCCAAGAGTCCTTGGCTAAGCAGAAAACCTCTGACACTGTGATACCTCCAAAGACTGCGTGCTCTCAAGAGCTTTAAATAATCTCAGTGACCCCTGGTCTGACTTCCTTCCTTCCCCATGCCTTTTATTTGCTCAGAACTCTAATTCCTTGGAGCTCCAGAATGACAAGAGGGACAAATATTAAATGTCACAGGCTAAATCCTTTGGCCTGTTGGTCATGGTGATCCTCCACTGAAGCCTCTGAAGTCGGATTTAGTTGGATCTTGGTCCTATGCAGTTTTACTGTCCTCCAAGTAGCACTGCAAACTCGTTTATATTTACTTATTTGTATTTACTGCTCAGGAGCAAAAATTAAGTTATTCTTATTTTTTTAAGTACTGACAAACAGATGGTATCCTGTGTGTGCCCTTTATCTCTTCTCCTTTTGCCAGTTTCAAGTTGTCTGCCAGACAACCCACACAACTCACCATCCAAAAAAAGTAGGCTAACATCAGCATTTCTCTGGAGAGAAAAAAAAAGGTTTAAAATAGTTTTGCAATAAATCAAATATTGTATAAAAATGTCTCTCCTGGAAGAGGCAAGCTTTGCCTAAGGTCTCCTTTCATACCACAGCGTGCTCAGAAATCTCCTTATCAGCAAAATCCTGTGATAAATAAGCATAGTTTGGTAAAAGATGATGCATTAAAATCAATCTTCCCAGTCCTGATCACTAGCTCATTTCTGCCACATTGTCCGCTCTGAAAACATCAGTCATGCAGAAAGGACTCTGAAGAAAACAAGAGAGGTAGTGAGGACAGAGGTGCTTCGAAGCCCTTACAGACCGAGGTTACGGATCTGGCACACCACCTATGGATGGAAGTAATCAAGGGAGCAGAGCTACAAGCACAAACCTCAGGTTGATTGTTTCAGGAAGTCTGATAGACCTTCTTGTGGATTTTCTGGCAAACCTTTGGCCTCCATCTAGGCAACTAATTGCTTTCTTGATATCCCGTACCCAGGCATCTCTCTCCTCCAAGTAGGCAGCTTGAAAAAAATGGTCCTGCTGCTTGGCCACAGTGAGCTTGAAGACAAACTGGAATGATATATGCAGTTTTGTTTAAAGTTACTTTGGTGTAGTCAGTTGGGAATGATTAACCTTATACCACCACAACAATCAGCCTATCTGTGCTCTAAGAGACTATGGAAAGTACCTTAGAGCCACAGTTAAACTAAAAAAAAAAAAAAAAATCTCTGAAGAAAAACATGAAGAGGCATTGCAGATAACTGACTCCTTTTGTTATTCCCTCTGAGGGATCCTGATGAGGTTAGTGTCCTGTCCATACAGATGAGGTTAGTGGCATAGTAATAGCTGCAGATTTTAACTTTTTCTGGGAAGCTTAACACAGCTGAAAGACTGACATGCCCAGCCCCTGCTGGCTTACAGTAAAATTTGCACTAGTGTTGCAGAGATGTGATCAGCCCGAAGGAGGAAAAAAAAACCAACCCTGCATCATGTTGCTCAGATACTGATTCACAAGGGGAGAAAAGGTCACAGTCACACTGGAGAGTAGCTGAACACGTCTACAGCCTAAGCAAACCTTTAAGAACTTGGTAGGGAGATGATATGTCCAATCCTTGGATACATCTTATGATCACTACCTTTCTAAACACACTAGCAAAAACTGTTATTTCCCAAAATTGAGAGAAGATCTTTTTAAGGTAGTTCTAAGCAAAAGAAAACCCCAACACTAATCTAAAAAAAAACCAAAAACCCACCAACCCTACAAAGTTCATGCTGTTTGATCTCATTTTCATCCAGTGATCTTTTGGGTGGAAAATCTGGATCTAATTACTCAGTCAAGAGGGTTTCCAATTCCTCTAAAATATAGTTCTCTATAAGGGGAACTGTAAGTTGTTCCGTAGTTGTATTAGAATAAATACAACAGGTTCTGACTCAACTGGCATCTATAAAAAGGACAGGCTAATCAGCAAGCAAGCAGCATGGGTCAGTGGGGGCAAGTAGAGAAGAGACTGCTGTCAAAGAGCAAAGAGCAGTGAATCTACAGCAACGAAATCAGAACACCGAAAGAGTCTGTTGACTCTTGCATTTGCATATGGCTCATTTCTGAACATCCCAATACACATCTTCCATGTCGTTGCTGATGGGAAAAACACCCTGAAACTGTGCAGAATTCCCACTTTCACAGATGACAGATTTCAGTCTTATAAAGCATTGGCTCCTTAAAAATCCATTTCAGTCAGAGAAGTAACCCTTTCTTATCTGATACCGTTCATATTTCCAGCAACACACACCTTGTCTCTTATGCAGTAAAGAGCTACATCCTGAAAATTGACATACAAAAAAGGGGGTCTGCAAGAAAGCTGGGGAGGGACTGTTTACAAAGGCTGGTAGTGATAGGAGTAGGGGCAATGGGTGTAAACTGGAGAGGGGCAGATTTAGACGAGACATAAGGAGGAATTTCTTTACGCTGAGGATGATGAGGCACTGGCACAGGTTGCCCAGGGAAGCTGTGGCTGCCCCATCCCTGGAGGTGTTCAGGGCCAGGCTGAATGGGGCCTTGGGCAGCCTGGTCTAGTGGGAGGTGTCCCTGCCCATGGCAGGGGGGTTGGAACTGGATGATCTTTAAGGTCCCTTCCAACCCAAACTATTCTATGATTCTATGATAAGGTGCATGTGAAAAGCAGGCAGGCAGATCTCTCCAAACTGCAATATCCAAGAGTTATGCTAACACACCACATTAACAGAATAAAATGTCAAAACATTAAAGCAAGCTTTTACCAAAGGAAAAATCAGCATTCTCAAAATCAATATGCTAAGAAGCAACGTTCAGTGAAATGCTAAAGAAGGTGTTTTCCAGTTTTCCTTTTCCCAGGAGATTAGGAAAGCTCTTCCTCTTAACTTTAGCTTTTAGAAAGCCTGGCCACTAAGCAAGACATCCAGGCTTCCTCTGAAACTGGTAAAGAGGTTGAGTCTCTAATCCTAGAGCTGACCAAATCTTCTTCTGATGATGCATATCTGTTTGTGCTTTTAAGAAAATTAAACCATTAGACCGAACTAAACACTAACATTTTAGTCAGATTCATTTGTCCTAACTTAAAATATAAGCAACCATACATGACAATGCCATCCACAGGTAAACCATGGGGAAAATAGAGAAAGCACAAGTATAGAACAATAAATATCATATTAAGCAATGACCCAACTTCAGATCAAGAACTGCAAAGAGCGGTGAATGCATTTTGAAATAAAATCTAAAAATATGCAGTTGCAGCCTCTTCTGAACAAGGCTGTACCTCTGTTTAACAAATCCAAGATTGTTTTCTTTACCCTCAGCACCTGCTTTTTCCAATTGATGTAGGACATGAAGTGTATTAGTGATGTACCCTGAGGTTTCAAGCTAGGCCTTGATGCAGATGCTCAAGTTGATTGAAAGAGCTGACTTCTAACCAGATGAATATAAAGGCCTGCTCATGGCTCAACAGTTACTACCACAAGTGAGTGAGACAGGACTTAAAACCAACATAATGAGAATTATCTCAATTTTCATCCTACAGAACACCTGTCCTAAAAATATATTTTCACTTCCAGCCCTATGAAGTAAACTTAGCAAACCACTCAGAACCAGAGTAATTCGTATAAGAGGAAGAACTCTTTGTAGGCTTTTGTACATAACCTATGAGAATGCAGGATGGAATGCAGAAGAAGATTTGGATTCAGCAGTATAATAAAGCTGTAAAATGCAAGATACTAAAATCAATATACTATATTTTCAAGGAATATATGTATAAATTTAGGTTCATTTATATTGGGCAGTAACTACTTGTAAAAACAGTCCCAGCGATGGCATTGCTGATATGAATAAGCATGTTGCAGTTTTAACTGTTTGAACAGAGTGAATTTTAAGAGAAAATATGCCTCCAGGCGTAAAATATGTTTGTCTATGGACCTGCAGAATTATCCCTCCAGCTCAGTAAGATGGATCTGCTCCAACACCTGCTGAAGTTGTTTGGATCGCTTCCACTGACTTCAGCAAACTCTGCATCAGACCTATCTTATGTAAAGGTGCTTTTCAGACCCCCAGGTCTGGGATCCTCCTGTTTTGTTTTTTTTTTTTTCCCCCTCTGTTCAACCTCAGAAAAGGCCCCAGCAATTAAAATGAAATGTAATGTAAAACTCATTATGTAAACTCATAATGTAAAATGAAGCATAATGCAAAACTCATTGCAGTCAAATGAATGATCCTTGAAGACTTCATCATACAGATGCAATGCATCTCCTGCAAACTGGTACTTCCCTCTAGCAACACTTTGAGCAGGTGAGAAGCTCTCTCACTCTGCCTTCAGCAGACATCGGCTAGTTCAGACCTTTCTGCCTGTTTTGTAGAATGCACATATGCTGGTGAATTATCCTTTCCTTAAATGTGCAAATGTTACTGACATTTCTGAGGAACTACTGTAGACCAATACTGATGTCAGTGACTCAGTGGGAGTTTAATAAAAAAAAATAGAACAAAAAAAAACCCCATAAACTGTTTGGAAAAGAATGTCTCATGAGAAAAGATTTCTACCATTATGATGTAGGGTCAGTGATACTCTTGAACAGAGAACCCTTCTCCCTGTGCATCATATCTTATGTATAGAGCAAGGACTGCCTTGCTGCGGCTTGTTAGTTAGATGATGTAGGAACATGGTGTCAAATCAGCAGAATTAGAACCAACTGTGTGCACTTAATATCTGTTCCTTTATTTGGTTTATTTATTGTTCCTGCCCTGTGCTCTAGTCCTTAGACATAATTTTGCTTCACCTTTATTATTAATGGTTTGCAAAAGATGTAAAGGCAAGAGCTGCAACACAAGGCTCTCAATCAGTGCCCAGGCAACGCACTGACACAGCTGCTGGCTGAAGCAGGAGGTCAGGTCTAAAGCTGCAGAGGTTGAACAGCAAGGCTTGCTGAGCTATGCCCAAGGGTGGCTCAGGCAGGAGCTGTTAGCAAAAAAGGAAGAGTAAATGAGCTTGACCACAGCAGTTAAATGCAAACCCTTTTGAATCAGCTGGACAATCCCCTTGCCAGCTCAGGGATTAAAAAACCTGTGTTAGGCATGGGGTGGGAATGCATAATCATGCGATTCTCCTTCCAGGTATGATAATACAGTCTCCTTGTGCAGGCAGCTCACAGTACCCAGAGAGAGCTAGGAAGAGCATACTATCAACCACCATCATAAAAAAATTGTACTAACCATTCTTTTGCCAAAATCTTGGCATGGGCTGTTAATAGAGCTTCCTTTTAGTGGGATCATTCCTTTGGGGCTGTTGTCAACCTTCCGCTTGTAGAATTCGATCCCATCTTCTAAGAGCACGACCCACATTGGCTTCCAGGTATTAAATATGCTGCCCTGCATCAATAAATCACTCTGTATATTATGTTCAATAAATCACTCTTCACACAGTATCCACTAAAGATATGACCCTCCAGGGCGTGTCTGACTGACACCAAGATAACTGTAGTTAGTGTCTCAAGGGGAACACACCACAACCGCACCCATCATCTCACTATGCAGTAAAACATTGCTGTTACTTTTCTGACCACTATTCATTTCCCCTTGCAGTTGCTCCAGCCATGAGTTTTTCCAAAAACACATTGCCTGCCCCAGCAGATGGTTTTTTTCAGTATCAGTTAGTCCCAACCACTGTCTTCAAGATAACATAATGGCAATATTATGAATAATCCCCAAAATTTCTGGATGCAAACTGGCCCATTAGGACAGTTTCATTAACCTGGGCATCTCATGTCTTATCTGGGACTTGACAGTCATTGAGGCTTGGGTCTCTGATAAGAAAGCACACGCTTTCTTATACATATAACATATAAAAACTAACTATAAGAGTAATGAATAGTTTAAGGGCCTGAGGATGCCCATCTTCAATGCTGTGCTGAGGAACTGAGGTACTTAATTTTTTTAAAGCTTTTATTTCCTATTCCTGAAACACAGCTGTGAATGCATGACATACAGAGATAATGAGAGGTGTGGATCCTACATACAGTGAAACACGCAGCAAAACTCAAGGACTCAGGGAGGAACAACCTGTTTCTATGTGTTGAGTGTGATTAATCACTAGAATTACTAAGACTGATGCACCCTAACAAGATGATCTCTCTGGTCCTGCCTGCAACCTCCTGCAAAAGCAGTCACAATCCCAGATACCCCAGTGACTCGCGTGCTCAGCCAAATGAACATTTAGATATGCTGAATACCAGCAGTTCCTCTGAAGAGCTACCAAAGCATACAAACAAACACTTGTAGTCCCCAAATCAGAGAGGCCATCCTTCAAAAGTATTAGTCTCCCTTGCTTTTTCCATTACAGAGGTCGAAAATTATCCTCCTCCTACAACTCCATCCATATCATTGTTAACCCTGAAAGCCTGGCAGAGTTAGTCCACATTTGCATTTTGTATTTCTACAGAAGTGAATGGTACAGAAACATGCCAAGTCTTTCATTTTATTATTCCCCAATTTAACCCTTTGTCTGCCACTTCCTTTTTTTCTGCTTCACCTTCCAAGAAAGGCCCCTTGCTCTCTGAATCAGACCTTATGTTCTATTACAGGGTGGGGAGGGAAAATTGACAGCTGAGATCTTACTAACAGCCAGACCTGCTTCCAGCCTCTGCAGCCCTCATTGGAAGCAGAAGGTGCCCCACAAATGAATGCTATACCCTTTAAAGGAAAGTCACTGTCCTGTGGGGCTCTCCAGAAACCCAGCTAAACAGGGAACTACAAAAAAAGAGTCTCATCTGGGTACCACATATGGGTTCACTGCTGTTTTCTTTTTTTTCGTTGTTTATTTATTTTAATAAGCCATAAGAATTTACCAATTTTTGAGAGCACAAATTGGCCCATTGGATCTTTTCCTGCTTAATCAAGTAAGATGATGAGCCAAGAAAAGACCTATTGCAAACTCCTTTGTCTGTGGGTTTGCCACCGGTTACAATACTTATGTTCATAAACAGAGAAGTCCAGTAATTCTTTAAGAGCAGACTCTGCCATGGTCTGCCAATGGAAGCCACTATGGAACAGTGTTAGACTGGCAGTTTCAGATCCATACCAGCAGCAAACTCAAACATGGTCACATTACTCTTACTAAAACAACCCATGAAAGACAAGCAAGCAGGATGTGGGATTTTATTTTCTTGGACTAAAAATCAAATCATCACACCTACTCCAAAGACTGCACATACAGATAAGTGAGCATTCCTTGAATTGCTCTCTGAAATCATTAGCCGCTTCAAAACCACACACTTTGCTTTGGTAGAACAGCATTTTGTAATGTCTGCAGCACTACAAGATTAGAAAATTAGCCGTTTCTTATGCTCAAAAGAAGACACAAGGTCACTAAAATATACAAACAGAGGTTCAAGCTGACTTAAATTAACACCAAAGTTGCATCCCACTTCTACTGGAGGTCACATTGTCACAGCTAAAGCACTGACTCCAAGTACAGCACTGCTCCCCAGCCTGATGTAAGTATCAGGAGGAGAAAGTCAGTGATAAATGGCCCTCATTCTCTGCAAAAAGAGATATGGCTGCATGTATGACTCCTTTGGGAGGCCAAATGCGAGGTTTCACTTTACAGGCATAAAGAAAAGGAGGAGAGTATGTAATTAGCAGGTAAAGTTAACGAGGAGCATGCTCATCCCAGCTGGAAGCTCTGGGTGTGGAATTCATAGCAGCCTCACTGATATATCAAACAGCTGGTACCAGTTTGATCTGTATCTTCTGTTCCTTTTGCCCTCCAGCCCCTCCTCTACCACACTGCCACTCCTGGCCACCAGCAAAAACTTTTTTCTGCAGGGACAGAGCCAGCTAAGAGGCTGCCTGTTCTAAGAAACGGACACAATTTCCACTTCCTTGTTGCCATTGTGACAGCACCAAGCAGCAACTTTAGCAGGACCTGAACAGAGAAACTTTTTGGGGACTCAGCACACGCTGGAATGGGAAGGACTGACACTGGCACATCTGTATGAATCTTTTCCCTGGCATACCAAGCCAGGCACACAATTCGGGACTGTCCCAGTGGCTAAGTTACCAGCCATTCTGCTGTCATGGAAAAATACTGTGACCCACTGGCTGTATATATCAGGCCACTGGAACTAGAGATCTGCAACACGCACAGCACTAGTTTGGCTCTCCTTCCCCATGACAGCATCACTAGAGCTTTGCAATTACTTACAAACTTACTCCCTTTCAGTGTCAGTAGAAACAATAACAAAGAGTGACCTTTTCAAGCTGCTACCTGTTTTGCCAAGCTTCCGCTACAGGCATTAGGTTCCTTAGTCAAAATACAAATCTTTTGAAACAAAAGTACATTGGAAATATGTGCAAAATGCATTAAGTATTATTCTGACAAGATATTGCTGCTAGCAAGTACCTAATAACACACCATTGTTTCACTGCTCTAAGAATTCTGTGCATTTGCCTTTTCTTTTTGGAAAGAAATTACCCTTTTTAATAACCAAAACCAAAGTACGTTTCCTCACACCTCACTAACCTATTCAGAGTTAGTTTCTTCCTCTACCCAGTCCAAAACTGCCCACTTACCTTCTTAACCAAGTAGCCCTCCCTTATGCGCATTGGTTCTCGCTCCATGTCTCAGGCAATCCTGCTCTCGGGTCTATCAATGCCGGCAGTTAAGTTCCTCTAGCAGCAAAGTCTGAGGGCTGGTGTTTTTACAGTACAGCTGTGTCACTTTCACAAGTTCCTCTGCCTGCTAATCACATGAAAACCAGCCCATTTCCTCTTACAAAGTGAGAGATAGGGAAACGCGGAGGCACCGTGTGTATTCATAGTTTGCCTCTGACAGAATTGGCAAGAGCATGACAAAATGCTCAACTGTATCAAACGTGGCCAGGCTTAATGACAGAGTCACAGGAAATTACATAAGCATTTTAGTGCCCAATCCCAAGAAATCAGGCCCACTCTGCAAATGCATGAACTCTAGCAAAACAACAAACAGAGTGGAGAACTGTGTTGCTGCTTGGTGCATGCCAAAATGGTCCAAGAGAGAGGTTTCCAACTCATTGGTTCTGTCACTGCATCACTTCATCCCACCTTTGAAGTTTGACTCCCACTGAGAGAGCCCCTGGGGTCTGACAGAGAGCAGGAGAGCCCTCACTTGGTTAATGACGATGCGCCCCCTGTTGATACAAGAAATTTGTTTATCAGGCTCAATCAGGTTTGGGAGTTTGACGCTGAGATCTCTCAAAGACTTTAGCTGTCAAACGGATTACTTGGATTAGGCCAGCGCATTACATAAAGCACTGCACAATGTCACTTTCTACAAGCATCTTTTACGTGCTGCAGAGCTCATTTAGCTATATTTGGTAAAAGACAAGACAAAAAGGGTTATTTTTCAAAAGCTGAGATATACCAGAGTCACAATCCGCCTTCCTCATACAGAGGGAAGGGTGTTGGTATGCAGGAGGCAATGAGGATCCTGCTGCATTGCCAAGAGCAAAATACTTTCCCACACCACACACAGGACTCTAGACCACTTTCACAGCTAAGACAGTTCAGATAAAGGCTGAGCCCAGATGAGGGTTACTCCATCTCTCACCTCTGCCACTTGTAAAGACTCCCAAAAGGGGAATTTTCCCACAGAAATTACTGCTCTCCATTTGACTGTCTCAGCCTTTACTCAGAAGTATACAGAAGCCTGATAAGGTCTGGGACAGAGGATCAGAAGTTTAGAAGAGCCCTCAGAGACTTTCTCTAGCCGTTCATCTCTGATGCTTATTTAGCAGTCCTCCCACAGGTGAGGTTGTGCTCTTTCCTTGGTCGCCTGTTTTAGTGCTTCACCAGCCCAGCGGCTGAATGTTTCTCTTCACTGTGTGAACTGATATTTTCCTTTCCAGACTTTTCTCAACTAGCTGCTCCATCCTCACCTGCAGGCAGGGAACCTTTCCACACCAGCAGTCTCAGGCTATACACTTTGCAGTGCATTCTGCCCGCAGCATACCTTTCTGTGATGCTTTTATGTACTATTAGGTTGTTAGCTTTCCTGTTTCTAGAACCTACAGAGTCTCAGTATGTTGTTCCCTTGTTCATGTAAATCATGCTAGCACGAGGATCTGATTGCTATGAAAGGCTGACCAAGTCAATCATCCATTAGGCGGTTTGCAAATCGAAGAGTCAATATGCACATTCGAAGTCTCCAGCTGCCAAGTGCACTTGACATCAGCCAACAGATTCTAAAATTACTAGAGAGAGAGAAACACACACATAGATAATAGAAGCTACATACTCTTTGTAAACTGAGCTAAAAGTAAAAATTTATCATTAAAAAGTGATCCAAAAGCTTTGTGTCGTATTTACAATTTTACCTGCCTACCACTCCCAGAGCCTGGAACGAAATGAAGGCACATTTCAGAGTTCAGATGATCTAACTGGATTTTTGACTTTTTTAGTTCTGTGAAGGCTCTCTCCATTTTCCATAACCCTTTAACTGATGCTTGATGAACTGAGGAGCTTGTAGAGTCCTCCTGTATAATGTGACCTTTGTTCAGTAATTCCTTTTGCTTTAAGAGGGTGAATTACTTTCTTCCTTTTCATTCAAGTGGTTCTACCTTTGGGAAAAGGTGCATTTTTTTTTATTACTTTTTTTTCTCTGATTGGATAACCCAAAAATATAGGTCACAGACAATTGACAACTCCAATTAAATACCTTTCACCGTATGGCTGGATGAGCTGACCTATCCTGTTATTAGCTGCCTTGAGGCTATAATGCTACAGAGCCTGGGGCAAGCATGAGAGACTAAGAACTGGCTCACAGTTCACACTTTTGTCTTCACCTTGAGGCCCCTCAGACCTGAAGAAAGGAAATCTCTTCCTCAGCTGGAAGGGCTAATGGGGAACAAAGAAATGATCTGCCAGCATTTTTCTCCCTGCAGGCAGCTTTTCCACAGGTTTTTGTGCTCTCCTGCTTCCCACTGGTTTAGTGTTTGTGCTGAGTCAGGATGACAGGGCCCTGCTATATAAATTGATTATATGAAACATTCAGGAACAGATCCTCTTCAATAGAGCTTATATATGACCTTACACTAAAATTGGTTTAACATGAACAAAAAAGGATGCTGACTCCACAATTCTGAAAAAGCTCAGTTTCTCATTTACCTGTATGTGTAAATGTTTCTCATTTACCTTGGAGATGTGAAATGCAATTCTAAGTATAGTGGCACCAAACCAATGACTCCAGAATTTACTGTTAGCTACTTAAAGTGACTCAGTGTCAAAGCGTATTACCTCCATCCAGTATTAGTTGAATATAACACTTTTATAACACTTCCCTTACTCTATATTTTTTCTATTTCATCTTCAAAGTTCAGCTATTCCTTTTACCCTTCTACCTTACATGTCTGGAATAATACTTTTAACACTTGGTTTCATTTATCACACACAATCGCAGGGGAATCAGCACTTCATCTTCTCCCAGGCAGAAACGTGCTAATCAGCAAAAACACTCCCATGAAGCAAAATGGTCCTTAACCATACAGTGGACACGGCAGGCGTGAGGGACAGACTAGACTGCTGACTTGCCCTCTTTGTGCAGCTGTTCCTAAAGAGCAGCACCAGGCATAAGAGAGAGGAAGGACTGTGTTTCTTAAAACTCTCCAAAGAGGGGAGAAGAGAGCTTTGTCTAGCAGAAAGAGAATGTCACCTGCATTGTGCAAGCCTGCTATAAACTTACCCTGTTCTTCCCATTTCTCTTCAAAATACGTAAAGGTGTATGATGCTGGATTAGAAACGTTTGCCACGACAGCACAGTCTGCAGACTTTAGCTTATTTTATTGCCAATCTGTTCTTGTACAGCAGATCTTGCTGCTGCATTTCATCAGAAAATTCTGAGTTTTTTCTGTCACTTCAGGATCGACTCCTAAAAAACATTTAAAAGAAAAGTGATCAATTGCATTTATCTGACCAAGATCTAGACAAGAAACTGATGGACACTTAGACTAAAAATCAGAGCCATATCTTTGCAAATAAATCCGTTAGCTGCAAGGAACACAAGCAGTTTCTCAGCTCATTACATCAGCTTCACTGCTCTCTCTACTAGCCCTTGCATAGCTCTTCTTCCAACATATTTGATGCACAGTAAATGCCATAAGCCCTCTCCATCTGTAACATAACATGTGAGTTCTCTATAAATATGTATCTTTTCAGCAAATCAAGCTGTATTTCCAGAGGAAATTAAATCAAAAGCTGTAGGTTTGAAAATATTGTCTGCATAGGAAAAATACTATACACAAGTGGTTTACAAAGATAATAAAGACTCAGTCCAGCTTATAAATCAATAAAACACTTTCTTACTTCCACACAGACGCAGATGTCTCAAAAGAATTACAGTATTAAATGGAGAGCTGGCAGGTGCAAGTCTCAGCACAATTCAATCCATAAGGAATCACACATATTACTATTTTTAGTGAATGAGAGATTGTGGCTTCCCATCCACTTCTCCAAAAGAAACCCCAAACCAGAACAATTCCAAATTTAGCAGTGTGTTAAGAAAGTAACAAAAGAGAGGCAAGCTTAGAAAGGCTATTACAGGTATTGTCCACATCACCTTGGAATCTAAATGCTGTGGTTTGGCTGTCATAAGTGAAACATGTTATTCTGACCTCAAGGCACATTTTCTATATTTAGTTATTATGGAGCATTGCAGAAGGATTACTGCATTAACTCTACATGGGAAGATGTGCATAAATGCTAATACTGAAAAGCTTATGCAGCTGACATACTATCATGTACAGAGAGATCACATTAAGTGGATGCAGTCAAAAGACCAAATAGCTTCCTCCAGAATGTTTTCTAGACAAACTGGAACAGCACAAAGCATAGGCCATGGTTTATCTATATATTAGCTCTGACTTTTCATTGTGGGCATCCAGCCTCACCTCTCCCCTATAGTAGTTGCCCATCAGTAATATATACACGCAATGCAGCTGACACAGGGAAGGCCTAGGCACAAGAGAGAAGTCTTGCAGAATGAAGCTGACCTCCCAGAAAGGCATAGCAAATGCAGTGCCTCCCCCAGATCTACACTGATAAAGAGCATCTGGTAGAATCAGATCAGTAAATATACTAACAGCATGTGAAGTTACCAGATCAATAAAAGAAAGCAATGCTTATGTTTAAAATTGCTTCTTCATAAATGTTCTATTCTCACTGAATTTCACTTTCACACTGTGGAACAGTTACTCAGCCTCTGCATACATGATCTCAAGCATGATGCTTTTATAGTTCTCTCTCATGTTTGGTGCTATTTGCCATAGCAGTCTGGAATAAAGTCACAGCCTGAGCTGTGTCCAGAACAAGATGATCATTCAGGCAGAAATAATGAAGGGAAAAAAAAAACTCGTTATAGATCTGACCTCTCATGTACTTGGGAAACTAATTGCAATCAATGCCTTCAGCTACACACAATTTACTACAACATGATACGTCTGGCCTGTGAGGTGAGTAAAACTGATCCCTGGCAATGGCCATTATTCTTCACACACCACCTTAAGTGATACTATCAGATTCCCCATGTGTAAGCCTCTGTGATTTCATACTGAATTACATTTAAAGTTACAGAAGTGGGAATTGCTGCAAGCAAAGCTTTCAACAAGCCACAGAGTGCAGCAGTTCTAGCAGAATATAACAAAAAAAAAAGTATTCTCTTGCAATAAGCAAAAAAAGATAGGAGGAAATGCACTTGTGGCTGTCTTTTGTGGAACCATACTGTTATGAGATACGTGTCTATATATAGCAACTGCCTCCTCATCTGAAAACCTAAACAGTAGTAACTGGATCATCGGATAACTTACAAGATATTTTCAAGACTATTCATTGTTGACCCAGATGAGGGTTGAGGGGGATCAATTTTGCCTACTTTTGGTGATTCCTTTTGAGGATCTTTAAAGTCAGCAAAGATCTTTGCAAAGCAATCAAGTTCAGTGTATGATCCATGATCAAAAGTTGGCCTCCACTATGGGATGATCTGCTTCTATACCTTACTACTTTATTCAATGCACCTACTCTTTGATTTGGAGCCCTTTGACCAGATGAGTCGTGTGTGACTCAACAAGCCTCAAAGATTCTTCTCATACATTACTGTTGATGCTGCTACTACCTCATCATATATAGGGATTTGTTGTTTTGTTTTTCTTTAAATGATATTTGTTTCACTCTTGACTGTCCAGTGGGAGAAACGATGATTGCATTGTATAACAACACCCCTATATGAAAGTCCCTGCTACAGGTGACTGCGATTGAAGTCTTACAAAACTCATCATATACGCAGCTCTGAGATGCAGTGATCATGCCCTGCCCATATCTTTGTGGGAACCTTACTGTGTAGACACGTTGTGAAGCCAATTCTTAGCTGGATACCTACTCAATGCAAATAAATTAGGATTTTAATTTGGTTTTTTTTGTTTTGTTGGGTTTTTTTTCCGGAGGTTATGTTTTCAGCAGAATATATTCTTTTGCTTAATATCCACAATAAAATTAGTTCAATAATTAACTTGCACACACAAAGAAATGCAGCCGGGTGATGCTATATTTCCCATTTGATTCAGCAATTCTACCTTTTAGCACCACATACAAATCCTATCTTTAGAAAAACAAAGAAATAGTCAGATACAGAGCAACCTGTAGGTGAGCTAGCTATGAAATTCTCCTAATAAATCCATGAACTCTGCCACTCAAACAAAAAACACATTTGTGGCCCAAGTTCTCTGTCAGTCATTACAGTTTTAACAGTAAAAAAAAGAACAAATGCAAGTAATGGAAAGGATGCATAAACCTACGCCTGGGTTAAAAGCAATCTCTAACTATTAGACGGGAATGAGACCTACAGAGTATAATTATGGTGCAACCTCCAAAGGTCTTTCTCCTTGAAGGAACAATACCAGCCATAGGTATAGAGTAGTATTAGACTTAGAGAAATGAGATTTTGATCTCATACTAAAATCACAGTAGCGTGTTTGGGGTTTTTTTCTGTTAAAATAAGATTGTGATGAAGTGATAAAAGAAAAAAAGGCCAGCAGATCAAGTGAGGTGATTCTGCCCCTCTACTGCACTCCTGTGAGACCCAGCCTGAGTATTGTGTCTAGTTCTGGAATCCCCAACACAAGGAAGATCTGGAACTATGTGAACGGGTCCAGAGGAGGGCTATGAAGATGATCAGAGGGCTGGAGCACCTCCCATATGAGGAAAGGTTGAGCGAGTTGGGGTTGTTCAGCCTAGAGAAGAGAAGGTTCTGAGGAGACCTTATAGCGACATTCCAGTACCCAAAGGGACTACAGGAAAGCTGGGGAGGGACTTTTTACAAGGGCTTGTAGTGACAGGATTAGGGGGAATGGCTTTAAAATTGGAAGGGGGGAGATTTAGATGAGATGTTAGAAAGAAATCCCTCACGATGATGGTGGTGAGATGCTCACACAGGTTGCCCAGGGAAGTTGTGGCTGCCCCATCCCTGGAGGTTCTCAGGGCCAGGTTGGATGGGGCCTTGAGCAGCCCAGTATAGTGGGAGGTGTCCCTGCCCATTGCAGGGGGGGTGGAACTGGATGGGCTTTAAGGTCCCTTCCAGCACAAACCATTCTATGATTCTGTGATAAAATCCCAGCAAACCCCCTGAACCAAATACTGATGTTGACAGTTGAGTTCAGGGCACAAGAATCTGATCCTCAGTCTAGGCACGGTGGCTCACAAAAACCTTCGGCTGTACAGGAAGAAGAGGCAGAAAACCATCTTTGATCTGTGCCCTTCCCTTCTGTGGCAGCTCTGGCTCCTGAGAGATCATTTAGGCTGGACATTAGGAAAAAATTCTTCACAGAAAGGGTCATTGGGCACTGGCACAGGCTGCCCAGGGAGGTGGTTGAGTCACCTTCCCTGGAGGTGTTTCATGCACGGGTGGGCGAGGTGCTAAGGGGAATGGTTTAGTTTTTGATAGGAACGGTTGGACTCGATGATCCGGTGGGTCTCTTCCAACCTGGTTATTCTGTGATTCTGTGATTCTATAGAATCACAGAATCACCAGGTTGGAAAAGACCTCTTGGATCATTGAGTCCAACCATTCCTATCTGCCATTAAACCATGCCCATGATCTTGTTTACCTATCTTTTAAATACTTCCAGGGATGGTGAGTCAACCATCTCCCTGGGCAGCCTGTTCCAGTGCCCAATGACCCTTTCTGTGAATTTTTTTTTTCCTGATACCCAGTCTGAACCTCCCCTGGTGGAGCTTGAGGCCATTCCCCCTTGTCCTGTCCCCTGTCACTTGGGAGAAGAGGCCAGCTCCCACCTCTCCGCAACCTCCTTTCAGGTAGTTGTAGAAAGCAATGAGGTCTCCCTTCAGCCTCCTCTTCTCCAGGCGAAACAGCCCCAGCTCTCTCAGCCCCTCACCAGCTTAGCTGCCCCTCTCTGGACTCGCTCCAGAGCCCGCGCCGCTGTCCGTGGTGCTGAACGGCAGCGGCGCCTGCCGGGCACAGCCGCGCCGGCGCTCCCTCCGGGTTGAATGAACGGCGGGATTAAGGCTGCGGTAATCGGGGCCGGATTAACTCCCTGGAAACCGTTTGCTATCTGAGCAGCTGCAAAAGTGCCCCAGCCCGAGAGATCGGGGGGAGAAGAAAGGGAGGGGGGTGCACCCGCCGCCCAGATGCTGCGCGATTAAGGGGAGGGGTAAAAAAAAAAAAAAAAAAACAACCGCAAATATATCATCCGCTGGTTTTGGGAAGGGCCGGGTTGGCTGGGATCCGGCAGCCCCTCCTCTTCCTCCTCCCTCCTCCTCTTCCTCTCCCTCTCCCTCGCAGCCGCGCTCTCCTCTCCCGGCCGCCCGCCCTCCGCGGAGCGGGGCGAGACGCGCGCGGATCCCGCAGCGGCGGGCGCCTCGCCATGGGCGACATCCCCGGCCTCGTCAAAATCAGCGTCTCCCTCAAAATCCAGCCCAACGACGGGGCGGTGTATTTCAAGGTGGACGGGCAGCGCTTCGGCCAGAACCGCACCATCAAGCTGCTCACCGGGGCCAAGTACAAGATCGAGGTGGCTCTCCGGCCCGGCACCGTCCAAGCCACGTAAGTGCACGGGGCGGCTCCCCCGCGCCGCCCTTCCCCGACGCTTTATTTTTAGAGGTTTAATATTTTTTCCTGGCAGGCTGACAGCGCGGGGTTCCCGTGATTTCTCCCTCCCCGCCCTTTCCCTTCGGTGGCCCCGTTTCTAGGTCCCCAGCCAACTGTTGGGAGGGACGGAGGCTGCTTTCTGGAGTCGCTTCCTTCCCTCTCCCTCCCCACCGTCTCCTGGAACTCCTTCAGCCCGGCTCCTTTTCTCCCTCCTTCCCTGCTCTGGAGGCAGAGGGAAGGGCCCCTGCGTGCCGGGGATGCACCATGCCCAGGCCACGCTGCAACATGGCAAAGCGGAGACTGGGAGCAGCGGGGAAGCCGATGGGGAACCAGCTCGGGGTGGAGGGGCGGCCGTGGAGAAGATATTCCACTGGCCTGTCCCCAGCTACTCGAGATCAGATCCCTCCTGCCTTTCCTTTCCACACCCTCCTTGGGAGGCTGCAGAGCCCTGACAGTTTTCAAAAGCCCCAATGAGTCAGCAGTGCCTGCAGGTCTGCTAAAATCCCTGAAGCATCTCCCAGCGGAGATGCTGCCAGGCCCCCGGCTGTCTCCAGGCTGCCGGGGAAGGGGGCGTGCAGAGCTGCTGAAAGTCTGGATCCCATCTCTTTGCAGGACAATGGGCATCGGGGGTGTCAATGTTCCACTGGAAGAGAAATCAAGGGATGCACAGGTGGCCTCTTACACAGGGATCTATGACACAGAAGGGGTGCCCCATACCAAGAGTGGGGAGAGACAGCCCATCCAGGTCAACATGCAGGTATGTGGTTCTCCGAGCCTGGCACGGGAAGACAAGGGAGGGCAGCAGGTGGGTCACTCACAGACAGAGGTGTGGAGGTGGAATATTCCAGAGTGAAGTCTGATCATAGCTGCTGCCCTCTTTGCTTTGTGTCAGTAAGACTGCTGGTCAAGAGCGTAGCTGGAAACACAAGCTCTGCTTCCTAAGGGTAAGTGGAGACAACGGCAAGGGCCAGGAAGTAGTAGGGGCATTTCTAGAGACCTGCAAAGCCTTTTGGGGTGCTGCAGCAGAAAATGTGAGCTGAACCTCTCTTCTCTTCTGCAGGATATGTTACAGACTTAAGGCAACTCACACCAAAGTCCCTAGCTAGGGATCCAGTCCCAAGCCCTTGGCATATAGGGATCCTCTATTTGCCCGCCAGGCTTTTTTGGAGCAGAGCATGCTCCAAGCACAAAGGGAGAATACTCTCCACTTCCACCTGTCATCTGCAGGATACCTGAGGGCCTGCCAGAGGCTGAGAGCATGCATGAGAACACACACACTCCACCCTACTCACCAAAGGCCATTTTCTTCCTTTCACTCTATGAGCTTACATTATCACATTATCTCTGCAACCAAAAACCTAAATTCTTATTCAAGTGGCTCCTCACCCTAACCTTAAAGAGAAACCAAAGGGGCCAGAAGCAGGACATGCCATGGCCCCAAAGTGAAATGGCAAAAGCTCAAGCACTAAGGCATCAGAGCTGACAGAAGACAGGAAGAGCAGCTGGCAGATTTCCACAGCACGCTTTACGTGCTCAGGGCAGATTTGTTCTGGCTTTGATTTGGTTGGTTGGTTTTCTTCCCCTCTCTTGATTACAGTTGTGAGGGATTCCTGCTGTTCATTCTATGTCTCCTGGACCAAAAAGGGGAAACAGGCAGTGAGCCATCTTATTCTGAAGCTCTCTTAATGGTCTGTTCAACTTATCCAAGTTTAGGACCTTGCCAAGCCTAGCAGATTTCAGCTTTTTCTCACATTTCCTCACTGCACATGAGATTTCATCTTGAGCTTCACTATTTTTTCCTGTAATCATCATTTAGCGTGGCAATCCCCTTCTGAATAAGAATTGTAACTTTTCCATTTGGCATTTCTAATAATTACAGCATGCCTAACTTCATTTTGGAGACCCACATCACATTAACAGTTACCACTTCATAATCTTAGGCTAATAAGACTGCCCTGAACTATTTGTCCATGTTAATCACTTCTCTATACAGTGACCTCCTTTTAACACCCAGGAAACCAAATACCTAGTATTACTTCTCAACCAGCAGAACAGGGCTCCTAGATGCCACAGCTGAATATTACAGTTGCATTTCATAATGCTCTTATACCAGGAGATGAAAAAGCAGTGCTTCCAGAAAAAAACAGATGCTTTGACTAAAGCATCCCTGTTTTGATAGCTGCCTCTACCCTTAAGCGTAGCAGTGATGTGAACTCTGAAAATCTGGAAGTTTAACTTTTCTTATGGAGAAAAACAAGTCAAATCACAAAGGAAGTAATTCAAAGAAACGCAGAGAGGGTTTGATTTTCAGGTACAAGCACTGAGATGGTTTGTTGCAGCATCAGCATGAGCAGGCACAATATTTGTCCAAACAGTTGCTTTTACAAATCAAATCCTGGCATATTAACCATGAAGCTAATAGGATTTTCAAGCATTAAGCAGGTCCTTAACCCCTTTTAGGATCTGATCTTGTTAGATAGGTTCTTCAGTATAGACTTAGATGTACACAACTGATACTTTTAAGTATTAAATATAGGCAACTGAACAGGGATTTACATGTTTAACTTGCCATTTAACTGCTTAGCTAGACAGAGCCGTAACAGATTTAGGGAACGAGCCTCAGATACCCTAGTCTGTAAACTACTTCTAATACCTACTTCCTGAATCTTCAAAACCGGGTTTATTGCATACAGCATTAAATTTTCCTGTTCCCTTCAACTATGTGGAACTTCTGCCTCCACTTCCTTTTCTAGAACAGGCAGGATCCTGATGGATCCTAAGGAGATAAGGACACTATTTTAAGGCATAAAATCTGAACTCATGTTAGAAATAGATTGTGAGGTCAGTCCTGTGGATAAAAACTCGTCTAGTAATGCCAATCTAATGCCTGAAAGACAGAAGGTCCATAAGAATTTATTTCCCATCCGCTTTAAAACTGTAAACAAATAGTACTTTGTGCTCCTACTTTAACTGGCTAGTAGACATGTGACCTGTTACAGATGTAGTTTATACCTGTAAAACAACAATCCTGTTTCTGAATTCCAGTAGCTGAGGATGCGTTTGTTACCTGAATGCTCAATTACACGCACCATCCAGGAACTGCTAAACTGTCTAGAAAATGGTGTACACTGGGTTTGAAATATCTTTTTGGGTCTCACTTTATTCTTGGTCAGACTAAACTAAGATTGATTACAGAAGCTAGACCTCTACTCCCAGTAATTAACACCAATCAAATCATCCTAGTTTGCAAATTCAGAGGGAGTGATTAGAGAACTATTTACACCTATAGCACTGGATGACAGAATAGCAGACAGGGAAATAGGTTTCTAAGGCTGACCTACAAAGAGCAGGGCCATCCTGGGGAAGCCTGTATACAGGCCCAGGGGAGAAGCTGGGTTTCAGCTGCAGGAGTCATGGGGAATTCAGAGGAGCTCTGAGGATGCTGAATGCTCGTTACACCACAAAGCTTCTGCATCTGATAAGTACTGGGGGGAGGCACATGGAGCTCTGCAATTAATTCTTTCCTTCTCCTGGAAATCCACAGCAGTCAAACTACTGAGGGTAGCTCAGCAAACTAGGTCATTGGAGGAAGACAGAATTTTTTCCTCCCTCTATCTTGTTGAAATTCATATCCTCTATGCATCACTATATGAAATGCTGCTCTTGTATCATATCACCTTCATATCATATGCTATTAGAAATGTCTTTTCCTCAGTTTCCAGACTGAGGGTGGCTGATGCTTCTCTCCGACAATTTCTCTGTGTGGATGATGCACAGTTAATATCCGCTGTGCTTAACCTTTATTATCTTGCATAATGAGTATATCAGGATTGCTTTTAAAGATGATTAATTAAAAAAAAAAAAACACCAACCTTAATTAAGGTTTTCATTGCTGGGAAAGATAAAGTAGCCTGTGCATCTGATTCTCTATTTCTCAAAGGAAGCAGCAGAAATATTTCAGCTGCTCCTTTAAGGTAACACTTGGAACTGGAGCCAAATAAAAACCTTCCACTAACAGCACACAGCAACTCCTGCTGTTGTCAAGGCTAAATTTAAGTTACCACAGTGGGCAGAGGGAAGGTTTAAAGCAATGTCCATTATGCAGCAGCAGCTTACAGACCACATTTTGGATTTTAAAAAAAATGTTTCCTTCTGAGAAAACTGGATACAGAAGCCTCTGTGTAAAAGGGCTTTCATACTGACTTTGCAAGTGTGATTATAATAGGCAGATGATCAAAGGTCAGCTCCCAGGCGCATGATGAAAATGGAAAATGGTCAAATGCAGAAGCTGGCATTAAAGTGAGTGACGGAAATATTTAAAAGGAAAAAATGTTGAAGGACATTTTTTGTTTGGTAGTTTTGAATCCACTATCTTGTATCTTATAACAATATAACAAAATCAACAAGCCATATTACTGAAACCAATAGCAATACCTATAGGCTTCACACCTACACTTGAGATTCTCTCCAGGGTCTCAAGGCATAGGAACTCAAATTTTACATCACCATTATAATTGAAATGATCATCACCCCTCCTGGGTCAACGGACAACAAGATGGGGTCAGGAGGGTAAAGCTCCTCCCGCTGTAGGTCAGAGCTGTGACCACATGAGGAAGTCTATGGGACTTGATGAGATGCATCCCAGAGCCCTCAGGTTAGTGGCTGATGTAGCTGCCAAGCCACTCTCCATGATATTTGAAAAGTCATGGCAGTCCAAAGTCGTCCCTGGTAACTGAAAAAAAGGTAACGTTTTCCTCATTTTTAAAAACAGTAGAAAATATGACCCTGGGAACTACTGACCTGTCAGCTTCACCTCTGTACCTGGGAAGATCATGGAACAGATCCTCCTAGAAGACATGCTAAAGCACATGGAGGACAGGGAGGTGATTAGTGGCAGCCAGCACGGCTTCACCAGGGGCAAGTCCTGTATGACCAGCTTAGTGGCTTTCTATGATGGGTAAAACACAGCAGTGGACATGGGAAAACCAACAGATGTGATCTATCTGGATTTTTGTAAAGCCTTTGGCATGGTCCCCCACAACATCCTTCTCTCTAAATTGGAGAGAGATGGATTTGATGGGTGGACTGTTTGGTGAGTAAGAAACTGGTTGGATGGTCGTATTCAGAGAGTAGTGGTCAATGGCTTGATGGGGATCCGTGACAAGTGATATCCCTCAGGGGTCCATACTGGGACCAGTGCTGTTTAATATATTCATCAATTATATTGACAGAGAGATTGAGTGCACCCTCATCAAATTTGCAGATGACAACAAGCTGAGTGGCGCAGTTGCCACAGTGGAAGGATGGGATGTCATCCAGAGGGACCTGGACAGGCTGTAGAAATGGGCCTGTGAGAACCTCATGAGGTTCAACAAGGTCAAGTGCAAGGTCCTACGCTTGGGTCAGGGCAATCTGTGGTTTCAGTGCAGGATGGGGGATGATGTGATTGAGAGCAGCCCCGCAGAGAAGGGCTTGGGGTGCTGACTGATGAGAAGCTCGACATGAGCTGGCAATGCGCCCTTGCAGCCCAGAAGGCCAACCATATCCTGGGCTGCATCAAAAGAAATGTGGCCAGCAGGTTAAGGGAGGACATTCTGCCCCTCTCTTCCAGTTTTGTGAGACCTTACCTGGAGTATTGTGTCCAGTTCTGGAATCCTCAACATAAGAAGGATATGGAGCCATTGGAACAGGTAGAGAGGAGGGCTACAAAGATGATCAGAGGTCTGGAGCACCTCCCATACGAGGACAGCTGAGAGAGTTGGGCTTCTTCAGCCTTGAGAAGAGAAGGCTCTGGGAAGACCTTATAGAGACCTCCCAGTACCTGAAGGGAGCCTACAGGAAAGCTGAGGAGGGACTTATTACAAAGGTAGTGATAGGACAGGCTATAAATTGGAGAGGAGAAGATTTAGACTAGACATAGGGAGGAAACAGGTTGCCCAGTGAAGTTGTGGATGTCCTGTCCCTGGAAGTGTTCAAGGCCAAGCTGGATGGGGCCTTGGGCATCCTGATCTAGTGAGAGGTGTCCCTGCCCATGGCAGGGGAGTTGGAATTACATTACCTTTAAGGTTCCTTCCGATTCAAATCATTCTTTGATTCTATGATCATCCATCTCTGGAAGCCTCACTCATAACGTTTTTTCCAATGTTATAAAGGTGTCTACCCTGGCTTAAAAAAGCGGGGTGATTTTATTTTACAGAACTTACTGTAGCCATGGTCTCATTCACTTCAAAGCTGCAAGCACTATCAGACAACTTGCAGTCAATGGCTCACTACTCCTTCACTGTATTAAGCATTGTCTGCTAAACACATTGATCACCTACTTCCTAGCTTCTGTTACTCATACCTAAGTTTGAAAAGCTGCACTATCACAGTACAACTAGCAATTACAGAAATGCACAAAGAACTTCTTTTGCTTAAGTTTCTTGTAAAATGCAGAATGGAGTCCCAGGGAAGGAGTAAGCAGCATAGCAGCACAGCTCAGTCAAGACACTGCAAACAAAAGGCTATGAAATACAGACGCATTAAAGATTTCAGATTGAGCAAAAGAAAGAATCTTCCTAATCTTTACTGCAGCCCTTAGGTATGGTGTAAACGGGAAGCGATGGCCTGTATCACTACAGATTACTGCTTCACAAGGTACAGTATATACAAACCACTGAGAACATCAGGCCAACTAGCGCTGTCATCTTAAGAAGGATTATAGCTTTGATTCTTTGTGTTAGTACCATTTATTCATATGGGAACATGAACATTTTTATTCCCTTGCCTTTTCCAGATATAAGAGCAAGACAACAGTACGTGGAGAATCTGATCCTCCACATTTTATGTATGCCTTAGGATAAATGACTTCATGACTGCTAAGGCAGGCTTATAGAGATCTTTCATTTATCAATTTAAGGAACAGTTACCCTTATAACAGCTGGTTTATCTTCTGCAGTTTCGTAAAAGCATTCTATCTCATAAAGAGAGAGAAACCAACAAAATAATCAGCTTGCTAACACTGATATTATTTATTCTTCCTCACAGTTTAATGACATTGGCGTTTTTGAAACAGTCTGGCAAGTCAAATTCTACAACTACCACAAACGGGATCATTGCCAATGGGGAAACAGTTTTGGCAGCATTGAGTACGAATGCAAACCAAATGAAACTCGCAGCCTTATGTGGATCAATAAAGAGACCTTCCACTGAAGAGATGAGAAACCAATACTGCTGGACAATCTCCCTAAAGAAAAAATCTACCTTTTTAAACCAGCAAGAAGCCTTAACAAAGGCATACTGTAATGTTGCTTTGTTCCATAAGGTTCCAACAATTACACTGTATATGCAGATGGTGCCACTAAAATCTTTGCCTATTGTTGTATTTTAAGTTTACCATGGCATCTGTAACTTTCTTTATCTGTCACCCTGAGAATACTGAAAATTTCATGGTAAAGAATATCTGATAGCTGGGTAGAAAGCCATTCCATCATAATACTGTTGTAGGTATTTGGATTACTCCCACTAAGCAGTTCTGCTAGATGTAACAACTTTTGTGAAGTGTTTCGCTTTATCACTTAGAATTTGGATGCAACATCACATCAGTGATTTCTTGATTTATATTTGTGTTTGCTCCTAAATCAATGTGCTCCTTCAAGCATTTCGTTGTACGTGTCATCCCAGTGGACGGCAAAAAGTGCAGATTATGGATATTTGTAGGTGTAGCTCAATGGCAGCTACTGCACTGTTGATATTGTGCTTTCATACCAGGGGAACTGGAAACTCATCCTCCCTTTTGTTAAGTGCTGTAAGATATTCTGTGAAAAGCTTGATCATTTACCAGCTCCCTCAGAATAAGATTCTCCGTTGTTAAGTTTCCCAGTCTCTGCAATAGCTTCAGGAAACAGTATAGAACATGCTACTCTAAGTGAAAGAAAAGCAATAAATCATTTATGGTATCAAAGGCATCAAGCACCATGGCTAATGTCTATCTTAATATCATATAGTATTCTTGAAGGATATGGCAGCCATACTTGATTTGGTTCTTAGAGTTCTGACAGTAATCTCCATTTTTTGTTTGAATGACACATTGTCCAAATTGGTGAAATCCTATAAATCAACTTTTTCAACCTTGACCATTGTATTATACCAAAATTGACTGGATTTCTGACTAACAAGCACTTAAGTAGTGTGAAGAGTGCAGATTCCAGTGACTACTTACACATGCATTGCACTCTTTCAAATCGAGATAAGCATGTAAGCATTTGCATGGTTATGACTCAAGGTGCTACATAAACACTAAATGAGTGTTTAACACATACAGACAACAAAAAACAAACATATCTTTTCTTCCAGTAAATAAAGCAGGGAAACAACTATACTGTCCCCTCCCCAACTTGGGCTGAAGCTGTTGGTTCTTGCATATCTGTTATTCCCTTTGTGAATAATTTGTAAATTGTGTATGTAAATGGTAACCATTACTTTTGATCTTTGTAATAAAGGACTTAAACAATTTCTTCTCTAGTATGACCATTAAAGGACTTGAAAACACTATCAAAAAAAAGGCAGTGGTTTTAGAAAGTTAGACAGCAGAGGGTACATAGTTGTTGCTCTCTGAGAATCCAGTCCAAAGTACCTCAAGTTCTTTAGTCAAAGCTACTATTTCTAGGAAATACAGATCCAACGTGTTATAACACAGACAGTTAATGTGATAACACTCAGCCAAACTGGAAGACACTCAACAGAGTTTATTGTTAAAATTCAACTGCATTTTCTTGCACTTCATGGGAAGTAGAGATCTAGGACAGAAGTGAAATAACAGAAAAATATTTTCTTCCATTGAATTATGAATAAAAAGCTTGACTGCATATTTCTACTTTCAAAAAACCCTGACAGTAGCACTGTTGCAATACACCACTGGAACAGTGAGGTAGTCACCTGCATCTCTACTCAGAGGCAGTATTACACAGGCAAATTTCACTGCAATGAAACAACCTTCTCCCTTAAATTCTTTCCTAGCATCTTCCTAGGCTGCAGAAAGAAGTATCCAGATAACAGGCTTCAATGATACCAGCCTTCCAGCTGTCAAACAATTCTATCTCTGCACTGCTAGAACATGATTTTCTTTACAACAATCAGCGTACTTTGGTTTATTTTCTTTGTATGTATGAACTGGAAGAAGCAAGAAGTATGTAGGATTTGTAAATTAGCAGGGAAACTTCTGTCTCTGTAAAATTAAAACATGCAAGACAGGCCTTCACTTTTGAGTTCAGCTTCTATGAAATCCTCGGCCCACAATGTCATAGCCCTCCAGCACTTAAGAAATGTTACAAGTGAAGATATCTAGCCTACCCGGGCACAGGAGGGGTGTTATTCTCAGCTAGCTGGAAGCGCACCTTTCCCAAGGGAAACATGCATGTTCATATCAATGCCAAATAGGGTAGAAGTTCTCTCATGTCCTAACAAGTCCTGTAGCAACTTGGCTGAAATTCAGTTCAGAGGGTGGTCAAGAAAAAGCCTGCAGATGGAGTGAGTTACCTTTAAATGGAAGGAGAGAACAGTCAGACTAACTGTATCTTGCAGGGTCTATCTCCTGACACTGAACGTTGCTTCCCAGGACCCCTTTCACAGACTGCAGCAACGATAAAAAGGCTGAGGACTGGTTAACAGCTTGTCATGAGGAAGGTATAAATGGCATTTATCAGCAGCTGTTATATCCTTCTCCCCTAAATGAAGTTTAAGCATAAAGCAGTGTGGCTTGATGGCCTTCCATTATTCCTAAATAGATTATTCACATGGTGTTTGTTGAGTATCCATACCACCACAGATAACAGTGCTGATACTCTGCATACATAAAGCAAAAGAATCCCATCCTTTGCTCAACAAGTTGTTTTCTAACATGTCAAATATTTGTTCCTAGTGAAGGAGACCCAAGACTCTAGAAGTTCTCTGAAAGTAATGTTTTGAATTTTTGTCATCCAGGACAACTCCAGTGAATATTCATAAAATTTGACTCACTGAAAAACTGTTGCTGTGAGAGTCTGATGCATTATTCAATCAGCAGCATTTAATCTCCAGACAAGTTTGTTCTTTACACACTTTTTTCTAATAAGTATTTTCATTTTTTGTTCAGAGCAGGATACAACATGCTAAGCTTAAGCATATTTATTTTTATCCATTACAATGTCAGAATATGCTGACAATGTATCAATCCAGCTGAAACCACAAAGCATTCATATCTGAAGGCTTTCTACCCAACAGACAGATTTTTCTCGTGAAGTGTCCAGCTTTCATTTTCGTAAGAAAGACTTAAACAAATATACTAAATTCCAGAGTCACTTTTTCATCTATATTTAGGTAGCACCTAGCACTTTCAGACTGCTGAGTAAAAGGATCCAAGAGCAAGTTATGAGTCATGCTTACTACAGTTGTGATCCTGCATGGGGCTTGCATTAGATCATCAGCGTTAGCACAAGGTTTTGTGTTTACTGCAACTACTACAGACTTTGGTATCTCCTACTATCTGACTGTATCTGAAAAAGAAATAATACTTGGTTAAGTCTCCATGCCCTACTAACACAAGTTAAGGAGGTTTCACTGGCTTCAGCTGAGGCTCTGTCCATTGGTTTGCAAATGCAGAGTGACCCCCAGTGATTCCAGAATAGCAGAGCATCAGAAAAACTCATTTATTACATTGTTCCTATAGAAGATGCGAACAGAACTTCTATACAGCAAATCTGTAAGTTTTGTAATACAAGGCCTTTATGTGCCAGCAGAGGTCGGTTTCCATTTGGTTAAGAGCACGTGCCTCACTTGGTATGTTAAATTTTGACACATGTGCTACATTGAATAGTTCAATTCTAGAGCCTCCATGTAAAGCTTTGATTAAATAAGGATGTGGCACAGTGTGAATGTTAGCCTTTTTTTGAGATCTGAAAAAAGTGCTGTAGATTTCAGAATTCAAAGCATTGAGCATTGCCTTAATAGCTGTGTTAACCCTGAAGCACAAAGCGGTAGTATAATGAGCCTTCAACACTCATGTTTTCCCTTGGCTCTACAAAGCTCACAAACCTATGACTGGAAAGTCCCTTCAGTGTGACTAATCTGGATCTTTGACTAGGATAGACAGGCACACGTGGATACTGTCCTCCTCTGCTGCTTCCTTGGCAGTTTTCACCAGTATTCCTTGGGCTGCTTCCTCTTCCCAAGACCAAGATTTCAAGCTTCAAATCCCTGTGAGCCCTGGCTTTCAGCCTTAGGAAGGCAAGGCTGCATCAAAGCAGGAAGAGCCAAATCAGTCCCCTCTGAATCATTTTCTTTGTTCCTAGCTCAAAGTCATCAGTTATTTCTGATATTAGTCAACACGGCTTAGTTCTGTGCACTCAGGAAGGACAATCTCTTGACTCAGTCAAGAGTCAGAGAGGTCAGTCTCTTGACTGACCTTATACATTGTACATCACCTTCTCTGCCTCTCCCTGCAGAAGAAATTCACAGGTATTCCAACTGCATCCCAACTGTAAATATGAAAACAATGACCAGCTACCAAAAAAAAAGAAAGTAGTGAGGTTGGACTACAGAAAGCATTGCTGATGGTCAGTGGTGGATGTCCCGCAGCGTCTGCCATTACAGTGCTGGAGAACTTGACAACTACGTAGACTGCTTCCACGGTGCTCTAACACTTACTGAATTTCTCCATATAATAAAATACACACAAGTGAAGAGTCATAAGCTTTTGAGTTCTCCCACTGCAATCACTGGAGGTTGTAATCATGTGACCTGCAGCAAGTTTCACCACTCAGGTACGAGTATGCAGAAACAAGCAGATCTCCATCAGAAACCAGGCTTAAAAACAATGGCAGCTTTTTCATCAATGGTGATGCCAAAAATATTAATTTAAAACATAATTCATAACAACACATCTGCATTGACCAAATGCAAGGCTTTGATAATCTGTTTTTCCTTATTTGGACAAACTTGAGTCTTAATGCTGCCATATACAAGTGTTTCATATGCTATTCATAAGACATTTGTTTCCCTCCCCCAGAGAACAGACACTCCTACTGCCTTTATCCCAAAGCCATCCGGTAACTTCTGCAGCTTTCAAACAATCCTGAAAGAAGCAATAATAAACTCAGTGACGATGATGATGAAGGCAGCAGAGGCAAGAACTGTATGACTGTGCTGGAGGTAAGGGGAGACCTTCTTCCCATTTCCAGCAGGCTAACTGCAAGACTAGGTGCCATCCTGTTGTTATGGAGTGACTGGAATAACATCATCAGTAATATCTACATTAAGCTTCAGCATGTGTGCTACAGGGACCAAATGTTCTCAGAAGCTTGAACTGAATCATTATGAGTTTAATTTGAACCCCAGAGGGCCTTGCCTGCAGAGAAATGGCAGTAGCATGCAACGATACCACAACATATACTATTTTCTGACTATGATGGCACTCTTCCACTTAGTCTAAGTTGCTATGCCAACAGATTCACCTAAGGTACTTACACATTTCAGACTTATTGTAGAGAACAAGCCCTGGCTAATTCTATGTATAGAATATAGACTAAAGTTGGTGGGTTTCTTCTTCCCGTTTTTGTTTTGTTTTGTTTTAATTAACTGCATTATTTTTATTTCTGGTATCAGAGACATCTCTCTGCCTAAACGCTACACTACAAACGTCTGAGCAGATGCAAAAAATACCACTGTGAGAAAATACACCTGCAGTCATCCCTGTTCTGTATGTAAACTGTATGCTTGCACTCCAAAGGCTTAACAGCATTAAAATAAGCAACAAAAAACCCCCTTCACATGCCTTTCAGTTCTGTTGCACACTGAGTACTCTTCAAGAGGCTTGTGACAGTTTGTCAATCAGAACAAGATAACAGTCATACACAAATGTGCTGATCTCATTTTCAAATGCACAATGCTCACACTGAACTTTGCTACCCTTGAAGCAGATGGCTACGAAACCAAGAAAAGGCGTGAATTGCACTTGTGATACTAAGGAGCAGCACCCCTCAGAGATACCACAAAAGCACTCAAAGCAGAAGTTGGCACAGCTAGGACAGGCCAAGTTCATTGCTCCAGTTTTGTGCTGCTTTCTCCTCTGTTTCAAGTAGTACCATTGCAGTCCTTGAGCTGCATTCCTGCGAGGCACAGCTACAACAAAAAAAGAGCAAGTGGCTATGGAAGTCAGAGAGCAATTGTGAACTCCTAGGTCAGGGTACATACACTGCCTGAACCCAAATTCAAACAAGGGTAAAATCTGGATGTGCAGCAACCCCCTTCCTCCAACTGCTGCATCCTATTTTCCCATAGAAGTGAAACCTTGGCGAACAGTCCAGGTGCAAACCAAGACTGAGGATGCTTGCATACTCCTACAGGGAAGCCTGGGTACAACAGAGAGTTAACTTGTATCACAGTATGGCCAGGCTCGCCTCTTAGATCAAAGACGGGAGAGAGAGTTGCTAATCAAACTACCAAAATATAGCCATTAACCATGTTGCTATCATAGTCTTTACCTGCTAGGTTCCTACTGCTCTTCTAGAGAATCAGACTATGAAAAGGATAGGCTTATACTGGACAAAGAGGCACAAGTTCTCCCTGGTTAACAAACACTACCTGCTTTTACTTCTCTGGCTCCAAAAAAACCCAACAAATCTAAACTGTTTAGCAATCCACCTTCTGACAAGTATTTCATGCAAGCTTAAACTTGGCTGAGAAAAGTCAAGAAACTGGAATCCTAAAATCCAAAGTTATTATTTCTGTGGAAGTCATCACTTTTACATGTTCTTCCCACAGAAAGGAAGTGTTTTCTTTGTCAAGACAGTGTAAGTTATCCCAGGAAAACTCAGAAACAAATTTCACTGTCACTGCTCCTAGCTGCTTGTTCAAAAGACTGCATTAATTGTCTTTTTATTTTTCAGATTCTTCACTTCTGCATGCTACAAATTTTCATGTAAGCTAACAGTTTGTGCAGACAAATAATGCAATTACTCAAATAGACATATAGTTGTATTTTCTACAGTACTTCTGATAAAACAATCAGTTCTTACTTTCTGCCACAGAAACATCTCCCTTTCCATGAGATTCAAGCTTGTTTTACTCCACATTTTCTTTGATACTTGAGACCTTCAATTGAGGAGAAGAAAGGCATAATCAATTTTAGTTCATCTCCTCCTTACCTTCTGGGCTTTTATTAAAGAGTCATAGAAGTAAAAGAATAAATGAAGTAATGGCCCTTAAAATACTATGAAAAGATAGGCTGGCTTTATCATAGATCAGTTATGAGCTACCTGCTGTGTAGCCCCTTTGATACAGAATTCCTGGAGGAGGAGAAGGCTTTAGTGCAATCTGCATCAAGTAATCGAAAGCAGTGCTTTAAATAACTGCAAAAATACAAGAACATTTCTCTGCAATTCTGTTTCATCCATGGTCTACAAATTTTCAAACAAGATTTCATTTGAAGTGAGCAGGTACAAATTATTAGTCATTGCAGTAAAGAATAAATGCCCAGCTCTGGTAAGTTTTCTCTTTTGTATTTTTATCATATTGATTCCCATAGCTTCAGTAAAAGAAAACTGTTATTAAATTAACTGTTGAGGCTTCAGGGCTTTGAAGCAATATTCTTTACGCTCACAGTCACTTCACAGAAATCACCATGATGTGAATACTAAAAACATAGCAAAATCTTTTATTTCCATTCTTGGTAGTATATCACAATGAAACATAGATCTTAGAGTCTAATTTCCTGTCTGTGTTTTCATACTACAGTTCAACTCAGATTTTAGCCCCTCTCTCACAATGGGCACAAATTGCAACCACTGTACTCTGTTGAGATATGTAATTTCATAAAAATCAATACAACTCAGTATGAGACCTCAGCCTCTCTTTTGATTTTCATGAAAAACATTTAAATTGGGGTGGAGGGGTTCAGAGGAGGAGCAAGAGAAAGACTGAATATGCTCAACACAAGCTCCAGTTTCTGAAGAAACCAGACTAAAGTTGCCAATGGCAAAAGAAGTATCAATCAAAAGTACTGCAGGCAACCACTAGATGATGTTACGAAGAGGCAATGTGTACCATGACAGAACTTTAAAAACCCCGGAGCCATCTATAAGGTTGAGCCACATGAAAAAGACTCCCTATCCCCTTTAAAACTGTGTAGGCCACTTCTCCCACTCAAACACACTACAGTCTTGCAGAACCTAGTGCGAGCACTTATATTCAAAAGGAACTCCTCTCGCTATTGCCAAGTTCCTTCCAATTCAAACTGGCACCTGAAAAGCAGCAGCCACAGAGTGCTCTGTGGTCCAGGAGATAGGACAGACAGAGGTCCAGAGAGCTCACACAGCACTGAACTCCACTAACAGGGCACTGCTGCCAGCATCCCTCGTTACTCTTGACTTAAGCCTTCATTGCATGCAGCCTCATGAGTAGTTTCTGCTTTTCCACAAGTTCAGAAGTTTGCAATTCTTGACATGCACAGTCATAAGGAGTATTCATTCAACCTAAAGCACCTTCAGAGTTCTTACAAATGAGGATACTGCTTCCGTAACAGACCAACCATTCCCCACACCAAAGAGAACTCCAAACTGTACCAAAATGAGCAGGTACACCATAAATTTCTAAAAAAAGAACCAAATCTCACTTCACCATTATGTATCACAAAGCATGTGCCAAATCACATGCTCTGTATTCAGTTCTGTAATCAAAGTAATGTCAGTGTTGCTATGTGTCACAAGCTAGAACCCAGCCAACTCTAAACAAAATCAGAATTTAGCATTTTACCAGTTAACAGGATTCCAATACCCACTCTCAACACAGCATTCTTCTGCAGTGGGTCAGCACACTCAGTGCTATCTCAGTCCTCTGCATGGCAGCAACTCTCAGTTGGTATATGTAAATCTCCACCATAATGTTAAATGATCTGTCTTTCCCCACCCCCTCGAAGTGCTTCATCCTCAGGGGAATAACATTAGCATTTATGGAAGTAAAAGTCTCAGGGTTTTGCTAATGTGCTAATGAGCTAAAGCCTTCCATCTTCAGATCACAAGCATGAATCCTATTCAGCTCAAATGTAAAAATACTGCTTCTAGCAGAAATCTGGTATCAAGATGGGTTCCAGCATCAGCTCCTCCGTTACAAATCCATTTTCATGTTTCCTGTGCAGTAGTTTCCAAGTAATACAGGGCTTAAAGCTCAGCACAGCTTTCTACCAAGGACTTCCAATTACAGCAAAAACCAAAAATCATTTTGATGCAGATCCTCTAGATACACAGACTAGATTAGCATGGAGAAAAATAAAAATAATTTAAAAAAAAAAGTTCTATGAACTTGATTCACAGAACTGCACAAAATACTGAGGATTTTCAGCAAAGAGCTACAGAAAGCAAAATGTGTATAAATATCAGATGCCTTAGACAGCCCTTTAACACTAAGGATTCCACTGTGGCCACATGGTACCATTTAAACTACTCAGTTTTGCCTACTCACAAACAACTATAACTAATATACAGTTTCAGAAAGGAGTAACACAAAATCTGGAGAACTTGCTTTGAGGAAAAATAACCAGGAACAGCGTCTTGAATCCCACCATCTGCAAACACCTACAGTGCTCAGAGCTCTTTTTCTTCATCATTTAAAATCACGGTATTAAGCCCTAACATTGCTCCTAGCCACTGCAGAGGTTCCTCTCTTCCACAGGAGGGAGCTTTTCTCTAGCAAAGATGACGGAGTCTCTTTCGCAGTTCTCCTTTTGGAAACGTGTAGGAGCTCTAAGCAGTTCTGGAGGGCCCCACGCCTGACAGCTTCCACACAGGATTAGCAAAGAAGATTCAGAAGAATGAAGAAAAACAACCCAGAAAATGAAAGATCAAGTATTGATAAGCTATATCATTCTCAGACCCCTGTGTTATATCCCACTATTACTCCTCCCCACCCCAATGCAACTACCTGTATAGCAGAAGAAAACCTGAACATGTCAAGTCCAACGCCGTTTATGTTCAGCTTTATCTGTCATATATAAGCTTCACTTATGTGATTGAGAGTATCAGCCATTGAGACAGTACTAGAAGAAGAACAACAACAACAAAAATCACAGTAAATCAAAGAACATAACATTTTGAGAATAAATCTGGCCTAACAGTTGAAAGAAAGAACTCAATACAAATTTGAAAAAAACATTTTAAAGCACACAAATAAAAGCAATCCTCTCTCCAGAAAACCACTTATTAACCCAGCAAGTGACAGTCATATTTTACTAAGGTTAACCCACATGGCTGCTTTTTCCAGAAAAACAGTTCAATTCCATCATTCAAAATTGCGTCACACACGATCTGCAGCTCTGAGTGGCAACTTCTATCAAGGCAGCACTGTGCTATCATTACATTTCACAGCTGCTACTTACACTACTCTTTCCTTGGAAAAAAAAAAATAAATCACAAAACACAGAGGTGACAAGCCAAGTGGGAGCAATGCTTAATGTGCTGTTCTCACCATTTATTAGCTAGAGAATTTCATGTTCCCTGTGGTCTAAGCTCTAGTCCAACGGGTATATCCTCCTCCTGATGTGTATAGCTAATTCCCATCATCAACAGTGGGAATAACACATGCACACAAAGGGGACAACGAGCCCTTGAGGCCTGTTGTAGTATTTCAAAACATCAGGGTAAACATATTTTGCATGTGATAGATAATAAGCCTGGGCATCAGTTTCTGTGTTCAAGAATGCATTATGGGTTAGTACACTCAGAGCACTAGAGATACTCTATTCACCTGGTTTCCAGTTTCAAAAAATGGTTCTGTACAAATACTTAAATACACAGATCTACACACACAGATCTAATCACAGACCAAAGCTCTGCAGAGCAAAACGAGGTAGAAAGCATTAGATAAAATGTATCTTCTGCTTCAAAGGTCTTACAATCTTCATTTATGACTAGCCACATAAAAAACAGCACGTGATGCTCAGAACTCTTTCTTCCTATTAAAGCAATAACTTTAAAAAATACTACAAGTCTTCCCAGTCTTCAATACTTGCTATTATTTCAAAGCCAACTATGGTATAAGCATGCAGGCTCTGTTTTGGCTTACACATAATCAACACTAGTAAAGATAGGTTCAGCTGCAGGCCATGGTCAGCTAAACAGAAAGTTAAATGTTAAGTTAGAAAAGCAGCTGAGTGATAACTTAGTGGTGTTAAATTTTCTTTAATCAAAGCCCTATCTAACATTTTTAAAATATATATATGCACAAAATCTACAGACCATGTCAGATCACACTATTCTCAGGCTAATTTTTCAGCACAAAACTTTTCCTGTTCACAGGTAACAAACCCTGCAAAGTTATCATGCTATATGGTAAATGTAAATATCCAACAAAATATTAATGATGAAACAAAACAGGCCAGACAGCATTGCTTTAGAAAAGACCACAAGTCCCAATACAAGCAAATGCAACCAGAGAGTCTTGTTTGTATAACACTTAATAAGTCCCAGAGGGAAAAGGGACAGCTGTGTAAAGCTGCCATGGGTGTCCCTTTTTTTTTTCATTATAATTACATCTGTTACTGATGTTTCGTAAAATAAAGTGTCCAGAAAGTCCCCAAAAAGTTCAGTGTGAATACTGATTAAGCCTGAATATAGAAAAACAGATAAAAAAGCATTTTCAGTGATACATTTTGGAAGGTAGCTAAGATCATCTTGGAAGGTTAAAAGTAAAACTTTTTACTGAGCAACACTTCATTTTCAGTACTCCTTTGATTTATTTTGATTACAAGGACTTAAGTGAACTTGACATCAAGTTCCCTCAGTAGAATTTGTAGTTTACAAAGACAGCATGTCAATAATTACACTCATTTTGTGACTTGTGTTCTGTTTCTTCAAGTAGATTTTTTTCCTACCTTTGATAAGAAATTATGGACTTTTTAAAGATCCTGAATAGAATCACTCTCTTCCAACTTGAAACTACAAGAGATAAACAGAAAACACCGGAGTAGTTTTTACTCTAGGATAAAAAGGCAATGCTCAGAGTACGAGGTAAGTAATTAGAATTCAAGTCTGGTAAACAAGGACTACTTGATTTCACTCTAGTTCCAACTAATCCAGAACATTTTAACAAAAGCTGGACACTTACATATACAGCTTGAATTTCAGAATTGCTAAGCACTTCTCTGCTTTACTTGAAAGAAAAAAGGGACATTAGAAGCTGTAAGAATCAGCAAAAGTCTCAGACAGTGCTGAAAGAGGAACAATCGTCTTCCGTTATTTAAAGTATTTCCCAATATTAAAGGCCTTTAAAAAAGTTATTTTCAAATAAAGTTTAGAAAAACACATTCCAACTAAAACCTTAGCAAAAACTTTTCATTTTCAAGCATTTTTAGTAGAAATTAAATATTTACACACTAAAAGTTAACTGGAAGTTTGGGATGCTTGATTTGCTGGATCTAGTAGCTGGAATTCATGTAACAGAAATTTTTCTGCAGAAAAAACTGTTCCCTGTTTTGGTCTAATGAGCTATTTCTTCATAAGCAGTATATCATAAGTGAGATTGTACGTAACCAAGTAACATTATAGACTACTTATCTCTGTATCATGCCTGTAAAATTACTATGGCTCGCAGACATAAGACTGACAAACACAGAGCGTGATTTTTTTCCCCCTCCCTTTTAAGCATTGCTTTCTTGCAAGATGAAGAGTTAAAAAGAATCATTTGGCTCTCCAAGGTTCTCTTGTTCCAAATATGCAAAAAGAAATGGTAGGGTATGATCCTTACTAAGCTACATATCTACCTACACCTGAACATTAATGACTACCATATCTTTTATCCCAGTATGGTTCCATTTTTCACTACTCTTGCATAGAAGGAACACCACGATTTTAACTAAAGAAAAGAGGATGTCACTGGAAGTCCAACTACAGTCTCCAGAGGACATGATTTAACTCCCACCAGGTAAAGTAAACATAAAAAATCCAGAACAGTTATTGGGACTTTTATGCTTGAATTAGTCTGCTATTCGAGTGTGAAACTTGAATTTGGGCAACTACAGTGCCTGAGGCTTCAGAGCGAAGTCTATGTATTGATCTGGAAGCTCACTTTTATGGAACACGAAACACTCACATGATGCTTGGACACCATTACAACACACATTAAGCTTTATGGAAGGCATTGGATCCTTTTAAAAGTTTTATGATCCAGAAAGGCTTTATTTAAGGTATTTGACCTGCCTAGTAAAAGAGAGCACTTACTATATCCTATGTGATGCACTCCCATTTCTGAAAAAATTGCATCTGTGAAATATCAATGGAGACAAAAGTGTCCTGAATTTCCATACTTTGAATAAAATAAAATCAAGTAAGAGCAGGAGCTCGCAAAAGTGCCTGCATTGAAACAGAAGCTTAAGTAACTAAAAATTAAAATTCTCTACAAAAATACCTGATATGTAAGACAAATTATTGAGAAAGCACATGGGCATCTTCACTGATATTTGAAACACTGATCACATTGAAGCAGAGGAACCAAAATTGATCCTTTTTGGTAGCTTAGTTCCTCTCTGTACACATGAGTACTGGAATTATTCCAAATTGCTTTTAATCATGTCTATAATAGGAAATAATACTAAAACAAAAATAGAACAGCAAAAGTAATTGGCAGTGGAAAAAAAGGGCTGAGTCCAGTTATGATGAAAAGTTTCAGACCCCATCAAGTTCACTGGGATTTGAGAGTAAAGAAATCATAGTGAGTCAGCCCATAACTCCTTTATATCTCTACTTCTAATACTGTCCTGTGAACTTTTTGGATGTGTTTTTGCAACACACCAGAAAGCTACCACAATCATGCCCCTAAATACCAGTTGTCTCAGCTTTGCAGTAACTGAAAACTAGGGGGGAAAAAATCTGTCCATAGTACCAGAAATAAAGATGTTTGCTTTCCTGCTCACTAATATCCCATATTTGTTTGTCTGGTCTTTAAAAAGTTGAGACCTCTAACTGAAGCTTTTTATACAAGTGGGACAATAAGGTGTTGTTCCTCTATGGATTTCTGGTGTTTAACAAAAATTAGGTTTATGTATCTTCCCTCCTCTAAGGATGATAGAGAAATTTTTCTCCTCGGCTCTGTGGCCTGTTTTCACACAGAGAACTTATTATTCTGGAGAGATTTTCTTGTCAAATACAGCCAATCATCATTGCGTACTCCTTGTTCTTTAAAGCTAGCTAAAAAAAAAAAACCTCAAAATGTCAGTGGCAGTAAAACTCCTTTCCCTTGGCAGCTGTTGTTGCTTTGGTTTGGCTTTTTTAAAGCTCGAATAGTTACTGGCATTCATACCAGCATCCATCTACAAGATTTTAAAACAAAAAGGGGCTTGTGGGTGTGGATGTCTAATCTACAATAGTTATAGTCATAATGTAAGCTCCGTTGCAGCTCACTGCTAGAATACCTTAACCTCTTCTGGGAGGACCACATTTAGCCTTTGTATCCATTCCCTGGAAAAGTAACAGGAACTCAAACTTTCCAGCAACAGTGTTCTTCTCGTCAGCACTGCCAGAAATTTAATGTGTGTGGTTCTTCCAGGAGGTTACCAGATCCCTCAATCCAACTAAATAGATGAAAATCCTGCACAGTACCAACACTGCACATGGAGAGCTGCAGACTCTAGTTTTCTTACATTTATGTTCTTTTTTAAACAGTACTCAGAACACTCACAAGATGTTTTTATTAGAGCTGCAGTCAAGGACACATCAGCTATAATGAAACAGTAAAATTTAACTGCTGCCAACGACATTCTGCGTTGGTCTACAGTCAGTTTGAGCTTCTGCCCAGCATCAACAGGCACCCACAGAGTGACACAAAGCTGCTTCGTCAAGAGTCCTAAAGTTTATTTTGATTTTACTGCAACTCTTCATTATGCAGTTGCACAGTAGTAAACGTGACCTTAACATCGAGTGAAAGTTTCGCAACAATTCGATTGCAAATATAATCTACAACAGCCCCAGAAGTTAACCAGGCCAAAAGCAGAGTTGCAGCTCTTAAAAACTCAGACTATAAATGGCTATACAAGATCACATTTCATGCTGCAGTCTTGCTAGCGTGATTAACTGTAGTGCTGTTACACCTGCAAATCATTGATCTGCTTGCAAATACTGCAAACGTAACATAGATGCCCCAGTACCTGACTAACTTCAAAACAGGTAGCAGGACATGAAGAGTAACACATCAGTGGCACCGCTTAGAACATCCAGTGTTCAAGAAGTGTGCAAATCTCCATGGGATCAGGACTTTGGATGAAGAAGTGATGAAAATTGCTAGAAAATAAAATATCATCATAATTTTAAAGGCTCAAAATGAAGACCTAGTTAATGTAGCAGATAAAAAGTAAAAGCCCTCATCAAGTTTTTAGGATAAATGTTTTAGATGCTAATTCTGTAAAGTTCTATAGTTGTAAAACAAATTCTACTGCAATGTTTTATAAGGCAGAAGGAACAGCCAACAAAGGAACACATCTGAGATTTATTTACAAATCAGCTATAAAAATAGCTAGCTACTACCCTTGCTGCTGTTGAAAAGAAAGCTGCAGTAAAAAGATGAAGTAAAAGATGAAGTAAAAAGAGGCTTCTCTGAAAGCAATTGTCTAGGAACAGATTAAAAAAAAGATAAAACTAAAAGTAGAGAGATGCAGCAAGTTGATTATTACACAGCTCCTGAAGTGAACATTCTGATAAAATACCATGGCCACTCTTCAGAGGCCAGCACATAAGACATTTGATTTCCATCCTTTTAGCATTTTCCTTATTCAGAACAGTGCTTCAGTAAAGACAGCAGATATACTTGGCTCAGGAATATACTGCTAAAGTCACAGAAACACTTCAAAATTAATATGGGTTAGATCATTTCCTCATTTAAACTGGCTTAACTCCCAACCCAATACCTGGTTTTCAACAATTTTCAGCTACAGCATAGTCAGGCCCTAAACAAGTAGCTTCAGCAGCAGCTTGGTAAACGGATTAATTTGTAGCTGTCTCTCCCCACACTTAGCACAATCACACATTCTTGACCTTCCTCAGAGCCCTACTAGCGCTCACACAATCGTGTGGTCAGCCAGATCAGAAAAACAAGCCAGTGTACACTGATTTTTCAGGAGGGGATTTTGTAGTAACATTAGCTCCCTGACCCCACCAGGCTTGCAGCCACAGAAATACAAATACTGGCACAAGGGAGAGGCCAAGAAGGTGTAGCAGGGACTAGCTTTGCCTCAACCAAACACAAAATTGTACTTCAGAAGTTCAGGCCTTGGCTCACTACAGTATTTGCAATCCTGCTCAGCAAAGCACACTGACTTGAGGCCTCAGTTACTATGGTAATAAGCACAGAATAAATGTTTATATATAATTAGATAAATTCTCCCTTCAAGAAAGCAGTTGTCCTTCTCACAGGCAGCTACTCGTTTTTTTAACTAAACAGCTGTAAAAAGGTATTAAAATTTCAAATCTTAACGATCACTATTATTCATTATAAGTTAATGTTAATTCAAACCTATGGCAGGAATTAAAAAAAGTCACATGAAGAATTAGTCAGCAAGAATCCCACCTTTTCTAAAAAATGAACTGTTAAACTCCCTAGAGATGAAGATAATGCTTGGTTTTATACATCTCAGGTTTTTGCTTAAGGAAAACAGGCATTATTAATAAAACTATCTCATTGTTTAATAAAGCTTAAAGAATACTTATTTCAGTACAAAATTAATGAGTCCTTTTCTTCTTTGCAGTCACTAAACTAAATCACCACTACTTACAAAATACAAGCAGTATTTCTTAACTCTACACTTGCTGTAAAGGCACTAAGTTGACATAAACAGGTTAACTTAGTTAAAATGCTTAGTTCATAAACTAGTAATCAGTAGCTTACTTCCTTTTCCAAAAGGTTATGAAGTCAGTAATTACAGTAGAACTGTCTGCCACAAAGAAGAAAATTCTGCTTAGGGTCTTGGGAAACCCTTTGCCACAGCATTTATGTATAACTTGGACTTTTTTAGAGAAAATCCAGTCCTACAATGTGACCACAAGCCATATTCCCTAAAATTGCTTTAAGAGTAAGGAATACTAAAGTTCAGAGAAGACAAGATGATTTCCTAGGATCAATGACTGTAAAAACTTATGACAAAGCTTAACGAAACACCGAATTCCTCCCTGAAGAAAAACAAATAATTGGCAAAATGCAGCAGAAACATTGCCAGCTGATGAGCTGCCTCATTCTTTCCACTATGATGCCATCTGTTGCCAGCTCTTCCTGACCACATGCACTACGTTCCCTCTGACTCTCAGCCTGACCCAGATCCAGCTCTGATCTCAAGTCTTATAATGAATCCAGCTTTACCCACTCGATGGGTGCCAGTAACTACACCTGTGGCTGGTGGTGGTGCTTTAGTGACAGTACCCAAGTAGAGAGGCTTCTGCTCCCAGCCACCAAGAGCATTTCTTTCATCTTACTGAAGTTTTCCTCGCTTCTCCCCAGTCTGCCAACATAACATTATGTTTATTTGCTCCCCGACTCAATTGGCAGAGTAATTACCTTCAGAAAAACTTCAACTACATCAAGAGTTTAAGCTAAGAGGGATAGTATTTTAAGAACTGAGTTAAGAAGCGGCCACATGCAGGTTTATGCCACTAGATCGTATATGGGAAATTTCCAGTAAGCAGGGCAAATCCACCAGTGTATGCTCTCTTCCTGCAGCACAGCAGGATACAGCCTGGCATCTATCCACACACTATAACCTAATAGGAAAGAGTAGTAGCATCTTAAACCTAATAAAATCATAAAATAACAGTTGGGCTATGAATTCCTCCAAGGCAAAAAAATTTTGTGCCTTGCATACCTTGTTGATACACAGGAGATACCAGGAGGATGTACAGCTGATCATGAAGAAAGGGAGTGTAATTTTGACTTGCTCTAAGAATAGGCCAAACGCCTTCCTCCAGTTTGCATGCAAATTTATTAGTGAAGACAATGCAGGTATTTGAGGGAAGAAACTCAGTTTAGAGTATGAATCTTTCTTCAGGGACCATCCACATCAAAACCAGATCTTCTCAGGCATGAAGATTTACAGCTTAGCAGTCTCTGTCAAAGTATCTTTAAAGTGACAAACATCTACATATTTATGGAATATTTTATCTTTGTTTGAATTGAGGGGCAGGAAGCAGCGTGTTATTGCAAAAGGCAATAACTGGATAATTAGGTCAGACTAAATCTCCTTTTATCTTTAAAAACCATATGTAACTATTAATTAATTCATTTACACTTACAAGATAATACATAGCAAGGGGCCAGACATCCCAAAACACTGTCAGCAGAGCTAGGAGTTTAGCTGAGTCAGCTAAATCTAGGCATAAGGAAGAATTTCTTCACTATGAGAATGGTGAGGCAGTGGCACAGGTTGTCCAGGGAAGTTGCGGCTGCCCCATCCCTGGAGGTTTTCAAGGCCAGGTTGGATGGGGCCTTGGGCAGCCTGGGCTAGTGGGCGGTGTCTCCGCCCATGGCAGGGGGTTTGGAACTAGATGACCTTTAAGGTCCTTTCCAACCCAAACTATTCTATGGTTCTATGAAATGGCTTATTATACAGTTAAGCGATCTCAAAGGAGATTTTCTTATTAATATCTTTAATATTTTGAATTGTTTTCAACGTTCTCACAGTACACTGTCTTAGAAATCCTATTTTCATTTAAACATTATATAGTAAAGAGTTTAGTTGGGTAGCTTTACCTAAAAAACTGGATTCACCACGGATTTAGGCTGTAGTACTGAAGCAAAGAAAATATGCAGCTTTAAAGATTTTTCTCCCTTTGAATATCTGAAATTTTATTAGTGAGCTCTTCTCTTTCTCTCATGAAGATTTTTCCAGATAAAGAAAAACAGGAAACCGTTTTCACATCTTAACTAAAAGTTACCTGCTGAGTTCCCCCTGATCCAAAACTCTCTCCAAATGTAACCATGCCACAGCTGTCATGACATACACAGGAGAAGACTCAAAGCTGGCTACTCATGAACAGAGATGTTGAGCAAATGCTTGAACTGGCTACTATGATGCCAAGAACTGAGTATTGTAAGCTTTTGTTATGTTCTATACCATGCATGTACAGATGTATTCAGTCAGAACAAATACCTACACATTCAGAACAAGATAAATGTACACATTCACTAACAAATTAACCACTTGAGCAGCAAATTGTGCTCTGAATGTTCCTAAAATACCAATAAACTAAAGGCATCACCATTAGAGAAGTGAGTTCTTCCTTAACTGTTATACAAACCAAATACTAGATTGAACACTGTACAAATAAGATACATTTCAAAACCTGTCATTACAGTAGTAGAAGTCTTTTGGTTGGGGTTTTTATTTATTTATTTATTTAAATTCTTAAACACAGTTCACTCTACATTAACATAATTCAAAAGAGGGCATTCATCTTTGATTAAGTTGTATTTTAGTTCAGCTAAAGAACTCCCAAGAATATAGCGCTTTATCCACAGATCCCAAGCACTTTAGAAGATTCCAGCTCTGACTGCTTCAATGACAGTCTTAGTACCACAAGCTTTACTGGCTTTAGACATTCTCTGCAGCTTCAGGAGCTTTGATTAGGTAGCAGCATTTCCTCTTTAAAAAGTCCATTTGCAGGGTCATTCAGACTTTGCAGTAACTGGGAGGCTGTGAAAGTAACACAGCTCAGACTGGGTAAGTTTTTTGTTTTATTTGTAGAACACTGCTTACTCCACACAACTATTTCAAAGGCTCTGAACTCCTAAAGTTTGCAATGGGAAACCAGTTTTAGGCTCTATCCAAAGGTTTCCAAGTGCTGACAGCCAGGTTATACTAAAAATTATTTCCCCGTAGAATTAATCTAAAATATGCTGCTTATTGCACTCAGAACAGCAGTGCTTTAAAAAAACCCAACAGCCCCCACAGAAAAGGGTTGCAGGTTGTTCTGAAAGGCAGATCTCCATTTATGTGTCTGAGAAAAAGATGAAGCCTCCATAGATCCTGGACAAATGCCCTCACTGTACCAGGAGTGGGTACATCTGGCATGCTACAGATCACGACTGTCCTGGTCAGCAGTGGGCAAAAGGGGTTCATGCCCAAGGGGATTACATACATGCTCCTCCTTCTCCCTAACAGCAGTCCTTCTCTTTTCCCCTTCACTTCAAGATAAATCCAGCAGTAACTGCCACTATTTGATCCACAGAAAACTATGTTCGTGTTCCCTGGTACTGAGGCATCAATTAGTCCCTTTCATCCCAAGGTATGATTACAGTACACAGGCAGTGGGAATGAAAGCTTTCAGTTGCTTGCTACTGAGGTCTTGCTCCAAGTATTGCTAGAGCGGGAGAGCTCATATCCAGCAGGGCAAGATATTATTAATGGCCTGTATTTATTCTTTGCTATATATGCCAAAACCAGTAAAGCAGCGTGCTGCCTTGCCATACCATGAGGGGTGTTTTCTCAGAATGGCTTCTATTTGCAAGATGGTCAGAACATAAACATTTCCCAGACATGTCCTACACTTTTAGCTCTGCTGGTTAGCAACAGGAAGGCAGCAAAATACTCCCATGAGTACGAGTCAGTCAGAAGACTGCAAATTACATTGGCCAAAAAGCCTCTACTGTGTTGTTTATTCTAGTCCAAAATTGGTGTGAGCTATAACAGGAAAAAGACACTGACTGTAACTAAGTTTTGTCAGAATGGCAGTACTGTCCCATCCATAGGCGGCTGTTACCTTGGGAATAGCAGATCCAGCAGGACTGTATAAACCTCAGTAAATCTTCATCCAATTTTGACCCAGGCAGCTGTAGCATTACTCAGAGGTAACATGCTTATTGCAACATGAAACAATTACCCATATTTTTCCAATGCCATGATTTACATACATTACAGAACTCTCACAGCACTGTGAGGTACAGCTGTGTACTTCACCCAACTCTGCAATGCAATTTTACCAGCTATCCCCAAGTCTGCAGAAAGGGTCACGTAACAACTTCAACTGAATGGCAAAAGACATAAAATTGAAGTTCTTTACATGACAATATGACTTTTTCAACACAAATAGTTTCCCCTCATTAGCATTATCCTGACAATGAATAAACTGCATGATTCTTTTTTGTGTGATGCTGTTGTCCTAATCCTTTGTTTGGTTATTTACGTAGAAACACGTACACCTGAGCCACAAAATGTTCTGTTGAGTTCCCCACAAGCCAAAAAGCATTAGAATCACTACTGATCTTATTCTTCCTGCCACAGACAGGCTTAGAGGGATGGGGTTTTTGAAATTAGATTTCACACTGAAGACAGCGTGGAGCATCTCTTGTTGCATGATATATGCTGCTTAAACTAGGGACAGCACATTTTGCTGAGATTATCATCCAGTGGTAAGATTGTTCAGGCTGTAGTAAAATTCCAGTGGTGGTACTTTTTAGTACAAAACCTGAAGTTGTTTTCAATGTGCCAAGCAGGCTGCAAAATCAAACTCACAATTTCCAGAAAGCAGAATTCTTCTGTATTGACAGAAGAAAGAAAACTAGTACTGTATAACACAATCAGCCAAAATCACATGGTATTTGCTTAGAAATTTAACTTTCAATATGGATACCTTTCGTCTGCTGGGGGATGGGGGGGACGGGTTAATACAAAAACCATAGAATAGTTAGGGTTGGAAGGGACCTTAAAGATCATCTAATTCCAACCCCGCTACCATGGGCAGGGACATCCCACTAGATCAGAATGCCCAAGGCTCCATCCATCCTGGCCTTGAACACTTCCAGGGATGGGGCAGCCACAACTTCCTTGGGCAACCTGTGCCAGTGCCTCACCACTGATAGTAAAGAAATTCCTCCTTACATCAAGCCTATATCGGCCCCTCTCCAGTTTAGTCGTTCCCCCTTGTCCTATTACCACAAGCCTTTATGAATAGTCCCTCTCCAGCTTTCTTGTAGGCCCCTTTCAGGTACTGGAAGGTCACTATAAGATCTCGTCGCAGCCTTCTCTTCTCCAGGCTGAACAAGCCCAACTCTCCCAGCCTGTCCTCATATGGAAGGTGCTCCAGACCTCTGATCATCTTTGTAGCCCTCCTCTGGACCAATTCCAACAGCTCCATATCCTTCTTATGTATTCCATATCCTTCATTTCCAGAACTGGACAAAGTACTCCAGGTGGGATCTCACAAGAGAGGAATAGAGGGGCAGAATCATCTCCCTTGACCCACTGGCCATATTTCTTTTGATGCAGCCCAGGATATGGTTGGCCTTCTGCGAGTGCACCTTGCTGGCTCACAGCAAGCTTCTCATCAACCAACACCCCCAAGACCTTCTCTGCAGGCTGCTCTCAATCACGTCATCCCCCATCGTGTACTGAAATCGAGGATTGCCCCAACTCAGGTGTAGGTCCTTGCACTTGGCCTTGTTGAACCTCATGACGTTCTCACAGGCCCACTTCTCTGGCCTGTCCAGGTCCCTCTGGATGACATCCTGTGCTTCCAATGTGACAACTGCACCACTCAGCTTGTTGTCATCTGCAAACTTGATGAGGGTGCACTCAATCTCGCTGTCAATATAATTGATGAAGATATTAAACAGCACTTGTCCCAGTACGGACCCCTGAGGGATACCACTTGTCATGGATCCCCATCTGGACATCGAGCCATTGACCACTACTCTCTGAATACGACCACCCAACCAGTTTCTTATCCACCGTCCCATCCATCCATCAAATCCGTGTCTCTACAATTTAGAGAGAAGGATGTTGTTCAGGACCGTGTCAAAGGCTTTACAGAAGTCTAGACAGACCACCTGTGTCCACTGATGCAGTTACCCATCATAGAAAGCCACTAAGTTGGTCAGTCAGGATTTGCTCCGGTGAAGCCATGCTGGCTGCCATTAATCACCTCCCTGTCCTCCATGTGCTTGGGCATGTCTTCTAGGAGGATCTGTTCCATGATCTTCCCAGGCACAGAGGTGAGCCTGACAGGTCAGTAGTTCCCAGCATCGTCTTTTCTACCCTTTTTTAAAATGGGCAAAACATTACCCTTCTTCCAGTCTCCAGGGACTTCTCCTCACTGCCATGACTTTTCAAATATCATGGAAAGTGGCTTGGCAATCACATCAGCTAATTCCCTCAGGATCCTGGGATGCATCTCATCAGGTCTCATAGACTTAGATACATTCAGGTTCCTCAGGTGGTCACAAACTTGATCCTCCTCTACTGTGGGAGGGGGTTTATCCCCAGGTCACCATCTTGCTGTCCCATGACCTGAGAGGGGTGAGGAAAAATATAAGCAAATGTCTTTATTCTGACTTTTTCTCTCTGGAAACCCTGCAAGTCCTTCCAGAAAAGGAAAGCCTCCATTTTTTTCTTATAGGAAATTTCTTGTGAGAGAATTCAGCAACAGCACAATTGATCAGAAGCCAATGTAAAATCCAGTGAAGTTACAAATCCATTCCACACCAGAAAGTAGATGGCACTTTGCCAAACAGGTAGTGGGTAGAAGCATTGTGACTTACAGCATACCACAGTAACAAGCTGCACCCTATGCCTGGCAAGTACCCCTTTTAATTAGGCAGTCTTTTGCAACATGAAGTCCCAAAGACTTAAATCAGACAAGATCTTCAGATTAACACAGATTAACAGCAAGTCCAGTCAAGTTATAATTCCTGTAAGGGCTTCTTCAACCTCTGTGCAAAGCAAGAGCTCCCAGCAGCCATAATGACTCCACACAAAAGAGCTACAGTCTTTTAACTGTTCCTTCTCTAAGGAAGAAGGGGATGTCAGGAAGTTAAAACTTTTTAGGATTCTTTACATGACCATGTTTGCCAGAAGTGCAAAGACCAAGCATTCAATGGCAGAATCTACCCTTTCTGATGTTGAGATGAAAGGACAAAACCCAGGATGTCCAAACTCTTGGATTCAGGAACTGAACCTACTTTATGGGAACAAAACACAGAATCCCCATCCAACAGCATGAAAGCAATTTCACGTTTCTACTGAAAGCAGCAGAGCTGGACTGAATTTTGACCCACCACCTAAAAGCTGAGGAGATTCTCTAGTCCCACGTTGCAGACACAGAATATCTGAAGACCACCATGACTGCCTGAACCATCACCTTCAGAATTTATACTGGTCCGAACCTGGATCAGTCAGCCAACATATGACCAGTGACAGAACAGGTACCACCTTAAAATAATTCAAAGAACTGTTTCCACAAGATTTAAGTTACATATGTTAATAGCTTATTAATATCCTGTACAGGCCAGTCCCTAATGCCTAATCAGTTACTGCAGGAAGGTAAGAACTTCACCAGTCAGACAGATATCTGTGTATCTCTAGCACAGTTAAACAAAAGCAATAAGCCTTTACAACCGTGGTAGACTAGCACATCTGTGAAAAAAAAAAACAAACAAAAAAAACCCCCTGTACTGGTGCTTGCAGCTCTTACCTCCAATTATTGCAAGGTCTTTGAACAGTCAGCCCACAGCTCTTATCAGAGTTCCCCAGAACAAATGTCTTCAGAAAAAAGCAGCCAATTATACCAACCCTAACTACAGCTGGATGCCATCAAGAAATCTTATCAGCTGCTCAGCAAATAAGATCACTACACAACATTATTATGCAAACAGCACAGTCTCAAGAAAAATGTAACCTTTTGGTCTCAATCTTTCTTGCAAATTGTTTTCATGTATTTGTTCTACAGAGAGTTAACTGATACAGTGATACAATTGGAGGCACAGGGTCAAAGATACACAAAGCATTTTTATCCCCAGTTTATCCTAGCCAGAACTGGGAGTAAGTCTAGGAGATCAGAAGATCACTCTTTATAACCCAGTTAAGAATAATAAAAAAAGAAAAAATATCATGCAGCAATTTTCAATGTGTGGCTTCGAGTCCCTGGGGGCTGTTAATTACCACCAAGAGCTGATAAAGATTCCTGAAGAAATAGTCCTACTATCAGGACATTCAATTCACACCACTGTGGGCAGCAACATCCACAGACCAGAAGCATTTACAACCACTGTTTCAGTAAGTGCATGTATGTTAGCGACAACTAGACATCTGCATTTGCTTCAGCAATTTGAAATCCAGCATCCTGCAGTGATGCAAAATGAACCAACACCATAAATCACCCTATTAATCTATAGCTTCACAAGGCTTCTGTTGCCCATGCCTTTCTTCTGGTCTTAAGGAGATCCTTTCTAGGTAAAGACAGCAGTGCTCCCCTGTGTCCTGAACAATTATATTTGACCAGTTTTTTCAGCCGTGCCTCACAGGGTCTGGAAAGTATCATCTTCCTCTCCTCCCAAATCTTGGCAATTTATACATGCTCTCACAAATACGCAAGAAAATAAGGGCAGACTCCATTTGAATGATTTCTTTCAACTCATAAGACAGATGTAGGTGTGAGAGAGATACAATGAGAAGCACTTTATCTTTCCAACCATTTGTCAGTTCTAGTCAGTTGTGTATCGTTAGATTTGCTTGTAATTCTACCTATTACAAATTAAATGAGACAACTACATACGGTGCATTGGTTTTAAAGTTCAGAACCTGCAAATAACAGAGCGATTCAAACATGCTGAGAAAGGCCAGTTTTCATTTCTGACGAAAAAAAGCTTCCTCTTTTGCTGATAAAATAGTATCCTCCACCCACTGTAGCTGAAAGCACTTTCCCTCAAAGCCAGCTGATAAAACGTGGCTTTTCTTTTTCCCTTCTAGAGCATTAAAGAAGAATGAGTTTATCTATTCTCATAAAACACTACTGGAGCCTGTGAGAACAAGCACATGCTTAAAAAATCATTTTTTTCAAGCTTTACTGCACTGTCCTGAGAGTTTAACTACTTTGCTATGAAAAGCAGCTTAGTGCCCGTTAAGGGTCAGGGCAGAAGATTACTTAATTAGGTGGCAGCCCTCACCCTGGGTTAACAGAGAGGAGAATGCTCCATAGGAATTGCATCCAGCTATGTTTGTGAGTAAGGGATGCTTATACGAAGACCAACACAGGGCAAGACAAAGAAGGATAAGCTTGGGAGATCAAACATATATACTCAGTTAAAAAAACTTAGAGACAGATAAGGCATCGCAAATAGCAGTTCAAAAGAAGCATGCTATGAAAAGAACTGCAGCTAGAGTCCAGACGCAAGAGCAGGAGCGTGAAAATTGTTTTCCCAACATTAAGTCAAGCACTAAAAAGCCACAGCACTATTTTTAATGACATAGAAGAACCCAAACAGGTACAGAGTTTACATACCTGTTTATTTATCTGTAGCTAAACCAGCTTCCAATTATATGGAGATATGTATTTATCCTAGTTTGAATGGTCCCGATTATGCTGCAGAGGAGCTTTACTAAAGTCAGAAAGTGGCAAAATACAGTACTGTGTTAAACTTACTCTAGAAAAATATATTCATCAATATTTGCAAAAATACAGGTCAGAAATACAGATAATACAATGGAAGGTGTTAAAGGCAGGGCATGGCTTCCTACATACTCTTCTCTACATACTAACAAATGCCATCTTGCATTTTTAACTTCTTTAAGAAGTCAGATATAAAAGAAAAGCAACTTTGACACATTTATACAACAGAAAAAGGAATTAAAAACTAATTAGCTCCTCTTTGTACTGCATCTAGAGGTTCAAAACTAGTAGTAGTGACATAACTACAGTAGAAGATAAAAATAATATTTTTCTAAGTTCTTGCCTGTCTCTATTTGGAGCTTAAAAAATTAACAATTAAGGTATTGTATTCCTAATAGGTGTTTATTTTAGACCCATTACAATATGCAATAGAATTCTAGCCACATTCACCTTCATTTAGATGATTTTACTTGAGATTTGTACCTGCCAGGTAATGCTACAGTGATAGAGATGTAAGAGGTAAGACTGTTTTACATCAGAATTCCTTTTTCTTTTGGAGATCTTAAGGTTGCATTATTATTATTATAATTATTATTATAATTATTATTATTTTGGCTACAGTCTCATCAGTTTAAATACAAGCTGTCAGTGAAATCTAGGAATGTTTTGTTCCTGAACATTCTAGCAACTAGAACTTGTTTTCCCCAAAAAGAAGAGTTGTCCTACTCATCTGTAACTGTTAATAAGAAAAGGCAGGGAATTACTTCTGTGGATCAGACCATTTTTCCATGTGTAACCTCTCACTGCGGCCTGGCCCAGATTCTTACCAATAAGGCCGTTTTTGGTGATTTGCTATTAACTTAAAGCTTACATACATTCATGTTTGTTTGGCATTCTTCTGATACAAATAACCTTTTCTTCACCACCACTTAGTTTCACTCATTACCATGTTCTTCTTTTACTTATTTTTGCTAGATTTTCCTGTGCAACCTCCCTAATCCACTCTTCCTTCTTCCTGGTCAACCTCACCCCTTTCTGCAGATATGAAGACATGCTGCGTATCAGTTTCCAAACAGAACCTTTGTCAGCCATTAACAATTTCTAAGAACTGCACATTTATTGCCATGTTTTGTTTCAATCCTTTAGACAAGAACTTCTAATCTGTTCTTGAACTTCACGGTCACCCTTTATTTATCTAGTTTCCTGAGCAGGCTTCCATATAGGAGATTCCCCATTCCTCTTAGCATTTGTATATCAGCATTTGATTTCAAGATTCCAGGTTTCTCCATGAACTCTTACAGTAACCGTTGCCAGCCTTAGAGCAGCTCAGACTCCCACAAACAGGGCAAGATAGAGAAGGCAGTTCCTTTTCCAGAAGCAGCTGAAGGGAAAGGAAATTCCATTTTAGACTGCAAAGCTCATGCTCTGCTATGGCCCTAAAAATTAAGCTGGTTTTAAAGTAATAATCCAGTCTTCCTTCCCCTATAAATTAGATTGCCATTCACCTTAAACACAATCCTTGGCAGCATTGATTTGCATTTCCCTGGCAAAGTGTCTAGCTATTGTGGGCCAGAGAGCAAACGCCTGAAAAACTACATCAATGTAGTACTGAATCTTCTCCTTGGCAGCATTAACAAAACAATATTTTATACGCAATTAATATTTTCACATCATCACTTCATTTGTCACAGTGTTATGCACTGTGTCATGGTGCTCCAAAATAAACACATTCAGCAGAGCAGAGAAAGAAGGGCAAAACCAGCAAAGGGAATGTGGAATCAACCCATTTTTACTACTTCACTTTACCCTTCACAGAGGTTTTTAATGGTGTCATCTGGCCTACTTAAAACTTTACAATGTACAGAGATCACTCCCTGAGGGTCAGCCTTACTTATGCAAGCAGTTGCATTGCCCTAAATCTTGCCCCAAAGGGCTTACTGAGACTATGTCTTTCATCTTAGTTTACGTTCAGCTACACCAGTTATTTTATTTAGTAAACTACCCACAATACAAAGCGTTAACTACTAGTATGAAACCACAAAAAGATATGTATGCATATCTAGGAATTATCACAGCACAATTCCATTAGTTTTGTATAATTAACTAGCAATGCTACTGCAATGCAATCCTCTAAAATCTGTTCAGTGAGAGCACCTTCCAACCTGGACAGCCTTATGTAAATACGACAAGGACCTAAGGGAAAAAACGGCCAGTGCACAAGGAGAGCGGGCCTCCCCGAGACCCACACCTCCAAGGGTGACCTGTGCTGAGCCTCCTCCCTGCCTGTAGCTTTTTTGACTTTTGCAGAGAGCAGAAGCACAAGGAAGAAAGGCAGAACAACAAGGGCTCCTGCAGAGCAGCACAAAGGGGGCAGCCGAAGCAGAGGATGTGTGGAAGAAAAATGACAATCAGCAGCCCTAACAACCCCTGGAAAACTCGAGGAAGCCTTTCCCCAGGCAGAGACTTAAGGGAGCAGGCACAATCATACAGAATCATAGAATGGTTTGGGTTGCGAGGGACCTTAAAGCCCTTCCAGTTTTAAGCCCCCTGCCATGGGCAGGGACACCTCACACTAGATCAGGCTGCTCAAGGCCCCATCCAACCTGGCCTTGAAGACTTCCAGGGAAAGGGGATCCACAACTCCACTGAACAACCTGTGCCAGTGCCTCACCACCTTCATCGTGAGGAATTTCTTCGTAATGTCTAATGTAAATCTTCCCCCTTCCATTTTAAAAGCCATTCCTCCTAGTCCTATCACTACACGCCCTTGCAAAAAACCTCTCCCCAGCTTTACTATAGACCCTTCAGGCTCTGGAAGGCTGCACCTCAGAGTTTTCTCTTCTCCAGGCTGAACAAGCACAACTCCCCCAGCCTGTCCTCGTAGCAGAGATGCTCCAGCCCCCGATCATCTTTGTAGCCCTCCTCTGGACACATTTCAACAGCTCCATATCCTTTTTATGTTGAGGATTCCAGAACCAGACACAATATTCCAGATGAGGTCTCACAAGAGAGGAACAGAGGGGCAGAATCACCTCCCTTGATCTGCTGGCCACATTTCTTTTGATGCAGCCCAGGATACAGTTGGCCTTCTGGGATATGAGCACACATTGCTGGCTCATGTCGAACTTGTCACCAAGCAGCACCCCCAAGTCCTTCTCTGCAGGGCTGCTCTTAATCACATCATTCCCCATCCTCTACTGAAACCATAGATTGCCCCGACTCAGGTGTAGGACCTTGCACTTGGCCTCGTTGAACCTCATGACGTTCTCACAGGCCCACTTCTACAGCATCTCCAGCCTGCAAACTTGATGAGGGTGCACTCAATCTCACCGTCAATATAACTGATAAAGATATTAAACAGCACCAGTCCCAGTATGGACCCCTGAGGGACACCACTTGTTACAGATCTCCATCTGGACACCGAGCCATTAACCACTACTCTCTGAATATGACCACCCAACCAGTTTCTTACCAACTGAACCGTCCACCCATCAAATCCACATCTCTCCCAATTCATAGAGGATGTTGGTAGGGACTGTATCAAAGGCTTTACAGAAGTCCAGACAGACCACATCTGTTGGTTTTCCCATGTTCACTGCTATGTTTTACCCCATCATAAAAAGCCAGTGGCTTGGTCAGACAGGGCTTGCCCAACCAAGCTGCCACTACCGCCCCCCTGCACACCCCTTCCCGCCGCCATTTTGCATCCTCCTTCTCCCTTCCCCTCCTCCCCTCCCCCTCGCTGGTGACGTCACCGCCTCGCCCCGCCCCCTCAGGGGCGTGTCCCGCCGCTCGAGTGCCCGGATGTGGGAGGCTCCGCCCCGCGCCGCCGCTCGCACCCCCCCTCCCCCCCGCCCCCTCCCTCGCCGCGCGCGCCGCAGCGGAGAGCGCAGCCAGTGCCGCAGTGAGGGCGCCGGGGCCGGCGGCGCCAGCACCAACCAGCCAGGCCGGGGCTCGGCCGATCAGCTGCGGGGGAAACGCCTGACGCCCACCCGCCGCCATGGTGAGCACCCGCGCCCGCCACGCCCGAAGATTCCAGGCCCGCGCGGGCGGGGGGCGAGGCCCGGCCCGGCCGCTGCTACCCCGGCCCCTCCGCCCCCGGCCGGCCACGTCCTCCCGCGGGCGCCTGCCCGGGCCTCCCTGCCTGCCTCCTTCCCTCCCTTCCCTCTCCTGCCTGCCTCCCTTCCCTCTCCTGCCTGCCTCCCTTCCCTCTCCTGCCTGCCTCCCTTCCCTCTCCTGCCTGCCTCCCTTCCCTCTCCTGCCTGCCTCCCCTGCTTCCCCCCGCCGTGGCCGCCCCCGGGGCTGGCGCTGCCCCCGCTTCCCCTCCGCCGCCCGCGGTCTCTCCCCCGGGCTCTCCTCTGCCTCCGCTCCCGCCCCAGCAGCGCTCAGAGGCCCTGGCCCTTCCCTTCCCTCTCACCCCCTGCTTTGTTCTCTGCACCCCCTTACCCCCCTCCCCACCTTGTTTCTCCCAGTCCCAAAAAACTCTTCCCCTCCCTGGTTCTCTCCCCGTCCCCCTTCATCCCCCCCAAACACTCTCCCCCTACCCACCTCGCTCCTCGCTCCCCCCGCCCCAGACGCTCCCCCCTTCCTGCTTCGCTCCTGGCACCCCCTCACCGACATCCCCCCAAGCGGTCTCCTGCTCCCGGCAACCCCTTGCAGCCCCCAATGTTCTTCCCCCCTCTTCCCCTTATTCCTGGGATTCATCTGTTTTCCAGATGCCTCAGCAGCGCCCTAAACGAGCCCCGCATTTCAGTAGCGCTGTCTCGGGGGGGTTGTTTGGCTACCCTCGGTGGGGTGTCCCCCCCGCCCCGCCGCCCTTGGTGCAGCAGCGTTTGGCTGTCGGTGTGCAGACCGGAAAGCTATAGTGCACGTAGCCCCTGGCAGGGAGAGAGGCCAGATAATGTAGACTTTAATTGGTCCGGGTTCGGAAAGCTGACACTTCAAATGTGATAGGCATGTGGGGTTTGAGACCATAAGGAAGATGCGCGGTATGTCCAGGTGTGTGTGTTTGAGTTCCTCTGGGTTTTGTTGTGGTTTTTTTTTTCTAAATCGTGACGACTTAAATTTCCCTTTTACTGCCGTGGAATTTACGCAGTGATACAGTATGGAGTCCTGTAGTATTTTACGTCGACACTAGGGGTATCTCCTGCTTTTCACCACTGCCAAGAAATCAACGCCCTTTTTTTAATAAACATTTGTTTGAGCCGAAATTATCCAGTACTCTGGCTGCAGGAAGACTCTGGCGATATTTTGGTTTTAGTGCTGGAGAAATAAAAGTGGTTTAAACCTTTTAATTCTTCACCCTTTAAGAGCAAGGGTAGCTGTTAATCACATTTCGTGTTAGACTTCAGAGGGCCTGGGAGATAAAAAAGGGTTTTTTTTCCTTTTTAAGCAGGGGGAAGGCACTCTTTTTTTAAAAAAAAAAATAATAAAGTTGTAGCAGAAACTGGTGCGCCATGCTCAGTCTGTCTTTGTGTGTAACTTCAGTGTCTGTTAGATGCGCATTTAGAGAAATATTTCTGAATGTGTAAAGATTTGGTTTCAGTTGGGGACTAAACCAGTGTGTTAACTGAACGCCTTCATGCAGCCTTGGAGTATGTTAAAGCTGTGAGAAAAGAAGGCTCATATTTTGAGTAAAAAGTGTTAATGAAGTTGAAACTTAAAAAGGAAAGTTATGATTAAAAACTATGACATGGTTGCAAGTCTGCTAATTGTTGTGAGTATGTAGATGAACAGTGATGATCTTCCACACAACAGTTGTGCTTATACTCCTGTTAGTTGGGTCTTCTGTGAAAATTTTGTTCTCAAAGACTTGCCTTGTGAGGTATGCTAACATATATAAAAGGAAAGACAATGTTATTTAACCGAGGCCCAAGTGTGTGTTAGTGACCTGTAATGAACCTAACTTTCCTGTATGATTAACTTTGATTTTTTTTTTTTTCTCCTCTCCTTTCTGTTTTAACTAAAGCTGTCCTAGCATCTTTTGATGGTGTAATTGTGTGTACGATTGTATACAATGTGTTGATGCATATATTGGTGGAAAAAAAGGTATGCTGGATGTTATCTCTGCCAGTTCATTTGGTCACATGAGAAATAACATGAAGAGAGTTTTCACTATAGCTGTATGCTGGTTCTGGTAACACCTCATCTTATGTGCATTGTAAGCTGAAAACCAAGCTAGAACTAAACAGCTGAAGCACATAAAAAATGTTTCATTTAAGTTGCTGTTCTTTGGATTGTCATTATCTGTGGTTGTTTCCTGTACAAGAATTCACTTTTAATGAAGGAGTAGAGTCGTCCTTGTTCAAACCTTTACTTTGTAAAAAAGTATTTGCTCAATTCTAAAAGTTTGGAGTAGCATTTCTTTTATATTCTTACAGGACCTGCTGACAGTTACTGTGAAGAAAAGGTTGAATGTATTGTTGTGTTCAGAGTTAGGTAGCTTAAGACAAAACATAAACATCTAGTGAGTCAAAGAATGTAGTGCTGGATGTTTTGGTATAGCCAGTGCTAAAATAATCTGTCAGGCAGAGCAGAAGATGAGGAGACCATTACATAATGCTAGAAGAAATGTTGATATGCTATTTCTGTCAGAGTTGACTTAGCAGGTTTTTCCTATGAGTAGTATTTTTGTGGAAAAGGTAAGTAGCATAGATAGATGCTATTAAGCAGTCTTGGTTTTTGATCGATACTGTGTTCTTGGGATGGTCTGCGTTCTGTTTCGTATCTGGTTCTTAACCTTCATAGTTGTAGGGCAGAAGACACGTAACTCCATAGCAGTCACCCAAACTATATCACATACTGTACGAATCTTCTTTGCTAGACTCTATTCAGTTGCTCTGACGCAATTTACTTGAATAGTGGTGCCTCATGTATTTTCTCCAGCTGAAGCTGACCTAACAGTGTTTCTAAATTACTGAAGCCAAGAACCACCAAAACGTATTTTTTGCAATAGATCAAAAAGAACTCTGGAAGACCATCTTGAATCATTGTTTACCATTTAGCTGGGAGGTTATTTAATAAGTCGTTTTCTTAGCTGGAGAAAAAACTAGTGATTCCATTGCCAAATCATTCTTCCAGTGCTGCTGTTAGAAACATATGAATAGTCAGTTGAGTTTTGTAACAGGTGACAGGAGCTGAGAGGCCCTGACATGGTTTGTCTTGTGTCTTACAGCCTACTGGTGGTCTGCCACAGGTAAAGTAACTGGTCTAGGATTTAAACTGTGAACCTTATGTGTCTATCTTAAGAAGTATTTGGTAGGCCTATTTATGTAAATTTGTTTAATAAAAGAGTTTATTCTGAAAGTAATTTTCACAGGCATAATTTGGAGACTGATTTGAACATGCAAGCTTTCTTTGTGTTGGACAAAGGGAGACAGATCTTGTTGGTAGAGGAGACTTTAAAAAAATTTATGATTTTCACTATTTCTGCAGTAGAAGTAAAGTTATGTCTTTATTCATTAAAGTATTAATTTAACAATAGGGAGAGATGAAAATGAAGTAGTTTAAGGAAGATGCTTTGTGATGGGGATGCTCTGAAAGCTCCAGAATATTCAACTTCTAAGGCATCAGATGTAGCACTAAAAGGGAAGCTTTAAGGGACTGTGATTGATAACGTCTAAATTTTTTTTATTGATATCTTAAAGGAATTTGGACTATCTTCTGTCAGTCAGTGTCAGAAAAGGAGGCGTCAATAGTTCTGGTATTTCTGGGGATATGAGTGAGGCAGAAATGCATATTTTAGTGCAAAGCCATTTATTGGTTTAGTTATCTCTCCTAGTTTTCCTCAGCAAGACATACAAAAAGTTGTTTAGGTGTAGCCAGGCTACTATAAGGAAATTACTTATCAGAATTGATTTGCATAACACATACTTTCAAGAAGAAATTAACCTAGCAATGGAGATCTTACAGATTTCTTGCACCTGGCTGTTGAATTGGTGGTTACCTGGCAGAGTTGCCAAAGGAATAGTTTTTTTCTAATTCTAGGTATGCTTACTAGTGTTCTCCTACTATGATTCATAAATTATACTTCTATAAGATCTTTCAACATTGCTTTGATTTCTTTGCTACTAAAAATTCTTTTGCTTTCCCTTCCTCTTTTTTACTGTCTGTGTTTAGCTCAGTTTTGTTAAAGAAAATTGTGTTCTCTACTAAAATGTTGTAAGTCTGAATGGTAGTTGTGCACGAAACTGTTAAGACTTGGTTATAGTTACATGAAATGGTGACCAAAAATTGCGTTCATAGGAAAAACTTTTTTGTAATTTGAGCTAATATAAGACTTCTTGAAAGCAATTTGCTGTTGATTTCCTTGCCCCTCCTCTCTCCTCCCAAGCCTGTTCTCCCTGCTCTGGGTAGTGTCATTTGTAGATTTCTAATTGGGAGAAAAATTGCACTGCACTGTTCTTTGTTGATTAACGGCCAATTCATTTAGTGACACATTTCCCTGTTTTCTATCCTTTCCTTCTTCTGGCCTGTATGTTTTTCTCTTTTCCTAAGCTTGCTTATTCCTGTGTGTTCCCTGCAGAGGGGCCACAGGGCAGAGGGGGCTGGCTGTTCCCATACTTCCTACATGCTAGTTCTTTGCCAGAATCATCAGGATAAATGGGGAAGGTGCTACTGTGTGATGTCCTTGTCACGATCAAACTCCTCTGCTTGTGGAGGAGCGAACGCTACAAGGCTGGGGGAGTAAAGATTGAAGTGATAGGGAAGGAATGATGAGAGACGTGGATCCACATCAAAAGAGTGGAGTGAAAAGTGCTTACACTTAAAGGTTATGTGGTTGGAACTTTCTGAGCAGGATATTGTAGGAAAATCAGTATCTTGTTTTACTTGCATGCCCCTGTTAAAACAGGAAAAAAGTTGGAACTCCTGGAGCCTGTAAGAATTTTATTAGCTGACTTGATTATATAATATAAATTAATTAAACATTTTTTCTTTCCTGAAGGCTGTAAGACCTTATCTTGATGAGCTTTTGTAAAGCTGGTAAATATTATCCTGGTTCAACAAATGAAAAAGTTTGAGGTCTGATTATTGGAGTCAAGATGCAGCCGCCAGAAAACATGCTGTATGCTGTCCATTTGGCTTAAGGCAGTGTGCAGCGTTGTGCCAGTGGTTGAAAGCTTGGTCATGCACTTCCTTTTTTCCACACCTTTGCAGCATTGTGTCAGCCACTTAATGTGATTTCATTAGAAGTTGGATTTGGAAACGGGCTGTTTATATCCCACGTAAGCTATTCAGGTTTTTTTAGATGTTGGTGGCCTACAGTAATCTTGACACCAGCAGTTTGAGAAAGGTCTGCTGCAAAGATTGCCTTAATGTGCTAAATGAAGTGGGACAGTCTTGGATATGGATCAACATCTTTTAATCTGAAATAGTTAGATCTTTCAGTATACCAGATTTAAATATTTTGGGAATGTCTTCACTGCTGTTTTCCAAGATCAGGAAGTTTAAATGATTTGACATTCATGATTTCGTAATGACTTCAGTACAAGACTAGAAGCAGTGTATTTTGCTTGATATATGATGTAGCTAGATTATTTTGGTCACTGTGTGAAATACTATATTTCCTTAGCAATATTGAATATCAAGATAAGTTTAATCAAGGTTAAACTTAAGCTATGGCTTGTCTTCCTGTTTGTGTCTATTTAGTATACTTTGAATGACAGAAGTCTGTAGAGAGGTTTGGGTTTTGGCTTTTTTTTAAAGATTCAGGTGTATGTAAGAATAAAATCCACATCTTTCACGCGAAGTAATTTTTGGAGTGACTTTTCTTAAACAGGACATTTTATGTAACTTCCTAAATATGTAACTAGAAAATTTTAATTTGGTAACTATACTTTATTAGGCCTTTTCCACGTACAGAAAAACCATTAAAATGTTTTAAATAATGCTGTCAGATACCGTAGCTACAAGCATGTTGTTACTTTAACTGCTCAGGAAAACTATGTAGATGGTGCAAAAGAAGCTGGAGACTATATCTGACATGCTTCTAACTTGACAGCCTGTTGGCCTTGCTATTGATACTCTGTTCCACAATTAAGGAAGAATTCCTAGCGATATAAATAATAATATTTAACTGTGCTAAAGAAATCTCAGAAGTCCTTTAAATGCTTTGGATTAAAGGACAGCATTGCTTGTGAACTGCCAACAGAAGTCTTGGCTACCAAGTTGTAAACAGGTTTTGCCAGTTAATATGCTCAGGTGAATATTTGTGAAGTCTGTGTTGATGGACATTTTTAAGCAAACTGTTAAGGCAAAGAACCGGAACTCCCCCAGTAAGCTGATGCCATGCCTATTTTAAAAAGCTTATGCAGTTAGCTTGAAGTTCACAAACACTTTATGTTATCATCTAGGTTAGATAAAATAGGAATTAAAAACGGTAGCAAGACATTTGTTAAAGAACTTCCGTCAGAATTTGAGAAGGATGGTCAGGGAGAGATGGGGTGACAGATAGGAAGCTCAGAGATGAAGGCTGGGGTTGATATGTTTCTGGGAAGAAACGCAGCTACTGGAAGAGTGAATTCTCACAAGAATTTAATCTTAGGTTCATCTTTTAGTGCTGTGGAACTTCTTTTCTTCCTCCAGTATATTTGTGACAAATATGGAGTCTTTTTATTCTTTAAGTAGCTGGAAACCTTGGGAAGGAAGAACTCGGCCACAGTACTCTTTGTATCTCTCCTCTGTTTTCACCCCGTGAATAACTCCACTGTGTACGTTTATCAGGTGTTTGGATTTGGGTTTTGTTGTTTTTTTTTTTAATAGGTAGTAAAAGACAAAACAACTGTTGTTTCACTGCTGACTCTATAGGTAGGTTCTGAATAGCATCACTGGAGTTTGAAAAGTCACTTGAATTCCTTCAGCTCAGTGACACTATGGCTAGCAGAGAGGACTTCGAAAGGAGTTGTTTTTAAGTTAACTCCATGGGTACAACTCTAGGCCTTAGCTTTTGAAGGAGAACTTCTCATGTACTCTGTGGGCATGATAAGTGAGCAGCTTTTTCAGACTTGTGCATGTAATGAAGTTCCCCTGGGGAAGTCTAATTTAGTATTGAGCCACTGCTTAACTGGCTTAGCACCTTGGCATTTGTGCAGTCATGGGTTAGTTTTATTGATAACACTGAAGGAGTGCTTCACAGATTTCTCAATAAAAGCTTAATTGCATGTAGGTCTAATAACAATAGAAAAAACCCAGTATGATAAATAAGAGAACTTCTAAATAATGATAACATCTTAGCATGCTGATCATTGTTCTTCATAGGGGTATCTAGCAAAATATCTGTTTCTTAAACTTCCAGGGATTCTTATTAAAATGATGTTAGTTTTCTTGAAGTACTTCATTCAAAATGCTAAGTTTCCTTGTTTTAGTAATAAGATTAAAGCATTTGCATTCAGTACTGCTGGTGTTATTTTTTTATTTCAGACCACGCATTGAAAAAATCAAATTAATGACAAATGTAACTTACAAAATATGAGATGTTAAGTTTGAATCGTGTAGTTTTGAATGTTAGAGTACAACTCTAGTGTGGGTGCATATAAGTTTGACAGAGTTCAATTCTAAAATATTCTCTTTTGAGAGGCCTGGAAAAAAAATAGTGAGCTAGAAGATGGCCAAAATTCTCTTTCTTGGTGTGAAAACAAAAAGTCCTGTGAGTAAAAGGGACTAAAATTGAGGGCAAGTAGATGGTAGTTGTTCAAGATGTAGATAGTGCATGCGATGATGTAGTAGTACTGTGATACTAGGGGCCAGAGCAGCTAAAGGTTCCAGAAAATTGGGATGAATTTGAGTGAGAGTGTGGGTGGGTTTTAGCAGTAGTTTTGTCTTCACTGTTTTCTCAGAGGTATTGTTTTACATCTGTGCAGTGTCATAGATATTTTGTGAAGTCAATCTGTGTTACCCAGCATCTCACAAAGAGCAGTTAAAACACATTAAAATTAGAAGTGTTCTTTGATTTGCAGTTTGTGTTACAGGCTGGTGTACAGACATTTACGTATTATGTGCTGCCTTTAAAGTTTGGAAGCAGTAGATTTTTGGAAGTCCAGCCTATAAAGAAAAAGGATGGGAAGTAGCAAAAGTGAGTAGCCTTTCGTTCTGTGGGCAGATTGTGTATACGTGCACAATTGGGTTAGTCTTTGGGGAATGGATGCAGTGTTTTTACTGTTCGTTGGACTAGGATGACAAGATTCTTGATTGTAAGCCTCCAGAGCAACTGGTAATTATCACTGGAAGTCACTGGGGCACTGCAAGGGTGCATCTATTTAATTTATTTTGGGACGTGTGGGCCTTGTGAGTAGCAGTAATTTTTCTGATGGTTTTACCTGTACTTTTATGCTTGCTGCTATGTACTTTTACAAGTTGTGAAGACTTATAGCTCTTCAGGAGAGCTGTTTTTCATTGTATTGCTAATTTCAGCAGTTAATAAGCTTTGATTTCTGACAGGATGGAGGAATCTTGCTAGCAAGTGCTAAACTTTTACAAGAAATAATGCTGACATCTGCAAGTAAGATTTTGGATAATTCTTCAAACATCTGACATATGATTATTTATAAGCTACTATGACTGGGGTTGGAATTCTAATTTACTCTTTTGAGTACACTTCTATTAAGTTGTAGCTAAAGTCTTAGATGTTTTTATGTGATGCTAAAAGTTAAACATTTGTGTTCTTGCACGTAAATATAAGAAATGAGTCAATTCCTGCCCTGAGGAACTTAAAGTATTGTATCTTTTTAATTGCATTTGAATATTGCTTCGTATAACCAACTCCTGAATGGACATCACCTCAACATTAAGATTTAAGTATTTTCCCTGTGACGCTGGTCATATAAAAAAGACTGTTTCAAGATTTTGGAATATTCCATAGCAGTGAAAACCTTAATTGAAAGCAGTGTGGTATTTTCCTGTGGTTTGCTATGTTACATTTTGGTATTCTTTGATGGGGAAGTCTAAGATCAAGATAAATGGAAGACTTCAGAAATTTGCAGTGCACCTTTTTCAGAAAATAAATTCCTAATTTGCTGGCAATTCTAAGCACTGATTCAGACTAGAAGCTGGTAAAGCCCAGAAGACCTGTTTGATGTTTTGTACAATTCTTGATGTTTTAATTATAATGGTTTTGATCCCTCTGTGTTGGATCAGTGTTGGTAGGGCCTATTTTCAAACTGTATGATTCATCTTTTTTCTTTATTGAATTCTTCATGAATCCTCAAGTGTCACACACTAAACCAGAGTTTGTTAAAATATCTCAATTTAATAGCTGACAGCTGTAAGTTCTGATGAAGTTCGTTTCCTTTTGAAAAAAAAAATAGAACTAAATATTAAGATTAGCGTTAACTATCGGAGGAGGTTAAGAATACTGGAACACAGTCCCTTATTCTGCAGGTTCTGTATCTATGCAATAGTTCCCGTTCAGCAGAGACTTCTTGTTCCTTTGATTTGCACATCTTTGTCTTGTATCATTGCCTCCTTGTTTTCTGTTTTTACCAGTTCGTGAAATCAAATCCCATTTTTTAACAAGCTTTTTTGTTTTCAGGATGTCTATTGCACACTTCTTTGCAGTGTTCTTCAGCCTCTTGTGATCCTGAATGTCATTTTATTGTTGTCTTTGACTTTTTGCCGTACTGTTTCTGGTTTTTCTTGTTGCCCAGCCATAAGACACATCTCCCTTCTTTCAATCTCAAATTTCCTTTTTTCACACTAAGTGGTGTTAAACTGTGTATAAGTTTCTCAAATGGGAAGAAGGGCTGGTGACAGCATCTGTTTATGCCACCTGTTTCTGTGTTTTTACACTGTTTGATCAAGTCACCTATACTGACCTATGTGATTTTCCTGAAACTGGGTTTTAAGTCGTGGTACAGCCGATGTGAGTTGACAATGTTCTCCAAACTGGCATTTAAACTTCTAGGATGTTTCTCTTCTGAACTGCTAGACAGTAAAGCTGCATCGGATATTTTTCCTGTAATGCCTTCTAAGATCCATTTACGAATATCTATGCAACTATTCCCAAAGCCTTAACCTTTGCAGTTAACTCGTTACTGAATGCACTGTTAAAAACTTAAAACTTAAGATAATCAGTTAATAGAGAAAGATGTGCTGGCCACGTTGTTTTGGAGTATTTCCAACCTTTCTGGGAATGAGGAATTATGTTCAGTTGCAGTATAGTCTTGTATAGCAAGTAGTATAATACTCTTGTATGATGCTGTATTATCTGTTATCTTCATTTCTAGAATATGTCTTTGCTGTGTTCTTTTCCCTCTACAAATACCACTTGCAAGAGTACAGTAAATTGGCTATGTCTAGCCCCCCCGTGAAAAATAGAAGTGTCTTAAAACTTTTCTAAATGATGCTCATCTCCCGTTCTTCTCTTGCCTGGGTCGGTGGGCAGTTTGTGGTGAAGGAACTTTACAAGATACTTTGGGAACAAATACGTTAGTTTGTATGTTTGTCAGTTGCTCCATTAATTTTCAGATACATTCTCATCTTTCATATTTGCCTCAGCCTGATGCATATGTGAGATATATCTGATCAGTCATAAGCAGGCCTGTAGCCATTTCTTGCAGAAGTTAGGGAGGTAGTTTGTTTCCTTTCCTGGGTCTTTTTTTTGACCACCATAGCTGCTTTTGGAACACCCTGTGCCAAGAGAAGTATTATTACTCCTTTCTAATGCTTATAGTGTTGCTGAGGAATTAGTATGAAACTGATCTAATGATTATCAGTTTTCTTCCTGGCTGTGTAGTTAGGGCTTTCAGTGTTGCATCTGATCTTCTTAGTACAAGCAAAATCAGGAGGTTGAGAAACTTTAGAGAACTAGGCCACCCTTAGTTTTACTTTTTTTTTTCCCTGTACTTTAAGTGCCCCAAATCATATTTTTAAGAGGTAGTTTTTGATTCTACAGATATTGAAAACACTTGCCCTTAGCTTTTTGAAAATTACTTCAAAACAAGCTTATATTTGTAAGCCTCGTTAACAAGTACCTTTAAGGGACAGTAGTTTCCACAACATATTAAAGACGTTTTAAAAAATAATTCAGAGAAATGAGATGTCATCAGTCCAGTGGCAAGAGTGCTTGACTGAAAGTACTATAGAGAATATAAGTATTTTTTGACTGTTTCTGTTAGTTTTGGAGGGAGGTATTGAACTACCAATTAACTTGACACAAGTTTTTACTGGCATTGCTCTAGAGAGCTATTTGCTGAAGGTCTCAAAATCTTCTTGGTTTTATAATACCTGGCAGTGCTGAGAATTAAATTCTCATAATTGAAAGCAGCCTCATGAGATTATATCTATATACAGCAAATTATATTTCAGTATGGCTTTAGGTCAAGTTAATATCTTCTTGTAAAGTAACTGTCCCTATTTTTATGTAGGTCCACCAGTGATTAATTCCCAGTTTTGCTAGACCACTGTTACATTGATTTGTGTCAAGAGTGGAAGTTTTGTGGGAAGGTACTTTGGACAAAAAAACTATTTTATCTCCAGATTATTGTGGAGAAAGGGAGAAGCTGAAATAGCTTTAATTATGTCCCAAATATTTTATATTTAAAATGAGTGTTTTGACTCTTTCAGGATAGTTTTGTGTGTCTTTGGCAGATTATTAGATATTAAGTAATAGCTCAAGTATAATACTTTAAGTACTAGTAAAAACTGTGTGACTTTTCATAGTCCCTCCAGGTTCAGTGATGCTTACATATTTTGACTTAATGTTGAGAATGAAGATTTGTTTTCTTTATTCTGTGTGTTACTTTATTTTTTCAAATCTGAAGTTGTTCTTTTATGCAAGCATGTACACAATTTACTGTTCACAGCTGCTTGCGTTTTGTATATTCATATTCACCAATGTGGTGAAAAAATTCCTTCCTATTAATGAAATAATGAGGTCAGTGAAGATCATAAATGACCAATACACAATTTATTTTCATCAATGTCCTGAAGAACAAGATCAACATATGTTTTGCTTTTTGTCTCCTTTTAGTAGCTCATCAAGTGTAAGTTGGTGTTATTTCTTTGTTATTAAGATGCTGACCTTTAACTGTAATCCCACGATAACTTACTCACCTGTTTTTATTATAAGCTTTTGCACTAGACACTTATAAACAAAATTGAGCCTTTGAAATGCTTTAAAACTCTTTAATTCCACTTTTATTTTGCATAAAGATTTATGTATTTCATATTCCTTGCAGTGTTCTTTGTATAGTCTTGTTTTCGTTTTCACTAGCATGGTCTTTGTCAATGTAACAACACAGTCATGAGTTGGATTGGTTGGGAAACTTCATTGCAGTTGCCTTTAAAGTTGGGAATGAAGGCTGCTGTGGTCCCGTCTTTAGCTAGGGGAATTGAATAAACTTCACTGAAGGGGCTTGTGTAGCAAACATTAGGAGGTTTAGTTGGTGAAACCAATACATTAGCATAAGTGGAACAAATAAATTGGTGTCTTAAAAATTTTGTCTTGTCCAGAACCAACGGAGGACCAACCTGTCTCACCCCAAAGACTTTGTAATGTGAACTCTTAATTGCTTCAGAACTTACTTTGATTTAGTGATGGCAGGGTGTTTCAAATTCCTCTGCTGAAGACTGAGTTGCTTCAGAATGTTTCTGGGAAACTCCTTTCCTCGGCTTTTGAAGATTTCCTAGGATTTTCAAGAAGGGTGCAAGCTTTAGAAATGCCAGTTCTGTAGTGATTGCATAAGCAGACTGGGTTCTTGCCTCTCAGGAGTGGTAACTGAAAACTGCCAAAAGTGAAATTGTCCAATGCACACAGGGTCGTCCATTAGCTCAAAAAGTGAACACTCCTTTCACTCAAGTTCTATTTTCAGATTGCAGTGCTCATGCAAGTTTTTGCAATGAGAGATCTTGTTATGTTATATGAGAGTTTGTGGTTTCTCATACATACGAGATTTTCACAGAATCACAGAATAACCTGGTTGGAAGAGACCCACCGGATCGAGTCCAACCGTTCCCATCAAACACTAAACCATATCCCTCAGCACCTCATCCACCCATGCCTTAAACACCTCCAGGGAAGGTGACTCAACCACCTCCCTGGGCAGCCTGTTCCAGTGCCCAATGACCCTTTCTGTAAAGAATTTTTTCCTAACGTCTAGCCTAAACCTCCCCTGGCGGAGCTTGAGGCCATTCCCTCTCGTCCTGTCCCCTGTCACTTGGGAGAAGAGGCCAGCACCCTCCTCTCTACAACGTCCTTTCTTTTCCATCACTCCTCTTGTAACATGCATTCTGATCCTAGGAAAAAAAACAAGGTTCCAAGATCTGAAAAACAATGACCTCCTGAACAAGAGTTTTCTGAATATGGCACAATCTTTTCTCTGCCTTACCTTGTTTTAAAAGCTGAACTGTTTGCCTCTAGCACTGTTAATTATCTCTACCTGACTTTGCTAACTCCTTCAGCCAGGTTGTTAAATTGAACAGAAAACTTCCAATAGCCACACATTACAAATGCAACAATGGAGTTATCCTCTAGTTTCTTGTCATGTCTACATCAACTGTGTTAGAGAACTTCTGGGGATAGACACATCTAGTGAATGATTTTATCAGTGCTAAATGTACACTGTAATTTGGTGACTTCTTTTCCCCTCCTAATTCAGGAAAAGGACTTTGCAATAAAACTGTTTTCCATCTGTGAAGATGCTGTCGTCTTAAGCAGTTTCCCAATCTGTTTTCTTTGGTGTTTCTACTGCGCCCTTATGTCTCATTCTGTCTTAGGTGATAGGTTTTCTTCTTGAAGACATTTTTAGTTTATCTGCAGATGGGTAAAAACAGTGTTGTGTATGTATAGGTACGTGAATAAACCAAGTACTGTGTTGTACCTTCAAGGTCATGCAAGTTTAGATTTCTGATGAAGGCTCTGCAATTGTAACTGAGTTTATATAGGAAAAGCTATGGCATTTATATATACAAATATAAATTACATCCCCACTACCAGTGGACAGAATTTACAGATTGCTTATTGGTCTTAAACATTTGAAATTCAAAACATAAACATTTAAAATGAGTGTGTGTTCTGTTTGATTGGAGATTTTTTTTTCTATCCTTCCTTTAATATTAATAAAGCAAAAGGGCATACTAAAGATAAAGGCTGAACCTCTGATAAGTGTACTATTGATTCCTTTAGTTTTGCTGTCTGTTAGAGGCTTTGGCAACAGTAGCTACCTCTAATTTCAGATCCACTTCTTGCTTCCACTTCTTGCTTCATTGGTGTAGGGCTTCCCTGTGATATCCTGGAATAGCTGCTTGACTGTGGTGGCCTTAGGCCATTAATGCCTCATTTTGGAGGAGACCTGTGGACAGTGGAGGATTTAAATAAAGCATAGCAGACGTAACTGGCCAACTGCCAGCCAGAGGACAAGTGGCTTCCCTTAAAATGACTGACAGAGCTTGAGCAGAGCCATGACTGGATTAGATGGTGACTAAGGAATAAACTGCAGGCTTTTCCTAAGACTTGTACAGTCTTTCTTGCTTCCTACATCCTCAGAGAGGATGTGATAGAACCTGATGTGCATCTGAGAAGGAGGAATCTTTTAAAGAATCATCACGCTTCTTGTTATGAACAGATTGCATAAGTTTATCCAAAATAAGTTTTTTGTAATCACTTTTTATTTTTTTGAATTGTAGCAAAGGGAATTATAACACTTATTCTGTGTACTTGCAAAGAACAACAATGCCAGAATGCTGTAACGGCTTTAACCTGACTTGATCTCTACTGTAATCCCAAATCCGGCAATCCCCTTTGCCTTGATTCATTATCTCTGATGTCTGCAATTTAAATGCCATGTTCATGAATTAGCTATTAATCGTTTTTTGAGTTCCTCCAATACTGAAGGTCACAAAGTGTTTTCTTTAGAGGCAAGATTAACAAATTTAGGCTACTTGGGGGATAATGTATTTACAACTTGAAATCTTCTCCTTCCAAAGGTAAAGTAAAACAAGCTGTGGATGTTGTGTTGTATGGTTTGTGGTTTTTATTTTTTTTCCCCAGCAGGGCACTTTTCTGCCTACAGAATGCTTGTAGGCTTCCTTGATGTTTGCTGTTGATTAGCGTTCAGGTGAGATACTGAGTTAGAACATTAACAGCAGCTCTAAGACCTGTCCCTTGTACCTTTGTAGTTTCACCTTTGAGTTAAGAGCACACATGAAAACTGAGCACTGATACAAGTTCAGTGATTTATCATAATTCTAGTAAACCTTGCAATAACTGTAACAAAGTATTAGGCAAAAAGTTAAGGTAGCTTCAGGGGACGTGATTACACTCATCACCTGGTACAGGGGAGAGCATAGTCCCCACTTAAGTCCCAAAGAGGACACTGCAACCAAAGTTGCAGGTGGAATGAAGAGTACTTTGGCAGCCTTATGTCCTTGGTCTTCAACAACTAGGTGGAACTATAACAGATGCTGAGGAGTTATGGATGTATTATGCTAGATAGTTGTACCCTCTTGAAAATTGTGGCTGCCAGAAAATGGAAAAATGCCTCCATCTCCTGGCAGGAAACCAGGAATTGGACAGCAATGTGTTAACTAAATGTAACTGTAAGGGTGTTTTTATCCCAAATACAACTTGTCAATTTTCTCTAGTGCTTTTAGATTTTAGTTTTAAAGATGAAACATTAGGCTTTCTAAAGTGTATAACACTTCAGTTATTACACTACCTGGGCCATTAAAAACATGCTTTTCAGTTTTTTTTTCAACTTTTGCAGAACCACATTTCGATAATATTTGTGTATATGTATAAAAAGCAGAGGAGAACACGTTAGCAATCCTGTGGCAAATTTAGAGTTGAAAAATATGTACATGTTTGCATTAAGGTGCAAGAATTAGATGACAGGAGTTTTCAGTTTCTGTTAATTTTTTTTTAAGGAACAAACTTAGTGTCTTAAACATGAGAAATTTCAAGCACTGGGCTGTAGCGGAGTCAAGTTAAAAATCTTTAGAGAAATTCCTAGATAAAATCAGCACTTGTACTAGAATAAATAGCCTTTCTGCAGGGTTGGGTTTTTTTCCTTATACTTTGTGGATTATAACCAACAGTCATAGTTGGGAAGGCAAAACGTGTCCCCAAAACACCTGGAATAACTTAAAAGCAACTTTGTGTGTGTTTAACATTTAGGGCACCTCCTAAATCTTAGTGGATGCTGAATACAGTCGTTATCTATGTATACCTGAAGAACTTTTAACAGCTCATAGGAAGTAAATAAATTCCAAGATTTAAGGTCAATAGGTTAATTCCCTAGTTTGTTTCTTTAGATGTATCATGTGTTCAAAGGTCCCGTAGAAAATACTGTAATATATTGCTGTAGCATACACCTTATTTCTGGTTGACTGAAGAGTTAAAGGAACAAATGGTGGATGCTTTCTGTAACAATACCGTTCATTCTTTTGCTAACATTACGTTGCAAGATTCCTTTGGTAAAGACCAAGTTCTTTGTTCTTCATGGCCCATGCCATTCTACAAATTCAATATATGATGACAATTCTAGCTGTTGGAGTATTGTTAATAATAAAAACTTTTGATTTGAATGGAAGCTTTGCTCAAAGAAGAGTGGAAGAGCGCGACTCTAAAATCCCAACTGAATGCCTGAGTCCTTTACTTCACATTTATGGTCTGTGCCACATACTTGGTGCGATTATTATTGCTTCTAGGTTTTTCTTCCTTGGCTTTTCTTTTGTGTTTTTTTTTGTTTGTTTTGTTTTTTGTTGTTTTCTTGTTTTCCTGTAATCCTTTGCTTTGCAGAATAACCTCTTAGAATTCCTTGCTCACTTGTATCCTTCCTTGTTTTGCTTGTGGACAGCTGAATGTTCACACTGGGGGCTAACAGTGTGCCCACATTTGACAGTCTAAATACCAGAAGGGAAATGAGATGGCTTCCAACTTTCAGAACCTCTGTTGAACTTTCGGAAAGACAGTGAAAGGTATGAAATATGTGGTGGGAGTCTCCCATAGATTTGGTCATAAACATGAGTGGGGCTTAAGCAGAGCTGAGGTTGTGAAAATTGTGTAATAGTGAAGGTTCAATAAATTGTTGTCTCAGTTGGGTTCAACTTGGAAGCATTGCATCTTAAACTGCTGTCATAGTCTCTTAGCTTCAGGATTAGAGAGGCAAGGAATTAGGCAGCCAGCCCCTGAGAACAGTGAATGGTTTTGTTGGTGGTGTTCTGTGGAATCAAACTGTATAACTCAGTTAAGGGTTATAAAGTAGGTATGTGTTTATTTGCCGGCGGGTGTGAGGGGGTCATCCACCTAACTTGTGCACCGTACTGCCTAACAAGCAGATAGTTATAGTGTAAAGAAATATATATTCATAATCTTTCCCCGCTTCTTATTATAATTAGTTCTAGAAGGGTCTTCTAAGGCGCACCTGCAGCGGTGTCTCCCAGTGATCGTGGGCTGGGGTATCAGGGATGAAATAGCTCTTCTTCCTCTAGGTGAACTTTTGACCTTAATCTGTGTGCAGGTGCAGTCCATTTCTGGTTATACTTCAAACCACAAAGCAGTGTAAAGCCAGTTTTCTGCTTAAGGCTGCTGATGTTCCCATTCCAGCTCCTTCTTATCAGCAGATGTTTGCATACCTGCTTTTTCTTAAGACCACCCAGTATTTTCAAGGCCTGTGTTAACGGGGTGGATTTAAAATTCTTTGCTAATGGTGTGGTTTGCATGATGAACTAAGATTCTTCCCTCATATTTTATATGTTTGTTTATCAGTGGCCTGGAAAAATAATACAAGATTAGGAAATGTGGTACAGCACTGCTAGAAGGTATTTAATTTTGGAACTTACTGAGCGTGAGACAGGTGTCAGGCATTTTTATTTCTTCAATTCCCTCTCTGGGCCATGATCTTAGAAACTAGCTTGACAATTTGAGGTCAGCAGTGAATCTAACTGCTCTTAAGTTGCTTGAACTGATACCTGTATTCTAACTTAGTGCTCTTGGCTTGCTTAGTTCTCCATCACCATATCTGACTCAGTATTAGTACTACCATAAGAACTTCAGAGGCAGGTATATTAATTTCTTATTTGAGTAGAATTCTTGTGCTGGAGAGCTGGAGTTGCATTCTCTGTGCTTGGAATAGTTTTTTTTTTAGGAGTATTTAGCAGTCGCTTTGCAGAAGTAAAAGTCACCAAGTTATTTTAAATGTTAGTTCCTAAATTTTGATTGTTAGTTTGCACTATTAACTCTTAAATTTTGTCCATTCTTGTTTTGGGTATCTGTGTTGTGATATCCCATTTTTATGTAGATTTCTTTCAGTGGCTGCAGTGAAAAGCCTGAGAAGTGACTTAATTACTCCCAAGTCAAACACAAATGCCAAACTTTAGCAATCTTATCTATAAGTCTCCATTACAAGTTTCCTACAATATAGTGTGCAAGTAGATATTCCTTTTAAATATACTGGAAGATAATGAGAAACTTTATTGATTCACAGGCTCCTCTCAGACCAAGATACAACTTCATTGTATTGAGTAGTCTGTTTGAGGGTGTTTTGTTTTTTCTAATCAGACATAACCAAATAAGCCATATTTGTTGTGGTGTTTACAGAAACTTTAGGAATGTCTTTTCATCTGGTAAATTTCTTTTAGGCTTTAATTGCTACAGCAAGTTACATATGAAGTATACAAGTGACAGTCGGTATGATCTTGTGTATTTTTCTGACCACCAGTTAATTCAGAAATTCAAATATTAAAGTGGCTTAAGGCCTTTGGGCTTTGTCTGGAATTCATTTTAACAAATATGTAAACCACTGTGGATGTGTCTGTGTCACATGTTCTATTCATGCAAAAGTTTTTGCAGCCTTAATAACAAACACCATCCTTTTTAGTTTGCCAACTTGCTTGGTGGTTGTGATGAAGAGTACAGTGCCAGCCTATGAGAGCCAAAGCTCTAGTAACTTGTTAAACAGGCAATTTAAAAACAAACAAACAAATCTTCTCTTCACAAGCTCCATTGTTAAAGCTTTGTGAAAATGGCTGTGCGAGGAGAATGAGCTCAGAGGAGAATGAGGAGAAGGAAGAATGCTCTGCAGCAGGTAAATTTTGTTTATGATTAATTTTGGTGCTTTGGAGAAGAATGAGAAAAGATGGAGAAGCAGTTTGTTTGTGGACGAGGAAGAAGTCTTTTGCATAGGCTCTTTTTTAATGCTAGCTGCTAGCCTCTGCCATCTTTCTTTGTAACATTCCTTTTCTAGTTGTAGTAGTAGATGATTGAAGACTGCTTTTTGTGTAACTTGAGAATAAAAATTGATTATCTTGATAATCCCTAGTTCTGATCCTAGCTGACATGGCTTTGTTACCTGTTTCACTTGCACAGACAATTTCTTTCATGTGGTAACAAAGATAATTAGTAAAGTAGAAGCTGCAGGTGCAAATGCAGAAAGCATAACATGTGGTATGTTGACAACACCCCATGAGGTGCCCATACATAAAAAGCCAATGCAGAAACACTAATTCTGTTTCTGTGGGAAGCTTTGGTGCATTGGTGTGACAGCCAACTGTAGCATCAAGGCATTACAGGTTTAAGGCTATTTGTAACAATGGTGAACTTACTACACTTCATGTGTTGCCACAGGACTCACAGTAAATATCACACAACTAGTTCTGTACCTGTACTAAACAGATCTTAGGAGACCACTCCTGCCTCTTGTTGCTTTAATTCGTTGTCTGGCTATGGAACAAGTCAAAAGCATTGAAACATACTAGTTTTTAAACTGTTGCAGGAGTTCATTAGTATTTGTAGTCCCTCACACACCACCTTTTGAAGACTACATTTAAGATGAATCTTAAGCTAACGTGTCTTGCTGGCATTTAGACACATTTTCTGCATTTATAAAAGCAGAAAACTAATTCAAAGCTGACTTTGGAATTAAGTCTCTGAACGATTTACAAAAAAAGTACATTGTGCAGAAAAGTAATGTACAAGTAAATAGATCTAGAAAGGGTAGTCTGTCTACTTCTATACGCTGAAGAACTGTTTTGGAGTCTGTCTTACTGTGTACAAGCTGTTTTGTATAAATAACTTCAACTAAGAATTTAGATTCTGTTGCTGGTTTTGCTAATTGTAGATTTGCTTTTTTATCCACAGCTCTTCCTGTCTTTCACTAAGGGCAAACTTGTCAAGATAATTGCCCTTAACTATCCTACCTTGGAGGAGTATGTATGAAACTGATCTTAAGAAGAAAGTGTGATTAGTATTTGAAGTAACTGCCAAAGAAAGAGAAATCGAGAAACACATCTCTTTGGATAAACTACAGAAGAAATAAAGACTAAAGTCCATTAATAGGTTATCCCTAATCAGTAAAAAGGCACAGCTGCTGAAAGGAGGAAAAAAGAATAATTAGTAGAGAATAAAATTCCGAAGAACATTTTTAATCTTAAAGGAATAAACTACATCATGTAAACTTCTGAAATACTTTATAGTGACATGTTTTGACTTCTCTCTAGTAAACTGGTATTTCTGCAGTATTCACAATATGATCAGCTTTTTATTATTTTTTTTTATTATTATTTATTAAATCCGGACTGTTCCTTGATCTGTAATTGTTTCTGTCTATAAATCATGATTTTGCTGCTGCTCAAGGGGGAATTAACTTCTAGGGACCTCACAGCATTCGAGAAAATTTCAAGACTATTCTAAAAGGATAAAGCTATTCAAAATACCCCTAGTATTCCAGTCACTTATTCTGATTGTGTAACTCAAGAGAAGAGTGTTGAACTCTTGCAGTATGGTAGTAATACATAGGTGCAGCTGAGGCAAGGATGTTTTATACTAGTCATAGGCGCATGTAAATCTGTTGCGGAGTGTTGATGCTGTACATGCTGCATTTCTTAAACAAACCATGTGTCACTCTTGTAAATGTGTGAACATGGTGTATACAAGAGGATACTCTCACTTCATGTGCGGCATGCTAAAAGTGTATCTGGCAGGAATTACTAATATTATAATGAGCTTGAGTTGGCAGTCTTAAAAGTTATATCAGAACCTTGTAGCTCTAAACATTTATTTGTATAAATCGGTTTCTCAGCATCAGAGATGAAATGATGTGCTGTTTGGAGTTTTTACAATTACTTCTGGTTTTATGAGTTAATATCATTACCTTAAAACTATAAAATAAAATATGTGTCATTGCAGTGTTACATTGCTGAATAAGGTTTGTAATTATTATGATCTTTTGTTATGACTGAAATTTTCTATTAGTGCATCTAATCACAAATTATTATTTACCAGCATTCTTTAGAATGACTCCTAGTTCTGGTGTTAAAGTTTGGTAATTCTTTGCATTAAAACTGTACCGATGAAAATGTGTACCTGATTATTTTTTTTCCCCTTTTCTTGAAGGGCCTGCGATATTTTGAAGCCTCGTAGCTTTGATTCCCTCCCTAATTTTTTTTTCATAATGCATTAATGTAGTGCTATACCTTCCATCTCACTACCCGCCTATTCTTAAACAGCAGGGAAATAACCTGTTTAGCCACTTGTGTTTCAGGGCTTGTATCTTATGTAGTGTGTACACATACCAATTGTATTTGGGGACAAGTGACCTTTTTGTACTGCTCTCCATAATATGATGAAAAATGCCTCCCCCTAAGACCAAATCATTAATCATCATTTCTCAGTATGAAGCCTTTGGTATAGAGGAGCGCCTTTGTGAGAGGAGCTGTGACCTGTGTCCAGGTCACAGCTGTGCAATTGGGAATCTTGGCATCAGTAACTTGAACATTTATTTGTACCAAAAAAAAAGAAGTAAAACCTTTTTTAAAACTTAAACTCTTGGATCCTCCTGTGAAGATGAACACTCAGCACATCAATAGCAGGTAACTATTAATGCCTTATTTAAATACTGTGTAGCAAATAGTGACTAATAATGTACTTTTTACATGTCATTCACTAGATGTTTCTGTTTTTTGTAGATATTCAAGTTCCAGTCCTGGATTGGTGAGTATTAACAGTTTTTTAGCAAAACCTCTTCCACAGAAAAACTGAGCTGAAGTTTGTTCCCTTTTTTCTCTCTTCTCCAAACGTTTTGTAGGCTACTTCGTATAGATAACTTGCTTATGTTTAGTATGTGCATCTAGATGCACAGTAATACCCTTTATAAACATTATACTTAGTTCATGAACTGAGAAGTTATTCCCATTTTTCAAATTTTCTGGCTCAATTTTCAGAAGCATTTTATGCTTCTTTAGACAAATTAATTTCAGTAGCCTGTACTAGAAGTTAATTTCCTCCAAACACGTGGACAATGATATAAGTGCCTAGACTAGAACAGTCTTCTAGTGTAGTTATGATTTTATATTTGTATGTGCATAAGTGCACTGGTTTTAATTCAACTTTCTCCTTTAATTTGCAGACTTCCAGTCTGGTGTTTCTCTTGCCTCTTCATGACCTCGTGTCTTGAGCAGCCTAGCTGGATCCCCTGGTTCCTGTTTCTTCTTTGTTTCAAAATTCTATTTTCCCCCGTGTTAAATCCCCTACCCTTTTATATTCATTTAAATATACTAGGCTTTTACTATTTATTTTGTTCTTCGCTGTTTTTTCAAAGACTTCAGGTTCCAACGTCTAAGATTTTCCATGTGGCACTGTTCTCCTAGATTCCCTGCCCCAGTGGAATAAGTTTCTCTTGTAGAATGTATCACTTGTGCTTTTGAGGTTTTGGCGACCTGATGGCCCTTGTCTATGTTTCCCTTTTGCTACTTTATCTTTGACACAGTTTCTCACAGCATTCTGCTTGAGAAACTGTCAGCCTCTGGCCTGGACAGGCGCACACTCTCCTGGGTGGAAAACTGGTTGGATGGCCGGGCCCAGAGAGTGGTGGTAAATGGTGTGAAATCCAGCTGGAGGCCAGTGACAAGTGGGGTTCCCCAGGGCTCAGTGCTGGGTCCAGCCCTGTTCAATGTCTTCATCAATGATCTGGATGAAGGCATCGAGTGCACCCTTAGCAAGTTTGCGGACGACACTAAGCTGGGTGGAAGTGTCGATCTGCTGGAGGGTCGGGAGGCTCTGCAAAGAGATCTGAACAGGCTGGACCGCTGGGCAGAGTCCAATGGCATGAGGTTTAACAAGGCCAAATGCCGGGTCCTGCACTTGGGGCACAACAACCCTATGCAGTGCTACAGACTAGGAGAAGTCTGTCTAGAAAGCTGCCTGGAGGAGAGGGACCTGGGGGTGTTGGTTGACAGCCGACTGAATATGAGCCAGCAGTGTGCCCAGGTGGCCAAGAAGGCCAATGGCATCTTGGCTTGTATCAGAAACGGCGTGACCAGCATGTCCAGGGAGGTTATCCTCCCTCTGTACTCGGCACTGGTGAGACCGCTCCTCGAGTACTGTGTTCAGTTCTGGGCCCCTCACCATAAGAAGGATGTTGAGGCTCTGGAGAGAGTCCAGAGAAGAGCAACAAAGCTGGTGAAAGGGCTGGAGAACAGGCCTTATGAGGAGCGGCTGAGAGAGCTGGGGTTGTTTAGCCTGGAGAAGAGGAGGCTGAGGGGAGACCTCATTGCTCTCTATAATTACCTGAAAGGAGGTTGTAGAGAGGAGGGTGCTGGCCTCTTCTCCCAAGTGACAGGGGACAGGACAAGAGGGAATGGCCTCAAGCTCTGCCAGGGGAGGTTTAGGCTAGACGTTAGGAAAAAATTCTTTACAGAAAGGGTCATTGGGCACTGGAACAGGCTGCCCAGGGAGGTGGTTGAGTCGCCTTCCCTGGAGGTGTTTAAGGCACGGGTGGATGAGGTGCTGAGGGATATGGTTTAGTGTTTGATGGGAACGGTTGGACTCGATGATCCAGTGGGTCTCTTCCAGCCTGGTTATTCTGTGATTCTGTGATTCTTGCTATAAGTGGACACTGGAGAAGAAGTTAAGGCTGTATCTTCTGCTCCTCTGCTTATAAAGCAAGTATATTAATTTCTTTAAAGAAGCTTGTGGATTGTAGGGGATAAGCAAAGTGAATGTGTTCTGGAGGTAAAAAAAAGCCCTGTCAAACAACACATCTCCTCTCAGACATGTTTAGATTCACAAGATGTTTGTTCTGCCCCTTTCTGTCCTTATTAGGGAATGCAATTGCATGCTTCCAGGCTAAGTGTAGTTCTTATTTTTTCCCTTCTGTCAAGTAATCTCTGTATTTCTGTTCAGTTTCATATTGTTTTGAGGAGTCTTTCTGTGCAGGTGCTCAGCTATGGAATCTCTTAGGCTCCACACTGTATGAGGATCACTGCTGAAAAGAATGTCTTAGACTAAGCTTAAATATATTTTGTTTTCTTGTATAAAACACTACCTTTTTTGCAAATGTTTGGTTATGAATCTCTTATTTGATTGCTTCTTTTGCTGACTGATTAAAAAATACTAAGCATGTGTGTATTGTGATTTTATGTGACTTAAAGTGAGGCACTTAGGAAGAAAATACCAATTAAATTTTAGCATCTTTTGGTGTCCATGTTGCAGTAGTTGTGGATTTCAGTATGTGAAAGTTCAAAGTGGCTGTACCCTCAAAGTTTTAATTTTTCTGGTGATGATCATGCTGTAGTATAGCAAGAATTTAAAAACAGGAACATATTAACACAGTACATGATAATGTTTAAATGTAAAGCTATTATGTCTTGATTTCTAGTCATGTAAACCACTTTTTCATCATTCTTCCTGTGTGAATCCTTTTTGGGGGCAGTGGGCAGGTGGCTGTGGGGAGAAAATGTGCGGTGATTGTCTCACGCTAATATGGTAAGGTTTGCCATGGTTATTCATAGATTATGTCTGTTTCTGCTTAGAAAATAAAATGGTAAAGCAGATTATGTGATGTCTTGACATTAACTATTATTTTAACTTGAAAAGTAGCATTTGCACAACAAACAAGTAGTGTGAGTTTGATTTTTGGAGTTTAGAATATGGGACTGATGTTCTTATGTGGGCTGCTGATATTTTCATGGGAATTATCATCAGGGGAGTCAACTAGATGGTTTTACATTTCTTTCTATGTTTTGGTAAAACAGACCTATCCCAATAAAACTCTTTCCCTGGCAGTTGGGTTTAATCTCTGTGTGTGTGTGTGTATATATATTTATTTTTTTTTTATTGACTGTGTAACTTGTATTGCCAGAGATCTTCACAATGCTGAAACTTTAATTAGTTCCTCTAAGCTAACTTGGGAATGATTGCAACTTTGTTCTTTATTTTTGTTTCAGGGAAATGAGGCAAGCTACCCTTTGGAAATGTGCTCGCACTGTAAGTTGTCTAATTGCTACTTTGTTTTGTTAGGTTAATTTTATTTGCAGATCCATACATACAACTTTCATGCATGAATTTACTGCTTGAAAAGTTATGCAGGTTACATCTAACTAAAAAAGTAAAGTTAAAAGGTGAAATTTTGAAATAATTAGCTTTTGCTGTTAGATTGTAAAACAAAAAAATCAGTCCATCTTTAAAAAAACATCACTTAGATTTTTTTTAAAAATATCCCCGTAGAATATGAAACAAGCTTATTGTTAATTTGATGTCTGTAAAGCAAAGCATTATAACTGGTAGTTCTACTGGTGGGACTTTTCTGTCAGTCCCAGTGCTGGTTCCTCAGAGCTGTGGAACAGCTTGTGGTGCAGTATGTGCTATGTTAGGAGCGAAGTATATTGCCTAAGCTGTCTTTGCACCTTCAGAGGAAAGAGGTTGAGGCTGAAAGAACTTTTTTTTTCCCCTGTACGCGTGCTGCCAAACATTTAGGTGAGAAGCCACTTGGTGTTATTTGCTTTTAGCCACATGAGCATAAAATTCATTCCTCCCTCATGGGATTAGTCTACCCTGAAAAAATAAAGTATTTCTTGCCTAAAGCTGACAAAAGTGTCCCTGTGGTATTATACTAATCATACTTATTTAAAACTGCCTTTTTCCTTGAATGTTTTTCTTCCGCACTGTGTCATGTGTCAACCTGTGTATATATAGACTGCTTAAGAAAATTCCCCTTCTTCAGTAAATCTGATCTGGTTCTTAAACAGGTTAATAAATTCTTCAAGATAGGGACTATCTTTTAGGCTGCTTGCACAATGCTGGTCATAACTGAACTCCAGCTCTCATAAGTTAAGCAGTAATACAAAATAATCATGGAGGAATCTTTTGCTAAATAAATTTTTCAGAGAATTGAGGGTTTTGCTAGTAATTTGCAAATCCTCTTCTCAGTGTATGTTTCCCTGTGAATTATAATTTGAATCATCGGTTTGCAATCACTTGAGAATCTTATCCACGGCACCACATTGCTGTATTGTGTTCAGCGTGTATTTTGTTAAACATGGATATGTGGGTGGAAGTTTCATATTTGCTGGAGACTTCATTAGTCTTTTTCTGGATAAGATATGTTGGTCTTTAGTTACTACTCCATTGGTCAGTTTTTCGTTAGGGGCAAACTGTTTTCTGAAGGTTATCTTTTTTTTAATTTTTTTTTTTAATCTAGATAGTATCTGCCAGAGTTGTAAGCAGTGTGATGCCCCTCTTAACTTCAGATTCTAGGACAAGCTGCATTCATTGGTAGCTACTGCTGACCTAGGGGTTAACTACTGAGCTTGTTTGCCTCCTTTTATTGCAGAGAAAGAGAAGATTTCTGCATTACATTCTGTGATTAAACTGTTTTGAGGATAACATGTAAATCTGAGCTTTTTCTGCTTTGATGGCCCTTCTCAAAGCAGAAAGTCAGCTGCTTCTCTGGGACACATTACTACATACACTGGGGAAGATGTAGTTATTGCAGATGTCTCTTTGCCTCATTGTGCCTAATCACTGGAATGATTGCACTGTGCTTAAATGTTCTGCAGGCCCAAGTATCCTGAAAGAGCAGGGGTTTTGGGAGCACAGATGTGTACAGCAGCACATCTGTGAATAAGCCAAATAAGTAGGTGTTCATCTTGTTCTTCAAATGTTAAATGTTCATGCTGCTTCCAAATAGTTATTACTGACAGGACAAATGCTTTTCAAGGCAAGACCAGACAATGTTTTTGAAGATAATTTGATAAGGGTTTTGAATGGTTAGACATCTGGTAGACTGACTGTTAGCAATAATGTATTTATGCCGCCTGCACTGTGACATCGGGTCCTAACCTCTGCCTGGCACTGGAGTCACTTTTTTGGTGTCTCTTTTTATAAGATTAATTCTGTTGTAAGGTTGACAGTTACAGAAAGCAAATTCAGGATGCTATGCAGAGGATGCACACCATTAAATAGTCAAGAATGTTCTTCATACCTGTCAGTTTAGAATATTAGTTCTTTTCAGTCAGTGTATTAGTGTTATTGGATTCCCCAAAACAGCATGGTTCCCCAAAACAGTTCTCAGCTGTGCTGTGTCTGAGAAATTACTGATGGCATAGCTTGGCTGACAAAATATTCAAATTATACATTGGAAAATTTTATCATAGCAAAAACCTGAGAAGAAAACTATTATATTATAAAATATTGCTTATTTTACTACAGTATTTGATAGAAAATAATTTATTTTGTAGTATTTTATAGATAAGCAATATTTTACAGTATGTTTTGGTTCTAGGACAAGGACACTAGTATCTCTTCTCTAACTTAGGACATTGTAATTGACGTATCTGAAGTCATGAAAAGGATTAGGCCAGCTGTGTGTAAGCGTATACAAGACAAGTGGTTGAATGTGTTCTCAAGGGCGTCATCTTTTTGTAATCTGATCTCCAAGACTGAAATGGCTGTCTTGGTTGCTACTCTGAAACATTATATTGGTGAATCAGACAAGGCTATGGATAGAGGTGAGGGCTTTTGCTGAAGGTCTGTTTTATTTTGAGACCTCTGCAATTCATTCTATGGAGAATTTTTATTTTTTTAAGCCTGGAAACATTTTAAACGAGTTTCAGATCAGAAAAAATATTTTTGTAAATACCTTAGCAATTTCTTGTTTATAATGATCTCATATTTGAAAAATATGTGACACCTGGATTCTGGTCTGGTTTCTTAGCCCTTTTAAATACAGGCTTAAATAGTGGATTTCAGAGATCTGTATTTTTAAGGCATTCTTTACTTTTGAGTATCATATTAATAGGAAGATAGCAGTGTACCTTTACAGTGACTAGAAAAAAATCTCATTAGAAGATTTTTTGAAATTACTCATTTAAATGTAGATAGAGCACACTGCACTCCAGAAATTTGCTTTTAATGAAACTTCTTGAGTTGCCACTTGAGTGCTTTTTGTGCTAATATCTGAGCATCAGTTCTGTGAATAACAGCTTGAAACAGTGTTTTAAAACATAGTGGATAATTCTCTGCTGTTGTCTTGGAGGAAAGGAATGGAGGATTCACTGGTGTGTATCAACATAGTGTGTCCAACTGGAAGATGAAGATCTGTCAGAATTACACAGAGCATTTGCATGTAGTTTCCTGGAAGCATGGAGTCTGTGTTTTAACCCAAATCATGCATTTTTTTAGACATATGCAAATCAATTCAAGATACAAAGCAGGAATTGTTGGCTGTAGAATTTTAATACTTGGATGGAAGAGAAATCTTTTGAAAATAGTCATAATTCTTCAACAAGAAAACCTTAATACTGGACTACTTGGATAGTACCCACTCTGTTATGTTAGTTACAATGCAAATTAAATTCAGAGTGGATTATGAAATAAGCATAAATCTGTGTGCTTTAAAATGGTGAATAATTTGATGTTTCTGCAGGGCGACCAGCAAAGCCTTTTAAAGAAAGAGATACAACAGTTATTTCCAGCCAGTTAGTATGTTTGCAAGCTCTTGCATCAATGCCAAGCTGACGGGATGCTTTCTGATTCTGTGGAAAAACATAAGGAGTATAGAGCCTCATGTCAGCTGGTGAGCAAAGCACAAAAAAGGCTAACTTGAGTTTGAGGTTAGAGGAATGCTCATTGCGGCCAGAGTTCAAGGAAGTTCAGACCACTGTGATGAGTCACAGGCAAAGTCTGCTTCAAATGATGTAAACAAAGCTTGATCCTCCTTATTTTGCTCACTATGTTACCACCCTGTTTACACTACTGGGGACTTGGACCTCCTTTAGATTTCCTAGTGTTTTCATCTCTGTCCTGGTCTCCAGAGTTCAAGACTTGTAAAATTCTGTCTGCTACTGCCACCATCAGTCCTTCAGGCTTAGAAACCTTCACTGTGTCTGAACTGTCTTGTGCCTTGCATTTCCAGCATAGCTTCAGGATGTTTGTGTGGGCACTTGGTTGCCCTTAAGGAGCCTTCAGAGATGAAGGAAAGTAGAATTTTGCTCACGCTCTGATAAATTAATTTAGTACTTTGTTCTTCTGTGTCAATTTGTGAAATGCTAAGCAAGTCAGTCTGTTTTATATGTGCATTTATAGAGGAAATCTGAACGAAAAATGAATAGGATAATTTTTAAATTTGCTGTTTTATATATATGTTTGCTGTTTCCATTTAAAAAAAATCAAAACAAATCAAACAACAAAAGAAAAACTCAAATTCCAGAAAGCCTACATGTTTTTTTTAATAAAGTCCAGCCCAGGCAGAGAGAATCAGCATAAATGATGACTGTGAATTAAAGAAAGAAAGAATAGACAAAAACTATGCAAATTTTAAATAGGGCTGATACTGTAATGCATTCATCCTTTCTTTTATATTCTTCTTATTTTATTTTTAAAGCTATTTTATGAAGATGCTACTGAAGTATTCCTTTTTTAAAAGGGAATACCCTTTTTTAAATTTCAGCTTATAGAAAAGAATTTAAAGGTAGGTGAGGTTCTTGTAATATATTTAAGGAAAAATAATGAAATGGTTATGGTAAGTTCTCATACAGTCAGTTAGGAAACACTGATCTGCAGATGTTTTTATCCTACTATGTTCATTATGAACAGAGGCTTTTATGCGCATGAGCTGTTAATGATTATTCCTGTATCTCTAGTAACTTTGGGTTTTTTATTATTTTCTCCTCCATGGTGTGTCCACAGCCAGAAACAAAGTGTTGGACAGGCTTGATATTTGGTCAGCTTTTGGCAGATATACTGATTTCTTCAGTACTTTTCTTGGACTTGGGTTTTTTTCTCCCCCAAATGTCAGACTCTTCTCAGCTCTCTAATGCAGGCAGAACCTTTGCTTTAATGTTTTAGGGCTAGGAATGGGAATGCCCATTTCTAGTAAAACTGCTGCTCAGCATCTGTGACTGGACTCTGCATTGCAGATGAACTGGAATTGACAGTATGTGCTATGAAATTGGTTGTCTGTATGTTTGGAGAAAGAGCAATATTTTCTAAGTATGAAGACTCTTTAGTTTCATAATTTAAGTGGTTGTTGCTTTGCTACAGTTCAGCAAAACACAGACATTCTTGAGAAGTATTCTTGCGTGCTTCTCAAACCTCTTCCTTTTCTCATCATCTGATTCCTGTCTTTATCATCTACAATCTTGAAAAAAAGAATTGGTGTTTTACCTTTTCTTAAACATTGCTGCTTTATAAGTTTAAATATCTGGCTAACTGTGATGCAGGACTTAACTGAAGAATGGCCATTATGTCCAGCAGCTGTATTTTCAGTGTAGCAGCACTTGATAACGTTGCGTGTGGTGGATCAGTCTCTGCATGTCCTAGTAAAATATTCTTTTTGAATTCATATTGGTAAGTCCTGCTAAAAGGTAGAGAAACACGAGCTTGAGATAAAACACTCTTCTAGCAAGTCTGCTTTCTTTGTACATCTTGTGTGGAAGGTCTTATCTCTCTACTGGAGCAGACCAGTGGGATGGAAGAGTTGGTGTTGTCTCTTATGTGCCAGCTGTAATAATTGAAAGCCGTGTTGAGGCATTTGAGTTGTATACACGGTAATTGGCTCCATTCCATAGCAGAACACTGACAGAACTCTCGGTTTCACTTCTGGTCTTCGCTCCTTTGTTTGTGAGGAAAAACACTGTGGACTTTAGTTCCTAAACCAGGAAATGGACTTTGCTTAAAGATGCTTTGGGGTTCTGAGCCAATGATGCTCTCTGACTGGTGGTCTGTGTTCCTGGCTCAGGCAGCTATTCGTTCACATCCTGATTTGTGAAAATTTCTCTGCTGTGATTTGAGACTTCGGGTTTTCTTAAGTGTTAATCAGAAGTGTTTCAAAAATTGCAATTCATTACTTCTTGTGAGTCTTCTCAAATTAGAAGAGATCCAGCTATGTTAATGCTTTAATTTTTATCCATTATGATTTTATGAAATCACAGAACTATGAAGTATTTCAAGTTACTTGGGGAGGCTTTAATATCTCAGTTTTAGTCAGTGCCAATGTTTCTGTTAATATTGGAAGTGAAATCTCACTGCTCTGGTAAAAGGATGAAGGTGTTTCATGTGCACTAGAAACAATACTTTCAATTTGCTGCCGAGTTGTTTTAAAGTGAAGTTAATTTTTAAAAAATAAATAAATAATACATGTACCACCTTTTTATTGGTTTGGGGTTTTTTTTTTTGCTGTAGGAAATAGTGGTAGTGTAACCCTCACAGAACGTATTTCAAGATTTCCCAGCATGAGTTCTAGATGCAATTGCAAGCTTCTGATTTCAAAAAATGGATCATTTGTGAAGGATTTGTCTTAACAAAATAATAGCCAGTTATTTGAAAGGTGTTGTGATTTCTGAGTCCAGGTTAGGAAGCAAGAGAGTTGTGATTTGACGAAGACATCATTTTAAACGTGGCTAATAAAAGTAGAGAGAGACTGATGTCATAGCTGGACAAGTCCTTACGTATGCTGTTACAACACAGATATAACTTATGTCCATGGATACATTTGTTTTACATACAAAGATGTGTTTCAATATGTAGTGTGAGAAGCCACACTTAATGTTTTTGTGCTTTTTCAAATGCAGATGTTGTGAGAATTGTTTTAGGATATCGCCTCTTTCCATGCAAGTTGCAAGTCTAGAGTAGAACTTGCAGTAAAAACAAGATTCCCATGTAAACAGCTTGCCAAGGTGCTGGCTTTGCAGTGAACTGCAGTGGGTCTGTTAATGTTAGGGTGACAGAGCAAATGTGAGGGCAGATAGTGCCTAGTAGTATTTCAAAGATTTACTGACTCCATTCACAACTTTAAGGGAAATGGAAGCCAAGAAGTTTCTGTGGACAGAAGCGAGAGTTGGAAAATACCTTCAGTATTTTGGTGAGAAGGAGCATTTTGTACTGGCAGAATTCATAAGAAACTATAGAGGCTAATTGCCATTGCATCTCTGCTTTGCTGTTTGCTTTTAATAGGCATCTTTTGGTCTCATGGTTATGTTCTTTGTGTAGCTGACCATACAGTGATACAGCTTCTTTTCGTGATCCTGGGGGGTTTCTCTGTAGCTGTGCCAACAGTAATGTGCTCTTGACGCTGCAATGCTGTGTGGTGCTGTTAAGGCCATTTACCATGTTCTAGGCTTCCGCATAAACTGGTGGAAAAAGGGATATGGTTTTATTGCAGTCAAGAGCCTAATTAATTGAAATGCCAAATTGCATATTGGAAGCTGAGGATGCTAAGCCTCTGCAAGTGCTGTTTAGCCTTATTTTACAGCCCTAGAGGCAGAATCTGATCTGTTGCTTGCTGGCGTGGCAAAGGGAAGATTGCCTTGGAAGTATAGACCCTTTTTTGCCCTCTGACTCTGTAGTTGCAAGCAGTTGTTAAGACTGACTAACTGCAGCATGTCAGAATTCACTATCCAGGCAAAATAAGTCTTGACAGAAAATCATCTTGTGCTTCTGGACTTCTGGCATACTCTCTTTCATTCCATAATACCAAAGTCATGTGTATCTTTGGATTTGTCTGGCTGGTTTTTTTTTTTTAGACAAAGATATCAAGAAATTTAAGGACAAGCTTTACTGCTTTGGTTGAGGATCAGGTCTCTGAATCGGCTGCTATTTCAAACATAAAGCTTTGCATGTTGTCTGACCTTACCTATTGGAAAGACTAAGTGCTATTTGGTTTTATGCTGCACTCTTACAAACACCTGTAATGTAAAGTGGATCAGGTGATGTGCCTGTGCCTTGTAGAAGTCAAGAAACATTCCTTTCACTATTGGAGCAAACACTAAATTCTTACTTCCGTTGAGGGGTAAGAATGTTGAGGAGACTGTTAATATTAGGGAAGAAATTGGTTTGGGGAGTTTGAAAGCTTCAGGTTCTGTAAGATGTACGTTTGTGGCTTTCTGTATGCCGGCCACTTTCTAGGACTTCCTTCTTCATACCCAAACATGGTGAGCAAATTGTGAACTAACATTGATATCTTAAATCAAGCTGCTTATAGGGATTTTTCAGGTTGTTGCAGGGAACATTTTTCAAGCTTTTCAGCAGTACCAGAGTACAAGATTTTTTAGTGGTGCCTATGGATTTACAGATTTCATCTATTCCTGGCAAAAGCAGAGATGTAAAGTAGGGTACTGGAGACATGCTTTAATTGAGATTATCTTTAAACTTGAAGAGGGTAGTTGAAGTTGTACTGCTGCAGCACCTGCATCTGCTTTAATTTCGGAGGCAAAGAAGGAGATGTATGCAGGTCATGGCTACAGATACATCTGTTTGAGATGGAAGAACAACGATTTTAAGTCTGGATGATGTTTTGAGTGGGTGAGTGATAACTGGTCAACAGTTGGATGTGTTAACCTGCTTAACTTGACATGAATGCCAGGAGATCTCATGTGTTTGGTGTGCTGAAGAAGCACTAGTTCTGCTAATATGTTTGTTTATTGTCTTTCAAACTTACTATGCTAGTCTAGTGTAAACATAATGCCAGCTTCTTCAAAGAAACCTCGGTCTCTTTTAATTTCTTCATACCTGGTATTTCTAAGAGCTGCCTGACTAAGAACCAGCTAAGCATCCTCAATCCTTAAAGATGTTGTGTCAGCATGTGGTATTCAGTGAGTCACAAGGCTAACCGTATTATGGCTGGTGCAGGGAGGAAAAAAGGTAAAGTTTATTTAAAAAGGCTTGTGTTTGTCTTCAGAATTTGATGTTATCTTTGTAAGCTTCCATGAGAATGTTTAATAGTTATAATAAAGTAAGAGAAATTCTGGTAGGAAAGCAATGAAGAAATGTGCATTGTGTTTGACTGGCGATAGGTTTACTGAGGCATGTTTGCTGTATTTTCTTTTCAGTTGATGCGGATGAGATAAAACGACTAGGAAAGAGATTTAAGAAGCTTGATTTGGACAACTCTGGCTCTTTGAGTGTGGAAGAGTTCATGTCTTTACCTGAATTGCAACAGAATCCATTAGTACAGCGAGTAATAGATATATTTGACACAGACGGAAATGGAGAAGTGGACTTCAAAGGTAAGACTGAGTGCTTTGTGACAGATGATGGCATTCTGTCAGAATTCCTGGAGTTTTGGAATGCAAATTTTGCTTCAGCTGTCGGGGGGGAGGGGGCGGAGAAAGAGAAGAAGAAAACTATCAACATAAGGAGGTAATTCCTAGTGAAGCTGAATACCAGTAAAACGAGTTTCTCTGGTGCAGGAGGGCAACACACTCCTGAATTAAATGCTTAAAAGAGTAGATTGTTTAGTAACAGCTTTCCAGGTCCTACTCATTTAGGACTACTCATTAAGTATCTCTTAAAGTACAGTAATTCAAACTCTTAATTGTGGTGCTTTCTGAAGTATATTCTTAGGCTGATGAGACTATGAAAAAAGTGGGAGAGGCTGTGTAAGTTGTACTTAGCCAGGTGTTGTTTTGAGATCTCTTTTGGAGTATTTTCAGTTCTAAACTGTGGAAATGCTCAAAAATTTTATGTTGATATTTTGTTTACGGGATTCTGTTTGTGATCCTAGCTAGACAATTCAAGTGAAAACCAAAAGTTTTGATTTAATATGTTCTTACTAAACTTCAGGCTTATTTTGTGCCCAGGTGGCCAAGAAGGCCAATGGCATCTTGGCTTGTATCAGAAACGGCGTGACCAGCAGGTCCAGGGAGGTTATCCTCCCTCTATACTCGGCACTGGTGAGACTGCTCCTCGAGTACTGTGTTCAGTTCTGGGCCCCTCACCATAAGAAGGATGTTGAGGCTCTGGAGCGAGTCCAGAGAAGAGCAACAAAGCTGGTGAAGGGGCTGGAGAACAGGCCTTATGAGGAGCGGCTGAGAGAGCTGGGGTTGTTTAGCCTGGAGAAGAGGAGGCTGAGGGGAGACCTCATTGCTCTCTACAACTACGTGAAAGGAGGTTGTAGAGAGGAGGGTGCTGGCCTCTTCTCCCAAGTGACAGGGGACAGGACAAGAGGGAATGGCCTCAAGCTCCGCCAGGGGAGGTTTAGGCTAGACGTTAGGAAAAAATTCTTTACAGAAAGGGTCATTGGGCACTGGAACAGGCTGCCCAGGGAGGTGGTTGAGTCGCCTTCCCTGGAGGTGTTTAAGGCACGGGTGGATGAGGTGCTGAGGGATATGGTTTAGTGTTTGATGGGAACGGTTGGACTCGATGATCCGGTGGGTCTCTTCCAACCTGGTTATTCTGTGATTCTGTGATTTTAAATAGTCATGATTTTTGACCTTCTGGCCCTTTTAAAAATCTTAATTACTACTTTATGTTAAAGCAGTCGCTGACCCTTAGAAGTGATAATACCTAACTTCTGTTAAAGGTAATACTTACCTATTACTGCTCATGACTAGAAAAGGTTAATCAGATATTCTTGAGATATTCTTTTATTTGGAGCAGGGCATTGAATCTCATTTATATTGGCAGGCAGGCATATTCGGTAAAATGTTAACCTACAAAAGCTGTTAACTTTTACAGAAGCCTTTAAACTTCTGTAGGGAGAATTGCCGTGGAGCTGGAATATTGTAGTTTTGAGACTTCTTAGTATCTGTTTCCAAAGCACTAAATGTTGTTTGTAACTGTCCAAAACTCCTTTGTAAAAAATAAGCAGTGATGAAAGATGATGGTATATTGTATTTTACATTGAGCTGTGATTAGTATAATTACTTATAGCTGTTCCTCTTGGGTGGGAACAGGAAGCTGTCAAAATCAATTTTCTGTGGTAAAATTATGCTGCTGCAATAAATGGCAATGAATTCTGTTGTTGTCATCTGGCCAAATTTGATTAATTTAATTTCTTTATTTCCATCTTGGAGGGAAGCTCAAAGGAAAGGTTTTTAACTGAAAGAGCACAGGTTTAGATTGGCTATAAGGAACGCTTTTTTTTTTTTTTTTTTTTGTGATGAGAGTGGGGAGGCACTGGAACAAGTTTCACAGAGAAATTGTGGATGTTCAAGTACAGATTGGATGAAACCTTGAGGAGCCTGATCCAGTGGGAGGTGTCCCTGCCCATGGCAGCAGGTTGGACTTAAATGGTCTTTGATGATCCCTTCCAAGCCAGACCATTCTGTGATTCTGTTAAGAGGAAAATTACTAGTGTGAGGAAACTTGGATCCTTTTGTTGAAAGATGTTTTTTAGATGAATATCTAAGTATAATGGTAAAAAGAAAAATAACCCAGTTGTCAGTCAAGTATTTTGCTAATGAATTATACAGGGAGTCTTGATTTAATTTCACAAAACTTGTTGAAATGGTCGTAGGCCTTTCAACATGTATTACTGTACCTCCATATCATCTCTACACTTGTAATTAAACTTTCCATTTTGCACTGTTGTCATTTTTGCCACTCAGAGCTCTAGGAAGTCTAGTTAAAGCATTTCATCCAGAAACATCACTTGTCAGGGTGTTTATATTTTTTTGGAAACTCAAGTTTGCTTGTGATATCATGGTTTCTTTGTTAAACTTTGAAAATGTGTTATATTTTCTTTTTATCAGTTTCTTACAGAAAATTATTTTTATTGGAGTAGGGGGAAGGGGAGGAGAATTTGGTTCAGAGCAGTTTTCAGTTTCATGTAAATCTTGGTTCAAGTTGAGAAACTAATCTTGAGAGGAGCTGTATTGATTAGAATCTTCACTGGAATAGCTTTAGTAGGTATCTTGATGGGGTTTTATACCAGGTTCTGTTCACAGTCTAGTTCAGAATTACTTAAATAATGGCATGAACAGTTCTGTCCAGTGAGCACTGGACTGGATTTGAAATACTTCCTACTAAAGATTGTTTAAGTATCAAAGTATAAGGGCACTTAGGTGTTGCAAGGTAGACATTATTTTAAAGATTTTAGACTAATTCAGATTATTTTTACAATTTCTAAGTATTTCTAAATGTTGATTTCCTTGGTTTATTAAAAAATCCCACGCTTTTTGTAAATGTTTTTCTTGTATGTTTTAGAATTTATAGAAGGAGTCTCCCAGTTCAGTGTCAAAGGAGACAAGGAACAGAAGTTGAGGTGTAAGTATTTTGATTTTCCTTAACAAAAAGGTTTTTATACTGGAAAGTACACTGACAGTGTGTGCAAAAACCTTACAATCCACCTTTATGATTTCCCATTTTTTAAAAGAATTGCTATTTTCTCCAGAGTGAGTGCAGTAGAACAGCACAAAATTCTTGTTTGAGAACTGCATCTTAGGAGCACTGGAGTTGGGAAGGGATAGGTTCAGTCATGGATGTAGCTCTCAATAACTAAGACATAATTGTAATTAGGAAAGAAATCTGTTCTGCTTGAAATGTTTAAAAATAAATTCAGTCTTAATGACAAATTGTTGGCAGAAAATTAAGTTGTAATTTTTTTCTGCTTGTAAATGAACTGCTACCTGGGTGTCTGTTTTCTGATGGTGAAGATTTTCTAGAGTTCTTTTACCGCTGATGGTAAACCAATATCAGTAGACATTTCTGAATTGAGTTTATCTTTTAAATTCCTTAGTAGTACCATTTATTGTATTGTTTCTGATGCTTCATGTTTTTCTTTGCTTAGTTTGCACAGGATCGTGTTGCTGCTTCTTGTTAATACAGAGCATGTGATTGTGTATTGCTCTTTTCCAACAACATTTGTTACTGAAAGTTTTTCATATATATGCTTTACTTCTGCAGTTGCTTTTCGCATTTATGATATGGACAAAGATGGTTACATCTCGAATGGAGAGCTCTTCCAGGTGCTGAAGATGATGGTTGGGAACAATCTCAAAGACACTCAGTTACAGCAAATTGTAGATAAAACCATAATTAATGCAGATAAGGATGGTGATGGAAGAATATCCTTTGAAGAATTCTGTGCTGTAAGTAGCCTCTAAAGAAAACTTTGATCATTTGGAAGCTTAGAAAAAGGAAGGGAGGAAAAAACATTAAACAGTATGAAGGGTAAGATCATAAAGCACAGTGTGTCTTCTGACCTGGCAACAGCCACCCTTTGACAGAGCTTTATTACTGATAGTATTTTTCCTTTATGGCTTCCAATAGAGCATCCTGCTTTATGACTTAATAAGCATGTCGTGAATCAGTTCCTTTGGGATGCAGACTTTTCCATTTAATCTAGCCTGCCTGAAGAAGATTGCTTCATTCAGAGCACAGCAACTTTTACCAACAGATTTGTCATTTGATGGCATACTAAACAAAGACCAATCTGGACTATGTAGACAAAAATGCTACCCTGACATGAAGATGTATGTTGGGATTCCAGTCTCTATGCTGATAGAAAATAGCAGCTTTAAAAATGAGTTGCTAGTGACTGGCTTCTCACAGAGGCTGGTTCTCCTTAGTTTCAACAGTTGTTTCATTAAAAAAGAAACAGCACTTCCAGTTTTAAATGTCTCTCACTGCTTAACGGAATACACTCAGTAAAAATACGGAAGGAGGGGGGTGCAGGAATGTGCAGTCTGCCAAGGAGGGGAGAAATTGCTTCAAGAAGTGTCACTGTTGGGGTGGCATGTAGAGAGGGAGGGGAGAGGAGTGTTCTAGAGGTGAACTTCAGGTTAATCTCCCAGTCTCTATACTAGGTGTCTGCTCCAAGTCACCCTTCAGAAAGGTTTATCTTTGCAGGGTCTGGAGAGAGCCTGGGGAGATTATCACTCTCTACAGAACACGGGGATTTCACAAAGGATTTGTCAGTTACAGGGAGAGTAACCCCTCAAGTGCTGTTCTTGAAAAAGCACAAATAGTTGAAAGGTTCATTTTAAAAACTCTTCAGATGTTGCTGAGGGGAATGCTTGAATCTAGGCTTGAGACTTGAAGTGGCTGCCTTACACCCAGGTTGTATGTTTGTTTAATGAGTTGACAGCAAGTTTTAAATTCCTTCTCTCTTTTAAGAAACAGTAAATGACACATTGAAACATCTGAAAATTGCAATGAGTGTTTACACATTAATTTTAAATGATGCATTAATGATCGTGCACCTGGGTAGCACAGTTTGTGTCAACACACTCAAGCATTGCCTTTGTTTCCTGTTCTTTCAATTTGCAGCTTCACTTCTAACAACTTGTTCTAGTCACCATCCATGCAAATTCTAAAAGAAAAAAGGGGGGAAAAAACCCCACCTTCCCCCAGACTGTTAAAGCAAGAAGGTTCTGTTGTCTGCCCATTTGTTTTGTAGAGTTCAGTTATTTTCATCATGTGGAAATGCATGGTTATCTGCGAAGAGCTGATTCTGACTTGCAGCTTGCAAACCGCTAGATTAATGAGATCTCTAATAATTTCTTGCACTGGGCTGGTGTCTTCTAGCCATCTGTCGAATATGAATTTGATTTTCTTTTTTTTTTTTGGTCTTTTGGGCTTCTGCTCAACTTCCTGCCTTGAGCTACTGTTTTATTTACACCTTCCTTTCTTTTGATTTCTTCATTTTTTGTTGACGTCCTGACAAGATACAATTCATTCCTACTATCTCTTACCCGCTTGTTCTTACGTTTTACCTTCTTTGAATTTTGTGTCACCTATCTACTGAACTGCTTTTTTGTTTGTGGCAGTTGGCAATAGCGTTTGGCCTTTGAATTTTAATTCTGTGTTATAAGAAGTTTCTCTGACGTTGTACCTTTCCTTTTCTCTGTCCACAAATCACACACCTTTGAACACTGATAATTCTTTTCTATCAGTGTGTTTGGTTTTGTCAGAAATCCTGCCACCTTTCATAAGGCCCCTTGCTTCCCATGCAGAGTTTTACAAGGTGTTTTAGAAGGAACATTTGCATTTCATTTAATATGTGGAAACATCATACAGATGGTCAGAATATGAAATGGGGGAGAATAAAGCCAAAACAGTGTCATTTACCCTGTTTTTCTGGCCCTTGAGTGTGTAAGTTGTACTCACGTAATTACCTTGGTTCATACATAATTCTTGCAGTACTTGTGAAATGTAAATTGGTTTGGAGAGGCCAGGGAAGTACTGCAGTTGGGATTGACCTGAATGCATCTTCTGAACAAAGTGTGCTCTTCGTACCTTGCTAAATTTCCATTCTTATTTGTTTGTGAACACTTGTTTTCCTCACAGGTTGTAGGAGGCTTAGATATCCACAAAAAGATGGTCGTAGATGTGTGACTCCGTAGGGCACCACCCAACACTTTTGCTTTCTTCTCCATCTCTGAAGATCTGCTCAAGACGTCCAGCAATGCTCTCTGTGTATTTAAATGGAAGTATTTTTCTCTGTGAAGCCACATTTTCCAACATGAGCCTCATGAAGCCAACTAAGTGTTATTGAACTTTTATTCTCTCAATAACTCAGTGTAGCACTTTAAAGTCTGAAGGACAGCAAAGATGGAAAGAGCATATCAGTGTGGTGGAGAAAGGGAAGGGGTTGGCTTTTTAATTTATTTTTCTTCGTCTTTTATAACAAGGAAATATCTATCTATATATATGTGTGTGTATTTATATATAGATATATATGTAGCTTTCTATATGTAGTAGCTAGGTGGGCTTTAATTTAATATACTTGATTCAGAAACAAAACTAGAGTACAAAGTGCCAAGCAGAATATTAACAGTTCAATATACGGATATACATCCTTACTTTTATTTCACACAGTTTTATATATATAGTAGAAGAATGTAAAATTTTAACTGGGTGTTAGGTCAGCTCTTTTCCTTTCCTGTGACTGTTCAGATGTTTCTATATATTGACTGGCTGATGAAGCATTGCTTATTAATTCACCTTAATTACATTTTTTTGTAACACAGGAGACTAAGTTTATTTATACCTGTTAATATGTTACCAGGGACTGTGTCTCTTTGCTATATAACTTAGTACAGTTCTACTTAGTACGAGAATATAGTTTAATGCTACTGCCAAGAACTAGCCCTCGTGTGCACCTAGTGACTGCAGAATGCTTGGGTGGCCGCTAGATTTCATCACCTAGGAACTGGGAGCAGTTAACAGCTGTCCTGAAGTTAAGGCAAATCTGCTCTTCTGGATTTGTTTTAGATAGCACTGCTCAAGGTGTTAGACGCATTCATGATTTTCTCTTGTGCTTAGCTTAACGAAACTAGGATTGACATAACTGTGCAGGATTCCCATCTACTTATTTTATACAGTACTTAGATTATAAAATATTCTTGCCATTTAAATTCTGTTGTTTCAACCATGATAGTTTCCCCTCTGCATTTAAAAAATACTACAGGTAGCATAAATAACTGGTAATATTTTATATATATATATATGTATATAGGATTCATACAGGGGGGAAAAATCTTGTTAACCTATGCCATAGAGGAGGAAAACTTCACACTATCTAAATTTATACCTCTTGCGGTTCTCCTTTGCCTGGAGAATTTTTTTCTTTTCTAGATTTGTCCATATCATAATTTGTAATGGATGGTAACTTGATACATTTGTGTGATATAAAAGTAGCGAGCCATGTTTTACAACTTTATATCATCCCTTCCCTTTTCTGCAATGGTACTATTGGCTGGAAGAAAAACATTTGCTAGATTTTTTAGGACAGTACATCTTTCCTGTATAGTAGTTTTTCTATTACCAAAATTGTTTTATAATCAGCAGTGGAAAGCGCAGGTTGTCTGAACCTACTTCAGTTGAGCACCTGTCTGCCATAGCTGTTCCTTCAACTGAGTGCTGCACATCATGGGCTCTGTCTGTGAGAGAGAAATCCAGGTGCTTGGTGTCCTTGCATGACATGAAGTTTTGCATGTAGATCGATTTGAAATGTTCCTCTTGTTTACATAATTTGCATAATTTAAAAGATAATGTTGCCAAACTTTGGTAAATGTTAATGTTCAAAACAAAAATCTCCACTACATGTAACTTTTCTTCCTCTGGATCAGTACGTGGCTTATAATCCCAGCCAGTGGTTGTATCTGTTCCAGTGTCAACTGCCATGTGCTCTGCTTCAAGGGGGAACTAGTCTTTTGTGAATTTTTTGTACATAAGTATTTGTTACAAACATTTTAGCAAATGCTTTCAATTTCTCTTACTTGCTTGTGCATATCTTGGCTGGCATTATAGAAATTAGTGCTGATGTTATTTCCTTAGGGGGATTGGAAGGGGAGGGATGAGGTTGTTGGTTTTTTGTTTTTGTTTTTTTTTTTTTTAGTTTGTGTGGGGAAAAATGATTTATGTTGAATGTTTAGTTTTTCCTCTGCATGCTACATGTGGGAACTATAAGAACCTTAATACTATATGAATACAAAATAAACTATTTGAACCTTGGCTGGGGTGCCTCAGTACTTACCCAGACCTTTCCTATTCAGTTTAAGGCAGCTCTGCACCTTGCTTTGAAGAGAACTTGCTGTTTGTAGTTTGTCCCTTCTTTGATTATAAAAATTTATTGAGAAGCTGTACAGGGTCCAGAGGGTCCCCTGAGTATTTCCAGTGTTTCAGGCTGGACCACTTGGATATTTTTTTCTTAAAGACACATCTATTTATCCATCTGCAACATTTAACAGAGAGAAAATACCTTGTTTAAATCCTACTGAATTCAGAGAATAAGTGTAGTGAGTGGAAGGTCGTTTAAAAAAACACAAATAAAACCACCTAGCCTCTGTGTAGGTGGAGAGTGAAAAGCAGCTGCTTTCTCAGGAAAAGGTCCTTGTGCTCTGCAGGTGAGAACAATCTTCCCTGTAGCAGCTGTGTCCTTCACAGAAGCAGCAGCACAGGAGCTGGTTGCTGTTGCAGTTGTTTGGGCCTTCTGTGTGCTGCCCTTTCTACACAGCTTTTTGTTGGTATCTGTGTGCACCTGCTTGAGGATAAAGGTTGGATTAATTTTGTGTGTCCTTGCCTTGCCTTCCCCTTATCTTTCAAGCTAATAGAGATAAATTACAAAAGCAACCAATGAACAGCAGGTGTGCTAACAAGGTAGGTGTCTGGTTTTACCTTGAGGTGCTCAAAATGGGCAGTCCCCTATACAGTTGGCTGCTAAAGAGCTGTACGCATGGGTAACTCAGCAAGTCATAAATCTGTTGCTGTGAACCTGGCTATAATAATCATCCCCTACTATCGAGTTCTGCGCTGGAAACTCAGACAGTGAGAGAAATACCCAGTTTGCTGATGGTTTTGATAATCTCATTTCAGATTTTGTTTTCATTCACAAACCTAAACTGAATTATTTTGCAAGAGACTTGGCAACAAGATTGGCTGGCAGGGTCAGAAAAGGGCCTATGTTTAACTTAAAGTGGGACTGTGACTGGTCTCTGTCTTCTATCTTCCTATCCTGTTAGATGAAAGAAGCACTTTTAAGGAGTCACAGCACCCTGCAGTGGTTTGTGCTCTGAGTAGGCTAGCAAGTATTTAACCTAGAGGCTCTTTGCTTTACTAGGCTGCCCTTGCAGATCATTTGCAAGAGATAAGGAGGTGCAGATTGTGGGACCAAGTTCAAATACACTATTTACTACTTTGTCTCCTTACCCTTTTTGTGCTACCTTGTCCCAGCAGTGGCAGAGACTACTTGGGCAGCCTGCCAGTGAGCTCTGTCTTCCAGCTGACTTTTCCTTCCTCCAGGAAGATTCTGAACCATGGTGTGTCCTTAAGCCCACTTAACTGTGCTGATTCCTTTAGGCTCAAACTTGCAGGCTTTCTCAAGTCCTCACAGCAGTCTCCGAGTACTTGGAGAATCAGAAAATTCAGTAATGAACCATATTTTTGTTTGAGGATAAGTTAAAGCAAAATCAGGTACCCATGCTTTTTCATGTAGACAACCAATTTGGAATAACTTTTAATGACTATACAGAAATATTCAATGTGTTCAACTCAGACAGCATGTCTGAATTAAATTAGACTGCACAAAGAGTCCCGGCTTTCTTTTGGGCTTCCAAATCAAGCAGAAGATGAAGCGCTGGCTGTAGCTCCACATCTCTTATGTGTACAGAAACCATGACTCCGTAGTTGGTGGGGCAGCTTAGAATCTTTCAGCTGCTCTGCTGGCCACTGCCCGAATATTGCCATAAACTTTTGATGGAGGACTTCCTGCAGAAGAAAGCACGGATAAATCAGTGAACAAGATGTCTGTCACAGAAACAGACCTTTTGCTCTAATGTGTACGTCTGTACTGGAGTGAAGAATGATCAGCGTAAGTCACGCTATTGGTTTCTGCAAGTACAGTTAAGCTGCTCTCAGCCAGGGTTGACCCCTTAAGCTTTCTAGTCCTCAACAGTGTGTTCAAACCAGTACTGCTCCCCAAAACAGACAGAGCCCCTCAGGGAATGCTGCAGCTCGATAAAAAAGCAGAAGGTCCTTCTTGGGTACTACAGATAGTTTTGGAACCAGAATCAAGCTCTGGGCTCCCTCCTCCTCCCACAAACCATTGAAGAGTTTGGGTTGGAAGGGACCTCAAGATCATCTAGTTCCAGCCCCCCTGCTATGGGCAGGGACATCCCACTAGATCAGGTTACCCAAGGCCCCATCCAACCAGGCCTTAAACATCTCCAGGGATGGGGCAGCCACAACTTCCTTTGGCAACCTGTTCCAGTGCCTCACCAGTCTCACGGTGAAGAAATTCTTCCTTATGTCTAAACCCTTCTCTTAAAGGCAACAAGACAAGTCCCAGCAAGCAATCTGTTCCCAATACAGGTGTGGACACACCAGGGAAGAAGGTATGGCCCACAGAAGGCAGTTTCTCAGACTGCAAGATCTAGTTATGTGTGGTGGAGAAGATTAAATAACAGGACTTACCTAAAATCAGATTGCAAATGGCAGTTCGTGCCATTTTAATGTTCTGAAAAGATCCCAAAATATGAATTTTCCTGTAAAAAACAAAGTCGCAGTAGTTAATGGAAAAAAACCACCTTCCTGTGACTACATAGTTAATAGAACATCTGAGTTGGAGGTGAGAGATGAGCATGGGATTTCAGACAAGTCTACTATTTCCTTTTCCACAGCTGTCATTAAAAAACCCCAAACACTCAAAATAAGGAAACCTACAACATAGAATCTGTGCTCTTCTAAATCCTTTACAAAACAGATTTACAGTTTTAACAGCGTAGCAGCTTTAGGAGGAAAATGCTGGTGGGTTCAACTTTATTCATAAGAAGGAATTCTTAGGCTGTGTAGAACTGCTCCATTCTAGGCGTGCTGGTGGCACTGTCATCATTCTCAAAAGGTCAAATAAACTGTGTTCATGAAAAGTAACACTTAAAAATTTGTATTGCTACTGCTCTACAACAGTTTGTGGATCGTCCTTAGCCTGGAAGGAAGGAAGTCAATACTTACGCATCAGCAAGAACAATTCGCGTCCTCGTTACATTTTCTATGGTGAATTTTGTTTTTCCACCTTTCCCTGCTATTCTCCCTATTGCTCTTGACAGGTGATCTCCTTTCAAAGGTTTGACTAGAACAAGAATAACATACTCGGTAAAATGGCAGTGGGATGTATTTCTGTAATGCTTCCCTTGTTCAAGTTACCGGAAACAGCTAATTTGAAGTCACACAAAAGTGACTTTACTATAGGTGAAATATCTATGAATCTCTATTCGCCTGTGAGACTAGAAGTGAAAATCACATCCAGGGGTACATGACCATGGGTGTCAGAGAGAAATTCTCATACAGGACTGCAATGGAAGGCACTGTCTCTCTTTGTTCCTGATTGAGGAGAAGAGAGCCACAGTGCACACAATTAACACCCGTAGAAAGTAAAGAGATTAGATTTGGATGCTGCTCTGAAGAGGCCTCCGTGGAGTACCAGTGACATAATAACCATTTTTGTTGTCTGCTTCCAACCGTTCGCTGTCAGGATACTGGGAGGAACAAAAGCCCATTCCTGTTTAAAGGTCCAGTGGATGCATTCCTGAAAACACTCCATGTTCTCTTTAGCTTTAAAACAACAGTAAGACTGCGCCAAGAAAAATCTCTGACAAAGTGACATGCTTCTAAGGTTTGGGCAGATGGGTTGCTGGGATATCTTACACAAATGACAACCCTTTCAAGCCACCTGTGATTCTGTGTAACTGCATGAAGGTTTTCCTGATCCCTGAAGATAACTGATAAGTGGGACAGCAGGAAAGAAAAAAAATATACTTGTAGATGGTACACACAACTACTTGGATATTGCACCAGAAACTACTTACCATCTGTAACTTCAAATGATTCTAGAAAAAGGTCATCTAATCTGATGAGAGCAAGAGCGTCCTGAAATATTGAGAGATCTGTTATCAGCACCAAGTGTTACAGTACCACAAGACAGTTGAAAGCCGATGTTCTCTTTATAAAGAGATGACATATCAAACCAGTCAGCTGAAGTTAGACTATTTTTTCAACAGCACTATTTTTACTTCTGTGTAGAGAACCCTACACATGCTTATACAGTCCCACATATACCCCAGACCCACCTACATCAGTGGGTACCGGTACAGGCCTGTGGCACCTAGCAGCCCCTATGAAACCACAAAAAGTGGGTTTGTTTTCTCCAAGTGAACTTTGAATTTTGAACAGACTGAAGGTCTGGCTTTGACTAAAGCAAAATGAACAGCCTCAACATGGGCAGAGCACCTCAGAGCCACATATTGCTTCGTGCTTGCCTCTCACATACAGGTAAATATGTCCTACATTTCGTAACTTTAATTATGTGCTCTTTGAAGGTTACTTTTTTTATCCTGCATTAGCTAAAGAAACTACACTTCCACTCCACTCATCAATTCAAACATTTTTTTTCTAGAAACCCACCTAAGCATTTTTATTTCTTTCCTACGGTAATTTGCAGAGAGGCCAAAGACAACATGCAAGCAAATTCAAGCAATCTCACAGTCGAGCTGTTAAAAGACTCACCTCTACTTGAAATCCAAGTACAAACGCTTTCACAAAATCAGCTGCTTTCGTTAGAGCACTGAGATCCTTTGTCTCTTGACAAGTCTACAAGACAAAAAGTGATGTTTGCAAATTATGACCCTGCCTGTCCTGGGTCAGGACTTGAAAAATCTAAGAGAGAAAGGCTAGCCAAAGAAAGCCGTGTTTTGGTAATGATCTGATATTGTGCTTTCTTATAACGTTGACCCTCAATGACAAGAACGCACAAACTACCACAGCCTGTGATTGGAGGGGAGGGAAAAAAAGAAACTGCTGAAAATCCCCACCACCAGGGACCAAAAAAGAACCTCTTTTATGAAAAAAAAACAAAACAAAACAAAACCAAACGGCTACAAACCCCAAAGTAAACTGCAACACAGAACAGCAGAGTAAAAGAGGATGACAGGAGAAATCTCCAGGAGGGAAAGCTAATGACAACATGCTAAGGGTGTTAGCCAGCAGAGGCTACAGAGCTTTCTTTCAGCTCACGTTCTAAATCTGGGCCAAAGCATTCCTCTGCTACCAGTGGGAGTCTGGGCACAGCTGCGTTTACAGATGCTAACAGGGACAACTTAAAAAAAGAGCAGTCTGTGAAGTTGTAAGAAAAGGAGGAAACAATAATTAACGAAGACAGTGATGTTAAGATCTGGAATACATGAAAGATATTCTGAAATCTTCCTTACAGCTTCCAAGCCATGTCACAGAAATGACAGAAACTCACTTTGAAGTCTCCAATCATTTTTATTCATGATAGGTATGGGCAAAATTAAACCAGCTTGATCAAGAACAAAACTTCCTGTATTGTTAAAATCCCAGTTTTCACCTGCATAGTTATTCAGTGGAATTGCAGAGGCGTTCCCGTTCTGCTCTAACTTTTCCTTCAAGTGATTTCTAGGGAGCGTGAGTAAGAGATAGCTGTCACCTTTCCTCTACTTGCCACAATCAAACTTGTGTTAAGATTTCCAAATTAGGAAGCAAAATTCCTGTTGGTGTCTGTATTTTCACCATTACATCAGAAGATCTCATAGAGCAATACTGCTAATATAGTAACTCGTACGTCAAAGGCACAGAATGAGCCTTGGGTGTACAGTTAAACACAGCTGGTCTGAGTGTTCCTAAGAAAGGTGAAGAATGAAAAACGAGCAGCTTCAAGATTTTCATTTATATATTGGTGCCTGTACCCCAAGCTAGGTCAGTGCAATCCATTAAAAAAACCCACAAGCTATTCAACTGCAAGCCCTTATCTTCCACCACAAACAAAAGAGAACAATTTGGTGGCCCTCTCAAAAGACACTGTTAAGTCAAGATTGTCACATAAATAGTTAGTAGCCTTAAATGGCTTAAAAACACTGCATTCCAAAATCCTGGAATAGTTTGGATTGGAAAGGACCTTAAAGATCATCCAGCTCCAAACTCCTGCCATGGGCTGGGACATCCCACCAGACCAGGCTGCCCAAGGCCTCATCCAACCTGGCCTTGAACACCTCCAGGGATGGGGCAGCCACAGCTTCCCTGGGCAACCTGTGCCAGGGCCTCATCACTCTCATCATGAAGAAATTCTTCTTTATGTCCAGTCTTAATCTGCCCCTCTCCAGTTTATACCCAAAATTGTACCTAACGCACAGGCTAAGATTCTTCCTTCTTGAGTACATATTTTTTTCCTACTAAACTGGAAACCTTCCCCTAGCTTACACTGGCCCCTTCCAGGAGAGACTAACATTTTCAAACTTGACTGACACAAACCACTTGCTTTTAAGCAGTGACTGACAAGTTTTATTTTGATCCCCAGCACAGGTTAGGTGAAGCTACACACTTCCTATTCCTCCACGCACTATGTGGGATGCAGAACACTTCCGTGGTCTTTAACTTGCTGGACAAGGCCAGCGGTGGGGAGGGGCACTGCACTGCTTGTGTTAGCTGGGAAAGCACGACAGAAGCTCTCCGTACCTTGATTTCGACGTTCCTGGTTTTCAAATTAAACCTGATTTGAAGCTGCAAATGCTCCACGATGGGGGTGAATATCTTCAGCCAGTTCTCCTTCAGTGGAGTGTATCTGTTGGCTGGCACAGGAACCTTTCTCATTTCGCTCTTTCCGACCTACACGAGGAGGGAAGGGGAGAAGAGGGGAAAATTAGGAGGGAGATGGGTGGGGAAGGAAGGGGGAAAGGGGTGGGGAAGGAAGGGGGAAAGGGGTGGGGAAGGAAGGGGGAAAGGGGTGGGGAAGGAAGGGGGAAAGGGGTGGGGGGCCAAGGAAGAGGGAAAAAGGAGGGGGGAACCAAGGAAGAGAGAAAAAGGAGGAGGTGGCCAAGGAAGGGGGAAGAGGGGGGGCAAGGAAGGGGGAAGAGGGGGGGCAAGGAAGGGGGAAGAGGGGGGGCAAGGAAGGGGGAAGAGGGGGGGGCAAGGAAGGGGGAAAGGGGGGGGGGGGGGCAAGGAAGGGGGAAGGGGGGGGGCCAAGACGAGAGTGCGGGCCGTGAGATGCGGTCAGGCTGTGAGAAGGAGCCGGGGCCGCTGCCGGCCCCCGCCCGGCACCCCTCGTACCCCCATCGCCTCGGCGGCCACGGGCGGGAAGGCCGGCCTCTTGCCGGGCTGCGGCTCCGCCGTGTCCATGGCGGCCCCCGCCCGCCGCTTCCGCCGGCCCCGCCTGGCCGGGACGCTGGTGAAGGCGCCCTCGCCGCCCGCTTCGCCGCCCGCCGCGCCCTCCATGCCGCACGCGCCGCCGGAAGGGACCGCGGCCGCTTCCGGCGGGGCGGGGGGCGGGGCCGGAGGAGGCGGCGGGGCGGAGGCGGCGATGTCGGCGGCGCCGTCGGGGCCGGAGCGGCCGCAGGTGGTGGCGCACGTGCAGCAGGCGCTGCCCTTCACGCTGTTCGACTGCAAGTGGGTGCCCCGCAGCGCGCGCCTCCTCTGCCTGGGCAGCGCCGCGCGCGGCACCGGCCTGATCCACCTGTACGAGCTGCGGGGGGGGCGCCTGGCGCTGCTCAACGAGGTGAGCGGGGGGGGGAACTGATCCTCCTCTGAGAGCCAGGGTTGCGGGGGGAAAGGGAAAGGGAAAGGGAAAGGGAAAAGGAAAAGGAAAGGGAAAGGGGGCTGTCCCTGCTGGTGGAGAAAGTGGTGGGGCTGTGGTCCTGCTGATGGAGATGGTGCTGGGGCTCTGTCCCTGCTGATGGAGGTGGTGCTGGGGCTCTGGAGGTGCTGGTGGAGGTGGTGCTGGGGCTCTGTCCCTGCTGATGGAAATGGTGCTGGGGCTCTGTCCCTGCTGATGGAGATGGTGCTGGGGCTCTGTCCCTGCTGATGGAGATGGTGCTGGGGCTCTGTCCCTGCTGATGGAGGTGGTGCTGGGGCTCTGGCCCTGCTGATGGAGATGGTGCTGGGGCTCTGTCCCTGCTGATGGAGATGGTGCTGGGGCTCTGGAGCTGCTCATGGAGGTGAGGGGACCCCGCATAGAAAGGGCAATCGAAGCGCTCGCCCAGAGCCAGCAGGAAACAAATGAGAGGAACCCCTAGATATTTGGGCCTGGTTTCACACCCTGATTTTGTCAGTCCCGTACGTGGCGCTGGCTCACAGGAGCTCTGCAGGCGTCCCTTGTTGTGTTGCCGTGGTTTGCGTCGCCTTGGAAGCCGGCTGCGTGTTTCTGGTGGCTTTCCCTCGAGCTGCCCGTGCGGGGTCCCCTGGGGTGGCGGGGCAGCGGCTTTGCCCGCTGAGGCTGGGCTCCCGCAGCGCCCGGTTGGCGGCTCAGGCAGCACCTTGGGGTCAGCGAGCAGAGGTGAGGGGCCTGCGCGCTCCTGGGTGAGGGTAAGACCATTAAACTAAACTCTCTGCTTTTCTGTATACAAAGAAATAAACACAAAGTGTAATTTGCTTCTGATAACATGTTAATAGTTTTTTATGCTGAATCTCCTATACGTGTTTCACTGTAATCTGCAGCCTGTGGACTCTCAAGAAACCGCTGCCCCAGTCTGCGGTTGTGTTGTTTTTTCCCATGTGCTGACACAGAATGTCTCCTTTCTTTAAAAGATTGAAAAGCCCAAACCTATAAAATGTGGAACTTTTGGTGCTACATCTCTGCAGCAAAGATACTTGGCTACAGGAGATTTTGGTGGAAACCTTAACATATGGTAAGCATACGCGTTCTTCTAGAAGCTTTTTCGTTTTGTGATGTGTCTGAGCTGATGTTTCCGTGTGTGTTTGGCTTTTGTACAAGATGCTCTCTGTGCTGCATGTAGCTGGGACCCAGTCATAAGCTTTGCTGGCTACTGTGTTGGAGCGTGTCTCTGTTGTAAAAAGGACGTGAATTCAGCACCGTGGTTTAATTCGGTGCTGTTCACTTGCATCTTCTGTGTGCAGCTACAAGAACCTGTTAAAGTTCTGAGAAGAGGCTTTTGAATGGATGCACGAATACAAACCAGAGGTTGTGTTCAATCTGAGTTTGATGTCTAGATTAAATACATATTTTTAATCGCGAAGCTTCAAATGTTTTATTCAGGTCCCTGAATGATGTGTGTAATTCATTTATGTAGGTGAATTGGTTATTGGATAAAGTTATAGGGTCCAAAAAGGGTTCCTTTTATTATTGTTGCCGTTATTGATTCTATTTTGTTGGAATGACAGAATTGCCGTGGAGTAGTCATGAGGTGAAATTTAAAATAAACAAATTTAAAATAAAATTCTGAAAGATTCTCAAAGGATGAGAATTGATGAGAATCGACCAAAAAACCCACAGTTGGGTGCAGCTGTCATTGGAATTTGAAGAGCAGTAGTCAGAGCTAAGTGGGGATCGGTGAATAAGGTCATTTTATACACTTACCGAAAGGAAAGCTCATTGGGGTATTTCATGATTCCAACATTAAAACTAGTTCTTGCGGGATTCACCACAGCAGCCCTTGTCTGCCTCTACAGACAGAGAAGTCCAGGCATGAGCAAAAACCTCCAGACCAGTCTAAAGCAGTAGCCAGAGAAGACTCAAAGATTTGCGGTTCTTAGTGGTGATATCCATATTTTGTTCCCACTGTTAATCTGAGCTTATATAATTTGTGCTCAAGTTTCCTCTCATTTTTTTACAAATTTTGAGTGTTGAGGAAAATGCCATGTTATCTGTTCTTTTTTTTTTTTCTTGCCTAGGAATTTAGAAGCTCCTGAAATACCTGTGTATTCTGTGAAAGGTCATAAGGAAATCATAAACAGTATAGATGGTGTAGGAGGCTTAGGAATTGGGGAAGGTGCACCAGAAATTGTGACTGGCAGTCGAGATGGTGAGTTAGAGAACTCTGCAAGCCCTTTCAGTTATTCTGAGAAAGCAGTCTGCAAGCTTTGATGGCAGAGCACAGCCTGCCATCTGAACTAGTTACAGGTCTGTTGCAACTAGTTCTGCACACTCAGTCTTTTGAATCTTCCTGGGGACAAATTTTCTCTTAATTCTTGTAAGAAGCTGTAGATAAGCAAAAGATTCTGTTGTCACTGAGTGTGGGACAGAAGGAATACAAAGCAGAATAAATGCAAAATATCAGCTTGAGAAAATGCATCCTTAGCAAATACTTTCGCTTTATTTCTGTTGTATTTTTTTCTATCTGCTAAATGCAGTCTGGCTTTCTGTAATTGAAAGAGATGGTCCTGTGTTTTGAATGATCATGCAGAAAAGCAAAGGCATTCCCTGGTAAGAGGAATGTGACAGTGTGTCCATAATACAAACCCCATTGTCCTTCTTTCACAGGAACTGTGAAGGTGTGGGACCCAAGACAGAAGGATACTCCTGTCGCAAATATGGAACCTGTACAGGGGGAGAGCAGAAGAGACTGCTGGACAGTAGCATTTGGTAATTTACCAGATTATAGCTATTCCTCTCTTTAATATGACTGTGCTCTGGCAATTCCCAAAGCATTTCAGGGTGTTTTGGAATACTTTATTTCATATGGGCCAATCAGTAGCTGGTTTTGCTTTTCAACACTGCCAAATTTGCGTGTTTTTAATGTGTTTCTCAGAAGAAGCAAGTTTTGTGATGGCTGGGTTTTAGACTTACTTTCTTATCATCTTTGGTCAATCATTTCACAGATAAGCTGTGCGAGCTTCTTCTCTGTGCTCAGGACTGTACAAACAGTGTATCCAGCTGTGTTGTCCTGAAGGAGCGTAACAGTTGCAGTGCACAGGGAAGGGATAGCTGTTGTAGCTTAGTTCCAGCTATCAAGCATTAGGGCATTAACTGAAGAGAAGAAGCTAAAAGCTAACTAAAGACAACAGAGACGCTTGATGTGTGCTCTATGCTTTTAGTAGAACAAGCTACTTCTGTTCTACACTAGCTAGTGTTTCTGGATTAGCTCCAGTTTAGCCTCCAGAGCTAGGGAGTGAGTTTTACAAGCTGCAAATAAGTGCATGGATTATAATAACAGAATTGATAGTAGGAAGAGGATGTTCCCTGGCAAGTAGAAGGGGCTGGAGAACAGGCCTTGTGAGGAACAGCTGAGGGAGCTGGGGTTGTTGTAGCCTGGAGAAGAGGAGGCTGAGGGGTGACCTCATTGTTCTCTACAACTACCTGAAAGGAGGTTGTGGAGAGGAGGGTGCTGGCCTCTTCTCCCAAGTGACAGGGGACAGGATGAGAGGGAATGGCCTCAAGCTCCGCCAGGGGAGATTTAGGCTGGACATTAGGAAAAAATATTTCACAGAAAGGCTCATTAGGCACTGGCACAGGCTGCCCAGGGAGGTGGTTGAGTCACCATCCCTGGAGGTGTTTAAGGCACGGGTGGACAAGGTGCTAAGGGGCACGGTTTAGTGTTTGATAGGAATGGTTGGACTTGATGATCCGGTGGGTCTCTTCCAACTTAGTGATTCTATGATTCTAAGTAAGTGCAACTGTAATGCTCATTGCTGTTGATATCTTTCTTCTGCTTCAACAAATGGAGAGAAAAAAGTGACCTCCTATTTTCTTCAATTTTTTTTTGAGTTACTGAAGCTTAAGCCAAGGCCAGGTTTATCCTGGCCACCACAACACTGGTGTGGTGCCTTGAACCTGTCGATGGAGAGTTTTTGGAGACAGGCTTCTGCATCTGTCTAGTGGTGGCCACAGTAATACCCATGACCACTCTACGAGCCTGTGTCTGCGCAAAAGTCTCCTTGCCACACTTAGCATTTTGTGTTTGAGAGGCTGGTTAAGGAACTGCTTTCTGCCCTGTGCCATGGTGCTGTCTGGGGAGCATGGTTTATAGCAGATGAAAATTTAAGAGAGGGAATGTATTTGTATAGGTTTAAGAGAACAGTGTGCGGTACTTGGTCTGTGCAGCTTAGGCTATACTTGGCAGGAGGAATAAGAATTTTTGTTCATATTTTTAAAAGAAACAAACTGCCAGTTTTGAAGCTATATTTTTCTTAAGGTTTGAAAACCGGCCAGTTCATTAAATCTTAATATCCCAATAGTAATGTTTTTCTGGCAGAAATATAAGATGAATTGCAGCCTTAGGAGGTCTGAAATTTATGGACTAAAGCGGGTTTCCGTATTCTGATTAATTCTTTCTCTGTGTCCAGGCAATGCCTACAATCAAGAGGAGCGTGTTGTATGTGCAGGATATGATAATGGGGACATTAAATTATTTGACTTAAAAACCATGTCACTACGATGGGAGACCAACATCAAGAATGGAGTAAGGAAACCATAAAAGTATTTTTCATTCCAGCTCCTATACAGGACAGAAAAATTAAGAGAGTTCTGTCTTGACCTGAAATCTACCCAGAAGACATTTCTGCTGAGATTGTACCAAGGACTCGGTTTTTTTCAATTGTAACCCTCACGTTCTTGGTCTGGGTAGCGTGGGGTATTTTTCAGTGGATTCATGTTTTCACGTGATTCCGTTATTTCCAGATTGGTTGTGTTGTCACTGTAAAAATAACCAATGATTAATACATGTTTACAAATCACAACCCCCTTGGGTTTCTAGCAGTGGCTATATTTCAAGGCTTAATGTGTATTTTTATGTTTTCAGGTTTGCAGTGTGGAGTTTGACAGAAAGGATGTAAATATGAACAAGCTAGTGGCCACATCACTTGAGGGAAAGTTTCATGTTTTTGATATGAGAACTCAGCATCCAACCAAAGGTTTTGCTTCTGTTTCAGAGAAGGTATGGGGAAATGGGGCACCTCTTATTAAGAGACAAACTTTTTCAATATATGCTGTCAAAGTACAGGAGGTCTACAACTGTGGTTTCTGACAGGTCATAGCTGCCTGGGTTGTGGGGGCACAAACTGTGTGGTAGCGTGGCTGGTGAGGCCCTAGCTGCAAGCTGAAAGCATTCCTGTGCATCCAGCACTCACGCAAGTTTCCTCCCTTTTATAACCTGATATTCGGGCTGCTCTAGGTCGGGGTCCTGTTGCAGTCGCACCTCTGTGGACTGAGCTGTGCCCCCGGCCTGTGAGTCATGTTTATTGGAAGCCATATTAAATTGTGATGAGCACGCAGATTCGAATTGTAAATATATCCCACAACGAAGTGAGCCCTCTGCTGACACCTTTCATCTTGCAGTCACCAGAGCTCGTGTGAGACATAGAAATCATTATTTTTCTTTGGGACCAAATGGTTTTCGATTCGGATATTGAGAGTGAGTGAAAGGATATACAGGAGTGACTTACTAGCCTCGAGGCTGTTAAATATGGGGAACTCTTATAATCTTTTTTCTTCCATCTGTCACCACTGCATTGATTGGTCTAAGGTGTTTACAGAAGTGTATTTTTTACTTTTAATTTTTTTTTTTAGTGAACAAAACCTGGTGATAATTAGAGAAAAGGAGCTTCTCTGGTGAAGTTCTGCCTGCTTTAGAAAAGGCGGAGCTTCAACTTTTATTTGCTTTGAATATCTTTAAATCAGTATTTTCCGTATCACCATTCAAAGCAGATAAGATGTTGGAAGTACTTTGATTCCATAACACAAAAGTATTTACTGAATTAGTGTTTGTTATCCCCAGAATGTGAAAATGGAATTTCTTAACTTTCATTCATTGAACATATTTTCTTTTGGATGTTTGCAGACAGATATACATTAAGTCAGTGTGGGTGCATTGGGGCTTTCCCTTAAGTGAGTTCTGTTGCTCTGTGATCTTGCTGTGCCCTGGCTGAGATTTACATTTGAATTGTAGAATGTTTGTTGTGTTTGCACAGTGTTTGTAGTATATTCCCTTCCCGTAATGAGTAAGTCAGGCAGTGAAATTAACCTTGTGATGACTGTACTGACTGTACTCTAAAATCCTGAGGGTCTTGCAGTTCTAGAGCAGTTCCAAAGCACGTGGTTAGGCAGCCACTTTACCTCTACCCTTGTTCACCTTGCCAGTCCCAAAGAAGTTGAAGCAGTAGTGGGTGGTAGCCTTGCGGGGGGCTGCTGCCGTATCTCTCCAGAAGTTCCGGGTGTGTTGGAGGTCTGGCTTGGCTTCTGCTGTGTGGGAACTGGCTGCTCCTGTGGCAGCAGGTGACAAGGCCAGAGGAAAAGAAAATACCTCAGAAAGGACATTCCAGTACCCACTGTGAGAAAGCCAGGTTATCTTCATACAAGAGATTGCCATTTTAAGATTCTGCATCCTTTCTTGCGAAGCTCGTCCCTAACTGACTTCTATACAATGCTGATATTTTTTTTTTTTTTTAATCAGGCACAAAAATCTACCATATGGCAGGTTCGGCACCTGCCACAGAACAGAGATATATTTATGACGAGTGGAGGAGCTGGGAGCCTTCATCTCTGGAAATAGTAAGTGGTCACTCTCTAGCCTGCAACAGCAGGAATAAGAAACCAGCCTTTTAATGTTTTAAGAAAGAATCTTCTTGTAAATTACGAGCGGGGTTTTGCTTTCAACCTCAGAATATCTAGTTAAAATTATTGCTTATGAATGCAATAGAAACAGTGATTTCAGTGTCAGCGCTTGATCTGGAATCCTGAATTAATGCCTAAAGGAATGTGACAACAGCACAGGTGAATTTTGCCTTTGTCACTTTTCTTAAAATAATGAACATCTAATTATATCCTTGGTTAACAAGGTGATAAGTGGAAGAAAATTACTTTCTTAACATTCACATGGTAGCAGTTCCGTCTGACAATAATATTGAAAGCCTGGACTTTTACTGACCCTTAAGTTTACGTCTTCTTACATTACATGGTAAAATAATTTAATCATCCTAAATTCAGTGATGTAGGTGCACTAAGTTTCAGAGGTATAGCTGAGATGAAATTTTCTTGCCTGTGGCAAAACCTAACCAGTTAAAATATGAAGGGCTTATGGGAGAGAGATGTTTGGATTCAAAGCTTCCTGCCTCACTTTTCCTTTAATTAAATATTTCCTAAGTATGCATTGTGGATATAGCTGGATATGAGTATTCATTATTTTTAAGACATTGATTTGCCTTATCTTGAGGAAACCCTTCTCTGTGTTCTTTTTAAAATAAAAAGGATAATGTGGTTTAATCAGTAAATTCAATGTGCATGTTTTACTTTTCTTTACTTCTTGCCAGTGAGTACCCAGCTCAGCGCTCGAAGAAGGATTCTGAAGGAGCTGAGATGGGGGTGGCAGGTTCAGTCAGCCTCTTGCAGAATGTGACTCTGTCAACGCAACCTATTTCTAGCCTCGACTGGAGCCCTGACAAAAAAGGACTGTGTGTTTGTGGTGCCTTTGACCAAACTGTGAGGGTACTGATAGTTACCAAGCTTAACAAAGTTTGACAAGAAAACTAGAATTTCAGATGAGAAAGCAATATGGTTTGCAGTCTGTAAATATGGAAGGGAGAGCCCTCCTGTTTCTAATTTTATTTCTCCCTTACTAAAACTGGATTAAAGAAATAGAAACCAGATCTTTCTATTGAAAGTTCAGATACATGCAGTTAGAGTTGTTTGACTGTGCCACAATGTGAAGTTCCCTGGGCACAAAACTTTAACCTTCTAGAAATGTGAATTTACATTTAAAATAAAATGTGCCTTCGTGTTAACACAACCTGTAATTTCAGAAGTCACTTTAAGTTGTTTGTGTTCAGGTTAATCACAGTGCAAATCTGTTCCCACTTGTTAAATGGTTTGGCTTTTTTATATATAGTATTGTCCATATGCATTCATGCAATGGAAACTATTATATACTCTGTCACAGAAACTCTGTGTTATTGGATATATAAATTAGAATGTTTGTTGATATGTTTCTTTAATATAGTGTAGAAACTCTAATGAATGCCAAAATATTCAGGTTGAATAGAGTAGGCTTCTTATTGATGATCTTATTGAAATTAAACTATTGAGCAAATGCACTGTTTTATTATTTTAGTTAGGTTTCATAACAAGTTTTTATGTTCTGTTGTTTTTATATCTGTTTGTAACTTGGTATTCTACAAATAAAATTACATGGAGTGTTGTCTTAGGACATCCAGAGATATAGAGAAGGAATGTACTTGTATAGGTTTATACGAACAGTGTGCGGTACTCAGATAAAACTTACTCATTTTGCAGCAAAAGTTACTAAAACTTACCTCCATTGTGAAAAACTTTAAGGGAGCCAATGTACATGTTTTTTTCATTAACAGATGCCATATTTCTTCAAAACATAATATGACAGAGTACCTGTGTTACTGTAGTTTCACCTGAACTTCTCTTTGTGATTCCCCTTATCTCAAATGTTACCAGTGTGTGCAGCAGCACACAGTTTTTAGTAGGTGCATCCAGTTGCTGTCGTCTATCTGTGAATGTTGGGGGAGGCTTTCTTAATTTCAGTAAGCTCTAATGATTTCATTTGTCATTTCTTTGTCAGGTATTAGCTTTCAGCTAACTTGTATGTGTGTATGCAAATTTCAGGTGAAAGCATTTAACTACTTCTGAAATAGGTCACAATGGGAAAATGTTGGCTTTGTCCAGGTTAACTACAAAAGCTCCCCTGTGTGGTCATTTGCAGTGAAGTTCTGTTTTCTCAGGATTCAGAATTGGTCCCTGACAAATTCAGGGGGGGCACCTGTGTTGCATCAAGCCTGATCTTTCAGGGACTGCTCCTGAAAGCTAGAGGCTGCTCTGGAGGGAGAGAGAGAGAGAGAAACAGAGAGGCATCGGGGCCTTATGTCTGTACTGGTCCTGCCACCAACTGGCACCCAAGCAAGATGCAGGAGGAAGAGGGAACAGCCAAAAGCTGAAGGTTAAGGTAGGGAAAGTGGCAAATGTGGGAAGCAGTTTGGAAATCAGAGGCTCCACTGAAAATAGAAGGGGAAACTGAGCTGAAAAGAAAGGTGAGGAGCTGTAGCAGAATGGCGACACTAAGGCTGGGATAGGGTAGTGAGAGATGACATGCAGACATGGCACTACATGGTGTCCTCAGGCTGCTGGGGAACAGTTCTTGGTCCTTTACTGAAGCTGGCTCTCTTTTCAGTTCTCTGGGGACTGATGACTTCTCTACTGAAGTAAGTCACGTGCTGGAGGGTGAGGCAGGTCTGAAAGATCTGAGTGTACTGATCAATCCAAATTATATCCTATACTTCTATGCTATTGCTGTGTTACAGTGACTTATAATAAGAAAGTACAGTGTCTTACCAGCTTCCCAAGATCTAGAAACACATCCCCTCCAAGTAACAGCTTATGTCAGAAAAAATATATTGGGATAGTTAAATCACAAACTTAAAGGGAAATGGGATGCAAATTTGCCTGTGCATTGTCAGTCAGCTCTTTTGGAGAGCATGAGGTGAGAAGCTTTGGACTGAGAGACTTGGAACTCCTCTCATCTAAGATTCCAGCTAAATACAGGTGAAATAAAATTGTCCTTATTAAATCCTGCCTAACTTCATCGGTTAAACCAGCTAAGGAAGAAGAGAGCAGGCATCTCTGGGTAGAAAAGGCTCACAGGCTATTAAACCTTGTAGAACAGAAATCATTAATGCCTGTTTAGCAGCGGGGAGGCAGCAGGCAAATTTCAGTAGAGCATAAAAAACCCCACAGTCATTTACATTTAAGGTTGAGTCCAACACCCCCAGGTCCTTTTCTGCCAGGCAGCTTTCCAGCCATTCATCCCCAAGCCTATCGCGGTGCATGTTGTGTCCCAAGTGCAGGACCCATCACTGAGCCTTGCTGAATCTTACACAATTGGCCTTGGCCCATCGATCCATCCTGTCTGGATTCCTCTGCAGAGCCTTCCTGCCCTTGAGCAGATTGACGCTCTTGCCCAACTTGGTGTCTGCAAACCTACTGAGGAAGCACTCAATCCCCTTGGCCAGACCATGGATAAAGATGGTAAACAAGACTGGCCCCAATATGAGCCCTTGGGAACACTGCTTGTGACTGACCAACAACTGGAGTTGTCTCCTTCCTCCACAATTCTCTGGGCTTGGCCATCCAGCCATTTTTTTTATCTGGCAGAGTTTGTCTGCCCAAGCCATGAGCAGCCAGTTTTTCCAGGACAATGCTGTGGGAAATTGCATTAAAAGAATTGCTAAAGTCTAGGTAGACAAAACCCACAGGCTTTCCCTCATCTATTAAGCGGGTCACCCTGTCACAGAAGCAGATCTCATTAGTCAGGCAGGACCTGCCTTTCCTAAACCCATGCCGACTGGGCCTGATCACCTGGTTATCCTTTAAGTGCCACGTGATGATACTGAGGATGATCTGCTCCATAACCTCCCCTGGCACTGAGGTCAGGCTGACAGCCCTGTTTTCCACTGTTGCTTGTAGAAGTCCTTGGTTTTAGTAGGTGATTGAGTGATGCTTGGCTCTAGCCTGCCTTCAAATTTAGTCTGTTTTATCTGAGGTTTAGCAAAGGAGCAGGGATGAAAGCACAGTAACTGGTAGCAACAAACTGGAAGGTATCTAAAACTGTACCAAAAGCTTATTTCCAGTAAAGGAGGCCTTGAGTTTGACCAGTGGGAATCCACCCCTCTGTGGAGGAGGGATCTTGCTCAGCAGCTTGGCAGAGGGAAGGTGCCCCATCGTGGCCAGAACCATGGGGATGACCTGGCAAGGAAGGTTCCCAGTGCTGTAGGCTGGCACCAGAGCTGTGAAGGCTGAGCCCAGAATTTCAAGATCCCTGGGCAAGGGCGTTAACCAGATCTGTCCATCTGTTGCAGATTTTTGATGTAAGGTAAAGATTGATGAGATCCAGCTGTCTTCCCCAAGACTTGATGGTTTGCTTTCAAGTGTAATATTCAGCATGTGATTTTTTTTTTGTTTGACGCAAGTAATCCCATCTGCTGATGTGCACAGCAGAATACTTGGAGAAAATACTGAAATTATTTTTAAATGTTGTCCCTCTTAGGTTGCATCCCAGTAGGAGGGAACGGGGCAACCACTGCTCTGCAGTCTTGGCTGCAGCTTGCTTTGAAAAGCCGGGGGTGTGGAGTTCAAAGAATCAGTTCAAGCGCTTTGAGTCAAAAATGCACGATTCAGAGATGGCCTCCATTAACTTTGTGCTGTAAATAAAATACACTTACTGAAAGGTATGCCAGAGCGGAAATATTTTGAAATACGGTTTTTCTCTATAGTAGTAATTCTGAGTCAAGCATAGAGTAAGGGAAGAAAAAGCTCTTAGTATAGGTACCTATGAGGGAAAAGAGCCCTGAGTCCAGGACTGGGCTGTTGGTGGTATTTTTATTAAAATAACCCTTCTTACAGATCCATGGGCCTCCAAAAGATGAAATGTGTGTTACCTGTGGGTGCTTCATTTTGGGATTCACTTTATTTGTTATTTTGAAAATGAAGGAATTCATTTCCCCCATAAGTAGCTGGTTCATGAAAATACCAGACAGTTTGCATGGCACGAGTTCATGAAAAGCTATGAGAGCTGGAAGGAGTATAAATGAATGGTAGTGCAGCCCTTGTTCAGGAAAGATAAGTGCCTGTATTTGTGTTACCTTGAAAATGAAAGCTGATTCCTGGCTGGAGAGAAGAGCTATTGCTGATGCCTGTACTATGCTGTATCTCCTCCGCAGATTGGATTTCTGCTTCTCCCAGGCTAAACAACAAAGCAACAAAGCTGGTGAAGGGGCTGGAGAACAGGCCTTATGAGGAGCGGCTGAGAGAGCTGGGGTTGTTTAGCCTGGAGAAGAGGAGGCTGAGGGGTGACCTCATTGCTCTCTACAACTACCTGAAAGGACGTTGTAGAGAGGAGGGTGCTGGCCTCTTCTCCCAAGTGACAGGGGACAGGACAAGAGGGAATGGCCTCAAGCTCCACCGGGGGAAGTTTAGGCTAGACGTTAGGAAAAAATTTTTCACAGAAAGGGTCATTGGGCACTGGCACAGGCTGCCCAGGGAGGTGGTTGAGTCACCTTCCCTGGAGGTGTTTAAGGCACGGGTGGACGAGGTGCTGAGGGATATGGTTTAGTGTTTGATAGGAACGGTTGGACTCGATGATCCGGTGGGTCTCTTCCAACCTGGTTATTCTGTGTGATTCTGTGATTCTGTGAAACAAGAAACTTAGGCAGACCAAAAGCTGCCTATGGCAGCCTAGCCTGCCCTATTTATAGAACATTTTACCTCTGCAGCCCAGAGGCTGAAGAACTGGAGTGTGTTCTAAATAAAATCAGTGCATCAGAGATGAAATGCACAGGGCCAAATCCTCTCTGACGTAGCACTGAGGAGCACTCTGGAAAACCCTTGCCTTGTCCAGGGCCAGGAAATGGAATGTGCTACAGAGTTTGATGGCTCTGCCGTGAGTGACCACATTTAACAAGCATATCTGCTTGGCAGCTATTCCTTGTTTCCTGTGCAAACCATCCTTCTTTATGGGCATGGAAGAGAAGAACCTGTTTATGGGCAGGACTGCAGCTGTTTGGGTTTTCTTTTTTTTACCAGGTGTTGCCCAAATCTCCAGCTATTACAAATCAGGACTTTTCCTTTCGCATCAATAGAGTTACCTTGACTTTCACCACTTGTACAGGCCCTTGGAGATTACAGCCCTCCAAAATTTCTGTGCACGTAGTCTCTGTTTAGCTTACAGTATATTGTTTTTATCACCAAAAAAAAAAAATATTTACAGCTTAGTCATGACTTGGACTGTTTTAAGCAAAGTAAGGTAAGTAATAACTCTGTATGGCAAGCTACAGTACAGTGCACAGTCAAGGTGGGTTAAGCATCACCTATTGTCTCAGTCTTTCCAAAGTTCAGCTGTGATATAGAAGGTATTCAAAACCAGAATCAGCGGCAAAAGAGCCATGACAGAAGAAAAGACTGAGAGAAAAGTTACATAGCATGCCAGCACTTGAGAATTTACATCATGAAGTTAGAATGGCTCATGTGTAAACTCTTTATAATTGCTTATTGCTTGTGCCAGCCAAGACAGCAACTGTAACCCTGAGGGACAGAGTTGAAACAGGGAATAAATGGTAAACCTGTGAGGTGCACAGCACATGCTAACATTTGGAAGTGCATGTGCCCTTGCCTTTTTGCAGCCACTGATGCTTTCAGGGATCAGTCTTCACTGACTACTGCTCTCCTCACCCGTCCTGGGTCCTGGGACAACAAGATGGTGACCAGGGGGTAAACCCTCTCCCACAGTAGAGGAGGACCAGGTTTGTGACCACCTGAGGAACCCGAACATATATAAGTCTATGGGACCTGATGAGATACATCCCAGAGTCCTGAGGGAATTGGCAGATATGGTTGCCAAGCCACCCTCCATGATATTTGAAAAATCATGGCAATCAGAAGTCCCTGGTGACTGGAAGAACGGTAGCGTTGTGCCTGTTTTTAAAAAGGGTAGAAAAGATGACACTGGGAACTACTGACCTGTCAGCCTCATCTCTGTGCCTGGGCAGATCACAAAACAGACCCACTGTTCTATGATTCTATGTTTCTATATCACAGAACTGGTGCATAGAAGGACAACAGGGAATTGCACAGGAAAAACAACATCCTCGAGCGATCACTTCAGACACAGCAGATACAGCTTGCCAGTACAGTTCAGTTCATCTTCCCTAAATTATTGCCATCAAATATATTCAATAGGAAATTGGGATTGTTTGGCTAAGGTTGACTGATTTATAAGTAAGAAGCTACTAAATTGTGGCCTGCATATTCATCACTGTGATAAAGTTGTTATCGACAAATTGCCAGAAAATACATTGATTTACTACTATTTTTTTAAAAAAAACAAATTATTAAGCCTGTGTTTTCTTGCTCTTGATGCTGTTACTGCTATATTTTCAGTACTAGGCACTCTTAACAGAACAACTGCTGGGTCCTCAAAGAACCTGTGGATCATAGTCTGTATGTCTGGAGTGTATTTAAAGTCTTTGTGCATGCAAGATATTTTCTGTAGCAAACACAACTCCCAGTACTTTAGGCAAGGGCAGCTGTTAGGCAGGAGCTGAGAGCTGAATCCTTCCATGTGCAGTGTAAACCATGGCTGTGGAACTGCCTGTGGCAATGCAGATTCAGCCCAGAGGTAAGACCAAATGGGATATCTGCAGAACTGGAACAGAGCTATTTGATGACTTGGCAATGTTGCCAGTTCTAGCCTTGGCCATAAAAAGGTTTTCATTCCTTGCTGGCCTTTTTGGGAGGACCTGCTTTTCACCACACAGCCTGCCCTCACAGTTGCACAGCACTGTCCGCAGAGGATGCTGGAAGAGGGTCAGTGTTGCTTGGTGTCTGCAGGAGCATCTACAGTCTCAAGGACAGTGAGTAGCTGTCCCACACTCTGGTCTTCCTCCTCCTCAGCCAGCAATAAGGCAATTGCTAGCAAAGAGGCAGAGAAGTTTTGCAGGGTGGTGCAGCAAAAGGGATCACAGCAAAATATCTCTTCCCTCTAACACCTCAGTGTTACACTCCTAACTAGCTGATTGTGGCCAACTAGCAACTGGCTTAATAATTTGCTGGCATGATTCAGGACTGTAGCATGTGCAGGGGCTGGTCCAAATAGGCAGCCTGCGTGTGGCAGCCCTGCTTTGGAGACCAGCTCAATCTACCAGTACAGCCATAATCTATGCTAGTCGCTCTCTGAGCCACAAAACAAGCCTGTCCCTGTTTAGCTGAGTAGCACAGGTGTAGCCTCTGGGATAGATGTGTCTGCCACAGTTTTCTCCACTTCCAAGAGATCTCCTTCCCTCCTGCCTGTATTCCTTTTCTTCAAAATGTTAGTAAATCTGTGGTCACCACCTCCATGTCTAGGGATGTGCAGTGATAGTTGAGCTGCAGAACCCACATGGAGGCACCTGTAAGTTCCCTCCTCTATTAAGCTTGGCCATAAAAGCAGCCTGTGCACAATGCACAGACTGGGGTTCCCTTCCCAAACCAATGGCCTCTTCCTCTCTTGTCAATGTGCAAGAAGCTACCCAAGATTGCCAGCCTCTCAGGGTATTTCCTAATCAGAACATTATACCCTGACTTTCTTAAGCGTGGCAGTGAAGCTGTTTTTCAGCTCTGTGAAAAGCCCATCAGCAACATAAATAAAACAAGCACAGGCAATCTCTCACAGGTCGCTTGGGATTTTAAGGTTATGAAACATTTAAGACATTCTCTGAAGCCAGAGGACACGTGGGTTGCAGAAAGGCAGCGAGGCCCACAGAACTGCACAGCAATCATGATCTGATGGGACCTTTTTGTGTGGCAGTGATTCAGAACTATTAGCTTAGCCTGTTTCCCAGATTGCATTGTATCAGCTGCCCACTCTTAGACTGACTGTTATGGTCTTGCAGTTAAAACAACTCTTTCTTTCAAGTAAATTACTAGTTAGGTCTCTAAGTCACAGCTGCTTCCAGTTCTTTCTCCAGGCAGAGGCAGCTTACGTTAAAACTAACTGCTGGAAATCTTTGTGTTGAGGACCTGATTTTTGTGCAAACGTTTCCGCTACCACAGAAATGCTACTTTATCCTCAGCACAGATCTGAATGACTACATGTGGCACAAAGCCTTAGGTTCTTCCTTGTGATTTGCTGGGAGGGTGAAGGGAGCTGCACCCTCTTGCCCCCTTCCCTGTGCCACAAGGCATAACAGAACTGTGCACCTCTTTACTGCAGTCGTAGCTGTTTCTGCACCTGATGATGCTGAGACGTCGCTCCAGCCCATTCTGCATCTGTCCACCAGAAACAATACAACACTTGCGATGTCCTCTGTGTACTAAAGTCTTTTTCCTCCTGCTCTCTTCATCTTTTGCCCTTTGCTTGTTGTTTAAGATTTCTGAGACAGAGACAATCTGCTTATGAGTATTTCTAGCTTGGAGCACCATGAGGCTTAGGTTTCTAGGTAGTGCTGCAGCAGCAATGAAAAATAACAATAAAAAGTAGGTGCAGCTAATGAAATCTGTTCCATTCAATTGCATCCCTTGCTAAACCTTTCATTTTCTGAGTCATCAATCTTAACTGCAGAGCTGACAGAATCTCTCCTTCATGTTTGTTTCTGATGTAGCTCAACCAGGCAGCACTTTGAAGCCTGTTCACCATATGTGAGGGACAGACCCTTCCTGCTGCCTTGCAGAAGTGGGCAGTGGCACAGGCCTGTGGCATCTTCATATCCGATAGTCTTTTCCCTTCCAGGCAATCACGCTCCCTCCCTCCCACATCCTGCTGTTGCAGAGCATATGAGAAACATAAGAGCAGCCACACTGGGTTAGACCATAAAGCCTCCCAGCCCTCTATCCTGCCTCTTCAGGGGCCACGTGCAGATAAATAAGTATAGAAGCCACCTTTAAAATGACAACTGCAATTTGGGTCCTAAGTTTAATTTACTCCTAAATTTGCCCTAGGCTTCCTGCTAAGATGAAGCTGGAATATGAAATACATGGTTCTATTGAATTTATGCACAGAAGTTAACAAGTGAGAATGGTGGAATGCTAATGCATTTAGAAATAAACCTCAATTTCTAGTATAATTTACTTCCACAATCTTCGTGAGAGAGACAGCTATAAAAATTACAGCTTTACATACTAATTGGAAGAAATGCAATCTTAGAACAATATCAGAATAAATACTCTACACATGCTAGTTTGCTTTCAATTTATTTCTACAGTTTCCATATATAAATGCTTATAACCTAATAGATATATCTATATTCAGTGAATAAAGCTTTGTATGTAAAGTAACCAGACACGGTACCCAGCGCTTCACCACATCCTGTCATTTAATCTAGCTGGCATGAACACAAACTCTTTTGATCTGTACTAACTATCTTTATCTCAGTGTTGATCTCATCCTCCCTATCTGTTACGTTAAAAAAGCTTTAATCAGAGGGTTTAAGCAAGTCTTATTGAATTATATTATTTTTCCTCCCTGAAACAAAGCTACATCAAGCTCAGTTTCCTTCTTTCTGTGTACTTTTACATCTGTATTTTGATTAGAAATGTTATGTTTTCAAAAGGGAAAAGAGTCTGTGTTTAGTAAGCTTAAATTCATTCTAATTTAATTTGAGTGCAGAAAAAAAAAGACATTTCCAGAGCATTTAACTGAAAGGTGAGCCTAAGTTCACCTGGGCTTAAGCTGCCATATATGCTGTCCCCAACTCCAGCAAACTGTATCACAACACAGAAAATTTTACAGGTTTCACTTATTTTCCACTGTCCAAAGTGTCACTGCTATAGTGACACTTTTAGTTCCTGAAGACATGAGACATCCTTGTGGGGTAGCCTCAAGACTCTGTTCGCCTCCTTACCCTATATAGTACCTAGGGCACAAACCTGGCAGTCAGATATCTTGGACTCTCTTCCTGGAGTCACTATCCACCTTCCAATAAATCACTGTAAACTCTATTCATGCCCTGCCTCCCTGTTCCCTGCACATGCCTTGTCTCTGTAGAATACAGGTAGAGACATAAATTACCATAAACACACCATTGAGCCAGGCAGCTGCCTTTAACTGTCCTTTTGCAAGCATTTGTCTTCTGATATGCCACAGGAAACATCAAGTACTCACCCCTCTTCCACTGGCTAGCAAGTGCATGTAGGCAGGCAGGTACTGGCAGCAGAGGGATGTTCACGCTTCAGCTTACTCCTGCTACACCCTCTTCTGGTGACATGCTGGTCTGCCCACACATCAGATTGTACATTCATTAGTTTACATTGCAAAGAAAGAGGCTTCACAATCAGAAAATGCCTGTCCCAGAATCAGCCGGCGTGGCTGAGGCCCTTCAGAAGCAAGTGAACTACACTTAGTAACATCTCCCAAACTGGGCTTCTCACCCTGACCTGGGATTTTAAAAGGTACTGTCTCATACTGGAAGGGGGGCGGAACTAGATGATCTTTAAGGTTCCTTTCAACCCAAACTATTCTACGATTCTATGTTTCTAGGATTCTATGATAATCTGTTTTTTTTAATTACTTTGGCCACAACTTGACTTTAAACATGCTAGACAAGGAATTGTCACGAAATGGTCTGCAGCTCAGGTTGCCCAGGTGCAGACTAACTCATTCCTGAAATAGTTTAAAATGTGATGTTTCTTTAGACAAACATATTTTAAACCCAAGCTACAGACTGGACAGAGGTAACACTAAATTTGTCAGTTCAGTTTTAACACAGTGTAGCTGTATTCTCATTGACTTGATTTCATTTAAGTCTGCACTGATTTAGCATTTTCAGCATGGTTGCTGAATCTCTGGAGGTTTAAGACAGAGATTGACAGAATAAAAGGGAATGTTCTCTGTGTTTGCATGTACCATCTTTCCAGTAATTGCTAGAAAGGGCTTATGGTTGACACCTGATAAAAACGCCTACTTAGAAAGACTGAATTATTTAATGAAGTATCTCTGGTGCTTTCATTAAGACTTACATTAAAAGGCCAAAAAGAGCATTTAGTGGCAGAAGAAGCTGGACTTGCAGGTGAAATGATCCCATTGCTTTATCTTCTCCCTTAGGATGACTGTAGATGACTATTACAACCAACTTTTGCTTTTGGTCTGATTTTAGCATCTGTATTTTTATTCTGCCAATGATTAAATAATCCTTTTGTTACAAGTGGCTTCTAGCATCCTTCTTTATATGCACACCATATTCACGGCAGAAGAATCTAGGCTATGTTTTGATTTATCTTGTCTTCTACAAGAACAACTTCAAAAGCTTTTTCAGTGGCATTGTTCCTGGGAGTTGGAGTTGTCACAGCTGGTCTGTAGGTCAGGCTGTGGTGCTTTGCATGACCCAGGCTGTAAGCGTAATGTTTCCAGTGAGGTCTGGACAACAGGATTTGACCTCCATGTCTGTTCTGCAAAGAACATTAACTCCGCAGAAGTCAATATATAGTATGTACAATGAACAAGATACATCATAATAGAGGAATAATTCTGTTGAAGATGTCTGTTGCTTTAACTACTTTGGAGAAAATATTCAGGATTGTTTTCAGTTGTTTTGGGAATGACAGAGAAAAATCAATAATCATTCATAGGCCTCTCAAATGAAATGACTTCCATTAAGTATCAGACAGCAATATAGCTTTTCTTGGATAGATTTTTCTGTAGATATCCATATATAAACTCAAAATACATCTTCAGAATGGCACCAGCATTAAACAACTGGATTTATGTGACCTGTATCTCGATCAGATTTTGGCTGGGATAAATGTAAATCTTTAACTCTTCACTCTCTGTTCTTGAAAACCAAACAAAACACACAGCTATTTCAAGCAGAAAACAAATGTGTAAGTACCTAGTAATCTTCTGAGAGAATTGCCTCAAGAAATTCCAAGACCTATGGCACTCTGTACAGGAGCTCCAGTTAACAAAACAAAAGTATAATTTTGTAGTAGTTTGGGGCCAGTAGTAAATCCATAACAAATGTAAACCACCAGAAGGAGACAGAGAGCCACAATGCATGATCATGAACTATCCAGAGTCCAGCCTGTACTGTATTAATGCTCTATGTGGTTACAATCTTTTACAAACAGAGCTGGTTGAATCTTAGCATCAATCAGCATGCGTTGCATTTTCCTTTGATCTTCTAATTGAAACAAAATATTTGGTTTAGGAAATAAGACTCTGGCAGAAACTTCCTACCTAGCTTCTGGTAAATCAATTAGCCTATCAAGCAATTTCCCTCTCTGTATTTCCCAACCTGTGACATGTGAATACTAAGGTAAGAATGAACAAAACATATGTCAAGTGCTCTGAGGTCCTTGTGGAGACTTGGCACACTGGAAGTGCAAAGTATTATTTTATTCAGGAGTGTAGATCTTGCTATATCTCTGCTGCACTTCAGACTGTTGCATTTCTGAATTTTGTAAGAAAAATTTCTCCTGAATTCCCTTCACCTACAGTGCACAATTCTGTAGCTGTACTAAAAGATGAACAAGATAAAATAATTATAATAGTGCTTTTTGAAAATAAGAAATAGCTGTGAAAAGTCTATTAAACATGATATTCTTACACTAAAATATTAGCAGACAGTAGAGATATCATTCCCTGCCCCAGCAGTTCTACTATCCATCGGTGCATCCCACATACAGCTGCAAGGCTCTTAATGGATCCTGGTATTTGCTGCTTTCATAACTACTCTTATTAAAAATATTTGCATTGCTTTTCCAGCCATTTTTTGTTGAAACTGAAAACCTAAAGCTTTAAATCTCCTGCAAGAAAAGGAGATGACAAGATGTAAACAAATAACTACTCCATCTGAAGATCTTTAGATATACTTCAAACTAGGGTAAGGAGAAAGGCTTATTTGCAGTTCATACTGATTTAATTAGAAAAGATGCATTACAGCACTTACATGTAAACCAATTTATTAAGCTCACTCTTGCAATATTTTAAATTGCATTGAAGGCACAGAGAAGTGTACTGAACCTAAATAAGACCACAGACTTCTAGTCCTGTTCCCCCTCTGAATACATCCCCATTTTTGACTCTGTCCTTCTTCAGATGGGACCTGTTTTCCTCAAGAAGCCCTGATGCTGAGCAAGCCAGCTTGACACGTTCCCTGCAGGCAACCAGCCAAAAGTGATCAGCCCCATGCACTTCTGCATTTCCTATGGTTAAGAACAGGCCCTCTTCAACCACACTGAGGGATTCCAGTGGTCCTATCTTAATCAGCCTTGGAGGGGAGAAGCTGCAGGGTTTAGTTACAATAAGTTTCAGGTGAACATAAAGTAGGCAGAGGAGGTCTCTGGCTGGGAATGCCACTATTTTTTATGCAGACACTGACTTCTGTTTTACTATTTAGCAATATGTTAATCTGTACAATGCAGACCTTATCTCTGGGAGCCACAGATGTGTTTGTAGGATCTTCCAGTCAGCAAGCTCTCATAGTGGAGAAATACCAATCCTCTGCATTTTGAACACAGATTTATTTGCTGAAATCTTGAGGAGAAACACAGTGGAATTCACAACCAACAACATAAACCGTCCCTCATTCAAGGCTGAGATATTTTTGATTTAATGTAGAGTCAAATTCATCTAAGTAATTGTATTTTTTAAAAGTTAGAATGCCCGTATGATAGCATGTTTTCTTTCAAACAGTGTTTTCCAGACACTACTCATTCTTTGAAGATGACAACAACTTGTGTGCAGTGTGATCTGTGCTGAACACGTGCCCTCTTCTGTAATCGCCTGCTTGGAGTCTTTCCCCATCTCAAATGCAGAGTCAGACAGAGAGCTGGAGCCAGCTACAAATTAGCAAGAGTTTTAACTTCTGTGAAGTTCATAAAAACAGTAAAATTAATCCTTGGAAAGTAACAGAATATGTATATGATTTCTGGGAAATTTTATATGTATGCGTGTGGGTGGGAAATACATTCTGTAACCAGCTCAGATCTTGTCTTGTTGCACACAATTGATGGAGATCACTCCTTTTTTGCCCAGACCTGACAAAGGGTGTTTGCTTTCTAAAACTCCAAAACAAATCTTAAAGAGTTGATTTGCTGGCATTTTCAGTATCAGTTCAGTCACCATCCTTGCAGGTATTTAAAAGCTGGGTAGATGAGGCGCTGAGGGATATGGTTTAGCAGTGGACAGGTACAGTCAGAAGTGATGATCTCAAACGATTCCATGATTCTGTGACCACAAGGATCTGACTCTGCCTGTGGGAGTGCAAGGTTTGGTCGAGGGCTTCTGCTGTGGAGAGTGAGGTTAAAGGCAATGGCCTTGGGCCTTATGGGCAATAGATTTTTCTGTCAGGAGCATCATGCCAATAATCCTTTGTCTTGCTTGTCTCTACCATTCCTGACCACTTTTGTTACCCTGGGCCCCCATTTCCAATAAGTAATTTAAGTACAACAAGTTCTATAAATGTATCTACACAGTTTGTCACTTTAATTGTTAATACTAAGCACATTTTATTTCCGATAAGATTCTGTTTTTTAAGGCTAAATCTAAATTCAAAGGAGTTTAGTGCAGCCCAAAGAGCTACAATTTCTTAAACAAAGCTTCAGAGCCTTTTGTCAAGGTGATCTTTGTTTATTTTGGGTCCCTCAGGAGTCTGTACCGGGACCAGTGCTGTTTAATATCTTCATTGATATAGACAGTGATATCAAGTGCACCCTCAGCAAGTTTGCAGATGACACCAAGCTGAGTGGTGATGTTGTCACACCAGAAGGACAGGATGTCATCCAGAGGGACCTGGATAGGCTGGAGAAGTGGGTCTGTGAGAACCTCATGAGGTTCAACAAGGCCAAGTGCAAGATCCTACACCTGAGTCGGGGCAATCTGTGGTTTCAATAGAGGATGGGGGATGATGTGATTGAGAGCAGCCCTGCAGAGAAGGCTTAGGGTGCTGATTGATGACAAGTCCATTATGAGCCGGTAATACATGCTTGCAGCCCAGAAGTGCAACCGTATCCTGGGCTGCATCAAAAGAAGCGTGGCCAGCAGGTCGAGGGAGGTGATTCTGCTCCTCTATTCCTCTCTTGTGAGACCTCATCTGGAGCATTGTGTCCAGTTCTGGAATCCTTAACATATGAAGGATATGGAGCTGCTGGAACAGGTTTAGAGGAGGGCTACCAGGATGATTAGAGAGCTGGAGCACCTCCCAGATGAGGACAGGCTGAGAGACCTGGGGTTGTTCAGCCTGGAGAAGGTTCCACAGAGACCTTATAGCGACCTTCCAGTACCTGAAAGGGGCCTGCAAGAAAGCTGGGGAGGGACTATTTACAAAGGCTTGTAGTGACAGGACTAGGGGTAATGGGTATAAATTGGGAGAGGGGCAGATTTAGACTAGACATTATATTTTATTTATTTATTATTTAATTTATTATGAGGGTGATGAGGCACAGGCACAGGTTGCCCAGGGAAGCTGTGGCTGCCCCATCCCTGGAGGTGTTCAGGGCCAGGTTGGATGGGGCCTTGGGCAGCCTGGTCTGGCGGGAGGTGTCCCTGCCCGTGCCAGGGGGGTTGGAACCGGGTAATCTTGAAGGCCCCTTCCAACCCAAACCATTGCACGATTCTATTTGCCGTCACTTTGGGTCCCGGAACTACACCGCACCCCTAGGCTTTCCGGTATTCAAGCCCCACCTCCCGCTGCCGCCCCAGGAAGCCACGGGGAGCGCGGGGGCACAGGCGGAGCCCCCCCGGGCTGCTGGAGGCCCTGTTTCCCCGCCCAGAGAGGGCGGCGCCATCTTCCTCCGCCCCGCCCCGGCAGTGACGTCACCGCAGGTAAGAGCGCGTGGAGGCGCCATCTCCCTCGCCCGTTACCCCCAGCGCCTCGCCGAGATGGGTCCGTCCGCTTCCCCCCACCCCGCCCCAGTCTCCCACGCCGGGTGCTTCCTGCGCTGTCGGCCTGGCCCGGCTCGGGGTGGGGGGGGGGAGGACGAGGTGAGGCTCCCAGTAGGCGGCGGAGGAGGGTTAGGTGCCGGTGTGTCCCGGTTTGCCGTGTCGCTAGGGATCGGTAAGGTGTGCCGCCTTTCACACAGGGGGGGTCAGGACTGGGGATTTTGGTTGTAAACTGCTGGGAAAGTCTCGGCTGGCACACGTGCCTCTGTCACCTGGTTTGGAGGAGATCGAGGGACACATGTGGTGGAAGAAGAATCGCAGAATCCCTAGGTTCGAAAAGACCTTTGGGATTATCAGGCCCAACTGCACCTGTCCACTCCTAAACCATATCCCTTACTACCTCATCTGCCTGTCTTGGAAATACATCCAGGGCTGTGGACTCAGCCGCCTCCCTGGGCAGCCTCTGCCACTGCCCTGGAACCCTTTTGGTGAAGGAATTTTTCCTAATGTACAATCTGACCTCCTCCTGCACAGCTTGAAATGGATGATGTTGTGGATGCTCCATCCCTGGAGTTGTTCAAGGCCAGGCTGGATGAGGCTTTTAACAACCTGATCCAGTGGGAGGTGTCCCTGCCCATGGCTTGGGGGTCCCTTCCTTGGTCTTTAAGGTCCCTTCTGACTCAAACCCTTCTGTGATTCTGTGACTCTTTGCCCGTGGCTGAAGAGCTAAAAGTCCAGGCTGTGCCATTGTCGATGTTCTACATGTGTGGGTGCTCCTGGACTTTTCAGACCAGAAGGTCAAGTTGTGTGTAGTCCTGATTTTGTTAGTGAGTGTAAACACCATTTAATGCATGATGAGAGCATGGACTGCAGGCTTTTCAGCTGGAGGCCTTCCTTGAGGATGGCTCTAGCTAGGCAGGTTCACTGTAGGCAGTAAATGCATTACATTCCTATTAAAAGTCAGTAAAGTAGTGTTGCAACTCAAGGAGCCTGGGGAACTTGGTAATTCTTGTGAGGAGAGCAGGGTTTTCAAAGAGAAGATACAGTTTGCATGCACAGGCCATGCACTCTTTTCCCCTGACAGAAGGGCAGGTTACACAAAGTACTTGAACTTAGTACTTTTAAGTAATAAAAGTAGGTCTTGATAGAGTTCTCTCATGTTGCTGCAAAGGTGAAAATGTCCCTTTCCTTACATTTTGTCATGGTATTGTGAATGTAAGTGTAGTTGCTGCTAACAACTTAGTAAAAGACTTTGACTTGCAAATTAAACTTTAGATTATGCTAAGTAAAAGGTCTCATTTTTGAGGGCATACAAAAATGGAAATGAAATTGAAGGGTATCTGGCACATTTCCTGGTTTTATAAATGTAATGCAACACTTCCAATCTAAAATACTTGAATATTACTCATCTTGTGGCAGTATGACCCTTGCTAATGAAATCAGAAACCACGTAACAGAAGACTACACCCTACAACATGAGAAACTTGAAAGTTGTTGGGATTCTTATGCTTCCTATCACAAGTGTGGTGCAGAAATCACACAGACCTTTCTGATAAGTGCATTTCCCTTTAAGGTCATTTAAGATTTTGAGAGTCAATTCTTCATCTGTCCACAGTTGGCCTGCTTTTCATATGAAGTGCCTAAAGTTAGTAAAGATAATTTGTTTTAATGCCAGCAGTAGAAAATTGGGGGATGTGTTTGGAATAGGATGGTAAACTGAGAAAAAATATCAACTTCTTTAAATAAATAATGAGTGCGCTGTAGTGGTACTGGTCACCACAGATCCACGTGAATGTTCCAGAACCAGTCAGAAAAGGCAGCACAGAAAGAAGAAACAAAGGTAACTGACTGAGGGGTACAATGACAGTGAACCGTGATATTGGTAATTTTAGAGATGATACCAAGGGGACGTGATAACAGACTATGAAAGCTTTGGGGCTGCAGACTTCATTGCCTTTGTCTGAGCTCTCTTTGTTTACTAAAACTATTTGTAATTCTCCAAACTTCATGCAGGCTGGCCATGAGGCTTTCTGGTGGGACTCGGGATACATGCTACATTTAGTTACCTCTTTGCATAGGCAGTGTTCCACATGCATGCTATTCTGTGTAAATGCCATTTTCTCCTGTGCTGGGAAATTGCTCAGGTTCTTTTTTCCCAGCATCCTCTGTTCTCCTAGTTTGCCATTCTCCTTTCCATGTCAGGCTGTGGTTACCACCATGCCTTTTCTTCCTGTGCCAGGCCAGAGTGCATCTCTATTCTTTATCCTATAATGTTTTATTTAATCTATTCCAATCGCTGTGAAAACTCCATGTCCTTACATGAGTTTTCCCTATTACTCCCTCATTTCTGTGATTTTGCACATCCCTTTTCTTTGCTGATTGGAGTCGGCCTCCTTTTTGTCAGGTTAGTGGCTGTTAAATTCTATTTATGGGACAGATAGAAAAGATTTTCCCTGTTTTTCTCCTACATCAATAAAATAGATGCTTAGAACACAACATCCCAGTTACTGTGCAATGTTCAGCCAAAAAAAGGGTAAATATGCTCCTAATAGTTAACAGAGTCTCATTAGCACTGTCAGATGATGAACGCTCAAAAATAGATAGGGGTCACTGTTCTAAACAGTAGAAGGAGGTAGTGCATGAAGTGCAAATACACGACATTGAATTCTGATAGAAGGAAATACTTTTTCACGCATTGTGGAGCTAGTGGCTAAAGGAGACAAAGGAGGCCAGCAATTTAAAAGGATGAAAAATGTCCTTCACTTTAATTCTGCATTCTCATGGTTCTGATACTAGTGGGGACTGGCAGCATATTTTAGAAGAGGTAGTAAACTCTATGGTTTGGAGCATACAGTAGCTAAAGACCGGAGGCAGGTTATTTCCCGCTCACTGCAAATATTGTAGAACAGAAGTATTCAATATTGATTGCTATTCCGAACAAAACCCCACAGGAGTACATAGATACTGAGTTTCATCTGCTCTGACAATGTGTAAACTCTTTTATGCAAGAGACTGTATTTTGCTGTACAAGCAGCTCTTTTTGGGTTCAGTGCAACCAACTGTATATGTTTTAGAGACCAGTTTAGAGTGACTTACTGTCACTTTAAAGCTCCAGTCTTGAACTGAGCTGTGCAGACGTAGTCCGAGTGCAAGAACTTTTGCGGAAACCTCTCACTAACATGTGTTCTGGATATGTGTAAAGAAAGCTGGTTTTATCATTGTACTTGTGATGGGGGTACTGACAGGTTGGAGCTGAACAAGAGCCAGGCTATGCTGGATTTGTTCAGAAGAGGAAATGACTATGTCATCAGTCTGGGACAGCTGATTACACTGCACAGGGAACTAAGATGTTTTATGAATCTGGCAGATCAAGTTGAAAGTTTACATCAAGGCTAGTCTGTATGGATATAGATGGAGCTGCAGTGAATACTAATTTTTTAAGCCAAGCGGAGATAGCTATTTTCTCATGTGATAGCCACCATGCACTGAAATGTAAGTGAGCCTCAAAAATAAGACAGATAAGAATAAACTTTACAAATCCTTTAGAGGCTGAAAAGACTTGATCTCAATGGCAAGAGCCTCATGGCTGTGAGCTGTTTCGTAGGGTTCTTCTGTGCATGTTGAGGTGCTGACTGGAACCTAGCTTTGAAGGCAGGGTTAAAAATCATTGCTCAGCAGTTGTGCATTTGTATTATAGTCTAAGTTGTGCATTAAGTAACTACATGGCTTGAGTTGGGATATTTTGAAGGGGACCAAGATAAGCCTGGTGGTGCATACTCAGTATTTCATGGTAGGCTTAATTACTTTTGCAATGAAAATCTTTCTTGTAAGCGAGATGGTGAGCTGGTGTTGCAAGAGTGACTGACTGATGGTACTAGATGTCCTCTCCAGCTACCCCAAGATGGCTTGAAAGGTAGCAAAACAGATCTGTGGACACAATGATGACTAGCAGGCAATCAATTTCTTACTACACAGCAACAGTGCTAAGGATTGTCTATCACAGATTAGAGAGTGTCGTACGTGGAGCTTTGCAGACATGGAATAAAGTGTATGTCTCTGCCCAAAGAGGTTTGTGATCTAAGAACCTAGTCATCATCTCTGGTAGCTTTAAATATAAGGTGCTTGTTCTTGTTGCTCTGCTGTCCGGTACCCACAGCAGTGAAGTACAGTTTTGGAGCAGAAGAGACTTACATGCTTCACTTGCATGTCAGCTACATTCATTGCACTTTCTTAGTCAGAACTCATGAGAGGGAGGAGCTGACAGAGCTTTGTCATATTGATGTTGCTAATGCATTTGTTTTGAATTTTAGAATATTTTTTTATGTCCTGACCAAAAGGTTTTGGGGTTGTTTTGGTTTTCTTTGTATAATGGTAAATATCCATGAAAAAAAGGAAAGTCTAATCTGATTTTTATTAGATGAATAATTTGAAAAAATTAAAGAGTTGAGCTCAGTACGAAGACTAGGCCTTCTAGTACTTAAGGAATAGGTAAGAATTGGCATGAAGTGTGAAATGAGTTGCAGTACTAAGCAGAATGAAGGTACTAAATTACTTTTGTGTTCTATTTGCCTGTTGCAAAATACTTCATATACACCATTTTTATCTTGAACTTGACAGTTTGAATTCCAGCTGAAAAACATCTGTGTGACACTTAACACCGAGCCTTTTTTAATTCTGTCTTTTGGACTTTTCTATTGCCACATTGATATATGCTTGTAGCTTCCATTACTTTCACTATGCGTTTTCAGCAACATATCTCAAGAGGTAACCAAGGCCTAATTAGACTTTGTATCTTTCAGTATCATAGATACAGTTTTGCTGTGGGGTGGGCAGAAAGGGAGGTTTGGGTTTTCTTTTTAAGCCGTCTGGCAATTACTTTCTAAGCCTTGTGTTAAAGGTTAACTCAAAGGTTATTTATAAAATAACCTTTTATAAATATAAATAAATAAATATAAAATATTTATAAAAGCCACCTGCAAATTGTCTGCATTTTTCCTTTTTCCTTTTCTTACCTTTATATGCCAGTCATGTGTGTCCTTTTCTTGAAAGGAGACTGCAGAGTTCTTCTCTTCGTTCTCCTGAAAGATAAATACAAAGATGGATGATTTTGCTAGTTGTTTTGTGCACAATCACCTATATTTTGTTTTTATTTAAACTTCCTTAAAACAGAACTTAACTCAGTTGAATCTTGATCAATAGCCGCATTAGCACTACAGCAAACTGCTCCCAATTTTTACTCATTTAGTCATTTTTATCGAGTCTGGAGAAGCTGACATATTTTCCCTTGCTTTCTCCTTTTCGTATTTATGTCTTTTTTGTGGTTCGTAATGTCTGATATTCCCCCTCCTTCCATTCTGCATATTGAGTGTATTACTTGCTCTGGTTTATACTTTGTTGACTGGAGAGAAAACAAAGTGTTCCTTGTTTTCTAAGCAGAAGTTTATATAAGTGTAGTCATGTTTCTGAATAAATGAGAATTACCACCTGTGGAAACTCTTAAGACAATCTTTTTATCAGACTTAAATGCAATGAAAAAGTTTTCTCAGGAAATTGGCTTACTTTTGTGATTTGAAGTTCTTTTCTTCCTCAAATATTTTTCTCTTATGCTGTTTTCCTCAAAAACTACAGGGCAATTTTTGAGCTCAGGGTTAAATGGGAAAGTTGTTTCTGGTAGATTGAGGTTGTGAAGTCATACCACTTTTTTTATTGTTCTTTGCCTATGTGTCCCTAATCAAAGTAGCCCTTTTCTGTTTTATGCTTATGGGTTGTGAACTTTCCTTTGCATTCTCAAAGTTAAAGGTCTAATAAAGTATTACCATCATCCACATAGCCACAGATGATGTGTTCTGCATCATGTCTCATTACTTGATAATGAAAATGCTGTCTTATCCTTATTTCCCTTGCACTTCCCCGTTACTGACATGCTTACCCAGCAAGTATTTTCGGAACTTCTCTTGTCTGGGTATTTGTACTGCCCTTATTTTTTTTAAGTGGGATCTCTGTGCCAAATAAAACTTGGTTGAAAGTCAGCAAATTTAACAGAGAAAACCTGTGTAGTAAGCATCAGCTTCAGGAACTGAATTCAATTTCTGCTTGTTCAAAATATCTAAAGAAACACTTGTAAAACTTTGAGAAAAATCTTGTTTGTGGTTTCGTAACTGAAACATAACTATTGAGGCCTTTAGGTGTGTTTGAAGTGCCACTGATGTGGTCTTAGTTCCTCTCATCCTTGGCTTTGTCAAAGAGTGCAGGTGTGACTGTACAGTCTGTGTGTTGATTTTGGCAGAAAGACTTGTGTGGAGTTTCTGGTGTACATGTTTTCTAATGTGGTGTGAGCTTGTTCTTGTTGATTTAATGTTGTCAAAACTATTTTAGGCTCCTGACTGCTCCCTTGTTGTTGGCATGTGCCAGTGCTGTAACGTATCCTGCTTAGAGCTCAGTAATGCTGAAACAACAGCCTAACGAAAAGAGAGAGGTCCCTACGCAGCAGGAGTAGGAACTTATTAGTTCCTGTTGAATTGAACAGAAAACACAAGTTCAACAGATTCTTCCCTCTCCCTGGGCAGAAGGAGTGGACTTATCACTGAAGGGTACGGTACACAGGCTAATGTGCAGCCTTGTTTCGTTGAAGGCTGGAGCATTTTTCCCTTTCCTTGTGAAATGACAGTGTCAAGTAAATACTTGGCAAGTATTTAAGAGGGCAAACTTAATCGATTATTTCTGGTTCATGAGGCAGCAGTCGTAGAAAAATGTATTTTGGACTGTATGTGTTATCGTTCCTTTTATCTTCCTATTCTTTCTGTCGTGTTCTTTAGGTCTAGCTTGGGATATTGGAAGGAATATAATAAATGCTCTAGTGACTGTTTATCTTTGCAACTGCTGTAAAACAGCTCAAGTTAGTTTTGATTGATGACACACGCATCCCTGATACTGGAGTTTGTCAGTGGTTTTGTTTGTTTGTTTTTTCCTGTAGTTGCTTGTGCTGGATGCCTTGAAAGACACAGAGAAGAGTTGGAATTCATCGGTATGTTCATGCATATCCATCAAATTAAGGCAATATTAGATGAAGTATTGTAGTGATGGTAAGCTCTGCAGGTGATTCTTGGGTTGGATTACACCTCTCTCCCTATATGTGTAGATCTAGTAAATGTGTATTGACAGGCACCTTCTTAACTGTATTAATAGCTGCGAAAATCCAGTTTCCTCTGTAGCTTTGTGTATTTTTATGCTGTGTTATATGACTGAACGTTAACAACAAACATTGTTTCTGGACTCTTTTCATCAGCCTAAGAGGAGTGATTTTAATGCGGGTGGCCAGGACAGAATGAAATGCTAACAACATTATCATAAATAGCAGAAATAATTGTGTTGGTATTTTGCCTTTCTGTGGGCAACACCTTCTGGGTCAAGCTCAGCTTTCTTCCTTAGGTTTGCTGCAGCTGACTGTAGCAATATTTACATGTGAGCATTACGTGCTGGGGTGGAGAGGGGACCTTCAGCCTGTCATTGTTAGCATTGTGATTCTATACTTGATTTCAAAACCAGCTCTGACCAGGATGAAAAGTCATGCAGCTGAGTAGGATTATAATTCTAAACTGTATAAACAACAGCCGTGAAAGTGGGCTTGTTAACTGCCTGATCGTATTTCTGGAATCACGCTGGTGTGGTTAAAACTGGAGTTGCAGACAAGCTTGAGTAGCTCCACACTGTTTTTCCTCCCAATCTACCTCCTGTTTGATCTCCAGGAGACAATATAAATAAAAAGAAACCTCTCTCACACATACCACGCTCTTGGCAGGAAAAGGGAAAGATCAAATCTTTATCTAAAACAAACGCCAGTGATGTGACAGCTGTTTGCTGTTTCCTTGCTGTTTGCACTGACTGTGTGGCTTGGTGTTCAGAGGTGAAATCTTCAAAGTGCAGTCTCTTCAACTTACGGTCCTGCACTCTATACTCCGTGGCTGGGTAGTGGGATTATCACACTGACCCCAAGCAGAAAGACTGCAGTGATCCAGGTGCTTCCCCTGTTCTTGAAGCAGCTCTCCAAATGGGCAGGAAAATTATATATTTCTTCTCTTCTTTCCTTGACATTCAAAAAATTGTTGCTCAGTCAGTTAAAGTTGTAGAAAGCTTAACGTAGCTCTAAGTAACATTAACTCCCCATGTGATTTATAATTTGTGAGTAATTAAAGATACAAATTGTAAGCCAGCAGCCAGATGGTTTGGGAGTAGCCATGCCATGTTCCCGTGATCATTGGGATCAAAAAAGGAGTGCTTTGGGATTTTTCACATCTTTGCGTATCGCTTGGTTGCTGTGCATGGATGCATCTACAAGATTTCCAGAGTATTCTGGAATCTCAAAATCTACTCAGCTTTGTTACTCTTAGAGTTATATCACAGATTATAATACCCCATAGAGAATTCAGAAAACTGGATACTGGGTTCAGAAGAAGAATTTCTTGGACCAACTTCTGAATTTAGCATTGGAAGATGTAACTGACCCTGACATGACTGGTGCTGTATAACTGCTTTAAAGCTGAAGTAATGTCTGTTCTATGTCTGTTCTATGGATGAAGCCATATCCTGTTTTTTCGGTTTGGCTTAAGTTTTTTTTTACTGTCCTGCCTGATGCTTGGTGTAGCTCCTTATATACTGTGATTTATAGAGCACTTCCTTCAAACAAGCAAATAATTCCATCCTATCACAGACTATAAAAGCTAAATACTGGTTTGCGACTGTTGCAATACTATGGTCATGTTATTTGTAATGCTCCTCCATGCCATTTTGCACAGCAGTTCGGAGATATCCCTGAAATTATAGGACATTTAATGGTGTCAATATTGACATTACCTAGTAGAGCTCTTCAGAAGTAGGTATTTCTTGTAACATTTAGTGAATGAATGCTTTGTTTTGTAAAATACAGTCTTTTGGCTCTGTAGGGACTTATTGGAAAGGATTCTTAGTTTTGTTTCATCTTTCCAGATGGAAATATCAGAAGATGATATTAATATGGAAGAATACCCCACTGAAATCCATGATTATCTTGCAGCATTTGAAAAATCTCTTGGTTCTGTAGATGAGATGCTGAAAACAATGATGTCAGTTTCCAGGAGTGAGCTTCTCCAAAAGGTAATCAATCTTCCTTTTGACAACCTTTTTGTTATTAATACAAGAATACCTGTGAACTCAAACTGAAATAAAAGGATCTGTTGGGCTGGCCACTGTGCAGAGAAATAACAAATACGACACTTCCTACCTTTGACACCTAATATTTAAAATTCTTACATTTCTAAGATATCCAGGTGGTCTTACTAACTAAATGATGAAATAAATGCTCTTCCAAGCTGAAAAGTGATGATCCTATAAGTCAGTCATTTATTTAGAAGACATTTTAGCTTATTCTTGACCTTTCTTTAAGTGCATGCTGAGTGCACTTTCTTAACGGAGAGGTCATTCACATTTTTGTCTGAGACCTTTTCACAACAAACTTAATGGAACTTGGTATACCCAGAAGGATGTAAAGGTGAATTGACAGCAGTGAGAATTGATCTGATTGTAGAAGTCTAGACTTGCAGAACCTGGTGCTTGAAAAACAGAGCTGTCTCCTCTAGCTATGTTATAAGCACAAGTTTGTAAAATGTGGGTTTTTTTTCCTGGGCATAAAAACAGGGCAAGATACAGCCTGAAGACTTCATACGAGCCTCTCGGTCTTTTAACATTTAAAGCCTAACATGTAATTTCATTCTTTAGGGCAAGAAAAAGCCAGCACATGAGGAAACTTCTTTATCCTCTGAGGATTTCTAACACAAATAAATTATGAAGAAAACAGTCTTGACAACACTGATCTTTTGACAGTATCCATGTTAGAACTAGCGAGCTGCACAATGATGTTATCAGAGTTTCTGGAAATCCTATAGGACTAAAAAAACAAATTGACTTTGACAGTCAAGGGGAAAAAACCTCTCATTAGCTTTATTCTTCTTTTGCTTTACAGCCCTAAGTATTCCAGCATGTATTGGACACGCAGTCTACCATATGAGAGTTAATGTTCATTGATTGTCTGTAGTGTACTGCATTCGCATTCAAACTTCAGAAGTCTTAAGGTCTTTTTTTTTTTTTAATTCTGTAGACAGCATAAATTATTTTGAATTAAGTTTCTGTGGAAAAATAAGGACTTATTTCTGACAGTGGGAGCAATAGTCTAGGAGATTTTTATGCTTTTGGCCATGTGGGACTCAGGCATTTAATATCAGACTGGGAAGATGACATGAATACTTGCAGAGGAGAGAATGGTTCTGTGATGGCATGAAAATAGGTGTCGATATGGTCTCTGTGAACTTGTGGTGTACATGTACTCATTCAGTGTGTGTTATTTTACAAAATGTGTGCATTACTAGAATCTGTGAACATCTTGCTTAAAAATGTGTGAATGTGGGTTTTTTTTTTTTTCATTCTAGTTAGATCCTCTTGAGCAAGCAAAGCTGGATTTGGTTTCAGTGTACACGTTAAATTCAATGTTCTGGGGTAAGTATGTGGTAGGAGGAAAAAGTAGTATTTATAATTGCCATTTCAACACCTTCTAGACAGCTACAGTCATTAAATAATCACATTTCACAGCCAAATAATTAGAAACTTGCAATTACCCAAATTATTGCCATCCGTAAGGTAAATGATGTTGAAACTCCAAAAACTGATGTTTACAAAAGCTGATTTTGTACATACATGGGGGTGTTTGTTTCTTTTTTTTTTTTTGTCGCAAAATTTTCTGTCCTTTTAAGGACAGAAAGTTTTAACCACATCAGTTTTTTTTTTCTTTTTTGCTGCATATTTGATGATAATAGATTGTCAGATACTTAACAACGCAATTAACTGCCATTCTTATTAATGGTTTTATATGGAAACTATAGTTTTCCCGTGTGACTGATTGATTGGATCCCCAACCAGGAGAGCCTTCAGTTTCAAAGAAAACATGTTTTTTTTTTTTTGTAGTATACTTGGCTACTCAGGGAATTAACCCAAAGGAACATCCAGTGAAACAAGAACTGGTAAGATTCTTACACTGCATGCACTGTAGTATCTTACTCACCCAGTTAAGTCATATAGAAGTTAAAAAATGTTATGTTTAAAATTGATATGTTGCCATGATAGCACACATATGCTACAGGGTGTTATATAACTGTTCATATGCCCTTCTGGGCCCTCTAAATTAAGAAAGTCATATTTTCAGTTCTGAACAGTACTGTTTAAAGCAAAGTTATAGAGTCTGCAGAAATTAGCAAAGAACAAGAAGATGAATGGTGTCATCTTATCTTTTCTTTCCTCCACCTTTGTTTGAGAATTGGATTCTGAACAGAGCAGCTTTTCACTTGTATCTGTTAAATGGAAAAATGTTACATGTCTGATAATAATTTATAACTTCCAGTATGGCATTTTTTTTCTTACAAATACTTGGAATCATGTTAATCTGAGGCTGCCTTTTCTTACTTTTCTATGACTCTTAAAGTATAGTGTGGTTGATTTACTAGCAAAGACGGGAAAGAGCCCCCCCTCCCCCTTCCGAGTCCTCCATTAATTCATTTTCTCAGCAGTAAAGAATCCAGTTCAGCAACAAAGCTAAAAGCTTTTTTGGCACCAGTTGTATGTGTATTGTCCAGTAATTCTGCATTAGTGACGTATTTACAACCTATAATAAATCTTTCAGGTTTGTCTTTCTACTCCATTTAGATGCATGACTACAGTATAGAAGGCCAGCTATCTTGAAAATCCTGCTGACTTAAAAAATCAAATAATTTAGCCCGAAGAAAAAACAGAAATCAAACCTTATAGCTACCCATTTTAATTCCTGTATAAATAAAATTATTAAATCTAGGCAATCGTAAAATTCTTAGCTTAAATGTAATCTTTACATAAGCAATGGAACGGAAGATAGGACTGAAGAAATATGGATAGCTACTCTGAATAACAAGAATGCTTCTATTTTTAATTTTGTGAGGTTTTCAGTAGTCTAGACTGTATCATATTAAAAAATGAGTCAGTTAATACTTCATGAGCTTTCAGTCAGTTTCTTGTTACTTCTGTATTATATAGTGTCTGAATATTGTGTTAATTTAGCGATACTAAAAAATAAATTTTCTCTCTTCTGCTGTGGGTGTTTTATGCCGGTATTTTACTTTACAATTGCCAGTCGTTTTAACTCTGAAGAATGAGTGAATTATTGTTTGCTAGATCCTTATCCAGTTTTCTTCCTTTTACAAGTACCAAGGTGAATGAATGCACATTCCTTCCTTCCAAGAGCATTGTGATATTCTTATTTGTGTGGAAAGGGAACAAGGAAAAGACTCTGTCACAATTGTTTTGTTTTTTTTCAGAATTGCTCTCCTTGTGAACTCCAGGAAACACATAGGGATTCAAAATGTATTAATAAAACTCACATTCAAGCTATCAGAGTTCATTTCTTTTGTGACATTGACATTTGTCAGCTCCATTTTACCGTGTTGGTACATGTAGGTTTGCCATATGTTCTCAATAGCTATCTTGGTCACCAAAGAAATATTACAGTCTATCATGATTTCAGACCTCATAAAGCTCGCCTCGTTAAAGCTATGTTTTTGATACGGAAAGAGTGGCCAACTTTTTGACACATTACTTGCTTATAATGGTCACTAAAGAACTGAAAATCAATTCTGTAGTGTAGGTCTCGTAACTTTTGTTCCACATTCAAAACGCTGTCAATGGATGTGTGAGTAATATGTGAGTTTATGATGTTATCATGTTACATGATAACAGCATTTATTTAGTTAGCAGTATATGTAAATGTTCTGTTAGTTCACATTTATCATTTGGGTATCAGGCAGAGTGTGCTATATATATGTATGTTACTATTTGGTATTACAGTAACACCTAAAGGCCCTAGAGTTGAAGGCTGTATTAGACTAAATAGATAGACATGAAATCTGTGTATGTATTGTATATATTTTACAGGATTACTGTAAGTGTCCTCTCTAGTCAGTGAAGAGAAGCAGGCACTCAACAGAGGGTGATTCCCATCATGGAGGAGTTTAGTTACCTTCTCAAAGCAATTCTCTTTATTGATTTCAGAAGTAGAGAAGGATGAGTTGGCACATAAATGAGATTTAAACTGGGAGGATATACTTAGGTGGGGCTGAATCCAAGCCATGCTTTGTTCAAAAAAAGCTCCAGACACCAAGTGAATTTGGTAGGCTAAGAAAATATCCCCTTGCTTTATGGAATTGCAGTGGAAACAGATCTTTTTTTGTTATTGATAAAAACTTCTGGTATAGCTGGAAATTCATCAGGCTGCACCTGTGACGGTTTTAGGATCTTAACCACAAGATTTCTGTGTAGTTGCACATGTAGAGCTTGTAATATCTTTGATTTAGTATAAAATGCTTTTTTGCTTAGCTAGGATGTGCTGCATTTTCCTTTTTGACAGTATAATTAATCAATAAATATATCAAATATCTAAATATTATTCTACCATCCTTATGTAGGCCAAACTACAAACCATGTTCGGTATTTTGTTTTCTAACTTTGCTTGCAAGAGCAATTCTTGTCTCACTGTAAATTAGATGCAGAGTCTTCTTCTCTGTAGGGCTTCATGTTCCTATGACAGTGGATGTCATGCAAAAATTAGTATGGTAGGTACCTGTGATGGAAAATGTGCAAAAGGGGAAGCCTTATGTTTGCAAAGAGCCTGGTGTATATATATTTAAATGATGCTATTTTCTAGGTATTGCAGTTATAGAAATTTGCAGTGTGAAAAGCGTCTACTAATTGATTTTATGTTTGCAGTGATCGTGGAAGAACAGTGTGAAATACAGTTTTCCATTCTTTGAGTTTTTGGTTTGTTTTTTTTTCCCTAGGAGAGAATAAGAACATACATGAACAAGGTCAAAGAAATAGCAGACAAGAAAAAGGCGTCCAAACTTGATAAAGGAGCTGCTTCTAGATTTGTAAGAAATGCGCTCTGGGAACCAAAGGATGAAAGTGAGCATACCTCCAAAACTCCTGCTAGAGGAAAAAAAAGAAAGATGGACTAAATTTTTGTTTGCCCTTATATAAACTAGAGACGCCTAGAACTTATTTCAAAATGGGTTCTGCACACCGTATGCATCTTGCAGAGGTGCTGTAGAGCAACATCTTGATTAGTTATACTTAAGAATTTTGCAGGGCTTTATGTTGTTGAGAGCACCTGTCACTGAGGTAATTGCATTGTATGTGTATCTGAAAGTGCGATTTGATATAAGAGAAGTGACATGTCATTATTCAAATGGCCTGACATACACTTGCTGGTAATAGATACTGGTGATGTTTTGCTCGTAATGCCTATGAATTCTTTTTTTTTTATTACTACTGGAAGATTAATGCTTTTTTATGTGTTCTTATTCTCAATATTAAAAAGTCTCAAACAGTGCTGTCTAATCTGTGGTCTTTATACAAGAGCTGTATATTTACTTTCTCATTACATCATTGACTGAATACTGCATTTGTAAAATTTTGTAAGGTTTATTCACTGTGTAAAACTGTTTCCTTTTCAGCTTCTGAACTTGAACACATGCCATATTCCCTTACTTCTTTTGCCTCTCAGAAAACTGAGTTTCAAGGGCCACAAGTAAAAGCCTGTGTTCCACTAAACCACTGTGTCTAGTCAATGGAAAAAATATATATCCCCAAAGAGCAATTTGTAGGGCCCAAGAAAAGGATGAGGCTGGGAACATATATTGGGAAGCAGCATGTGCAGGGCCTTGGTTGAAATTTTGGCTGTAATGCTCAACCCTTAATGCTGATGCTGTGAGAGGGAGAAATGTGCTCTGAGGTGGTAGGAGCGCGATTGTACATTGCTGTTCCTCAAGTCTCATCAGGGAAAGCATTCTCTGGTGCAATCAGAACTACTGCACTGTCTTGCAAATATTCTGTTTTCCTTAAAATGTGAAGCTTAGCCATTCAGGAGAGAAGGTGTGTCAGTTTCTTCAGAAGAGCCTTGCTAGTTCATTTTTCAATATGCTGCAAAGCAGAAGTTAGTTATCAGTTCATAAAGTTATTTAACAATTAGCAGTAACCTAACTACTTATAAACAACTTATTTCACCAAAGTATGATTTAGGTAGCAGTGTACAAAACCAGGTTGGAAATAGTGTTAAAGACTACATGATAAGAACAAATTAATCCAGTATACCTGCAGTACTGCAAGCTGAATAATATGCAGTGGACGGTTACTATCCTTGAGGAGTTGTACTGCACCGTGCAATGCAGAATATGGTATAAATTGAATTGGGTGCTAAAATGAAGATCATCTTGTCATTGACTATCTAAAGGTATATATTTGAAAGTAAAAGTTCAATACGCTGAAAAGTTTCTTAAACTCTATTGTTACATAGCTCTAGAAACATTTCCAGTAACTACTGGTATGAATTTACACAGTTTTGTTTATGATAAACTCTTTGAATGAATAGCAATTCCTTCAATCCAATTCACAAGAGAACTTGCTTGTATAGTTTATGTAGGTACCAAACTTTGCTGTCTGAAATCTACAGGGCTGCTTATGTGCAAATGCATGTTGAAGTCCCATAAACATTTGCCAGCTGAAAGCTAAAATGAGAATGCTTTATTTCTACAGGTTAATGCTGTGTTTACTGCAAACAAAGAATATTTTTTTTTGGTGCAATTAAGGTTAAAAATGCAAAACACCCAAAGTGCGTTCTTGACCAAAGACAGCAATACTTGTGTAAGACAGTTCTCTTGATGAGCTCAGTAGGTTTGGATAGAGTTTATCTGGAAGTCTGCATGTTCTGTCATGTACCCCTCTCTCAACCTGATACTGCAAATGACAGTTGTAGACTATTCTAAACAGGCTTCTGGACTTGGTGTAGATGTAGAGGTCTGCATGTGCAAAGCATAAGGTTCAAAATGTTAATCTCAAACTTCAATTTAAAAAAAAAACAAAACAAAAAAGGCCAGGTGTTCTATGAAGTAATTGGAAAGACAACAGGATAGAAGTGGTTTGAAGTGGCACAAGCCAGGAGCACTTTAATGTGGAGATTTTCTAGGAGATAATGTCTTATTCTTTGAGGGGCATTGTCTTGAGGAAATTAGTAGCTCAGCTTGTATTTATGAACAGTGCTGTTAGTTAAAAGGGAATTGAAGGACATTTCCATTACATGATTTTCCTCTTAGGCTTCAATTATAGCTTTTTGTTTTAAAAGGGTAATTTCTGAAAGGGTTCGTAATTCATTGCCCAGTAAAGTACACAGGTTTCATTGGTAAATGTTTAAACAAGAATAATGCAAGGCTATTAGTTAAGACTCATTGAGGTGGTAGTCCATCTGGTATAATTAAGTATATACAGGTATTTGGCATTTGTGATACAACAGTTTAAATAGATGTAAGAAATGCAACTTCGTAAACTTCTTTTGTTTTAAGGTTTGTATCATTCAGTATGGCTGTTCACAGCTGGGATTTGTAGCTTTTCTAACACAAAATTAAAAAACATAGGCAAATGCCCCCAGAACTAAGAAGCGTTAATCATAGGCTTGTTATTCACTAATAGCACTATGAGAAAGGCTTGAAATACATGATCACAGATGCTGAGTGTTTTTTATATCACTGAAGTGCTCTTCTTGTAACATCAGGATTTCAGGATTGGTATTTAACTTCACTGAGGTCTCAATTATGAAATGGCTTGACTGAACATTGTTTGTGAAAGTTCTTTCCTGGAAAAGCAACGTGAATATCAGAATAAAAAAATAACAGCTTTCCTACTTCAAAATAGGAGGCTGGTAAGAAGAACATTTATTATGGTGGCTGTATGCCTAAGTCTGTATGAGCCATAGTTTGTAGAATGGTTCTGTGGGGCCTGAAAGGGAAGGAAAACATCTGGGAGACTTCTAGTTTCATTGCTCTGTGTGCTGAATATGGTGCAGAAATACCAATTCTGCATTAGTTAATGCCAATTTAGTGCAAGGAGTTGCTTATTATAATAGCAAAAGCTATCAGTATCAGTTAATTAAAGTACTAATGAACTTAAGATATTTAAAGAGAACATTAAGATGTGTGTGATGTCTCCCTGCTCTCTTGATTTTGCAATAAATACATTACAGGTTAATTAATATTGGTTAGAAATTCAAGCTAAGAGAAGCACTAACAAAATTGCTGTTCCTGAGAATGTTTTTAACTAATACAATGACAAAATTAGGTTATGGTAGAAATATATATGTAGTTGGACTGGATAGAGGTTAATTGATGCCAAACTAGAGTGTTTTGTGTTCAGGTTTTTAAGTTAAAAGTGAAAATAGTATTTATTTTGTTAAAGATTCTGTTTTGTTACCTATGTTACTTGTTCTTGGAACGTTTCTTACTTTCTAGTCTTTGTACCAAGAGAGTGATCAGGTTGGTAAGAGCACGTGAAGTCACTGTCTATGACTGGAATCTGATATGAGATTGTATGGGGGATTTGCCACACTTACCAAAAAGAAAAAAACCAAAACAAACCAAAAGTCCAGAAGAGAAATGGAACTACAACTCAAGATTTTAAGCCCCAGCAGTGTTAGTGTTAAGTAGCTACATTAAAATAGTAAACAGCACATAGCGGCATCAGGGAAGCTCTGTATTTGGCAAAATTTGGACATCGTAGTATGGTAGGGACTTACTGACTTTAAAGTCAGTGAGAGACTTTCCACTTGGTCCTCAGGGACTTTGGTCCCTGAATTATTGCGGCTTCATTAAACTGCTACAGTTGAAAAGCAAATTATTCAGTTACCAAATCAATGGCTCAGAATTTTGTATTAGATGCCTGGCCAGCTACCTGGTGCTTTTCAGTCAGTGAATTCTCTTTTTGTTAGATGCATGTTTAAATGTCTAATGAAAGATTTCCTTGCCACGTGCCTGTGTTTCTCCAAAAAATACTGCAGCTATGTAAAGAGGTTTTTGTCATAATAAAATAGACATCTTTTACCTGAGACACTAGGTCTTTTCCCAGCTGTGTAAAGTTTCTGCAGGTCTACTCCTAGAAACCCTGTCTCTCTGACAGAGAGGTTACTGTGGCTGGAACAAAGGAGAAATCTTATGAGAACTTAAATTCTCTCTCTTACAAATGCTAGCCACAAGCTGTGGAAAGTCAACACATCACTGGTTCTAATTCCTACACCTTCACTATTTTTATTATTGGAGAACTGCATCCTCAAGTACATACGTTTTATTAAGTCATCTTATTTTTTCCTCACCTTGAAAATCAGTACTAGCATGAAGCCTTGTCAAAAAGTATTAATGTTGCAGTTCAATTAGAAATCTCCTCCAAACAGAGTTATCTGGAATGATGAAAGTTAATTTTCTCAGGATTAGGAATTTTCTCGGATTTAAGAGGGTAGATCAAAATTCCCTTTTTAACTGGGGCTGGGACTATTACAAATACAATGGGAAATCCTGGTTTTTATAGTGAATGGATGTACTTTGCCCAGGGATTGAGGAAGACCTCGTTCTGCAGCCCCAGAAGAAGAGACCTTGGTTACCTGTATCAAGGCTGCTCTCAGCTGTTGCGCACAGGAAGGCTTTTTGGAGTTGTGAACAGCAAACTCCAATCTGTAACTAAAATCACAGATGGAGGTATATTGGTGTACATGGCATTCTGTGGTAAAGGGTTCCTCTGGCAAGATCTCACTGAATTTTTGACTCAATTCATGCAGGTTATCTTCTATTGAAAGCAACTACAAAACCTTATACCTAGAAAAAGCTTTCTTCTGCTTAACATAGCTACAAGCTGTGCCAAGTTATTAAAAAAATGGAAAACTTGATTGGAATGTCATTTCTTTTATCCATCAGACATCCTGGCTAGTAATGTATAGCTGCTTTAGAGAGTTAAAGTGTAAGGGAACATAAACAAAATATTTTTAGTGCAAATCAGAATTTGAAAAAAGTTAATTTCAGGTAAATAGTGACATGCAAATCAGAATATAATTGGAGAAATGAATGTGACATTTTGCAGAGATGTTCTCCAAAAGAGGAAATCTGATGAAACTTCGAGCCAGTGAAAGTTTCCAACTTAGAGACCCAAAATAATTGAAACTGGTTGCATCCCAGACGTGGAGAGGTCATTCCTTGTCATAAATGGAGATATAAAGATACCAAAACCAGGGCATTAGTTAAAAAGACTATGTGTGCTTCTTAGAAGTTTACTTGCCAGTCATTAAAAAAAGTGTTAGGCTACGGCAGTTTAGGGGGGATAACACAGAAAGTAAATAACACAATTTGTCATTTTAGAATCATATGTGACACATATTAGGAAAGAATGTATGACAGTGTAATTTTTCTCGCTAATTTACTTTGAGTGATATTTGATATTAATGCAGAGATTTCCAGAAAGTCCACATGAATGCTTTTGTTATGCAGATTACTCTCAGCGTCCTTAGCTTTAGTGGTAAGTTTGGGTTCCCCCCAACCCCTTCAATTTCTGCTTTCCAATATGATGCACCTGAAATATTTTAGTGATAGAACTAACAGTTTGCCTTTTTTTATGACTCTCTGAAGAAGAAGATTACGGATCTATGGAATACTTAGTGCTGGTGATCTAAGAAACAGACCTTGAACTCGCTCAGTTTTCACCAGCTGTACCAAAGGGAAAAGAGCAAAAGCTTGTTTTTACTACTAAGCTGAGTGAATATGGCATGGAAATCTTGTAATGGCAAGGTATCAATTTTGTATAGTGATATATTTCAGAGGGGATACTAAATTTGACTGTGAATAAAAAGCTTTATAAATGGAACATTTAAGAGGCTATCTTTTACTTTTCAGTGTACTGTTGCCTTGACATGCATCATTTCAATTTGGCAGCCCCAGCAAATGGATGGAAGCAATTCAGTATGATAATTCAGTACTGCCAAGAGGCTTCTTCTCAGTCTAGTGTGGACGCATTCCATGGACAAATTTAAAGCCTATATTAAGTGAGAGAAAATGGGTCTAATTCAGTGCTATGTTGTTCCAGCTTTACATCAAGACAATCCTGGTATCAAAGCTACCTAGGCAGGATATCCAGAGTAAAAGAACAACAAGATAATTTTCAAGCTAAGAATTGCCTCAAATTCATGGTGATTTATCTTGCAGAGCAATGATCCAGAATAGGCAGAAATTAAACTCAGCTGTGCTTGCAAATAAACTCTTTTAGACATTCCAGGGGCAAATTTTTAACTGCTGTTTACCAGCAGAGCCTGTTAAAGTAAATGAAGAGCCACTGAGTTATGCAAGTTAAAAGTTGTCTGAAAAAGCTATAGTCTTTGATAGTCTCTCTTTCAATATGAATACTCATTTTTATGAATATGTTGTAGTCTTTGTTTCCTAGTATGTTTATTTTTTTCCTTTGTCACTTGAGTGCGTTTTGACCTTACAGGAAGAAATTAGCCATTGCTTAAAGCCATGAAGTTGCTGTCCCCTTTGAGACAAGGGTGAGAAGGAGAGTTGCCTAGTAACAAACACTGTCAAGTTGGATGGCATCAACAGTCTTTTTAATTTGTTGCCCTGGGCTGACAAACCTACTCCCAAACTCACACACAAGGCAAAACGTGTTTTCTCCTGCAAAGTTTCCATGGAGAGAGCGTTTCCCCAAGGCAGTTAATCTCATGAGTTGGTGTCTGTGTATGTACACGTTACACATCCACCTGCATGTTGTCTATCTTCTGAGTGACAGTAAGTTCTTTCAGGGTGTAACAGAATACAAAGTGCATATTAGTGAAATGCTATTGTCGGAGATTGTGTGTAACATCACAAACTTAATTCTCTATTGCTTTAAGTCACTTTTGTTAGGGCCACAGTAAGAAAAATCCAACACAAAAGAACAGAAGACTTGGCTTTATGTAGCTATGAATGTCTATTTAACAACAAGAGCAGTAAAAATCTAGCTGATTCTAACTCACTCACTTCCAATGAAATTTACTTGTCTATTAGTGAAAGTCCACTTCCTCAATGCTTTGACAGTGTTTGTTAAACCTTTTATTGTTAAAACCTTTTATTGTTAAACCTTGCTTACCTTTTATTACATGCAGGGTTTACCACTGATACTTCCACACAGTGCCTCAGCTTCTCATGGTAAGGTTCTGTTCCCAGATGTTTATAATTTTGCCAGCTGTCAACTACTTGTAGGGGATTTTTAAATGTTTGGTCTTTGCCGTGGCTGATTTGGTTTTTTAATATATTCCTTGCCTTCCCCCCCCCGAACAGCTGAGCAGTTAATTCTTACAGTTGTTCAAGAACATTATTTGTGAACTATAGGTCACATTGGCTATGTTATCTAAAACTTCTGACCATGTTTTTCTAGAAGTTGTAACTTGGCTTCATTGAGGTAAAAATTTGAAATGCATTGTCAGGAGATTAGTTATCCCAGTGAAAATCTATTCAGATTAGGGCTCTAAAGAAACCTCAGAGAACTCCATGGTAGATACGGGCCCTTAATTTATGTGTGTTCCAGTTTTCCCATGCCTGGTTATCAGTATTACTGAGCTCCTAGCACAGTTTTGAAGCCACAAATAGCTTAAGGAGGAATATGGGCTCTGCAATTGAAGTCCAGTTTATCTCAGATGATGACAGGGCTCAATAACATACTGTATTTGCAGAACTGCAGATCTGGTACAACTTTTCAACTTTTAACAGTATTGTTTTAATATAGCTTTATATGGATTTCAGAGTTTTAAAAAGTTAATGTAGACAAAGGATGCTTTCCTATGTATCTGATTAATTTACATTATGATCACACTGGAATTCAACTTCATACCAGTTTAACTAAAGTGGGATTAATTCACATGTGTCACCTTCCTAAGAGGTAGTGTGAGTATGCCTTTTTTCACTGTTTAAGTATGCTGTATGTCTTAGAAATCTGAAACTTGAATTTTTGTCTTAACTCAAACCATAATGAAATGAAGTGTTACAGCTATTATGCTGGGTGGTTTTGGTAGGTTTTTTTGTTATTTGAGTGAGTGGTGTTTTATATTTTAAGATATGGAAGTGCTCCAAGTTTGAGCTGATAAAATTAAATCTGGTCCATTTAATGTGTTCTTTTTAATAGGTGTTCTTGGGATGTGTAGAATGGAAGTTTCCTATTTTCTGGAAGACACTTAGATCATTAAAGATGAAAAGTTTGACCTCATTCCTTATATATAAAACTACAGAGAAGAATTTTGGTAGATAAATGAGTTATTTTGGGGTGTAAGTTAATATTTCTAGATGTATCTGTACCTCATAGTGCCTATTTTCTCCCCTTCCTGAAGCCAGGGCAAACTGCCCAGATTGAGTCTTGGCCCGTTTTAAAAAAAAACCAAGCAGAATAAGCATGGAAAAGCTTTTTCTTTTTTTTTTTTGTCATCTGCCATTTAGGTGAGGTTGTATTATCAGAAAAATTAAGGGGCAGATTTTGCCATTGGATTTGCTTGCACGGGTTTTCAGAAGAGGCCAGATTCTGACATTAGTTACAGTGGCTTCTGACTTGCAGAGAGTTTCCTGGCCCCATGGCACTTCTATTCCTTAGCAAAACGCCGAGATATAATTGAGCCAAGCCTTCAGTTAATGCACATTGGTAAGCTCATCTATGTCCAAAAAGAATTCGAGGTTCACAATCATTTAAGACAAAGCCTGTTTTGGGTAGCCTCCTGGCCTCAGTAGCCTCAGTGGCCAGTACCTCAGCTGGCAAGTATTAGAAATTATTTACTCTATTCAAGCCTCTGAGCCAAAGTCCCACCAACAGCCGGGGGTGGGGGGAGGGGGGAACCCAAACCCAAAACCCCAACCCCCAAATCTGATTCTCAGCTGGTGTTAACTGGAGTCACTCCGCTGGCACTGTGTGTGTTCACACATCTGTCATCCCCATGTTGTTAAAATATCTGAATATTTCTTTGGCGAAACGAAAGAATACTTCTCAAAGTATAGGTTTTGAAATGCAGCTGGAAAATGAATCCGATATCCACAAGCTTAGAAGTTTGCCGTGATTCCCTATTTGGCGTAGCTGACAATTACTTCTTTTAGAAGCTTACTTGTGTAAGTTTGAGAGGTAAACATTTTTCAGTTTGATTACACTACAAGACAGCAGGTGTCTAAATTCTCATGTTTAATTACCTTTGTGCTTAAAGGCCATTTCATCTCTTCTTCAGTCTTTCAGATGCTTTTCCTACATCTGCCTGAAACAATTCAATGGAGTGGCTCTCCTTCTGCCTCTGAAATTAGACGGAACAAAAGAAATATTGCCAGAAATTCTTCAGGGCTTCTCACAAGTTTGTGCTCTTTGGGCACATCTGTGTTAGATTACCTAAATGATAGTAATTGCTACAAAACCAAGATCTATTAGAACAGGGAGAACATCTTATAGTAGGTTAAATTAGTTTAAATTAAAAGGGAAGGTGAACAGCATGCATATCCCTTGAAAATAATATGAACCGTTAGATTACTTTGCAGCAACAGCACAGAAGCGTCTCTCTCAGCACACTCCACAGAGCCCAGAGTGGGCAACAATCCTGCACCAAAACCCATCCATCTGCCTATAACACAATAATACATATGTTTGTTCTTTTAACCACTTCATAGAATCATAGAATAACCAGGTTGGAAGAGACCCACCGGATCATCGAGTCCAACCATTCCTATCAAACACTAAACCATGCCCCTTAGCACCTCGTCCACCCGTGCCTTAAACACCTCCAGGGAAGGTGACTCAACCACCTCCCTGGGCAGCCTGTTTCAGTGCCCAATGACCCTTTCTGTGAAATATTTTTTCCTAATGTCCAGCCTAAATCTCCCCTGGTGGAGCTTGAGGCCATTCCCTCTTGTCCTGTCCGCTGTCACTTGGGAGAAGAGGCCAGCACCCTCCTCTCTACAACCTCCTTTCAGGAGGTTGATACACTTCAACAAGAAGGGGTTGACTCATCAGAGTTGTAATACTATAGCTAGATATATTCTTTCATGGAATATAATCCCTGATGGAATCTTGGTATCTGCCTTGTTTAAATACATAGATGCATCATGTTTGGTTTAAGCAAACACAGGCAGCCAGGTTCAATGGATCACCAAAAGACTTGGTTTCCTTTTTTTTTATCCTTTCCTTTTTATTTATTTGAGTGTAACAAAACTCATCCCCTGATGCAGCTCTTACTGGCTTTGAGGCCATTTCACTGTCCCTCACAAACCCCACACCCTAACCTTTGCTCCTTCTTCCCCAGCAGCGCCCTTCAGAGAGAGACACACCTGTGCTGCACATCCTAAAGGTGCTCACAGGTGTATGGGGGTGTCTGCGTGTGCTTCCCCCTTCTCCGTACTCTTCCAGGGAGTGAAAGCCACAGCCTGGGGCAGCTGCAGCCTCTGTGCCCAGTTTGTGGTCAGTCACCGCCCAGCCTCAGGGGTGGAATGGCAGGTGGGCTGTGGGGAGCTGGCCTGTCCTTCTACTGAAAAAAGGCTTTATTTTTCCTTGCACTTCTTCTACTCTGCTCTTGTGAGACCCCACCTGGAGTACTGTGCCCAGTTCTGGAATCCCCAACATAAGGAGGATGTGGAGCTGTTGGAATGGGTCCAGAGTAGGGCTACAAAAGTGATCAGAGAGCTGGAGCATCTCTGCTATGAGGACGGGCTGAGAGGGTTGGAGTTGTTCAGCCTGGAGAAGAGAAGGCTCCGGGGAGACCTTATAGCAGCCTTCCAGTACCTGAAGGGTCTACAGGAAAGCTGGGGAGGGACTTTTTACAAGAGCACATAGGGATAGCATGAGGGGAGATGGCTTTAAATCAGAAGGGGAAGATTTATATCAGACATTAGGAAGAAATTCTTCACGATGAGCGTGGTGAGACACTGGAACACTTCTGCTGGGCCAGGGCAGCAGCCAACACCTCCCTCTCCCCGGAGGAGAAAACTGGGAGGGGAAAAGAGGGAAAGCAAATTTTGACGAGGCCTTTGACACCTGGAGTCAGCTCTTTCGGCGAATTGTAGGCCTGCTGTTTCTTTTCCACTTGATGGCAGCAAAGGAGCATCAAACGAGCCCGAGGCAGCGGCGAGAAAGGCTTTTTTAAAAGCCTTAGAAATCTGCTCCTGAGGTTCAGGGACAAAAAAAGCAAAACAACCCAAACCGAAGAGGAAAAGATCCCAAACCTTCAAAATCTTTAAAAATAGAGAATTTCTACATACAGCATTTCCAAGACAAATGAAACTGTTGCTCCACCCATCAAGTAGTCGGAGTTAACAGCACTGCTTTTCTTGACTTATTTCTTTTTAACAAGCCCGTGTCTTTTAACTTTGGCAGATTTTAACATCCCTTTATGAGCAACCAGTTAAATTTCCATATGCTCTGCTTAGTTTCTGTCAGAGTTCTTTGAGAGGTTTTAAAACTGGTGTGTGTGTGTGTGTGTATGTATATACATAATGTCATGTAATCTCTGCATGACTGGGAAGTAATTCACTGACTTCTAAATTCAGCTGAGTTTATAAACCTGTTTCTACTCTCAGTTACACCTGTTTTATACTTGTGGGAGGCTGCTAATGCTGATGTTTTTTTTTTCTTATTTATAATATTGTAAGCAAGATGCAGATCAGGTCCTTTACTCTTCAACTCAGGATCCTGATATATTGCAAATATTACGTTGAAAGGGTCAAATATTGAGTTGAAAGCATTTCTCAGCTGCAGACTGGAGGACAGGACCCCAGGTGATGCAACAAGCTGTGCTCTGTGGACTCTAAGGGCTTTGCACTTCTTTGGGAATTAAGTGATGCGGATTTACCAGAAGGGCTAAGCAGGTGCTGACTTGTCTGCCCTGCTTACTGCCTGTTAGTCCTAACTGGCATGATGTGTCATGCTGGGTGTGTTGTTTGGGGTGAACACATCTGTGCAATGCTCAACTCAGATTAGAGTTGTGTCCTTCCCAGTGGGAGGGAAAAGATGGTCAAGAGATACGGCCTTGGCCAGAAAAAGTGTTATGTTCTTCCGTTAATGGAATGATACTGATTTGCACCAGCACAGGATGGTAGACCCAAAAACTGACTTCATTTTTATAATTTCACTGGGAAGCTTTTTGAGGCAAGGTCTAATTTTCACAGCGTTCATTCTTTACTTAGTATCTGGTCACTTATGGTTTTCGTGCCTGTGCTTAAACTAGCAAGTGAGCACATCACAGGTCCAATAAACTTGTATGTTAAGTGTCAAATCTTGCTTTCACTTATACTACTGTAAATCTTGGATAGTGTGAGTGATTCCTGTGGATTTACACCATTAAAATAATAAGACTTTCGTAAAGACTTATTTTAAGGGCTTCCTTATACCTGAGGTTTGATTCTACTTTGAAATAAATCATGGCTGGCTCTAATGAAATCACCCGTATTAGGCAGTTGTGAAATCCCGATAGGGGCAATAGACCTTGTGTTCTGTTTTACATTCTTTGAGTGAAACCTCTGGTGATTCACCCTTCCTGCCCCAGTTTCCCTACTGAATTTAGGAGGAATGCAAAGTCAAGTCTTTTAGCTTCAGTCACAGCCCACTGACACATGTAGTTGCTTGCATGTTGGTCATTCCTTTTTTCTCTCCAGAATTCCAGCAGTGTGAGTCTCTTTGAAGATTTTGCTCCTGAATCAACTCATTGGTATAACATTACACTGGCTGAGTCCCATGATAAATTCCCTGTTTGTATCTCAGAGTGTGAATGCGAAGTACTCAGCTCCCAGAAGAAACCCAGAAGAGAATGACTACTAGCTGCCAAAGCTGTTAGCTCTTTTTTTTTTTTTTTGAGGGAAAACGTATTATTATATATATCCATTGAAAGAAAGGTGTTTTTATCCATTCTCCCCTGTTCTTTAAAAACAGTGTGTCTATACCTGTGCTGCCTTCTAAAACAGTCTTGAGTAACAAAGGGAAAGTGTCAGTGTAACATTTAAGATAAATTATAGAACAGGAACATCAAGTCCTCTGCTAGGCAATGATGTTGCCTAGTCCTGTTAAAAAAGCCTGTCAACATCCTTAACTAGTTAGGTTTGTTGGCCCCAAGACAGCTGATCCAGGATTATATTCCTGTTCTTAAAGTCTTGGTTTTATAATATCTTTTTTTATTTCAAGGCAAAATATGCCACGAGCAGCTTAGAAACAATTTGTTTGTGTGTCAGTGTACTGCTTTAGTTTAAATAGAAAACCCATGTTTACTCCAACTGAAGGGAATTTTCCCTGGTTTTAATTGATTACAATCTCTGTGAATCTTGGGTTTGCTTTGTGGTGAATGACTAGGACTACAACTGGTAGAAACTGGTCTGTAGGTGCCAAAAATATCATGCTAAAGCTCCTTTGATCTTAAGACCCAAGCAAAGATCCGAGTGATTTTGGCTCAGGTTTTGCCATTGTAAGTTTCAAAATCCCTCCGCCTCCTGGATATGGAGGTGAGTCCTGCCTTGAATGCAGAACTTAATTTACCTTTCTACTTTGTAGCAATGAAAGAAGTCATTAGAGTTTTCAAGCTCAGCACTGGATTGGGCCCGTCATCGTGAGTGACTGGAAGAAAGGGGGAATTAAAGAGCAAAACTTTTGAATGAGGCAAATAGCCAAAGGGGAATAGCAGTTTGCCATCTCATGAATGCTACATGGTGCAACTTTGCAACTTTATCTATGGGTGCAGAGATCTAACCCTCCTAAAGCCCCCAAACCCACCTGAAACAAGAGCAAGATACCCTCCTGGACTTGTCTTCCAGCCAGTGGCAGAGAAAATTGAATTGGGAAAAGAAAAAATTCACTCTTTTTCCCTCTTTTTCCCTCTCTTTTCCTGAAATGGCAGTTAAACTCAGTTCTGTTCTGTAAGGGTAAATCCCTCTAGCCCTTTAGTGCCCCAGCAACACCCAGTAAGCAGAGCATTTTGCCACTGTGGAATAGATTGGGTTTTTTTCCACAGTCCCTATAAGGCCATTGTTACTATTGTTGTCTAGTATAGACACACGTGGAAACTTCTTAAAAATTTTATTAAATTAAATCCGTTAGGGAAAGATTGGCAGGAACAATTGAAGTGATATAATTTTGATTATAAGTTTATTATGCCTTGATGATAGATGAGTCAAGGAAATAGACATTTTTCATGACAGCACCAGGTTAACTGCTGGTTGTAGCTAAATATAATTTTCCAGCTGTCTTCAGTGTTTATGGTGGTAAGGCCTTTAAGTTTGAAGTGTAAATTCTGCTCATACCACTGCAGGCTAAAGGAGCCCTGTATTGAATTATGCCAGTTGCAGATGTGAACCTTCCTGTGTGAGGCCATGTTGCAGATGGAACAATATTGAATGGCAAAATTACGTTTTTCAGCAGCATTTTAGCCAAGTCGTAACTGAAAAGCTAAAGCACTTTCAACTTAAAACCAGTATCTTAAGAAGCCAGAACCTTCTGGCATAGAGGACAGGCTGTATCCCTACATATATATCTGTCCTACATGTGTAATGGGACCTACACAGTTATCTGAGGCAACAGTGAGAGGGAATTCACTTAGATGATCCATCATGCAAGGGGAGGGAAAAAGATGGTTCACGTCAGAGGTAGTGTTTTTGCAGTGGTGGCCTTATTAATATCATGAATTCAGTGGAACTTTAAACTTGGGTTTTAGTGTTCAATGTCAAGCAAGGCAATCCAGACTTTAGCATTGTCCATGTAAGCGTAGCCAAAGCAAGGCTTTTACTTGTGATACATCTCATTCACATTATGTTTCTTAATGTACATGTAGTCAGTGTATGTTACTGACTTCTCCCCTTCCTTATGTACAAGTTTGAAGCACTTTCTTTTTGAGGAAATGAGAGCTGTTTGTCTTTGCTTTAGTTTTGTTCAAAGACTGTCAAAACATCTGTCAGAAACAGGTTAATGCTTACATGCTGCTAGACCACCTAGAGTTGACTTCTAGGTGCTATTGCTTCTCCTTGTGCTGTGCTGCATGCTTAACATTGCCTCTTATACTGCTTGTGGATGTTGTTTCATTGTCTGAGGGTGCATTCTCTCACTAGTAGCCACCAGACCATCAGAGTCAGAGTACACTTCTTCGTAAAACTGAAAGCTATGAAGTAGTCCTTCCTGGCCTTCCTGGCTCCAACATTTTTGTTTCCACTGTTCAGTTACATTTTACTGTGTTGGACTCTTGGCTGTGGCTTAAAAAAGGACAGTAACCCCTTTCCTTTTCTCTTGGCTCTGCTTGGTAAAGTGTGAGCATGGAAAAAATTTTGCTGCCATGAGTGTCATTTTAAGGCTCTTGAGGGTTTTTTCCATGCAATTGAGTGTGAAACCTTGTACCTTGCTTATGAATAACTGTCTGAATAGGTCCTCATTCTTTTACTTCTAGGGGATTTGCTTTCTGTACTGATGAAGGAGGGAATAGATGGTCACCAGAGCAGTGTCTTGAAACAGGATATTGTGTTGCCCTAGATTTTAAGGAGAGTAGAGCCTTTTTTTTTTCAACACAAATAACAGAATAGCTATCTTAAGATTTAATTTAATTGGCTACCAAAAGTGAGCCACACAGCTTCTGTCATTCGCAGAAGAGATGATAGAATTGCTGGGTCAAGCCATTCCAATCTGTATGTCATAAAAAAAAGATTTCACTTGTGGTTAGACTGGAAGATTTATCTTTTTTTATTTATATTGTTCCTCTTTTTCCTTTTGTTTCCCTTTGTTCTTATTAACAAGCACAAACCCATGATCCTAACAAGAAAAGGTAAATCTAGTTGATGCTTCCTGGGAGTGGGGATGAAGGACAACAATCCTGTTAAGCAGTCACTAGAGATGAAGTGAGGCTTATACAGCACCCCTCAATGACTCCTGACCAAGGTAGGACTCCCCTGCAGAGCAAGTAGTTCCAGGCTCCTGTTGCTGAGACTATATTTCAGACAAAGAGTCTCTGGGTTTCTCCAGATTCAACTGATTGCTCATTTTCTTGTGAAGACCAGCCATATTACAAGGGCTCCCTTTCAGACATTAGTGCCTAAAGATCACAAAAGATGTTGTAATACTAATAAGGACATTAAAAGGAAGAAAGTAAAGAATTAGGCAAGAAATACAAAGGAATGGAATGCATAATCACTCCTTTTCCTCAGTATTTACCCCGCAGCATTTCCCTCAGAGATCATTCTATAATGTCAGCTCTGTTTACTCCTTGAGTAAATGTCTGGTGTCACTTTAATAAATCAGATGAACTCTGCTCAGAGAGATATGAAGCCTGTCATTTGATCATTAAGATTATTTACTATAGTGTATGTAGTTGAAATACAATTGTAATACAGACACACACAAACTTAAACTCCTAAACAAGAAAAATTAATGGATGAAGCCTGGCATAGTATGTTTTAAGGTAGAAGGATGTTGACATAAATCAATCAATACCTAGTTTAGATCATTGTTTGATTCAGAACCTTCTGAGTTGACCCAAAATCGCATAACCTGTTTTAAGTAGATCAACATGATAGTTAGAGCTAATTATTACCGGTCATCTGTACATGACAGGCTTCTGTCAGATACTTTTTCCTGTATCAAATGCTAGGAGATGTAGCTTCCAGCTTACAGGGCAGGACCCTTGGTTTTAGGCATGTTTACAATAGCAAAACTGTGCTTCTACCCATGGAGTTCACTTTCTTTAGGGAACAGCAACACGATGTTGTCACATTATCACCTAAATTTCTTCATTTCTTTTTGTGGGTACTTTACATTTTTTAAGTTCATTTGCATCTTCACAATACAAATGTTTCTAATAGAGATGCTCACCCAGTTGGCTATAGAGGTTGAAGTTAGGGAACACTAAAATTTTGTTTGTGTGCTTCTCGCTTTCAAGCTGCAATCAGTTTTTCAGTACACTTAGAAATGTTGCCAGCATGATTCCTTGAGAAGCCAGCAAACAGGGCAGCTCAAGGACTTCACAGTTCAGGCTGCTTCATCCTGATTGAATTTCTCTGTGGCTGAGCAAGGCTAAGAGCAAGAGGAAGGCTCTGACATCTAAACATACAATGGGATGGCAAAGAAGGCCACCCCTCATTCTGAGGGAGGATCTGCAGGTGTTTTCTAACAGTGATCTGTGTAAGCTATGATTTGGTGTGCACTCAAATATTGTTCAGAGGAGACAGTTTAATTGTGAAGGATTGTGATGTTCCCAATGACTTCTTCAGGATAAGTTTGAGTGGAGACTGATGGACTAGCATTGACTCATCAAGAGCCCAACTCTTGGCTCTCGCTCTAGGCAGCTTCTGCTTCTGCCCAGGCAGAAAGGGGACCTGCCTGTTTATTACAAGTGTTTCTCTCCCCACACCAGGAATACCATATGATTTTCACTCTGTGATCCTCCAGTCCTCCGAAACAGCCTGGAGAAATAACTGTAGAGCTGTGGTGAATGCTGTCCTGCTCCCTAGATTTTTATGAGGCTATGGGGTGCACTTAATGCACTCGGGAGCTGAATTATGCTATGAATCTGTTGCCTGCAGAACTTTGCATACTTGCAGGATCCAGTTGCAGGCCTCAGTCTAGGCTGTATTAAGTTTCACACGGAAGCTTTTTTGTTCGCAGTCTTGAGATCTGCTGTAGCAAAGCTGTTAAAAATGCGCTTAGCTTTATACATGAGAGTAATGTTCACCTTCCCTTCCATGACAGCAGAGAGAACTGCCAATACTCAGAGCAAAACAAATCACAGTGAGCGAAACACTGATGTGTTGTACAAAGGGCAGTTTTGTGAGCCCTTCTCCATCAGCAGCACAAACAAGTGTCCTAATAATACATCCATAATACGTATGACTTAAACAGGGTTTGGTTGTTCTAACTAAGCTAGGGCAGACTGGGGAGAAAGAATCCTGTTTGGAAAGAAAGCAGCTGAAGTGTTATATCCTATGTTCTTCTGTTGACATTTCCATGTTTGTAAAACCTCACAGTTTGATTTGTTGATCCCATGAAATCATCAAGGGAATGAAATAAAATACCTGGAAAGATTGTTTGACATGAAAGCAGATTGTGTGACATATACTGGACTGCTCTGCTAGTCACTTGAGACAGTAAAAAATTAAATAAATAAAAGAGAGAGAAAGGGTGGTGGGGAAGTGACACAGCAAGAAATGGGAAACACCGTTCTATATTTGTGTGGCCTGGGATCCCTAATGATAGGCTTTTATCCCATTACATCTAATTGACATAGAACGTTATCATCAACAAATTGAGAAGTATTTACTTCCTGAAATATTTGGGACATTATAGTGAATTTCTCTCGATGATAGGCTGTTGAAAGGACTATTATGGCCTAGCTCACATATAACCTGGGAAAATGATCCAGCAGTCTTGAAAGTTAATGAAATGTCATTTGTCATAGGCTTTGCAGGTGTGGCTCTGTTTCTACATGATGGAAGTAAGTGGCTGGATTTCAGGCCTGTTGCCAACAGAAAGCACATTCTGCGAGTGTCACTGGTGCAACATTGCATAAATCTTACTAATAGCGAGAAGTCTTGAAATGCATGATCCTTCTCTTCTAAGGTCATGCAAGACTACTCCACAACTTAATTTTAGCCTTGCTATCTATGAAGTCGAAGTGGTAACATTCAACATTTGCTTTTCTAGTGTCCACTTTGAAGGGTTAATTTTGAAAGCTGTTTTCTTTTCCTTTTTCTTTCTTATTTCACCCCCTGCCTGCCAAGAATGGAGTGAACTAGCTCTGGAAACGGTTTCTTGAATAAGAACTTTTAGTCTAGCTCTGCAGGACTGGGGAAGAGAAAAAATTCCAGATGGCCAACAGTAGCTGTACCAGGACTTTTGCTGGGATACGGCATGGGTTGAGATAGGAAAGGTGCTGAAATGACTTGCAGACAGCCATGTGCTGTTTGCCAGAGCTCAACTTACAACAAATAGTGGTAAGTTCCTCTAAGGGGTGAGTTGTTTAGTTGGTGCACGTCACTGACTGTAAATATCAGGGATGCAGAAGGGGAAAAAAAATCCAGCCCCTTTCAGTTTCTGTGTTGTGAAAGGTCTAGTCTGTTATTTCTTAAAGTGATGTTTTCACATGGTTGCTGTTTGGATTTGTTTTCTGTACTTGGTCTCTCTGATGGTGCAAGAAAGCAAAACAATGGAGAGGGGTAGGCTTGTTTCTTTTCTGTTGCTGATATGCAGTTGACACCCGTGTGCCATTTTCTGAATAGTTTAGTCAGCTCTACTCAAGCCTTAAAATCTTCCAAGCTTGAAGTGCTTAACCTGCTTGTTTAAACATCCAGTCTGACTTAGCCGGCACACACCAGTTCATAGAGAAACCTGGAAACCCTCCTTACTCTTCTGCTGGTTTCTGCTACTGCACATGCATGTTCCTCGGTACGGCGTTGTCTCATATGACAGAAACAGTTCACCATCTTGCTTTTGTAACCTCTTATGAAGGAACAAGCTAAGTACAGGTCTCTTCCTCCCCCGCCCTCCTCCCCATTTTGGTATTATTTATTGCAATATTACACAGGGGATGAAGCCAGTCCATAGTTCTGTAGGCTCTCATACTACTCCAAATGCATGGAATTTTAATTTTGCTGAAGGCCTAAGCACTAAGCTCTCCCCCACTGGGAGAACAACAGTGTCACGCTGTACACACTTTACCTCCTCAGTAATCTTTCTAAGACAAAACTAATTCCGTAGCATCCTTGGTGCTAAGTCCTGAAGGACAAGAATTGATTTTGGGGGTATTTTTAGAAGGATCAGGTCTTATGTTGAAATGTAGTTCTTACCTTCAGTTTTGCTCTTCTTTTAGTCACATTAAAAGTCATATTGATGATATTTCTTTGTATATGTTCACTAATAAGTATACTTTTAAAGATTCTTTTCTAGTTCAAGCAGGCTGTGGATTCTGTTGTCCTGAATTTTATTTTCCTTTGGAGGGATCAAAAAAATATTCTAGGGCTATGTGGATGCCCTGCTTTGAAAGAGTCATGGAGCTACACCTTGCTACATAGCCTTGTTCTAACCTGAATACTCCATGAGCCTAATTCATATTTCTTAGATTTAATGTTGTAGTCAGCTCTTAAGTAATATGACATGAACCTGACAGGGAGTCAAGTGAACAAAAATACTCTTTTTTGCTTTCCAGTCCTATTTGCCTCATCTTTAAGACTCTTAGGCTGGAACGAAAATGAAAAAGTTACAAAATGTGTCCCCTGTGGCCCCTCACCTTCCTCCTTCACTGGTGCTGTGATCAAATTTCAAAAGAATTCTAGAAGGATATTGAATTTCAGGTTTTGTTTTCCCATAGCAGTGATTCTGGCCAAAAAGCTTTTTAATCAAAAGGACCAACTGTAACCTTGTTAATAACTAAGAAAACAATGGCCAAAGGGAAAAGACCTGCCAAAAGCTACAAGTCATTTCTGTTGGCAGAATAATTGGTAGATTGTTATTTTGGTTGAAAACAATATGATTTGTATTTCTAATTTTGTTAAATTACTTAATTAATAACACATGGTCAGCAAGGTTGATTGCAGTGTGGCTCTTGACAGAGGACACTTCTAAAGCAATGTTACGGGGGCAAAGGTAGGATTATGCAATACTTCAATAAATAAGGCCATGACTGCAGCTCAGCAGATGATTCTGCTTGTCCTGGCATAAATCATTATGGTATCCATGATATTGAAACACATGTCATGGTTAAGAGGACAGTGCGATATATCCATGACCATGGGATCATCACTGGAAGCAAACAGCGTTAATTCCACTTGTGATGACAAGTTGGTTGTTAGAGGAGAATGGTACTGCATGGTTTTGCATGGGAACTTTTAGATATTGAGAAAGTACCCAGAGGGGAACTGCATACCCCACAAAAAGAAGTCTTAGAATGATGCTGATTCTGCATAAGCTGTGTTGTTGTTTATGTTGTGTAAATGTTTAGACTGGCATAGGCTTTAGTATTTGTGTATGTGCATGTTTGTGGGTGGAGGAAATGGGAGCATTAGAGGAGAAAGTAAGTGTGAACTTGCAGAACTTGCCTGTAAGGGGCACGCAGTTCAGAAGACCAAAAATCCAGATCCTTTGTAACAGACCGAAACTGGAAATCTTTAAAACTGCCCTTAGCTTCCCAATGGATGCCTTCCTTGCACTGGTTACTGGCTACCATGGGGCTGAATTTAGAGCACAACTTTCCTCTTGCTTGTTTCATTTGTGCAATCTGCCTCAGTTTATTCCCCCGAGGAAACCAGCTCACAGTGACTGGGTGCAGGGGAAAGGATGGGAGAGAAGAAGCAGGATACTGGAGTTTTACTTCTGCTGAAACCATACAGCCACCAAGAAACTTGCTACAATTATCCAGAACATTGTGGCTCTTGGGATGCCTGCAAGTACTTATCTGCTATGTTATATACAGTACTTGATTAACTATTGTTTCACACTGATGAAGGAGGTTCTTCTCTCCATGATTCAGATCCTCTTCATAATCCCTTTTCTGAAAACCTCTTCTTTTTCCATTATACAATCATAATTATTTCCTTTTTGTAGAGTGTGTAGCCTAACACCTATGTACATTGAGTGCCAGGGCCTGAAACCATAATAAGCCAAATGCTCACCTTAGAAGCTATTATTCCAGTCATTACAACACACTTTATTTCTCTCAAGGACATTAACATTTGAAAATGTGTCAACTAGAGTGTGAAATTTATCATGACCATGAACCACCTGCCAACTAATTAAATACAACATTCTGATTTCCTGTACTCCAGTGTTAATCTAATGCTTTATAGCCATTTATATTTTTAAGTTGTTTTAGTTTCTAGCAAACTGCTTTTGAAGGCCAAAATGAAATATATACTGATGTGGGGAGATCAAGTAAGGAAAAGGTGCAGAGCCAAATGTGTGATTGAAGTGCTGTTTAGAAGGGCTCTATTGACAACACAAGCAACGGCAAAACCCCTGTGTCTGGGGCAAAAAGGAAAGGAAGAGATCTTGAAAACTTCTTTGTGTAGTTAAGATGTAGTTTTAAAGTGTTAGCTCTCCAGCTGAAAATGTATCAGATTACGAACTCTTCTGCAACAATGGAAATGGGTTAAAGCTGGAAAGAGTGTCAGAGTATCACCATGCTAGAAGTATGAAAGTTCCCTGTAACATTTCCATAAGTAAAGGCTCACACCTTGAGCTGATGAGTAATATAGCAATTTGTGGTTCTGCCTATTTTTTTCAGCAAAACATTTCCTGTAATAGTAATAATTCTGGCATAGGAGCAAACAACTTTTACAGAATCACAAAATAATTGGGTTTGGAAGGGACCTCTGCAGATCGTCTAGTCCAGTCCCGCTGCTAAAGCAAGTTCACCTCGAGCAGGTTGCACAGGAATGCGTCCAGACAGCTTTTTAATATCTCCAGAGGAGGAGGCTGCACAGCCTCTCTGGGTAACCTGTTCCTGTGCTCTGTAACCCTCACAGTGAAGTTCTTCCTGATGTTCAGGTGGAGCTTCCTGTGTTGGAGTGGTGGAGGATAACATCCCTTGATCTGCTGGCCAAACTCTTCTTAATGCACCCCAGGATACCATTGGGCTTCTTACCCAAGAGAGCACATTACTGGCCCAATTTGTTGACTACCAGGACTCCGAAGTCCTTCTCTACAGAGCTGCTTTATAGCAGGTCAACCCCTAACCTGTGTTGGTGCAGGGGTTTGTTCCTCCTGAGGTGCAAAATCCTACACTTGCCTTTGCTGAACTTCATTAGGCTTCTCTCTGCCTGACTTTCCAGCCTGTCCAGGATTTGAATAAATGCTGTATGTGAAATGACTACAGCATACAATGACATTTACTGGAAAAGTCAGACTCCCTGAAGATAGCTTGTAATGTTTTTGTTAGTACTAGAAGATCCACTCAACACAACACATGATGTGGCAAAATTATGTCTTTTGGGTGTTTTAGTTGATTAAAAAGTGTTATGTGACATTACAAAGCTGAGAGAAAGTGTTCCTCAGTTTGAAGTTGGAACTTATATCTCAACTGATTTTTTTTCCCTGACTTTGCAATGACCAAGCTTATTTTACTGTATGATTTACCATACTTCTCAATTTGCCAAAGGCCTGAATATGAGAGAGGCATTTGCGGAGAGGTATATTAAACCTTGAGTGGTAATTATTTGCTGTAATTGTGATCTTAGCTGTATGCTTTTCTTTTTCATCACAGTAATTTCTAGTAAAAAAATTAATTAATAAATATGTGCAGCACTGGGATGAAGAGGAATATTTGGACTTGCCATCAGTAGGTCTGCTCTAATGAGCTGCAATAAGTCTTAGGCAAACAACTTCAAACTGATGCTCAAGGAGCTGAATGATCCCAGATGAGTGCTTTTCTGTTGACTTCTGCTCAAACCCATGATTTTCTCCAAAATACTTTTTTAATTCTTCAGGAAGAGAGAGGGATTGAGGGAATAATTACTGCAGAGTCAGAGCTGTGCAGAAGGGTCAATGGAAAGACAAGTGGCAGGAAGAAGAGAGAGAAGGAAAATAATTCCTTTCTTCACTGCATGAAAACACAAGACTTTAAAACCTCTTCCTAGAGGAAAGGATCATGCTTTGTAAACAGGACTTCATAATAAAACTTAATTTATAAGGAATGACTAGGTGTTACATGTGTTACAGAAGGGAGTACATCATCAGAAGCCCCCCTGGTTGAAGGGCTAGCACTGCATTGCCTCGGAGCCATTGGAGATGCTAGCAGCTTCCCACAACTGCTGGAAGTCTCACACGTGGTCCAACTGTTGGCCTGTAAGCCAGCTCCAGGCTTCTGCACTTACCCATCTGGCTCCACCAGCTTCAACCCTGGGGAAACGGGGAACAGCTGTTTTGAGCTATGAGTGCACCTCCAGCAGCTGGACTTGTCCTCCAACACAAAGCCAAAGCACTGTTGCTGTTAACAGGAGGTGTGTGTATTTTGGGAAGAGATGGGGAATCTCCACCAGGTCACTGTGTGGAGCAGTGCTGGTGTTGTGGGGAGGGTTGAGGCTGTGCTTGGCAGTCACTGCTGCAGTGGAGGAGGGAGAGGGTTGGCCACTGCTGAGGAGGGAGAAGCAAGATGCAGCCCATGGTGCAGAAGGTAAGACGGGGAATTTTAAACCCAAATCCATCCCTCACAGCCGTTGAGGTTAGACCGCCCTGTACTATCTACTAACTATTCAGTTAGGAGTATGTGTGTGCCTAGCAGGCATCCACTAGAGATGGTGTGGCATTGCATTTGTAGAGAAAGAGAGTGATTCTGGCTGAGAGGAGCACGATGTTGTCCTTGTCCTCAGCAGAACTGCCCTAGCTGCCTCCTGTAAAAGAGTGGCCTGTGCTACCCTCACTGTTTCAGCAGCCCTGGGCCCTCCGTTTGGAAAGCTTGTGCCCCATTGAATTCCAGCAAAAGGCATTTGGAGAGTGTTGGGAAGAAAACCTGAAGATGTGGGTGGGCCCAGCAAGAGGTGAGAGGAAATTCCTGCCCAGCTTTCCTGCCAAGATATGTGAAACAGCAGTAACCCAGCCTTGTGAAGGGCGTGTAAGGGAGGGCTCTGTTACCATGAGGACAAACAGCAGCCAGAACTCATGACAGACTCTGAAGTTAAAAGTCAAAGGTGTAATTCCTTACTTCCTTGCTTTGTATGTCCATATCTGGGCATAAAGAGAACAGAAGAGAAAACCTTTTTCCCTGAGCCCCCACTCACAAATATGCACCTATCAGTGCAGGCGATTTGTACTTTGTCCAGGGGTGTTACTGCCAGCTGGTTTCTTACTCCTTCAGGAGTATCACAAGGCTAGTGGAGTGATAAAGCTATGGGCATAAACAAAATGTGAGCCTTTCATCTGCTCCAGTATCTGTTCACATCCTTACCAATTTATTTTTTGTTAATTCTTATATATGAGCTCATCCTCTGCTCACCACCAAAGCTACCATATTTTGAAGTCTATCATCTATCAGCTTGATAGCAGGTAAGACATAACAGCTGGAGCCAGCCTCCTTGCAAGCACAGTGAGGACTCCATCTACCCCAGTAGTAGTGAAAGGAAAAGACAGCAATGCTTGATCCTGCTCTCAACTGTCTTGCTGTGAGCTAGAGCTAATTGCTTAGAGAAGTTACACCTGCAGTATAAGCTGTGCATGGGCTGTGAGGATCAGCTCTCCTGTATCCTATGGGGAGACAGTTTGTGAAGGGGTTTTTGGTTTCCCTGCTTTGGAAGGGGAGAAGGAATCCTGCTGTTAATGACTGCTGTCTGAGCCCTACTAAATTAGAGCTATTTATGTAAGTACAGCAGGAAGTCTTCGTTCTTGGCTGGTGCCATAACTTGAAATGAATGATCCAAGTTGCATCTGCTTATTTGCAGGATCACTTACCTTCATACAAAATACCTTCTGCTAGATCCCAAACCTTTATGTTTCAAATATTGCTGTAAAACAGGGGTTGTGATTTTCTCCTTGCCTGGTGCCATATGCAGGGCACTAGCAAGGGGGAGTGAAGCACAGCGCTAGATGTACTTCCCACCCAGTGCACAACAATGTGATAAAGGGGCTGAAATCTTGGAGAAAACAGCTTGCTCTATTTTTGAGGCATTTTTTTCCATGACTTCCCAATTCCATGAAAGTTTGGGGTATGTATCAGGTGATGCCTGAAAGTGACAGTAACAAAAGTCAGGTAACATCAATGCTGGTATTTCTTATCTGAGTTTATTCAGAGTACATTCACCAGTAGATACCAGATCCCATTCTCAGGAGCTGACACAAAATACTTCATGTACCCCATAAAACCCCCGTAAACAGATTCACAAACAAGCCCTGTAAACAAGGAGTTGGCAGAAGTCTGTGTTGATATCACTCACCGATCTGCAGCTCCACTGATGAGCTCTGCTGGCTCCATCCCAGTTGAGCAAACTCAGTCAAACAGAAGAATCCCACCAAAATATCTGGAAGGGACTTCTGACATTATTCTTTCACTGCTGCTAGGTCTCTTTGGGGTGTGTGGAAAATTTCTTCAGCTCAGAAGAATGGCATAGTGTAATGCGATAACAAGCCCTGTGAAGGTTATCAGCAATATAATCAAATCCAGCTGCGGAACAAAGACCCTCACTGTACAGCTAATTAAAACTTGTTTCTTCTCTGTCTGTTCCTGTTTGGTGGCCATTATTTAGAACTGAACTTCAAGGCACTGGAGTGGAAAGTTAACTCTTAATGTTTTAAGACTAGCTCTGTCCAAAACTTTGTATTGAAAGAAATTGCATATGCTTTTTCTTGTGGGCTGCATGAATGGCATATCAGAAAGCCATTTGCAGGTGATTTCTCTCTGCATATAAGGGCAGTTATGAGACAGACATTTAAAAAAACCCAACCAAACAAAACCCCTCAAGACCAACAAACACCCCCAAACCAACAAACACCCCCAAACTCAAACAAGCCACCACTCACCCCCCTCACACCCCCTCCCTTCAGCCGTGAAATTTATCCATCTTAACTTTCTTAGGGCTGGTCAGATTATTGCAATGCAAGTATTTAAACTCTGTCTTGTTCGTAACAGAATGTGTAGCTGGATGTCAGATAGATCTCAAGCATTGTTTTCTTGCTTATTACAATATATTTTTCCCTTCTCCCCTCAGTGTCCATACAGCTGATTCAAAAAAGGGCGGTGTGTAGGGCAGGAAACTGGTCAGTTTTGAGGCCAGACTCTGTGAATGCAGTACCTATGATTTCAGTGGCATTATGAAACCACGTATGGGGTGTAATGTTGCTCCATGTTTGGTACAAAGAAGAGATCGACACCTGTCACCAGCATGTGAGCAATCCTTCCTGGTACAGCAGTGCTGTGACTTTTGTTCCCAAAAGCAGGACCCATGTAGCCCTGTGAGGTGACAGCCAGCGATGTGGTGATCACTGGGGCAGAGTTGGTCTGTGAATGGTATTAGTAGTAGCATTTGTACTGTGGAAATGCCAAGGACCTCTTGCTCTGCTATGCTAGGCACTGCACATATGCAGAGCAAGAGTCACACAATACTCCCCAAGGCGTGCAAAAACTGGCAGAGAGTCCTGGGTAAGTGAAGGGCTGTCAAGGTCATACAGCAGGTTAATGGTTCAGCTGGGAGTGGAATTTGGAGGGGACACTGCTATTGCAGTTTTCCTGTTGAATTTTTCCAAGCCAGGATTTTTCCTCTGGACCTAGAAATTGTTTTGCTTGTTAATTTGTCTGATCAAGACAACCTTGGGTACCTGCTGAGTGCTTTCCCTTCCCTGTGGTAGGCAGGACTAAATCTTTCTCCATGTGTATGGATTGCATCTGCTAATTCCTGGTTTGTACCTCAGTGCTGAATTACCAAGACCTGTGCTGTGCTCCTTCTCAAAGGTGGTTGACCCTCTCCTTCTTCACGGGTGTAAATTCAGGGAATGGTACAGGGAACTCCTCCCTCCCTGGCTGATAGGAAGGGAATGTGGAGTACATATGTCTTCCTTTGTCAACTGCTGTCAATATTAGAATCATCAGGTTCTATCGGTGTGATATTTTTGACAGATAGACCCCTGCATCTCTGCCTCCTCTTCCACTGCATGGTTTCACAGCAGCAGCTGTTGATGGCACCTTTCTGTCATCCAGCTTCTGGTGTGTTTTCAGTGGTTGTGTAATCTCTGAAAGGAAGTAGTTCAGATAAAAAGTTGGAATTTGAGAGCTTGCTCTTGACTCATTTAAAGCCAGAAGAGTTTGACATTGAATATGATCACAGACTGTGCAATATGAGTAGCGATTCTTGCATGAGGCCTGCAGCTTCTCTGATACAGCATCTCTGCCTTTTTAGGCAGACTTTCAGCTCTATTTCAGTGCCTCCAGGAGCTGGAGGAGTGACTGTGTCCCTGTGTAGCAGTGTCACAACTTTAATGGCCTACTTTCCCTTTTTAGACACAGTCACCCTTCGTGTGTCTGAAGTTGCCTGGCTTTGGTTCCTGGCCATTAGATCTTGTCATGCCTTTTCCACAAGACTAATGAGTCTTTAGTACCAGAAATATTCCCTTTGCAAACAATGATCATATCTTATGATACATTTAATAGAGTCCAGTTCCATTTTCTTGCTGTAGTTCAGACCCTTTGGCTTAACTCATTGTGACTTCCACCAATCTGCATCTCCATCTGTACTTGCCAAGGTGGGGATAATGATACTTGGAGTCTTGCCTCCCCTTTTTCTATCATGTGTTTATTTTGTAAGCTGTTTTATGCCAGAAACCTTTTCCTAACAATGGCTTTGCAGAGCTCCTGGCCCATGAGCTCTTGACCTGGGCTGGGACTTTGACATGGTCACTGGGATACAAATAACGAAATAAAAATAAATATGTTCTAACTCAGAGCTTACTATGTTCTCCTCAAGTTGTCATTCTCATTCACTTAAGAAAATAGCACATTCCCACTGTGCTACTCAACTCATATTAAAAATCATAATGTAAATCATATTTGTATGAATAATTTAATTTCTAGGAAATGCATTAGGGAAACCCATTCAGATAAGGTTCCAAATTTGCAATAGTAATGATTTGAAAGGAAGAGATTGTTTGCCATGAAGTAAATTATTCAGTAGAGGGGCCTTTTAATATTTTAATTTAACACCTAATATTGATATATTCATTGGTCTACAGAAGCTGCAGTACTGTAGTAAGCAAACCAATTAAAACTATAATTAAAATTAATATTATGTACAAGCCTCGGGATTTGTGACAAAATGTAGGTGTGTATACAGTCTTCAATTTCCTTCTATCTTCATCCTGCAGTGACTGATGCTATTTTAAGAACAAAAGAAACTTCTCTAGACGTAGAGGTTACAGTAAACAGAGTAATTTGGCTGTTAGCCTGTGTGAGCAGTGGTTGATGCATAGCTGCCATTAGCTCTTTTTAAATAAGCTTGCTTAGGGTTTGACCAAGCATATAAGGAAAGGCCTGGAAGGAAGGACATCCTTCACACCTTTCACATTCTCTGGCTAAATGAGGACTATTTCGTCAGGATTGAAAAAGAAGCCAGTGGGGCCGTATTGGACACAGGCAGCTGGATTTTCATCAGTGTTCAATAGGCAGCAGTTCCCATGGAAGTTTTGGCTCTGTAGGTGTGCTGTGTCATTTGCAGCAGCATTTTTCAAGCATACAAAGGCCAAGGACTTCCTTGCTCTGAAAGCCATTATCAGCTAGAATAACTAGGTGCTGAAAATTGTGGAGGTTTTGCTCTTTTGCAGAGGAAACTAAATAGGAGCCGTTCTCCAGAAAATACTACCTTGCTTCCTTTCCTGTTGAAGGTTTAGCTAGGTCTTTACACTTGCTCTGTACAGGTGGCAGATCAAAAAGATTAAATCCTTCCCAATGCTTTGCAACAATTGCAAAGTGACTCTCACTGCTTCAGCTTCCCAAGAATCATGGTAGTAATGTCTAAAACAGAGGCACGGCATGATGCCAAAGTTTAAGGTGTCTGCCTGCTGGCTGTCACTTTGGAAACATCCAGAAGAAAAAGCAAGGAAGTCTGCAGCATGTGGTGCAGGACTTTGGATGGAGAGTTCTGTACACTCACGTTCCCTGGGGGTCTGGCCGTGAGGGAGCGGGGCCCATGACTTTCCTTTGAGTATCATGTGCCAAGGGATTTAGCAAATCCATGCAGGACACAGCTGCTGCTTCTGTTTGGCCTTTTCCCAAAGTACAGGGAAGCCTCAGTGAATGATTCCCTCTCATGGGCATTGTCAGTGCATTTAGACTTGCTTTGTACTCCCAGAGGAAGGTGAGGTTTTTCATTTCCTTGCATCTTCACCCTTATTAAATTAGAGCTGGGGTTGTTTAGCCTGGAGAAGAGGAGGCTGAGGGGAGACCTTATTGCTCTCTAAAACTATCTAAAAGGAAGTTGTGGAGAGGAGGGTGCTGGCCTCTTCTCCCAAATGACAGGGGACAGGACAAGAGGGAATGGCCTCAAGCTCTGCCAGGGGAGGTTTAGGCTGAACATTAGGAAAAATATATTCACAGAAAGGGTCATTGGGCACTGGCACAGGCTGCCCAGGGAGGTGGTTGAGTCACCTCCCTGGAGGGGTTTAAGGGATGGGTAGATGAGGTGTTGAGGGGCATGGTTTAGTGATTGATAGGAATGGTTGGACTCAATGATCCAGTGGGTCTTTTCCAACCTGGTGATTCTGTGATTCTATGATTCCTGCCCTTCTGGAATAGCACTGCACAATGAGAAAAAACATGGAGGACACCAGTGCCTCAGCCTGAATTGTTGCCTTTTCATACTCCACACAATATATTAGACAGAGGGTTCCCAGAAACATGCACTTCCTTGACACCACAGATTCTTTTCCCTCCTTCCTATACTGCAATGATGCACATACGGTAGCAGTGGTCTTATTAATACAGCAATTTTCTCTTTTTCATTGTCTTTGTAGACCTGGAGTGTTTATAGGTAATTTTCCACTTAGAAGCTTCTGTATTTGAAGTTTCAGTCAATAAAATCCTTGCCAGATCAGTCATTAGACTGTAGTGAAAATTTTTAAATGCTGCAAAATGATTGTGACAAGGATCTGCCAGTTCTGTTTCTTGCTCCTTTTGTTTCAGAAGCACCTTGAATGCTTCTAAAACTGCTTCCTCACCAGTTCCTGTCTAGCAGAAAGCTTTTTCTCATCACTGTTCAGCTGACTTCAGTCAGACTTTGCTCTAATACCTAAAGCAATAGATAGGTCTGATCATATTCCACATGCATATTTATGTACTTTATACCTATGTGTGTGTATTTACAGAAAGAGAGGATTTTTAAAAATGTGTGTATAAATACCTGTTCAAAAGAAAAGTTTCCAGTGAAATGTCAGTAAGACCCAATAAAGTTTCTTTTAAAGCAGGATTATGCTTTTGGCTCATTTGTGCATAAGGAAAACAAAGAGCTGTAGCTTTGCAGGAAATGGTTTCACCTGAACAAAGTTTAAATGGTTTGAAGCTATTAAGTAGTTGATTCCCTGATACATAGGAGAAGTAAGCAATGTGCCGCTAAGTGGTTGTTGGGTGGATCAATGCTTGCTTTTGTCCCACTGGTCAGGATGTGTTGTTGGGAGCCATATTTTGTGTACTGTAAATACGTTCCAGGTTGCTTATATCTGTTGGGCAATGTTGCTATCACTGCAGCAATGTGAGCCCACCCTGGGTGGCTTTGTGCTATTTTGATTGTTGCCAAAACTACACGCAGCTTTCCTTGCCATTCCTTGTCCCAGCATTAAGGAGAACTTCTATAGTTGTCCATCCACAGCATCTCATAACTCTCAATGAACGCTAAATTATGTTGGCTGCCCCTTCAAAATTTTTTATGTCTTTTCCACTGGCCTGTTGCAGCTGAGGGAAAACCAGACCATATGTGGGCAATCTCCAGTTTGTGGGCAGGAATAATTTGCTATAGGTAAGATCGATTTTAATGCAGAGTGGGGGAGAGGGTAGGGTAGCCAGCTTTTGCTGGCTTCTTATGTTTTGAATACGGAGATCAGAGCACTAATCCTAGGACCTCTGAACCTCGCTCCTCTCACAGATCCTATAGCATATCCCAAGGACGTGTGGCAGACTTTGCCTGCATTCTACTCTGTAATGATTCATGGCAAAAGTTCAAGAGATCTCTGCTTTTGGTTCTTGGCTCAAATACAGTATTTATGGATGAGTTTGCTTGTAAAAAGAGCCGTGCCTTTAAAGCTTATTTTGGGGAGTTTTGGTGTTTTTTTTTTAAAGCAGAGTTATTATGAGAGTATCTTGGAGAGTTATCAGGGCTCTCTTTCAAACTGGGTTGATGGTAAAGCAAACAATAGATGAGGTTGGATCCAAATGATACTTCTCAGATTTTGTCTAAATTGCAACCAATGAGCTACCTCAGTAAAATGAAATACAGATCCCTTTCTTGACCCAGCTTCTGTTATAAAGGAATCTAATTAAAACCAAGTAAAGTAAAATGAGAAAGAAAAAGTTATCTTTGTCACAGCATTTTCTTAGTGCTCAGGTCCATTTGGGATATTACTTCACCTCCAAACTGGAATATTTGGTCACAAGTACACAATATAGGTGGAATTTCCTTTCATATGTCATTGTGTATTAGTCATTCATGCTGTTTGGAAGTTGCACAGAGTGTCATCCCTAGGGCCTTGTTTTATGAGTTCACCAAAATTAAGCTTGGGGAGTTTTCCAGCCAAAAACTAGAGCTGAAAGCCAGGGTCTCTTGAAGGAACACAGTAACAAATAGGGAAGGATAACCTTTCTTCCGCAGCTTATGTTTGTAGTCCATGTGATTTTTATTTTTCTCTCTAATTTCCCACCTCCTTCCCCATCATGAGCCCTGGTTTGAAGTCATCCATACGAACTGCAGACAACAGCTGCCCTTCCAGATGCACTGTGCCTGTTGTTCAGATTTTTTTGCCCTTGATGAAGAAGGCAAAGGAAAGCTGTTCTTTGTGTACAAGGTATGTTAGGAGCTCCATGTTAAGTGCTGAAGACAAATAGTAAAACAAGAGAGTTAAGGTTGACTCATTTAGATAGCTGCCCTGCTGCATGGAAGAGAATGTAAAAGTTACACTATTAGCAAGGTGTTCAGCAGAACAATTTCTGACAGAAGTCTTTGAGCCAGAGATGCCTAGAGGTGAGAGTATGAACAGCTGCTGCTTAAGGTAAATGCTCCTCGGTGGGAGTAACAGCAACTCTTGTCTCCTTTAGTTTTGAACTCCTTTCCTAGCGGACAGACACTGGAAGTAGAGTAGGTGACCATCCCGAGAATGGGATTCGTAACTAGTCCTTGTAACTGCCTGCATAATTCTGAGTGAATTTCTGTTTACCTTTTGTTAACCAGTCAGTAGATTGGAGAGAACCATGGCTGATGTAGCGACTGAGATGTGAAGAAGGAGAAATGGTTGAGGTAATTAGGAAAAGGGAAAGGCAGCTAGATAGATGGATTGGCTGTAAGAGGTATAATGGGAAATTTAGAGATATAAGAATATATTTTAAGTCTTTAGCAACAACCATTTTGGGAAGTTTTAGATTTCAGACTCCTATTTTGAAGGTCACTTATAGACTGAGAATCTGAGAGGATCAAGGCTGGGAGGTAAACAGTGGAGTGGCTGCAGGATGTAAGGCCAACGTTACTGTTAGCTAGTTGATTTTTGTTTTTGGAATCACTGCAGTTTCATCCTGGTGGGTTGTGCATATTTGCTTTTGCCTGCTTGCTTGCCTTTTTCAACAAAAATGAAAACTCTTTTGTGCAGAGAATATTATTACAAAAATAACTTTTTAATAGGAAATGCTTTTCTGGCTTGTGGGAGGATTGATTAGTGAATTTGAAAATGAAGATGGAGCTCTGTATAGGTGGTGAGATGAATCATCGTATGGGAGAGAGAGATTAAAAAGTGCCACGGGATTTTGGAACAAAATTTCCAATGAAAGTTGCTGTCATTTTTTGTTATTATGAGAATTTCAAACTTGTAATTTGAATCTGCTAGCCCCAGAGGACTCCAGGTTGCAGAGAGATCTTTGTCCAGAAGCAGAAGATGCTGGTAGAAGAGATGAGCGCTTTCACCAGTCTGAGTGTTTCTTGTGAGCGGTTACCTGGCTGACTTTTGCCATGGATGTAACAGTGCGTCCTCACAGAATTGCTGTTTGGTGGCTAGTCACTCTGTTTACTCAATAGGGGCAGTAGTGGAAGCGCAGGGGAAAAATGAGGGTCGGGAGACAGAGACTCCTTCCTTGGCACAGCTAGGGAAGAAACAGATGTTTGCCTGTGGCTGCAGAGCACAGCAGGGTAATGCTGGCAGGTGTAGCTGCAATCTCTTCTGCCCTTCCTTACTGGAGACCTGATACATAATGAGAGGGAAGGACCTATTAATTTAAAAGGGAATTGGAAAAACCACCAGTACAGGAAGGAAACACCTTCAGAGCAGTTTTAATGCTACAAACAGGATCAATTTTATTTTGCAGCATTTTTTTCAGCTTGTCTTTTAAGAACAAGCCAAAAATTTCCTCTGTTTTCTGGGTATTCTTTTTCTGGAAAATGTGATTTTTTTGGTTGTTCTCAGTTTTGCTCTTCAGATGTTTCTTTGCAGGAATTTGCTATCTTGAGATATCTTCCCAGTAGATGGTAAGCTTTGTAGTGTGGGAATGACAGCTGAAATGCTCTTTACTCCTTGAGTTCAGTATTGCTGCGGGAACAGTGTTTACGTGCAGAAAGGTAGCCTGACTTTAACATGGCTCAAGATGTGAAAATTAAAGACACATCAAGCTTTTGTCAGAATCTGAGGGGAAAATGAAGTTTCACAGAAGTCTTACATGGTTGTAGAATACAGGCAGGTTTTTTGGGGTTTTGAGTTTGGTCATTTTTTTTTTTTAGGGGGAGGTTCCTTCCATTTCTCCTCTATACTTATATTATCACTATTTTTATCATGAATCCCGTATTTTTGCCTATCCTAGTTAATTTTTGCTATGATTTTGCAAGGCTGAACAAGCATAAAAACTCCATTTCAGGTTACACTCTGGAACAGTGTCAGCCCTAATATCCACGCTGTGAGAAGGAGGTCTAGGCTGGATATGGTCCCAGGAACTCCCACGCTTCAGGCTGATGAGAGTCAGACCAGTTATTTTGGTGCCAATAGTGGTCATCTGTGGCATTCTGTGCACTAGCTTAAAATAATAAATTACTTTCTTAGTACTATGCTGCAGTGGCCATCTTAGAAAAATGGGAAAACTTAGTAGATCACAAAGTGATAATCCAGTCTATTAGAGCAACATTTCCTAAAAGAAAATCACAAAGTTTGGGGGATGGATCTGACTTCTTCTCATGAAGTGACTTGTGACCACAGCTGAAACACACAGCTTAATATCCCATTAAATTACATTCCCTGCAAAATTCACAGATGCTTTATTTTTCAGACAAGTATTTTATACTATAAGCAAATCATACCGCTTTACACGATTCTGGGTCAGTGCGGACTCTTCGCTAGAGAAAAATGTTTTTCTCTTGGACCCCTCTGTTTCTGAACAACTTAGAACTTAAAGCTCTGTTTTCCTAAGGAATTTTTATTTGCCCACAGAGTAACATAAAATTTATATTTTCTGTTCAAGGCTTTATAGTCTTCTCAGCTCTGACAATGACTTGTTTGTTAACAGCCTGAAATATGGAAGGAAGAGGAAGGCAAGAATTAGATTCTTGATCTTCAAGGTGTTTGTTTATAGCTTTACAGGGTGTTTTAGTTGTTAGCAATGCGGATGCTATTTCATATAAAGAAATGTGTGTTTATTTTGATTTATAGTGCACTGTAGGTTGACAACTGAAGTAATCTCTGCTTGGTTTAAAAATAAGTTGTATTGTAGTAAAGTACCTTGATCCTCACATAGCAATATCCACGGTAGAGGTCTTAGTAGCATACTATGATTAACCAATCAAATAAAATCCATGTTGAGAAGACAAGAGAATATGCTCATGTTAGTAAGTATGACTGCACATCTTTACTGCTTGATGCCAAGCTTCAGGGTTTATCCTGTGCCTACAACCAAGAATTACCAGTGTGTATAAATGCAGCAGCACTAGCTAGATTTTGCTGTCCGTGAAAATGGTGTTTATCTGTGCAAGCCAGGCCAGGGTTCTGTTCTTACTCAATAGCTTAAAAAAAATCATATTGCTGTTCTTTGCCCTCAGTGGTATTGGGCCCGACCAGGTTTTTGCTAGCACAGATGTAGCTGATGACCATTGCTGGGATTGCAGCATGGCCAATAGGTGCATGAACGTGGGTGATCCTGCTAAAGTCACTACTGTCTACCTCCTTGATGAGTGCTAGCAGGAAGCAATGGAAAATTCTTGTTGTTTCTGTTTTCAAGAATAAAGTGAAGAATGTTTGCAATTTTTTAGAAGTTAGATCTTATGCCGTACTCTGCAAGGAATATTTTTTACTATTGCTTCAGAAAAACATAGATTATTAGACTGCAGATGCCTAAATTGCTTCAAAAGCACAAATCTGTTGCCTTATATATTTAAGTCTGTTAGAATTATTTCCTTTTTTTTCTTTTAAAACATTTGAAATGCAGTGGGGTAAATAACAGGGAGAACATCAATGAGATATACACGAACTACTCTGCCTGGAGAGCTTTGACTTAGTACTCCATAACAAAGCTAAAATTGTTCAAATACTAAAGAGTCCGGGAAAGTAGCTCTGCAGTGATTTAAGCTTGCTATATTTTTTCTTTTTTACCATTTTCTAATATTGCTTTTTGAATATCCCTATGCATTATACAGGTAGTTACAATATATGTTAAATGTGAGTAAAAGGTATTTCTGAAAAGAGGAAAAAGGGGAAAAATGTTCTGGAGAGCTGGAGAGTGACAGTTTTTCCGTAAAAGACAAACAAATGAGTAGGTTTTGTACATTTTTCTTCTTTCTACAGTTCTTCTGTAACTTAAATATAATGACAACAAAAAAACCCAGTCCAAATAGACACTATATCCAAACTGAGTGCTCAGAAGAATTAAGACACAGCAAATGTATGAGCAGCAGAATACACTTCCATTGCACTCAGATGCACATGCGTGTATTTTGTTTACATATTAAGTTGAGACAATGGGAGCATAAAGTCTGCTAGCTAGAAGGATTTCTTTTTTTAATCCAACATCATGAGATGCAGTAATTGCGCCTAAATATTTTAGAACCTCACTAATACATTAGCCCTGGGGAAGGTTTGTTACACCAACTCATTTTCCGGACTGGGTGTGAGAGGGGAAGTGAGAAGGTCTGCTTTCTGGTCCTCACTCTGATACTGAGTTATTTTGTGAACTTTGAGCAGTTGTTTAATTTTCTTGTGCTTCTGAGTATTTTAGGGGAAAATCTTGCATGTTACATATTTATAATTCCTTTTTAATATTTGGAAATGCAAACTTATCCAGAGCTGCCATCTGCTTGCTTCTGCAGTGCCTAAGTAGTTTTCTCCAGGTAACTGGGATTGGAATGTTTAATGCTGTTGCTGACACACTGAATTTATGTAAGCAAAGTCTTTGCAAGGAACTCTAGCTGCTACTGCTTTTTGGAAGTGAGTCCTATCACAGCTATTTGATAGTATGTACAGAACAGTTAAAAATGTAGTTATCTGAAATGGGTGTCATTTAAACTTCTAGTTCAGAACAGTCTAGATTTGGCTTTGATACCAGCAACCAGACAACTCTCTTGAACATGCAACTGGATCCCAAGGATCGCTGTGAGGCAGGAATTTGGTTTGACATCTTTTGTCAAAGACAGTGGCTGTGCATCCCCTACCATTCTTTTGATGCTGATGATCAAAAGTGAGCACCACGTATAGAACAATGACCTTTTTTTTTTCCCATGCCTGTTTTCTCAGCTGACACTTGACCAGACTTGAACCTGTGGAGCTTGTGAGCTTTGCAGGGATAAAAGGACAAATAATGCTGTAGGGAGAGGAACCAGGACATACTATTTTTTTTTACTCTAACATTGCTGTTACTTTACTCATTTTGAAATCTTAACCTAATGGAAGGAGAGTAAATCATTGTAGAACCAAGACAAAAGACATTTACAACCCAAGGTGAATCAAATGCAAACCACCAGGAACTTGAGCACAGTCTGCCAAACAAATCAACAGTCTGTTTCCAAGGTGTGGAGTTTTATTTTTTTATTGTGCAGTTCCTGTGCTAATTTAACCTGATGGGAAATCAAAAGAAAATCACGTGGAGTAGTAACAACATTAAGGGATAGATCATTGACTAAGAAAATACTCAGGAAAATGGATCGTTTCACAAGACTGATGTGTCTTCTCCATCTTCTGCCTCCCAACTATGCACATGCATTAATCTGCTTAAAATGAGTAAAAAAGTAGAAGAAAGACAACTGCAAACCCAGAGAAAAGGTTGAGGGGGGGAGGAGAAAAAAGAAAAATCCCAAGGCAGAGTGAACAACAATCCAACCAAAAAGCCAACACTTTTGCCTCTGGCAATCAGGCAGGTTTTGTGAGCTTTTTCCTTTCCCTTGGCCTTAAACTAAATAAATAAATAAGTACATCACCCACCCGTATTAACGAGGACTAGGAAGCTGGTGGTTGTAATAATATCTCCTCTTCACCTTGAGCAGAGGTTCTATTCTATTTCCTTTCACGTATATGGCAAAGGTCAGCTATAGAGAGCGACTTGTCATTGCTGCTGTGAGCGTCTGTGTCTCTCTATTACTAGCTGCTACTGTTTCTGTCCCAAGTGTTTATGTTTTTTTTTAAGCTTCAGCATCCTGGGCTTATTGGGAGAGAAAATATATCAAAAAAGCCACCCACAAACAAGGTTAAAAGCACAAATAAAGAAGAAAAGAGAAATAGAAGGGGGAGGAGAAAAAAGGAGGGGGGATCAGTCCAATTTTCTTTGGAGACATACTGCATTGTTGGGGCTGTCTGGCGGTATTCCAGTGCTTCAATTGAAAGTGAATTTCTTTTATTGAATTCCATCCAGAGATATCATAACCTCAAAAGGCTACTATTACCCAGAGGGTTTCAGATGAAACCATCTGAGCGTGACTTTTGAAATGCAAGAAGTCACAATTGTCATTTGCCAACATGGGACCTGTCAAGTCCCCTCTTTCCAGACAGACGAGTTGTTTACATAATCCTTCCACCCACTATATTGAGGTGAAAACCCTTCCATTGCTGGCCTTTTTTAGCTCAGCAGGTGCAGAGTCAAAACAATAACAATTACTTAAAAAATCCCTGGTGAGCTCCTCAAAACCATCCCATGCCTTGACAAGCCAAATTTAAACATCAGCTTTTTGAATGTGCATTGGAGGGCAATGGAGTGGGTGACTGAAAGACCTTTAGGTTTCAATGAATCAGGTCACTCTTCCTGTGGTAGTAATAATCATAATAGCCCAGAAATCAAATAGCAAGTCAAGGATCAAGGTGTTGGAAAAAAAAATTGAAGAAAATGCAACCACAAACTTTAGCAAAGCTGGAGGTCAAAACATAATTGGGTGTGGTCCTGGAAGCCAGTGAACCACACCGGGAACCCTCGTCTTTTCCCTCTGTAAGAGGGAAACACAGGTGGCTGCTGTCGGCAGGAATCACTGACACACACCCTTGCCCTTTGCTGGATGATGTGCAGTGGCTGTGAAAGCTTGAGGATTGGTGGCGTCCTTCCTTCAGCTCATGGAGAACAACACACTGTTGGGTGTCTTGCTAGAGACATCTGAAGTTAGTTGCTAGTTTGGCAACTTTGGTCTCCACAGATGTTAAGATAGTGTGTGTGTATGCATGCCAATAATATTTTTTGGCTTTGGATAGGCTCTCTGTCTGCAGGGCTAAAGGTGGAGTTGTAATGAGATTCCCAGACTTACTAGGAGGTTTTGATGTGAGAGGAATCAATGTATGGGATGTATAGTTCTTGTCTTTTACTGAGGGCAAAAGAAACTAGCAAACAAACACTGGTCATGTTTTGATACAAGCCCCACTCATGCAGACTGTCTGTTGAGAGGGCAAAGAAGTCTGCGATGAAAAAGGGAGGGAGTCATAAAGCATGCAGTAGCCAGGGTACATAAAGCAGTTGGGGGAGGCAAATGAAAGTATATTTGACTAATATCTGCTAAGAAAAAGAAACATAAAAGTGGCACAAGGGTGAAATTGATTGAAAACCCAAATGGTTTCAAGTGTTCTCCTTGTGTATGGTTACAACATGGCATCCTTGAAAGGGTGGGGAAAGCTCTGGTTCACAGTAATGGACAAGCTGGTTCAGAAAGCTTTTGGCAGCATTTTGAAACTGCTGACCAAAATGACTAGATGTAGTTTGGTTGCGCTATGTGGGTGAGAAGTAAATGTCACTTATGATTCACTGCTCAGTAAAATCCTCGGTAGAGACTAAAATCCCTTTGAAAAATGCCTTCAGTATCATGTCTTTCTATGGAAAAAAAAGAAATAAAGAAAAATGAAACATTTGTCATCAAGCAGCACAGACAAGATGCAGATGCGATAGTAATCAGTTTGAATCCCTCAATATGTCCGTGAATACTTGTAATTTTTGTGGATCAGAGTGTGAAATCAAGGCGAGGACTTTAGTTGACAAACACTTCGTAGGATGAAGCATTTCTAATCACATGTGGGACAGACTGGTGAATGTCAGATGAGTGTAAACATGTGGTGGGATAACAAATATTGTATAGAAAATAACATAATGTCTTAGAGGATGTTAACATCCTGAAGTCCCCAGATGCCTAAGTACGTTTTATTTTAAATGCAAGTCAGAAAACAAACTGAGGAGTAAGTTTACTGGGCTAGGAATATCTGAAGAAGAAGATCAAACAAAGAGGAGTGTGAGTACATTTTCCTGTCTGCACAGAAGCTTATACTGTAGGTGTACTGCATCTTGAAAAGCAGTTTCAATATAAAACTTTTGAGTGTACTCCTTGAAGCTTCTTGTGTGAAAGAAATTATCCTGGCTAACCAGAAGGGCTGAAGAAAGTGAAAGATAAAAAACAAGCAATCTGCTTATTATCTAAATGAAAAGGAGATACTTGGAAAAGAACACCTGAGGCTTGGGAAATCTAATGAGACTTTCCTACAAGGTCAGAAAACATTTAAAGGAAATCATAAAATTGATGTGATTTGAGGTTCTCTTGGCAAATCTCTCCCCAGAATTGTGTTCTCTGTCTAGATGGCGATAATTTTTCAGTGGCTACTTAGAACTGGCCCTCTACTCCATGTCACTTAGAGGTATCAAAAATAAAACATGGAAGAATGCTGTGCAGGAAAAAAATATGCCCTTAAGCAGTAGCAGATTATTGATGGTAAAATGCCTCCATGTCTTGGGGATCCATTAAGAATCTTTGGAACAAAGACCATTGCAGAAAAAGAACTGGTGTCTTCTCTCTCTGTAACAACAGGGATGCAAAGGCAGGCAGGAGTGACAAGTACACAGAACTGCAATAGTGAGAGGCTTCTTGGGAGAAAAAACCTGTAAGTTTATATTTCATAATGCTGGGTAGGTTTTTGAAGTCTAAGTGGAGGGACATATTGATAAGCCCTCTAATAGTACTGAAGTTAACCCTGCAAAATCCAGTGCTATTGGAAATAAGTCAGTGTAGAAGATATAATAACATATGGAACAGATGCTGGAGTTGTGTGGCAAGAAGAATACTAAGTATGGATATGTGCCTGATCCAGCTGTCCTTTCATAAAAATAAAAAAGAGTTGCAGCTATAACCTTAGAAACCGTAGCAAATCCATAAATGTAATTACACACAGCAACAGCAGAATATATATTAGGGGCAAATTTGCAAGGTGTGGTTACTCTTTTACTCCATTTTTACGTGACCATAATTCTATTGATCATGCTATTTCTTCTGTCTGGAAAGGAGATCAGGATTTGAGCACTGCTAATCTTTTCTAATTAATGAAAGCAATCCTATCCCAGTTGCAATGCATTGTGTGAGATGGGTAATGGAAGTGTTCTTACAAATCTGAGAGGGCAAGTTTGTGTGAAATAGAGCTATAGACTAACTCTACCCGTTAGTTCTGTCTCTCAGCAGGGAAAAATATTTTTGAATCTATGAGGATTTGAAATATGAATATCCATGGTTCTGTTTTTGTGAAGTGTCTCCTCATCAACAACAGAAAAAGATATTATGGCAGAAAACGAGTCAACTGATTTTAGTGGCTGGTGCAAGTTTGCTCCTCCAGGCTGGGAGCCTACAGGTATTAGGCATGAAAATACCACTGAGGTTCTCTTTCTTGTCATTGTACAGTAAGAATTGTTGGAGTCTAAAAGTACACTATTTATTTGTAGTGTATTTTTAACCCCTGTACATTATGTAAAGCTGATGCAATTAAACATGATCTGTAAGCATATTTTTGAAAAAAAAAGTATCTCTGGCAGAAGAAAAGTGGTATTTTCATATCATGTTAATTATCATTAGTATACTAATTATTATGTTTTCCATACTAACATATGTTACCATTATACGTATGATTGTCAGTGGTGTAGTAGGTAAAAACTGAAATGTCATGAGGTACTGCAGTAAGTTGGGTGAACTCCAATAAGTATATCTCTCTTGAAACTGGATAGTTTTGTTCTGATTGTCCAAAAAGAAGTAAATGGGACTTCTTTGAATGAAAAGTTTATTTTTACAGAAACTAGTTGTTTTGCTTGAAGCTCATGTTAGAAAATTTCCAGCCATGAGTGCAATATGATTAAATCTTGGACTTGTTATTAAAGCTAGTAGTGTTTGTTGAGATTTTATTTTGTCTGATGATCCAACATAGCATATAGCATTTCACCAAGTGCTTGCTGTAGTTCTGGCTCAGCTATACTCTAGTTCAGGTACTCTGCATGAAGTACTTGAAAACAGAAAGAGGGGGGAAAAAAACCAAGTACAGGGCAGGTCATTAATTCTGTCAGTGCCTTTGCAGGGATTTGTACAATAGTGTGTGTATGTATAGATAAAAAAATATGTCCGTTGGCCATGTACTTCTGATATCAGGGAAATTCTCTCTTTGTTTCCACATTCCTAAACTGCTGCAGAGCATCTTCAGTCCAAGGAGAAGAAGATAGTAAAACAGGAAGGAGGATCCTTGTAGGTGGAGCTGTGCAGAACGTCCTTTCTCTGTGTGTATCTGAGCAAGAGAGCATGGCTCTGCATTAGCAAGACAGACACATCTTGCAAATCCATTTTTTCATCATCCAACGGAAGCCACCAAGCCACTCTGTACTCTGCTTGTATGCTGGAAATGGGCATGCTGCAGCTCTGCCACAAAGCAACGCACTCAGTACACTCACCTCAGGATGTGGAGGAGATCATAGAATAATTTGGGTTGGAAGGGGCCCTTACATCTTCCAACAGCTCATCTTTGGATAGGGTTTCATGCACGTGTGAAGCCTTGTTAACTCTCTACTGATCTCAGAAGTGAACCTGACTGCTTATTTCTTGTCTGACAATGCTGGCATGGCACTGTCTGCAGACCTTGATTAATCTGTCACGTCAAAAGGAGTATAACCGTCCTTGGTGGCAGTAGTAGATTTTGTGTGATGCATTTCTCCACTTCAGATTTTAGAAACCATTTGTTCCCAGAGGTGAGAATGAAACTGTTAATTTTGAGACTTGTAAATCTAAGAAAGGACAGAACACACTGATTTAGGGCTATCATTGCAAATGTTTCATCAGTTCCTCTGTGTATTTCTTGATACCTTTCCCTGCAATAATTCTGGGGTAAATTGTGCATAGGAGCACTGTTCTGTATTGCAGCGTGTTTCAGTGTCTCTGGATTGAGAACAGGAGGGTTTTTTTACCACCATGTTGATTCTGTACAGGCTATCTACTGTTTAGTAAATAGCCAAGTTTTTACGTTCTGAGCAAAGAATTTAGAGACCTGGTTGAGTAAATATGATTTGGAACTGATAGTTTTGCTTATATAAGAATCTTTCATTTTTTGGAATAAAGGGATTTACTTACCCTTGGGACTTAGCACAGCAGGTGTCAGCCTTTAAAAATGAGAGTGGACTGGACAACTGCTGTTTTGAAATAGAATCATAGAATCACAGAATCACCAGGTTGGAAAAGACCTCTTGGATCTTTGAGTCCAACCATTTCTACATGCCACTGAACCACGTCCCCCATGTCACCTCCAGGGATAGTGACTTCACTCGATGCCTTCATCCAGGTCACTGATAAAGACATTGAACAGGGCTGGACCCAGCACTGAGCCCTGGGGGACACCACTTGTCACTGGCCTCCAGCTGGATTTAACTCCATTTACCACCACTCTCTGGGCCCGGCCAGCCAACCAGTTTTCCACCCAGGACAGTGTGTGCGTGGCTAGGCCAGAGGCTGGCAGTTTCCTTAGCAGAATGCTGTGAGAAACTGTGTCAAAGGCTTTATGGAAGTCCAAGAAGACCACAACCACAGCCTTTCCCTCATCCAGTAAGCGGGTCATCTTGTCATAGAAGGTGATCAGGTTACTTTGGCAGGACTTGCCTTTCATAAACCCATGTTGACTGGGCCTGATCACCCAGTTCTCTTGCATGTGCTTCATGATAGCACTCAAGATCACCTGTTCACCTCCCTCTGACTGTTCTTGTAGATGGGCACAACATCAGCCAGCCTCCAGTCCAGTGGAACTTCCCCAGTCAGCCAGGACTTCTGGAAGATGATAGAAAGGGATTTGGCAAGCACACCTGCCAGCTCCCTCAGTACTCCTGGGTGGATCCCGTCTGGCCCCATAGACTTGTGGGTGTCTAATTGGCCAAGCAAGTCTCTAACCTCCTCCTTTTGGATTACGGGAGCTTTGTTCTGCTCCTCTAGCTCCTGCAGATGTATACACAAGGAACAACTTTCTTTTTCTCAACTGAGGCAAAGAAGGCATTAAGTACCTCAGCGTTGTCCTCATCCTTTGTCACAGTTGTTCCCTTTGCATCCAATAGGGACTGTATATCTCCCTGGACCTCCTTTTACTATTGATGTATTTATAGAAAAATTATTTATTATCTTTCACAGAATTGGCCAGTCTGATCTCTAGTTGGGCTTTAGCCCTCCTAATTTTTCCTGTACATGATCTCACTTCTTCCCTGTAGTCCACTCAAGACGCCTGTCCCTTCTTCCAAAGTTCATAGACATTCCTCTTCTTTTTGATGTCCCTCAAGATTCCCTGTTCAACCAAGCTGGTTTTTTTTCCGTGCCAGCTCATTTTCCAGCACATGGGGACAGCTTGCTCCTGTGCTGCCAAAATTTCCTTCTTGAAGAGTACCCAGCCCTCTTGGCATTTAGTTTTTTGCTCTTGGATTTAAATTGAGCTGATGTATCTTTATGTCAGAGCTAAGTCTCTTTGCTATAAATGGTTGGGTTGCAGAGGTGGCAGCAAAAAGCAAAGAAGGGAAGTAAATCTTGTGGCTGGTATTGTGCGGAGTACTGTTTATGTGGTATAAGAGAGATAGCCTGGTCCTGCCTTAGCAAACTCATTAACTGATCTCATTAATTCCTTTCCATCACCACCGAGCTTTCAAACAATGAGGAAATGTGTTTCTTTTTCCAAAAGCAGAAAGCAACACATACACACACCTACCATTAAACAGCGCCTCTGAAAGTGCAGTGACAAGAGATGTCTGAAAATGTTGTGTTTATCCTTCTTGGCTGGTGGAAATATATACTGAAGCTGAGGCAGTTTTCAGGTAAAACAATTTTGTGGGAAAGGTGACCCTCAGAATGAGAAGGGGACTCGTAAGTCCTAGCCTGGATGAGCCTTCAGATAGAGCCAGGAGACATGGCTTCGCACTGAGTAACACATGTTGAGATCTGATAAAACAGGACTCACGTGGAGTTTCATGGCAGCAGGTTACTCAGCTCATTTGATCATAACTCAAGCCATTTGTGTAACTAATGATGCTCTCAGATGTTTGGCAGAATAAACTAATCAGCCGTTTAACAGCAGCACAGCTTCTCTGTGGCTCAACATGGATCCAAGGAATTCTGCTGCAAAGATGCAGCTCCTATCTCTGTGCATTTCTGTTAGCTGTGTGGTTCAGTAACCTTTCAGCAGACCTTTCTATATAACAAATAGTTCAGCAGGAAGAAAGAGCGTGCTTGGGAAAAGGTGTTCTTGGTCAGCTGCTGCACATCTGGCTTAATGTCTTTATGGTGAAGCCGTGTACCAAGTCAGCATGTGTTCTGCTAGTTTTGAAAAAGTGTGAATTAAATAGGCTTGTGGAGGAACCCATGTGTGGTTTGCAGGTTTTGTAAGTCTTATGCCAAGTCCAAGGCCACGCCAGGTTAAACAATCACACATAAGTTGCCTGAAAGATGAACCCAATGATACATTCAGGGTAGCTGGCTTTCAGATTTTATATTTCAGTCTCTCTGTTTTGTATTTTTTTCCCTTCCCCCTTAAGGGAGGACTGATGAGGTCTACTGGCCCTTAGTAGCACAGTATTATAGCCTAGATCCTTTGCTGCTATTAGTAGGTGCAGCCTTATGGATGTCAGTGCAGCTGCACTAGTTCATTTTAGTAAGGAATATTATTGCCTAATGCAACAGATTTCTTGATGTACTTTCTCTAAAGGTGAAAACCCACCCATTTCTATAAAGAGCACAATCCTGTCCGTAAACCACTGAGCAATTTGAGGCCTCAAGTCTCAGGAAATTGGCTATTACAGAGAAAATGTTGGTTTTATTTATTTATTTATTTATTTTTTAATACACACTTTGTAGGTTCCTGAAGATAATATTTACAGTAAAGATGCTGGGTACATACCTAGTGCCCTAGATGCAAAACCATTGTATTAATGCTATGCAAGCTCACATATTGTTACAATCTGTTACCTTGTCTCTAGAACAAAAGACACAGTTAATGACAACTTTTGATGAGAGCAGGATTGCTTTGAAGAGAAGGAATTAAGTAGATTATCTGGATGACAAATTCACTGAGAAAGCAAATCTGTCCCTTTATGGGATAATGACTTTTCTTAGTTTTGAGTTTTAAAAGCCTCATTTAAGTTCCAGCACAGTATATTTGATAGAAAAAGAGGAACATGTTTCCAATAGAATTAAAATCCTTAAGGTTTCTTTTTGACTGCTGCTTTTGCTATAAACAGTGGCTAGGACGATTTATTTACCCTTTTGTTTGGTCTCTGATATATTTATCGAGGACTAGCTGTCTGCAGAACTCTGGTATATTTTGCATACCAATTATTTTTGTAATTGATCTTTTCAGCTTTCTTCAGGAGCTGTGGAAGATTGTCGGCCACTTCTTTGAAGTTAACTAATAATCATGCAAGCAAAGAATCTGTGGTAGGAGCCAGGAGCTCCCAAGTGTTGTAGCAACCCAACTTCCACATGCTGGCACTCTCCTGTTACCTTGCGAGGTGTTGTTCAGGTGGGCTTGGTGGTAGAGAGCGTTTGTTGCTACCTCGGGAGGCAGGCCAGAGCAGAGTTGTTTCCCCAAATGGAGGAAAAAACAGAAAGGCTACTGTGATGCCCTTTCCTTCTTGGTGTCAATAGCTGGCGTATTTGGCAGCAGAAGGCAGCTAGCTGATATTCCTCTATGTAAGTTGCACTCGGGGGCTTAGAAAGTCCAAAATCGGGCATAGCGTCTTCTTTCTCACTTGAATATTCTGAGCCATGTTTGTGTAACTGAAAACTGCATACAAGAGAGGCTGGACTGGCATTTGTGGGAATCTTTCTGCTGACCTGGTTGGCTCTTTGAATCAGTTTGTAGTCAGATATTCATTGTTTAGGATGACTTTTTTTTTTTTGCTGTTTCCTTTCCCCTCACTCCGCCAGTAGAACTCTCAAATAAACCCCTCGTGTGCCAGCTTTTGAATAGGTCAACCTGTCTTACTTTATTTCTTCTTTATTTTTCCTTTTTATCTTTATTTCTCTTCTTGTCTGTAAGTACTACAGCAGAGCTCTTTTCTCTGCTCTAGTCACCCTTAACCCATAAAATAAACTACTTTTAAACGGACAGGGAAGAAACAATAATATATGGTCTAATAAAAGATACCGTCTCTCCTTACAAGCCTTCTTTCACTTCAAAACAATACAGCAGTGTGATAAAATAAACTGCTGTTGCCATATGTTTTGCTGAAGAATCCCTTCCCCTTTCCCAAGAGGTGACACAATCACGATAGTGTTGAATATAGTATAACTGAAGGCTGACCTTTAGAGCTCTTAGTTTGGAAAATGACCATTCTGGGATGTTCCTGTAAGTGTTCTTTACTGACAGCCAAGATAATGTCAGTGAGAAAGGAGTGAATTTATATATATGGTTATTTACTTGCGTCATCAGCTGAACACCATTCTGATCTTGCTTGCTTTTCCCAGGTTCCTTGTTCATCTGGAATAGATCTTACCGAGGCAGACACAGGCTTTGGGAGGACATTTGAGAGTAGGAGGGGTTGTGTGTTTTCCCCATCACTCTTACTATTAAGCTCTGGCTGTGTCCACATCTGGTTCACACTTAATGTGCCACTACCACCATGTGAGTGTATCACTTTTATAGCAGGCAATTTGGATTCTAAAGCCAGCTAGGCATAGCATTTTTTTTCTTTCTAAGAATATACTTTGGGCTGGGAAAACAGTGTTGATTTGGGTTTTTTTTATTTTTAGTTTTGCATTCATGGCACATAAGAAATCTGTTTATCAACTGCTGCATGAACAAGGCTTGCAATGTTAATATATGTTAGCAGCCAAGGTAAACTCTCTGCATTTGTCAGTCTCAACTTGTCTCAACTTGCTAACACTTATTGAATTCCTGTTTTCTAGGATTTTTGTATTGAGTTTTGATGTATTAGGTAATACTTGATTAAAAGAATGTTTTCAGAGGGAATACTTGATAAATCAGTAAGCTATCTGGAAACATTAGTTAGTTTTAATCGTAGCTCATCTTTGAATGTATTTGTCTACCACCTAAGGTCAGTGGAAACATCAGGAAGCTCTCTACATTATAACCATCTAGCCTAGAGGTTAAAACAGTGCTGCTCTACTGATGTGATTAGCGGGGGTGTCTTTATGTGGATAGTAATTTAGCATTACCAGATAACCCTCATATTGCCTGCTAATACTATACTTCTATTAGCTGTCACCATGCTGAAGCAAAACCCCAGATGTTTGTGGTAGTGGGTACCTCTGCTTATGGCACTTGCAGCCAGATTTTCTGAAGACCTCTGTCCTTACTGTCAGTGCTGTGCTGCTACGAAATCTGAACCTGCCAGCTGAGCTTCCTGAGTTCTCTCTTCTCAGCACTGGGAAGGAAAATGTGCTGACAGGGAATATGGAAAACAAAAAACTTGTATATTGAAGGATATTGAAGCCCTGAGTCTTAAAAAAGGTCTTGTAATGCAGGGAAAAGATTTAAATTGTAAAGAAAATTTGTACTCTTACTTTTAACAGTCATTTGCATGTTTCTATTTGCTTCTCATGGATTCTTAGTTTTGTTAGTGGTGCTGCTGGTTGGAGAGCATCATCTATGACAATTGATCTGTCCAGTAGTGTCTTGGAAAACTCTTAAGTGTCTAAACTTAAGACTTTTTCCTTTCCTTCCTTCTGCAGATCTGAAAGAAAGATCTTTTTCCTAGGAAATTGGCTTTTTCAGGGCAATGTTTTATCTGCTCTTCAGCTACTGAGAGAAGCCCCTTAATTGCTTACCTTGCCTAATAGTACTGCCTTAACCCTGATGATGGATTTGAAGATGTACAAGCCTCTGGAATCAATGAAGTCAGTTCCAAAACAGTCATATTGTATGGGGTTGCTATTCTCTCAATGGAATGAGAATAATCTGTTCTCCTATAGGAAAGCAAATAACCAAAACTTCCATGCATCTTCCCTGAATTGACTGCATTCACCTTTGAAGCTGTTAGATATTTACTAAATAGTTTGTCAGGGCCAGTCTGAAGTATTTTCATAGCACATCCATCACACCTTACTGTCAATTGGGAATAAAAGCTACAAGGTGAGAGAGAAAAAATATCATCTGGATTTAAAACAGGCAAGGAGCACTAAGAATATGATAATTTGGGGTTTCCTTACTTTTCTTTTTCATAGGACAGTTTGTTTCTTCTACTTCCTTTTTCTCTTCGTACATCGTACATTCATTCCTGTCTGCATTGGGATTTTCTTCCTCTCTGCTGCGTGATGCTGCTGACAGTGGCCTGTGGTGATTCTGGGTTTTCTGGCACTGCTCACTGAGATAAAAAGTGACAGCCTGGGAGCCCCCTCGTGTGCTCCAGAGCTTTAAGCCAGTAGCGCAGAGCAGTATATCAAACATCAGCAGGCCAACCCCTTTTTGTTGCATTAGCCAGTCAAGCATTTTGTGCTGCTGAATGTCATCTTATTTAACATTTTGTTAAACAACTTCTAAAGGTCTTAACAATATGACAGATGGGCCATTGAATGGATGCTTTAATGGCTGAGCATTAGTTTGCTTTGGTTTGATAGTGTTTATTGTTAGTTAAGTACTGTTTAAATAAATCAGTCTTCCCCCTCTCTCTTTTACAATGCAGACACGTTCAAGGGAGGCTTTTATTCTTCTTGCGGTGGGTGTATGTTTTGGTCTTTCATGAAGACATGATATATGATGGTCTCATTTCCAGTCAATCTCTGCCTCACAGGATATGACTCCAAGGTCTGGATCATGTCTGTAAAGGTTAAGGCATATCTTAAAGATTCTGCCTAGTGGATACTAGCACCACTGAGAAGGTAACCTATTACAAAATGTAATTTGGAATTATATTTTTTCACAACCCTCTTTCAAGTTACAGCCTTCATTGCAGTCTGTCCTGTTTCTGAATTTATTTTCCTTAACCCCTTAGGCCTGTCTAGTGTTACAGTTGAGTACATGTAAAGGTGTCAGACTGGGAGAACCATATTCTTTCCAAGGGTGAAAGAACCAAATAAACTATAGGTAGAAGGCTGTCCCTTGGGCACACAGAGAAAAGTTTCCTTCCTGCAAGAAGCAGGCAGTTGTCTGAAATCTGCATGTACAGATATCAGCAGTCTATTTCTGTAATGCAGGGTACAGAATCATAGAATCACCAGGTTGGAAAAGACCCACCAGCTCATCGAGTACAACCATTCCTATAAAAATTTGGATCCCTGTAAAGATACAAGATCTAAGAGTCGTATGTTTAGTTTGACTACTGATATTTAGCTTGTTTTAGACTTCTGGGGAATACTAAGCTGACTATAGCTTTCCGAAGTATGGAAAGGCTTCATTTTTTCCTGCGCTAACTGTGAATACATGTCCTTGATGAAATTTTTGGTTCATGGCGGTCGTTGCATGTTCACTTTTAACAGTAGCGGGTAACACCTCTGGTGTCTTGACCTAATTCTAATTCTGGTAAACACAAATCATCAGATTCTTGTTTCCTCTGCTGTCTCCTGTGGCACGGTTATTCATTTTTCTTCCCAGTGAAACCATCTCATGGATTATCACTTATGCACAGCTAATCATCTGATTACGTTTAATCTTGATGATGTATTTGTTTCAGAGTAAAATCTCAAGATATGTCTGAACACAATTCAGACTACACAATCTTCAGGGGTTGTGGCTGCTCTTGTTTAATTTCTACAAGGCTCGGCATGGCATGCTGAAACCATGGATGCAAGCTACAATAAGTGCAATGTGTAGTATTGCTCTTTAAAGGCCTAGAAATTGCTAGGATAAAACTCTGTCTTTTGGTGCTCAGTGATGTTAACTTCTGGGTGCAGGCTGCATCCGTCTTTAAGCATTTTGTAGAAGATGTTGTAGCTGCTCCTCTGAATCAAGAACACAAGAAAAAAAATTGATTGAACCTGGACCTTAAATTAGGGAAATCAATGGTAAATTAGTATTTTTGGTCCATAATGGACATCTGTACTAGTGGGTTGTTTTGATACATATACTACTGGGAAAGGAAATAGCATTTTGTTTTTGAGACAGTGGCCTTTGATGATGCTATTTGCTGACAATTTTTCATCAGCTCCTCATTGGACAAATGGGAGCCAATTTACTTATTTAGTCTGTGAGGCAGAGTCTCTGCCTTATTAATTCCCAATACCATTTATAACTTAATAGTCTCCTGGTCTCACTTTAACCTTCCAGGCATTTCTGAGAGACCAATAGCAGCAACACATTTGTTCTGATTAATTTTCAGACTGACTTTTGTTGAAAAAAAAATAAAAAATTATCCCCCAAACTTTCAAAACACTGATCCGAAATAACAAAGTGTTACAGATGAGGCCTTCTGATTATTGCCCTTTAAAGCTTTTTTCACATGGCCAGGCTTCACAGAAACCTATTTTACTCAAAGAAATTAGGTTTCTGGTTAGCAGGAGCCCTAAATAGACATGAATTACAGGAACGTCCTTTGAAACCCCACACAGTACTTGTTTCATTAAATCCCATGAAGCGACCTTAATTTAGTGGAACACTGGATAGGTTGTTCTTTAACCTATTAGCACTTTGGCCAGTCCCATAAACCATATTCATGGATGATTCCATCAAAAAGGACAACAGTGGGATTAATATTATTTCAGGATACAGTAAATGCCACAATGATGAAGCTGTTTAAGATCTGGTGCTCACTGTGTCACACTGAATGCATTGACATTTACTCTGCTATCACTTCATTTCCAATATTCCTTCCAAATCAGCCGATGCTAATGTTTCAGCATGTGTGCAGAATACAATTCCATCAGTGCTAGGGATGAGGAGAAATGAGCTTAAAGCAAGTACCCTATCCCTTATTCCCTCAGCCCCCTACCTCCTCATGCTTCCCCCAGAATGGCAAGTGGCTTATCTGTCGCAACTTTGCACATAGCTTGGAAGGAGCAAACACAGTGATGGAAGGAAGTGCGTCAAAACCAGGGCTTTGTGTTGTGTGAAGAAGAGTCTGAGCATGAGCCCACTTGTGATGTAGTCAGGTATGGATGCTAGTTCAATTACAAGTTTATTCTTCTGAGTGTATAGGGGGAGAATCTATTTGCTCACAATATGGCAAAGAACCAGCTGTTTTCACAGAACGAGGATGCAGCCCACTACCTCACTTTGCCTGCTACACACTTTGTTGTCTCTGTAAGGGCAACAGATGCTACCTGTGCATACCCCTTCACCATTTTACTTAACACCAGAAAGCTTTAATGTCTTTCCTTCTCAGCAGCTCTGGAGAGGCAGTGTGGTACATTATCCCATTTTGCAGGCTGAGGACTCAAAAGGGATTTCAGCTGTAATTCAGTGGAGAGAAACATGTTGTTGTAAAGAGATTCAAGCAGGAGCCAAGCTGCTTTGACTCAACCTGTGTAGGGGCCTCTTTCTTTACACTGTCAAAAAAAAAAGATCCCAAATTTCTTGCTGATGCTTGCACAGGAAAACAGCTGCAGAACAGGGGTTAGAATATAAGTTTCCCTAGTCTTAGTCTATTCAAGTGGCTTTTCTTCATGTGGCTGGGAGGTAGTAAGAGGAGGAAAGGAGAGAGCTGAGCATGCTGCATGACTGATGTTGTGGCATCAGAGTGTCTCCTAAGGCTCATCTGTCATATTCAATCGCAGTGCAAGGGAGAAGCTTACATAGATGGCTTCATTAATCACTAACACTCTGGCAAACTGTGGGAAGCAGGAAAGATCTGGGACCTCTGTAAGCTAGCACATTAGAAGTGGTACAAACTATGCCTACTGCTGCCTACTCCTGAAACAGTTCATGGGTAAAAAAAAAATTCCAACAAGAGCATTTAGAATTAAGACCACCTCTGGCACAAGAAGTTCTTGAACTGAAAATATCTGGAGGCTGGAGATGCAGCAGGGAACTCTATGTGCTGGCCTCATTTTTGTGTTCTTTGGCAGGCTTTCTTTGTTGACCAGTACTGGAGATGCTAGGAGGTGGATATGTGCTCTGACTTGGTGTGATCGTTCTGCTGACAAATGACCAAATAAACAGCTGCTCTATCAGAGAAAACAAGCATTATGAACACAAAATAGGAGTTGAGGACATGTTGGACATGTAGGAAGATTTGTGGTTAAGCGGGTCTACCTGTCCTGGACTTAATTTTGTTGCCTAGGGAGTAGAGATGACATGTCTGGGACTGGATCTGGGGAGGGACCATGGGCAGCAGCTGAATATGTCTGGGTGGAAGTCTACACAATGAATATGATGGCATACAATGTGTAGAAAACTGTAACCCTGTTTTCATAGGGTGTCAGCAGGAATCCTCTGTTGGAATCGTGTGTCTTGTTATTGTATCACTAAAAAACCTGATTACTAATATCCCATGACTGATGCTTTTGACACCTTTGGCTCTATTTGGAAAAAAAGTGACATATGGCATTCTGAAGATTTTCATCATGTCCTGAGAACTGAAGAAAATTAGATGCCATTAGCAGGAAGTGCTAAAATTATAAATTAAATTTTATAAATATATATAAAAATATGTAAATATAAATTATAAACTCATAAATTATAGACCCATTCAGGAAGATGGTATTTAATCTGCTGCTTCTATCAGGAGTCTTGAGAAGCATTTTGGTGGGGGAGTGGTGAAGAAAGGGCATTTCAGGCCTAAGTCCTGGAGAGAAGCCAGGAGATAGATGAAGTGACCTCTCTTTGCTCTTTTGTCTGTGATCTCATGCTTGTAGTAGGTTTTGAATTTCCTTGCAGGGTACCAGCACTTCTAAGCTGCCGTTAAGCTGGAAGTTGAAACAGCTATTCTGCCAAAATTCTGACTCTGTCCCATTGTGCAAGGGTCTGGAGGTTGAAAAATGACACACACGCATCATTTAAGGTATCTGATTTCAAAGTGAGAAGTTATGTTAGTCTGCATGAAAAACATTTTTCTGTGATAGTTACTTAGTCTTCCTTGGTGCAAGCATGTCAATGCCTCAAAACAAAAATATACTTTGAAAAAATGATTTGCATCATCAGTATTTCTTGTTAGGAATTCTCAGGAATATCCCAGCTGTAAGTGCTGACAGATATAATCCTCCTTGTCTTACAGCAGCAGATGGAATAGTTGTAGTTCTAACACATAACAGAGTCCTTGTGACATGACTGGAAGTCAGGTGTCTGCATGGGACTTTTAATAAACTTGGACCTGGCCATGAAGTTTGCCTGTGGCTTTGGGCCCTTTTCTTAATCCCTCTGACTCAGTTTCCTCATCTGCAAGGTGAACCTCAGAACACACTCAGTGAATGCCATTAGCAAAGTCAACAGTTACCCACAGTTATTTCCTTGTTTAAATACAGGAAGATGGTTGGACTTTTGAACCACCACCATGTGGCTGCTTTTTACAAGTTTTTCAGCTTTCAGCTGAAGAATAGATAGAACATATCACACATTTCTTTGAATTTTTACTTTGAATCTTTCTGATTTTTAAGCTGCATTCACCTTATAATGAGTCTACTTTCTCATAAAAGCATGTGGACTATACCAAACACATCCACCTTTCCTCCTCATAGACTCCCTTTTCTTATTCCATACAGAGACTGCCAGCATACCTGTGGCTGAGGTCTTCACAAAGGCATAAAGGGCTGGTAAATTGCTGAATTGCTTTGTGAAGCCTGGTAGTGCTCTTCAGCCTTAGCCCTGAAAAGTCTTAGCCGGAAGATCCTAGCTCAGGAAACAAAACCCAAAAAAGCCACATTTCCACTATGTGGTCCTTCAGTGCAGGGGTATTCTCTCTGCTGGGTCTCTTAGATCTGATTTCCTGCTGACAGGGGTCTGTTTTCACATGCTGCTTTCATGCTACAGTCCTGGCCAGGTCATCTGCAACCTCTGCAGAAACAAAAGTCTACACCGAGTGTTCACTGTGAACTGATTCTTCAAACCTCCTGCCTTTCCCAACACGTTTAGCACTGAAAGCTCTAATGTGCCCTTTGCTGTGTAAGTCTTACACCTTTACCAACACTGTTTTGAAGTGGTTTTGATTAGCTGCTACATCAAACGATCCAGCTTGCTTCAATTACCTCCCATATTTTCTGCGTTATCAGCTCAACTTTGAGTTATTTTATCTGAACAGTTTGCTGGATGCTTGTTGATAACACATTGTGGAAAACTTGTGGAATTTGATGGTAACAGGGTGATGCTCATAAAGGTACCTGAACATTTGTTGATAAAACAGGAGTAAATTTTCTGGGTGCCAGATGGTCTGTGGTTACACTTACTGTCAGTAGTTAGCAGTATGGGACATTGGTTGCATGTTCCCTATCTTAGCATGTATCTGCAAGTTTTCAATACCTGATTTCAATAGAACTTTTAAAATATTAAAGAAGAGTAATGGGACGAAAGGGTTTGTTTCATTTCGAAAGGATGGGCCTTGGAGAAAAACTTTCAGTTTTAAAAAAAAAAGTGACATTGTACTGGTTTGATGGAATCCTGCAAGTTTGACTACTCTATGAACACGTATTGTAAATAGTTTATGGACTTCTAGGTCCATATTGTGACCTGATATTTGCATTGCATTGTCATTGTATTAGACTCTTTGGTAACCTATTAATTCAAAATTGAGGTTAAGACAGACTTTTTATAAAATAAACAATAACTTAGTAAGTTGGAAGTGTGAGGAAAATTCAGTGGGGTAAAGAAAAGTTATTTTTTTGAAGTCCAGAAGTCCCTATGTGGGTGTCAGCATCTAACATTAGTTCCTTCCTTTAAATGCCTGAGTCACACAGCCATGTCAAATGACTCTGTGGGCACTTTTATAAGGGCACTCCAACATGGAGGTGCTGAAAAAATAGTTTGAAAGCAAAACAAAAGTCCTTGGTGTCTTTTCAAGAGCTTGAAAGGCAGCCAGGGACTTTTCAGCAAAGCAGCATGTTACTGTACTAACACCAGACAAATAATCCCGTTGACTGCAACACGAAAGTCTGCACAGGGCGTGCTCCAGAGTTCGGCTCTTCCCAATGTGGTTGTTAGACACCTCACAAAGTCAATACACTTTCTTCTCTGAGAATAAAATAATTTCTGTTAATTTTTGCTACTTTCTACTGGATACAATGACCTTTCTTCCTTCTGTGTTGTTGACTTAAACTTCATTTTGCATGAGGTCATTGGCTCATGACAGCGGCTCACAAAGTTACACTGAGCATTTCTTGATAGCTCTGCTCCTGTCTGCCTCCTTGCCAACAGGCTACCTTCCTAAATTGTAGGGCCATACCAGAAAGCAGATCAGATAAAGGGCACTGGACAAGGCAGGTGTTCAGATTGCATCTTGGGATTTCTGTAAGGTGCAACACGTTGCTCGTGTCTTTTGCAAGGGATAAGGTATGTCTGCACTGCCTCTGTCTTGAAACAAAAGATGGGAAAGAAATGCTGCATCTGGCAGAAATCTGCTTTTGGGCAGAGGAGTTCCAAGCGCTAGGTCCTACTCTGGAATCCAGTCCTCACACTTGTTGAGAGCAATTGAGAGCTTCCTGGTAGTTTAGAGGGGTTGTGTTCAAAGCAGCTATAATGCATTTGTCCACAATGAGAAACGGTTGAGCTTTCTGCACGTACCCAAGCCATGTTTTCCAATTATTTTGTTACTGGTGTGCAGAAACTGCTGTTTGGGCTTAGTTCTTGGAAATTTTGGGCTATTTAAATTTGGCTCTGGTTGCCATAGGAAGAAACACCAATGCCAGTGTGGTTCTTAGCCCAAGTAGGAACAGCCTAAAAGATCTCCTAGGTTTTGTTCTTTTACATTGTCAAACTGAGTTGTTTATTTTCCAAGAGGTTGGCTGACCCTAACATCTCACTTCTGCTAAGCAGTAGCCCAGCTGATTCTCCTGGATCTCCTTGTTTCTAACTGCACTGCGTCAAAGTCAGTCCATGAAGCTGTTTTTCTGATCATGTCACATTTACTTGCAGAGGTGCATGATGTTGCTCTTTCTCATAGAATGAGAAGAAACAGGATGATTTCCTGTTTAAGACAGTCTGAGGATTAGTGGTTTTTTTTCAAGATCCATAGTCAGTGGCTTTGCAGAGCTGACACAGGAGGGAACTGCAGTGGTATGTGAAGCACCTTTGGGCTTGAAACTGTTTCTGTAGTTCAGTCCCAGACAGCTGAATGAACAGGAACCTAGAATTCAATTAATTCTTCATCATCCCCAGTAGCGGTCCATTTGCTTGTTGGGAAAGACCATTGCTGAGCAAGACAGTAATGCTGCCCTTGTGGGGACTCCACTAGCAGGACACACTTGTGTCTTCCAAAGCCTGCATGTTTGGCTGGAAAATTTCAAAGGTTTCTGTTCCCTCATGATGCACCTTCAGTTTTCAGTGGTGTCACACAAGATTTCTGATACAAATTATAAGAGAAAAGAATATCTTCAGTTGGAATGGTCTGACAGTGATCATCCAGTCCAACTGCCTGATCAATTCAGGGGTGAACAAAGGTTAAAAGCATATTGTTAAGGGCATTGTTCAAATGCTTCTTAAGCAGTGACACACATGGGGCATCAACCACCTCTCTAGGAAGCCTCTTCTGGTGTTTGACCACCATATTAGTAAAGATATGCTTCCTAATATCCAGATTAAACCTCATCTGATGAAAACTTTGAACCATTCCTGTGTGTCCTACCCCTATACCAGGGAGAAGAGATGGGTACCTCCGTCTACACTTCCCCTCCTTAGAAAGCTGCAGAGAGCAACGAGGTCACCTCTCAGCCTCCACTTCTCCAAACTACACAAACGCAAAGTCCTTAGCTTCTCCTCATAGGACATTCCTTCCAGCCTTTTCACCAGCTTTATTGACTTCTGAAAGCTCTTGTCCTACTTTCTAGAGACTTGGGGGCAGATTGTGGTACCACAGGAACTGACAAGAAACCTCTTCAGTAAGGTAGAAGCATGTCCTGGGGCATTTTCAGGGTGAAAGGGCAAAGCGTAAAGCAGGATGAATGTTTTTGAGTTCTTTGTTTTTTGGAAGGCAGTTTTAGTTTCTTGAGGGTCAAATCTTTACTCTTTACTTTCCTGCAATGACCATGTGTCTTTCAATTTACTAGTTGGAGGAAAAACTGTAGACTGCCTTTGTAGCATTGGAAGAGATAAATAATGTCTATGTCATGCTTTTGGACATAGCATGTAGCAAGCAGAGGTAGTGGTGGTTCACTTTGGGGCTATAACTCTTCCATAGGCTGCAGGGAAGTGAGGAATGTCTTGCCTCTGAATTTCACAAGACAGCCCTAAAACTGCTGCATCTCTGACTTCGTCAGTGCAGTAAGCTGAAGCAAAAGCCTTTCAGTGGAAAGGAATCTTTCCAGTATTTTAAATGTTTAATGGTATTTAAACAGTCTCTTTCCTCTGTTTCTTTTGCTTGATGTATTCCCACTTGTGCACCTTTTTTGGTTCCTGTGTCTAGATGAAAGCCCAGCCTTTGGTGGGAGACTTGCAAGGGAAAACCAGTAAACCAGCGGTTTGTATAGTGAAACTCCAGTCTGGGTAAGCTTTTCCCAGTGGTACTGAGTAGCTGAGGGGCATCAGCACATTGAAACCTTTCCAGGCTTGTCCTTCAGTGTAAGATGTGATTCACCCTGCTAGCCCCCAAAAGTTTGTGTCCTTTGGCTGCAGGTACCTCCTATGGCTTTCAGTAGGAGTCACCCATAGCATACAATAGGACGTCAAAAAGTTGCTTTTAATCACTTACCCACAAACATTTCCAGTGAAACCACAGGGCAGCAGTAAAGGCTTCCGATTTCTTGAGATGGGCTAGTGAATCTGAAAGGTGCTGCCTTGGATCTGTTTTTCTTTTGGCTCTCCTTTCACCCTGAAATTTATTTGTATTTCCCGTTGTGGTGCTGACAGGATAATAATATTATAACATTGTCACATCTGGTTAGGGAGAGGGGCAGGAGGAGGAGGAAATGAGGAACTATCTTCTGAACTAACCTCAACTCTGCTCTATAAACAAATGAACACAGGAAGCTGCAGTGAGTGGGCTACAACCTCCCTCCTTTCTGTGTTATTTTGTGCACCCAATGCTCTCATTAACTTCAGCGAACTCCAGAGACCCTGGCACATAAAGATTCAGAAAGTGTTAATGCAGGCTTTCAGCTACTTTTGCACCCCCCTTCCCAAAGTCACTGGGAAACTTGGATGCTCAAGAATGTCTGATCATATTTGAACACTGTGAACTGTTTCTCTTTTGCAATCTCTGTGGTTGCTGCTTTGTACACTAGCAGGGGCAGTCTTCTAGGAAGTCACTGGACAACCTGTGGGACCAGGGTTCTCAGCATAAAATAAAGCCGGATGAGACAACGGTATTTTTTTAAAAAAAAAAAAAGGAAGAAAAAAATATATTTGTGAGTAATGGTAATTTTTTCAAGAATGATCAGTGATTATTATTTGCCATGAGCTTAAATCAACTTTGAAAATAAGATATAAGTTTCCAAACTGCCAAAAGGATGTCTCAAGGATTGCAACAAGTGTCCAGGCATTGTAAACTGGATAGCCTTTGCAAAAAGACAACAGAGTGAAAATGTTTTTTTCTTCCTGACAAGAAAAAAAAGGATTGAAAAAATAGAAAGTATCAGAATCCCTTTTCTGACTCCTTCCCTTTCTTGGGACACAATAAAATCTGTTGCCTGCTTGTATGACCCCTTTTGCTCTGCAGTTGTGTAAAACTCTTCCGTGAAGTGCAATGTGATTCCAAGCCTATTTTAGGCTCTACTAATCTTGAAAACACAGCTTCATGACACGGAGCCTGAGCAGGATTGCCAGATCCATGCTTCTGCTGGCAGCTTGAGTTCAGTCTTTCTGAGCTCTGTTGCCAGGCTCCCATTTAGTCAAGTAGGAGTTCAGGCTGTGTGATGTTAACAAGCAGGTTTCCCTATCTGAGCAGCTCTTCATCTTCTTGATGGGTATATTTTTTTGTGTGTGTATTTATGTTAAGCATGAGTGCAGTAGATCTGGTCTTATTTTTTTCCTCTTCCCAACCCCTGCCAGCTGCCCTTCTGCTGTGGTTCGGATCCCCTTTATGGCAGCTTCTTTGTCTTTGCAGATGTAGCATGATCATGCAGTAAGATGAAATGCCTCTGCTGTCAGGAAGCCAGCCTAGCTGGGTGGGATAAGGTTACTGATGGCATGAAAATGCTCTGCTTATATCATCCTCATGCTGAAGAATTGCATTCAGGTGTTTCACACCAGTTTTGAATGAATATGTTGGGAAAGATCTGTAAAACAGCTGGTATTCACCACTCTCCTGTATTCTCATCTTGTTTTCTCTAGGTATGTTTTTGTTACATAGCTAAACTGTATGCCATTAAGTCTGAGAAGAGGAAGGTGAGTCTGCAAGGAGATGAGGGATTTTCTCATTTTCAAGACTTTATTTTACACCTTTTCTCCTGTGGAGGGTCCTTTCTGTAGCCCCAACAGGGAAGGGACTATGGTGATAAGGCACAAAGCTACTCACAAATCTTTGTTGAACCTCCTGTGGGCAGACCAAGTACTTGGCCTGGGTCTCTGCTGAGCCCTGAGCAGTAGAGCCACCCTGGGCTGTGTCTGTGGAGACTGAAAGGAGAGCATGAGAAGGAATGGTGTGGAGGTGCAGAGTTTTTGTGGACACTTACTGAAGATTAATGGGTATCTGAAGAGATATGGGCCCAAGACGTTCCTTTTTCAGAAGGAAGGAAACTACTTTTTCTGTACGGAAACTCACAGAAATTCACAAGGGAAACCCTAGAGAATTCCCCCAGCATTTCATTCTTTTAGTTTTTTTCCATGTTCAGATTTTTTTTTTCCCTCCGATTCTTTCTGCCAGGACTGTACTACAAATGATGTAGTTTAAAAGCAAAGCATTATATCAATTCAGGAGATAAGATTCTGTACACAAAGACCTTTTTGGAATGTAGAGTGAGCCAATTCAGCCTCAAACGTGAAGGAGACTGAGACTTGGCTGCACTTTGAGTCATATTCCATGCATACTCCTTGGTGAAAGGCAGTGAATCCAGGGGTGTGACAGGTAATGCCATATGATGGTAAACGGACCTCCAAGCCTGAATAAAGGAACTATTGTAACTGCTTTTGATGCCTGGACAGGTGAGTTTTCTGCTGGGTTCTTTGGTTAAGTCATGGTATACACCCTGAGAGGACCAGAGATCTTAAGGCTTTAGTTTGGAAAAAAAAATATGAAAATCAGGATAGTATTTCCAGTGCTCCTGTGCACTAGGTAGAGATTGTGATTACCCTGGCTTGGAGTCTGCCTACTGTCTGTGCAGAGTGACAACTGTTTCAGGCCCCTTGCTAGTCAGTAGGCTTAAGGGAATCATTGATCCTCTTCTAAGTCTGAGCCATTAAGGATGTTTTTTTGCATGTGATACAGTATAGTTGCTAAAGTTGGGGGATAAGTGATGAATACAAGTGGAAGAAGGGGGTGTTGAGGCTATTTATCACTGCCCTTGCTTGCCTCTGGGGTGTGGGATATTACCCTGGCAACTAAGACAGAAACAGTCAGATCCAGCAATATCTTCTGGCATCTGCAGTGGGAGTTCTGTGGGCCACTAATTCAGTGGTGATGCACAGTTACAGACAGCGTAACACAGAACTGGAATGTCTGAAGTGGTTTTGGCTATGGCTTTTGTATTTTGTGTGTTCCTGGGGAAATCTTTCCTTTTAGGTTTGCTTTTTTACCTGGGGGATTTTTTTTTTGCATGCTTAATTTATTTTTAAAGTCCGGCTGTTCAGGGTGTGCTTTGCATCCTTGCTGTTGGCTCAGTGCTGGTCCCAAATGCCAAGAGCAAAGACATTAAATATCATATTTGCTAAACAAAACTGACACATTCCTACTTTCATACAAAGAAGCAGTGGCACTCCCAATGCTCCTGAGAGTTAAGAATGATCCATTTTATTGAGCGATATAATGACAGCACTAGCTGAGCAAAGCAGTAATTATTATCTCTAGGAGACCCAGGAGAACAATTTTTTAAAAGGAAAATAGTGTTTTTCATGTATTTCCTTAAATTCTGATATCAGCAGTTCAGGATTTGTCAGGCGTAACTAAAAGTAGGAATTGCAGCCAGACATGTTTCAGGGGACAGATTGTGGAGGCCCATTGAAGCCAATGGGGTGGGATACAACCGAGTGTAATGGTACGAGAGTTTATATCCATTGGCTTCACTGTATAGTGAAACCTAGCAGTGCTCAGCATGTGTATAATGGAGGTCTTGAAAAAAGTAGAAGGGACTGAGTTTAACTTGTGCTCAGGCTGCTTGGGAGTGGGGGTAGGCAATCAGGTTTTTTCCCCTTGGATATTCATGAAGACAGGTGGCCTGGCTCCTGCCTGGTCTCAGTCTGTGTATATGGCAATGTAATACATGAAGTTTGTAAAGTTCAAGAAGAGTTGAGAGCAGCAAGCTTCATGAAGTGTCTTTTACTTCAGGGGGTATGAAGAGGTATGAAGACATACAAGCTTTACTTAAAAGGTTGTTGCAAGGCTTAATCTTCAATATTTTGTGATGCTGACAAAGTAGCAAGTACAGGCAAAGTACTAGCAGCCAGGAGAGCAGAAAAGGTCATTCAGTTCTTTTCTTATAATTGTAAACAAAACAAAATAAAACCCCCAAACCAAGATAAGGGCTGGAGATTTAAGTTCATCCTTTAGCTTAGAGGTGTTGCTACATGTCTGGGGTTTTCTTCTTCCTTACTACCTTCTGAGCATCCTCACCAATATTGACTGAGGAGAAGGACTGCACTGTGCATTCATTAAGTGGTCATCCAACTGACTTGGATATACAGTCTTTCCTGGTGCTATCAGACAACAGATATTTGAGCTCAGTCCTAATGGGATCTAAAATATATTAATATAAATAAATATCAAGTTTGACATTTCCTGGGACTAGAGAGTCCCTTTAATATTTGTGTGGATAGACTATGACATAATGTGTTAACTCCTACCTTATTTTTTCCATATACCAAAAAACCCTCAGAAAACTGTACTAGTCAGATCCTCAGGTTATGTAATTAGCCTTTCTGAATGAGCTTCCCCAGATCTAAGCCAGTACACAGTAAATCGGTATCTGTCTTTATATTAGCATGTCCTGCATTACTTAGACATTCTTTCCCAAATACAGCCAGTTGGCTTTTACCTGCTGTGGTTATTGTTGCCCTTTGTCCCTAAAGACTGCCTTGTCTGGGAGCCAAGGTCCAGGTATGTTCCTGGGAGTCAGCTGCATGCCAGAGCGTAGGGCAGCATTATATGCCAAAGTGGACAGATGGAGCTTTGACTGCTGCTTCCCTACTATGGAAAAATCTCCTGCTTGATGACACAATTCCTTCATCCTCTAGATTTACACATCGTTAGAAACCCAAACCTGCTCCCAGGTTTTCAAGAGCTTGTTACCTCTTAAAGCATCAAGAGTGTGGCCTAATTTGCCAGTGGGAAGGCTTGGGGAAAACTATGGGATGTACACAGTTTCTTTTATCCTGCCTCTGAAAATGAAGATAAATAATGGGGCTCAGACTTCAGGAAAAAAAAAAAAAAAGAAAAAGAAAGGAAAAAAAGCATTCGTGTAGAAACACAGTTTTAGTAAATAGCAGCAGTGCTAATTTCTGGTAAAACAGAGCTAAGTCAGTATGGAAACAATTAATGCCACTGTACCCATGAAACATAAGTTAAGATAGTTGATGTTTCAGGATAAAGTTCTTCATCAATCATTGGTTTATTTTATTAGCATTCATAGTGCTATGTGGTGTGATTACTTCTGATGTCTTGTGACAGGCATAATGAGAAAATGCAGGGCCAAACCCAGACCTGGCGCTGGACCCGCTTACATGACTCTGAATTTGGACTGTAATGTAACACATGTGAAGGCATAAACCTTTCCTGAAGGAACACAGATTCCCCCTCAACCCCTGGCCCTCATTGAGGTTATTCCCCACATTCAGATTTATGAGTAAAGCACCGCTGAAACTTTGTCTCCTCTTTTAAAAATTGCCCTGCAAACGATATGCTGAAAAGTGTGAGGTTCCCATATTGTCTGAACTGTTCTTTATTGTGTGAATGGCCTGATTTTGCTGCCAGATGGTATTGATTCTTTACAGTTGTGTTCATACATCAGATGTAGATATTGTATTCCACTTCCCATTACATCTGAAAATGACTGGGTCTAATTGACAATGTGGCATCCACATTGAGATGTTTACTTTGTGAAAACTGGCCACTGCTTAGAATTATTTTGTATTATTAACTTCTGTACATTGCCCCTGCTGTTTGATCAGTCTCTTTCTCTTTGTTCTGAGCCATATGTGTTTTCAAAACTAATAATTCTACACCTTTCAAGGCCTCTGATTGTTGTACAAAAGACGATAAATATCTAGGGGATCTAACTATGTCCTGAAGCACACAACATAATGAAAAAAATAACTTCAGAACACCATGCTTTGGTGTTCTGATATTCTATCTCCTAGCTTTCAAATTCAGACAAAAAAAGAGTAAGAAAAGGATCTGCCGTGATGAAGCATTAACTGCATGAATAGCGAGTCTAAGTTTTATTCAAGTGAGACTGTATTTGACAAGGGCATTTCCATTGCTTCTGGATTTCTCATGAGTTCTTTGTTCACTTTCTGTAGGTGGTAAATATCCGCTCTGTTTGTAAAAGGAGGAAGAACATTGGGCTTTTATGGTGTCTTGTTTGGTGTCTTGTTTTTAAAGGTCCTCAAAGTCTTTTTGACTGTGATCTCTGTGGAAAAAGTAGAGGGAAAAGAGCAATTATTTCTGAGTTATAAATAGCTAGTGGATTTGCTTAAGAGTTGAATGTATCCCAGATTCTCTTGAACCTTCTTGAAGTAGTGATATGGGAATGACATAAGAGAAGAGGACGATGAGCTGCGTGTGACTTGAAAAATTGACCTTTCCTGCCATCCCTGGGTTTTCAGTCTGGAAGAAAGGTCTAGAGTATTCCACAGCTGTGCACACTGATGACAGGCAAAATAAACAGTGACTGGCAGGGCCTACCTGGAAATGAAGATGGTAGCATGTATCTGTGGCTTTTATATATTTGCACTTGTGCCACATGAGTCTCCAAAAGGTAGGTGGCTACTTTGAGAGCTGCAAGTGAGCAAAAGTATTCTTACATAAACACAGAGCAGAAGTGCTTGCGGAAGAGCCTCCAGTGCAAAGGGCACAGCTGTGACAGCATCAAAGTAAGACAATCCCCACCAAAAAACCAGCATCAAGGATAAATGTGTCCTCTCAAGGGCAGGACTGTTGCCTGGGAAGAGAGGGTGTAGGTCTGCGAGGCCGTAGTGAGCTGAATCTCCCTGAGGCATAAGCTGAAAGGTGCTTTGGCCAAGGGGGAAGAGGTGAAAGCCTTGCTCCTGTCCGGACTAGAGATGCTCTGCCTCACGATTCCCTGTTGATTTTTTAATCCTCATCCCTGAAAAGAAACAGAAAATGATGCCCTTGCTGGGAAGAAGGTAGCTGAACACCGCTGTGAAGAATGACTGCACTGATGTTCAAACTGACTTCAGGAGCTCTCCTTTCCTGAAAGGAAACCAGTGTTTCTGCCTTCAGTGCCTTTATATCAAGGACAACTGGAGATGATAAATAGCACAGGTTCATGGACAGCACATAGAAGGTGTCAGACACTTGACTTTTTTTCTGTAAACCTGTGGAATCTCAGACTCTCTCAGTGTGGGTTCTACAGTCTTATTAGAAAAATGTTATTTAGAAAAATGACCGATAAGAGACAATTTCCTTGCCCGTTGTGAACAAAGAAAAAGTACTTCGTAATGCAGAGCTGGCAAATATGTTAAATCTAATGCAAAAGGCTTTCCTGGTACAGGTAAAAAATTATTCAGTGATGCATTTGTGTGCAAGCTGCTACTTTAGTAAGATGGTTTTCATTTAGAAACTGTTTCTGCACAAAGGATTTTGTAACAATGCAATAAAACAACATTGCCCATCCGTCTTGAGCCAGAAAAACATATTTAACTTTTGTTGGTGGAAATACTTTAAAACCCCAGCTTAAAAACAGTTTGGTGATCTGAGTGAAACTCTGAATGAGCAGCAGTGAACCTTGGTTACTCCAACAAAGGGCAGATGCCAGCTGGGGAATAAATTTAAATGACTTCTAAGTACTCTTAGTGCCTCTATTAATATACTACATTCTTCACTTCAATATGTTCGTTGTTGTCTCACCCCTGTGAGAGGATGTGTCCTTTTGTGCAGTTGGGGGGTTAGGTTTCAGGAGAGCCAAGTGACACAAAACTGCATAAACTTTATGAGAAGTGCCAGTTCAACTTCTTTCTTCAGAGTCCTGAGCTAGCCCTGCACTCAGACCTACCTAAATCATTAGAGATCAAAAAGCACAACTGATTAAAAGATAATAGGATAGTGCTCAGCATCTTTGGCATTAAGAAGCCATTATTGTGCCTGATGGCTGCAAGAACATGTTGACTGTGGATAGTTACGTTACAGAGGAGATTACTCCCTGAATTAAGAAACATAGGGAATAATTCTGCCAGATCGTTTTTTCCAGGGCTAGCCATAATCAAATTCCTTTCTTTACTGTTTTTTGTAACCTAACTAATTAAGATCACCCAAAATGTTACCATGAGCTGAAGTCAACATCAATTAAATATTCCATTTATAGTCCCTATGAAAACACATGGCCTTCAAAAGTGTTTGATTTTCATCAGACCTTCTCATCTGTTTGTCATTTAAAGTTCAGGCCATTTTCCATATTTCTATCAAATGCTGCCTCACATGGAAGTCTGGCAAATGAGCTTGCAAAGTAACTTATTTGAAGTTATAAATAATCTAATACTTGCCTGAAGTTGACCTCTCTATACAATAATATACAAATTAATGTCTGAAGCTGAGGGATGTACAGTTTTCTAGTACTGCCTTTTTAGTTAAATACAGAGTTGCATTTGTGCAGTTACAGCATTTATGTTCATTCCCACTGGTGTAAACTTGACCTTGAGGTAGGAGGCGGATGGAGGAGGAAGCTGGGCAGACTCTGTAATATTGGCAGCTCTTCTAGGCAGGGGATTTGACTCTGATGTCACCCCCAAGTGCCCCTTGTTTATTTATTTAAAAAAAATGGTGAGCAGGCAAATGCTTTTTTTTTTTGCTGTGATTGCTTTTTTGCTGTCACATTTGTTCCTCCAAAGTCCATTCACTTTAAAGTCTGGACTCTCATATGTTTCCTGTTTTGATAGGGAACTGTTTGGGAACCCACTGGTTCATGGGTAGTTGGAGTACGGATTGGGGGCCCAGAAGGGTGCTAAGGTTATCCTCATTGCTCCAAAAACATATTGGAGCTTTGGAGCTTTGCATCTGGTGAATCCTCAGGCATACACAGATCCTCACATGATTCTTGCAGTTTTTGGGGAACAGAATGGAGCAGCCTCAACTCTCCTGTGTTTTATATTCAGCATGGGCAAGTGAGCTTGAAATTGGGGAGCAACTTCAAACTACATACAAATAAACCGCAGACACTTAGTTATCAGGAGCTGTTTGGATGCCAGGTTGCTTCCAGGACCAACCAGCTGATGCAACAAAGACACAACAAATAGGAGTGTTTGAGCATAAAGATGTTATTTATTGCACGTAGAAGTTGCAAAATCTTTTCCTGTAATCTTTTCTTCTAATTGTGTATCATTTTGACACACTAGACTTGGCTGTTCTTCTTTTGCTCTGGGACAGGTCTCGCCTATGTTGATTATGCTTTTAACACATTAGTTAAAGGACCTAAACATTTTTGGACGTTATTGGCTCCTGAAATTAAAATGTATTGTTATCTCCTCTCTTACAAAGAGAGGACTCTCCTAACATGAGGCTCTTCAGCAGAGTTTTTTTTTCCCTTTTCTTCTTCTAATCAGCTTCAGACATAAAGTACTGTAACTGAATGACCAGATCTACTAATTAAATTGAGCCTTGAATGACCAGGTAAGCACTCCAGTTGTCATTATGTTCCCACTTGATGAATTGTATTTCAAGTTATTCTTGAGACTTTCCTAATGGCAATCAGGTAACTGGGACGTTGACCTCACCAATGCATGTGCTTTTGCTTAACTTAACTCATGTAGGTGCCCATGTTTAGTCCAGCACACCTTTTACTTTTATAGGTTTTTGCACGCAACTGAGGATTTAGAGGAGCGAATTCTCTGGGAGCAGTTCAATATCCACACGGTAAAATACCAAGTGCTACCATCCCAGTCACTGCAGCTGCAGATGCAAACAGTATCAGCTCTCCTATGCACTGCTGGTGTGGAAAATCATTCTGACGTGGGGCAGCAGACATCATTAAAGCCACTTTAAACTGTGCTTTTCATGTTGCGGTGCCTCAGTGACTAGCATTCGTATCCCTGGCCAGGAAGTTGTGGCTCTGAGTTGTATTCAAGGAACTGGGCCTACATTTAGAGCTAAGAACACCAATGCTAAGGAATTCTGTGTTGTTTGAAAACATTATTTGGGAAAGCCACTTCCAGGTGCTGGCCATAGTTTTTCATTTCAAGCTATTACACTATTTTGATGTTGAGAGTAATGTGTAAAGGAACCAAGAGAGCTGTGCTTTATTTAAAAAAAAGACCACTAGAGAGCTACAAAAACCTCTTCCCAGGAGCAGACGCCAATGGCTTACTTACATGCTAAGAGGCCCAGAGTCTATTCATATCAAGAAAAATGTAGTCCTATTCTGTTTTTAATTTGAAGGTATACACCTTAAAAAACCCCTAGTTTTGTTGTGCTAGGGTTTAGGGGGAGCAGATGCATGCACGTATGCCACTCTTTGATGTTTGTACGTGTATCCTCTGAGTATCTTTTCTAAAGTTTGTATGTATATGTAAAGCAGCAGCTGGTCTGCAAACACTACTGTACATTTGGTAAGGTTACTGCAAAGATTTTATGCACAATTCATATTCCCAAAAGGTAATAAGATTAATAATGTGGATGCTTAGAAGTATTACATCTATGTTTTGGATTCGTTGCACTTGCCTTCTTATGTGTTTGAATCTTTTGAGTTAATCTTTTTCACATTATTCTCAGAAGTAATGAGGATTAGATGTTAATCAGCCTTCCTTAAATATAAGAAGTGTGATCACATGGCCTCCAAAACTTAAGGTTCACAAAGGGGCAGCAGATATTTTAAGTATTACGATAATAAACATGAGAATTGACAGCAATGAATTTCTTTGACCCAGTGGGAATAATTTAAAGCCATGTGTTTGTGATGTAGATTAGTCACAAATAGATAGACAGAGAACTTACTAGGCTCTTTGTTGACCACCTGCTATTCTGGGAATCCTGGCTGATAAACACAGCCATCCCCATCTGTAGATGGGGATTTATAATTAGTTACCTGTGACATTGATAAATTTCTTTTAGGATCTTCTCTTAATCCAGCAGCACATCTGCATCAAGTGCTCCTTTCCCTCTTCTGCCACGAAGAGTCTATTTATGGGCTCAGATTTGTAATTAAATGTTTCATTTGCAAAAAGAATGGTTCCCAGGAAAACGAGAGTTCTATTTCTGCGCTCATGTTAGGCTTTGTCAGGCATTATATAAGAGATTTTCTCATGTTGGCCTGCTGCTCCTGGCTTTTCAGATAATCCTTTGTATTACATTTCCAGTGCATGTAGATAATTTAATTTAACATTTTTCTAAATGCCTGCATGCAGGAAAGCTAACCTTATATGACCATAATTAACATTATTTATATACTCTAAAAATTTAACTGAATCAGAATTACTGGAAAATGTGATTTTTTTTTTTTTTTAAGGAATACATTTTGCTGTAATTGAATTAAGTTAAAGCCTTGATTGTTTTTCAACTTTTGCCTTATGCTATCTTCTCCCACTTGATCATGTCAGTTACTTTAACTGTATATAAAGTTCACTTTGGCAGCAATGGTTATCAGCTTTATTGCTTTGTTTCAATGGGTTGTTATTCCAGAGCCCCAAAGTTCTAATAAATTGTGTTAACAGCCTTAAAAACTTGTGTGGGTAATGTCTTCAGGTTACTGATGCTAATGCCGACTTCCATTTAGATAGCTATGATATAAACAGAACCACAGTCCTTGTTGATCTAGGTACCATTTATACTATTAACCACTGCAATCTGGCTTGCCTGGGAGATAAATGTGATCGTTGATGAGCAATTAGGAAATGGTTTTATGGAGAACTGGGCTTTACATTGTGGGCTAGTGGGGCAGAGAAGAAGCCTGTTTTCTGAAGGTCAGAACGTGTCATGAGGGAGTGAGCTCACACTGGGGTGAGGAGGGAATAAACACATTTTTAATTAACGTATAATGTTTTGGTGCTGTGGAGAAGAGAGGAAACAGAAGACTTTTTGGTGATGCAAGGCTGATGACAGTTAACCACAGACATTTTAGTGCCTGAAGGTTGTTCACAGGCAGTTTTATTTTTATTAGTGTGTATCTATATTTAAAAAAAAATGACTGCTTAGTCTTGATTTTTAAGGAAAGGTAATGTTCTGGTGGTAACACCATATAGTGGACATGCTTATCTGCCTTTGGATGTGTTCTGATATATGCAATGAAGACACAGAAAGAAATACAGAAATAGTTCCAGGTTGCCTGTTTGGCAGTTTACTTAATTTTAAGGTATGGAAATATTAAAGTCAAAACAATTGTGTAGCAAGCGGTCATTCTCTCCTGTAGGAATGAAAAAACCTGAAGAATAATATCTAAACTTGCCTTTGCTGCTCTGCATAGAAATGTAAAGGGTAGGTTTAATGCCACTCCCAGAATAGTGAAAGGCTTGGAATAAAATGAGATCACCCTGATTCAGTTTTGGATCAAGCCAAGCCTGAGCTATGGACCTCCAGAAGCTTGGGAAAATAATTCTGTTGAAGCACTTAGATGTAACACAACTTACATGGTATAAGCACTTGGAATGCAGATGAAGATATGATGTTAAATACTGAAGGATTGGCTGAAACCCTGCAGCACTTTGTTTCGCTCTCCCTTCCAAAATGCATGTTATCTCCTATCATCTACAGATATGACAGAGAAGGTTCTCATTAACCATATAGATGCCTAAACCTGCTTTGAGTATTGCTGAGTTCTTGGCCTTTTTGACATCCAGTGGTAATAAGATTTTAGTACAATTATAGTTTGCACAGAAAAAAATCAGCTCTGCTTTGAATTTTCTCACTTCCCATGCTATGATCTGTCTCTGTGCTTGTGAGCCAGAAGGCAGAACAAGGACAGAAACAGTATTGTTTCCTATTAGGCCTTTGTGGTATCGTCCCTGCTATCTTGTGTCTTCTGGTGTAAATGTTTGAGTCTTTTGGGGCAACATTTAGCACTGTTACATGGAGATGTATGGGTGTCTGCATCAATTGTAGGCAGTTCTGTTTTGAGGGCTAATTTTCTGGGAGAGAAGCCATTGTGTTGTGCCTTTTTTACTCCAAGGTGCCGTACAAGCCTCATACTTGGACCTTGGACTCAGTCTCCTGAGTGACGTGGTGGCTGTCGGGCTGACCTCCTTGGGTGTTTAAATCCAGGCATTGATCCTACATCTCAAGACATATTTAGCATTTGACAGTCCATCTATAGACAAAACCTGAGCTATAGACAAAGCTGAAATGTGATCATGGCAGCCTATATACAGAATAAATTATTTTAATCCACTGCCTTCTGTAGGAGGCAGCATGATTTACATGAATATAAGAAATGGGACAACTAGGCTGGCGCGAAGCTTGGAGAGCAGTGCCAGTTACAAGCTTGACTTGTCTGAAACCAGATCCTGCCCTGACCCTGATTAATTACTCAGGAGTTGTTCACACAACCGAATTCCTGCTGTCAGTGCGTCCAGCACTGCCTGCCAGGCCTGCCAATGAAAATAGAGCAGTTGTAATCCCTGTGAATTATCCCTGTGGCTGGATGTAGCGTCCTATCAAATGATTATCATGTGATAGGGCTCCTAGTGCTTTTCAGCTTCTCTTGTTCCCCTGATGAAATATTAATATGCTTTTAACATTTAAGGTTATTATTCTTGTATGTTATACTTTAGGCATATCTTTCTCTGCTGCCATCATATACTTTACAGAGCCAAAATGCCCCGTACAGGAGAACAGATCTTTCTGTCTTCCAAGACAGGCTTATACTGAATGGCCCTAGTTGAATCATTATGCTAAATAACCAGCATTGCTTTAAATACACTAACATGGGCTGAAGTAAGTGTAATGCACTATGAAGTACGCAGCTTTTCCCAGAAGAATTGATTCTTTCATCTCCAAGTTAGTTAAGTAGAGACTGGAGACCTGCTGTAGGCTTGGCTTGCATGTTAACTTGCCATGAACAGCACCCGGCAGCTGTACCATGGTAGGAGAGGGGCTGGATTCTGACTGCTGAGTGTGAAAATTGACAGGCAGTGAGAGACCTCCTTTGGATACATCAGGAAGCAAGGGGTTGGATTTACTCAAATGCTGCAGTTTTGATATCTAGCAGGTATATTTTTAAGTCCAATTCTAAGCTTTTAAAAATCTTAGATTCCTTTCCTCCTCAAAATTCTCTGAGGCTTCTTAAGACAAATGGCACAGGTTAACTTGAAACTGTTCTCATGCCTGGACTTGTAAAGTTGACACTTAGGATTTTTCATCTTTGAAACAGTAAGAGATACACATTTAAAAAACAAACAAAAAAAAGAGTGAGTGAGGTGTTCATTTCTGACAATCATCTGCTTTCAAGAGCTTGAAATGAGAGAAGAGAACAAACCAGAAGTGTTAGAAGAGCTGCAGTAGAACTGTCAGGCTGGCAACATTTTTTATGAATGAGTGAATCCAGGCTTTTCTCAGCATGGAACTTGCTCAGGATAGTGATTCCTCGCACACAGGTATTTGGCTGTGCAGGATTTAGCTCTTGCCAGCTTTTTTGGAAACCATATTAGCTGCCTTTATATCTGAAATTCCCTGGGGAGTACCCAAAGCTCTTAAAGTGGCACTGTTTTGCTAATTAGTAAGGCCAACTGTTGTCTGGCTGAATTGTCTACATTAACAACTCTGCCTCCCCTCTCCAGTTTTAATTCTGATTCTAGCACAGCACATTGTGATTATGCTAATAATTCTGGCTTTCCTACATAAGGACATACGTGAGGTGTGCTGCTTTTCCTAATGGTTTCATTCTAGTCTTGCTGGTCCATGTACAATATTCCTAGTTTTTATTCTTTCTGTAAAGAAAAAAAAAATAATCAATGGCAGAGAAGATATTGTACAGAATTCGCATGCCTAATAAGAGCACATTACATGGGCTTTCTACATTTGGTTGGAGTCAGTAAAATAATCTTTTCTGAGGGCAGAAGACAAATTTCTCCCTGATAAACTGCAGCTATGATTGAAGATCACAAGACAGAAAAGTAGCTTCTTTCCCCTAAACAGAGAAATCCAAAGACAGAGGCTTTCTACTCCAGTAATCTGGTGGAGATGTTTTTTGTACTTTTTGTACGTATCCTCCCCTTCAATAAATAGTGAAGTTGTATTTTTGTAGATTATTAAATATGTGGTTGAATGTTGCTAATGAATCCTGCAGAGTAAGCATGAATCACACAGGACTGTTCCTTATTGCAGTGTTAATTTTGAAGCCAACTGTCACAAATAACCTCACCCTCACTGGATACATCTACCTACTATTCCTGCAAACTGGGTGAAGCCCAGGCTCTGGTATGTGGCGCTGGTGCCATACCAAATCTTTGCAACTTCATATTTGTGCTGCAGAGGATAGGTGTTTTTTTTTTCCCAGAAGATATAAAATGTTGCATAATGTATTGAAATGTGTGCTACTGGGACTCATTCTGCACCTGTGGGCATAGGCACAAGGTAAGGGAAAGAAACACAGCTGCAAGAAGATTATTTTGCATGAAACAGGATCAAGGCTGAGATAAACCACCAAGAATTTGGATTGTTGTACTTTATAATAGTTCAAGTTACATTCATGCAGTGGCTTCTACCTTTGGTGGGTACAGCCCTGAATCTCTGTAGGACACCTGGCTTTGTTCCTAGCTTTGGCACTGACTTTTGTGTTCCCTTTAAAATGCCTGGTTGCTTTGTTTACATGACTCATCCCATCTGTGATGTGGGGGTGATCAGTGCAAATGCAAATTCTTAGTTAGGGAGGGAGTGGCAGGTGGGCTTGGAGTGTGTATGGGTAGCATTTCCTCCTAGCATGATGCTGTGCAAAGCACTCGCTGCACCATGAAACACTAATGCAGAAGAGCTGAGCACCCTTCAATGTCTGCTCCCTGGTATAGCTGACCCTGCTAATGGTCTCTCAGTATGTTTGGTAAAGCATCTTAAGATCTGGTGCTTAAAATGTCTATAATGAGGGTTGTTGAGAACACTGTGGAATTCCTCTCTATCATCTCTGTTGTGCTGATGTCCATAAATAGTTGTTGTCCTGACCCACAAAATTGATACTAATCTTTGCAGCATTGAGATGCAACAGGGCAACCCAAACTAGAACTTCGACATTACAACCGAATTGTGTGGTTTTTCTGGTAGTTTAAACCAGATTGTTAGCAAAATAACTGTTTGTTACAGGTTTGGTGTATAAGTTGCTCCTTGATTTCTTAATATTAGTTAAGGACATAAAAATGAGAAACCAAAATATAGATATTTATTTGATTGACAGTAATGGTTTTGAGAGAAGCCATTTAAATATTATTTACATATTATTTCAAGCTGTAATAAGCTATCACATCAATTGTTATTAAATGAGTCTCTGACAGTGTAAATCAAATGGTTTTATGCAAATTAAGGACATTTAAAAGCCTCCTGTAAGAACATTACTGTACAAGCAAGGTAGCCAAGTCTTCAACATCAGTGACTGTCATTTTAAATTTAAAATACACAGTCTGCATGTATGGCTAATGTTTCCGCAAATCTGTTTAATAAGGGCCAGACTCAGCAAAAGCTGCATGTGTAAGTCCCTCCTGATTCAAAAAAATACTTCAGCATGTAGGACTTCTACTAGTGTTGTTTTCCTGAACGCAGACTAACAGCTACCCTTGCAAGATGGATAGGTAGATAGGTAGATAACGAAAATATAATTTCTACTCTCCCTGAAAAACTCTGTTTCTAAGACAGACTTTGGATGTTGAAATTGGTTAGGCTTGGATGAAAAGGGGAATAGAGAGTGGTTTAAAATGGAAATGCTGGCAAGCTTTAAGCATTTGTAATGGTGGAAAATGACATTTTTCTATTAATGGTCTCCAGGTATATCATTCTACGCCACTAAATAGAATCATAGAATAACCAGGTTGGAAGAGACCCAATGGATCATCGAGTCCAACCATTCTTATCAAACACTAAACCATGCCTCTCAGCACCTCGTCCACCCGTGCCTTAAACACCTCCAGGGAAGGTGACTCAACCACCTCCCTGGGCAGCCTGTTCCAGTGCCCAATGACCCTTTCTGTGAAAAATTTTTTCCTAATGTCCAGCCTAAATCTCCCCTGGTGGAGCTTGAGGCCATTCCCTCTTGTCCTGTCCTCCGTCACTTGGGAGAAGAGGCCAGCACCCTCCTCTCTACAACGTCCTTTCAGGTAGTTGTAGAGAGCAATGAGGTCTCCCCTCAGCCTCCTCTTCTCCAGGCTAAACAACTCCAGCTTTCTCAGCCACTCCTTGTAAAACTTGTTCTCCAGCCCCTTCACGAGCTTTGTTGCTCTTCTCTGGACTCGCTCCAGAGCCTCAACATCCTTCTTGTGGTGAGGGGCCCAGAACTGAACACAGGATTCGAGGAGCGGTCTCACCAGTGCCGAGTACAGAGAGAGAATAACCTCCCTGGACCTGCTGGTCACACCATTTCTGATCCAAGCCAAGATGCCATTGGCCTTCTTGGCCACTTGGGCACACTGCTGGCTCATGTTCAACCAACTGTCAACCAACTGTCGACAATGCTGTCAACCAACACCCCCAGGTCCTTCTTCTCTAGGCAGCTTTCTAGACAGACTTTTCCTAGTCTGTAGCACTGCATAGGGTTGTTGTGCCTCAAGTGCAGGACCCGGCATTTGGCCTTGTTAAACCTCATGCCATTGGACTCTGCCCAGCGGTCCAGCCTGTTCAGATCCCTTTGCAGAGCCTCCCTACCCTTCAGCAGATCAACACTTCTACCCAGTTTAGTGTCATCCATAAACTTGCTAAGGGTGCACTCGATGTCTTCATCCAGGTCATTAACAAAGACATTGAACAGGGCTGGACCCAGCACTGAGCCCTGGGGACACCACTTGTCACTGGCCTCCAGCTGGATTTAACACTATTTACCACCACTCTCTGGGCCCGGCCATCCAACCAGTTTTCCACCCAATACTCACACAACTTCCTCACCAAGATACTGAGAAACAGAGTGGTGTTGTCTAAGCTCTTGTGTAAAAAGACCTGAGTATAGGTACTACAGGTTTATGAACCCCCTTTTTCTGTGCAAAATACTCAAAGTCAGCTGGCTGGCAAAAATGCAGCTTCAGGAAAATGTAGCTCAGAGCTGTATAATCAAAGTTAAAAACCAAAGATGGGTACTATTCCTGAGCATTTGGTGAGAATGCTATGTTCCAAACATGAAATGTAGCACTACCAGTCTTTTAGGTAAAAACATCAATGGTAAAGAAAAAGTGAAGAAGCTAAATTGCTGTGCAAAAATTTGTTTGGTACTTGGAAAGCTTGGCATGTCCAGTGTGCACAGTTTGAAGAACTAGAGACCTCCTCCCTGGAGAATCTGTGTGATACTAGAGACGTGTTGAAGGAAGAGTGGATCTGCTTTTCCTAATGCTCTTCCTAAGTTCCTGAGTAAACATTTTCTTGCGGACGATCATGTTAATGTCTGAGGAGCAAAAAGGGTTGAGTCTCACTGGAAGCTGGGGAGCTAATCCAGCCTTTCTTTTCACCCTGTGGAATGAAAAGGTTTCATGGGACCCCACAAGTGTTTTCTATAGTGTGTCACAGAGATGTAGGCATGTACTAGACTTTTATCTTCCGCTTTCTGCCACTGCTTCCCTCTCTCTTTTATAAAAGCACTTATTCAAGCACATGCACACACAAGTGCTGAAAAATGTGTTGGGAATAGCTTTGCTGGCCTAGCCAATGTGCTGTCAGCACTGTTTGAAGCCAAAGTTGCTTAGAATTTTTTTTGGCTGTGGAGATTCCTGCGATATAGGAGAAAGCAAACCTAAAAATGTATTTTAACCAAGGAAGGATGCATTCTTTCATTGCATCCATCCCATGAGTTTTGGGCAGTCTATCAGCATAAGTTTATAAGAGGGACTCCTGAAAGTGACTGCCAAAAGAGTGGCTTTGGAGTGTCAAACAAGATCTGGATAAAGACGTCGTGATACGTTGACTGCATGTTCTAATGGGCACTGATACTGTGGAAGTGATTGTAGGGTCTGATATCGACACCTTACTGCTGCTTTGCACTGACTCTAAATGTTCACTTCTCAGGCTAAATTCTCGTACCTTGGGGAGCCTGTGATCCGTTTAGGATGTGCTGACGTTAACTTCTGGTTGTGCTGCAGATGAATATCATGCATCCTTTGGATTTTGTGTGTTTTTCTTTCTAACTGAAGCTTAGGAACAAGCAGTAACCGAAATGCGCTGTACGTAAATAAACACCCCCTCGTTTCCACCCCTAAAAGTATCCTCAAAGAACTCCCCCTTCTTTGAGCTGCTTTTGAATTTCTTCCTGCCCTTACAACTCCTTTTGATTTCCAGTCCAGGTCTGCCAAAAGACTTGGATTCCAATCAAGGCAGTTCACAGATCATTAATACTCAGATAAATAAATGCAACAGGCAATCAAGCTGCTGTGAGCTAATGGCAGGACACTTGAAAGTGCCGTACTTCAGATAATGGTGTCAGTTTCAGAAAGGCATGCAAACTGGTTTAATCAAATATTACATTTTATTAAATTCCTGACCATTGGGAAGGAGATTGCATAGGAGAATTTAAAAGATCGGGAGTTTCTGGCTTTATTTCTGCACTGCTGATAAGCAGTAATTTTTGCAGAAGGGGAAGAAGTAATCCTCTGCAATAAAACCATTTTCATAATACCATGGGAATGAGTTATTGCTTGAGGTAAGGCACAGTTTCTAATGGCTGCCTAAGCTTTCATCTCCATCTTTCATGGGCTAGTCAGACATTTTTATAGTGCTGACACAAAAAGACAGCATTTATGTTGCTTCCATTCTCCATCTGTCAACAGTTAGGTTAAAGTGCCACTACAGGAATACTTTTGATCTGATTTCCATTCCAATGTGGTTCATCAATATACAGTATTTGGGCCATGCCAGCTCTCAGGGTCCTAATCACATATTTTTTTACGCACCATTAATGGTTAGCAAACAGGGAACAAAAGCCTTGCTTTTTAATGTGAAGAGGGTGATACTTGCTTTCATTTTGTGCTTCCCTGATGAACCTCCGTCTCAGTTTTCTAAACTATCATGAGTTGGTTTTGACTGAGTAGTGTGTGAAATCCAAATAACTTAGGCCAGAAAGGAAGTGGATTTTCATATGCTTGTGAGAGAGGCATCCATGAACACCAGTAATTGATTCAAATCTGTGCATCAGATAGGAACAAAAGCTAGAGAGAAGCATTGTAATAGACATTCTAATCTCCATTCTGTTTATAACTCCTTTCAGCTAATGAGCCTAGTTCTGTTAGTGGCATAGACCACAATAAGGTTATTCTGTGGAGAAATTTGCAGTCCTCCATGGAAAAACCTCCTACCTTATTTCGTGCTTTGTGCAGTTGTAAGGCTGGACAGGAAGATGTGTTCACAACAAACTAAAGGGGACCAGAAGTTGCACAGATTTCTTGTTCCTATATGGAAACTCTGGCTTTGTTAATATCTGGAAGAAGTTATGTATAACAGAAAATAAAACTACAGGAATTGTTCCCTTTGTTTTTAAGGCATGTTTTCAGGGCTTATTGCTAGGATTACTCTTGTGAATTTCTGTTGGTTTTTTCCTAGTTAGTCATTACCTTGTTTGTAGAATAGTGCCCAAGTCCAAATACACCCAAACCCAGCTTCTGTTGCTCACGGTAACTAGAACAGAAAAGTTATTCTAGACCACTCTGGTGTAACCTGCAATACCAAGCACTATGTGGCAAGAATATCCTCTCTGTGCTGAGAAAGAGGTGGATGGGGGATGGCAAATGTATTTTAAATAAAAGAAAAAAAAAAGTTAAACTCTGAATAGGTTGGAAACAATCTGTTTTTAAAAGGATTTTCTTCTCCATACCCTTGTCCCTCTGGTATACAATATTCACTTAGTGTAAATTTCTTTCAGCTTTCTCTCAGATTTCAAATGCCTCATTTTTCTCTAGCTAATATAGTGCAGTTCATATACTATATTTTATGGGTGACTGGCTTCCAGAGGAAGGTAAGCGTGAAAGACCAGGCAACCATGAAACTGAATTATATGGAGTAATCACTACAGGGAAGAAGGAGTGTTTAGTCCCCTTCCTGTCACAATCAGATGAGGCTTTCACACTACGCGAGTGACTGTGAAGATCCAAAGGAGGTATCGCTTGATTTTATTTCAGATTTTCAGTTCATTGTCTGAGATGCCTGGCTTCTGGAAACTTTACTTTGTGTTTCGGAGCAATCTTGAGGATGCTGTTGGCCACTGGAGTGGGTATTACAACATTCAGTCTGTGCCTGGCTCAAGCTATGTGATTAACTTGTTAGCCGTGGCCTTGTGGTCTACATGTATATGGATATAAAGTACCATATCTTGACTTCTCATAATAAAAAGGCTTTTTTTCTTGTGTGTCAGCAACGTGCATTGTGTTACATTTCTTGCTGTCAGAGTCTGTGTATTTGTATAATTAGGAGTGTCCAGCTGGTACATGTGGTTGTGTTTCTCAGCTCTTGCAGAGTTGAGATCTACACCTGAATTTTCACAGAATTAAGGGATCAAATCCAAAATTCCTTGGACTCTTTTTTTATGTCCAGTGCTTTAACTGCTTTTGTACTGTGACAGGATGATGCAAAGGATCAAAATGTGCATTTATTTGGGGATTTAAGATGTTTAAGTTGTGCATGTTTTTGCAGGTCTGATCCTACAACTTCCTTTCAAGCAGGTGGGAGCCTTCTTGTTCCCCCAGTCAATCTTTCATTGTTTCCACTAAGCAGGGCTCTGAGTGCTGTTAGAAACAAGAACAAAAAATATGAATTTTATGCCTGTTTTATTCATATCTACTGCTTTCTGTCTCTTAGTTGTGCTTCTTCAGTCGTCTTCTCATATTGTTGTCCACCCTCTGTTACCTCCCCCAATGATGATTAATGGAATGCTTTACACCTTTTTTGAACTCTTGGTTTTTCCTCTTAGTTCTTGATTATTTTAATTCTGCCAGACCCTTTTTCATATCCTTTCCTCGTCTGCCTCTAATTTACAGTATATAATTTCTCCTACTCTGACCCCTCATTTCCATTCCTGTAACGTTCCATGTTCTTTCTTGGAGCCTGGGATGAGCACACAGACAAGTTAAAATGAAAATATATTTTCCAGATTTTAGTAGCCTAATTATTTTATTTTAAATGAAGCCAAGACATCAATCAGACTGTTCTCTAAATCCCAGTCACATCAGCAGCAAAATGAAAATATCAGTTATTCTCTCCCATTCCCAGCCCACTTGCCTTTAAATGGTATTATCACAGCAAATATTAGGAGTTTAGACATGTCCATAGTCTTTTGTTGAAAAGCTCTTGCAAACAAGGCAAGGGAGATGCATCTGAAATCCTAATATCTTGTGAAATAACATTAACAATGGGTCTGGCACATGTGAGTGTTCAGAAAGGAGGCTGTCAGATCCCATGAGGGTGAAAGTGAGAAATATTTGAAAGACAAAGAGCAAATCATAGAAATGGCAAGTTTAGAAAAAGGAGGTTTTTCAGGCTGAGTGGTGCAGGCTCCTGGGACTGGTTCTCAGCCCTAATACCAACTTGCTGCTTGGCTCCAGCCACGGATTTCTGAAGAGCCTTATAGGGCCAGAGTGTGTCCGGTAATCATATCCTGTCCTCTCCAACAGCCTCAGCTTTTTGCAAAGTTGTAAGTGCCCAGAGCTGCTGGGAACTTTAATTGGAGATGTGGATGATCAGCTCTGCTGAAAAATGATCCAATGTGCCTCTGGTTGCTTATTTAAAAATATGTGTGGGCACACTCAATGTATTTGCCTTTTGGACCTTCTTATAAGTCCTGTCCTCTTCCCCTCTTCTCCCCACGCCCTTCACTTTTCTTTCCTGTTAATCAGGAGAGGTTCTGCACAAACTGAGAGAGGGATAGGTAGAAAAGCTGTGTTAAGGAAATTAATGCTTAGTATATAATCTGCTTAGAGACCACACCTGAGCTTTTGGAGATCCTACGTTTTGACTCACTGTAGAAGCATATAATGGAAATTAATACATCTTCAGATTTCAGGCTTCTCTTTGGAGGCAAATCTATGGGTCCTACAGCCAGTGGGCAGGGATGCTCTTCCACAGACTGATTTGGTGACTTTTAGGTTAGGGTCTATATCTGAATCAGACTTTTCTGATAATTTTTACTGCTCCTAAATCCTTGTTGATATCCTTTTCTGGCCTGTCTGCAGTTTGCAGTATATTATTTCTTCTGTTCTGACCTGCTTTCTCTGTAACCATGAGCACAGAGGAAGTTGAGAATGGTAGTACAGGCACTACAACAATACCCTCTGTATAATGGAAGACAGTATAAAATAAATAGGGAAAATTACAGGGGAGGATGCTGGAAAGGATGAAGTAATTTGCAGTCAGTCAGTTATAGAGTTCAGAGTATAATTACAGAATAGTCAGGTTTGGAAGGTACCTCTGGAGATCATCCAGTCCAGCTGCCCTCCTGGCTAAAGCAGGTTCACTTCCAGCAGGTTGCACAGGAGCATGTCCAGGTGGCTTTTGAACATCTGCAGAGAAGGAGACTCCACAACTGCTGAGTACCCTCTTCCAGTGCTCCATCACCCTCACAGTAAAAAAGCTTTTCCTCATGTTCATCTGAAGTTTCCTGTGTTCCCTTTGACCCTTGTCCTGTCACTGGGCATCGCTGAAAGGAGTCTGGCCTCATCCTCTTGACACCTGTCCCTTTGGTATTTTATAAGCATTGATAAAACCCCCTCTCAGCCTTCTCTTCTCCAGGCTGAACAGATCAAACTCACTCAACCTCTCCTCCTAAGACACATGCTCAAGTCCCCTGGCTGTATTCATGGTTCTCTGCTGGACTCTCTCCAGTAGTTCCTGGTCTTTCTTGAACTGAGGAGCCCAGAGCTGGGCACAGTACCCCAGATAAAGTCTCACTAGGGCAGAGTAGAAGGGGAGGATGACCTGCTGGCCACACTCTTCTTGATGCACTGCAGGATACTCTTGGTCTTCTTGGCCATGAGTGCACATTGCAATCTCATGGGTAGCTTGTGGTCTGCCAGGGCTCCCAGGTCTTTCTCTGAAGAGCTGCTTTCCAGACAGTCAACCCCTAACCTGTGTTGCTGCAGGGGGTTATTCCTTGAGTTGCAGAACCCTACACTTATCTTTGTCTCCCCAGGTCTAGTTCAGTGCTTTTTACCCAATGGACTGTGCTTTCTCTCCTTATAACTATTTACCTTATTGACAGTGGGTACCAGTAGCCTGTCTTACATTAGAGATTAAATTCTTCTTTTCCTGAGCAAGTTGTATTTTTTAACTTGCTATGGAAACAAACAAAAAAGTTTTTATTGCTTGTCTTTCCTCTTTAATTCATTACTATTTCTGGTTTTATTTTTTCACCTTTTTTTTTCTTCTGTGAAACTCCAAGGGAATGCAGATGCATGAGAAGAAACGCTAAGAGCTTTATCAAACTTCTGTCTAATAATAATAATGAGATTTGCAATGAGCTTCTAAAGGACACAGATCAGAACCACTTACCATAATGGCACTACAAAGTAATGAAGATTCAAGTGGTTCTTGTTAGATATGAAGCTATCAGAGCATCCGAACTCATCTAATATCCTATTGCTAGAGAAAAGGTGGTGTTGATGCTGGGAAAGCTTTCCTTCTATTTTTTGTTTCAGATCCAGGCAAAGCAGCTTGCAGTCTGTGTTGTTTAGATTTGTGGGACTCCAGGTGTGCATGCTGGGGCTCTCCCTCCCATTAAACCTTAAAATAAAGATTCTAATAAATTTCCATTAAAATAAGTAGTAACCACATTTAATGACCAGTTTGTTTGAGTGTTAACAGCCTGTTAGCTAGCAAAGTCATCATTAACTGGTGCTAACTTCTCCTGACTTGTTTAAATGATCCCTTAACATCAGCCCTGTTTGTATTAGGGTACTCATGTAAAATCTCTGTCCTGTTCTTCCCTTTTTTTGTCTTCTTCCTTTTTCTCCCTCAGTTGTTTGTTTTTTAGGTTGAGAGTATTATTATCCAGTTTGGTCCTTTCTTCTTTGATTGTTCCACTTTCCCCTACCACTATTTTCTCCTTGTGCATTAAGACAGCAGTTTTATTTTCTTCAGTATTTTTTTCCAGATTTATCTTAAAATCTCTGCTTGTTCAGTGAATTAGGTGACAAACCCCTAGAGGTAAATTCAGCTACGGAACATAAAACTCACAAATCAGTGGAGCTGTGGGCTACATCCTGATTATGTTCAGAATTCAAATGAGCTTGGGGAACCCATTTGTGTGCTGTTAGAGGAAGCAGAAATCATGTCTCCAGTCTTGCAAAGAAACAAATGCCTTTCTGAAAGTCCAACAGAACGAGTTATGTGTAAACTTGCATCACATCTACAGAACTAGATTCTGTGTATTGTAGGCCTGATTTGACTGTAAGCATTTATTTTATACTGCAGACTGTCTTGCTTTCAACCTGTGGAAGGAAGAAGAAAGTCAATTCAATTCAAACAGAATCTTAAACTTTTACCAGCACTTATATTAACATTGGAATCAACCACTCTTGAGGTGATAAGTTGTGCAAAAAAAAGCAGAGAAGGGGAAAGATTATTTAAAATGTATTTTCTGTGTTAATTATCTATGACTGATTCAATACTAAAACTGGTAAGCGGGAGTGGGAAGCACCTCAGGAAGTTATGTGTGTCTGCTTCCCTCGGAGCAGGATCAATGAAAACTGTGTCACACCTGGCACGTCTGTCTAACTTCTTCTTGAAAGATGTCCAGGAGCATCTGCCCTGCAGCTTTGGAACTTCTGTTCTTGCACTTTGCTCTTCGAAAATACCAGCCTGAAATATTCTTGCTCTGATATAATTCCACTGGTTGTTATCCTGCTCCAAAGATATAGAGAGGAATGATTCCTCTTTCTTTGCACTAACATACCATGGACTTGAAAAGGTTATCACATCTCCCCATAGCCTTCTGCTCTTCAGGCTACAAGATGCCAAATCTCTGCCTTCTCTTCAATCGATCTACATCTTTCATAAAATAGAGGGCTCAAAACTGGACCCAGTATCCAGCTAAGGTATAACTGTGGATATCACAAAGATTGCTTCAGGTATCTTAGAAGATATATTTCTGTTTATTAATCCCAGTACAAAGTATTCTTTTTTTCCCAGGAGCATTAGCATGTCCTACCCAGGGTCAGTCTGATGCCTTTCTGAAGAGGTGCTACCCAACAGTTAATCACCACTTTTTATTTTTGCAGTTAGTTATTATTGCCTATCTTACAATTGTCCTATTGAATTCCTTTTTTTTTATTCCTCAGCATGTCAAGCTGCTGTAAGGGGACCTACAGTCATGAAATTCCCACTGCAGCTTTGCAGATGCGAAAAATCTGGGTTATTCAGATATGCATGCATAAATGTGTGTGCTTCCTATAACAAACAGTCTTTTAAGAAGTTCAGTGTCATTCATTGCAGTTTTTACAGCTTAGTTACTGCCTTCCTCAATAGCTAATAAAATAGACTGTAAAACTTCACATTCTGTAGGGCAAAATAGAGGGTACTTCTGTTGTTCTGTTTTGTTATGAAAACAAGGTTTGTGATTGAGCTGTCCCTCCCTAATAACTGTTGAACCTGTTACCCCACTAATTTGACACACAGGCTGAGGCCCCACAGGGACTGAGCCTTCCAGGACTTTGGGCAAAGTGAGTGGGTGTACGGAAGGGAATAAAACCCTCCACCCCAACATGAAAGCAGCTGCCACAGGACATGTGCTGCCTCCCACCTGCCTGCCAGGATGCCTGGAAGGGACGATGAACTGATGCTGGGGGAGTGGAAATGTGGGTGCTGCGGTGGCTATGGGTGCCAGGGCTGTTGTCCTTTGGAAAAAAAAAGCAGTAGTTATGCTGAAGAAGCCATTTGCTTTGTCAGAGTTTGATTTTGTGAAACAAAAATGAAGGCCTTGGTTGTTTGTAACAGTTTGTTCAAGCATTGAAAGGACATTTCAAGGTGCTGGCAAGATAGTTGGGTTTTGTGCCATTTTTACAAAGCAGATGTAGGTATTCATGTAGGTAGCCCTGTAATGTATAGAAATGGTTGTTTAAAAATAACTATTTCTAAATTTACAGTGTGATTTTTACGTTAACAGTAAAAGTTAAGTCAAGTTCTCTCAGGTCTCTTTGTGCACTGTTGGGCCACAAAAAAGAGGGGAATGAGTGACTCTCTTGCATTGCATTATTTCTTGTTATTTCTAAACCACAAGCCCACGTTAATGTGTGCACATTTGAGGAATATTAACTGTCTTTACTTCACAATGGTCACATCCAGCAGTTGAAACAAATGCAATTTGAGTCTCCTGATCTTAGGAGGTCACCTGATTTTTTCATTTGCACCCTGTTACTTGCTATGGGAAATGCCCTGGAAGAAATGTGGCACTTGGATGATTTACTGCTGTACTCGAGTATTGTCAGTTCAGCTATGTACCCTCTAAAGCTCTTCTTCAGCAGCAGACTTCCACTGTAAATAAACTGTCCCGCTTAACTGGCATATCTTGTGAAAATAAACAGAGTGCTGAAAGGACTGCATATGCTTTTTTCACAAAGAGGTTACAGATTTGAAACCTGGGCTGCAGATTCTCAAATTCATCTTCAGGTATAAATGATGCATTTCAGCCGTTGGATGATTTCAGGCCCTTTGAGTGCCCTAAACACTCTCTTGTGAAAACACTGAAGGACACCATGACTCTACAGAACAGAGAAGCTGGAGTTTTGGTTTAGAGTTTTGTGGGCTTCCTGAAAAGTAACTGCTTCTTCCAGGAGAGTTAGAAGTGTATGTTCACAGGACAGATTAAACATCCAAACCCAGCTACTCCAAAGACCTTGCATGTAAAGAAGTAATGTGCTATTCTTGTGTGCTCAGGCAGGTAAATTGGAGTTTTCAATTCAACAAGACTTTTAATCACCCTGTATCCTACACCCAACAATGTAGAATGGAATGACTTTTAAAATAATCATCTGTGTTAAAAGCCTTGATAAAAAGTCTTGAAACACTCATCTGAAAATGGAAGTTGTGTCAGAACAGTGTTACTTCATAGACTAGTTTTTTCCTGTTTGGTTTGGGAAGTCAACTGGCTTTAAATTACAGAGAGAGGAGCTATTTCTGTTATACAGCTGGAAGCAGAGAGGACTTGAGCCTCATTTCAGCATGTTATTAGATACTGGATTAGTACCTAACAGTCTCACTGGAACATGCCTGTGTCTAGGTGCATGCTGCCATGCTTTGTGGAACTGAAACCTGAGAACCAATTTTTTAGATACCTACTGAAGTACCAAAGCAAATCAGGTGCAGGGAAGGGACAAACATGGATGCCTTGTTTGTGGTGTTACACTGTTTTCTGTATTGTCTTACTCCAGGCAGGGAGTTATGGATGTTGCTCACACATACTGGAAATAGTTGACTATGTCTTTGTCACTGGAAGAGGAGGTTCATAGTAACCACTGTTACTAAAGATTCATCCTCTGTTTTTGTTTGTTTGACAGTCCATCATCCAATTTCTTCACACCAAACTGTAATGACAGTGGCTTCTCTCATTTTCCTTGGGAAGCAGGGATAAGATAAGCTGTTTCATAACCCATGTGCAACTTATGTGAGGAGGAAAATGAGAAAGAAGTTGCTTCTTGCATAGCTGGTTGATGGTGGTGTAATAAAGGTAAGTGAGGTGCCTTTTCGCAGAGTTTCCACACTAGTAGTGGCTTGGATTGAGCAGATGTTCGGGCTATTCTGGTCACTCTTCACCTTTGTCTGCGAGGTGCATCAATCACTGTAATTATAATGGGACATAGAGCCAACAACTGAAGGAGAAAAATCAACCCAATCCTAGGAACAATCTTCCTTGATGAATTCTCCCCCCTAAATTGAAACAATTTGCCGGGTAACCCAGCTGGGGTTCATATGCTTTTGATTACTGTGGGCTATTTAGCTTTACAAAATGACATGCTGCTTAATGGACTTTTAATGGTTATAGGTTTCTCTCTCTTTTTTTTTAATGAGCTTCACCAGTTTGTTACTAATGCCCTGTAGAAATCTGGCAAAGGGCCAGATTTTATGTTACAAATTTTCTGGTTTTCATGCAGCGTAAGTGCAACTCTTGCAGCCAGTGGGGATGTCTGTGTTACCAATCATACTGTAATGCAATTAAATAAAAAGGAAAAAAAGAGCTAATTGAGTAACCTGCAGTCCTAATAATGACATACTCAAAGATGATATAATTAACACTTTGCAGCTGAAGTCTTGCAAGAAGCCCAGTCAGTTCAGCCTCTGAAAGGAGTTTCTTAAGGCTCACAGTGTTCCCCTTGACTACTGCCAGGTTGGATGTCAAGTGAAGGTTACGCCAGTGTCAAGGCACGGATCATAGAATGGTTTGAGTTGGAAGGGACCTTAAAGATCATTTAATTCCAACTCCCCTGCCATGGGCAGGGTCACCAGATAAGATTATGTCCTTCTCAGCAAGGAAGCTGGAACTCTTAGAACAGTTTGCTAAATATAAGGGCTTACTTTTTCAGCAATGATTATGCCTCAGCTTTCAAATCATTATTCTTAATGGCGCTTCTTTATTTTTCAGAGGGCAAATACTCAGCACTTCAGAGAGGTGGGGCTTTTTGTTTTGTTCTGTTTGTTTTGTTTTTTTTTTTTTTTTTTAAGTTGGAGGATGTTCCCATTCTGCAGTTACTAACTGATGCTGGAAATGTGAGCTGGTAGTTCAAGAGGGTCTTGATAGAAATTGTGGGCATTGCTTTTGATTTGCAGAAATTTACATTGGAAAATGATTTAATTATTCAATAACTCTTACTCGCTTCGTGTTAAGTATTCCCTCATAAAGGTGATAATTCTTAATGAACTTATAGTTCTGCTGAAGATCTGTTGAGACTGTACTGTCAAAAAGGCTTGGTCACAAGCCCTGTCACAAGTGCCAGTTTTAGAAGGGCCCATGGTGTGGAAATGCCACAGTGTGGATAGGTCAAGCATGCAGTGGCTTTGCCAGTTTCTCCATTGTGGCTAAGGTTCAAGAGGAACCTTGCTCATGCACATTGCAGCATCTAAGTGTGATGTGCAATGAGGTACTGTGGTAGTTTTTCGAGCCAGCCTTGCCATAATGTTAGCTTGCTGAAAGGGTCAAGAATCATGCAAAGCTTTGACTTCTCCCCCAGCTTTAAGGAGCTGTGTTGCTCTTCTACTCTCAGTAAGTAGCTGGAAAATATTCAGTCACATCCCTAGTTACTGAAAATTGGCAGTGCCCCTGCAGACCCAGTGCAATTGTACAGGTTAATAGTGAGTGAGTGTCTGTGCTCTGGCTTCCTTCAGTGAGTAACAAGCTCAGGTACCAGCTGAAGTAGTACCAGTAGGAAGAGTAGTGCTGTTTGGGGTTAGAATCCAACCTGCAGTCTATCTACTCTTGAAGAATAATAAATACTGTCTTGCCCTGAAGAGGTGTGTTGTTTAAGTTTTGCTGAGGATAAGAAATTGTGTTTCTCTTAACTAGGAACTAGATGCCAAAAGATGACAATTTGGTAAATTACTATCCCAGGACAAATACAAAGAAAGCTTAACAAATATTCCAGTGGTTCTTTGGAATGGAGTAGAAAGTCATAAATGGATGGTTTTCCAGCTTTATGCACTGAGACCAGAACATACTTAAGTCAAATTCATGGCTTTTAGGACAAACAAAACTCAGCTGATCTCAGTTGCTGGAGCCAGTTTTTCTCCTGGGCTTTACATTGGACTCGGGTTACGCGTGAAGATATTGCACTGCTTGTGCAGTTGGAGCCCACACAGGATTTTCCAACCATGACTAACAAGAGTATCATGGTCTTTTTTTGTGCCCCCCTCCAAGGCCCTGGTCTAGGATGCTCTGGGCAGCATGTCTTTATAGTCAGTTTCTTTGTCTGATAATTCAAGTTTGTGAAATTCTGAAATGCTGAAGGCACTGCAGCACGGTGCAATCAACTTTTGGTGAGCAGGGGCAAGGGACAGGAGAGAGCTGAAATAACCTACATAAAGAAAAACTGTACACAGTGCGATTTATATGCAACTTCAGCTATTGGAACATACTTACAACAATAAGGTAAATGAGAAAAGGAATTTCATTGAGGCAAACTGCAGGGGTCCAGCATTATTGGCCTGAACTGGTAAATGTGCACAACCTGGCTGTAAGTGAGCACAGAGAGTGCTTCCAGACTGATGTCACCTCATAAGGAACCACCTACAGCATCTTTACTCTCATGGCAACCTGTCTGGAGACTTAATATATGGGTAACCGAGAGCTAATTTTACTCATGTTTCTTCCTTAGATAGTTACAATTTGTTTTCAGTTGACATTGTGAAAAATGAAAAAAAGAAAAAAATACAAACACAAAGCAAATCAATAAAATACCAGTTAAATCTGCTTGTTTATTGAATGGCTCCACTTGATGCAAATATTTTATTCCCTATTTCCTTTTCCTCTGAGGTCACTGAACTTCTTTATGATCAAACCAGGAGAAATAATAGCATTCTTAGGAATAACATAAACTCAGATAAATAATCTACAAATACTTACCCAAATTTTAAAATTAATTGAATTTATGTCCCTTTTATATTCACTTCAGAAGAATATTCCTACCACGAGGTGAATTTGGCCAAATATTCCCAGAAACAGCAAGTTTAAGTGAATATCAGGAGTTATTTAAAGGGAAGAAATTTCAGATCCCTAATCTGTGTCAAAATTAGCCAGGCTTCCAGCTTCAAACATTTGCAAAGATGTGCTGCTAAACAGCTGCATTCAGGGATCTTGACGGAAACTGTATGAATTACCAGGATATAAATAATAGTAATGCCGATTGATGTCTGTGTAATCCATCTGTGGACAAATTAAAAAGAGGCATAATTCATGGAATGAAATTGTTAATTACAGGTTGAATTCTATTTAAGTACAAACAGTGACTTGAAGATGTACGGGTCTAGAAGCTGGATCTCAGTCAATTTAGCAGCAATTCCTTTAAACCTTACTACCAAAGATATCCCCTGCAGTGGATGTCCCCATTGTTTTCAGAGGGATAAAAAAGGGTGCTTAATGCTACTTCAGTGGCCCCAGCTTGCAGCATTGTGTCATGGCACAAACTTCGCATCCTTGAGGGTTTGAGATGGTGTGCCTAGCTGTGGCAGGCAACAGCTGAGACCCTGAGATGCATCCAGGGCTGCTGTCCTGGCAGCAATGGTACTTGCCCCAACCTGGGGCTGGGGCAGAAATGCCTGGAGCTTCTGCCTCTAGGTTTGCCAGGAACTCGAGTGTTGTATGGCACAAGCATGGACTGTGTGGTGAACAGCAGAAATAGTGATGATCGTGTGGGGTCGCTGATCGGATATGCTGATTGCTGTTACACATGGCTCAGATAACAGAAGTAAAAGTCCATTGAGTGCAGACGTTTCAAATGCAACACAAGTGTTTGTTCTGTGCTGTGTGGAGCCACTACTGTCTGCTTTTTGTCATCCATGTGTGGCTCAAACCGTGGACTCCTCCAGCAACCCCAGGACTGAAGCATGTGTAAAGAGGCATTCTTTTTTCCTCCTCTTTTCTCTCTAGACTCTCCTTTAAAGTTTTACGTAATTTATGTAGAAATAATTTGTTCCACATTTTAATAATTTCCCGTGTAAGAAGGAAGTGCACGGGGCTTTTCTGTTGTACTCTGAATATATCTGCAAATGTATCTCCACTGTGTTTTCTGTCTGGGCTGAATCTGACTTGTTCAGTCTGAGGCTTCTCAAAAAGACCCACATTTCTTAGTACAAGGAGTATATCAACTTGATAGTATGTTTTTAATTTATTTCATAGCTTTGAAAACCATCATCATATTCTCAGGGGATCCTAGTACAGGAGGAGTCAGTTGGGTACCTTGGATCCTCATACAAATACACATTCCTCAAGTAGATGGAGAAAGCTTGTAACTAAACTCACCTGCATTTTATTTACTAATGAATACTTTCCTTTAGCTGCTCTGAGGTCCACCGAATCTAAGAGAAATATTTCTATTAAATGGCTTTGGTTATTTTGGTTATTTGGTTTCTATTAAATGGTTTTGGTTCCAGCTCTTACTGGAAGTTCCTGGGAGGTTTAGATATTAGGAAAAATTTCTTCAAAAACGTGATTGTCAAGCATTGGAAGAGACCGCCTAAGGAAGTGATGGAGTGGCCATCACTGGAGGTATTGAAAAGATGTGTAGATGTGGTGCTTAGGGTGTGGTTTATTGCTGAACTTGACAGTGCTAGGTTTATGATTGGGTTCGAAGATCTTAAAGGTCTTTTCCAACCTAAATAATACTATGATTCTATCTCAGCTCTTCCAAGTAGTCTACCCAGCCTTAGTGTCGTTGCATTTCTGAATATTCATCCGCATATACTTCTTAGTTCTGCACCTTCAGGTAATTAGGTCCACCATGTTCATGGAAAGGGCTGAATGTCTTCTTATCGCTGCTTCCGTGGCAGCTATAAGACATACAGAGATGCAGTTTTCCCTTACAGGGCAGTTTTGGGTAGGAGACCCCCTGCAAGACCCAGGTTGGACTTCTTACATGACAGGATGTAGTAGTGGCCATAGACAGAGGAGTATTACACATTTTACACAGAATATGACCATTTTCTTTTTCAATTATTGGTTCTCCTCCTCTCTCTTTGAAATGGTTATAATATCCTTAAAAGTTGACATATTTATTACATTAGAGAGTCTCCCTTTATTTGCAGAACAACATAATTATATGGGTTGTGAACAGAAAAAGCTCTATGAAAACCTGCTAGTATTTTGTCATGTCTTGGCTTTTATTTGAAGGAAGACTGCTTAGTTTTCACACTGTAAGCATCTTCGCTGCTTCTGAGATATGACTCCAAGCTCTGGAACAGTGGTTTGGATGGTGCTGGACAGCCGATGGCCTTGGGCTGACACCTACCCGGGGGTCCAGTGCTTTAGCTGGGAGATATTTCAAGGCCTGACTTCAGCTGGTGGCCTTACTGGTGCCTGTGGCAGAATTAGGTGGCAAATCTACCAGAAGACCTGGCTAGAAGTGCCGGTATGTTGTATTAGGCAGCCTTTTTGAAGATTTGCTGAAAAAAAAAGGAACCTAAAGCTTTTTCTGAAAGCAGTGACTTTTTGAAGATAATTTTTACTTGCTGACTTTTTTTTTTTTTTTCTCCTTTAAAGCCCTGCACATGACTTTATCTGTCAGGAAAAGAAATAATCTGTCACTAAATTGTTGCTGTGACTAATATACTTTGACTAGACATTGTGAGTCCTTCAGCTCAGGGAAAGTGCTCTAAAAGCCCTGAATTGGGGATCTTCTTTAAGTAGCAAAAATGGGGAGCAGAGAAGATTCTTTCTGCTTGTCTGACCACAAGCAAGATTGGTACCAGTGTGAGGATATCCAGTGCCTGATGTTGCTGATCAAATTATGACCGTCTGGGAAAGGTATGGGGAAGTAATATTGTACTTTATCATCAATGCTGTTGTTGACAAAGGCTTCCTATTCCTATTGAGTGCTTTATCAAATATGAAATGAGATTAATTTCAAGTGGCTTTAGGGATGAAAAAAGCACTGCAGTGCTGTAGGCTGGTGTCATTCTCCCATAGGAACCACAGAATTTGTGGATTTTCATTAATCTTTCACTGTAATCTAAGTGTGGACAGTGGCCCTTGATCCTAACCTTTTGTTTGGTGTTGTCCCCTGCCACCCTGATAGAAACTTACTATTAACCCTTCCTGTATATGATATTTATAGGAGATGGATGAAAACAAGCCTGATATCAGAGCCAGGGTGCCATGCACTAAGGCACTGTCCTTTTTCTGTTCCCCTTTGGGATCTTAGCCCTTGAGATCCCCAGGGTGGGATGTACTTGAGTAGACACAGAAATTCTGGAGACCCATTCCCAGTTTCGACATAACAGTCTTATGTAATGGCCTTCTTGCCGTGGCTTCATCCTCATTTGGTTAAACCCAAGTTCTTTGGGTCTCAAAAATCATTTGGTACTGAATTCCACCTCAGGATCATCAGGGGAAGAAAAAGTGCACGCAGTACCATATCAATACAGCTGTGAAATGCTGTGATTCTGCTGGGGTTGAAATCAAGATTGAATTTTTTGGCTACTTAGCAGAACATTCAAAGCTTCAAACCTCTGAGCTGTGCTTGTTGCATCAGCATCAATGTCCTTTGGCTTTGAAAGCAGGTTTTATTTTAGTGGTTTGTGCCAGCAGTATTTTCTAAATCTCCCCTCATTATGCTGCTCTAAAGAGAGGACACCAGCCATGTTACTGCTCGCTTATTGCAACTCCCATGCAGTCCGGCAAATGACAAACAAAAGTCTTTTGTGTAATATTAATAAGGTTTCAGCACTTCTCAGCATGGCCTGTTGTCATCAGACTGAATCATGAGTATCAAAAGCCCTTATATGTGAAAGTTTGTTTTCATATCTGGCCAGCTTTTCTATTCAAACCCTTTTATCATCTTGTAATAAAAATATTTGTTTATTATTTCAATGGTGCTTCAGTCATGATACAGGAACCACTTCCCTGAATAGAACAGCACTTTTCTAAGGAGCTGTCTTTGAAATAATTTCATCTGGTCCCTCCTAGCTGCCAGTGGACTGTGAATCCTGTTTACATTAAAACAATAGTAGCAGCTTCATAAATAAAAAGGCACACACATGCCTCAAGCTGTCTTGTAATTGAAAAATTAAAGTTTTCACCTGCTCAGGCTCTTGTGTTTTATCTAGCTCACTGTGGTTTTGAGCTAAATTCAAATTTAAAATTCTGTCTTTATTCTTAATGCACAGATCATGTTATATTGATGTGTCCTACAGTGAAAGTTTTGAATGAAAACATTGAGGTTCTGCTATGTCAATATTTTAGAACCAGCAGATATTTGCTAACACAAACAAACACTTTCCTCTCTCTCAAGCTACCAAGATAACATCCTGTCAATACCTGTGAGTAAATAAAACCGCAAGACCGAGCAACCTTTTATGTGCTCTTGAGCTACTGCTACCTTTCTGTTTGCTTTCTAGCTTTTCCTGTGGCTGGCTGCAAGTGCCAGGGGATGGAATTAAAGAGGTGATAGAGAGATTTAATGTGCTGGGTTGCCTAAGAAGTACTTGTCAGGATTCTTTTAAATCTCTAATATTTCAGGTTCGATGTTTGACCCTGGGCACTACAAGAAAATTTCTTGTACTTTATTTTAAACCCTTTTACATTTTCTTGAATAATAAGCCCCCTTTTATAATTTCCAGCAGCTTACTTCTAATTTCATGCTTAGGAATGGGATGCAGAAGCACCTAAATTACTCCAGAGTTTAAAAAGGCCTGGGTAATACTCCAATCAGAATTCAGCTGGCCTAAAGTCCACTCAGATTCTGAGGAGATGCTGCCTTACCTGGACAGGTAAGAAGAGACCTGGACAGGTTTCTGCACCTAGGATGTTGCCATGGGTGTGATAGATTCCTTGTCCAAGTTACGTATTGGTCTTAGGTGCAAACCCATGCTGTTTACATCTGTGTGACCTGATATCAGCAGAGCTTTGTACAGACAGTTGTGCTTACACTGAAAAATCTTTTTGTTGGACCAGTTGTCAGTTTGCTGGCTATGGACTTACCAGCATCATAGCCTGTCAGAGTGCCTGTTAGAGAGCTGTGAGTATAATAAATACTGGTTGAAATACTGTGCTTTCCATTTCCTTATGAAAAAGATGCCCATAATATGTAGGAAATTTCTGTAATCAAAGGAAGTGGAGTTCTTGCAGTTTCACTGTTTGTAATCAAGCTCTGACCTCAGAAACTTGATAAAATACTTTTAGCCTGGACTGTTTATATTGCCTCGTCTCCCCCCGAGGTGAAACAATGGCACCTCTAGCTGGCCTGATGTCCTTCCCGGCACATCCGAAGGAGCAGAGGGCTGGGAAAACAGCTCAGCAGTTGGTTCAAACACCCCATCCTTCTCTCGTTAAGAGAGAGGTTTGGAAACATTTCCACAGCTCTAATTTGATCTCTGAGAAACTGAAAGGTTAATTGCACAATGTACAGGGGCAAAATAGATTTCCAAGAACATCTGGCACTATATTATTGAGTCTGAAATGAGATTAAAGCCATTCTTCTGGGACACAAGCTCTCACCAGCCACCATGGGGAAGGTGTACAAACTTTATCTGGGTTTAATGAAGACATGGTGTGTATATTTATACACGCACACACGTGTTGCATTTTTGGGTTTTTTTTTCCTTCTTTTGTCTACAGCCTGTGATCTCTGGGCTTGATTTTAAGGCTTTTCTTCTTAGTTAATTGCTACGAGTCCCCATTATGGAACATTTTGCTTCTGCAATAAGTCTGTGTTGCAGAGTATATGATCTTTCCCGTTCTGTATAAAAATGATGAAACATTAGGTGTCTTTCCTCTCTTAGCTGCCACTACTCCTCTTTTCCACTTAGCAATAACCTGATGCTATAGAAAGAAGTCATGGAGGAGGGAATACAGGGGACTCAGTAATATCTTTTGAAAGTCACCAACATTAAAGGTCAAGACAAATGTTTGCTGTCTCTTAAAACATCAACTTTATCCTGAAGATGTTTGGGAGTATAATTATGGATGGAACAAAAACTTGAAAAACGTGAGCTGTGCTTGTGTCTGAGGCAGGCAGGGGAAAAGGCATACTTAAGGGATGCAGGGGTGGGAGTGGGTGCTGAGGAGGTGACTCATTTCTTCTCAGGGGCTTTTTCTCTTCTGAGGTCGGCTGTGATCTACATTCTCTTCCCCAGCCTTTCTGAGGATGGAGGAGGAATCAGTCAGCAGAAGAAATGATAATGAATAATGATTGCAGGATCATCTCTTGTATTGGAGAAGCCCAAGTGGAGAGAACCCTCTCTGAGCCATCTGTTTCCCCGAGCGGATGGCTCACTATTACTGGTTTATCTGCCTGATATGTGACACTCTGGTATCTTTAATATGTCACAAGTTCTGACAGATTTGGCAGGTCTTTAGCTTGATCAGCTGCAGAGCTGGTTGGGCGAGAAGACTGTAGAGGGCAGTCTGAGACCGCCAGTGATGGGCTGCTTCATCTGCAGGAGGTGTACAGAGTCTAATATCTGCCACCTGTGGGGAGGGAGTTCTAGGGAGAGTGCAAGAAAAAAATAAATATAGTGAAGCTGGTCTATAGGATTTACAGTAAATGTCTATTTGGCTTCACCTAAAAGAAATTCTTTCTAGGATTTTTTTTTTCTTTAAACTCTTCCCTTCCCCCAGCTTGCTCTGTTTGAAAACAGCTAAAGCTGCTACCGGCTGAACAGCATGTTTCCACACTGCAATCACTCTTCAAGGGAGACAAGCAAGTTGTGTAAATCCTTCTGCTGACAGTTGAGATGATTTTCAGTCTGTTCACAATGGGTTTGACTTCAGCACACAGTGAATGAATGTGATAGCAAGTGGGGTGGCGTTCTCCAAACACTGCTTTACTGCTCACCAGTGCTGCAAGGTAGACACAGAAATCCCAGTACCTGAAGTGTGGTGCTGCCAGAGCAAGCAGCAGTGATGGATGTGGTCCTGCTGCAAGAGAGGCCAGGCACAGTGTGCGAAGCAGAGTGGGGCTGGGCCTGGGCAAATATGTTTTTTTGTCAACCCCCCGACTTGTGTGTGTGGGGTTCAAAACAAACTTGTCCAGGCAGTTCCTGCAAGTCTCGCTAGGGAAATGAAGCATTGCCATAGTACTGATGTGATTCAGGCCAAGCGTGTAGGTCGTTGCTGGCTCTGTTAAAGGTGGCCACAAGATGTTCTTACTGTGGGGCGACCAGAAGGAAAGTTGAACGGCATATCTCTCCTCTCTTGATGGCCTCTTCATGGTTAGGGTGGATATGTTTGAGGTGTCTCATTTTGTTAGTGAAAAACAGCAGACTCTGGTTTAACTGCAGTGTCAACCAGTCTTACTTTCGTGCCTGAAATCTTTTTTTTAATAAAGCATCATTTCCATTGATAAGCTGGGGGAAAGTATCAGTCCTGTCTGATTCTGAAATTCACAGTGGTGAAGATTTTAGGTGCTCTTTCCTTTCTGCAGTAATCAGAGGAAGAAAAAGCCACTAGTAAATGCACTGCAGTCCGGTTTTCTTCTCAGGATCTGATCCTACCAACTTGATTTCTATAATTACTCTTCTATGTAGTCAGGATCAGTCATGCAGTGCCTACCCCTGTTAACACTTTCATGCGTATTTTTATTCGTGTTAATATTTTCTTCAATTTCATTGGAACAGTTTCTGCTTGTAAATTCAGAATCTTTAGAATTTCGTCCAGAACTTAGCTTGATTTTAAATACCCTTCCTTTCTAAGAAGTCTCTGTAAGTCAAGGTTTTTTATGCAGCTGCCCTGGTTTTGATACTGCCCTGTTTCTTACAGTATGCATGGTATTCCTTGCTTGTCTTCCGAAGGACTTAGTAGGTGCCATTATTAATTAAGCTTCACAGAGCTCCCTTAGAGGGGATGAGTAGCTTAGAGCCTGTGTAAACTGAGGCAGAACAAAGCCAAGAGATTGTTTTCCCTTAGGTCTCACGGCAAGCCTCTGGCAGAGCTGGGAATGCAACTCAGCTTTCCTTATCCTCAGCCCCTTTCTGTAACCATAAGCAAGCTGGAGCAAATTAAACCCAGGCAAAGGCGGGTACAACTCCTATAGCAAGCAGGGAGAATTGTGCCCATTGCACGAGCTTTGCATTTGGCCCATTGCCTGCACGCTCCTAGAATAACAGACATATGGAACATGTTGCCAAGTTAGGCCTTTAAATCAAGCTTTTATAAATGAGTTCAGGAGGAAAGGAGACATATTTTATTTCTGCAGAGAGAGGGGGGGATTGAAGGAGGTGGTGTTCAGCTAACCCCAAAGGGGAAAGGTTTATTAGGCCAAGTGGCCTTTTCCTTCCCTGTAATGCCTTCAGTTCATAACTAAGATTTCACTTTGCAAAAAAGATAACAAAATACCAGCCTTGCTTCCAAGTACTTGTTAACACTTTCATTTCAGGTGATCAAATTCTGGTGGGAACACATGCTGTATCCCAGCTGTTAGACCAGCTAAGCAAGAGTCTGTGGTACTCCCTGTATTGGAGGAGGGAGGAGAGCTCAATTTTTAGGCTGGAGAGCCCATATTCCACGTGGACCTCTTTTGCAACAGAGTAAGGGTCCAAGAATCCACTTAAGGCAAAAGAATGCCACCATGTTAAACTCTTGGCAGTAAGCCTTAGTCAATTGCCAGCATCAACAATTGCTTTTCCCATGAAAAAGGACATTTTCTGCTCTGGCAACATGAGCATTTTATATCTGAGCAAAAAAGCTTTCATAAAGCTTTTCAGAAGCAAGTGCCTGCTTTTGAATTGAGGTAGACTGTGCTGATACAGGCCACAGCTTTGCAGTGCAAGCCTACACTGCGTTAAAGCACCTGCAAACCCTTTCCTCCATTCTGTTTACTTCTGAGCTCTGACAAAGTCCTCTCTGTTTTCTTTTCCCCTGTTTTCTTTGTTCCTTCCTTCACTAGGTGTAGATTTCTGAAGTATCTGCATGTGACATCATGTGTTGCTCAGATGTGGTCCATCTGCTTCTGCTTGATCTCATCTTACTAAAAATGAGATTTCATGGAAAGGAAAATTTTAGACCAGACTGCTGGTTCAGAAGATTTTGCAGCCCACAGACACACCTATGTATCCTGGGTGCATTCATAAAGTGACAGCGAGTGAGAGAAAGAGAGGTAAGATGACTTTTGACAGGAATGAGGTAGATTGGTTGGTATAAAGCTAAAAAAGGGAGAAGGAATGTAATCTGAGTGCTTAAAGATCTTGAAGAGCTGTCAGAGACATAAACACAGAACTACATACTTAATTTCAGCATTTCCAAGTAGAACTAGTGAAGTCCTGTGTGCTAAGTCCATCTCTAAAGGACTGTTTGAGGCAGCCACAACATTGGGCCTTTCCTCTTCACAGTTTTTGCATGTTTTCTGTCATACTTTGCAGACAGAGGTTGCTGTTCTCCCCAAAATATCTGTATTCTCATAGTAAAAGAGATTTACTACCTGTCTTTCTTTGCTGTTCTGTCAGGAATTAAGACTAAACACAAACCTCAGAATTTAAAGTCATTCATTCAGGACGTACATATAGTCTACTCATAAGACTATAGTATGTAAGTCATACTTCATAGGGCTTGAATGGAAGATACTGAAAAAGAACATTTTGTAAGCATCATGTTGGCTGAGATAAATTCACATCTGTTCTTCAGGGAACAAACCACGTGTTATCCCTAAGTGGTTTTGGGAACAGAAAAATTGTATTTTTCAGGCACATTTTCATGACCAAGAATGCAGTCACCTCTGTTCCTAACAGCTTCTGCAGGCTTCTCCCTTTCTTCATTTACAAAAGCAGATCGTGCACAATGAAGACAGGTTGATGATAAGAATCAAAAAACGCTGTGTTTTTGGCAGAGACATCTGAAGCCACATTGAACCATTTACCTCATTTGGTAATTTAGCAGCTGAAAGGCACTTGTTGAATACAGCAAAAGGCAGCAGTTTCCATTTATGATGATATCTTTATCAGGTTCTCCCCATAGCAGTCTCCATACGCTAATGAGTCAAATCTCACCCCTCTCCCTATGCCAGGTGGATAATCATTGCTACATCTACTGTGGAGGTGGCTACATGGACATAGGTCTAGTGACTCTCTAGAAATAAAGAGCAAGTCAGAAGCAAAGAATGAATATCCTGTCCAGACTTTGTGCTCCTCTTTTCTAGCTGCTGGAATTAAAGCAGTCTTTATTTAGGATTTAAAACTCAAATCCACCTGAGAACTGACAAAGGTCATCTTTGTCATGATTTGAGCTGATGAATCAATACTTTTTTTCTGTAAATGATTTGATTTAGTGATCTCTTCCTATTTTGTAGCTTGTCCTGACAATTGTGTGTTCCTTATTTACAAATACTTGCCCAGTGATTTAAGGAAAGGAATCCTGAGTTGTATGCAAAATATCTACTCTGATGAGTAGGGTTTTGTTACTTGTGTTTGGATTTGGTTGTCTAGGTCATGCAATATTTACTCTGTACCCTAACTGGATGAGGGAACTATTTTAAACAGAGAATAACTAATATCAAGTTTACAGCAAACAGCACAGTGTTGACTATCCTTATTTGCATGTGAATGTGTGTATTCATATGAAGAACAGCTATTCCTTGGATGTTAGGTTTGTTCAGAATTCATTTTCATAGCTTTTTTTCTCAGTGTACTGTACTTTTTCTCCTAAATATAAAAAGCTGGCAGGGGATAAACTCAGGCTGTCAGTAAAACAAGGCATGACCCTAGTGAAGGAAACATCCCAAGTTACTGCAGTTATCTGATTTTAGACAGTGCTTTCAATGAACACTCCCCAAATACTGCTGAACAGACATTGTGTATTTCAACTGCTCTGCATCTGAGAATAAAAATACCCTTAGCAATGCATTCTTGTGCTGTTGTTTCAGGAGGTTATCAAATGTATCAAGCATGCTTGACCACTTTTTCTCTGGCCACAGAGCAGTTTGTTTTGGCAGTGTCACAAAGATCCTTGGTTAGTATCGACTTTGGTGCTAATTGAGGCTAGCTGAGAGTCCATTTACAGTCTCTCTTGCATTTTATTCTTTATTAATAATTTGAGTGAATGCTGAAACCAAAAATAGGAAGTTAAGTCTTAAAATTCAGTATGTTCTCTATTACTGCAGAAGTCTCCTGTTGGTTGATTGCTGGGTTTACTCTGTTCTAAGAAGGAAAAGGCTAACACCAGCACTTGATGAAATCAGTGCCTCTCTCTAGAATGTCCCAGTGAGATCATCCATCACTCAGGAATCTGTCTGGAAGAACTTCACAGGACTGATTCTTTTTCTATTCGTATTTATGTCTGTGATAGCCCTTTATATCAGCGGTGACATAAAAAAGGTCTCAAACAATGCATAAATTACACATAGTCCTACTGTCGAAGCTTTTCTCTACTACTGAAATTTTGTGTGCAAAGATCAATCCTTTCATTTGTACAATTAACAGTCGGCTAACTTAACCTCAGCCTGTAGATATGGATTTTTAAAGTACAAGGGGTAGAAATATGTAAAGTAGCATACGGAATCTAGTATATGAGCACATGGGGGAAACACATCTTGCATTAAGTATTGTGTGGGCCTACATTGCAGGCACTAGGTTTAGAATGCATAGTCTGACTGACAGTCTATACACATCCTCAGCTGATGATTGGTAATGCAACTGAGAGCATTTTAAATGAACAAAAGTGCATATAGTTGCTTTTGGCCTCCTTTTGAAGTGCTTTTAGAGCAATGCAGAGCTGAAAAGCCACTCCCTACAGCTGCAGTGGGGACATGAAGAAAGCAGCTGCAAGGGTTTGTTTGTCATATTTTATACCTGTGTGCCTTGAGAACAGGAATGCTGAAGGGAGACGGTGTGAGAACACTCACCTACAAGGCATGGACCAAGCCTGCAGTCCTTGCACAGGTACAAGTCCTAGTGATGGACTTCAGGCAGCATTACAGTTTTTCTGGTAAGCTGCAGCCTCTGCTTTCAAAGAGAAGGGTGACTTTGGAGCACAAGTAGAGAGCGGTAGTTTGCCAGCTGTGAGACAGACTGGGAACCTGCTTGCATGTCCACTTACTGCAGTCTCTGTGGTGGGAGTGAGATATTTGAATCCATCTAGGACTGAGCAAGCATGATTTACTCTGAATGACTGTGTGCATGGGCTACATACTCTCCCCAGGTCCTGTCTGTGTTAGCTGAGTGAAGTGGGTACAGCCATGGTCTCTGCTGTCTGTCCTAATCCAAGAACTGTTTGTCTTGCTCAGTTTCCTTTCCAGAAAGCCTTTCTGAAAAGTGCCATCCCAGATAAAGTTTTCTTCTGGGCACAGGTTTGTCCTGACTTAAAGGGCTAAGACTAAGCAATGTGGCTGTCTTGGTCTGTGTGTGCATCTTTCTCTGTGTTCCTGTTGACAACCTGGTGGATTAAATGTGGCAGAAAGAGGCCTCAAATTTATATTATTTCAATATGCCCTGTCAAAAAAAAAAAAAAAAAAAAGCAGCAAGGTAGAGGAGAGAGACCATATTAGTGTCTCTACTGCTGAAAATCCTGGGGTTTGAGCTCATGTTTGGCTAAACCACAAGAACCTGTAATAATGTCCCAAACTGGGAGAAGCATTTATCAGACATCTGTCTCCCTAAATGTGAGAGTGCCTGACCATAAGAAACAACCTTTTAGAAAAATAGATTATACACACTTTGTAGCTCATAGATTTTCTTTATTATTGTTTAGAGAGTGAAGTAGATGATGCTTACAGCAGGACTGGTTCAAGAATGGAATCAACTCAAGGATGCCTGTGGACTTAAGAATTTAAAACTATGTTTGATCTAGGCTTCCTGTAAGGGACCCATTTGTGAATAGTGATTTCATTGGTGGCAGCAGATTTCAGCTGTAGAATAATTCTGAAAGAATTTACTGATCTATGTTGAGCACTCAGAATATCACACACTTGCTGCTTGGCTTCAACTGGGATGAATAGATAGGAAGGTGGACTTCCCATACCAGGCTTTCTTGAAGCCAGGGAGCAGTTTCCTTCATAGCACTCCCTTCACTCAGCTTATGCTAAGAGAGTTTTCTTTCCTGTTCTCCACCTCACCTAATTAATTTTTACCTGAACCTTATCCAAACTGTCTGAACTTTTGCTTTCACAACTGCTCAGAAAACCTCAGACTTTCTCATGAAATTTCCTTTTCCTTCTCCATATGCCTGGGCCAGTAACACCTCAAGAACAGCCTTACCTAAGTGTGTCTGTATTTTTGCTTCTTTGTAGTTAGTGTGCAAGCTCATCAAGTAAAGATAATAATCCAGAAAATTATTAAGATATTTTTAAATCTGCATGGAGTTCTTTCCAAGTCCAAATCTCAACTTGAATTTCAAAACTCGAAAAATCTTGAAGGCCCTTTCCTCTTCTTGTAGGGAAGTTTGGAAGGGATTTCGAGGCTAAACATACCCAGTCTTTAAGGTATTCCCATTCTCAATGTAGACACAAATTTGGAATTCTGAGCTTGGAACTGTGAAATGACATAAATGCAGAGAATGGTAAATGCATTCGCTTGTCATGTAGCTAGCTACCTGTTGAAAATCACATTCTCTTGAAGCCTTTGCACTGAATAAAATGTGAAAAGGGAACCATAGACCTGATTCCCCCTGTGGCACACAGGCATCTCTTGCTTTATATAAACATAAAATAAAAACACAATAAGGGTCAACATTTTGTGGCAATTTTACTTGGAGAAGCCAGAAATCCTTGCTGGTGTATGGGAGATGCAGGTCAAGGGATATTAGACTAACATTTTAGAAAAGCCACAAATATTTGTATTTTGATTACACCACAAATCTGTGAAAGTTTTGTAAGCAACCAATTTTAAGTATTGAATTCTGTGGAAAAAGAAAGTAAAGCCCATTTCTGCCACAGCAAAATAAATAAATGCAGTAACAAGAATGATAACTGAAGTTCTAAAATGGATATGAAGCCATGTAATGACCAATATCAACCCACATAATGAATCACATAGCAGGAAATAAAATAGTAACACAAACTCTTTTGGAGGAGTTGGGCTCTTGCCTCTATTCTTTATAGCTTTGTCTAGATGTTCGTTAGACATCATCTTTAATAATGAATTACTGCTGAATTTGAAAGAGGCAGTTTTAAGAGGTATTTTTCCTTCTTAAACCCCTCAATTACAAACAAGTTCATTTAGAATTCTATTTTGCTCGTCATTTTTTGACTTTCAGCCCACTTTCTAATTGGGCCCTAAAATTTTACTGTTGATATTTCCCTTGACTTTTGCTGATTTTTTTTGGTGGGGGTTGGTGAGAGAGGAGATCACTTTTGTTTCTGATTTCAGATTTAGTCTCTTTTCCTTATGTTGTGGGTCATCCGTTACACCTAGCCAATGTACCTGCCATGAGCTGGATGCCCTGCCTTGGCACCATTCATCTGAGAAACCTTTTGGCAGAGTTTATGAAACATCTTCCGTTTGTTGCAGAAAGCATGTGAAGGCTGCAGAGAGATGGCAGCTGACTCCACACTGTAACTCCCGACCATTGCAGACTCCAAAGGGGAGAAAAGTGGAACACCACAAAAGAAACAAACGTTTGAAATTGGATTCATACTGTTAGGATTAATGATAGGAGGTAAAGGAAAACTGGAGCAACGTTCCTAAGCCAACACATTTGACTGATAAATTGCATTAAGGCAGTGCAAAGAACAGCAGCTGCAGTCCATGAAAAGCCAGATTTATCTAAATTTCTCCAGCTGATCAGTCAAAATCATCACTGAGACTCCTACTTTTTATTTGCTTTTTCACAGAAAACCAGAGCAAGCAGAGAAGAAAAGAATTCCTGAATATAGAGGCATCTACACTTGTTTTGCCGATTTATTTATTGCCAGTAAACCCTGACATTACAGAATTCCATATTTCTGCTAGCAATGTGGATTTTCAGTAGAGCTGGTATGGGCATATGAACTCTCTTCCTGGAAAGATGCAGTAAGGGTCATCTTTAAGTAAGTGACATCTATTACAATTTTGAAGTTCAGTATCAAGACAAATTTTTTGGCTATGAATTTTGAATGTAAGCTCTGCCATAGTGCCAAGACTTCTCACAGGGAAAAACAGGTGACTGTATGGACATGAGTGAAGAGGTAGCAGCATTTAGAAGTCTCCATTAAGATGAGATATATGAGAGATGGTTATCTCCATGTAACTGCAGGGTGACTGAGATAGGAGGTGATTAAATGACTTTTCTGAAGTGTGTTTTGGTCAACTGTGGCAATACAAGGGTTTGAACCCAGTGTATGGGGCCTGTCCAAGATTGCCTTTCTTTCTCCTTTCAAAACTAAGAAATAAGAGACTTCCCTCCCTTCTGTGGTCCCACACTCTAACTACATATGATATAATGCTAAATCAGTCTTTTGCTGTTGATGCCTCCACTGGGATCTGTGATGACTATGACATGTTTCTCCATTATGGATCACAGTACACGTGATTGCTGCTATTTCAGAGAAACAAGGAGAATGGATAGTGGGACCTGGCTACTAAAGAAATGAACAATTTCTAATGATGGAATAAGTTTGCGTGGATAAACACAAAATTTCCTGACTTGACATTGCATCAAAAATATATTCTTGAGAGTATTTCAATAACCTCAGAGTATATCTGAAACACGGGTCCTAGACGTGGTCTGACCTGAGTGACATCCATAGCAGGCAATGCAGCTTTCCAGGGAGCAGTGGGAAGTGTCTGAAATTCTGTGATGCTCCAAGAGCAGAGGGGTGCTCATGCTTTTTTTTTTTTTTTTTTTTTTTCACTCTAATTTTCTCTGTAAGCAGACCTAGCCTGGAAGGATGAGAATCTGCACAGACACACATGCACACACATGAGGAGGTAAAATCCCCTGCTGCCTTTCAGACATGATCAACGTTATGATCTCAGCCTGGTGAGGCTTGTTAGCTCTCCTGCTTTGTGAGTGAGGACATGATGATGCAATGCATGCAAGGACATTTTTAAGGTGTGCAAATGTTGCTGCCTGGGCTGTGGGCAGCTGTTGGGGAGCTGGGCAAAGCCTCTGCATTTGATGGGTGGGCAGCACATCATCTCGTGACTTTGGGATGGACTGTGTGAATGTCATGGGGAGGAGAAAATGAATGGCTGCTGGTCTTCCCGAGGTAGAGAACAAAATTAGGGTGCATGAAAGGAGGGGAAAGGGGAAAGCTATGTTTCTTGTCTTCCCCCTACATGCTTCCAAGAGAGGGATGAGCTGTGGATGAATTCAAAATAAAAGAAGAAAGTCCAAACCAGGAGTTATTCTGAGCAACCCTGAAGGCTTGAGGAGAATGATTCTGGGGTGTAAAAATACTAAGTTGGCAGCCTGCATGAGACGGTTGGGTTTGCCTTCTGCAGCTCCCATGGCCCCCTGTGTCACATGTTGTGTGCCACCTGCATGGTAGGGATACCAGACCTGCTCTGGGCTCCTAGGTGAAACAGTCATGCAAAGCCAGCTGTGTGTCCAACCCTGAGAAAAGAGCTGAAAATGTTGCAGGTTCATTGCAGCTCCAGTAGTTAGGACAAGGCTGCATTTTGTACAGGAACTTGTTGAGACGACTAATACGAAGGTTTGTCTGCCTGAGCACGGGAGGGAATCAGGGCGTCTGTGTCGTGCTGGGCTGTGTAGCTCTGATTTACCTGGAGTGTCCTGCTGACAGATGTCTAGCCTGCTCAGTCCCACCATTGGACTGAGGAGGAGGAAATGGTTAAAATAAGTTAACTTGCATACTTGGTCAGCAAGTGTGTGTGATAGAGCAAAAATGTTTTTCATGTTTCCTCCAGTCATTTTCATTATGATATGACTTAGTTCCCATAATCTTATGGGAACAATTTTATGGATTTTTTTTCATTTTTTATGGCATAAAGTTTTCTTTAGAGGTGTACATATGTACATATATGAATTTTTCTAATTGGCTTATAACATTAACCTTCCCAGAAGCTTTCTAGTCTTGTATTTGATTGCAAATATTAGAAAGAAAAGTAATATAAGGAGATCATTTTCCTTCACTCGAATACTTTTCTACAGAATACAAACGAGGATCACCCTAAGAAGCAGCGTTCTTCTAGGTATTTTCTCTAGCTGTTCATTTGGAAGTGCTGTTTTCTCTTGTGTTTCCATCCATTACCAGCCACGCCACATCTGGAGCTGGGCCAGTGATACATGGTTGTTGAGGTTTTCCAGTACCAGGGGAGAGGAAGCCACCCCAAACCTTGACCCCCTTCCCTCTATATTCACCCTTTCAAATTCCTGCAGCAATAGTTTCATTTCCTGATCAGCCCAGTAACACCAAGAACTGAAGAGTGATTGTTTAACTGCCTTTTGTTTCAGCCTGTGTTGTGTTTATTTTATTTTCTTCTTTTTTTGGTTACATTCTGCAGGGGTAACAAGGGCATATTGAAGAGGCAACTCAACAGCTGCTCAGGAAGGTTAAAAATGACCACTCTGGAGTTGCAAAGTCAATGAGGGGTCTCAGCTCTGGCTCCTGTGCTCTTTAATCAATGAAACTTTCTGCTGAAGAACATAATGTTCTGTTCTGTGGGACCACATTTACTTAACATGATCAAAGGGAGGAAATACCTGTTCTTTTCAGAGTAACTGAATTAAAAAAAACTATTTTGATATGCCTGTGTTCATGTATGATTCATCTTGACTGCAGATTTTAATCTAGTCTATAAATGTGTGTAACTCCATAAGCTTCACTGAAATTGAAGCTGATTTATAGCAGCCAAAAACCTGGCTTTTTGTGCTAATGTTGCACCAACATTTGAATGATTGAGTATTATTTGCAGGAATATTCATGGAAGAAGAAATACATACTTTGTATATTCATTTGTATTCTTTGTGATGTATACCATAGTAGTTTGATTGCTTAAGCCTTGTAATCAGATGTTACAATGGTCACAAGATAACATTATGTTAAAAAATGCAGTCTTCCAAGTAGAATCTGTAATTTTTTTTTCAAGAAAGCTGGTATGTCTTCTTCAATGAAAAATGCTTTTCATCAAACCAGTGGTGAAAAACAAAAACCCAAATGAAAAATAATTCAACATGTGGGTTGTTACTTTTCCCTGGAAAAAAAAGAAAAGGAAAAAAAGAAAAAAGTGTGCTGGAATAAAACGTCTTTCCTGACCAGACCCAGTTAGAATTTCTTTTTCCTAGCATGGCAGTGCCATTCCTCCTTTGCAAGAATACTGGAAAAACTGTAATGCAGTTTTTATGCAGTTTCTAGTAATGACGCCATGTGATCTGTTGTCACTGGCTGATACATCCTGGACATTAAGTTCAAATGATGGACATTCACAAGGATCCCCTTTTTAGCTGTCCAGAAGAAATTCACAAAGGAAATCCATGTGTAATTAGGATTAACAAATAGTCTGCAGAAACTGGTGATGTTCGAGCCAGCCTGCTCCTCTGGCCAGGTTTGAGCTGCTGTGTCACTCCCTCAGGTTTTGCAGCTTGAAGCATTAGGGACCCCAAACCTTTTCATTTATGAAGCAGTTGGTCCAGAATTGCTGCTCTTGTGTTTACATCCCTTTGGGCGCTTAGCGGAGACAGTCTGCTTTTGTCCATTGTTATAATTATTTTGTTTCTTGTAGCATTTTATGTATCAACATGAGAGTCCCTTTTACTTCATGTTTCCAGAAAATTTATCCATAACTAGTATTGATCAAACCCTGCTATTTGGAGTATATTTTCTTGGTGTCTGCATGTTTCTGGTGTTAATGTCTATATTTGTGAAGAATAACAGGCATTCCCTCTAACTGCACCTTTTGCTTCTTCAGATCAGCATATTTACAGGTATCTTTTAATCTGAAGTTCTCCATATTTTTCTAGAAAGTAGGTGCATTTCTTTATAGTATAATTTTCTTTGGATGATTCAGAGGTGAGGATTATTGTTTTTTAATCTGACAGGAGCATTCACACGAGTAGAGATAAAAATGTTCAGATTTACACAATTAACAAACGTTCTGTGAATTGCTCAGTTACCTCATTGTTTGGAAAGTTTGAGAAAAGCTATCATGGGCATGTTTGGTGACAATTATTAGGTGGTCACTAGGACAGGCAATTAAGTAGGCTGAGTTGCACACGATAGGGTTTTCTTGGCTGTATGGGTAACAAGAATTAATTTGAAACCTCTGTCTAAAAAAAGTAGTTTTAGTGCCTGTCTCAAGGCCTGCCTGGTGAGGCTCCTGAGTACACATGGGCACATATAAACACTTGTTGGAGAGTTAATGGACTCATTTCCTCAGTTTGGGTGCAACCCATTAGTCTCCCAGTAATCCAAGCCATGGGTCTGGGACACCCCTCCGCCCCCCAGGTAATGTAGGTATAGAGGGCTCATTGCTGCTAAATCTAAAAGTGTGCAAAGCTGAGTCTTGCTGAATCCCGATGCACTTGTGGCACAATGACGGGTGATTTTGAGTTTGATGATAATACGGAAAATTTTCTGGCCAGGCAGGATTGTGTTTTTTCTTGGTCACTGTGATCTCTTCTGTGGACTCGTGATAAATGGTATAAATATTCTTCTAAACGCTTTGAGTGTGATAGCTGTTAAGTGTCTTTAACTCTTGTTTAGTGTTACATCTGTGTACAAAGAATAAATGACTCTAGCTGAAGTGCATTTGGGCATGTAGTTTAAAAATTTGGAGCATGGATTTCACAACTCACTTCAGCTGTTGTTCTTTACACAACTCTTTTTCTGTTCAGCAAACTTTAGCAGGATAAAATTTTCCTTAAGGACCTGCAGAAATCCTTAGGTACCAGAATTCAAAGGCCAGGCACCGTTGGTTCTGTATTTAATTAATGGAGAGGTCAGTTCCAACGACCTAATTTAGATTTAAGTTTTGCATTTAGGCGCTTATTCGCTTATTCAGTCCGAGAGCAGAAAGAATGCCATGTACTTTCCGTGTGCAGTTGCCTCCTGCCAGAATAAGTGGCAGGAGCAGAACACTTGCAGACAGCTCTCATCACTGGTTGGTAGAAGCAGCAGGCTTTAAAACTTGATTTAATATTTCTTATGAATTATCCACTCAGTACCAGAAAATGAATTCCCAGTCTACCTAGTCATAGCCACTTGAATGTGTATTTCTGAGGAATAGTTTTAGATTCAGAGAAAAGAAAGCTTTCTACTCGAGTCTTGAACTTGACAAATGGGATTTTAACATCGCTGCTTGCTGGTCTACCTCTGGCCTTCATCATGAGATGAATTCTTTGCTGTATTGATGTCAATGTCTGTCTAACTTGAGTGGGATCAAGATTTCACCCACAATATTTTCAGAAATAATAAGTTATACCAAAATTATATAGGCTTTGCAAATTCCAGCCCAGACTCTTACAAAGCTACGTTTGCTGTAATTCACTAGGATTTCTGGGGATCTTTTTTCTGGTGAGCTGTTTTGACTCAAATACTTTAGACAGCAGCCTAACAATATCACCCTCTGTCTTGCCCATCTTCCTTATTGGATTAGTTTTATTGATTTCAAACCTTTGATCCTCAATATCCCATTAGCCAATATAGTGATCTAGCTACACAACAGTATCTAAGGAGTGGCAGCTTGTAAATGAAGTACATACATCTTCTACAGTGTTGTGTACCATTACTTTATCTGAAATGACATTGAATTTTGCATATTGGCCTCCTTCTTGTTACTGACTCATCTTACACTTTTTTTAGAAAGCAGCTATAGCCAGAAGTTACACCCTGGAATAACCCCGCTGTGTGTCATTGCGTGGTTTTGGCCAAATTATCTCTGGTTTAACTCCAATCAGGTCAACAGAATGAATGACTTTTATCCCAGTAAGTGAAAAGAAGATATAGTTTACACTGTAGAGGAGCAGCAGAAAGAAAGAATGTGGTTACCTTTTCTATAGGAATTTATCAGCCATTGCTTGTCGGTTTCACTGGGCTTCTGCATGTACTGACTTGCCACTCTTTAGGCTGTGTAAGAAAATAAGAGTGTGAACACACACTATTCTCACTTAAATGCCTGCTGTTGTGAGTCTGGCAACCACACGGTTCCTCCAGTTTCTCTGTTTTCAATTTGGATTCTTCTCTGTAAAGATAAAGCAATAACCTGATTTCAAGTAGTATAAACTGTGCAAAATTAAATCTTTGACATGGACTTAGAATACTGATATCCTGGTTTGCTATCTGATGTGGAAGGTGAAGGGAAATGAAAAGAGGAAACATATTTATTTGAAATGAGATCTCTCCTTATGCCAACCCCTCACCTCTACAAACATATAACAACTAATTTCCAGGCCAGGGGTGCCTAATGTTACTCCAGCCTTTTTGGCCCTGGGGAATAAAGTGTGTGTGTGGTGGTGGAGAGGGGAAGCCTTTCATTTTCTGACCTGTGAGAGCTCCATTCAAGAGTCTGTATTCAGTATAGCCTTTGGTAATACAGAGCTTCTCCTACACATTTAGTCTCTGCCACTGGCTATCAGATCTGCCCCAAAAGACTGTGTCGAGATGTCAAGTCTAACAAGTAGAAATCACAATAGTCAGCTTTACCTCTTTTGTTTTCACTTACATACTTGTAGAAAGTGGCAGTTCCCGCAAGCACTTCTGTATAGGGAAAATGTGCTTGTGATGCAGATTGCTTTGATTCTCTGAAGGATTTCACAGACTCTGAGTCCATCCCTGCAGGGAATTCTACTTTTCAACTTTCTCCACTGTGTGTGTAGCTCTCTTCTGATCTGGGTTGTTTCATTAATTAAGATATTTGTGTAGAGTATCAGAGTTGAACAGATACCTGCTAGTTTACAAGGACTCAGCAGAGAGGAAACCTAGCTCTCCAGAAGAGGAAAGAAAGTATTTGTAAGGGGACATGGACATTAGGAAATGACAGATAAGAGAAGGTTAGATGGATCAATAGGAAATTGTGTGGTACATTATTTACTGTAAGATTTCTGGAGAGTGAATGAGAACTGATGTCTATAGATCCCTTGTGGCACTTCTGTATAGCAAGCTTAAATTCTGTCAACCTGACCTGGATGAAAAGAAAGTGTGAAATCGACAGAATAGGCTTTGTTTGTGAAAGACCTTGGTTTTGTGTTTTAAGTACACTTGAGGTGAAGTACGTTAAACAGGTATGGACTATTTAGGGGTAGAATTGCTCAGGATTTTATTAAACAAAACAGCAAGAAGCTTTGTCATTCCAAGCTGGAAATGATGCTTAGCTGAGCCAGTAAAATGCACATCAAAGGTGTACATATGGGTTACATTTTAATATTCTTTCAATATTATTATAAGGACCTGTTACTGATTTTAAGCTGCATTGGTAAAAAATGATTATTTTTTTCTTTTTTGTCTTTTCTTCTATATTGCTAAATGATGTAAATCACTAATGTCAATTTTATGCTGATTTATGCCAGCTGAGGATCTGGCCGTGAGAGACATTTCCCCTCTGTATAATCACCCCAAATAGGGAAGGGAAAAGAGGAGGAGGGAATGGTGTCATCTGGATATGTGAATATTTTGGCTGTAATACAACCCTAGAATAGGCTCTGATACAAAGTTGGAAATATGGGAATTATCGTAGAAGCTCTTGAGATAATCCTATAAATAGCAGAGGAAATTCTGGCTAGAAGTTGTCTATTGAAACCATTTTGGAATGAGATGACTGACAGGAAGAGAATTTAAAACCAGAAACCACAAGGCAGATCCTCACCTGGTGTAAATCAGCATAACTACATTAATTTCAGAGACATTGACTTGAAAGGACTGTGATGATCTCCACCAGCTGAGGATCTACAAGCATTGGTACCGGGTGCCAAATGCTCTCACTCACACTAGTGTAAGTCTGGAGTACCTCAACCGACTTTGTGGCGTTATTTTGGATTAATGCTACTGTAAATGAGTGTAGGACACAGTCGTTAGTGTTTGGAGAGTGAAGACAATTGATTCATAGGATGTGAAATGTGTGTTTTTAGATCAAGGAATACATTTACTTGAGAGATTGTTGTAGTCTGGTATTGCAGATGTAGACTGTTTAACAAACCAAGGATTTCCTCGTTCAGCCTGCAGTTGCAGTAAGATGTTGACTCCATTCAAGCATTCACGACAGTCTTGGCCCCATAGCTGGCACATCAAAAAAAAAAAAGCTAATTAATTCTCCAAAAGGTGAGTGGAGAGCAACATTTCACTACATGTGTTCCCTGTGTTGCACTAATAATAACAACTGTATGTGGCCTCTGCAGTTGACTGAGATACTTCAGTATTACACCAGCATTACTAAAGGAAGAATTTGTCCCTGTGGCATAAAGGAAATAGTGGAGTCAGAAATGGGACTCTCATAAGTATGTGCGTTCATATGTGTGTACTATGTTCAGTCCAAATTCTACATGTGAACATGTTGACATGTTGACTTCTTTGTTCAAAGCCAAAGGACCAAGATTTTTCAAGTACACTTTCAGTTGTGTGAATACATTTATAAACACATCTAAGGCCCTCTGTTTCCCAACATCTTCTGGTAACATTACATCTACTGTGTACCTATTAGCATCCAGTGGGTAGATCAGGCCCTGGAAAATGTTATCTGTAAAATAATTTAGAACAGATCATGTAAACTAGGTCCTGTGTGGCTTTTTCCCCATCTTCTGCAGCCAGGAGCTGTATGTGTAACAAGGAAGGACCTTCTTCAGCTGAGATTATCCTGGCAGAAGCAGAATGAATGGCTGTGCATTTCTAGCTGGCAATTCCTAATGGGTCTATTATTAACATTACTGCATTAATATCTCCTCTGAGATGGCAGATGTGAAGAGATTTTCAAACCATGGCTAGTTATGCTGCGCGTTTAACTCTCCTACTGTGCCTCTCCTTTTCTAAGTGTCACATTTTTTAACTGCTTACATGTGATAACTGTGTTTCAAGGCTACAGTAGAGTTTACATCAGCTGCTTTCATCACTGTGCCCTAAACGGCATCTAAACCAAAGGGTCCTGGTCTGGGTTAGTGAGGTTATATGGAAACATGAGAAGAACCAGAAAGATAAATATTTCATATTGTATCCAGAGCATTTCCTGTAATTGCTCTGTTTCCTGCTCTACTTCCTACAGAACTTCTCTAGCCTCAGCTGTCCTTTGCCTTCCATTTACTGAATTAACCTTTACTCAGTGTATTAACCTTTACCTTGAGCATTGTCTGTTCCCAGTGATGCGCTGAATGCTATGTGCCATGGTGCCTACCTCTCATTCTGTGGGTGGTACTGATCTTGGCAATGCCGTAGTCAGCTCAGTTGCTGTTTCTTACAGGCAATATGAAATAATAATGTGAACAAACATAACAAGTGACTGCTCTGGCTTTATTTCACCTTGCTCTGTAGGAAGGATTCTACCTTTTTTTGTGTTCCCAAAAGCACTATGTAAAATTCGTGTATCTGTAGAAGAATCTCTTTACCAAGTTGGATTATTCTGATTGTTGGAAGGGACTCAAATTGGCCACTTCTCTTTCCATCAGGCTTCTAACGCTGTTTTTAGAGTCTTCTACCTCTTTTACTTTTGTATCTTTGTTGGCGTTAACCTGAAAGGAGCTATAGACTACATCATTTTAGCTAGAGTAATGACTTTTGTCAGCAGAGTCATTAAAGTAGGGTTGACAGTATCAGCATTATTTAACATTGAAGCAACTGCACTTTTTGATTCTTTTAATCCTGACATGGTAATGGGTGGGTTTTTGCTATGAAACCACTTGTACATGTGTTGCACAAATGGACGCAGACACACCTTCAATGTTTCCATTATTTCTAATTAAAATTCCCAATATAGCTATCAGAAAAGTAATCCAGTAAGGAGGATGTGGAGGAAGATGAAGGGTGATGATGTGGTGGAATGGGCCTTGTTCTGGGGCTGGGGAGAACTAGTTTATTTTCTGTCTCAGACATTTCCATTGGCAGAATCCTTTGAGAGGGGTTTAAAAAGAAAAACTTGCTCACTGTTGCCCGGGTGAGGACAAGGATACCCTTGATCCCTGCTGCTCTTTTTGTGTGTTTATTATGGAGGACTGGGCCCTGCTGTCAGTACAGGCTAGAGCAAGCAATAAGTAATAACAATAATACTATTTTATTTGCATGAAATAAGTAGAATCTTACTCATTTTAGGTTATGCCCTCATTTGAGATAAATGATGATACTATTTACTAAATCAAATTTTTAATTGCGGGGATTTTAGTACAATCAGGTAGCAAATAAAATAAGATGAGTGACATATTTTCAGATGTCTCAGAGAAACCACTTCATCAGCTGCTCCAAAGGCTGTATGGCAGCAATTTTCCATGGAAACATCACACAAGAAGTTATGGGCCATAACTGGAAGGAGAGAGGAAGGCAAGAAGCCCTATGAGATTAGGAGCCTGGGCAAGGCTGGACAAAGCTCTGTTGCTCAGGAGAGACAGACAGACAGACAAAAGCAGAGTCGTGATCAGCATAATGATTAGTTCTCCAAATTGGTGATGCAACAAATACTTATCATTTTTGAGTGATGCTGAGGTCTTTCACCTTAGATTTTGTCCTGAAGGTAAACTCTTAACAGCTGTGGCACAGTAATGCCAGGTGCTTTTGGGATCTGATGATATCGATTAACTTTTGTGCAGCAAATTATCATGATTACAAGCCCAGAAAAATATGTTTGCCTTTTTATCCATGGCTTCCAGAGAATTTCTGAGCTGTTCCAACTGGGGAAACCCTGCACTCATGCAGATGTGAGAGGCAACTTTCAGCTCTGTTGGAAAAATAGTGAGTAAGAGTTGGAGTGACAATTTTGTCTTTAAGTATTCAGCTTCTACCAAAATATTTCACTGGATTTTGTTCTTACATAGTAATTGACTTAATTTAGAAGACTTGTCTCTGTGACAATTGCTAGTTCTTATGAAAGGCAGAGAGTAAACGTCTGGGTTAGCATTAAAAAAACTGTGTGGTGTGACTTCGGTCAGTTGTCTTGGGTTGGAAATAGCCTCACTGAATTTTGGCCGTTTAATAGGATATTGCTGATGTAGCTGTAGAGCATCCACCTTTGCTCAGTGGTAAGAGACACCTGTAGGGTAGTCCAGGTCATCATAGTAGACAGGCCAGCTCTCTGGCAGAGCCTATCTCCCTCTGGTCCCTGGAGAAGGTGCTCAGGCAGTTACCTGCATCTCAGGGTGGAGGATAGGATCCACCGTAATTGCCACCAAGGGATTTGGTTCTGGTTGAGGCTGGCTGTGAAAGTGCCCACTGTAGCCAAAGCAAAAAAGAAATGCTAGTGGGGAACATTTCAATACATCCTAAAATTGGATTGTAGGAGGGGTGGAATGAAACATCTGGGAGGAAAACTGAATCAAATTTGAATGTATTGTGTTCTGTGTTACGATTTACAAAAAACGACGGCTCAGGTATCAGGTCTCACAGGCAAATGTGGCAGAGGATAAGACTGAATTGAGTTTGGCTGGCGGATGTGTGTCTGGGGACCGACACTGGCAAAACCGTCATGAAGAATATCGAGAATGTTTGATTAGAAGGGGACTGCTTGAAATTGTCAGACTACCAGAACCGAAAGCCAGACCTTTAAGGTCATCTAGGTTCTCTTATATGAAAAGAATTTCCTAATCACTTTTACGTCAAGCCCAAGAATGTTAAACGTAAGCTGTAATGCAAAAAATAATAGGTAATCTGTCACACATACCTTGGTGAAATAGCCACAAAGTTTAAAAGACTTAAAATAAACAAGTATAACAAGTATATATATTTTCTTTGTAATGATTTTTCAATTCTGTTTTCAGAGAAGATTTTTACTGTAAGAATATAGTTTCTGATCAGGTCTTTGTTATATCCATATTGTGGGAAACATGTACCCCCTTCTCTGCAGAGCCAGGCTGTCCCCACATCCATGTACTATGTCCAGAGGCTCTTCTTTGCTGGGGCAAGCCTTTGAATTTGTCCTTGTTAAAGTTCACTACATTCCTGTCTGCCCTTTCCTCCATCCCATCTGGGTCCTTTTGAACAGCCTGCCCGGCCTGGGAGTGCATCAACAGAACCCCCTATTTGGTGTCATGGCAAACATGCTGTGAGCGCTCTCCATAGTCTCCTCCCAGTCACTGGTATGGGTGTAAAACAGCACAGGTCCCTGGCTGCTGGGTAGAGTACAACCCAATAACCTTTTTGTTCGAAGTATGGTCATCCAGCGAGCGTTTGGCCCATATAGTTGTCCTTGTAGTTGAAATATAACTTCTGGAATGCAGCATATGATTAGTGATGTCATGTAAAAAGTGAACAGGCAAACAGTTAAAATGTAGTAAAAGGAAAGAATAGCTTTTCATGTCCTTTTTTTTTTATTTTTTAAGAAGGCTCTGCAGTTGCATTTAAACATTTTTCTTATAATTTTCCCAAACAGAGGAAAGGGAATATATTACCAATGTATTATATAAAAGAACATAATACTCATCAGCTGCTAAAGAAAAACACTTGTGATACAGGCAACATGTATAATATTTAAAATCACTGTCACTGGTAATCTTGCTATATGTCATTCAAAGCTTTCAAAGATGCACTCTGAGTAGGGATCAAATGCATAAATGATATTCAAATTACAGTCAGTCTGTATCTCTGATTGTCACTGTGATTTGTGAAGAGAAAAGTTTAGGCATTCACAGCAACCTAAGTAGTATTTTCTTTTTCTTTTTGTTATAATCAAATCTCACCTTTATATTTAAAAAAAATCTAATAATGACTAATGTGCAATGATCTTCTGGTTTAGCAGCAGCACATTCAATATCTCTTTGAGCAGCGATTATCATCTTTTTTTGGGGGGATATCAATTTAAAGGTCAAGTGATTTCATAAAAAAGGTGATTATCCAGTATTTCATATGTTGAACAAAAGCTTAGCAGGATTCATTGTGTGTCAGTTTCTTTTGTGTATAGCATATAGGCAGTGAAATGGATCGCTTAATTATCTAACTACCTGTCTTCAGGGAAGGTATGTGACCATGAATAGAAGCTGTCAAATAGGTACTTTGCTTTGCTTGTGATATTTAATCAATTACTGTAACGATTGCAGGTTATAAGTTGGCTTTTTAAAAATAGGCAAAAATTTAAATTTCTTTTGTGCCAGCAGCCAGGGGTTTGGTTATAAATGGGTGATTTTATTGGGAATGGAATGTGGAACGAAGATGAAAAGGGGAAAGGAACAAAATGGGGCCAAACTTATTGCTGATCCCTTTCTCTTTTCTTTCAATTCTTGTGCTGTATTTTTACAAGCTAGAAAAGTATCCTGTTTCTCAGACGTGATAAAAATGACTGGGGCTATATTTAGAACAAATCCAGCAAGTCAACTTGAAGCTGGTTTTATGTACTCTTTTTTAAATTACTATTATTTTTGCTGGTGGATTTTTATTGGTTACTTTTCCAGTTTAATATAATTGGAGCTATCTTAAATGTATTCAATCAAAAATTCTAGCAAAACCATTCAATTTCATTTTTTTTTTCCAACTCATTCTTTTCCCCCTCTTGTAAGGTAGCTTTCTTACAGCTGAAGCAATTTGCATTTGTAAATATGGAGTACTGCCTTAGTTTACACATGCTTGTTCTGTTTGTGGATTTTATTTTTTTTTTGATCCTCTCTTTTTTCCTACTAGTGTGCCTACCATTGGCCAAATACTTCATGTGTGTTTGATTTACTGCATTTCAAGAAACACTTCCTGTCAGTGGTTTACTGCTGGGTATTTGTGGGGTTCTGTTGGTCACTTTACATAGTATTATTAGTTCTCTCTTCATAGGACAGAAATTTTTGAAACTGGATAGTAATACTAGATGCCCAGCAAATACACCAGGGGTATTGGATTGTTAATAACCTGCATTGTTCTTCAAAAAAAATTTTGTGTATACAACAAAAAGGTCTTTGTGTGAAGTACAGTTACTGCTTGGGCTTATGTACAGAGATCAATACTGAAAAGTAAAAGGTATATATACCTGAGTGACCACGTGCTGGGAAGATTTTTATCAAATGCTTTTGATAAACCAAGTGGTTCTAGCCTTTTTTTTAAAGTAAAATTTCTCTAAATTTTTAATTTCCAAATAAAAAGATCCTATTACTGTTATAAAGGGTATCTCATAAATACTTCAAACATCCCAGGTAGGCTGGGAGTTGTAATACCTTTCTCATTTCTACAGACTAACTGAGGATAACATGTTTTATCAGCTGAGGGGGAGAGGTAGGAGACTGGGAGTTTTATAACATTGCAGATTAATATGAAAAAGAAGAAGAAAAAAAAATGTGAGCTTTCATTAGCGTTATTGTATATTAGTCCCACTCCACGCATGAAAGTTTTCTTTTAATTATATAAGAGGTAAGTACCAACACAGTTAAGATAATTCACTTGATGTACACTGCCAGAAACCTGTGTTTGGTTTTTGGTCCCTGCAGAGGGTTATTACCTAGTGCCTAGGTGAACATTCGTGTTTTGAACAATAGGCATTAGCTATTCTTGAGCTTTGTTGTTTTTTTTTTTTTAAAGGGTTTTCCTTGTGGCTGCACACATGATAAATCTTTAACTTCAAGTGTCCTTCTGTGGTGACCAACTAAAATATTAGCAAAATAAATGTTTTATGGGAAAACGTTGGCAGAAACCCCAGCAGAAACAGGTGGTATTGGGTTATTTCAATATAATGTAATGATGCAGCCAGGTTTCCATCTGGACAGCATGTGGTTGTGTCTACTTAGAGAGTATCAAAGAGTGTGAGTATGCACCAGGGATAATAGTGGTGCACAAAAATGGGGCTGGATGGCTACTTTACAAAATAACAGCCAGGGTTCTAGGTCCTCTGGGTTAAATACTTTTACTGTCAGAATCTGAATTTCTTCATAAAATATTAAAGATGAAGCAAACCTCTGACATGCAATACCGAGCCGTGTAATTATAAGGCAGTTCCTGGAAGCCAAGTATTGTTCACATTATAGCTAGGCGTTTATTATAAAAGAGTTCATTACCCTTGGAAGCTAAGACATATTTCAAAGAGAGTGCCCTGGAACAGAGGCACTTTCAGCAAGCTTTACTATATGAGGAAAAAAGCCCCAGGCAAGCTGATCAGAATATTGTTAGGAAATGGGAGAAGAATTAGTGGACACATGACTGATAAAAGCTGAATCTGTATGTAGTGGACCAGATATGTGTCTGGAGTGAATGGCTCCATCTTCAATGACTTCAGTGTAGGCATACTGAATTGCAAGAGCTAAGGCATTTTTAGCCCAGTACTGAGGTGGTTTTCCTTTTGGCTGGCAGATGCCCTCACAAATGACAGGGCATGGACCACCTTCACATCTGGGTGCTGTCTGTACGGAGAGGCAGGCTAAATCTGATTTCATTAAGCAAGGGCTTAATGGGGACAGGATTTAGCCTGTTGCATTTAGGGGCAGATATGCAAGATACCTCTGTAAAATATATTTTGTGGGCAAGTGTGTAAGAAGGGAGTTTGTGGAGTAAGAGAAAGAAGAGGAAAACCAAACTCAGACTCCCTTGGGGCTGTCAGTAGGAGCAGAGTTGATGCAGAACTGTTTCCATGACTTGGAAGTGTGGAGCAATGTATGAACTCTATCCCATGGGAAACAGAGCTGTTAATGAATACACAGGGCCTGATTCTTCACTGCCTTTGTATGTTGAGCACGTTTAGTCCTGGTTTACAGTATCAATCAGCTTGATAGCATTTGACACTCCATGTCTTTTGCTCAGCACAAGTGTGAATCATAGAAGCAGACCTGAGGAAAATTAAGACCAGGTGTTAGGCTGCCATGAATCACATAGCCTTGTGGTCTTCTCTGATGATCCAGTGATTTGCACTGGCTGAGGAACTGGCCCAGGCACTCCTCCTCTGCTGATATATCACTCCTATAGATAAGTGTGTTAACAATCTCCATTTCTCTTTTTCCCCTGCTCGTGGATCACCCAATTACACTGGAAACAGTTCTTTCTGCCAGGGTGAAGAACCACCCAAAAGTTTAAGGTGCTGGCCAGCAGCACTTGGCAGCTAGAAATCAACATCCTGCTGCCATTAATTGGTTGTAACACACAGAGTTGCCAAGAGCCATGCAAAATATGAGATGACATCCAGCAACTGATGAATATGATGATGAAAAGATCAGCAAAGTATTTAGCAGTAATGGGTAGTGGACAGCTTTTGGAAGAAGCAACTCTTTCCTTTCCGTTGATATTAAAAAGAAAAAAGAAGTTCATGCACCTGACACTGGGGATCATAGAATCATAGAATAACCAGGTTGGAAGAGACCCACCGAATCATCGAGTCCAACCATTCCTATCAAACACTAAACCATGCCCCTTAGCACCTCATCCACCCGTGCCTTAAACACCTCCAGGGAAGGTGACTCAACCACCTCCCTGGGCAGCCTGTTCCAGTGCCCAATGACCCTTTCTGTGAAAATGACCCTTTCTGTGCCAAACCTAGGTGCCTTCCCCTTTCCTGAACAAACCTGGACTCTAGATCTCATTCATAATGCCTGTATGGAAAGGAAATGTAATTAGAACTGGTACCAAAGGCCAGACATCTCAGGTCTCGATCCCAGACCATTTTGGAAGATGAGGAACTTCTCTTACAAGTGGCAGCCCATTTAAACAGATGTTATCTCACTTAAACCAGTGCTGTAGTTTGTGGTTTCAAGTTGCCTATGTGCTCGAGTGCTTTGCTGGATCAGGGTACTGTATTGTTTTCCTGGAGGTGCAATGACTACAAGTAAGCCACATGATGGTTGAGCCTGAGTTTATTGTTCAGTCTAACCATGTTTACAACGCCTCCTGTGGGAATAGTGCCTTGGTGTACTGTATTCCATTTCCATTCACTTTGCCCTTTGAGATTCATGGATGAACAGCACTGTTCAAACTACTTGTAAAAAGTGTTGGATTGTGGTTCTTTTTCAAGTGAAATCTTTTCAGCATACTGAAAGGATTGATGGATTACCAGTCTCCTCCAAGCTCAGAGCTGTGGCTGCTCAGGCCATTTGTTTGTGCAGCTTCTTCTGTTCCTTTCTGAAAACAAACCCATACCCAGAAACAGGGCTAACTTGTTCCTTCCCTTGTTACAAGACTGGAGTTGCCCAGGCAGCAGGGAGCATATCTAGAGCCAGTTAACAAAGGGAAAAAAATGCAACAAAGCAAGTTGCAAATGGTTCTTGAAATCTCCACAGAGGCCTTGAATGACTCGTGACAACAAACAGGCTGGAGGTACAGAGATGATGGTGTTGATGCACATAGTTGTTCACTTACATCCTGGTCACAGTTGTGATTTAATTGGTCTGGTTCAAGGCTTCTTGGCTGCATGGGCTAATTCAAATTGGGCCGGGTCCTGCACTTGGGGCACAACAACCCCGTGCAGTGCTACAGACTAGGAGAAGTCTGTCTAGAAAGCTGCCTGGAGGAGAGGGACCTGGGGGTGTCGGTTGACAGTGACTGAACATGAGCCAGCAGTGTGCCCAGGTGGCCAAGAAGGCCAATGGCATCTTGGCTTGGATCAGAAATGGTATGACCAGCAGGTCCAGGGAGGTTATTCTCCCTCTGTACTTGGCACTGGTGAGACCACTCCTCGAATCCTGTGTTCAGTTCTGGGCCCCCCACCACAAGAAGGATGTTGAGGCTCTGGAGTGAGTCCAGAAAAGAACAACAAAGCTGATGAAGGGGCTGGAGAACAGGCCTTATGAGGAACGGCTGAGAGAGCTGGGGTTGTTTAGCCTGGAGAAGAGGAGGCTGAGGGGAGACCTCATTGCTCTGTATAACTACCTGAAAGGAGGTTGTAGAGAGGAGGGTGCTGGCCTCTTCTCCCAAGTGACAGGGGACAGGACAAGAGGGAATGGCCTCAAGCTCCGCCAAGGGAGATTTAGGCTGGACATTAGGAAAAAATTTTTCACAGAAAGGGTCATTGGGCACTGGAACAGGCTGCCCAGGGAGGTGGTTGATTCACCTTCCCTGGAGGTGTTTAATGCACGGGTGGACAAGGTGCTAAGGGGCATGGTTTAGTGTTTGATAGGAATGGTTGGACTCCATGATCCGGTGGGTCTCTTCCAACCTGGTTATTCTATGATTCTATGATTCTAAATGTTGTTGTTTCAAAGATGAGAAGAACTAAAATGTCCCTGATTTGAGTGTAGGAATGTAGGAGTGGGGAAAAAAATGGAGAGGAAGATATGACCAGCTACCAGCCATACTTAAAAAGCTCTGTACACCTCCTACCTCTGTCATGTTGCTGGAACAGCCCTTTACCACTTGCTTTTGTAGTGCTTTGTGCCTAAAACCAGCCTGTGTCCACAGGTAGACCAAAAATACAGTAGTGTATGCTGAGAGTTTGAGAGTCCTGAGGAAATAGGAGGAAATTTGGTACATTCACTCCTACTCAAAGAATTTTTCATTCAGAGAATCCTGTCTGGGGAGGGAACATGGTTGCTGCAGATCTGGAAACAAACAAGAAACTTCAGTGTTGCTTCCTCTGAGGAGGCTGTCAGCTGACAGTGAGAAGGTGTCTTGTGTTTAGAGGAGGAGGAGGGAGAATGGGGAAATCAGAAGTTCTCTGGAGGAGCAAGAGACTTAGCTGTAAAAACAGTCCTAATTTTTGGCCTAATATCCCCTTTGCCACACCTGTATTAACAAGGAGAGCAACTCCTTTGGGAACCGAGTAAGGCTGAACGAAAGTCATTACCCTCGGCTTGTGAGAAAAGCACAGATGGTCTCAGCGCAGTTTCAAGTGTGTGGGAGATTAAGTCATGAAATTCATCAGGGGAGGGCGATTAAGGATCTCTGTTGGGTGACACAAGCGTGACTGACCTAGTAAGCAGTGCTGTAGTTTCTGCTAGTACAGCATCTTCTTCATGCTGCGGGACAGGAAGCCTGAAGCTGTTAGTGGGAAAGACATGCTGTTCATCTTGATGTTGGCCCTTGCAATGCAGTTGGTATGCTGGTGGGATTTTTTTTTTTACAGGTGCAACTGGTTGTGCAGAGAACAAATGGCCAGAAGATCTCCATCATCACAAGTGGACCTGCCAGTCTGCAGAGCTTTGGGTTTTTTTCCTGATCTATAAGTTGACCCGTGTAAGTAGTACACTGATAGGACATGACATGTTCCCCTGAAACACTTGGTCAAGGTTTGGGTCTCTTTATTGTGTGTACGGTCCAGAAATACAATTGTTACCCAAAAAATAGTGGGGGTTCCTCAGCTGTCAGCCCACCACTTCTGCCAGTGGAAATCACATGCAGATCAGGGCTTTTAGCTTGTTGTCTGTTGTACAACAGTATGCACAGAAATAAGGCTGTCATTTGTGCTCATGTGTGGGAGTATCATGAGCTCACAGCCCCCAGAGAGGAGGCAGGAAAAAGGGTGCAGCTCAGGAGGCTGACTCTAAAGCAACAACTCATGGTATAAATGCCTAAAAGGGACAGACTCCTCTCTGAATTTTTCACATGTATCTGCTAATTTCCTTTGCCCTGTTGGTTTATGAACATATTGCATTCTCAGCATGTCTGAGGTTTCCACTTCAAGCCTGGCTTGCTTAAAGATCTTTGAGAATGGACCCAGTGGCTCTCAGGGTGACAAACCCTACCTCTCCTCAGAAATGTGTAGATGCAATAGTTTTCTCCTGTTCCCTAGAGGGAACAACTTCATATCTGCCTTTGAATTTGAGGGCTCTCCATTCCTGTTTCGAGAAATGCAAACGACCTGTTCCTTGTTGAATTGAGGTTGTACCTGTGTCTGATGCCATGGTTCAGAGGTCTGCATCTCAAATAACCTTTGGTTCATTTGGGGCCTGTCTGAAGTGGTGAAGGTCTGGGCAGCTGGACTCATTCCAAAGCAGTTCATCAATTCATAATGTTTTCAAGAAAGTTTTATTTTGCTGCTGTGTCTATTAAGAGTTTAAGGCTGCCCTGGCAGAGGATCAAAACCTGTATTATTTGGTGCTGTACTGACTTCATAAGGATTTGCGGCATGGGCTCAATTAAGTCTAAAAAATCAGGTAGGTATTTTAGGTCTTTCTGGTCTTTACATTAAATGCATTTTGTATTTCAAGTATTTCGGAGTTGAACATACGCCATGTTTTGAAGCCAGTGTATTTGAAGGACTACTAAGAAATGTACTAATGCTGCATATCGTATATCTCCTGGAAATAACCTAAGTTATAATTATATCTTCTCCTGCCATAAGAGATGCTAGTAAGTGCTTCCAGTAAAAGAGCATGTAAAGGTGAGTCCTAAAAGCAAGGACAAAGAATTGTGGAATATTATTATTTATCATTGAGTAACATTGCAAAACTCTCCATCTTTATTTCATTGGAACCCTGGCTGAGTGTTGAAAGACATAATAAAAACAATCAGTATATTCTCATTTTTCTATGTGAAAAGATGAAGTCATGGCATATGGTCAGCTCACCAGTGCTGTTAATAATAAACCACAGATAATTAAGCACTGATTTATTCCTCTACATAAGTGAAACAAATTGCTTTAATGGCTTTTGCTGAGGACCATCTAGTCAGATGGATTATGTATAGGAAGTTCAAACTAGAAATTATTAGAGATCATATTTCAGTGTAGTGGAAGTTTATGGTAGAAACAATTAGAAACCTAACAGAATGTGTCCTGTATTCTCTTTGATGGAAAATCAGATATTAATCTGGGGAAAAGTCTAATTCTCAACACAGCTGCTCCCTTTGCTCCACTGCACCAGATTTAAACCAGATAAAAATGGGAACATGTTTAAAAAATTGATCATAGCTTATAATAGCAATAATCACCTTGAAATTGGTTGTTACTACAGTTAATGAACAGAGTATTAGAGCATAAAACGCCCTCAGATTCCCTCAGGCTATTAACTAACAAGCTGGTTGTTAACTGCTGGTCTGGTAGTATCTTTATTTGGTGACTGTCTTTCAAAGACATGAAGCAGATCCTGGGAAGAGCTGGATGGGGTGGAGTGTGATGAGGTGGAGTGGGATAAGGTGCTTTCTTGGGGTGACGGCAGGAACAGAGTGCAACCTTGGACAGATTATTTCCATTGTGAGATTCCACTTTCCTCATATTTAGGGTCCAGTTTCTCCAGAGCGTTGTTATCTGTGCATGTGAAGGCTGCATCGCTGGCTGTGAGATCCCATCAGAGTTTGTCTACAGGAGGTTTTTCCCCAAAATGAGGCTGGGCAGCCTGTGGTGAAGTGCTGGGGGTCTCACACAGGCAGCCCCTGGGGCTCTGCAAGCACAGGCTTGGCTTGGCTGGTCTAGATGGAGATAAGTCTTTCCTTTTCAGAAACATGCCCTGGCATTTTGAGCTGTCACTGGCAGCAATACGGCATTGTGGCAACAGAAAGGTTGGCACTAAATATAAGTCCCAATATAGGATGAAAAAAGGGAATGAATTCCAGGCTTTGCCCCTAAGCACATTCAGCAATGGGTACAGTCTATACACAAAAGCAATTTCCAGTGTTTTAGAGCTTTTGTTGCGTCTGTGGTTACATTTGTTTTGTCCATTTTGCTTTTTGGTTTTGCCAGTCAAATGCCCTTCTACATTTGAAGGAAAGGCTCCCCATTTGTCTCCTAGCAGGATATTTGATAAGCTGGCTTGTGAGCTGAGCGGCTCCTTCCTTCAAAGTCTGCAGATCTTCCTGTCCTCTGGACTGAAATTCTCATTTTGCTTTCTGATATCATAGTGCCACCAGCTTTCCAGCTCTCACTCTAACAGGTTTTTTGTTAAAAAGATCTTTGCACACAATCCAGTTTCTCCAGGATGCCACTAGATTCATGAGCATTACTTCAGACCATGAAGCTGTGTGTATCATCTAGCCTCACCTTGCAGAGAGGCACCTTCACTGTTCAGATATCGGCTGTTTAAACTCAGCCAGGTCATGACATGATGTTTTGCAAATTCTCCCTGGCCTTTGAGTTAGAAAGTTTGTAGGAAGGTGTACAGTTGCAAAAAAGCTAGGAATTATTCCATTTACTGTACTGAGCTCTGCATAATCTATGTTCCTTTCTTGTACTGCTCACATAGTTCCTTACAAAATTCTGCTTGAGTTGGATCTACTACATTAGTTTGGATGCTCATTGCTTTCTGAGCTGTGAAGTAGGAAGGGGCTAATAAAATGATATCAGTGGAATTGCCTCAACTAACCTAAAGATTCAGTTTGGCCTGCTGGGTTTTTCTGGTGTTCATAAATTTATGGTTCATAAGTGAAAGCTTGGGTATCTTTGGAAAATGTAATGTCGGAGAGCATTTATGACAAACCTGGTGTCTTGATCCCAGGAGTCTGAAGTAATAGGAGAAAATTTCACTATTGCATGTGCTATATTTAGGTATTTTTTTCAGCACTGTTGGGGCCCTTGTTCCTAGAAAAATCATTTTTTACCAGAATTAGTTGAAATCTGTGGCAGCAAAATTTTCTCAATGACATGTGACGTGTCTTCAACATTAAAAATGCATATGGAAAGAAGTGAGTGATTTTGATTAAGTTTCTGAGTATTTGATGGGGAAGGTTAAAACAAACCATTTTTTTCTTGCCTAATACCTGGCTTATAGCACTAGAGAGGTTTGTTGTGCGGACCACCACAAGGTTTTAATGGGGCTGAAAAGCAGTTTATATCATGCTTCAACTTCAAATATAATTACACTAGCTCAGAAAATGCTTCACAGACATAAAACTCCATGTGTCAGCCTATAGTTTTGATGTCTTAGGTGCAAGAAGGGCAGGCTGCTTCAGCAAGGCTTTTCAACTCTGTGCTCTGAAGCCCGACTCATTTCCAGGCTGCAAATATTCTGTGGTATGTTGCGACCTTTCAAACTTTCCTAATCAAACTGAAGAGAGACAACTCACTGAATACAATCTCTGTGAAGTGGAAGATTTAAAGTAGTGGGAGTTTTTTTGTTTGTCTTTAAAATATTCTGGCATAAATTATTGTAAGTTAGTTTTCTGTGATGGTGTCAACCGCTCTTTTCTCCTCCTTCACGGGTCATGCTCTCCTGCAGGGTCTGGTGGTTCACCCTAGCTGTGGGATGGGCTCTGGCAGAGGTGGAAGGCTGGGTCCCATGGCATCGGGGCACTGTGAGGTTATCCAGATGGGACATCTATGACAGGCAAGTTGAACACAACACTGAGGCAGGTCCAGAGTGAGAGGGGCACTCAGTCCATCCATTCCCTAATGGTGAAAGTTGGCTAGGAATTTAGGTGAGGCCCACCAGGGCAATTAAGGCTCATCAGGGTCGACTAGACCCAAACAGCATGATGTGGGTTTTCCTTGGTCTCTTCCTGGAGGAGTTTCGTTTGTATAAGGAAAGACATCTGCTTTGCTAAGAAGAAATACTTTTGCACATAGGAGAGCCTGTTTCTAGGCCCTGCTCTAGGAAATATTTAAATTTTGATGTTATGATATTGTCTTTAATAGTATCATTTGAGAACAATATTTCTACATGTATGTATTTTGCCATGATACATCATGTATATGGGGAAGAAGTGAGGCTCAGATTGCAGTCTTCACAGGAGAAGGCAGTACAGTGACCCTCTGCCTCCTCCCTGGGTGTCCTCCCTGGGCTGCAAAGTAAGTGTCAAGTCTCTGTCTTCTTTATATCCGACTTTCATTTTATCAGTGGAAACTTCTGTGTCAAGTGAAGTGGTGTGGGCTTTTTTTGAAGTCTGGGTTTTGTTGGCTCAATGAGATAAAAATTAAACCCATTCATATTCAGTTCAGCTTGAACTGAAGGGCTTTATTGTTTGGTTTTCTTAGTTTTCATTCAGCTGCCAAATTGAAAATAAATGATTCACACAGTGCTACCTGACAGTTTGCTGGGGAAATAGACTTCTGAAAAATGTAGGAGCTTGTTTTGTAAAAGATCTGTGGTTTGCTCTCTGGAAGGCAAATTCTTCATCCAGAATTGAATGAAAACTGTAGGAGTGCAGTAATTTAATAGGTTTTATCCCAAATCCCATAACATTTTCTCTATATGTACAGCTAATCATGCTACCTAATGAGCTCACTGTGCTGATCTAAATGCCCAGACTCAAATACTATTGAAAGTATAATGATGCTGTTAAAATGTAAACAGGATTTTCTGTTTCTGTGTTATAAACTACCTCAAACTTTTCAACTAAATGCCTCATTCAGTTTCTGTTGTGTTGTCCTTGAGGTGCTGCAATTTGCTGTTACAGGAAATCAAGTGTGTTCTACTTGTCACAAGTTAGTCATGGGGACAGGCTTTTTGGGATTTGGCTTGTTTTACTGTTTGTTTAAAGTCATGGTTGTTAGTATTGGACGAAACTATTGTAGTTAAAAGTCTTTAAGAGAACTATGCCCAGTACACACTATGCAGAAAAAAACTCTCCTCTGGTTGAGGATACTTACCAAGCCCACATTAAAACCAAAGTGAAAGCCTGTCTAAGCCAGCTGATCTTTCTGATAATTGCATTTTGACCCAGAGAACAAAACAAGAGCATGAAACAGCTACTGAAAAAGGCACGTATGGAAAAAATACTTTTGAGGTTGAATTTACTTCCAGTTTAAATTTTGAGTAAGAGCTCACTTTGCTGATAGCCTTACTTTGGTAGGGCTGTAACCAAAGTACACTGCAGTGTGAAAATGGCTGGTTGATCTTGCTTCCAACTAGCCTGCAGACAAACTTGATTTTGCTATCACACCCCAGCCCTTGAGGTAAGTACCATAGAGGTATTTTCTGGCGGTGTTGAAAACTCGAGAAATAGCTTTGCTTATCCTGACTCTTTTACTGTAACTATTAAAAAACTTATTCACAATGTAGCAGCCATTACATCTTCTCATCCCCACAAGTACAATGAACTAGCATTTTACTGCTTAGCTCTGTTTCCTCTACTAATGGTCTGCAAGGAGTTATTTTCCTGAAAGGTTACTGAAACCTGGAGAGAGAAAAACTGAAACTGAACAACTGTATTTACTGATTTGTTTCAGCACTGTAAAGATGTTGCCCTTAGTCACTTTATGAAAGAAGCAGCTTTCTGGGAAGAACTAGTAGCATAAGAAATGACATCATGTGGCAGAAAGGAAATTTAGTAATTGGAGTAGAGACACCAGAGGCCGCAGCTGGAGGTATGAAGGTATGAAAGCTGGGATAAGTTTGAGTTTCTCTAAGCTATGCAGAGTAAAACTGAGAGAGAAAGAGACAAAAATGTAGCTTAATATCAACCATTATTTCCAGAAACAGCTTTTTCCTCATGAAGTTTAAAACTTTCTTGATTCTGTGTGAAATGCATGTTAACTGGAGTGGAAGAATGGTAGGCTGGGGCCAGTTTTCTCTGAATCTCTGAAGAGATGCTCATGGTGAGGCTTTTAGAGCTCAGTTAGGTAACAAAATAAGGATGAGACTTCTAAGAGAAAGAAGAATAGACATTTACATGAGCTTCTGCATGCAATAAGCTCATTTGAGGAAAACAGAGGCAACAAATAGTTGTCAGTTCCTTCTTTGACCTTCATTGCAATAGTTTTGTATTCTGGCTTAGACAAAAGCCCAATTCTCTCACCAGCTCTGGTTTGGGAAAACAAAATATTGAATGAAATCCCAGTGTTGAGTCTTATTACAGTTTTGCTGCCCAAGAACCCTGATGTTAGCAATGCTCGTCTCAAGCTGCTCTTTGAGTATTTTTCTTCTCCAAACACTTTCTACTTTTCCTTGAGTCTGTTTCTAGCTGAGCTTCATCATGTTTTCACTGGAGTTTTTGTCTGAGCACCACTGATGCTTACCCAGCCCTTACAGTAGCAGAGTTATTTAACTGCTGCTTCTTATGTCGTCAGTTGTATAGTACGGGGCCTAACTATGTATTCTCTTAAGAGACCTACCTGTGTACTCATATGTCTGTTCATGCAAACAGCATGTCCTAATTCAGTACACACTAATGAGTGGTTGGAGCTGATAGTAGCAGAAGTGAACAGGTTGTGTGTGTTTATGTAAGTACAGACTTCATTAAAACTGGCTGCTTTAGAAAAACTGCAGAGTCATATTATATTAAACTCTTACAGTAACTGCTCTCCTGGAACAGTACATTTGTTCCCGTAGTGGAGTTTAGATTTGCACTTTTAATGTAAAGTTCTGCTTGTAAATTGTTTATAAAATGTTAATAATTAAGAAGTGCTACATACATAAACACAGATCTCTAAGCACTAAGCAGCCACCTCATGCTTGGATAGCTTGCCCTTGTGCTTTGGAACTACCTCTCTGTTGCTACCTTCCACCCCTCTTCACAAAACTGGCATGTTGTTATAGTGCTGTAATGGAAAAATTGGTGCAGGCACACAACAGAAACGGAAGAAATTTTCTAAAAATGTATTTGTTAATTTGTATCTGTTAGTTGTTATTATCAAGTGAAACAAGTGTGCTTAACAAATCTGAACTTTCTTGCCCATTATTTTTATCTGGCTCTGACTGCAACATAGCATTTCCCATGGTTAAAAACCATGCTGGAATCTTAGGAGTGTTGTACAAATTGTAATGGTTAAGCACCTTTAGGAAAATTGAGGTTTTTTGAGTCATTAAGAGAGGAAATGCGTTCATCAGATCTGCTTGCTGAGGTGTGCTGTTTCCCTCCATGTTCTCACTGCTCCATGGATTTAAAAGGGGGGGACTGGTGTAAGAAGTCACAAGCAACAGCCTTGGGTTATGTACCTGCACCCTGCCTGACCCAGGACTGGGCATCAAAACAAACAAATGCTGGTGCGGCTCAATTGCTTGGTGTAATTATGTATCTAGCGGACAAGTGGGGAAGTTTTGCTACAACCTCAGACAGTAATTGCCTTCAATCTCCATGTTTTAAAGTCTTAACTAATGATCCCTAAGATGGACTTCTCCCCAACCTCATTAACTAATTAAACAATTCAAAATAAAGAGTTATTCAGGCTGCAAAATATTGCTGAGAGGGCCTTTAGTGCAAACATTAGCATTTCTGCAGAATACATAACCATTAGAAAACAGAAGCCCGATGCCCCAGATGGTCCTGTCTTTATCATTTCAGTATGCTCTGCTATTACACATTAGCACATTTTATACAGCACCTCTCCCCAGAGTACAAGTCTCTCTGCCCCCCCTGGCCATCACATGTAGCTGCTTGCGTCTGTTATTTTCTCCATGTCAAATGCTGCGATGAGGTGGGTGGGAAAAGCAGCAGTAGCATCATTGGCGTCCTGGTGCTCTGCTGCAGATTTACTGCAACTTGTTTGCAAGTGTGTGCTGCCTGAGATTTTTGAAAGGAATTTTTTTTTGTTGCTTCACTCGCTGACAGGAAGAGCACGATAAGTGGCTGAATAAGAATATTGCGGACTTCTCTGAGTATGCTTTGCAAAGAAGCTTGTTGTCAGACATTGAAAAGCTATCGGGGGTGGAAGTGAGGAAATGATAACAGGAATAGAATATTGCTGGTTTTAAGAGGGCAGAGAAAATCTGAGGGGAAGAAACAGTTGTGGGGAGGTTGCCTAATAGAGCATATTATGTTTCATGTTGTTTTCCTAGACTCTGTTGAATATCTGAAAACAGCGAGAACATGGTTGAAGTTACTATTTGTTCATAGTATTTTGACAGTGATGTAGAGAATGATTGATTCAAATCTTTCCAAAGGACTAGATACAAAGCAAAATTAACACTACATGCTATAGTTTTTACTCTCCCTATAGCTGGCCACAAGTCTCCAGTATTTTTTTCAGTTGTTGCTAGACAACACTTAAGAACAATCTTGAGTGATTTGGATGAGTTTGGAGCAGGTAAGACCAAAGTTTGGATGATTGGTATGAACTACTAAGCATGGAGAAAATGAGTGGAGTTGTTCAACATGGAAGTGGAGGGTCTGTCAGAATTCACTTTGCTCAAATTGACCCTATCTTTGGACAAGTGGTGCCACCCAACATTGTGGGGAACACAACAAATTTAAGGCAACTTCCAAATGATCATTTGAAGCACCAAAATGGTGGTCTTAAGAAAAAGACAGTCTATGCTTTGCAGTAATGTTAGTGGATCTACACCTGACCTCGTTAGGACAGCTCAAAGCCATGGGCCAGCCCTGCTCCCCATCAGACAAGAAACAGATCCTGATTTGATCAGTTGAGTGAGAGAAGAACTAGCTTTCCCCAGCCTAGCTAGCCCCCTGCCTATGCAGGTCTGTGAAGATGCTCTGTCTGTACCTTGTCCTTCCCTGCACACATGCCCAGGATTACTTACAGAAGTTGCAGCCCTACCTTTGCTGCAGCCCTGGCTGTTTACATTTTCCTACCAGTTTCTGTTTTAACACAACTGGGTGGAGAATTTTATTTATTTATCTTCGAGTTGCAGAGCTGAAATCATAAGCTTTAAATAAAAGGTCACTTTTTATTTACGTGCACTTCATGAATCAGGATGTAATACCTCTTTGGATTTGAACTTTTTATTTATGCTTAGCTTTAATGTAGCCATATGCAAAACATTGGAAATGCAGTTGGAGAAACAGAAAAGGGGGGTTAAAAATAGCCCTAAGCCTGAGGTAGGCTCTCTGTTTTATAAAAAGCTGTCTTAATGAATGGTAAACGTTGTAAGTTGTCTCCCAGTTGAAGGTACTCTAGAGAAATTTTTAACAAAATTAGTGCACCCAAATGCGCTGGTGTTCCCATTATTCAGTGATCATAACTATTTTTCATGGAAGAGAGCCGTTTTTGTGCTTTACTGTGACAGATTTCTTTTTAGGAAGGGAAGTGAATTTATGGTGTATTTTCAGTACTTTTCACAGGTGTTTGTCACCATCTTTCCTTCATTGCTAATCTATATGAAATACTAAGCAAGGATTAAGCTTTTTGATACCACATTGTAATCACAGCTAGGAGAAAAATGATCATGCCGAGTCAAACTCAAAGGTTCATGGAATCATGTGTTCAGTGCCAGGCATGGACAGATAACTATGAAGGAATTTCAGAAGCAAGCATAAACCATGAGCTGCCCATGCCACAAGGGCAAGTAGCCAGCAGAATTCACAGCTTCAGTTTGAGCAGATATCTCTTTTTTTTAGTAATAAAAATATAGTGATATTGTCACAGGGAAATACTAAGAAATATGTTGAGGTGCGCTCTGCATAAGTTCAGATCACAAAGGCCATTGTATTGCCAAAGTCAGCGTCAGAGCTGGGGTCAGGTTTTTAGTGACGTAAATCCTAGTGGTTCCACTGACTGGAGCAAGCTGTGTTGATCTGTTTGGGTCAAGGATTTAACCTGTAACTTTCAGGTTATTAAAGCTTATCTAAGTTTTTTGTTACTCCTTGGTGGTTTTCATGTTGATGTTTTCATAATTACACAGATACTTAGGGTAAGCTTCGATCTGACAAGCCATTTTAATTGCTTTTGAACTCTGTATTCCCCTGTAGCCTTTCTCAAGGGGCAGTAAAGTCCATATTTACTAATAAACCATTGAGTCACTCTAAGGGGGCACAGACACTCTCAAATACGTTAATCTTTCATAGTGGTCTTTGAACTTCCAACTTGACTCTTTCCTCATAGCAATGATAATGTGCTTAGTGAAACCTATTTGTTGCCTTGCAGTCTGTACCCTGACCTGGGCAACATGACGGAGAGAGTTTCTGCTTTCCAGACGGCCAGATCATTCTACTGTGGGTTTCATGGGGTTCCTGGAGTTGCCCCCTCTGCCCTCCAGCCACAAACTGTCCAGCAGAACTTAATTCCACCAACAGAAAGCTCAACAGAGAGCTCAAAGGAGGCCATCAAAATTAGTGGTGGAAGGGGCTCAGAGAAAACCATCTTTTCTCTTCCTTGCAGATCGAGGACCATGCCATACTGTAATTTTTTCATACTTTGTCTAGGCAGTTTCAGAAAGGCTCAATCAATAGGGCTCAGCCATTTCCCTTGGGAAGTTATTCCACAGCTTAATATAGCTTAATATACTTTTGCTAAATGTTTCCAGATAGCCACCTCTTTTTCCCAACCCTATGCTCAGTTTCATCCCATCACTTCTAGTTAGTTATACCTCCTTGAGCCAGCTGCTGATACAAAATCTTTCCCATTCACAAGAAAAAAAATAAAATCTTTCTGCTTTGGGAGGAAGAATCCAAGACTTGACTTAAGATGAAACTTCTCCATTTCTGGTGTCTAAGGAAATTCCTCTCTCACCCTCCCCTTTCTGGCAAGAGATGAAAAGCGTTAATAGCTGGAGGTGCTTCATACAAACACCCTGAGTGATCTATCCACTGATTATTCTGAGTACTATATTTTGCTGTAGCATTAAGTAGTTATGGAATAATGAGTACAGCCTCAAAGGTACTGTAATAAGTCTTCACCCTTATCCTTTTTTCCAGGTTAAAATCTATCTATGTCAATCCTGCAACAGATGCCTTTGAACACTATCTCAATTTCATTGGTCAGTGATTTTTTTGAGCACTCTACCAAATGCACTTGAGTCTTTGAACAAGGTGAATATAAACTCAATTGTACCTCTTTTTCAACACCCATGAAAGCTTTTTCTGTGCCAGGGACAGTTTGCTGTGCTGGGGGGGCATCTGTTTCCTGACACAGTTATTTCAGTTTAAGGCTAATGTAGCCGAGTCTTGGCTAAGCACTGAAATGCACTGCAAAATCAGCTATGACTTCAGACTTATATTGTTGGTGGAAGTGATTGGATGCTATCTTTTTTTGTTCACTTTTCTAGGCAGCCACAAATTAATAAAGCCGCTTCTCTCCCTGAAGGTAAGTGAAGTCTCTTGAGGCAGGAGATGCTCTGCATGTGTGGCTTGTTTTGTTTTAAACCTAGGTACTTGCTTTTTTGCTTTCATTGCTGAAAAACCTCTAAAAGAGAGCGTAGATCTGTTGATCAAGGCATGTTTAGGGAATGCCCTATATATCAGATCAGGGGGACTAAGCTTTGTGGGTTTGTTTGTGGGGTTTTTTGGTTTTATTTAGTTTTTTTCTTCTCCAGAACCTTTTTGAATTTCAAAGCTATACCAACAACTTTCAGTGACACGCTGATGCCTATCTCATTCAAAGAAGGTTTTAATTCTTCGTTCATTAGACTGACACCAGAGTATCTGGAAAAGAATGGAAATGAGCAAGATAGCTTTCAGAGGGTGATTCATAAAGGTTTGGCTCTGTTTAGTAGTGCTGTATCTGGTGTTTTGTGTGATCTGTCGCACAGGCACACTTTCAAGCTCAAGATAGAAACAGAGCCTCTGCACACTTACCGTCCCCTCTCCCCCACCCCCCTTAGTCTCTAAGGATAATGACGACCTACATGGAGAGAGGCTTTGGGAAAGCAATAGTCGGAGAACAACAGGGTAGAATTTAGATATGTACAGCTTCTAGGCAAAGAAATGGTATTGTCTTCTTGAATTGCTCGGCCAAAGCCTGAAAGCAGATGTCTAAAGCAGAGTAGCATGCAAGCAAGGCATGCCGTACTGGCTAGCAGTGTCTGTCCCCCACTCATCATTGATGTCTCCTGTGTTAGACTGTAATGCCAGCTAGCTTTTTATGGATATTCTCCAGCCCCAGCACTCCTAAGGGCCTGCTGCTGGGTCCCTGAGTGAGGGCTGACCAGTAGGTCTCTGTCCTCACGTCCCACAAGCTGGGACTGGGCTGTGCACATAACAACACCATTTTCTCACTGGATTTGAGCATCTGGCTTTGGCTTGACCTTGGTTCAGGGTAGTATCTATGATTAGGAAGTTTGGCATACTCCATGTGCTGGAAGCTTTGAAGGCTCTGGCTGCTGGCAATGAAGGATTTCAGGTATCTTTGAGGTGATGTAGCAGCTGTGCAGTGGCTTTGTAAGCACCAGTGTGGGAATGAATCACATAAATGGAATAGATTAAGTGATCAGTTTTTAGGTGCAGCTCCCTGCTTTGACTAAAGAGTGGTAAGGAACTGCTTCTACCTTTTTACTTACTATGAGCTCTGCTTTTTGTAGACTTACGATGTGAACCTACCGACTCTGACTTTACTCAAACTGTACTGACAACAGTGTTGAGGTCTTTCTTTTATTCTGCTCTAGTTTGGCTCCACTTTCTCCTTTCTGTGCTTCCACTTTATAATGTAAGAGTCAGTAGAAAGAGTCTCCCAGAGGAAGACCACATCCTAGCAGATACACTTTCTATATTTAATCATCCTTGGAGCTTTTATTTTGCTAAAGGACTAAAGTGACAGCCTTTAGCGAATAATTATATGAAACACTATGTGTGAGCAAAGTGTGAAATGTCTCCAGTACCAACCAAAGCTATAGATATTTTTATTAAATATTAATGCCATGCATTTATGAAGGGTTTGCCAAGCAGATGTTAAGCTGGTCTTTGTGGTAATTTAATTGAGCAAGGAACATTTCCTGCCATTTTTATCAATGTCAGGCTTTACATGACATTTTAAACTGAAAATATAAAAGAGAGAGAATGAGAAAGAGAGAAATAATTAATAATCAGTTTCCATTCATGACTATCTGTTAATATTTCCCTTCAGAGGATTTAATGTTTCTCCTGAATGTTTTTCTTGGAGGTCGATACGAATCTGAGCTAACCTAGACTCTGTGCAAATTCTTCCACAGGGCCTCTATCTGGAGTCTGGCCCACTTCTGCTAATGCGATTCTTACTTTTCTATTTGTAAAAAGATGACGATGATAATAAAAGCAAACCTTAAATTATTCATAAGACTCAAACTATGTGGGGCACTGAAAATATCTGTGGATAGAGCCCTTCTTTCCCCCTCAGAGCATCACTCACTGCTTAAATGTCACAGAAGGACCTTCCTGCAGAAAAATTATAGATTGATTAAACTTACTGACATTATACCCCTGCAAAGTGCAATGTCTTAATGAGATTTAGCATTGTAAAGCATTTGATTATATACAGCTTGTTGAGCAAAAATAAATAAGAAAAATAATATAACAAAAAGGCAATTGAAACGTCTGTAGGTCAGGTGCAACATAATGAGCCCATTCATGAAATATCACTGAAGGCCCCTTCCTCACAAGTATGACATTATTTACATGGAAAAAGTGTGGTCACACTTCTACCTTGCATGTGTTATTTTAAATTTATGAAACTGTTTTTTTTCCCCAGATGTAATGGCCTCGTCCCAGTTCTGCACTCCCTAGAGACATCGTCCGCCCACCTGCCCCATGGGTGGATGATTGCTGCAGTTAAGGTGACCAGTTCTATCTCCAACAGAAGAAGGAAAAAATAGATCACAATAAATCAAAGCATGGTAGGGCTGAGATGAAATGAAAAATCACCAGCTTGGTTTGCGGTTTTGACCTCCCTGCTTATAATGAATGGCACAGGCTTCCCGTCTGCTCTGGGAACTTCTGTAGGCACTTCTGAAATAGGTTACATCTGTTTCAAAGACCTCAGAAGTGTTACAGCCTCGGCCTCTCCTCAGCAGCTCCATGTTGTACTCTGTCCCTGCCATGAAGGTGGATTCTTTAATGGTGGATTCTTTTAATTCTCCAGCTGTGTCCGAGAGGGTCCTGCTTAAGGCAAAGGTGCTGGCTGCTGTAAAGGGGTATTGAGGACCTGATCCAGCAAGGGATTATTGTGCTCACTCCTGATTTCCATGAAATCACTGCAAGTCCAGGCCACAGAGAAGAGCAAAGAAAACTCCTCAGTGAGAAAACAGGTAGTTGAAGAGGAAAACTTGCCTACTTTTACCTCTTAAAACCAGGTAGTTGGTTGTAGTAAGTCCAAATAAAGCCCTAAACAGATCACTTTCCTTTCATTTCTACAGTTGTTGCCACCCATTTGTGTGGATGTGTGCATGATGTCCTAAACGCAGCAAAAATGGAGAGAGGGATGCAATTTTGCAGTCTACTTCTGTGCCTCTGTTTACCGCTGAGGTGGGAATGCAGCAAACGTTGTCTGTAAATACCTTGTTTAATAAGGTCTCTACCAGAGCCAGATGTTGTGCAGAAGACTTTGTATGTTATGCGTGCAGAACAAAACCATGAAGTTTCCCATATTTCCTGTAGAATACATGAAACCTCCCCTTTTCCTGCAGTACATGTGCTCTGAGATAAAATGCTGCTTTCTTCTCAGTGCTCTGTGCAAGAGAGTTTATTTTTCATGCTCTGGGTGGTGTTAAGTTTTCAGTGAACTGTCCTACTAGATTGGTTTGAGATCAATATGTCTAGTTGTCTGGCTGACAGGATGAGAATGTTATTTATCAATGTTGCAAGCAGGCCTGGGGCCTGATCAAACTATCTTGTTAGTACTATTTTGAAAGAAGAGGAAGGTGTAATACTTATTTGAGGTCGCTTATTGTCCACTTACCAATTTTTCCACTCATTTGACAAGTCAGCAGAGTTCTGAGCAGTATGACTGACAAACATGGAAATAATAATGAAATGCTGCCCAAATACTTGGTGTTCTGCTAAGTAGCAATTGACAGAATTATTCCCCAAACTCTGCAACCAGCTTTGAGTTTCTCCATGGTGCCTGGCATCTTTCCAGCTTCTCTCACACTTATTTAATACCAGTTGGCAGTATTCATTGCAATGTCTGCAGAAAACACTCCAAGAGGCTGCAACACAATGGGAATGGTTTGTATTCTGTAGGAGTCTGTATGCTGTAAAGAAACAGGAAACCAAGGAAGCAGCAAGCAGGGCTGTTGTGTTTTGCAAATATCTAGTGACATTTTTGGAGGTGAAACATTCATCTCCTACTTTGGATCTCAGGTTTTGTAAGTAATCAGCAGACGCTTTTGCAGAGGGCTTTCGTCCTGGCTGTAAGTCATGTGGCTAATCCTGAGTCAGCATCCTTGATTCAAACATGCTGCAGCTTAAATGGGCTTAAAAACTCCAAAGGTTACAAGAAAGTGGTTCACTGCTGTCTCCTCATCCTCCTCACTTTACGAGCACCTAGAACTGAAGGTTCTGCCAGCTCTGAAAGCTGACCTCTTGTTCTTATCAGTGGAGTTGTGTCAGTAGCAGGTAGAGATCCTCACTTCACGTGGCTTGTCACTTTTTAATTTTTCATACCAAAGTGAAAATGGCTACTGGGTATGCAGCACTTTCTGGGTTTTGGTGAAAAGATGGAAGGATTTAGGATTCTTGGGCAGGAGGTGAAAATAGTAGAGGGAGGGGAAAGGAGGTCAAACATCAGAGATTACTGTCTACTCTTTTTTTCTGAACTGTAAGAAACTTCTGAAGGATTTCCAGGAAATATAAGCCATCTGCATCTCACCTGATTTTGTCAGTTACTGTATAAGGAGGAGTTCAGGCCCTGTGTCCAGCCATGAGTGTCCTTTCAGGTATGGCTTCCCAGAAGGTGGAAAGCTAGTATCGGTTGTTTTTTGTGTTGGTGTTTTTTTCTGATATGGAAACATATGGTGTGTTTCACTGTTCGGGTTTATACTCCCCATGCAATGGGCACACAGTGCCCATTAACTTTAGTGAGACTTACACGCGCAAGGGGGGCTTACAGGGCACATCATGAAGCTCTGGGTTTTTACTGTTTTGTGTTACAAGCTGTGATAAATTAATATGTATCTGTACTGCCTACTTCAGTCTGCCAGCTTAAATGTATTTTGCCGTCATTATTTTCACTGTTAACTATGCTGTACGCCTTGCTTAGGAGGCTGTCTCGTGGGGAAGACAGGCCAAGCTGCTTGGTCAGAGGCTTGAGTCCAGCTTAGAAGATGAAATGGGCTGTTGAAAGGTACTTAAAGGACACTATGTGCAACCCTAAGGACCACATGCGCTATAGACACTGTGGGGTACAAGTCAGCACTGGTGTTTCTTGCCCACGTTCATAATTCTAGTGCTTTGTTTCTTAGCAAAGTATGATGTTAAGATATCCCTTTTCAGTAATTGCTTAAGAGTTAAACCCTAAACCAAGGTGTCTGATGAGAATATTGCTTTCTGGAGTACGTATGTATGCTAGTGGGGGATTTGACAGCCCACTTCTAGCTTATAGTTGGTAGGCTGTAGATCCGATATCTCAAAATAAGGATCCTAAACAACAAGTATCTGTGCCAGGGAGGTTAGACTGACAGTGCCTGAACCTTGCTTGAGCTCAGAGTCCTGACCACATATGGGGAATCCAAGGCCCCTAGTCTGGCATCTGATTGCAACAGAGAGCTGATCCAGGCCTATAAAACAAGCCTTTGCACACAAAAACAACTAGCTGCTTTAGGGTGCAGAATGCATGTAAACTAATGGTAAATATGTATTACATGCCCCATCTTTTGTATGAATTTCATAAAAAATATATTTGCTCCAGCCTCTGAGAACGTCAGTGCAAACAGTAATGTCACATGAATGTGAGATCTGGACACCTGCAGCTCAATCCCATAGCAAGAAACAAAAGCCCAAAGAGGATTTGAGTCACTGCTGCTGTCTGTGCTGCAACCAGTGGTGAAACTTTTATCTGTAAGGCCTGAATTTGTTCAGAGTGTTGCAGGAGCAAACCACTAATTTCAGCAGTTTTAAAATAGAATACAAGTAATGTAAAGCAATTAATATGGTTGATAAAATGCATATCTAAAAGGAGCATCGGGCAAAGTCTAGAATCTACTCTTTATTTTGGTTAGAAAATGATAATAGGGAGCATCACCCTTTAAAACAACCACACAACTACTTAAGTGCAAGCTATTCGTCTCTTTTGTAACTTGTCTATTGGTGCCTGTGTATACACTTAGACAGATATATTCTTTAGTAAACTCCCCATTCAAGGTGCTGGCAAGCTTTATTCCTCATTTACGAATTCCATTTTGGTTAAAGATGATGGAGGTTTTTTACTTTTTTCCTTCTTGAGCAGAAATGTGAGTTAAAATCTCTTAAGTTATATTGTTCATTGACTGAGTTTTAAACAAAACATTAAAGCTGGAAATTAGATTAGTCAGATGAACACATGGCTTACTAATAAGGAGGGGTTGTCCAGTTTTAGGCTATGACTGTGGTCTTTCACAATGGAAAAATTGAGACTGGGATAAAACTAGAGAGGTGAAAAAGAATCAGGAAAAGGTGGGAAAAAAAACCCTATGTCATAGCCTGGGGAACAATTATTTCAACCTATTTGTTACAATAGCAATGAATGTGCTCACTCAGTTGTTGAGGATTTTGCAGTGAGGCCTGGTAGCCCAGTCTCATTTACAAATGGCATATGCGTGATTTTTGCATGGATAGGGCCATATCCACTTTATACTTACAGAGGTCAAGGAGATAAGCTCTAGGGATAAAAAACCATTTGCATGTCTACTTCTTTTTTCCCAGAGTCCGTACCGAAAAAAATAAATTATTCTTGGCTGCTACGGTAGCAAGAAAAGAAAAAGATGCCATGTTTTCTTGTCCTGACATGACTGCATGCTGTAGCCTTCATTCTTCAGTTTAAATACTCCAAGACCTTCAGAAGCTTGAATCTGAATGAACCATCTGAACTTAACTCTGATATAATGAGAGAATGTGCCTGACCTTAATGCTACAGAAAGAGATGTCTGTGCTTAGTAACAGATTTCCTCATTTGAAGATCGCTTTCTCCCGCTGTTGCTGAATTTTCTTAAGGTCTCTGTTTCATTCCCTGGATAAGGATTGGACCTTCCTAAACTTGAATGTCCCAGGCTCTCTCCTGCATAGCTGCATTTTTGGCAGTGCTCAGTATTTGTTTGACTTGAAAGCTGTTGCTCTGGGAAAATAAGGGTCCTGTTTAAGACTGGGCAGGGAGAAGGGGGCAGCTGGAGCAGTTACCTGTATTCTGATGACACGCATCCTTATTGCCATGTGCTACTTCAAGCAAGATGTGAGACCAAGGTGTCTGCAGCAAGCATGGTTCTGAGTTGAGTGATTAAGCCCTGGTGAGACACCAGAGAGCTCCTCTGGAGCTGTCAACCTCGACTACTCCCCTCCCCCCTACTTCTTTGGCTCGATTCCATTTTAATTGGGGGAATAAAATGTGCTCTGCATAGGAAACAGTTTTTTACATCTTTCAGCTGTGATGGAATTATCAAGGGAGACTTTGATTTTCAATTAAAACTGCATTTTAATGCTGGAAGTCAGACATCGCCATGAGAGAAAACCAAATAATGACTCGGTTTAAAACCGCTCCCATGTATAATGCTGGATTTTTTTGGGTTTTTTATTGAGTCAAATGTAACTGGTATTACTTGGGTTCCTGCAGCCGAAACTCAGAGCTGGGCTGCACCTAAATATGAGTGGAGCAGGTGGCTCATGGCACTTTTGAATGTAGGGTTGTGCTTTCAGAACATGTTTGCTTCCACTGTTCAGCCTTGTTCCTGTGGTGCTGGCAGCTGGAAACACATCTTCTAAAATGTCAGGTGAAGTTGTCATTTAACCACCTCATTTTGGTGATTTAAAGCTTCAGGAAAAATGCCAAGTATTGAAAACTTCCTTCCTGGTAAGAAACATATTAGTTGGCAACCCTACTGATCCAGATTTTTTCTTTCCCCCCAGTCCTTCCAGAGAAGTTTCTGCCTGCTGAAATATCTTGCTTTGCCCAAAATCACCCTTCCTGTTAGGAGGAGTGATCTCACATTGCCTCCATTTAGATGAAAACCAATCTGTTCCACTTCTAAAATCAGCTGGAAAAATCTCGACAACTGAGTGACCTTTGTAGTCTATCTGATGCATGTAAGTGCAGAAACTTTCAGCCTTTTAGAAGTCCTGCATTTTTTTTGTAGCCACATGTCTGACTAAACCAAATATTAAAAAAGCAGACTACCTACAGCCTGCTTATTTTCTGAAATAAATACATCCAAATAAAGCTAACACCAGGCCATTTGTCTTCTGACAGGAGGGGATACAGCAGTACAGTTGTGAGCATTCTGGAGTGACATAGCCACTTGCTTGTGTCTTGTCAAGTTAATTTGGCTGTAGCCCAGGTTTAGTACCCTCCGCTATTTGCTCCATACAAGGGTGACAATAATGTGCCAGCAGCTGATGTCTTCTCGAGCAATACTATCTTTTTGGGGTTTTTTTTGAGGAAAAAAAAAAAGGGTCTCATTTGGGAAGCTGAAGTATAATTACAGCTCCAAGACTGATTTCTGTTCCTCATCCCCAGCTGCCCTACAAAGGTCACTTTGAGACAGATTATCAAGTTCTGTGAGTGCATTTATTTCCAGTTAGCACCACCTTGGCTTTCAAGCCCTTATATTTTCCAGATAATGTGAAATATGTTTGCTTGTTGAAAAAATTTGTGTGTTGTGGTTTTGAGCACTCTGTCGTAAGCAAAATGACAACTTTCCATTTTCCTAGAACTTCTCAGCTGAGTCCTTTTGACATTATTTATTGAAGGCAGATACATTAACAGTTAACACTGGGTTTAATTCCTCCCCCAGCAAATGTTGATTCCAACTCTTCTGATTTTGATGAAGAGTGGCTTTGCTGGCAGCCTGTGGCTGGCACAACTACAAAGCTGATTTCGGGAACCTTAGAGGTTTATTTAGATTCCTTAAATGTTTTGGCTTGATGGTATCTTGGGTATTTTGAAACTTTTGAAGCATTTTCAATTCCCTGCAGCACTAGGCAAGCAGACATTGAAACACACAGTGACTAGGAAGAGAGTCCTGTCTTTGCTTTGTTCTTCAGGCTTGTAAGTAGTACCAAGCAGGGAAATCAGAACAAGCACAAAAAAGAAATAATAATGGCAACTGGTAGATGGGGACCACGTTCTTCTCCTCCCTCGTGAAAGGATGGAGAAAGAAAGATGATGCTTTGTCTGCCTTCCTTAGTGCAGTTTGTATTGGTGGAAGGGTTATTGCAGGTGAGAAACTTGGAGTTTGCGCATAAACGCTAATTCCCATCCTCTGGCGATCAGATACGAGCATGAAAGATGACTCCTATGGCTTGGCTTGCCTTTTGCCCTCAAGTAGCTCAGTGCTTTTCTTCTGTCCCTGTACTGTGTACCTTTTGGATTGGTACACACAAGATTTCTCCCTCCTGCTGCTTTACCATTGTTTATTTTGTTGTTGTTGTTTTGTTTTGTTTGACCCTCTTGAAGCAGGGAGGGAAATGCATGTGAAGGAATGCTGGGAACTAGAGTGCGGGAGGAGTGTGTGGAGGCACCACCCCTTGGCAAAATGTCTTCAGTGTGCTACACCTGCATGTTTGGCACTGGAAAATCATGTTATGCTGCTGCGTGAGCTGAGGAGGGGATATTTTTATACCTAATGTTATAAAAATTATCTATGGAAAAACTAAGCAGAAATAGCAGTAAATACTTCTGATCTATTGGTATTTAGCTCTTTAAAAATCTTCCAGCAATTTCTAGTTAATGCAGTAAGTTGCAGTAAATGCCTAAACTCTTGTGAGAGAAGTCAGGAAGAAGCAAGGATGCTGTCTTGGGCTACACAATCTGAAGTAGGTTGGGTTTTGCCTGTTGTGTCATCCTGCTCTCATTCCTGCCCTCTGCCATTCCTCACACACTGAATGTGATGTGATCTCCGTGGGTTAAACTACAGATCTGACAAAAGCCACTCCTCAGCAAGACTGTGTGAGAAGGGACTAAATTAATGCAGTTGGTCTCCAAAACCTGAGTACCGATCCCTCCAGTTGTGTAGCTGAAGGATTTGGACACCAGTGTGTCACCAGCTGATGCTGTACCAGATTTTGCTCAGCAGCGTGTACTGAAACAGCAGTTGATGTGTGTCCTTCCTCCTGTGGTACCTTGCTTCTGCTTTCTCTCCATCTTCCTACCATCTCTGGACTTCATAGCATTTCCACAAAACTGTAGAAAGCTCTGCTGGTTTTGATGCTCAAAGAGCTGATGAACTGTCTTGCAGCTTTCAGGCATGTTTGTATTTCCTGGTGCACCAAAGCATGTGGGAGAAAAAGCTGCGTGCAATAAATGTGAAGAATACAGCTGGTTCTTTTTCCCCTGGAAGGATGGTGGACGGTGTTTCGTGAGCAGCCACGAGACTTGCTCCATTCCTTAGGAAGTGTTTTGCGTTGTCCAAGGAGAACAAATCCTCATGCAACTTAAATCTGAATGAATTGAAATTAGAGTGGTCTAATGATTTGAGGGAGACTAGTCTCTTATTTTTTTTTTTAACTCTTCAGCAGATTCCTGGAGGAAGAATGAATATGATTACTTAGTTCTATAGAAAGGAGCTTCTTTTCAATTAAATCCCATAGAAATTCCCCATATGGGAGCTAACAGAAAAAAAAAAATCCCTATGCACTCTAGACTGCCCTGGCTACTTGAATTGTTAAGCAGAATTGTATACTCCAGCTCTTGAAACATATGCATTGCTCTTTTCTAATGAGTGCTGCAGACTGGATATAAGAGGAATTTATGTTTGTCAGTTGGGAAATACAGTGAAACAGTGACTTTGCATACCTTTCTCAAGTCAGCAAACTAAATATACAAAAGCAGCTGTGGGAAAAGATGGGACGATGTAACATTCATACCACTGGGATGCTGTGGGGCAGCTCTGCTGTGCCAAGCCCAGGAACAGGCTCTTGGCCTCACGGCTGGATGGAAAAGTGATGTCTTGGGGAGATGCTGCACAGGCAGAGTAAGATTGTGCTCTCACTTAGTGTTGCTGAATCCTGTTGCTACCTGTTCACTGGCTTTGCTGCTGCTCAGAGGTGGCTGCCCCAAGGCACTTGTTCTTTCCTTTTGTGTGCTTAGGCATGTGGCTGTGCAGAAGTAACTCCCGCTCTGACCTGGTGGTCTCAGCACAGATAAGATTGCTCCTGTTGTGCTGAAAATAGCTTTTCCCATTGTTTTATTTTAGATATTGTAAGTGTTGGAAATGTTGTATTTCAGAAGTATTTTGGTAGCAGAGCTGAAGGGATACAGCAAACTCCCCTGCAGAACAGGAAACTGTCAATAAGCAACAATTGGGCTTCTCTGAGCTGGTGTATGTAATACTGGCAAATAATTTATTTTAAGGCATGCTGAAAGGTTGTTAAAATCAGAATTGATTTTCCTCCATGAAAGAGTGATTAGAAACAGAATACATTATTATCACAGTTCATAGTAGTTAAGCCTCTCTTCTGTAGTTAAAACAGAACAGGTTTAACCAGGGCAGACCTGAGAATAGAAACAGCATCTGTTGCATTAAAACCCAAAACACTCCCGCTTCTTCCCTGTTCCCCAAATCCCAAGTCTCTTCAGATTTTAACAAGGACCCTGTGTCAATTAGCTCCAGTGACCACTGGATGTAGCTGTCGCTTCACAGAAATATGGCCAAGTTGACACTTTTCTGGCTCTTTTTTGAGATGACTTGGCAGAAGTCACTTTTTACCTGAAATTTCTGCCACTGGTCTCTCTGTCTCTCTTCTATTTACTTTTCCTTTTCTTTCTGTGTATACCTTTCATGTTTCCCCACCAGTGCTCCTTAGAATACGAGCATGTTATATTGTTATTCCTTTTCTTCATGAATGTTTTCCTGCTTAGCAGCAGTGAAGAAGACATGGGACTACAGTGAGTACTCTAGCAATGCAATAGTTATTTGCTCGTAACTGCACTCATCTCATGAGTGAAAATGGAGATAGTCCCACTCTCTATCCGTAAATCACAGAATTGTTTATGTTGGAAAATAACTTTAAGACAATTAAGTCCAACTGTAAACCTAACGACCAAGTCCACGACTAAACTATGTCCCGGAGTATCACATCTACCAGTCTTTTCAGGGATGGTGACTCAACCACTTCCCTGGGCAGCCTCCTCCAACTTGACAACCCTTTCAGTGAAGTAATATTTTCTAATATCCAGCCTAAGCCTCCCTTGGCACACCTTGAAGCCAGTCCCTCTCATCCTATTGCTTGTTACTTGGAAAAAGAGACCAACATCCACCTTCACTACAACCTCCTTTCAGGTAGCTGTAGAGAGGAATAAGGTCTCTTTGCAGCCTCCTCTTCTCTAGACCAAGCAACCCCAGTTGTCTCAGCTGCTCCCCATAAGATTGGTGCTGCAGACCCTTCACTAGCTTTGTTGCCCTTCTCTGGATGCAGTTCAGCACCTCAATGTCTTTCTTGTAGTGAGGGGCCCAAAACTGAACACAGTATTTAAGGTGCAGTCTCACCAGTGCTGAGATCACTTCCCTACTCCATTTCTGATACAAGCCAGTATGCTTTTGGACTTCTTGGCCACCTGGGCCCACTGCTGGCTCATATTCAGCTGTCTATAAACCAGAACCTGCAGAACCTTTTCTACTGAGCGGCTTTCCAGCCATTCATTCCCAAGTCTGTAGCATTGCATGGGGTTGTTCTGGCCCAGGTGCAAGAGCCTTGTGAACCCCATACCATTGTCCTTGGCCCATTGATCCAGCCTATCTAGGTCCCTCTGTAGAGCCTTCTTTCTCTCAAGCAGATCAACACTTCTGCCCAACTTGGTGCCACCTGTAAGCTTACTGAGGGTGCAATTGATCCCCTTGTCCAGATCATTGACAAAGATACTAAACAAAACTGGCCCCAACACTGAACCCTGAGGAACACTGCTTGTGACCAGTTGCCAACTGGATTTGACTCCATTCACCGCAACTCTCTGGGCTTGGCCATCCAGCCATTTTTTTACCCGATGAAGAGTATATCCGTCTAAGCTATGAGCAGCTGGTTTTCCAGGAAAAAGCAATGCTTTGGGAAATGGTGTCAGTTTTCGCTAAAGTCTACGTAGACAAAACCCACAGGCTGAGTTTCCTTCATCTGCTAAGCAGGTCACCTTGTCAGGAAGAGACCAGACTAGTCAAGCAGGACCTGCTTTTCCTAAATCCATGCTGACTGGGCCCAATCACCTGGTTAACTTTTAAGTGCCACTTGATGGTACTCAAGATGATCTGCTCCATAACCTCCCCTGGCACTGAGGTCAGGCTGACAGGCCTGTAGTTTCCCAGATCCTCCTTCTGGTCCTTCCTGTAGATGGGTGTCACATTGGCTAATCTCTTGCCAACTGAGACCTCTCCAGTTAGCCAGGACTTCCAATGTTATAGAAGAACAGCTTCATCATAGAAGAAAAAGATCATCAAACGCAGGCAGTTGCTGAAAGATCTGGAGATGAAAATATACTTAGTCCTTTTTGTGTGATAAAAACATCAAGCTAGGTTAGATATTACACCTTTTATTTAACTGTTTATACTCAAAAACTACTTTTGTTCTGCTGGGTTGAACATGAGTACCGTATTTCAGAATGGGAGAATGCACACACTTTGTAGGTGTTCTGTGGAGAGGCAAGAAATCTGGGAGCACTAGAAACACTGAATCATAAAGGAGAAAACTACCACACCCTCAAGCAGACCATTTTTAAATAAAAGGTGAAAGCTAATCGTATCTGAAGGGCACAACATGAAATTTCTCATCCATATTTAAAAATACAAAACTTGGGTATTTCTGTACCATCTAAAATTACCAAATGATTCCTTTGGCTTTGTTCAGAAAACCGTGAGTCAGCTTTCAAATGTGGAAGACTGGAAGTGTTCAGAGCTGTATACTTACCTGAACTAGCGGTTTACAAATGCTTCAAAGCTTTCCACTTTTCTCTGGCAGGAAGCAAAAGTGATTAAAATAAGAAAAAAAAAATCACCAAAACACTCTTATTCAGCAAATAGGCAGGAACACTGACTTGCTATTACAATGGATATATCCAATGCATTTAACTTGCATGTGGTCACACCACCTCAGTAGCAGTCTAAGAAAGCAGTGCTGATTTGTGGGTTTGGTCAGAGCTGCCAGAATTTTTCTTTCCACACGTTGATAGGTGCTGCCAGCTAGGTTTGGGTCTTCTTGCTTTTAGCATTTGTTCTTATGCCCTTTGCTACAGCTTTGCTTGAATTTACAAGTAGTGACAAATACTCCTCTCTTTGTGAAGGAAATCTTGCAAGGGCAGCATCATTTTTCTTACTGTCTTACCGCAGACTTGCTGGGGCATGAAATGTGAAATTGGGGAGGGATATTGCCACCCTACACTGCTCAAATCTCGGCATCCCAGCATAGTTCACAACCTACTTGCCTTCTGCCTGCTGTGAGATCAAGGCTCATCTGGACTTCCAGGTCAGGATCTGTAGAATAAATTTCTCTCTTTTGTGTTACTAAACTTTCTCTGCCTCTGAAGTATTTACAGGGCTGGCAGTGTAGATATTTAAGCTTTTTTCTTTTTTTTTTAATTCTGCCTAGCTTACTGATTTTGGTACAGCAAGAGCTATTGAACCCTAGCAAATGGGACTAGTGAGGACAATAAGTTATTTAGCCTTGTCTCTTTCCCCAAGGCAGGATCAACAAGATCTAACCCTCCTTGACAGATATGCAGCAAACCTGTTCTTAAAAACCTCCCATAACAGAAATTCAACACCCTTCCTCAGGCAATCTTTGCCAAAGCAGAACTCTTTTTACTGCTGGAAAGCCTTTCCTAAGGACAAGCCTGGATCTCCCTTGCTGTAACTTAACCCCTTGATTTCTTGCCTTATCCTCAGAGGAGATAGAAAAGCATTTATTATTTTCTTCTTTGCTGCAGGCTTTGTCATATTTCAGAGCAGTCATTGCCTCTCTGCATGGCCTCCTGTGGGCTGTGTATTCCAAGTCTTTTAATGTCCCTTCCACCCTGGTCCACTCCCCCCAGTCCAAGACCATGTTTGCTGGATCTCAGATTGCTCTTGCTGCCCTCCTGAGGGCTCTCTCAGGCCTGTATATTGTGGAACAGCTTTTTTTCCCCTTGTGCTGGAATGCCTATAGTTGTCTCTTGGCCAAGGCACGCTCGACATTCAGCAACTAAACCATAATTTTGGTTTAGAAGGCTTTAGGGAGACAATGCATAAATAGTGTCTTGCGACCACTGTGTACTCACTGAAAGAGGAAAATGTTGGAGAGTTGCCTGGCTTGGGTTTTAGACAAACAGGATTGCTTGGGTGTTTGCTTCCATGGCAGACAATAGAGAATAAAGCTCTGCAGTAGAAGAGTGGAGCTATATGAGTAGTGTATTGTGCACACATGTGAGCTTAGGCCCTCCGGTGCTAAACATGCAAGAGGCATCTCCAAACAGTGCAGTGTTTGAGCCAGAGCACAATTATGAAATTCCTGGCATCCTAGTGGCCAGGCTCCTCCATGCACATTGACTGCATTAGCAAGAGCAAACACCAAAAAAGTCCAAGAAATAAGACTAAAAGCACTCAAACACAGTGGCCCTCTAAGCTGCTTCTTTGTAATGCAGCTTTATTTTTATATAATGGTCAGTGTGAATCTGAGAAGGTTCTTGCTTTCCCCTCACCGCCTTCCCTCCCCTTTACCGCGGTGCATTTTAAATCAAGCTGTCCTCTGTAGCTCTGCGGCAAATCTGCACATTTCTGGTTTTGCTCTTTCAGAGGATAATTTCTCCTGTTTAATGAGATCTGAGAATGAAGTCAGGCATGAGTTGGAGAAAGGTCACAGCATGTGCTCAAAGGTATATTAACTACTGTTGGAGCTGGCATCCATCGACTTCCATGAGGACAAAATTAAGCAGCAAACAGTAAATACTTCCACTAGTGCTTTAATACAAGCAGGACCATTTACAATGAATAAGAATTTGAGAAGCTTCAAGGATGAAATGGGGATGCTCACAAATAAAAAGAAAAGTCTTAGACTTAGAATGTGATTCCAGTCAAGGTTAATGGGGTAACAGTTAATGAGGGGTACAGAATCCAAAGGCTGCATTGATGCCATATTGTGTCTTACACAGGTAATTAATGCTACTGACTACTGCTAAATGGCTCTACCTGAGCACATTTTGTCTAGCAGGAACTTTAAATCCCCCACACTGTATACAGTAGCGCTCTCCTGATGCTTTATGACTCCCACTAATGCTGAACAGGCTAAATCAGAACCAATTTCTTCCAGTCATTTCCAGGATGGTGATTTGCATCCATCACCACCACAATACATCTATCATCCAGGGCCCAGTGGTGCAACGGCAAGTTTGGCATTGGATTCACAGGGGGCAGGATCAGCCCTTGAGTGCATGTAGTCAGAGAATGACATTTTGCCACTTAAGCAGCAACTTCACAGCAGGAGTGTTCTGGAAAAAAGGCAGCTCCCTCTTGGCAAGTCTCTTTTTCTATTGTCAACTTCCTTTGCCATTTTTAAGTTTAATTTTTGAGTAAATCACTTTTCTACAAGGCCCAGGCAAATATTGCCGCTCAGTGGCCAGCACAATGAAAAATGAAAAGTGGCTGAAGGTGGAGGCAGCCTGTGAGCCATCCTGTGCCCAGGCAGAGAATAAGGATGCAGACCCATGGGCAGCTAAAACCATCTCCCTCCAGTCACATCTCCTGGAAGCCGAAGTGTGCTGAATGCCGGGTGTGGGAAGAAGATGAGCAAGTTGAGATGATTTTGAAGAAAGGGGGGAGACTGCATAGGGCTTACTATCTGGTTCTGTTGTTTAAAAATATTTTGTTTTCTTTTCCTTGCACAAAGGCTTTAAAGTAGGGCATTTGTATACACTGTTCTTTCCACCCAGTGCTCATTGTATTGACAGGAATCACTTCAGTTGAACAGTTTCATCAATGTGCTCGAGTCTGCTTGTAGGTGGCATCCGGAGGGCAGATTCCACTCTTATCCAGGACCTAGGCCTATTCCATTACTGTCTTTAAAACATCTCCCATGTGCACTTAGACATTACTTTTCTTCCCAATTTCCTCTTCCCCTCCTTCCTTTCTCATTCTGTTCCAAATAAAACATTTTTTAAAGCCCAGGCCAAATCCTCAGTTTCTTTTGGGTAAGGAGTAACAGCTCGACAGGATTAGCCTCCAGCTTCCACCTGTCCTTGAGGACTTTGAAGGCAGTGAGGAGGGACAGTTGCTCCAGTGCCACATTACCACACAGCACTGACTGCTGCAGAATTGCACCTATCGATTGCGGTGTAAGAGAGTGTGTTTCATCAGCTTTTAATTGGGCTGACTCCTAAATAGGATAGGGTCAGAGCGGTTTGTGCTGCTGAGTCTAAACAGCCTTACCAAGTGGAGGTAAATGTCTCATAAACAGGTCACAATTTATATCTTTTTTGAATTTCTTGGGATCAGGGATTTATAGCCTTCCTGGAAATCTTGTGCTCTGGCTTAGAGCAACAGAAAAATGATGCAAGTTTTTTGTACAATTCCATTACATGTGTGCCTTCCTGTGCCTTTAGTGTTATTTCACTTGTTTTGACTTACAATCTTGCACTTTAAAGAGTGCCCATCTGTGTCCTTAAAAAAACACACCAAGCCAGTAGCTTTCCAGGTGCCATCCTAGTAAGCCTGAACCAGACAAGCTTCCTGCTGGATTCTTCTGTTTATGGGGTCTTCCTCATCAGAATTCCTGCTCTCAGAAAAGAGCAGAAGCTGCAAAGCAGTGGCACAATTGGAGTCAAACCCACCTGCACGAGCTGAAGCTTTGCCCACCAGTGTGGGAGGGAATAAAAACAACTTTGTTTGAGCATCCTGTTCTTGTCCAGCTCTCTAGCACTTGCGAAGATTGGAGTCCAGTTAATAAATTCCTCTCACTGCATTCAGGAGAGGCTTGTAGAATGACTAAATGAATCTGAATTCTGCTGATGGTGGACTACCATTCCCTCCCTTCTCTCATTTCTAAATGCTGAATTTTGAAAATCCTAGATTGAGTTTGTATTACTTCAGATTCACCATTATTTTGGGGGACCATACTCACACTCTGCAAGAAACTGGATTTTTTTTTGACTTGGAGAACTGGGTGTGAATTAGAAGTTCACTTAATTCTCTTTTTATATTCTTTAGTCATCTACTCATTGTATAGTTGCTGGGAGAACAGGCAGATAAGGTGATGATAATAAGCAGGATAAATTTAGATACGTTGGATATTTCACATGAACTGAAATTTGGTTATGCTAATCCACTTGCCCAGCTTCTGACCCTGTAAATTTATAAATGGAGGAGATGTGTGTTTCCTGCTGTAACCTAACCTTCCCTAGTGTCTTTCCTGCCAGATTTTAATGTTTGGTTTTTTTTAAGACACAACCTGTTTTTAATAGTATTTAGAAGTTGTTTCAACTGTAGAAACTAAAGTCCTCTGAGGATTTAATCAAAAAATGGACTGTAGTATTTGGCCCCCTCTATTTTAAAAATACTGACAGTTACAATCCTATTCTGGCTAAACTAGCATGGGGTTAAGGTTAATGAAATCTAAATAAATAAATAAAAAGCAGCACACCATCCCCACCCATAACTTGTCTGGCAAGTGCAGGTGAGTGGCTGGTTTGGGAGCAGGAATGCTTATGAACCTGATTGTAGGGTGGCTAAACTGAAAACCTTTCTAATCCTAGTGATTTTAACTTGCTTGCATTCCTTTGAAGGTCTCCCTCCTTGGCAGGTAGTGAGGATCTATTGCCATGATGCATTTTCATACTGCATTCCCCAGGAGTTAGCACTTGCCATGGAGACCTGCACTTTGTCTTTTAAGCAGATAAAAAGAGAGGTCAGTCAGATGTAATTCCCCAACTCCTCATATAAACAATTTAACTGCTGCAGCAACATACTTGCTTAGAATTACTCCCTCAGATTCAATTCCCTTTTCCTGCTCCACTTGTAAAAATGGTTAGTGTCCTCTATAAACTGCTGCTCAGCCAGGTCCAAAGCTTGCTGTGGAGCTGTAGAATAAATGTTAATCTAATACAGGTTACTGGGTCAAATGCAATCACAGGCTTGTGGGAAAAGCTTAATACTGTTCTGCTGCTTCTAACACAGTAAACCTGGATATTATATGATAGGTTAAATACCACTGAACCATGGCAAGAATTTTCTTGAAAGTAGGATTTAGTACAAAGGAAACTACACTGGAAGAGTGACCTAGGATTGACTTTGCTCTCTGAGAGCATTCTAAGAAGCTAAGGTACGCTGTGAAAATTATCTCCTTGAAAACATTAGGAGCAAAAATTCCTAGGTCAGGGAATGGCCAGCTACAACAAGGATGATTCAGCTAGTAAAAGGTTGCATGTATTTTTATACTGCTACCCTCTCTTTGTAAGAAAGATAATTTTGCTTTTTTTTCATTTCACAGTGACTGGGAAGTCAATATGATGGGGCTCCAACTCCTGCTATCTGAGATTGTGGGAATACACATTTAAAAATATATATCTCTATCACTCTTATGTGAGTGCTGCTAGTTGCTTATTTCCTACAGGCTGGCTTGTTTTATCCCTTGCTATCATGTACCTCTCTGTCCCTCAGTGATGTCAGTTTGCCTCGATATTTCACTGTCTTTAGTACAGGTTTTGTTTGTACTCAGTGCTGCTGAGGTCAGAGACTAAGTGAAGTCCTTAAGTGGAAGTTTGAGGACCCAGTCTTGCACAAAGACTTGGCTCAGTAGGTGCTAATCTGTCCTAGCTGAGAGGCTGGGCCAGTCTCTTTCCATACTGTGAACTATCTGCTTCTCCTTCTTTAAGGAGTTTTTTACAGTCCTGGTGTCTGATTACAGAACGGGCACAAAGATGAAGAGTGTTGGGGCTTCTGCTTTATGTTTGTTTCTTTAATCAACTGAATTGATAAATCGTGTTAGTGAGAAGACGTTGGATGATGTAGGAGAAAGAGGACACTTCAGCATGCCAAGGCTGTGAGAGCAGGCATGACTCGGATCAGCCTGAAATGTTAGCAGAAATGTAGCAGTTACAATGAGATGAAGCTGGTGGATAAACATCATAGAGCTTTGCTAGTTAGTAAAAAAAAAAAAAAATAAAAATCCCATGGCATCATGGCACTGAAGTGTTAGAACGCTGCCCCAGCAGGCTGCATTTACAGAGCAGTGTTAAACTTTATTTTATGTGTGAGTGGTGAAAGCCAGGGTCAAAACAGCCTGTGGAAGAGACAAGAATATAGTCAAGTGTTTTGGGGTTGTTTCTTTGTCTTTGTTCTTCATTTTGTTGGGATGTTTTATGCTGCAGACAAACATTTGGCATAAGACTTTATTATATAGAATTATGCTGTACCTCAGTGTCTCAAACATTGCTTTTCAAATTCTTATTCAGAAATGCAAGTTAAGTCACTTTAGCCTTTGCACACAAGGTGATTGCAAGGTGTGGAGAGAGTCTCTAAATTAAATGGGTGGGCTATGGGGTCATGAACTTCTCTCTGTTTCGTAAAAAAATATGGGCCAACCCTAGCCATGAACAGAAAGTTCCTAATTGGGGTGTGTTGGTCCTATATGGTAGTCAGCTGGATGTTTCTAGCTATGCTCCCCCTTTGGTTTTCCAAAGACAGCACATCTTAGGCTACTGAAAAAACATGAGTTAACTTTCACTGCTATTGTTTGAGCAACAGCTGGAGGATGGTCCCCATGTGTGGGCACCCAGAGTCCACAAAAAGAGAAGATCTGCAGGGAAATGGGGGGCAAAGATGTTGAGGAGGCGGAGTGCGAGGAGACCTTTGGAGCAAATTGAGCAGGGGGGTTGAGCTTTTATCAAATTATGTCAGGACTTTAACAAAAGTGCGCATTTTTGATTTTTTTATTTATTTTTTTTTTTACAAGGAGTAGAATGAGTGCAGATTTTGGCTTGTCTAGGGAAGTGCAAGAGTCTGCTGACCAAATCTGTGCTGAACAAGAGAAAATGCTTTGTGCTGTTTTCTTTGTGTCAGCCATGAGACTCTCTTAACCTTTGGTCCCCAAGCTCTATTCTTCTTTTCGTCTTTTGCCAATATTTTGCTACTTTAGACAATCTCCTTCAGAGTAGCCAGGCCTTCTGCTCTCCCTTTCCTCTCCCAGCATTAGTCGGTCTTTTTCTTTTCCTTTCTATTCTATTCTTCTTCGAAGTGTATACTTTCTCCTCCTGTGTATTCTTCATCCAACTGCATTTCTGTCTTCTGCCCATTTCTCATGTACTTTATGCAGGCATCAACGCCTCTGAGTTTCCCTCATTCTGATGGATCTGATGCAAGTAGCAGATATCCCTCCTCTGCTCTCCCAGGGGTTGACCAGAACACACGTGCCTCCACACAGCTGGAAAGCTGGGAAGAGGGAGATATCTGAAATTGCTGGCCAGTCATCCTTTCCTCCTTCCTCTCCTCTTTAGAACCAATGTTATAACCTGATTTTATTGGTTGGGCAGTCACTGAAGGAATATCAGCTGGTTCAATGGGTTCAGACAGGAAGTCCTGATCCTGCTGGAAGCTAAGCCCTTGCTGAATTTCACCTCTGTTCTCTTCACTTCTGTTTTACTGTGTGGTGCTGCTTGGCACTTTTTTTAAAAAAATGGGTTTATGACTTGTTCTTTGAAAGAAAAGAGGGAAAAATGTCTCAATAATTACCAGATAATCACTCTGTAGGGATTCTGTGTTTTGCTTTTTAAAAAAACCTATTTCCTTCCCAAGCCCTTCTTCCCCTCAGCTGCTCAGTAGCCCAGACCTTGGTGAACTGAAAGGTGTCATAGTTTGAAGTGGAGATGCTGATGTGTGTATATGCAAAAAATAAGCATCTGCTTGTCTTTCTACCTCCCTCCAAGAAAACCTGAGCTGTATGGCAGTTCTGATCAATGTTTTATAGCTGGTGGATTGGTTCCATTTGTTAAGATTTCTCCATGCTTCACCACAGCCAATGCTCTTGGCACACTGAGTGTAAAGGTTCGCTGTGTGTCCCCAGGAGCAAAGTATGGTGTATGCAGCTCTTGAAGTGTGAAAGGCAGAAAGAAGGCTGCTCAAAGCAGAGGTCATGGATACAAATTTTCTAGATTCTTGCAGAGGTGTGTCCTTTCCCTTTAAGGAATAATTAAAAAAAGGGTGACATTTTAGAAGACCATTTGCTAAGCTCTGCATGTTCTGTGTATTTTAGTGTGTGAACAAATTAGATTATGAAAGGTAATGTATTAGTGATTTGACAGTAATGTGGAATCTTGGAAGCATTAATCGCTAATACGTGTTTCATAATTTCAGCTAAATGATCTCAGTTGAAATGCAAGAGAGGCAATTTAAAAATACTTGGAGATTGCAGTGAAACCCTGTACTCTAATGCAGATTACTTTGATTTACTGCAAAATACTGCAAGGCAGTAGGAAGTGTTCACAGCAGCTGTGTTTAGTAGTTACAGTAGAGATGTGTGATGAAATGATATATTCATATATGTATTTATCCTGTACAATAGCAGTTTCATTCTTCATCTTCATATTACATGTTAAAAGAAAAAAACAGAACAAAAAGAATCCAACTCCCCCTCAAAAAACCCCATACCACTCCCCTCAAGTAATTCTCTCCCTAAACAAAAAATCAAACAACAAAACTCTAGGTTAATATATGCTACTCTTATCATTTATTATTTGTATTTTGAAAGTATTTAGAGACCCTAAATGAGCTCTGGGTCCCAGGAATCATGTGGCCATTCAGACCGTGAATGCCTTAAGAAGGAAAATTGGAGCAGCTTATACTCACCTGTGGAGTTGTTCCCCAATCAGGTATTGCTATGCCTAGTTAGTCCCATTGCCCAGGATTATCACCAGTCCTGCAGTAATTAAAAGAAAGGCGATACCTCCATTTGACAGGATGGCAGACTCCCAGGTTCAAAACTGATGCCTTGAGCATGACTTGTAGATGAATTGGCTGATAGCTCACAGTCTGTGGGAGAAATGCCACAAAATAAACATGTGGCTGCTTTTTCCTCTGGCTGCAGTGGTGTAGAACCACACACTGATGTTCTCGGCAGAGTAGCTTGGTGACCCCTTCATGGTGAGAGAATGGATAACAGTATTGAGTAAGACATAATGCTTTATTTTATTTGCAGTGGAAGCTAAGATTTTTAGGTGTCTCATCTTAGCTACTGTGCAGAAAGACACCTGCTTGCTGAGCCACCACCAGGCTGTAGTATTCACCTTCAATGTGAAGTAGTATTAGTTTTCAGCTGATGAATCCTGCATTGTGCATGGATTAAGGAGCTCTTAAAACCTGTTCTGTTGGTAACTGACTCCACTGTTAGTTAAGAATTGATGCTTCCACAGTGCAGCATTTCTTCAGGTAATCTTCTTTCTGCTGAGTAATCCCAGTGACCTCAAGGAGACTTCATTACTGCCTCTTCTGCATAACATCAAATGTATGAAGTAAGTTTTATTTAGGAGAGTAAAGGTGAGAGGATTGGGCTCCGTTCCAATGGCAGCAAAATTGGCTGTGAAGTGTTAAGATGATATCTGACTCCTCTTTCATCAGAAACCATAGAGTACAGCTGTCTAATGCATATTAAGTAGTGGAGAAGCATAAAAAAGAAATTTCCCCATTGAAATTACTTTACTCAGTGTAAGGAAAAACAAGGCTAGCCCTTACAAAACCGGAATTCTTTCTAAATGGAGAAAATATGGCATATCATGTTAAAACTACCATGCTTACCGTGTGGCACTTATACTTCCTATGCCCTCTGGAGGGTCTACATTTCCCAAGTCACTTGCAAAAGCCCAATAAATAAATGGACAGCTACTGTTTGTAAAGAAATTCCAGCAGAAGCCATATGGGCTCTTAATTTCTCTACAGTGCTAGAAAACTGATGAGTTTCTTTGTGTAAAACCTTTAAAAGGACTCAGTGGGCTCTTTATGTCTGCCCAAAAAGAGGTTTTCAGGCCTGCCCATGAAATTATGATTGTCCCAGCAACTTCCATAAATATCTCTGTATCACTATCCCTTTTGACTAGTGCTGCTGAGTCTTCACGAAATGGCAGAATCTCTCATCCTCCTTTTTAAAGTGGATGGTGCTTTAAAGAGAAAGGATATCTCTGCATTTGAGCTAAATACAGAGACGTCTCTGAGGCTGGATAGAGGGCACCCTCATTAAGTTTGCCAATGACACCAAGCTGTGTGTTGTGGTTGACATGCTGGAGGGAAGGGATGCCATCCAGAGGGACCTTGATAGGCTTGAGAGGCAGGTCTGTGCAAACCTCATGAATTTCAACAAGGCCAAGTGCAAGGTCCTGCACCTGTGTCAGGGCAGCCCCAAGCACAGTTACAGGCTGGGCGGAGAATGGTTTGAGAGTAACACTGAAGAGAAGGACTTGGGGGTGCTGGTTGATGAGAAGCCCAACATGAGCTGATAAAGTGCACTTGCAGCCTAGAAAGCCAAAGAGGTGTGACCAGCAGGTCAAAGGAGGTGATTCTTCCTCTCTACTTCACTCTTGCCAGACCTCACCTGGAATACTTACTGCACCTCTGAAATAATGACAGGCTGAAAGAGGTGGGCTTGTTTAGGTTAGAGAAGAGAAAGCTCCAGGGAGAATTACAGCAACCTTCCAGTACTTAAAGGGAGCCTACACAAAAGCTGGGGAGGAGCTCTTTATCAGGGAGTGCAAGGACAGGATGAGGGGTAACTGTTTTAAGCTGAAAGAGGGGAGCTTTAGATTATATCTAAGGAAGAATTTTTTTACTGAGAGGGTGGTGAAGCACTAGAACAGATTGTCCAGAGAAATTATGCATGCCCCATCCCTGGAGGTGTTCAAGACCAGGTTTGATGGGGCTTTGAGCAACTTGATCCAGTGAAAGGTGTCCCAGACCATGGCAGGGTTGTTGGAACTGGGTGATGTTTAAGGTCGCTTCCAACCCAAACAATTTTATGATTCTATATGGCCAAGTCCTGGCCATGTGCCATGTAGAATGTGGCTCTACTACTTCTGAGCTACAAGTGAGTAGCTCCAGTAACTCTGCATAGGGTGGATGTTGGTCATTTGAGAGTGATGTGTGCAGCTGGCAATGTTTTTTCTTGCTAGGCATAGACTTACTGACATCAGTGATGTTTCTACCCAGATATAAAAATTTCTTGGATCAGAAGAGGCAGACCCTTTCCTGCAGTGGAAAAAACCCCTTCACTTGTTCCTACTGCTATTGAGACTTGTTTATTTTTGTCTTCATTTAAGTACTACCATTTGTAGCAGGAAAATGGGCTTTTAGAAAATGCTTGAAAAATCTGAAGTGTTTTTGGCATTAGAAATCAGTTTTTAACAGACAACAATAATAGGTTCATTTTTGTGAGAAGATGTCATTTTGAAATGAAAGTATGGGAAGAGTTTTATTTTCTTGGGCTTTTGTGTAGAATGACAGGTTTTGGAGTGACAGGAGTCATGAAGTTACTTGCATCCTAAAAAGAAACTCCAAATTAAGAACTTAAAAAACCTCACTGAAACTGGAATAACACAACATCCTGTCTTTTCGCACATGCAGATTGAGTTCACCTGTTGCCCCTGTTCTGTTTTCCTGTTTCACTGAATCCAGAGTCCAGCTGAAGGTTTCCTTCCTGATACTTACCCCCCTTGAGATACAAGTGTCTGAGAGATCACTATGGCATGGCTGTGTGTGGCAGATGTGTTATAACAAAACAGCAAAATTTCTTTAGCAGTATTACAGGGCTTGTGAATATAGTCAGAAACATTTGCTGATGATGAAAATAGAGTTAACATTATTTTTCAAAGCACTTTATGTAGTTTACCTACATAAAATTAGAAGAGCCATGTTTCAAACAGCTGTAACAAACTCAAGATTTTTGAAAAAATGCAAAGGTAATATAACATTTCATGAAAAGCTTTCATTGTAAATAATTAACAAGCAATAGCAGAAAATCAGATTGAAGCAAACCAGCCAACTTTTGCTCTGCTGCACATAAAAACATACCAAAAACCTGGAAAGAAGTGTGAAAAACACGTGTATAAGTGAAAAATGCACATGACTATTTTCTTTATTATGTAGCTTAATGGGGTTAGGACAGGGTGAGTAATGATAACAAAACCACCATAGGGCTTTATTCTTATAGTGGTCTTGGATTTAATGACTGAAGTTGTTACAAAGATGAGAACATTTTCACCAGTATCTTTATCAGCGGCTTCCCTACACCTAAAAATGTGATATGGATGTGGTGTTGAGACCTTCCCATAGCAGCCTTGGATTTTGGCTGGAGGTGTCAGGTCAGGATATGAAAGACTTACCTGGAAAGATCCCAGGAGATGTTGAAAGAGCTTTGGATCAAATGAAACTGCATCTTATTTAAATATGGACAGGTTGTGGCTAAGCTCTCAAACGCCGCTTGAGACTCAACTCAACCCAAAATAAAAACCTCGAATTTCTTACATCTTTTTCCCTTTTACTTAAGGAGATGCTCTGTAGCCTGTGCCCTGCTCTCCCTGCTGCTAACTGCTGAGCAGCCAGCAAAAACTTCCTTGAAAACTGGTTGGAAGAAGACACTACCTGATGAATTTTCTTATGGTTCAGAGCCTGATAAACGTGGTTCTACCTGGAGGGTTTTGAACAGTGGCCTCATGCATTTGCCACCAGTCTGCATCCATAAGTGGTCAGCAGATACTGGCAACTCTCTGCGAGAGAAACTCAATACACCAACAGCTCCCAAGGCCCTAGGGACAGCAACAAACATCTGGATTTTTATATCCAGGCTGTGTGTAGAGGGACAATCTTAAATCATAGAATCATAGAATAACCAGGTTGGAAGAGACCCACCGGATCATCTAGTCCAACCATTCCTATCAAACACTAAACCATGCCTCTCAGCACCTCGTCCACCCGTGCCTTAAACACCTCCAGGGAAGGTGACTCAACCACCTCCCTGGGCAGCCTGTTCCAGTGCCCAATGACCCTTTCTGTGAAGAATTTTTTCCTAATGTCCAGCCTAAATCTCCCCTGGCGGATCTTGAGGCCATTCCCTCTTGTCCTGTCCCCTGTCACTTGGGAAAAGAGGCCAGCACCCTCCTCTCCACAACCTCCTTTCAGGTAGTTATAGAAAGCAATGAGGTCTCTCCTCAGCCTTCTCTTCTCCAGGCTAAACAACCCCAGCTCTCTCAGCTGTTCCTCATAAGGCCTGTTCTCCAGCCCCTTCACCAGCTTCATTGCTCTTCTCTGGACTCACTCCAGAGCCTCAACATCCTTCTTGTGGTGAGGGGCCCAGAACTGAACACAGTATTCGAGGAGCGGTCTCACCAGTGCCGAGTACAGAGGGAGAATAACCTCCCTGGACCTGCTGGTCATACCATTTCTGATCCAAGCCAAGATGCCATTGGCCTTTTTGGCCACCTGGGCACACTGCTGGCTCATGTTCAGTCAGCTGTCAACCAACACCCCCAGGTTCCTTTCCTCCAGGCAGCTTTCTAGACAGACTTCTCCTAGTCTGTAGCACTGCAATGTTTTGCCATTTTTCATCTCCCTGTATTTGATACTTTGTAACAGCTAGCCCACATCATGCTCTTGCAGTATCTGCAGTGTGCTCAGAAATGCAGAGGATCCTCAGCTGGTGGAAGCCTGCAAATGCTGTCAGCTTCATCAGAATTGCACTGCATTGCAACAGAGAATTTTGCATGATGCTTCCAAGTTGCCATCTCTTAGGGCCAAGTTGAACAGTGAGCTGTCAAAGGGTGGAGCACAAGGTTAGATTATATCTACAGTCAAAAGGAGAATTTTTTTAGTCAAACCTGTGACAGGTGTGTTGGACGTAGGCAGAGGACAGACGTGTGCTGCGATGCTGTCCCAAGTCTTTCAGGTTCTACCATTTTTTTTGTTGTTGTTGCTTACATACCCTTTCATCAAGCAAGAGAAATGTTTCTCTTTGTTCCTTGGAAAAGCAATTCAGCAGCTTTGTTTGCTGTTTTCTAGCGTGCCAGGCAGAATACAAGATTTAAACTACTTCAAGGGAGAGTTTAGGAGTTCACACACCCCTGCACAGGAGAAAACTTCTGAGACATTTTTGTCTTCTTCTCCAAAACCAAAGTAATTGATTTAGGAGAAAACAGCATGGGCCCACTAGTTGGATGTATATAATAAATAAATTTAGGCTGAAGAAAAGATTCATGTTTATTAGTAAAGCTAAATCATTAGTGGAAAAATTTCCTGAGAGATGTGGTGGATTGAATATTTAAATGAAGACTTTCTGAATTAAAAAAATTCCAGAAATGGATTCTTTGGTCTAGATCAGAGAAAAGGTCAAATGATTATCTAGAAGATAGATGGTCCTGTCTGGTTTTAAAATTCATGTATTTATTAAAATAAACAAAACCCAAACAGATTTACAGCTTCATTTTCCCTTGTACTTCAATGAAGAGAAAGCAAGCCAGCACCACAATATATCCTCTCTTGGTGCAGGAAGGAGCAGGACTGCCCTTGCCTCTTCAGACAGCAGAATTTTGTGAGTGTGCGTGTGCAAAGACCTGGCTGAAGGCGGAGCCTCTGTTAGAGATCTACTTAATAAATAAAAAAAAATAATACTGAGATATTTTTAGGCTGTAAGTTTTTGAGATGGAATGATTTGATTACTTTGCCAGTGGCTTACTGGCAATGTTGGTAATTTTAAAAACCTAGAAAAATATAGATTATGTGTGTATTTTTATATATTAATATAAAAAAAATTGTGATAATCTTGGCTAATTCAAACTGCTGTTTGTTTTAAAGGGTGCTCCCTAAATGAGGTCGGTTATGTGACGTATAGTGAAATTCAGGTAGCTTTACAATATCCCAAGCTGAATAGCCAGTAAACAGACACCTGACATTATTAGCTGCACTTAAAAATGTGGGCACCACCTTTTATCATAATCATAGCATCGAGAAACCACTATTATGTCATGCTCATGGGGACAGCATCCCAGGAATCTGGCCCATGGTCTGTTTGATGTAGAGCGAATACAAGGCCTGCCAAGGCTGCTGGAAAACCCATAAATAGCAGTGGGATCTGAAACATATTTCCAGACATAACGTGTTCTGCCTCCCAGTAAGCAGTGATTTTCTACCACCAGATTAGTGTTAAAACAATCTGTATGAGATCCAGGTGTAGACAAATTCAGTTAAATGGTCATCTCACTGTGCCTTGGTTTTAAATGAAGTGAAGAATAATGCATTAGCTCATCCAAATAATGGACCTTATAAATCGAAAACACTGCTGAGAGAATCTCTTAGGGCAAGTTTTTTAAGTCTTTAGCACTGAATTTCATGAAAGTGTCAGGTAGCTGCAAACCATTCAGTTTCTGATGGTTTCAAAGTGGATGCTGATTTTGGTTGCCTAATACACTGCATTAAGATTTCCATGCTTTATTCCATCTTACCTTCATACAGCTTCAGTAAGGGCTACTTCATTTAAAATCATGTACAAGGACAGAAGTGAGATCATTCCCAGATGACAATGTAATGCAATACTTTTTTATAACAAACTCTCTTTTTCTTTGGAGAGGAAAGAAATGGTGAAGGTGATTGCTTCTATCCTTTCTTCTAAGAATACCATTAAGATGCAATAGAAGGCATGTCTTCTATTTTAATCTGGGGAAATATTTTTTTAAAAAACAAATATTAATTATCTTTCTCACCTGAGAACTGGCTATCTAACATCCATTGTTGTAAATGGAAAGTCTCCTCTGACTGTAAATACAGGTGGATTGCCATCTGCCTATATTTGGCAAGATTTTCTGATCAGTGAAGTGAATCCAGGGGTTGGCTCACAGTCATGCTCAATGACTTTTTTTCTCCTACTGTGTCAGTTTTGAAGATCTCTCTTTGAAAAGGAAGTTTGAGATTTTAGTTTATTTACAGGACAAATGTCAGACTTGAATCAAATTCTTCCCTTAGATCTTCACTTCTCATAAATCAATATCAGAAATAGTAACAAAACCACCTGAAGCATCCATTCATATATCTAGAAATAGTTTATGGAGACACTGAAAGACACAGATGTTATCTTTTTAATATTGCGAGGAATAATCCTATTAAAGAAGAAACAAGGAAAACTGTTATGCCCACAAGGCAGAATTATCCAAAGTTGATTGGAGCAGCTCAGGTTACTCCACAAAGCCCAAGCTGTGTGCTGCCCTATCTTTCCATCGGGCCTTGGTGAATGAGCAATCATTTGTGGATTCTGCTCATCTCTCTTTGCAAACTTTGTTCAGTGGAATTAGATACAACTTTGACAAATTAGAAGTGCCCTCTAGCCCCACTGTCCTGGCCACAGCACAGTCTTCCAATTGTGCCTGGTTTTCTGAAGTCTGGCTGCATCAGGGCTGTCAATGGCAAGCCTTCCACAAGGCTACACTTTTTAATAAGGGAATCTGTCAGCACTAGCTTCGTCAGGTCTTGCAGTGTTCTTTTAATCCACAGTGCAAACTGCCCTTCCCTTTGCCTTTCCTCCCTTGCAATGTATTTAGATTCTGAAATAAATATCCCCTTTGTTTACAATGTGCCTGCAACAAAATTAACCTTTGGGATGAATCACAACACAGAATGGGCTATGTTTCATCTTTCCTTCTGGCATAGGTTTGGGATTAAATAGAACTCAGCCAACTGCCTAACCATTGTCTTTTGCTTTTGTCACACTGCATCCCTGGTTTGCTCATAGTTTCTTAAAAGATGGTACTGGTTACCATGCTCTCTTATTTTTCAGGAAAAACTAGTGGAGATTTCAAGTAGTGGCCTTTGGGACCAACACATCTGTAGATGACCCCGGGTGGAGGGAGTGCAGGATTGAGCAATGCATCTTCCAGCTCTACGCAAAATCTGTAAGCAGAAATGGACCAAGAGGTTTTTGGCTCAGTTCAGGAAACTGGCAATGCTGAAATGGGTACCACCACTGGTTTATACTACTCAGCAGTATCGAGGGAGAAGTCTGACCCAGGGTTTTCTCATCTGTACCTCACCTTACTATTTCTGTTTACTTCTTTCCTTCCTTATGAAGAGTATTTGAAAAACCTATCATACTGGTGGGAATGGAAATGAGCAGCCTGTTCTTTGTCACAGAACTGAAACCCAGAAGTTCTTCAATCTCCCTTGCCATTTCTTGTGCCCTTCTTCTGCGGAAAAGCTTTTCGCCCTAAAGGGGAAGTTACTTTATGGTCCTTGTCTGAACCTGTTCACTAAAATTTGTTTTTGCAACCAGATGAAGGAATGAAACTTTAGGATCTGCTTAGAGGCCCTATAGAGGCTGGTCTGAGACAGATCCTGCAGTTCTGGATGGGCAACTGCATCCCTGCTTGGTTATTGCAATCAATTTTTATACATTGCCTCTGACTCATGAAATTTCCACAAACTATCATCTCAGTTGAGATGTGATGTCCCTTGGTCACTTGCTAGAGGTCAAAAGATGAACTTATTCTCTTCAGAAAGCATTATCATTGGCTCCCCTCACTGCCACTGGGAGTAAATCTTCCCCATATAGCCAACTGTCAGTTTAGCTTTGAAGGAAGGTGAAGGTTATCTGAATTCTGTGTATATCTGTGCACATGCCCCTGTTATTATATATAAGTTTAGTGTTGTTCATTCTAGACCCATGTGAAGTAAGAGTATTAGGCTCAAAGCTAACTAAGTTCCCCCAATGTGGGGGAAAATAAACTGGATAGGGAAGAGACACACTATCAGAGCCTTGACTGAAAGCAAGTGGTTTCAGCCTTGGTTTCAGCCTGAGTTCACAAGTTATTTAATACCAGAGAATCCACACAGGAAGGAATCTCATAATACTCCTGCTGCCAGAAACCCTTCAGACTCTTGTGCCATTTTAGACTCAGAAGTCAATCAACTACAAGAGCCAAATAAGAAAGGAACCAGACTTCATTAGTTCCAGTCCTCACGGTACTATTTCTTTCATTTATGGTTTTTCTGGAAGTGGAGATGGCTTTGCAGTGATGCATGTGCTCCATGCCTTCATCACCTTGGGGTTAGTGCTTAGTGCTTGGGGTTGCTGTTGCAAAGGACTTCAGCAAGTACAGCCTGTAGCAACCTTTCTCTTGGAGGTCACCTACTATTAGCCCATAAATCTTGAGATTTGTGCTGTGTTCTGGCTACCTGTTTATTTCAGGATATAATTCAAGGTGTTGGTTATGATCTTACTGAGACCTTAAAGGCCTAGGACAAGGTTAGCTGAGAAAATTGCTTCTCCACTTCATGCCCTGTCATGGGAGTTATGATCCATTGGGTTCCTGTGATTATTCTCCTGCAGTCAACAACACAGCTTTGTCAGTAAAGCAGACTATGTGCCATGCGTCTCAAGTGGCCTGAAAAAGTCCAGGCTTAATGAATACAATATGAGGTAAACAACTTCAGTTAACATTTTGAAATCTCCTTGGCTTTTTTTCTGCAGAAGGATCTGAGGACTCTGTTCTGTGGTGATGTACATCATTGACCCTGTGTGTTCTGCTTTTTACCCTGTTGCTTCTGAGCACCTCTCTGCTGTGGTGTACGTTTTTGCAAAAGCATAATGGATAAAAGCTCATGCAAATGTTAATACTTGCTGTTTTGTGAAGAAACATGGCAGATGGGATCATGCCCTATGACTGCTTGTGCTGTAGCTTGAGAAACCTGGAGCAGTAAAGCCTGAGAACTGAGCTTCAGAGACAGCTGGAGAGATACTGGAAAGGTCAGTGGAGAGTGCCAGAAGTTTGACAAGCCCCAGTGAGTTGGGAGAAGTCAAGAAACGCATGACAAGAAATTAAAGCACTGAGGCAGTGAGAGGAGTTAAGAATTGGGTGCTGATGCTCCCTTGGAGGTTCCCTTGGGGATCTTGTTAAAAGCAAGTTCACTGTAAGTCTTAGATGGGGGATTTTTTTAAAAATTTTTTTTTTAATAGTGCAAACATTTCTTCCCCTGATAAATCTGTAGCGATTAAGGCACGGACCGCATCAATGAGGTGACAACGAGATCACTTTATTGAGTGGACACAAACCTTATATAGTGTTTCTGTACCCAGTCAGCAGCTACTCCAGTGAATTCCCACCTATGAGAATCCTGCAGCAACCCAGTATTTACCACAGATGTGCCCCTTAACTTTGTGATTTCCATCTAATGCATTCTTTTCTTGTTAACTCATGGGTCTTGGTAAAGCTTCCAAGGTCTCAACAAGCTAGCAAGCATGAGAACTCTGGCCATTTGCTCTGTGCTTTCTGCTAATATCAAGAGTATGCCAAGGCATCGGCTGCTTGTCCCAGCATACGCGCAACAGCAGAATCTTTTATGCCCGCATAAATCTTCGAAGTCCTTTGTGTCAACTCTTGTACACTTCAGAAAAAGTGCATAAACTACCAGTACAAAGTGAACTAAAAGATGCAGTACTTGTTAGGTTTTGCTTTTTATATTTTTATGCATCTTTACCTCCTCACAGCTGATCTTATTGCATCAGTAGAGCTGCCTTCTTGCACTGTTAAGCTCTTTGTGCCACACTTGTTCGATTTGCTTGTATTGGGCTGCTATCAGAAAGGAAATGAATAACAATGTTTTACATTTTTAAAAAGAAAATGTTATGTATTTCCCACTCCCTTTGTGCACAACCTGATCTTAGTGGCCTTGGTGCTTTTGACCTGCACACCACAAGGTTTGTAATACCTAGAGCTAGCAGTCAGCAGTACCTTGTCAGCATGGGGCCAGCCAGATAATGACAGTGTTTGCAACAACTCTTGAGGTTTTAAAGTATTTGTTTTCCTTCATCTTTAAAACAGAGGCAAGGGCTTTGGAGCATTTCACAAGAGGGAATTTTGTGAAAGAAGTCAGGTTTATTATTTCTTTCCTTCCCAGTGGCAGAGCAGTCTAGCCCAGGACTCTGAGATCCTTCTTTTGAAAACTTTGCTGAAATGGATATTGCTGTGAAACGTTCTCACTTTGACATAACCAACATATTTGGATCAAAAAAATATTTTGCTAAGAATTGTTCCAGGCAGCTCTTCTCTGACTGAGTTTGATTACTCTAGTTAACTGTTTTAATTCAAGACAGTTTTCCTGACAGCAAGCTCTCTGTGGTGCAGATTCTGCTCCTGCTGGCAGAGGAGCCTTTTCCTTCAGAGTACTCCTTTTACCACAGGGAGAATTTACTGCTCCATTATTCCATCAAATTATATAAATGAAATAGTGGTGATAATTCTAGCTCATCAATAGCAATACGTTTACTCATTATCTATGCCAGACTGAAGGTATATAATTGAACTATAGGAAGGACCTTGAAGTGATGTTAGCATTTTAATACACACAAGTACAAAAATTCATGGAAGGCTGAATCTCGATTTGTAATTTTACAGAGGTCACTGCAGAGCTTGTGACCATGTGTGATATTAGCTACACCTATGGGTATAATAATGAGCCACACTTAAGTTCAGCTAAAACCATGTGAGATGCTGGCAATCAAACCTGCAAGTAATCGCAAAGAGGCTATTAACAGCTCAAAAATGATGCAATGCTTAAGCAAAAACTGCAGCATTACTCCTGCTTTTCTAAGTACTCTTTGCTGAAGGAGCTCTGACCTGCTTTTGATCTTCATGAGATCAGTTTCAAATAACCATGGGCATTGAAGTCACACCAAATTAGAAGTTCTGTGTGAAATTTTAATGAGAAACCGACATGAAACTTGACTATGTTGACCAAAGATTGCTCAGAGAGTTGGGGTTTGTTCTGAGAGAAATGCAAAGTAGAAACTTGAAGGCTGCAAATCCATGTGGATGGAGGAAGGCGTTCACACTAAGTTCAAATCAAGTTTCCCTTGGCTGTTGTGTCGGGTCTGGAGTTGGCTCTGCCACAGGCTTTCTGGCTCCAGGGTTTTTCAGATCCGGAACTGCATTGTCCTTTAATAAGATTGGCCATTCAGCTTGGTGAGCTGAAACTTTGGGAGAAGACTTGGAACAATCTACCAAGAAAATGTATTCCAGCACTAGGTTAATTCTTTGCATTAGCTGATTTGGGGAACTTACGCAGAAACTCGAAATCCAGTGGGCTTTGAGCTCAGAGCTAGTTATACATCTGCTAGGTGATGTATTTGAAAAGGCTGATCCCAGCCATGTTCCCTTTTGAAATAAATGGAAATTATGTCACTGACAGCATAAAAAAAAAAAGGTGATTTTTTTTGTGTATCATCTTCTATTGGCCTAAGTTTATGTGCAGCAATAAAGAGCAGTATTTTTTTATACTGTAGATGTACTCTGAGAATTAAGCCTCCTCAATTTACACGATATGAAGGGAAGGTGATGTTTCTTCAGTGCCTTTTATGATGAGACCTTCAGATCATGCTGACTAAAAGCTCCAAAGGGATTTTGGCTCAGGTGCTCTCGCTGCGAGTGAGGCTTTATGCAGTATTTTCCTGGTAGTGGTAACAGTTTAGGTTACATTTAACAGAAATACTGGCACTGGGTTGTTACCGTTGTTTTTATTTACACAGTTATTTTTAACCTGCTGAATTCTCTGGCCAGCTCTGTAACAGCTGTGTGGAAAGAAGTTATCTCAGACAAGTGCTGCTGTGAAAGATCACTGATTATCCAGGCACTGCTTTAACCACTGAAGGAAATGCAACGTGCACCTAACCAAATGAAATCTGTAGTTGCATGTTCAGAAGTAGGGTTGTTTCAGATAGCCAAGGCATTCCTAAACCTGCCGGCTTGTCTCTTCTCTGTGCTGTCCCTCTCTGCCACTGAGTGCCTTGTGACAAATTGTCTTAGTAAACTGATACAGCTTTCAAAAATATAATTTTGTGTTCTAGACAATTTCTAATGAATCCAGAGTATAGGGGAGAGATTTATGACTCTATTTGTGCTATGTTCTTTACACAGCTGTTCATGTGCCCTTCTTGGGGTACAATTCTCAATCTAAAATTGCTTTTGTCTTATTTCCTGTCATCTTGTGTTTTTGAAATTCAGATGAATTATGGACCTTCTTCTGTTCTTGCTATAACACAAAAGTAGTCCAACAATAAGCAACACAAAGGGATTCTGTAAAACTGAAAGCTTTGGCTCCACACAATGAAGGAGATAAGCATTTCCTTGTGGAGGCAACATCCAACTTGCAGTCATGTCTCTGCACTGCAGCTGGCTTGCATGGTTGATCTGTGCCTTGCTCAAATGGATGGCAAAGTGCCTTCTTGAGCCAAGGACCAGGTAGTGTGGGATGGGGCAAGTACAGGAGCACCGAGCACTGCCCTGAAGAAAGGACTGAAGGGAAAAGTCAGGGGAATCCTCAGTGCTGATCTCGCCACCTTCTTTGAACTTTTGATTATTCTTCAGCAAGAAAAATTATTTTGTTTTGTTTTGTAGCTGGCATTTGTGATAGATTAAATATGCTGAGCTGGACATTATGCTAGTTGTGACAATATACTACCTGAGGATGTGGTGGCCTCTCCCATTTTACGGTATGTACTTCTGAGGTCTCTGATTCCCCACATTAGGAGTACTACCGAGGAAACATGACAACAACTCAGTCTCATCTGTCAGTTTTCTTGCTCTTTTTGTATCACCAAGATTCCACCCCATCTGTGAATGAAGGTTTAGTAGCAGGAAGAACTATGTTACTTGGAAGAGATAGTAATGACAGAAAAGTACATTTCTTGATTAGCAGTTGCTTGCAAATTACTGATTGGTTTTGACCATCTTTGCATGTTGTATTTTAAAAAATGGCTCATCATTCAGGCAACATGAACATTTGCAGAAAACTCTGCTGAACATATTGGAGAAAATAGAAGCATTTAGTCTCTGAAGATTCTTTTTTTTTTGAGAGATGGTGTGTGTGTGACAAGTTTCATCTGAGTGTACTGTAGTTAATATTTTCCTTGTTCCCTCTCTGTAGTTTTGCAGCCTCAGTATAAACCTGAGATATTACATTTCTGGCCAGGTACCATAATTCAGATGTGATTTGAGATGGCATATCTGCAAACACCTGCACTTCTGACTTCCCTACAGCTGCTTGTCAGGTCCGGATATACCATATGCCATGGCAGAACTGTCTTATCTCTGTGCTGGAGATGCTAGGTCAATCACATAGGTTTTGCTATGGCTTTTGACTGATGACACAGCGGTCTTGGGCAGAAGATACCATCCCTGGTACCTGAGTTGGCATATTTAGAGTATATTCTGATACACCTACGTAGTACCCTGCTGTGCCACAAAAAAAGAACTTAAAATATTGGTTTTGCAACACCTGGCTATGTAGTTGCCACTGTACGTTATTTCCCCAGATGCAAAAAGTGGCAGCAGTCCAAGAAAGATCCAGTTTCCTTTGACAGGCTTGTGAAGTCCTTCTGTAGTCTGCTTTTCAGCAGACCTATAGCATCTTTTCACCATTTGTGAGTCTTAGCTTCAAAACACTCTTGTGAAGTACAAGCTCTGCTTGCTAAATGGAGAGTCAAGGCGTGGGACAGAATAACACGAAACCTGCAGGTAAGCACAGATATATCTGAACTCTCTCTGTTTGTGGTCCTGGTTAGCTGGTGGGTGTCAGCGCCTTGCCATATAGCCAAGCCATAAGAACACAGAGAATACAATAACACGACTGAAATCAGTGCCAAGAAAGGGTCTCTCTGCCAGCCCATACTTCCTGGAGATCTTATGGCAAACATACCTTCCTTACAATTTCATTGAGAAGCCTTAAAATTAATTCTTTGTGCTTCTTCAGTAGGAATTATAGTCCTGTAATTTTTGTAGTTTTCCTTGCAGTGACTTGCTTGTGTTCTCAAACCCCTGCAGAAAGTGACTTGGGATTTCCCACCTTCCCAGAATTCCTGGATAGAGCTTTCCTTCCGCAGATGGGTTAGAAGTGATCATGGGTGTAGTAACTCATCCTTCTGAATTGCCTCAGTGACAGCAAGAACTAGTGATGACAGCCTGATTTAAAGTTGCCTGTAATATAATGAGCATAACCATAAGTGGAGGGGAATTAGCCAATTACTGTTGCTTAGGGATTGCTTTGTGAGGTTACTCAAAATTAATTGTTTGGGAGCTGAATTAGCATCGGATGCCACCAAGGGACAAGTGGTTAATTGTAATGAGTTTTCATGTTATGCCATTCTCCAACAATAAGGAACAGGGCACTTTATATGTCATGAGAAGGTGTCCATTATAAATAGAGGTTGGAATAAACTCAAGCTCTAGTCGTTTATTATCAGAGGCAGCCTGATAATTCTCTCTTTTTCTAGAGAGAGAACTGAAGAAATATCGTGTATTTAACAGATGCTTATCAATCGCCAACATGGAAAGTGGTGTGAAAACTTTTAAAGAGGGGAGAGTGTCCTCCCTCCACAGTTCACCCTGTGAAGGCTCTGTGTGTGTACACAAACCCCAAACATACAAATGTCCCAGTTGATGTGTTGTGTTTTGACAAGTCATCTCAGATTGTGTCAATCATATTGTCTTATGCTATATTAAGTGACATATTGTAATGTGATTGATACAACATGAAATGACACATCCTTGTGTGAAATATCATCTGGAAAATTTAGGAAACTACCAAGGAGTGGAAGCTGATCTTAGACAGTGGCCTTTCAAGTTTTGAGGCAGGAAAACTAAAGAAGTAAAAGAAACTCCCTGAAATCAGATGTGCTGCTGCCACTGAGAATAAAGTCAAGTGTGCTCTACTACCTGAATCTTTTCATGGGTAATTAGTGGGTCAGTTTTAAAAAATGCTCTTGTTCCTTGGGGACTGACAAGTATCTGTGGGTCTGAATTGAATTTCTCTGAACCACTTGGCACATCATTAATCATTAGTGTATCCACACCATACAAACAGGGCTGCAAGCTAAGTGCAACCAGTTTCAGTTCAGGAAAAAAAAAGCTCCCTTTCGAAACAAAACCAAAACAGACCGTGTTCCTTTTCTCCATCTGGATTCTGCTTTCATTGTGCTCCATCTCATTTTTCTTTTTCTTTCTCTTCTTTTTTCCTAAAGTGACTGAAATCTCAAATACTGAGGTGTCTCAATGCCATCACAAAGTTCAGTATGGTCTGGAGTGTCCTGTTGTGGCACCTCCAAAATGCAGCAGCATCAGTGGGCTCTCCAGCAAGTACTGTAGAGCAGCAGCTTCTTGGCAGTAGGGTTCAGGGCTTCCTAATCCATGGCCACTGCTGCAGGTGGGCACCTGGCTTGGAGCTGATGCATGAATGTAAGCTGAGAGCTTTGTGCCCTACACTGCCATAGGATGGCCCCTTGCTCTTACCACCTGCAGGCACCTGAGCAAATTAGCCTTGGGAACGTGTGTTAGTAGTTCCCAACTGCTGGAGCAGTTACAGAAGCAAAAATTTTACCTAAAGGGGATTTTCTCTGAAATGAGAGTGTTAAAGTCAACTGGAGCTTTTGAATCAGTTCAGCTTCACCACTGGACTCTTAATAGTGGGGTTTAGGAGTCAAGTTCTTTCTCTTACTGGGAGAAATGGTCCAGGGACAAAAGTTTAAGCCTAACTTGCTGCTGTCAGTGGGTAATAAAGGGTAAAATAAATCCAAGTTTTTAGAACACACTGATCACAGTCTGCTCTAAATTTCAAGAAAGAATTAACTATCTATCTTGTTATACTAGAAAACACAGTAAATGAAGTGCAGAATTGTTAAGCACAAAAAAAGTCAATTATTCAGTAAGTTCTTTGTTTTAACAGCCTCTCATCCATTTCCTTTTAGTGGTGGAGACTAAGGCTTTTCGGTGATAGGCAGATGATAGTGATAACTTGTTGTTTCCAGAGACTGGAGGGTTGTGTTGGAGCTTTTGTTCTTGCTGCTGTCTCAGAGCCTAACTTGCCTTCTGCCTCCAGAATAGGACAATAAACCACACAAAGGAGGACAATGAAGTCAGGGGAGCTACTTCTCTGTTTAATGATGTTACCTACAACTTCATGCTACATCGGGACACAGACAGACTGTGATCTTATTCCTGGTCAGTTTTTGTCTGCTTTGAGCTATTTAACATCTCCTTTTCTTAAGCATTGTTTACAGCAGAAGCCTCTGAGAGTACAGGCTAGAGGTGTGGGTGGCACAGAGCCATGTGGCTGCCAGAATAGCAGTGTGAGGGTCTGCAAAATGCTAAATGTTTATCTAGAGCTTGTAAAAAGCTTCTTTAGCTTGTAATCAGCCTGGAAACATTCATCAGGACAGTTCATCAGGACAGTTCTGCCACGCTGGATCAGAAGTATGGCCTTTCCTAAGATTTATCACTGCTATTTTTCCTGCAAGGCAGAAAATGTTTACGAGGTTGGTGCATAGTCAGGGGTTACAAGAATAATCAAAATCAGATTTGCAAATAGGTTTGTAAATGAATGGCTTAGGTCAATGTTTGGCTTTGTCTAACACCAGGTACCATGTAGCTGGATACTCCTAAAAAATATTTGCAAGTCCAAACAGCTTCACAGCCTTTAATTGGAACTTCATTACTAATTCAATACCAAACATTATCATTGGCCTGTTAAAAGCAAAAAGAATCAGTCATCTGGTGGAGGGGAGGGAAATATGCTGTATAAGCAGTCCTATGGTTGAAATTGTTGCCAGCAATTAGGCAAAATGGAGCCTGGGAAGACTATGCAGATAATTTGTGAACCTAGACACTTAAATATACAGCTGGTTTAGTTAAATAAATTGTATTTCACCAGAGGTGATAAAAACAAAGACAATTCTGAAGCAGGCTAGATTTTTTTTCCTTAACTCACACTTAAGGAAAGATGGAGAGGAGGAAATGAGGTGCCACATCCGTTGGAATGTGGAAGTAAGTGCAATCTTTCTTATTTTATCCAAATCTTCTGAATTAATGGTTGCTATTCTGTAAATGGTACCACCCACATGGTCAAAGCACAGCACAGTGCCTGCATTGATGTGTTGTGTGGTAACACTGAATGTAGAAATTCATTAGTCATTCACAAGAAAAGGCAAATGAGTGAGAGAGGACACAGGGCACCTGACTGAGCTTGCAGTGTGTAGTGTTACAGCTGATTTCTTGGCTGCTCTAAACTGGCAAACCCCAGTCAGCTGTAATGGAGTGTTTCAGAAGTGTAGCCTTGGTTTCTTTTTCATTTGCTCATGCAAGATGTCTGGTGCTTAGTAGTAGCTATTCCTATTTACTCAGTAATCAGATGCCCACATGGACTAATTTAAGAAGCTGACATAGCCTTTTGCAATTTTTTTCTTCTCCGCATGTCAGTGCTCTTTTTCTGAATGGAGTTCAATTATTATAGCATATATTACTTTGGATCATTTTACTGCACAATCAATACGCATATCTGTATAATAAATATTGACGTTACTTTAATGTTCTACAATGTTCAGTATGTCAAGACTATTTCAGTCAGAAGCCACCCATTACAGGTTGTTTCTAACGTTTCCTGTCCATCCAGTGTGAAAAAATTTGCTGCTCGAGCTTGTCTTCTGCCCCGGTTTCTAAAGATAAGTGGAGGCAAGCATAGTACCCTCAGATTAATGCACTAGTCAGGATGAATCAGACTCCTTTCCTCTAGCTCTGGCATGTGTCTATTTGGTCTCATCTGTATTTCTGTTTTTCCTTCCAACTGTTTATCTCATTTGTTAGAATTGGTAGGTACTTGAGATCATCTCTTGAAGTGCATTTCTGCAGTGCATAGTGCAACTGCGCTCAGATTTCACTTATAACTCACCTAATGATGCTAATATATGGACTGCTGTGGGTACAGGGATCAATGCGCTTTAAAGGAAGCAACACCATGCACAGGCATGTCAGAGATGAGAGGTGAGAAATGCACACTTTTGTTACTTTTCTCCTGTAATGTTTGCAAGACTAGAGGAACTAAGAGAGAGATAAAACAGTGTTAGGTGTTAAACTACCAGCAGACCAAACTATCAATTGTGAGGAAAATACGGCATCTTTTTCAGTAATCAGAGGGAGATTTTGTCTTGCGTTACTCTGATGTGACTGTAGGGATTTCAAGTGGGCACTGCCAGTGGTATCTGGCTCAGCATGTTCAGTGAAACACATATGGTTAATCATTCAAATCTGAAAACACTGGATCACGATTCTGTCTGTGTTGTGAAAGGCATGGCAAGAGTCCTTGATGGCTGCATTCAAGTTGAAAAAAATTTGCCACTTGTGGTGTTTTCCATCTGGAAGAATGTTGTCTTATTTGCCAGCAAGTCATCATAATATCTTTCTGGCATATGTGTCATGTTAACACAAACATGTTCACATATCTGCATATGTATAACAAAATATCTACATTCCACCTTCTCTATTGTACAGAATGGCAGCATGTCATTAACAAATATGAAGAGTCATAATGTGTTTACATACAAACACACGTATATTTATGTCTATGAAAGGAAAAAGCCAGATTGTGTGATCTTTCAGGTTGCCAGTTCCTGGCTCCCACCGCAGCCTGCAAGCTGAAGTAATTGAGATGATGTAAGGGTAGTATCTGCAGTAAGGGACTAAACACAGCCCAGAGTCACCAAGTTGAACTGAAATTGAACACAGTTTTAAATGCACGTATATTTAAAACTGCTGGGACATTGCTGGCGTCTTAGAAATACTATTCTCAGGTGGCTGCCAGAGGAAATGCTACAGGAACATGTTGGCACTGGAAGCCAAGGGCAATCTTCTTCCTGAGTTGAGGATTTGAGCACTAGCAATCCTACTGGCATGATTTTCCAAATCTTTCCCATTCTGTGCCAGTGGTTAAGGTGCAATGTATCCTGGATAGTTCTTCCATCATTGACTTTAATTGCTGGGATTTTGTTGCTCATAGCTTAGGATTGCCATGGCTTTTATGTAGGCCGTATTTAACTACGAAGCTAATGTCTGTATTGGAGTGTGCACTATTTTGTATGTTTAGCATTCATTTTCCATATACTTCTCATGTGCAAAATACCAGTAAGTTACTAATTTGTTGTTACTGTTGATGCAAAAGATTGTTAATTATTTTGAGTGAGTGGGGGGGTGGAAGGAGTTACTACTAACGTCTAGGTAGTAAGGCATCTGGCACTGGAGGCAAGAAACTAAATGTTATGTCAGTTTTACAGAGCTGGAATCTCTCATTTAATTGTCTTCTATTTATGATAACTTTAATTGCAACATTGAACTGGGGAGAGCAGCTACCCAAAACCAGTTCTGGTTAGATCTGATGAGTTCAAATGAATGTGCATTTGCATCTCTGTGTGCCTTATAAAACCCATGCTCTGTTCTTTTAATAAGGCTTGGATAAAAGACTACAAAGGTTGCTAGAGATTCCCAAGTTAACCAGGAAATGCCTCTTAAAGCACCTTGTTGATCTCATCCCTTGATCTGACATTCAGCTCACAGCATCTGTCTCTGGCCTCCACTCTTGTGCTTAGTTAACTTTATTTGGCATTTTGACTGCCCCCAGCTTTTGTGATATCTAGTTCAAAGGGTTTGAAACATTATTACAGCATTTATTGCTCAGCCAGCATTACCTTTTGCCCAAGTGACAAGCTGACAGGGACCCTATCAAAGACAATGTCAGGAAGTGCATTCATTCCGTGTGCTACGGAGAAGCCCCAGGTCCCTTTTTTCCTCCTTTTAATTTTATGACATTCCACTCCAAGGCTGATCAGGTTATTCTCTGCTCCCAGAGAGACATTTTGAACTTAGTCCTCTTGAATTGTAGATCTCCTTGTTTTTTTTTTTTATTTTTTTTTGGTTTTATTTTCTAGGTAATACTGATCCAGGATCTAGTACTTCCTTTTCACCAAACTTTGCTAACATTGGTGCTCAGAATCTGGGAAGGTAATGAAATTCCATTGAAGGAATTGTTAATGAAGGAAAAGCTAATGAAATTCAAAGGCAAATGAAATTCCATGGACTAGTTCTTCCTTGCTAAAAGGAACGGCTGACAGAGTTAACGCCACTTCTCAGCACCAGAAAAAGTGCTGACTCAGCTAGGGGCACTGGGACTCAAAGCTGGGTCCTCAAAAGCAGGTGGTTTAACAGGCTAGCTCATTAATCATCTCTGCTTCCCCAAGCAGTAGGTTGTACTTATTTTTTCCCCCCTTTTTTTTGGCAATCAAGTGCTGGCTAAGAGAAATATAACTTTTTTTTTTTTTTTTCCAAGAGATGGCATCCAACATGCACATGCCATTATATTTCTGCTATTTACACTTAGTGAGCTAAAATGCAACAGATGTTTGTAAGTGATTACAACTAAATTCTTCAGTAAATATGCCGAATGAGTCCCATACATCTTCAAATGCTTTGAATGCTTCTCACTGTGAAAAGGGAATTTGTTACAGGTGGATAGAATAATCCAGTCCTGGAATTTACTGGTAGTTAGCAGAGGTAAAAAAAGAGTCAGCTAAAAGAATCTTTAGCACAGTCAGACAGGTAGAGGAGTCCCAGAGCCTCTTAATACATATAACCTAAAATAAATTTCTTTCATTTCTGGTTAAGCCCCTGAATACTTGTATAAATGCTTGAAAAGGAATGAAAAGATATTGAAGGAACTGAATTCTATTGCTCCCTGTGAAGGGTCTTTAACTGAATGGGAATGCATTCCTGCCAGGCAGCCTCTAGAAGTAACCTCGTGTGTGATAATTCCTTTACATTCACAGCCAATAGCTTACAGACCCAAGGGATGGAATGATATTTTGATCTGACTTTGTTCTCTCTAACCCCTCTGCATACTAACACTGCATGAGTGCCTAGAAGCATGCTGTGCCAGGGTAAAGTAGGGTAGTGCTGTGGAAACTTGTGTGAGGAGTCCCATGTGAAACAGTGTTAAATGGCACTTTTCTGTTTTTTACATAAGGATTTAGTGTTTGTGACAGGCAGTGAATCAGTCATTTTTTTTGGAGGTGGTGACTCAGCATCAGCTTCTCAGCATGTACTGTCTATCCAGCCAACCCTGTCTTCTTGTAGTTGGGATACCTGTCCAGGAATGAGAAAAGTCTCAAGGATGTCCACATCTTTGCCCTTTCTGCACAGGCAAAATCACGTGGAGTAGGGAGAGAAGGCGTTCTGGTTAGTGCTATTTACCTTTATCTTTACCTGCTCCGAAGAAGCTGTTTAAGAGTACACTGCAAGCCTTAGTTAGTGTTTTTCAAGTCACTGATAATGGAGTCTGGATTGATCTTGGTGATTTTACAACCCTGTGCCACATTTGTGTTTTTAAACTACTCCCAGTGAAACTTTTTTCATGCAAGACAGCATGAATTGTAGTGATGTGTGTATCACTGCTCACACACTCCATCAAGATGCAAGCCCCAACATGTGTCAGATGATGCAAATAAACATTTTTGGTATCTCCTCATGTTCTAAAGTGCTGCAAGGTGGGCAAGAGAAGGAGCTGCATGGGGTTATTTTTCTCCCCCGATGTTAGGATTGGATAAAATTTTCTCTACAATCAAAACTCTTTGCTAAAGGGTTGCACTGACTACCTTGGGCATCTTGTCTTGCTTCTTGAATGCGTATGGATCCTGAGCTCCTAACTCAGGCACCTGGTTTTATATAGTGACTGTTTTGAGTATATAAATTGCATACAAAATCCTTGTTAGAGCTTGGTAATGCACTTGGGTCTCCTGAGCCCTAGTGCATTAGTATCTGGCTGCTCCTGTATAACTAACCTTAGGCTGAAGTTAGCTGTCATCTGAATGAATAGCTGGAGTTCATTTTTCAGAGTAACCCTGTTCTACTGGATATAATTTCTGTCCAATATTTTCAGTCTGGTAGACTAAAAATGCCCAAGACTTCATATAGTGCTGTTCATGACTGACTGACTGCTTGGGTCACCTGAATATTCAAAGTAGATGAAAAGTAACTCTGCAGTTATACGCAGTTTCCCCGTCACTGCAAGGCTGAGCTGAGGTACTTTAGGCTCCAGGCAATAAGTCATCTCAGGCCATGTCATGAGACAAATTCATCCTGAAGAACACAGGCAGTGGAAAGTTGACTGACTTCAGTGAAGGTGGAGCCCCTGTATCAGATGTCAGTTTGACCCAGAATGTGTGTGATTCTGTGTTTTGATCTCTCTTATTTCATTTTGTTTCCATTTTTTTCCAGTCTCTCCCCATGGTTTTACAGAGCAGAGATGAACCATAAAAAGCTACTAAACCTGAGTAACCTCCTGAGAAGGAAACCTCCTGAGAGGAAATACGTGAAGTAAATTGTGACCCTTCTGAGGAGGTGCTCTCTGCAATGAGAGGATTTGCATTGGACATCTCACCTCTTAGATCTTTATAGGATATTTCCTTTCTTGCTTTAGAAATGAGTCCACGCCTACATAAAATGATCATCTCATCTAACTTGCTGAACACTAAGTATGGCTGGCATGTGTAAGCTTTTCCTTGGAGAACCCTTACTAAGGGTTCTCATGTGAATGCCACAGTGGTATACCCAGCTGGCAGCAGGTGAGGGTCTTAACCTCTACATCAGGAAAAAAAAGAAACATTTAAGAAGACTATTCATGTAGGCATTTCTTTTAAACAGTGTTTAGTCTTAAAAGGCAAAGGGGGCTTCTCCATTTACTCAGGTGACAGCAGACTAACTCTCAGCCTTTAGGTTGCTTGAAGCCTTTGCCAAGAATGTCCAGAAATACCATTCCTGCTTCATTATGGAGTGGGCTTTGCAATGCTATGATGCCATGGTGGAGACTGCTTCCTCTTGCAGTCCTCTGGAAGTCAAGACTGTGAAGAAAACAGGCAGAAATCTCAATTTGGGTCAAATGACCTGTGTAATTTTAATATTTACAATAGAACGTAGAAAACCATATACTAATGACTTTATATTTCCTTCATTTGGAGACAGCCAAAGACTATTTGTATTTGAAATATGGCATGAAATATTCCCGATCGCTGTCCTAAATAAACACGAGAGTGTTTGTATTACCTTTTCACCTGTGGCAGATTAAAGTGCTCCTTAGCCATTGGCCTTGAATGAAACCAAGATCAGTCTCTATAATTCTACAAGCCATTGTATAAATATGTTCTGACTGTATTTTTATACATTAATCACAGAAGATTATGAGGCACATGCCATATTGTGCATATTTCTTGCAAGCAAAATAGAACTGTCTGCAGTTCTCATTGCAAAATTATGGAATGGACTGAATCATTAAAAAAACATACAGGAAAATCTGCTATTTCAGGACAGCTGTTCAGTATTTTTGGACAGCTGACACTTTTTTACAAAAATATTTTTTTTTACTAGAAATAGTGAGCCAAATTCATTAAGGGGATAATTTCAATTCACAAAATAGATCATTTCCTTTCTTTCGAAATCTTGCTGAGCAAACAACATTCCTTATTGCTATTCCCCAGCCTTTTTTTTTTTTTATTTGGGTTTCCACATCCAGGCCCAGCAATAATATCCCATTTCCAGACATTAATGGCAAGAAAGAAGAAAACAATTTGCTGCACTTGTAATGTGGTATGCTGTGACTCTGTGCTCTCTCAATCTATCACTTCAGACAGCACCAGGACAATGACCAGTGTACTGAAGAGAACATTTCTGGTAATACAACCAACCTGGGGATGCCCCAACCCAGGAGGTGTTCAAGCCCAGGCTGGATGATGCTTTGAGCAAACCGATCCAGTGGAAGGTGTCTCTGCCCATGGCAGGAGGGGTTGGATCTGGACCTTTAATGTCCCTTGCAACCCAAACCATTCTATGATTCTATGATGAATGTGTGGATGAGATCAGTGATGGAGACCATGAATATAAATCATGGTTCAGGTTAGAAACTAGCCTCTAACAAGTGATTTTTTTTAAAGGAATTAATCTGTAAGAATTCACGCTCAATAGAATAGGGGTTTTTTATGACTTAAATTTCTTCTTAATTAGATATGGTCTTGAGGAATTTATGGGCTCAGGTTCACTTTTACAGATTCTGTTGCTGTTACAGTGAAGATATTGGGTGTGTTGACTTAATCACCTAATTCCCTTGCATCTGTCCAGAGGAGGGCAATGAAGCTGGTGAAGGGGTTAGAGCACAAGCCTTATGAGAGGCTGTTGAGGGAGCTGGGGTTGGTTAGCCAAGAGAAAAGGAGGCTAAGGGAAGACCTTACCTCTGTCTACAATTACCTGAAAGGAGGTTGTGGCAAGGCGGGTGTAGGTCTCTTCTCCCAACTAACAAGTGATAGGACAAGAGGATATGGCCTCAAGTTGCACCAGGGGAGATTTAGATTGGATATCAGGGAAAATTTCTTCACTGAAACGGTTATCAGGCACTGAAAGAGTCTGCCCAGGGAAGTAGTTGAGTCACCATCCCTGCAGGTATTTACTGGGTAGATGAGGTGCTCAGAGATACAGTTTATTAGTGGACAGGTATGGTTGGATTCGATAATCTCAAAGGTCTTTTTCAATCAAACTGTTCTATGATTCTGTCATGCTTAAAAGTTTTATTAGTTCAGATAAAGCAAGGGCTCCCATTTGTGCAAAAAAACAAGGAGCTGGAAGATGGTGTTCCTGAAGACAGACATACTCAGAAATGGATTTTAGCAGTCTGAGGAGAACAACACTAATTAAGGGTGTCAAAGCATATGCTTGGAAACATCTTCTCTTCCTGGATCTATAGGATCTAGTGACAGCTTTCTGCTGTGTGATAGTGTCTAATATCACAGAATCACTAGATTGGAAAAGACCCACCGGATCATCAAGTCCAACCATTCCTATCAAACACTAAACCATGCCCCTCAGCACCTCATCCACCCATCTTTTAAACACCTCCAGGGAAGGTGACTCAACCACCTCCCTGGGCAGCCTGTTCCAGTGCCCAATGACCCTTTCCATGTAAAATTTTTTTTTGATGTCCAGCCTGAACCTTCCCTGGCAGAGCTTGAGGCCATGACACGCAGGGGAATAAACTCTTAACAGAGATGCGAGGCCCTGTGAGGGTGCAAGTCATGTTGTGGGAGGGAAGTCAAGGAAAGAGAAGGATCATATCTGAAATGTAGGAGTGAAACGCCTGCAAAATCTCTGCCAGGAGAGAAACAAGTTACAGCAGATTTCCTCTGCTGTCCAGTAGCTTGTTCTCCATCTCTACCTCCTTTTCTGTCTGTCACATGCCACCTGCTCATTACCTTCACAGACAGTGGCAGACAGTTATGCTACATTGCACTACTGTACTGTCAACAGTGTCTGGGATATTAAGGTTACCGTGGTGTTTTTATGAACTGAATCCTGTAAACTGCAGTACGGCTCCATTACTAGAATGTGCCTCATACAGCTTTTAACAAAATGCTTTCAGGAATAGATAATTAAGCAATATGGAAATGCATGGTTAAAGAGAAAAGCATATGCAAGATTGTTTGGCCACTGCCCAGTTCTGCCAGATAGTAAAGGTGTCTAAGTCCCCCCTCCTCCCTTCAGGTCATAAGAAGTTGAGGGTATTCACCACCTTCGAGCATCTGGTTTTATCACTCTGCAAGAACATCACATGGTTTCTTGGTTGCAGGCTGCTTCTGTGGCAGAATTGCTTCACAAAATAGTTCAAAGGTGACTCCTACAAAGTGCCTCTGATTATTGGTTTTGACATTCAGTTTTGCCATGAAACTATCTTGGAAAACTGAGCCTTCTCTCGGTCATGGAATCATAGAATAGTTTGGGTTGGAAGGGACCTTAAAAGATCATCTAGTTCCAACCCTCCTGCCATGGGCAGGGACACAATTCTCTTTTACATGAAAAGCCCCCCTGTTCTTTGAAGATTTCAAGTGCAAAGCAGGAATATGGATAAGGGCTGAGGGACAGTTATTATTGCAACTACTGATGGAGATGTAGAGGCCAGAAGGTTTGAGTGATATTGCAATGATAGAATAGAAATTCTGTGGCAAAGCCACTGTGCAGAGTTGTAATTTTGTGAGTTCCAGAAAAATAATACTCTTTTAACACAATAAGGTTTTATCTCTGTTAGTTAAGAAATGGTAAATGTTATGGACTATTGAAATCTAAGCACAGCAGGAAAAAGGGTGGAAAGAGCTTAGGCACAACAGAAAAAAGCTATGGCCTGGGTGTGTGATAAGGTTTGAGGAATGAAGGAAATAAAATTGCAGAGGACATTGATGGTAAATCTTGCATGAAACAGGGATGAGAAGGACAATGATAGAGGGATGAGAATAACATAGGGCAGTGACTGGTTTAGTGGTTGATAGGAATGGTTGAACTCGATGATCCTGGAGGTCTTTTCCAACCTAGTGATTCTGTGATTCTGTGACAGTGCACTTTTAAGGACCTGGAATTAAAATACAAAATAATCCTTGCTACAAAGCAGCCTTTCCAGTGAGGTTGGTAGATGCATGAGCCTCTCTTCACTCAATTATTCTACCATTTATTCCTGCTTCCTGAGCAAAGCCACTATATGGTGAAGTTGAATGTGGCTTTGCAGATGTCTTGGGCTGACATTTTGTTCATGAGACTCTATCAGGCTCAGCTGCAAATGACATCTAAAAGAGAAAGAAATTGCATGAATAAAACTAAGGTCTGGTGAGAATAACAGGCTTGCCCAGTGAGGATTTTGTAGCGTTGGCATTGATCCTGTCTGTAATGTTTGATACTACAGTTTTCTTGCCTTTGTATTAAACTCCTGTTTCTGTGGGGCTCTACAAATGCCAGTGGGCATGTAAATGTGCTCAAAAGGTGTCCAAGCACATCTGCAGGACATGTTCAAGATAAGCTATGGTGATGGGCCATTCATCCACCACCCATTACAATGAATTTACCATCTATCACGAGATAGATTAATCACAGTTCAAAGCCCTTATAAGCTTTTTGTGTATGAATTCTTAATATTAATGGTGAATAAAAAGTAGCCTCGGATATTTGTCTTTTTGAATTGTTTATTTGAAAATAACATTACAAACTGTATTCCCGGGTCAGAGAGAATCCATTTGATTTGGTTAAAGTACTTTAGTGGAGCATACCAAGATGCTTTGTCCGAGAGGTATTTTATTAGAGGATTATGTCTTTCTGGCATGGGTTAGGTTCAGCATCAATTTAATGTCTGCCATATTCCCATCAGAAAGGCAGGAGAAGTAGAAGGAGCCCGTTAATCCATCTAAACGAATAATGCCTTTTTGGCCTTAAAATCTAATGATCTAATTCAGTGCTTTGTCCTTGTGATCTGAACACTTCAGCAAAGACATTTTTCTTTTTTAAAAACCATTTTGCCCACCTGGATGTCCTTGGGAAAGGCTTTAAAACCCAGGGCTGCTACATCAGATGAGAGCTGTGTATTGTATCATTGGCCTGTCCTAGATGCTTTTTGTGTTCGACTCTGACTTGTCCTGAGTGAGACATCCATCATGTTGCAGAGGATTCCCAGCTTCAGCATGTCAGACAGTGCCAGTTGTAATTATAGCCACTAAGGTCCACACCAAAGGGGTTAAAAGGAGATGCTGTAAACTTGGACAACCTTGCTACTGTTTCTGAGGGCTAGATTTATTCTCTGGACTACTTCAGTCTCCCTCCAGAGAGTTCATTGTGTAAGTCAGTATGACAGATTTATCCATGCTCACAGAGATGGTGGCTGTTTTCTCACTAGGCAGGTGGAAGGAGAAAGCAGCATAAAGACAGCTGCCAGCTGAGAGGTCACAGTTGAACTCATGCCGTGGAACGATCATAAATTATAAATCTTCCGAAGAGTTACAGCTTCTGCTCTTATTTCTGTCTTGTCCTAAATTTCTCAGCTGCACTTCTATTTATTTTAGGCACGTCATTATCGTCTGCAAAGGTCGCTGAGTGACTGCCGGGCAGAGTTTCACCCAAAGAGTACAGAGTATTGCCCCTGGCCACTGATCACTGAGGTTTCACACCGTGTATCTGAATTCTTCCTGCTGCCCTCCCCACGCCTGCACTGCCTATATCTGATGCATCCAATTGCACTTCGCATCAGTACATTTTACTGTAATTAACTTAGTTTATATGCTGTTTGGGAGTGTTATAAAAGGCATCTCCAGCAGATTAAAGCTAGTTAATCTGTGGTAACTGGAACAAATGGTGTAGATGATGGGATGGATATGCTCATCAAAAGTCCATACGAACCATTGGAGCTGTTCAAAGGTGTGCCCCTGATGTCAGTGGGGTTGGGCCCTGTGCATATAATCCTGCGTGATGAAAAATGCTTCTGTATAGTGCAGAGCTCTGCAATTTCATTGCTAGGACTAGAAGAAACTTCGTAGGGGTTGGGTTTCAACTGGTATAGGTCAGTAGCTCCTTTCAGGAACTGGCACTCAGCACCTTGCCTTATCATGCTCTTCAATCAGCAACATGCTTTTTTTCCTGGTAGCATCTGTGCATATCCTTCAGCATTTACCACCTTTGAATACTTGCGCCTGAGTTTAGAATAGCCGTTCTAAACTTCTACAAATAGCAGCTGCCCCATCACTGCTAAAAGTACCAACTATTCTTAGTGTAGGCAAATTCCCCACAGATACTTTTAAGGCCTGACTCTGTCTTTGCTTAAGTGCATGTCATTGACACCAACTCCCTCCAACATTAGTCCTGCTACTGCTCTGCTTGCTGTTTCCATTCGTATGATGTACATGCTGTAGGCCTGGTTTAATTACTGTTTCTTCTCTGCAGAAGTAGCCCATGGACTGGGATGTTCACGAGCAATGTTGCTGGTGTAATGAGAATAGTCACATGCTTAAAACCAAGCTTGTGCATGCAGGACCAAGTCCTTTAAGGTCTGTTGCTTCTATGGACTGAGATCACTGATTTTGCAATTTAATGTGGATTCCCTTAACTTTGGTAAGGCTTCTGTTTTCCAAAATTTTTTAAAAACCTCAATTTAAAGGCAGAAATGTGCACTGGGAGCAGTATCAAGTATCGTACACATTTGAGGTATGCTGTGGGGAAGCACAGGGGCCACACAGCTCCTCAGGAATATTCCCTTGCAGGCACCATTTCTGTCACAGGCTGACTTAGAAGCAGGTGGTGGAAAGGAAACTGGGCTAGCAAGAAGGAAGCAAAGAAGACAGGCCTTTTTATTGCTAGTAAAATTTCCTTTACTGCCAAAAGGTCTTTGAAGCAAAAATACCAGCTTGCTGGGTGGCATCCGCAACCTGAATTTAGCTTTAACCATATGGTAGCATGGTGTCAGATTTCTGCTGGTGCATACAACTTCCCACCAAGTGCTTTCCAGGTTCTAAGCATCTCTGCACTATTTCTTCTCTTCTCCCATAGATTTTGGGATACATCATGTTTGTTCCTGCAGTTTTCTGACACTCTGGTTTCTTGATCACCAGCACTAGTATGATCTTGATTTCCTTAAACATTTCTTTTACTCCTCTGGGACATATGTGTCTTTTTCTAGCATCTGTCCACTCTCCTCTCTGCACACTCAGGCAAAGAATTAATCTATTTTTTTCCCTTAAACAATGCCCTTACTACTTGTGTCAATAAATTACCCTTGCCATATTTAAGAGGCCCTTCTGTCTCCTTCGCTGACCTCTCCTTCTATGTGTACTTTAAAAATGTCTTATTTGTCTTAACCTCTGCTGTGATCCTGCTCTGTTCAATTCTCCACCGTTGCCTTTCTTACCATATTTTACACCACCTTTGCCCTCTGATCTGTACACTTCATTGCTGGACCCCATATTTTATACAGAATTATGCTCATTTCTTAATTAATCTTATTTAGTCACATGGTTCCCTATAAGCATATTTTTCAGAACTACTATATTTATTTGAGATTAACAGTGTATATTTGTCTTTTTCTGTTTACTATTCTTCCTTTCTTTTGACTTGCTGGTAAAACAAAAGTTAGGATCATCCATCTATTCTTTGCTTAGAAGTTTATGGGCTTAGTTTTTCTGCTTAGTCATTAATTGTAAACCTCGTGACTTTACAGACACTGATATTTAGCAGCCTTTCCATTCAGACCTGAATATACAAGTCATTTGATCAGTCCTTTAATGTGCAAAGCAAGGTGGGTGATGATAGATTATCTTCTTCTGTGTCTCAGATACTGAGAAATTCTTTATAAGGCCAGAAACATCCCTGTTTTTCTGTATATAGTACCTGGAGGAGTAGGACTCTGACCCCACAGAAAAGAGTGAAGTGCAAAGAGTTATCAGGGATAGTGCACATAAGAGAATCAATAGCTTTAAAATTAAGTGCATATGATAATTTACCCTTACAATCTTATACTTTAAAAGGGCAGGGTTACCCAAGGGAGCAGAGAGAGAAGGAAGTGGTCTGCCCAAGGCTGCCCAGATCTGACTCTATAATGTATGTCTGTGGAATACCAGTTCAGTGACCTAGTCTTTCAGCTAGGGCAGTGCAGGAGCAGCTTCTGCAGCTGGCTTTCTGACTCTTTCCTCAATTAAGCTTGCATTTCTCCCTGTACGCTAAACAGCATCACTGCCTATCTCACGTGTCCCAAGACGGTTTGTCTTTGTATACGCCTCATGTGTAATATTCCCCCAAGTAAACATCACCTGCCTGATGAGCTTTCTGGGAAGAGTATTGTGTTATCCCGTGTGGAATCCTGCTGACATACCTTTGCAGATGTCATTTTTTGAGCATTGCCCCAGAAGGCCTTGCTGCAGCAAGTGAATCTGTTCATGTGCTAGCTTTGACTTCAAATGGATCTAGTTCACAGAGTGAGGAAGATGTAGTGATAAAGTATGCGTGCCTCTAAAGACCTAGATTTGATGTGTAGTTACCTTTTTCCTTCACAGACTCATGGAATCTTCTGCTCTCTGATTCACTTTTGAAAATAAGCTATGTTTCTCTTCTGTAGAAGAGGACCCAAGTTGCATATGTTTGAAGGGATCAGCTCTTGGGATAGGGCAAAAGTGGATTAAAATACTTTCCCCAAATTTTACAAATCTTATATGAAATACCATTGTAGTGCCTAACAGGTCCAGGGGTTTGCACTGATCTCAGGGGAATCCATGGATATTTTATCAGGTCTTAAGTGTAACAGTCCTCTCACAAAGGGAGTTATATTTGTTAAATTCCTTCATTTACAGTCAGAAAAGAAATGACATCCAGAATGAACATGCATGTTTTTGCCCTTGATATCTGAAAAAAAACATGACAGTAGATTCTCTAGTCTAATTTTAACTAGACACTTGCTTCAACATGGTTCTCCCCTGATGCCTTCCGGCTGTGAGTCCTTCTGTGATGTAGTATCTGTTACGCTACAGCCATGGAGTCCAGACTGAAGGCTAGGCATAGAGTGATCACTACGCGAGGTTATAACCAGCTGCTGTGGCTGTGAAAAATTGCCAGGCAATTGAAAGCACTGTGAAATGGAAGAGAGTAAGAACAATTTTTCCCTGCAAAATTTTCTTCAAACTGCGCCTCACATCTAAGTGAGGCGTCTCGTATGTGTCTGATCAGGTGTAAACAATTTCAAAGTGCGATTGCATTGTTGTTGTTTTCCTACTGAAGGTTGAGCGTGCACCCTTATCCAACAGGTGTGCTGCTGTCTGGTATATATAACACTTTTCTATTTTTCTCTTGACAACAGCAGTCAAGAGAAATAACAGTGACGGAAGCTTCCCACCCCTGTCCTGTGCATGTTGTCTTATAATTTTTTTTAACATCCCTTCTGTTTCCATATGGTTGGAGAGGTGCCCAAACTGAATTCAATCTCTCAGAAATCTTTTTAGACTCTTTTGTTCATCTGTTTTGTGTTTATCCACAGCCTCTTCTCCACCCCTCCACATTAGGTAATTACAGAAGAAACTCTATGGTGAGCATCTAAAGGGACATTTTAGATTAAATGAATAATTTATTTTATTTGCCACACAAGAAAGTTTTAGAAATACCAGACACATCAAAATCTACAAAGGTCTTGCTTTCCTTCCCCAAAATATATTTACGTCTTCAGTTCATGATCAACAGGCTAATGTGGCTTTGCAGTTAAATCTAAAGTAGCTGTAGCTGCTATTTTGTTGGAATACTATCAAATTTCCTTCTATGCATTGCATAGCTGTCACCCAGTGATATGATAGGTCCATGATTTATTGACCTATTAAAAGCACTTTCACTGACTTGTCATAATAAACTTTACTTAAAACATTAAAACATTAAAACATAAAACATCAACCAGCAGCTCAAACAGAGATGCCATACAAATACTTGCTGATTTAGTTAAGCTCTGGTGCAAATCCTGAAAATGAAGACCCCAGCATAACAGTTTTCTAGGATTTGTCATGTGAGGATCTGTTGTGTTAAGTAACAGGCATTATAAATACAAATGCCTTGAAGTATGAAGCGCTGACAAGAAGCTTGGCTCAATCTCAAACCCTCATCATTTTTGAAGGCCTTGCTGAGACCATGAAGCTGAACCCAGCTGGAGCAATCCCTACAGACATGAATTGCCAAAAGTTCTGGGGAGTTTTGCTCATACAAGTTGGTCTTGGAAGACCTGGCAATTAGGTCTGTCCTTACGACCATTTAGTTCACTACCTGTTTTTGTTAAACCAGGCAGGTTCAGAGGCAGGCTATGGCTGTGAGGAAGACCGTGGCCCAAATTTTACAATAGTGTATTACCTGCTTGGAGATGAGTTCCTTCAGCTTCTTTTGGGGTAGCTGAATTTATTTATGGTCCAGGCAGCTGGCTTCTTTAGTAAGTAGCTGTTCATTTAATCTTAAGTAGGCATCTGTGATGGCCAAGAGGAATTCTATTTCTAACTGAATGCACATAGTAGTGTTTTTTTCAGGACCCTCTGAGTTCAAATGGGAAGATCCATCCAGATTTCAGTTCTCTTCAGGGTCAGAATCATGCACAGCCATAACAGGGATGATATGCTGCATCATTCGTGGTAGCAACTGGGGTAAGCTAAAGCTATTCAGTGTGTTAGCTGGCTTCCCATCTTGTGACTTGGGCTATATAGACCCTGCATTACTGCTCTACTTTCTCATCAGCTTTCCTGGAAGTCCTATCCAAGTATCACTTGCCAAGCTGAAGAACTTACATATTCTTAATTAGTAATTCTCTTTTGCTCCTAATTGATGAGCAGTATTCCTTATTTTGAAAGTCATCAGACTGTGCTGTAGCTGAAGATAGCTCCTCTCTAAGAACTGATTTTTTTACGAAATCCTCCATTTAGCTTTGTAAATATCAAATAATGAGATGGCAAGGTGTTCTGCAATTTTTTCTTCTCTTTAATCTTTATGATTACTTTCTTTCATTTGTTTCTCCGTACATTAAGTTAGATCATGCCACAACTGTCTCCAAGATGGAGTATGCAGCTATATGGGTGATCCTGAAGATGCCTAGGGATGTGTGTAGTAGTCTACAATTCAACATGTGTCAGATTTACAGACCCTTTAATGTTATCTGATCCATGGATTCCCATGGAGATTTCCTGAGACACTTTAAAACTGGTGAGAAAACACTACAAGAAAAGCATGCAGGTAACAAATCAGGGATCCACACATACTTTTGTCATCATGTGACTGCTTGAGGCTGGCTATACATGTGTAAAACACAGGTGATAAAAAAACTACAGATGGATAGTTGCTAAGCTGGAAATATCAGGAAATAATAACTACAGCTTTCTTTTCCAAGAAAAAGGGCTGTTAAAACTGTATGTGTTCCATAAGAGGAAAAAGAAAAGTCCAGCAAAACTATATGCTGTCTCTCTCACCTGTGCAAGTACAAAAATGTAAAAGCAATAATTGTTTGTATCTGCAATTATTTTCTACCAGTTAAATGGAAAATTGATGATTTGCTGGAAATACGTTCACAGTGTTGCTGCTTAGGATAATACAAAACAGAAGTAGTTGTTTATGTTTTAGTTTTGTAAGAATGTCATTCTCCTTCATCATTTACAAACAATGATGATCAACCACGTACTTGTAGAGGGCCACTATGACTAAAATGAATTAATGACGTCTCTGTTTTGGACATATGTCCAAACAGATGCTGGGGAGAAGGTGATGGGGTAAGTGTGTGCAAAGCCTGATGGCAGGCAATACTACCCAAGACCTTCTAAAAAGAGGATTTCTCCTTCAATCAGTTGTGCACACAGACAGCATCTTATCCTTGGAGGGCAAGTTGTGTGTACTCATCATGGGCACCTACCTCAGGTACCTTGCCTAGCACCTGGAGTTGTATTGTTTCTGGAGGAAAAAGGATCCCCCTGGAGATAAGTTAAGGGCTTAACACTCAACAGTTGGATGCCTATGGTTAGGTGGTGCAAATCTTTAACCTCACCCTCTGTGACCACGACACCTTCCTTGTTGAAGACCAGTTTCAAACATTTATCACAAGATCATCAAATACCCCTCAACCTAAAACTCACTTCTTAATTCAGGAAGGCCATTAGAAAGGCTCCCTTGTCTGTTCTCAGCTCTGTCCCTCTTCATTCAGTCTTTTTTACAGACCTGAGGTCAGCAGTAGTGTTTTAATAAGAAAGGCACCTTTTCACTCAGGGCAGGGAGCCTAATTAATGTAAAATCTAAAAATCCCACCTGGGAATTTACTGTATTGAGAGTCTCATCCTTTAGGCTTTCCATGGGCAGGGCATGTGTAGACTTCTGTAGGGGTTTCTCCCAAGGAAGGGGACAAAATAGGAGGTTAAATGTGTTAAAGGTTCTTAATACCAAACAACAAGACGTATTAATGGATTTTTGCAAACCCCTTAAATTCACTTTTCATCAACGGAAAAGAATTTTCTGATGGGCAAATGACAAGGTCATTTTTTCCATCCAGGCTCTTTTGTGCCCTAAATTGATATGGAAAGATAAAAGATAGCTCATAAGTTATGCTACCTGGGCAATCGTAATCATACAACTTGATTTAATGTCATACATTGCATTTCTAGTTCTGTCTTGGAGGTGTGGGAAGGAGATTCAACAGCTTAGAGTCATAAAAGCGTTGCTCGAAGAGTTGCATTTTTATATCAGTGGATGAAAATGAATTTATGTGTAAAGGGTCAGAAAAGCAGCCAGGCAAAAGCTTGTCCTTCAGATCAAAGATATTTATAATACATGGTTCTGGCTCCTTTGCCAAGGTTTCAGGATCTTACACTTGCTGTGCTCCTTGTTTAGCTGTGTTTGGTGAGACTGAAACTGTCACACACTGATAGAGAGAGGATGTTGGTTCATTTCCTTCCTTTCCTGGTTTTCGTAGTAGGAAAACGCATTGATTTTATAAAATGTAATTGCATTGACTGCTCTTGTTATCAGGATTGATTGCATTGACTTAAGTTGCATATTGCTATGTGTTCACACTCTTACCTTGAAATACAGTTTAGCTTTGTGGGTTTCTTTTCCTCCATTTTGAGAGTATTTACAATGCATTTTGAGTTAAGGTTCTTCTGCATTTGATTTATCAACCGCTGAGATTGCTCTGAAATGCCATCAAAAGTATTCATAGTATCTTTGTGACCGTAACCACTAGAACCAATTGCTGTTGACCCCAGCCTTGTCAACCATCATAACCTTCCCTCAGGTTAGGAGGTTGAAGCCAGGAAATACATTTCAGCTTCTTATTCCTGTGTGTCACGTCCTTATTGCAATCCATTTCAACTGTTCATTAGGGAATTGGGATAGTTGAGAATACCACAGTGAATAAATAATAGCAACTAGATGTCTGTAGAGAATGGTGCTAGTAGCAAACACAAGGGCTGTGCAATTGAGCCCTGGAGGTGAAGAAAATGATGAAGATTTCATTTTAGATGTGGTGGTGATGCATAAGTTATTTGTGGAAATGAGAGTTCTCTTGGATTTGCATAAGAAGTGTATGTGTGTGTGTGGGATAAGGCTGACATTTTTCAAACTTGGGTGTTTAGAATTAGGTCCTTAACCCTCCATACAGATATGTCAAAGGAAGTAGTCTGTTTTCTAGAGCTAATAAATACTGAAATTATTGAAATCTGGGGATACCGATTATCTCTGAAAATCAGGCCACTTCAAGCAGCTTAAATATTGTTCTGGGATATAATTTTCTAAGATGTTTTACAGAACGTGAGAAAAAGCCATAGCCTCTTTTGAAAACCTTTGAAGTATTACTTATTTTAGTTACTTAGGTGGAATTTGAAAAATTATAAACACTGTTGTAACTTTTCTCGTATTCAATTCAGTGGGAGAATTACCACTGATTTCTGTGGGAGCTGGATTAAACTAATACCTGACACTGAAATTTGCCTTAAATATTAAAAGCCGTATCCTCTCTTCCTCTGTGAACCCAACTGACTCTGGATTTAAAGAGTGTTTACCCAAATGACTTCCCTTGAGAATATATAAAAGCCATTCACGTAGTTCACCAGCAAATAGAGCTTTGGCAACCAAACCTGAAAACTTTGCTTTTGTGTATTTCCTGGTTTTCTTTCTTTACATTAGATTTTCACCCTTTCTCCCATATAGTGTTTATAATGTTTCAAATTCCTTCTCTAAGTTGATGTATTTCTGAAGACTTTGAGAAGAGATTTGAAATGCCTTGGAAGATGCTGCTAACAGCCTCAAAGACCAGATTAGAGGACATCTACATACTGTCTGTGTCATATTAGGTCTCAAGTAAAGTCTTGTTTAAAGTAAAATACCAACTGTCTTTTGAAATGCCATCATTCCCCGAAGTCCTGTTACAGAGCCCTAAATCCTGAATACAGTATCTCTACATCTACAGGCAAAGGACAAAGGGTCAAAGACATAGTTTCTCCTTATTTAAGATTCCTCTTTCATTTTATTACAGGACCCTGGGGTAGACACTCTCTTCAAGTCCAGTCTTCACCAATCACATGCTAATAACTTCAGCTGAAAGAGGGCTCTACCCTAATGTCATTATACTCCCAAGCAATGATTGATTGTGTTATAGTATGTTTTTGAAACCTAATTACTGTCTCAGTTTGTATTTGAGCTCATTAATCTTCTAGCCTGTAAATAACTAAAATTGACTAAATAACTGAATTTCTTTAATGATGGGTTCAAGTTATCTTTATACCTACTGTTTTGTGTTAACATTTTCATTGCCAGAAATTATTTTTTTGTTAGTGCTTTCTTCAGTTCTCATAAGCTTGCATGTCTGACAATACACCTGTTTCAAACTCGTGTCTCATGAAATGCATCGCTGGTAGCGAACAGACAGATCCAGCCTGGCTTGCAGCCTCCCCATCCTCCTTAAGCCAGAATGCTGCCCTTAGGGGCACAGCATCACCAAGTCCTCCCAGCAATGTGATCTTGCACAGCCTGGAGTGCCTTCTCAGTGTGCAGGTTTCAGCTGAACACCTCCCCTGTGGTGTTCAAGCCTTTGGTAGGTTTGACCACAGTTGCTCAAGAGCCTCATCTGCTGGATCTTTGCCACTTCTGACAAATAAACGAAGGCTCTGGCTAGAGCTAGGCTAAACTCGTGGAACAAATTTCCAGGAAAAATCTGCATGACCACTAGTTTCAGCACAAACAGAAACATATGGCAACTTCATCTCCTCATTTTGGTTCCCTTCAGTAAACTGATTTAATCTACAGATGCATGCACCTATTTAAATCCTCCTCCTACATGCCAGTCAGGAAGCAAGGGAACTGTAATTGATTATTTTCATTTATTGGGAAACACTCAGATAGTCTGGACAGCAGGGACTTTATAAGTGCCCAGGTAGACAGGAGATCTCAAACACTGTCGTGCTTGCCAGATGCGTTAGCTGTGACTCTAGGCACTGATGAGAGACTTCAGTTTGATCTGTGTCTTGCCAAAGCACTTAAGCATATGCTTATCTCTAGATATATGAATAGTCCCTTGAGAATGCCCATGTGCTTAAAGTTCGGCATGCATTTAAGTGCTTTGCTGGAGCAGGCTCCTAAGTCTTTCTGGGGATAATTAAGTATGCCGAAAGCTATTTTACTGCCACATTTTCTTTCTGGTTCACAGGATGAGAAAATCCATTCTCATCAAAATACAGAGTGGATCATTTTTAACCCGATTATTTGTAAAGAATTTGTGTCATTAAAGTGAACTTCTTTGCTCCTTCCTTCCATTCAGTGGGTGCCTATATTTTTAATGCGTCCTCTTCTGTTGCTGAGCAATGAGCTATGCTGTAGTTGAGCCAAACTCTACTTATGTACCTGCCAGGGCTAATGAAAGGTGACGACCTTTGGCCACTCCTCCAGTAATGAACCTCTCTACAGTAGGACCAGATGGTGCTTTCACTTCCAAGGGTGCAACATTTCTAAGGTTATGCAGGTGCAAGTGTATTTGTGGAAAGGTCTGCTGTCTGGGGGAGTGACGCAGTGGGATTGGTAGCCAGAGGCAGAAAATAGCCTTTGAGGGCCAAATGTAAAAGAAACATACTCAGAAAATGGAAAATACTGTTTGTGCAATTGACATTATGGAGCACAGGACTGATGGTTATGGACCTAATGCTTGCCTGTGTGCTGTAGGTAGGAACTTGTGCACCTTTATGGTTCATTGGCAAAGGAATTTGCTCGTTCACTGCTTCAAAAGGTAAGACTGAAAAAAACCTTACCAAGCCAGTATGGCCACGCAGGTAATACTTCAGGATTTCTTATGCCACTCCAATTAAATGAAAGAATAGGAGGAAACTCCACACTGAGAATCTGAAAAGGAGTATCGATCTAGTTATGGACTAAACAACTTTTTCCACAGACATCACCAAGGTTTTGGAGTCACTGCTCAAAGCATGAACTGGGGTGGAAGGAGGAGGGGAGCAGCACGTCTCACTGTGTCCATGGGCACACCGGGATTGGGGGGCGTTCAGCCTTCAGCCTCTTCATACAAGCAAGTATGTTCCGCTTCATTGCCTGTTTTGGAAAATTGGGGTTGAATGCTAAAAGGCTAATTGCACATTGTTTTTAAGAATTAGTTTGATAATTCATCATATTATAATTAAACTAATTAGAACACTATTCATTTCCAACCACCTTAATTAGGCCTCAACTTGGCAGGGAGCCTGCGAGACCAAAATGTTGCAATTTGTTAAACAATCGAAGGACTTTGATAATAAATGACTGTATTCAGCTACATTTTAGTTAATAAGATTTATATATTAATCTAGTTATACTTTGTTCCCTTGGAATTTGGCAGAGCTAGCGAGTCTTCTGATCTCCCTATGAAATTCCTGAAGTCTGAGTTAAAATAACTGGAAAAATTTCCCAATCTTACAGAGACTTTCCTGATTTTTTCAGTGTGGCAGGTGTTCATAAGCCCGCAATGCTTTTTATTTTTCATTTTTCCCCCTCTTCTGATTGAGTAATCAGCTTTTAAAAGAAAATAGCTGGTTTGTGGAACAGACATGAGCTAGGAGGGTTTTGGGGTGTCCAGCCGCCCATGGGTTTGCTCTCGGGGGCGCTGTTGGATCAGGCTGAGTAGGTTCACTCCGGTGGCGCAGGAGACTCCACTTCTGCCAGTTTGGGCCAGCAGCCCTTGTCACGTCCCTGTGACAAATGCTTGGCAAGGGCATGAGCTGGCTCCCCGATCTCACACAAGAGGTGGAGGACTTCAGTGGCGTTCGGTTCATCAGTGGTGAATTTCCCTGCATGCTCTCTTTGACAGCATAATGAAGTGATAATTACCTAAATGAATAAATGTTAATGGCTGAGATAAATATCCACATTCCTCTAATCTATTTTCCTCTGAAATTGCTAAAGGAAATTTGGCTTTAATGGGGGGTATATGTCAATTTTTAGAAATGATTGTAAATCTGTTTAGAGAGAACTTAGATGAGTCATTCTGTGTTTCAGCTGTAAAAGTTACTGATGTATGAAGGCATAAGATGGACAAAAAAAATGAACAAGATACTGTAGTAATTATGTTTCTTGGTGTCACTACCTTTTGCAACATCTGGTTTGTTTCTGTTCTTTCCACATCCTGCAGATGTTGCTGAACACATGAAATACACTGACAGGAGAATATTTTAGCCAAGAAGCAATTTCAGTGAATAATATAAAAGGGTACCCTCTTAACTCTCCAGAAGTCGAGTAAACAAAGACTTCTAGTTTCATTGCTAGTAAAGATCAGACCAATAAGAAAATGGGCCAGGAGCCCTCTAAAAGCATCAGGAATAATCTGTTGTGGATGAGACAGAAAAGTATCTGGAGCCAGTATGAAACAATAAATCCAAATCGAGTTTTATTCTGACACCCTTCCCAAGCCTTACTCTTTAAATAGTCCTACTGATCTCAGAGGTTTTCGTTCAAGCTACTGGTGTGTGGGATTTCCTTCCTTGTCCAACTCTGGTTCATGTGACAGAGAAAAGGAAGATTAGGGAAATGTGAAAAGCCTACATTCATACCACTTTTATACTGAGTTTCGAGGTTATGTGGTATACTGATGGATTAGGTTTTGAATTCTATCTATCTACACCTCCAGTGATGTGCCAATCTGCCTGACAGTGGTTTGTCCAGACACAGTACAGTATGTGTAGGAGTAGGAAGGAGAGCTGGTTCTGTCCTTTGCCTTTACCACAGCAAAGCTATTTGCTGAAGCTGCCTTTAGCTCTTTAATAGTTCTAAAACAGCCAGTTTGGCTGAGGCTGATGCCTGGTTTTCCACCCTGATGATCTGGTTTCTTTGACTCTTCTTCTTGAGTTACTTGGTTTCTTTATTGATGATTTTTCCCATGGGTCCAGTCACTTTTCTGAGCCTTGGGGAATCTGCTGGCAAAGGCTGGTTCACCAACTTTGCATGTGGGAGGCAGGGAAGTTGCAAACCATCACCTGACAACAGTGTGCTTTTCTGCCATGATCTTGGTTAGAGCATCTCCCAGGGTTCAAGAGGTAGTAGCAGAGTTGCTATTCCTTCCCCTTGTCATTCTGATGGGGTCTGCCTCTACTTCTGCATTTGTGCTGCACAAATGGACTGCACAGAAGCATAGCTTTCCTTCCAGAAGTAGCTCACTGTCTTCTATCATTGATGTTAGAGTTGGGACAGAACTTCTTCCTCTTGCTACCTCCTCAAATATATAGATGACAAAGGAGAAATCTCAGGAGCATGGGAATGATTAGTGAATTCCTTCTGGTTTCTCAGTGGCTTGTCTTTCACCTCACACGTTACTTTGTGAAATGAGAGAGAGTTAGAGTGATCAAATGTGTGACTCTGAAGCAGTCCTCATCTGAACGAGTGCGGAAGTATCTGAAGTATCAGAAACAAATGAGACAAACTATGAAACTAAAAAAGACTGAGGAAGGAAAAGGCTACGATGTGTAAGAGCCCTTTGGCATGGGAAAATAGGACATTATGAAGGAAGTACTAGAAAAGCTGTGGTGGGATTTAGCAAGTGATAAGGCAGAAATGAACAGGCTGCAGAAAATACATCCTGTGTGCTTTAGCCACTGGTGTAGTACCTCCAGCCAGCTGCAGAATAATTCAGGGTGAACTTAAAAATGCATATTTGGGAGATAGACTGAGTGCACAAAATAGGCACCAGCCACCCTTGCTGCCACATAAAAATCTTCTTCAGGGTCTTATGCAGATGAGCATAAATCAATGATTGTTTTTCAGTGAAGAAACAGCAGTAGATGGGAAGGTGCATAAACAGGTGCATCGTTTCTCGCCTCTCCTCCTGAGCAGCTCATTTTAATATATACTAGTTATTGCTGTGCATAATAATGCACATCTGTCAAATGCTTTCCAAAGTGTGTGAAAATGCAACTACAAGAAGTCAGGCGCATAGTAGCTGTGCTGCTCCAGTATCACCAGTGAAGCTTCTCCAAGCTGAAAACTGTTCACACTCTACTTCAGATCCATGTTTTCTAGTGAAATACGCTATTCTTCCACATAAAACAGAAGGAGATGCCAGTGACCACCAGTATCTCTGATGTAATTTCACAGAAATCTGACTCCCACTGAGTCCAGGGCCCTTGAGAACCCATCTTGAGGTGATGGTCTCCTGCCAGGAAAGAATGAGGTCCCTTGGGTCAAATTCTCACCCCACATAGAGACATTGCAACCTTAATAAAGGAAATGAGGTTGCCAGGGTGTGGTTGGAGACAGTATTTGGCCGTATTTGAAGAGTGTGGAGTGACTCCAGGATGAGATCAAGAATTGGCCTCTCCCCCCTGCCTTCCCTTTAATATTAGTTCTTTATAAAGCAGCATACATTGCCTCATGCTTGCATTCCTGTAGCACAGGCTGGTCCCAAAGCCTTCTAGAGAAGTTAGGAGTTTTCCTTTTGGAGGCTAGATCAGGTTACTAGCGAAGACACACTGTCCAACTGCAATAAACTGGTTCCTTAGATGAATTTTTGTTCAGATAAACCTCAGGCTTAATGCTCACGGCTGAATTTGAAAACACTTTTTTGCTTTTACTTTGTTCCATTGAGAAGTAAAGAGGAGATGCAAATAAATACTCCCAACAGAAACTCCAACACTCAGCTCTGAGAGCCTGTATTTGGTTGCTGATGCTTTGCAGAGGTCACAGGGATTAATGAAAAACACAATTAGAACAACATCAAGCTGGGGGCCCCAGTTTGGCACTGAAGAATCCATTTGGGTATATCATATTGCATTATGTGATGTAAGAATGTGGGTTAGTGTAATCAAAATGTAACTGCAATCCTTACCAAAAACACCTGTTTAACCTCAGCTAACCCAGGAAGAGAACTTTAGACTTCTTTTTTTCCACCTCTGTATCAGAGGCGTCCTGGTGAATGCACAGTAATGAAACTCGTGTTTGTGGGTTCTGGAAATGGAAGTATTCAGAACTTGTGCCCAGTCTGCCCCCAAATCTATTTTATGTTCTTTAGCTGTGTGCATACTTAACTAAGTTGTGTGTTAGGAAGACTGTCAAAGTGAAAGAAATGGAGGCTGAAGATCATAATATTTCATTGGTGATTTGATAAATCGTGGCTACTGGCAGCACAGGCATCTCCTGGCCCAAGAACAGAGGACTGAGAGGTAACAAATGCTCTGACTTATGGAGGCCTTTTGGCACTTTTTTTGGGAAAAATGGTTTGAAAATCAAAGTGAAGGATCAAAGCTCAGAACTCAGATCTGAGTCAAAATCGCCAGTTTTGTGACTTTGCACTCTGAGCCCTCACAAACCTTCGCCTGGTGATAAATGCTGAATAGATGCAAAGGCAGGCTGGCTCAGCAGCAGTGAATAAGTGTCCTGATGGTTCAAGTATCAATGTGAGACTGAAAAAAAAGAGATTCTTGTCTTCCATTTTCCTGCAAGCTTTTTATTTTTTTTTTGTGAGATTAGGCGAATTATCTAGGGTGCAATTAACTGCGCCTAATTTGAGCTGTCTAGAATTCAGTTTAGTTTTTTGTTTATGTCCATCACTGCAACTCCCTTGTTCTTCAGTGATTCTTCCCACTTCTGCAGTTACTTGAGGATTTACCTTCTGAAGGCACTTTTCTCCAACAGTTACAGAGAAACATATATAAAAACTGAGATGATGGGATGCTCAGCTTTTAGTTAACTCAGGTGCTGTGAGAAGACTTAGATCTTACTCACGGCATTCTAGGTGGTTGCTTCTATAGAGCGAGGACACTCATCCTTCCCTGTGCCATAAGTGTAAGTACTTACACAAATAAATATGTTAAGTTTTAAAAGGAGCATCTTGTTAAGAGCACATTTTTATCATAAGTTGTACCAGGCGACATATTTAAAAGGAGTTAGTGGGAAACAATTGCTTGGTTTTCCATATTTCCCAAAGAAGCCTGAAAAGCCACCACAGGTCCTCCAGAGATTACTTTTTCCACCTCTGTGTAGACTGAAGCTTTCTTTCATTGCAGTGAGAGCTTGCTCTTTAATTGCTGCTTGTACCTTGAGCATCCATACTCCCTTTTGCCCTGTTGTGGTGATAAATTTAGGGTGCTCACTGTCTTGTATAAGATCAGGAGCACTCAGGTTGATTTCAGGTGTCAAGCTGTTGACCTGAGTTCCAGTGCAGGAAGCAGGTGTCTTGCTGAAGAGACATGGACCTACAACTGAGGCTGAGCCCTGAGCTGGTGATAAATCAGCAAGCTTTATTGACTCCAGCAGAACTATTGCCTTGATTCCAACCCAAAGTGTCTAGTGGATATATGGTAGTTTTACATTTCTAGACAGAATCCTAAGTGAAGTGTCACAGCTTTTGCAAGGTAAAGGTGTTGTTTTAGAAAAGCAGTCAGTGATGGAAAGCCAAAAGGCGATTTCTGAGATGATGTCAGACAAATGAGAGCTTAGGGTATGCGTTTTAAATATCTGGGGAAGCTGTTCTGGTGAAAGGGCTTCAAGATGAAATACCACACACAAATCTCTTGTGTGGGGCGCCAAACTCCATTGCACCAACCCTCCAGTTTGCATTCCTCCAATACTGATGGGTTACCTACTAATTTTTTGTTTAAATACATTGTAAGAACTTGTACAGGGTAGGATAGGAAATAAAAGGAGCATCAGCATAAACTGAATGAACAAAATACTAATATCCCACCACCAGACCATACTATAGTGCACTTGATAACACGTCCTGGCCATCCTGGCTTTGGTATAGCAGCAGTTACAGGGCCCACAGTTATTGCATGGAGTCTGTGCATTTCCTGTCTGTGCTGTGACTGGTTTAACCAGCACTATATAAATCATTAATTCCCACAGGCATTAAATTGCCAATATTTCTTTAAGCAGCTTACTAATTGTATTTTTTTTAATCAAAGCAGGGTGAAACAACTTCCCATGCTCCACTGATGTCTTGTTCAAGAACAGATTCTCTCAGGCAGACAAGAGTGTATCGAGTTCTCCACAGACTTGTCAAGGCAAATATTTGTCAATGGCCTAAATACTTTTGTGAATATTAGGGAATAATCTTGCAAGAGGGATAAGAGCCACAAGTTCCAGCTGACCCCTCCTGCCCCTTTCCTCAGCCCACAGAACCTGGAGGGATTAGTTACATTTTGAAACAGATGCCCCTATAATTAGGGAGGAAGAAACATGACTGGCTGTTTGGAAAAGACATCTTTGGGTAACCTATCACTGCACTCATAGTTCCATTACAAAAGTGAAATCTGACAAAACAGCTTAAGGTCTCAACTCACTGCTCCTCTTTCATGGCAACGGTTTGTATCAATGAAGATGCCTCGTAGTCCTTCAGCCTAGAAAGGTTCAGATATGGGAGGGTCTGGTGGAAAATTTACAACAGCCAAAAAGCTCAGTATTGAAATTTCTTTAATCTCATCAGACTTGTTCTTAACCCTGAGACATAAATATCCAGCACATTACACCTCTGATTTACTATTATGCATGTATCGGAGCAACAGTGGTCCTTTTGAATTATGCATTCTCTTAACAGAACATTAAACCTTATGGGGAGATGGAGTGGCCTAACACATAACTATTATCCTGACAGAGGGAAGGATGAGATCAAGAGTAATGCTCCCAAGCTACAGAAACTCTGAGTTTTTGTTGGATTGCTTGAATGAACATTATAAATAGCACTTTGTTCCCTCTCGTTAATACATAGTGTTTAGATTGCTCACAAGAGTCCTGATAGATGGCTCACCAAGAGCAAAAGGAGGGATTATTAGCTGACATAAAAGAATAACAACACCCCTAAGTTCTGAAACTTGCCCTGAAACTGCTAAAAACATGCAGCAGAGCTATGCCTGGGCATCTGAGGACAAAATACACCTTTTAATAGCTTGATAATCCATTTGTTATTGGTTCTTCATATCAAGTCATGACCAAAAGTTACTACAATACTACAGGAAATCAAGTTTGATTTTGTTATACAGTCAAATAAGTACTTTGGAGTGTTGTGTCTAAGATCAATAAGGAAGCAGTAACTACATTTACTGTCATATGATTATATTGATGTAAAAATATAATGGTCAAAATTATAAAATCAATTGCATAATTTAATCAGAAATGTTTATTGATACTGTTAAAGCTGAATTCAATAGCTCCGGGTATGCAGTTAATTTCTTACCTGTCAGAAGAACATATTGAAATGTTCTTTCTTTTAAATGCTTGGAGTTAATTCAGTGAAAAAATCAACAATGACATATAGCTGGAATGGCCAGAGAATGGTTGTTAGATGAAGGGACAGTGAAATTTTTCTAGTGGTTTATAGCAAAGTATTTTGGGCTTTGCAGAGTGCTTGTGTTTTATGTGTGTGTACACATGAATGTATAATGTGACTCTGGCAATAACAGGGCCAGTAACTGCAGTGTCACAGCGTGAATCCTGACCATGGTGAAGCAGTGGGAACTTTGACATGAAATTCAGCAGAGCCAGGACTGGCTGTGGATAAAGACTCCAAGATTTTCATCCCACCCTGTGTGTGGGCAGGAGCAGAGATCTGAAGTGGTAGGTCCAGGCTGCATGGTCTTCTTGTATTGTGTATCCCTGAGATTTTGTAGCTGCTCCTTTGCAGTAGGAACTAAGAACTGAAGTAAATGCAGATTTAAGGAAAAAAAAAGAAGGCCTTTCCCTCTCCGACCTAGTTCAGGCTAAATCCTGTGTGGTGTTCACTGTAAAGGCAGTGGAACAGACAGAGGTGGCCCCAGAGACACTGTCTGGGGTGTCAGGATTCAAGAGAGTTGCCCATACAGGTGGAAGGAAGGAGAAGGCAGAAGGGAGGTTGCTAGGTGGAGATGATATCTGCCATGTCGATACAAAATGTTTTGTTCTGGGCTGTTCTCTTTGGGATGCTCATGTGGAGGAATCTCTGAGTACACAGGGTAAAAATGTCACAGGGGCTGGGAAAGAAACAGCCTCTCTGTAGAAATCAAGACGTCATCACTGCAGTAGCTCTTTGTGAATAAGAAGAGAAAGGGAGATTTCTGAAAAAATATATAAATAAATACATTTTTAAAAAAAATTGAGATTGTTGTGTGATTGGAACTGACTGACCTGGAGAATATTTCATGGAACACAGTGCCTAAAAGCTTGAGAGAAAGGATAACCTAGACTGCCTAATCCTCTTTAGGTTGTATGCATAATAGAATAAATCCACTGATCTCAACGAGCAATACTGAATATGTGATTCATTATGAAGCAAAAACTGAGCTGACCCCCACATGGTTATTTTAATGTATTTTTTCCATATGGTACTTCTGGTATTTAAATACTTCATTTTAAAGGAGACTGTCTGGTGAAAAACAGTCCCTGTTATCAGCATATTTTTTCACTCTAAAGAAATAAGTTTCTTTTGTCATCCATGTAATAGGTAAACCAGGGCATCAGTTTAGGTCCTATTTCTCTATTTATGTAGATGCTGTTATAGGTCTTGCATGTGAGCATGCATTTGAAATTGATTTTTTTTTTTTTTACATAACTTGTGAAAGACTAGAAGACTAGTACTTCTTTTAGGGTGATGTGGAAATTTTTGTGTTAAGATTTTCTTACTTTGATGGAAAGTTATACTTCAATTCCTAGAAGTGAATGTGAGTGAGTGTCTATTTGTGACATAGAGGAACAGATCTAGATATGCACATCTTCATCTATACTGAAATTCATATTCCTTATGGCTTTAATCCTGCGTGAAGCCAGAAACCTATTCACTCCATGTCTTTGAGATGACTAAAACCAAAATGCTAACCATGCGTAGCTGTGGCTTTCAAGGCACTCTGCAAAGACAGAGAACAGATTTTATAACCAACACGACTACATGTTGAGAACCAAAACTATAGGAAGTGATTTTTTTTGGTGCATAAAATGTAGCTCTGTCTACTCCTTAATCCAGACTAACGCTTAGCTCTGCTACAAGCTTTCTGCAGTTCCTAGCCTGCAGTTGGTAAAAAAATTGCCTGTTCATCAGGTATGAACCGTAGCACAGATACTTTGCAGAGCAGTTGTGAAGTAGCAGGCACATCACAGGTACAGGTCTTTCTTTTTTTTCCTTTTGCAAAGTAGCAGAGACCGTTTAGGAAGGCAACCATGAAATTCTCTGTTGTCCTGTTTTGTCATTATATTTATAAGTACAGAATCAAACAATCTTTAATTCTTCCAGCCCTAGACAATGATAGGAGCAAGTCTAAGAAATCTACTAATTTCAGGGTTTGTGGAGTTAGGTATTTTTAAAATGACAGGTGAGAAGATAGATGAGGCATTTTTCAAAGTGGAAGCAAATTAAGATCAATGATCTACGGAAGGATCATTAAAAATTTTTTAATGGTTGGACTCGATGATCCTGTGGGTCTTTTCCAACCTAGTGATTCTGTGACTTAAGAGTCACTGAATCACACACACAGAGCAGGAGTTCCTTTCTCAAACGCTTCCAGAAATTCCTCAATATCCTTGAAATGTGACCTTAAAATATGAGATCATGAAGAATTTTTTTTCTTTCTAAAATTACATGAGGATTTATATTCAACTTGGTGAGTGAGACCATTTCTTGAGAGTGTAGGTTCATTCTCCTTGGTTTTCACAGGCTTATTTAACTCAAATGTTTAAAAATTGTGTGTCTGAGTGTGCTCTGTGGAAGTGCTTGTTCAATACTCTTTCTAATGGAGAAGAACAAGAACAGCCAGAAGGTGCCTTTTGCCTTTGACAGGCGTTGTAGGATGTGGTGAACGATCCACAGAAAATTCTCTCTTTCCATTATGGAGCAAGTGTGGAGGGTAAGACTTTCATATGGTTATAGGAGAATCTCATTACTATATTTTGGAGGTACAGAAATGCAAAGCTTGTGTACGATGGTGATAAATGAACTAAAAAATTCAGAATATTTTGATACTTAATAAATGGAACTGTCTGCCCCAACATTTAGGGCTTTGATATGAGATTTAACTGCGTGCAGCCACTTAGACTATGGACTAAATGGGGCTAAGGTCTTTTCATCACTCAGATGTTGTTTTTTTGTGTGGTAATTGCTTGTTTATATTTTAATTTTCCTTCAGCATAAATAATGATAATAATGTGCGAATCATAGTGGTCTTCTGTAACTGAATTCAGGAAGGACTATTAACCACTATACTCATATGGGTTGCACTAAATTTGAGAAATGTGAAGGACAAGAGTTTTTTCATAAGATAAGAAGCTGAGTCTTTGACATTTAATTTGGAAAATTTGTATAGTACCTATCAGTAAAGCAATTTGTATCTGAGACTGACATATTTGACTGATAACTGGTTTAGAAACTGGCATGTGAGATTGTCCTATGTACAGCAGAGGGACGAGGCTGTGCCAGAGTGGGGAAGAATGGGCGCTTTTCTTGGAAATGTTCCAAGGTTTTGGAGAAGCATTTAGAGAAGCCACAGGAATGCCAGTATTAAGAGCCTGAATGCAGAATATACACTTAAGGAGATGGTGATGGATGGCTCAGTTCTTTAATTAAGACCCCATACTATTCTGTATTCAGTATAGATTACTATTGTTTCCTAAAGATACAGTCATACCTGAGAAGGGGCTGAATGAAAAGCTGTAAGATATAACTAGGTCTAAAAAATATGAAGATTTGTTAAAAATTTTAGTCTTCTAAAGGAGTATTTTGTGTGGATCAACTAAGCTATATAAAATCTTAAATCATGTAGTCAAATCTATACATCCACTGTGGTGTCATTAAGCCCATAATAAACTTTTGGTTCTCTGTCTACAATGAAAATGCAATGCTGATGTATTTTGCTGTGAAATGTGGTAGACTGGTGTCATGAAGATATTATAAGATCTTTCATCACCATGCATCCAGGCAAATAAAATGTGAAAATAAGTTTTCAAAGAACAGAATTCTAAAATATGACAATGGTTTCTGAGTTTTAAAGCTTGAAATTACAGCTCTTACTGAAATGCCTTCTGCTGCACTATTAACACTTGTTAGATGGCAGCAAAAAGGCCACTTAGAGCAATCAGGGTGATTTTGTTCGTGTTTGTTTTCATCTTCCTTTAGTCTATGACAAAGTATGAATTTTACCATTTTGACCACAACTCCCATTAGGTCTGTCATCTCTTCCTGCAGTTTTTGTGGAATTTTGGATGCAGAACAATGTCTATCCCGATAACGATTCTTGTCCCAAACCACATGACAGGAACATGCCAAAGGAAAGTTCATGTGTGACTAGAAAGCACAAATATAGTAAGTTTAGACAGTGAAAAATTTGGTGATGTCAAAACATCATGCTGGATGAATATGCTGTAAGACCAAACAAGACAGGGGAAAAGAACAACCCTAAGCCTAAAGCAGTTAAATAGCACTTTTGTTTAAGGAAAAAAAAGTGAGGAAAAGTCAGGATACGTAAATAGACAAAAGAATGTTTAGTGTCACAATATGACTTTGGAATGGTGCTAACCAGCCTGCAAACTTTCCCACAGCTACATTGATAGCCAAGCCTAAAATAACTGGAATTGAGATGGGATAAATTTGTGAATGCTTATGTGGCTTGTCTCTCTCTTCCTAAGTGCAGAAAACAATCAAGCTGACAACCTTTTTGCCTCAGTCTTCATGGACAACAATTCTCCTTGACCTTCCTGGGTCAATGGACAACAAGATGGTGACCAGGGAGATAAAACCCCTCCCACAGTAGAGAAGGATCAGGTTCATGATCACCTAAGGAACATGAACATACAGAAGTCTATGGGACCTGATGATATGCATCCCAGAGTCCTGAGGGAATTGGCTGATCTGGTTGACAAGCCACTCTCCATAATATTTGAAAAGCCATGGCAGTCAGGAGAAGTCCCTGATGACTGGAAGAAGGGTAATATTGTGCCTATTTTTAAAAGGATAGAAAAGATGATCCTGGGAACTGCCATCCTGTCAGTCTCACCTCTGTACTTGGGAAGATCATAGAACTGATCCTCCTAGAAACTATGATAAAGCACATGGAGGACAGGGATGTGATTAGAGGTAGCCAGCACGGCTTCACCAGGGGCAAGTCCTGTATGATCAACTTAGTGGCTTTCTATCATGGGGTAACCACAGCACTGGACACGGGAAGACTGACAGATGTGATCTATCTGGACTTATGCAAAGCCTTTGTCATGGTCCCCCACAGCATCCTTCTCTCCAAATGGCAGAGATATGGATTTGATGGGTGGACTGTTTGGTGGATAAGAAATTGGTTGGATGGTTGTATTCAGAGAGTAGTGGTCAATGGCTTGATATCCAGATTGAGATCTGTGACAAATAGTGTCCCTCAGGGGTCCATACTGGGGCCAGTGCTATTTAATATCTTCATCAATGATATAGAGAGTGAGACTGAGTGCAACCTCAGCAAGTTTGCAGATGACACCAAGCTGAGTGGTGCAGTTGCCACACCAGAAGGACGGGATGTCATCCAGAGGGACCTGGACAGGCTGGAGAAATGGGCCTGTGAGAACCTCTTGAGGTTCAACAAGGCCAAGTGCAAAGTCCTACACCTGGATCTGGGCAATCCATGGTTTCAATATAGGATGGGAGATGATGTGATAAGGAGCAGCCCTGCAGAGAAGGACTTGAGTGAGCTGATTGATAAGAAGCTCGACATGAGATGGCAATGTGAGCTCTCAGCCTAGAAGGCCAACCGTGTCCTGAGCTGCATCAAAAGAAGCGTGGCCAGCAGGTTGAGGGAGGTGATTCTGCCCTTCTATTCCTCTCTTGTGAGACCTCATCTAGAGTACTGTGTCCAGTTCTGCAATCCTCAAGAAGGATATAGAACTGTTGGAATAGGTCCAGAGGAGGGCTGGAGCACCTCCCATATGAGAACAGGCTGAGAGAGTTGGGCTTGTTCAGCCTGGAGAAGAGAAGGCTCTGATGAGACCTTTTAGTGACCTCCCAGTACCTGAAGCGGCTGCAAGAAAGTTGGGAGGGACTGTTTACAAAGGCTTGTAGTGATAGAACTAGGGGCAATGGCTATGAATCAGAGAGGTGCAGATTTAGATCAGACATAAGAGGAATTTCTTCGTGATGAGAGTGCTGAGGCAATGGAATAAGTTGCCCAGGGAAGTTATGGATGCTCCCTCCCTGGAAGTGTTCAAGGCCAGGTTGGATGGGCCTTTGGCAGCCTGATCTAGTGGGAGGTGTCCCTGCCCATGGGAGGGGGGTTGGAATTCGTTGATCTTGAAGGTCCCTTCCAACGCTATCATTCTATGGTTCTATGGTTTATCAGGAAAGTCCTGCAACTTTTTTGGAATAGCTGGAAAAAAATGACAAAAGTGTTTCAATAGGGTGTTTGGTTTCTGTACTTGTAATATAAGAACGTCTGGCAGAAGTGTTCACGGACAATTAGTCTGGCAACTTTGATCAAGAAGAAATAGGAAGAAATAAGAGGAGATCTGATTCAAAAGATCAGTTTCAATTTATGATTTACTTTTGAGTTTCTGAGGAGATTTTTCTCATCTAACATGTATTAAGCATTTTGGAATTCAGTATCAGTACCTTTAACCTAATGGTACAGGCTCTGTCTTGAGATGGGAGGGAAGCGAACACTCATGTGGAGAGATCCATTTGTATTGTCCTTGGCAGTTATTTTAGGATGGGCCGAATCGTACCCTGAAGATGCCTATCCCTCTCTGCTGGCTGTAGGCAACCTTGATGACCAGCCTAGACTTAGGCACGTAAGTTTTTGATGGCAAATAAGGACACAGTGTGTCTTCCATCAATGACTCTTTAAGTCCATTTCTGATACAACGCATCTGCTTTAAATAATCCAGAGTAAAAAAAAAAAAAACTAATTTTCTTAAATGTTCATATTAATTAGGTGTGTAAAATTACTTTTTGGATCAATTCACTAGTGCTTCCATGTTGTTTAGCCACCTCTGTATGACCTAAGGCACGTTAACAGAGATAGAACAAGTGGGAAGAGGGAAACAGAAGTACCACTTTTTGAAGTATGAAAGAACAGGATGAAAACAGTTGCTTCTCTTTGGGTTTTAATATTTGCTTTTGCTCATCTCTTGATCTTTAAAATCTCATCAAATCATCTGTCAGCACCTGTTCAGTGAACAGAGCCCTTTAGCAGGAACAATAAAAGGAAGCCAGCAGTAGTAGGTTCTGCTTGTAATTTTAAGCATATCACTTAATCCACTTGCACCAGTAGGACTTCTCTTAATAGTCCATGCATGTCTGTGAACGGGTTTTTTCCTGCTTAATTGTATGGATGTGATTAGCTCAGCAGAAAGCAGCCATATGCAGGCAGCCTAAATTCCAGCTGTGTCCCCTTTACCTGGTCAGTGCTGAGAGACAGCTAGCCTCGAAAGACAACTCAGGTCTACAAAAAGTACGGAGCAGTGATTTGCCTAGAGCTAAGTAATAGGAAATGTTGTGTAAAATAGTGAACTAGAAGAGATTTCCAGCAATAAGGAACAGTTCTGACCAGGAAAAGGTTGAGAATAATGTGTCAAAAAAAAAAATTGGAAGACAAATGAAAAGTACTGGAGTTGCTAACCTGAACTCAGTACTCTCTGGGATCCCTCTGCAGGATGAGTTAGTCCTGATACTTGTGGTGTGGACAATCAAACAAATAACCCATGTGTCTGTCAGTACTTCAACTAATAAAGATGTGTTTTGCAAACGCTTTGTAAACCAGGGATGGACATGGAGCTGTTTTGGTGAAGTACTTCCAGGATATTATGCAGTAAATACAGTTCACAAACCAATTCACTGACTGGTGGAGTTGGGGAGGGAAGAAATGTGTATTTCTACTTCTAAGAAGTAATACTATTTCTTTCCCTGCTGTTTCATGTGCCGGAATGCCATAAATCATGGGATATTTTAGAAAGATGGCCAAATGATTTTGCTTAACTTGAAGTTTGCTGAGCTTTTCTAATTGATGAGGGGTCCATAAGATGACATTCTGTTCTCTTACTTGGCAATTTTACAGTGTTTTCTTGCTCAAAGGATACTACAGTCTTCTGGTAATGCTGAACTCTTCTCGCTGTGTGATAAATCAATCCAACATTGATTTATTGGAAAATAGTTAACAGTTATCATGGAACTGATTCCCAGGACGTGCAGGAAAAGCAAGGACTTTGATTCAACATGGGGTTTAGGATCTTGGGGATGAAAGTCACCCATATGACAAGATCATCTAATCCAGTCCTCCGCCCAGAGCAGGACTGATTTTAGCTTTCTAGTTAGGTACTTATTGAACTTGTTTTTATAAATCTCCAGTCCTGAAGACCATCATGTGCCATTCTTCCCAGGGGATATAATTCATGTCTGGACTCTTACAATCATAAACATGTTGCTCCTGTCCAATCTGAATCTCTCAGATGGTGGTTTCATAGAACCATAGAATCTCCTGAGTTAGAAGAGACTCATAAGGATCATCAAGTCCAACTTCTGTCCCTGCATAGGACAACCCCAGAATTCACACCATGTGTCTGAGGGTGTATCCAAACGCTCCTTGGTTTATGCCCATAACTTCTATCTTAACCAATTTGGACATAAAAATCAGATGATGCTTTTTTCCCCTACAAGCTCTTTTATTCACAAGGTGATTTTAACTCTTTTTTTTTTTTTTCACATGTGACCACTTGATTCCTCTTTGTCCAGAGGACAAATTAGATGCTCAATGGCAAGACCATCAAACCTTAGACATACCTGTCTTGTTATTTGTCTGTGCAAATTTAGTGTTCTCCATATACAGAGCAGTATCAAGAGCTGATTCTATATTTTACTGGTAAGAAAATGTAGTACATTTTGAGAGGTCCAAAGAGAGATCTGGCAAGATTTTTTTGTTTGCTGAAGGCCTGCCTGCTTATGCATGAATCTCTGCTCAGAGATTGAAGCATGAGGCTTCTGCTCATGAAAATGCGATCCTTTATGAAAAAGAGAAGGCTGTGATCTGGTGTTCTGGTTTTGTGCTCTTTCTTTCAATTCCTTTTGATTGGCAAGAAACGACTACGCACTTTAATTACATCTGGCCTTTTTACAACATGACTAAGCTGTCCAACAGATGTCTGCTTTGGGTCCAAACAGCATGAACATATGACAGGGAGACAAACAATAATCTTGGGGAGTTTCATCCCTCTTGTTTTTCACACAGATTTGGTCACACTATATCAAACGCCTTTGCAAGTTCTTTGTTCTTTTGGAAAGTAACACTGCAACAAGTAGCTTCTGAATCTGGTCTCCACTTATGACTCCTAAACAATACAGCCCTCTCTGGGAAGATACCCTCAAATCGCATTTAATTGCTGCTCCTAACCTGATGATGCACACAGGGACTGATGCTTTATAGGCCACACTTCAGCAGAAATCCTTAAGGATAACTAGGAAATGGATACCAACACGCCAGATTTGAAGGACTGGAAATAATTTACCCGTAACTCTTGACTTAATCTATCTGTCTGTTCAAATTCAACTCTCATCTAATCAATCTGAACAAGAGGACTGAAATTCTGGAAATAGTGTATTTATTAGTTTAAAAAAAGTAAATAATAAAAAGTAGTTCTGGAAATCTGTATTTTAACAAGTTGTTGAGTTAGCAATTCTTTCTTACTCCAGAGCCCAGCTCCGCCACACATACTGTAACTTTCATCTCCAGCCAGAAAACTTCAAAGTCCTTCTGAGGTCAAGGGCAGTGTGGCAACATGTATTAAATCAGAGTTCCCAGATCAGTGTATGCTCTTGGATGTGGACATGGAGTGCAATGTACTATGACATGGTAGAGACTAGACTAAGCTAGCCATTTTGAGAGATTAATGATTTGGGGCTCTACCAGCCTGCAGAGTTGAGAGTGTTGAGGGTTTTTTTTGTTTTGGTTTGTTTTTTTTCTTGTTTGAAATGTTGTGATTTAAAGGACAGAAGGCATATAGGTGACTTCAGGATATTGTTCTGCAGCTTGCTTTATTAGATCTGTTCATTGGTGAAATTCATGTAATGCTGTCGCACAACTGAACTGGTATGCAAAATCCTCTCAAAGCAGAGCAAGAAGACAGTCTTTTTCCAAATGTAGCTTTATCAGAAACATAATGAAACCCTGTTTTATAAAGTGAAACAGTCATCCATAATAATAGTAAGCTTACAGTGATGCTCTGAATTGGGTTGTTTTGCTCCCGCTTCTATTTTTTCTTCCATTAGGAATAATCTCATTTTCCATTTATAACCAGCATGTTCTTTTTGTCCTGGGAACTTAATGCAAGCTTGTCCTTGCCTGATACATTTCTGCTCAGAGCAATGTAACACAGGGCTTAGCTTTATCAGGCAGAAATAAAGGCTGCCACTTTTCCTCCAAGGAAGTCAGAAAGAAACATAATGGAAAATTTACCTATTTACTACAGAAACAAAAACAAAGTCTTAGAACAACTGGCAAGAGTTTACACCAGATGATCTAATATTCTGACATTATCTTCTTTAACCTTGGAATTGCCAAAACTTGTGATGATAAGGAAGAGTTTTTGCAAAAAGGTAGCTGCCTTTGAATCCACAAAGTAGTATGCACAAGAAGCTTGCTTTCGTCTCTCAAAAATACAAACACTTAAATGAGGTTTTAAGTAAGATTTTCACTGCTGAAGACTCCCTCTTGGTTTGGTAGAAATAAATGGAAGGAGGGCAGCGTGGCTTTTTGCATGCATTGAATCGTTCTTTCAGATTGCCTATCTGATTTAGGCACTTCAGTGAAGTGCATACTATCCAGCATGGTGTGTGTAGCTAAAAAAGGGCACGACCATATGTGCAGGCTATGTGAAGTACTCGAATCTCTGCTTTGAGTGTGCAACTACACACCTTTCATTTTTCATAAAATTACAGAAAGGATAGGGAAGAGAAATTTTCACAATGTTTATGTGAATTTGCATGCATTATGTTCCTAGCCTTCCTACAAATATTATAAACTGGTATGTCCAGACACTATGAATATTTAATATTTTATTTGAAAAGCTCTCTTTAAATCCCACTTCCAAATTCACTTAGAAACCTTGATTCTCAAGGTGAGTTTAGCTAACTAAAGAGAAAATAATAAAATTAATTCACAGTACCTATAACTCAGCTACAGTTTCAAATATCCAATCTAATCTCTTCAAACTGCAAAGTAACTAAGTTGGAATGTTGATTCTTCAGAAACCCTCCTTCCAAATGAATCACCCTCTTTGCTTCAGGCAGAACTTTGCTGTTCTTCAAGTTTCCCATCTACTTCCTGGCTGCTCCTAATTTAGTATGGGTGCCAATCTGTAACAATTAGAGTGGGAATACAAAAACATAATTCAAGTGAACTTAAATAATATTTCTGAACGTCAGCTAAAGCATGGTTTAGATTTTCAGCCCAGATTCAGGTAGTTTCTGTTTTTGCCAAACAAATTACCTCATTGCTGAATAAAATAGCTATCTTGCTTCATCAGCATTGCTCTGTAAAAAAAAGAAATTAATCAGATTTCCTGCTGTTCCATTAGCATTTTTTTTTGTTTCATTTAATATTTGAGCTATATCCAGAATGATTTTTCTAATACTAAAAGAGCTTAGTCAATTTTCAGGACTAACTACTTGCAAAATGTCAGTTTAATAAAGCAGGTTTATTGCTGGAACTTGGCACAAAAAGAAAAGCTGAAGCAACATAAAAATATATTTTGATGAACTTTTTTTAAAAAAGGGGGGGAGTAGTCTTGATTGTGTCTGAATGCCCTTGATTTCTATAAGAACCAAATCAATTGAACCTACTTAACATTTTTGGTGTTTGCGCTCTTCACGTACAGAAGTCAGGAGGAGCATCAGCACACCCAAAGTGACAGACTGAGCAGTTAGTCCTTGTTGAGCCCATCAAAATAGTCTGAACTCCAGGGCAGACTCTAGTCATGCCGACTAGAAGGCCAGGACCATCACTGTCAGCAGAGGCGTTTTTGGTTAGTGTCTTTGCACTATTATCCAGCTCCACTTTAAACTTGGTTTAAGTCTTACTGTTGATGAAACATTTGGATACAAAGTTTGGCATTGAGTTTTCTCATGTGTTCTGTATTGGTAGATAGAGAGTGGACAACAGTCGTTCAATCGATTTATTCATAGACATGAAAAAATGCAGTCTCAAAGCAATTAAAACTATTTATACAAAGAAGACTGGGGAAAAAAACCCAAATTAATCTAAATCGCTCATTCTGAAATAAAGTTTCAGGTCCAAATTAATATAAATTAAATATATTAAATAATAAAAAGGCAAAACTAGAATCAAAACAAGAGAATTCCCCTGAAAATGAAACGTGAAGGGTATGCAAATGTTTTCATTAGCCTTTTCAGCTGATTTTGGGGTTTTTTTTATTGTATGGAAAAAGCTTGTTTCATTCTGAGTCAACTCCAAAAGAGATTTCCTTTCATCTGTTTGTGGACTAGTGTGCTCAGGTGCCTCTCTAGACCTTATCAGCCACTGCAGCCCTGCTATAGCCCCTGATGGGGTAGGAGTGTATTGATGCCAAGCCCCTTCTTGGGGCTCCTTCTCAGTTTTTTTCCCTCTCTGCTTTTGCCCCCCTGCAGCCAGCTTGCTTTTGTGAGGTAAATACCCAACTGTCCCAAAAAGCCATGCCTTGGGCTTCTTTGAAACTGCTAAATGAAGGAAAAGAGGATGGAGAATTCAGTTTTGCGTGCGTGTTGGTTTGGCGTGTAAAACTCTCTCACCTGCCAGTCATCAGAAATAGTCACCAGCTGCTCCCAGGCTAACGTTACAGTGTCAATGGGAGGTCTTTAGCATGAGAGGGAGAAAAACATCTTTGCCAAGATGTTAAGAAACAGCGTACAGTGAAACTGGAAACTTCCCTTGATAGTGAGCGCATTATCTAAGCGTCTTATTACAAATTACAGAGAGCCCTTTTAGCAATTTTTTTGTGTGTCTTAAGGGGATTTAACTAATTAGGCACAAAGTCTTATGCTCAGGATTTATTCCATCATATTTTTTCACTTAAGGTATGGCAAGTAATCTGTTTTTTTCCTGTTCTGGTGGTCATTTGTGGATGAGGCAGATTTAGCTGGGAGGAACTCAGCTGCAGTTGCTAATAATGTTCAGCAGGGCTGAATCACTCTGCCTGATGCTTATGTGCTCAAAGTAGGCACTGTGGGTATCTCATTTTGGGGTTGGATTGCTATGCCTTTGTAGAACACTTTGACTCTCTTACTAGTACTAAGCACATGTATAGAAGCAGTGGCTAGCCCTGGACTTCTTCAGAGAGTCCACAAGTATCCTTAGACCACATAGTGACCTGTGAAAGGTGACTAAAAATAGGGGACCTACTGTCTGTGGATTTTAATTACAAAAAATGTATAGGACACTGTGTATAGATTGAAATCTACTTTTAATCTTACAGTTACTGCTCTTTTCATTGAGGCCTCTGTCATCCCACAAGCATTTCCACAGCAATCAGAAGTACAGTTACTGAGGTCTTTGTATTTAAACTAGGATTATACACTAGGAGGGTTTAAAGGATATACTAGAAAGGACTGTGTGCCTTCAGCATCTTGGACCTGTGGTGGGGTGGGAGAAGCAGCTCTGCAGACTTACATCCAAAGTTGCAAAGATGAATCTGTCCTTGCTCATCTATCCATAAAAATCAACACAATTTTCTAGATTGCAGAAATACAGAAATATAGTTCATGTATTAAAGTGTTTCTCATCAGAATTTGTTGCCAACAAATGGTACCTGTACTTAGCTTATAAAGGCTTTCTGAGAAGTATTTGTTCTCAAAGAGTCAAAAACATGTTGCTGTGCTTCTGTTTCAAGGCCACCTAATTAAAATAGCTTTAAAAACTATTAGTGGTCAAATGCTTAAGTTTTTCTAGACTCCTGAGGTGAAATTTGCAATCATTTTTTGTTGAGGCACAGACTCTTCCATTACATGGGGATCTTTAAAAGTCCCTTTGGTTTCTTGCTTAGTTGTTTACTCAGAAATCCAATCACGTTCATCCAAATCTTGTCTTGCATCCATGCAACAAATCTTCATCCTCTCAACTGTTGAACTCAGGGATACCAGGGGTTATGTGTAGATTTCTAGAGAGCTTGCCCTCATGTAAGGTATCAGGAGACATTGCTGGCACATTCTTTTAACCCACAGTTTTAGTTAATTTAATTCAGAAAACCAAGCTACAAAAGTACTAAAATCTTCCTGCTCTTGACTTTTACTGAACATGTTGCATGATATCTCAAACCACCAGAATCATCTGGCACCAACAATGTTTAACTTACTGTCGTACTAAAAGGTGTATAGGAAAAATCAATATCTGTTTTGTTTCACAGTAGAAGATCTCAGCATTTTTCAGCCTAACATATATTTTAGTGGTTTCATTGCACCACTAAAGGTCAAGTACCATATCTGTGCCTGTGATTTCCTGTACTGCTTTAAAGCACATCCAGGGCCTGTAACTCTTTAAGCTCTTTAAGGGCACAATCCTGTTATACTGAAATGAATGGAGGTATTTTTTTGATGGCCAAAAATGAAATGTAAAAAAAGAAAAAAAAGTGCAGTATTTTTGGAGCTTTTCTTCAACATTTTCTCATTTTCATATGTAATATCTAGTGATGATTTTATAAACTATGTGCTTAATTGTAAGCTCATGACTAAGCCCATTCTATAGCTTATGGGGCCAGGGACTCAGATAGGAAGCATCTGAATGGTAGCAGATTGCCTTTGTATTAGATATTTTTTGATTATAAATGTTACCGTGCTTTTCAAGGAATTTTATATCTCGCATATTTTCTTAATGTAGTTTCCTGACTCAATTTATATTCTGTTGTGCAAGCCACATTGGAGCTCTGGTTTGTAGTATTTGCATTTTCCACGTCTTCTATTTGTCTGTTATCTGCTATGTTATATTTTCTTATTAGGAACTTACCTGGTGAAATATTTGACATCACAATATCCCATACAGCTAATTCCAGACAAATTTATAAAAATCAGATAAATCCCACACTTGTTTGCTAACCACTTTTGCATTTCATTGATGTTTCTGGTTCTGCCTGCTTTCATTCTTTATTTGCTGTGATGAAGGTTTTATGCTCCCTGATTTATTTGGTGTGGAGTATCATTATACCTATGAAAGGTACAGTATAAATCAATAATAATAATAAATAAACAGAAGTTAACATTTCATGTTGTGATTTTTTAAGCATCAAAACACGAAGTCTCTATAGACTGTCAGACATTAAATACAGCACTACACAAACACACCATCACATGCCTCCGGTTACTTAGTTGAGGCAATTAAACTCCAGGCTTAAAGGTGGCCTCAAGAGTTTATGACATGTCTTTTGTTGTCCTATCCTTTACTCTTAAACTGTATCTTGTAAATCAATTTCTATTATAATTCCCATAAAAGAGTATTTCATTCAATAAAGTTTATGCTGTGGCAATATCTGATAATAGTACCTGGTTCCCTCTCTCTTCTTTGTCTGAGCTGTGCGGGACATGCATATCATAAATTGCTCTCCCTGTTTGATGATACATCTATGGCTGCTTGCAGGAAACTATATTTTTGTTAAGTTGAGAAGCCTGTAATTCTTAAAGTGATCCCTGAACCTTATTTAATGCTGCAAAACACTACAGGAAAGGGGGTTGAACTTTAATGTCTGCAAGGGGGAAAGTAATAGCTTTCCCAATCTCTTCTGTAAGTGACTTGGGCTGTGATGAATGCAGAACCTTCACTCACAAGGTTTCCCTGATATTATACACTTGTAGAAAATAAGGTTAGAACCTTTAAAATATAGCATTTAGTAATGTGCTGGAAATAGCTTCTTCTCGATTCCTTTAAAGGTCACTGCATTTGCTTTTCAGTCATAATTTTAGTTTAGGCCTCTACAGAGTAGAACTGAGAACACACTTGGCAATGCTCTCCCAGTTTCCCCAAGACTGAAAATAAAATGACATGGGACATTCACACATAGCGTGTTTTGTGTGTTTGTGTATTTGTTTGTACGTATGCATATAGAAAAATCTTCAGATTTGGGAGTCAGTTACTAGACAAAAAAAATCAGGTATAAACACAAAACACAGAGAAATAATCAGTCTTGTACCCACTATTTCCCTCAAACCTTTCTTAGTATGAACTCACTCCTTCCCACCACCCAGCGCTCAGAGATCTCCAGCCTCCCCAGCCAAAGAGCAGGCCTGTTCTTCCCTTGTAATCAAGTTTTTCTTAATAATATTGCCTTGTTATGCACTTCTTTAGTGATTTGGTTAGATCATCAAAAATGAGGAAAGACATTGAAGAATAGCGAGTGACTGTAAGATATAGTTTTCCCCTCACACTTAGGAAGTACTCTAGGACCAGGAGAACAATGTGTTCCATAGTCAGCCTAAATTTGCTGGTACTGCTAACATTTATCAAGAATTGAAGTTCACTCATTAAGGACAGATGTAGAGTATTCAGACAAAGTATTACATGTTACAGTAGGGTTAAAAGATGGATGTTAGGAATATCTACTAAGTATGGGGTTGGGGGAAGTAGCGTTTCATCTGAAGTGATGAGAAATAGCAAAGACAGAGTTGTGCCAGAAGGCTTTTAATTCTTTCCTCTGACTGGAAAAGTCACAGGCGCTCAGGTCCAATGAATATTGAGGCTCCAGACTTTAATTTCAGTGTAAGGATGAGGAAATATAGGAGCTGTCTGCAAAGGGCCTTGATGCTAGAGATCCATGTTGCAATCCCTAAATTTAACAGATTCCACTGAGCAGAGGGAGTGACCCCGAGTTCATGTGACATTGCTCTTGGTGTGGGGAATGGTTGGCAGCTGAGCAGGGAATGTAATTTTTTTGCTGAAATAGGTCCTGAGCCATAATATTTTTTACACATGATCTTATATTTTAAGGTTCACCCTAGGCTTATAAAACAAATGCTTTTTGCAAAGCACATAAATCAAGTTGGATGCCAGCTGGATTTTCCCAGGAGAATATTCATATTCAGTGACTGAAAGGATTTATTCTCTGTTTACATTTATGAGATTTGGCAACAGTTAATGGAAGTAGAAAAGTCAGCTATCTTCCTTTATAGCAGGTAACAATATCTCTTTGGCTGATTAAGATTTACAAACATCTTCCCAGTTGATTTATTCATGTTAACATTACTGCTGGTCTATTTTGAAACTCAGAAGAACGATGCCAATTTTCATTTTTGTAAATGAAGGGAAAGAATTGGTTTTGTCAGCTACCAGCTAATAACTTTCCAAATAATATGTTTGGGTGGTTTCACCAAACCATTTGGAAGATGTTTGCCTGTTTTCTATTAAACAAAGGACTCAGAGCTCTGTTTCCTAAAGTGACCACTGAGAATACCTGATGGTTTTGGTGTCCAGCTGAGACATCTGGTTTTCAGCTCTCAGGTGCTCAGCATATGGAAATCTACCCTCTTTCAGGTGTCTCTGCTTGAGTTCCAAGTTGAAATAGTCTGATCATTAGTTATCTTTTCTCTCCTCAGATATTCTCTTTGCTTTGAAAGCATCTGCGCTTGAAAGCTGTGCTGGCCCCCCTGCAACAGGGTGCCTACTGTAGCTGAGGTTTTGGATGCAGTCCTTTAGGTAATGTGGGTGGTAATGGACTGAATCAGGTTGCATGTTTCAAACTCACTTGATCCTAGCAATGTGGCTAAGTCTCTGAAAGAGCTGTTGAACAAACCATACCTGAATGTCATGGAGAGGAAGCCTCATTCTGAAAGTTGTAGCACCCCCTTAAAGGCTTGGGTTTTTATTCCTTGTGCTTGTGGTGGGCCAGGAAGATGGTGAATCCCAACCAGTTTAGATCAGTACTAAGATCCTCAAAGATCCTGCGGAATGACATGCACTCTCATTTATGTGAAAACACTGTACACTTCACTGTCTGATATGTTTTCATGTACCAGCTGCAGAGTATTGAAGGAGGACTTGAAGACTGCAAGTTGTCCTGGTCCACACTTGAAAGAGATTGTGGCTTAAGTATGTTATGCTTTCTGGACTCTTCTACTCTTTTAAACTCTATCTTAGTTTAAGTGCTCTGCATTTAAACCTAACTTATTAGTATACCTGATTAATTACCTCAGTGCATTTTGTGGGCAAAGCATTTCACAAATACACTGAAGCTACAATTAACACTTTAAAATGACCCTAAACCATTGATCCTGTCCTTCTAAAAAATACTCTGTGCCACAGCTAGAGCATAATCCACTTTGGACACTGAAATACCATCACATATCCTCCTTTGCATCTATAAAGGTCTTGCAACCTGAAAACAAATTGATTTGCCAGCTTCTTGGCTGGAGGAGCCACCGTACCATCCCAGACCATGACGAGTGCTGTTGGCCTCCCAGCACAGAGGGGCTGTGGAATAAATTATTCCTTTAACACTTGCCTGTGTTCTGTACTCTGCATATTAAAAAAGCAACTGAGGAGATCATTTACCTTCAGCTGGGGATACTAAGCTTTATTATGTCTTTTTTGTTTATCCAGAGTGCTATGAACTTTCATTCTCTAAAGGTCACAATCAACAAAGATAAATTGCGTGGCAGGGAGCAGCTACTTAACTAACCACTTTCTCTACTTGGTGCAAGGATCTGAATTCAACAGAGGTGAGGCTCTAAAATGAAAGCTAGAGGAGGAGTTGGGAGGCAAAAACCAGCCATTTGAGATCGCAGAGAAAGAGATGTCAATGGCAAAGATCACACGCAACAAAACCAAACAAAATGAAGCAGCTAAAGACAGTGATTACATAGATCTGAGCAGACTGTTGACTATGTGGAATTGCAATTATCTCTCGGGCTCCTGGGACCTTGCTCAGGGAATCATTACTACAAAACTAAGAAGATTGTTCTCAGGTGCAGAACATATTGATTTTGCTGTTCTCCAGCATCCTGCAAAGCAACTGACCATGTCATTTAAGTGTTCGTTAACCAAACACATCAATAAACATAAAACTTTCAAAAAAGTAAAAATCACCTCATAAATAATTATAAAGGAGTGAATTATTACCTTGGAGCAAGTGTAATTGATGTCATTATAAATAAACCACAAAATATATCCTGTCTCAAGCTTAAAAATGTATGAAAGCATCCATCTACCTTGTTAAAAAATGATAGTTTATCTTGCCGGGAGGACAGCTTTCATAGCTGCCTGATTGGAAGAGGTATGTGCAGAGAAGAGATTACACTGTAAATATTTTTTATTTGCTTTATTTTTCCTTTTTCTTTTTTTTTTTTATTTTTATGTGAATTCAAAGCTTATAAAGAGAAAGGGAGAGATAACATTTGTTACAGCCAGCCTGCAGGGAGGGCAAGAAGACTCTCTCTATGCGGTTCACATCAGCCCTGACCTGCAGTGCTCCAGCTATTGTAATCCTTGACCTTTGACGAGCAGCTGTCAGTAACAACAGGCTTTTTTTACCCCTAGGTTTTTTTTCACTGACCCAAGGACTGCAGGGACAAGCAAATTTGTTTTGAATGTGTGATGCGAGGTAATCTGTAATGGCAAAACACTCACATTCTCTGTTCTCCAATATTGCCTATTCACCCATAACTGCAATTAACACTAGCGAGATATTAATGCAGGAGGAAATGAGACCCCTGGCTGTCTGTTGACTGATGTCCCAACATACCTCTTAATCAGGGGTCCCTTCTTCCCCAAATAGCGAGGCAGAGACAAATCCACTGGGTAGGTCAAAGGGGTAAAGATGAAAGCTTTAGATTTTTGCTGACTAGTAAGTGAAAAGGACAGATGAACCCATTTGGTAATGGTGGTCTTTTACTGCATATTATTTCATACATGAAAGGAAACCATCAGTTGCTTTCTTTGTGTGCTCCTTAAATAAGCACATATCTGAGGCTGACCGACTCCCAGAGAAGTCAGTTGAAGTTTGTCACTTGAATGTGAGATAAGGCTCGCGTGTTCCTTTGAAGGAGAGCTTTTAATAAACTCGGAAACTTCCACAGCTTGTCATCCAAAGTGGATGGGAGAGTATCACCACTCTGTGTGCCCTGGATCCTGCATGGATCTGTATAGCACATGCCCCGCCTAGGGCTGCCAGATTTGGGGATACTGTTTAGCAATTGTTCATAGACTGGAGATGTGACTTCACATTGTGAGAATTTGTGATGTGGTATTCCTTTATCTAGTGGGCTAGTGACGTATTGGAAATCAGTGTTTTCAGTTTTAAAAGTTTCAGTGAGGAATTTGAAGGAAAACTGATTTTTTTTTTTTTAATTTTGTATATGTCCAGTGATGCTTTTCTTTTCAGGTCACACTAGCACCCGCTTGTAGCTCTGCTTGAACCTTTGCCCATCCTGAGAGATTCTGCAGTCAAATGGGACTGTTGGCTGTTTTGACTTCCCAGCAGTTCTTGCTTGCAGTTCTTCATGTTTCTCTCCTCTCTTGCAGTGCAGCACCCTGACTTCTGGGAGGATCTGTTTTTTTCTTGCAGCTGTATTTTCACAGAGAGTCTGGAGACTCTTGTTCACATAATAAAATCTGAGTTCTCTTTGAGAAGATATTCTGATTCTTTTTTTTACCTTGGTTCAGAAGTAAGGCCAGTATCAAAATATCAGACTTTCTCACAGGGATTTCGGCAGTCTTTGCTTCCAAAGGCTTTCCATAAATTCAGAGCCCCATTTTACTATCAGTTTGGGGCAAGCTTAGGAGCACATGGGCACTGTGCTGAAGAGATGAGAGTATGAACAAATGGAGGCAGGTTGAGGGATTGATACAGATTGTCTTATAAAAATGTTCCCTTGGTAATTCTGTGGGGTGAGTTATAGATCAGTGTGGGCAAAGGGATGTACTCAGAGCGCTCAAGGCAATGTTTGTCATGTGGCTTATTAGTTTTATTTTCTTTTCCTACTTAGACTCTTTGTTTATTCATTTACTTTATTCGTGTAAGAATTTATTCAAACATTTTTCAGCCCATCTCGATTGTTTTGATTTTGAAAAACTAAATTCAGAGATGATATTTGTGCAGGAAGTAATTATTGGCAAAGGAAGAGTGAATATTGTGAGAAGAGGAGGAAGGAAGAAGGTAGAAGAATGTAGAAAGGGAATAGGGAAATAAATACAAAATGGATGGAGAGCAAGACTAGGCGAAGTTGGCAAGCTGCTTATAAAAAAGGAACTCTCTTTTCTTTCATGAAAAAGGGAAATTACAGGTTGATATCACTAAGTTTATCCTGCCTATGCCCTTTTGCCTTGATTGTTTCCATGTACGACACTGGGCTTCCAGCCAATGCTGACCCCTCGGTCTAGTGACACTTCTGGAGGAACAACTGGGTTAAAAAATAATAAACAACAATATTGGCAATCATAATAATAATCCCTTTGGAGTTACACCAGACCTGGTGGGTCATCTGCTTATCCTAGACACATAAATTTTTCTCTGGAAGGGCTTTTTCTCTTTCTGTAGACTGTTCTGGGAGTGCAGATTACCTGCTTGGTTTGCCTTATTTTTAGACAGATGATTTTAAGTGTCTGAAATCAAATCTACACTAAAAGTCATATTCTTTTTGTAGAAATCACAGCCATGACAAGAATTAAGTTTTCGCTACATGGAACCATACAGCTTGAGTTGTCTGATACAAAGTCTCAGGGGTCTTATTCCTGCTGAATTTGCATTACTGTAACCATAAGAATTCAAGAGTCTTTGCAGTATACAAAAGAAGAAGAAGAAGGGGTGGAACAGAGCTGTCAAAAAGTAAATTTCGTTCATTAAAAAAAAAGAGATCTGATCATTTGACTGATCTATAAGTTCATGTGAAACAAGAGACGGTGCAAGATTGCAACTAACTTTAATCAGGAGAAAGGGTGAGTTATAGCATAGCCAGAACTACAGTGAAGTGATGGAATGGAATGTGCTTTCATATTGCAAGCCTGCAGTTCAGTAGATTATGCTATTGAAACAATAAGGAGTTGACTTGGATCTGCAAAGCTTCATTTTTTTATTTGGAGCTTTTTCCTTTGCTTTTCTAGAGTGTGCAGCACTCCCTCCAGCTCCCACAGCATTTCCTGGCACTGTCTCCGTAACTCTGGTTGGAGGGGAGCTTATCTAAAGCTCTCCACTGGGAAATGGAAATAGAACATATAGTGCAAGTTCTTTGGCTCATCATCCACTCTGACAACAACCACAGCAACAAGAAGCTGGTCTTATTTTCACTACTTGGCAGCAGAACAGTTTTGAGAAGAAAACATTACTGAAATTACATTTTCATTAAAATTTGAGAAAACATTGCTGGGGGAGCACAAGGAGGTATATTTAACGGTATGTTCGGAGACGTGTGTTCAGAAGTCTCCTTGGGAATAATATTCGCCTGTGGACAAATCCACAAGGCAACAAACTCAAACTGAACTTGCAATCGAATTCCATATTTTCAAAAGCTGTTAGCAAGTCAGACCAACAAAGAGGGGCAGCTGGTCTTTGAAATACAAACTTCATTTCAGCTATCACATTTCAGTAAAGAAGTCATTGTTTTTTACCTTAGAATCACAGAATCATTTGGTTGGAAAAGACCTTTCAGATCATTAAGCTCAACCTTCTAGTCACGCAGAAATCTTTTACATCAGTTTGTATCTTTTGTATCCGTTATATAATAATGAGAGGTTCTGTATTAAAGAGTGATACTGTACTGACTCACAAGTTAGGTATTTCTGATGCGCTAATTATATGGATGATAAGAACATGTCCAACATTTGGAATAATAAGAAGAAAAAGAAGCATATTTGTATTTATTAAGTGAATTTAAAAAAGAATTCTTGTTCATCACTTCTTGCACTTAGTGCTGTGTTAATTATCTCTGCTTAGTTCATTTACTCAGTCACACCTAATGAAGAAACAAAAACTGAGTATTGAGGAGGTTAAAATTATCAGAGGAAGTCTGAAATTCTGTCACTTAATTCTTCTGCCTGAACTTGTTCTAAAAAGGCTTTGTTAAGCTATAGAATTAAATCCTTTCATTACTCCAGATCTGCACAGCTCTAAATGACAGCAGACTGATATGCAGGTTTTCAGGATGGTGAAATATCTTGGTTCTCGACAATCCAAAAGCTGGCTGGTTCCCACATTCCTAATGATGATGTGCAGGAAGGAGTTTAGCATGTTGGCTGTTGATTTGTCAATAGCTTGATTCTCCATGACAACCTCCCCAGAAGAGTGGGAAAAGTCAATAGTGCAAAGTTCACCTCACCTTCGATAGCTGATGGGAGGCAAAACACAATAAAGAAGATAGAGGCCATAAACTGTGATAGGCAATGATTAACCCATCAAACTGGAGAAATATAAAGATTCATTAAAATGACAAAATACGATGAGTCATTTGGTGCTGATCTAATTAAATAATATTCTGATGTAAATCAGTGAGTTACAATATGAGAGCCAGGGGAAAAAGGCATTTGGCCTAACTAGTGATTTCTGAGAAGTCCCTATAATTACGTTCCTCTGCTTGACATCTTTGTCATCTACCTGTAGATTATTCCTGTGACTTTAGTTTTGGTCAGTACCAGCTTGACCCAAAGCCAGACAGAGGCAGTGGAAAGCCTGACTGATTTCAGTATGCGTTTTGGCACAGCCAAAAATTGATTGGTGGTCAATTTGGCAGAATGAAGGGGGTTTTTCCAACAGAGAGAAAGATTATTTTCTACTCAGAATGTGTGGCTAAGTCTTGTTATAATTTCAGAATCAGCATGATCTTTATTTCTGATGGCATTGGTGGTGGCTGCGGTAAGAATATGGATGCTTAGGTTTTGCTTTGGAAGAAGCTGAGATGAGAAGAGTGATATGGATTTCAAATATATTTTACTCAGGCCCTGGGGCTCTGAAATTCCTTTCTATAATAGGAAAATCAGGGATGGTTTGTTTTTGCCAGGACTTCATTAATAGTAATTTGGCTTCATAACATAAAACCTGACTGGGTTGGTTAAAGATTAAGTTCCTTTTTGTCTGCATGTTCCATGTCTGAGGATGAAATTTGTGGGCATTTTTAAGTGCTGTTGATTTTTAGTAAAAATCAATATTTGTGAGTTTATTTCTTTGGAAGATATTGAAACGATGTGGATGATTACAGACTCCTTACTTTCCATTTTGTATTTGAATATGGTTAGTCTTGCTGGTGTGTGTCTTCCATCACTGTTATTTCCTTACCTGTATCAGCTCTGGTGCACAGGGCTGCCAGATTCACTCCCCACAAGTTTAGCCTCTGATGAACAATAGTACACAAAAAGATTCTTCTTGTTCTACTTCATGCAGAGAGATACCATTTCTGATTTTGCTGGTTTAACTGTCTGTATGTAGGCTGGATAGTACGTAGCTGTGAAATGGGATCAAGAAGACTGATGACCATCTCTTACGGAAGTTTTTTAAAATGTCCTGCTTTAATTCAGTTGGCCATATTGTTCACAGTGTGTGGTATAGTTTCACATGATTTCATGTCACTATGTTGCTCTCACCAATTTATTATTCATCTGCCATGGCTAAAATATTTATAGGCTGTAAGATTTGTTTCTTCCAAGCACCTGTAGTGCTTATGCACAACAGTAACTTGGGCATCTGTCACAGCAGGCATATTTGGTGGGTTTGGCTGCTGTTCCACCATCAATGACCCAAAAGGTTCCCTAAGTGACCTAATTATGAAATGATGCTGACCTGTATCACATTCACATCACTCGTTAACAGCATTATTTTTATTGTAACTTTTCACTTGCTATCCTTCTGATCAATTAACTATGCCAGCATCTGCTGTAATGAATGTCAGGTCCCCATCAAATAAACCTCTCTTATCCATTAGAAATTATTGGCCTTGGCCTTCATCAAAAAGAGTGAGCTGAAAGTAAATGTTCAGAAGGTATTATTTGACTAATGTACCACTTGAATCTGACCTCTTCTTCCTTGCAGCACAGACTGATAAGGAGTCATTCAGAGACTGTGCTCCTTTCTGGTGAAACATAATCTCATACATTAAAGTCTGAGTTATTTAATCACATCTTTTTCAATGAAGCCACATTTTCCTGCAGTACAGGGAAAGACTGCTGTTGTGAAGGGATGCTTGAGTCCCTCCAAACCCTCATCTTCTTCTTGGTTTAGTTTCCATACAAAGTTTTTGTCGTTTTACGTTTGCTATTTTCAAGCTAGCTTTTTATTCAGTAGTTTCCCTCATTGCACCTTCCTTACATCTGCCAGCTATTGTCACTCTTCCTTCTGTCTTTCTGGTGATGCTGAATTTCAGTCTTGATAAGGCAGGTGTGTGTTTTATGGGCAATTGAGGGAAATCACAAAAGTTCTGATGTTCCATGGATGAACATAGATCATGAGTTGATCTCCACTGACTTATTCCTATGGACAACCCTACAGATCTCTCACATTACCCCTTACCCGGTGGATTACACATGCAGGAAGACTTCAGCTTCCTTGTTGAGTCTCCCTTTCTTGAGAACACTGCTGCTGGTTGCTTTTTTTGGAGGTATATCCTGTTTAGCCTCCAATGGAAGGGGAAAGGAAAAAGTGGAGTGTGAACACAGGTTCAAGCTCACACAAGCATATTTGCTGTGGTTCCACAATGCTTTTAAAGATGAGATGAACTTTAAAGTGAACTACATGTAGGACAGTTCCCATGCATCGAATCAGAATTTTAGAGGCTTTGCTAAATGAAGACATAAAACCTTATGAATTTGCTTAGCAAGGGGTGAATGTTTGTATGTGCAGCGTACTTCTGGTTGCCAGTCAAGTCATACTGGAAAAGAGCTCCACAAAAGTGGGCTGTATTGTGAGCTCAGAATTGATTCCCAACCTGAAAACTGCAATGACCAGCGTCAAAACTCTCAGTTTTTCTCCTTCTTCCCCATTGGCCAGTCAATGGAAAGATCAAAGACTTCTTAGAGACCTGAAGCTGGTAAAAATTTGTAGCAGCCGTTTTGTGCAGCAGGGTTGCTTATGCTGTGGTGGTATCTAGTTCCAACCCAGACAATTTTCTTCTCAGTAATGGAGAGGAGTGGATAATCAGTGATTTAGGGCTAGTGGGAGGGACAGATGCAGGAGAGTAGCAGTTCTGGCTCTAACACTGCGCAGCCTGTTGTGTAAGATTAATGACTGTGGACTACTCTATTTTTCTCTTTACAACTGTGAGCAATCTTCTCCAAAATCAGCCTGCTGCTGGCTAGCCAGCAAATAGATAATAAGATCCCTGTGTGTTAAATATGCACAGCTGCATGTCTGACATCGCTGATCCATCTGCACTCCCAGATACCACGTGCCAGCTGCTTTGCTAAGGGTGAACGAGGAAGGGATCCATTAAAGAAAGTCCACAGCGTAATCTCAGCACTCTCCCCCTCACCACTGCTGTGGTCTGTTGCTCCATGTTCCTGGCGTCTCCCTCCCCTCCCCATCCTTCTCTTGGCTATGGAGGTTTGAAAGTGCCAAACACTTTTACTTTACCATTTAAAAAGCGAGCTAGGTTGCCAGGTGGGTTTTCCTGAGCTCCTGCAGTGCTAATTTTCACCTCTCCAGGGTGATGATGCAGGTGAGCTTGGCCAGTCGAGTGAGTCACAGTGCTTTCCTACATCCCTCCTCTATTGCTGACACTTTCATTCAGTAAGAAAACTGAACGGTCTTTTCCATAACTTCTTTCTGTCTATATCTCCTGCTCTCCATCCTCTGCCCCTCCAAGTAGTTTTGTTTCTGGCATTCTCTGTGGCAGCTGAGAGGGAAGAAAACCAGCATATTCCTGACACTCTGTGTCTGCAATAGGGTCCGATAGCATCTTGATGAAGGAAGGAGCATCAGCTCTAACCAAGAGTTTCAAATCCAGGAACCTTCAGATTTGCTCTTGGGTCTGTGTTTGCTCTGGGGTCAGCATGGGTTGTTCTTGTTCTCTGCTTTTTTGAAAATCAAGCCTCCTTGATGTTGGTGCCAAGGTAGAGATCAGTTGTGCCTTCTTGTGGCTTCACTGCCTTCCTCTTACTCCCCAGGGCTGAGAATCTTGGCCAACAAGGGCGAGAGAGGGAAGGGAAGAAGAAGAATGCCAAAATCTTTATGGAAGCCACAGGCTGCACTAAGGAGTGTTTTGTGGTGCTCTGTGGTTGCTGTTTCTGTATGAAGTATCTCACATCTGACCAGGCTGGATGACAAGAACAAACTCATGTCTACGTCCCGAAGGCCATATAGCAAACAGGTTCCCAGCAAAGTGTCCTTTTGGTTCCTTGCTGGAGGAGGGAACAGGGCACAGACTAGAACACATTGTTATCAGTCTATAGGGGCCCTTATTTGGCTTTACCTTAATCTTTCACCCACAGCCAAAGCTGTGTACCATGCTTGTAAATGAGGAATGTCACCACTGTTCTCCTGACAGATGTATAAATCCTTTAAACCATGACTTTATTATGTAAACTTTCTTGCCACTGACATCCTGTCAGTACTCTAGTGGGAGGGCTTTCCTCCCCAGGTGTAACTGTGCAAACATTATGGATATAGCACAAAGTCCAACTTGGTTAGATTCTGTCACATAAATATACATCGAGTTAAATCAAACACAGCTTGTGTCCTGATGGAAAAGCCCATTCATAAGCAGTTGTTTGAGATCTGTAAGATAACCCAGTGTGTAAAGATAGCCAGTTCCTCTAAAGTGTTAGTCCTGGGAAAATGTACAAATGAGGATCAGTAATTAAGCTAAAGCTAATAGGTGACCAATGCCCTTGGATTTTATCTGCCTGGATTTCCAACACTGCCTTTTTTTTCTTCTTTGTTTTTGTGGTGAGAAACATATCTGCAAGTGAAGGAATACCCAGAACCTGGGAGGGAGCCCTTCCAAAACAGCATGTTGCAGACAATCACTGTCTGGGAAAAAAGGAAATGATAATACTTTGGAACATAATGACATTTTGTATATAAAATAATGGAGTTGGCAAAAATATCATACAAATGCACATGCTTCAGTTTATTGCTAAGTGAGTGTGGGAGTGAATCCTCTCCTCCCAGTCACTCTTATGTTTTAAAGTGGAAAAGCATTAGCAACATCTAGACCCCAACTGGTACAGACAAGTTTAGCAGAATAAACTAAAATGGATATAAACAATTGCTGGCGAAATTAAGTTTCTCACAGTCTTTTGGAGAATTGGGTTTGCTATGACTACATACAGGATACTGCCCCAAAATACAAAAAACAAACACAATACCCCATTCGTGCTTGAAATACTCTGGAATCTGTGGTGAGCAAGACATTTGTGTTCCCCTGATAATAAGGAGAGCCAAATAATGTATCAAATATACTCGCAAGTATGTACCATCATTGTTAACATTTTTCTTCATGCTTTTCAGTTTATTTTGTTAGATAAGTGCACTGGGCTGGGCTGGTTCCTGATCGCAGCCAGATTTTAGATGGGCATGAGTATGTCTGCTCCTGATTATCATCACTGGCTGTAAGAATGAAGCCAAGGAAGTATCTAGAAATGAGTTTGAACCAAACTTCCATATTCACATGGGGTTTTTTTTAAAAGTCTCATTGGAAAAGCATCACCCTCTTCCTGAGCAGAACAAGACCCTGGATGCAAATTTGAACTTATTTAGAGCTACATTTCTAAAGGAGACCTGATGAAGCAATGGGTGTCTCAAGTCCTTACACATATTTTGGAATCCAAATAAATCACATTTGATGACTATGTACATGTAGACTCATCCCATCTCAACTTTTGCAGTTGCAAGGCATGCCTAAACCCCAGGTACTTCTATAAAGGGAGCGCAAAGGGTGTCTCAACTAGAATTGGTCACTGTCACAGAAAAATCTGTGATTCTCCATTGATCATAAAGGCAGTTTAAGATTATTTTGACTTCTGAAGTGTGGGCCATGGTTAAATGCCCTTAGATGGACCTGTGACCTTCTCTGAGGCATTTTGAGCCCCTGTTCTGCCTGGTTCCCACCATATCTTCACAGTACCTAGCAACTCAATCAGATCTAAAAGCCTGCCTTAGATAGGAATGTTTGGCCTCTGCTCACATATGACAGCAGGAGATGCGGTTTAGAGTGAAACCCATGATTATTATAATTTTATGTATCAAGTTTTGTTATCTATCTATATACACAAGGTGCTGAAGAATGTGTACATAAATTAGGTTGTTGAACACAAATGGGTCTAAGCAGATATCTAGCGGGTTATCTGACAGGCATAACTCAGGACTGATTTATGCCTGCAGTCATTATAATGGAATGCACAGTTGTTTAGACGCCAGAAAAGTTGGAGAGTTTCTTTTTGAGGTCAGTAAAACTTAGGCTAAGCCCTCTGTAAGTAGTGCATTTCTTCTGCACTCCCACTGGAAAAGACTTGACTTCCCTCTTTTTTACCAGAATTTCCATTAAGATAAAGATGAAGAGGATATAAGGTATCTCAGCCTCCAGTGCTAAGGAAAATGGAAGCACTGGAAATAGGAAAATACCTTTCAGAATTAGGAAACCATAAAATGTTTGCAAAAAGCCAGACAACATATGAAAGCAGTCTGGTCTGGGGGTTTCGTAAAAAATATTGAGATTCAGCCAAGATTCATTCAAACATTTACAGGGTGAACAAGGCAACTTGCAAAAGCAAAAGTGCAATTATCCACCAGGAATTTTTGCTTGTCTGTACTACTTGTTCTCCTAAGACTTTCAGACATGTTCTTAAATGCAACTGCCTCCCTTGCAAACGCAGAAGCCAGATCACAGTCCAGATTTCACTACGGCTCTAAATGTTTCCCCTTTTGGCAGGTCTGCTCTTCTTTTCCAAGACCATTACTTGCTGAAATCAAGGACCAGGTTGTGTTCTTGCTTCAGTCTATGTAGTTCTAAAGTAATATCTTTTGACATAGCGAAATTGTACTGGAATAAATGAAATTTGAATCTGGCTTTAGAAGCGGTGCATTCTGGAAAGGCATGAGAAAGGTTAACTCTACATGTTGATGTGCCAACATACCACAGGAAAAACTATTATTCTTGATATATTTCTATACAGCCTGAAATTCTCATCAGAGTTCTTGTCCAGTTTTATAGTCTTGTGAAGGCAGATCATGAAAGTTTCAGATTAGTGGGACACCTCAGAGGTAGTTGGCTGCATATTTGAAACGTATTTTAAGAGATGTGTCCTATCATTGGTAATGACAAAATCAGCTCTATGTATCTTGGTACACGAAGGAAAATATGTACTCCAATAAAAACCACTTTAGGCTTTTTTTCATCTTCATGTTTATGCATTTGTGAAAATCTTTGACACATACCAGGATCAGGCCTCTTATATGCTTCCAGAATTTTAAAAAAAGAAAAAAGGCGTCCACTAAAATTAGCACTATGATGAAATATTGTAAAGCTCTTCTGCTGTCTGCTTTTGGGAGAAACTCTTCTTTCAAGTCTTTTCTAATGAATGATGACATTTTGCATTCAAGGAACAAATGTGACTTTTCCTGCTGGCCAGCTCTGTCTTGCTTTCTCTTTCCTCTCCTTGGGTACACATAAAAAGCTCGCTAAGAAGGAAAACAGTCTTTAATGAATTGCAAAGTCCTAGATCTTTTTTTAAAAAATGTTGTAACTGTATAATGCTGTGGTCATGAAATAAAGGGCAAAATAATGTCGAGACTTGAACAGCGGAATCAGGTCCTTATGTGCAAGGGGAGGAAACAGCTGGGAGTCCCTGGAACCACCGTGGCATGAAGGGAAACCAAACCAAGAGCAACAGCAATGACTGTAGTCTTCCAGGTTATTCCCAGCAATCATCTGAAATAAAGATCTGCAGGTGGAGTGGTTTGCATGAAACGAAGAAGGTCTTGCAGAGTATGCAAGCAGGACAGGGCTGGGGGTGAGATTTTCAACCTGTCTGATTCTTCTTGCAGGACTGATAACTGCAGAGTTTCAGTATGTTCTCTCCAGTCCTTTCCCATACAAAGTCATCCTTTGACTTTGGCGATGGAGCCAGCTGTGTAGGGCTTGAAGAAGGGTCCTCTCCTCCATTTTCCAAGTCAGGGTAGAGAGCAGAAGTGATGAACCTCTGCCTTTCCCTCCTTACATCCTACTATCCACCAGACATCTATGCAGACTTGAAGTTGTGTCTTCACATACTGCTGGGAAATGCTTTTGTATATTTAGTTTTAATGGGAGTCAGGGATCCTGGAACTCCACACCTTCTCTAAAATGCCAAAGTTCTAACTGCTTCTAGAGTGGGAATGCAAAATAAAAAGTGACATATTTTAATTATGAAGTGGGATGGGAGTGGGAAGGAAGACATAAAAAGCAATCCAACAAAGCCAAGATTTAGGGTGACATCACTTTCTATATAATTGCAATGCCAGCAGACACTCAATAAACATATCAGCATTGTTAAAATGATTTATGACATGAATAGTTGAATATAAAATATTATCAATAGATGTGTCATCATTGATCTTGCCTGGGGCTAGCAGCTGAAGGATGGAAGAGGGAGATGATTTTAACAAACAATCCTTGACAGAAATCCAAAGGAAACAATGTGCAGGGACAGACAGCTGACAAATTCAGTATGGGGCCATTAAAACATGTGATGAATTTGCTGGGAAAGTATATATTTGTGGAAGAGGTGAGCTCATATCTACCATAAATTTGTCAGCTATGACACAGTGTTCTCAGGCCTGGCATGAATAATGCCTAGCTATTTACAGGCTTTGTCTGGCAAAAGCTCTATCAGTCACTCCAGGGTTATTTACAAAGAAAAGTGTCTATCAGTTACAAGGACATGACTTTGCCACTAAAAGATAACAAAAGAGGAAGTCAGCCAGTGGCCTCTTCGTGCAACATGCGTCTTCTCCTGAGAAGCTCTGGGCTGGAATGAGTCAGATGGACTGCAGAAGGACCTGCTGGCAGAGTGCCTGGCATAGGCTGCAACAGTACATTTATCCACACTGATTAGATTAGAATTATTAATAGGGGTCTATGGAGTGGAGCAAAGGGTCATTTAGAGTTTAATTCTGTTCTCAGATAACTTCATTTCAGCTGATGGGATTGTTATTGTAGGGGTTTTATATGTTTATAGGAAACAATATACTCAATAATGAAGTCATGCATCCTTCTGCGAGACTGGGAGAGCTATTGTGTAGCTGGAGTGAAGTCTTCACAATTGTGTTAATTAAGTAATAGTGATTTGACTTTGTCTCCTCATAAAATGCATTTAAGAAGTGACTGAAAGCTGCTGAGAAAGTGTTCCCTCAATAGAAATATATAGCAAAACAAGCAAGAAATGAAAGTAGCCTTGGATTGAGTAAACAGAATTGCTGATGCAATGCTTTTACTTAAGACAGACAACGACTTGGCCTGGAGTTTCAGCTTCCTGCTTTGTGAATATAAATGCATATCAATTTAGTATTGAATGTACTAGGATCTTTTTCGCTTGTCCTCAGTCCCAATAAAAGTGGAAGGCAAGATTATAGAGAGTGCTGTTTATGACATGTTCGTATTTGTCAAGCGTTGTTTCAAGCTTCAGACCATGAAGTTTGAGATTATGTCTGGCTTCTTCGAAGTGGGCACCCAAAGTTAGGCATTGAAATCTGCATTTAAGATGATAGATTGGAATGGTCTGAGATCTTTAAGGTCCCTTACAACCCAAATCATTCTATGATTCTATGATATGGAAAGATAACAGATAAGGTTGGTGGAAATTTGCAGGGCAGGATTCGCAAGTGTTCATGAGTGGTGCCAAATAAACTGCTTTCTGAAGGAAATGCAGGAGTCAATATCATATCAAATCTTACACATGAAAAAACGTTGATCCATGCTCTTTTCTGAAATGCTGTTGTCTGGATCTCACACAGTGTGTCACGCTGTTCCTAATAACAAAGTTACAGTTTTGTCACTAGGTAGGTTATCTTCAAGGGCTTAGAGTATAGTGATAAAATTTTTCTGAGAAGTTTAATTTTGACTGTTTTTCAGTGGCAGGAAGCCAGCTTCTTACATGGTGTAAATTGGACTCTTTCCATTCACTTCAGTGGAACTGTAGTAACATACACCATTTGAAATCAAATTAAGCAGTAAGCATGGAATGTGAAAAAGCAGCATATTAATGCTTCAGGGTAGGATTTCAACTGCAAGTGAAGGAAGCCTCTTGTTCATAACCCCAAGATGTGACCACAGAATAAATAATAAATCTTGACAATGGGAAACAGTTCTTTATCCCTCTATAGGTAGTACTCTCCATTTAAAATGAAGGTAATCCCATCTGAGATCCTCAAGCAGAATAGTGCAGCTAGAAGTTTGTCAAGAAGATGCTTAATGGGATGGTAATTAATGAAGGTAAAATCAGTTACAGTACTTCCAAAATGGCCACAAGCTTGTGCAGTAAAGGACTTTTAAAATGGAGGGGTTTGTCTCATAGGCTTTGCAAGCACGTGGGACAACCTGATGGGTGTGAAAAACTGTAAGTGCTCCAAAGGAGCCATGATGGTCAATTGCGTCATTGATACGTTGACTCTCGAGTGATTTACTGTTCACGGTATATGAAATAACTCAAAAGAGTTGCTATGGCCTGTTGATCCTGTCTATACTCAAAGAAGCCCAAGAAGCTTGACCTATTGCTCTAAGGCCATCTAGATACCTCAGGTTCTGTATAACCAACATGAGCAGACCATATTGATTAAATATGGTTAAACCATGATTCTGTGACTTGAAGCAGTATGTTTTCATAGTTTTAAGTGGATGTGAAATATATATGGTGATTGGTGAAATACTTTTCTCCATTTTCTCTGTAAGTTTATTGTGTCACTGAGAAAGCAAAACCAAATGGTAGAAGATGTGGCTCATCATCTGACAGCTAAGAAAAGGGGATGGAAAATGAAGCAGGTACACCTGCCATCATGCTTATCCTCCTTTTTCTCTTGGTCCATAGAAAAGTCTGCTGGTTCAGGAAAGAAAGATGTCATTATTAAAGAATACCCATGCTCTTGTTCTGTGTAGGTCTGGTGTTCATTTTTGCTGGAACATAAGTGCTTTGAGAGTTTGGGAACTTTTGTCATGAGGACTTCTGCCATCCACTTGCTCTGGGAGTGAAAAGGCTGGAGATCTGGTTTGGCTCTGTCCCAAGTCTGCTGGGAGTGTTTTGACAACTCTGGTATTCATTTGAGTTTTGGTCACTCGGTCTGTGTGTCCAAGAGTTATGCCTTTTCCTGGTTGTGTATCCTATGACTACAGGATTTTGTGAGCCAGTGTGAAGATTATTTTAATGAAAAACTCTTTCAAAATTTGATTCCCACTATAGGGGCCCTATCTCCAGCTTTGTTGATTCCCATTGACTCTAGCGGAGGCCAGAGGGAATATTACTTTGATGAGAACACTTGAATAAGCAATTCAAAGCTCGTAAATGCAAACAACAAATAATCTTTCTTTAATGAACTTTATACCAAATTTTCAGAAAGGTGTAATCCCACATATTGTCTTGGTAAGAAAATGTTCCTGTGCTGGCCTGGAAACTTCACACATGCCTTATTTTTATTTGACTTATATCCAGACAGCTCTTCCACTGAGTTTCTTATTTTCTTCTGAGGACCTCATTGGCAGTATTTAATTAGATTTTATCTAGGCTTTTGTATACATGGAGGTAATGGTACTATAGTGACAGTCCTGAGACCCTTGAGGTGGAACTTCAGGGTACTTCATCTCCTTTGGAAACGTTAGTACCAGGCTGCAGATCTCAAGGCACTCATATGCAGATGGTGTCTTCATTCCTGCATTGCAGGTAAGAAAATAAACTGCACAGGGCAAAATCTCACCTACCCAGCCTAATGTATTCATGAGTTCTATGTGGGCTGTGAGGAGGCTTGCAAGCACCTCATAGACACTTTGAAATGCATTGGCAAGGGAGAAGTGAATGTGGTTTGGCCAGATTTGCTTCTAAACCTTGCCTGCTGTGGCCATGGGGAGCTGATGGACTGCTTGTGCCGTGAGCAGGAGAGGGACACTGAGCATGGCAGTGGGTGGTGTGGGTGACAGGTCTGGTCACACAGCCCTCCCACCCCAGGAAGGGAGGCCTGGCCCCGTCTACCCTGCTGCTGGCTCACATGGCAGGCTTGCGTTTTGAAACCTACTTGGTGCTGCGGTTCTTTGTTTTTTAGGCTAAATATAATATGACTATAAAAAAGCAAACCCTTAAAAGCTTCGAAGTGGCCAGCAGGATTCATTCCTCTGACAAGTAACTTTAAAAACATGTCTTCAATTGAGTCCATGTGTCCGCTTTCAGACAATTTCTACTAGAAATGCTTTCACAAGTAGAGGCATTGCTGTAAATAATCAAATTTCAAACACTACAACTCCTAGTCATTTTGAATATAGTCCTGGAGTTGGAATAACAAACATAAAACTGGCTGCTCTAATACATAAAGAGGAACTGTAAAGCCATCAGCAAAATCCAAACCAGGAAATGCTGCCAACTTAAGGCAAAGTAAACTGAAAGCAATAAATCAAACTGAAACACATATTTTATTGCGGACTGAACAATACAGGGCCTGACGTTTCCACAGGCAAGGCACAAATATCCTTTTGCTATCACAAACAAAAGCTTTTAAAGCTTCAGAAGGAGCTGCAGGCAAAGGAGCAAATAATACACGATAGGCAGAGCTGGTCTGATGGGTCTTCGTGGGTTGCATTATGGAGGTCTTATAAGACTCACAAATGTCAACCTGCCCTCCAAACATTACTGCTGACCATGTCATCCCCAGCTGCAGCAATTTTGGGCACCTGAGCTAAAACAGCTTAACAAGTTACCTCCCTTCAGCTGAGCTGCTGAGAGCATCTGTGTGTACACTGGTCGTCCATCTCCATTGCAAGGCAAAATGTATCATCTGGTGTTTCTTTTGCTGAAATCAACTGTCTGATAAAGATTTAAGCCCGCATTTTGAGTTTGCAGCGGGCACCACTGGCAGGGACAGGTCACCTAAAAGGAGGTGCCTCCTGAAGCTTTTCTGGCTTTGGTTGCATTTATTTGTGAGCTCCTGCCCAGGCTGTCACTGTCAGCCCAATTCTGCAGCTGCTGCACAAGTAAACATGTGACTGAACCCAGTGGATGATGCTGGATTTTGCTTTTTAGCTTAATTTGACTGTATAGTTCAGTGTGTCAGTTCCTCTGAAAAGAAAATATCCCTTGACTGCTCCAGAGCCTGACTTTTCCCAACCAAAGGCAGGCAACCTTTCATAAAGAGGAAAAAAGATCCCAGCTTCCACCTTCTTCTGTGTGGAGGGAAAGCAGGGAGGGCATTACCGCACACTACGCTCACATCTAAGCAGGCCAAGCACTTTATCATGACAGTGCCCAAATCTTATCATTTTCCTTTCTACCCCAGTTTGAAAAGCAACCATGTGCTGGGAAGGTGACTGCAGCCAGCAGAGGTCTGTGGCTGCCTTTCCTGTGCTGCATCTCAATGGGGGCTGTGTCTCCATGGGGCTCGTCCGCAGACTGCTGTGGGCGACATTTGGCCCACACAGGAAGATAAGAATTAAGACTGAAAGGAACTTCCTAAGTCATCAAGTCCTGTCCCCTGCTGCTGAAGGCAACCACATCATATAATGTCTTTCAAACACTTATCTAGGTCCATCTTGAAACCATTTAGGTTTCTTGCCCCCACTACTCCTACTGAGAGGATGTCTTTCTTCTAGTGGTTATAAACCTTCTTCTAATTTCCAGCCTAAATATGTCCAGGGTAGTTTAAGCTGTGTTTAATAGATACTGATAAAATAAATTAATCACCAACTTGCTTTTATTTATGTGCATCAAGCTTTGATACACATGTATAAGGCCCCTCTGCTGCCATACGTATTTTGTGCTCATGGGAAGACGTCTGAGCGAGGGAGGAGGGGGCCAGCCCTGCCAGGTGCCTACTGTGAGCCCCAGTTCAGGGAGGAGAGGGAGATCTGGACAGTCAAGGGGAAGCAGGGGGGGCAAAGGGAGCAAGCAGTGAAGGAAAGTGAGGAATGGGAAAGGAGAGGACAGCTGAGCCAGGGTGAGGGCCAGGAACAAGGTCTTAGAGACAATGAGGCCTGATAATGAACAGCAGAGAAATTCTGAAACAGAATGTGAGGGGAAAGGCACCAAGAAAAACATAAGCAAATAAACCAATAATATTTAGGAAACTGGCAAGCAGATGGGAAAACATGTAAGGTAACAGGAGGATTCAGGAAGAGTTTAGAGAAGAGGAAAAAGGAAACCAATTCAGAGACAAGTAACAAAACTCTTCCAAGCCCCACTCATTGGCATAGGCTCCAGCTCTGCTGCACAAGTTGGTGGAAGCTGTGCTGTTGTCCTAGCTGCAGCTCCCAAGAGTGAGAAGTGCAGGCTTAGCCTTAAAGAAAAAAAAATCTCTTGAGAGGCAAAACTGTTTTCTGAGACTATTTTAGTATTATTTCTGTAAAAGATGGGAACTTGAAGAGGGAATGAAGGGCACAAAGTTGTTAGTTGGTGTTTGCTGATACTTAACAAAGCTCTTCACTCTACTGATCTGTGAGAAATTGTCATGATTACTATGGCAAATATGAATATTAAAGGAGCAGCCATCCCTCTTCGTAAAAACGTGCTTTAAATAGTAAAAGACAATTCTCAAGAAAACAGATAATTTTTAAAAAGGGTGGGGGTTTTCTTCTGCCCTGAGGCTAGCACCCTGTGCCATTGTTACACATAAAAGTATGCACGGATGAAGAGAGAAAAATATAGGTCAAGAGGCATTAACATAGGTGATGACATAGTCCTTTGTACTGAGCTAGCTTTGAAAATCCTGCAAAGAGCACTCTTTGCTCATAGTTCACACCAGGTGTTCTATTGCAAGTTATTAGAAAGCTGTATCTGGTGGACGAGTGGGGAAGCTGTAGGATGACGTGATTCTGCTTTGTAGCCCTGTGCTAACGGCCATTAAGGATCCTCTCATGTTGCGATGAGTTTATGTAGAGTGAATGCTTGCACAGGGACCTGCACACTCCTGCAGTCTGTACTGTGCAGGGATGGAGGCAGCACAGGAGGGACAGACTTCAGCCACATTTGAACCTCTAAATGTTTAAGTATGTGGTCTGCTTTGAGAAGGCCTGGGGACAAGACAGATGCTTATGTGCAGCGTGCACGTGGAAGGCTTTGCACATCCAAGTCCATTGAGCATATTCTGCATGTCTCTCTGACACAGTATTAAGTCATGGATATACAGTCAGTGACCAAAGCGAGAATGGCTCTGGCTTTGGACTTGCTGGTATTTATTATAATCAAGAAATGGAAATGGAATTTTGGTCATCACTGGGAGATGTGGTGGTGATAACATTGGCTATCCTGTTAGTCCTCCTCATTTCCTTAAAATACAAATTAGCAGCCTCTTTGTCTTTACTTTATGCTGGAACTCTGTGACAAGGGACCTTTTCTGATACCAATTCCTGTACTTCGAAATGAAAGCTTGAAACACCTTTCCGTCAAGCTGAAGAGAAGTAAAGCCTCTATTTCTTTTAGATGAAACTAGTGTTTCCGTGTCCAATTCCAGTCTGCAAATTAGCCAGAATTCATTCAGGAGCATTAATCTTGCATTACTGTGGGTTTTTAGAGGGCTGTAGGTTGTTCCTCTATTTTTCTTCTCCCCAGATACCCACATATAAAATCGATGTTTTCTCTCCTTATAGCACGAGCGTTAGTTTCCATCAAGCCAATTAATGAATGGGAAGCGATGTTCAGTGTGTATACCAGGGGCTGCCATCTGATCGCTGAGCTGGGGGCATTGCCTGTGTCTTAGTACAAGTCATCAGGTGGCAAATTCACCAAGGAGTCTGCCAGCTGTTTAACTTCATTAGGGTTTATCATTATGTCTGCTTCCTTTTTAATTTCTAGGTTTAATCACCTAATATCATTTTTATCGGCTTGTCAGGGCATGGGAGAGAGAGCAGTGGGGAATTTGTTTCACTTCCTCACAGTACAGATATATTTTGGTAAAATATTATGGCAAGTTTATGTCTGTCCTACTTTGAAAAATAAAATTCAAGTGAACTGATTAAGCCTGTGAGTACCAAAACATCTGATTAGTGTTAACTCTTACCTGTAAAACTACAATAGGTATCCTCACATTTCTCTGTTTTTTAAAATGCATCATTGACCAATAACTGGCAGCCAGTCAGCTGTCTAATGATGGCACCTTCCCAACTCAAAGTAGTCACTTGTTTTTGATTGAAGCATACTATTGTCAGTATGACAAGACCTGTCACATACTATCAGAGAGCTGATCACCAGTTCCAAAGGTGTCTTCATCTGCAGTTTGATGAGACATTGAGCCAAACTGCTCCTCATGCCTTATAGCTTGGCCAATAAAAAAAGAGACAGCTTTTTTGTGTGCCATATGTTCATTCTGGATGTGGAGTTGTGTTGCAGTTTCAGTGGAGTGCTAACAGTGGGTTAACTCATACAAGATTTTAAGCAAGCAATTAAGAGTGAGGTTGGAAATAGAAATTCTAGCTATTTAAGATTTACCATATATGCCATGCCTGGTTTGAGATGTTGTACTTGCAGTGAAAGTACATTCCTGCACAGACATCAATCTAAAAAGAGCTGTTGTTAAAAAAAAAAAATTAAAAATCCCGTAGGCTTCCAAGGTATCCTTGCATCCAGAGATACTGTAACACTATGAATTTAGGCTGATGCTGTGCATGCGGTGTTGTTCATCATTTATTTCAGAAAATGACTAGTTTGACACATACCAAGGTGATACTAAACAGTCATCACTTCTCCTTGTTCATGGAACTACTTTGCAGCAGTGATCCAAGTTTCACTGGAGATTACCATTTGCCACATAAATCAAACTTTCCCCACCTCCTCCTCTGCCAGCTCTTACGTCTGGTGGCTGCATTCAGAAAATTACCTCTATCCCAGAAGGCTGTGACAAGTGCTACTGGCTGTGAGATCCTCTTCTATGGCATCTCCAGTTTGGCTCCCTGGGGGACTGGAGCTCTGCTGATTGTTCTCCAAATTACTGCATCTCTTTAACAGGCTTTAGTGTCTCAAAAACTCACTCCATTCCTGACCTTCTCAGATCTCTTGGCTGGCAGTTTTCCACAATGCCATCAAACTGGACGCTGTAACCTTTTAAAAAATGTTGTTAACGTAGGTTAAAATCACAGATGCATTTTAGATTTGATTTCTCTTTTAGAAATTCCAAGTTACGCCACATATTGGAAAGGCCTGGTTTGGCTCGGAGCCATTCTGATAGATGTCATATTGCTAAACAAGATGGGCTTAGAACTATGGCTCAATGTTTCCTTTTTTATTTCAAACAAATACAAGCAGTAGATTAACATTTGGCTGACCCTAGCAGCAATTGCTAAATGTAATGTTTAGAGCAATCTAACACTGTGATACTCTGTGGTCCTCCACAGTGGAACGTTGTTTTCAAACAGCTTTCCAAGTTATACACATCGTGGGCATTTCTACAACAGGAGCCTGACCCACTGCCCAGCAGATCGATGGCATCCAAACCACGTGGCCAGCCAACTTTACAGCATTATTTCTCAACCTAGTTGTGTGGGCAACAGCAAGGTGTTCCTGTAGCTGGCCATTTGCTTGCAAATAGTTGATTAAAAAAAAAATAATCATACTTTTGTATCATTTATAAAGTTTGTGTGATATACTGCCCGGAAAAGCTTTCAATGAACAGGGAAGCCCATGCCAAAAACCGTGTAAGAAGGCGATAGAGTCAAATCATGTGAGAGAAAATTAAATTTTCATGTATCATAAATGAAATATACATTAGGGACTCTCTCCAGCGACATCCAGGTTCTGTAATTTTTGGATTGGAGCTAAAGACCTAAATCATGTAGTCACAATGGCCTGTAACACATATATGGTGGGTATTGCCTTGCTACGGGCCTGCGACGGTAAACAAATGGAACTAGTTTTGGAGAACTGCTATTGACAGTAAAATTCTAATTTTGCTCCAGCTCCCAGAACAGATGTACCTCAGAGTCCATAGACTGCAATACTTAACTGCAGCTACTCAGCTGTGACCTTCAGCCTCAGGCTCACTGCAATAAAATTTTCATGCAACCATATGGAAGAATATTTTAATAGAGATTTACTGTCAGTAACTGTCCCAAAGGAGCAAATAAGGAAGCTGTAACATATTGCGTACAGTAAATCAAGGGGACTTCAATGGAAAAACGAAACCTCCCTGAGGCAAGCATCTTTAAAATTACAGGCAACACTTTGTACAAATATGTGTACAAAGGACTAGATATGCACTCAGTTAAGCAACTCAAAATGGTTTTGATTTGAAGATATATTTATTAGAATTTATTTATTGTATTTTGTAAGCACTAATGGGGGAGGTACTCACCTTGCTGAGCTCACCAGCAACTGCTGCACAAGTTTGGCTTCATTGGATGTGATGCTAAACAGGCGAAAGTAGAGAAAGGGAGAGAGTGTGAGCACTGAGTCGATGAGTTCACACGGCAAATTGCATCTCCCAGCAAACACAACTGCAACAATATTCTCTCAGTCAGGCTCTCTTACCATATTGGAAGATTCTAGTTAAGAGCAATTAACCTTTGCAATTGCTGGCTGCTTCCTAGAGCTTGGTGGAACTGGCAGGGAATGAAGGTGAAATTCCTGCTGGAGTGCCCAGTAGGAAGCAGGAAATACAAATGCTGTAGCTTTGGGAATGTGTCAGAGCTGTTCTCTGTTGGCAGTCCTCTGGGACCCTTGTGTGGGAAGACTGAATCTGAGAAGCACAAATGGGCAGACATCTGTCCACTTGGAGGTGTTTAGGGACTTCAACATACATGCTTTAGGGTTTCATTCTTTTCCCTTTTCCTTTGACGGTCTTATTCCAGGAATTTTTGCAACTGGGTAAAGACAAACAGGAATCTGAATTTCCCCTCAACTCTCACACTGCACACATATTCATTTCATTCCTCTAATGAATTTAATAACATAACAAGACAGTAAATCATGAATAAGTAGATTAAATGCTCATGAAAGTAAGACCAAGTTATCCTTCATAATATTCAGTACTAAGCGTCATGTTAAGAACAGCCTACCTAGAAACACATATGTGTATATTCAGCACACTGAATCATGAAGTATGTGATGAAAAAGATGTAGCAAAGACCAGGAAAAAAAGTAGCAAAGCAGCAGGTACAAATCTGCCTTTCTGAAAGAAAAACGGAGTATTGCATGAGGGACATCTGCAAGCCACAACAACGAGGCAGTTGTCCAACATGTTTAACGCAGCACAAGGTTTTCCTTGGGTAGGTGCAGCAGTGGGGGTTGCTATAAAAACTGGGTGACACACAGATACACATTCAAATTCAGATGGGCTTACGTTACAAGCAATCAGAAAGCATCTTTTATGTGGTTTCTTAGCTCCAACACTGTGGTGAATTCTGGTTATGAGGAGGCAATCACAGCTGTTGAAGGCAAAAGTAGTGCAGTGGCTTCTGACTGCCATTTCCTGCAGCTCCTAGTTTCTTCTGTCACTTCTGGACGTGCACGGGTGGATGAGGTTGCAACAGTCATCTGGAGTTAGCATTTAGGCAAAATTCTAGCTTTAAAACCTCATAGCTCAGACTTTCCCTTTTCATACATTTATTTGGGAGAGATATGGGTGCAAAGATACATTATTCTTCATGGGTAAATCTCTGAAGGCTTAAGGAATGTCCTTTGCCCAGGATGGCTGTGGAAACAGGCAGCTCTTGATACAGCAGAGGAGAATTAATGTCTACTGCTTTGGATGGGTGAACAGAAGCAGCAGTGGCATATTGCAATGTAAAATGGCGAAGAAAAGAGGAATAGATATACAGTAAGTCTGTGCGGTTTTGGTAACTACAGGAAAACATTACAAGAGAGAATGAGAAGAAGTGAAACAAAACCAGATGTTCTCCATTTTTACAAACAAACAAACTGTGTAGAAAAACTGGACTTCATCCCCACATTTTCTTAAATGGAGTGCTCTGCAAGATTGCATGATCCAAAGTGGCCACCGGAAAGTAAAAAGCACTTTAAAACAGTCATTTCTGTCTGAACTCTGAAAACATTGCCCTTCCATGCCTTCTGTGATGACTCTGGAGGCTCTTGTTGTATCAGTGACCTAGTTCCAGAATAACTTTGTGATTTCCAGGAACTATTTCAAAGGAGGGACAACTTCTAACTATACAACTCCTCATGCCTACTCTGGATAGCAAGTAGATATGTTAAAAAAAAACGTTTTTACAAGAAATATTTTTAAATTGCAGTTTTCAGCCATCTCTTTCTTGGTACTTCGCTAATTGTTTGTTTCTGTGATCTAAAGTAGGATGGGAAATCATGGGAAGTAGTTCTGTGATCCCTCCTTTGCTCATCAGACGTGTCTTCTTACCTGGAAGAAGACCTCACTTTTGCTAAGACTCAGCACTTCTGTTCCACTAAACTCTTGATGTGCAGTAAAATATCAGGCATGTTTGAAAAGGCAGGCTGAAAGTAGCTTTTAATGACTGACAGTTATGCATCCCCCAGACAAAGATCTCTTCATATTTATTGGTTTTCTTTTTATTTTGCTGTTGTTATTTTTGCTGGGGGGCGGGGGGGAAGTTGGTACTTGCTCTCATGTCAGATTCAGACTGAACTAAGGAATCTATAGGTTTTTTCTCCCTTTTGCCTCATGTTCATGGTTCAATTATGAGCTACACCATTCAAAAAGGGCCAAAACAAGAGGTTTATAAGTTTTGTTTTGCTGATCCACGGTTGACAGAGGCTTTTGAGGAGAGATAAATCACTGACAGTCTCTGAGCATCGCAGAGATTGTCTCTTCTTAGCTCAGTACCATTTAATCACCTGCAGGCATCCCAATTACCATAAGCAGAATTACTATCCCAATTAAGCAGCAGTCCTTGCCACTTGGTGTCATTAGGCTTAATTTGGTTCCTTGGGAAGTGTCCTGATTAAGTTGATTACCTGATTAAGTGTGTGTACTCTATATGATGGGCCTGATGCATCAGTGCTTTATGCCAGTTCTGCTTGTTGATTAGTGTATTATGGCAGCATAGAAATAGAGCAATGCCAAGGTGAAGCTGACCCATTGCTTTTAGAAATTGTGTCTAAGCTTGCAAAACAGTTTGCATTTTTAGCAGGAAGCCACTGGACAAAAATCACTCCTGGGATTAATTCTCCAGTGTCATAGAAGATGAAATTGGGGTGAAATTGGAGAGTCGAGGTTTTTTTCTAAGAACAAAAAGTAAAATTGGCTGTCTGCAAGGGGGGTAGCTGATATGGTGCAAATGGATTTGAGAAAGGTAAGATAAGAAAATTTAGAATTTAAAGACGAGGGGAAAAAAAATCTAGCATCTCAGATTGCTACTATTTTGGCCCTAGTTCTCCACGCTGGAAAATACTGGTGTACCATATTGTCCCATTTCAAACATGAGCTGGAGAACTGCTGCCTGTGAATACAGTCACAGTTATATTTTAAAACTCTTTTTATATTTGTTTGTGTTTCTTGGCTGTCTCTGGGTCTGTCATGGAACATCAGAATATTAGGAGGCATATTTATTCACTGGTTGACATCATCAATAGCGGTGGTATCATAAAAGAGGTTTATTAGGCACCAGGAGGAAAAAAAAGTTATTTCTGGCCCAGGCAGAAGTAAGAGGGAACAGAAGCCTAACTAGTAAAGCAAAAGCTCTGAAAGATTTCTTTTTCATTCTATTTTAGGAATAAAAAATGTGGGATACTTCTTAGGTGTTCTGTCTTTCTGTGTAATTGTGACAAATGATAGTATTCAAAATTTGCCGTTAATCGTTCAGCATTTATAATACCTACAATAGCATTCATCTTGCCTGCCTTTGAGTGTGTTTGTTACAGAAGTCTCTGTAGGGATGTCATGTCTAGACTTCCTTCATAGTCAAGAAAGGGAAACAGAAATTTCTGGGGTTGATCTGACCTGATATGGATGTCTACTTTAGAACAAGGTGTCCTAGCAATATAAAGCAAGTCTGTTAACTAGCTCAGAGGTTCGTATCTGTTCTGTAGGCACCAAGACTTGGCGAGTTGACTCAGACCCCTGCTGGTCACGGAGGTGCTACTGGGCTGCAGACATGCCCACTGCTTTCAACAGAATATGTTGAGGAAAAGAATCTGCCCATCTGGCTTGAGATGGAGGGGTAATATTTCCACTTACTTTTATCTCTTGTCCTTTTCATCCAGAACATATTGCTGCAACTGAAGTTAATACAGCTATTGGCAATGATATGAACATATTCGATTTTTTTTCCTCCCATTAGGTATTCTTGGAGGACAGGAAGCAATTTTCCTTTCTGTCATGCCATTTATCTAAGGATAAAGGAGGAGGGATGCAAACCTGCATTAAACTATCTTTGCTAACAGAAATCAGTTGTCCAGCAATATCTGTTTGATCTGTCCAGCTGATGGAAGAGATACAGCACTAACTAATCTGACGCTGTATTTTCCAGGCTGTTAGCCAGCTTTTATCCATCTTATGGTGCAAAAGCGGGTCTGTACGGTCAAAGGGTAGAAAGAGGAAGGCTTGCCCAAAGGGCTAATACAAGCAGCAGCCTAGTCTAGGTGTTTTGAAAGCCTAAATGTGATGGATGTCGTACCACTGGATGCTCTCCATTTAAAAGATTCTTAAAATAGCATTCAGGTCCTGTAATACTGATGTCTTTCCTTCTAACCCATCCCTCTCTGAAACCATACGGACTTAAACAGTCATCATGCAGAATGGAGATGTATCTGTAGCCAGCATAGTCTAGCGGAATTCTCAGATTGATATAATCTGTGGTAGGAAGTGGCTGGATCCCACCAGAACAATCGTTTCCTAGACATTTTCTTTGGCATTCATGATAGCTTCTTCAAAGTAGGAATTCTATCCTAGACCACATGAAGCAAAAATCCTGATTTGGACAGCAGTATCCAAAAATGCCTTATGAGGTACATGAACCTGTGAGAGAGAGGTGAATATCATTAGACAAACTACACTGAAATCAACATTTCCTTCAGATAATTCAACTGACCTCCCATTCCCATCAGGGTGATAAGCAGCCTGAGCTGAAGAAATTATTTTGAACTTTTTTAGTAAGCACTTGTGGGCCAGATCGAAAACTAGGGAACCCTCTTATGGAGCTAAGCCTGATATACAACAGCTGGAGAATCTGGCCCTTTGTACCAACCTCCCCTACGCATGTACCTCCAACTCTTGTGACCTGAGCATGTGCAGTACATAATTTCCTCTGTCTTTGCAGTCTGGCAAGAAACTGCAGTACCCTGAAAGATTACAGATGTGGCTGTAAAGTTTACATGGATAGTCATTCAGCTGCATGCGTCACAGCTACGTGAGCCTGACTCCTTCTGGGAGTCTTGTAAAGGATGGACAGGGTTTTCTATCAGTGAAAACACCTTAAAATAAGAACATAAACACCCATCTTGGCATAGGAATCCCCTGGGCCAGCTATAATATGGGCTAGTGGGCCATATTCTATAGCCAAAGATGCATATGGGAGTGATTCCTGCTTGCATATCCAGCTGCCTTTGACTGCTCAGCCTGCATAAGTAGGCTTTTGATTTTCAGTGGCATCAGCATTCAGCACAAGTCTGCGAAGAAGGCTCAGCCTCCTGTGGATTTTGCCACACATGCCTCAGCTTGGCTTTTGCTATGTATTAGGCATAAACCACTTATTTATTCTGCCTCTTGTTTTCGTGCTTCTGAAGGCATGATCCATTTCCACGGATGTCAGTGATGACATTCCCATTTGCGTCAGCGTGGTGTGGCAGGGGCAGGAAAAGTTGCCCCCTTGGCAGTTCTGAATGTCTCCACTCCCTGAATAATGAGTGATCTGATCCTTGCTCCCTGTGTGTGTCATGTGTTCAAGGTCTGTTATTTAGTTTCAACTGGCCAAACAGGCTATGAAGCGTCATTTCTCTCTGACTGGATAAATATAGAATTTAGGAGCAGGCATCTAGTTTGAATATTCATAGCAAATGTACTTAAAACACTTTCTAAGGCAGTTCTTCGGTACTTCCTTAGGGGTCACTCCCTCTGAAAATACGGTTGCCAGCAAACTTGTTCAGTAGAACACTGTCAGGAAGAGAACATGGAAAAGGTGAAAACATAGTTTAATCCAACTCCTTTAAAACTGGAATGAATACATGAATATTACTGTAAAGTATTTGCTGTATCCTCCCAGATGTCTCTCTCAGACTTTGGATGAACTTGGCTCAGAAGTACCTTTTCTTTTTTTTAGATTTTGCTTTTTATTAAGTTTTTGAACAACATTTTACAACCAATAATAAAAAAGAATATTAAATCTCATACAATCTTTCATAGCTGATAAAGAAAAATGTGTGCCATATCCTACTAATATATCATGCACTCCAAGAAAGAAAGCTTTGGTACCTTAGAACTGGGAATGGGCCAGCCCCCTCCCCCCAAACCACTACTTCCCTGCATTTTGTTGGATAGTTTTACGTTTGTAGACATGTATTCCTCCAGCTTTCACTGAGACAATGAGATTCCTTTGTGCTCTGTCATGTATTTGTAAGATGGGATAAATCACCAGGATGTGTCTTAGGAGATTTCCACCATTTCAGACCTTGGAAATATCATGAGAGAAGCTCATCTCCCAGAATTCTTGTCTTCCTGAGGTCAAAATCTTGTAAGAACACAGCTATTCTTAAGAATTAAATGTGAACCTGATGTTAGCACTGATTTAATCTTGGTCATAAACTTCAAACTCAAGCCAAAACCTCTCTACATATGGATAGAAGGAATGACAGCTTGATGGATCTGAAACTTTAAGTATTGTGTACAACTGGGATTTCTAAGCAGGATGAGAGCTATGTGGAACCTTGGATAGTCCTATAAGGATATATTATCCCTTCACAGGCTTGTCAGATGAAGAACAAATATGGATTTATGTGTCAGGATGAAAGAAATGGGAATCTTCCTACCAATGAAGGTTAGGAAACATTTTACATTTTCTCCAATGAACTGCATGCCTGCACAAACCAAGGGGATTCAAGGGGGTTGTTCTGCAAGCCAGAAGCCATAGCCTTCAGAGGGTGAAAATCGTTCTGGGAGATCCCTGAAAAAGAATGAGGCCTTCAAGTAATAAGAGGTGTTTTTAGGGATTTTTTTTTGTTGTTGTTTATTTGTTTTTACAGTTAAAGAAAATTAAAACAAATTTCTCCTTGTGGATTAGTCTGCTAATTATTGCTATTAATAGGCCTGTGAGCACTCAAGGCCCCAAACGTGCAAAGACTTGTACAGCTATTTTGCGTGCCTGTTGAACCCAGAACTGACAAACGCCTGCCTGCAAAGTTAAAGATACATGTCTTTGCAGGATTTGGGCATGAGAGTGGTTTGGAATTATGGTTGTTTTAAGAGCCCAAACAAAACAAGGGCTCGTGGAAAACAAAAGTGATTCGTTTCATTCAAACAGGGTTCCTGACCAGTTGCTCTCTTTGAGTCTGTCTAGCTAAGCCTCATACAGCAGAAAGTAGAACGGACTCACAAGTGAATGACAAAATGAATCAAAGGCAGGAAAAAATATGACCTCCTTGTTTACGATAAATATCAGTTCTGTTTCCTTTGCATTGGCTTCACCCAAAGCCCGCTATAATCAATAATATCTTTCTCTTGACTTCAAAGCAGTCTGGGTGAAAGCCTGTTGCAGCACACAGCTGTTTTCAGCTGTGAGTCTCTGCTGGGACTGGGTACAAATAAAATAAGGAGATTTTCCAAAAGGGATAGGTGACCTAACTCTAACTCAGTTTTTTTTCAATTCTTTATCTAGAACTGAAAGCTATTCCCGCAAAGCTTTAAAAAATACTTCATGATAAATTGAAATGGTGCTCAGGCATGGTTAGCCTTTAAATACAGCCCTCACAGTATGTCGTTATTTACATAAGAATGGGCTGTGCTGATTAAGAGAGTGATAATATTAAGAATAAGAACAGTGACTTGTAAAGAATCTTGAGGCTGCATCACCGAACATTTCTTCTGAAACATAAATTTTCATTAAAAAAATCCAGTGCTTTCTTTGCAAGGAATCATAGAGTGCTTTAGAAGGCTAATGACGTTATTGGTAGGTGATACATTTTGCAAATGGAAGACAAGGAAGAGAAAACATAATTTCCTCTAAATTTACCATAAATTCTATTACCTCTGTTATTGTCCCATAGGCCAATGGCACAGCTTTTCTAAAGCATCTGCTTCCTAGCTTATATAGTACAGTTTGTTCTCTCAGAGCCCTTTATTGTTTCTATGGAGATCAGTGCAAATGCTGAGCTCTTTGCGCCTACACAGGGATTATGAGTTAAAAAATGAAAAAGGAAATGAAGTTGGGCATCTACACTCATACTTAGGTGCCAGGAACTTGGAGCCCACTGGTGATTCAGCAACTATGAAAATATGCTCCATATTTAAATTCAGGGACATAAGTGCCAGGCTCCTGCGCCGAGATAATCTTGGTTGGGGTTTGCGAGTTATTTACTGATTAGTTGTATCTTATCTTGATTCCTGCCTATTTCCTTCGAGTTAAGAGAATTCTTTCAGTCAATCACAGCAACATTTTTAGATATCAGCAATGAGAATTCAGTGGTGCTGGGCCCTTACTGTAAAAAAACTTTTCTCATGTTATTACACAGATACTGTAAAAAGTGGGTTAGGATTAGGAAGCAGTGATATCCTGACATTGCAGAGAGGAGGCAGAGGTACAAATAGGTTATGTGGTATTTTGTCTGAAGCTTCTAGCAGAACTGGAAAGTGAACTCAGATCCTGTTTTCCTGTTTGAACGTCTGTAACTAAAGAACAGCTCTACCTTCATCTCCCTCACAGAATTTATTTGCATGTAGCAGGACCTTGGCATTCCAGTCACTTATGGCAATTATTCAGCAGTGTCTTGCTAGACTTGGGTGTTGGAAATATTAGATCTGTTCTACATAATTTCTATAATTTACTCTTGAAAGTCAGAAAGGAAAAGGAACCCCTAAGTTTTGATTAGGCACTAAATTCATTATTTCACATTAGAATTGCCTTCACCAGAGGACCAAGGATACTTATTTGATTCAGTAACGAGAGCTCCAAAGGGTACTAATTTAGTAAGACTATTGACTGTTCATTACTCTGATGTTGCTCAAATAGCTGAGAGCATGTGTGGTGTTTAATGTGATCTTAAACATTACTATCTACGGTAAATCAGAAACAGGGCACGAGTGCTATAGCTGCTGTTTAATGATGTATGAAAAAGCTGCCTGGTAAAGTGCACCATTTAGAAAAGCTAAAACCAGTGCTGAACAAAGACCTGATGAAATATTGATACCTTTGCAGCCAGTACTATTTCTCCGTACTTGGAAAGTGACTGAAGTCTGGTGCTCTGAAAATCACGTATAACTTGAGCAAAACAATGTTATCAGATGGATGGAAGCAAGTTATCTATTGAGGGGAAGGAAAAAAAAAACAAGGAAAAATAATAATACAATTAGTTTTCAATACATCAGGGTTTATATTATAATTGGGAAGACTTACAGTTCTGCCATTATTCCCTTTTTGTTGAAATACTGACCCTCCACCCACCCCATTCCCAACACTTTCCTCTTTCTTGGAGAAAGAATCCAATTAAAAAAAAAAGAAATTATTGGAACAGTCCTTTTTTTTAAAGATGCACTAAAGGGTGCAGACTTTATCTCACTTTCAAAAAGTTTAAAAACCTGATGTTTAGGGGAGCTCTCCCTAGTCAGATGCCATTGTTGCTAAATTTTCTCTTAGGGATTCTTGGGAAAAGCATTACTCCCTCTGCAGTGGACTCTCATGCACTTCGTAGGGAGGATGCTTCCCAACTCTGTGTATATATGACTGAAAGAATTACATTTTTCAGCACTTTATGAACATTGTTACTTAACTCCAAACCAGCACCATGCATCAATATTTCCCAATATTTTGACATAAAGCTATTGTTTTCACTTGTGGACCAGATCCCAGGAGCAATGGCTTTTTGGAAGCTGGCAGGTATTGCAGTATCTATGTTTAGTAGTTAGAGCATCTATCTTCACACCAAACCTTTTGGAGTTTGTGTTGGGGAAGTCCTGAGTTTTCTCCTCTCCGATTGCCGCATGTGGGATTTGCTGGTCCCATAGAAACCTGTGGCTCATTCAGCCTAGCAAGAAGTAAATGCAAAACTGAGAAGGCATACAGAAGTGGTCAAAGCTAGGAGTTAAAAAAAACCAAGACCAAAAGCAAGTACTGTTTCACAAAGCACATAATGAAATTGTGCTACTCATCGACACAGGATGCCAAGGAGACCTAAAGAATAACTTGGTTCAAAACAAATAAAATAATGGAATTAGGAACTTTATTAGAAGAGTTGCATTGGTGGTTATTAATGAAGTAGGTGGAACCTCCAGGTTGGGAAATCGTGGAGCCATTGATTTTAGGAAGCAGGACACTGTCACCAGGAAAGGATCATGCTTCCCTGGTCTCATTTTTTCCTTGGACTTCTATTGCTGAAGCATACCAGAGGCAGCTACCAGGCAGAGGGACCTCAGGGTGCAGCAGTGCAGCCTTTCTGCTGGAAAAGGCCTGAAACCATGAGCTTAATTTAGTCCAGCTGAAGCCCACAGCTTTCTACTCTTAGAGGGAGATTGCCATTGGCACAGAGGACAAAAGAGGAAGGCATATAAACGTAGACAATATATACACATGCACACATATATGCTGACTCTGGCAGATGAGCAAAAAGAAAGAAGAATCAAGAAGCATGTGCTCGGTCTGTGCTCCAGCAGCATTTCAAGTTACTTAGGGCGGAAGCAGAACTTTTTTACAAGTGAGTATTTTAAAACTAAGTAATAAAAGAGATTTTGGAGATAATTGATGTAGATCTGTGGTATTGTTCAAGAAAGTACCCTGAAGACAGACCCTGAAACAGGCAGATCATTCAGATTGTAATTAACTCACAAAGAGCAGGTGAAGGGAGGGACAAGCCTCCAGCCTTTTCACTCTTCTCCTCAAACAAAGAAGACCTTTACAAATATGTGTGTTTTAGAGCCTTTGGTCTGCAAATGTCTCTCTCCCTCACACCATCATAAAAGATTCAGAGGGCTGTATCTTTTTGATTACTAATTTATGCTGTTTACAGACTGGGTAAGGGGAAAAGAAGAAAAGCTCTGAAAACTCTAGGAGCTGTGTGTTGCTATTAAGAGAAACTAGCATGTGTCAGGAACGTTCAGCCTGATGCCAGGTTTTGTTTAAGTAGAGAGGAAGGACGAGCCTGCAAGCAGGATGTTTCTCTGAAGTAGGGTCCAGTTCAGCAAAGCGGGTTGTTAGGAAATGAACAAGGGGCAGAAGCGGGAATGATGCCTGATTTGGGGAATGTGCTCTGAGCAAGACCTGACATGAGGATGTAACGAAGACACTGGCTTCACCCTGCATTTGGACAAGTCTTATATTCTTAGCTTTGGCTGCTGCCTCCCCACCTCCTTCCTTGGACCAAACTGAGGTTGGCCATAGATAAAAATGTCCCCTGTTCCCCATATATGCTAGAGATATGAAGTCCCACTTGTATTTCCCAGATGTCAGGAAGTGTTTTGTCTACTTCAAATGCATGATCGCCAGAGCTGTAAAGGCAAGTAGTGTTCCACTCTTGCCCTGCTGTGAGACTGCAGGTACATTTCCACTCCCGTCATCTGCTCTGCATTGCTGTAATCCCTGGTTTTCATTTTTTGATACTAAGCCCTGATATTCATCAGTGGGAGTCAAGGTGTGCAAGGAATACAGGTCCAAGACTTTCCTGAGACCCATCCGTGAACTCTGCAACTTTACTTTTTTCCTTGTTGCTCTTTTTGCTTCCCATTACCCAAGGAGAAACCTGGGTTTCCTCCTCCACAGCAGTGTAGTCAGCAAAGTGAAAGTCTACACATTATCATGCCTTTGCATCTTTTTCCTGGATTTCTTTAACTCATTTGTTCATTTAGATATGTGAGCAAAGCTTTTCCTCCCTTGCTTTGAATGGATCCAGATGCCCTTATATTAAAATAAAAGATGACACTGGGATGCTGTCACTGCTTGAGAAAAGCCAGAGGAATCAAATTAAGGGCATCACCATCCCTAATTCACACATTTGTATAAAGGAAAATCGAAAGTTCAGCATCATGACTGAAAGAAGGAGTCTCAGTTTGTCAACTTCCCTTCTTAAAAAATTCATTTTAGTGATTTGATAGATCACAGGGGTCCCTGCTTCTGAAACAAGGAAATAGGAGATGCTTTTTCACAGATGTAAAATAGAAGCCACAGAAGCAAGACACTTAAGGATGCATCAGTCATTAGGCACTGAATAGTTGCACTGAGATCACTTACTTAAGGTTAAGCATGAATGCTGGCTAAACTGGGGCTCAATCAAAGCTTACAGGGGAGGTATTTCCATGAGGGCATGAAAAGATGACTAAAATAACAGTCAAATTTCAAAATATTGGTACCCATGTTACAAACACAATTTAGGGTGAAGTATACAGGTTTTTGTTAGCACATAAGCATGTAGGCGGGCTCAGCTACTCTTTGTGTCTGTAGTTTTGTTCACTAGTACACACACAGTCTGCAGATGCTTTGCTTTTAAAATGTATCCCTTGATCTGTTCTCTTTAACCTGCAAGGATTTTCCTCTTCTGACTACTGGACTTAACCGGCTTCACCAACAATTGACTTCTCCTTTTAAAAATCGAAAGGTCTTAGAGAAACATTTTATGAAAAGGTAAGTCTGGTGTTGACATCTGTAGAAGGAAGAGAGTAGCTGTCATAAGTAGATCTTTTATTTTCTTTTCTAAAAGTTCAACAGGACTCAATGGTCAGTCTTGAAAATTTGCAACGCGTCTCCAAAAAGTACAAATGCCCAGACACCCGCATGCACACATGCACGCACAAAAAATTCACCCACAATGCCAGCACATGCTTCTCTAGTTCAGAATAACCTTCTTCCCTGAAGGGCCACGTGCATCAAGTGCCAGTACATAACGGCTCATGTAACTGAATTTTAAACTCCTGAAAATAGCAGCTTAGATTGGAAGTGCTGACATAGGCTTAGTAACAGCAGTGCCAATTTAACAGTTGTATGCACTATGGAGTGTTCTTGCAACATTCCTCATTTGAAAGACAATCTGTGCGTGGTATAGACGAGTATGGTTAAAAAAAAAAATAGAAGAAAAAAAAAGAAAACAACTGTGGTCTTGGCTGACAAACTCTGTCAACCAATGCAATCTGTGCTCCTGATGTTTACTGCTTGAAGCTAAATAGGATATTTAGCCAAATTTCAATTCCTGCTACAAATAAAGCTCAATTTGTGTGTGTGTATGTGTGTGTGAGAGAGAGATGATTGCTCATTTAAATGACAACTTTATATATGATAATTACAGTCATTAATGAAGACATACTTACTTTACCATAGATTATGAGGATAAAAGAAGATCACCCAAGAGTCACGTTCTGGTATAGACTAGAGTCAATAAGAAAATTAGTCCAAAATGCTATCTGGAAAATTATTCTTAAATAATGCCCTAGGGTTAAAGGAACAATGGGTGTAAATGCAGTGGAAGAAGTGTATAAAACACACTAGAGGTCACTGTTGCTACTTGAGCAAAAGCTTTTTCTGCTGCCTTTTAGTTTAAGACACCAAAGATCAAACATTTCAGCAGGAAAAAAGTACTTCTGTTTCTATATATTTCAAAATATGTACAGTTCGATATCCTGAAAAAATAAACAATATATTGAAATGGAATGGATGGCCGTGTTATGATCGTAGAAATGGTATGTACTGTACATATGAAGAACTTGGAGTCATAGGACAATGCAGTTCTATTTCGTGCAACATCTTTCATACAAATGGCATCCCAAAACACTTTATAGCTTGTAGTATTAAATAATATAGCTTTAAATTACAGAGATAAATAATCAATGGAAGAGGAATTAAATGTTACAGGCAAGGGACAAAAGAATTGTTAGAGATGTGAAAGCTGGAGGCATAAATTGCAAATCAGAGCCAAAGAGAAATAAGGAAGTCGAACAATTAAGTCCTGTAGTGCAGGAGAAAGTACCTCAGTCTTTCCAAGTTATTCATGAGCTGGATATCAAAAGGGAAGCAATTGGTTTATATCATAAATACTGTCCTATGTCTTAAATGTACTTATAAATATATATATGTATGTGTGTGTGATGTGTATGTTTGCGTACATCTATATTTATATCTGAAGAAGAAATTGCTCTGAATGCCCAAGGGAGTAGATGTTCACTATAAATGCAGGACTAGATCATAGCACATCGTATTTGTAACTGCCTTCAGCAATTAAAAAGGGCTGGATTTAGAGGAATATTTTTACTCACTGATGTCATGAACAAAAGCATATACTTCATATAGTGGGAATATTACTACCATGGACTTCAAAAGCAGAAGGTGAAATGCTCCTGCAAAATGTAGTTCTCTTCTCTGAGATCTTGGTCACCTCTTCAATGCCACTAAATTTCATCAGACACAAATTTCTCCAACAGCTCAAGGAATTAAGCCACCAGTGTAAATAATAATAATAATTAGTGCAAGTGAATGAGAAAGCAGATAGATGAAATAATTTTGAAGAACAACGTTCTGTATTCGGTCTTCAAGCTCTGATTAACCTCTCATCTTTCAGAGTTGCCACTGAATTGGATATGGGCTTTGGGGAATGCTCAGGAATGTTGCTACATCTCTTGAGTCCCTTTCCTGCTAATGTCATCGGGATCCGAATTTCCATCTCCATGGGAAGAATAAAAGAATTTGAGGTAATTGTCCAGCTTTACCTCAGGTAGACTCAGGTACTGCACTGACTGGCTGCAGGGTTTCTGGACAGTTGGCCACTGCCACAGACACACAGATCAGCTCTGTATCTCTGGTCTGTTGGTGGCCTGCCATTACTTAGTTCTAGGGTCTTCAGATACTGGGAGCTCAAAATTAACCCCAAAATACAACACTGAATTACAGAACTGAGAAAGTAGAGGCAAGAATTTATATATACATATTCTGTATGTATACAATATCAAATTATAGACTGAATACAAGTCAGGGCTGCCTTAAAGCCTCAGACTGTTCTGTCTCCCCCCTTCTACCCTACTGAGTTGTAATATTATTTTTTTGCTGAGCCAGTTTCTTCTAACAGCATTAAGCAAGGCCTTGTCTTTTCATCTGGCTCCACCCAGACCTGCAATGTGTTATATTTGGCCATCTAAAGCATTCCCTGGTACTGAAGCAGCTTTTCACTACAAAGTGGAAGTTTCTTTAGGTGAAGATACATTACCAGCTGCTGAGGAACGTAGGGCTAACACATTCAGTTTTCTGCAATGGTATTTCTGTGTCTGTAATTTTCCATTTGTCAATCTTTGGACTGAGAAATGTTCTTCCTTTTAGACAAAAGAATACTAGTGAGCAAAGCTAGGATAGAAAACTGGGGAAGCCCCATAAAACATTATGTATGAGCTGGGACATTCAATATTGGGTGCCCAGTCTGAGGCATTTTACAGGGATCTTACTTTGGGAGAGCTATCCAAGCATTTTGTGGCTATCCATTTCCTGTAGCTTCCTGTGTCTTTGAGTGAAAACTTGATGTGACCTGAAAGCAGGGTATGAGAGGCATAGGTAATAAAAAAATTACGAAGAGTGGCAGAAAAATTCAGTTGTCTGCCTCTGATTTGCCTGTCCATAGTAGTTTTGCATTGGTCTTTGACTGTGTAACACCTGGTCTTCAGTCCTTATATTGAGTCTTTACTTGAGCAAACCTCTTCTCATCAAAGCCAGTAAGGAAGAGGGGATCACTAAGCATCATAAAACATGCTCCTAGAGGAGACTTCCTACTTGAGGGTAAATGCAATGGATTCTGTGGAATAAGAAAGGCTCAGTGGAAAGACCTGCCCTTTCTCTCTAATGGAATATACAGGCCAAAGGATAAGTTGTTTTACCATTAACTGTCATGCCTAGTTTACCTTCTCCAAGTTTAGCAGCAAAGCCCTGTCCATTCTTCCTTTCAATCCCCCCTTAAAATTCAACTCCTACCATGCAGCCATTGGTGCACGGTCTCTTATAACAAGAGACAGAAAACCCTGTATGCTCTTTCCCTTCTCTCATTCACCTTTGCATCTCTGTATACCCACTGTGCATATTAGCTGTTCAGACACCTTCTCCTTTTATGTATCAAAACCAAGATAAAGATACCGTGGTTGCCAGTGAATTACACTGTATGGCCCACCACCTTGGCTTGGGAATCAGCTCCTGAGTAAGTTGATGAATTCCCAGACTTGCCACCAAGCTGTTCTTTCTGTTCCTTCTCCCATCTTATTTTTGTACTATAAATTCTTTAGAACAGGGAATATCAGTTACTCTGTGATTACACAGCACCTAGTGTAATAGCTGTTAGACATTACTGTAATGCATATTAGAAATAACTGGAAGATGATTTAGTATTTTTAAGGGCTACAGTATTTCTTTCCTTGCCAGCCCTTTTTTTCCCCCGATGTTTTTCCCTTTGTCTGTTCAGTGATTGCTTTCTCTGAATAAGAGCAGAATCTTAATTTCTTTATGAAGCACACAATGAAAATGTGAAAACTCTAGGTACTGCCTCAATATTATTGAGAAACAATAAAAACATGTCTTAGTATCTAGCAATCACTGCATGCAAGAGAGAGAGGCAGGAAATAAAAGAATCATGTTGCATGCCCATACTGAACAAATATTAGCTCTTCAGGGTACTGTATTATCACAAAGCACTTAAGAAATCCGTATTATTATAACAGCCTGAACCGAACTCGCTCAGTTCCTTCCCTGCCACACAGACTCAGCTGCTAATGTTATTTTAATCAAAGATTTGATCAACAATATTAGGCAGATAGTTAGCAGTGAAAATTAACACATACGCTTCTTGCTAGGGAGGAGATTATTATTTTTAAATCTGCATTTAGTTTTCCACTACCCAGAGTGATTCTTTTGAAGATAAGCACAGCAGCCAAAACATGAGTTGTGGTATTTGGGAGTCAGTAGAAATAGTACAAGTACCTACAAACTTGCCTTAAAGTAGAGGCTTGTGTTTTTTGAAAGTAAACAATTCATAGCCTCTTCAGTGTAAAGAGGCAAAGGAGGTTTCCACTTCACAGCTTCAGGTTGTGCCTGAGTGCTGCTGGGCGAAAGTGATTTTCCTTGCAGTTGGATTCATAGGCCAAATCATATTATTAACCTTTTAATTAAACCTAGGTAATGGAAAATTAGAACAGTCACTTTAGGGATAAGAAACATTTGCTCCATTGGCCCTATTTTCTATTCACAGCAGGGTAACTCAAGCAAATATTCCTGTTTCCCCAGAGAGTCAGGGAGACAAGGAGTCCAGGTGGGCCAAGGCTCTGCTGTGCAGAAGCTAGCTTAGGTACTGGAGGCAGCCCTTTTTCTTTCCTGCCTGTCATTTCTCTCTTTCCAGCTGACTCGGGCACAGTGTAGCTGAACCATCCCCCTCAGGAAGAGCTTCCACCAACCTGTGCCATTGCCTTGGCTAAACAAGTGAGCTCTGGAGCATGATATGGGATTTCAGTTCTTCTGAATAGCCAGGGGAGAAGCCTTAAATCAGTGCAGTGGATTCACATCCAAGTAGGTAGCGTGGTCCAGAATCCACATAACAGAGCTGAAACATGATGGCACAAGACATTTAACTGATGTCAAATTTAAATCCCTATTAAAAAGAAGTGTTCTCTACTCTGCACCAGGCCATCCATTCTGGTAATCTCATTCCATATTTCTTTTATTGTTGAAAGAAGACGTAGATTAATGACAGAATGAATCCCAGTAGAAGGAACACGCTCCTTATAAGGCAGGCTCGGGGGAGAGATGGTGGAAATTGTAACACAGGATGACTTTGTTGCCAGAGAAAGTTGCATTTGTTCCATTTATGTTTGAAAACCCTTCACCCAGGTCAGTATAGTTCAGCCAAATTAACTCCATCTGGATAGATGGAGCTGAGAATTACCTGTCAGAAAAAGACCTCGAATAGTGTATTGTAACTTAGGGCCACGTTTTAAAAGCCTCTTGGTGACTGCAGCGGATCCGTTCAGACAAAGAGGGTGGATAAGAGAGGTACAGTGAGGGCTTCTCACACTGAAGCACACCCGCATCGGGGTTAAAAGGTCTAAACAACGCCTGTTTGTTCAGCCCTCTCCCAGCTGCTCCACTGTGCCTTTAGAGAAGTATGGTTGTGGTTCCTGATGGTCTTGAATTAATATGCAATCTTGCTAGACAAGTGAATGTTCGCTATTTGCACCACTGTCAACACATGATGTTTAGTGAGATTCCTGAAATGATTTCTAAAGCCTCAGGCTCTGGAGTCTCATGAACATAGACTCATTGCTTGCTTCTTGTATAAAAAATACCAAAAAAACCATAAACAAAAGCTTTGATCTTCATGAGTGTAGAAGAAAAGCACAAAATTGCAGTGCCAATTGGCCTGTTGAAAACAATACACGGCAAATGAAAACAAACAATGTATTTATAACAACCCCCGCAATCTTAAAACACATTAGTGATGAAGAGAAGAGGCTGGTGTGGTCGTTTGAGAGATTCAGAGCACCATAAAGCCACATCACGCTGCAAGGAGGCTTGGGGTTTCTACTATGTAGTGGTCTAGTCACTGGAGGGCATTTAAGCTCTGGTTAACATGTAGGATGGGGGATGTCCACACGAGCTGGCAGATCTCACAGAACAGGCATTGCCCTACTGTTCATTGACAAAGTCTGGCCTTGTACAAGGCCACCCAAAACCATCAGCAGAGAAAGAAGGTAGCGTTTCCCATTAACATGCTGTTAGAGCAGTTACCTGGGAGGTGAGACATCCCCATCCCTCTCTCTGGGGTTATCTGTGCTCTTTTCTCTTTTCAGTCCTATAAACTGCTCTCTTGAGTGGGCAACCACATACTCTTAGGTACAAGGCTGTGATGTCAATGCTAGTGGAGATGCAAGGTGTTGTTAAATATTCATTTGCCTTGGAGAGAGTCAATATGACCATAATCCAGAAGTGAGAAAAGGCACGTACTCTGGTCCATCCTCAGATCTTGGGAGCAATCTCAAAAGTCCACTTTATAAGTAAACCTTCTTTAGACGAGAGTGACTGTGGATGGACCACACCCTTCTAAGGGACCTGGCAGCCCAGTATTAAAGGCATTCCCAAGTCAATATATGTTTAAGGTTTCTAAAGGAATAGGAGTTTAAACTGCAGGATAACTGTTCTCGGAGTGTGACATGGGGAGGTGGGCAGGAAGGAGAAAGACAAAATCATGTCCTTGTCTTTTTTTTGTGCAGGGTGTTTAATGTAGCTTTTTTTTTTAGTGTATTTTTTTGACTTTTCCTTTTTTGGGGGACCCCCCAAGTGGAGATTTTACATTATGTTTTGTATCATAAGGAATCCTCTCTAACGCCTATAGGAAAATGTTTTGGATTTTGATGGAGAAAGAGGAGGAAGGAAAAATGTTCAAAGATCAGTCCAAACAGATTTTATTTCCATATAAACCACTGAAGTGGAAAAAAAAAAATCTGTGATTAGTGCAACCCTAATCTGGAGATGTATATTTTAGGGATCACATTATACTGAATATGTGCATTACATACGCAAAGTAAAAATCCATGCCATTATTGTGCCTGTTCAGTAGCCACTTTTCAAATTGAAATATCTCAGCCATTTTAAATGACATTTTTATTTTTGCAAAGACACTAAAAGCAATTAGAGGGCAATATTGACTGTTCACTTGCCAAATTCCACTGTTCCAATGAAAGCTGCTTTTGAGTTACTGTACACAAGTGCAAAAAGCATCCCAAATCATTTTACATACATTACAAGCAAAACCAAAAAGAAATCAGCATTTAAAAGAAAAGAAAAAAAGCCATTTATAAAAGAAATGCTTGCTCCCAAGTTGAAACCATGTGTCAGCCTAGAGCAATCTGTTAAACTTGAATTATGAACCCCTGGAAGAAAATAGTTGCTTGCAGTACAGATGCTGAGACTCACAATTAAAGCAGAGGCATGGTGAGGAGAGGTCTCGTGCTGATGTTCTGCGTAGGGAAAGTTCTCTGAATTCTTCATCTGGAGAGGTGATAAATTTTGTGTCTCCTCTGTCAGTAACATTTGTTAGTTGCGTGTTTTAGCTGCCTTTTAATAAACAGTAAAAATATGAAACTCTTGCATATGACAATATACAAATGACCAGGATGGATTGTCTGTAATTAAAAAAAATCACAATCAACCCATCTTTCCAGAATTCAAGGCTGCCTCTAGGTCACCTGAAGGGCTATTAACTTCTCCTCTGCTTGAAGTCATGCAGCAGGATCATTTTTAAGAGAGTTGAGCAAAGGCACAGCTAAGTCATCTCAAAACTTTTCAGAGGAGCTAAAACACAAGATGTTGCTCGCATCCAGATCATGTCAGGTTCCCATTGTGAGGCTGGTGGGTTATCCAGGCTGACCTGGCAAAGGATTGCAGCAGATCCCATGATTCTGTGGGGATCTGTTCTCCATCTACACTTGTCCTTGCGGTGTAAATGGCTACCACCTTTGGGGTGTATGGTTGTGTTAAATGCCAGCTGAATTACACTCTTGAGGTAAATTGTACGCTCTACTCTGTTACCTGTCCTTAATTTATCTGTGGACCATGAGCCAACATCTGTATTCTCTGCCTCTGGGCTTGATTCTCACTAATACTGAAGCCTCCTTACACCTTAGCAGTGAAAAATGGCCTTATAGCAGAAATTTATTTACACCCATTTGGTGGCCCCTTATTCACTTCTGATGCGCTTTTCCGCCTTTTCCATGTGTTGTCTTGAAGAACTCGTAAGTGTTTTTCTCTTAGACCTGTGTTTTTGTTACTGTGTTGTCTGCCCTCATGCATGGAAAACAGAGCTTTTAGCAGCCAGAAATGAATAAGGTTTTATCTTAATGGTCCAAGCAAATGTCATGATTCAGAGTGTAAGAGGATCAACAGCATGGATGAGTTCCACAATAAGTCTGCGTAAACAGAAGCCAGGATCCGAGAAGGCGGAATGGCTTCCTTTCCTTTCAGAAAAAATGTTATCCTAGATGTAACCTGGGGTTAAATTTTTCCAAATTGGGAAGGATTACCCTTATTTTTACAAGGCTGAGTAGTGTAACTATAAAATTCTCCACTCTTCTGGTTTTTTTCTCCCCTTTAGGGGAGCTGTTTTTTTCCTGGGACATCCCAAACAGAGTTGATATATCCCTGATATTTTATGGTGTCTGCGAAAACAATTTTCTCCTTCATTTCAAAATAACAATTGAGTGCCACACCATATGCCTTTGAGATATGAGACAGGGTAACCCTGTTAAGAATTCAACCACAGCCATGGAGAAGAGGAAAGGGAGTTATTTGAGTGGAGTGACACAAGAGTGGTAGTTAGTAGGCTGCTCTGAGCCATTGTTCATGGGAATGTAGTCTTTATTTCTAAATTATAAGTAAAGATCTGCTAACTGCCCAACTGAGGACACTTACTTGTCTGCGTACGTCAGTCCAAGTGCAATAAATACAGATCATATGTTCACCATCCATATAACAACAAGGATCCAATCCAAAGCACAATTTTCTTTCTACAGCATTACCTTGGATTGTGTTGGGTTTTATTATGTTATATATGGATGTGTCATTATTTGAAAGAAAATAAGGGACAGCACTGAAAACAATTGTAATTGCCAGTTGGAGCTCTTGATGCAACTGGAGACACTGTCTGAAAAGTAGCGCCTTAGTGAACATCTATTAATAATTCTTTTTTTCACAATTTGCAGTGCCATTTATGTGACATGATTTTATACTGCTTTCAGTGAGCTCTTAAAGTTTTGAAACAATTAAAATGGAAAATCTAAAACAAGCTTACTGTCAGGGACTCAAAATAATACCCAAAGCTTCTACTGACTTCAGTGGAAATTATAGGTGCTCTTCAGCCCTGGGAATGCAGCATTTATAGTTTGCTGCGTAATCATAAAGAATTTTATTGTGTAGAGCTTCATGCCAGATTCCCCATTATGCTGCAGGAACATACCGATTGCAAAATGAAGAGCTCAGGAACCAAGGAGTGACACAGCAGGTGTGGCCAGCCTGGCCTTTACACCTCTCCCTTCAACATACACATTTCGATTTTATCTTTTATTACCTAACCATATACTGATTTTACACCAAATCCCTGCCTAATTGGGAGCACCAGATGGATGATGTATAGCAAAAAAGCAGTTTGTTTCACATTCTTGTCAGTGAGCACAGCTTTAATTTATTACATATCATTCATCTTGATGTAAAGTAAGTTTGGGCTTTTTTCTCCTTTTTATTTCCTTTTTCTTTCTTTCTTTTTTGTTTTGTTTTGTTTTCTAGATGTCCCTCCAGTGCTGATTTTGGCAAGATATGCGTATATCAAAATAATTGAAGATTTTATGTTTAGAAGTAGTCCTGGAGTATGTTTGTCCCAAATTCACATGCATGGATCTAGGTACTTAATTTTAAGCACAAAAATCTCCTCTGGCTAGCATACATTCAGTACAAGAAAGTTGATGCCTCTGGAGAAAAAGTCAAAGCAGGCAATAATTAAGGGTGTAAGTGGAGTCCTTGGCATATGCCAGTGGAGGAATCTGTCTCTCCTCTGTTATCCTAGCATTGTAAAGGACATTTGAGGATAAGAATGCACTGGCATCATGAAGAACCAAAATACCTAAGATATCCTGCTGAACTGCAAAACTATGGGACAGTATTTCATCCGTAAGTTGTATCCCCCACTACACATAACAATAAGGCAGAAGCAGAGGTCCTCCAAGCACTGTTTAACGTATTGACTTCCCTGATTAATCTCTTTCCTGACTCAAAACTGATGACGCAGAATCATGCAGGAGTTAAGAAGATGAAAAAAAAAAAAAGAAAGGTTTGTAGACTTGTAACATCTCTACTCCTGGAGTGAAGTTTCTCTAGCTACTTTGTTTTATCATGGATGAGATGTATCTTGTGTCATTTTAGACAGCAGTGAAACAGATGTCCGTGTCTAAGCCAGTCATTTGAACATCACATCTAGTCAACAGTGGGAAACAAGCACTTGGAGCTCACGACTAACTTGACTGGTTTTAGACGCTTACCATAGCAGGAGATGATTCACAACCTAAAAGTACTTACTTCTGTCCACTTGCTATAAAAAGCGCCACAGTGACTAGCTCAGAGCAGGGTGTCTGCACTTAAACATGTAAAACTGAGATGGAATCCTATTCCTCTTGACTTTAGGGTGCATCTGTCATATTTTTGGACCCCTGCTTAACAGAAAACCAGGGCATATGCTATACGTTAAAGTGGTGCTTCCCGGCTTTGCTGCAGGGAGGTGGCATTGACCACCTGCAGAAGCGTCAGGCTGAAGTAGCTCCTTAGTGAGCTTTTCATGGGATATTTACGAAGAATAGCAAAAAATATCCCACTACCTCCAGCTATGTGCTAGACAGCAGATATTTCAGTGTAGAACCATTCAGCTGGATCAAAATTACAGAAGCAGGAATAAAAAATGGGTGCCTAAAGTTAGTTTTTAAAAGCCCTGTTTAAACTTGTGCATACAGGTCCTCATTTCCAAAGCAGGGAGTAACTGTTTTTCTTAGAGTTGCTGCATTTTTTTCGTGTATCTTTGATAAGTTTTAAAAATCCTTTATACATCATTGAACTTAACCATATTACAGAAAGGTACTTTTTGCAACTCAAGGGGAATTTCCTGGAAAACCTCTGCACTGTCATTTATTAGCATCAGTGATGACACAGGTGAGAGAAGGCACACAGAGAAGATGGATGTTTTCTTTACAAAGAGCATCGTAGTTTTTTTTAAAAATTAGGTAGAAAGAAAGACCTTTGTGTGCTGTCTTTAGTTAAACTGGACGATGCTTTTTCTGGAATGAGTCTTGCATATTGTGCCTAAGAAGGGGGAAGAGTCTTAGCTTTATCTTCTGTATAAATATTTGCACAATGATAATTCTAGAGTTTGTGTGTGATCATTTTTAATCACTTTAAATAATCATAATAAAGAAAAGAACCACTGTTTTTTTTTACAATTAAGACTGCCTGAAATGACATACGGAGATTGAAGTAATGGCTTAAATGTACAAAGAGGGTTGAAAAGTGGAAGGAATGGATTTGGCTTAGCAAGTTTGAGATGAAACAGAGCTGTTCCCAGAAAGTCATTACAAGTGTCAGTCTGGAACTGTACCTGCTATCTCTGTACCTGCTAAAGAGCCACATTAACACTGGTTTCCACTACACAATCTTTCAGCTGTAAGAATAAGAGCAGCACAAATCTGGATTTCAGAAGATGTTACTGATGGCAAAGTAGGAGAGGGTAAGGCTACACTGACTTCAGGAAGGCAAAAATAAATGGGTAGAGCATCTGACAAAGGGTCTGTTGTATGTTCAGAGGCTTTTGAAAGCTGGGCTGATGTGAAAATTAAGATCATGGACTGATGTGAAAGTTCAGACTATCTGCTTGAACCTTCTGGCAGCTGCCCCAAGAGCCCTGGTTGTCCACATTTCAGACTTTGTTCCAGCACCTGCCCAAAAGGGGTGCGTTCCTAAGTAGAGTTCTGTGAGAAGGCACCAAAACCTTCACAAAGTGAGCTACAAAAGCAAAAGCAAGATCTCACAATCGGGGAAAAGTTGTTGCGCACTGTGTACTTCAGCAGACGAACTGTACGGAGCAGTTGCATCAGCCCATTAAGTCACACCCTTATTTGCTTGGATGAGATGTTACACCTGCTTATTTCTTACTCTCCTCCCTTAAATCCAAGTTAAGATTGTTTATTTGAATGGACTAGGTGGTTACAAGTGTTTTCTAGGCTGTGACTGTTTACTTTTATAGAATATATTAATAGCAATGGCCCTTTGGATTTCTTGGTACTCTTTAAAAGTCAAGAGCTGCTTAGGGTGAAAATCACCACTTTCTGCTGCTCCTGTACTGACAATCACACAAAGGAAAAGGTTTCTGAGCCTAAGCCCTCAGTCTCAAGGTGGCTCTGAATTTTAGAAACGTTTCTCATCTTATCAGCAACTGACTTGAAATCCTGTGTCTGAGCAGCTGCAGACTTTCAGGGTTTTGAAAATGAACTTCAGATCTGATATTTGGCCCAGCTCCTTAATGAAAATGGAAAATTGCATTTTGAGCCTCAGCCTTCCTGAAGAACAGCCTGTGCCAGACCTGAGCTCGAGATAAAAACAAGGATTTGCAGGACGCTGTGTCCCATCTCAGGGAGAGGTCAGCAGGAGTTCTGAGCAAAGTATGGTATGACTAGCCCCTCTAGATGGAAACTTCTTTATTTGCCTCTGAGCTCCATGGTCACTGGGGTTTGAGACCTACACAGGTGTGCAGTGGGGAGAGAGCTATTTGTTTATTTCAGAAGAGGATATTTGTGATGAGGGAAATCACAGATTTTATGTGCTCACATTTTTTTTTCCTTCTTAAGCAGAAAGAGATCCTTTAGAATGCCAAAATCTTGTCTTAATATTTCACGGAAGTAAGTATTTTATAAATGCATGTTGTAAATGGCACTATAAATTCTCCACTATGGAAAATTGCTATCTGGTTTGAAACTAGGCAGGATAAATAGAACTATAAAAGGTTACCTGGAGTAAACAGAAAGGGTTTCCAAAATGTGCCACATGAGATAGATGGGAGCTCATAGTAATCTGTTTTCCATGCTTAACATACGCTCAGCATCAGCTGAACTCTGTAACTGAGCTGCCATTTGTATCAATCCCGTTCCTAGATGTCATGGCCCTGTTAATGAAACCTGGAAGTGAAATTGTAAATGGATTCAGTGAATGGTAGATGTCAGCCATTGCGTGATGGGCAATCATCAATCATCCACTGTCAGTTATTTCTGTCTCAGTGAGTAAGCCTTTATTTAAAGCATAAAGTAAGAATGTTGCCAGACCACAGGAACAAGCCCTGAGCTGTTTGCAGGTGCTGCTATTCACAGCTGCCAATTAAACCTCTGACATTTCCATAATGGCCAAGAGGCAAAGCATATGCACTTGATATAAACAGTTTCGTAAAAATTAATCTCAGTTTATCAATACTTCACTTTTTTTTTCCTTTTCTTTTTTTTTTTCCAGGGCGACATACAACGTCCTACTTGGCCTATTGTTTGTTTGCAGTAGAAAGAGAAAAATATGAGCTGGAAAGCAGCCAGGGCATTCATTTCCCCAGGATATACAGTAGATTCCAGTGGCTCGTTTCAACCCTTAATTGGGGAGGGAAAGCACAGTAGTAAGGAATCCCACCTTCAGAAAATGTTATGTGTGCCCTTTGCCCTCCAGCCATCCTCACATGCACAGTTCCATCTCTTCACTTCGGCCCTTAGCTGGGCAAAAATGTAATGCTTGGTCTGGCAAATGCTGTTCCTGAAGTTACCCAGCCTACTATACCAAAATTTTGCCTTATCAGGATTTTTATACAGATCTCTAGGTGCACTTTTGCCAGCTGATACTTTTAAGTTTTCATGACCCTTCCACCATCTGAAAAAAAAACCTCAAAATGTAAAAATCTAAAAATGTGAGCACTTTTTTAATATACACATTATTTTCTTTTGGGCAGGAGGAAAAAGAATTGTCAACTCAACTTATTAAAGGCATTCATCAGTGCCCACTGCAAATTTATATATGTATTTCATAAAATTGCCAGTGACGCGCAATGGTTTTGGGGTTTTTTCAGAGAAAATATTTTCGTGTAAAAAATTTTATATATTTCTACAGAAAAATAAACTGCCTAGTATTGCCACCTGACATTTATAGTTTGGTAGACATAAAACTTTTCAGAGGTCCCTTTATTTTTCACTCTCAGCTGTTTATAGTTCTTCAGGGGTACACTGATCTGTAAGTAAACACAGGAAAAGAAAGGGCTGCATTCACGTTTTTGAGGAGACTTCATCACATGCTGATTGCTCTGCCCCATTTTGCTGCAATGCCTAGACAAGCCAGAACACGGAGTGGGAAACTGGATAGCACTGGGGCATTTTAAAGTTGACTCCCTTGCTCTTTAAGGTACTGAGGAAGATCATATAAGTCAACCAGTGATTTGAGGTGTATTTTCATGCTTCGTACTGTTTAGCTCAAAATTATGCGCTATTGTGTGAAATTATTTTCTGAAACCTACAGAATTCTGTTAGTATGATATATTTGGAGTTGGTGTTTGAGGTCCTGCTGGCATGTGTGCATTAAATTGGATGTGATTTTTTGCTGGATAGCTGTGGAGGTCTAAGTGCTAATTGTCAGATGCAGATACATTGGTGCAGCTTTTGTTTGCAGAGCTGGTTTTACTTCTCCCAACTGAAATAAGCTGTCCTGTGTTAAGCACTTCCCTGGCAGTGGAAGTGCATCTGTATAGAGCAGTTTCCTATCTATCAATATATTGGAAAGGTTTAAGTACAGATTGATCTTTGCTCAATTTTACATTTCTTTTGTCTGTGTAGGTGTCTCATGAAGTTCCACATTGCTTCAGATTTCAGGGATAGATGTTGTTTCAGATGCCCAGGACCTGTTTGAAATTTAGTTAATTCAGGTCACTTTTCAATATATTTCTTAAGTTCTTTGATGCAATGTTTTTCATTCAAACACCTTCAGATTGTTTGAGATCCACAGAAACAGTTTTCAGATATTAAAAAAGCATGTTAAAACCTAAGCAATTCTGCTGATTTGGTGACTTTAGAACTCAAAGGACCAAACTGGTGAAGTTACCCAGGGCAGGTCAACAAATCCCACGTGTATTACTTGTTTATTTTGAATAGAAAGTGTTACAAAAGGCTGGCTTTAAGAAGTTAAAAAGCAAGAATCTCACAAAAGTCTCCGTATCAACTGCTTCTCTGTAGCATACTTTGTGGCCATAAAGTAATTTCTTGGGTTCTGGATGACTAGGTATTCATTATCACCCAAGATGACACCTCATTTGTGTACACTCATGTAAGCAGAAATAAGTGCTGCACTCAGTGAGATCATTCTGCAGCGCTGTCACCTCTGACTCAGCCTCTCTGCACTGAGCTAAAAGGCAAAGGTAAAAGGTAATTAACCCCCACTAGGCTCAGTTCCTGTTCTCTTGTAGATATTACAGCACTAACAATGATATTGCTCTGAGTGTGTCCACATGACAACTCAAAAATGCCCAAGCTAGCTGTAAATGAACTATTGTGGATACTGGACACAGTCAAGATGAGACAGCAGAGAACACCAAGAGGACTAATTTACCCTATTTTTTGGCAGTGTTAGCTCCATATGGGCTAATTTATGCTGCCAGAAAGCAGAATCATTTATGTCTAGCTCATTTATAGCTAGTCTGAGTACCTCTTCGCTATACTGGAATTTGCAGTGTAGACATACTTTCTATTATGGTGACAAGTATGTGATTGTTTAAAGTAAAAATATGGAGGCTGGGATTTTGAAGACACCTAAGGGCTTCTTTCGAAGGTGGTTTAAGAGGTTACCACCTTCAGTGATCTACTTTGCAACTTCTGCTGAAGATAACTTTCCCCATGAATCAGCATGTGGGATCACACGCCAGCCTAAGAGTCTCTTGAGTTTACAGCACAATATTTTGACTTAAATCACTGAAATGAGGAACTGAATCAGAGCAGATGCATCCACTGGTATGGCACAAGCAGGCAGACAGCTTGGGTGATAATGCTCCGTATTGTCCATTTTACAGAGCTGAAAGAGAACTGAGGGCCAGGTCCCACGGAAATATCTTTCTGCTTTAGAATGCAATAGAGGCTGAGTACCTCATCCTCCTCAAATCCTTGAAAAAAAAGCTGTCCACAATATTAGTCTTTTTAGGGTTGTGTAGATGCAAATGTTGCTATCTAGTCACCTACTGTAAAGTCTGACACAGCTAAAGAAGCTAAAGCACAAACCTAGCTTTCCAGCTTGACACCAGTGAGATTTCTCAGGTGCTTAAAGATAAGCATATTTTTAAATTAAGATTTGTTTATTCAATCTTTACCTCCATTTACCTCAGGGTAGTTAATGCATGTTAACACTTCTGGCAGAAAGGGAGACTAGCATGTAGAAAAGGATTTGGCAGTAAAGAAAGCAAACGGGTACTGGCAGCCATTCTTACTTCTACTGCTGCAGTCACGTACAATGAGCTCTAGGCTTGTTTCTTGCTTCCCTGCTTCTGGGGCTGCCCAGCTATGATCTAGTGTGCTGACCTTACTAGCCAAGTAAAGACTTTCATGCTGCTGAATCCCATCAGGAGCTTCATGGCTCTTGTGGTTGTCTTCATCCATGGCTAACTTGTATTATCATTGGCACGCTTAAAATTGTGATGTTATGTTTCAAGTGTTTTTAAAGCAGAAACACACAAGCTCTTTTATTTCTCCACTGCCTAGTAGGATTATTTCAGCTCCACACATGCAAAACCTCATATTATGCAACAAATTAATCATATCAGGGTAAAGTAGCTACTGAAAAATTGCCAAGCGCCATAAACATTGGTCAAAAAGCAGGCCAACCATTTACACAGCAAGTAATTGAAGCTAGACGTTCATTGGAGTGATGCGTAACTTTTCATTATGAATTAGAAAGCTTTTCAAACACAAAATGATATCTGAGAAGACTGCGCTACCTAAAAGGCTTCAGTAAACACTGAAAAAAAAGAAGTGTTAAAATATGCTGGAGAGATCAATCATGCTTTATGGTTACTTGCTTCATGTAGTTTCACACACATTCTCTGATAAACAATGTCCCACACGCTCTGCCCAGACACATTATTTTCTTCAGCACCAAACCGTCAAGGGCCAGATCCTCATTTGGTTTAAGTCAGCAGAGCTCTGCTGAGGCTGACTGCTTGCCATTGATTTATGCCAGCTGAAGATCTGGCCTGAAGAGTGACAAAAAATGTAATTTTATGTTTTATTTATGGGTGTAAAACAATAGTCCTAAAGGGAGCAGATGTTCCATGTCGAGGGAGGAGGTTTATGAAATGCAATTCCAGACACAAAAGCTAATCTCTGTGGTCAGGGAAGGCATGAGGCCTGTTTTACATGATGAACTTTAATTGAAATCTTGCTCTTTTGTGTTCATTTATTTTTTCTATTTGGGAGCTGACAAGCATCATTTAAATTATGTACCAGCTGCCAGACACCTTAAAAAGCAATAGACTGCCATCTTAGACACCTGGAGAAGGTGGGACAGTCTTCACTTGTTCTCACAGTACCTGCTGAAATGGTATGAATTTAGTATCACATATTTTTAATTAAGTGGTCACTTCACTAAAGAAATTTCCATCTGTTTCAGATGGAGCTGTGGGGAGAAGGATCATTCAGTTTTATGGAAGGTTTTGCAATTGTAAACTGTCTGGGCTTTTTCCAGTTTGGAATGAAAACTAAAGCATTTTGAAATTCTTTAGAAAAGAGAAGGGAGCATCTGCCTCTAAGTCTCAGGCCTCTTATTGTCCCCAGTGCTGAAACTATTCTCTTTGTGGACCATCTTCCCTCTGCAGATCCTAGAGCAGGATTTCCTTGGCTGCTTTAAAGCAGTAGCCAAAAAAGGAAGTTAGGGAGCTGAAATAATGTCAGGGAGTGAAATAATGTCAGCCTGCTAGCAGGAATGTTACAGATTTTGGAGCAACTCTTCTTCGTGTTTTATTGCAACAAGCTGCCTCCCACACCACTGCACCCACCCTAAAAAGGAGAGAGGATTCAGTGCTCTCTCTGCCTTCACCTTGGCTTTATATGGCGCAGGCACATACCACGGTGAGATCTGAGCTCTTCAGAGACACAAAACAATAGTCATCTGACCTGTGCTGATTCACGTCAGATGAATTTTGGACTGAAAAGATAAGAATTTCTTGCTGTCCTTTCTGTGTTTCTCCCCACACCCTTGTGGTCAAATACGGAGAGCTGGAGAACTAGCTGTGCTTACCAGAGGCCAATAGCGACATCTAAATAGCAGCTTCAGAAAAAGAGGACAAGTGGAGCAAAATTGGAAGAGAAAATTCCCATATTCTGTGAAGAGTAAAAGAGAGAAACAAAAATACAGATTGAGAGAGGCTGTGTATGAAGAACAGAATGCAGTAGGAGCAAAGTCTTATCCCAAACTTACAGAGCAATTTTATTCTGAAGCAGGCTGAGTGTAAGAAGTTTGAAATTCTCTGTGAACCAAAACAGAAAAAGAAACCTAAGGCTAAAATGAAAATGGGTTGTAGGGAAAGCTGGAACATTTAAAATCATGGAATCACGAGGTTGGAAAAGACCTCTTGGATCATCGGGTCCAACCATTCTTATCTGCCACTAAACCATTTCATTCATGTTTCAGCATAATTTTTTGTTAATTCATTTTAGAAATCTAGTTCCTCTTCATTGTAATACTTTTCAACACAAACAGCAGCAACAACCACAAATTTCCATTCTATAAACTTCAAAGCAGGAGCTCCTAAGGTTATAAAAATGCTTCATTTTTGTTTGCCTCCCTGAATAAGAAGTTAGCAAAGTAAGTTTTTCAGAACAGCTTAATTTAGTTAGACATAGCATTTGTTCCCTTTCAAAGACACTCTGAACAACATTTCCAGTTGCCCATTTCCAAGGGTGTGACTCACATCATGTGATGAGAGATGGCTATGGGAGATGTCTCAACAGCCACCAGTCCTTCTAGACTCCCTTACAAGTCTCCCAGTAGAGAAACACGCACTTTAGGGCACAGTCTGACCTGTTTTAACCACTGCTCTAGGATGACATAAATTAGGCCCTGGTACTGGTGGTTTGTTGGTTTTTTTTTTTCCCCTTTTCCACTGAAAAGTAGTCTAGGGTAACTAATGCCAAGGATCAAAAGAATCTCACCCAAATATTCTTTTCCGCAGGGATGGCTGCTGTATATACTGTGGTAACACAGTTCACATCTCTAGACACCATATGCAGGCAAGTAAGAGAAATAAGGTTTATGAATTGGAATGAACTCACAGAACAGTAATAAAATGCTCAAGAAATTGGAAAGACTTCATTAGAAGGAAGTACAAAAGCACCTAAATATGTACAAATGCAAAGTGCAGGAGGAATATCTTGGGTTCTTAATTATTATTTGAAATGTGAAAATGCAACTGAGGGAGAATAAGGCTTTCCAAGGGAACAAATAAAGAGGGTGGGCTGTGATAAAGGGGGGAATAATTTTCTTATCAGATGGTCTGTTCAGTCTGGGGAGTAGTTTTCAGGAGCAGTGGCGTTCGAGTTTGAGTCATTTCATACCAGAGCTTGGAAATGCACAATAGAGATCACTCCTGTCTAGGCAGGGAATGAAAAAATAAGGTCCACTGATCTTATCCAGCCCTCACTTCATTCAGCAGGAATCTTTTCCACTGACTCAAGCGGGATTTGGATCAGACTCATTTTTACCTCCTATGCTGATCGCTGTCTGAAAAGACTTAGGAAAAGAGACAAACTAGAGCCCAAGTATGACACCAAGAATGGCTTCTTGGGGCTGCTAAGAGGAAAAATGCAAGTCTCAGAAAATTATGAAGCAGGCAGCTGGCAAATCAGAGGGACTATTTTACAGCTGGGAGCTGAGTCAATGTCTTTGCGGAATTAAATTACATTGAGCTTGGGTGTCGCTAATTCCCTTAAAACCATAAGAAAACACTTCTTGAACAGCGGCTATAACGGCAGCGTCATCACTTGGCAAGTTTTGCTTTTGCCACAGCAGGGGGATAGCTCTGCATATTCGGCTTATTTTACTTATATGCCCAGTATTTGAGAGAAGTTTTACTGTGGTTAACAAAACATAGCTACATTTTATATCTGATTCAAAAGAAAACAATAATAATGGAAGTGGGGTAACATTTTTGTATATGCCTGAGTGATTCCCTTTGCCTGTTTTCAGCCTACCTAACGGCAAACCTCACTTCATTCCACACTGCTCTAATTAATTTGACAGGACTGGAAACTTGCTCTTCCTGTTCACACTTTTTATTCATCTCTTCAGAATGCCCTGTAGGGAATACGAAGCACAGTAAAGCAGTATTTACCAAATCCCTCAATGCTAAATACACCTTTTAAGCTGACTTTGCACAATGCCAGCAGTGAAAAGATCTGACTAAAGGGCAGCCAAAGAAAAACAACATTTTCCAGAGCATCATCTCTTTACATGGCTAGTGAGTCTTAGGCAAGGAAACTATGTCTTTTTCCCCTTTTCAAATGCTACAGTAGGCTCTAGGGATCCCAACTTATTCCTACTGTATCTGAAAGCTCTGCTGTAGCCAAAGCAAATGACAGAGTGATCATACTCAATAAGGTATGATGTTAGTTCACAAGAGCCACTGGGTAATTTCATACAGGCATATCTTTTAACCTTTCATCACCCAAATTAGAAACATCATAACACAACATAAACACCATCTGAAAAATCCATTGGAGACAGGAACTAAGAAACATGCAAGCAGAAATAAGCATTATGAGAATTAGAAATTGTTTTGAGAAAACACTGAAATTGAATGTTAGGTTTCCTTTTGTAAAATTCTCTTTGCAGAAAGGGACCTTTTACAAACACATGAAGTGATTAAAGAATTTAAAAAGTGAAACATGCTTATTTGCACACACTAGGGAAGTAACTCAGGCATTTCATATTTTAAAAGTGAAAGATCAATGAAAGATTTTCAGCAGTAAGTTACCAGCTGGGTCCTTGACTCCAGTCACCAGCTCCCAGTCACTGGCTCCCTTTGCACCTTTATGCCTCCGTAAATCTCACCTTATGTGAAGTTAAAGGTTAACTTTTCCAAGTACCTGAGAAAATTTCTACACAGTGTAGGGCAGCATTGTACAAATATATCCAAGTCAGTCCTAAATGAACGAACTCGAATACCAAAAGGGATAGAATGACAGTAGAAGGGCAGTTTTTCCAGCTTTTTGCTCTTACCCCCAAATGTTTCTTTGTGTGGCATTCAGCCAGAGTCAGATGCCACAGTACGCAGGTCATTCTTGAACACTGGGACATAAAGCCAATTTCCAAAGATGTGTAAAGAAACAAAGAGGCACTCAGTGGGATTTTTCAAGGCAGCTGTGAAAATGGAAACTAAGTAACTGCATTCGTGCTTCTAGAAATATTTCAAACTTTTAAAAAAATTGAGAATTAGATTCCTGAACCTGCTTCTGAAAAATTTATGTTGAGTCATTTTTCCTAGATCCTGAACCTCCTTATTCATGTTGGAGAGTAGCAAATCCCAGCATGTTTCATGGACAAGCATGCACACATATATACATGGGCTTCCTTCTTTCCTTTAATCTTAGCTTTTCTTCATTTATCCACTTGTTGACCTATGGAAGATATAATCCTGATTCCTTTCACAGTGACAGTAGTCTTAGACGAATGTTACATTGTTTGCCTCTGTAGAGGTATTTGAGTTTTACAGTAATGCACTTTTCTGGCCTTGATGCAAAACCTAATGAAGACAAAGAGGAGTCTGGCCAGTCCAGCGTGGTTTTGGATCAGACCCTAATAAGGAGAGGAACTGGACTCATTGAATTGTAGATAGAACAACAGCTCAACTCCTTCAGGCATAGATCCTCTCTGAATTACTGTAGAGGGAAACATGCTCAAAACAGATTGGATCTGGAATAAAACCTTGGATAATTGGGAGAAGAATGGGTTTGTTGACTTCAAGGGGAAATACTGCATGGAAAAAAGGTGTGCTAGCATTGGCCTTTACTGTGTTACATAAGAAAGATGGTTCTTGAAACTAATTAATCCTTGAAAAGATCAGCTGACCCATCTCATTGTTAGCAATACATTTTTAATTATTCATTTTAGTCAAGCATCATTTGAACACAAGTCAATTTGCAATTTCATTAGAGTACAGAAAAGGCCTGGGGTCTATTCCTGGTAAAAAGGAAAAAATCTCTGGCAAAATTTCATAAAGGATGTTAATCCTCTAATTAATTTTATGTATCAAGCAAGAATTAATGTGTCCTGCTATTTAAGCACAAGTCATCTTGCCAAGAAGCGCATTTTGTCATACCTTCCCCTCCAGGAAAACCTCTTTACAAGCTTTGTGGCAAAATACCCTGGCAACTAATGACTAGCTTTGAAGCAACATTCACAGACCATTTGCTTTGATGACATTTGGAGCTTTTGTCTCCCCCCTCTTCATTCCAAAGTCTATTGTAAGTGTAGTGCTCTGACTGCACTGCCTTTGAAAACTAATCAATAAAGTAAGATTTGTCAGGTTGCATCTGAGGAGTACCACATCTTTTAACTCCTTTCTTGGTTGAGTTACTGTACACATTTTTAAACTAAACCTTATGAAGGGATTTGAGTATGTTATACTTACCATATTCACAGTCACGCAAATGTGACGCCTTTCTTTTTCTCTCTTATTTTAACTTCAAAAAGCTCAAAACCTATGCCAGTTAACCTCCCATAAAACTGACATTACATGGTCATCATACATAATCAAATGATGGATCGCATGTCAAAAAGTCACCAATAGCTAATGTTCACCCCTGTTACAACTATGAGAATTATCATATTGCAAAAACGGAAAAAAGTGACTTCACCCCATGCCAAAGAACTCCAAAGAAAACACATCCATGTTAGTAAATACCGAAACAAATTTTGATTACCTCACTAGCATCAACATAAATCCCAGAGCGAGGCAATCATACTCAAAGCGATGGATGGAGATCAGAAAATGGGCCACAGTTTCATCTTTATTGTAACTTTTTACTTTCCTTAATCAATGCTAAAATCTTTAGGTCTGATTTCTCATTTCAATGTCTTTGTGTAATGTGTCTGAACCATACCTCATCTAATTTAATAAGATGCAAGCTGAGGAAGTACTTAAGTTACTTATCAAGGGTTTCAGATGACACATTATTATTGTACTCAAAAGTCAATATTTGCTAATCATGTTAGTACAGGAACAGATCCAGGGCTACAATTCTTGAATTGCAAAGGCATTTAAGATTAATTAAACCTACCTCCCCCTCACTTGACACATACACACATAGTCTCCCCTTTCCCCCCCTAATTCTGGAGTGGACAAGTCTGTGTCTCCATAAGAAAAACCCACATAGTCCACAGCTTTAGGATGAAAAACTATTAAGTTTCTCAGCCCTCTGCTTCTGCTGTTGGTCTGGTCATTCAGAACCTGACCAGCCACTGGGATAACTCATGTTCAGCATGCTGGGACTATGCTCTTTGTCTTTGACACCAGTGTGTTACCAAACCAATTAGTTGTACTCTGCCCATGATCTTCGTACAAGACTGCAGTTGAAAGCAGGGGAGAGCTGCATGCTGAGTTAAAGCAGAGCCAGTTGGGGTATGGTGATTCAGGTAGAGAAAGCCTTATGGCTCATTTTGTTTCATGTAGGATTGCTCACCTAACAGGCTCGCACTTTAAAGGTATGGAGGTGTTGAGCAAACCTTCCTCCACACCGTGGCAGAAGAGCAGTGAGTTTACACTGTATTATTCATTCTAATTTTTCTTTAATCATGCATAACAGGAACAGTTAAAAAGAGATCTATGGTTCTTCTCTCTTTTAATGGAGTTGATGAATTTGGCATGTATAATGCAAAAAGATTTAGTGCATTTCCTAGGGCTAGGTACAATGTGGGCAGGTGATGTACAAGCTTCCACATGCAGAGCTGCCAGTGCACTTTCAGGCTGGATTTGCAACTCTTCTGCTATGCCAGCCTTGGTCTCCTCTGAGCATACTGTCAGCTGCTCAGAGGTGATGTCTGCATCTGTACATGTGCATATGACTTGCTGATATGATCATATATTTATTCAGAACCTGGCTTAGAATGAGATACAGATTTGCCTTGAAGCAGGAATCTCTTAGGGGCTGAAATGTGGCTTACTTGCTACCCAGCATATATTATTGTAGTTTGTATATTACTGTGGTTTTCCCTTACTCCTTTAAGCCATTATTATACTGGTCTAAGCAGAGCAGATTCAATCTTTATATGAAAATAATAGAGCAGAGTGGAGAATTGGAATCAGTCACATTAGGAGACATTCTGATCTACATAAAACTTGAGTAAAACACGGCAGTGAGGCTGTCTGCACTGGATTAGCCCAGATTTACACTCATAAATGGGACGGTAGTATTGGAAACCATAGGTCTGATTCACCATATAGTTACTTGTAAAACTGGTGCATTGTACAGGTTTGTTGAGTGGGAGGGGTTCACTGTTTTCAGAATGTTGAATTGATACTATGCATGGGGTTTGATCAAGGCATGTAGAATATCAATCTGCAAATTTTAAAATAGGTACTTTCAGTACTGTAGTTTCAAGTCTACTTACATCTCAGTCAACCCAGTATTAAGTAAAAGACTCGAATATCTTACAAAATCAAAATGACACGTTCTGTTTAATGTTCTAATTACTGTTGAACTATTAATCTGAATGTGCTAACAGTGGCTGTCACATAGGTCTAGTATCTGAGAGCCTCTAAGCAGTAATCCACTGTCCTCAGGTCATTTTATTTTTATTCATTCAATTTAAAATATAAGACAATTTACCCTTTAAAGTTTCCTTCCCCCCCTTCTTTTTTAATTAAACATTATTTTATGCATGTCTTTTAACATACTAATTGATTCGTTTAGATCTGCCACACAGGCTGAATTACTAATCATTTTTATTTATATATTTTACTTTAAATTTGTGATGACTCCATTTTTAGCTTGCTTTGGACTTATTCAAAATCTTAGTTATTTCTCTGTGCGTGTGTCTATTTGCCTCAGTTGATTGTTAGGACAGGGAATGTCACACTTACCTTTACCGGTCTATGCAAACTCCATTTGATAATCTTAGCTCATCTCCCAGTGGAGCATGTATCCATGTCACAAATGTCACCTTTGAAACCAGCACTAATTGGCATTCATGTTGGAAGTCTCAATGGAGTGGCCATAGACACAACGTGAAATTTTGGCTCAGTTGAAGGCAACAGGAGTTTTGTCATTGACTTTAATAGGGTCAGGACTTCTTCCAGAGACTGAACTGCCTCTCATACAGATATTCCTACTGGACTGGGAGCCTCAAACCCTCTGTGTTTGCTCATGACTAATGTAATGTGGTTTTCTGCTAACTTTCATACTTCTCTTGCTCTCTTTTTAAAGGACAAAGTGAATAAGTTTAGCTTATTCTTGTACTGTCCTCCCCAAAATCCAGCTCCCTTCTATCTCTTTATGTTTGACCGTAAAGTCTTTCTAGGCCCAGTGCAAGTTCTCTGTCTTCTGTTTTCTCTCAATTCTTCCATTCTTGTGTATTTTTAACCACTTGCTTTTCTAGACCTTCTGCCTTCAAGCATGTTCTTGCTCTTGAAAATCTGAAATTCCATTAATTTGGCCTGCCTTTTTAGCAACCCACTGATTTCTTCATGTCTCGTCTCCATATGCTCAGAAGCTGTTGTTAGTTCCTACTTCGAAGTGCGTTCTGTGTCTTTGATTTTTAATAGATGACTTCTCCAGCTCCTGTTTGGCCCTTCTCTTTCCTGGTCTCTCCCTCCCAATACTTTGCTTGTATAATTCTTTCTTTTTCTCATTCTAAATTTGCTTTGGAGATGCACTCTCACTGAGAGCTCCTTTATTTTTTTGTGCCTCCCTTTGCCACTTGTTCTCCACATTGTCTTGCAGCGCTATCCATATAAGAATCCTTGATGCATGCACTTGCCCTTCTGTGACAGTCACTCTCCTTCTCTCTGCCGGTAATACTGTTATCTGGACTTTCACAACTGTCTGCTTCTGCACATTCATCTGCCACTTCAGTATTGGTTTGACTTCTTAAGGTTAGTTATTTTCCAGTTCTTCCTAATTTTCAGATCCTACACCTCTATCAGTTCTGTTATACTTGCTGTCTCCTCAGCTGTCTCCTAGGCCATCTTTGCTCCCATCTTGCTGCCCCTTCTCCTGTCATTGATTGTCTTCCCTATCATGGTGGCAGTCATGATATTTTTCATCCACACAAGCTAAAAATGCTATTATCATCTCTATTCTTGATGGATGATGTTGGCAAGAACTCCTTGCTTCCTCCCTTCCATCTAAAATGCTGCTTGCCAATGACACCTTGTCTCCACCAGTCAGCAGCTTCCTTGATTTTCCACAGCCTGCTGTAAGAAATTCAAGCCATTAAAAATCCATGAAACCTATTGGTTGAAGTCCTGCTGCCATTTATCTTCCACTCCATTTCATAGACTGCTTCTGTCATTCTTCTTTTTTACAGGTTACCTCTCTCCTCTTTTCCTCTCTTTGTGTTTTCTGCTGTGCTGCTCCATAGACAGGGAAGCATTTTTTTGTTGTCATCTACGAGCAATTTTTTTATTTTACTTTCTGAAATCTTTCATTAAAACTCACCTCTAAACTTTCAGCTATCCTTTTCTCTCAGGCAAGCAGAGGCTTTAATGCACTGTGGGACCAAAACTGTGATAATGACCAGAACCCCATTGGTGCAATCTCTTCTCTTATGCCCAATCACAGCCCCAGTTAATGTCAATTAATGTCCATCATGTTACTCGGAGCCTGTAAGGATGGTAGGGAGCAGTGAGTGTGTTTGTAATGCTTTGAAGGTGCTCAGTCTGCTACAGCACGCTCTTGTTTAGAATGTAAAATCATCACTGTACTGAGAAATTAAATAATTACACTTAGGGGAAAAAAAAATTAAGGAAACAGTGAATATCTTGAAGCCTAGAGCAAAGCTGAAGGCAGGAATTACAAATCGCACAACTCCTGTTATCTTGCATTGAAACACACTAGCTACTGTTTTGAATGATTTCCATTAAAAATTAGGTAGGGAGTTCTTGGCGCAGAACTTGTTGTGACTCAGAAAGCATCACTACACAGAACTTCATGTTTTGCTGGGTGGGTTTTTATGGCTAAGGCTATGTAGGAGTTAGGAATTAAGTTATCTCAAGGAGTTTTATGGAGCAGGGTGAATTTTTTGCATAGATGTTTATTTTATTCTGCAGAGTTCCCCCAGCCAACTTAAAAGGAGTGCTAGAAGAGTGTGACGACTAACTTCCTAGGACAGAAAATAATTATCTCTATGCACCATTAGGTGAGAATATTAGAAAAAATATTAATTATTAGAACAAATTTTGCATTCTTTAATATCACGATCCAAAGGCCGTGTAGGCCTTGATGCAAGAGACCAGGTGCACTGTGGACAAGTGAGTCATTTTCTTGTTCGTACAGGATTGTCCTTGATTTTATGAACTTCAGGTCAGACCAATATATCCTGTGTTCTACAAATGAATCTTTTATTTGTCAGGACCATAATATAGTTTGGAGAAGTTCTAGGATGGAAGGCTTTAAATAGTAAGAGATAGAGAAAAATGAGCGGAAGGATCCAGATCTAGATCTCCAGCCTGCTTTCATGTATCTACATGCTGCAACCTTTATGCTGAGCGAAACTCCCTCACTGCAGGATAGCACATTAAATCAAATGCCTGGAGTCACTGCAAGACCTCCCCATCTCATCTTTCTTCTCCTGTAATCCATGCATCGTGCTGATCCATTTTTCTTACAGAGTGTGATAGGAAAGGTTTTCCTTTGGAAACCCTTCAATTCTGAGACAGCTTTGACCTCTGCCTCTGTTCAAGGCTCCTCTGTAGTCTAGAAAAACAGAAGGTCAGCACCATACTTCCACTGTGGCTCCATGGCACAGTCTTGTCTTCTCCTTTCCCACAGCTGTCTGTCTGCTGACAGCTGGCTGTCACCTGGCAGCCAGGGCCTAGTCTTGCCCTGTCCATCATAAAATTGTTTCAGATAGATTTTGTTTCTGTTTAAGTGCAAGTTAATTATTGTAAATTCCTGGCCTCTGAGCCCATCAGGGCTAATCCAATCTCATGACCCCTTCAGCCCAACAGGGGATGGCCATGCAGTTCTGTATTTATCTAAGAACACTGAAAATCTCTATGGCTTACCCAGTGCAATTCCAGCCACAAGTAAATTTTTCCAGACACGTTTGGAATACACCTTAGAAAGGAACTTAAAAAGGCATCTCTCCATGACCCAGTGGACCATTGTAAATACCCATCTTGACCAATAAAAGGTGAAGCACACCTGTGAGGCTGGTGTGAGAAATCAAAAGTTTCCTACTGAGCTTAAAAGAAAGTTTGAGCATTTCTGCTGTGCAAGGACATTTTATGTATTGGAGGTTGACTTTGTGTGCGTTCACAGGAACACATGCTCTGGTTCCGTAAAGTGTCCCCAGCTCCACAATTTACACCAGCTGAGGTGCTGCTCAGCGTTTTTGGTTATGGGCCTTATTTACTTATGGTTAGTTAGAGTTCCTGTGGAGCTGTTACAGCACTGTGTGGGTGTAAATCTTTCTTTAGATGCCTTTGGAGCAGCTAGAAGATAGCATGCTTGTCTATAAAGTAGAAACATCCTTGAACACATGCCTGGCACAACCTTACAGTACAGGGGTGCAATAGTGATCAGCAATATAGCTATTTTTGCCTAAATGAAGATCTACAAATAATGCCCACTAAAAAGTTGCCATACGGGATAATTAGGTACTGAAAAAAATCCCTTAGTGTTTTGATGTAGCCCATTTTATTCATGTCTGCATCTTTAAGCAGTTAAGGCCTGGAATAAACCTAGCTGCTGATCTACCCAAGAGTGTTGTGCTGACTTACCTGCTTTTTTCTTCTAGAGATTATTTAGTCAAGGAATGGTGTCAGCCATTCTTTTATTGAAATAAGTTTGTTTAACAGTTGAACAGCAGCCCTGTGTAGGCAAGGCCTAAAGTGCTGTAACAGGGCAACAGTTCTTACTCATTGCAGTAAAATAAGGTCAGTGTAAATAACAATTTAGTTATCTGGCTAGACTGTTAAACACAGGTAGTTTCTGTGTATTCACAGGGATAATTCACATCTCCCTGTGGTGGGAGGCAGCTGTGCTGCAAAGGTTCTGTGGCATTTTCATGGTAAGGCCCTGAAATACAGACATTCTGGAACACTTTCCCCTCAACACCATGAGTGGTGCCAGCAAAACATAATGGTGAACAAGGAAACCATTACTGGCCTTTGTAAACCTCCTTGAGGTCAGCATGCAGAAGGCCAGCAAAGAGTAGGAGGAAGGATAGGCTCTGTCTCCTGAGTTCTCAGTTGTCCACTCCTGGAGGGAGGCTGGATTTGCAAAGCACATGGTAACATTTCAACGTATTTTCTGGACATAGTGTGTGAATTGCAAGGAATACAAAACCATCTGACCAAAAGATGTATTTCTAGGTAACACTTAGGGGAAAAGTAGGTCCCGAAGAAAAATTATTTCCCTAGCAGTTTTTAGCTTTAAAGATATTAAATTGCAGTACCACTTCCCAAGAGGGTTCTTGCAAGTCATTTATACCATAACACATAAAATTACAGTAAGCCTCCATTAGTACTGTGGCTACTTTTGTAATCAGTTTTGAAGAATGTGCTCCATCAGTGGAAATATTTTGATTTAAGTTCATATTGAGGAGCAGTCTAAAAGTTATACTCTAAATTACACTTTAAAATAAGTCCCATGGTGCTTCACTACAATATATATGGTATGCTGACTCCGTGTAATTAAATTCTTGTCTAAAGTTGTCATTAAGTTGCAGTAAATATTGAAGCTAGCTTCATTTAAAAATAGATTTACTTCTTGATTTTAGCTGATAAATATTCTTGTATAGAAAATTAATTAAAATATTCATAGATCTATGTAACAGGGCAGAACCGGCAGTTTTAGCTGTTACGAGCGAGCAGACTGGAAGTGGCTTCTCTCAGCAGCAAGGTAGCTGACCGATAGAAACGTTGAGAAAGCACAGGGTCCCACACAAGGCTTGCCTAACCTGAGGCTCTCTCCCATTTTCTCTCATTCCTGGGTCAGACATAACACCAAATTTGTTATGAATTAGTGAACCACAAGACTTCCTGTGAATAACAAAAATCAGGCAGGTTTGGACAGTGGAAGTTATTCTTTCTCGTATGTGTTCAAGCTATCATGAACAAAACACTACCATTAGATGGAACGGATGGGGAAATTTCACTAAGTAGGCTGAAGGACAGGAGGGTCTGCACTTTAAAGTGGTATTTTTCAGAAGTTTGATGAAACTGAGTGGGATGATGGAGGAGAGGGCATCAAAAAAATGCCTGTATCTGCAGAAGAGTTCAAGTGTGCATTCATTCTTATTAGTCCCCAGAGAATCCATGCTAGCTTCTCATGCTGTGGGACTCAATCAAAAAAGGTTCAGTTGGACCTTGTATCTTCTAGAAACTCCATCAATTAATCTGTAGGAAATCAGGCTTGATTACTTTCAGTGCTCACAAAACTGCTTGTATTTTTTCTGGAACACAAACCGGCAAATTGCTGAAATGACAAATAAATCTGACACATCTTCCAAGAATCTCTCTCAGCCTTTCATGAATGTTTGAATCTCTCAGTTTCCCAAATGTATGCTTGTTTGACATTTTTATAACTAACAGGTGTTTTGTGTAGTTTTTTTGGTGCCTCAAACTTTCTCAAGAAAATGAAAAAGGGCCGGTCTTTATCTCGTCTACTCCGACTGACATTATCTTAAACAATCTTCAAATTTCTTTCCATTCACCTCCATAACTCTTTCTCCAGGCTGTCTTCCAACTTTTCTTCATATCTCTGTGGTTATCTATTAGAAAACTGTCACTTGGGCAGACTCTTTTTACTGTGCTACATTGTCAAGATTTGACACTGAAGCAGTGTGTTCAAACTTTTTGTTCTCTAGAAATTTTTCACTCATGATGTGGAGCCTTTCAGAAATTTCACATTGATAGATCAGTGTATAGCATATACGAACTTGCTGTTCTTGCTTTCCCCACATGCCTCCTTTAGAAACAGTCCAAGTATTCCCCCCCACATCCACAGATTACAGATTGTGCAGCTTTAATGCATCACACTTGAAATCCTTAAACATCAGGAGTGGATGACTTATGCTTTCAAAACTATCTGAGTTAAAGATCTGGCTAAAAGTAAATGTAAATTTAGAATGTAGTAGATAGTTCCAGTATCCCATAAAGGAACAGGAGTCTGATTGCTGTAGAAGCCTTAATAGGACATGATTCCTCGTTAGATTTACAGAGCACGTTTAATGACCATATTGGACATTAAGAGATTATATTTATCAAGGGATGGAGAGGTAAAAAACCCTGAGGAGTTTCAAAAAAGCCCACATGAGATTTGGATGGCAGCCTTTTGGTGAAGGACTCAGGTTAGTCTTGTGACCCGGGAGAAAACTGTAGAGTCTGTGAGACTTTGCCCATGGCCTATGAAGAAGTGTAGCATCTTTTTCTCTTCTTACTGTTTATTGGAAATCTGGCATTGAAAAAAACCAAGAAAATCTTCTGGGATCTTCTGTTTATGTTGGATACTGAGGTCTTTGCTGGTTTGACTGCCACTTCTGACTAAGGAACTTACATCAAAGTCACACAAGTCAGCATGCTGAAAATTGAGCAAGTGATACGGAAACCATAGTCATTCAATAAAATTCGGTTTCATTTATTTGTTGCTAACACCTATTCAAGTTCAATAGCAAAATAGTCGTCCTCATTGTCAGTGTTTTCTTCATTTACAGCATGAGACTTTACAAAAGCATCTGACTCTATCCAGGGACAGGGTAGACTATGAGAAGCAAACGGAAGACAGGTATTCAAATCTGTGATATTTTTAAGCATATATTTCAGGGTTTTGCTGTAGAAAATGATATCTAATTAAAAAAAAATCCTTTGCATGTCATTATCGGTGAAGGGAGTGTTAACCTTTCATCTACTAAAATGTTTCCAAACCTTTTATGGAGAACCTTGGAGAACACTATTTTCTTTCTCTCATTATGTCCATATATTTTTTTTGTCATTGAGGTTCAGATTTCTGCAGGTCTGTAACACCCAAAGGTGCAACTAAGTATCTAGTGGGATATTAATCAATCCTTTTCCCTACCACTGTAAATGACCAATGTGACTCCCCATGAGTAACTTCCCCAGGTGCTTAAACAGCCTTAGACACTTGGCTCTACAGCTGTGATTCTGCAGAACATGCCCAGCATGTGCTTAGCTTTAGGTATATAAGAAATCCCACCTTGCTCAGGCAAAAATAATAATACTTCAAACCTAAATTACTCTGCTCACTTAGAATATGATATTTTATTTGGACACTTTTTGTTTATGGAGAGTGTGGCAGCGCATGCAAAGCTTCATTCCCATGTCTATGTGGGTCCTGATTTTCCAGGGTTAAAGCCTGAATCAAATTTTGCTTTAGTGAGTATAAGCTGCAAAGAGCAGACAACTCATTAAAAGGAAATCTATAAATCCTGTAGTCCTTCCATCTGCTAACTACATTGTTCGAGGTGAAAGCTGTTAACTGTGGCTTTTAAAAGGCATACATAAATGCAACCTTTCCCCAAAAAACCTTTGAAAATGCACATAAACAATAACAATTTCTGATAAATGTAATGCTTTTTTACTAGATTTATGTGCTAAAGACAAGAACTACTTACAATAATGAAATGCATGGGCTTGATTCTTTATTTGCCCGAGTCACTCAATTACCTCCAGCGCTTTAAGGAAATTGCTCCAAGAGTAGAATCAGGCCCTTAATGGTTTGCCTGCTACCATACTGACATTACACCCAGGCAACAGTCACAGAAATCTGTGTTTAGTTCCATGGGAACAGTACATTAGTTATCCTTAAGTGTTTTATGAGGCAGGACTTTCCTGACGATTCTGACAAAAACACCAGTATGCGTAGTAACCAGAGCTTTGAACAAATATTACCGTTATGATTTACAGCACAATTGCCAGCATCTTCCTAGCTTCATCTTTGATGGCTGCTTACTCAGGCTGTCATTTTAGCTCCACAGATTATATCTGCCTTGGCCTCCTCTCCAAACACTGGATTCACTGGCATGTGTTGCAGACAATGCAGCTATCAAACAATGAAGCATTTCTGTTCATTTTCTTCAATTTTATCTTTGCAATTCTACTATTTAGGTCACTATCTGTTCTTCCAGCTATTCTTTCCTGACAAATTGCAGCTCTTTTTAGGCTTAAAAAGATATAATCAATGAATTCATCTATGTTATTCCTGTGGATATCAAGGTTTAGATGTAATAAGTGGTACACATAGTATAAGATTACATTGCTGTTCCTCAACTGCAGCACCAAGATTAATTGTGCCTTATAGGTCAAACTTTGAAGAAACACTGGATGCTGATCCCTCTGAAAATCCGATACAACTGACACAATAAAACCCCGATATTACTAAATTTTTCAAATGCTTCAAATGTGATCCCTCACTAACATGAACCGCCTGGTGTGAACATATGTAGATATATTCCTCAACATGTAATTTTAGATACAGATAAGGAGAGTAATGATAAATAGCTCCTTTACTTGAACATATTCCTCTTTCCTAGAAAAAAAGAAATCTACCATAGGCTTTACTTAAAAAAGATAGTCCTTGGATTTTAGCAAATAACATCACTCATTGTGAAATGAGTCAACACCTGTGGAATAAAAATTATACTCAGGTATGAGGACATACAGGAATTCCACTTACATTTAAACTTAAGCTCACTGATCAATCTGCTCATGTGAAAAAATTACTAGGCTCTGAATGAAATGAAGATGAGTGCTTAAGCAAACAGTCATAAATTAATTTATAATGAAACATGACAGTCATAATTTAATTTAGAACGTATTTAAGATTGTTGTTACTATTTGTATAGGTCTTTTTTGCCTGGAGTAAGATCTGGCTTCATAGTGAAATGTCAGCTATTGAAATACCAAACTTCTTATGCATACATGTGTATTAATTAAATAAAATTATGTAGATAGTTTCCTAATGAAGATCTGTTGTCTACTGCAAGCAGTCAGACAAAAGCTTGCATGACTGAAGCACGTGCAGTAACCATGAGTCACCAAGAACTTACCAGGAAGCACGAGAGATGCTGAGCATAATCTGCAAAATCTGTGGAGCTGGAAGGCTGCTGCACAGCCCCCTTCCTTGGTGGTGAGGAAAAGGAACTTAACATGAATGCAAGGAGTAGGGCTGCATCTTTTGCACTCTTCATCTGCTTTCCAAAGCTGCTGGCTGCCCACACACAGCAGAGCAGCTGTCTAGGCCTAGTACCGCACCCCTGAAATATCTGTTAGGCAGATGGTTGCTTCTGTTGACGTAGAGCTAAGCACATCTGAAACGCAGTTCAGACACCTAATGTCTGAACTGCTCTTTCTGTCTCATTGACTGCTGTAGAGCCCTGAAATGACTGTACACCTAACCTGTACCCCTCAGGTTGGGAGGCGTGGAGCCATCCCTAGCTACACCCCTGCTGTGTTGCTGGCTGTAGTATCCAGATGTTTGAGAATTAGAGAAAGGCTAAACGCCTCATGTCTGCACCCTGTCAGTGTCAGTATGTGGCCCTGTCTGCTGAGTTCAGTCCATGGCCAGCACCCTGCTGAGACCAGCAGACTGAGAAGAGGTGAAGGGCAAGGCTGGCTCTTAGAGCAAGGGCATAAGAAAGAAGTTGTGGTGTGCACTCTTTCAATACATGTATAGTTAGACAGTTTATTTTTTATTGGATTTCTTCTAAAGCTTTTGGATGCTTCTGACCATCAGTATGAATATATTTCTTTTTAAAGAAAAAATCTCCTAGCTGGTGAAATTTTATTTTTGATGTTGTAGAGATTGTTCTTTGTACATATTTCTAAGCCCTAAAGAATCTACTGCCTATACCGACTCCATCAATGAGACTACATGGTATTAAGGTATTTCTCAAGGCATTTCACTTTTATCAAATTTGCCTATAAAATTGGTATTGAAGTAGATTAATTTTAACATAAGAAATTATTTCTCTGTGTCTCATAGTGTCAAGTTACAAAAAGAAGTACCTATTTGGTTTGTTAACTGAAAGATGGTATGGTAGGGCACCTGGGGACACACAGGGTCTGAACAAAAAAATCAGTATTGTCTCAATGTCAGTTAAGAAACTGACATTAAATCCCTCAAACTTGTGATTTCTATTTGGAAAGGAATGTTTAAGAAAAAACAAATTACAGTCCTTGAAGCACAGTATCTATGTTAAAAATAGGTATTTATGAAAATAAAATAAAAATCAAAGCCCCTTTGTTATGATTAATTTGATAGAGGACAATGGATGCAGTTGCTGTAAACTGCCAAAATTGGTTTCACACTGACAAGCAAACAGATTCTTTAAATACTTAAACAGAGCATAGTAAGTACTTGGGTAATTAAGTAGTAAGAAAGTAACAGCAATTGGTCAAAAGGTAGTCTTCCTCCAATTGGAATGCTTGCAAAGAGTCCTTTCCACACTTCTCATGGCAACAGAATTTCCCTCGTCATAGGATGAGCTCTTATTTTATGGCTCTGGAGACAAGATGGTTGTTTAGACACACATGTGAAAGGATGAGCCAGTATATTCTTACACTGTTCTCAGTGGGAGTAGTAGCATTTTAGGTGGGCAGCTCCAGGGCCTTTCTGTCCTGTGCACTGAGAAAATCAGCATCACCTGGAAGGGCAGTAAGCTGGTTTTAAACTTTTGAGTGTGCTCAAGGACACATAGTGGGAAGTGTTTGGGATCTATAATTTTGCATGCTGAACTTGTGTAGCCATAACATACTTAGTCCGTATTTCATGTTGTGTATCTACTATTTATCCCCATTCAAACATGATTAAAAGTTAGTCCTTATCATCAGACAATGAAACCTTTCTAAAAAAATACTCTCAGTTCCTACAACAGGTCCTTCCTTTCCAGTTAGTTCATCTTCTCAATCAGAAGTACAATTAATCACATTATCCTTGAAAACAAAAATTATCCTGGTTCCTTTACAGAATTATTTCTAGACAAATATCCTGGGGAGGGAAGGGTTGAACAGTGCCCTAGCAAAAGCCTAACTTCTATCTTTATCAGTAAGAATTCATGGAAGCCTTTTATTGTTGCTACTTTCTCGGCTAATAGTGCATCTGGAGCGAGACCAGAGAAGAGCAACAAAGCTGGTGAAGGGGCTGGAGAACAGGCCTTACGAGGAGCGGCTGAGAGAGCTGGGGTTGTTTATCCTGGAGAAGAGGAGGCTGAGGGGAGACCTCATTGCTCTGTATAACTACCTGAAAGGAGGTTGTAGAGAGGAGGGTGCTGGCCTCTTCACCCAAGTGACCGGGGACAGGACAAGAGGGAATGGCCTCAAGCTCCACCAGGGGAGATTTAGGCTGGACATTAGAAAAAAAATTTTCACAGAAAGGGTCATTGGGCACTGGAACAGGCTGCCCAGGGAGGTGGTTGAGTCACCTTCCCTGGAGGTGTTTAATGCACGGGTGGACAAGGTGCTAAGGGGCATGGTTTAGTGTTTGATAGGAATGGTTGGACTCCATGATCCGGTGGGTCTCTTCCAACCTGGTTATTCTATGATTCTATATGGCAAGTTACCTGATAGTTTAGACTTTCCTAGAACACCACAAACATGAACATATCCCTCAGATACAGAGATCAAACTATGTTTTCAGGATAAAAACAATTTTCATGACAGCCACTATTGGGGTTTACTTTTATTTGTCATATGGACATGCAACTCTGTCTTACGAACTGTTTGAACACTGCCAGCAGAGGTTAGACAACATAACAAAGTCTTGCTCTGTTATCTGTTAAGGGTATAATTGTGATGAAATTCTTTGAAAAGCTAAAAATATTACTCTGGGTTAATTTTCAGTTAGATCAGTAAGCTGATGCAACTCATCATATAGCACACGATGGCTGGAGCTAGCAGAAGGATAAAGAGCTGCAGCCACAGACTGTAAGTAGCACTGTCTGGGCATGAGCATGGTTTTTGGTGGACTTGGGGATGTTATTTCAGAATCAACTCACTAGCACTAAGAACAGTGGTTAATAAAAAAAGCAAATCCATTAGTTTGAAAATCAGTATAGTTAAGTATTTCAGGACTCCACTGCAGAATCAGACCCACCACCAAGGACTTCTAGTTTGAGCGGATCACAGGAAGCACTTCATCATCACAATAGGTAGAAAAACAAGGCATGGAATAACTGGACAGATTACCAAAAGAGAAAGTTCAAGTAAACTCCATATGAAATTCTACCCTTTTATCAGCTTCTGTAGTACAGTATTTTTCCAGAACAGACTAGACAAATGTAAAAAACTTTAATGATGATTTACAAATATACAATACTTACATTTTTAGGAATTACAAACATGGCACATACTACAGAAACAAAAAGCTTCCTCTAACCTTTGGTACACTTCAAAGGTTTTTATTTACAAAAAAAAATTACAGTTACTTCTCATAGTGTCACATTTTACATATAAGCATTTCTCAGTTGAAAAATATCTTGCAGCTTACCCACAGGCAGTTTTTGCAGGTTGAGATCTGTACCCATCTATCACTTCAAAAATTCTATCAGCCCCTGTTAAGCTGACATGACATTGCATTTTTATGTTTTAACAGCCTTTAGTTTGAAAAATATGTACAACCCATAAAACTAAAGTGATTCATGGTTGTTGAGATTTCAGCTACTGTATTTCATATTGCTCATGGTTTGGTAAAATGATACAGGCTATCTTTTTTAATTAGCTCAGAAATGCATGTTTAGAAAAACAGTCCATTTCTCTTAGATAGGGTATTTCCAACTCTTCATGAAACTTTTACATTAAATTCTTTCTTCACTATGCACAATTCTTACCTAAGGTAAATTAGACAAACTGAGTATGCTTTCCAAATCCTGTTCATTTTCATTAGTTTCCTGATGTTGGATGTTTTCTAGGTTGTACTTTCTTTAAATCACATCTTAAAAACCTTCTTCTACTTGACGGCAAACTTCAGTATTTCTTAGTACGTAAAATATTTGCAATAAGAGAAATACAACCAAAACACATACAGTCTGGTTTTTATATCTCCTACTCATGTGTGTTTACACTTTCATGATCTGATTATTTTCAGACTATACAATTTCAACACATAATAGTATTTAAACTCAGTATGATCTTCATTGTGCTGAAGGTAGTTTGGGACTACTCATTTATAACTGGTAGTTTTTAATTAAGACTAAATACAATCAGAGTATTAGTTAAGGTTCAGGTCAAGATATTTTAAATGGAGAAATACAAAAAGCTTGCCATCAGTAGCTGTGAACAGTTTAAGAAGTATCTTCCAGCATTACAACATTTATCTCCCCAAAACTTACTCCACCAGCAAAATAAACTCCAAATTCAAGTATCTTTAAAGAATGCCTGCATTCTAGATTTTCTTCGTGCAAGAGCTTCTTGTTTTTTTCTTTCAATCTCCTCTTGAGAACATTTTCGATTTTTTTGTTCCACCACAGACACTGTAAATAAAAACCACATATTATGAGCCTTCGAGTTGTTCAATATGTATTTTAACTTATCTGTTTTCAGTATTTCAAGATCTATGGCAAGAGCACACTACTCTGACATATCAGGCACCCAAGTTAAAAATGGTTCATCTGTTCTGTCCCCAAGGCAGGAAGGGGGATAAGATGCATGACCTTTGTTGTGCTACTGATTACTCCCTCCCAATGAAGATACTGGGATGCAGACATTTGCTTCAAGGAAATTTTACTTAGCTGCCCTTCAAGTGAACCTTGTGACATCAGGAGTCAACACAGGAGATGGCAACGGGTTAAGAAAATTAAGGCTATCAGAGTGAAAAGGGCTCTACAATTTAGTGAGTTAGGCAGAGATGCGGGCACAGAGATGGTATAGAGACAGGGGTCAGATAAAGTACAGATGTCACACAAATAAAACCGTAAAGGTTGAAAAAAGGTCAAAAGTAGCAATAAAAATTGGCAATGGAGACAAGAACGTGATAGCCAAGTGTAGTATTTTATATGTTGTGTTACAGAACTATAAATTCCCATACAATAAAAACCTGACCTCACTGGAACCAAGAGGAACACTCCCATCATTCTGAACATGTCAAGAATGTTACCATTTATATACACCAATTTCCGAATAATGTATTTTTAATAAGTAGTTTTTCAAACTGGATAACTAAAACACTGTGTCTCTGCTTCTTAAAAAAAAAAAAAAAGGTGTCCATGAAAAACTACCTATCAGTTTCTGAAAGGATCAGTTAATATCCATCTTTTTGTTGCAGCACTGTCTTTACACAGAAATTTTGAGTACTGTCTTTGTTTATCTGTAAAGAAAATCTATGCTATTCTTTCTCATTCCTTTATTCTCAAGAACATTCCAGAGAATGACTAGTTATCTCTTCCTTTCCTACCCCCTTCATATCCAAAATCACTACTTTCCATACATCATCTTCTTCCCTGAGTATGCAACAGAGATAAAATACTGATTCTTCAAATAATGCTGGCTGATAGTTTGCAGGAATTTTTTTGTTGTTGCTCTTGCAACAGTGCTTCCTGAAAATTGAATTTGATGTGGTACACTCTAAAGGCATGTTTTATAAAAATTAATATTGATTAAAACTTCACCGAGGATTCAGATCAAGTGAAAACAAGACAAACCTGCATTAGACTGGTGTATTTCCCTAGTAAGTAACACCAGTGCATTGAATATTAGACCTTTGCCTGATGATAGAAAAGCGGCTGACCTCCTCTCTGGATGAAAGGAAACGTTAGTGTTTAGACTGATAATGCAAGAATACTTTCACGGACAATTTTAGCCACAGAGCAAACAACAGAGCTTGAGGTTTCAGAAGCATCAAATGATTCAAGGTTCCAGTTTCCAGGTGTACAATTAAAAAACCCTGGCATTCCTTGTCACCTGCTACCTTCTTTCCTTGCTCCACCATTAATCGCGGTTCTACGAACCATGGTTGAGATAACTAATTTTTAATGTTTTTCAAAGCAAAATGCAAATTAAAGCACAGATTCACACCACCACTTTAATATGCATCAATATAGTAGCATTTTTAAGTAACAATTTAAGACTATGGTATGTGTAGTGTCCCCATCATCCTATACTTGATCCTAGTGATTCTTAATGTCTATGTAGGGGGAGTGTGAAGTATACAGAGAAGCAGAATGAAGATGGCGGAACGGAAATCCTTAACTACAGGAGTTCAAAAGCTGTGTCAGGACAACTTTATTTTGGAGAAAATAACCTCCAGATACTCATTAGAACATTTACTAATGCCTCAACTGAATGGATGAATATTGAAGCCTTTTGTAAGCTACAATACAGTACAAATTTCTCCTTTGACACTCTGATTACAGTAAAACAAACAAGAATAGCCTAAGAGTGATAGAATAAGGACAAATACCTGATGTAGGCAGTGCAAAAGACTCTGAAAGGTGCCTCTTGAAAGGTGGTTTCTTATTGTCAAGCTTGCCGTGCAAAGTCACATTCACCTGATTCTTGCTTCCTTCCAAACCCTGTAGAGTAATCCCAATGCCAGAATGACTCCCTGGATTTTCAGACCCTACATGAAGAGCACCCTGAGAACTGTTAGTCTTTCGGAACTTAAACTTTGAAGGCATAACTGATACTTTGTTACCAGAACTACTATTTGGCACCTTTCCCATATTATACAAAAGATCCGGGCCATCTAATGTTTTGCTACTAAAAATGTTTACTGCATTAAAAGGACTTACTTCAGAACCACTCTCTCCTGCTGGCACGGAATTTGACCTGTACCATTTTCCCGAAACGGTCTTTGTGGTATCTTCAGAAGCAGCTTGATGACAGGTTTTAGACAGCACGTATTTACACTCCACAGAAGTACCCGAGATCACAGTTAAAGGACTTGAGACGTTTCTACAGTTCACTACGTGACCTGTTGCAGCCAGTCCATGTGTAACCTTTGATGAATTCCTGCAGGAATCATTTAGTGAGAGAGCACCCTGTTTTGCATTTGTTTTTCGTGTCAAGAGGCGATCGGGTAGTCCTTGTTTAGATGCTGGAAAGCCGTTATCAGCATTTGATCTGGAATTAATACTGCTTCCTTGCACAGTTTTAGCTCTTTCATTTCCTTGTTTAACATCCTGGCTCTGAGTCTGCTTTTCTATATCATCACATACCTGATACAACAATTCATCATCCTCACAGTTTGCATCCCAAAGACTATGTGATTCACAAAACATATCTAGTACCTCATCAGAGAATTTTGGTTCATTCCAGTCGTCAAACAACAGAGCACATTTCTTTGGTATTTCAACCTGATTTAAGTGACCTGTATTAGCTTGGTTAACCACTTTAGCTACATCATTAGGTTTTGTATTGGTCGAAACACTGGATGATTGACAGAAAATATTGTGCATATAATTCCCATGTTTTTCAGTTTGCTGTCTATCAGGATTAGATCTTGAAGAAAAAAGAGGAAGAGGGTTACTTTTAGGCCGAGTTGTTTCACTTCCATTCTTCACTTCAGATTGCACTGAAACAGGAACATAGTTCAAATCACTGTTTTGGGCACTTTTCCAAATAGAATTTATTTTATCTGGCTTAACATGACTTTTGCCATGAAAGGCTACGGTCTCCATCTTGGAGCTTTCTGTCTTATTATATGGCTTTTGTAAAGAAAGAGACTTCACAACATTTTTTATGTTTTTGCTAGGATGTTTCAAAGGTGAAAACTGCAAACTGTTAGATTTGCGTACACTCTCCAGACAAGTTACTGAATCACAGCCACTTCTTTCCTTTGTTTGGCTAGCATCACTGAAACCACGCACGGATGGAATTGTACGTGGTGCTTCTTCAGTACTTATCAATTCAGGATTTTGGGTTATTTGCATCACAAAAGAATCATCTGCAAAAAAATCTGTATCCCAGTCATCAAAATCATCATTAACTGTTCCAGCAGGCTTACTGGAGACCACCAGTTGGGTCTTCAAAGGAGAAGGATTATTTTTGGTCACCATGTGAGTATCAGGGTTTGGAAAAGTCCGATTTACACTTCCTAGTGCACACAGAGCACCTTTCTGATACGCCTCTGAATTACCATGTTGCACGTCTTTAATTTGCTCAGGAAGGTGTTCCTCTTCCAAGGTATTTTTATTTTCATGGAAACTATTATTTAAAGAAATACCTGATAGTCCTTGGCTCAGCTGTCCAGGACACTTCTGGGTAGAGCAGTCAAAGAGAGCATGAAGGGCTCTTTCAGCCTCAAGGTCTATAGACTTTTGACTCATAGACTGACAGGGCTCTGCAGGAGGGATGCCAGTGCTCTGTCCAACTGGTTTCAGGGACAGAGCAATATCTGTTTCAGAAAATTCACCAAGGAGTGATTTTACGTTCTTCATGTTTACTTCACCTTTAGAATTACTTAAAGACTCTGAGGCAGTTTGGATGAAGTCATGACCAAGCTTCTCTTGCTCCTGAACAGCATCTAGCTCTACTAGATTTTTATCAAATTCCTTAGCCAATTTCATGAGTTCCTCTTCAGGATTTTTTATTTTAAGATCTCTAGATGAAGAAGAAAATACAGAAAAGAAAGTCAGATCTATTGAGAAAGTTTAGCCAACCTCAGTAATACAACTGCACGAGATGTTCATTCTCTAGTTTAAAAACTACTGAGAATATGACCAAATCCCACCACTTTCAGTGCATAGTCAGCATGCAATCTTTTTGATAATACCCAATAAATACTTCATCAAGAAGAGATAAGTCCAAAATTAAAAGCATTCTGTATGCTAATGTGTAATTACATGTCTCACTGTACATAGAGGAACACCACACACCCATTTTCATGAAAGCCCAGCTGTTACAGGCAAGACAAAACCATAGCTTACCTTATACAACTCAACCTTGTCCTGTCTCGCACTTTTACTACACCAGGTGTGCAGGGAATAGCATCCTCACCAATCCATGTCCCTAAGAGGGAGCCTTCATTACAGGCTGCTTTTTCATCCTGAATGATTAGATTTATAACGCTTAGCAATTTGATTTCAGATAAAGACTGGACTAGACACACACCTTGCATTACTTTAAGTTGCTGAACCAAATAAACCGGATCAAATCTGTCAAAAGCCACAGATAGAAGCTAAGCCAATACCAGTTGAGTGAGACTACCACAACACTGTCTACTGATAGCCATATCACTTCATACCAATTTAAAACAGGAACTTCAATTAAAATAACTAAATTCTACTCTGGTGTTCAAATCTAGTAATACTCTGTTTACAATTAACCTGCAATATTCACGTTATCAGCTGTGAACTAGTTTACTCAGTAAACTAAGGAGCTAGATGAGATGCTCTGTCTGTATCCACTTAAAGCGGCATTAACAGATCAGAACATTTGAAAGAAATAATATTCTGCACGCTTCCAGGAAAACAAAACAAACAACTGACCACTTCTGCCTGCATTCTCCACCAGAAATATTTCACAAATGAGGATGGTGAGGCACTGGCACAGGCTGCCCAAGGAAGTTGTGGCTGCCCCATCCCTGGAAGTGTTCAAAGGCGAGGCTGGATGGGGCCTTGAGCCGCGTGATCTGCTGGAAGGTGTCCCTGCCCATGGCAGGTGGGTTGGAACTGGATGGTCTTTAAGGTCCCTTCCAACCCAAACCATTCTATGATTCCATTACAATTCATTTATACAAGGAGCCTTTGAACAGAAAAAAGGCAAATTTAGATACTAAATTAACTTGTTTCAGAGCTACTAAGCCTAGGTTTGGATTTGAATTCTCAATCAAAGTGATACAATACTGAAGTGGTGAAATGTGTAGAGGGCTAGAGCCAAATATTGGATATAATAAATTGCTGCATGTAGGCCAGCAAAAGTAATTTGGACTTTATTGTAATTTTGCATAAGTTTTTTTTCTTTTTAAGAAAGAAGAACACAAAAACCAGATAGTTCCAAATCCTGATATTTATGACAGGACTGTAATCAAAAGGAAGGAAGTCGCATCCCTTACCAACAATTTTCCAATTCTTAAGTATAATTTCTCACAAATATGCCAAATACTGAATACATTTTTAAATAGCCCCGTCCAGAAGCAGGCATGTTATGCAAGGTAAATACTACAGAACTAGTTTAGAAATTATACATTCTCTTCTTGCACTTGATATAAGTAAACAGTAAGACAATGCTATTGTTTTCACTTTCTACGCCAGGCACATCAGGTCCATGGCAAGAGGTAGACACCAACAGCATAGATCTTAGGCCTATTATTTAGAATAATAAGGCAACGTTACTACATTTAAGCTAACGTGGAGTGTCAGTCTCTCTCATCTGAGCCTTGTACTTCAGTGGTCATTCAGGACCATTCAAACTGCTTAAAAACAATCGCCAAATAAATTCAGTCTGTGAAGAAACTCTTACCTTTGAACAGCTGAGTGATAAAACACAAGGGTATTCCTAAGACCAAGGGCAATAACTTGCAATATAAAAGTAACACTTTCTAAAATGGAGCTGCTTCAAGTCCACGTTCTTAATGCATCTTTTTTTACAGCACCTGTGACTCATAGGAGCAACCAGCCAAATGCTAGGCTTCAGATTTTAATTCAGTCTAGTTTTATGAAAATGTTAGTAAGTTTTCTACACATCCCAATTCTTACCACGAGAATACTGTAACTACAACTGAGCCTTCACTAAGGATGTAGCACTATCCTCTGATTACTGCATATGCAGAGCATTGTTTTAGAGTGCAACAATTACCTGAGGAGCAATACGATTAACAATTTCTGAAATCTCTACGGCGCATCTACTGGTAGACCGTCTGGTCTTTCCATTACCTATGAAAACAAAAATACTTTCTTAAAAAACACAAAGCAGTTCAATCTATGAAGTGCAAAATACCTCAAAAAATTGAAATACACGTGCTAAAATCAGAGCTTGAATTGGCACTAAATTGTAAAATTATGTGCTTTTAATAAAAATAAAACAAAACAACATAACTATGATAACAGAAAGAGACCTTTTTTCAAAAATTTGGTACACTCCCACTGCACGCCTCAAATAGCTGCCCTGAAGTCTAGATTTCATTAACATTACCTAAGCTTTGCGGAATTGGTGAATGAGGATCCCAAAAGATTTCTTGCTGTATATCAGTGTCATTTACAGGAGAGCTGAAAGTGGGTATTCGGGATTTCCTACTCAACGATCTTTTTGGTGTTTTATGTAAACATGACTCTGTGTAAACAGAAAGATTATCCTTATTAAAAGAACAGCAAATAAAAGGTGAAAATAACTTTTAACATACAACAGGAAAGCACAAAGAATATGCTTTAGGAACTATAAGAATAAAAATCAAGTCCATGCTCATCAATGTTCCTTTACTTACAACATGAATATTGTTCAGAATCACCCATTTAATGCAGAACATGCCTCTATCGTTGATGGTTACACCACCGTGGAGATAATGGAGCATTACATGATATTGACAGCTGCATGCTCAGCATCTGATGGGAAGGATGAGAACTGTCCATCTTCCTACCTGAGAGAATACTGACTTCAGCTTATGATAAAAGTTATGTGTGCTTAGGAGAGAATAGTTTACACTCTTGCTTGCTCTGCACCTTTGATTTGGGTCACAACTTTAACAGGTTCCAAACTGTTCCAAGTCACAACCTACCTTTGCCTACACATCCTCCACTGGGCCTGTTAAGCTAGGACTGTTAGAAGCTGGAGTCTGGCTGTTCAAAACCAGGTTGCCGCTGCCTCTAATCGGCAAGTGAACTGAATGCACCACCTGAAGCTTAGATGTGCACCCCTGCCCTCTGGAAATGACGTCGCAGATGTGGAAACCTACAGAATTGACTTTAAAAGAGGCTACTAATGTATGTGACAAGCATCTCAGAAGATGCTTTGCACTTCAGCGCATGGCATGGTCGGGCTTCATCCTGCCCTGGAGTGAAACAGCACCCTAAGCATCTTGCCAGGGGAATCATAGAACAGTTTGGGTTGGAAGGGACCCTAAAGATCATCCAGTTCCAACCCCCCTGCCATGAGCAGGGACGCCTCCCACTAGATCAGGGTGGCCAAGGCCCCATCCATCCTGGCCTCGAACACCTCCAGGGATGGAGCAGTCACAACTTTCCTGGGCAACCTGTGCCAGTGCCTCACCACTCTCACCGTGAGGAATTTCTTCCTAATATCTAGTTTAAATCTGCCCCTCTCCAGTTTATACCCATTGCCCCTCGCCTTAGCGCTCCACGCCCTTGTAAGCCGCCTCTCCCCGGGTTTCGTGCAGCCCCCTCAGGCGCTGGAAGGCCGCTCCGCGGTGTCCCCGGGGCCGCTCCCCGCCGAGCAGGGCCCGCCGTACCTGCAGCGCCGCGCGCCTCCGCCTCCCCCGCGGGCGGGCCCGCCGCCTCCTCCCCGCCCCCCGCGGGGGGCTCCTCCGCCCGCTGCCGGCCCGCCCGCTCCTCGCCGCCGCCGCCGCCGCCCCTCCTCAGGGCGGCGGGCCTGGGGCAGGGCTCCCTGCGCCGGCTACCGGGCATGGTGCCTCCCGCCCCCGCGCCGCCACCGCCCCGACGGCGCCGCCATCTTTGCCGCGGAGCGCGCGGCGCCGGCGTCCGATTGGAGCCCACCCTGAACCGCCTCGAGCGGCCATTGGCCCCCGCGCGCCGCGGGCGGGGCGGGGCCGAGCCGCGCGGGAGGGGAGCTGCGGCCCCGCCCCCCGCTCCCTCCGCCCTCGCTCTTTCCTTCTCCCGCTCCTTCTTTCTCGTACTCCCTCCGTTCTTCAGTCCTTCCTTCTCTCCCTCCCTCTCTCCTTCCCTCCCTCCCTCCCTTCTTTCTTCCCTCCACTCTTCCTTCAGTCCCTCCCTTCTTCCTTCCTTCCTTTCCTGCCTCCCGTCCTCCTTCGTCCCGTCCCTCCCATCCTCCTCCTTCCCTCCTTCCCTTCCTCATTCCTTCCCTCCCTCTCTTCCTTCTTCACTCCTTCCTTCCTTCAGTCCTTCCTTCCCCCCCTCCTTCCCTCCCTCCCTCTTTTCTTCCCTCCTTCCTTCCTTCAGTCCATCCCTTCCTCCTTCCTTCCTCCCTCCCTCTTTCCCTCTCTCCCTTCTTTCTTCCCTCCCTCTCTCCTTTCTTTAGTCCCTCCCTGCCTTCCTCCCTCCCTGCCTTCCTCTTTTGCTCCCTCTATTCTTCCTTCCCTTCCTCCCATCCTCCTCCTTCCCTCCTTCCCTTCCTCATTCCTTCCCTCCCTCTCTTCCTTCTTCACTCCTTCCTTCCTTCAGTCCTTCCTTCCCTCCCTCCTTCCCTCTCTCCCTCTTTTCTTCCCTCCCTCCTTCCTTCAGTCCATCCCTTCTTCCTTCCTTCCTCCCTCCCTTTTTCCCTCTCTCCCTTTTTTCTTCCCTCCCTCTCTCCTTTCTTTAGTCCCTCCCTGCCTTCCTCCCTCCCTGCCTTCCTCTTTTGCTCCCTCTATTCTTCCTTCCCTCCCTCCCTCTTTCCCTCCCTCTTTCAACAGCTCAATGTCCAGATGGAGACCCATGACAAATGGTGTTCCTCAGGGGTCCGTACTGGCACTGGTGCTGTTTAATATCTTCATCAATGATACAGACAATGACATCAAATGCACCCTCATCAAGTTTACAGCTAACACCAATTAGAGTGGTGCAGCTGCCATACAGGAAGGACGGGATGCCATCCAGGGGGACCTAGACAGGCTGGAGAAGTGGGCCTGTGCAAACCTCATGAGGTTCAACAAGGCCAAGTGCAAGATCCCTGGGTCGGGACAATCCCTGGTTTCAACAGAGGATGGGGGATAACATGATTGAGAGCGGCCCTGCAGGGAAGGGCTTGGGGTGCTGATTGGTGAGAAGCTTGACATGAGCTGACAATGTGCGCTCTCTGCCCAGAAGGCCAACTGTATCCTGGGCTGCATCAAAAGAAACATGGCCAGCAGCTTGAGGGAGGTGATTCTGCCCCTCTCTTCCACTCTTGTGAGACCTCACCTGGAGTATTGTGTCCAGTTCTGGAGTCTTCAACATAAAGAGGATATGGATCTGTTGGAATGAGTCCAGAGGAGGGCTACAAGGATGATTAGAGAGCTGGAGCACCTCCCGTACGAGAACAGGCTGAGAGAGTTGGGTTTGTTCAGCTTGAAGAAGAGTAAGGCTCTGAGGAGACCTTATAGCAACCTTCCAGTACCTGAAGGGCGCCTGCAAGAAAGCTGGGGAGGGACTGTTTACAAAGGCTTGTAGTGATAGGACTAGGAGCAATGGGTATAAACTGGAGAGGGGCAAATTTAGACTAGACATAAGGAAGTTTCTGCACGATGAGAGTGGTGAGGCACTGGAACAGGTTGCCCAGGGAAGTTGTGGATGCCCCATCCCTGGAGGTGTTCAAAGCCAGGTTGGATTGGGCCTTGGTCACCCTGATCTAGTGGGAGACGTCCCTGACCATGGCAGCGGCGTTGGAATTAGATGATCTTTAAGGTCCCTTCCAACCCAAACTATTCTATGATTCTGTAATTCCCTCCTTCCTTCTTCTCTCTTGCTGCCTGCTTTCCTCCTTCCTTCCCTCCCTCCCTTCTTCCCTTCCTCTCTCCTTCCTTCCTTCTCCCCCCCCCCCCCCTTAATCCATCTTTCCTTTCTTCCCTCCCTCCCTCCTTCCGTCCTTGCTTCTCTCTCTCTCTACCTTCCTCATCTGTCCACCCACTCTGACTTGGGGGCAGCCCATTCTCCATCGTAACTTGTAACTTCTGTTCGAAGTCTTTAGTCCAGTGCTTCAGTGAAAGAAAACCTGCAGGGTGCTGGATCTGCCCTCCGGCACCCCAGCCATGGGCTTGGCCTGAGGTGGTCCTGTCTCCCTGAGGCGCCTCCTGCTTCTCTAAGGACACTTCATCTTTGAGGCACTTTGTCTCTGAGGTGCCCTTGCACCCTTGAGTCACTAGTGGCTCCAACTTTGTGCTGGCTGCCACTGTCCCACCAGCCCTTTGGTGGTCCATGTCTCTGCTGAAGTCCTCGAGGGCCCAGAAGAGGAGTGTCCAGTGGGAATCTTTAAGAAGAAAACAAACCCAGACAGGTATAAACAATTTCAGCCCAGCAAGGGACCCAGGGCAGGTGAAGAGAGACTTACAGAAGCCAGGTTTGGTAGGTAAGAAATTAACATGAGATTCCTGAGGGACTGCGTTATTACATCATTATTTAAAACAATATAAATGCAAACACATGTATGTATTACATCATAAGGTGGATATTTCCTCCCTGAGCCACTAAATGTAAATGTATAAATAAATCTACCAAGCACATAAGGTCAAGGAGTAAAGTACTTCTATAGGTCAAAGAGTGAACTACTTGTACATTGGTGCCTGCCTAGTTTTCGTTTAATCACTTTGGAGTACTCTAGGATCACACTTCATTTATAAGACGTGAGCAGTGGATTTTAGTCTAGGGCCTGGAGTGTGAGAAGTTTTAAAGTCACTAAAGAGTGATTGCCTGAGTCGTGAAACCTTCTCTTTCCACCTGAGGCCTTTCACTTCTCTGTTCTTGTGAGTGTAATTAAAGCCAATAAAGACTTTCTAATAAGAAAAAAAAAAGTACTATATATTAAGCAGAGAAACTATGTTATATACATTGTTAAAGTATCTCAGATAATCACAGAAAGCTGTGACATTTGAATAATCAATTTGTCCATCATAACTACCAAATATAAATCAGAGACAAGGTTTAAAAAATGGAACAAGAATGAGATCCTAAAATCCATTATAGACATCTGAGCACAGCTACTGTCTTGTAGTCGTACTGACATGGGTAGATACTTGCATAAGTACAAAGTGTCATGAAGACATGCATGACGTTTTTGGTATCTGGTTCACAATGCATTCATTAAAAGCTGTGATACATCACGTGGGTACAGAAATGGCTGACCTGAACTCTTTATGTCATAGGTGCAAAGTGAATTGCTTGCTCATTGTTTCCAGGTAAAATGGATACTGAGAATAAACTGTGTCTTTTTTTACAGTCATGGTAGATACAACTTGATGGTTAACAAAACATTGAGATCAACACGCTTACTAGAAAGTACTACTAGAATCTTGATGTCTCCTACCATTTCCTAGTGACCTCTTAGCAGCTGGGTACTGTAAAGCGGTCTGCTTTCATACTTCTGCATGTTAACAAGCATAGTCTGAAATACCATCATCAATAATTAAAATTAAGTGACATCTGTCAGATTCACTAAGTGCTATGAATTTTGCAGTGCCCTCTTTGATTTCTTTCTTTCTCCGAGCTCATTGTTCAGTAACCTCATTCATAAAATGTGAATATTTGCCACAGTTCTTTCACACATTAGTGAGGTTTTACTCATACGGTAAAACCATTTTTTTAAGAAAAGCATATTTAATGTGTATCTAGTTCTGCATGAGAGCTCTTCTTACATCAATTTAACTATGCAAAGTTCAATTACCAGAAGTTGGCAAAAAAATAATAATCTGCACAGACAAAAAGGCTTAACAGGTTCATGATGGAACACTCCCACCCACAACCCCCCCTTCCTAGTGAATAAAACAACCCAGCTCAAGTACTCAGCTCTGAGCCAATGCTATTTATTAAGTTAAGAATGTAGTGGTAGAAGTCTGTGATGTTGAAGGGGTTTCTCTGTGGAGCTGTAGCCTCAAGGAGGAGGGGGTTTACGGTCCCTTGTCATGGTATGAGCAGCTGGATCAATGGCTAATTGTGGTGAGGCTGCGTTCCAGGGACGTGCAGCAAACTCCTAGTGCTGCAGTTGTGAGTCCTACTTTCGGATCAAGACAGATAAATAATGAAGGAGACTGAATGAATAATAAAGTTAGTTTAGTTTTTAGTAGTGCTATAAACTGCCCAAGAACTTTTCACTGTATTTTATGAGACAATAATCTAAAATGAAATTAAATAAATGTGGAAGCTCTGAGAAGTTTCCCAAGATTTTTGCATCAGTGTAATGATAACATTGAAAATAAGAGTGAAAGAAGTTTTTAAAATCTGTGGAGCACAGAGCTTTAAAGTGAGAATTTTCTTGGAAAATGTATGTATGATTAATGAGGTTTTTCAAAATATCTAACTTATTGCATCAGTGTAACTAACAAAGAGAAGTGACTTTATGTTATAGTTCATCTTTCTTTCTTGTTAGGGCTGGAAAAAAGGGAAAATCAATAATAATGATTTCAAAGAAAATTTCAAGATTTGTGAGAGGATGGAAGTTATTATAAATAATGAAATTTGACAAATACTACATTTTTTCCGGAATGATTTTAAGTGTTCATTAATATTTTCAAAGAGGGCTATCTTAGCTTTTCTGCTCCCAAACTACGTTTTCATTTCAAAATTGATTTCTTTTTAAAGACTGAAACAGTAGTAAGCAAAACACACACATGCTCATAATTTGTCTCCAATGAAAACATGTGTATGTGCATTTTAATCATCTGGCACCAGGTGAAAAGACAAATTCTCCAAGCTGCATGTTCCTTGGATAATCTGTTTTTAAAAATGTTATGAGTACAAACTCTACGACTCAGTACAATTATGTGGTATTTTAAACACAGACTTATTTTCCTCCTAGGGAAGGAACACTTAAATAAAGAGTGTCTGTATCTGAGTAGACAGTTGTACTATATACCTGAGGAAATGTGATAAACAGGTCACAGTCTCTGCTTCTGCAGTTATACTTAAGGCAAGGCAGTTATCAAGGAAAGCTGTAGGCTTTCTAAACCTCTGAGAACTTGTTTCTTTGGTTGTGTAAAACAGCGAAATACAAAAGCAAACTTCAAAATCAAATGTTAACAAAAGCAAAATATATCTAAGGTTATAGCACTGCTCCATTCAGTCTGCTGTTCGGCAGGAATCCTAAGGAAATTTCCCTGGATCCAAGAACATGAGTCTTTGGTCATGCTTCCTTGCATGGTGCAGACTGCCCTCACCCTTCTTGTGTGTTTCTGCAGAGTGGGGCTCAGCCATGCATGGGGATGTGTAGGGGGGCACTGAATGAGGTAACTTAATGTACCTGGTGTCTTCTAGCCAGCCTTGCCCATTCAGAGCTGGGTTGGATGTTTCTCTGCAGCGCTGCCTCGTGCTGCGTAGGCATGCCCTGGTATGTCTTCATATCTGTCAAAAGGAGATAACAGTACTTACTGCAGCATGAGTTGTCCTGGGGATACTCACAGAGATGTTGGATACAGAAGTGAGGGGAAGTATATTAATGGAAACGTGGACTTAGATGCTTAATGTATAAGATGCATTTATGAATATTGCAACTCTGTGGACCCAAACAAAAATAAACTTAGGCGTTGGTATAAAACTTAATTATGAAAGCAGAACATTCTAGCCACAGTTTTCCACCTCCCCCCCCTGAAATCCTGCTTGTTCATATATTCTCTTAAGAAGCCTTGAAGTATTTACTAAAATAAAACACTACATGATAGCAGATAGTTTATACAAGTTAACTGTGAAAGATATACGTTTGTTGCCTTCTTTGGTATCTTAGGAAAAAGTGAGAAGGTATCTGAAATGTTAACTTAATGTACAATAATTTTTTCCATCCACAGAGGAACACAGGCATCGTGTGTATATTTTTGCTTTTATTAACAGCATTTTGATAGCACAGTTATAGAGCTTGTCCTTGGCTTGCCTTGAAATATCATACTGACTTCACTTATTACAAAATGTTACTTTAATTTTCCAAGGTGAAATGTTCACAGAGCAGAAACCGGTGTGGAAAATATGGCCCAAATAGTTACATATACCTTTATTTTTAAAGTGCTGTCCAGAAGGGTTTGCAGCAATTTTTGCTGATGCATAAATTGACCTAGACAGTAAATGATACATGACCTTAAAAATATCTGAAGTAGCCTTGCTTGAGAATTTTTAGTAGAGAGTTATTAAATGTCAGAGTAATTTACACAAGCATAGCCTAGTTTATGCTTTTGCATTCTCTTTCCCTCTTTCTTTCCACCATGCCAACAGAGAACCACAGAATCTTTAGAAATACTTTACATACATATCTTTTTTTCTCATCATAGAGCTTCATCTTCTTTTATTTATCACACTGAGAAAATCTCATCAAATGTGAGACTATAATGTAGCTCACAAAGGCCTGATCCATCAGAGTCCTTAAGTATCTGCATAACTTCATCTTGATGACATTTTCCATTGCTCATTAACTGGCATTTAAAGGAAATTATCCATTGCTTGGTGTCTGGGCATTTAGAGGAAATTGTCAGCCAAAATGGGTGAGCCATTTAGAAGAATTAGGTCAGGCAATGAACAGGCTACAAGTCTCAGTGGTCTGTAAGGAACCCTGGAGGATCAAGCCCCTTGCAGAAAGCTGGAGATAGCCACAGAGAGGGCCTGCTATTATGCCCTTGTCATATTGGAGGCTTAATTCCACAGCTGTTCTCCAGTGCTCAGGGTGAACTGCATTGAGGAGGAGAAGAATCATGGTTGTACAAGACTGTAGAGACTGCTGTTGGTAGAACAAATCGTAGCTGGGCCAGTTAGCTTCAGCGCGCTGCTGCCTGAAGGCAGCTCAACAGCTTCTTCTGAAACAGGTACAATAATCTGGGCATCTCTGTGTTGTGCTGGCTTACACTGGGTAGGCTTGCACTGAGGAATGACCAGGAGGAGTCTTAAGGCAGTCATCCCCCATCCACCCACTTATTTGCTGCATCTGGTCTTGTTGCCAAGGAGCTGTGAGAGCTTTTCACTACTTTTCACTCATGTCCACACTATCATTTGCCGTACAAAGGAGGATATGCATCAGGGTGATCCACGCAGCTGAGATGCACCCTCTGATACCTTGTTGTTTATACATGAAGATATAAACAAGGGTAGGATTAACAACCATTCATAGAAATTACAGCAGCAAGATTTTCTTTTTTCTTTTTTTTTTTTTTTTCAGTCTGTTGATCCTGCTGTAGCACAGCTCCAGGCTATCAAGGAGTGAGAAATAGGTTTTATGTTCTGCTCTCTTAGTTTCTGGAATTTTTTTTCATCGCTTATAAGAAAACAAGTTAGAGGGTTCTTTAAAGAAGAGGAAAGAATGTGTTTCTGGCTTGTTTGGAAAGCCTGACAAGTATTAATCTACTATATATCCTGTAGGTGATTTCTTTCATCAGTGACAAAAACTGACCTGTATTTGAGACCTTGACTTGCTAGAATTCTCACATGTTACAGTGTAAATCAGTGAAGTATTTTGTCAGCTACCAAACACAAAACAGTGGATGGCCAGAGAAGACAGCTTTTTGATCAAGCATTCTGGAGAGGAAAATAGCCACTGCTTATTTATTTAAAGTAGGCTTAGCTTTTGTTTGATACATCTGTTTCAGGAGAATGTTTTGCCTGCGGTTCTAAATAGCTTACTGAAGAGTCTGTGATCAACTAGTATGAAATTCTCCAAGTGCACTCATTCTCCATTTTTCTCCAACATACTCGGCAATTTCTGGATAGACTATTTTTCTGTCAAATGGCCATAGCTCGCAGTTGAAAAAAAACAGTTTCTGTTACTGAAGTGCTTTTTTTTGAGGCTTTCACTTTATAAATTCTATACATTATCCTTTGAGCCTGCATCCCATTAACTATAAACCACAGTTTACGTGGAAATGCATAACAATGAAGTCTCCCTGTTCCATGTGCGTGTGTTACTCTCATTATTCAGCATATACTGCTGCTGCTTTTAATGTTGGGCTGATTGGAAATTATTCTCTCTTGACAGAAGTTTTGTCATCTCTGCACAATGATTTGAAGTCTCTGACCAGTACCTGATGCCCATGTTATAAGACTTGCCCTGCAAGAACCAATTGCTGTTATTGGTTGCTTCGTATCCACTTGGAGTGGATGTAGAGGTTTGGCTGCAGATTGTGGAGCCCTGGTTTCAGGGATGAAGCAAGTGAAAAAATATGCTTCCATGCCTCCTTTTTTTTTTTCTGGTGGCACTGTTTCTGCCCCCAGAAGGGTTGGTTCTGGCAGCTTCCTCAGGCAGACTGTGTTCTGGGCCCAGGGTCCCCTCCAGCTTTTAACGCCATAGCCTGATGATTCTAATTCATAGAGTGAGCAAACAAGTGCCCAGATAAGAATTAGACACCCTTTTGATTATTAATTTTTTCATTTACTTTCAGATGGCTTTTTCTTTTGTCGTATTGTTCACACATAATGCGTCTGACTCTTCCTATGTCACACTACATCTTTGCAGTAATTTTCTGTGCTGTTCTGTCCCTCTGGATTTTACAGCAGTGGATCAGAAAGGAAGTGCAAGCCCTAGCAGAAATAATAAATCCACTGCAGGTCTTGGAGGTACTAATTTCTGCAAAACAAAATACTGCCTCAATTCTCTTATGGGCTAGAAGGGATGATCAAAGTGAAATACATTCATTGTGGAATTGGTTTGCAAAGCCTGCTTCTAAACCATTACGTACTCTTTCTAGATTTCATTTTTCTCCCACTGGAAAAGTAAATAATGCAGTCATGTCCAGCCTGGCCTGTCATACTGAGTCCCATGAAGCTCTTGGGAAATTCAAGGATTTCTCCCAAACTGGGCCTGTGTCACGAGATGGGCAGGGAATCTGTGTTGGCCTGGAAAAGGGGTCACTGGAAAATGTGAATCTAGATAACATATAGGAGATCTGTGAGGGGCTGCAAGATGTAGTACTGTGGGCTGTGCTGGGAACTGACCACATAGTTGCTGCACTGGAGTCTTGGAGTCATGGTCATCTCCGAGCTGCCGAATTGCTTGGAGCACTCAAAAGTCTGTGGCATATGTCCTGTGGTGTAGTTGGTCATCGCTAGAGTAATCTGACATTTGAAAAAATCTTTTAGGAACTGTCCTATAATTACAGATATTTCTAATCTATGCAATCTATCTAATTAGGTTCAACCATGCCTAATTCCTTGTCTATTTGCCTGAGCCTTTCCGCTTAACCAGTCAGGTTTATTCAATAAGGTGTCCTATAATGTTATTTCCTTCCTTGAGAGTATATGTTATCATCCCTTATACAGACTTAAGAATCCCTTCACTTTTTTCTTATTTTAACATCCTCTGTCTCCACAATAAAGCCCTGTGCTTTAGTTAGGAAGTGCCTAGCTGAGGAGGAACCTGGGTGAGACTTTGGATCTCCTTAGTTTTATTTTTAAGTGCCTAGAGGATTCTTAAAAGGCACAGCAAGTGTAAAGCAGGCACAATATAGGCAGAATCCCTGTGAATTCAATACAAGTTAGTTCAAATGGTGGATTCAAATAGTTAACAAGATTAGAAATAATAAGAAATGAACAGTTGCAGAGGGAGTTGACTCACTATTACTGTCATTTCCTTTTGGCTTTGGTCATGGGGATAACAAGGTAAGAAATAACTGTTTGTTTCCCTTTATTGATTGGTCTGATATTTGAAATAAAGATGATCTTTTTTTTGTCTGAACAAGTCTTTTGTAAGTTAAAATTATGTTAATTAGAATGGATGTCTTCCTGAGCCTTATTTTCTTGTTCATTTGATCTAATTAGCAGATTAATTTTTAATTGCCTACTGAGAGATCTTTACCATATTGTGATTTGTGTTTTACCTCTATGTTTGGAAAACAATGGTACGCCTAAAATGACTCTAAAGTATTGTATTGATGGATTTCTACGAGGGATAATTGCAAATTATGATTTCTTCCTGCTTCCTAATTTTAGTGCAATCTACTTTGAAGTAGTGCTCAGTAATCAAAAAGGTTTGCATAGTGTGGTGTAATAAGAAGGTGTGTTAGGCAAGCTTCACAGTAGAGGGTCTGTGACTTGGTGATCCAATGGAAAGGAAATCTCTTGGCCATGCATGAATGCTGCAGTGAACACTTCCCAACTTACCACATGTATTCTTTTTCTCCACAATAGCGTTCTGAGATTATCGAAATGAATGTATTAATAGGCTTAGAAATAGAAGTATGAAGTTCTAACAAGGCTGTGTTGATTAATATTTATTTTTCAATGTTGGAAAATAAATCTTGGTTCTTGGCGAGTTATTTCAATTTATTCCCTGAATGTTTAAAATTCGCACCTTATTTTTAGACTGAATTAGTCTTGCTCTAACTTCCAGCCCTTGGATCTTGTTCTGCCTTTGCCTGCTAGATTGAAGAGCCCTCTATTATAAAATTTTTGTTCCCTATGGTAAGCACTTGTAGACTGTGATCAAATCATTATTCAACTTTCTCTTTGATAAGTTAATTGATTGAGTGCCTTGAGTCTCTTTCAGTAAGACACATTTCGTAATACTGTAATTGTTCCCCTGGCTTCCTCATAATCCGTTGAATTTTTCATAGTCTTTCTTAAAACAACACCATGAACCCTGTGAAACTACTAGTCATTTCAGTGATGCTAAATAAGATAACATAACCTCCCTACTCCTATTTGTTATTGTTTGAACATCTGGTGAGCATAGTAGCTTTTTGTTACTGCACTACTGTAGAAATTCATAGTAATCTGGTTATTCATCATTCCTCAGTTCCCAAACCCTTGTATCCTCTTTAGGATCTCTTTTTTTTCCCAGAGTAGAGTCCTCCCTCACTAAGTCTGTCTTGTTCATAGATCCATGGCCTTCCTGCTGACTATACTGAAGCACATAATGTCTGGTTACACTAACCTAACTCAACTGTCTTCTTCATTTTTTTCCATTTTCTAGTCATTTTCCAATCTTGTGAAAATAATTTTTTAAACAAAAATGAAAGACAGTCTAGGAGTCAATAACCAATTCCAGAACCAATGCCTTGTTCACCAGTCATATAATGTTGTCTTAGATGTATCTAAGTACTTAAGTCGTTTAAGATGCCATTCTGATTCATCACATCTAATTCTAGCCATCCAAAAATTAGCTTCTCAAAGCTGATAATTTATTAAACTCTTAATAGACAATGGAGAGAGATGGAGACCTTCATGGAAAGACGCAATGAACTTACCTGAAAAATCATAAATCACTGTTCAATAGTAACTTTTTCTTTTTGCTGAATATAACAGGAAAACAAAGCAGTTAAGACAGGATGCCAGACTTCTAGACAACTGTAATTATTGTGGATGAATCCCATCTCTTATGATTTTTAGCATTTTGGTCAAACTAGGATGTGTAAAAAGCCAGTTCTCTTACAGGCATCCATCAAGATGGTTGTCTTTAGCAGTCCCATTTGTAATCACATCAGAAAATGATATCAAGTTAGCTTGACATGATTTGCTTTCCAGAAACCCATGTGGATCAGCTTTAATTAGATTATCCCTTTTACTTCTTTATCGACTTAGTTATCACTTATGTGACTCTTTTGCTTTTCTATCAGATCTTTTTATCAAATTCCTGCTTTTCCACTTTAATATTGACACACGTCCAAATGGTGAAATATCTGAGGCTCTGATGCCTTATATTCTTCTTTTCGTTTCCACTTCATCTGTATCAAATAGAGTTTTCTCTGAGGTGCTCTTGAACTTCTTGATCAATCAGGGACAGGTCTCCGGATGACTTAGTGCTGTTTCTTATAAGAAGATCTTCAGAAGTCTTTACCCTGTGGCCACGTCCTTCAGTCTTCACAGTAGAGGGTGAGGTAGTGTGGGTTTTTTCTTGTTTGTTTGTTTGGTTTTCTTTTTAGGACTTAAAGTTTCAGAAATACATTAGACTGTGCATTTCTCTTTTCAGACTTGCATGTTTTAAAAGATCTTTTTAATATCTGAGGAAAAGTTACCACATGTTTGGGTCTTATTCTTCTTTCTCATTCCTTTTTCTCCATAAAAGACAGATGTCTATAGTGTCCTGTTGTCCTCTGACTGCAGAGAGACTTCTGGGGCTGAAGGGAAAGCTATGACCTTTTCCTACCTATGTGGTAAGAACTGAAAACCAATTCTTCTTATTTTGGCTGTTATATGGTTACATGAGGAGAATGCTCTGGAGTAAGGGTTTCTGCCTCCAGCTTACAAGGATACTTGCAGAAGAAAAGCGATAGAAGGAAAAGGTACACAATGTTTTTTCCTGAACAGGGAGACTCCCTAAAAGCTTGAAAACCTACCTGACAGATGAGATATTCTTGCAAGAGAGTTCATTCAAGTCAATATTTAACTTGAAAATTGCTGGTGGCATTTGAAGTATCAATATGCTAAAACCTGGTACCAAAGTGGTGAATTGTAAAGGGAAGTCATTGCCGTCCTGTCCAGCTTGGTCTTTTTGCTAGACTTTGAGTAGCACCCTGAAGGACAGAAAGTCCCATATTTCACACCAGCCACCCCACTTACCTTTAGGAGAGATGTGTTGCCATTGTAGAAGTGGATCCTTTCAGAAGACGCATAAGGATTTTTTGTACCTAACTAATAGCGGATTGCAATGTCACCGATTATAGGAATCATGTGTCTGCTGTAAGGATGTATTAGAGAAATAATTCAATGATGTGTCCTTCTTCCTGGGCGATGCAAGGACAGATTTTGTTGGGAAGGCAAGATGGTGTTACCCGACAGTGATATTTTACACTGACTTTACACTAATTCTGTGTGTTCTAATACGTTTTAGGGAAGCAGTTAATGTCTAGTGTGACCACCCACTGTAGGAGGTTACTTTGCCTCAGTTGGGGATGTGTGGAATTTTCTTACTTCTCTTTTCTGTCTCATCACTTCCTTCAAGTTTTGCTATTTGCTGCTATTTCTGCCTCTGCATCATAAGTAAGAGTATTAGTTTTGCAGTGGCCAGACCACCAGATGGGCTGTTTGGAGGGCTTCAGTTCATTAAGTTCAGTTTTTTTAAGTTCTTACTTTGCTAGACTAGTGTCATATGGGATGTTTTGAAAGAACGTTTTCCAAAATGCAGTTTTATAGTCCAGAACTAATACCTTGTAACACAGCAAGCGCTTCCCAGGCACACTTGCATAGTTACCACTCCAACATCATCTACATCAGCTTAACAGAACATTTGCATTGAAGCCATTTGAGATCTTTGGGACAGATCACACTGACGCTTATTATAGGAGTTACCTAACCAGCAATGAGTTGCATCTCAACATGAAGGTATTTATGTGATTACTTCTTGGGAGGTGTTCATCCAAGTGTAAATTACTCTCCCTCAGAACAGATTTTAGCTGGTGCCGACAGCTTGAGTGACTGGCACATTGTCATTTTCATAACACACCTAAAAGGAAAGTGCCAAAAGTATGTAAGTGGCATTGGTGCAGCAAAAAAATTCCAGTAAAAATTTGTCTCAAGGTATATCAGTAGAAATAGGTTGTCTTCAGTAATATCTGGAATAAAACAGGATTAAACCTTATTTTCTTTCACACCGTTTCAGAGGAGAGAGGTGAGGATGTCTCAGTTCATGTGAAAGCACTGCGTGGTGATAACTGCCATGGTAAGAGAAAATTGTGTGGTTTATGCTCGTTCTAGTGTATGCTCGTCCTCTTTTCAGTTGTCCCTGAACTACCCTTCCCTAGCTGTGCTGGTGTCAAAAAGACAGCTTGTTATATGTCCGAACCATTCTGTCAGAGGTTACGTGGGGTGAAACCTCTGTGCTTTTGTAAATATTTTGCCTTCGTTTCCCCCAAAATGCAAAGAACGTGGAGTCACTTTATAAGCCCACTAGTCAGTTGTGTTCCTTTCTTTCTGTTGTCCAGTTACAGTAAAGTTTGATGAAAAGTAGATCTTTCTGAAGTTACATTCCTACTAGCATTATGAAAAGTGGTTGTTAGGAAGAGCAGACAGACCCAATTTATCACTCCCATTCCTCTGGACAAGAGAATTTCTGCACTAGAGTGATGGTACATATGCTCCAGAGTTCACACATTACTAAAGACATCTCACATGCACTTTATTAGACAAAGTATAATCCAGCCATGGGATGCAAAATCAAAGTGAATCACACTTTGTAAGTTTACAGCTCAGGAAATGGAGAGAAGCTGCTTTCCTTCTGCTCACTAGAACAGAAATCCTTTTGAAAAGAAAATTTGTTCCAATCTCTGGTTTGGAAGTGTGCTGCATATGATTTCATCCCATTAGCTGTGATGGTCACCATTCAGTCCTCTAAGTGATGACGTGATGTACTGGGGAGAGGGTTGTTTCCAGTGATATCAGGATAAATCTTCCTATGAACAGTTGACCAAGAACACACATGTTTCACAATTATGTCTGTTTAAAGAAGCCAGCCAGTTCCCCACAGCGCTGTAGAATCTTATTTTTCTGGCAAGAGATGTGAAGAATTTGCAATTTCTATACATTATAATGGGTTTTAATGCAGAAATGGTTCACATCCGGGTCTGTAAAACAGAAGGCGTGTAGCCCAGTCTTGTTTGTTTTGTTTATTTAGCCTGGCATGGCTAGGTCCTGAAACTAGCTTATATGAGGTCATTACCCTATTGATTAAATAGTGTGATGAAAAGGGCATGATAATACACTGCTGGGAGGTTATTGCCAGACACTTTGCAAACAAAGCTGCTGAAAGGAGAGCAGTTGTGTGATCTTCAGTGTAGTGGGTAATTAGCAGGCAAGTAGGAATTAAAATAAAGGATACATGGCATGATACAGTGATTATGTGCAGATAAGTAATGTTTTGAATACTCCCTTTTGGTAACTCTAATGAGAATACATCTTCGTACAGGAAATGTCTGCTGGGACTACACTATCCAGAATCCTTAAACAAGCTGTGCAATATGTTGTCCCTGACAGTGAAAAGGAAGCATGGAAGCAGTGCTGCAGTTCTGCCTCTTTTTCTTCAAACCTTTCTCTCTGGGTCTTTTCTTTTCTTTTCTTTTCTTTTCTTTTCTTTTCTTTTCTTTTCTTTTCTTTTCTTTTCTTTTCTTTTCTTTTCTTTTCTTTTCTTTTCTTTTCTTTTCTTTTCTTTTCTTTTCTTTTCTTTTCTTTTCTTTTCTTTTCTTTTCTTTTCTTTTCTTTTCTTTTCTTTTCTTTTCTTTTCTCTTCTCTTCTCTTCTCTTCTCTTCTCTTCTCTTCTCTTCTCTTTTCTTTTCTTTTCTTTTCTTTTCTTTTCTTTTCTTTTCTTTTCTTTTCTTTTCTTTTCTTTTCTTTTCTTTTCTTTTCTTTTCTTTTCTTTTCTTTTCTTTTCTTTTCTTTTCTTTTCTTTTCTTTTCTTTTCTTTTCTTTTCTTTTCTTTTCTTTTCTTTTCTTTTCTTTTCTTTTCTTTTCTTTTCTTTTCTTTTCTTTTCTTTTCTTTTCTTTTCTTTTCTTTTCTTCCAAAACTCTCATACTGGTATAATGAGCCTTAGAGAAAAACAGTAAATATGTGCCATTTCTTTGGGATGGAGCACCATTTCTGAAAAAAATCCCAAACAGTCCTTTTGGGGCCAACAACTAGATCTGAACAAACTGCCCTTTGAGTGGGAATCATCAGGTCCTACAACAAGAAAGAGAGCTCTAACCCTGCAAACGTATGATTCTTGCATTCAGACTAGCCTGCCCTCTGCCCCCCTGAGGAACACAAATATATGTTCATGAGATAAATCAGGGCATCTGATTAATTCTGTGGCATCTGTTTCACCTCAGCAGCCCTTTCAGGCCTACAAAGCCCAACAGATTAGAGGTCTTTCAGGCAACACCACCGTTGCCTAAAAGGGAATGAAATGAACATTTTCAGAACGTGGCACAGGCCAAATGTAGAGAGGTAAATGGGTGGACATTGAAAGGAACTTGCTGGCCATGCATTACTTCTTTTCCCAGTTTCAATCTCCTTCAGTCATGAGATCCATGAAAAGATGCTGAAAATGTCATAAATTTTATTGGTAGTACAATTCTTCAGGGGAAGGGAAGGGAAGGGAAGGGAAGGGAAAGGAAGGGAAGGGAAGGGAAGGGAAGGGAAGGGAAGGGAAGGGAAGGGAAGGGAAGGGAAGGGAAGGGAAGGGAAGGGAAGGGAAGGGAAGGGAAGGGAAGGGAAGGGAAGGGAAGGGAAGGGAAGGGAAGGGAAGGGAAGGGAAGGGAAGGGAAGGGAAGGGAAGGGAAGGGAAGGGAAGGGAAGGGAAGGGAAGGGAAGGGAAGGGAAGGGAAGGGAAGGGAAGGGAAGGGAAGGGAAGGGAAGGGAAGGGAAGGGAAGGGAAGGGAAAAGCAGTGCTGTGCTGTTGTGGGGAAAAGCATCTACACAAGGCAGAATGGGAAAACAGCTATGGTGAGGGCAAGGTAAACAGGCAATACTCTGTCTGGCTCTATTAACCTTGATTTTAGTCCCTCTTTTCCATTTTTCAGCTTAAGTAAGCAAGCCTATAGCCATGTTTATATAATAACTGGAGTAATGAAGATGGAATATACCAATTTGGGGCTAATTCTTACCCGCAGGAGCGCCCAGGGAATGCAGCTGTGACTAGCCCCCACTGAAAAGGAGTGGTGAGGAGAACAGCTCCTTGTATCTGACTTCCCATTAAATCCTCACCAGGGACTACCGTAGTCTAGCCCTTAAAATGAACAGATGAGGTGAATTTTTCCAGCAACAGAATTGGCTTAGCAGTTCTTGACACTGGTTCAGTTGTATTCCCAGTCTAGTTAATGAAGTGGTTTCCTTAAGAAATGTTGGACTCACTGCACACTTTTTGAAAAGCCCACTTATAGCTATTTTCAGTCATTGAGTTTTAAATCTTGGAAACATCTTTTATCATCTTCCTGCTCAATATCTTTATCTTGCAGATCATAACAGGAAGGGTTTTCCTCAACCTTTATCTCAATGCCATTAGGTACTTATGGCCATAATGTCCTTTGATTAGAGAGCACGGGAGAAGCGTGCACTGTGGCACATTTGACCACATCCTCTGAAACTGAGTTAGTGGGTGAGTTAATTATTTTCATGGCTGGAAGAGAACAGGCAATGCTGCCTAAAGAGTGGGAAGATGTGTGTATGTGTGAGTGCGTGTTTGTGTGGTTATACCATCTGGGAAGAGCAGAGTCAGATATGCTTTCCCTTGGCAATATTTTTACATGCAAATCCTCCATGAAGTTGTAACCAGAGAAGTGTCATTTCTCTGCCTGTAGTCCTGTATTTGCCTGAGGTTTGGCGTGCTGGGGTCTGCGTCTCACTGCAGAAACCCTGCCCTCTTGAATTCCTGTTCTGCCATTCCCCAGCTGACACCCTTTACTTCTGTGGGCAGCGGGGAAGTTGCCCTTCCTCCACACTGCTTGTTTTTGTTATACTAACAGTATGAGGTACCCTTTATTTATAATCTGAATGTTAGGGATGTTGGGCCAATCTGGTGCTTCCAGCTGGCTGAACACTTCCTAGTGCTTTGGATGCCAGATATAACATAATTTATTGTGGAAAACAGTAGGGGTAATACATTTCTCACTATCAAAGGTTAATGTAGAATATCAGCAGCTCTTCAGCAAGGATACATGTATTGTGGATGGTCTGTGATTATGTGTCTCTTATTAAAATAGAAAAACAGACTGCTTTCCTTTTAATGCTGCTGTTCATCCCCTTCCCTTTTCCCTCCTTCCCCTCAGTTATTTTAACTCCTTCATTGCAGTATGCCGTTTTCACACATCTAGTCAAGGGAAAAAAGCAACCGGACTTTGTTTCTTTGGCATGAAATGGAGCAAACTAAGAGGGAGGGTTTTTTCTCTATTTTAACTAAAACATTCATTTCTGTGCCAAGACAGAGCAAAACTGCTGAGTTAGCCAAGGCTATAAATTGAACTGGTCCTTTTACCTCTAGAAGATATTAAAGCATCCTTCTGCCACTGAGCTGGCACCTATTGCTGGATCAAGTGCTGCGATTAACGGGAAATTGGGAAAATGCATTATCACTCCAGTACTGTCATTATCAGGGGGTTTCACTGAACTATAGCATTCATGAAAGTGAGGCTGCAAAGACCAGGGAAAAATTGCACACTTAAAGCAGAGAAAAGAAATTCAGACAGGAACAATGGATATACATTAAGAGTTTGTGAAGGTACACAGCATGACAGGAAAGTACTTGCTTGGTGTAAAAGGGATATGATAGGTAATGTCCCATTATTCTTCAAAAACAAGTTTAGAAACAAACTGGTGTCAACTTTTCTAATAGGCATGTCTAATCAATTCTAAGAGATCTGAAACCTGTCAATGCAAGATTATGTCTGCCTGAAATCTAATGAGGAATATTCTGCACCAAGGAAACCGCAAATGACAGGTTTTTATTGAAAACTGTTTTTCTTCCCAGGATAGTAAGTTCCTTCTCAGGGATTCTCCTGTTAAAAAGGGATTTTTTAATAATCAGAAATACACAGTAAATGGCATTGATGTGTCAGTTAAAGAATATGATAGAAATGTATCAAGTAATCACTTAGTAAAGGTCGTGGTTATTTAAGATGTGAACTTAACACTTTCCTGGGTGTGGTCTGATCTGCAGGTGAGGAAGTTGGTCTCTTCCTGCAAACCAATGCTGAATTCACTACTATTTTGGCATCAGAGCTATATGGAAGGCTTAGGTGAACATTTTGTTATAGTTCACAGTCTGGGCTGCATCCAACTTTCATTTTAAGGGATAAAAAATGACAAATAATACACAAACTTGGTTCGTTTTGCTTCTGCTTTTCAAAGTTCCTTAGAGACTTGAAATAATCTTCCTGACATCCATGCAAGGTAAGCATAGCTATCGAGTTTTACAGATGTGGAAACTGAGGCACAGAGGGGTTAAATAGTGACACTTGAAAATATGAGTGCCCAAAATGAGGCAACTTCATCCCATGGTCCAAATAGGAGCCGTCCTGAGGTCCTGATTTCACTAGAAAACAAGGCAGCTCAGCCCTATCCCTGGGGCAGGCCATGAATTGATGTACTGAAATATGAGGGCTACAGAGCAAGGATGTCACAAGTATGGTTGACCAGCTTGTGGTCAGACCACGAGACCAGAGCACTCGACCAGAGCACTCGACCAGAGCACTCCTGAATGATTGTCAGGACCAGCACGTTGTTTCTAGCCCTGTTTAGCATATGGGAATCTGACAATTTTAATGGTTTTTGTTCCCAACTTCCTTGATTGTAGTCGGGTCCCTTAACTCTACACCTGCTTTTTCTTTTGTGAAAGGTCTCCTTACAGGCATGGCCAACATCATAAGAAAAGTTCTATAGGAATCTAAAATATATTTTTGTTTTCATTTCCTGGGATAGAATTCCCTCTGAGAATTACTCCTCAAGCCACATATTTGCTTTGCTCAGTACTATTGTAGTAGAAATATTTCTTGTTTATTTAGTCTTACACACAGGTCTGACATTCCCTTGTTACCACAACTGAGTCAACTGAGAGCTTGGAGGGCCCAGGGATTTCAAGATTATAGCCAAGAAGTTAGGAAATAAGCACTGATCTTAACTGCGTATCTTCTGGAACTCTGGTCAGGGCATCAGCACATTTGATTTTTCAGCACATCCTAAGCTCTGATGCTGCGTAGAGCTGTGGTTACTCTGGGTGCCTGAAAGGCAACATCCTCTGTAGTTCACAACAAACATTCTCAACCTGGGACTCCCAGGAAGCAGATTTACCTTTTAAACAGTGGTTATTTTCACTGGGCACTTACTGGTTTGACTAACACAATTTCTGTCAGTTCATAGTATCAGTGGGTTAAACAATATTTGAGATACTATTTCATAATTCTTAGAAAACTGTCTATTTCCCAAGTTACAGAAGAAAAGAATATCCCTCCCCCCCAGCACATTGTTTTCAAAAATCATTCGGGTAATCAGACTTTAGTGCTGTGAAATTTTATCAAAGGGCACTCTTTCCCTGGACTCAGATATGAACCTATTTTGCCAATCAGATAAAACTTCCCAAGCTTTTTTCCTAGTAGCACTAGTGGTTAACTTGATCTTATTGCACTCTAAAGGATTTTGTGCTACAAATCATTTTTTATAGAATCGCTTTGTTATGTTGGGTAAACTCTGGACAGGTTATTTGTAAGAACATTTCCAGGAACATTAACAGCACAGTGTAGTCTCCAATGAAATAAAAATTACTTAAAAAGGGTTCTTTTAGATTAATAAAAGAGAGAATGTATAATGAAAAGGAGTGATAGGGAAAAGTTTAAGTGTATTAATAGGCAGAAGGAATACCTATTAAGAAGAATAATGTCTGTAAACCAGCCCCCCTGTCCATTTAAAATTGTATATATTATTTAGCTGTTGGGACTTCCTCCTTCCACCTTGTGAAAGCTGACAATTTTCACTTACAGCCTGCAGCTAAATACGGCAGTGCCTCAAAATGGAAGATGAAACAGGCCAACAGGTTTTCTTTGTCTTTTGAAAAAAATGGAGTGTCATTTCTTCTCCCTCCCCTTCATGTGTTCCTTTCCCCGCTACACCCCTACTAATACTAGCAGCTTTTCCTCCAAAAAAGCACTAGATGGTGCCCCTTTTCTTTGAGTGTGACAAAGCTGGATTTCCCAAGAGAGATGCTACTGCCCTGCCGTGAAGATCATCAGGCACAAAAGCTTGTAGGGTCTCCATGTCCCTTAATATAATTAAGAACCCAAGATAAGTCTTTTACTTCTTTCAAGTTTTCAAACCTGAATTAGATCCATCTTTAGTGGACCTTCTTGTAAAGATGGAGAATGAGTCATGAGTTCAAAGATTCATGAACAGTAGAAGAATTTTTAAAAAAGTGATTTCAAACCACAAAAGGGAAAAAGCAGGGTATGTATCTCTCCTCCCTCCCTGTTTTCAGTAGCCTAACATTGCAGCATCAGAGAACATTTGCAGGATCCTCTGCAGAAAAGAAAAATTTTCAAGTCAAGGATCTTTAATTAGATGTTTGCTGAACAATCTGATTGATATTAATTTGTTAATTTTATTATGACCCTTGTTAATTTGTTAGTTTTATTATGACCTTTGTCCTTTAATTGACTGAGCAACCTTTTATAAACAGAATTGATATTACAGTTCAACATTTATCTTTGAAAATAAAATGCCAAACAGAGAATCTGGCCTAACCTTGTATTCTACATGTTCTGTCAACTTACACTACCTCTTTGTTAAAAAAGTCTTATTAGTCGTGGTTAGCAGGTTGTTACCTAGCCTTTGAAACTGGTGTGAATAACTGGTTAAAAGGATATTAACTAACTGCATCTATATTTCTTTCTGCATTGGAATAACTGCTTAAGGGGTATAAGTCAACTTTGTATTTAGGTTGTTGATATGTTCTAGTCCCTAAACAGAAGAAACAGACATTGTGTCATAGAAACAAATTTAAAATCAACAACAAATGAAATGTCTGCTTGTTAGGAATGAAAGTTGAGGCAGCTATCAAATCCCTAGTTGTGAAACCCCTAAAATTTAACTGAAAAACCCCACTTCCTTTAATCTGTTTATTTATGCATTTGAAATGGCATAAAAATAAACATTCTTTGAAGTGACCCAAGATAAATTAGTCCAGGTTTGTAATTTCTTACTATTTTTGTAAATGGTCCTTAGAAAATTAGGTCTGTTGGCATCTGGGAACAAAAATTCAACTGGGAAAAGAAGCTTTAATATGAAACAGAAAGAATTATTCCCATGCTCTGGCTGCCCTGTCATATGTCATGACATGTGGCAGGTTGACTGCTCATTAATTCTATTTATATCAGTATGATAATACACCCCACTGAGTACACATGTGTTAAAATATTCATAAATTACGTTTAGTGCAAGCAGATATACATTACATGCCAAAAGAAGACTATTATTTAAAGACAAAACTGGTAAACAGTCAAACACGGAAAACTCTTTTTAATGTCTGTCCAGTACATTGTGTATCAGCAAGCTCAAGTTTAATTGCCTTTACTTGCAGACTGTGTCTCCAGCAATGCAATATCCAATGCAACTTTGTATTTTTTATCCACTCACAAAAGAAGCAGCTTTTACTGAAAGTGATTGGAATTTCAACAATTACTGTAAATGTCATATTATGTCAAAGCAATAACTATAATAAATTGAAATATTTAAAATGAAGTTTTGCTTTGACCTTCACATGTTTTAAAGTACCTTTTACACAGCTAAAAGCTCTACTCTAAATATTAAAAAATTCAACTATTTTGCGAGGGTAAAGCAGTCTATCCCCCCAAATAGTTAATATTATTGAATAGTAAATCTTAAACAAAAATTAGCCAAAAATGGTTAACCATACATTGTTCTGGATAGTTTATATTAACATATATGTATATTTCTTAAACTTTTAAAATTCCTTTTAAAACAGAAAAATTAAACATAATTTCTAAAGTAGATAATTTTATATAGAATGTGAAAGTAATCTCAGAATATTAAAATGGATGTATCTGCATTTTAAATTCTGTTCAGAATCAAAATGCTCTTCTAGATGTAATCAATTTTGAATTGCTCCTAGCATTGTGTAAGAATTAAAAAGAAAATTTAGACACATGATTTTTATTGAAAAGGAATTCATTAGGAATTGTGTCAAATTCCTTAATTCAAAAATAGCTTTAAAATGTTGTATTAATTTTAAAAATGATGTATTAATTTTAAAAATGCATTTCAGAACTTCAGAAATTATTGCAGATTATCGTGGGCTAATGGCACAGGTGTTAAAATCACTGCAAGTTTCAAAATTATTAACAGAAGGTATGATACGGTGCACATTTATTTGCAGTTATTGTGATAGCAGTTGTTCTCCTAAGTAAGTGCAAACCAAGATGGTTTTGATATCCTGCTAGTGTTCACATTTGGAAAACAATTTCAAAACTTTTTAAGACATCAAATGTTGTAATGGGGGCAGCGAGGAGGGAGGAGGGGGTTGCTTCATGATGAAATTTTAAAAAGATATATGATGAGAGCCAGAATTTATGTGCTTTGGAACAGGCAAATAGTTACCCTGTTTCTACTCAGTTTTAAGGGATCTGAACAGGGGCAGGATGAAATGACTGACTGTAAAGCATATATAACTGTTCTAATCACAAAACCATACTAATGTTTCTAGCAGCAGTGAAGCATATTGACTTCTGATAAAGGATGAAGAAGGGGGTCAGGAGTGCGGCATTACAAAGCCATCTCTTCAGCACATTCCATAAGCATCGTGGCTTGTCCAGGTGTTTGCAGGCAAAAATGTTGCCCCTTCATTTCGGCTGTGCTGTCAAATGTGCCAGCCAAGTTGACCATTGTGCAGACATGCAAGTGACTCAGTTTTACCCATCAGTGAAAAGATTGTAAGGGGTTGGGAATTTTCTCTTTCTTCGATTGAAAAGGCTGGTTTGAGGAAACCGAAACTTGTTTTGCAGACAGGTATCAATTTCAAAGAAACTTTCATCAGAAGAGATTTGTCAGCCGTCGGATGGAATTTCTGGTTGAGACCAGAAGGAGATGGCAAGGTTGGAGTATCAGGTAGCACTGTGGTTGGGGCACTCACCTGGAATGTGGAAAATCAAGGTTTGGGCCTAGGGACTTGAACATGAGATTTACAAAATATGTGCCCTGAACGCGAGGCTTTTGAGTTATTTGCTTTCTGTGCATTTAACTGTTTATGCAAGGTGAAGCCATGCTAGCAGGAGATCTTGAGTCATCATGTGTTGGACTAGCCTGAAACCCAATGGCTAAGGCACTTGTGTAAAATGGGAGAGAATGGTAAAGTTGGCAGCACTGAGTGCTTTACCTACTCAGCTTTTAAAGGCTGTCTGCCTGTCTCTCACTCTAGTGTATAAAATTCAAAAACTCTTTGTCCCAGGGAGAAATTGAAACATTTCTGAGATCTCATAAAATCTTTGCAAAATGTGAAACCTAATTCTCCCTTCCCACTGCTATCCTCTTTGCCATAGAAACAAATTGCAAAAATCCACTGAATTCCTGGGAGCAAACTGTGACTTGTGTAATACAGTTTGTCAATTACTAGAGAATTTACTGAATGTAAGGTTCATTGTGAGTATAAAAAATGCAGGCTCTTAATAAGACAGTTTTTAAAAATAAAACTTCCTGAATTTTAAGAAACTTTGTTATAATGTAAACAAGACTTTTAATCTTGGTAATGTCAGCAGTGAATTATGTACACCATCTAATTTTATCAGATGATAACAATTGTAGTTTTTACCTTCAAAAAATGGTTGTGAGAGCTAGAGGGGAATAACTCTTTATAACAAAAGCTAGGTTAATTTTGCATTGTAAAAAGGAGTAATTTCACACAGCAGTTCATTTAAAAACAACAAAAAAAATCACTTTAAAAAGATCTCTCATTATAAGCTTTCTGAAAGTTTGCTGTGCACTTTCATGTAGAACTTGGCCTCAGTACAGAACTGCTGTACAATCATTTTCATCTGAGATTTGAACATATTGGAAGAACTAGAGCAGTTCTTTCTTCTATCCTGTCATTTTTTTCCCTTGGAAATGATGAGCATATGGCAACCACCCTCACTGGATTCTCAAACAACAGGAGGGACCTTATTTCGATTCCTACATCCTGTCATCAGTGAATCCCATGATATTTTGCTCTTGCAAGGCTAAAGATGTGATTCGCATTTGCCATAAGGACAGAGCTTAATGTGATGCCATTTTACCACAGGAGCCCTCAATCAGTTAATTAAACATGATATAAATCACTGCATGTATTTGTAAAGTAAGATTAATATGGCAAAGTCAGAGTAATGAGGAGTCCTCACCATTGTCTGAGTGTGAATCACTGATACGAAGATTACCCTTTTTGAAACTGGATATCTTTGAGTGGGTTTTGTTAGCTTAATCCCTCAGACTGCTTTGTGCAACTTGAAACCCAGAGCTGTCATCTTTAGCCAAAATTTCAGCCATAACTTCCTCAGCTTTCACCCAATCATTTAAATCAGCATTCATAATACTTAGAAAGATCAAGCCTTTCAGCATACCACAAGGCTTCTTCATACCACCTGGGACATTGGCAACATGTTTAATAAATATTTCATTTCATTTCATCGTGGAAATTCTTCTTTTGGGTTTTTTGTTGGGTTTTTTTGTTGGTTTTATTTTTTTTTTTCTGGGGATTTACAGGGTACCCACAGCAGCACATTCCATCACTGCGGTCACTTTGGTTTACAGCCCTAATAAAAGGTTTTGTTTTATTTTTTTTCTTGAAGTGCTATGGAGCCTTGTTAAACTAGAGCAATTACAGACACACAAGATAGGTGCTCTGGAAAGATCAAAGCCCCCCTAAAGACAGCTCTGTGGGATTCTGGAACTCTCTTTGAAAAGTACTCAGTTTACATAGTAGAGATGTATATAGCTGCACATTAAAAATATCATGTTCTAATAATGCTAAAGGCCTGACATTAGTTAATAAAGAACCCACTTTAGCCATTTTCTTTTCACATCAAACTTTGAGCCACTCCAAAGGAAGTCTCCTGGTGTATCGGCGTGCTGTGGCACTGTGTGCGTCCTATGACACGGTGTCTTGTGTGGAAAATAATCCTTTTGTTCTAGAGCACCAGTCCTATACTTTGCTATTTTAAAACACCAGACGTAAGCTACATGTGGTAGGCAGCCTTCACCCTTTGTGTTTCAGTTAAAAGAGGGGTGTGTATAGAGAGGAAAAGGAAGAAATTATGCTATCCTCGTTCTTGAACTGAATCCTGTGTTCATCAGGGCAGCAGAGACAGGGATCAGGAGGCAGATCCCATGAAAGGAAAGGTGTTGCAGCACTTCCCTCCTCAAACAAGACCCTATGCTGGAGACCTATTCAGTGGATGAAGAGTGTCTCAGAGCATTATGCTGTCAAAGGAGCTATCAAGAAGATAAAATACAGTCAGAAGTCTTAAGTACTTTCCAGAATTTGTGGACTTACTCAGAAGATGGTTCCGTCGGCTTGAGACAGATATTGGTAGCCCCACTATGAATGAACTGAACAAGTGGTACTGTTATAAAATGCTGGTGGGTGCCCCAGCTGGGGCTGGAATGCCTGGGGAGTAATTCAGTGTTGAAGGATTAAACTTGCGTCTTCCAGCTCACAGGAGAATACCCTGCCATCACGCTGCTAGCTCTTTCATCAGAAAAAAAAAAAGGATGGGTGCTTTCTGCTCCTTCCTGTGTGGTTGTGCTGCTGGACATCAAAGATCATGAGGAAAAGCCGAAGGGGAAGGGGATGTACTGGAGGCCGGCCCCTTTTTCACCTGTTACCTGCAGACAGTTGACTGGGCAGACGAAGCAGTGAGTGCCACATGCTCATAGATTGTCTGATGTGGTCTGATGGAGTCAAGAAGTAGGTGACTTGTGTGCAGGGGCCTTTCAAATGGCTATTTTCTGTTCTGGTGCCTCTGCTTACCCTTAGCTTATACACCACTTAAGGTCTTGACTCTGTGAGCCCTGACAGCAGCTTAAGAGTATGCAGATCTGAGCTCTAAAGTCAGGGACTTCTGTGGCTTGGCTCACCTTTTTGTCTGTCCTGAAGGCCTTCAAAAAACCAGTAGATCCTGCGCAGCTGGAAACACCATCCTTGCTGCTGGAGCTTTGAAAGGTCTCTGTTTGCAAATGCGTGAATTATGAAAGTAAAAAAGGTAACAGGAGAAACTCTGTTGTATTTAAAACTTTTCTAAGCGGCAGGTGCATAAACATAAATACCTGAGGTGTGCTGATCTCCTTTCTGTGCTCTGCGGTAAGTTAAAACATTCAGAGTTGAAACCGAAGGGAAAAGCTCTATTATGGTGTTGAGGATGTTTCATCTGTAATAGTGTTTTTCTCTGATTCATGTTGGTTTTGAGTTCACAAATGCAGAAGATTCAGTTTTGGTGCAGCAGTTAATAAACACCATTGATACCGATTTGTGGATAACCACTTGAATTTCAGGCTAAAACTGCAAAAACTACCTTACAATACCTTAAAAAAAATGGCCCGTTTAAAGAATATCATTTTTATATGATCACTGTCAATAAAATTTTCATGATAAAGATTTTTATTATATCAAAATAATATAGTACTGAAAGACTATCAGATAAAAGACATGTTTTCCTTTGAAGTCTTACAAGTATTCATGAGTCTGTTATAATGTAGTATTTTTATCCTAATTGGGTTAGTTAGAAAGAATGGCTAAAAAAGAAAATAACAGAAATATGATGAGCTAAACTTAGAAAGGAAGCTGGACAATATATAAGAAACGCCTCTAGAGCTCAGTTATACTGGTAGGTAGATGTACTGAGCATTTGCTATGATCATTTGTGAATGTTGCCACTGTTTGAGGCTGCAGGGTTTTACCCATTTTTATACAAAAGTACATAAATATCTGTATAACACCCTGAACTCTAATCAGCAGGGGCTGGAAATACGTTGCTATTTCCGTTCACTCCAATGTCCTATAATAGGAGTGAACTGTCCCACACTTTTTATGGTTTTCTGTTTAGAGTTGCTTCTTTTTCTACTCTGGGAATCCATCACTCTCATTAACCTCCAGTTACAGCTGCATATACTTAGTGTGTGACTTGCTTTTATGGCTCTTCCAAACCTACATTACCTTTTTCAAAACCTGCAACGTATATGCCCATGTTCATTCTTGTTCTTATTTTTGCCCTGTGGGTCATATTGCTTATTTATCCCGTGCTGTCAGACCCTGAATAGCTTTTCTTTATTTATTCCTTTCTTACATTGTTGTGTTTTGTTTTATGTCTAACCTAAAATTCCTTGTCATTTACGATGGAAACTCACAAAATGCAAACACTTTACTTAGAGGATTAGAGTTGATGTAAAGGATTAATGCAGAGCTAAGGAATCTCCCTGCAAGATATTTGGATCAATTCCAGCCTGCACAAGTTGCCACAAGTTGTAGTGAGCAGAGAGAAAGTATGTTTTGGGAATTTTTCTGTATAATCACTCAGATCTTGAAATGGTCTTGTTTCAGCCAGGTTTGTAAGTGGCTGAAATACTGCAGTCATTTTATTTCAGCATGTGCATCCAAGTGAATTTTACAATTGGTGCCAGAGCATTCAGGAAAAAGGCACTTGGAGGCATTAAGAAGTTAACGTATGAAGTAGGAATGTCTGTGTGTGTGTCCGGCCAGGATGGGGAAACAATGCCACAGCGCTTTTGTCCTCACAATTGGTATAGCTCAGCACGCAAATAGAAAATCTGGTTTTGATCCATTTGTGGAATTGAACTACTTCATTCCCAGCCTTTTTGAATATTGTGGAAAAGATGGTGGCTGAGGCATCACATCCTACTCATAATCATACAAAACTTAACTAGAGTGAAAATTCTCAAAGGTACATGTAAGATTATTGCCTGTGAGCTGCCCTCTTATATCCAGCAGCGCTGGCTAGCAAGATGAAAAATCCTACGTGCAGCTGGGAATGGACTAGCTCAGAATGCCTGAGAAACCTTCTTTCTGCGAGTGAGAAAGCTGGACAGTGTGGGAAGAGTGGTGTGCGTTCCTTTAAGCCAGTTTGAAGGTGAAAAAGTATCCTCAAGCTCCTGGTGTTAAACAGTCATTTCCTTCAGACACTAGTACCAAATAGTACATTGATTACTGAGGAGCAAATTTTGGGGTAGCTTCAGATGGAATATTCCAAGGATTATCACTCAAGGATTAAACCCTCTTGCTGGGCTAGTTGTGGAGCACCCTGTGGTGCTGGTATCTTTGTCTGTTGTTCCAAATCTTTGATTAAAAAAAATGAAGAAAAGAGATGAGCTTGAAAGCAATCAGGATCTCTGTACATATGCTTGACATTAAATGTGTTCTAATTTCCTGTCATGTTTTTTGTAGCTTTGTAATCCTCCTTATTGTAAGATTAAGGTAAGCTTATGGGGCTGCGCTACAGGGACATGTACCTGAATTTGCCCTGAAAAGAATCAGTGAATGCAGTCAAGAGTGCTCCATTATGCTGTCTGGAGTGCATTGAGTATCCGACCCAACTTTGGTATTTGGTGGTAGTGCTCAAGTAGGCTTTAGTGGCTTTTGCTCTGCCCTGCAATTTCTTTGCAACATAATAAAAAGCTCTTTAGAACATTGCTACGTAGATTAATATAGAGAGTGCTTGTGATACTTTTATACACAGGGAGTTTAATACTTGGATGCAAGAGCAAATTGATTGCAGGCAATTCTGTGCTTGAGTACCCAGGAGTGAAAGGAATGATTACAATAACCTCTGGGATTTCTTCTCAGAAGTGGTTCCTGAAAACACCCACACCCACAAAGTATTGGGCACAACAGAGTATTGTTTCCTTCTGAAGTGGAATCACAGAAACATATTTTACTTTGGGAGGTGGGAGGGGTTGAGGGGGAGAGGAAACTCAAGAGACATTAATGTTTAATGTTTTTAATTTTGTAAAATGAACAACAAAAAAGGATATGGTTTGTGAATGCCTTTGGGATTGTTTAAACTCTGGCATCTTGCTGTCAGATGAGATGCTAAAAGCCAGGAAAGAAGTAGCTGAGGAGCACACTGGGTAAACTGCTGCTATCTCACCTTTGGCACTCAGATCTGATAGAAGAGTGAGATAATGGTGAACAATTTGGCATACATTGCTGTGATCTCCATGAAATTACTTGCACCACCTTGAATTGTATCAGATGGGACCTTGAATTGCAGCCAGGCAGGTATATTTCTCTTATTTGTGGAGGGTTCTAGCTTTTAGAGAGCTCATTTTCCTGGCTAGCCCCTGGGATAAGGACTACATTAATTGTGCCCTTGCTTCACTTACCCTTTCCAGATTGCCCTCTTCTGCCCTGACAGAGAACGTGTCCGTGGCTGAGGGCTTCCAGGCAGACAATTCAGCATCTCTCAGGGATGGGGAGTAAATCCTGGAGGTCTTTAACAGCTGCTCAGCTTGCCAAGGGTGCATTAACCCCTGGTAAATGCTGAAAAGAGTAATTCAAGTTATACAGGTTAGAGCAGCATCTGTATATACATTGCACAAAGTAGCTCAGGAAACACTGCCACTTTTCTGTGACAGTCTGAAACTTTGAGGTGGGGCAGAGCAGAAGATAATTTAAAGTGGAAAGTAAATTCAGAAAAAAAAATTGATTTGAAAAACTACGATTAGTTTGCTTGAACAAAATATTTAAATATAGGCCTCTGGTATTTTAAAATAGTAAATAGATAATATCAGTATTGGTAATTTAACATACCATAAAATAAAAGCAAAGCAAGAAAATACAAATGAGAATTACTGATCTTAACAAAATTAAACAATTTTGCCTTTTCAAAGTGTGCCATTAAAGCTTTTACTGTGAAGCTGAATTTTTGGCAGAATAAAATCTGCCAATATTTCTTGCACCTCTTTGAGGCTGACTGATTGCTTTAATTTGTAGGGTGTATGTGCTTAAAGTGCCCAGGTTGGTAGTATCCATCTGGTGTAAACATCTCTCAGTGGTCAGGGCATTATAATACTCTGCCTCACTGGAGATTTTCCTGGAAGGGGATATAGGAGTTGCTCCAGCACAGCTCTCACACCGGTGAGACTGTGGCAAAGGAACAGATGTTGCTGTAGGTGAATAATAATCTTACAGGGGGTGGGCGAGCATACTACAAATGAACAACGCTGAGCTCATTTAGGTGTGTGCTCGTTTATACTGTGCCTTTATTTGTGCCATCTCTTCCAGGAGCTGCCTTTGTTGTTTCTGTTGTGGTAGAGCCCAGAACCAAGATCAGGGCCTCCTGCAAGTCATTAAAACCTGCAAGAGACCTGGGAGGAAAGGAGCCTGTGTATTCATGGCTATCTATCTGCTTTGTGGAGGGGACTAGGTTCCTCACTGAAGAGCTTTCTGTGGGGTGGAAGTCTGTGGCTTGATGAGCCCCTGACTAATTTACTTCCCAGAAACTCTGTGGGAATGTGAAAGATTTACAAGGTTGACACAAAAAACAGAAAAAAAAAAGAGAGAGTAACCGTATGGTTTGGGAACCAAGAGTGGGAAGGGAGAGACAAAGAGATGATTTTAGAATATATTCTAACCTGTCACAGTGAGACAGGACTCAGCTCAGTTGTTTCACTCAGTATAAGTGGGTGCGTGATCAAATATAGACATTTCCTTACCCTCGCTCAGAAAATGTTGGTGTGCAAGAGTGAACAGCAAGTTAACACCAAGATGCTTGTGAAAATGAAGAAATCCATGATGGAAACTTGTCAATTATTGACAGGCTTACAGTGAAGAGTGCATGTCTCACACACACGTTTTTGAATTGTTGCTCAAAAAAAAAAATCTTTTTCTTGCTAGGAGATATGAATGCAAGAATGGTGGAGATCCTCAATAGCCTTTCAGAAAGAGATCTGTGGAATTGCTTTGAATGTTAGCAACATTGTACACAGCTGTGTATCAACTCAGAAGGGAACTATTTTGAAGGTGATCATAGTTGGTCTCCTTAATTTGTTAAATAAAAAGAATTACAGGCACAGTCTCTTTTATTTTTTTTTTTTGTACCAGCCCTCATAAACTAGTATGGCTCATACAATACTCACTTTTCCATGTCTCTTCCCTTTTGCTCTGGGCCCCCCGCTTGAATCCAAAAGTTGCTGGGACAGCCATTCCTGGGGGACAGTGGGGCGTGGCAAATACTTGTCATCCAGGACAGATTAATACAGGAATTCATGTTATTCCTCTGGCAAGTGTCTGGAAACATACAGAGGATAAAGCAATACTTGTATTTGTTTTACAGTGGGCTAAGAATGGGGAGACTCCAAAATGTTGCCTAGAATAATGTGGGGAATACCAGTGTAAAGAAATTACTTTATCTCTTTTTTCAAGGTTACTTACTACTGTTTTTTCTCTCCCATGAATAAGTGGAAAAAGACCAGGCTTGTCATCTACACAGTCTCCTGACTAACCCAGGAAAAGCGCTGTCCCCAGCTGGGCCAAAACCAGCTTGCTGGAATAAAGACATTTCATTGGTTTTCTTGTGCAAGGTCTGCTGTACAAATATCTCCAATCTCTGTATTTGATGACTGTTGAAGATTCTTTCATTTTATTTGGATGATCTACAAGCCTTATATTGACAGCTGCTCACTACAGCACTATTGAAGATTTACTGTGCATAAGGACAGGCCTTAATCAATAGGTGTATGTTTTCCAAGCGAAGGGAGAATAGCTTTTCCATAGAAGTGGAATTTAAAAAAATCTACCACGTTCCTATGAACCAGCTTAGTTCTAACTAGTTTAATTTAGAAAAAAGCCTCTTCAGCAAATGAGATTTTACGGCATCATTCCCAGTTGGTCTCACTTGCCACACAGATTCTGAACAGCAGTGCAGGTCAAAAGTAGACCTGAATTTCTCAATATGATCATGGCTGGTATTTGGCTGCTACAGTGACAGACAACTTAGAAGGAAATAATAGAATAGATTAGGAATCCGGAGCTGGGTTTAGGTTTGAAACTGTATGTCAAGTACCTTTCAAACTGTATTTTAGGCTGAAGCAAAAGATGGGATCAAAAGGAATTCATTGTCAACAACCATTAGACCTAAAATTAAACTTGCTGCTCTGTTGAGTTTACAGACATGTAGTAGCTCGTTAGACTGCTGCTCTGCACTCTACCAACAAGCAGGCTGAATACCAAAATGCTGTCATATTGTTCCTATTTCTTTGACCACGTTGCCACTGAAGTTCTTAAGACATTTACATCCCTAGTCCCATCAACAATCTCACACTTTCCTGCAGCATAAACTCTAGGTACTGAACACTGCAAAACTTAATGTGTGGGTAGAGCTGCCTTTTCTCAATGAACACTGGCTATTTAAAGATGATTCAGAACATGACCAAAAATAGATAGAGAATAAACATTGAAAGGTCCAGCTTATTTCCAGGCTCTTTTCCTTTCAAACTGACAGCTGTGAAAGGAAGAAAAAACTGGTGTAGACAGTGAAAGCCTGTATCAGTGTTTCTGTTCAAAGCGTGTGACAGATCGAAGAAGTCAGGAGCTGCATGACAGCAGAACTCTCCAGGAGAAAGGGGATCTTTCGCAGGCTGAAGAAGCTGGTTCCATCTTTCTTGCTCCTTCCAGGAGACATTATGAGCTTGTCAGTCCAGAAAGCTCCTATTTATGTAAACACTTTAGTTTCTTTGCTTTGATGGGGCATTGCCTTTCCTGAGTGAAAATCCACCCATGAAATACTTTCAGACTAAAGGACCCTGCAAGCTCTCCTAATCTGTCTGCCCTGGTTTCCCTCCTGCAATAACCTATTCACATCTCCAGAATGAATCTCATAAATACAGAGCTGGGTTAAGGCACAAGTACTCTCTGTTAATTTAACAAGCCTCTTGTTGTTATTTTAGCCTAATGAGGTTTTGATGGGTTTACCTTGCAAGGGGCCCTATGCTGTGTTTCCATTGTGGCCAGCTAAGCTTGCTTTGCTTTCCACCGATGTCCTATTTTTAGTGTTTTGACTTTATGTGACCCTGACACTGTGTAAGAGAAGGAGGAGGGAAAAATATATTGCTGATGGCTAATCCTATGCATTGCTTCGAGCTTGCATCCACTCTAGCAACCCTTTTTCATGGTAATATTTTTTGTTAGCAATAAAAGGATTAATTCTAGAAATCAAGCTCTTTGATTATGATAAGATAATAAATATCTTAGACAAATTGCTATCCTTTTAAGAATATTAGTAAACGAAGACCTTTGCTCTCCTTGGCAAGGCTTGAGCCTGGTGGTACACGCACTCATACCATCTGCACTGTGTGCTAATACAACTCCTTGTTGTCTGGTCTTCCTGGGAATGCATTATATAGATTGCAGCTGGTTCAGAATGCAGCTGCCAGGGTCACGACTCACACTAAGATTAATCATTACGCCTGGGTTAGCTTCATTACTTCAACTACCCATTACATTTAGCAGAGATTATGAGATGTTGCTTTTAACTTACAAGGGTTGGACTAACACCTACTCACCTCAGCAACATGATTTTATGCTATGTTTCTTCGTAGAGCAGCAGAGCCTCTCTAGATGCTGCACTTTCAGCCTGAGGAGAAAATTTCCCGGCATTGTGTGTATTAAGTGGAGTAGCGTGGGTTTTTCGTGTCTCTGGGTTCACTTCTTTGATGTGGACTGATTTCTTCCCAGTCCATACGGTCAATGCAGAACTTCTTGCAGAGAAAACAGTATGATGATGATAAGCATAAAAATATCAAACACCCCCCCCCCAATTAATCTTGAATTCTTCCTAGTTCTCTGGATTTACTGCCAGGTATTTTGGGTGATAGCCATCCAGAGAAATGTAGTTTCCTAGGAAGGAGAGAGAGCTAGTGCGAGTACTTCCACTGTACATGAAACTAAGATCATGAAACAATACGACATTTCCCAATGGAAGCCTACAACATAAATTCTGCTGATGGAAATGAACAGGAGTCTAACTCTACTACATTCCCTGAAGCTGAGCCTCTGAGGTCTTCTCAAGCATAAAGGGGAAAAAAAGCCAAATGTACAGAAGACTTTTGAAGGACGATTGACTAAATGTGCCTGTGGTATTCCACATCAGAGCTATGAAGAGGAGACTTGAGGTTACCCTTTTTATATATATGTGGCTTAGGTTCCTGCCTCTAGGGTTATGGCAAAAGCTATTTTTGCTAAAGAAAACCTGATTGTTCATGTGTAGGGTAGAAAGCAAGAAAAAAATTATTTAAATTATTCTACATGTTTTAATTACTTTATAGTGTTGCACAGGTTCTACCTCACCAAGCTACTTGGTCCTGAATATTGTGAGAAAAAAAATCACCATATTGGAGAGCCAGCAGGTCTGACTACTGAGTGAAAAAACACCCTTATTTAAGGGGAGTAACAAATTTTCAGAGGTTTGATTTGGCAGAGTATGGAAGAGTAGGGCTTGTTTCTCTGGTGAGAAAAAGTTCTGGTTTCTAATGGGCATCACAGCCAGAGTTTAGTTGCTTGCCAATTTTGGGGAGAAGGTCAAACTTCCTAAAAAGTGTCTTGTGGAAATGGGTTGGCTTTATCTCACATCAAAATAAAACACTTAGCTGAGGTGCTTCAGACAAGAGTCTGCTTGCTCTTGGCAGCTGCTTCTGTCAATGGTAAGAGAAGGCCTTCTTCCCGAGGGCAGCTGTGCCAGCAGATATGTTCAGCCATACTCTGCAGGTATCCATTCCTCATCACTGACTTTCAGGTTTAGAATAGAAGCACCTCAGACTGGCAGCTATGGCTGAGCCAGAAGTATCCAGCGTGCAATATAAATATAGTTTAGACCTATAAAAACCATGCAGAACAAAATCAGACTAGAGTTGGTTTCTTCTGATTAAGCACCTGAAAACTATCAGGTGTAATCTGCTGGCCTGAAGGCAGTTAGTGCAAAGAGCATAGGTAGAAGACCAGTGGTTTGCCCCTGCAAGGGGACACACTGTATGCCCTCTACAAAAAAAGAGGGAACCTCTGGGGAGCCCTGTTTGAGGGGTCCTCAGGCTAAACCCAAGAGAGACCTATCAGTTGGCCAGGAATGTTCGCAGGGCTCACTAATGAGGTGGCTTCCTCTGGAGGGTGGGGCTGCAGGAGCTAACTGGGCATCAGGGTAAGCTTCAACACCTGGGGAAGACAGCGAGTGTCTGAGATCTTGTTTGTTTCTGGGACTGATCTTCCTGCTCTACCTCAAGGTCAGCTCAAATCCCAAATGCAGGGGAAGTAAGAGTGCTTTTGGGACGTGAGTGTCTTGGAGTTTTGTTCAATTATGGTTTCTCAAAGCTTTGTTGGCAATCAAGGATACCTCTTGAGATTAAAGGGTTGAAACTAGCGATGCCATCCTGCTTGTTGGAGATGGATGTTATCTTCCTTGAGTTTTGCAGTTCAAGGTAGGTTAATTGGGGAGTAGACTCAGTGACTCAGGGATACTTTCTCCATCCTGATCCTATTATCTTAACTTCATTTTTGTGGGTTTTTTTTGTTTAAAGTCTCAAAATGACTTTACTGTGCATGACTAATACTTAGTCACACATTTTTTGGACAAGAATTGTGTGGCCCCAGTAAGAACCGCAGGGCTCTGTGATGTAACAACTTTAGAAATGCTTGAAATTCTTTCATGCTATGAATATAATATCTTTGCAGATTCAGTACTCCCTTTGATTTCAGTCCTTGTTATGTTTCCTGCATTTCTGGGTGCCCAGTAATTCTCTAATCTCACTGTATTGACCACTGTGTTTTATGCAGTGATGTAAAAGAATTTTTTGCTTTCCAAGCAAAATTGTCCTGAAAATGCAGGGTGTTATTGTTACAGTTCCATTTATATAACCTTATTTCCCAGTGTCTTAGTTCAGCTCTAACCTCCTAAAGCTTGGGTTTCTCTCTCTGTGTTTAGTGGAAGATTCTTCACTTGAACCTCTCCTTCCTGAAGAAGTGGTAACGAGTAGGGTTCATTCCAGTCATTTCAGAAGCTTCCATACGTATGTGTATGTATAGGAGGCGAAAGGTGGTATAGTGTCCAGTTATTTTCTCCACAGAAAAAAGTGTTGAGCCTGATCACAGAAGTGAGAAGGAATGATCAGTGACTTAGCTTAGTGCCTAAGGGATGTGTGGCAGGAGACCGGATTGCAACTCCACTGTCTGTTAACAGATTTCTATGGGATGAATCCTTACACAACTCCAGGTTCCTCTGAGATCTGCCTGTAAACCTGAAATTTGTGGGAAGTGAATGTTTCTGGGGTGAATTACAAGCCTCTGCACCTGAAAAATACATTGCTCTTCACTCAGGCTCTGTCTGTGTGCTGGAACCTCCCTGTTGCCTTTTTTTATAGCAGAGGAAGATACTTTCTTTTTTGACTGCATGTTAGTTTTGCATGTTATTTACCATCTTGCTATTGTGCAGTCATAAATTAATAAAGCAACGGCTTTGCATGCAGCCAAGAAGCTGTGCACTTTGCCTTCCTTTAATGTGATCATTCTGGAGTCAGAAGAAAGGATGCTGTTTATTAGATGATGTTTCTTTAAATCCCTCAAGAATCAGATTTTCAGCTCAGTCCCCACCAGACCTCTTTGTAGGTCACTTATGTGCAATACCCTGGTTGCACCCATGATTTGGAAATGTCTGTATTCCAGTGACCTAAATTACATTGAGGGAGTGAGGGAGGGAGAAGAAGGGGGAGGGAAGGATTGGGGGATGGTGGGAATTAGTCTGTCTGAAAATGCAAGAAAATGTAGTTCTCCTTCCTGAAGAAACTAATTCAGAATCAGACTGGTTTAATACATTCCTCAAATATAAAGGAATAGATCAATTTGGGCAGGAATACTGTTCATGTAGAAGTTAAGATTGTGGACAGAATTCAAAATGCAATTAGGTGTATTGTTGCAAAATACAGAGGAAAAAGCTGCTCGGCAGTGACATGTCTGGCACTGCATGATCCAGTAAAGGAACTTAAATTGGCTACACTGATATAAAGTTTATATGAGAGTGAAGGAATCTTCTGGAAGTGATGGTCCCATTAGCAAAGTGATATGCCTTTATTAGCATTATGCAGCTGCAATAACCGTAATGGAGCAATCTAGTATTCTTCCCAAAGGAAGATCTTATCTCATTTATTAATTGTCTTGCTGGTACTTATGAGTTCATCTGATCTTGGATAAGTGGGCAGGCTGAAAATTTTGATGCTGAAGAGCGTGAGCAGGTTTAATACACAATGTTGGCAGCTGTGTTCTCGGGAAGGGGTTTGTGCTGGTTGACTTGTCTTGCTATGTATTTCTGGCTTACTTGACTACTGGCTATGTAAATACTTGGTTTGCATTGTACCCTGAATTAGTCATCTGTTACTAGTGTGCAGAGCAAGTGTTGTCTTCTTTCAAATGCTGACAAGTGGCATTTGAACGTACCTCTGTCAGGATACATAAGAGAGATTAGGCTGCTGTGTATGTCTGGTGCTTCTTCTGGCTAGAAAGTGAAGTAATGATTAATGGACGAAGTGAAGCAAGTACAGTTGTAGAAGGCTCCCTTTTTGAACCATGAGAAGGTGCCAATACTGACTGCAGTAATCAGTTGTTTATTTCTGACCTGTTCAATCTTGCTATGCATTTTTATTAATTTTTTTTAAGCAGAAGAGTTTAATGGGAATAGGATTTCTCATTTGCCTCATGACACCTGGTTAGAAAATAAAACAAGGCCTGCCAGCACTGATTATAGGAGAAACACAGGCTGTTCCGTATGTTACAGGGTCATTTTAAACAAAGCTTGTTGTAGGGAGGGTGGGGGAAGAACAGCTCTGTTGGTGCAAGGTGGCATTTACTAAAACCACAGTGATTTCTCTCTAGTGTGGAGATATCCTAGTGGGGACAGAGGTGCTGACTGGAGAGTAGTTTAAGGGAGAGACCTCCTGTGCCTATGCAAGTCATCTGGGGCCAAGACAAACTGGAGGGGTGAATGGAGGACATTCACATCTCGAACACCGATCAATGAGCTGTCTCTTCTTGGTATGACTTCCCCGCTTATCGTAGTAAAGGGAGGTACCTTAGGGATGAAATGACTTGAGAGGCACAGGACTGCAGGCTCTGAATTACTCCTTGTCAGTTCAGGAGGTATTTTGGCTTTGAATCATGATATCCTCCTGCTGTCCCCTTAGCCTCAACCCCTCCAGCATGGGATTTGACTACCCATAGCGGAGGGCAGAATGCTTCCCAGTTAATTCTCTGGAGTATAGCTACTGCAAAGCCTCCTGCTGGGGAGCTGAATATATGGCTTATGCCCTAAAGCAAAGTGTATAATGCTTAAAGAACAGAGTGCAATTTTTTCTTTTTTTCTTTGCTGCTGGAATAAATTATCATGTCAGAGTGCTGTGGTTTGGGCTTATCCCTAGATGGGCATCACCAGTAATGTATATTTAGCAAATAATATTATTAAGTTGATGAGATTCCTTTTCCAATTTTATGTATTTGCAAATGCTGTTATTTTCCATCTGTTGAAGACTTGAAGTGTATTGTTTTTTTCAAGATTAACCCAAATGATGCTTTCCTCTCTGCATCCTTCAGCATGGTTTTTGTAGGTCGTACGCTGCTGCAATTTAGCCATATGGGCCTGTTAAATTTTCTAACTGAGCCTAATGTGCAGTACACATGCGGTGAAAAAATCCAAGAGGAAAATTAAATGTCTCTGTCTCTAATATTCATTTATGTCTTTGTGAGCAAAGAATGCTGGTCTTGACATTTATTTATGTGCCTGACAGAAAACCTGTAGGTCCATGTACAATAATTGATGTAAATGTAAGGTGTTCTCAAGTTGTATTTACAGCCTACTGTGTCCAGTCGTTAACTTCCCCAGGAAATATCTGCCAAACCAAAACGTGATTTCAGATCCAAGTGGGATAGACCTCAGCCTAAAAGAATTGTAGATGGCAATTAAAAGCACCTCTTCTTTTCTCCGTAGTCTCAGGCTGTAGTACGTGTGCTATATAGCTGAAGAACAAGTGAAGCTAGGAAGTTAAACTTGAGGGACAAAGCTGACTTGCGTTTACTGTTCTGAAAAGCTGATGATACTACAGGGCACGCATTTGTGGGCGCAAGACTCTATTCTTTTGGCCAACTGAAGAAAGAAAAAATCGGTAGTCTGCAAAATAATAGTTCATTTCTTTCCTTAGACACAGACAGGATATTAAAATTTCTGTAAAGTATACTTATAGTGTTCCTCAGTGCTGAGAGGGCAGAATATATAATCATTGGCATATAAAGAAAAAATGTCTGAAACATCTTTAACTGTTAGAAGTAGTGATAAGAAAGAAGTTGTGCTGTTGATCCCCAGCCATACAATTGCCACAGGGCAGAATTTGGACTGAAGATGGTTTAGATCCAGGGTGCAGCAGAATTAAGCACCTATCCCTTCACGGACAATTGCCTGTTAAAGAAGCAATGTTGTTGCCTTTAACAGGTGATCAAAAGTTCTATTTCTTTTACCGACACTACACACAACATCCCTCCTGAACTGGGTACCACATGACAGGAGAGTGATGTAGCTTACTTCACTTGGCAGCAAAAATTAATTAATCTCTTGAGCTTTTAAACTTTATTTTTGTCCTGGAAATTCATAGTGGTTTTTTTCTCCTGTTTTTTTTTTATTTGAATGACCCTGTCTTTATCGAGATTTCTAAGTACTTGCTATGATGAATGGGAGCAGACCATGCAAAAAGTTAAAGAGAAAAAAGAAGTGGCAAAAAATTTTAAACTATTGTATTTCTTCAAAGTGGCCTTTTGAGAAACTTATACTACCATTCTTGAAAGAAAAAGCATTTTAAGTTCCTTGAGAGGTTTCAGACTGGCTGGCTGATCAATATGGGTTATTAGTAATGCTATATTAACAAAGACCCATGTAATACACTCAGACCTTATCACAGTCATGTCCATTTATTGATATTAACACTTGATCATATACAACAAATTATTGTGAGTTTACTTTCGAGTAAAAGTTGTTCATAAGTGTTATATGGCTTGATCTTGCAAACCTTTACTCATGAGGGTAGTCAATTGTCTTCAAAGATTTGCAAGAATGGCCCATATGCAATACAACCTCGATTATCGAAATGTCAGGGGAGACATTGAATAAGTTCATATCATCGACATTTTGAATAATGAGGAAATTTTCAGTGCAATTAATAGATGTCAGGGGACACGACCATCTTTCAGATGATGGGGAGTTTTCAGAAAATTTAGATTTTGATAGCTGAGATCCTAATACATGTTCTACTGACAGACTGGAATTGCAGAGAATCTAAAATGTACCCATATATTCCTTAATAGCTCTTCCTGTGGAATCAGATGGAGTTTTTTTTACTGTGGTATTGGCATTGTGGGTCAAATTGTCACAAGCATTTAGCTTAATGTTGCAGTAACTCTGCTATTAAGAGTTAGATTCCAGGAAAGCAATGTTAAATCCATATTGGAATTATCTGAAGTAAAATATTTAGAAACATGTCAATATCAACTTTGTAGTATGGTTTTAAAAAAAAAATAATCCCACTGACAAATGAAAGTAAATAAAGTTTAACTAAGGAAACTCCTGGAGGTAATGAAAAAGGGAGAAAGAAATTCAGGCTTTCTTGTATGAATGTGGAGATACCTGGGGGAGCATCAGTTTGTATCACAATGACTCTCTTTACACTTGGAACTGGTAGTCAAAGATAATCCAGGGCCAAAATGCCTGTTTTCTGACTCTTGTTCATTTCTTTGTAGCCAACAGAAGGTGCTGCAGTGGGAGGCTCTAATTTCCTTCCTCCCCAGATGGACAGTACGTGAGCACCCGGGGATGCATATGGCTCTTCTGGCTCCCTGGGCAGAGGGTACCAATGGTCTTCGATTGCCTGTCCTCAAGTCTGCATCACCACTGCGTAATCGGAGTTTAACAGCTCTAATGAGCAATGCGGTCTTGCTAGCTTCTCAAATGCTGTTAAGTAGCAAGAGCAGAATTATGATGATCACAACTGATAGTATGCTGGGGGTGTTTGCAATTCTGTCCTGAATCAAAATACTAATGTTTGTAGGAGGCCAAAGCTGATGCATCGATTTATTTCGGCACAGAGATGAGCAATCGCTTGTTTCCTAGGAAACATGGGGCTGTACATACGCAACTCCGAATGTGCACCCTAATGTTTTTCTTCATGTTGATAGAGTAGAAAGTTTGTCCAATGAGATCCATTATGCTTAAAGCAGAAGGGAAAATAAATTTGGAAAGTTGCAATATTTAAAAAGAAATAGCAGCAATACTGTCAAAGTCATAAGGAAAAGACAGAAATAATTCAAGAAAATAAAGGAAGTGTCCTTTCTGTCTATCTAATGTAGGAATCTGGAGATTTTTATAGTTACAGAGCCATCTGCTAAGTTTCATTTATTGTGCAACTTTACTACCTCACTATCATCTGCTCATTAATCTGCCTTTTTTAGGCCTACCTCTGAAATTCTGAATCTCTGAGCATCTGTCAAATAGCTGCCACTGGTTTTGAAACAGTAGTGTGGTGTAGCATAAAGATTTTTATAGCAAGTCACTTTGTGCAATATCAAAAGTTTAGTCATTCATAATATTCTCACCTCAAACTTGTCAGTAAATCGCTTCCACCACACCCTAAGTCTTTGTATCTCTTCCTGTAAGAATAAAACATAACTTGTGGTGATGCTTAATGTGTCAAAATGTGGCTTTGATTGTGTGGCAGCATTTGGTCCTCTTCTGATTTGAGCAGTGCGCTTGGGTGGTGATTGCCAAAAAGGATTGAGTATTATTAGGACAGATCGCTGACCCCAGCAGGAGTCTCACCATTGAATCCAATGGCTGAGACTTGGACCAAGGTCAAGAACTTTTGGATATTGAGTTTGACTTAATATGGTGTTTCAGATTCGGCTGTTCTGTTGTCACTTGCGCACACATTGCTAAGATGAGGGGGAAACATTAATGTCTGCCTTCTCGATCAATGCAAACAGTTCCTCAGATCCAGTACCACATCCTTCAGAGGTGGTCAAATGGCTCATTCTTCATGTTCATTGTTAATGGCAATAAAAAAAGGAGAACTAATCTAGCTGAAATACAGAGGCCTGGCAGCTGTGTCTGGGTACATCTCAGACTAATCCATAACTTTCCCTTTTATGTGTTATTCTAACAGCAGGAACTCTAATGTGTTACCTGAAAATGCACTTGGAATTAAAATTCTTGCTTCCTGGCCCTATTGGAGGTGAGGCAATCCATGAAGCCCCAGGAGCTGAATGAGCAGTGGCTGCCTCTGAGTAAATACTGCTAGAAATAGGCATTAACAGGTCTGAGGGACTTGAGTCCTCTCCTGTCAGATGGCTGCCAGGGTGTCAGTACCCTGTGTGAAGCTTATGGATGCTTTTGTTGTAACTGCCATGAGGTTCCCTGATGTATATTTTTAGGCACCGATTTCATTTTGCCTGTTTTAAGTAAATCTCGGTAGCAGTAGATGATTCAGCTCAAGAATTGTTTTCTTTGGGGACTAATCATTCTGTCTTGATCTACACTTCTAAATTTAGGGGTTAATCTCTGCAGGCTGCTTATGGTGAAGGCTGAAGCTTCTACTTTGAAACCTCATGAGCAAGGACTAACCCTAGGCATTTTGAATCACACTCTGAGTCTTTCTCTCTTGATTACGTATGGGACTAAGGAGACTGTATTTCTAATTCAGGCAGTTACAGATGAGGTACCACAAGATGGATGAGCTGATCTAATAGCCTGCTGATACTTCCTGGCCATGTGTTCCTGCTGTTTCTTTTGCTTCAGCTTGGGTGCTTGTGCTAAAACAGCAGGAAACTATCCCAGCAAAACAAATGGGGCCGAGGCAACCTAAGTACTCTGGCTGGATGAGGGTGGGAACCAGAAATCGTGCCAGAAAGAGGGTCATTCTGTAGGGTGGAAACACTCAGCTGTGACTGTGATCCTTTGTATATCTGTCCTTTAACTGAGGGTCAAAATTGTCAAATCTTTGTTATCCCTGTGACTTTCCTCAGCCCTTTTAACAGCAGCGGCACTGGTGTGCGGTGTTGTACTCTGAACACTGCAGAGGCCTCTAACTGTGCTGACTGATTAGAGGCCAAAAGGATTAGCCAGCAGTAATCTCGAGATAGGAATGAGGATGCACTGCTCTTGCAGGAATGCACTTGAGTTACTGGGGGGAATGGCCAAAAATGTGTAATTGCCCTTTTCTAGGAGGAGACTTCTGGCTGCTGAGATGTCTTTCAGTGTAAGATGTACAGTTAGATGTGCTGTTTGAGAGGAAGGGAAAGACTCTTGACTATCAACAGATAACGTCTTACAATCATCTTGACAGTAGTTATTTAAAAACCAGTAGTACTTTAGAGTTAATAAAGGCAAACTACTTCAGTGAAGTGAGATCTGAGATGTATTCATTGTCTGGTATTTAGAAATGAAATCTCTGCAGGAGAAAATAGACCTCCAGTTCTTATCTGGCATCTCCCTCCATAAACACTTATTAATAGTGGAACAGGTAGAAAACTACCACTTTTCGCTGAGAACATAATATCTTATGGTGAATAGAAGCCTTCCTATTTTGTCACAGCAGCACTCTGACTTGGTAGTTTCTGCATCTGAGTCTAAACTGGCTGGCATGATGAGGGAATTGAGACCTAAGCTATGGTCAGTATCTGAAGCAGAGCCTCCAAGCAGTAGTGAAAGTTCTCTTCCTCTTAAGAAGTGTCTTTTCCTTTCCTGTCTGTGATGGATGAATTGGAGGAACAACTACAAGGGGAAATACATTTGAAATGGGACAGAAAGTAATGAAGTGATGGTCTCAGCCTCCAAGTCTGAAATAAGAATTCTATGTTGGGCCAGAAAGCAAAAGTCAACCCTGCAATTAACATTCCAGACTTTATTTGAAGTCAGTGACTCTTGGAGGTTATCTTCTTGTGTGACCAAACTAGTGCATGTGTGTATGGCTCAGCAGGGAATGAATCGTGCTACGGATTACTTCTGGTTTGTGCAGTTGGATTTTGACAAATCCATCTAGTCCCATGCTGTGGAATGTGTGGACAAGGTTCAAGTTTGCACTGATGGAAACGGGAACCTCTTGCTATACTAAGTTCTATTTGTTTTCACATGTGGTGTGTTGTCTATCTGGTATGTCTGTTTTATTTATAGCTATATAAATATATATTTTTCAAAAAAGCTAGTTGGCGATTTTCACATCAATATTGTTTTCAACAGAAAAGGGGTTATTAGCCAGCAGAGGCTGCTGGCAAAGTTTTATCATTTGGATCTAAAAATATTTGGTTTTAATGCAACATTGGGAAATGAAGACTTAAAATCATGGATAAATTTCCCTGTAAAATCACAAAGAACTTGATGCATCTGTTAACAAATTGATTTTTGTTAAAAACATTTTAAGTGAAAGTACATCACAACTGACTCAGATCTTGTGTGCATTATATATGTGTATATATTTCGTTTGCTGAGACCACAGAAAAGAACTTTGTGTCATAGAGGAAACTAGGTTTGCAAAGGCTGGAGTTTGTTGTTGTGTTTTCATGGGTTGGTTTTGGGTTTTTTTTGTTGTGTAGGGATTAAAAGAACCCCCACCCTTGTAAATTTGCCAATATTTTCACTAGATCTGGCAGCTTTACTTTGAAACTCTGAATTCCAAATGGTGTTCCCTGTTTGCTTATAGAAAGCAGGGGGCCCACTTCACAGTGTTTGCTCTGAGGTTGGTGCAGTGACAGGCAGGCATTTGCCTGCATTTTTTTATTATTAACTAGAATAAGCAATTTAATAACTAGGATTAAACCATCAGATTATGACAGAGTGGCAGTAGCTGAAGGAACCAGGTTGGAAAGGATTACAGATGTCAGTAGACAAATACCTGCCCTTTAGGGGAAATAGTTAAGTGGGCCTCAGTTTTATTTTGGTAAGGTAAATAGTTCTTGTGCAATTCTAGGCAAATACCTTAGATTTTTCAGAATGATGCTTCAAATGCCTAGTGCCAAAGAATAGACTTAAGCCAAAATTGTCTCCCTGATGAAAATCAATAGTTTTGCCAGAACACACACAATTCTACTATTGTCTTGAATCAACACCATTTTTTTGTTATAAATGCAAGGGTTTATTTCAGAAGATTAATATTTCCTTGGGAGAAGGAAGGAGTGGGCAAAAATTGTGATTGGAGACCTCTGCTGAAGGGAAGAGTTCCCCCTCCTACTGCAACAAATAGTAAAACCTTACTGTTTTCAGTAGGGGAAAAAAATTGACCATCAAGATGTATGCTCCCTCATCCTGTGTAAGTAAAGAGATGTTTAAGTATGCTTTACGTGACTGAGTTTGTAGTGTGTCCACATACCAATGCGTGTTCAGAGGTATGAAAAACTATTAAAAATTGGAAGTAGAAAAATTATTTTTTTGGATAGAAAATAGGTATTTTTATCAGTCTGTTTAGAGATTAAAATTATGTAAACCCCCTCTTGTTGGATTACAGAAGTTCATTCTGTTAGGAGCTGGCCAATTCTGTCTTCCTGTTTTGGGATCAATCCTGAGAATGAATTTTTCTCCATTGTTGACCACTTTGGGTCACCTTTGCAAAAGCATCTAGGTGCCAAAATAACTGTGTAAATCTGGTCCTGGAGTGCTACAATTCACTTGCCTCAAATACTACATTGCAATATTGCTCCAGTCTGTGTGATGGGAGACGCATTGCACAAAAAGGCCTCAGAAATCTATCTGCAAACAGCACTACTGTCTGCCTAGTCACTGTATAAGAAAAATGAAATGGATGTAGGGCACCAAGTTAATATTGGTGAAGAAATAAAATGTCAAGTTGGAGTATATGATCATCTTAAAACCTTTCTTCCCTGATCAGTCTTGAGCACTCAGGCTAATAGTGCAAATGTGCTTAAACATCTTCTAAGGCGCAACAAGAACATAAGGCTTTGAGGGATTAATTGTAAAGGTGACTTTTGTGCCCAGATAAGCCAAAATAAGTCTTCCAGAAATTATCAAAACTGACAACTTGCACCTTTTCATTTTATTATAGATTTGCTCTACCCTGCTTAATTCAAAGTTTATGTAGGTGTAACTTAGTCTAAGGGACCTGGAAGATGGCGTAGAAGAGGATGGAGAATGGTGACAGTTGTAACAATTTCAGTCTAACCCTGTTTCAAGTGAATACACTTTTTTTACTTGCTCTTCTGGCAGCTTGCAGGGTAAAAGATTGAACCTTGGTTTCCTTTTCCGTGGGATGTAGAGGAGTGTTTCAGGTGACTGTAGAACCACTTGGTGAAACTCACAGGCTCTTCACAACATGGTACTGCATGAAGATTTTCTTCCCAAAGAGAAGTGTGTAGTTTTGAAAGAGTCAAAGAAGAAATCCTGCAAAATACTGGGATTAACAAGTTTCTCTTAATTAGTCTGGCCTGCACTAAAGTTATACTTTATTTTTTGCAAATTCTGCATTTATCTGTGGCCTGGTCCAAAGCTTACTGAAGTCAGTCATTGTATGAATCTTGATGGAATTTTGATTAGTGCTCTTGGAAAATTTGTTTTGGCTTCTGTTATTGAGGGATTTGCATGGCTGACATGGAATTAAACCAGGCCACAGAAAGCACTTTATTTCCATCACCTGCAAGGGAAATAACATTGACACTTTTTGAACTTCCCAGCCCTCGCTTCTGAAATCCTTTTCTGCCAAATAGCAGAGTGGCTGTTGTTCCTAGCTAAGAGTAATGTTCCTCTAGTGTAATGCACGAGATCATCCTAGTTAAGAGGATGGAGGAGGTTTGCCCACAAAAAAATGGTGTGGGTCAGAAGGTGAGGGCTGTCTTGGCACACAATATATGTTCACTGGAATACAGTGAGGTGTAGCAATATTCAGTTTGACTGACTACCGTGGCCTTTTTGGTAGCAGGGCTTTGCCTGAGAAATCCCCTCTTTGGTTTTGGAGAAGCTTATCCCTTGCTGTCACAAGTTCTCTGAAAGCGTTTCAGAAACACACTGGGTATTTCAGAGCTGGACTAGATTCTAGTGAGAACTGAATTGTCACCACAGGTTGTGAGAAAGTATTTTTACAGAGGGAGAGGTTGGTAACTAAAGGTTGAAAGAACTGCTGTGGAGCAAAACAATATGTCTCAGAGGCAGGTCTAATGGACTTCTGGACATGAAGGCTCAAGCATGAAATGGGGTTTGGAAGAAGAGGAACAAGCTACAGATAATTCATTTGTATTTTGTGTATTTTTACCTACTGATTCTTCACTGAACTATTTTGGTCTCCTGAGTGCCCCTAGGCCTGGCAGAAGTGACTTTGATAAAAAGTAAGATTATGACAGTGATGAGGTAATCCTTCTTTTCATGTCTTTCTCTGTATTTCTAGTGATTCCAAAACAAATATTTAGTTTAAAAAAGCAAGCAAGACCTCCTATCCAAGACCCATAGGTGAAGTAGTCTTTCATATTTTTATTTCTGCTTTAGTAACAGGTTTCCCCACACCTGTGGCTTTAATGAGGCCTGGAAAAAAATGTAGGAAAACATCAATATGCTGCTCAGTCAAAATAAAAGAATTTTGTTTTTACAGGTTGGTTTTGAGCCCAATGCAGCTGATGAGCCCATCGAATGGTCTTTGGATCAGGCCCCAATTTTCTTAATGTTGGGAGCTGCAGGGAAAATGAGTGCAAATGCATGTGGGTGACTCAGGATTGACTTTTAAAGGGGCTTTTTTTTTTTTGTAGACCACAGACAATGTATTTTTGCTCCCTGATTTACCATAAATTCATGATAGGAGCAGCTGTGAAGGAAAAACAGCAGGGAAAACCCAAGTGTAGGAGCATCTTTGACCTCTGCTGCTGCTTTGTAACCCCTCTCAATTTGCTCCCTGAGACATGCACGCTTCCTGGGGTGATGGACAGCTGAGAGCAAGAGAGGCTTTATTGTGGCCGAAGTGGTACTTGTACTTGGGAAGTTGCTTGAAACTGGGAGAAGTCAAACTGATTATGACTTTAAAAAAAAACCCTAAACTCTCCAAACATTTAAAAAAAAAACCCAGCATTTTAGTTACTTGAAGTTATTTCACCTGTTCTTTTATTTTTGACTGTACTTTGTTTGGCTGCTTGTAAAAAATAAACAGCCTCTTTCTTGCATGTGTCCTGAATTTACATTATGTGAGCATCTGCTTACAATAATTGATAAAGAAACCTGTGGTTATAGAAAAACAAAATTTAAAAGGCATTCTTTTTTTTTTTTTTAATGGCTTTATCCTTAAAGCCTTAGGTATGACTTTTTTTTTCCTCCAACTGAGATCAATATGGATGCCTTTGTCTCAAAACAGAGACCCAAGTACCAAATTGTTGAACAGATTTCTCCTTTGAAACTGCCACTGTCACTTGAAAATGCCATGTGTACAATGCAGCTGTCTGACTTCTCAGGATTACAAAGAAACAAGACCACGTGAAGCCTATAAACAAGCTTGTAACCCAACGTGTAAGATTTCAATGTTTATTTCAAATGTTTTGAGACTCTCCTTTGCTGTAGTGTGTTTGCTTGCAAAATCTCCCACCCTTCAAATGATCATATTGAATTTTGTAGCTTTTGTCATCACTTCTGTTCACACGCTTTTCCACAAGTCTGAATAATGCAGCATGTTTTTAGTGTCAAACTTGTTCCTGCTTTTTAGTCTTTAATCTAATTTTTTCCCCCTACTACTCATTTATATATTTTTTTTTCCACCTCCATTTAGTCCTTCCTAGCAAGCATTTTTTTTAACCACCCCTCCTCAGATGTGGGCTTCTAAATATCCTGTACTGAACTGCCACTGAGATGCATGTTTTTAACACATTCTTGTTATCATTGAAACAATCCTTTATGGCTAATTCAGCAAAGGGGAGGAAGTGACCAGCTGCTGTTAGTGTTGATGAATATGATGACTGTATCATTTTGTCATCTGGCGTTACCATTGTCCTCTTCTTCAGCTGGTGTACATTTGAGTTTATGATCTTATAGAAGTATCAATGTGTTGCTTTTATACAAGTTTTTAGCTATAAGAGATCTTTCAGTAGCATAATAAATCCTCTTTGTCTCAGCTCTGTGTAGACTGCAACACCAGTTTGTGATATTGTGATGAAAATTCTGTAGTCCAAACAGATTTGGTTCAGATCAGTGGTTGCACAGCGGACCTCCAAGGAATATTTATGAACAGATGACACCCTTACCACAATCAGATCGCCACATGAGAAGGCCTTTTGTTCCTGGACATTCTGTTTTTATAGTGTGAGATGTAGATGCATTTAACACTCATATCCTCTAGTCAGGAGGTGTTAGGATTTTGGAAGATCTCAGCTGTGGTCACTGCATTTCCCAGAGAGCATAGCAGTCCTCTTTTTAAGCTGGAGCTGACCTTCCACCTGCAGCTGGAGTGGTGTTGAGAGGATTGCCTCTGAACAGGGACAGCTCCTATGCTGCAAAGCCAAAACTGGCTGCTCTTTTCAATAACCTTGGCAATTCAGAGAGCAAGCACAAAGGATAGTCCTTCCTGTGGCACAAGGAGTAACCAACATGGATCTTATTATTAACATAATTGTTTTCTCTCTTTTAGGTTTTAAATGCTCGTGCTTGAGAAGGGAAGTTTGGAAACTAGAATCTTCCTGGCTTTACTTCTTGAATTTTCCAGTTGTTGCTACTGGCAAGACAGACTAGGACTCTGCTCCAAGATGACCAGTGCTAACTCCTGAAAGGTATGTTTGCCATTTTCTGTGTTCGACATATCCTTAGGCTAGCAATGGCCCTGTGGATGCAGTAGAGAAGCAAAGAACAATTACTGCTGTGCCAGATGATGAGGTGCTGCAGGGGATCTTTGTGGGTCTTGTGGTAGGCTTTTGAATATATGAGTACATTGCCAGACTCTATGCCCAAAGGAGTTTGAGAGTGTGTAGCAGTTCAGAATGTCTTCATATACTTGGTTGCTGAGCTCAGTACCTGTTGGTGTACAAAACCAGGTCCTCTGCATAACCCATGGAATTTCAAACTCTGCCCTGGACGCAAGACCTCAGGGATGTAGAACACACAGCTTTTCAATGTATTTGGTTCAGCCATACCTACCTTTGTAGGTTATCTGCAGAAAGCTCTTGTCTATGCCAGTTTTTTGCTGCCTACAAGTGTGAAGGGCTGTAGGACAGCCACTGCTATTCACCTGGCTTTGTGACAATCATGAGAACCAGAATTATCAGAATTCCAGGGAGGGGACAAAGTGAAAGATGTTAGACCTGTGCAAGGCTTTCTTTTTAAGACTGCTTAAGTGAGGCAAATATTAATTCCCTCACAGTGAGAAATGAATTTTTTTTCTTAATGGCTTCTCTGATTTCAAATGGAGAGTTAAAAAAAGAGCTTAGATGTGCATCAATGAGAGATCTGTAATATGCAAGCATGGTGAATGTTTCTCAAAGGTGAGAATGCTCATATGCCAAGCAGAATACAACACCGCTGCTTTCTGGTCTGTGATTTTCTGAGATGGAGGAGGAGAAAGACTGGTGGTTTGCAACTGGTCATAGTCCAGGTACAGCCCTGGGAGAAGCAGTGTGGAGGGTCTGAAACCGCAAGAGGTATTTTCTGCCTGCCATCAAAGGATCTGCTTGCATCAAGGCCTGTCCAGTCTTGTGAAGGTGAAAAGAAATTGTTCAACCATTTCTTCATGAAACTAAGGAAAAGCAGGCATATAGCCAAGGCATTGCAGAACCTACAGAGTTCCGACTTACATTGTGCTGAGCAGTGGTAACTCATCTCTGACCTTGTATATATCCATAATCATCTTCCAAGATGAATCGTGACATAATGTTGAGGGTTTATGTAGTCAAAAGCTTCTCATAAGGTGTATTAGAATGTGAATTTATTAGCCTGTCAATTATTTTGGTACCTCTCTCTATAGAGTATCTTCTCTTGTATGCTACCAATTGTCTTTTGTTTTGTAAATGTGAGGAAATCTCTGGCAAATATCCATGAGGTAAGAGCATTCATATAGGTTTGCAGCATACCTCATCTGGTGGTAACTCATACTTCTATACTGAAATATGGAATAGATTCCTTCCAGCTAAAAGGTGTGTGGATAGAAATTAAAAACTTTTAATTCATCAGCTTTCAGCAAAGTTGAGTAGTTACAGTGTAAACAGGGGAAATACCTGATGTGACTTCCCTTCTTGTTTATAATTCTACAGTTTACACTCTTTCAAGAAAGATTTCCATGAAGAACACATATAAGTAAATAAATGGAGCGTGTTTATGATTAATGTTTTAAAAAAAGTAAATGCTTCCCATTTGTAACATTCTTGAAATACATTGGCCCTGTAGGCCTTGTTTTTCTTCCTGCCTTATAAGGCTGTCTGTGTTTTGTTTATTTACTGTACAAATTTATGTTCAATGCCTCCTCTTCTATTTAATCCACAGGAGAATTTTGGTCACTGGCAAGATCATTGAACTGTATTAATATATGCTTAAATAATTCTTTATACTGAAATATATATAATAAATTACTGTATGTGTAATTAAAAGGAATGAACAAGTTGAATAATGACAAAGCAGGAAAATTAAATTACATGTGACTGAGGTCAAATGTAATGTTAAGAAAAGGACCCGCATAGGCAGAGTTTCACTTTTTTTCAAGATACTGTGGGCCAGTTGTTAATAATGCAACAGGTCCATCCTATAAGGATGTGTTTACTACTGCTTAATATTGTCTGCTTACTAGCATCCTCATCTGTTGCTGCTCATCTTGTACTATGTCCCAAACAGTGGAAAAAAGTTGGTGTTTCTTGAGTTTATAATCTTGACAGAGGCACAGTGGCTGTAAGGAGTTGGCAGCAAGGCAACGTCAGCAGCAGGGCCTTGGAAAAGTTACTTTTTGAGAAACAAGGAGTCTGTAGAAGAGAAATAGTTGTTCTCGGTTCACTTGTTAGTGGCCACACCATAAAAATCTTCACGCTTTGCACAAAGTGGTGATTTTGGCAATGTAACTCAATCCTGGTTCTGCAGAGGAAAAGAACCCCACCTGCATGTTAAGCAAGTGCTTCAGTGCTTTCCCAAGTGTAGGCTCAGAGACAGGAATGTAGAATAGCCTGCCTGGTTTGAATGAACAACAAGAGCTTGTGGCTGTTTCAAGAAAGGCAGTAAAAATTGGTCAACTTTGACCAAATTGGAAGTGAATACATTTGGGTAAATGGAGTGGCTAAAGAGCAACTTAAGTACAGTAAGTAGATAAGTCAGGTGTGAAGGAAGAGATCCTTTCTAGAAAAGTTCAGTAGCACCAATCCAGTGGTCACCATTACCAGTTAGATCAGTCTTGTTCAGAATGTCTATGTCTGGATAAAACTCTTATTGTGGAACTTCTGGGTGGATTGAAAATGTGAATAAAATCTTGGGTGCAGACTGGTTGGCAGATAAATATTTCAGTGTTTTCACTGCAAAGTGAGAAGTCCCAAGATTTTGAGCATGAGTCTGGTATCCTTAAGTGCTTTGAAACTTTGAAATTCTATTTTGTTTCAAAATGTTCAGTTTTGAGACTAGCTTGGGAAAAAAAACCTTTACTTTTCCTGCAATCCTATTTTAGTAAGCCCAGAACAACAACAGCATTCTTGATTCACTCAAACAAGATTATGAATTTCTTCAAATAGAATTTGAGTGCATGTTTGAAATGGGTGAATAATTATATATTTATAGTTAGGAGCATCCTGCACTAAGTCTAGGTCAACACAGGCTTTTAGTCACTTAGTTCCACTGTACCATTCATGATATTTGTTTTTTAAAAAGCAAAAGAATGAAAAAAAGCTTTGTATTTGCTGCTGGCACTGCAGTGGATCTCTGTCCTGTCCTTGCCTTTGCTGAGAGGGAAGTTTGTGTCTAGGAAGTTTGTGTTGTTACTATAGGCCCCAGAGTTCCTTACTTGTAAAGGAAATTATGATATTGAAATTTGTTGGTAGCAAGGGAGAGGGAAGAACAGTGTATAAAATAGCTATTATAATTATGCAAGTCAGCCATAGTACCAGTTAAAATCCTGCATCTGAATAATAATATTTTGGAGATTGTTAGAGATTTTCATTTACATAGTGAAATTAGGTGAGGTTGATTCTATCACTCAGTTGCATTAAGTCTGAATGGGGAAGAAAGTGTCTTAAGGTAGGGATGGGCATGATTCAGAGCGCTGAATCCCAGTACAGGTAAGAATGTATCAATCTGGCGCAAAAAGAGGCTTCTACTCCAGTCTGCCTATGACCACTCTTGACCAAATTCTTCAGCTTTCACTTTCGTACATCACCCCTGCCTCCCCCGTACCCCCTTCCCCAAAGTTCATGGTGTTCAGATTGAGTCTTGGATCCATCTTACTATGGAGAGGTGCAAGCCATAATGTTCAGATTAAGGGCCTTGAAATGTTTTTTAGAGCTGTACTGTATTTGGCAATTTGCATTCCTTTGGGGTCAACAGATTTTTTTTGGCAGAGCAAAGCTCCTCTCCCAGAGTTTTGCTCTGAGATGTATGTTCAAATAAATCTGAAATATGGAGCAGAACTCAGTTCAAGTGAGTGAGTTTCCCATGGTTTCTATCTGAAACAACAAATCCGCTTTTGGAGAGAGGAGGATGCAAACCTCCACCTTGGTTCACCCAGAAGATTTGCAGATGTTTTTATGAACCTGGATTTAATTTGGGGTTTGTAAGAAAGCCATTTACTGTTACTTCAATGCCACAGTATAACCCTGACTGTCTCAGAGTTAACAGGAGTTTTTCCACTTCCGTTTGCAGCGAAGGCAGGATTTCCCACCCTGAAGTTCTGCCTGTTTCTGTTTATTGACCTTACAGGCCAAATACTGAATTAGTAAGTAGACTCAGTGAAACATCTGTTGATTTCAAAGCTAAATATCAAAACCTCAGGATTTCATGCCATTCCCCATAACAGTATTAACGTTGGAAGTATGATAACTATCAAATATGCTAATGACCCAGCTGATGACAAAATTCAGTTAAGGAAGTGTAGATCGTGGAGGAACATACACATTCCTGGATCTTTTTTCTTCACTTTTAATGAAGATTCTTTGGCTGCCTTGAATTCAGATGCCTGCTTCCCCAGCACTCATTGTACCATCTGTACATAAGCACATAGTGCACCTCCTGATTTTTTTAAAAAAATGCTACTCTGCTCTCCAACCTGCAGCCTGCTCTACCACGTAAACTGGGGCAAGAAACGACTGCGTAATCGATTCTTATTTAATAAACTATGTTTCCAATGCCTTTGAGACAGCTGTACAGTGTATGACATGGGGACATCAGGACATTTGCTGGCTTGCATTAACTGGCATGCAATGTTGTTTTTTGGCCTGGCACGGCAGACTGAAAATTGAATTTACAAAATCAAACTGTAGTTATCTACATTCCTTGATGTCCTCCCAGGTGAGCTACTGGGCTTCATGCTAATAACTTCTAAAGCAAGCAAACTTTAGCTAATTATGTGCTAGTTTATTCTCCCTTGCTAAATTTTGGCAGGTTGCTTCTGTAAATTATGAAAAATAAATGTGAAATATGCAGATGTCTTTTGTTTGAAGCAGATGTTTGGTCCGCCTTGCCAGAATCTAATCAGCTGTTTCCCTGGAGTTCCCCCCCACCCCCCCCCCCTTTCTCCCGCCCCAATATTGTCCAAGAGCTTTATGAAAACATGAAAGGCTGGGAAAATGTGGAACAATAGGACAGTGCTTTATTTTCCAGCAAACAGACTTCAAGGTAACAAGGTAGGTTTTAGGCTGTTGTCTTCTCTAACTAAAGCCACAGCAGATGCTGGCAGAGGGCCCATAAGGCACGATATTGTCTGAGGACAGGCAGAATGCAAATGCAGCCTTGCCTGTAGTGGGGGATGTGATGGTGAATTGAGAGGAAGCCAGGGAAAGCCAGTTTTGAAGTACTGATGATACTGTGTGGCTGAGACACACAACTTGTGTGCTTTCCCCGTGGTCAGTCTCACGGATAGGGGAGCTACAGATCTCCAGCGGTTGTGTTAAGGGCAAGGTGGACGGCAGGATCTGCTTCCTCACTAGCTGCCCTGAATCACTCCCCTGCATGCCTTGTTTCCCCATAGCATGGCATTGAAGGAGGTGGAACTAACTAGTGTTGCGCCCTGTGCTGCCTGGCTGGGCTAGGTGGAACCTAGCAGGGGTGTTGCAGTATTCTGTTGCCATCTCATCCAAGCACCACCCTGCAGTACAGAGCCTGACTCTGCCCTTGGGGCTACTGCCTCTTTGCTGTATCCTCTGGGTTGTAAAAGCTTCTGAAAACAAAACCTTCTCCAGAAGATGTGGTCCACGCTAGACCTCATACTTTGCTCCTGGGCTACTTTGTAGAATGGCTTCCAGTCCACAGCTGTACTGACATAGCAACCGCGTCTCCCTTGCTAGTGCACTCTACCCTCCCAAGAAGCATTTTTGTCTCAACAGCAGCAGTTACTACAGTTAGAAACAAACATAAAGTGCAGATAAAGGTCCAGATGAAGATACTTTGAACCTCAAGGACCATCTTCTCTGTCATTACGGCTCCAGCAGTCTCATCAGAAGTTCAGTAATAAGAATAGTAATAATTTTTTTATTTTTTTTTTAGTATGGTGCTCAGCACCTGCATTGCACTTTCCATTTAAGGCTTTCACAGTACTTGATTGCATGAATTTAAACTTCCAGCACTCCTATGGTATAAGTATCATTATTCCTACTTTGTTTACAGAAAATAAACATATACAGAAATAGGCTAAGTGGGTTTTTTTTCAAAAGGAGAAAAGATGAGATTTGTGCTTAGAAGAGTTTACTGGTGCTTGGCATCCTGGTTTTGTCGGTTCATGTCACGGCCTCCTACCAGAAACATTTTTTGAGCTACTATCAGGACTCCTGAGTTGGCAGAGGGGGAAGTATTCCTGCTGATGTTCAGCTCTGTGTTCAGAGCATTTCATTTTTGGACAGATCTTCTGATGGCTTCCAGAACCTGTGCTCTTACCTTAGTCACTTGAAGCTGAATGGGAAACAGCTTACCTGAATTCACAACAACCAAGCATCTCCAGGAACCAAGAGGTACAGAGCAGAGGGCAACTTCTGAACAATAAGTACTTCAGTACTATGGTACTACTTATTTTTTATATCACGGCTGAAGCACAAATCAAGAGCCTGTTGGGATAGGTGCTTTGGAAACAATTAAGATGAATAGTCCTTGCCTCGAGGATGCAGGTCTTGAGATTGGGGCAAGATGCTCTTTACATGTAACTAGATCGCTGGAGGGAAGGATAATTCAGCAATCTAAGACTGCCACAGTATTTTTTTTTTTTACAGTAAAACTTAAGAGGGAGAAAGAACCATTCCCTTTTTGGTCCTTATGAAAGCATTTGTTCAATATGACTGTATCATCAGGGAGTATTATTTTTTAAAAATCCCAAACCCTCGTAAGGCAGTATGAATATATAGCCCTTTGATTATTCAAAAAAAAAATTGTACAAATCAAAATAAATTTGCCTAAGCAATTTAAAATAATTAACCTTTGACAAACCTCTCTCTCTGGTAATGGAATAGTAGCTATATGAATAAAAGATAAGTCGTGACATTCAATGAATTACAATATTCATCTCACAAATTACAGGATAAGATAGCAATATAATGTAAATTTTTATAACTGTAAAATGTCCTGAACAGCAGCCCCTCATGCTCTTCAGGTTATTTTTTTTTTTTTCCTATTTCTTTGAGGTATGAGGCAACTTTTGTACAAAAAACTTCCCAAGAGATGTTAAGTTGCCGCACTGTCCACCTATGACCCAGGCCTTCCTTCCCTGCTCTGAATGGGAGTCTTTACCTTAATGGGAAACCCATGCTACAAAGGGATTCTCCTGAATGGTAGCAGTAAGTGCAAATTATGATCCTGGGAGTCTCCTGCTATATAACCAAGTGCAATGCCAATAAACCAGGGGTGTAAACCACATGAGCATATGGACAAAATATGGTCTGAATGGCATGATTATTTTTCTCAGGCCATAATGAATTCATCCCAAGGTGCAACCGTACATCTGTTGTTATAGTGTTCATGATAGCAAACACTACAGTTAAAGCTGCAGTTTAACTGAAATTATAGCCACCTGGTTTTGTTCACTAACAACTTCCTTAAAAATGATTCCTTCTGTACTGACTCACATCAGTCCTAAAATGGTCATGGTCATTCACCTATATATTTCTTTGGGGAAAAATCTATAGAGAGAAGGCAAGCTGGAAGATTCCTTCCCTCCACACTCTCCTTGATTCTCTCTAATGTATTTCCTTAAAAATAAATTAATCTCTCTGGTTTTTAAGGCCCTGATCTAACTCTCATTGACTTTTTTTTTTTCCCAACTGATGTATACTTAGTTGGACTTTCTGTGACTCTCTTTGTGGATGCTGGCATGGAGTTATATTGAGCAGAAACAGATCTAAATAGTGAACGTGAAGTATTTGCTGCTTAGATGTTAGGAGTTTTGTTAAGACTGGTTTTCTAATTTTGTTCTTGTTGTGCACTCAGTTAAGTGTTGCTTACGTGACATCTCATTTTTCTTTACCTGAGACGCATCCAAACTACTGTCTGTACAGACTAGTGAGGAAAGGTAGGATGCTTGAAAGTTGGTAGTTGATGCTATGGAAGATAAATTTCTTTCCAGAGGGTTTGCTACTTCTCTGGGAGGGATGAGGTACTAAAGAGACTATTGGCCATTAGCAAAACTTTAAAAATCGCAAAAGAGGACAATCTGTTTTCAGGTCTTCAAACATGGTGTTCTTTTTCAGCAGCCTTCTTGAATGATTTTAATACAAAGACACCTTCAAAAATGTGAACTCCAAATATTAAAGGAGAATGTGCTACTGATTCTGCTAGTGCTGCGTGTCAGTAATAGAAAACATTTTAAAGTGTGAATGATTCTGAATGTGGTTCAGATTCTACATTTCTGGAGCAACTTAATTTCTTAGAAAGCATCCATAGTGTATCTGCTAATGATTGGCCGCTGTTGTATTTGGTTTCATTGCAGCCCCCTCTTGAGAGCTGCCCTAGTGTAGGAGGGAAATTATGTGGTGGTTTGTGAAAAGCTATCTTGCCACATCATGGTCATTCCCCTTTAGAGGTGCAAATGCTGATCGCAGTATGGAGCCTAAAGAGCCATGTTAGATTCCAGGTTAATCCATATGGGTTGGTTAGGAAAAAATCCTTCCCTTGAGGCTTCAGAGCGTTATTGCTCTGTTCTTCTGGCTGCCTGATGCATTCATTTCCAGAGCAGCAGTAGGCAAAGTACATCAGGGTGCAACAGAAAAGTCACAGAAGTGAGTTTCTTTATTCCATTCACTTCTGCTGCTTAAGGACAGGGAGGTTCTCCAACGCATGCGGAGTGCTTCTTCCTTTAAGTTATAGTATTGTTGAGCTTTTATAGACATAGAATGCAAAATATAGCTTGTAAAAGATACTCATGCCCCTATTATTTCTTAATAAGGGGAAACTGAGAAGAGACTTGTCTACGGCCTTGCAGAAAGTCAGTGGTAGAGTCAGGACTGGAAACAAGGTCCCAATCCTGTGCTGATCCCCAGGGCTCTCCTTCCACTGTGTACTGGCCCTCCCTGCCTGTGAAGTTGGGAGCATTAATGGGCTGTAGTGCATGAGCTTTGCAAAACTTTGCAGAGCACACAGAAACCATTCCATTCTGCAAAGTAGTTCCATTTTCATTGAACTCACTGTTCATTATTACAAGCAGGGGTGGCCATTGTGGTGGAAATTGTTGGATGTGGCAATGAAAAACAGTTTTGTGGGGTTTTTAAAAAAATTCTACAAGTTGCTGCTTGAAATTAAGACTTGCACAGCGCTTTTGTTCATTTGCTATCCGGTCAACATATTTTCTACCAAGCTCCTGTTCTCTTGGGTGGGATAGAGGAAGATGCTGGCAAGATGGGCAGATGGATGGCAAGCTGCCACTCAGCCTGGAGCTTGCAGTTCGCATCTACCTAGACCCAGAGGGCTAAGCATGGCATGATTTGAAGCCTAAAAGAGGAAATGAACTTTCATTGACTCATTTCTAATAACTCTTTTCCTTACCTTTCTTAATAGGTGCCTTAGTTAAAGCTCATATTATCACAGTTATATAGATGCATTGATATAATTATGTAGTAATTGCAGTAAATTATCAAGATGAAATCATCAAGGCAGCTTTTTGTGTTATTGCTGTTAAAGTATGCCTTTTCTCTTCTCTCCTAAATATATATATAAAAAAATTCTCTTGCAGATTCAGTATTGCTAAAAATAAAGGAAGATTGTGCTCTTCTGCTGCTGCTTACTGACACTGTCAAGAATAATGTGAGTGAAATGGAACCAAAGCAGAGAAAAGTATGTTCTTCCCTGAGCTCTAACTGGGTAGCGTTATAGCTCATTTTATCAGGTTCTCAATCATAAAGTGGCCTTTCTTTTCTTGAACTTGAAGGCAGTGGAAATGGCTTCCTTCACAGAACAAGGGTATTTTTATGCTTACTGTTTAGCCATTTGCAGCGAAAATGTTATTCACATAGAATAATTCTTGGGAGAGGAACATGAAATTGAATATTCTCTTTTCTTTCTTTAGGGCAATCTTGTGTGGATATACTTGTTTTCTTTTAGTGATGTAAAAGGAAAGGAGGTGGAATATTGTTTCAGTTTGTCCCTCTTCATAGTCTTTTTTTCATAAGCACAGGGTCCAGATAGTCTGCTGGTTATACTTGATTTCCAGGATTTGGTGTATAGCAAAATATTAACAATGATGCAACTTTTGTGTTACTTCATACCTTATATTGTCTTGTGCATATTTATCGGTGTTTTTCAAGGCAAAACTTATTAGTGGCTCACTCAGGGGATTGGTAATTGGATATAGAGCCTTTCACCTCTAGGTCAGTGGTTCAGATTTGTTACAGGTCAGTACTGCCTGGGAGTTACTAACATGTGACAGCTGCTCGGTGGCCCTTTCTGAAATGAGTTGGTGGTCTCAGCTCATTTCCTTGAGAGCAGGTGTCTTCAGCACAGATCAGACTTCAGGACAGCAGTGTAAAACCCACTCGTGTACAGTGTTCATAGTTTGTATGAACTTGGAAAAAAAAAAGGCAAGAGAGGAAATATACATGTCTAGATCCTCAGCTGGCATAGTTTTGGCATAGATCCATTAAGTGTAGCTGGAGCAATTATCACCAGCTGAGGATCCCCAGGCAAATGTAAATCTCCAAACAAAAAACGTTTCCAACATTAAAAAACAGTTCACTCTGGTTGTACTGTATTAGTAATCTAAAGGTTATGGCTGTTATAATAATTTAATTAACTAAAGACCGAAATTATAAATCCAAGTACCTTGGAATTAAAGTAACATTTATAACAAGTCTGGGCTTGCTGAAATTTGGAATAACATTAATTCTTCCATCTAGTGCTGCCCCAAGATAAACTTACAATTATGGTTAATGCATTTTGCTGTTTGTCCCAAAGGAGATGAAATTGGATTTCAAAGATACATTAGTATCCAACTTTTAATGACTCTGTGCTTTTAACAGCTTTGGCTTTGCTTTTACCTAAACTTCCAGGGCAACAAAGCCAAGCAAGCACTTCTGAACTGTTGAGGTATAGTGATGGTGGAACTGAAGTCTTCCACACACGCCGTTCCTAACACTAGAGGAGCATAAGTATCTCGTAACATTTACTTAGGAAGAAACTTTTTGCAGTTGAAGAGTAGTTTAGTTATCTCTGACATCACTGAAATACTGTTTAAGCAGAATCCCAATCTTGTGTGATAGTATCCAAAAGGAAGATAAGAGAACCATTTGCTCCAGAAAATTAATGTCTGTTATGCTGGGAGTTGCTGCAGTATTTCAAATCTGAGTTATTCTAGTGTTAATTTCAACTGGGACAATAGAAAGGTAGAGGGTGTCTAAGTTTGTCGTAAAAACGAGCTTGAAGTAAAATATTTATAAATTCTCTGTCATTCTGTTCTTGAAAGAGCAAATGCTCTGTTTGGAGAGGGTGCATCAAGGAAAGAAGTTGAACTTCTTTGGAATGTAAACTTCAGCCATAATTACAGAGCAGTGACTAGCACATCTCTTGCTTTAGGCTTAAAAATAATGGAGATGGACGAGTAGCCTCTTCTCAGTAATTGCTTTTCTTCATAGTGTATAACTTATGCTCCCTTTCCTTAAACTTATTATTACTATGTCTCATATAATTTAAGGAGCCGACTAGCTGACTGGCTGTTGCTATTCCTTACCTTGCATTTATCAGATGAGGGGCCAAAAAGGCAAGGAATAAAATAGTAGAGAGGTTTGGAATTATGGAAGCCATGGTGAAATAGCATTTTAGATGATCCAATCTGATGTGCTGGATGATCAAATCTTATTCTCTGTGGTTTCTTGGTTTGTGGGTTGGTTTATTATTGACAAGGACTAGAAGACATGCTAGGTATCTCTTTTTTTTTAAAAAAAAAAACCAGTCAGTTATCCAAGTGTTCTAATCTGGGAATCAAATTCCTTCATGGACTTGTACCTTGTGCCATTCATAATTTTAGTAAATTTGTGTGTTATTTGTTTCTTTGAGTCTATTATCTGCTAGGAATAATTAATGACATGATGATGCAGACACAGTATTCAAAGACATTTGCTACAGAAGGATCAAATTTGGTATTTACAAAACTGAGGGAGGTGGGATTCAGCTATAGATTTTCCAGCCATTAAAAAAAGGAGGTAAACATTTCTTGTGCAAATACTTCTGCTACATACGAATAGAACAAACTAAATCTCTGAAAGAAGGAAGGGTAAGAATTCCAGCTGTCTCCTTTCTCTCTTGCTGAAAGTTGGAGGTACAAGGACATAGCTAAGTGTACCTTATTCATTCACCCAGAAAAAGACAGCATTTGAATGCACTCTCTGAATAGAGGCACAATGATAATAGCAACGTCACACAACAGAATGGCTACTGCCAAATCACTTTAGCCTTTCTGCATGATCATCAGGACCGGCAATCTGTTAACCAACCCATTCCCTAGTTTTTGCTGCAGTAGCATGCTTTAGTTTGAGATCACTATTGCACCTAACACGAAACAAACAGTTCTTGAGGGATGTTTTAAAGAAGAGAAGGAAAAAAATAACTAAACCTAAAAAAAAAAAAATCACAGTCCAGAAGAGCCAAATATTGGAAGGTGAAAGGGAGATTAAGAAGAAATTGCCTGTTACAGAACTTCATTAAAGTCATTTATTAGCTTTGTAATACCTAACAGTCTGCTGGCTCCAGAATTTTTTCAGACAGGGAGGCGGATAAGAGAGTGTTTCGCTTTCATTTGCATTCTTGATTCCTGCTGCTCTGTTTATGGCGTTGATGCTATTCATACAGTCTTTGCAATATTAATTTTTAATTTATGATGCTCATTAGGAGACACTTAAAACAGAACAATTATCATTTATCTTGATATATTATTTACTAAGACTTGCTGTCATGGTTAGGGACTTGTGATTAGTGGGAGGGGAAGAGAAAACATCTCTGAAAGGTGCTTGGCTGAAGGGGCTGGGGCTTAGGAAGTGGTTGTCACCACCAAAGGCCTGAAGTTCTGATGTCAAAGCAAAAGACTTGCAGCACCTAATCAAAACTCGGGAGGAACCTCCGAAGCCTGGGACAGTGCTTAATGAACCTGCAGGATAATATTAATGAAACTCATGAACCACCAGCTCATCAATTATTCATCCTGCTATTGTCCTGGTATTTTACTGTCTCAATGTGATTACCTTTTTTTTTCTTTTTTTTTTTTTTATTCCCTCTACCCTCATTTTCCTTTTGTGAATTTACCGACATGTATTGCAGTAGTGCTTCCTCCCTGGGAAACTGGGTTTCTCAAGACAATTGCATGGTATTCACAGGAACAAGGAGGGTAAATTGTGTTATTTGAAGGGTTCAGATAAACGTGCTGGATTTATTAAGACTTAATAAACTGTGTCACTGATGTGATAGCCCTGGTAAACCTGATTGGTTTAAGGCCACTGTACCCGAAGCTCAGAATCATCTATACATTTCTTAATATTGTTATGTTTAGTGAATTACTTTGATGGACTAGCTACGTAGAACTCTATATAGCTGAACAGAACCTCAAATGGTTGTGACCTAGGAATATATAGGTGTGCTCTTCACTCCTTCCCACCTCCCTTTTACCTGCCCCCTCACCCCCTCAAAACACCCCCCTCCCCAACAAACCAACCAAAAACAAATGCAAAAAAACGCAAACCGGTGTCCCTCATACAAGACTTCTGAGATTCCCTGCATTTAGTTTCTGGGTTCCCAGGTTGTTTGTAATTTATTCTTGTGCAGGAGAGAAGGCAAATTGGATGTTTTGGAGCCTGATAATTGTAGCTCTGCATCTGAAACCAATTGTTGTATTTTTAGCACTGTTTGTTTCATGTAGTTATTTTTAGACTTCCTGAAAGGGGTATTATTTCTGTTTATTTTCTGTTTGACATCAAAACAGGAACAGCAAATTACTAATTTTGTAACATATTCCCTGGACATTTGGCTTTCAATTTTTTGAACCAATGCACAGCAGCAGTGGAATCGTATGCACAAGACCTCAAGGACTCATACCATCAAGCATCTTTGAGTTGCATGCACCATTCTCTTCCTCTGTTCTGTTGAAAACCTTGACACTGTAACTAATCTCAAAGGCAACCACTGTATCGATAAACTGTATTTTCTAGGGGAAAGGGTAGGGAAGGAGTTATAAATTCTGTGGTTGGATAATTCTGATGCTTTTTTTTTTTTCCCTCTTCTGGATTTTGCAAGCTTGTATTTAGAATGTATTTATACTGAAAGGGGAAAACCAAAATCCCCTGTCTGATGTTATAGAAAAGCTGATACACAATAGTCTATGATGAGTTTTTTCAAAGTAGTGTAAGGAAGGCAATACACAATACTATAGCTAGTATTTATGCTATGTAAACTGGCTTGGACATGAAAAGCATTAAAAACCTTAAGAGATTGATCTCTACAAGCAAGGTACGTAGGGATTGTTAGCCTCTTTGTTATGTTGTATCAGAACTTCATTAGGCTCTGGGATGCAAATGTAAAAGGCATGGGTTGAAATATTCAGCACACCAATCAATTGCTTATGTTATTTTGTAGCCTGTTGTAGATCTAGATTCTCTTGTAAGGAAGACACTGCGTAATGATGATTCCTTCCCCTTCTCCAGCAAAACCAGCTCTGAATAATTACTGGTACTTGGAGTTAGTCATCTGTTAAACTAAAGCAAATTTATCTGGCAATATTTTTTTTTTCTCATTACTTGACAAAATATTCCCAAAGACTTCCCTAATTGTTATGCTGTGTGAAAACTCAAGCTGGGTTTTGAAAACCAGTAGCATGATTTGGAGTTGTAAATCCTATGCTCTGATATGACACAAGCACCCAGAACTGTAGCGTGACCCATGTCTGAGTGAGGTGTCATGTCTACATGTCAAACTGCAACCCCACACAGGAACTAGCTTGTCTCCTGGAAACCTGATATCTGGGTTTGTCTGGTATGCTCCTGCGCTTACCGTGATGGAGCAGGCGGATGAGTAGACATGCAGTATTCTGGCTGTTACAGTGATAAATGGAGTAGTCCTCCTGTGCCTGTGCTGCTCTGTGTAAGCAGGCACCGGGACTCATCTCTTCTGAAAATGTGTTGGATTCAAATCATCAAGACGCTCTAGGCTTTTCTACTCATTCTAGCTGGTTATACAAGGTTTCATTCATCACTTCTAAAGAAATGTTTTTGGATTAGTCTTGCATCTTTCGAATCAAATCGTACCTTCCCTGCTCTGGTAATTTAATGTTGGAGTCGCAATTTACTATAAACCTTCTTAGCAGGCAGGTAATCAACTTAACGGAGTTTATTGCACAAGCAGCTGTTCCGCAATCTAATATTATTATTTTTTTTACCTGTTATTTGCAGCTGCAGAACAGGATAAATCCACATTAGTTCCAGTCTCTGCCTGACAAACAATCTCATCTCTGCCATGTTCTAATTTCCGATAACTTTCAAGATCTGGAGTCTGCAAATTATGAAGCACATAAATTGAATGAAATAACTTTGAATGAAGCATGCCTGCTTAGTTTCTCTTCTGTTTTACATTTCAAAGTCTTAGCATTTATATGTCATGTTAGTGACTTTTCTTTTTTGAAAGAGTTCACCTAGTTTTGTTGGTGGTTAATGGAATTTCTTATGTTTCTAACAGGGTAGGAAGAAACACCCCAGGTGTTTAGAGCACTTCAAACAAGGCACAGCGACAAGCTGAGATGAATGTGTGTTCCTTCTAAAGATGGTGTGTTGTATGCTCTTGCAGTAGCAATATTGAGGCTTTTAAATGACAGTCCTATTTCCCTAAAGCTTTCTTTGTGATAACATTCAGCTTTTCCAGCTTTCATTGAAGCTTAAAATGGGGGTCATTTTGTATCATCCATGTTGCAGAGTGGGATGGCACGGCTCTTTTAATACTAGCCTTTATAATCTTTGTAAGGTCATGCAACTTTTCTGATTTTTGCCTAGGGATAACTTTTCCCTTATTTTAACACATTTCCTTTTGTCTGGTTTGGCCAGTAATTGACTTTGTCCTTTTTTCATTTATTCCTCTGCCTCCTGGTTGTAGCATCTTCTCCCTGGAGTGTCAGGTTAGAAGTTTTCCCTTTTGTGAAACCATGACAGGTGCCTAATTGAATGATGAATGTCCCTTTATTACTCTGTAATTGAACTGCCAGCTTTTTGATTGGTTTGTAGAGATGCTCCACTCCTCATCAAGCTCTGCGGGGGGCTCCAGGGCTGGCAGGCTGGGCCTACCCTCCATCTGTCTAATCGCATCTCTCCCCTACTTGGGTTTTGGGTGGGGAAGGGGCTCAGGGGTTGGAAAGTCATAATAAATTATGCTAATTTAATGTCGCTGTGACAATAAGAATATCGCATTGTTACATGCATTGTGGCAGCAAATGCGAGAAGACGTTTTGTCGTCGTGGCTGCCCAGCCTGACAGGACCTCGATGAAGATTAATGGCCCTCACCTGAGTGACAGAGCGGGGGATTGTGGGGCAGAGAGGGTCATTCATCATACTCTGACAGGTGTCATTCACTCCGACAGCCACACCGCTATCGCCTGGCTAGTGGTTCCATTTTTCTGCCAGTTAAGCAAGGAGTTTAATAACATCCCCAGAATTAAAACTCATTCTTTGTAGCAGGTCTGACAGCTGAAAATAAGAAAATCAATTCTTCACGTGTTATAGCCCAGTTAACTGACTGGGGCTTTGACTTTAATTTAGTCTTTAGGCTGAATTTCAAGTAGGGTGCTTTTGTAAGACATCATCTACTAAAATTTACCAATAGCACTAACTTCACTGTTGTTATTGTGGCTGGATTAAAATGCAGCCTTTAATAGTGGATGTCATCTTCATTTGGTGCAACCTAAGTATATGCCACTCTGGTGAGGGATATTCCACTTCATCCTCATTAGTGATGTTTATAGCTTCTCTCTTCATTAATATTGATCCCTTAAACTACAGAGGAAAACAAGACAGACACTAATTTGAACCATTTTGTATCACTAAACTGTTCAGGCTTTTTGGTTTCTGTCATTCTGGTGAGCTGAACAAAATATTTCAGAAATAAAAAAAAATAAATTAAGAGTAGGCACAAACTTCTGGCAGCCTCTTGCTACTCCTGGTGGGAAGAGCCAGGTTATCCCTAGAGGCCTGTGCTGCTGAGGGTTGCATGCATCTGAATGGGGCTGACTAATCCTGGAGAAGGCTTGGAAATAGCCCCTGAGAAAACAGCTCTAAAATAATGACCTTAAGTATTTAATATCCTAGCTAGTGAAATCAGGTTATAAATGTTTGTGACCTGTTTTATTTAACTCATTAAAACTGTTGTAGCCCAGGGCAGGCACAACTAGCTGGAAGCTCCTTCATGGAAACAAAAACGAAGAAGACAGATTGATGTCTGTTTGTCTAATTTAAGAGATTTGTGAATCATCAGTGTGATAGCATTATGAAAAATACAACCAGGATCCAAAGAAGTGTGAGAGCAAGTATTTCCAGGGGAAGATTTATTTTTGTTTCATAAGGCTGGAGTGAGGTTGTATGTGCAGCAATGTGTGCATTTCAGGTCAACGTAATCAAGAATGATAGTTCAATCCAGAATAAGTGCCAAGAAAGGGCTACTAGGGTGATCAGGAAAACACAGAGCTGTCTTACAAGGAGAGAACAAAGGATCCTAGCTTGTTTGGACTAGCAAAATGAGGGCTGAGAAGGACTGTCACTGTTCTCTGCAAATACTTTAGGAGAGGTAAACACAGGGAGCTGAGAACAGTCTTGATGTTATAGCCCAGGGCATTGTATCCAGTCCTGTGTTCTTATAAAGCGACCATTATTTGTCTCCATGTAGATAATAAATCACGAACTGTGAGAGAAACTGTATGTGTACTCCTCAGACTTACTGGAGCTGTTCAGGTTGAGGGGAGGGAAAGGTTTTATTTAGGGAAGGTGGGGGAGGACAAGAGTTATCACACTTTAGAAAATTTATTTTTGTCTCTGTTGCAAGTGGAGAGGGAGTATAGGACAACCAGGCTCCCCCACAGACACCTCATTTAAGTGTCTGGAATTATATAGAAGTCTGTACACCTCAGTTAAATATGAATAAGGAATTCATCCCTATTTTTTTTTTTTTTTTATAGAAAGCATATCATAGTATACTTCAGGATCTTGTAAATTTTTCTCTGTCCAATCTGAAAGGTTAAATTTCATCCTGTGGAGACTGCACTGCTTTGAAAGGAAAAAAATGCCTCCCTGTGTTTGTTATTAGTGTTCTGTGTTATATTAGCATTTTGGATGACTTGTATTTAAACAGACAATATTGCAGCAAACTGAGTACATAGTCTGATTGCTTTTCTAAATCTATATAGAATAATATACAAAAACTTTTTGCACGTCTATTTGGCGTAGATAGTTGTGCATGTATGTTGTTTCTATCCAGTGCAAAGGAGAGGTAAGAAGTCCATGGTGTCCTGGTTTGCGTTTTACTGTCCGAGAAGAACACCTAAGAGGCTGCACAGTGTGTGCAGGTGTTCGTTGCATACCAAATAGCCAGGGCTTGCTTACAGGAGAAAAATGTTTTCCAAACTTTGTTTCTAAATTAGTTTGGTTTTTTTTCTGGAATCATTAACAAATGAAGTCCTTTTTCATTCCCACAAGTTATTGAACTTGTTTGCATGTGAGGCATTAAATAATAAAATATTATTGGGCAGCCTGTCTTCACAAGAAAAATGTTGTATGGATAATGCTGTATGTGCATATTTGGGGGTGAAGAAATGTTGCTGATCAAGAATCAAATATAGTGCATGCTGGAGACTTGTCAGATGCATGAAAATGAAATAGCCCCTTGGGCTCTATATGGTTCCAGTTTCAAACTGGATTGGAAGAGACAGATGAGCAGTGTAGTTGTACTGACATGATGAATTGGTCATAAGTTTGCCCTTTTTTGGTTAACTGTGTGAATCCAAAGTTGTATTCATTCTGAATGTTTTTTATGAGAATCTGCATGCTGCATGAGTATAGAGAAACTAGAGAAAAGGAATAAGTGTTTTCTAATAGACCCTCTGATCATTTTAGTCTTCAGTATTGCTCATAGAAATGAGTGCTGTTTTAAAAGCATGTGAGTTGCTGACTCTTTGGAACTCAAGTCCTTCTATTAAAGGCATTTTTTTTCAATAAGGCAACTCTAAATAAAGCAATATTTAAGAACCCAAAGTAAAATACCCTATAGTAATTTTCATTTCTTTTAATGAGAGGAATATAATCAAAACACTCCTGTTCCCTCACTGACCCAAATGCCTTTGTTTGAATGAGTTAGATTTTACCCTTCTCAGTCTGAGTGGGTCTGCACTCCAGAAAGTAGATTCAATGAGACTTAGACATGCAAAAAATAGGAACATTGTAGTCAGAAATACTTGCATTTAGAAATAAATTAGCACAGGTTTTGGGTTTTTTTGTGATTTTTTGTTTGTTTGTTTGTTTTCCCCTAAGCTGCAACTATACGTTTATCATCTATATTTCTTCATCTTTATTTTAATTCATCAGTATTCTAAACAGTTGACAAACAGATATTCTGGAATTTCTGAACATTAATATGTTAGCACAATTTGTCTGCTCAGAGGCAGTCAATGACTTGTTGAAAAATGCTGCGGAATCTTTTAAGAAGTTTCACCCTGAGCTGAAATTGGGGTTGTGCTTTCTGAGGTAATTTTCTATAGAACAAATTGTTAACATGTAGATTGTACTTACCTGACTTAGTCAATCAGAAGTAAGATACTTTTCTGTTATCATCTGTGTGTAATTAAGTCTATATACTCACCAGTTACTCCAAGAATTAAAATAACTAAAGGGGACTGGAAAGTTTTTGGATACTTCATACAAGTGGCTGCTGAAGACAGCATGTGATGTTAACAAGGGAGAGCTGAGAAAAGTGATATCAAAGGCCACTGAGTGAGTGGGTGACTACTATTTGTCCAACAGGTTTTGTCAAAACTGACTGTTCTGCTTAATTTAACAGCAAAAAGTAACAATGAAAAATAGAACTTGCTGTGCAAAATTGTCATATAGGATAGGATGCCTAATTCTGCTTTAGTAAGTGCTGACTCTGGTGAATTGTGAAGTAGAGATGAAATTAGCACCCTGTTCTGTGTTCCCTCAGACAAGCTGGCCTAGTTATCTTAAGATGTAAGAATGTATTAACCACTGCAAATAAAAATAGCAAAGGGAGTGCTAAAGGAGCTTCCACTTAGCTGACTGTATTTCCTGTTCTAATTATTTCCACTAAGCCACTTCTTAAAACACTGTCAACAGTCCATTCTTTTTTTTTTTCCCCCCACCATGAATCCTGGCACCTGTACATCATGGCTTTGTTCTGGGTAATGACATCCATATGGAAATTTTCAACAACATTTTGGGTTTTTGAGCAAATACTTATTACATTACTTAAACTAAATGAAATGATTTTTCTAGAGCATGGCCAGGTGCCTGGTGCAGGATGGAGCTTTCACTGATTTTATAGAGCCTTGATGACTAGAGAAAATGAAGTATTTTGTGCTTTCAAAGTGAATTTCCTCTTTCTTTGTAGTTTTCTGCAAGGTCACTAGCCTATCCAAAAGGGAACTCTTACTACACATGCCTAGATGCCACAATGGAAAATCTTAACCTTTTTAGGTTCTTTGACTCTGTTTCGTGCTATGTCCACTCACTGCTGTGCCATGCAAGAATAATTCCCAGATTCTTCAAAAATCAACAGTCGCCTGACTTAGCTGAATAGACTGATTTTTAATTTTGCTTTTTAGATATTGGCTGTTGTCAGCTGTTTTGTGGTTACAAAAAGGCATTCAGTTTTTATGTAAAAGACTCTTTTGTCCAAGATTGCTTCAGATGCGTTGTCACTGATGCAAGTGTAAAGTATTGCAAGTTTGACATTAAATGTAGATCTTACACCAATGAGAGCATGACTTGGAGGAGGTTATGCAGGCAATGTGGTTGTAGCAGGCTCAATTACAGTAGGAGTTAATTTGATAGGGATCATAGACTTACATTGTAGCCAATTAGTAGGATGGAACTGTATTACACACAACAAAAGGGCCTCATAATAAGCAAAGTGCTTAGGAACAGAAGCCAAATGAAAATGAAATAAAAGGCTGTGGTCCAAAAATCTACGGTCTTGAGAATGTGGGACAGTCTCCAAATGGATGATTATGGCATTTATTGCAAGGTACATTTGGTCAAAATACCCATTAAGGTTGCTACAAAAATTTCATAAACAGGAAGCTGCATAACAAGAAAAGGTGATTTGGAAAAGGAGGAAAGCGGGTATCAGGTCTCTTAGGTCTGCAAAGGTAACATATGGGCTTATGTCCATTCTGCTTAACTTTAAGAACTTAACTGCTTATTCGAGTTAGGCTCCTGTTTGCCTTAGTTTTGTTGGTGGTGTGATGACAGTGAGAGGTATTTCCAGAGGCTGACCCAAACTGGAGCAGTAGAGGAGTAACTTTACTTTGGAAGTGACAATGTCTCCTGACAGGCAGGGAGCTTGAGGTGGGTTTCAGCTGAAGTGCATAAGATTAAATCTTAAATTTGGGCACCTAGACAATACAGTGGGGATCTCTTCTCGCTGTAAGGGAACAAATGGAGGGGGTGGGTACTTGGCATTATGTGACAGTGCCACTTTGTAGGTAGGTGTACATTCAAGGTGTAATGGTGTAAAAAAAAAGTGTATGCTTTAAGGTATAGTGCAACAGTGTGTCTTCAGCAAGCTGCAGAAAATGTTATCAGAATGTAAAAAAAAAAAGCTATGATAATAAGGTAGGTGTTTTAATGAATAACATAAACTAGGTCCATAATACGGGCAGTCAGTTGATCCGTGGGGAAACTGGCCTGATAACACAGAGACACAGTTAGATGATGCACCAAGGGAGCCTCTAGGAAAGCTGATACTCTGCTAAAGAGTGGTGCTCCAAAAGTCTTTCTGCAGAAGGAGTGAAAATGACATAACAAGAAGAAATAGTAAGAGACAGACCCCACCATTTGGGATTAACGATTCTGAGGGTGTCCAAGAGAGCTTGATCAAAGAAACTGCCTTTGAGATCATGCTGAGGAACCTCATGTGCTGCACATTTGAACCATGTTAATAGATGTATTTTAAGGCCTGAAAAGACTGTTATGATTATCACTTTTGTAATATAAACCAGAGCGCCTTATCTTTTAATTTTGCATTAAGATGCTAATGTCTATTATGTAAGTATACCAGATGCTTATACTAAAAGTTCTTTTTCTAAAAGATTTCAATTTGTGAAAAATCTACCATCTCTTCGTCGCTCAAAGTGTTCACTTTATTACTTATTAATTTTGTACTTATGGCTACAAACTATTTAATCAAGTTACCTGTATTTCCTGTTGATTTAGAGATTAATACACTAATATCTTTCTGCCACATTAGGAAGTGGGTGACACTTCCTCATGTGATATAAAAATCAGACTTCTACCTTTCTTTCAGGTAACTCAGATGCTAGAAGTGTTTCAGGTCAAGATAACTGCCTTTAACCAAATGAGTAATTTTATTAGTGATTGACTGGTAAAACCTGGGGTTTTTTTCATTGTAAATGAATGAAGTAATTAGCATTAATTACAATATACCTTATTTTTATACTTATCTCATCCTATATCAGCTTTTTCAAGACTTTTCATGGGGCTGATGTTAGGCTGTTCATCCTAGCATTATCTGAGTCATCCTATTCATGCTTTTAAAAATAATTTCCAGTCATTAGCTTTCTTCCAGACAGTGAAGGGGACCAATCAAAGACATGGACGGAAAGTCTATGACAAGCATGCCACACTTAGAGCATTTAAGGAGTTTAGCTAAAGAGCTCCTTTACAGTGGCTGGGAAAAAAAGCTATGATTAGTCTGGACGTCTTTCGTACTACACAGGTAAACAGTGACCTGTTCCTCACAGAACAATAGTGGGGATCTCTGAATCTGCTATGAGAAGCTAAAAATGAACCCACTGTGTTGTGAGTGTGGATATGCAGGACCCTGTTCTTAACCTTTAGTTTTGATTGAGGCTGTCTTTGGGCTTCAGAAGGTCTTTAAAATTGAAGATGCCTAGCCTGGATAGAAATTCCTGTAAGTTAAATTAATCTTGGGTGTAAATTTGTTGTTTGTGGGTTTGTTGTTTTTTTGTTGTGTTTGCTTGTTTTATTAAACAAGCACAGATTGCGTAGAAAATTGTTCAATTTTCTATTGAGAGCCTTCTGTGTACTGAATTTGAGTTCATGGATAGGGATCTCCCTGTAAGGCTGCAATGGTTAGTGCAGCTGAAAGGCAAGCATAAGTCTTTTAGCACATACTCCTCTTCCTCCTTAAGGTAAACAATACCTGTATCTGGCATGCAAAGGGTTGGTTGATACTGTTTTATAGCTGTACATGAAGTGCTTGATACAAATTGGTTCAGAAAAATCTGCCTGGTATTGTTCAAGATAAAATCCCATGTAACCAGTGTTATTGGCTGGTCACAATGTTCAGTTTACACCTTCCTGTTATATTTCTCAGGAAGAGTGTAGAAGTTACAGTCTAATTATCTTAATTTATTACAGGGAGGGGAAATGACTTACTATTTTTTTTTCATTTTAATTTTGAGAATCTACTTTAAAAGAAATGATAGCAATACCATTCTCTCCAGTTCTTGTAGGTAACAGCAGATGTCAGGTTATTCTGTTACTCTCCCCTGAATTTTTAAATGCAAGTTCACGTATTGAAGGATTTTACATCTGACAAGTAATCAGAATCAGATACACAATATTTGCCTATCAGGTTGCAGTTTTCCACAAGGAAGAAAAAAAATACTCTGTCATTTAAAATATTCCTCTGAGTTTACAGACTTGATATAACAAGCTAGAAACATGCTAACTCATTTTGTAGTACTACAGGAACCACTTCAAATATAATTGGCACCTTGATTCTTGAGATTAATGTAAATGATGAATATAAAAAAACCCAAACTTTTTTCACATTGTCAAAAGAAATAAGTATATTGTAAAGGCAGAAATGCAGAAAACATTAGTAACTCTTCATTATAGACTCTCCATGGCCAGCTACTGGATTCCAAGTCCATCCCACTTGCTTTAAGCACTCAACTAATTATATAATAACCATCCCTGGTCGTGGTGTCATCCTGTATTTTCGGACTGGGAATGACAAGTAAAACAACTAGATTACTAATTTAGCCATTTAATTTAAGTGTCTGAAGTTAAGTGAGATGATTCTCTGGGCTTAAATATTCTCAACGTTGTGTCTTTGCTGACAAAACAAAAATGGTTCAGTAGGATGTCCTGATCAACAAAGCTCAAATGAGATTTTTCATCGGGTTTATAGAAACATAGAATATTTTGAGTCAGAAAGGACGCTGAAGGTTATTTGCTTGGCTCCCTCTCAGCTCAAAGCGTGGCCAGGTGAGGTCAGGCTGCTCTGGGTCTTGTACAAGAAAGCTCTGAATATCTCTAGGGGTGGAGGTTCCACAGTACTACCCTTTTCCACCTACCTGTGGCATAAATACAAGTGTCAGCCTGTGCCTGGGCATGTGACTCAGCCTTAGGTTGTTATATTGCTTTATCCTCTGTGTCTGCATGAAAGTACTTCTCTGTAAGCCATAGCTTTCATTGAATCAGATACAGCACTTGAAAAATGTATCTGAGGCAAAGAGATGCCTATAAGTTCCGAGTCTTTTTCAGTGAGAAGAGATCCATGATGAAACTTGAAAATGCATCCTTACAGGCAACAGCTGGCGATGGCTCCTAGTGCAGAGTTTGTTTTCTGTTAATGCTTACTATCTTACTAGAAGTCAGGCCCTTGTGCTAATAGTTACTATCTTACTAAAAGTTAGGCCCTTGTACAAGTGAGAAGGGGGAAAAGAAAAAGCCAAAATCCTATTAAATTGGTTGTGAACATAGAGGCTCATCCATAAAACTTGATAAATATCATTGTGGAATGATTAAGAAATAAAAACAAGTGTTTCTCCTTGAAGTTCCTTTAAGATCAGATAACTTCTATAAGAAAAACAGCTGAGCTTATGTAATAGATGTACTTCTGAAGGTGAGAAGTGTGGGACATAGTTAAAATTAATTCAGTGGATTGAAATTGGTGCAGAGACAAAGTGCAAAAATAAATGTAATCACAAGGTAATTCTACTTCAATTGTCAAAAGATGTCAATTAAATATTGTATTTAAAACCAAGAAAAATATTGATGTAAAAGTCTTCGGCAGGGTGTGTGTCATCTCAAAGTAACTCAATAAGCTGAGGAAGATTTAAAGCATCAAAGGTGGGTATCTGGAGTTCCAACTGCAGCAGGATCTGGTTAATCTAAAATCTTTGGGATCATGCTGCTATTCAAATGAGTGAAAGTTTGTGCAATCACAGTGCAGTGGTTCCTTCCATACATACACATGCATTTCTCAGATCCACTACTATTTTCTTTCACTGAATGAGTATTTTGCTGTAGGAAACTAAGCAATTACTGCTTTTTAAACTGATTCTTTAAAACATTGGAACTAGACCCAAATAGTCCCCAGTGACTACAGCAGATTCCTAGCAAAACTGTCTAAATAGATAACAATGGATTGGGTAAAACTGTATGATGCATATAGTGCTATAAATAGTGCTGCTTCCAGAATACAGTACATCATCAGTAAATTTAATGCTGTCTTAACCCGTCAGGGGCAATAGTCAAAAGGCTACTGAGAGACTGGAAGAATCCAGGGAGTTTGTATGCAAGACATGACAAAACATGTCACCTGATGACACCATTATTCTGTTGTCTTATGGCACTGTCTTCTAAGTCTCAGACTTTAACATTTATGACACAATACATATTGCACCTTACATTAACTGTGGTCTGGCGATGCCGCTCTTCCCTTACCTGTCATGTATTTCCCTTCCTAATCATCGTTCTTATGAGCTACTTGTGTTGTGTTTCTTTTTTATAATATAACATATGAGAGAACTTGGCTCCCTTCCCGGACTGCATCCAACGTTTTTTTAGGTAAAAGGTGATGTGCTTTTGAAGTTTCAAAATGTGCAGCCCCAGTGTTAGAAAGTCAGCCTAAACCCTGGAAACACAAACTACATATTTAAGGCTTTAGATTAGCAGATCAACTGGCAGAAACTTTTTTTTTTAAAAAAAAATCTTTCTCTTTCTTCTTTTTAAAACCTGGCATTCCTGGTATTGTGGAGCACTGTCACTAGAGATTCCCCTGCGTTTTTGGTGCGTATGGGTGCAGGGATGTGGTGGTCCCTCTCTTGGGTACAGGAGCTTCTGTCATCCCAAGAAATTTTTATAAATACAGGGAATAGAATACAGCATCCTGGGGATCAGGCAATTTGCTTATCTAAATCTAAAAGTGCCTTGCAGTTTACAGAGCACCTTTTGAAAATAAAGTTGGTTTCTGATTTCTGCAGCAGCTGGTGTCACATCCATATTTAGAGCTCTTCCTTGTTCTCGCTTTCCACTTTTGTTTAGCTTGCTGTCAGAGGTCTCCTCTACCTGATTTTCTTCCTTCACATACCGCAGAGTCCATGTTGCTACAGATGTGGGAAGCAGTGGTTAAGCCCTTCCCTCCCACCACTCTGCTTTTTGGTCTGTCTTCAAATAATGATGCCATCATCTTTCAGCAGCAGAATTGCGTAACGTTAGGTATCTCCTTTCATTCAGTACATCAGTCAACCCAGCCAAAGAATATATTAGATGGGATCACAGCTTTATCTGTCCAATACATAATATAGCAATGTAGCACAAGAAGGGCAGCTCAAATTGATTGAATTGGGTTTTCCTACAGTGCTGCTTTGTGTATAGTGGGAAAAATACTGTGTCAAACAATCTTCAGGAACAGCATCCACGCTGTGACTAATCACACCAATACTAATACTGAATAATCTCAGAAAACTTGAATAGGAGGATGAATGTTCCACTCCATATAAATGGCCTGTATTATAAAAGTCAGCAGGTAAAGGTTAGCTGCATTTATAGCCTAACATATATGATACAAGTGGGATGGTTCAAACACAAACTCTGATTTTGCAAGTGCTTACAAGTGTCCTTATGGTCTAAGTGACTAAAGCAGTCAACACAGGTGTCAGCCACCTTGAAATAAATAAATAAAAAGCTTTCAACTGTTTCACAGTGTTTCTTAAACAGTGATCTCTGCATAAAGTTTTCCATTTTAAACTTCTTCCATCCAACCCTTTAAAATACTTCATTCTCAGCAGCTGGCGCAGGTGACCAAGTGTTTGAAGACTCCATGCTGATAGGAAATTGTTGACATTAGCAAGAGGGAGGGTGTGTTCCAGGGATTCACTTCCCTGAGGGGGATGATGTTTGGCGTGGTGAGAGAAGAGGGTGAAAAGTAGTGACCTGAATAATGTTAATTCATCTCCCAGCCACCTTCACATTTTTGGTATGCTGTCTCACTTGGGCTTCTGGTGCAGTTTGAAATGTTAGTGATAAGTCATTTTCTGTTCAGGGGCATCAATTGTTTAGAAGGTTGGTTCTCTGGGTTTTGTTGTTTGTTTGGGTTTTTTGTTTGTTTCTTATTTTTGTTTTCTCCTTTAAGCTCCAAATAAAACGGGCTCACAGATAATGCTAATTCCTCCTCTGTTCTAATAATGAGGCTGTTTCAGTCTTTGTGTACTGGCTTCTCCCAGCAGCTGTGCCAAGGTGATGCTGCAGTAGAGCCTGTCTTTTACTCAGCTTTTTCCCCTGTTCCATCACGCTAAAAATCACACGGAAACAACTTTTTGATTTAGACCCTTGTTGTCTCAAAGAAAGAGGGAATTATTTATAATCAGAGAGGACTGGGTTTTCATCACTATAGATTGATGCATGTTTTAGAGCATTCACCTTTAAGGTATCCAGAATACAATCTGCTTGATCCTCTGTGGATTGTAAATTTCTAGAGTTGGGCTTCTTTGTTCTTCTTGTCTGCTGAAGAAAGCTTTATGATCACTATTACATTATCTTGTCTGTACTACTGCGGAACTGGGACCCTTCTTCCTATCAGGAAGCCTTTTCTTTACTTCCATACCAATAAAGTGATTCTTAGACCAGGGTTCAATCCTAATAAGCAACTTGAGAATTGCACCTGAACTAAGAAATATTTTTCCCCTCTGTGTGCCCTAAGCTTCAGAATATCAAGGAGCCTACATGCTTTGAATCTAAGACAGAGCTTACAATCTAACAGCTTTTTTATCACCTTCCATCAAGCAAAAAAGCCTCCAGGTGGATTAAGCTGTATGTGTAAGAAGCTTACAAGGCGGCAGGTGTCAAGTCCCAGTAAAGGTCATTCCATTAGGGCTATTCTCTTCTCAGACATAGCTTTCCTTGTGGACTTCTGTAAAACTGCCACTGAGACTTTGGTACATTGCTTTACAGAGCAGGGATGTTCAGTAAAATGCTGAAACATGGACAGTGTATTTGCCCAGGGATTTTAGGCTGAAGTCTAGCTTTTAGAGTGTGGCCCAGATAAAATACAGTGGCTCAGGTAGAGCCTGGTAGCAGGGTGGGAAAAATAGTTTCCCATATTTCTGGTACAGCCATCCAGAAAGGTCCAGATTATATGGACAGGGTGTTGACAGTGCAACACAGAAGAAGTTGTAAGTTGTTAAAAAGAATTAAAAGTCAAAATCCTTATTGCATTATGACTGAGAGCCTGGAATGAACTTGAAACACACTTGATGCATCCCAGTGTCTATTGTTACTAGATCAAAAGAGAAAGACTTGCTATAAAAATGAGTAGAAGTCATGTGAGAAATCATTCTGCCAGCCATTTCAAGGTATGAGTAGACAGCATTCAGTCAGCACTCTTGGATCATATGTCTGATTGTATCTTCACAAAAACAAGGATCAGAAGCGGAATTTCCTTTCCTTTTCTTTTTTTTTTTTTTCTTTTCAATGGGAATGATGTAACACGAGGAGTTCTAGCCATACACATACACCTTTCTTGCCCAGGCTGCACTATGTAGCTTTGCCCCTAGCTGTAGGCTTATAGGGGGTGAGCAGGAGGTGAAGGGTGGAAGAGGCTTGCAAGGCATGATGATACTTTCAACATTTGATAAAGCCGCTCTAACTGACATCTTGAGGAGGAACAGTTTGGAAAGCTTAGTCAAACTTATGCTATTTCAAACTTGTGCTGTATGAAATCTTGCATGCTTACTTAAAAATGAAAGCTTGAGAAGTGGCTTTCAGCAGGCAATCATCCTTCAGAAAATGGAATTATAGAAACCAGAATATATGGCAGGAAAGAAACAGTAGGAAATCTGACCAGTTGAGCACAAAGAATTCAGAGTTTTGAAGTATCTGTGAAGGAAAAAGCCTGCCAGACGATTATGAAGGTAAGGACATTGCAGAGAAGTCAAATGATTTTGCATCTTCTGTCCTTGCTTCAAATATCTTGAGAAAATACCTACTTTTCAGCCAGTGAAGATGAGCCATTCATTGATTGACATGTCAATAAAAGAAATGTTACAACCAGCTGATAAATCAAAGGGCAGAAAATAATCAGAAAATATATACCTAAGAGTTGTAAAGGATCTTAAAATAGAGTGGCTGAACCACTGAGGGGAAAGTGCAGTTTTTGCTAACCTATTATGCTAGAAGACAAGGAGTAGCACAGGTTTATCTATAATTTAAGTAGGCTTCAGTAGAGATACAGGGAATTTCATGATAGTAAGCATTGTTTTGGTACCTGAGAAATTGGTTGAACTAACATTAAAGACCATGTTATAAAACTTACATACAGTCATGATGTTAGCTCCAGTTGGCATAGTTTCTGCAGATTTAATATGGTTGGAAAAGATCACTTGACAAGGTATTTGGGTTTCAGAAAATCTTTGACCAGCTAAAAGCTTTACTGCAAGTTTTGTAATGGGCTTTTCTGAAAGTGAGAAACTCAGTGGTGTGAGTGCTAACAATTTATTGAACATCATCAGCTGATCCAACAGCAATTGCCTGTGTACATGCCCTTAGCCTGCAGCAGTGAGGAACTTTGAATTGCCTATACCCTCTTTCACCTGAATACTCCAACTGTAGAGCAGTATAAAAAAAGAGGAGTTAAGCATTCCTGTTTACCTTCCCACAAAAACAGGACCCTCAATGACTTCAGAAAAGGATAACAGATTGAAATAGCTCAAAAGAGATACATTGTAGGCAATGCATTGGAAACCTGGTAGAAACCTGTGGTATGAATCCTAACAGGTTTCTTTTCTAGGTCAAGTTTAGACTTCTCTGTGTAGAATGGAAGTTTGCATAGTCACATTAGATGGACATAAAAACAGCCCTGAGGGCAAACAGACCTTCAGGCTTTAGAAAGTAAACCATGCTCTCAATACTGGGGTAAGGAAAAAAAACTCCTTGCATGAGGTGGTGAGGTCCTAACTGTTCACTGAAAATTTCCTTTCCTTAACTGCTTAAGATTTTTATATTGACTACTGTAGGAATATCCCTACTCAATAAGACTGATCCAATATGATAATTACTGTGTTTTTTCTTATATGGTACAGTGACCATCAGTTGAATCACACATTAGATCATGGCATCATGGTGGACTTCTGCTTGTGGTTACAGAACTTGACATTTCAGCAGCTCCACTAGCTCTTATACTTGCTAAATTCTGAATTGTCTGTTGATTCAGTGGTGCAATTTTTCATGTTTCTTACAATCACACTCTTCATGTTGATTGTACTTGGCAAATGATAGTGAGCTTGTGAAGGCTGGCTTGAAAACTGTGAACTCTGAAGATCTTTTGCCTTTTTTTCACTTTAAATATTTTATTACCCAGCCTGGAATTATTCATTGGATTAATGTATGAGCTGCTCCCTTTGGAAAGATGCTGGCTGTGAGGACTTGTCCTGTATTTCTTCTTGAAAGGAGACTGTCTATGTTAGGAGGCACTGTTCTTGCAGTATGACTGGCTTTGAGACAGCATTTTCTCTGGAGAGAGATTCTTTGGTTGGGAGCAGATGCCACTGGCAAGTCTGGCTGGAAGAGATCTTGTCCCCAGTGGTTTGGGCTGAGTGGAGACCCTGTTGCAGGGAAGTGCTGCTGCTAGAGCAGGGCCAGAGTGAAGTGACTGAGACTGGGAGACTCTTTGCAACAGCAGCTTCCTTCAGCTCCTGCAGTGGCTGACACAGAGCCCACCTGTCTCTGGTGTCCTTAACCATGTAGGGTTTCCAATCTGGGGGCACCTGGAGCTGGTGGCATCTCTCTGGGGACAGATCTAATTGCTGGGATTTGCAATAAAGGCTTTTGCATGTCAAATCTTTGTTTACATTGTCTAACAATGATTTGCATCGCACTTAGAGTATGTTTGATTTAGTTTAGCCGCTGTTATAGTGTTTAATATTTTAGTGTGTATTTAATAAATGCAATGAAACCTGCACAACTCTCCACCTCCATGAGGCATTCCTTGTCTTAGGGAAATACTTTAAGGGATCCCTGAGGTTTCTCCTGCAGTTTTGTATGACCTTTAGTAAAAGATGCCTTCAGCCAGGCTCCTGACTTTTTGCTGCTCTCTTGGGTGCACTGCCTAAGATAGATTTCAGTCTGTTTCGCTAATAATAATTTGTTTTTCCTCTGTGAGCATGCATGTTGGTGAGCACGGTCTAGCTAGTTTTCTCTTTTTTCACTTTGTTCTGGAGTTGATTTTTACTCAGCTGGTCCTGTTTTATTCTGCTTTGGGCCACTCGTCAGTAACAATATATTTATATTATTTCTTCTTGTTGCTTTTTTTTTTTAAGAGAGAGGATATATCTTAATGATATGCAATATGTTGTTAGCTATTACACATGTTCTTTAGCATTCTTGGTGTCATCATTAAATATTTCACCTCCCATCTCCATTTTTTTCCATTTTAGCTTTCGGTGAATGTTTTGTATAATTGTGGGTGGTACAGTATCTGGGACTTAAAAATTACTTCTAATGAGATAAACTTCTTTTGCTTTTTGTAACTACAAAAACAGTGCCTAGAAATTCAAACGTTGATTTTATTATGCCATCCACCATATCTATGACTAGTAAAAAAAATACATTCCTGTTGCATCTTACAAGATGTAAGAAAAGCACAGAAAGAAGTTAACATACTCCTAATTAGATAAGAAGGGAAATCAAAGAACATGTAGCTACCTATTCACAGCTGATTTTAGGCTTTTATTTAGCAGTGTAGACACAATCAGATTCATGTACCCATGTAGGGCCCTGGAAGTTGTGTCAGCTTCATTTAGATGCTGAGCCCTGTGGCAGAGGACTCTAGACAGTGGCTGAAGTGGAATTCAGACCCTCAGTCACCTTCTTGAAGTGCTGCTGACATACTGGGATTGGAGCAGAGTATTTATGGATACTGTACTAGAGATCTGGCTCTTAACCATAGGACTGTGCTCAGGTTTTGTTTTGTGGTTGTTTTTAGGTTTGGTTTTTGTTTTTTTTTCTCTGTAGGGTTAACCTGGATCCCCAGTACATTTAATTTAGTATCTAATATAGTCTTGGTATCTGTTCTAGCCAGCTGAGCCTTTGTTGGTTAGAAGGCATCAGTCTTGTTCTGTCAATACAAACCAAACATTAGTTTGGTAGTGGTTTTTTTTTCTCTCCAAAAATGTATATATTTGGAGGTGTTGGAAAAGGTGCATCAGAAAACAAATAATTGCCAACTATTTCACAATCTCTCTTTCAGTTGGGTTTAATTAAAGGGACTGTATTAGAGACAGGAGAAAAATATCTTTATCGTGGTGATAGTTTTAATTCTAAATAATCTGTGATGTGTATAGATATTTATTTCACCTTCTCCACATCCACATATCAGGGCTTGCTGATTTGGAGGAGGACCAGCATGCATGCTCTGGCTGAGATAACCAGAAATTGGGGATTTTGGTAACTCCAGAAATACAGTCATTGATATAGGAGCCTCTAATGAGTTCTAAGTATGCATTTTATTTGTTTATTTTTATAAAGAAAGAAAAAATATATTTGGCAGCAGCTGCCACAAGTCACATTATAGCTGCAAATGTGTTTTGTCCTATCAAAGAAGGAAGCCAGGAGAGAGTCTGAATGGTGAAAGAGCCTTGCTGGTTCTGCATTATCAGTACAGGCTCTGCGTACCACTTGCCTGTCCTCCTGAAAGCAGAAAAGAATCGGGCACAGGAAGGGGAATTGGTTGTTATATACATATACACATATGAACATGAAGATATTTCCACACGAATGAAGCCCTGGTGCTTACTAGAGCTGCATGCAATGTCCCAGGCTAGATTAAAAATGAGTTTGCATGTATTTTCCGTTAGGATAACTTTATTTGCAAAAATAGGGCTTGAACATACAAACAATACACAAAATAAATTCATTCCCTAAGCTTCACTAACTCCCTTGTTTCTCCCATTGAAACCAAATGAATCCCACCTGTAAATTTATAACCAATAGCAAGTCTTGTTAACTCACTGTAGCTAGAGGTATAGAACCATTGTATAATTATTACATGACTTCAGTGCGTCACTTTGTGGTATCCAAATAAAAGGATGAGCTTGAAGTTCAGCTTTTAAGAGCTTGCTATTTGCTATGTAAAGTGATAAAATTTATTCAAAATGTTTTTATCTATTAAAAAAAACAGAAACCGGCAAACAAGTACCTGTTTAACAAACAACCACTGTCCGGACTTGAGAGTAAGACTGCTCTTAAGTGTATTCAAGGTTCAGGTTAGAACTTCTGTACATCTGTAATCCCAGTGCACAGCACACTGCGTAAATTATTTCTGTTTAGCAAGAATAATGTGTGCAAGGAGGTTGTGTCTTGGGTAGAAGGTAGGTGCATCATTTAGCATCCTTTATAACTTCCTCAGTGCCAGCCGGATTATTGGTTATTTGTGTATCAGTTGAATCCACATTCTTATATATATGTGTTTTCAAACAAAACCACCCACATACATATAAGGTGCTTGTCTCAAGAGTCTCAAAATCTGATCCTGAGTTTGGAGCCTAACTTAAAGCAGCCTTTTAAAGATCTAATTTTTCAGGACCTGCTGCACATCCCATGCCCCTCATTCTAGAATGCTGAAGTTCATCTGCTCAGTGCTATTGTTTTCTTTTGACAGAAGAAGTCTGAATCCTGCAATAAAACTGTTTTTTCCTTGTAGAAATGAGGGCCCAGTTAAGTATTTTGTCATGGTTGGTGACACTGATAAGAAAAAAACACTGCAAAGTGTAAGACCATATCAGAAATTACCTCTTTTTTCCCACCCTTCTAACACATGTTAAATAAGCCAATAAAGCCTTGAAGCTGTGCATACCTGATGATTAATTTATGTTATTTTGTGTTTAAAAAAAAAAAAAGTTCTATCATGCTAGATTTACAACATTGCAGAGTTTCACTATGTTGCAGTGCTGTCTTCAATTCAGCCGCTTCATATTGAAATTTCACACACAATAATTGGCTGACCTTCACAGCTATGGCAGAAACTAATTAAAGCTGTAAGGCTTTGCTAGCTTTTGTGTGAAATGTGAAGTTTGGTGATAATGAAATATGGGGTGCAGATGTTATTGTCTCAGATAGTCTGTGCCCTTGGTTCACACTAATGAAGAACAGCAATTATTAAACAAAAAGTATTTTCAACCATTAATTATTTGTGTTTTGATAGACTAAATATCCTAGCAGCAGTTTCTTCTTCTTCACTTCTTCAAAAAGTCGTTCAGTGTCGTTTTTCAAGCTAATGGGAGAGTCCTCAGGATGCTGCATGAGACTGCTGCTGTGTTTGGAGGATTTGGTTTAGTCTCATGTTGTGGTCCACTGCACGACACACTGTACCACAAATAAAGAATGGGATGAGGGTAAAGTTTTGGTATTTCACTCCTCTGGACAGAACTTATGAATAACGTAGTGATTCTTGTTATATTTGTAAAGAAGACAGTGGAGGTACAGGCATAGGATTTCATGGGTGATTTTAAAAGGACTATATCCTGCAATCTGTACTTTTATCCCTTTAACGGAGTCTTCAGCAGCAGTAGAAGTCCAGTTTTAGTCATGGTTGACCGGTGAAGCTGTTCAGTTGTCCTCTCATTCCCTAGAATGACTGTTCAGAAAAGATTGGGAGAAAAAGATTGGTTTTCCCCACTGAGATGAAGTGTGGACTGTGCATATGTACCCATCTCTTTTTCTGTTGTGTTTCTGCTTTTAGTACTGTAGTTCCATGAATTTGGAACAGCATGGAGTGTAATGGTTAAATCCTGCTGTGTTTTGTGTCCTCTGGTCCCGTCCTTTCTTTTTCTTTCCTTCCTCTGTACCTCTTGTCAGTTTTTCCTTGTGTCATTCCCCCAGTCCTGTGTGAGTTTCATGAATAACCAGTCTTCCTTCTGCCTGCTAAGGTGATCTGTTTAACGTCAGCATGGTATGACCCTGTTCCACTTGAGAGTTGCTGTCTACTCAGATTAGCTGGAGGGAGAACCTAATGCTTCTCAGAGACACCCAGCAAAGCCAGCTGCAGATGCACCTCCTCCAGTTTATACTTGATTCGCATTTTCAAGGTTGAGAGTTGTTTGGTTTGGATTTTTTGGTAAGCGAGGTGGGTGGTGGATGGGTGGTGGTGGTGTACTTTGTTTCGTTAGTCTGTTTTTCCCCATGGAGGACCCTTATCGTTCTCCACTCTGTGATGCTGTACAGCATTGCAAGCTGCAGTGGTATGCCTAGCAGGCTGAAGAGGAGTACATGCAGTCCAAGGTGACAGGATGCCTGCAGCTGACATCTACATGTGACAGCCTGGGCTGCAGTCATGAATGCTGTGGGTTGACACAAGTGTAATTACTGGGATGCTGTGGGTTGACACAAGTGTAATTACTGGGATGCTAAAGGTATGAACACAATGAACATCTAGAAACTGCCACTAGGAAGCCTGACTGTTCCCTTTACTGAAGAGAATGCTTGGGATTTTAAAAAACAATTAAGAGGACTTCAGTGATGATTCCTATGGAATTTCTTAGAAGCTGGGTGACTCCTGTGAAAATCCCAATGTAGTGACTGAGCAGCAGATGTCTTCCACCGCAGTGGTGTTTTGCAGGGACAAATGATACAAATATTTGCTGGTTTACCTTGATACCATTGCTGTTACTGTGTTCTTGGCATCTGAAACATTCACTCTGAAATCATAAAACATATACAGTGATATTAAAAGATGAAACTGTTGTTAGGGAGATACCATTACATTTTTGTCCATGCTTGGAAATACAGGAATATTTTTCTGCCTGACAGACATGATAGTACAGAGTAGTAATTCTTTACAGAAACAATTATTTCAGAAGACTCTTTTGGATAAGCCTGCTGTTGTTTTGAAGATGATGATATAAGAAGATAACTTATCTGCACGTTACATTTGTATGCATCTTGAATAGTTACCCTTACCTGCACCTCAGAAATAGAGGAGTAAAACTGAAACAGAATTAGAGGCCTTTCTCACTTGACTGATTTTCTGGAGTTGCTCCATTTGATGTTTTCTCAGTAAGCCTCTCTGTAAATCTCAGGACTTTAAATACCTAAATACCTTCAGATATCTATCACACTTCCTCAGCCTGGAGTTTCACATGCCCCAAACTAGCCAAACAGCAACTTGCTCCGGACTATCGGTAATGGTGTTGACTAGCTTTCCCTTCCCCTGGGGTCCTCCACTTGGAGTTGGTGTCAGAAGGAGCCCAGAAATGGCAACAGTTCAATTAAGATCTCAATGCATGTGGCCAGATGGGTTCCCAAAGGTAAATCCTGGCCTTGTGTGTGGGTGTGGGCTGCCCTTTAAATCAGGCAGAGCTTTCTGCATCTGAATATACAGGAGGATCTGTGCATTGTCCAAAGGCTGCCTGCAGAGCAGTGCTGGATGCGGAGGGAGTGTGTGTCCCCGACCCAGCTGTGATCACAGCCACCCCTGTGGCTGCCCTTCCACCATCACTGTTGACAGCAGAAAGGTTCAGATGTCTTGTCTTCTGTAAATGCATCTGGTATCCTGCATATGCATCTAATATTTCATATAGACTTTGAAATACGTGCATGAAAAGCAAAGCCACTATCAGCAGCCAGTGAACATAAGTAAGAGTTCAAGGCAAAGGAACAATATATATTTATATTTTAAAATGTTAATATAAAGCTGACATTTCTTGGCTTTTTTACTCATGTCTGTTACATCATTATTTTTGGTGGGTCTTGGCTGTAGCCATTCGCTCTCGGAATGCGTAGCACATACATGGAGAAGTACAAAGCTGGAGATGCTGTATGGGTGTGCGTGTGTTTCTGTGCACACATGCATGCAAATTACACAAAAAGACAGTTTCCTATTAGTTTCACTTTACAGCTTCTGATGTTTACTGTGACAAATTTCAGTAAGAGGGGATTTTGTATGCTGATTTATTTGTGAGGCCAACTGTATGGCGTTAATATATTGCATGGGTTTTTTTGAGTTGCCTGCTCTGTGACTTTTTAAAGAGACCTTGAGCTAGAAGGGTGAAACTAAATGACTGAGTCATTTCTTGTACTTAAAGTATATTTGAAATTACCAAAAGCTTTAGTTTTATCTGAACAGTAATAAAACTATAGCAGGAAGAATAAATTCAGTGTTCTTGATGCAATCTGACAAACACATGGAACAGTATTGCTTGTAGTAGTGGTGTTTACAAAGTGCAAAGATGTCAGTGTACAGGGTAGAGAGGCGAGAGCTTACAGCTCAGTGAAAAGGATATTCCCTGTGATGTAAATGTGTTAGCAAGCAAACTAATAAATTAAAACTAATGAAAGACTGACAAAACAGTAATTTTCTAATCCTGGTAAATGAACAACTGAGATTTTTTTTTTTTAAAAAAAGCAAAACTAAACCAAATCCCCAGAACTATAAAGAAGTTATTTCCATTAATGTCTGGCAAACACACAGTACTTTACTGTCAGTATATATAAATTTATGTGTGCAAAGCTACTATAGATTTGCTTTTCTTTCTCATGCACAAAGAGAAATGAGAAGCAGCATATAAGTAGGTGCTTCTGACAATGCAGATTTCAACTCCTTTAAATAATTCCCTGGATTTCTTCTCTGTTTGATGACACGCTAGCCCATATCATGGCTGTGGAAGAGTCTGAACATGGGGCTGAAATCTACAGATCACCCGTGTTCGTGGAACCGTTTCGAGTACTAACACTCAGAACTTCTCTTTCTTGGAGTGTTTTGACAGTTCCAGAGCTAAGCAGGAGCATCTACAGAAAGCTCCATTATGAGGCTGAAATTTAGTTATTGACACGAATAACATAACAACCTTAAATCATCCACCTTTTTTTATAGTGTATAAGCTAGTCTGCTTGTAAATATGTTAAAGGATAGTGTGTAGGTGGCAGAAGAATTATGCTACAATTTTAACAGCTAATAAATCTTTATTTAAGCAAGGGACTGCTAAAATTTAATTAGGCATATAAAAGCAGAGATCATTTTAAGGGTAAAAATATGCCGATTCTCACAAGAAAAGACATCTGCTTCATGGAAAAAGTGTAAGTTCAAGTGTACTCTTCTGTTACTGTGTCAATAGAAAAGCTTTCATTAGGGTGGCAGGGGTCTAAGATTAAAAAAGGAGAAAAAGGAGAAGACGGAAAGATTTTTTCAGGCTGTGCATGCAGGTATAAATAAAGCGTTATCCAGTTAGTAATCTTGCCTGCTCTGCTTGCTAGTGTTGCTGCCAACACAACATCTCTGCTTCTTGAAGGACAGCCCTTTGGAAATATCATCTCGCAACACAATTATATGTGCTCTGCAGCTTGGCCTCTGTACTTTGGTGAGTTGGAGCCTTTTTCAGGATTGGCTGCAATGCCTTAGACAGGGGTGCTGCTCACATAAACCTTTGCTCACATCATGGAATGAATTGTGAGTGGCATGAAGAGTCAGACTAAGCCATTTTGGAAGATGGTAATGACATGGGACAGCACATTGCTCTCGGTGGGTTTGCTCATGTGCTGGCCAGTGTGCTAGTATGTAGTGGGGGAAAAAGAGGAATTCCTGGTTTTTACTGGTGAACAGTGTCAGCATGGCTGTGAAAATAAAGCACCTCTTTCTGGCTTGGCATTATCAACATTTCTGAAGAAAAGTCCTTGAGATTTTACACCTCCTTAATCAGTTGATTTGTGGGGAAAAAAAAAGTGCTAGAACTACATGGCCTACTAAGGGTTCCCTTAAACTTACAAATCTGTATGAAATTAAAACCCAAATACCTTTGTACATTGCATTTTTCACTGAGTTCTCTCACTTTTATGGAAGTTGCTCTGAGTTTCACTGTTGTCCAAGCTAAAAACCCAGGCAGTGCAGGCTGCTCCTCTGCTCTGGTGTTGACTGCATACGTAGCAACTTCTGCTTTCTGCGCAGAAGCATGGGTGGCTGGTCAGTGAACCGCAGATGTAGGTTATTATTATATAGATTGTTCATACGCTTCACTGTGTGTTGAAGAGCCTGTGGAGAGATGATAGAGGCTGCTTTTGTATCACCTCAGATAAACGTCTCCTCACTTGGGTGTGCTGATTACCTGAAATGCTGTCACCGGGCAGAGCTTTGTACAGTGGAGCGCAGAGCTAACCCCAGGGGCTTAGCTTGCTTTCATAACATAATTATTGAATAACGAATACGCTTTCATTTTACCCAACTAGGACGCAGTCTTTATTTGACCTTTCCTACTCTTCCTGTTATACTACCCCTTAAGCCTTTTTGAATCTTTTCGTAGCCAACACGAGAGGCTCCCTGGAGTGCAGACACAGCTCTGTCATGTAACAAATTGTCTGGGTAAATTGCTGAATCTATACAGGAGATATTGAAGAGCAGCTTAGACAAATATCTGTCAGAAATAACATGGTACAGCTCATCCTGCTTTAAGGGCAGGAGATACAATGTAAATGACCTTTTAATTAAGATCACCCTGTTTTCTGTGTTTATTTGATTTATGCTAAAACCATCTGAGGACAAACTCTTATCATAACAGAATATATTTTAAGCCTGTCTTTTGCCAAGTGAAGGGGATCAGAATGACATAGTGCATGTTATCTAAAAGGCCTTCTTCTCAGCAAGGGATATGTTTGCGTTGCTGCTCATTCATCTTTTTGTTTTCTCCAGGAACACGACACAATCCAGCAAAGCTCACTCAGTGGGGCAGACCCTTTTAAATGCCATGCACTGTATGCTCTAGGCAGGGGTAATCACAACTTGGCTAAGGAAGGTGTCTCTCATGTCTCAGCTTTCAACATTAATTTGCTCTGGCAAGAGTGCCGTATGTACACTGAGTTACTTACATTCATATAAGGAAGTGAACTTGTCACGGGTCCTAAATGCTTTTGATTTGACTAGAACATACGTATTCTGGGATTTACCTTCTTTGTGGCTAAAAGAAATGGCAATTTCATATATCCAATGCTTCCTTTTTTATTTTTTTTGAGACATGAAGGAATGTTATTAGTGACACTTGTGCATGCAGCTGGCAAGTTTGCACGTAGAATACCAATTCTTGTGTTCAGTTGTCTTAATTTTCTTTGTTTTGTAATGTAGACAGAGCTTCATCGGCTAGGCTGTTTTGCTTACAATTTTGTCTGTTAAGATGTGGATATAAACCAGTTGGCAGTAGAAAACTTTGGTCTCTGATAGACATACAGTGTAAAGTGAATAGACTCCTGTTATCAATGGAGATTGGTCTTGAACCAAACACACTGGAGAAAATGGGCCACCTTCTGCCTTCTGTTCCATCGGCATGATCCCATAGTGGCCTGCTGGACAGATGGTTTGGTTACGACATGGTGAATTGCAAAGATTTTTGTTCCTCTAAAGTAATTGTTTGTACAAATCACAGGCTTTGTGTGCGTAAAATTCCGGCCAGATGTTAGAACCAGAAATGAATCATGTCACTGCGAGTCATTGATTTTGCTGGGAACTGTGGTGATAGCTATCATGATTCGCAGTGGGGCACATTAGTGGGAGCAGAGGACTAGCAGCGGCTTCTCTTGGAGCATATTCTTTGTGTTTAGAGATCTGTTATGATATTGTTCCTAAATGACCTGTGTTCCAGCCTGAATCATTCACAGTGCTTGAACTGAAATCTTTTTGGGTCTAAAATACTTGAGACTACTGCCTTATCCAAAGTTTTTGTTTAGGTCCTCTCTCTTTCCTCATATTCAGTGTATTCCACGCATCTTTCATATTCTTCCTCTGCTGATACCACAGCTGAAAAGTACTCCTGTATGCAGGAATAATTCTCCTGAAATTCTCCTACCTAGCTGTTGCGTTTTTCACTTATGACAAGGAGGGCAGTGAAAAACAACATCTCACAGGTCTTAACGCAGGCATACCCTACAAAGCAGTGATGAGATTTCATTAGAGAATCTAGGTAGCTATGCATGTGAGTGGGGTGGCTATGCAATGCCTGACAGACTGAAGAATATTTTAGCACCTTCCAGAAAAAGAAGTCTGCAAGAGGGCTAGGACAGAAGCTGTAGAGAAATGTCTACTAGCAGACTAGCAGAGGGGTAACTAAGGTTAGAGATGACGTTAGTTAGAGTTTATGTAGCTCTCGCAAATATCTGTGCAATCTGAGTCTGTAAGAAAACAAGAGTTATCCGCATGTGGAGTCTTGGAAACCCAGGACTGGGCCATTAAAAGTCATGACAGAAAGGTGGGAAAAGCCATCGAGGTAGAAAGCTGTGGGAGAAAACTGGCGTAAGAAAGGTAGCTTGTAAGAGCTGGAAGAGGAATACAGAGGTGAAGATGAACTATGGTGAAGAAGACTGGGGAATACAGTCAGACCTAAGACTGGAAGCATTGTGAAGGACCATGTAAAATAAACTGCGAGAGCTGCCAGCATTTCTTAGCATTGAGCTCTGATTGTGCATCCCAGTCTACTCTTGGCTTTCTGCTGGGATGAAGTCCAGGAACTCTCAGGAAGAGCCCAGTGATGAAGTGCAGTGGCATCCCTGGGCACAGAGGGTGTTTCCTCCAGGTCTGCCCACTCGGGAGCCAGGACCTTACGATGGGATGGTGTGTGTGTGTCTAATCTTTCCTTCCCAGGTCCCCAGCCTGAGAGGAATAGACATAGTCTTCTTCCATTTACTTTCATAGTAGACATCAGTGTTATTCCCATACTGAATAATTCCCAGGCCTAGCAGTGTGTGGCCAGTGCCAAACAACCAAGACAAAGCTTCGTCTGGAGCTGTATGGAGACCTTGTCAGATTTGTGATAGGTTCTGGGCCTGTTTTTAAATAAGTGCCTCCTCTTTCCAAATAAATTATGAGCAGGTCCACAGCAGAGGCAAAGCCATTTTGAGTAAAGCAAAGGCCTGCTGTCAATAGTGTCAGCTAAAGGATCGGATCCCTCTGTTCCTTGTTGCCTTGTAGCTTTGAAATGCTATGTTTTGCACTTCAGTCCTTTCAGGAGTGAAACTTTGAAAAGGTTATATGTCCTAGGAGCAAACCAGGATCTAAATATAGAAAAAAAAAAAAATAGATTAGTTGTCTAGATTTTGAGCATCACGGATTTTAACTCGTCCCCCGCAGTTGACGGCCCCTGCTGGCTAAGAGACAAGAGCGGCATCCTGCCTTCCCTCTCCCTCCCCAAAGTCCACCACTGCCACTTCTCTTGCAGAGGACAGCTGGCAGAAAGGACAAAAGTGGAGAGGAGAGATGTGACTCTAGTCTGGTAATAGGATCCCTTTACAACTCTATTTAATGAAAACTTCTTCCCTTTTCCTGCTCTTGCACAAGGGAGATGTTTGTTTGCTACAAATGCTGATTTAGATAAAGGAACAAGGGGTGACAGTGTCTTACTAGCATTTAAAAACCAGAGAGGTTAGAGACTAATTCAGTTTTTTATTAATCTGTCGGTAAATAGAATTTTACTATTTAAGTGACACCAATAAATGTTTGAAGGAATATTTGATTTTTTTTTCAACTTTGTGTTCTATAGGAGCAGTAACTGGCTAAGCAGGAAGCCCTAAGCCCATGTGCAGCCTCTGTTTATATAGTTCGAATGTTAATTTATTTTCTGCCTTATGTGCAAAAATAAACAGAATGAAAAAAATGTGTCAGTGACAACATTTTGCAACTTGGAAAAAAGGATTTAAATTACTAGTAAACTTAACCCCATCACATGCTCCCTTCCCCCCACCCCCTGACCCAAAATCTAATTTAATTTTACATGTTTCTGGCTTTTGTTGCATACAGCTGTGTTATAGCTTAAAACAACTAATCTTTTTCTTTTCCCTTATGGGTTTTTTTATATATATATTTTAGGTTTCCAGGAACTATTAGTTGTTTGAACACATCTTGCAGCACATTTTCCTATCTATCCACAGAGTACATAAATAAGCGTTTCATACCGGGAATTTCTATTCTGAGTTGAATTTGAGAAATGCTTTTTAAAGAAAACTCTGAGAAAAATCCATATAGAATTAGAAACGAAATTTAGTGCCTCAGAGTTTTATACTTACTAGGAAAATATTTGATTTTCTGGATCTTCACATGTGGAGGCTTGTTTGTTTGTTGAGTGTAGCTATTGGCATCTCAGTCTATCACTGTTTTTCAGTTTGTGCTGGTTTAGAATTCGGGGAAAATCAATGAGAAATCCACACATAATATAAAAAGCAGAGACCTGCGCTGCACTCGCCAACCATCCCTTTAATCTCAGCCGAACATACTGTGTCATTTTTCTCTGCTGAGCAGGAGTCAAGGCTCGCAGCGGAGTTTATTTTGGGAAGCTGATCCCAGAGATGAAGTGGCTGTGTTTGGGGCGGTTTGCGGGAGCTGTGGCAGCCCAGCAGGGGGTAGCCGAGCACTGGGAACCGCTGCGCCTCCACCTCGGGGGTACCCGCTGCTGGAGGGACGGCGAGAGAAGATTTTGCTTCCCAAAGACCTGGGTTATTTACCCTGTTGGAGAGAGATGGTGCTCTGTTTGCTAGGAGAAGCCACGGCGTGGGAATTCATCACGCAGAATAATGTGCCTTTTTTTTTTCATTTTTTTTTTTTCTTCTCCTTTTCTTTTAGCTGTAGGCTGAGATTTCAGATTGCTCAGGTGAACCTTCCCCAGTGAAATCCTTGGAAGGCAAACAGGAGGGAAAATTGTTATCTTCTGATAAACTACTGTATTTTTGGACATATTCACTTTTCTTGGCACTGAATACATCTTTTTTTTTGTTGTTGCTGTTGTTATTTTCAAAGCTGCTTGCCAAACGCGTACATAATTTGCTATGCCTATGGAGTTGCATCGCTAAGTGAGGAAGCTATGCTTTCCAAACAGACTAGCAGCTGGCAAACATAAAATATCTCAATGGTGGCAAAGTCCCACAAAAAAATTAGACACCTGGTTTTGAAAAATCCAAGGCTTGGCCTTTGTTTAATATAAAGCAACCGATCTTGAGCCTAGGCTCACTTTCCATTGATGAGAAGCTGGTCACGTTACTCTATTCTGCAGCTGAATCTTTCTGGGGATGGAGATTGAAAGTGTGTATTCTGCTACCTTTCCTTGCCTGGAAAAAAAACACTGGAGAATTTTTCTTCCTCCTCCTCAACAAAATAATGGGACTTGGCTGCTGAGCTGACACACTGCAGATTGCAGGGATGTAGCTGCTTATATTTAAAAAAACGGCTGCCCTTCACTTGCATTGCACCCAGACGTGCCGGCTTAGATCAAGACTCTGTCTTACCAGGCACTGCATCAACGAGACTTTCTTCTCATAGATAGCATGGAGGCAGACAGTAGTCTCAGGATTATTAGTGTAACATTTTTTTTTTCTCACATGATTCAGAGGACTTGAATGACTTCTTAGTGTTCCCAAAGAGGTCTGAGAGGACACAAGTTTTTGGTCTGGATGGTGCCACTGGTGGGTGTCTCCTTGTGCTGGCATTGCAGCGATGTTGCAGAACGCACCTGATAATGAATTATTAGGCATTGTCGCTGCATCACAGAACCTTAACACTTGTCTCAGCCTCTGCTCTGCGTGGCTTTGATGGCCCAGCTTTTGTTTCTAGCCTCTGCTCCGTGTCTCCCTCCTCCCTGCTGGCAAGCACTGGCTGCATTACTCGTGTGCTCCAGCCACAACCAGAACTACAGAGGCTCTGGAGATTGGGTCATTTTAAGTTTTGATTTGACAGCTGGAGGGGAGGGAAGAGTTTCAGCCTTCGAAGAAGGTGGAGGAAGCAGCAGCAATGCTGGCAGGAGCTGCAGGAGCTGCTGGGAGCATGAGGCCGTCAGAGAGAGGACTATCTCCTGCCGAGCCTCTGTTTGCTCAGGGGAGAATTAGAAGGGAAAGACACCCCGACTCTCCAGACTTACTGTGCCCTGAAATTTCATTGATTCATGCACAAAAGTTACATGATGTATCTATGCGTAGTGGCAGTATGATATTTTTGCCATTGTTATTGGGGAAATAAATATGCTTGCTGTCATTCCCCTCCTAAAACATTCCTTGCTGCGCAGTTTAGGAAGTAACATAGCTACACCTTTCTACATATGAACATCTATATCTATAATATAAAATCTGTATATTTTATATAATTCATTATCTGTTAAGAAGACACTCTTGAAGGGAAGGAATGCTGCTTGATACCTGTATAAATCTTTGTTAATGGAAAAGCCCTTCAGTTTCCCACAGCCCATACTCACCTTGTTACCACCTATGCCAGACTGCGCCTGCATTGCTTTCCTTTGTTCTGTTTCCCTCAGTGCAATGAACCCTTACGTTATGAGTTTCTGCTGTAGTTTTAACCTCTAATATGCAACCATTACAGCTTATCTCGTCTCCTAAATTGCTCTAAAATCCAATTATAAAATCCTCTTTCCCTCAATAGGACACAACTTGCCACATTACTGAAATGCTGGGTAGCTCTTTTATTTTTCTAAATTAATAATAACTACCATTTTCCGTCTGCTCTTAGTATTGAAGTCTTTTATATCACTGTGCTGCTTTCCCATAATACGTATTATGGTTCTTTTTATATGCTAGTTATGTTTGGAAAAAACGAGAAAGGTTTTGAAAAGATGTGCCAGTCAACTTTTGTGGATCAAAATATGGCAATGAAAATCCTTAGTGGAAACTTAGGCAGAAAATTCCTAATGGTAATGTATCCTGCCAGAGGAAAAATGGCAACTCATCATTTGCTGGAACCTTTATTTCGGGCAGGAGTGGTTGATACTTCAAACCAGTTTGTAATGATTTCAAAATAAAGGTCTGAGGCAACATGTCAAAAGAAATGCAACAGGGCAAAGGATGAGCTCTATATTCAAAAGTATTCACAAATATTTCTGTCTTACCAGCATGGTTTCCAAATTTCTAGTAGGCTTTGTTCTTGCTTTTTTAAAAAAACAAATGATAAAAATAGACATAATTTACTTTGGAAGCTTATTATTACATGTCCTGAGTTCCTAGGTTTTCCTTTTTTCCAAATGCCACGGTCTCTATATTAATTGTCCAAACATTGATTGTGTCCTGACACTAAATCTTTTGCTCTTAGAATATTAACTATGTTGATAAAACCGCTAGCCTGTTTTTAATAAACTGTCTAGTACTGTAAGCATTTTTTTAAACCCAGTGTGACGATCTAGTGATAAAAGGAATGCAGTGGAAACAAAGATGTGCCATGCAAGCTTGTGGCTTGAGTGAGGTTTTCCAGAGGGGCACACTAAGAGGTAAATGACATAATCATGTGCTTGTTTACACAAACCTATATGTTCATTTATATACTCAGTCCAGTGAGTCAAGTCCAATAAATTAACCAAACAGGGATTGCACACGAATGTGAGAAGGCTTACCAATGGAAGAGTTGTTTTTCCTTACAGTGGGCACCAAAAGAGTGATAATCAGTTCTCCACCCTATGGCAAATTAAAGAGAAGTATCTGATAAAAGTCGTGTCTTACAGCCAAGCGAGACTGTCCTAAAGAACACACTGGAACTGTTGGTCTTTAATGGATCCCATACTGGAAGAGAGTTGCCTGGAATTAAACAAATTTTTTGCAAGTTTACAACACAAACTTTTGAGCATGCTCAGGGACCCAGTCCACTGTCCTCATGTGAACTTTTTCTGCCTGTTTGTAGGAATTGCATACGTGAGGATCAAAGCATTGACTCTACTCTGATATTCCTCTCTTCCTCTTTAATTGGACCCTAACACTAGATAAAAAGCCTCAAAGCCTGATTTCTAGTGAAGTTGTCCACTAGTGCGGTGGATGGCAAAACTCCAGCCAGCTCCGGGAGTCGCTTAACTGGCCCGGGCCAGCTCCCTTTGGTTGAATGTTACTTACAGCCCCATCCTCTTTTTTTTTTTAATGAAGCACGTAACATTTTGGTGTTCAGAATTCTGGACTAGTAAATACGTGGCTAGTGTGCTACAGCTCTCATATGCTCATGCTTGTTTGAGTTTTTTTCTTTAATTATACTTGCTTCTGAAGTGATTGCTTCTTAGAGCTTGGGAAATATTTCACTTTATTTATCATGACCTACAGTATATTAACCCATATCAGCACAGAGGTAGAGGACATTGAAAATGTATTACTATTTTAAATTTAAGTTCAAGGTAACATTTAAATGAACAATTATTTACTATTTTGTTAAATGCTGACATATATGACAGCAATCATACATTAGTACAAATGCTTTTCTGTTTTGAATGGCTCATTAGTTGCTTTGTAGGGCTTTACTGTTTTTTTAAGATTCAGAATCAAAATCTCTTCTGATTTCTGCTGTTTGGTTTTTGGCAGTGGGCCAGCTGCAGATATGCATAATATTTCACTGTTAGACCTTGCAAACAGAATATCCTGCTGTGCTAAAGAAAACATTGTGTTTCTTACCACATGAAAATAATCCATCACTTTTCAATCAGCGCACATGCATACACTGAAGCGCGTGCACGCACACACACACCCCCACACCCCCACTCTACCTGTTTTTTCCATCAGACTCCAGAAAAAATTAATGGCTATGATGTGAAGGGTGGACTCTTTGTACATGATCCATTAAAGTACAAACTAATCAAAATATACCTAGCATCTGATTTGCAAAGCAATGTGGAGCCAGAGGCAAGCTGAGGAAATAGACCATTTGAAGACCTCTCTGACCTTGTTCAAGTAGCAGTATTTTTTGTTTGTTTAAAATGTTACGTGGAGAGTGAGAAGTGCAAGTTTAAGACACCCTAGAACATCCCTTTGCACAGCTCACCAATGCTATGTACAATAAATTCTATCTAGTAAGGCAAAAAAAGCATGCATATCGTACAACCTGTAAAATACAGGTTGCCTTGTTTGATGCGTGCAGCTAATCAGTATTGAAGATTTCCTCCTTGGGAACAGACACATTGCATGGGAGGAAGCTCATTCATAGCGGAGCACAGAGAATCCATGGGCATATGTGCATAGGGCCTGGGAAGAATAAAGTGACTTCTCTCTTTTTTTTTATACCATGCCAGAGGTCTTACTGTACATTTATGACTTTTCTTCTGGTCACTGGATGCCACTGAAATATGGATATTTACCAAGGACAGTGATAGCTCAACAATTTCCCATTCCAAGAACAAGAAAAAAAAAAGAAGAAAAAAGGAAAAGAATAATTTAGCTACCATACTATCCTATACTGGATTTCCCTGAGTTTTTTTTCTATAATTCATCCTTTATCTATAGACAGACAACATATCATATACCAATACACAAACTGTAGTGACTTCTTCTACTTTCCATTGCTGCAACACCGGTCCATGAAACTGCAGTTATTTAGGGTAATAGATATAGTAGAGTAAATATGTTGTAGTCCATCTGAGTATTTAAACACCTAACTTATACTTTGAAATGAAGTTAGGACTCCATGGAGGAGTTAAGTCTACATTTTTCTTCTTAAATGTTGCTCTTCTGTCCTGAATGTAGTCGCTGTAGGATGTCTCTACTGCAAACTGAGAGAAGAACAACTAGGACGTGCTTTGCATCACTTGTCATGTCTAAATTAAGAGCCTGGAGTTGAGTGGGAAGAATCAAGATATTTGACCAAGATTGCTTTATTGAAACTGCCTTTCTTCCCTCTACACTCCTTAATGTTTTGATGAATAATGGTGGCTAAAGAAATCTAAGAGATGTGGCATTTAGTCTTTATGACTTTGGTAATACATGAACCAAATGAACATAGGCCATTCAGATAGGTAAGGTCATGGTCTAGAAGCATGTGGTGGGCAAGGTTAAGCAGAGGCACTGGGAACTGGGGAGTCATCAGGGCTGGAGGAACCAGGCTTTTAATTTCCGATCATTCTTCACTGCTGCCCTTTGAAGCACTTTTAGTCATGCATTTTTAGACCATTGAATTTTGAACTTCTGGTCACCCCTTTCTTCCAGTTGTGAAAACAAGGGCTTGTCAGTGGAAAAAGGAGTTCTCAACAGAACTGTCAGAGCTCAGTTTGTGACATGAGTCACAAATCAGAGGTCTGCTGCCTTGCCATGATAATACTTGATTAAGATGACTTGCCAGGCTGTCAGTTGAGCAGTTTTGTTGCCACCCACTTATTTTTTTTCTTTCTCAATTATTTTTTGTGCTTTATCTAGGTTTGGTAAATTTAAAATGGATGCAACACATTCTCATATCTAAATAAAGCATTGGAACATTTGACCAGCTTTTTCAGGATTGTTTTGTAAAATAAATTACTTTCCTTGGGAGTCCGTATTTTTCTGCTCTCTTTCCGGTTTTTATTTTAAACGTGGAGCTCTAAGAAAGAGAGCACGGAGAGTGTAAGTAGTGAGAAAAGGCTAGTCTAGTGGTTGCAGTGAGAGATATCTGTTTTCAAACTTGCTATGTCATGTCTGAACTTAACAAGGCAGTTACCCACTTTGTACTGACCAGTTTACTCACTTGTGAGATAGATAAAATAATTTATGCTATACTGATTTTGGCTGAAATAAACAGAGAACATGTATTTGCAGGAAAGAAAAGAAATCTTTGGCACCATTTTTACTTTTGGAGTGACAAGTAGTTTTCACTAAAACAGCAAGACTGTTCATTTGACTTTCCAGAGGTCCTTACAAATCCAAATGGAGCCAACTGAAGCTGTAGTCAGTCCAAAAGTTGTGGAATACTCTTTGTGATGATTCCCTGCTCTTGAATGTGAATGAAGCTTGTGCTGTCCTCAGAAGATTTGCCTTACTTTCCAAAAGTGAAGAGGATAATTTGCTTTCCTCACATACATTATACTTACACCGTGGGCATAGAATTACTCACTGAGCTAGGTGTTTTAAATTTATAGCTTTTCAGAAAGTTAGCTCTCCATGTGCTTCTTCATTCTTCCTTGTGGTTCCTCATCCCAATTACAGAAGCCTCTAAGCAATTGTAACAGACAAGAAATGCCAGAAAAACTAATTTAGTGAACTGCTTTTCATATGACGTTACTTGCACTATTATTTTTCATGGCTGAATAGGTCCCTTTCAGCAGGAGCTCAAGAATGATGTTGGGCAACCTCATGAAATTCTCTTTCAGAATCACTCACCTGTTTTACTTCAAAATTTCTGACAGTACAGTACAGGTTTTTTATCCTGTTAGCTCAAAGGCTTCATAAAAAAAAATGTAAGGGAGAGTAAAGCATCCAGCAGGTAAAATACTGGTCAGTCACAATGTTTGTGTTAATTCCCTATACTACAAGGCAAAAAGTCATGTCTAAACTGCTTTCCTCTTAATCCCTGGTTGCTGTGAAAACCTGGCTTTGTCCTTACAGGTGAGTGTGGACCCTTTCTTTGACTCACAGGCACTTCAGTGACTCAGCATCCCTGCTAGTAACTTACTGAGAGTGGAGTCTCCAGTTTTTTTGACGTGGCCAGAAAGCCTGCTATCTTGACAGGAGGGCCTCTGAGGGCAGTGGGACTCAGTGCTGGAGATAGCAACGTGGTCGTACAGGACCTTCTGTGACAGCACCTGCTTTAATGCCTCACACTGCATCTCACTTTATTTTTCACAGAATCATGGAATGGTTTGGTTAGAAGGGACCTCAAAGCCCACCCAGTCCCAAAGCCCATGGGCAGGGACACCTCCCACTGGCTCAGGGGCTCCAAGCCCCATCCAACCTGGGCTTGAACATGTTCTCCCATGTTTCTTATAATGGTTTAAACTGGGCTTTAAAGGAGAAAAATAAAGGAAATGCTTCTGATGATTGAGATAGGTCACTGTAAGAGCAGGCTGCTGAGTGGGGCTGGGCTGTGGAATCACTGTCACTGGAGATTACTAACACGTCAAACAAATATCGTCTATAAGGGATGATTTTAAGAGTACCCAAGTCTTCTCTCTGTTTCAGCCCTGGCAGTCCAGGGACAAATAATTGAGATGGGAAGAAGCTGAGCAGTGAAACTCAAGCGAGATATGTGGATCTGTGTTTAGGGGGTCTGAGGATAGGATCTTGATAGGAATGGTTGGACTCGATGATCCGGTGGGTCTCTTCCAACCTGGTTATTCTATGATTCTATGATTCTATGGAAAATAAAGAACGAGAAGAGGGACAGGAATCTCTTATTATTTACTCTGGTGAGAAATGGAAGAATGTGGCTCCTGGCAGAAAGAGACTGGAGGTCTGTTGTGACAAACAGGTAAAGAAGAAGATGCTGGTAAAGCATAATGAAGTAAAGAAAAAAGTAGTATGCATGAAGCCTGACGATACCACCATGGAGCACCAAGAAACAGCTGATGCAAAAAGTAAAATACCAACAGTTCCCAAGTGACAGGCAGAGAAAGGAGCCAAAAATAACCAACATTAAAGCAAAATTCAGGCTTGTCAAAGCACTACCAACACTAAGAGAAAAAGAGCCAAGTGCAGTCAGCTAGTTGTTCCAAACACCTAGAAGTGCCAGCTGGCATCTTCTGGAGGAAGCATCCATCAGCAAAATGATAGCTTTTTTAATTCTTCTTCATTGACCATAGCAATATTTGTCCAGGTATTTGTTATCATAGAATCACCGGGTTGGAAGAGACCCACCGGATCATTGAGTCCAACCATTCCTATCAAACACTAAACCATGTCCCTCAGCACCTTGTCCACCCGTTCCTTACACACCTCCAGGGAAGGTGACTCAACCACCTCCCTGGGCAGCCTGTTCCAGTGCCCAATGACCCTTTCTGTGAAAAATGTCTCTTACATGAATGTTAGTCAAGAAGAGGAAAGTGGTCCTAAATTGCCCATTACAAAACTGTTTATAGAATCATCTCTCTTTCCTTTTTCGTAAGGAAACATTGGAAACAGAAAGATTTCCTATTGAAGAGGTAGTGCTACCAAAGAAACTGTAGATCATAAGGAAGGAGGTGAGAAAGAAGAGTAATTGAAAAAGATGCCTCCAGCACAGTTCAAGATAAATATTTATCCTAGTTTATCTTGTATTTCTTCCACGGATGATTTTTCAGCTTATTTGTATGGTTAGCACTGGGAGAAGAGAGCCTATGAATCATAGAAGTACTCCACACAGTGTGCTGAATTCTTCCCATCATCATTTCAGCAGAGGGGGAAAAGACGATCTACCTCGCTCATCAATTTTTCACCAGGGTAAATGAGAGAGGGATGTTACCACTGCTGATTAGCACTGGCCAAGCCAGGCCACACTTATGCATCATGTAATAGAAATGTGGGGTTGCAGCCATAAACTGGGAAGCTACTTCACTTCTTGTGTAAGAGTGCATCCTGAGTAAGTTGGGAGGAAGAGTAACACAAATGCTGTAACTACAAGCTCAGCTTCTTGATGTAACTAGGATATTAAAAATTGCTTATTGTGCTGGTAATTGCTATTAACTTTCTGCATTTTAGATGTTTGTGTTGACAATGTTGTGTGCAGTCTTCAGTCCTTTAAGAAAAATAGTTATAGTTAGCCAATGATAATGTGAAACTGTTGTTTTATTTTCAAAATTTGCACATCTGACTTAGAGAAGTTGTATAGGAGGATGGTGGCTTCAGTGAGAAGTACCATTAGAGGTGATTGCTGGGCAGGGGACTGCTAACCAAAGGATGAGAAAGAGTAAATTATTCTCTTTAAAGGTACTTTTTTAATTTTTGTGCCCTAAGACACTTTTTTAAAAACAATCTTTTGTGTTAAGAGAAGCCAACTTTGGGGGACAAACTCATACAAACAAATTTAAAATATCGTAACAATCAGTACATAGAACATTACCTGCAGAACACTACACTCCTTTGGAAGGAGAATCAACATAGAATCATAGAACTGCTTGGTTGGAAAAGACCTTTGAGATCATTGAATCCAACCACACCTGTCCACTACTAAACCATATCCCTGAGCACTTCATCTACTTGTCTTTTAAATGCCTACAGGGATGGTGACTCAACTACCTCCCTGGGCAGCCTATTTCAGTGTCTGATAATCCCTTTGGTGGAGAAATTTTTCCTGATGTCTAGTCTACACCTAGCTGCACCTCCCCTGGTGCAACTTGAGGCCATTTCCTCTCACCGTATCGCCTGTCACTTGAGAAAATAGACGAGAACCCACCTCTCTACAATCTCCATTCAGACTGTTGTAGACAGTGATAAGTTCTCCCTTAAGCCTCCTTTTCTCCAGTCTAAATTACCCCAGTTCCCTCAGCCAAGTCTCATAAGGCTTTAGTTCCATCCCCTTCACCAGCTTCATTGCCCTTCTCTGGGTGTGATCCAGCACCTCAGTGTCTTTCTTGTAGTGAGGGGCCTGAAACTGAACACAGGATTCGAGTTGAGACATCACCAGTGCTGAGTACAGGGGCAGAATCAACTTCCTGGGCCTTCTGGCCACACTGTTTCTGATACAGGCCAAGTTGTTGTTGGCCTTCTTGGCCACTTGGACACACTAGTGACTCATATACATCCAGCTGTCAACCAATACCCCCAGATCCTTCTCTACCAAGTAGCTTTCCAGCCACTCTTCCCCAAGCCTGCAGCGCTGTACAGCATTGTTGTGTCCCAGATGCAGGACCCAGCACTTGGCCTTGTTAAACCTCTTACTGCTGGCTGTAGCCCATTTATCCAGCCTGTTCAGGTCCCTCTGAAGAGCCTCCCTACCCTCAAGAAGATAGACGCTTCCACCCAGCTTAGCGTCATCTCAGAACTTATTAAGGGTACAATCAATCTCCTCATCCAGATCATAGATAAAGATATTGAACAGGACTGGACCCTGCACTGAGCCCTGAGTAACACTGCCTGTGACCAGCCTCCAACTGGATGTAACTCCGTTTACTACCACTCTTTGGGCTGACCATCCAGCCAATTTTTAACCCAGCAGAGGGTATGTCTGTCCAAGCCAATAGCAGCCAGTTTCTCAAGCAGAGTACAGTGTCAAAGTCTTCACCATGTAACAGGTGACTGAAAAAGTGACTGAAAGACTGGATGTCTCTTTTCATGATGAGATTTACCTGAAATCAGACAGATTCTGAAGTACCATAATGGCAGAATGCATCCTCCTGCCTGCCGCTTCCAGAACCTTTCACAGTGCTTTGTCCAGTTGTAAACGAAACAGTTAAAGAGAATATAATCATCTTGATTGCTAGCAAATCTCCAATTCCAATATATTTCATTGTTAGGACTCTTCTTCTTGCTCTGCTTTCCTGTTTAATTTCATCCCATTACTCTTCTTTGCATTTTAGTTTAGCTTAGCAGTCCTCTGCTCACATTTTCTTTCCTCCATCCATCTTCATCTCTTGCTGTGACATCTGTCATTTCTGGAGAAACCAAACTACAGCTACGTGGGGTATTTTAGTGAAATTCTAGATTTGAACATTCCTTAGTGCCACAGCTGAATGGGACACACTGTGCTGTTCAAGTCTAAAAAAGTGTTTGAGTATTAGGGGTTTACATTGCTCTTGTGAGAGCTTCACCCAGAAAGATCTCTTATAGACATTTCTTCTTCTATATCAAACATCCAAGACTTCCCTCTTTCCATGTTTCTTTGGTTACAATGCCAGAGATATAATTTTCTCTCTGCCATGCAGAGTTTAGCAATCTATCTCCTCTTCTGTGTGAGATTTTAAAAGGTATCCTTTCCTTTCAGCTTTCCCCGACGCCTTCCAAGGTGGAATTCAACACAAGTTTGTGCCGATGCTGACATTTTTTATTTTTCACCCAAATCTGAATTTTTGTACTTCAGGATTTGTGCTTGGAAAGTGTTAAAACCTTGCCCATTTGAAACAAAGGCTGATACATTATTTTACTTATTTAACTGAAATAGTAGGCTTAGAATGTGTAGCGGATTGGCACAAGGTTGAATGTTCACCAGCTGTCTTATGTATGTCCTCTGATTTATTGTGAATCACTTCTCATTTACACTGGAAGTACAGATAAGATCAGATCCGTAACACTGTGATGACTGCAAGCGGTCTGTTTAGCTACTTTGTAACAGACAGTTGAATCAAATCATTTTAGAAATCCCACATCAAAAAATTGCATGCATTTTTCTTTCTCTCTTTCATTCTCTCTCCACCATTGCACATTTTCTGCTGGTTAGAACAAACTCAGTGTGCTCAGTTTGGCCTGGTTTTGTGTCATTGACATTGATGTTTTATTTACTGAATTAGATTTATGTTTGAGGCCTCATTTATTTCCAAATTTTTTTCTTAAAGTCTTGCCTACATTAAGCGTTCTCCTTTCTCTCTCTGTAAAGCATTTAATGATTTACTGATCCAATAGGAAATTTACTTGTAAAGACTGGTAGGAGCTGCCGATACTCAAGGCCTTTGGGGCGGCAGTGCAACCTTTACTGTCAGAGTTATCACATCCCCTTTCTATTCACCTGCTGTGTTTTTATGACTTAGAAATCACAATGCCTTGTTTATGATGGCAATTTATTATAGGGTAAGAATATACCAAAAACATTTTTTCAATTAATTAAATAAAATGCCCAGGATATAGGTTAAGTAGAATTGGGGGGGGGGGGATGTAATTCCCCTTAAGGAAGCAATGCAATTAGTTTAATAAATAAAGGTAGTGCATTAATTGGATTAATAAATTAAGAGAGCTGCTATTTGTCAGTGGTTTGTTATAGCCAACTTTTTATTTGAGTATTATTTGATCAGGAAAGGCAAATTTTTTCTGCAATATAAGTTACTGTAATTCTTTGTTTAGAGAAATTTTATTTCAGTCTTCAGTATCTTTCCACTTCAAGCACAGAGAAAGAGTCATCTGAGTTTTACATATTTCACCTGGGTCATTCCCTGGGTTCCCAAAACCAAGTACCTAAATATCATTTACAACAATACTGCACAAATATTCGTACTGATTGTATTACTTTCTCTTATTAGATGTAATGGCCCACGGCTAACAAATGAAATACCTACAATCGCTTTGTCTGATACATTATGCACAGCTGGGCAAATTCAGTGCAAGCCAGGCCATTTGGTACTTCTAACTGGCCAAAAAATGGTGGGTTTATGTACATGCAGTACCCAGTAAAACAACCTATCTGGTACTTTCTGTTCATGTCAGTGAATGTTGGTGCAGCCCCATAGGCAGGCTGGAGGCATACGTTGCTCGTGTGAGTGGGTGAGCTACTGACAGTTTTGACTTAATTAACATTGAGCTGAACCTTTCAGCTACTCTTACATATCAGTAAGTAAATTACCAGGGAAACACCCTTACAACATGAGGTAAGTTAGCTCACGTGCCTGCTTAGAAGCATATTTGAATACACACAAAATTAAATATCATTATATAACTACTCAAAAATAATTATTTTTTTTTACAGAAATGAGATGTAAGTGATTAAAAACATTATATTTAAAACACTTGTTACAGGGGAGGAGAGAGATTGTTTTCAGGATTATTTCTTTTCTTGTTTGTGTTGTGCAACTGAAACACGTCCAAGAAATAAGTTATAAACACACAATTTTCCCATAGTTGTTTACTTCTGAAATTCTTTAGCTGTGATCTGTGGTCAAACTACCAGCTGTCTGTAGAGCACTTGCTGGAAGATGGGGAAAGCAATGAGCCTTTGTAAGGTTGGCCTGGGAAGGCTCTGTCCAAAGGTGATGAACAATGAAGAATGAGATGTAATAAAGTTTGAGTGTGATTCATACCAGTGTGATTAGCACTCAGTTTGTTCATCTCCTTGCCTCTACCTCTTTACCCTTTGCAACAACACCTCCAAAAAATTTTTGTGAAAAAGACCAAGAACTTCCAAGCCATAGCATGTGACTTTGATGCTTTGTTAACCTGGGAAGCATCAGCTCAAAGCTGTGGTCTGTTTACAACCTCTGGGAATTTTTCTGTTAGCATTATAAATTAACCCATTCCTCCGGATGGTTTTGCCTTTTTATTAAATGTATTGTTTGCCACCAGTTGCTGGCATTACTAGTCGTGTCTTGGTACTCTGTTGCCACTTGAGCAGTAGGAATTAAAAACCCTTTGGAGTATCCCATTTTCCTGCTCAGTTTACCACCTTATGTAAACAGGGAATTGAGTGGTGATTCAGGAATGGGCTTAGTGTTTCATTTTTACCAAGAAAATACAAAAATATAAAGGAAATGCTATGCAATTAAGTAAATGCAGCACTTAGTTTGGATGGCATAAGCACATAAAGATGTGGTAGCTGTAAAAACCATTATCTTTTAGCAAACAACAGTCTCTCATCAAAGAAGACAATGATTTTAATGAAGAATCATAGATAAGGTTACAGCAACAGATTGATTAATGTACATAGCAACTTATCCTGAAACATGACTGCATTAGGTCTTTGCTCTTTTGCAATGATATGCAAGCTGTAATAAAGCTTTTACAGTTATTCAATATCATGAATAGTATCAGCAGATCAGAGTTTCTAGTTGAAATGGATAGCGATAGATGCTGGACTTCTTAAAGCTCTCACTTTTTTAGATGTAGCTACGTTTTTGTTAGATAGCCATAAAAAAGGAAAGAAATATCCAGGAAAGAACTGAGGGGAAAAAAGTGAATGACTTATTATTTTTGGTCATGTTGCAACATAACTTGGATGTATTGTTGGGTAATTAAGAATTGTGTAATGTAATCCACAGCAATATAAAAAACACACCACCATGCCATTTAGCTCTGTTTGTCTTTTGTAAATGTGCTTTAGGAGAAAGGTGTTTGTCACCAGTAAAAAATTGCCTAGTCTTTATAGCTATACTGATTTATTTTTGAATGCAAGGCTATTATTAAATAGAAGTTTTCTTCTTTCTTTCTTTGGATCTAGACCATACATCACATTTTTGTCATGAAAAAACCTATATGTAATTCCTGGAGCAACACGCCCCCATTTCTCCTGTAGATTTTTCTGATCATTGAACCCTGCAATAAAACAGTCCTGTGAACACCTGTTTGACACATGGATGGTGCAATGCATATACCGTGGTTTGAAGCATTGAAGCAGAGTTGCTGTGATCTCATCAGAATTTGATAGGGCAAATTTGTTTTAAAGTGGAATTGTTTAGATCTAGGTGAGATCCTAGAGTTGGAGAATGATCTTAATTTAAAATCATCTTCATGGAATCAATTATTCTTTAAAACTACTCCTGCAAGTTGCCAAAACACAAGCTGTTTTATTGAACCGCACATGCAGTTAACATTTAAGAAAGTTTGCATTTGCTTGCATGAGTAAAAATGTGCAGTACGAGGCTTCTTGTTTTGATTATCTTTTGACCTGCTGGCTTACCTGAGATGAGAGAGAGAAATAATGTGAATAGCTGTGAGCTCGAGCATACTGTGTGATGTGTGAAGGAAGCAGAGGGCACATGTGCTTTGCTAATGTGAGTTTCTCAGTTAGTAAGCCATTGCACATTAGTAATATCATCATTCAGGAGTAATTAATGCATCATTATGGTCTTCTAAAAGGCTTTTGCCAGTGTGATGCTGAGTGCATGGGTTAGTATTTGTTCTGGAAATGTTTTATTATTATTATTGTTTTATTGTAATTTGAAAGCTGGTTTGGTGTCCTGAATTGCACTCGCACCCGTAGAAGCATTGTTTTAATTGGAAATATTTGCAAGTAAAAATACAGCATAAAACATAGATGAATAGTGTGTAGTGGGCCATTCCCTAAACTACAAAAGGATAGATTTACTGAGAGCAGAGAGATCCAAATATGGCACCTTGGTCATTCTGATCAAGAGTTTGTCCCCAGCTCTCGGGGGCTGATCTACTGATATCCCTTCTCCCAGGCCTGCTTAGGGCCCTGTGGGGTATGCACAACTTTTGAGGATCAGATCTGAAACTTTTCCCAAGCAACATGCTTTTGGGGAACATCTGTTTGGAAAACACGAGGCATGTGCAAACCAGAGTAAGACCAAGGTCATCTGAAGTTTAGCTTTCCTCTACCCAAGAGCTGCCTGTAGTCATTTTACTAGCTTTATTTTCATCTGGTCCATGCATAGTAAAAGTTCTGCCCATAAAGCAATCACAAAAATTGTTATGGCCCCAAAGAATGCTGCTTAGAGCAAATAAGTGCTGTAGTTTCCAGATTCCATCCCTAATTAGTCAAAGGGGTCAAGTGTCAGGTCCATCAGTGGGCTGTAGTATTTCAGTTTTCCATCCGTGAGGGTCATTTATTTTAGAAGACAAAGAGGCCAATAATTTTCTTTGTGACATTGTTCTGGTTGCCTTTCCTTCTCATGTTGTTCCTAGCTTTTTTCAGGTAGTTTTACTTGGTTGTTTTTTTTAAAAAAAACTAGTCTCTGGATAATACTTCAGTGGACTCTTAAATCACCATTCTTTTTCCGCTGCTTGGCAATATAGTGCCTTCCTTTCCATTAACCTACTGCCTGATTACACCAACTGTCTGAAATGTAGTTAGAATGACTCTTTGCATACGATCTTATCTGACACTAACATCTCCTTCCATTTTTTAATCTCATTTTAAGCATGTGGAACTATTTGAAGTTCCTTTTGTCCCTTTTATCTAGAATCCATTTTCTTAAATGAAATCATCCAGCTTCTCCAAGGGGAATAGTTTAATTGTTCAAGGTGTGTGATTTGTAGTGACCTTACAATTGTGCAGGACCACAGTCCGTGATGTTCCATGCAAGTGATCAGAAGGGGCCATGCTTGCCTTTGAAGTGGGGTAGCTTATTAGAAAAATAGTAAGTTGTATCAAACTTTCTTTCTAATTAACTCTGTCCTCTCCATATAAGCAAGTTTTTTTTCTGTTGTGGGTTGGGATTCTTTTGGGTGAAATATACTGCCAACTCTGTTTTAACTGTCTACTATAAAGTATTTTCATTCTAACAACCTATTGATTCATCTAAGTTCATGGCTGAATAGTGATAACTTAGAAGATTTATAGAGTTCTGTGTCCAATGTATATAGCTTATTTGTTTTACAATAACAGTGCTTTCCCCCACCTTTTGTTCTCTCTGTTCAGCTTTACTTACTAAACCTGTGACTTATATTCTTCACTGCTTCCATGGGACCCATCGTATGATTTAGTTTTGTATGTTTCTGATTTAATCAAGAGGAAGATGAAAGTGGGTGTGTGTTACTTTCAACTCCTTAGCCATTTTGCCATCCGTCTTAGTCAATGTGTGGTTGCCCAGAACACAGCATTAATGATAGCTGTCAAAATAATAGTCAGAAAGTTAAAGGTCAAGAAAAATATGTAAAAGACTTCAGGGTGAACCAGATGATAAAGTAACTCATTTAGGCCCTTAAATGCTAGCATAGTACGGACTTGATGGGTTCATGGGTTACTAGAAGCAAGAAGAGTAAATGGGGACATCTTCAAGTAGTTTACTCTTGTTAAAAGATGAAAAAAGATGATAATAGCATTACCAAACAAGCACACTCAAGGCAATTTTCTTAATTACCATGCTGACCCAGCAGTGCACAGAGAGAGGTCTTGTTATTAGAATGAGAGCTTTTACTTTCAAACAGTATTAACCCTTCTTGGTACCGTATGTCTTAATTAAGAGTATTCCTGAAAATTCTGCAGCTGTCAACATTTTTACATTTCACTTTGGCTTTGCAAACCAGTGGGTCAGGAAATAAGCTGTTGTAACTATTTCATTTTAGGTCTTTTTCAAATAAGCTGTGACTCATATATTTATGCAAGGGGCAGGACTGAACAGCTAACTTACCTCTGACTATATGTATTCATACATTGTATTTATAGTTCAGCAGTCCTAAGTGTTAATTGATTGAAGAAGAGCTTAGGCAATATTATTGTACCCAGAAAGACTCTATCAAAACAGCAGTGTGAAGTCGTCTCCCTTTTCCTTAGTTTTTCAGCAATACATTTTGAGTTGTTTAGAAAATGGTATAGACTTCTTTTCCAGAATAATTTAGGTAGGTAAAACTATAAAGTTCTGGAAACTATCATACTTTCCTTCAAGAGTGAAATTCTGTAAAAAAGTTGAAAGTTTATATGTATGAATAAAAGGTTTTCTATTTCACTATCTGCAACAGGAGGACATGAATTAATTATTTCCTCAAGCATTTAATAAAAAATTACAGCAAGATTGATATGTTTTGTACATGTTGCTTGTCTTCTGTTGCCTAGCTGGCCAGGATAGAGAAGGCTTCATCCATGCTTCAAGGCTTTCCAATACTTTGACAGTCTTTCATGACAAATATACTGCTGTTTTGTCCGGTTTCTTAATGTGCCTTCTCAGTAGCATTACTTTAGTTTGAAGTGGTTTTAAGTCAGGCTCAGATATTTATATTTTTTTACAGTCATTGTATTGTTGTTACATTTGGTGGAGAGGAGATACAAATCTTGGTACTGGCAACTGTCACAAGCAGAGGAGTTTTCTGTGCTTACAACATCAAAATAAAGATGTGCAGGCACAGAAGACTTTAATGGCAACAATTTGCAATTGTCTGAAGTTATGTCATTGCACTACCACGATAAAATCACAATATAATGTAGTATACTGAAATCTTGGGAAAATCAGTACTGCTACTGTGACCATCATCCATTGCTTTGAGTAGGCACTCCATTACTAATAGATCTGAAGACAATGACTGGGGCATCTAGAGTGTCTTAGTCTAAAGGATCTTTCTCCTTACATCTTCCCTTTCGCCTTCCCGTTTGCCACCCCAGGACTTTTCTTCAGTGACTACCCTTCAGAGTAGCATGTCAAGCAACCTATTCCCTGTCTTGGAGTTAGGATAATTGTTGGTACTGTGATAACAAAGAGACAAAAAGCTATTAAGGAATTGAGTTTATCTCCCTGTACTTTCTCATCTACAACTGGTGATTTTGTTGTAGGGAAAACCTAGGTTTATTCTGAAGGAAAATGAACCAGCAGTTGATCTCCAGGTACTCACCAACCATGTTCCAGCTCCCTGTGGGGAAGGAAGAGTCCAAAATACTGACTGGTCTGCAGTCTTAAAACTATGTAAGTGGTAGGAATATTTTGTGCCAGGAATTAGACAGAATGTATTTCAAAGTAACCTCCCCAAAAGTGTCTATTCTATAGTTGTAGAGTCTTCAGCATCAAATGCAGTAATCCTTTAATCTGTTCTTTTCTCTCCAAATCTCTTACTAATGTAGAGTTGAGGTGTCTAATCTAAAATGATTGTCCAAAATGGCATATTTTTGTAGCACTTGGTAATTACTTCATTATATTATTATGAATCAGCAGTATATCATACTAATATTTCAAAATCTATTTCTGTTACTGCTGTAATATCCCTAACAAACCCTACTAATGTCATGAAAATTCTGGGCTTGACACTGTAAAGACCAATAGTAATTTTGGCAAGAACTACTTGAAAGAGCTTACAGTCTACATCAGTGCAATAGAGTGAAAGCATGGAAGGGAGGTTTTTTATTCTCACTTCTGTAGGAGAAAGTTGAAGTGATTTGACCAAAGTGAAACAGAAAATAATGAATCAGAACTAACATTTGGACCAAGGTATCCTGAAAATCATTCCAGTGGCCGGACAAAAAGACACTGGCAAGCTTGTTTTCTGTGAACTTGTGACATGTAACTGTACTGTGGCAACAGAATTGTGGTCACATTACACTATTTGTAGGTTTATAGCTGAGCATTGTATTCCAGCACTGTAGTGAGCTTAAAATCATATATCTTCTGTAGAAGAAATTGTTAGCTGACCAGGCAAGGAACATCTGAATGGTTAATGGAAACTTTCTCTTCCCCCTAAATGGGGCAGTTGTCTAATTTGTTTAGCTAAACTACATTAGCCATATTGAAAGTTTTATTATCACAGTCAAAAGCAGGAAGCAGGGAACGGACATGCTGTATTTTTAAAATTAAAGCAATTTTGAAAAACAAACTCAGTTTCTTATTGATTAGTTCAGTTCTTAGATTAGAGGCTCATTACTTTTAATAATAGGATAATAGTAGCTAGAAATGGAAAAGCTCTATTAGATCATTGAGTCCATCCCCATTACAAGGGCAGGATATAGTCAGGTATATGTGGATGGATGTATCAAATATTAAATTCATATGACACAGTAAATCCTGCTTCCTTCACAGAGTGCTGATGCTAAGAGCTTTGACACTGAGTTGTTTACTCTTAAAAGCAGTTTCTGAGCTACCTTCTGGCCAGCTCTTAGGCAGATGTTTAGTTGAGAGAGAAGGATCCCAGGAGCCCAGTGAGGAATAAGGGCATGGCTTGGCCATTTTTCCCTCCCAGAAGCAGGTTTCAATGTGCACCCAAACACGTCCAAGAGATGCCTCTGCAAGACTGAAGTTCTGCTCCAAAGTTTCATTTTGGGAGTGATAAATTAGTTACCTGTAGAGCTTTGTGATAAAGGGCCTCCCTAAACACTTAATTTCCAGTGAATACTCCAAGCACCTCACCTCCATGAGTTGCACAGCCACTGCCCTTTTCTGTCCTTGCTGATATTAAATAGCTTTCTCAAAGTGTATTTTTACAGTGAGAGGAGCAGAGAGACTGAGGGGTATCTCCTCCTCACTCTGTAGTGGCAGTGGTGTAATGGGGTGATACAGGAAACCAAGGCACCAAATCCGTTGGTGTGCTAGTTTTTTTCTGCACAGTGCAGCAGCTGGCATGGAGAGTCAGGTGAGATGCGCAAGAACAGAGTGCATACCGGATGAATAATTTCCCATCTGCTAGGCACCTGATTTCAGGTAATTGATCTCAAACCACTCCATCTCTGCGCAAGTTTTTTAGCAAACAGGCCTATTTGGAACTGCAGTCCCCTTCACCATGAAGCAAATCCCCACAAACTCAGGTTTGTGTTTGTGCTCCATATTTATGGGGAATATATGAAGGTTTGTGGGCTTTTTTGTGAACATTATGCAAAACAGAGTGGGGATGGAGGTCTTATTTCACATGTCCATGACTTAGCTTCTGTGGAGCTTTGTAGATGAAGAAACATGAAGGTTTTCCCAGATGTATAAAAATATCTACTCTTAAGAGACTGCCTTCAAGGCAGTCAAATAAATTTATTGGGCATATGGGGGTCATATTGACGCATCATGTTTTTTACCATTTATATGTCACTCTATAGTTATGCTGGTGGAGAATAGGGAGACCTTCAGCTTAACAGATAACTTTTCTCACTGCCATATTTCCGAGAAAAGGAGACTGAGGTCATGGAACAGTTGTATTAAAATGGACTGTTGAGAATCAGTACTGTGGTTAGTTTTTTTCAAATATTAGATAAGCTCAGTACCAAATGCTACAGTTCATTGGCACTGTTAATACTTATTTCTGTAAGCAGTCCTTTTATCTTCTCTAGGACTCCAATAAATCTACCCATGTGAGTAAGGGAGTCGCATTCATTTACTGAGACTACTCAAACAGGTGAAGAGGCATATTAAGTTCAATAAGACTAGTCTTCTGCATAAGATTAATCATGTCACTAAGCATCTGAAAGATTTAAGGAGAAAGTCAGCCCTTTTTGATTCTGTCCTCATATTGATTTTGGGGAAATGGCTAAATTGAGAGCAATTACATACATTGAAAATAATTAAATGCAAAAGTGCTATAGCAATTAAAATGGGAGCCCAAGTTACATGTAGAACAGTTCAAACATTTTATGGTTCTTCTTGATTTCCTTACAACAGCAAGAATTTTTCCAGGTTGACGCCTTCTGGAATTATGCAACCCTCGTTTTGTTCTTTAAAATTGTTCTGTGGTAACCCTCTGTAGTTTCTGCTGTAAAGTGAAATCTGTTGTTTGGGGTTTTTTTATAAAAAGTAAGTATGGATGTAATAATTTTAAGTCACAGTGCTCTGCAGATGCCCAGAAGAACCTCGATCACTTCCAAATTCAAGGACTAATAAAAATTGGAAGCACTCCAGTAATTTTAAATTGCTTTGCACATTGAAGAGTGATTTAGAATCATTGGACTGATTCAATTTTTTTTATATATGCACTTCAATTTGGAAGTGAGTCAGATGGACAGCAGCATGTTGAAGGTGTCCAAGACATATTGTGCTAATTTAAGTATTTTTAATTCAAGAAAGAGAGAAAGGAGGAGAAGTGAGGTTCTTAATAAGAACCCAGAGAACACCCCCCATTTATTGTCACTGCATGGTTAGGAGTAGGATGATAAAGCAGTGAAGGAGTGACCAACATGATCAAGGAGTCAGCTTTTTTATTGTGGTAGTGAGTTAAAGGACCACCAGAGCTGGTGGGATCTGTATGAAGCCCTGTGGTTATGCTTAATTTATTACTGATATTATTTTCAAAGAGGTTTATACAACTGTGGACTTCGTTTTTCTTTTGCAGATCTAGGTGACAAACAGGGAGGACTGACTGACTCAGAGAAAATTATACATGCATGTGCATACGTGTGTACAAATGTAGGCAGTGTATAATTTGGCTTTACATTTGCCACCAAGTGCACGGTCCTACACCTGGGTATGAGCAATCCCTGTTTTCAGTACACGATGGGGGACGACGTGGTTGAGAGCAGCCCTGCAGAGAAGGACTTGAGGGTGCTGGTCAATGAGAAGCTCGACATGAGCCGGCAGTGTGTGCTTGCAGCCCAGAAGGCCAAACGTATCCTGGGCTGCATCAAAAGAAGCATGGCCAGCAGGTCAAGGGAAGTGATTCTGCCCCTCTGTTCCTCACTTGTGAGACCTCATCTGGAGTATTGTGTCCAGTTCTGGAATCCTCAACATAAGAACAATATGGAGCTGTAGGAATGGGTCCAGATGAGGCTACAAAGATGATCTGAGGGCTGGAGCACCTTCCCTATGAGGACAGGCTGAGAGAGTTGGGGTTGTTCAGCCTGGAGAAGAGGAGGCTCCGAGGAGATCTTATAGTGACCTTCCAGTACCTGAAAGGGGCTACAGTAAAGCTGTGGAGAGACTATTCATAAAGGCTTGTGGTGATAGGATGAGGGGGAATGGGTATAGACTGGAGGTGGGCAGATATAAACTAGACATTAGGAAGAATTTCTTCACCATGAGAGTGGTGAGACACTGGAACAAGTTGCCAAGGGAAGTTGTGGATACCCCATCCCTGGAGATGTCCAAGGCCAGCTTGGATGGGGCCTTGGGCAGCCTGATTTAGTGGGAGGTGTCCCGGCCCATTGCAGGGGGGTTGGAACTAGATGATCTTTAAGGTCCTTTCCAACCCTAACTACTCTATGATTCTATGATTCTATGACTGGTATACGTATGGAAATTAAAAAACCTGGCATATGGAACTGCCTGGCAGCATGTGAATATTACTTCAGCATTCATACACTTATGTATAAAATTAAAATAGGAAAATGCTTCTTTTCTTGCAAGACAAAGACATGAGGACCATTCTGAGGTTATTGATGTTAAAGTTCCACAATCAACATTTTACATGTTCTTCCACAGAAATAACAACAACAATGAAAAAGTGGAATTTTTCCATTGACAGTAGCTGCAGTCCTGCATAATATATCTAGTGGGAATGTGTGATATTAATGCCATAATTGAGGATTCTTTGAAGAGATAACAAACTAAAGCCTTCACACAGAGGATTCAGGCAGAGAGGTATAAAAAAGAAAAATAAAAAAAAAACCCTAAACAACCCAAAGAGTGGCTTGGGGAAGAGGCTGGTGGTTTTTACTTTGCTCTTCATGAAGAAACAAACATGTTTGTCTACTTTAGAGGAATCAAAGAGAAGTGTCAAGAGAGAGATATTCAAACTCATGCCTTTCCTTCGAACACTTAATCACTCTGAGTAGGATTTTTGATTTGGGGGTTCTGTTTTAAGCCAAATTTTATGTGGCTAGCAACAGTCTCTGACTCCAGTCACAGAGAAAAATAAGTGAGCTGTAATAATGTGCTCGGAAGTCCAATACCTACAGAAAGGTGGGATTTACTCTTTGTCCTTTATCCTATCTTCCCTTGCATCAAGGAAATTTCACTGTGGATATTAGTAGGATCCATTAAGTCAAAATCACACTTCAACAATACAAATTATACCATGTATCTCCAAGTTTGCACAGAGCTTCTTGCTGTGGCTTATATTTGGCATAAGTCCTAGTGTCTGTCTTCACTAGAAAGACAGGATACATTCACACACAGGCTGATGCATTTGAATCAACTGACTGACTACTAAAATTGACTTAGCAGTCATTGTGGACCTATTTAACTTCATGTCAGCTAGGCTGGGGTAAGCATTCTTCTAACCATATATTTAACCATGGCCAACTGACAAGTTGTGAAAGACAATTTTTCTTTGCAAAGTCATGTTTCACTTCTGTGCTACCTTACTGAGCTTCTTTAAGGTGTGCTCTAACATGCCCTTACTTTTAGTGGTAAACCACTCAACGACTGAGCATTTGCAACGACAGAAAGAGGAAGCAGGATTGCTTTCTTCATATGAAATACTATTTCTTTCGCATCTTCCATCCAGGACATGTTTCGCATTCTTACTGTGGAAATCAAAGGCCCAAGCTTTCATCACGTTAACTTGCCTCCATGCTTTTCCTACACTCTGTGGATATGATAATACATTTACTTCCAGCTACAAAAAGGTCTTTCAGGAAGGACTGAAAACTCTCCTGGTTTTCCAGAGGACCAGGAATCTCAGATTTCTGACTGTCTTTCTTTCTGTTTCTCACTACGTGAATTGCAGTTCACTTTTGTGAATTTCAGTTCAGTTTTGTGCTTTTCACTGGTTGATCAGATCTTAATGGCATCTACATACCTTCAGCTCTATTCAGCAGTATCCATCAGTTACTGATTAGGACCAGGTTGTTCCCTACCATACTTACGACAAAACAAATCTAAGGCTTTAAGTAAGGGGAGGGTTTTGTAGGCTGTCTATGACTGCTATGTTGAGCTCATCTAAGCCTGTCAAGGAACAGATCTCTGATGTTCAGTCATTAGTTAGCTTTTCTTCTTATGCGTTTGGATGCGTGCAGGAAACCTGTTACAGATGGTTGGCAAATGGAGACACGAGATCCCTTGGCAGAACCCAAATGCTCCCAGATGATGAATAAAAACTGAAGATTAGCTTTAGGCAGCCAGGGATCACCCTTTCTGGACTATGTTGCAACAAATTTCATTTTGTAAATGACAGCTTCAGAAGACCATGCTTCTGTTTATCGTTCTGTTTTCATTCATCATGTGCAGTTTTTGATCCTGAATATGTCTTTCATAAGGTGGTGTCTAGTTTTCTTACCATCTTTTGTTGAGGTCCCAGGGTTTTGATGATATGCTGTTTTCATGTATATCGAATTAGATAGGCTCTCAGACACTACAACAATTATTAACCTATACTGTTCACTTTACTTGAAGTCATTAGGAAATTTTGCAGTCCAACAAAATACAAAGGAATGACCTTTTGACAAGCCCCAAGTACTAAACACAAGTGGAATCCCCAGCCTTATGAATCTCATTACTGTGCTATCTTCTCACACAGCAATCTGATACTTTCATGGCTTATGTGTGATTTTTTGCTTTTGCGTGAAGATTATTAATGTTATTGCTTAAACAAACAAAACCCCACACTAGAAATCTATCCTAAATGCGCACAAAGCCTACTCCTGCCCCTGACAGCATTAGTTCAAAAGTAATGAAAATATCTTGCTCTAAAAGTGGATTTTTCCCATTCAAAGATAGCATTTTCAACTCACCTTTTTCAAACTACTTTGGGTTTCTTTAAGAAGGTGCTCTGTCTTGCAGAGGCAGCAAAACAATGCAGTAGATATGGTGGCTATTAATTTTCATTTAGCAGATAAATCAATACTCACATAAAGCCTGAGTAACTTGTTGGCGCTAAACTATGCAGCCCCATTTTCACTGAAATTTGTCAAGCTTCAAGCACGTAGGCTGTTTGGGTTTTTTTTTAAAAAAGGGGAGATGCATGTTTTCATGTTGCATTATGTGCAACTGATACACATAATAAATTGTCATAATCAAGTTATTAATTATTTCTGCATATTCCAAAGGAAAAGGGTTTTCCCAACATAAATAGAGTAGGTAGAAGTCAGGAGAAAGCCCTACTAAACCTTTGTGTGTGACTGAGAGAGGGATGTTTCATACCCTATAGTTTACAGGCGTATATACTGTACACACCGTCTGCAAGCACTTTAGAAAATCCTGGATGCTTAGCATAGTCTTAAATCAGGCATATTGCCAATTGTGGATTAAGCAGAGGATAGCTGGGTCATTTTCCTAGGAGTTCCTTCACAGTTCAGTCTCTTTTCTTGGTGTTAATGCTTTTACCGCTGTTGGGTGAAGGGAGGAGAGGCTTGGAATACCCTGCCCTAGGGCCTCCTAAACTGTACATCTGTCATGGATCATGTCATGGAGCAGAAATGTTTGTTTTTGCTCCCATTCATTTCAACTGGCAGACAGTTATTATTAGAATGAAAAATTAAGCTATTATGCAGTGGAAGTCTTGCTGTGTCTATCGAATTTATGGAATTAATACAGCAAAATTATCCTTTAGAGCGGGTATAAGCAGCTGTATGTGTAATGCAGGCCCCTTCTTGATCAGTCCAAATACAAAATGGCAGCTTTGTTTTTGTTATCAGCGTTAGAGCCCAGTAACCATGTCACTATATTTCAGGAATTTCAAGGGAGCAGTTACTGAGTTAAGAGTAGTGTAAGTGACTTAGACATGTAAGTCCATTCTCTGATCATTAGGAACTGTAGAAGTGGTGAGATTTTTTCAGAAAGGGAGAAATCATAGGATTTCTCAGGACTTTCCAAAACATTTACTTTCAATTCCCATGAGTTTTGTTAGCTGGGGACATTTTGGGGTGGATTTTTTTTTTTTAAATAATGAGGAAATTGTCTGTATCTTTTAGTTAAAAAGGAGGGGAGTGAATAGTTTTACTAAGCTTCATATCCTCTTGAGAACCTGGGGTCTCAAAGTCTAAAGACTCATAAACACTTAGACATAAGGTGTTCACTAGGAACAAGGTGCCTGGTGAAAATAGAGAGATAAGAACTAAGCAAAAGTTGAAAGTCAAATGAATAAATGGAATACACATCCAAGAGAGTAAGAGTTCTAATAGTACTCTTGTACTTGAAGGTGTAGCCTCCCAGCAAGACACTGTGAATGTTAATGCTGTACATAGAGGACAGTTTGTTGTTCTAAATTCAGCTTTTTGTCTAGCTAAAGAAATTCCAGATCCACCTCAGTACTGCACACACTTTTACCAGAGTGTGCTGCTGCAGTGAGAAGTTTATGATGCCAAAAGTTTGCCCTCACTTTCTCCCCTCACTCTGAAAATAATTGTAGTGGAGTTGTGAAGATAGGGTTAAACAGACTATCTGCTCTTCTGTGGAACTGTCTTTATAGCAGAAATTGTCTTTACAGCACATCCTCCAGATGTACTGGTTCTGCGTCTTCTTGTCACATTTGGAAAGGACTTGAAAAGAGAAGAAATAGAAGCAAATGTCTAGCATTTTGTATTGTGAGTAGACCGGTCTTTGGAACTAAGGAGTAATTTCTCAAAAGTCATATCACCGGAAGAGAGAATAAGTGAAGAAAAACAGCATGTGAGTGGGAGAGAAGTAAGATTTTCGAAATTAAGAAAGCTTTGTGAGAAAACCTAGAGATGTAAAGTACTTGAAATTCTGAGCCATTCAGTCATTCCTGCCAAAATTGTCCTCATGGAGTTTATCAATCTGTGTGTACCAGGATCATAGGGGACCAATTAGTTGCACTCATAGTTGCCTTTGAGCTATTTTGAAAGTAGGAAGAACTCATTTTGTAAATGGTTTAAACAGCACTACAGTCATTACATACAGTTTCTGGCAGATATTGTCTTTATAGTAGATGGAAGGACAGAAATATTGTTACACTTCATGATTGCTAATGAATTTTTAAGAGAAACCTAATAAAAAGAAATTACAAGGTGGGAATTAAATACAATATATAATGATTATAAAAAAAAATAAAGTTTACTGTGCCACAACCCTTGTCTGGAACATATACACTCAGAGTTCTTTCCCAGTGTTTAAAGAAATTGCTGTGCAGAGCTGTCTTGAGAAAAGAAAGTAAAAGATCCTTGGTTGTAACAAGTAAAAATTGCTTGAAAAAGAAGAAACAACCTCATAAAAAAGGAGGAGCTAGCATTCAGAATTCACTGGGAGCCAGGTGTGGTTCATCTTCTAACGAAACCCCTGCTTAGCTCCAGCCTGCAGGTGTTAGTAGAAGACAGATGTATTTCTATCACCGTCCTCTGGACCCACCTGCTTTTCCTGTGTTGGAAGCACCTTTCTGACCCGCTTCTGTAGGAATCAGGTGTGCCTGAACTTTGCTTGTCTGTTCCTTGACGTCTCTCTGTGTTACAGGGAAGGTGCCATTTCCTTGATGTCCTTCCGGGAGGCTGCTGCCCTTGTCTTTGGTATGTGGCAGTTTTCTGGGCAGGACAGGTTTATATCTAGCTTGGGAGAGCATTATTTGTTTTGCTGCTGGTTTTTTGGCTCTAGTGTAGGTGCTTCTTTTGGCAGCACCAGGTGTGGGAAAAGGCTCTCCTACTTCTGTTGAGCTGTGAAGAGGAGGCAGTGAATGTTTCCTGGGACCCTCTGTAGAAATTTGGAATAGCAATGCCTAAATTGACAGTTCCTTTCAACAGAGTACTGAGAGCAAAAATTGTATCGTTGTCTTGCATTTACATGGGAAGATCCATGTGAGAGAAATGTGGAAATACTGGTTTTTGGCTTATATTAAAAAGACCCCTTTGGACAGATGCGGCCCAAGATATGTGAATTTGGCCCTGAGGGATTTCTATGGCTCTTATATAGATCCTGCTATCTGATCAGAGTTGTGTGAATAGGCTGAAATGCCAAAGACTGTCAAGCCTTACATAGTGATAAAGCAAAATAACTGGCTATGTAGAGAAGTTATTTATTGGTAGTGGGTAACAGCTCTGAAACTGTGTTTGGTGATGCTGCCAACTATGAAATGGAACATCTTATTCTCCTTCAAAAGCCGTTGGAATATGGGAAGACATTTTGCAAGTTTTGTCGCAGGAGCTGGTTTCTGTTCATACCTTGGTGCTTTTAAAAGGTATAGTGAAACCTTTAAGGCTATTTTAGATCAATGTGGGAAGACTCACCTACTGAATTACTACTCTTCTGGGGGGAGGATAGAGAATTTGTGTTTAAGCGCTGACAGATCCAGCTCTTGCAGAGGTCATGAGTGCTGAGGAAAGCAAACTGCACATTGGTTTTTGTTAATTTCCCATAATCTGGAATTTGCAATGAAATGGAAGTTAAAGTATTCTTCACCCTAGATTAATCTTAATGTCAGAAATTGATGAAATGCATAGAGAAATGACAATCCTGTGAGTTTTGGAAGTGTATATATCCTGAAGATTGTGTTACTTCTGGCTAAACATTTTTCTGTTCATCTTGAGGAGATATGTTTTCATTTTAGCCTATTAATCTCAGTATATCTTTTTTTGACACAGATCTATTAGAAATTTTAGAGACTACAATATAGGCTCCAGATGCTAGATGTTCCTTCATCTTTTTGGTGCACACTTTAATCCATAACAACCATCACATTTATTTTATGAGCCTTCACAATCAAGAGAGTCTTAATATCCTTTCTGGCAGGTTTTCACTCTTTGATTTCAGGTTATATGGGGGACTGGTTACTTTGAACGTACTTTAGAGAGTCTCAAAAGTAACTTCTTTATGGTAACTTCTTTACATTTCTATGGTAAATCCTGGTTTGCTTTTAAAAATATGCTCACAAGCACATGTATGGAAGTGCAGCTGCGCTACAAGCTGAATGATAACACATGAGAATGTGTGCTGGCAGTGTGTGTTGTAAGTTGACAAGGTTGACTGTTTCAGACAGAGTGACCAAGCCTCATTAGAGATGTCCATCACCCAGGCAGAGCCTCCCTCTCCTGGTTTCATGGCAGTTCCGGTACTCAGTGGTGAAATAAAGCACATGCTGATCAAACCGCTGTGTTGTCCTGCAGTATCAGTTGGTGCTTGTAATAAGTCTCTCCTACGAAACAGCTCCATTGCAGAGATCTCAGCTAGAAATTGGATTGGCCAAGTCAGTGAAAGATAACAAAAAATCTTTCTACAAATATATAAATAATAAAAGGCGGACTAGGGAGACCATACAGTCCCTATTGGACACAGAAGGGACAACAGTAACAGGGGATGAGGAAAAGGCTGAGGTACTTAATGCCTTCTTTGCCTCAGTCTTTAGTCGTAAGGAGGGTCGTTCCGCCTGTGTACAAACCCAGGAGCTAGAGGAGCAAAATGAGGCTCCCATGATCCAAGAGGAGGTGGTCAGAGCCTTGCTAGCCCGACTGGACAGTCACAAGTCTATGGGGCCGGACGGGATTCACCCTAGGGTACTGAAGGAGCTGGCGGATGTGCTGGCCAAACCCCTTTCCATCATCTTCCAACAGTCCTGGAAGACTGGGGAAGTCCCACTGGACTGGAGGCTGGCTGATGTTGTGCCCATCTACAAAAAGGGCCGCAGGGAGGACCCAGGAAACTACAGGCCTGTCAGTCTGACCTCAGTGCCAGGGAAAGTCATGGAACAGGTGATCTTGAGTGCTATCATGAAGCACATGCAAGAGAACCGGGTGATCAGGCCCAGTCAACATGGGTTCACAAAAGGCAGGTCTTGCCAGACTAACCTGATCGCCTTCTATGACAAAGTGACCCGGCTACTGGATGAGGGAAAGGCTGTGGATGTGGTCTTCCTGGACTTCAGCAAAGCCTTTGACACAGTTTCTCACAGCATTCTGCTTCAGAAACTGTCAGCCTCTGGGCTGGACAGGCACACACTCTCCTGGGTGGAAAACTGGTTGGATGGCCGGGCCCAGAGAGTGGTGGTAAATGGTGTGAAATCCAGCTGGAGGCCAGTGACAAGTGGGGTTCCCCAGGGCTCAGTGCTGGGTCCAGCCCTGTTCAATGTCTTCATCAATGACCTGGATGAAGGCATCGAATGCACCCTTAGCAAGTTTGCGGATGACACTAAGCTGGGTGGAAGTGTCGATCTGCTGGAGGGTCGGGAGGCTCTGCAAAGGGATCTGAACAGGCTGGACCGCTGGGCAGAGTCCAATGGCATGAGGTTTAACAAGGCCAAATGCCGGGTCCTGCACTTGGGGCACAACAACCCTATGCAGTGCTACAGACTGGGAGAAGTCTGTCTAGAAAGCTGCCTGGAGGAGAGGGACCTGGGGGTGTTGGTTGACAGCCGACTGAATATGAGCCAGCAGTGTGCCCAGGTGGCCAAGAAGGCCAATGGCATCTTGGCTTGTATCAGAAACGGCGTGACCAGCAGGTCCAGGGAGGTTATCCTCCCTCTGTACTCGGCACTGGTGAGACCGCTCCTCGAATCCTGTGTTCAGTTCTGGGCCCCTCACCACAAGAAGGATGTTGAGGCTCTGGAGAGAGTCCAGAGAAGAGCAACAAAGCTGGTGAAAGGGCTGGAGAACAGGCCTTATGAGGAGCGGCTGAGAGAGCTGGGGTTGTTTAGTCTGGAGAAGAGGAGGCTGAGGGGTGACCTCATTGCTCTCTACAACTACCTGAAAGGACGTTGTAGAGAGGAGGGTGCTGGCCTCTTCTCCCAAGTCACAGGGGACAGGACAAGAGGGAATGGCCTCAAGCTCCGACAGGGGAGGTTTAGGCTAGACGTTAGGAAAAAATTCTTCACAGAAAGGGTCATTGGGCGCTGGAACAGGCTGCCCAGGGAGGTGGTTGAGTTGCCTTCCCTGGAGGTGTTTAAGGCACGGGTGGACGAGGTGCTGAGGGATATGGTTTAGTGTTTGGTAGGAACGGTTGGACTCGGTGATCCGGTGGGTCTCTTCCAACCATGTTATTCTGTGATTCTGTGATTCTGTGATCTGCTGTTAGGGTGAATGTAACCATAGGTTTTCTTCTGTTCTTGGAACTTCAGGCTATAGGTTCTACTTAGTTATCTTATTTCTCTGAATTAAATTGAATTCTGTCTTGGTTTTTACTTGGTGTGCCTCGATTGATGGTATTGGTATTACTGCACTTAAATGAGAGGAACTCTGAATGGATTTTGGCTCTTGGCAAGTTGAAAACACGCTTTCCTTTTTCTAATCTCTGCATCTGTGTGTGCCTTTGTATCTCCTTCAGAAGTGTAACTGTTAGAATTTGTAAATCCTGCCAGTGAAAGAATGACATGCAGGGAAAAGCAAAGATGTTTACCCATTACTGAGCAATACAAACATCTTCATTTCAGTGATTCAGAAAACAAATCAAATAAAGAAAGAAACCCTCTGATGAACTCCTCCCTTGATTTCCTTCATCCAGCTCAACTGATGCTGAAGTGAAATACATTTCTACAAGTACAGTCAAGCCATAAATTGAACAATGAATATCTTGTCCAGTAAAGCTCATATCCCAGCTGGGGTTTTCAGCAGCAGCTTGAGCAACATTTCTGGGGGCCAGACCTTTATGAAGGAGATTAAGGAGTGCCCACATTCAGCAGGCACTGCTCTTTTCCCACATGACTGGAGGAGTAATGGCTGTGAGCAAGATACTGGCTGCTTTCCTGCGTGCAGAGAACAAGGGGCAGTCAGATTCACAGTATTTATGCTTGGGGACATTTGGGAGTGAGTAAGGCTACAGGTTCACCTTCCTCTTCAGTGACTCGTCTAGGTCAACCAAAATGTTCTGGCACAAGTTTTCGAAGGTGTTTTTGTGCCTTGTTCTCTAGTGCTTGTATCTTTAAAAATCTGGTCCTTTCTGCTGGAAAGCACATGTATGCTGCTTGTGGCCCCTGTAAGGGTCAGTATGAGAGGGATTTTGTGATAAATGTTGGCTTGGGCTGTAACTTCATCCTCTTATGCAATCTCTAATAATGCTAGGGTTACAGACGCACCCCTGCAAATCTACTTGTGAAAGCCTCCTCTTCATGCACCGATGTGAGTCTTTCGAATCTGCTGTGCAATGGAAATGACATACTAGGCAATTCTAATATGTGATTGACGCTGCCATTTTACTAATTTTCTTACTTTTTGGTCCCTCTTTGTTGCTAAATAACTGGCATCTGCGGGCTTATTGGTGGTCCTGAGAGGGCCCCAGGAAAAAAAGATAAATCCTGCTGAATGTTGCACACTAAAAAGAGCCCACACATTGCTGCCCACATTTTTTTTTCTATACAGCTTGGATTCTTGCCAGCGGCTTGGAAGAAGGCTGGATTTGGACTATTACATTCTCTTTCTTAGTCAAGATAATGTTTATTAGGGTTTTTCATGATGATTAAAATTGGAACAGGAGGGGCACATGGCAACAGGTTTAGTGCTAGTTTGAGGCTGTGATGGTTTGAACATTTTTGGGTTTTTGTTTGGGGTTTTTTTTTCAGGTAGTTGTTGTTTCCATTTTGTAGTTATAAATCCATGACGGCAAACATCTCAAAATTGTAGTTGATTAAGGTTTTGCATGTTTTTTGTAGTGTGGTGATGGTACAGGAGATGGGAGCGGCTGCACTTGCGTAAGGGAGGGTCTGAGCACCAAATTTTAGCATACGTTGTAACTCTGCTGATGTTGAGTTTGACTTCAGTGCCTGAGAAAGAAGCTCAAGACTAGGAGGACCATTACAGTCTTAAAAGACAGACATTAAAACAAGCTACAGATGGAGAAAGCTGCAACAGAACTGAGAAGCAGAAGGTCTGCATTGGATTTTTTCCCATGCTAAGATAATGAAGATTATTCATATTAACTCTGTTGCCCTGCAAATATGGATGGGGAATGCTCTTAAACTACATTTTTCATTCTGTAAGTGGCGTTTAGATTTGGGGATTGGAAAAATATAGCCCATGTTTCACAGTAGCCATCCCAGTATTATAACAGGGGTGGGAGGCTTATATGCACATTTTAACTGTATTTACTACATAGACACACAGAAGCACAGAAGTGCAGATAATGTCGCCTGCATCTTGCCCTGGCTTCAGGACCATGAGCTAATTTTATAACAATTGACGGTGACTTAAACTAATGTTGCTAGGGTGTTGTCAGTGATGCTGAATAAATAGGGAAGGACTTGAGGAGAACAGCAAACAGCAGCTGTGACGACTTTTGTTCTGAAGCTACCTCTGCATGCCAGATTTTACCCTCCAGGCACAGCAGCAGAGCATGACTCCCACCTGTTATCTCTCACCATTGAGGCTTGCTTCTTTCTGTTTAAGTTAGGTTAAATATTTCCCCTTTTCCCAGGATTCAGAGCTCATCAGCCCAGCTGTGGTGCACAGTCTTGAAACACAAAACAGCTGGAGACATAATGTGAACAAAGTTCACCTTTTCTTGTTTACATTTGAAAGCTGCTGCACTGTTTATGGGATGATGTATTTGTTTAAATGAATGTCCAGCTATTATTGATTTTTCCTCTCCTTTTTTTCTTTACTACCCTCCCCCCCCTGCCCTGCCCTGGGTTGTGTCACTGGTGTCCTGCAGCAGAAATCTCTCACTTTAGCACACCTGCACATATATTGACTGTGGAAGGAATTAGGCCATGCTCTCTCTGCAGTTACTGTGGTGAAACCCAGGAGTGTGTTTACCTGAGAGACCTCGTAGAGTCTCTCCTTCCTTCTGGCATCCCCACAGTGCTCTGTGAGTGTCCATCTACCCATTGTGCAGCACACCAAAGAGTCACCTGGGCATGTAGTCCCATTTTCTTACCCTCTTTCTCCTCTCCTTTTTACCTCATCCTGTGCATATCTTTCTGGGCTGCAATTCTGTAGGAGGCAGCAAGAAGAAGGCATAGCAATTGAGGATTTCAACCACATTATGTGTTTGGAGGACTGATAGCTTGGAGATTGTGAGGCCTGAAGGTACTGTTATCATCCAGTTTGCCATGTGGCCCAATACAGGGTGTAAGAATCTCAGCCAATAATTTTTTTGACACACCCAACAACTTGCATCAAACAGAGATTTCAGTCTTAACAGCAGCTAGAAGCAATGGGAATGCAATTTTTGAGGACTTGCTGTACCTTTCAGAAGTTTTTCTTCATCCTAGTCATCTACAATAAATGCCTTGTTTGGTTTTGAATCTGTCTAGATTCAACTTCAGGCTAGAGACTTAACTTTCATATGTTTGCAGTATTAATGTTGATCCAAATTATTTCTGTGATCACTTCTATTTTTACCAATTGTCTGAAATAACCAGCTGTTTGAACCCCTGAAGTTGTGTGGCTCTGGTTGAAATAAGAGAAATTGCCTTAATGTGCAAGTGAAGTGGTTGAGGTAGAAGCATTAAATATCAGATACTTCAGAGTCAGGAAACCAAAAAGTACACAGTAGTGGGATTTAGCTTGTCTACTTCTAAGTGAGCCAAAACCCCATTGTCTAGAGTCCATTCTATATCAGTAAGAGAAAGTAGTACCTCTGCTGGACAGTTCAGTCCAGTACAGGAGTGTATTGCTGTTTGGAGATGACTCTTTCTCTTTAGAGCCTGCAAAGGTGGCTTGTATGATCAGAGTTGGTTGGATGAGGCACATTTCTGTGGTTAGAGATGGGGAAGATCTCTCTCCACCACCATTGCAGAATGACCTACTTGGAAGGAAACTTTCTTCTCACCTTCTCAGAGAAAAGTTGGCTTATACTTTAAAACCTGGAGATGTATGTTCTTAAAAATGTGTGGGTTTTGGGTTTTGGTTTTTTTTAATCCTGTCTGATGTGCCTATACATAGTTTCCATAACCATATAAATCCCCCATTATTCTTTGATTTCAGCCAAGATCTTCGCCTCAGTGATATCTGGTCTTAATGAGTTCTACTGAGTTATAGTGAAGTTAATTGTATGTGATATGGCTCCAAGTACTCAATACAGAGAATAAACTTGCAAGGGATGGAATTCTCCTCCATCCAATAGACTTAAATAGTCTATTCTGTGGGTCTTCTGGACAAGCCAACGTTTTCTCTTAGCAAGCTAATTGTAAGCATGACCTGTCTCATAGTCTGTTTCTTGTGTGGATAGATCCTGCCTTCCCAAATTGCGAGCAAGGTAAATGAAATTTGAAAATACTTCTGGTTAAAATTTGGGCTGAAACATCTCCAAATGCTGGATTTAATCTACATGGAAAACTTCTCTTGAGAAACTGTTCTTCTGAAAGGTTGTGCGTGTGAGTGTTTTCATTTTCGCTTTGTCATTTTGCCTGTCGCTTCTTGCTTGGGTTCCAATCTAACTGCAAGCAGGGGTTACCAGTTGCAGAATTTTGGGTCACACCACTCTTGATGAAAACCTCTTTTTTCCTCTTTCACTCTTTTTTCTTTTTTTCTTAGAGAGTCACAGAGGATACAAAACTTACAGCGTGTGACACTAAATCATACACTCTAATCTGTTCCTCATACCTTTAGAAGTCTCTGCTTTCCAGTAGAAATTAAAATCTGAAGATTTTTTTCTCAAAGAAAATTCAAGTTCCTTTAAGGAGAAAGCATGGTCACTTTTATCAACCCTGATCTTCTGCAATCTAATTAAAAAAATACATTTCTATGCGCAGGAACTACAGGAACTATTAGTATTTTCTTCCCGAGTGTTGTTTAAATTGACAGCATGTGCCTGTATCCTTGTGGGTTTTACACCTTGCAGAATCTTAAGGGATTTTTCAAGGCAGTGTTTGGACTTTTTGTAATTTTTCTGCTGGCCCAGAAATTGAATACCATGAGAATACTGGGGCTTACATTATTTTAATCTTCAATCTTATGGAACTATATATGGAGTTAAATAAAAAGTCAAAACCCAAACGTTTGAAGGATAAATATGACTACCCATATATACCTTTTGTCACTTGTTATTCCTGTTCTTTAGCTGTGAAAACATCAGTTTCCTGTAAACGTGACAGGTGCACGTTCCAGTGAAGCCTGTAAAAGTCGTGGAAAGGCCATCTTCTACTTTTAGTTACAGTATGTAAATCTGGAATAACTCAAGTCACTTAATTTGAATTGCATGAGTTGACATAGGTGTGGTGGATGCTGGAGGCTAGCTAGCAGTTCCAAACAACAGGAAATCCTGAGGTCACACTTGACTCTTGGTCTGAAGATGTCTTTGTCTTCATTCCAGGTGAAACCACACCAAAAAAAGTGATTCATAATTTTTTTTTTCACTTGTAATTTAGTCACAATTAGCATGTGGGGTATAGAGATGTCAAAATATTTAGAGCAGCAACAGCAGGTTTAATCATTATTTCCTAATAAGATATTACTAGGAAAAAAAATGAGTATAAAAGAAAAACTCCTTTCCCTTTTCTTTATGAAAAAACAATATCCTTAGATACACAAAACGTTAAACTGAAGCCCTTATTTAAATTGCTGCGGGTATTTTTCAATTTCTATTTGAAAATAATTTTCTGTATTAGTTCTTGGGCATTTCCATTTCAGATTTTCTCTCCCTTTCTCTCATCTCCCCCAACAACACTCTGAACAAGTAGCTGGAGGCTTTTGTGGGAAGAATTGTATTAACAAACTATACATCACAGAAATATAAGAAACCAAATCAGACTCAAAAAACTAACTCCAACTTTCCCATGCATTTTCTCCTTGTTGGCTTTAAAAAAAAAAAATCCCAAATTATCAGCAACAGTCAGTCTTCCTTATATTTTCATTGTGGCTCAAAAAGGCCAAGGAGCACACAGGGGAGGGATGACGTAGCAGGTTGAACACATTGGGCTGGATTTCCAATGAGGCCAAAGCTGAAAGTGGCAGCATGTGCAGAGAAGTTGTGTAATAGTCTAAAAGTAGGAGGTAAACCAGCCCAATATTTCTCCCAATTATTCTTTGAAATATTACATTTATTAAAAAGGGAGGAAAAATACTCACCACAGAAAGAAAAGACCAAGAATGAGAATAGTAAGAGTTATTTAAATGCGGAAATGTGGTGTTCCCTTTCATTTTTATGAAGGCCATTCATGAAATTCTTTCCTGATATACTGACCGATCTCTCCAAAAAGTGTTTCAGCAAAAGGAATTGGAATCATTAGATGAGACTTTTTTGAAGTGTGATGAAGTCATTCACAAGATTTTTTTTAAAGTTTTTTTAGTAGAAAGATTACTTCTTGCTGTACAAAAGAGCTTGAGCCTGGTCTCTTAAATTTTTAGGAACATGAATAACCCTGCAAGCATTTACAGATTAACACTTTCTGACCTGTGCTAATTCTTACCACTGTAGAGATGTAAGTGCTGTTGCATCTGTTCTGAAAAGGTTTTGTCTATACAATTTCTCACATATTGATGAGTGTAAGTTGTAGATATATGACCGTATTAATATATCCTTCCAATAGAAACCTTTCCATTATTTGTGGATTTTTTCAGTATATTCCTATGCTAATAATAGTCTTTTCTAAATAAAATATGATAAAAAGGTAAACATTTCAGTATTTAATATTATCTTTCTTTAAAATACTTAATTATTTATTTTAATAAATTTTTTTTTAATTAATTTGAGGACTTGTGCATTCAAAAATGTTTTTAGTACTAGATTTTCACAGATTTTTTAAAAAAATTAACACAGAGATTCATTAAGCATTAAGCTGGGCTGAGCACCTCTTTTACTTTGGGCAAACTGGGTGACAAAAATAGACTGTTTAATTGCATTTTCATACACTGGGTTTTATTATCCCACCATATGTTTATAGTATGCCAATGTAAACTGAAGTAGATTGTAGTGGCACTATCAACAGTAGTAGAATATTCAATTTGTGATACTGCTAGCACTGCATCCATTCATTGTATAGCCACTGGGTTTTTCAGATTGTGCATCATTGGCATGAGTCCTCTCATCCCCTGCAATCAGTGGAAACGTTAAACAATGAAATAAGAACATTATTTACCTAGTGAGAACTTTTGAGGTGGAAAGTTGAATACAGGGCAATGATATTTTTTTTTAAACGTATATATTGTGCTGTCTAGTGAAGTTCAATTAATATTCTTAAAGATGTTCAATTCACAGTTACAAAGCCACTTTACACTGTCTTATAGTCTTTCTAAAGCTAGATGCCAAAAATTATACTAAATGTGGTACCTTTGCCAATATGGTGAAGTTCATTTAGTCTTTCTAGCATGCCTGCTCTGTGATCCCCTCTTAGTCATAATATTTCTTCCATGCTTGCTGGCTTCAGGGTACAACAAAGACTCTATGGGAATAAATCAGGATTATGTAGAGAAAGCGACTGTTATTTATGGGACTCTTGTTCACTGGTAAAGAAGTTGAGGTGTATGTAGCTGGTACAATAGTGACGGTGAGGAGGAGACCCTTGAGATCACAGGAGATGTTTTCCTTCTCTCATGTCCCTGCCTGGCACCTGAATAAGAAATTTTAAGGAAAACCGTGCTTTGTCTCTGCAGCTTCAGACAGAAGCCAGCCCACTGGAGATTCAGGCAGGAGAGAATTTAGCTACTAAAGTCAAAGAAATATTTTCTGATTAAGTGTGAACTGATTTTATTATTTTTTCCCTAAAGGCTTATAAGTTGACCAACTTTAGGTCACTTTTTATGAAGTACCAAAAGGCATTTATCTAATGCCAGAGCAGCTGCTGACAAATTTCAAGCCTTTCTTTCAAAGCATGAAACAGTTAAGTGGTTGGAAGAATTTTTTTAAGCATGAGAAAAGTAAAGTAATATGGAGAGTTGTGCATTTATTTTGAGATGCCTGTAGCCCCAGTTCTCATGGATTTCTACTTGGTGTGGTGATCCATCCATGTGATACTTCCCAGCTTCCACCTCAATATTTTTCTGATTACAAACAAACCCCAAAATAAAAGCCTCAGCCCCCCCAAAGGCTGAATTTAAAACAAAAATCCGAGTTTAGAGAAATTCCTTCCAAGTGACTGTGGCAGTCTGAAAGCAGTATTTTATAACGGATGGTGTTGGTTGTTCAGCTTTATAGGTGCTATGCATATCTCCTGTATTTGCAGAACCAGAAAGTAGCTGGAATTCTGACTTTGGCAAGTGCATAAGACTGCATCAAAAAGGATTACTATATATGTACAGGGTCAAACTGATCTCATTTGGGATAACTCAAAGAGATGAAGTTCCTCATTAGCAAGTCTTATTCTGTAAGGCCAACATCCTACTAGGTAGGTATAGTATTTTTGGGCCTGGATATTTAAAAAATGTAGCCAGTTTTGAGGTGAAGTCCAGATCTTACCAACAGTTACTCAGCAAATTCTGTGGTAAAATTAAAAAAGTTTTCAGGATGTGCCCCTGTAATTTTCACTTGTGACTAGTTAATTTAATTTTGCTTGTCTAAGTTTTAGGAGCTTAGATGAAAACTTCTGGAGTGACTGCTTACTGGTCTTCTGAGAAGCCTTCCAGCTAAGCACTGTAACATCAAGCCTACTAAAATCACTAAGAGCACAACTTGGAGCCATTTAGCTTTCCATACCTGGCTTTTCTTTCTTCCTGAGAATTATTTCTCTGGGAAATGATTTGTACTTAACAAAATGAAATTTGACTAAAGAGTTAAGTAGCATGTATCTTCTTTCAGGGAAAATGCAAACTAGGAATATGCACAATGTCCTTGACTAGGGGTTGTGAAGTTGCTGATGGCAGGCCTTCCTGAAACTGAAATTTATAAACAAAATACATCCCTTGATCAATAATCAAGGTAATAGAATATTTCTAAGAACATGAAAATGTGACTCAGTCTGACGTGATTACTCATGCTCACTTAGAAAAAAACATCAATCAATACCAGTTATCAGATTTTCTACAAAAAACAACATTGGAGAAAGGGAGAGTTTTGTACAATTACTTATAAAACATAGCTTTGGTGCAGTCTAATAGTTGCTTAGAAGATATAACACAGACTTAACTATCAAACTTAAATGTACCTATTGACTCATTATGCAATCAAGGCTGTGCATCAGGAAACATATACAATAAATGACATGGCAGTTAAGTCTTGAATGTGGTGGTGTAATTTGGATATTCTTTTGATAAATGATCAAAGCGTGATGGATTTTTAAGATAGGAACTAAAAATACCTCTATGTAGGTATGTATCTTGGGCATCCTAGATGGAAAATGAAAATGATGATTGAGTTATGCTGAGTCTGCTAAAGAGCTCCAGTTGTATATTAAGGCAGTAAAACTCTCTGTGAAACATGGGAGGAATGTATTACTAGTTAATTACAACAGCAAAATATGCCATTGAAGGGATTATTACCATATTTTATGATGACTGTTTCATCATCTCCTTGTTTGTACTTTCTTTTTCTTCTGAACTTTGAAATGTTTTATGTTTGAGCATTAAATATTGTACCCTTTGCATTTGATAGGAATAGTTCTTAATATGGGAAGTAAGAATAGAAAACTCAGATGTGAAAAACAGCATTTCCTGTAGTTGTAAGTTATGTCCATGCATCAGCAGTCGTGTGATTGGTTTTGTTTATTTTTTTGATGGTGGTGAGGCATGGAAAGCCGTAGGTTGTTTTATAGTGGAAAGCAAATTCTGCTCTGGCCAATATGCCCTGTAAAGCTGTTGGATTCACAGGCCAGTTTCGGCAGCACCTCTTCAAATGCAGATGGCTGAAAGTTGAGCATCTCTTGTTTTAAGTAGTTGGACAACTGTTTGATTGCTCCTTTCAATAGGAAAATAATCTCTTCATGGATGGCTATAAGTAGCATCATTTTTCCTTTGGGTTCCCATTGCTCTCTCTGTATATATTACACATCTGGACTGTGAGTGAAACTTGCTCGTTCCTCTGAAACATCTGTTGTATCCTGCTGCAGAGAAGGCCTGCTTCTCTGCTACTTTTGCTGTCTGCTGCATAATTTTATTAAATCTTTGTCTAGCGGCCCCCATTTTGGGTAAAATCAATTAGAAAATCACACAGAAATAGCTACTATTTTATGCAAACAAAAAAAAAAACAGTTTACCTTTTTTCCACAACTGGGATGTTTAAGAAAAAAAAAAAAGGCAAGATGAAAAAAGTCAATGGAATAGTATAAAGATTTTTTTTTTCCCCCCTCTTGCTTTAGAAAATGTAAATATCTAAGAAGAAAAATGGTAGGAAGCTTCCAGTTAGAAACAAATTATTGCTTTCTTCAGTTTTAAAGGCTCAGTCTGGTTATCCTGTTTGTGCAGCTGCTGATAGAAAGGCCTTCAGAAAAAAAAAAAAAGGAAGGCAATGTAATGGATTCTTCCAGTAAAAGAAGGAAGGAGGAAAGAAAAAGCAGAAAAATAATGTTGCAGAACTTAAGGCTAATCTCTGCCACTTTTCTTGAAAACACCAGCATGATTGTTTTCGCTGCTAAACCCAGGTGACAGCAGAAAGAGCTGGGCTGCCAAATATTAGTCATCTCTGGAGCTCAGAACTTACTTGGTGATAGATGCTCAACTAAACCAATGAGATAGAAAAGCCTTTTGCTTGCATAAACACATTTCTGCACATGTAGAGGAAGCTCTGTTTCACAGCATCTGGAAGATCCAGAAGATTCAGTGAGAGTAACCACGTGATTTACTGGGGCCTCATGGCTAAAATTGCTAGCTTTTCCTTCATTCCTCAGGCACCAGATCTTCAGCTGGCTGCTTTCTGAATGTTGGAGAAGAAAATAAAAGAAAATAAGTGATTTGTAAGAAAGTGAAACGGGATTCAGTTATCTGGAGAGTGAAAAATAGGAGTATGCTTCTATAACTGTTCAGAACAGCAGAGACAAATCTTTGCCTGTTAGGGTGGCTTGCTTTGTTTGGCTTTTTTTTTGTACCACCATCATGTCCCACACAATGGAGGAGTCCTGATGCACTAATTATGCTCCTTCCATTGATGGAGATGGATGGGAGACTTGGACATCATTGCTATAAGCTTATATGGCTTCAGAGAGATAGTTTGAAGCACCTCTTTGTTCAGCATTCAAGGCACATGGAGAAGTTACCAATATATTTTATTTTTTTTTATTATAGCAAAACAAAGTTGAAGAGAGCAAGAGAGATACTTACACAAAGGAAAACCAGCTGCATTTAACAAACACCCAAATTGGCTATCAGAGCATTAAATATTTATTAGTGAACGTCTGCCCATTGAGTACTTTGGTATATTTATTTTTTTTTATTGTTATTGTCTGTCTGGACTTGGACTTATCTTTTATCTTTGGCCAAGGAGATGATTTGTCATAAATGTACGGCATGTGAGGTAGTGCTTAGATTTTTCTTGAGATTCAATTAATGAGGTAAGAAAAGGGCAGAGGTATGGAAGAAGGCTTGGTTAAGCTGCCTTTTAAATTTCATAGCATATTGAAAATGGAGCTCTCGCAGAAATAGTTTTGATTTTGAAGGTCCGCTCTGTGTTAGTGGCACAAGAGGCGGCTGCCTAAAGTAGGAAAATATTAGGAGGATGTTTGAGGCCTGTTTATTGAGGGCAAGGCAGGGAGCTGTGGGCGGTGTGTTTCCCAGGCTCCTAAGGGCAGCAGGGACTGTGGAGCTCGTGCTGATAAGGAGCGGATGATAACATACTAATGCACTTTTACTTTTCTGCAAAGTATTAAGGCCAGAGAGCTGCAGACTGTTTGCAACACATGGTAATTTGCTGAAAAATTCTATTTGCAAAATAGAGATGACCCGTTATATTAGCAGAACTGAAAAGAAAATAAAGAGCTATTTTTGGTTTTGAAGTTATTTTTTTTTAAGAAAAAACCCCTTTGGAACAAGGGAAGATAGACACAACATTGGCTATTGTTTACCAAATCGAACTTATTTAAATGCACTGTCTTAATAAATGTTGTAGTGCGGTGTTTTGTGGCTAATAAAACTTGGTTTACATTACACCCCTTGTCTGCTATGATTTGCCTCCTAGGGCTCACTTAGAGTGCATTAAGAAGCTGCACACAAGATCAGGGTGATTTGCTGCAAAACTTAAATAATTCATTTATGCACCACTGCTCTCAGACAGTGTTTTTACAAATGCTATAATGAGACAAGCTGTGAAATGTTTCACATGGCAGAAATGAGAGCTGCTGCTCAAGTAAAGTCTTTCTGCACAGATTTTATTCCTTGAAGTCAAGAGGACTTTCAAAGCATTGTGGTGCAGACCTCCAAAGCACTCTGTCCCGCTGGTAAAGCTGTTTGTCCTAACTCAGCAATAATATTTTTCACTTCCACGTGCTTTCACTGGAGGACCTGAAATGAGCACAGGAAACTTAAGGAGTGCAGAGTGGTAACTGTAGTTCATTGTGCTGGGAAACTGAGCCTTTTCTGACAGTCACTATTCCTCGTCTACCACACTGATACTCTTTCTTACTCTGCTCTCTGCAGTACACTTAACTTTTCATTAATGGATATGGAAGAAATTGGAATGTTCAATGTTAAAAAACACCAGAACTAAGCTTTACTGTCAATATTGTTAACAACTCCTCTGATGTTAGCTCTAAATTCTCATCCTCTGGAGCTGCAGCTCTTCTGTGTAGCTATAACCTTCAGTGACCTCTGCAAAAGTCCTATTGTCATGCAGAAGTGCTTGGAAGTACACTGTGCACCTGCACGCTCAGGAAGCAGTTGTCCAGACATAAAATAGCTCTGTTGTTTACATTAAATGTTAGAACAACTTTTATTTTTATTAATCCAGTAATTTGGATGGAGAAGGGGGGATAGCTCTTGGGGCTGGTGGAGCAAGTGTGACCTCTCCATCATTTTTGTATGCATTTCAGGCTATAGCTGTTAACTACATGATCAGATCTTATTTGTTCTACAGGAAGAACAAATTATGGAAGAATTAAAGTGTAAACAAATTAATCTTAAATTAGTAATTGGGCAAGAGTAATCTGTTTACAGTATGTGCCTGACTTTGCCAGGAAAATATCCAACAGTTTACATTTCCCATGCACATCTTGCCACTGACTTGGATCTTAAGGGGAAAAAAACCTAAGCGTAACTGAAACTGCTGGATGGCTTTAGTTAGAATTTGTAACTAATTGAAATAATGTGCAATTAGAAGGAGATTTTAATTTTTAGGATTGAGACAAATGCTTCACTTTTCATAATTCCTTGAAGTGTAAAATTTGCTTTGGAATCTTTTGCTAGCAAATATTTTGCCATTGCTTGTGGTTTTGCATGTCCATTATAAGTCTTGAAGTGGGCAAAGACAATTACCATAGAATCACAGAATCATAGAATCACCAGGTTGGAAAAGACTCACCGGATCATCGAGTCCAACTATTCCTATCAAATACTAAACCATGCCCCTCAGCACCTCGTCCACCCATCCCTTAAACACCTCCAGGAAAGGTGAATCAACCACCTCCCTGGGCAGCCTCTTCCAGTGCCCAAGGACCCTTTCTGTGAAAAATCTTTTTCTAGTGTTCAGCCTAAACCTCCCCTGGTGGAGCTTGAGGCCATTCCCTCTTGTCCTGTCCCCTGTCACTTGGGAGAAGAGGCCAGCATCCTCCTCTCCGCAGCCTCCTTTCAGGTAGTTGTAGAGAGCAATGAGGTCTCCCCTCAGCCTCCTCCAGGCTAAACAACCCCAGCTCTCTCAGCCGTTCCTCATAAGGCCTGTTCTCCAGCCCCTTCACCAGCTTTGTTGCTCTTCTCTGGACTCTCTCCAGAGCCTCAACATCCTTCTTGTGGTGAGGGGCCCAGAACTGAACACAGGATTCGAGATGCGGTCTCACCAGTGCCGAGTACAGAGGGAGAATAACCTCCCTGGACCTGCTGGTCATGCCGTTTCTGATCCAAGCCAAGATGCCATTGGCCTTCTTGGCCACCTGGGCACACTGCGGGCTCGTGTTCAGTTGCTGTCAACCAACACCCCCAGGTCCCTCTCCTCCAGGCAGCTTTTCAGACAGACTTCTCCTAGTCTGTAGCACTGCATAGGGTTGTTGTGCCCCAAGTGCAGGACCCGGCATTTGGCCTTGTTAAACCTCATGCCATTGATCGCAGCCCAGTGGTCCAGCCTGTTCAGATCCCTTTGCAGAGCCTCCCTACCCTCCAGCAGATCAACACTTCCACCCAGCTTTGTATTGTCCGCAAACTTGCTAAGGGTGCACTCAATGCCTTCATCCAGGTCATTGACAAAGACATTGAACAGGTCTGGACCCAGCACTGAGCCTTGGGGAACCCCACTTGTCACTGGCCTCCAGCTGGATTTAACTCCATTTCCCACCACTCTCTGGGCCCGGCCAGCCAACCAGTTTTCCACCCAGGAGAGTGTGCGCCTGTCCAGGCCAGAGGCTGGCAGTTTCTGAAGCATATGTCACAGAATGAAAGCTGGAGAAAAAGGAGGGAAGGAAATTCAGAAAATAAAATGTTTGGGCTACTACCAACTAGAGATCACTTTGGATTTGCTAGCATTTTTGTGAGCATTCTCCCCTTCTCAACGAGTTTTGAATCTGAGGAAATTAACATCTGTGCATAGATATGCAGGAAATGAGCTAAATTTGTAGTGTAAACATTTTCAAATGAATATTTGCACAGTTCAGTCTCTCAGCAATGCATTATCCTCTTTTATTTGATAATCAACACATATCCCTTATGAGTTGCATTGAAAGAGAAGAGAATGACTCTCACTAAACTCTAATTATTCTCTCCTTCCTCCTGGGAAGAGCTCTCTTTAAGCTTCCTTTTGTTAGCTGCTCTGTGTTTCACACTCTTTCCACCTCTTAATTACTCTTTCTCCTTATTTTGTCTTAAAGTGGACTCTTGGATGTAAGGGCATAGTACGAGCCCAGGCAGTTCTGTGCAGGGACATCTGTTGCATTTCTATAAGGGTGGATTGCCAAAACCTCAGGGATATTCAGAGTAATTAAGTTCTAACTGAGGTTTTATGCAGGACACAATCTTGTGATACTACATAAATATTTCTTGGCTTTGGATTGGTAGAACGACATATTTCCATTAGCCCCAAAGTACTTTTGACTCAATTCAATCTGTAGCAACATGAGTCAGCTGTTTCAGCTAAGCAGTGTTTCTAATTCAGCCTTTTTCTAATAAGCACGTCCACATAACGTGAGCTTCCTACACCGATTAATCCATGTTTCCTCCATATGGTTTGTAGATTTTTATTTTCTTTTAATTCAGTGCAAGCTGCTGAATAGTAAAATGCAGTTGAGATCTTGTTCTAGCAAAAAAGAGACCCCAGCTGAAGTTGCCAAGGAATTGTCAAGATAAGCTAATCTTGCTTGTTTTGAGAAAGGAATTTTTCAGCCAGTCCCTTGTACTGTTAGCGCTTGAAAATGGCCCTTCAGTAGTCCTACATGGAAGGGCCTGTGTTTTCCTGGGTAACAAAGGCAGGGTTTGTTGAAGAAGAAGAAAGCTGGACCAAACCTTTCTGAAGCTGGTTCAGAAAGACAGAGGAAAAGGCCTGTGGAGTCGTCTTTAGAGTATTCAGCTCAGATACTACACCTCAAAGAGCAGGGAAAGGAGTGAGGATGTTGGAAGACAGGAAAGGAAGCTGCTAGGGAAGGTCTGTGTTTGGAACAATGTAAGATTTCAGAGATTTGGAAGTAGATATTTTTTTATTTGGGAAGGGTAAGAATTTACAGTTTGTGCATGGTAATCAATTTGCTAATTTTAATGTGCAGTTAGGAGTTTCAGAGTGATACTAGCAACGTCTTGCCCTTGCTACCATTAGGCTATTGGAATAAAGTTGTAGACCTATTCACATGCATCGCCATACATAGAGAGCACAAAGTCAAACAAGGGTGCATGCAGGCATGGTAAAGCACTGCAGACTCTGACTTAATACCACCACTAGCAGCCTTGATTAACAACTGTCCTATTCCCACTCCCCTCAAAAAAAAAACAAACTGAAAATCCCTAGAATCTTTTTCTTTTAGTACCAATGAAATCTAATGGCACAGTTTTTCTCCTTCAAAGAGGGAGAATGTTAATTCCTGGAATGCACTTTATACAAATTAAAGTCCTTTCCCCCTTCCAAACATAATTTTAACAAAGGAATCAATCTCTCTCCTAGAAAACCAAGGTGAACAAATATATATATGTATACATACACACAAAATAATTAAATTGCCTTTTTCTTATTATAAGAGCTTGTTTGGTTTGTAAAACCAAGCTGGAATATTTATACCCTTCCTCTTAGGGAAGGTCAACAGATACATACTCAATTACCTATTTGTGTGTGTTAAATCAAATGACTCTATATTCAATATTTTGTTTTTTTAATTTTGCCTGAGCAGGAAGCTGGAAATCCAAATTAATGACTCTTCCCTAGTGACATAAATTCTGCGAGGTGTTTGTAGCTTGCTTGCCTTGTTAAAGTGCTCTTACGTGATTGATAACCATTGTCCTTTCTGACAGCGAAGCCTGCACAGCAGTAGCAAGTCGACCAGCAAGCATGCAGAGAACTTGCATTAGGATCAAAATCCAAGATGTTTTCATTAATTCTGCTTCCAGGTTGCAAGGAATGGTTTCTAAATAGGCTGGTACTCTTCTTGTCTTCTTGCTAACAGCTGCTGTTAGACATGATAATAAACCAAAGTCACTGCAGCTGAGCATGGAAAAGTAAAGCTTGTTTCTGTGGGGTGTCTGGGGGCTGTGAAGTCCCTTCTGCTAAAGGAAGAATTGCTGTGCTGGGACTGTCTTGTGCATGCCCTGTACTGTCTATAGTATGTGTAGCTTAACTTGCAAAGGGTTCCCACTCTAGTGATCTACTAAATGCCCCTTTGTGTGTACCTATGCACTGACTGGTGGCACCCTGAACGTGTAAGGGCAGATTTTGTTCAGAAAACAACAAAATGGCCATGCCAAAATCCAGGCAATAAACGTTTCAAACTATTACACTTAGCACTATCTTTTTAGTTTTCAGTTCATTAATCTCAGGCAGTGATTGACCCTGCACTGCAGAAAATGTCTCAAGCCAAGACAACCTTTCTAAGGGACTGGGGATCTGACAGATCAGTGCAGGCAAGAAGAAGTGTGAGAACCTTGGGAAAAACTTCTGTTAATTCTGGGGCTTTGTTTTAATCTAATACTCTTTGCACAGTACTGGGATGGAGAATGGATTTGTCTTCTATGGGCAAACATTTGTGAGGCTTGTGGAGTTGCTAAGGGATAGCTTGCCAAATCACATTATTAGGGTCTTTCTAGTAATTCAGTCCTTCCCAGTTCGTTCAAAAATAAGGAGCTTAAACTGACCTATAGGTATTATCTGCAGTAAGTCCTTAGGAAGTTATAACTGAAAAGGGTTGGATCATATGTATATAGCCATCTGCAAGTGCTCTTCTGTGATTAAAAATCAGATAAAAATTGCATTGATCTAGCCATCTATGTGAAAATTGGAAAATGGTTTAAAGTGTTTGGTCCTCAAATAATAAATATGCAACGTTTCAAGAACTAGCTATTTCCAGAGCTTTGAAGTATGAGTTGGAATCAAGGTTAAAATTGACAAATGACCCTTACAAAGGGCAGAAGTAAATGAGTAGCACCAGTCACCCATGGATGTTGATGTGGCCAGAATCCAAGCGAAGGTACCTATATTGGAGCACAGACACTTCTCTCTAATCAAGGTATCATTACCGCTAGTTTTTATTTTCTCTTTAGGCAGAAGCAAAATGTAAATGTAAGTAAAAGATACCTGCACATTGCTCTTTCCATAAGCCTTGTGCTATGAGCTATTTTTCCCCCATAGGCTGTTAGTGTCTTTGAATAAGTATCTAGTTCCTTTCAATAAACACTCTGCATCTGAAGTTAAAGTGGCTACTAGTAACTAAAGTGACAGCTACTCAGCTGCTGGCAAGAAAAAGAAACTTGTTAAACCTGAAGATGTCACATCATTTTCGTAGCTGTATTTCTGAGCTCTAGGAGACTCGAGTGCCATATTTTCTAGGAAGAAACAGGTAGTCAACTAGGGTGTTTATTCATTGAAGGTCAGGCTTTTGTGTTATGAAACTTCTAGCAGATGTGATAAGCAGTAAATTGCAGATCTATCACCTTTTTTTTTTTTTTTTCCCCTCCCAGTGAGTGTGTGTGTGAAATCAGCAGAATACTGCCTGCATTTGATTTATGGCCCACTTTTGACCAACTCTTATCAGGTTCCCACAAGCCCTTTTCTGATGCAGCTCATGTCTGAATGACAATAGACAACCAGTGCCATTATGCTCCAAAATCCCTCTCTGCATTCTAGACACCTAAGATTACATCTGGGCTATTGATTTATTACACCCCCCCCTCCTTTTTTTTTTCCCCACAGGGACCAGTTTGTTCAGCCTGAACAAGATAGACTATTATTAAACTGAGCAAACTATTCCATGTGAACTTGGTAAAGAAATAATCATTCGTAACCACCTTTGTAACCACCCAGGTTCATGAAGAAATGTAGGTGCTGAAATATTAAGACTGTTTATATATAGGTTCCACCATTCGTGTTTTTTCAGATTATATATAATTTATATACATGAAATGAGACCCAACAGGCATTCTGTTGTGTTGGACATTACAGGCATATTGCCTAAAGCAGTGCAGTATTACCACCCAATGTACAAACCCCAAATTATTACAAATCTGCGTTATAGAAATACTTACTGTAATGCCAACTATCTGTAGCAGGGAGGTTTTATGACACCTTTTAGAGCCTCAGCAAAATTTATACGTTCTAAGAGTAGATTTTTTTCTTTTCCTTTTTTTTTGGAGTGGGAGAGGAAGCTATAAATTTTACAGTACAGTGGATTTTTATATCTCCTAAAAATGTACTGTGCTGGATTCACATTTAATATCCCTCAGCTATAGTCATCTGTGTATTTAAGTCACTAAGTGGAAAGGTACAGACAGAGCTTCTAGTTAAAATGGTTATTTTTTTCTCCCTCCCTTCTCCCCCTACCCACTCCCCTTTCCCTCCCACAAGCACGTACGTCACCCTTGAGTTTCTCTCAGTTAAAATAACATTACAAAAACTGATTCAGGGTGCACACGTGAACACCTTTGGCCTGTTTTCAGGAAACTCTGAGCACCACTACACCAGACCAACAAGGCCTTCAGATGCTCTGCGGAAAAGCCAGGGCATAGCATAGACCAAATATCACAAGAAGAAGCTTACAGAGTTGCACTCCTCCTGTCATTGGCCACGGGGACAGATCTGCTTGACTCTCAACTAAACCTTCCATGGTTTATGTCCCACCACAAAGGATTTGTTTTAGTCCACCTGCTATTCAATTCATTGTGTACAAGTGTCTATCGCTGTTTCAGTCCTGTTCGACTGACTGTTTTTGTAGTGGTATGTATGAGCAGAAAATGTGTCACACAGGCTGTAATATCAGTATTTTCTTTTACTGCTTTACCTAACAGCTGATAAATTTTTTTAGGCATTCCTTTGTTCTCCTGTGGAGCAAAACTCTGTCAGTGAATAACCAGATAATATCAGCATCAAGTGAGGAAAAAATAACTTTTATCATTCATTACTAGGTATCTACTTTCTATGTCACCATTTTCTCATATTTAAGAATAAAATAGTCCTCATAGAAAAAATATTTTTCAGTTGAAGTTTTATAATTATTCTGTGATGCCTTCTGTGGGCTTCTACTTCATCTCTGTCCATTCAGAGTTTCCTGCCAGATACTGTATCTTTTCCAATAAAACACCTATGGATGTTCTCACCAGCACTTGGAAGCTCAGACATCTATAAATGCTTTTTTGAAATATTGTGATATTTCTGTTTAAAGAGGGCTAGTTGGCAGGGTGTCTGAGCAATGCCTACTGGAAAGTGAAGAGGATTTTTCCTGTGAAAATCATACCTTTTCAATTAGGATCTCATTGCGTATCTAAGTATTGGGGTGAGAAAAGGAACTGTGTAATGCTGAGTATGATTAGCCAAGGTTCTGTTTAGGAGGGAAGAAATAAATTACATGGGAATACATAAATTTGAGTTTCACAGACCCCTGGATTGCATTGCTATAGGTAACAGAAGGCACTCCAGCTCTGTAAGGATTCCAAAGAGTAACAGTAGTTTCTGGGTAGAGTAAGGAGAATAATTAATGGCAGATGGAAAAGAATGAAATGTTTTTTCCTCAGAATGGAGTAAGTAAAAAGGGATGTGAAGGCAGCACAAAACAAGAAGTGGAGAGTCAAGTGAACTGAAATATGGCTGGCTGAAAAACCCAAAAGGGAACACTTTTTCCTGTAATGTGTAACTCAGCTGGGAAATTCTGTGCTTCTGTTCAACTGAGAACAAATCAAATTTTAGAGAGAGATAACCGAATTTATAGCAGTAGTCCATGCTACAGCAGGAAGAGCAATGGCAAGGTCATTAGAAGCGCACTACATGGAGCCTATACTCACTAGGTGAGAGGGAGAAATAGCCAATAGTTATAGGTAGCAGAATTGTGCTTTGAAGCCTGGTTCTGGCCTCAAGAGAATAGCTTGCACAGACTGTAGTCCTTATCTAGTATTGTAGTTTCTTTGCTTCTATCATTAAATTAAATGTTTTATAAAAGTTTGGGATAAGTGGGATGCTGGTTGTCCAGTGCAGAATGTCTTTCCCAGTCAAGATGTCACAGCAGTGCAAACAAGCCAAAAAAGATTTAAGTATTGACTAAGCTGACAGTCTCTTTTGTGGCAGTCACTTGCTGTTTGGAGTAAGCTCTTCAGGGTCTCTCTAGCCCGTGTTAAAACTGCTATTTCATTTGCACCTCAGTGTTGCCAGAAAAAAGCAATGTCAGAAACCTGCTCTGTGTAAACCAGATCTAGAGGTTTTTCTGGCTACATGGAGGACCTTTTCCTCTGCTATGGAAACTCCCCCCTTCCCTTACTGCTGTTGACTTGAAATTTATTTGTCTAAAGGCATTTCCTGGTTTCACTTTGTTTTGGAGCAGAAACCTACTTTCTTCCTTTTAGCTCCTGGTGTGTTCTACCCTAGAATACAAGCACTGGCCTGCACAAGCATTGGCTTGCATAATACAGCTTCAGATAAAGGTCATAAATGGTCTTATTTGGAAATTAATTCAAATAAGAAAGGGAACGAGCCAAAACCAAGCCTCTACTGGGCATGTTAATAATGTCATTTGTTTACAGAGTGCAAGATCACTGCTAGAGGACATCCTGAATCATTGGCTGTTGCCCTTAGTGTTTGCCCATGGGTGTCCCCATTGTGGGGGAAGTAAGTCCAAAGGTCAGAGAGACTGCTGGACCAATAATGCCTGAAGATAGCTATTCATCTTCTGGAAACCCGGGCTGATATTTTGAAAGATCAATGTTATGATTTTGATGCCAAAAAAAAAAAAAAAAAAAAATAGATGGGATTCACTTCATTCCACGGACCAGTTCCAGCATTGGCCCTGCAACCAAGAGGAATTAGTGCTGCAGTTCTCGAACACTAACCAGGAAAAACAAAGCTGCTTTAATGTCAAGAGTGCAGCAGTGGATCAGAACTGCTGTTTGAGGGCTGTGACTGTGGTGCTTGTGACAGGAAATTCTGGCAGCATGTGTTTCAGTTTGTGTGGGGTGAGTTTAGGTTTTTTTTGAGCAGTCTTCCATCCAGTATTTCCAGAAACATTCCCCGCAGAAAATATATTTGTTGTAATGTTCCTCTTAAACACACACAAAAGGGACATAAGAAGCCACAGTCAAAATATAATCTTTAAGAAAGGGTGTTTATCTCATGGGCAGGCAGAGCTTGCCTAGCTCCATGTGGGACGTATGCTGGATTTCAGCAGGTAGCAGGTGAAAAAGCAGCCAAATAGGGAGCCATAATGTCAGCCGTATTGAAAAGTGCTCTAATGCCTTTTTTCACCACCAACAACAAAATCAAAAGTTTCAGTCAGAAACAGGAAGAGTCAATGGCTCTTGCCTCTTCCCTCCCATAAGCAGCAGCAGTAATTAATAAGTTCTTGGAGCATGTTGCATTATAGACAGAATTTTAAACCCTCACTTTTTCTTCTTTTCAGCATAAATGAATGTGTGGAAGAAGCTGGCATTGTGACTTTGGCAACAGGTACACAAAGGGTGTCTTCCCACAAGTTCAGTTGCACTTTTGGCTTAAGAGAGCACATTTCACTTATTACAGTGAATAAAGAGCAGGGGATATTCAGACTCCCTGTTAAGATCTCCTGGAAGTAACTACAGGTAGTAGGTAGTATTTATGCTCTGTTTTGTATACTTGTCAACAGGTCTTTGTGTCAAACTAATTTTTTTTTTTAAAAGTAGGTTGTACTCAGGAAAGTAATAAAAAAGAGTGAATGTTGTCTAAGCTGCCATAAAGTGTTACATTCTCTTTAGTATAAATCATCATCCTGAAGTTCATTAGCCTTAATACAGTTTAGTCTTTATGTGTCATCAGTTGTGCCCAAGCCTCCCAGATGAGTCACTCACTGTATGCTGGATTTGTGAGGTCAAGCTAATTTTTGCGCATGTGAACATTATGTATAGACCTTGCTCGTTCCGTGTTCTGCTCACTGAACTGAAACTGCATTTGTTGAACAGAGGAGGTGTTATGAGAAAAGCAGGGTTGCAACAGCCTAAAGGAAGAAGAGGAACCAACACCAGAGTAAAATCACCATGGCATGATAGCAAGGATGCCAGTGGAGAGTGCGACCACTATTTCTCTTTTTTTCCTTCTGCCCCAGTGCATAGATCAGGAATTGCCCTGTGGCAGCAATGGGAAGCATGCAGTTGAGGAACATCTCCAAAGTTAGCACACGCTCAACCTGGGATATCCACAATATGATGCAGATATATGAGCTTCAGCCCTTAAGTGCACATTGGTGAACGTTGAGCAAATAGGGGAGCCTAAAGGGATGGCACGAGAGCTCAGCCAGTGTCCTCAGCAGCTGCCTTAGCGTGCCAGCTGCTTTGCTGATGTAGCCAAGGGTGGCAGCAGGGCTTGCTTTTAAACACGGATGTAAAGCAGGTTAATATAGCGACTGACCTTGTGGATTTTTGCAGGGAACTCATCCAGTGGCTGGGGGCTGGCGTGACACAGAAGGTGCTTGTTGGAAGGTTTGACAAATGGGTGGTGGAGACTGGCACTGTGCACGGAGCAGAGGCGGGGGTTGATGTAGTGGGTATGAGATGAAAGATGAGGACAGGGCTAGGTCAGGAAGAATATTGTATCTTGGGCAGCTGTCTTTTCCACTGTCTAAATTCCAGATAATCAGTTTTAAAGTCTCCTCCAGCAAACTGAAGGCATTTGTAATTCATAATTTTAAACACTGCTTTATTTCTGCTACGTCATGTATTAAAAAAAATAGCTGAACATGTGCACATGGAGATACAATAAAAGAAAATAAAAATCTTTCTATATCTTCAGGTCATTACTCTTTTGACTGCTTGAAGCTCACCTATTGACAGAAATCATTTACCTCCAGCTGATCTTACTTCCTAGCTAAGGTCTGAAAGCCTGTCACCTCCCGTCATGATCTGTCAAACAAACATCACATACAGCGTTAACCTAGAGCTTAGAAAAAAATGTTTTGCAAGTCTGTTGAATGCTTTTATTTTTCTTTTTAATCACTTAATACAATGGCGGTGAATTGTCTTATAGACTAAGACAGAGGCTGTGTCTTAATTTATCCCAGTAATTTGCACAGAGTGTGCACAGGAATCCTGCAGACTGCATGAAAATTGCTTGAGTCAGACCCTTCTCTGCTCAAGACTCAATAAAGGCATGAGTTGATCTGAACAGGTATATCTTCTTCTGTGCTGAGGGGATAAGGGAAGGAGGAAAAAAAAATCAATGCCGTCCCTGTCTGAGTTTCTAGTTCTGTCATCTCCTTACCTTCAGACATTGTAGAATAGCCCTGCTGCATTCCCTCTGCATTGGGCCACCTGGATTTTTCTCAGATAAAACAGGCTTGGCCTTTTCTTTCTGCTTCCTCTACAACTTACTTGGGTTTCATCCGTTTTTCCCCCCTTCTTTTTGTCTCCTCTAGGTTGTCATAAACTATGTCTCTTGATGGCCTGCTCTGGCTGCTGCTGTGTCTTCCTCTCCAGGGCTCCAAGCAGGCAATGCAGGTGAATTGTTTTCCAGATGCTGAGAGCTGCAGTGTCCTGTTCTTGGTCCCCAAAAATAATACTTGTAGAGATTTTGCTGATTTGTATGAGGTCTTTAAAACAAGAAAGAGGAAGATTGCCTGCTCAAAATCATCTTTGTTTGCTTGAAAAAAAAAGTTATTTGTAAGATTTTTAAAGGCTTCTTGGCAGAATTATGAGAAATGACCTATGGGTTGTTAAATAACCTTTAAGGTCCTTGCACTGTATTACTGCCTCAATTCAGAAGATACTTCTATCATTACAACTGGTGTTGAACTTAATCATTTTTGCTTAATATAGTTCGAACTAGTATACTATTAAATGTAATTTAACATAGTATAAACTTAAATATGGTTTTATCCTCTTTAAACATTTTTTTACAGTTTTTCCTTTATTTTCTGAAAACTCTTCTTTTTGCTGTCAAAAGTCAGTTCCAACCAATGCACTACAATGCTTCAAAATGTATTGTAATGATGAAAAGAAATCACTATGTTCAAGGACTGGAGGTGGTAAAGAGTTGAGGATATAGATTTGAAACCCACAAATAAACTGCCTTAAACTAAAGCTCCTCATCTTTGCACCACATAATCTATTGTACGGAAGAATTGACCAATTGGCTGTATTGCCACCTCTCCATTAACTAGTTTGTCTTCAGTTCTTGACTAGGTGAAAGGCCCATGAGGACACGGGTCCTATCCTTAGCTACATCACTGGAAACAAGACTGGGGCCAAAGTACTGTTTGAAAGGTTTTCTTTTATTTGTAGAACAAATGTTTTCACCCAGCTGTAGCACAGTCAAACAGTGTGAAGGAAACATTACAATACCTCTGTCTATTTATCTGTGTTTTTATAAGGTCACCCATCACCATGGTATCTAAGTGTCTTTTTTCTTTCCTTTAAGGGTCCTGGTCAGGAGTTGAAAATAAGGAAAAGAGAGGAAGAAAACCACAAAGAAAGTGGCATATGAAAAGTAAAATATACGGAGCTGGAGGTGAACCTAAGCACTCAGAAGCAATTTGCCTTGAGGAGCAAGAACCCTTGAGACCTATGTGTAGACTTTGGAAAAAAGAATCTGTGAACAATAGTAAAGGCTATGAACGTGCTATCCTCTGACAGGTATGTAAACCTTCAGATTAAAATAACAGCTTCAAAAATCCTTCTGTCAGAGTGAGTTTGCTTTAGCTGGTCAGTTTTTCAGGGAAGTATCACAAAGACAATATATTTCAAGTGGAGATAGCAAAGGAAAGTTCTGTGTGAAATTTCTAAACAGGTCGGTTCTTGAAGACTATTCTCTATAGTTTGACATTAAAACAGCATGGTATAAAATTAGGTAGTTAAGGATTAGAATTAGTGGATTTTTTTTCAACATTTTTTTCTGCATGTGTTGAATCATCTCAATGCTAAATTTCATACTTAAATAGATGAAAGAGTAGTCCAGAAAGGCAAAAAATTGAAGTTTCCTTTTTGCATTTCCGTCAATTACTGTTTTGATTGGAAAACATTTTCACCAACAGTGCTGTTGATCCCAATACTCCTTTACTTCACAAAGGGATTGGGAAGGGTTCCTTAATAGAATCATAGAATCATGGAATAATGAGGTTGGAAGATACCCACCGAATCATCGAGTCCAACCATTCCTATCAAACACTAAACCATGCCCCTTAGAACCTCATCCACCCGTGCCTTAAACACCTCCAGGGAAGGTGAATCAACCACCTCCCTGGGCAGCCTGTTCCAGTGCCCAATGACCCTTTCTGTGAAGAATTTTTTCCTAATGTCCAGCCTAAATCTCCCCTGGCAGAGCTTGAGGCCATTCCCTCTCGTCCTGTCCCCCGTCACTTGGGAGAAGAGGCCAGCATCCTCCTCTCCACAGCCTCCTTTCAGGTAGTTGTAGAGAGCAATGAGGTCACCCCTCAGCCTCCTCTTCTCCAGGCTAAACAACCCCAGCTCTCTCAGCCGTTCCTCATAAGGCCTGTTCTCCAGCCCCTTCATCAGCTTTGTTGCTCTTCTCTGGACTTGCTCCAGAGCCTCAACATCCTTCTTGTGGTGAGGGGCCCAGAACTGAACACAGGATTCGAGGAGCAGTCTCACCAGTGCCGAGTACAGAGGGAGAATAACCTCCCTGGACCTGCTGGTCATGCCGTTTCTGATCCAAGCCAAGATGCCATTGGCCTTCTTGGCCACCTGGGCACACTGCTGGTTCATGTTCAGTCTGCTGTCAACCAACACCCCCAGGTCCTTCTCCTCCAGGCAGCTTACTAGCCACTCTTCTCCTAGTCTGTAGCACTGCACAGGGTTGTTGCGCCCCAAGTGCAGGACCCAGCATTTGGCCTTGTTAAACCTCATGCCATTGGACTCAGCCCAGCGGTCCAGCCTGTTCAGATCCCTTTGCAGAGCCTCCCTACCCTCCAGCAGATCAACGCTTCCACTCAGCTTAGTGTCATCCACAAACTTGCTAAGGGTGCACTCAATGCCTTCATCCAGGTCATTGATAAAGACACTGAACAGGGCCGGACCCAGCACTGAGCCCTGGGGAACCCCACTTGTCACTGGCCTCCAGCTGGATTTAACTCCGTTTCCCACCACTCTCTGGGCCCGGCCATCCAACCAGTTTTCCACCCAGGAGGGCGTGCGCCTGTCCAGGCCAGAGGCTGACAGTTTCTCAAGCAGAATGCTGTGAGAAACTGTGTCGAAGGCTTTACTGAAGTCCAGGAAGACCACATCCACAGCCTTTCCCTCATCCAGCAGCCGAGTCACTTTGTCATAGAAGGCGATGAGGTTAGTTTGGCAGGACCTGCCTTTTGTGAACCCATGTTGACTGGGCCTGATCACCCAGTTTTCTTGCATGTGCTTCATGATAGCACTCAAGATAATGTATTTCCGCTTTATCATGTTTTGAGCTTTTTTTGTACTTGACTTACGTTCATAGTGATACTGAGGGAGAGGATGGCATGTATTTCATTCGTGTCTGTTACCCAGTTTCCCTTCGTGCATGCTGTCCTGAAAATTGTGTTGTGAGAAAAACCTCGTGCCTTAGTGGTGTCAGTCTGCAGCACCACGATTGCTTATGGAAAAGAGGTTGGAGGGTGGGGACAGCTAAGTGTCCTAAACTCTGTCTCCTTCAAATGTGCAAACCTTAGAGGTAAGAGATCTCTGAAGAGAATGGTGATACTAGGAGTTAAGTGTGTCTTGCTTTGGCTTGTTTTCCCAATTTGAATATTAATTCCTTTGAATATCAACTGTCTATATGCTAATCACATCCCTTCAACAAACACAGGCTATTAACCAAACTCCTTTTTGCATACTGTAAAGAAAAGGATTCTTGACCACAGAAAGCAGGCATGATGTATATAAAAGGAGGGAAATTATTCAGCATGTGGTCATTGATACTTCTTCAAACAGCAGCTTCCTCTTCTCAGAGATCTTCCTTGAGGTTGCAGGTGACCACATGTAATGATGTGGTTTCTTGTCACTAGCAATAACTTTGTGAGGCAGCAGTATGTGGTGTAAGAACTTATTACTCAGTAAGTGGTGTTTAACTGACCTGCTTACCCTGTCAGCTAATTGCTAGCTTGTATATATAGTCACATCTTCCAGCAACACATCAGTCTTCAAACAGACCTTTAGCAAACATTTTATCTGCTGTCATGCCATGTTCAGTTCAGGTATAACGCCCATTAGAGTCAATGGTTGGCTGAAACAGCAAAGTAGACTGAAAGGTCAAATTCTCAAAATGATCTCATGAACTTTGGTATTTGGTTTGACAAATCCCATGCTTCCATATGTGGCCACCAGCTCAACAAGCTCCTTGGATCTGCTACAAGCTCAGAAAGATGTGAGTCATTGCACTGACTTAAACGGTGGTGATTCATACCTTTCACCAGTGTCCTATAAACTGCCCCTATTCATTGGCACATTAACTGTAACAGGCCATTGAGCAGGCCTCTATCTGTGGTTTCAGGTGCTCATGACAGGTAAATAGGTCAAGATGTTGGATAGTGTTTTGGCTACCTGCTTGGAAAATTTGACCCCTATTAATGATCTCAAATATTGGGATCTCTGTGTGGCTCTCTCTTGTTACACCAAGAATGTCATATGGAAAGGGATTAATCAAGAGGAAGAACTTTTCCAGTCCCCCTCAGGCTCTCAAATAGTAGCGGTAAAATTATTTGGTTTTGTTGTTTTGTCCTTGTTTCAGTTTATATGTACTTCTATGCAGTAAACTTCATCATAAGTTATGCTATTGGTCTCTTAGATCCAAAGACACGTTCACAATTGTTCCTTAGAACTTTAGACCCATTATTTTTAGAACACATATAAGAGAATTATAAAAATCAGAGACAGAAATGTTCTTCTGTTTTAGATCATCTCATCCCTGCCCTTGCTGACAGAGACTTCTTTTCCCATGCACAGTATATTCTCTAGCACTTTGTCCAGTCTAGCTTTAAGTAGGTTAATATGGTACTTTCTCACTGCCCTGTCAGAAGCTGTTGGAGAGGCTCAGAGGTAATTGACACTGGCACCATTTGAGGGTGTGTTGTGGACCTTACCACACTTGTGTATCCAAACATGGTGCTTTCCTCCAGCTGCCATGACTACTGTGTGGCCATAATTCTTTTGGACTCAGCATACATCCTGTGCTCAGCACTTACAACTAAGATGCAACAAAAGACATGAAAATGTGGTTTTGGTTTCTTTTTGGCAGACAGTGTACATAGGGTTAATTCTTTAGAGCAGCCCAGAGGTGAAATAGTAAGGTGAATGCCTCCAGAATATTTTACTGATGAAAATTAGTGGTATTGAGATACGATGTTCTTGTCTGCACATGAAACTTTTTCCTAGATAGAGAGGTATATTTTATAGAGTTCGATAAATAACTACATTTGAAACACCGTCTGCTCTCATTACATGGAAAGCAGATTTAGCCAAATGGTGAGTGCTTATGAAGAATATTGCTGACAATATGCACATTTAAGCAGAGTGGTTCTTCTCTCAAAGAACCCACCAAGTATTTCACTTGGTCCCTGCTCAAACTGTGCAGCTGCTTGGATTGTCATTCCATGACTTAACGAAATATAGGACAGTTTTGTCAGAAAGTCAATAGGAAGCCGCTGGCCCCTTGCATTCAGAATCTAATTCTTGAACTTTTCTGTTTCTCCCAAAAGGTGTTGTCACACCACCATGAACAGAAAACAAAAGGTGTTAGCTAGTCTCTTGGTTTAAATTATTTCCTTTCCCTCTCACTGTCACCAGAACCCCAATTTGTAATTCTACCAGTCAAAGGCATATAAAACCATGCATCTCTAAGTAAAATTCTCCATCCCGGTCACTACCATTACTCATTTCTGTAGCTTTCCAGAAAAGGGAATAATGTCCTTTGGAGCAGCATCTTCTCTTACTAGTATTACTCAATTGATGCTGAAGGTTCTTGGTGCTTGGATTATTCATAATACTCTCACTGCTTGCTGTTACTGCCTCTGAGTTCACGAATCCCAAACTAAGATCACATCATGTATCCCAGCATTCCTTGGACCTGTAGCCCCATAGTAAAATGTTATTTTAAGCAATTAATATTTTATTTATAAATACTTACTAATTTTTATTATAGGCAAGACTTTAAACAGCAGCTCAAGAGAAGACAATCTATTACATTTGTTTTAAAACATGCTCAAAAGTTTAATTATGAGAGAGAATATTCAACTAAGCCATAAAAAAATGCATCACACTGCCCTGCTTTGGCTAGTTCATGTCAGGCTGCCCTGTTCAGCTGAGAGGTAAAGTTCATTGTGTTCTACACTAAATCCAAGAAACCAGACTGGTGATTTAGAGAACAGCTAAGTATTCCATATTCTTGTCTTACTTGGGCAAGGTTCCTGTTTGAGACTCCGGGTAAAATGTTGCTCTTGGAATCTCCTGTGTGACCCATGGCTAAGGAGGAGCTTTGCTTCGTTTGAAAGGTGCCTAGTGGAAAGCCCACTGCTGAAAATGGAGTTTGTCCTCCTAACTCCAGCCTCATGGACTTGATATCTATCTGTGATGGGACTCCGGCTTTGCTGACCCAGTACATTCAGGGTCTGACTCCACTGGAGTCATCATCCATTTGGCAGGGATCTTTCTTCCTCACAAAACACTGCTTGAAGTGGGTTATTTCCCTTTTCTGTAAAATCTTTCTAGGAAAGCATAGAGGCACAGCCTTCTCGGCCTTTTTCTCTGAAATATGGTGCCCTTTAGGAGAAGGATATATTTAGCTAAGATTCACCATTTTGCAATACAAGGGCTGAAAACAAGGTAGTTTTAGAAGTAAGTAATTATATAAAGTAATAATATTAAATAATGAAAATCATCATTATGACTGTGGTAACTGTTTTATATCTTTACCTCAAACCAGAATGACTGAACGTCTCTGATTAAAGGTCCTACAGAAACATTTAAATTCAGCACTTTTAATAGTTTGTAACAACTCCCATTGATGGTATTATTTTTCATTGGGAAGAAAAATGGTTATTGCTCACATTGACCTCCAGTAAATCTTGTCACCCAGCCCATAGGCTAGTCTTGAAATATAATTAAAGCACTCTGTTTTGATAATAGTGGCTTACAAAAGTGTAGGAACTACTATTTACATTTTCTCTTTTTATTGCTCTTAAGTTTGGTATGAAAAGAAAGGTAATGCAACTGAATTACCTTAAATGGCTGTGGCTGATTTATTTCTGTCTAGAAGTGTTGTAGTTTACATACATCAAATATATATATATTTTCTTTCTAGGATTACCTCAGTGTTTGATTGGCCTTTTATTTTTTTCATTGTGGTGATTTTAAATTCAATCTGCACCGTAAGCACCTTCACAGGACTGAAGCAGTTTTTTGCCCCACGTGAAAAAGAAGTGACTAAATAGATAAATAAAAATCAGGTTTGTAGACATCTATTTCTGAGAACTGCTGTTCATAATATTTTGTGTTGTTGTAGTAACATGTTCCTCATCTATATTTAGTTTAATAGCTGCTTTTGGAATATTGCAAGCTAGTACAGTATATTATCAAGTGGTTTGAATGACATCATAACCTATGAGTGTCATCTCTTGTGGGTTATAAAATCCTCCCAAACCCTCGGTTTGTATTAATGGCTTGTAATATAATTTTAAACCAGGTATTATAGTTTACAGTGGAAAGATAAAAATTCTGGCCTGCCTCATACAGTGCACTGAGGGAAGAAGAGGGCAGAAGAAAGTGTCATGAATGGACTGGGTGTATTAGGCAATGTGGCAATTACTGGGCTTGGATATTACCAGTGAGCCAGGAGAAGTTCATCAATCTCTAAGGAGCCTTTTATGTGGCTCTTGGCGACACTGAAGAACGTGATCATGTGAAGAAATTTGGGGTTGGGACAGAAATACCACATTGGCAGCACACTGCCTTTTGCCATGTTGCCCTATACCAGAAAAAGGCTGAAGAAACCTGCTGTATGTTCTGTGCCTCATGTTCTCTACCCTATGAGAGACAAAGGGCAGATTAATTACTTGCTAAAAATGCTATGTGTTTTCAATTGCCTTGAACCTGCTTGTCCGACCTTCTCTCAGTTGCTGAAGATTTAGTTAATGAGTCATCTCGATTCCTGCAGTAGTCATTGGAGAGAGATAGGTGTCCCCAAGGGACAAGTCATCCCACTTGATGCACCCAAATGCATAAGATGGGACATGCCTCTTACTGGAGGCATATGCCTCTTTCCATTGATGGTTGAGGTACTGCTGTAAACCGAGCTAAGAGCCTCTCAACAAGTGTCCGTGAGTGGGATGAACTTTATGTCTTCCTGGCAAGTCTGTATGTTTTTGCAGGAAATGTGGACCACTGCCTTCAACAATCTGATGGGAGTACCTTGAAGGAATTCTGTTTCCTGCTTATAATGAAGGAATATATTTTGTTTTCCTATAATCCTGTTTTATATAGGAGGCCTCCCTACAAGGTCACATTAGTGCTTGTCGGGGAATCTGTGGCGGGTATCTGTCTTCACTGAAGTGAAAGGGAAGTGGAAATCTCGGCGAGTGTCATGAATCCAGGATTTAAGCCTATGCCTCTATGGAAACTGTAAGTGTACGTGGGTCACTGGCCACTATTATGGCCCTACAGCACTCACTGGATTGCGTGATTCCCAGAGTAATTAAAAATGCTGTATGTTGCCCCTCTTATCACAAAAAAAATCTCCCTATTTTTTGGAAGGGAGACTGCTATGAAAGGACTGCTGTGATATTGTTGTCCTCTTTGCATGGCTTTGTGATTCTGCTTCTTCCTCCAAATGACATCCACCATCAGCACAGTGTTTCCTGATACTGAAGTGGGACATAAGATATGTTGATAAATACATTTTTGTCTAATAGAACTGCAGCCATCCTTATGGCAAACAAATAAAGCATCTTGGGATAAGTAGGGATATGCAATCTGTACAATGCAAAGTTGCCTTATTCCATAGCAAAAGAGTAAATTGTGAAAATTCCTAGTAGAATAAGCTTGATGTTTATTGCATGCGCTGAGGCTCAAAGAAACTGCTTCTTCTGTTAGTAGTGAAAGATTTAGCATCATATACATAATTTTTATGCTATATTATTTGTCCTGGTGTAAAATTTAGAAGCATGTTTTTTTTTAAAAAAAAATTGTTTGCACATACATATAATTTTTTTTATCCCTGAAATGTTCACCATAAATAGTTCAGCTGCTGTAATGTTCTGTCACTAGGAATGATCAATAAAGCGTTATTAAAATGTACAGTCCATGCATATCTAATTCCACTTACCCACATGTTACCTAATTACAGATTTTAATCGTTTTCCCTCCACCCCTGAAAACCTGCTTGGCAATCTGGGTGTATTGAAAATGTGTGAAGAAATTTACCTTTGCTTTCAAAGAAAAGAAAAGAAATTAGGTGTAATGCAGCCAAAAGGTTAAATATATCATGCCGGGAAGAGAACTGCATATCACAGAAGCTCTGGATATTTTTGGCATTCAACTTCTCCCACCCCCCTCCCTGTCTTTAATCACACCCAGAATGCAGTGCTTGTAAACTGTACTGATGTGTCAACTGTCCTCTATTTATTACATCTTACGCTTTAAATATCACCTCTGACAAACAAAAGAAAAGCAAATGTTCCTAAATTTCCTGAAGGGCTGAAACATCAAGCCCGGATTATTATTGTTTATGTCTCAGCTTTAGCAGCTCCAATGTCTCCATGGTCTGCTGTGCGCCGTGGTTGGCAATGATGGATGACCATTACAGCAGCTTATTGGAAATGGCTTGATTTATAACCTGTTCTCCCGCCTCAGTCTAATGGCTTCATTTCTTTCCTCCAGTGCGTGATGCCACAGCCAAGGTCATTGCGCCAATGGCCTTTTGTTGTTAGTTTGCTGATGACCACTGTGCCCGAGAGCCGGTATGCAGGGAGGGCAAAGGGGGGGGACACAGCCAATCTTTACATTTTATTTTTTTTCCCCTCTCAGCCCCGATAACTGCAGCAGAACAGTAGATTAAATGCTGTCTTCTATTTGCTTCCTGTGCTTGCCAGACAAGGGGCTGCTTTATGATCCTCACTGGGAAAGTCTATTACTCACATCTACTTTAAATGACCAACATCAAATATATACAGCTCCCATTAAAGCTGAGATCAATAAAAATGCCATTAAGATAGTAAAAGTTGCTGATATTAGTGAAGCCCCCAAACAAAATATTTGATTTTCTTTCAGGTTGTTAGTGAGATGGAATACGAACATATAAGAGAAAGGAGAGAGGGCCATGCCCGTGGTCAATAATTTATCTCTGAGATTCATTCAGCCTCTCACCCAATATTTCCCTCCTGTCTATTGATTCCTCATCATTATTTGTCATAAGCTGTCCTAACTCAAGGAGAAAATATGCCCTCCATGTCCAAGGGGAGTCATACCTGAAGAAATAGAAAGGAATTTCATTAAAAGCAAGAAAGGACTGCCTTGGCTTTGAGAAACTCCAACAGAAACTTACGCAGACTTGTGTTATGTGTAGGTTTTTGTGGTTTGTTTTTTTTAAAGCAGCGTTTGAAGCCCATTAGACAGCGCCATGACAGAAAATGCCTAAACTTTGAAGCAAGTTGCTTTGATTACATTTTGTTGCCAAGGAGCTGTGTTTGGGCCTGAATGAAAATGGGCCTATTAGGGGGAGAAAAAAAAAAAAAAAAGACTAAAAAGCCAACTTTGTAAGTTGGCCAGAGATTCTCTCCTGAGCCACACTGAAACTGGAGGTGGAAGTCTCCTTCAGGAGGACGCAAGAATTTGGCTCCAGCAGCCTGACCGTCAAAACAAAGTACAAGTAATGGTAATATAATTATTAAGATAAACTGTAGCCCAAATGGTAAAAGCATGAGTTGCAAAATGGAATTAAATTTTTAACTATGGTTATTTGCTAAGAGGCTGTTTAAAACAGGCAATATTTTAAGCTAATGAGACCCATATGTTTTATGGTATGTCATTCAACTGCTTTCTTTGGAAATGGCTTGGAACAATAGCTTTCATGCTTACTTTGTAGAATCCAGAAAGGATAGTGATTGGGAAGTGCATGTGTGGAGAAAATCTGCAAAGCATAATGATGCATGTTTAGGAAGTATCATTTGTACGTTGGTATATTGTTACCTCAAAAAGTGATTTTATCTCCACATACTGCAGCAGAGTATCTAGTGTTCCTGCCCCCTCCCAACTATTTTTTTTCTTTTGGATATGGGAAGCTTCTTAGGAGGATATGTGTTAATTTTTGGTAATAGGGATTTTGCAGGCTTCTCAAGTGATATTTCTATGTTTATCAAAGCAGATCAAGCTTGCCTTCAATATCATTTGGGTTTTGTTTTTGTTTTTTTTCCGAGGTGGCTGGAACTCTGGCATAGATATTGGGGAGTGATAGAGCTGCCTTCCTCACTCCATGTAATACTTCCTTCTGAACAGGGGCAGGCAAGTGGTGCAGACTTGCCATGGCCAGTGCAGAAAGCTATTGGACCCTTCCCAAGGACACATTAAGGTCCTTGTGAAGTAAACCCACACCTGGTTTCACTGCAGTTATTTTATCCCCTCTCTTCTCCTTTTACACCCCATCTTTTGTAGGCACTACTGTGATCAAGGCCGAGGTAGCTCTGAGGTTCTTGGTAAAAGACTTCTTCAGTTTTAAAAATTGAGTCAGTTGGAGTTAGGCCTGCCTCCTATACGCTGTTACAATTTTTGGAACAGCACCATATTCTCTCTGCAGAAGCTGCTTGAAAAGGAAAAAAAAAAGCAAAACCACCCAAAACAACCCCCACTTGAAATGGTTCTATTTTTTTTTCATGCTTTTTTGTTAATTTGCACTGTTAACCAGGATAAATCATTACTGTTTTTAAGTGTCTGTGGTCACATAAATATGCACTTGTGACTCTCATTAATTCTTATCGGTCTGAAATACTGACAAAAATATATGAGCTGGGAATACCTGAGTCAAAACTGTAATTCAGTTGAGTCTTTTTAATGATACATTCTGGATAGCTTCATATAACTGGTGACAGAAATAAGCCAACTCATATTCACCTAAAACAACCATTCCCTGATTCTTTTTAGATGGTCAAGGGGCTTGAGGAGAAGAATAAGAAGGAGGGATTTGAAAAATAAAGTCTGCAATTTTTCACCTGGAGTTTTGTACCCGTGGTCAACATAAAGGGGGAGAAAAAAAAATGAGAAGAAGGAAAGAAAAGAATTAAAATCTTGGTGTGACCGATAGATTGCAGACGTTGCTTTTTTTCCCCAGCCCGTACCAGGGACTTAAATCTCTGCCTCTTGTCCTTTTCACCCCGAACTGGTGAGAGCTACAAAACTGTGGATGTGAGATGAGAAGTTTGGGTGAGGCCTCAGTACGGACTGGCCATGTTGTGAAAGTGCCATTAAAGACCCTGTCTTCAGGGGCTGCCTCTTCCAGCTGGTATTTGCTTTTAGAAAAGAGTTAAGCCTTGTGAAACGCGACCTGCAGCCTTGTATGTGGCAGGGACAGGGGCTGGTTTAGTATGAAAGGGAGGAGTGTCAGGCCTTGTCTGATTTTTTTTTTTTTTAGCGAGGAGGTTTAAATGATAAATGCTGCTTTAAGTGTCGAATTAGGAGCACTAATTATGGCTGACGTATTGTTTTGTAATTTTTGTTTCTAGTGTTGTACAGTGCTTCATTTTCTCTAGCCTTTGCTAGAGAGCTCTTTTTTTTTGACTACATAAGCAGAAAATGGCAGATTCAGAAATCAGCTATTTCCCTAATGAATTCAGAGAAACTCACATGGAAACACTGACTCTTAAGGCTCATTTTTCATTAATGTGGAAGGGACTGGAGTGCTGACCATATAAAGGTAAAAGCAGGTGTTTCTCTGGGGCTATATTTGGCTCCTTCAGGGGTTACACGCACAGAAAACGTCTTGGGATCATTCTGTATGTAATGTGTTATCAAAGCTTTACATTATAAATCTGCTGCCTTTTGGAAATAAGAAAATAAAATGTGATGTGATGATTGGAGGGGTCAGGAATAGGTCCTGGTGGTAGCAAAGCCCTGTATTTGCTGTAACATATTCCCTTCCCTTCTCCCACTTTCTCTCATTATCTTGTTTGTTATGTGTAGCTGCATAAGCATGTAACCTCTAAGGCTGTGGAGCAGATCATTAAGAGTTACTGATTAACGCCACATTTCAGTAGCAGATCCTGAGTTCTTCTTTTTACAAACTGAAGGGGTCTGGCTTTATGATTTTTTAATTAGAGTGTAAATATTGCAGCCTCATAAACTGCTTGATTTATAGATGACAGCAAAGTTTGCACTTCGGGTAAGGACATGGGAGGCTTCAGCTGTATGGTTTCAGTGCCTCTGTCTGTACAACTGTTCGTTTCTTTCCCCATTCCTGCATTCATCCTACCTGCCTTGCTGATAATGCCTGTGTTTCATTTCTTTAAACTGCCAGGATGACTGAAATTTCTTTTTTTGTGTGTTTCTAAGGAAAAGGAGGACTCTCACGCTCTACAATTTAACTTGTGAAGTCAAGTGACAAAAGTTGCAGTGATATTATTGTCACTGTCAGCCAACAAGGTGAGCTTAAAAATGAATGTTTGTTATAAGGATTCCAGAGAAGTTGGGCCAAATTCATCACTGAGCATTACTGTAAGTGTCAGAAGTGTGAAAGAAATGGTAGATCAAGATTGACAATGATCTGAGAGGCTGGTGGATACCAGAAGGGTATTTCTGATATCCTTAATGCAATGTGTTATCAGATGTAAGGATGGAGACTCTGTTTTATCTCAAAGAAGGAAAATCATACTTTTTCTCAGGCAATTGGCAGAGCTTGGCTTCTGCATGCAGCTCAAGTTAGGAAATTCACAGGCATAAGGAGCAATATCAATTTTCATTGGACTTGAATCAGTATTTATAACCAACAGGGCACCCTAAAATCCTCAGCTGAAGTTGTATGTCAGAAGCTAGAACTCATCCCGGGTGGCAGCATGTTTGTCCAAAGTCTGTCCTTGGAACAGAGGACTTTGCAAGCGCTCAACTTCTGGTCTTTTCCCTGTGGATTCTCCTTGTTCTGTCTGCACAACTGATCCCCTTCAGCTTGCTCTCAGCACTCTTAAGCTTTCATAGAGATGACTTGGCCCCAGATTGCTTTCAGGTGCAGTAAGCTGCCAACACAGGCTGAATTCTTTACACAAGGGTTTTGCAAACTCTGTCTCCATACTAGCATGACTTGCCTCTTTCCATCTCGCGCATCTTCTGGAAACTCCATCGCTAGCACTGCCAGTAGGATTTGTCTGTTGGGATTTTGGGGGATATGTTTTGGGAAGGTTGTGTCACATTGTAAAGAATTGTGCTGTCTGCCATTTGTTTGATGGCCTCTTTTAAGGCCTCTGTGACCCTTACACAGCGTGCCTGCCCAGTGCCAGTGGCCCTAGGCTGTGGGGAGGGATGGGAAGGAGACAGAGCACAGTGAGTGTGCCTCTCTGGGCAAGCAGGGACAGCTTTACCTCACCTGAAAGCTCTTGAAGAGGGAGAGATTAAAAACCAAAGCAGACTTCCATAATATATACTTGATTAAGAATGACTTTTCAGTACCTAAATATATTGCACCATTTCTGCAGTGCTGGGGTGGTCAGGGCATAGCAGATGGATGTTTTATTCTGCTCCAGCAGCCACTCTGAGTGACTGTCCATGGTCAATAGGCTGCAAAAAGAGTTAAATTCTTCTTTCCATTCTTTACTGATGCCTTGCTCAGTCCTCATGCTGGTCCCTTCCCTGCTCCAGCACTAGTGACCTTTCCTATTTCAGACAAAGCCACTGGGAGAGGAGGAAGCCAGCTTCTACAAGCCAAGCACTCAGCTTCAGAACTGAACGTTTTCAGAAAATGCTGGCACTCTGTTTGCCTTCTTTTCTCAGTAGCCAGACGACTAGCAACATAATCTTTTTTTAATGATATCCAATATATTCGTGAATAATGATGAAATCCAAAAACATGACATGATGTCAGACCAGTGTCAGATTCACTTTTCTCTGCTGAAGCTGTACTTGTTTTGCTACAGGAAGTGTTTTGTGGGTCTACAGTAGCAGCCTGGGTTTGTTGCCAAAGGCCCAAATACTGAAGTTTGGGGTTTTTTTTCATTGAACTTGTTGAAAGGCTTTCAGTGCAAACTTGATGTCAATGGCAATTATATATGTGTTTACAAACTATGGCTCCAATCCTATCCTTGTACATTGGTTTTGCACATGATTAAATCTGCACATGTAATTGGCTAGAGAATAAAATCAGAATTGGCAAACATAGGAAGGCAATAACTTGAACTGAGGTGTTTTCTTATTCCTATTTAGTTTTGAACCTGTTAAATCCTGCGAGTTCAAAAGTTCACTTCAGTCTTGACCATTATTGAGTTTGGATTTTGTTTGGGAAAAACTGTGGCTCCAAGTACAGTGAAGATTCAGAGGACAACAAATCCATTAGAATAAATAAAGTGATAAATGAAGCAGGCAGAGAGATGGAAAAGTGAAAGAACCAACACATATTGGGTAAGTTCATGATTTCTATGATGTTGAAAGGTGTTTTGCCACTGACTGCACTGGGGCTGTGATTTCTTCTGTAACATCTGCTTCAGAAGCCCTGGAATTCAACCAGGATGTTCCTATTACCTGTAGTGTTCCTGCGTCACTTATAGTAAGTTTTAGTTTGTAGCTCTAATACACATTGTTGCTCCCAATAACCCTTAGCCACAACTTGTGGCAGCCTCGTCTTCCTGGGGTGGGAAAAAAGTGAAATTACAGAGAAGAATAGCTTTTCGTCCTCTTCCTGTTTCTCCCAGAGGCCTCAGAGCCTTAAATGCAGTTATCTTTGCAACCCAGTTTCTTTGTGACCCAATTTCTTTTGTGTTTATTAAGCTCCTCTGTCACACAAATGAAGCTGGTACCAAATACTTTGCTGCAAATTTCATGTGAAAAAGGACCGAGAAAATTTCAGTACATGTGTGTACCTAGAGTCTTCAGTGTCCTCAGGAGAAGTTCTTGTGTTGACAGCACTGAATCCGAGCATTGAATCAGAGTGTCCTAAAGGTTAAACTCTGTTTGCTTTGCAAGGTGTGTTTCATTTTCCCTGGGCTTGCAAGAAGGAAACAATTTGACTTAGTGTCTTTACTCATATTAGGAAAATGCAAAAGTTATGTAGGGCCAAAGTTGTACCAGGGATATGTAAAATGATTTAACTCTGCTGTCTGTAAAGGAGCAAGGGAGATAGTAGGAAATTCAGATTTGTCTGCTAGTTTATAAAGAATTTCAGTACCTTTTACATTGAGATGTCAGGACTTATATTAATTATTAATATTTTTTTAGTCGTAAGATCCTGGTACTTCACAGTTTAAATTGTCACAAATCCACCTATCATCACCAAAATCACCCATTTCCTCCTTCCCCACCTCCCCATGGAAATTAAACTGAGCAGATTCCTGCTTTAATTCTGCTGAGTTTATTTTACTGGAAATTATCCACCTTCTTTCAAAAATACAAATATTAATTGAATAGGAACATGCCAACAACTTGTAAAAAGAATTAAAAAAATCAAAGTTTCCAATTTTAATATTCACTTCTGAAGCATGCTGTGTTTAAAAAGTAAGATAATTTCTCTGAATTCCTTGAGAAGTGTTTCTAGTCCATCAAAGAGACCACACTGGATACTTGGAAACCAAAGGAAGCACTCAAACCATTGCAGAAAGTCTGAGGTTTTAAAGAGAGAGAGAAGTATTTGAAATGCTACTTTCAAGTCAGGCCTGGATATTCCAGCTCAGAGACATTTCTTGTTGTCAGTAAACTAAAAATTGAAAGAAAAAAGTCCAAACCCTGCAAAGGAAGGAAAGTTGGAGAACCTGAGTAAATGGTGATTTATCTGATAACAAAAATCCTACTATCCCAATCATTCTTGGTTTATTTCTTTGCCATGCAACATTTAAGAGAAACCTACTGAGCACTAGTACTTTCGCTGTTATAAAAGCCAAATAATTCATTTAAACTTTTGAGAGAATTTTTCCATTTACTTCTCTGTCACTCAAGCAAAGAGCAGAAACCAAAACTTGCTCATACCAGTTCACCTCATCAATTAGAAAAGAGACAGGAGCTGCTTCCAGATGAAAAGACGATGCAGCAGAGGAAAGATATATTGTAAAATCAAAACAGATTGAATCCAATAACTTCTGGATAGTAATCCAAGCTTGGATTCACCACATTGAAAAATTTCTAAACTTTGAGGGAGCTGAGATTTGGAGCTGCCTGTTAGAATAGGGTCACCGGAGAACTGGAGAAACTTGTTCTTAATTGAAGGAATTGATGTAGACAACAGAGCCAGCAGTTTGTCTTGTTTAAAATAATGAAATTGTGATTTAATACACTTTAACCAACATTTGAAAACCTAAAACCCAATCCCAAACTTTAAGTTTGTGCTTGCTGCCAGAAGTGCCAGTTGATGGTGCGCCATTAATACAAGTTGCAATGTTATGACTGATGAGTCCTTTTTGTTGACGCTGCAAAGTTTAATGGAGAGAGTTTGCTTCATTTTGTTTTTATTTTAACACTGCCTTTGGCTGCTGAGAAGTTATATAGTATTAAAATGAAACCTTAATAGGACAGAGTGAAAATTTGTATGGTTTCCAAGGTCTCTACTGGGAAAGTTTGCATTTGATAAATCGATCCCCAAAGGAAGGTAATAGGAGAAAATTGTGGTATAATCCTCAGTAGAAGCACATGTTTCTTATGCAGTAGAGCAGTGTTGTCTGAAATGTTCCTTTAAGAAGAGAAATGTTTCCCTGTTTTCATATCCATTTCGTACGGGTTTTAGATGGACAGTTAGTCAAGCTTTTCTTCCTGTTCAGAGTCAAGATGCGCAAGACCATGACCTCCCACCGAGAACAGATAAATTATGGGAAGACAGAGGATTTGTGGTAGCCTTCTGATGGTGGTTTTGTTGCTGTTCATTTGTATCCCACATCCATAGAGGCAGCATGTCATGGCATTGCAACTGCACCTTTGGAGGGGACTTGGTATTTAAGAGGGACACCAAAACTGTGGCCATGAGTTGTGTTTCTTTTCTATGCTTCCACTGGGAATGAACAAAATGTGATGCTAGTGATGATGAGAAGAATGGAGTTTGTAGTTTCAAAGGGCAGCCCGTCTCTTCCATAACTTGAAACCATAGATCTGAAGCACATGGATTTCATCAAGGCTTGATGTGAAACTGAAGCTAGAAAGTATAACTGTGTTGGATATGATGCTGATTTTCTGTTTGTTTTCTCTTAGTCTTGCATTTCTTCTGGGAAAAGATGTGCTGGATGCCCATTAGCCCAGCAAATCCAATTTTTGGTCAACCTTTATCCTGAAATTTAAGAGGCAGATTCAAAAAACATTGTTGTCAACAATTTCCACGAGCAATCTAGTTTAGGGGAAACTACTTTCATGTGCTTGCAAAACGAGTTAGAAAAATAACCACTCAGGCTAGCTACCAGTGAATCATTGTCAACCTGGAAGGATGTACTATATAAATTCTGACTAGGACCCTTTCTGCATTTGAATTAATGAGTTGGATAATGAAATGGATATTAAATTTATTAAATTTTCAAATGAGCATAGGTGGAAATGAATACTCTGACAAACACAAGCCAGGCTGTTTTATGAGGAGGGATCAGAAAGGACTAACAGTTTGGTAGGTGAACATAAGCCTGTTATGGGGGAAACAACCAACCATGTTGAGGGCGGGGAAGATGGCATGAATATTGAGGTGATGAAGGGCATTTATCTCCTTTGTGAAGCCTTGGAGAGACTGGCTGTGGTAGTGTGCTGACTTTTGGGTGTGATGAAGAGAAAAATGTGCCCCAGTGGGAGAGGTTGCAAAGTAAGTGAGGACTGCTTGGAGGTTTGCCAAATATAGTCTTTGAGGACAGACTGAACACATTAGGGGTTTTTTGAGAGTAAAAAAGGCTGAGAAGGCTTGATCACAGGTATCAAACATATAAAGGGAAGATGCACAGAGAAAGGGAATAATTTTTCCTTTGTGTCTGTTTGACATAGAAGAAAAAATAGTGAAATTAGACAGCAGCAAATAGGATTATTAGATAATGGGGAGCATATCCCAACAGTACTGACTGTTAAGGTCTCAGAAAGTTGAGGAATGGCAGGCTTATAGAACTTTTATTGAAAGCTGATCCCTCTTCAGAGTATCCCATGGACAGGGTGACCTTCCTAAGGCCTTATATTCCTAAACTGAGTAGTAAAAAACAGTATTCCTAGGGAGTTTATTTCAGGAAATGCCAGTGAACACAATTTTCCAAAGAAATCACCCCATTACCAGCCCTGTTAGAGGAACACTGAAGTGCCTACAGCTGCATGGAGCTAAACAGTGGTGTCAGCCATGTAAGCCACAAGTGGCTATGGCAGTAAAGAGCTTTCCCTTCCATCTATCCTGAGCTTTTTGTTCTGTGTGGACACAGTATGAAAGCATCCAAAGCTACTTCCTGGCTGGAGCAGCAAGGAGAGAAAAAGGGTGTAAGGGAAGAGAATACTTGTTTTGTACATGGCATTACACTCAACTTTGATACATACCATCACATAAGAAATAGCTCTCTGGACCAAGAGGGATGTTTTTATAGCCTGGTACATCTCTAGTTCATAGCTCTTGTAGAATATTCCATTGTAAACCAACCACTTAGGATGAGAAAGAAAGAAAAAAACAAAACAAAACAGGATTTTTACGTGATGGTATTGTTCACATCTCCTACTGTGAAAACTAAATGTAAAATTATGTCTTTTGGCAATCAAGAAATGACACAACAGAAGACTATAATAGGCTGTAAATAGAGGGTAAACCATAAACTAGCAGTGTAGCACTAGTGAAAGATTACCTTTCCTTCAATGGTATTCCCTTCCAGAGTGCGATATACTGCTTTACTTTGAGGTTCTGTTTTATTTCATGACATTTCATCTTTAATTTTTGCGATAGCTATGTTTCACTGTGTGCAATAGAGATTCATCCTGTGCTTTCCAAGTGTATTGAGCAGGTCATGTGTATCTAGCAGAGAAAAAACTGCGGTGTTAATTGAGAGAACTTGATTACATAATAAAAGTTTGTGAGTTACATACATGCATGGCAGAAAAGTCTCGGATTTTACTGTGCAGCCTAACTTTTGCATTTCAGACTTATAAGTGCTTAAGCATGTACCTCTGGTGTTGTAGTAATAATATCAAGCAGTCTGATATCAAGATCGGTGGAGCCATAGAGTAGTCAACAGCTAGTTGTTCACTGCCTATTTTGTGGAGAGGTTTTCAGCCACAGTGGTTACAGAAGCAAGTTTGGAGTCTGTTTCTTAAAGGAAGACTCTTCACCGGCACCGTGGTATCTCTTTTGCAGAGGTCGTAATTGCCAGCTTGTCAGGCATTTCCTGGAATTGTGAGTCTCTCTAGGGTGCGGCAGACTGTGATGTATAAAGCCACAACACTGACATATCACTTACCTAGTTCTGCTAGACTTAGCCTCTCCATGAAGCATGCAAACTGTTTCTGTCTTGTGCAGAATTTGCATTATCTAAAGATCACTACGTATGCTATGGTCCATTCGCCTTTGCAAATGCTGTTTAAATATAGCATCCATAAATAAATGTTAAATAATTCATGAACATAATTTTGTAAATTCTGCTAGGCCACACCTCTCTAGGGGCATATTTATGAACATGCGTCAGCCTGGAATCAATGTGTCTGCCAAGCGCTCTACCTCTGAGGCAGAATTCCCACATCTAGCCCAAAATGCTGCAAACGACTCTGATTCCACTTCACTAGTCATCCATCATACTGTCACTTTAATTCAGATGCTGCTACTTGTTTTAATAACATACATCTTACACAAAGAATATTGCTAACACAAGATTCTTGAGGTAGATTTTTACAACCTCATAAAATGGTATTAACCCTTTGATCCCTGATATTCTTTTCATAGGGCTTTTTTTTATGCTTATCAATAACCTGTGTTCACGGGGTCTATTCATGCTGGAGAATCCAACATCAATCACTGCAGTAAAAATATTATTCCTTCAGTATTACCCTAAAGAATTATGGAAAGAATAAAAGTGTTATTGCAGGAATTATTTAGCAAACAATAGATGGATAAAATGTATTATGGTAAGTGTTAAATTATATCACCTCATTACAGGAAACTACCTGAGCTAGCACAGAAGGTAGTTCAGTGCTTTTTCTAAGTAGTTCAAAGAGAACAATAGCAGAATCCCACAAAAGGTTTTGCTATGAAACCGTGGAATGACAAAGCAAATGATGTATTATCAAATAAAGTGATAGTTTGAGGGGGGGGAAGAAAATTCTAACTGCATATTTTTGAGTTGCACCTGCAGATATTTTGAGGCAAAGAGTATAGTAGTAATTTACAGTTAGCTGCTTAACGCTCAAGTATTTAAGAGGCTTTTTTTTTTTTTACCTCTTTGTAGAAATACTTTCCTCATTGTAACAGAGCAACATGGGATGTACAGTTTTAGAAAATACTTTGCTTCTATTCCAAATAAAGAACAAGCAAAGTCCTTTTTTTCTTCCATCTCTCTGCTTTTTTCTTCTTTGCAGTCAGTACCAGGATATAGAAAAGATTTCACTGAAATGGTTCATTAAACCAATTACTAAAATCATGCCCATATTTTAGGTATTATTAAGGATACCTAAACAAGGTTGGGTTCCATGATTTCACTACGTAGACTCTTATCAGTTAATGCAGATTTAGAAGCGGGGGGAAGCATAACGTTACGCTGGGCTCATGGGATTCATTTGATCAACATGATTAAATTATTTCCTTACTCAGCTAGAAGGAAATTACTAGTAACCAGACATTATGTGTCTGTTAATTATGTGCAATAAGGTTCTCTGCTATCACACCAGCTCATGCATTCATGTTCTGTGTGTTTTAAAGGTATTCTCATTTTTTAAATGTAATTACTGAAAAGAGACAGCTATAATTTTCTTTCCCTTGTTTAATAAATATCTAATATGAAAAAGAACTTGTAAAAAAGTGTTTGTTCTTGGTGTAATCATAGGCAAGTTTGTGGAGATGACATGCGCACATTTCACATGTTTTGGATCGCCCCCACCAGGATTTGGTTTTGTGTTGCGATCATTCATTTTTTTAAAGTTGGATCATTTATTATCATAAGGAATGGGCAGGAGGGTTTGCCAGCAACCTGCAATTTTGCTTGAAATAGTTAATCTCCCTGATGCAAGGTCTGCTCACCTATATGTTGTTTTTGTGCCGGATCTACATTCTGCTCTGATGCTGCCCAATCTAGGATTTCAAAAGGATTTTTTATAAAGGAAGAAACAACATGTGGTACAAGAGGGGCCTTATTCTTTTTCTAATGAAATGATGGGCTTCTGTTTCATATTAAAGTGTTAATAGATCTGAAATTAGGTCTCAAAAAAGAGGCTAGTGCTTTTAAAATTCTTAATATGATTCATTATCTGCAGTCAAATCCAGATGACATTTATTTTTATCAAAAAAAAAAAAAAAAGCAAGCCAGAACTAAAAAGAACCCTGGATTCAGGCTCTGATTTATTGAACAGAAAGCTCTTTAGAATCAGAGCTTGGGCTGGAGGCTTGAGGTTTTGTTTGAGTTTGAGAACCTTCATATGTTTATGAAATCTAAACAAATATTTCAAAGGAGGCGGTGTCACATTTGAAGTAAGTGATCCTATTAGGCACTGGGATACGGCTGCTTTGTGGAAGGAGTAGGCAGCATTTTATGTATGATAGTGCTGTGTACCACTAATATACCGAGACATTACTTTCATCCGAAATGCCGATAGGACTGAACTTCTCTCATGCACTTTGGCTTTCAGTGTTAATAATGAATGAATAAAGTTCAGAGGATAGAAGCTAAATGGATACTGTGCTTTAAAAGAATGAATTTTAACTAACAGTATGCCGAGGTACTCAGAAACAAGTGAAAGACAGCAAATGGACATATTTATTGGGAGTGGATGGGAAGGCTGTAATGAGGCATTTGCATGAGTTATACTGGCATAAACCACTAAAAATTTCAATACAATTTAAAATGTATCTTAATTAGAAATAACAAAGGCTTGGTGATATTTCCTTGTTTACGTGGATTTGGGTTCCATCCTTTTTTGCCATGGTTATCTTCCATAGGATATTAATCTCGTCCACATCCTGTTATTTGATATCACTATCTTATTCTATGCCTGCTGGAAAAGTTAGTACGAATCTAATGGTTTTTTGTAGATCTTGGGCTAGTAGGCAGCCTAAAACATTCCTCCTCTGAAAGCATCATCTGGAGGATGCCTTCAGACTTCCTTTATCTGATTATTGTGAACCACCAAGCAGCAGCGACAGTGGTCACTCTTGACTAATAGAACTTGTTAAAGATCCAGATCCTCAGTTACCATCAGTCGGCTTCAATATGACAATGCCAGCTCACATCAACAGCGAGTTTGACTCAGAAGAGTCATCAGAACTTGTGGTAACAAAGACCAAAACCTTGAGGTCTCATGCAGCATATACCAATGGCTTCTCTTCCTCATATGTCTGGGTGCTGTAATTTCTTATTCCAGAAGACTGGGCACTCAGAGATGCTCTCAAACGTGTGAAAATATTAAGCACACAACTGTCCTCAGCACTTTCTGATGGTTACAAAAAGAATTATATAGTAAAGAGCTAATCCCAAAATGATGTGCACATATGTGGAGAGGTACGTCTGACATTCATATTAATACCAAATGAGTTCATCATGATGAATGTTATTACATTAAATATCGAAGGCATTAATAATGATTAGGCCACTATTTCACAGGGTTACCAACATGACACCAGCTCATTTTTTAACAGTCGCAGACAGTTGATTTTGGATTTTTTTCTCTCTGCAGTCATCCAGTCATCACCTCCTTCCACCAAATATACTCACTTGGAATTTCATCTTATTGAATTTATGATTTTATGGCTGTGTTTCCTGCCAGGGCTAAATCCAAGTCCCGATGAAGTTATTAGGTGCTTTACTATTCACTGTGGTGCTGCAAAAAGCAGAGGCCTGGTCTTGCTCCCCCTGGACTGACAAGAACTGTTTCCATTAGCTTCAGTGAATTTCTATATGCACCCTTGATCAGAGGAAAAAGCTAAGATGTATAAGGTTTGGGGTTTTTTTATATTTTGCATAGAAGGAAGGTTTATCTATTCCACTTCGGATGCTTTTTTGGGAAGATGAAAAGAAAACGGATTAAATTGAATAGTGAACAAACCAAATGTGAAATGCTCCCAGAAGACTCTCTACCTGCAAGAAGAGGAGTTGCACCAAGGCTTCAATGACTCACTTGACTAGGGAATAGCCACAGATCTCAAAATTAATCTCTCTGTGCAGTAGCTCGCACCTTGTACATAGCAGATGCAAATACGTACAGGTTCTTGCCTGCTTTTAGTCCTTCATCATACTTTTTAAAATGAAAACTGGGGTTTTTTCTGGGTTTTTTTTGCAAAGGATCTTTGCTTGAAGGATTGTACATTATGTGCATTCTTCTTCCTTCTCCAAAACAAATCACCTTTGAAAACATCAACAACTAAGTTCAAATTATGTCCACAATAGGTTTCATTTAAAAATAGCTTAACTAGGGTAAAAAAAGTAAGATGCAGACTTTGCAAATAGGAAAAATACCTGAACCAGATGGTTGAGAGCTGTGTTTTATAGGAATGGCTGCCAACACTTGGGGAACACACTGTTTCTTGATGCACAAATAGTATTATATTCCACCCTTTTAATAAAACTAAAGAAGCCAAAAGTTCTCATAAATTATCTATTCAGTAGAAAAACCTAAAACCTACTAAATCTATTTTGAAATACTAATATTTCATAGGCAGTATTTAAAAACAGTGCATATCAAAGCATGTGATTTATAAAGGGAAGAAAGCAAATATTTTTCCATTTCTAATTTGAAAGTATTGGATAGAAGGATAAATCTTGTAACATCTGTCTCCTTTTCTTTACTTTTTGTCTTTGCTGATTTTTCACGGGCCTTAGCTAAGATTAACTAGCTTCTTGATCAGCTGCTGCTGATTAGTCATTTCAACCCATGCACATTAGGAGTCACAGCTGGGCTGTAACTTTTTTTCGTGGTTTAATTGTTAACAACTTTTCTGTAGTTGGTTTATAAAATGGTAGCTTGGGGTTTTCATTTGGACTTCTGCAGTATACGAAATTAAAAAAAAGAAGGATTAAATTGGTTGTCAGAAGCCCATTTATTAAAATATTGCCTTCCCCATTGGCCTTCCTGTTGTGTCCAAGGTGTACCAAACTCTTCAGCAAAATATATTTGTATTTGTATATGTATATTAGGAAATTAAGTGTGTCAGGGACCATTCTATGTCATTGAGGCTTCTCAGCACAGAGCTGCCCACTTACTTATTGATGTACACTTCTGCCTTCCAGCTTACAATGGTTGCATGGATGCTGCCTATTGGGAATGGCCCTTGGCCTATGAAAATACCTGATCCTTGCTAGGGAATTCCCTTATCGTTCTTGCTGCATGTTTATATCACTGTTGCCACCAAATGCTGGTACAAAACTGGATTTTTCTACTTTGAAAATTTGGGTCTGTGTTCACTATATCCACTTTGTACCCTTGTGTGCCGATTTTTCAGGAGTGCGATAGCTTTATCTTTTAGTTGATGTAAGTGGAGAATGGCAGTACTTGCTTCCTCGAAAAATCTCATCATAGAAGTTTGAATGTAAAGTTCAGGGTCAAAGTTTCCTGTTTCTAACCCCCTTTTTATATCTACACTTACAACACTCAGCAAGCATCAAGACTAAAGTGTGTATTTCAGTGCACAAACTTAAAGAGGGATGAATTTCACTACCAGATCAACATATACCGTCCCTGAAAAATCTGAGCCCTGCTATATCTAGCCAGATCTGTACATTATCTATGAAATAATTTCTGAAATTGGCATTATTATCAAATACAGTGACAGTAAAATAGTGTGCAAATGGGTCTTCTGCGTAGAGTAATTTACATGCTGTAGAGATGTAGCCAATCTTGTAGTGCATTCAGATACCAATGTTCATGTTGTTCCTCAGTTATGTGTGAATTTCTCTGCTGTAAAAATACTTGCAAAATATATATGCAAAATAAAAGATTATACTTTCAGGTCTAGATAGTGTACAAATGGTGAGCTGGCAGAAGAAAAACACAGCTGTGTGAATGTCCTGTGAAAGGTGCATTGAGATCTGCTGGTACATTGTACAAATACAAGGTACTAGGTTTCCTAGAAGTATTTTGTGATTGTTACAATGTAAAATCAAAACCCTATGTGTCTTCTTTAGTTCTGGTTAGTCATTTGTTTTGCTGAAGGATGCCTGGCAGATTTCTGGTCCTTGCAGTAGGCTCAGTGCAAGGAGGATACCTTAGAAATACCTCCTGCTTGATTGCCACTTGCTGGATTGGTCTCTGGCATAAGGCAACAGGTTGAGGAAGGCTGGGTGTGGAAGCCTTCCAGTGTGGTGAGAGAAAAAGGTATGCCCAGGCTGGTGAATCTCAGGCCTTTGCTTGCCTGGCTAGTGTCAAGTATTGGTTACCCAATGCTTTTAAGGACCATGAAGGACATCAGTGTGAGTTGTATCGCTGGTTCCAGCACTTGTCAAAGGTCACATGACAGAGGAAGTTTTAAATATGTGACAGTGGCACCGAACCTCTTTGTGTCTGTTGGTTGACAGGAAGATACAACATTCATTGCTGGTGCCACACACACGTTGGCCGATCACCCGTGGGGGCAGTCCCTGAATCCCCCCACATGCTATCGTGGCAGGCGGCATTGACAGGCTCTCCTACCCCCACACCTTCCTTGAGGCAGGTCAGCGAGACTTATAGCAGTCTAAACTGGGAGAGTGTTACCTACTTAAACTGTTTTTCTGACTTAATAAGAATTTTTCATCTACAGCAAGCCATTTTAAAATATTGTCTATACACAAACAGTCATTCTGAATAATAGGCCTGCACACAGTAAATGTCAGCTCTTTAAATCACAGAGGACTTCGGAAACGGAGTAGAGAATGCTTCATAACAGTTTAAACTTCAGCCTCCCATTTATTATGTATGTGTTTATAAATCTCTGAGGGGCACTCTTTTTCCTTCTGGGAAGCCCAAAGAAGCAGAGTTGTTTGTCAGCCTGGCTGGGTGGTGCGTGGTGCCATGGTTGCTCCTTTGCATTCTGACCCCATTTGGTTTCAAGGTTGGTATCCAAGGTTGTGCCTGAGGAAATTTTATTTTCTTTTCCCCTATCAGCAGCATATAGAACCCTTTGTTTCTAGGAAGATACTACTGGGAGAAAAAAAAAAGTGGTGAGGGATCAGTGGCGCAGTGCTATGTTGTTTTTTCCTTTTTAAGCTGGACATGAGTGATCACCACCTTTAGAAAAGGGCTCTCCGTTTGTCACATAGGAAGAGTCTAAGGGTGTCTTGCACGGCAATGGCTTTGAAAAATTTCTTCAGCATTCCCATCTATCTTGGTTAGTATGAATACTTTAGCATTAAATGGAGAAAAGGAGAATCCATCAATAGTTAATAACTGACCTTAAGATAGGAATTCAAAGTTCACTACAATTAAACCCAAGTGTCAGCAGAACCCACAAGGGAGACTATCAATATATTTGACTATACCTGCCCATAGATAGCAGGTTTAAATTCTATAAGGAAGAGGACTATGAATTATTCCTAATAAAAACACATTGTTGTACTGTCTTATATGCCAGACAAAACACAGAAGTTCTGTGTTATGAATGATAGCGGGAGAAAACATACTGAAGAGTAAATATGATTCTGCATGGAATTTTATCACATGACTCTATTGTAAACCAGATGTTTGTCAGATTCAGTGGGAGAATATATCCATCTTGAAAATTAATTTTAATAAGATTACATAAAGGATTAAAAGCAAACATTTACAAGGCACAGGATTTAAGGGTAATTATATTTCTCTTAAATTTGTTATTTGCTTGGTAGATCATTAAAAATGTTTACATAGCCTGTCTATGGTGCAGTGCACCTCGTAGATAACTTTCTCTATTATTATGTTTGATGTAAATCCACAGCATCAGAAAAACAAAACATAAAGAGACTGTTCCACAGACATAAAAAATACTTGTGATATAAAAAATATGCTCTATTATCAAAAAAAAAAAAAAGCCTGTGGCCAGACTTAGGAGTTACGGGGTAAGATTCTGATGCTTGTAGGAGAGAATTACGTTTCCCTACAGAAAACAGCGCTGGCCTGGCCCCAAGGGGAACTTGCTTTGGCTAGAAAATAGATATGTTGTTACTCTTGCTGCTGCAGCTGATTTTTCCTTTGGTTTCTGTCCCCTTCTGTGGAAAGAAGAGGGGAGAACAAAGCTTGAAAAAAGGACAGAGAGACAGGAGAAAGGAAAACTTTATTAGCTAGCTAAAACTTTGTAAGAGATTACTTTGAATTTGCGAATTTGTTCATACCAGTATCCTTGTAATACCTGTGGGCAGTTTTGTGGGGCTACATGCAAGACCACCATCTGTCAATAATATCTTCTCTACTGTTCTTTTTGATGGCAGATAATTCATAGGGAAACTTCATAGTATAGTGTATTGAGTGTATGCAAGGGATACACACATATATGCTGCAGCAGTGTAGCATTATATTGGTCTCCAAAAAAAAAAAAAATATGCTGAACAAGCCTATGTGAAGATTTTTTGTGGTTTTCATGTGAAATGGCATTTGAAAGAGTACGAAAATGAACAAAACATAATCCCTATCTCATCTGGGGATTTCTAATTCATGGGGTACAAAGACAAAGTAACTAAACTAGTAAAATAAGAGAATACCTTCTTCCTTTGACATTGTCTCCTATGTATCTACAAGATCTGTAAGTCCACTTGGAGTTCAGTTGTGATATTTTAATACACCAACTAGCTTATTGGGAATGGTGACTAATATCTATAGCACTCTAATCATTGCTGGTACCAAGATCTGTTGAATGCAAAACCTCCACTAAGTCAAAAGGCAGTATTAATGCTAAGATATAACATACTAAACCTGAAAAGTAGGATTCTGAATGTGGTGCTAATTCAACCACATTACGGACCATTTATGGACCAGACGGATTATTATAAATGGAAGATATTGCTGATGATTGCTGTACCCAAGTTAATGATGCGACAAAAACCTTGACACTCACTGGCTGTGAATTGTGCTGCTGTAGCCTGATGTCATGCTTCTAGCTGCTTCTTCTCCTCCACCAGCCCTTGCGTGTAACAGGCTTGGAGGGTCCAGTACTGCCCAGCTCAAAAATCAAGTAAATATTAATTTTTTTGCAAGACGGTTAAGCATGTAGGAGAGGTGACTAATTCAGAGTCCTTAACTATAATTGTTACTAGACAAGACCAGGTACTACAAAACTCTCAATGGAAGAAAGCAAAAGCTGTCTTGTAGTACTCTGAGCCACTGATCATTATTTACTTCTGATTTTTTGCAAAGGTCATGGTAGGTTTGGGAAGATGATACATGTACATCTGTAAGAAAGAGGAAAAAGAAAAGAAAAGGATTCCTGGAAAATTGTGAAAGCCCTGAAGACTTCATCCACAGTTTTTCTACACCTATCTTACCGATACTGACTGGCCACCCCCTATCAGTGTAGGAGATCCCTCAAACGTTTAGTGAGTATATTTTAAATATTTTTCCAGCAAAGGCTCTGCATTGAGGTAATTGGTACAACAAGGCAAGTTGTCAATGTCCTGGCTTCCATTTAAGCTTGAGAAATAATATCACAGTTGCCCTGTTGAGATACAAAAGTGTATCTCAAAAGCCCAAAGCCAGACAGCTGGTAAGAGGTATTTCTTGCATTGAGTAATGTAATTTTACAGCCTTCAGATTGTCTTGGAGAATGTTACTAAGTTAAAAATGTCAGCCAAGATCAAAACATAGTGAAAAATGTATTGCTGGAGCAGAGAATTGGAGGTTGGTGTAGGAAACCCTTCCAAGGAGACTCCCCAAACCCTGTGCCCACTCATCTCTACCACTGCCTCCTGACCACATTAGCTAATCTGATATTAGAGATACAGCACAGGAAAAGATGAAACATGAAGCCGCTGATATGACTTAGTTTGAATGTCTGTCAAGTTTCATGTCTTTTAAGTAGTAAAAAGATTATTTCATTTGTATCAGTTACTCTCTGGCAGGTCTACACAAATCAGAAAGCAGTCTGGGAGAAGATCCTTCAGTTACAATCTTGCCTATATCACAGATTCCTATAGAGTACAGAGTTATACATGTATACATGGAAGAGACCTGAGATTCAGTAATCATCATGGAGTGTCACTTTACTTATGGCTAAATACCCAGAGGAGCTGGCTGAAAAGGTTAGCTGTATCTGTCAGGTTTTGGGGTACAACAAAAGATCCCGTCCATTCAGCCTAAATAAGGCGTAATATTCCAAGTTCATTTACCAAATCACTGGGCAAATGTCACAAGTTCCAGACAGACTTAGTATAGAGAGATGCAATCTATCAATACTTAAGCATATTGGAGGGAGAGCATCATGGCTGGGAGTGTTATTTATTCAGTGAAGCACATGCTAAATTGAACAGCATGCCTTGGATAGAGAAGGTGGGGGTCTAGCACTCATCATTCCAATGAGCTTTTTTATTTCTGTGTAGAGAGATTTTATACTCAAAAGAACTGTAACAAAAGCACTTTAGACTCTCTAGCCATCCAAGTGTATTATTTCTCTCTGTTAGACTGCAAAGTCTTAAGGAAAACAAGTTTTTTCTAATCATTTTCAGTTCAGATTGGAGCTGTGTTGGCTTATAAAGTCGTTCGCTTGACTGAGCAACCATGGACGTTACACAGTGGGAAGTGGGCAGGGCTAGTGCTTGACAGCTGTTCTTCGGAGTGATGGCCATATGTATCCCTTGCCACAGGACTGGTTTTCTGATTGAGATCATTCATTTGTGGGAATACTTGCCTGTGCTCTGAGGGATAATGCCATAAATTCAAAATAACATGGAGGTGCATTGGGTTTACATGGGCATTGAGTCGGCTCTGCTGGTGTCCACCTGACAGCTCCAACTGGCACAGGGGTCAGTTGTCCCTCTGAACCTTTCCCTTCCACCAAAGGGTCTCTGCTGTCAGGAGAAGGTGCAGAATAGTGCCCTCCCCTAAGCAGCAAAATTGTGTTTAGATACACCCAGTAGAGGATTTTTTGCCTTGGTAATGAGGGAGCTGGCAGATGCGCTTGCCAAACCCCTTTCCATCATCTTCCAGTGGTCCTGGCTGACTGGGGAAGTTCCACTGGACTGGAGGGTGGCTGATGTCAAGCCCATCTACAAGAAGTGTTAGAGGGAGGATCCGGGAAACTACAGGCCTGTTAGTCTGACCTCAGTGCCAGAGAAGGTCATGGAACAGGTGATCTTGAGTGTTATCATACAGCACATGCAAGAGAACCGGGTGATCAGGCCCAGTCAACACAGGTTCACAAAAGGCAGGTCCTGCCAAACTAACCTGATAGCCTTCTATGACAAAATGACCCATTTACTGGATGAGGCAAAGCCTGTGGATGTGGTCTTCTTGGACTTCAGTAAAGCCTTTGACACAGCTTCTCACAGCATTCTGCTTAGGAAACTGGCTGCCACTAGCATGGACAGGCGCACACTCTCGTGGGTGGAAACTGGTTGGATGGCTGGGCCCAGAGGATTGTGGTAAATGGGGTTAACTCCAGCTGGAGGCCGTTCACAAGTGGTGTCCCCCAGGGCTCAATGCTAGGTCCAGACCTGTTCGACATCTTTATCAATGACCTGGATGAAGGCATTGAGTGCACCCTTAGCAAGTTTGCAGACGACACTAAGCTGGATGGAAGTGTTGATCTTCTGGAGGGTAGGGAGGCTCTGCAAAGGGATCTGAACAGGCTGGACCGCTGGGCTGAGATCAATGGCATGAGGTTCAACAAGGCCAAATGCCGGTTCCTGCACTTGGGGCACAACAACCCTATGCAGTGCTACAGACTAGGAGAAGAGTGGCTAGTAAGCTGCCTGGAGGAGAAGGAGCTGAGGGTGCTGATTGACAGACAGCTGAACATGAGCCAGCAATGTGCCCAGGTGGCCAAGAAGGCCAATGGCATCTTGTATCAGAAACCTGTGGCCAGCAGGTCCAGGGAAGTTATTCTGCCCCTGTTACTTGGCACATGTGAGACTGCACCTCGATTTCTGTGTTCCGTTCTGGGCCCCTCGCCACAAGAAGGATGTTGAGGCTCTGGAGTGAGTCCAGAGAAGAGCAATGAAGCTGGTGAAGTGGCTGGAGAACAAGTCTTACAAGGTGCGTCTGCGGGAGCTGAGGTTGTTTAGCCTGGAGAAGAGGAGGATGAGGTGCGACCTTATTGTTCTCTACAGCTACCTGAAAGGGGGTTGTAGAGAGGAGGCTGCTGGCCTCTTCTCCCTAGTGACAGGGGGCAGAACAAGGGGGAATGGCCTCAAGCTATGCCAGAGGAGGTTCAGACTAGATATCAGAAAAAAAATTCACAGAAAACGTCATTGGGCACTGGAACAAGTTGCTCAGGGAAGTGGTGGAGTCACCATCCCTGGAGGTGTTTAAAGGACGGGTAGACGAGGTGCTCTGGGAAATGGTTTAGTGGTAGATATGAATGGTTGGACTCGGGGATCCAAGAGGTCTTTTCCAACCTGGTGTTTCTATGATTCTGTGTTGTGTGTCATTGGGCAAGGCTCATGGTCAGGTAATGTACTGGCATCTGTGTGAGCTCAGAGGAAGTGTATTTTTTTTGTCTCTATGCCTCTGTCTCTATCTCTTTCTCCCTTGGTCTGACTCATCCACTTATCTTGTAAGCTTTGTCAAAACTGAGAATGCCTCTTACTGTGCTTAGATACTGCGCTTATGAGAATGATCATGTTTGAGATATCTTCATTTCACAGATGAATATAAACAAGCACACAACAACCCTTGAAGGCTTTTGCTAAGGTTGCAAAGTGAGGTAATGTGAGAAACATGATTGCCTGTGCATGCCGAATTCAGCCTTCTTGTGCATATGTGTCAAGATACGATCTTCAGCGAGATGTTCACTCATTATTTCTTCCACAGGCCACTTCTCTTAACTGTCAGCCTATTCTTTTAATTCACTTGCTCTGTGTACTTTCCTAGGTCTTTAAAACAGCAGCCTGAAAGCACAGAAATGCTATTGTGACAACATTGATATAAGCCATAGTATCCTTGGGAAGTTTAAGGCCAAACTGCATGGCATTCTGAAGTGTCTGGGAATTATTTTTAGAGGGCTAAAATCAGAAAAGTTGGATCTTCCTTAGTGGTATCTATGCAGAACATAATCCTTGAGGCAGATGGATTCTCAGAGATCCTGTCACCAGAACAAGTCCTCATGGTCTGTAGAACTGAGGCAGACTCAGTAAGTCTCCAGGGCCAGTCCTTACTAGCTCTTCTTCCTTGTGTGCTGTGCCAAAAATGCACATCTTGTTGGCTTTTAAGAGTCTATGCTGAAATTATGTGATACTGGGGTGCATTCATGTGAGACTGTCAATATGAATATGATTTGAGTTGGTTCTGCGCTTACAGCTGCAATGTGTCATGGCTGTTGTGAAAGTGGAGTTCATCTACACCTACATGTAATTATCACATTGTTGATGTAATGAAAATGTAAGCAGTCTGCTCTGTCTCCAGTTTAGCGGGTGTATAGGAGACCTGTTGTTGTTAAGCAGTCATCTTTTTCCTTTCTCTCCCTGTTCTCATTATCCCATTTTCAAAATTTTCCTTAATTAATGCACCCCAATACCTTTGAGGTTGAGAGTGATTAGCTGGACAATTCATGTCCTGTCCACTTTACCAATCTGTGTCTTTTGGGTCTTACACAGTGTTTTGCCTTCTTACCCTCTCATAAGAAGACTGGAGGTTCTTTTCCAAGGGAGAGACCCCAATGTCTCTGCATCTAGTGGTCTCATATGGCTACTCTTTTTCCTGATCTTGAATCCTTGTCTATATTACCCCAGAATCCACTTTAGCACATGGTAACAGTGACTAGCTCCATAATTGCCCGTCTAACAATATAGTTAATATCAGCTTGTCTGAGTAAAAGCATGGAGTTGAGCTTGCAGTTCTGCATGACTTTACTAAGACTTTATTTCCATTAGCACTCCATCCAATAAAGAGCATCTGTAAATTTATAATTTTAATCCCCACTTTTTTTTAACTTAACCAGTGAGTGATATGCTAAATCCAGCATGATTGTGCCTGCTCTAGCAAAGGTGTCAAACTGCTAGTAAATAAATAAAAGAATTAAATAACCATCAGACATGCTGCTGTTGCTATTTGTAAAGCAGTTGTCTTTCATCAACTTGTTTTTGCATGAGGTTTTGAAAAGCCATTCCAAATTGTGTAAATATCTGAATACAATTGGCTTTCCAATTTCACAGCTTATCAGAAGGAAGAAAAGAGAAGAGGGGGGTAACCCTAGATATTTCAAAGACAATAAGTGCATTTGCTGTAATGGTCTATGATTTTGTCTTTTGTTGTTTAACCCAGGACTGAAGAAACAGATGGTAAAATTTTTTAGGAAGCTTAAAACAGAAGCCAAGTTAATACAAAACGTTCAACTATCAGACAGGGTAAATCCATTCTGTCGCTTTCTTTTTTTTTCCAGATCACAACCCATCAAAAGAAAGGTTTAGCTTCATAAAAAGATATTTACCAGTAAGCTTTTGCGAAGGAGAAGGGCATGCTTTGTTAAACCAGATGCATTTTATTTTTCCTGGAACCAAGATTTATGAAAGCAGCATGCTCATATTTCTCCATATACAGTAATTGGAACTCATTATGCTAATTGTATTTCCATTATCACTAATTAACAATCATAGTGACCTGGCCCACAGTCTAATTTGTCTTTAATCTGTTTTTGTATAGGGAGTTTTACCCTGTAATTTCAAGGTGATAATTCTATTCAGCACAACTTTATTGAATAGTAGAATGTAATACTTGTAATATTTAGGGCTGTTCCCATTCAGATAGTTCAAAGGGAACGGGAAGTGAATTTATACTTGTCCGTGCTGTTGAATTAGTGGATCTGCCTCCCTTTTGTGCTCTGTTTGACCTACCTATGTCTGACTTGAGCTGCATAGAGCTTATCTAGAGTAACTGGAGGTTGGTCAACATTTGCTGATGAGATTTGTGAGCTGTGAAAGAATGTGTGTGTGTGTTTATTGGTGGATAAACCTACAGGAATCTGCCATTTTTCACTTTGTGCCACTTCACCTGGGGGAAAACAGGATTTTCTTTACACAGCGTTTCTGGTGTAGAATACAACACATCCTATGTCATGAAGGGGGAAAAAACTCTCTGAGCTTAGCATGAAAAGTTGTTTTGTTTTGTTTTGGTTTTTTCTTTTCACTTACACAACAAGTAAACGCTTGTTTGCTTTCTCTCCAGGGTTTGCTGGCATTCAGATGTTCCAGGGTTTTTTTCCACAGTTTCAGAGTGAGGAAAATGAGCAATGCTGTGCCAGTGGGGTTTTGCAAATCCTGCTGTACTGCTCATCTCTCAAGGCAGTGTTAGAAAAACACTCTTAGCAACTTATTCCAGGCAACCTGAATATTTTTCCCTGGTGCTGTTCACCTACTGCCCTTTTCCCTCTGCTGATTCACTGGCTGTGCATGGCTGCTGATGTCACGTTGTTCCCATCTTACCTACTGATCGATTGATACCAATAGCACTGTGCTGTGCAAGCCCTCTCCCTTAAATCCTTGGCTTATTTCTTGGCTTCCTATCCACACAGGGTGCCACCTTTCAGAGAGGTGGGTACTAAATTTATCCGATTACCTATTTTATTGTATGCCCTTTGCACTGCTCCTGCTGTGCTTTGTCGTGGAGGACTTTGGAAGGTGGGAGAGACTAATCACTGTTATTGATCTATATACTCTCTTCTATTTCTAACCCTTTCTGTCCCAGGAACAGCTCAGGTCTCTGAGCAAAGGAAATTTCTGTCATTTGGTGTTAATGTAGCTCAAAAGCTTTATGTAATTTGTTGATTTGTCCCTGGATGGATATGAATATATATATATGTATATGAATACATATATGCACATAAATATTTAGATGGAGGTATAAGTATATACATATTTTTATCAACCGGTTATTTTCCAAATTATTTCTCTTGTTGAGGCCCTCTTCCCCTAGTGCCTTGGTCTCCCTTTACATGCTACTTCCCTACTTTAGGAAGAGGTGAATTACATCACTGTTGCATGTCCTCATGGATCCTTCTCTAAACACAGGAATGTGTGACCTCCCGAATTCACAAGGGAGCCCTGCTTCTGCATGACCCTTTCTTTCAGCTCCACAGGGGAATTGTCTGATCCCACTTCAGCTGCCTGGGCAGCACAGCATTTGCACAGTAACTGTTCCTCCTTCACTAGCACACAAATCAGAGAGTACCACCTAATCAACAAAATAATCTTAATCAATGCTTTCACCGTCTGGCTTTCCCTAGCAAATATAACTCCCTGTTGATGTTTCCCATCCTCCCTTCTGTTATACCAGATGGTGCATGTTCCAGTCTTTTTATTATCCTTCTCTGACCATGACACTTTGCTCAGTCCAGAGATCTTCATGCTGTATCCCCTGAGTGTTCTCATCAGCAGCTCTGTCCTGCTCATTGCATCTTGACGTTTCAAGCATCTTGCACTAATGACCCTCCTCTTCCAAGCTCTTTACATTGATGTTTATCACAGTATTCATTCCCATAGGTTGGCAGCTGGTATTTGGTAGCACACATGCTTTAACCATCACATATCCTAAGTGACCTCTGAGCCTTATAAATGTTGGCATTTAGGCTGATTTTCCTCTTCTATTTGACATCTTACATTCTTCAGGATAAGTCCAGAATATAACAACCTCTTCCTTTTCTTTTCTTTCTTTCTTTTTTTTTTTTCTTTCCTTCTCTTCCTTAAAGAAAATTACAGAAGTTGATCTGCTTCACATTATCTACAATTGGGTTGTTGTTGGATAGGATGACTTAACAACATAAGTATCAGTCAGAATAACATAAGCATTTGTCAGAAGAGATGTACTTCCTAGATGTACAGATCTGATTCACAGCTGTCTTTCTAAGGTGTTTACTCTGAGAAACGAGCTGCATGTTTGTGTGGGAAAAGGGAAAACAAGGGGCAGGAATTTTCAGGCAGAGGCCCTAGCCAAATATGGCTCATTACATAGGAAGTGTTTTCTCTAGCATTGCAGGTAAACAGTGTAACATAGGCTCACCTGTGCTCACAGAAGTTTGTAAGTTGTCTCTGTGCAGGTACCAAGGTCTTCTTTGCTATCACCTTTCTGTATCAAAATAGAGGAATTTTATATTATTTCTACTGTAACAGGCTCTCTGCAAAATATGTTTTTCTTTCCTGAAGTGCTATGGCTTACATTCACTCTGTGAACCTAAGATGTGTATATATTCTACAATTCACAGCTTGAGACAATTGAGTAACTGCTCCACCTCTCCTATACCCTGTAACTCTAAGTAAATTAGGGCAGCTTGACTTCAGAGCCTCTCATAACAGCAACAGTGAAACTCAACAGCAGCAGATCCCAGCCTGAATAGTTCAACCCGGCCAGACTTCATTTGAAATATCTGAGTAGAGAAACACAATCTCCCTGCTCAACCTGGCTCTCCAGGCTGCAGTTCCACTCTCCCTGAGCACATGCTCACTTAATACAATTTGTAGCAAATGTAATAGATGTGTGGAATTGAAAGAAAGGCTGAGTATCTAAATTGCAAAGACCACAAATCAGTCACTGAGTAGGTAGATACGCTAAGTGAACGCTATTTTTTCTGGAGCATCTGACAGAACTGGAAATCACAATGTAGAGCAATTTTATCACAGAGGATTTTCAATTTGTTGTTTAGAAAGATGGGTCAGTAAGCATCCTCTTTATCCCTAATGACTAAAGAATGTAAATAATCTTGTTGTAACCATTTTTCATGTACATTTTGAATCTAGATGAGGTATATTGCCTTCTAGGTAGTTTTTTTCCTCTATTGAGGAGCATAAGGGCTTTTTTTTATTTTGTCATCCTGTTAAAAGAGGCATTGCAGACTAATAGTTCTTTCATTCATCATAGAGGTTGATGCAGCTAACGTTTTAAGTGGTATTGTCTGCCAGTAATACTTAATCCTGTTGTTGAAGACTGCAGTGCACAGAGAATGTGTTTTCCTCAGAAAGGTAGGCTGTAGGGAAATGTAATGACTATTTAACTCTTAAGTCAAAGCAGAGACTGTAATCTAATGTCAGAAGGGTTTTACCACCTACTTATTCTAAAGAAAAGCCTAAACTTTGACTTCTAATATATTCTGCTTTGTAACTATTCAATAAAAATGTTTAGCAACTCCAGTGATTTGTGTCACACTCTTTCACTCATGTGTTGCTGTTTGGGGAAATACAGCTCCTCCCCTTTGTTCCTCCACTATTCTTTAGACTGCTGGTGAAAGAGGTCTTGAAACATTTATTGCACTCTGATACAGGATTATCTGTTCAGAGAAGAAAAAAACCGTTGTCTACATAGCTCTGATGTCCTAGAACAATTACTAAGATTTTATGAATAGAAGGGACCTTTGCTAGCTAATGGCCTGTGTAAAATCACTCAAGCAACTTCCCCAAAAACTTTCTTGAAGTCCAACAGTTGTGAGTTACCCTCAGGCACCTTTCAGATACTTTATCAGATACATTTGTTGACATGATTTTGATTTAAAAGTTTCCAATGATGGACCATCTACTGCAGCCTTTAATCAGTCTTCTTCCCTGTAAAGAAAAAAAACTAAGTGCCCCATATTCTGAACCTTAATTTGTCTAATTTGAACTTAAGCCATTGAATCTTGTTAAGCCTTTGTCAGCTGGATTGAAGAGTCATCAATTACCAATTTTCATTCCCTTTGATAATAGACACTTATAGACTAATAAATTATCCTTTAACCTTTTCTTCATTAAGCTAATAGATTGAGCACCAGGAGTCTCTCACTTCAAGGTGTATTTTCCATGATTTTTTGTATATGTGGCTCTGAATTCTCTTCAATTTTTCAACGTTGTTCAAAAGTATAATAAGCACCAATCATATCTGTACAGTAGGTCCCCCACCATAATCAAGGATGCAGATTCACTGCTTTCCTCTACACCTTCTTGCAAGTCCTATGTTTATTTAGCAACAGATCATATTAACTATTGGATTTTCCCAGCAAACTCCCCTGCAAATGATAATTCACAGTGACTTCTAAGTACCAGTTATGAAGACAGAATAATTTCAATCATTTCAGTTTTGTTTCTGGCTATATGACCTGATGTTTTATCAGGTTGAGATGTGTACAGTGTGCTCAGCAGGGCAGAGGGATTACCAAACAGATGAACTCTGAGTTGTGTATTTGTAGTTTCTTCTGTCTACGTGCTTGGTCCCTGAATAGGTATGCAAAGGGAGATCTGTTTCTCTGTCTCGTAGGATTACAGAGATGGAAAGACCTAGGCTGGCGTCAGTCTCAGTGAATAACAAACAGAAAAGATAGGAGGAGGGTGTGAATTTGCCATTTGGGATATAGTGGTGTTAAAATTAACAAAAGATTTTTAAATTGTGCTCAGATTATGATTCTGACGGAGGCTCCTGACCTTAGCACTCAAGACAACTGAGCAAGCTCATGATAAGCCATCCAGTTTTCCCATTCTGTGGTGGAAAGAATGGAAAAAAGATTATCAAGAGATGACTGGACAACATGATACTGTGCTGTTTTACAGAAAACAAAGCATTTCTCTTTAGCTGAAAATTGGCCAGGTTTCTGGTGTTCAATGCTAAAATATTTTGGTCCTCATGATGTGAGTTTTCAATATTAATAACTCTGAGGCCCCAGTGAAGAAATTGGAAAAAGGCTAAGGGAAAGACAGACAAATGATAAGTCTTTGGAAACTGGAATTGAACCTTGTGGCTAGAAAAATGGTGTTAAAGCAGCAGGCTTAAGTTTCATGAAAAACTAATTGTCTTAGGGGGAAAAGGCAATGTATTTTCTTTTATTTTGTTTATTTTAATTATCTCATTAATAGTGTGGATTCTATAATTTAGCTACTCAGCAGAAACATTGATGAGAGGGCAAAAAAATAAAACAGTCGTTGTGAGGAACATAGATCTGCGATATAGTCCTTGGAAGATACTGAAATAAAATTGAGTCAACTCTCATGACAGCAGAATACTTCAAACACAGATTGTATTAAATCCTTTTTCTCCTTGCATGAAACATAAATTCTAGAAATGGAATCTCTCATGATTAGACTGGAAGCTATCTGCAAATCTGTTGCAAAAATATTCAAACTAGATTCAAAAAGGAATATGGAGAATAGGAAGCAGAACACAGTAATCTGGGTATTTTGTTATTTCTCTTATGGGAGGAAAGCTCCATTGATGTTACTAATAGTTTTTACTAAGATTGTGGCCAAGATTTCATCAAGCATGGTCCTTAAGCACAGAACATTTTGAGGTTACAGTGGGGAGTTTATAATTTTTCATGGTGTATATCATAGACAGAAAAATAGTGTTTGTCAGCCTCACAAGCTCACCTCTTAAGTTTTGTCAGAAATGCTTGCAGTTCAAATAACTTCATGAAAAAAGCTAAATATACTCAAGAAACTTAAGCATTAAAGAGAAAAAATAATTCAAAATAAGGCTTCCAAAATAGCCAAGATTTATTCAATAATAAAGCCAGGATTCATTATTCCTTCCAAACTTGGTTTTATAATGACTGAACTATGGTTCTGCAATATATGGTGATGGAAATGTACATTTAAATTAAAAAAACACAGTCCTCCGTAGCAGTAATAATCTCCAGGACAACACACTTGGAGGGCAAAAGGAAGGAAGTCCAACCTTATTGTTTAAAATAAAGTAATAAATAAATCAAAGAGTGATTTAAGTCAATAAAACTGGCTAAAAATAACCACGTACTTCAGGAGTGAGTTGGAAGAATAAGGAGATACTTCAGCAAGGGCTAGTGAATTTCTGCCTCTCCAGATACGTCTTCTGTTGTATTTATTCTGCCTTTAAACAACATTTAACATTTGCATTCCATCAGGATTGAGAGCTTGGCCACAAAGGTGGATGGGAGTACTGGAGCATCTATTGCATGAGGAGAGGCTGAGATAGCTGGGACTATTCAACCTAGAGAAGGCTCAGAGAGGATCTTGCCTATGTGTATCAATACCTGATGGGGAAAGTAAAGAAACCAGAGCTAGGGTCTTTGTGGTGGTGCCTTGTGATGGAGTAATAGGCAATGTGCCCAAATTGAAACACAGATAATTCTGTTAAAATATTAGTAAAAGTTGTTTTGCCTTCTCCCTCTCTCCCTCACCCTCTCCCTCCCTTCCCCCAATGTGGCAGCATCTTCATTGGAGCTATTAAAAACTTAAGAGAGTGTGGTCCTGAGCACCCTACTATAGCTGATCCTACTTAGAGCAGTTGGGGTAAACAAGACTGTCTCCAGATGTTCCTTATGTTAGTGTAAACAGATTTTTCACTGCAGCATTGGTGTAGCTCAATGGAAATTCATAATAAGTATTAGTTTATTATTTAGGAAAACATTGTATTTCTTCCTTAAAAAAAAAAATCTGAAAATGCAGTTCCTAGTGTTAGTCCTGTAGTTATGACACCTTAACAGTCTCAAGTGGAGCATAACACTGGTGATGTATTTACTGTGCACTCTTTGGGCTGGATGCCCAGGACCTTCCTTGTACCCCCGCTTCATACTGTGTGAAAATGGACATATCCAGTACACAGAAATATACTGGGTTTTCCAAGCTTTTAGAAAAAGCAGGCACTAATATGTTATCACTGTGGACAAAACCCAGGCCTCCATGTTTTAAAAGAAGGATTTCTTACCCCATCAAGTTGTTCTGGGACCTTTCCACGTGGCAGGAGAGATCCTTGCACTTTCTTATGTAGCTTATGTCAGCTGTAAGCATTGGGACATGTGGGCCTACGCTGGGACCACTGCTGTGGTGTGTCTGATAAGAGAGAGAGGGAAATTACAATATAATTACTTTTTTTTGCATGCTGTTAGGCTTAACAGCCCAGCCATCCTGTGGGAAGTTCAGTGAGTAAAGTAGCAGATGCACCTTCACTCACATTGCAGAGCCTTCACTCTGCACATGTGCCCACAGAAAACCAGCACTGCTTCCCTTCCTGTTTTAAGGCTGTACCTAAAGACCCATCTGAGCCTGAAGGATAGAGGTCAGGGGTAAACGCCATACAAATAACTCCTGTGCAAGTTTAAATAACTCCTGAAGGAAGTCAATGGAACTATCTAGATGTGGAAGGACAGCTCATGTAATGAGTTGCATGTATTTGCATCTGCCAGGACAAAATCAAAGCAGCAAATTATGACTGAAACCTATAATCCAAACTGGTCAAGAATTTGTCCTGTTTTTTTTTGTGGAGCCTATGTCTCCCTCCAGAGTTTAAAGATAGGAAAGATGGTGTTGGTATGAGATATGTTGAGCAGAATACATGGACGCTTGGAACATTCAGTGCCAAATTCCTCTTTGGAAAGAATTCATAAAAATCCAGACCAGTATTTTCTGAAAGCTCTGAAAAAGTTATTAGAAATGGAAATATATGCTGTACGTGTCTGAAAACTGTCTGAGCATGTTTATTCTCTCAAAGGGGACAAATGCGTTGAATCATAAGGCTATCACATCTGTGAATACCTCTGAACCTTGTTTCCCTTTGGTTTAAGCGTCTATCTTAGAAATTTTTTAGGGTGTAATGTTTTGGCTCAGTTGTAGAGGACAGGACAAAGAAACAGGACATAAAACCGGATTTATTATGCAATGCTGACCATGACTGTTGCATCTCTGCATTACTCACATCATCTTCTGAAATACTTGCTTTATAGTCATACATTATATGAATGGATAACTACAATATACAGAGATAATAAACTACACTCTGGGAGTTGTTTTCTTTTATCATTCATGAATTTAAAACTTTCATAGGCACTTTTGTTCTCTTTTATTGAAAATCCACATATCTCTAAATTGCAGTCAGTGAGAAAACCAGCCTTCTTCTAAATGGTCAGGAGATTGCATGCAGAATGTGTTTAGGAGCAAGTCAGTTCCTTTCTCTTTTTGATTTTTCATCACCACTCTTTAAAGCTAAAAACTGATATGGAGAGACTCATCTAGGAAGACCATCCAAGCTGCAGCACTCCAGCAGCTGTGCGTATTTTGCTGACTGCGTGCTGAAAGTCACAGCGAGCCTTATTCATATCTTCCTGTTGCTAGAATTTGAGGATAAATTAATTTGATGTGCAGCTTATGCTGATTAACTGTGAGGTGGCAAGAGAGTTGCAGTGATTTCCACTGTGTAATACAGATGTAGAGTTCATTTTCTGACCACTGAAGAGCACAGGTGCTTGACTCTTCCTTAAGATCAGCTCACTGAAATTTCTAGGTTAGGCAAAGATGCTCTCCAGGTGACTTATTTCGAACAGCAAGGAGCTCAAGTATGCCAGGAATAGGGGAAGCGCTGAGGAGTTTACCCATGTATTGCCTGTCATCACTGGGGCTTGAATCCAGAGGATGCCCTCACTGTCAGCCTAGAGTGTTTGTCAGAGATCACTGTGGAAATATTTTTCCAGGATTCTTGTGTACAGGTCATGTGGTTCACAGACAGCTAGCTGTCTTTGACTGAGTTTGTTTTGAAAAGTGTTTTTTAGACCTTTGAATCTCAGATTTTTAGCTATCCTCCAAAAAAAATTAGAACCCACAGTCTCGGTAATACTGAGGGTGATTTATTGTCTGTGATATCAGGTCTAGTGATGATGGGCCCCTGTCATGCTGCCCAGTTTTGGTTGTTCAGGGTATCATGAGACAGGCTTTGAAGGCATTCTTATGTAATTTTATATATATATTTTTGTATAGTTTACAAAAATAATTCACAAAAGCATTTTTTTTTCTCAGTTTGTCTTTTCAAGCATGATCTGGCAAGGAGCTATCCTTTGTCAAGATGTAATCTTTTCCCACAGCCATCAGGGCTATAAATATACTTAAAATGGAATGTTAGGGTTTTTTGAGGGGGGTGGTCTTCTACAGTTTCTTGATTCTAGACACTGGATTTTCAAGAATTATATACGAAGCCTTAAGTCTTATTGTGAGAAATCTGGCAATACGGAAATGATTATTGCTGACCTACTGTTCGGGACTGGCCTGGAGTTGCGTAGCCTGTGTATTGTGTTGCTGTGAAACATCCTATAAGTCTCTTCTCTTTTGAAGGGCTATGCCAGGAGCTGGAGAGCTTGCTCCTGAGAGCCTGAGTAGATAAGTCACAACTGAAACCTGACAGCGTTTCCATTCCTCATTGCAGACTGAATCCAGTTGCATTCTTAAGGCCACAGCTGTAAAGCAAGTTTGTGGTTTTATTTTTGTTCTTTTCAAGCCATATTTTTAGTGCTCCCTGTAATAAATCTTCATGTTTTGATTATGTGTAAAAAGACAGTGACTAGAGACAGAACACAGTGCTACCAAAATAAACTCACTTAATGCACAATGGTCCTGCCACAAGCACGGACTCTTCTCTTTGCCTCAAGTTAATCTCATTTGAAGTGGTGCAGGGAGAATCATGGGCAGAAGGAAGAGTTCTGTCCCAATGAAAAGAAAATAAAATTAAAAAGAGAGAACACAAATATATAGGCTGGTGAAATGTGTGCAGAGGGTTGCCTAGCAATTCCACAGACTATTTGTGCAGTTTGGGGAATGCATTCTGAATTAGCATGAAAGAGAAGACAGAGCCAGTTACGCCAAGCGCTTAAACGTGGCAAATTGGCCACTGTTTTCTGAGGCTGAAAGTGGCAATTTACTTTCATTGAAAATGAGTCACTGGGAGTCATTGGCATCGAGATGCAGCAGTGTGACAGAGACCTGTGGTGCAATAGAACCAGCTGGAGGGCCACAGTGGATGATGCCACTGTTCAGCATATGCTGGCCAGCTTGGAGCATCCCAAGAATGGTGATGGGCCACACAGAAGTTCTATGGGGTGCAGGCAGCCTAGGAACCCCAACCCATGCTCGTGGAGGGAGAAAGTCATGCCCCTGCTCCCATGTGAAATCCCATCCAGGGGTGGATGGTGAATGTGGAAGCCCTGGAGGATGTGACTGACCCAGGAGAACGGCCAGGCTCTAGGTCTTCTGCTGGGTTCTCAAACAGTGGTTTAGTACCTATGTCTATGCACTACACAGTGCATTACATTTTTTTTAGAGTGCATTTGGTGATGCCAGCAAATACTTTGGTAAAGAGGAAAGTTTTTCTGATTTTTTTTGTCTTTGTTTAAGGCTGTTTTTCCAAAAGAACATAGTGAACTCTGCAGAAAGCAGTGCCTTTTGAAATCTACACTACCAAAGTAAAGTTCAGTGATGTTTTTAGAAGAACATTTAGGCATTTTCGTTTAGAAGTGCTTTCTTTTGTTGAGTAGATTCCACTTTGTCTTTTTCAGTGTACTTAATTCTGCTTTTCGAATCCAAGTCTTAGCTCAGTGACCGTATTTGATTGTAAAATTCTAATCTTGCATCCCTTTCTGTGTTAATTTATTATCATTTTCAGTGTAAACCTCATATTTATGAAATTCAGTTCAATGATTTTTCATGTTTCATATTAAATGGTGGAGAAGAGGCTGAGGCTAGATGAATCTTCCATTTTTTTTCTTGGGACATGGAAAACGTATAACAATATTTGGAAGGCTTGGGCTTATTATTTACTAGCTTTTTCCTAATGAGTTCAGTGAGTGCATTTCTGCTTTGAACCACCAAATTTTTTCTGCTTCTTGAAAAGCTGACATTTTTTTTTCTCCCATACCTACCTCTAGTAAGTTCCTATATTTTTAAAGATTTAACTTCCTAGGAACTCCTAGAAATATATATCATGTTCATAATCTCTAAATTAACCAGAATTTCTATTAAGCTGTAAGTAAGGTGGTTACTTTAGAAATATGTATTCAAAGGAACCACTAAACTTCATGACTCTATCAATACGTACTTATCTCCTAATGGTATACATGTTTAATATATATGTAAATAGGAGTTACTAGCAGAGATTGCATGTTTGGCTATAACTATGGGTGCCAGAAGATTACCCTGGGGATCTTTTAAACTCATCTTTGTTTTATTCCACATGAGAATGATAAGATTTTTGTTGAATTAAATTTAGTTTTATTTAAATTATCTTGATATGTACCCAGAAATTGTCTATTTAAAGGAAAAATGTGTGTCTGATTTCAGATACTAGGTATAGATACTCCTATACTTCTCTTTGGCCACAGGGGAATATGACAGGAACATTTTATTTCAATATTAGTTTAGTTAAGTAAGAGCTGAGATGGAAAGTGTGCAGTGCACTATAATTTGATACGGACATTTACTAACCTTTGAAACAGGCTATGGGAAGCTTTCTGTGTATATCAATTCCTGGACTAAGCTAGAATGGGTACTTTCTGAGTTTGTCATCTATCTCTGATGTCCTAGCAATATTTTTCCCTATCAAATCTATAAATTATGTCATTTCTATTTCTGTTCTTTCTTTGAATCAGCCAGGGTTGGGGATGGGGGAGGAGGGTGTTCATTAGCTCTTATACAATGTCACTTATATTCTTGACATTTGTATTTCTAGAAGAATTTGTGTGTCATTTTTGCATGGCTAGCACCTGCAAAAAGTGGAATTTATGAGTTCACTTTGCATACACCATATGCGCATACATGGCTTTGCATCCAGTAATTGAACTTACAGCATGTAAGTAATCTCATCTCAGACATACTCCAAAAGGGGTTATGTAAGTCAAAAAAGTATTGTAGGATTGTGTATGGAAAAGCGTTGTAAGGTCTGGTTTGGATGTGATGGTGCAAAGGCTATTTTGGTAAGCCAGTAAAGCACAACTAACTGCCTGGTTCAGCTTTTGCATTATTCATGGTTTCCCTTCAGAAATGAAGTGCACATGAAAGTCTGCATTTCAAGGCTAGTGGCTTAAGAAGGGTTTTTCGCACAAACCTTGTCTGAATTTCTTCGCCACTTGGGCCAATAAGATTACTTTCCAAAACCTCAAGAAAATCAAAAACTATGGAGTTATATGGGGCAAAATGTCTGTTTTGATAGTTTTGGATTTTTTGTTTGGTTTTAGTTTTTATTTTGTTTTTCTGGGTTAAAACACGTTCATGTCTCCAGGAGTGACAATTCAGATACGCCAGTAAGAAATGTGTAAGAAAAGCCTATCATGAAAATGATGCAGTGGGAACTGCATGCTGCACAGATGTAGGAACACCACATCTTTCTTTATTTAAAAGAAAACCAAACCAAGCAGAAAAAACACAGGAAACTTGGGCTTCATCTGTACCATCCTTATGCTCAGCCTGGAGGAGGATGTCCTGCAATACTCAGGCCATGTGGGTCGGGCTCATGGTGCTCGATCCTGTTAGCCAAGGGCAGCCAGAAGGAGGGCATGGGAGGGTCTAAGAGCCAGGCAGGCATCTGCACCATAGTTATGCTCCGTGTGAATTGTGAGATGGCAGGACAGAGCCTGCAGTTCTTTCCTACCTTAGCATTTGTCTTATCCATGTGGAAAGAGTTTGTTCAAACTTGTTTCCTTTATCAGCATCTAGACCTCTGTTGCATTAATGAAAAGAATTTGGAAATTAGCGTGTTTATATTGCTACAGAGCTCTGGCTAGAAAAGTCTGCTTTAAAAAAAACCTGTAAAGATGAAAAAAATTAAGTTCTACAAAGAGTGTTGTGTCCATGTCTTGAAACTCTAATACGCCCTTCATGAAAAATTTCAGCTCTTACCATTGTCAGGTTTGCTAAATGTATGTGGGATGATTGAGTTTCTTTTCTCCATTCAAAGCTTTTGGGGAGGAGTTTCAGCTAATATAAGTGTCTTCATGGGCCAGATTAAGTCTCAGTAGCTAATCTAACTTGGACATTAAAATGAGTTGGATTTTTTCATGTCTTTATTTTTCTTGTAACTTATCCTTTGGTTTTCTTTCAAATTTGTTGCCTTCGGGAACTTTTCAGTTGCAGCAAATATGGAATTATACATAACTAGATAATGGAAATTCTAGGAATTTTAAGTTTGTTTCCAGACTGACTTAAAAAGAAGAGTAATCATTTCAATATGAGTAATCATTTCAAACTGAGGTGCTAAGGGACATGGTTTAGTGTTTGATAAGAATGGTTGGACTTGATGATCCGGTGGGTCTCTTCCAACCCGATTATTCTATGATTCTATGAATATATACTCCAGAGTGCAAATTGCAGAAGAACCTCTAGTAGTTGACAAGGGAACACTGAAAAAATTAATTTTTCTTGTTGTGAAATGAAACAATATGATTATTAATAAAATTCAAATGAAATTAATATAAAATCAAAATTGAATTAAATTAAACAAAACAATAAAGTGAAAAAAAATGGCATAAAGGAGGAATTAGACCTTCTTTGTGAAGCTTTACTTTAGGAAATTTAAAAATAATGTTGCCATTTCCATGGTGGACTGTTTTCTTTATTTTTTATACAAAGTGGAATGTTCTGATGTCAATCTGTTTTTGCCTTCATGCACTAGTTCAGTCCAGAAAGTATGTCATGCCAATGCATCATTGTAGTGTAAGCTTCAGTCACTGAATTCTCACCTTATTAACAGCATGTCCATTCTGAGGTCAAGGCCTAGGCTTTAGTTGTTGAGGGTTGGTTTTCCAGTCAAGCAAAAAAATTTTAGTGGCTAAGTCAAGAATCCCAAACTATCTGGATTTTAGGGACCCAGTAAGTCATGAGAAATAATGCCTCATTGTAAATGAAAGAGAAATTACTCTATTTGCTATGCCTGCATCTTGGTTCAAGTGCTGAGATGGGACTCATTCAAATGAATGATCAAGTGTCTGGTTTATCCCAGCACAGTGACGCAGTGGTGGTCTAGGATACAGCAATGTTTCCTGTAAAAATGAGGGCATTAATTCCTGGTTTTGTTGTATAGCACCACAAACCTACTTATTGCTTCCAATTGCTGTGTCAAACCCATATAGATGGGAGAAGACTGTGGCTTTCTTTGTGAATGGTACAAAGTACCAGTGCCTGTGTGGATGTGCCTTTTCTGGTTTGGTATTACCAAATTAAGTGTCAGTTTGTGAAATATTTACTCTATCTGCAGAGCAGGTGGAGTGGAAATGCTCATGTGAGTAAATATTTGCCATATATGGACTGCACAATCTGGCTGCATCCTTGCTTATACTCTATAATTTATGCTTTTTAGAGCAGTGAAGAAACCTCAGAAGATTCAGATGTTCATATGGATTCTCATAAACACCAAAATCTTGGATCCTTTACTCTGCCTTTTGAGGCTTTACAATTTCTGTAAGAAATTGGTGAAAGCTGTTTCTGTAGCAATCTAGTTCATACTTTCAATCTTCCTTCTATCTAGGTGCGGAAAAGGTGGGATAAGTGTGAGGTAACAGGGAACATTCAATGAGTATGATCAGACTCTAATACATAGGACCGTTTACATTTGCATCAAGTATGATGTTCAAGAAACACAGTTCCATTTTTACCTAAAAAATCTAATCTCTTCTGTATGAGTATTTTGTTTTGTTTTAAAATAGTTAATTCTGCTCAAGATCTTATGTAAGAGAAGTCACATTTGGCTACCGGCAGTTGAATATGTTATCTATAAACTCATTTATCGTCTCTTCTACTAGATAAGGAAAATTTCAAAATACATTCACGAAGTGAAAGAGGAGAGAAATAGGAAAGTTGGTGGGTTTTTTTTTTAATTATACTTTTAAATTATTTTATTCTGAAGATTTATTAAAAGGAGAAGAAAACCCCCTAAAGTTCTGAAGGAATATTAACATAACATGACTGTAACTCAAGCTGTGTTTAATGAGAGGTGCTGGTTTTTTTCTGCCATGAGGGCTACAGTCCAATGAGTGATAGCTATGAAAGAGGTCACATACATATTCATCAAATTCGACATGCACATGTAAACTGGTTTTAATAGGCCATGACAGCAGAAGTTGTGTCAGGCAAATAGCTGCACATGTGCTCATTCCCTCGACTGGTGTATTTAGCCATTATCACTCTGGTATCCATGGATGAAATATTAGCTTGTTAACTTAAGACCATCAGTTGTTGCTGATGCTTAGTGGCAACCAAAAAAGCACAAAATCCCTCTGCAACTTTACTATGTGCAGATCTAGGATTGAATTATTACAATTTCATTGTAATACTTCCATTTCCTTCCCTTATTTATTTTGGAAGATATTTGTAAGTGATAAATCGGAATGCAGCTACAATATAAATAAAGAGTCTATTGATTCGAAAATACTCTAAGGATTGGATCCTGTTATTTCCATGAATTTCTTGCACTATGCTTCTGATTGTACATTCAGAAGGGACAATGTTGCCACAGCATTAATTTTTCCATGAGTGCATAGCAGCATGTGTATTGACACAAAAAAACAAACCACAGGAAAATATGGTTCTTTAGAATCCTCAGCGCAGCAAGGGGTAAACGATCAGCGCTCTGCCACGTGCAAATCAGCATACCTACTGGATCCCGCTGGGTTTTTTTTTGCCTAAGTTGTGACAGTTGGGTTAATAATTAACCTCTTTTTGTTATTCTCTTGTAGGACTAAGGAAAAGGAATATCTTTTACCCATCTTCTAGAGGAATAACATCTTCCTGCATTAGGAAAAAAACAGTGAATCACAACTATGTACAAAACAACGGGCTTACTTAGAGAATAGCGTTGCATTTTAAGAAGGAAGTTGTATTGTATTGTATTATGCACTTTTCCTAGGGGACGTTTTTTGAAGGCTGCATATCTTGGCTGATGTGTGGGACCGGGCCGTGATTGAGAAAGTGGTCTGGGTTGCCACTGCAGCAAATGGGCCTGCATGTAATACAAGATGGATATACTGCTTCACAGTCCTAACTTATTGCAATACATACGTTAAGAAACCTGAAGTGAAAGCTTGAACAGGGTGAAAAACCCAAAAAGGAGTTAAACCTTTAACATTCTAATTTTGTATGCTGAGGTGTGAACACTTTGCTTTTCCAAAGTGGTTCCCTTGCATTTCTTGAAGAGCCGTAGCAAATATTGAGAGCTAGTGAAAGCAGATGTGAAGCTTGGCCAAATTATGGTGTACTTGATTGTAAATTAGAAGCAATAAAACAAGTCAGCACTGAGGCAACTCATCTCAGTAAAGAAGGAAATAATTCCTTCTGTAAACAAGTCACTCCTCTCCCCTCTCAGATCAGGAGACTTAGCTCCCCAGGCCATGAGGACGAAACCTTTCGATGCACAAATTAGATGTGGAAGTCAGGTTTTGTAATGTATCCTTTCCTAGACTGTAGGCTTTTGGCATGGTGGAGGCAAGCTGGCAGGAAGGTCAGAAGTGGTTTTAGGTCTTCTTTTTCTCCCTGGAGACTACTTGCAAATTCTGGTGCACATTCTTATTCTGGTCACAGTTCTTCCTGTGCACTGCTCATCCCCTAAAAACCTCTTTGTGCCAGATCTGTTATGAAGTTGGCCAAGGTAGCTTTATCCCATCTGAGAGTCACTCCCCTCCCTGCACGAAATATTCATGTAGCAAATTACAGCTGCAGTGAAGGACAACAAGAAGTCTTCTCTGGAGTTGAGGTTGGTGTTTACTTTAAGAAAGCCCATCTCATCTTTGTGATTTCAGAATCACACACAACTGGGAATGCTATGGCCTGTTGAGAAATCTGTAAAACTGGACTCCTGGGGCAGATACATTCATCAGTTCTTGCATGGGCCTTTGCATGCCTTGTACTGCTTCTATTTTGTGTAAGAGCAAGCATGGAGAGCAGCATGATATTAGCCATGCCAGCTGCATGGAGAGTCAAGTTCAAAGAGAAATGCTTAAGGAAAAGTACTGTGTTTCAGTTTGGAGGGACTAAGTTGAAAATTATCTGTATTCACAAAAGGTGAAAAATTTTAAGAGGGTCCTCTGTGCCAATTTGTCTTCTGAATTTGGCAGTACCTGGTTCAGACGGAAGAGCAAGGTACAGCAGGATAATTGCCTGTGTTTGAAGGTTAGACTTGCTCTCACCATCTAGAGTTAAGGATGACATTATAGCCTGAAATAGCAGATGTTGTGGCCTGACCAAAATGTTTCTCACCACTGAGTGTTGCGACTCCTGGCAGTTTTGATATCCAGGTAAATAGAGAGTGATTCCTGATGGTCATCTTTATCTCTGAGCTGGAAGAGCCTCTTCCCTGATACAGGTCACTGGAAGATCAGAGTTTCTGAGTCAGAAGTTTTCCAGACAGCATCTTCCATGCAGCTCTACAGGAAGAGTCTAGCACAGGGGGTCGTGCGGAAGGCCCTTAGGTGCTGATGTGTTATAAATGAGGCTAATTTAAGAGCAAAGACACTGAAGGTTAATGTGAGATAATCTTTTTCTGTTGCTCTATTTCATATTTGTTAATATAGCAAGGCTGGCTTCAAATACTTTGAAAGAAGACCCAAGATTACTCCAGACTTAACCGTGCAAGGAGAAATCTATCCTGTAAAAAGACTTTATCTTTTTATTAAAAAATTCACTAAGTCGTGGGAAAACATTAAAAATGAGGAATGATCTGATAAAAGACATTTAGAGGCTTGACTTTGGCTTGTATGAGCTTTTCTGAAAGAGAAGGGACGTGTTTGTATATTTCTTATCAAACAACCCAGATTTATTTATATTAATCATTCCTGTAACATGACATGTGAAATTAGCATTATTATTTAACTTTACATTACAGCAAAAAGCAGGATCAGGTTTGAACTCATCTATATGGAGGGGATAGTTTCTGAAAATGCTTTGCAAGGAATTGGATCACTGGCTACTCTATAATAATGCTGAGAGCAGTTCTTGGTCCATCAGGGCTTAGAAGCACATTTTTTTTATGGAGACCAGAAGAAAGTGAGTTTTTCAAAACTTCCTAGTTATATTGAGAAACCTGTCCTCAGAATGGGATAATAATACGTTGCTATCTCTGTCACAGAGCAGCCTTTGAGGTTTTCCTTCACTTTTCTGACATCAAACAACTTTCTGTCTTGAATATACAGTGAAGACTTGAACTGCATTCATTCCAAAATGCAAATTCATCTGAGCCTGCAGTCAAAGATTTTTGTTGTTTCTTTTCTGACAAGTTGTTTAGCCTATTTGGTTTGTTGATGTGCTGAGTTAATTCGTTATTTGTATATGTAGGGTGCTAAGGGTGTGTTGGGGTGGGTTTTTTGGCTGTGCCCCAGCATTTGCAACTGGAAGTCTAATTAGCAGATGAAGCAGCAAAGGCTGCTTTTATGCTCATTTGTGTGTGTGTTTAATTGAAATGGAGAAATACAGCAAGACCATGGTTAATCTTTATAAATATGCACACAAAATTATTGCAACTGTTAAACTGTTCCATTAGCTTCTGAATCCATGACCTTCTTTGGTGATGTCCATGTAGCTTTGCTGCATGACCTCATGTGATTGGTGGGGTGAAGGATCAGAAATGAAACAAACACAAAGTGATAGACCCTGCACTTGAAGTGCTAGATAGAACAGGAATTCAGAATTTGTCAATTCGGTAATTTTTAATTAAGTCCTCTGCTAGCCTGCCTGCAGAAATTTTTTATGCAGTACCAGATGTCAAAATCATGTGAAATAAAACCTGTTTATCTTGTTCTTTCGTCTCTTCTCTGAATCTCTACTTCTTTAACCAAAAAAAAAAAAAAAAATCTTCATCCTAAAGTTGCAGAAAAAATCTTTCAAGTGAGGCTGCCTTTCTGTAACCACCTGCAGTACTCATGGCCACCAAATGCCAGCCACACTGTCCCAAACAACTGACATGGTATTCCCTAAGAAATAAGCACAAACAGGGAAATTAAGCCTCAGTTTTTTACTTTTCCTACCCTTCCCAACAGAAAATGTCCTGCATGCCAGTTCTGATGACTTTTCTGAGTCAGTAATACACTATTTGGCATGTTTTTTCCCTGAAGTTTATGGGGAGTATTTTCCGATGACATGTAAAAGATGGTGTCTTGCATGTGTTTTTCCTTTCTCTCCCCTTCCTCACTGACTGCTCGGTCACTGTTGTCTGGTTGAACATACACAGCATGTGCACTCTGTGAATTCACACTTACTTGGCAAAGGCACCTCATACAGAAAGCTCACTCCATAAATAACTTGGGCTGTGCGTTTATTCTGCTCTGAAATGCTGTAAAAAATAAAAGGCTACCTATCAAAGTTGTTTGTCTAATAATGGAGGAAGGGAACGATATTGTAAACACTGTCCAAGTGAATTGTAGTAACCAGAATAAATGGTGGTTGCTGTTACTGAGTGCCTAGACTGAGTTGAGGCCTTTCCAAATACATCACATATGATTTTAATCCATTCCAGAGCCCAGGTCTCTTCCAGGCTTGGAAATTTGATGCTCCAAGGTGCTAAGCCCCCTCTATTGCTATAGAAATCAATAGGGCAACAGCCTGCTCAGCACCCTGCAAAGGCGATCAATCTGTCACAGGCCTGGTTCTCTGGGCCAGATCCTGCACAGCGTTTCTGTCCACACTTAATTTTAGGCAGGGATATACCACCTTTTGCAGAAGGACCACTTGCATTCTTTAAGTCAGCACATATATAGGGTTTATAGCACCAAGGACCTCAGTCTGTGTTTGTTTTTTATGTTGTTGATTTCTAGTGCAGCTTCTTTGTTACAGTTTACTAGAATAAGGTCCCATTTCTCTTTTTAAAATCAGTGGTTTATCTCCTTTTGGTGGACAAACACTCTCAACACTGAACTAGTTAATAAGTCGTGCCTAGGGCTTGAAGGAATGTGTTTATAATGCATAAAAGAGACCGCAGAGGATGAAGTTAAATTGTATCTAGCCAAAACCAATTTTATGTGAAAGTTTAATCCAGCAGGTGCAGAAACAGTAGGGTGAGGAAGGTTTGGGGGAAATAATAAAGAATACAAAAAATGTTTTCCGCCATCAATATTTGCTGCCTGAGAGGGGAATGAACCCTGCTTCAAACAGCCCTTTAGACGCCACCACTTAAGGGTCAGAAAAGGAGCTCTTTTGAGGTGACATTCAAACCTTTAATAGCAGGCAGTCAGTTTTGACAGTAATAATTTTCTCTCATTGCAGGCCAGTGACTTTGCTGCTCACTTACCTGTCCTCGGCAGCCTGGATAGAGCGGTAACCTAATCCCGTGTATTTGAGGGGTGGGCGGCAGAGTCAGTGCCTGCAGGCCTCCCAAGCCCATCCATAATTATACAGCTGGCAGAGGAGTGCCTCAGGTTGCATATTAGCCCTTGCTGAGATTAGTAATTATAATATCAGTTTTCTCCAAATAGGTCTGACAGAATGCCACTGGTAGCAGAGGTGACTCAAAGTTTAGTAAGTCTTAGGGAAAGTTTACTGTCTCCTGCTGCTTTCTTTCCCACAAATTTGGCCTTTCTAATAACCAGCACTGGCCACGAACAGTAGGAATCCTTTTCAATCACTATTACCAACACTTCATTTCTGTCATATTTGACCCCTGGCAAGCTGCAGCCCAGCAAAGAGCATTCCCTGTAGAAAGTAACCAGACATCCAGGATTTGCTCTGTGACAACTGACGTTTTTAAGGGCCCTTAAAAAAAAAACTGAGACAAATTCATGGCAGGACTCTAGGAAGCCCTGTACCAACCTACAGAGGAGATAAGGGATAGCATAGTCCTAACTCAATAGCACCTCATCTTCACTTATTTCTTTTGTATGACTTCATGTTTGCTGGAACCTCCAGTAGGAAACTGCCATCCTCCTTCAATGGCTTAAAATCACAGAATGGTTTGTGTTGGAAGGGAACTTAAAGATCATCTAGTGCCAACCCACTGCCATAGGCAGGGACACCTCCTACTAGATCAGGCAGCTCAAGGCCCCATCCTGCTGGCCTAGTTGATGGGGTAATGAGCACAATAAGGTTATTTGTGTCATACAGCAAGAAGTTTCTTAACACAAAAATGTCTTTCTGTCACCTAGATGTTTTCATTTGCAGCTCTTTCTGGATAGTTCGGTGACCCTGTTTTTACTAGGGAAAAAGTGAGACACAAGGACATTGTTATGGCCACCAAGACAAGTTCTAATCTGTGTCTTAATTATAAAATAAATTTTTTAGTTCATCAGGAAACCAAGTCTTTATTAACAACTTGTAGGGTCCAAGAAAGAAGTCATCGTGAGGTTTTATTTGTATATTTAGTTTCTTGTAAAGGCAGTTGTGCATTTGAGATCAGGTTGCAGACACCAATATTCAGATGATTCATTGTTGCAAGAGTCTAAAATAAGTGTGAAATGAACCTGGAAAAGGCAGTCAGAGGGAGATAGGAGCAAAATAATAGGAGACACATAGATTTCTTCTCTTTAGATGCTTTCAGGTTGGTAGATCTGAGGTAGAGCATGATTGCTCAGTGATATCTGCAGGGTGAAGATGAGTCTATAGTGTGGAAAATGTAATGAACGTATTAAAAAGTCAGGAGAATGTGTAGCAAGACAGAAGGACCAGGGATTTTGATAGCACAGCTTCTTACATTCTCTTCCTAGCTGTTCTTTCTTTTCTGTTTCACGTCCTTGCCCTGTGATTTACAGAGGGGGGGAAAGAGAAAAACACTTCAGCCTTTGCTATACAGTCATTCAGAAAAAGTAGTCCTAGGGGTCACCCCACGTACCTGTGCATTCACGATAACCAACCACATATTCTTTTTCTTGCTTACCATGACCACACAGGCCAGCAGCACACTCAGTGCGCATTGTTTGCCCTTTTGTGTTATTTTTCTGCAACACTCACAGTAGACATTTGAACGTAGTTTGGAGGATGTGTTGTAGCCACACCTAAGCCAGTGTCCACAGACCTGCTGTCTCTCTGATCTGGGAGCCAGGCTGAGGGGTGCTTTCCCTACTCAGTATATGCATATCCAATGCACCCCTACTTCAGGCATTTGGGAGGTGCTTTGCTTAGTGTCAGGATTCTCATGAGAAAGCTGGGGAGTGTGTTGGAGACACAGAGGCAGAAGAGAGGGCTGTGAACTCACAGAAGAGGTGCCTTACTTTTAGGCTAAGAAGAAAAGATTTCACTGCAACCAGCCTTGTGTGCTTTCCTTGCACAACACCTGCACACACATACATTTTCACGCAGAATGGGCGCTTCTACATAGTTTCTAGGCTTCTTTCTTTTGGCCGGTTTATGTCTCTCTGGGAAGCCCAGTTGTTGGCACATTCAACATTCCAGTGGCTCTGTCAGCCTCCAAGGGCAGAGAAAACAGGCTAGATGCACTCAGGGTTAGCACTGACTGAGAGATAGCTACCTTCTCAGCTGTGTAATGGAGATTAGGATTAGGTGAATGAATATCTAGGAGGTGCAAGAGTTGTATTTTTTGGTCATTGGTGTAACGCTAAGTGTATGTTAAAGGGTAGCACAAAATGATTAGCACTTATAATAGATACCTGTGAGGGAGTAGGGGGAAATATCAAGAATTGCTGCAATCTGTGTGTATTTTTGGGCCTGAAAGTTAGTGCTCTCTAGAGTCTTCAATCCACACCTCGGCATTTTGCTGAAGAAGGCTAAGCTAGACTGATCAAAAAAGAGCAGTGTGAAGAGAAACCAATTACTGCTTATATTGTGCCATGTGAGACTGTGTCCTAGACCTTGATACACTCTTAAAATTCTGAAAACAGCCTAAGAGGAGAGCTTTGTTGCAGGGAGTGTATACATTGAATTGAAAATATTTTGCAGCCATCAAAGTGTGCTTTAAGGGAACATTCAGATTTTGACTTGGCTTCTCCTTTATACCCCCTGTCTAGGCATACAGAATAAACACAGCACATTAGAGCTGTAATCCTAGCACATGCTGGTGGAGTCCATGGTTTGTGCTGGGATGGATCAGTTGAGAGAGCCTGGATCAAAAAAGCATGTCAGCCTTGCTGTGCAACTTGGGCAGGAATTGGACAACTGGGACAAAGCGTTTAACCTACTCCTGCCCCCCAATTTACACCCATCTCTTCCCACCCTAGAGGCTCTAGGCTGATACATTTCTTTAAACACCAAAAGTTGTACTATTGAACAACTATCCTTGCTGAGACAACTATCACCCAAGTCCAGGTAACCCATTATTGTATTTTGTCAATTTGGTTTTCAGCTGGCTCCGGCTGCTCAGCTGTGCAACTGTACAAGCTGTCTGGTTGTGGCCAGGGAGAAGAGACCCATTAGGTGTGGGATGATACTGTATATCCAAGTAAAACTACAGGAGGACCCCACGTCATCAACATCATCACTATTGTGCAGCCCAGGAAATACCTGCTCTTTTAGTGCTCAGACAGCTGAAGTCCACTTGCAGGAAAGACAGGTTTTCCTTAAGTCTTTATAACTTTTCCTCTGCCCTAATGTCATTAATTGATTTCCTTTCACTGTGGCTGAGGGCCTGAATTGCCAAGTTCCCTCTAAGCCTGAAGGTACAGGATATTTCTGAAGTCTCAAGGTGATATAATTAGCCATCTATAAGGAGAAACAGAGACTACTTAAACTACTAGCCACTAGTGGAAATTTGTGTTGGAGCCATGCTGATCCTGCAGCATGCAAGGCAGAAGAGTCATCAAAAAGAAGTCCTTCTTCAGATCCTTCTGAGTAGGAGAGGTACATCTTGTGCTTAATGAACTGAACAGGGATTCGGGAGACAAAAGCCAAATTCCTGCTTTCCCAAATTCCTTGCCTCAGCCTTACTGCCTGCCCTTAGGGTTACCACTTAGTATATGAGCAAAGTTTCTGTGTGCCTGTGCAAAGCTGACTTTTCTTAGGCAAGATGCCTGACACAACTGAGCCCTGCTGCCAATAGTTGCCATCAATGTAAAGTATCACAGTTAAAGTGGATGTCTGGATATTTGCCCTTGAGGAACAACTTTGTTTCTTGGGAAAACGCACAACATGGAAGTATTTGGGGTTTGTTGACTTGCTGCTATGCTAATTCTCATTCCCATAGTTCCCATGGTTCATTTGGAGTTTTTGTGTGTACCTCCTTTTGTGTGAAAATTTGCATCTTTACATTTCCAGTGATAGTCTGGTCCAGTCTGAGTTAATACAACACTCTGTGGAGAAACAACAGCACAGGCTTGTGCTAAAAGGAAGAGAAGCAGAGGTGACTCAAAGTTTAGAGAGCATTAGAGAAAGTTTACTGTCTCCCGTTGCTCTCCATTTGACAGAGTTGGCCCATCTAAAACCAACACTGGCCAGCAGCAGTGGGAGTCCTTTTCAATCACCATTAGCAACACTTTTATTTCCATCATACTTGACCACAGCAGGCTGCATCCCAGTGAAGAGCATTCCTTTCAGAAAGCCAGCAGACATTCAAGTGCAGCGGATTTACTGTGTGAAAATGGCATTTTTAGGGACTTCTGAAAATGTTTAAATGAATGTTCTTTTTTTATTCTTTCTCACAGCTTGATTCTCAGTTTAGAAAGCCCCTCTTGCTAAACAATTTTAGCATTTTCTACAGGAGCTTAGAAGTTAGGTTAATGTTTGCTGTATAAATGTTGTGTTGCTGCTGTGAAATTACACATTTCTTAAGACCTGTACATTGACAAAGCAAGTGTTTGTAGCTACTTTGTTCAGGGTGAGTGAATTGGAGTTACTGATGCATATTTTCAAGTAGAAAAAATTATTCTGCACAATCTTTTCATTTTGATGAAACTCTGCAGTAATGTTTGCAAGGTTTTCTTGCTCTGACTGGCAAGACAATCTTCCATAATGCAGCCCTGTGCAAGTTGAAAAAAGCCAAAAAGAAAAATCTTCCCCCGGTTTGGCCCTGTTCCTAAAACTTTCCATATTTCATTAATCAGGAGACTGCTTTCAGGTCAGAGAGAGGGAGCCAGTGAAGGGACATCATCTGAAAGCTTATTTGTTGGAGAGGACAAATAGGAATAAAGTCAGTCTCCATTACAAATCATAGCTAAAATGGAGTTAAAAGGAGCTGGATAAATTCAACTCGCTGTGCAGTGAAGTGGTAGGACCAGATTAAAGTGGGTCTGAGTTTGGTTTCTTCCCTGTGCAGAAACACCTGGGCTCATGCCAGTTCTGACTGGAATTGAAGGGAATCTCCCTTCTGCAGTGAATTATGTGACTGGCAATTATCTGCAAATAACTATAAAAGTATGGGTTATGTCAAGTTCTTGTAAAGTCCCTGTTGACATTCAGAAACTTTTACTGTCTTCTTCCTTGAGGCTGGAGATTTCAGGAGAAACTTGTGAACTTTGTGCCCCCCATAATTTTTGTTTCTGATCCCGGTTTTGGGGGTATCACTGAACCGATGGCTACTCCCATGATGGAGTCTGCACAAGCTGATTCCACATGCTTCTTCCTACACAATCTGTGTGTCCTAGGTTAATCCGACCTCACTAAATTAATAGCCCATTCAACAAAGACAATCTTTTACAGGTACCAGAGAGAAATGAGCATATTTAGGCATTTTTCAGCTCACCTATGGGATGAATCATCTCCTAAAGAGGTCGTAGCCTGTTGTTAATTACGGAGCTTGGTGAGTCATCCCCTAACTGACATGCTACTGATGAGATGAGGTGAATCTGGGTCTGTGATGCTCTTGCCTGAAGCCCTCTTGAGCTTGCAGAGCTGCAGGTATATGCTTGGTTTGGGATAGTGTGAAAACGCAATGCAAAATGCAGTCCAAAACAACCCATGTGCAGTGGAACAGTTTGACAAATTCTGTTCTTCCCAGGGAATAAGTGTGTCAACGCTTTAGGAGTCAAGCACATAATTTGAATATTAGGCTTTCTAATTGATCCCAGTCCTGATGAAGATAGACTTGACATTACATACTATATGATCACTGGCACAGCAGGGGCAGTTAGACAGAGGGGATTGAGTGGTGTGTTCACGAAAGACCTAATTCAAATGAAAGATAAAACGTTGCCTCCAGGAAATTATGCTCCCACACACATGTAGTCTGTTCTTTCTTACACCAAGAATACAGTGAATATTTAATAAAGTGGATCTTAAGTGAGTATAGTGTGTTTCCCACTACAACTATGTGGTCTCCATTAAATACAATACTGTATTTTTGATGGGCAAAAAAATTGCTTTCTTTTGTTTTGTTTTGTTTTGCTGACATTAGCCAAGAGCTTACATTTTCAATTTCCTACAGTAAATTGTGCTTGTCCACTTTTGAAGAGTACAGAACAAAGGTGTATAAATGTGTGTGTCGGGGGTGGCAGTGTTGAAGATGGAGTTCAATAGTGCAGATTCTGCTGGTTTTAATCTAGATTGAGGTGAATATTTACCTGACCGTCAGATATTTTCTTTCCTGAAATCACTGCCCTACTAACAATTCTCATGTTGTTGTTTTGTGCTCCTAAATTATATTAATATTGAGTAAAAAGGCATTTGGACTGCAGTGCTGTGTTTAAATGACTGACTGGTTCAAGTGCTTTACAGTCTCTAAGCTGCACTTCATTACAGATTGATGAATTCAGACTTAAGGTGAGATGAGTTTGTCCTGTTTCTGCCAAGAGGAAACTTTCTTGTTTTGATAGTATTTTCCAGTGTAATCTCTGTTTTTAGGATACAGGTGGAAATGCGTTACTCTAAGTGTGCCTACTATTTTGGCAACCAAATCAGTTGCCTCTGGGTGCTAAGATGATTTGAAAGTGCAGCCTGTGCAGTGTTCACAGTGATCAAACTGGAGTGATTGCTGCTGTGTCAGCTGCCAAAGATACATAGTTAGAGACTTCATTCAGGGAGAATGAGGGAAATTCATAGTCCCATGACACTAAGTAAAGAGAACAGCCAAAGCTCTTATTACGTATTTTCCTTTTTCCATTTCTTTCTATGTGATTTTCTCCTACTTTACAACTCCTTGTGTCAGAAAGGTTCTTGTTTAAAAGGTTTTGTAGATGTTGGGAACAAAAGCAGCTGAACTTGTAGTCTGATCCACCCAACCAGCTCCTCTTGCCATAGACAGCTGTTCTTTCCTTTCAAACCTTCCAAAACCACTCTGAGCTAAATGTTTCATTTTTAAAAAATGAATCATCAATAATAACCCTTCTAGTAAGGAGAAGAAGATCCTTCTGAAAAATAACCATAAAATTTCCTTGCATTCCTTTCAAGTCAGTGTCTGTTGCTCTTCCTGTAGTAACTGTCCTTTCTCTGCACCTACCCATCCTTCTTACTGTGTGTTTCTTCCTCTCCATCCTCTCTCAAAACATGCTGTCCACTCTTTCTTCCCACTTGTATCACATTCCCTGACTTTTAGCCTTTCCATCTTGTTTCCATGGGCCTAGTCTGGTACCATGGAACTTAATGGACATTTTGGCAATTTCTCTGTCTATAAAAAAGCCGGATGCTGTCTAAGTGCTGCTGCACTTGGACCAGTAGCAAACATATCAGATTGCCTATGAAACTTCACCACACTAGTGCTCTGCAGGAAAACCGGCACTGCTTTTGTCAGACTGGCCAGGATGTACATCATTACTAAAGAAGCAGTCAGGCCGTATAGTAAATTAAATCAAACTCTAAGATCCCAAGACGAATTGGAGATTGGCTTCCTCCCAGTTCTATTCCTCAGGCTGAGATCTTTAGCAGACATATGCTGGAGGAGGGATCAGGGAAGAAAATAAAAGATGGAGCAGGAGAAAGTGAGTTTTAAATGCCCTGAGGCAAAAGCTTAGCTGTCCTCTGCAGCAGTTTCTAGCTCGCTAAAAACCTCTTGCTTTCAGCTACTGAATGAGTGCTCACAGTTCCAACTTCTATTTTTTTTCTTCTCTCCCTGAAAATAAAAGTATCAGTCTGTAGTAGTAGGGTAGATTTGGCATTTGGAAAAGTCAAAGGTTAAAAAGTTGTTTGGGAAGCTTTCCAATAATACACGAGGACTGTGTCACCTGCTTTCTCTCCACACTGGAGAGCTGTGTTACAGAAACTATTCTTCAACTGGTGGCTCAAGCTTCCTTTTAAGTTAAAATAAGATTATTCATGTAAAGCAATTTGAATCTTAAAAAAAAGAAACAGACGTTGAGAGGGGAACAATCACAAAATTGGGAAAATGTCTAAGCTTTCTCTTGTCAGTAAAAAACAGGAGGTATCTCCACAGGTCAATTCAGCTCAGTTAAAACCCAAGTCAGCCTGTCAACGTACTGTCTCTCTTCATGGATGATAAAGAAAGCAAAGGGCAACTCATTTTCTGTTTCTGGCATCTCAAGCAAATGCTTGAATTTGGAAAGGATGAAAGTAGTCCTTTGTATATACTTGAGAGTTTCAGTGTGTATGAATCTGCAGGAAAGCCAGAGAGAAAGAGGGGCATTAGAACCGGTGACACAGTGGAAGGACCAGCAGATGAATGAACCTGTATGTATGGGTTAAAGGAAAGAGAAAAATAAGTGATAGCCAAGAACACATGAGACTAAGTGACAGACACTTGACAGAGTCACATCTGATGACAAAGCGGAGGAAATGTGGCACAAATAACCCTGGTTTTAGCCATGTTTACACAGTGGTTACAAGACAATGACAAGAAATTGTTAGAGGCTGAGATTGCTTAGGAGGAAACAGCCAGAGCATCCCTAGGTGTGCTGGAGGCTGTGGAAGACAGACAGCGTGCAAACCTCTGTTTCTGATAAGCTCAACACATCTGAGATTTTCTGATTAAATGGCCTCATTTGACTGCCACAAATAATTTGTAGCAGAACTAGACAAAAATATAAATTACATTTCCATGTTAATAAAACCACCCTAAATGATTTTGTATTTTCTCTCAGATATGTATGAGGGACCAGCAGGGCCATAGCAGTCCTTGAAGGATTAGAGAATTTGTTTGTTAAGAGGTCATTGCTCTCGCATTTGTTTATTTCTTCATCTGACACCTTATGTACTATCCGTGTTGCTGAGGGTTGTCTATAAATCTTGTAGTTTGTTCCAGATTAAGAAGACCATCTGTTGAAAAAAGCCTGTGTAAGGCGGTTTCCTGGAACACAGCACTGATGGAACTGTACCTATACCATCATTTGAAGTCCTGCTTTCCCTGCAGAGAACAGGGCAGGATTGGTTTCTGTTGAGAAACACATAGCTAAAATGAATCTGTAATTTCCAAATATCTGTTGATTGAATTTGTGTATTAATGGTTATAAGGATCTTCCTCCTTAAGCTTTAAATCACATTTTGTGGTATTAATTCACAGGAAATTATTAAAGTATTCTAAATAGGTAAAGATTTACAGGTTTAATATTAGCTGCTTGACTGGCACGTCCCCTTGATGTTGTAGTGCGAGAAGACTGATTGGAGCAAGTTAATTTTTATGGAGTTATTCTTCATTAATAACCTATTTCTGACTCCATCAAACATGTGCAAGGGACACGGAGACACTTGTTTGCTCTGAATATGAGTGACTGTAGGTTAAATGCTTTCCTTCATTTCAGATTAGTTACAGTACTGTGTTCTCTGCCTGATGCAGCAGCTCACTGCTGGGAGGTATGTGAAACAGCAAAGCAATTGGGTTACATTCTTTGTGACAACAGTTTTTGAAAATTCCAGGAGGTTCATTGTGAAAAGACCACTGACTTCTGGCTTTTTTTTTTTCTTCATTGGGTCGTACAATTTTTTTTCCATTTCAAAGAATGTACAGTCTTCTTAAAAAATAATCTTGCTGGGGATCTGAAGATATGACTGAACAGATGCCTGGGATATCAGGTCAGAATAAGTTTTCCTATGTAAGGCGCAACAAAGAAGAAACAAGACATTGTGAGAAATTGTTTTTGAGTTAGTACTTTTGCACTTTTGTACTAACTTGTACTAACTCAAGTAGAGGGCAATGCAGAGAGGATCAGTTATGCAGTAACTGGGTTTAGGAAGGTCTTGGACGATCAGGAGTATATGGTTTGCTTGTGCCAGTATGAAATAGGAGGATCTTTGTTGAATGATGAGTTGAATTTCAGTCTTTTGGTGCCTGGATGTGCATAACTTTTACATCCCTATGTTGCCACATTTCTACAGAAAACAAGGTTGTGTTGGCATCTCAGCTTTAACCTCCAGTTAAAAATAAACATTATACAAAAGTTTCTCCATGTTTAATCAAACTAATAGCAAGCAAAAACTTGTAGATGTTTCTTATAATTTTGATATGACCATTGCTGATCCTTAGAATTTTGCGTGCTTTGATTCAGCTATTAAATCATATTCAAAGAAGCTCACCAGTCACAAATGTATCATCAGCTGATTATATGACTGTAAATGCCAGCAGCAGTGCTGTTGCCACTGTAACATGATGAAGTTACCAACGGGAGGGAAAGAGTCTTCATAATCACCCTTAAGACATGTGTATGGTATAAAAAGTGGGGACAGTTCTGGCTTTTCAAGAAGTTGGTGTGAAACTGCATTATGACTGCCACAGAGAAACAGAAGAATATTATGATGTTTATATTTCAGAGTTGATCCATGCACAGTACCGGGAGGATCCTGTGATGAGATGTCACATCAAATAACAAATCCAATACTTAAATTCTATTGTCATAGAAACATTTTGCTTTGACTTTATTCCAGCACTTTGACTATATTCCAGAAAAGTAAAGACTCAGTTTCCGAACTATTTTTATTTTACTTTGAACGCTATTCACATGCACTAGATCTTTCATGTTCTGGTTAGAGAAATTAGCTCAAAGAACAGTATAATGCTACTTGCTCTTATTTTTCATTTCGTGTTCCAGAATTATCTGTGGTGCTGGCTAAAGATGATGAGATGCCATCAGCCTCTCCTTTGCATGCATAATGAAAACCAGCATTTCAGCAACCCTGGGAAGAAGCGTTATTTACACAGCACAAAAGAAAATATATTTTTTGAAAGGCCAACATTAATCATAGCAGTACAGCAAATCACAATATTTTCACAACAGAACACAATCAAATTATTTTACTCTAGCCAAAGAACAGGTTTCTGATTCTGTGCTGCACACCAAAGAGATACAAAAGAGCCTCTCCAGCACTGTGCCATTAAATTTTCTTCACCTCTATATGAAGAGCTCAGTTCTGACTGCGTTTAATGAACCTTGGAGTCAATGGGATTCTCTCCATATCTACTCATATCTCCCAAGTTCCTGTCAATAGACCTCTGGGAAAAACATTTTCTTTACCATGCTTAGCAATCTTGTCTATGCTAATGCACACCTGAGGCTAGGGCATTAATAGAGACAGTGCTGGTGTCTATGCTCTGCCTCAAGGACTCAGCAGAGCCCACACCTCTTTGGGACAAGGGTCTGTCCGGAAATCCCCATATTTTAATTTTGAGGGGGGAGCATCATCTTTCTAATATTCTATTAAGAGAAGTGATATAGGTTTTCTTTGGATATCTTTTTTTGTTATTTCACTGAATTCAATAGAAAGGCACCTGATGGAGCTTCTTATTACTAGGATGGCTTACCGCTAACTAGGTAAGATACCTCAAGTTATTACTGATTGTAATTATACCCTGCATTCTTCATGCATTCACAGATCTCACGTGTTGTCTCAAAGTGAGTGGAGCAATGCAAGTGAAGAAACACATCTGAAAAATGAGCTAAGCCTGACAAATTTGTAGGAAATTGCTTTGAGTGAACTAGATTGTTTGAGAAGCCTAATGCTGTTGTATGATTTTTTCTTTGTTTTCTTTTTTTTTGATGATTAATACCACCTAGATTCTTACTTCTTGTCTTTGATTCTTTGAGAAATATGTTTTTGTTACTATTAAAATGCAGTTTACAAAGATGTGTGAGACTCCCAAGGATTTTCCCCGAGATGAATTAAATACTTGCAGCTTTTGTCTTGTAAATGGATTACAGTTTTTAATCCGTCAAAAGTAGTTTGATACAAAAGTTTCATCTTCATGCCTTGAAAGCCTATATTTCCTTCTCAAATTGCTTGCTTCACTTTTCCAAAGAGAACCCAGCTCCTACATTGCTAATAGTAGTGATACAATTCCTTGAATACATCTGTTCTAACAACAGCTCCTGGGACATCTTCGTGGTGATTCCCTTCTGATGTGATCTGTGGGTATTTGCACTAAGAATTTGTGACTACTTGTTAAAAACGGATCACTATCTCAACACTTCTGTTTCCTGGCCTGTTGTTTTTTATATTCCTAAGAAAATCCCATCCAGCCTAACACGGATGGTTTTGGCACTGCCATTTAATAGCTGACACCCATCCAGTCAAAGCAGGGTAGAAGCTGCTGAGTTCTAGTATTTCCCTGCTTTATTCCTCGAAGAGTGTCCTTGCCTCCCCTTTCTTGGATTTTTTTCTATACACGCATTCGTGATTCTCTCTCTAGTCCCCAAGATCATGTTTCCTAGAAATTAATGAGGCTCTTGAACAGATTTAGGCCACTGCTACATAGCTCAATAATCACCACTTTTCCACTCTTTTCCAGTCATTCTTTTGTGATGGGCAAATGTATTTCACAACATAATAATGTCCCTTGGCAAATTTGATCTCATTCTCATATGCAGACTTTTATAGACAATGGACTCAATATGCCAGTTAAACAGATTTTGATTTTGCTTATCTACAGCCAAAGTTCTTGGCCCCTGGTGCACAACTAAACCATGTGTGAAAAGGTATTCAGCTCTGAATGAGATCACTAACATCTGTTGCTGCACAAATCATTTAATCTTCAAATACCATCAACAACAACAAAAATCAGGTGGTTAAAAATGCAGAAGTGGAGATGCATGGACACTGAGAGCAAGCTTCAATTACCTGTAATTCCTGCCATCCCTTGTGCATGCAGTAGTGTTTTCCTTATGACAACAGCAGCCTGCCCTTGGGATTCCCTGAGGATTTTACCGGAGAGTGAAAAAAACCCTACTTTCTGAGAAGAGCAGCCCAAACTGCAGCCACTGTCCACCCATCCCATCCTCTGGGCAGCTGGGTTCTCACTCAAAGCAGCTTCTGGAGGGTAGTAAATAAGAAAGGTACTGAAGTGGTCAGGAGTGTTTATTGGTATAGTCTCTGATATACAGAGATTAGCTTGACCTTTATGGTAAATTTTGCTCATAATCATTCTGTTTGTTCCTGATAGACTCCAAATGCAATTTTTAATCTCTTTTTCTTCATGGTATTCCTGAGAGTTCACAATTCTCCAACTTTCCAGAAAAGGAAGTGTCGGCTATCTCTTGAGGTGTTCTTTGCAATTGTCATTGAGATATCTTTTGGTAATCTTTTATCTCATTTCCCATTTCTGTTCCTCAGACCTATGGTATCTCCTGGATCAGGAGCTAAATAAGGTATCTGTGCTTTACACAACCTTTCAAAATGCTTAGATCCCACCTTGGAGCTTTTTAAGAAATCTTGAAAAGAACCCTCCTGTATTTTTTTTTTTCTTTAAGGTTTTCTTTTTCCTTAAGGATGTATTTTTTCTCTTTAAGGATGGCACATAGTCTTGGCTTATTCACAGGCACTGTCCAATGCACCTGGAGTCTGATAACTTCAGCCATCTGAATCACACCCATGTGTAGTCATGAATTCTTGATAATGTTGCGGTAGCCTCACATGTTCTCTTTAATGTTCTTCCTGATCATAAGGAGTCTGCATCATTCACTGGGTGCTCTCTCAGACATGTATTTGTTGTGCTTTTTTGATATGTATCTTGAAGATATGCTCTTGTTTTAAATACCTGGAAAAAATACCCAGTGATAATGGGAATAATATGAGAGACTGACGAAACAAAGTAATTTAAATTTAAGGCAATGGAAGTCAGTTATGACATTTTAGTTATATTTTCGGTCTTCTAGAGCTATAGCTTGGAGTCCTTCAGGAAGAAAGGAATTATTGAATTTTGTTGTATAATATTGTTGTTTCAAATGTCCCTGCCAGTCTGGTGCTATTATGTTTCTCATCTCCTCGACTGCTCTGAATTTTCCTTGAGTCATAGAGTTCATGGATTTCATGGAAGGCTCATCATAGTCTCACATGGGCTAAGAGTCTTTTTGATTAAATGGAAATTTGAGTCTTGTGTCCTTTCTGGGAGTCAGCGTTAATGAACCTGCACCAAGATTTCTGATGTGATTTGCGTTTGGTACCTATGGTTATACCCTAGCATTCCTTGCAGTGAAACAGATGTTTGTCATATGGTCCTAAACATACAAATCAGCCTGGTCTTTCCAAGCAATTTGTGTGTCAAAGGATTCAATTATCACTCTGAACAGGCAGGCCTGGGCCATAATGCTGTGAGATGAGATTACTTAACAGAAATTGTAGAGTGTTTGCCATGTTTTGTTTACCAGGGTGAGTTGAACAGAAATGAGATGCAGTCCCAGAAAGAGGACTGTCATGCAAGTGACTCACTGCAAACAAACACTTTGAGAAAATGTGGTCTCTAAATGTTATGTCTACAACTAATTCATTGTATTTATTGCAGGATCTATAGAAACAGAGAAACTGTGATATTTAGGGAAAATTAAATTTAGTTTTCAAACAAGTGCTGGCCTACCCAGTGTTGGGTTTGGGGGGAAAAAAAACCCAACTATCTCTTTCCCAAGTAAAGAGAAATAGGCTAAAATGCAAATGTTGTGTTTCAACAAGGACAGTCAGTCACTGAATTAAAACTTCGGTTTCAAAAATTGGAACGTTGTAATCATCCAGGTTTCAAACTGAAAAGTAGGAACATACATGCACAGTGTTTATTTAATCAGAAACTTTGACATTTTTTCTTTCTTTTCTCCAGATACTGTATTTTCCCCCACTGAAATATACCCAATTTATACAGTATGCTCACATTCAAATAGACCCATTTGCAGTAAACCTGACAGATTTATTTCCAGCTGTGAATATATGTGAATATATGTATGTGCTATATAGTAAGTATTGATATTTTCCTTTCCTTCTTTTGTTACTAATACCTCAAAATTCTTTGAGCATACTTTCATAAGAATTGATATCACTAGAAACATCCAGGTTGTGCTCTTTATTATTATATGTGAGAGCAGGACAAGTTTTGGTAACCAAAGTCTTGGACAAATATATTGTGATTTTCAGAGCAGTTGCCACGTGGTCAACAAATAAAATCAAGTGCTGCCTCACACTAACAGGATAGGATGTGTTCTTTGCATAAGTTTTTTGATGGTTTGTTAATAGCATCAAAAGACAAAAGAGTAGAGAGGAGAAGGATGTACTCTGTCTTTGCAGTGGGTGGCTATCTGAAGGGGCTAATCCTCTATTGGGCAAGAAAAACAATACTAGGTCTTAGGAAAAAAATTTTCTCTGCAAAAGCTACTGTTCCTCACACAAATGATAAAGTAGATTGAGTAATCAGGACGTTAGTGACCTCAGGTAAATCAACACTTCATATCACGATCTGTTTAAATTTCAGATCTTGGAAAAGCTGTTTGAAGACTGGCTTCATGAGCCAGCAGTGGGCTGGCACACTTCTTTTCACATCAGGATAATGATTCCTCTTCTCAGCAAGAGAAAACTTGCTCTATGAGACCCTGCATCCATGTGTCAGTTGTAGAACAGCCTAGAAAAGCATGGCGCTGCTAGCCAGCCGATGTGGTGGTGTGGATGAATGAAGACCAAGAACATCTTTCTTCAGCCTGGTCAGGAGGCTGTTAGTGCAACAATGAGTCTAAGTTCAAAGAGAAGTCCTGCCAAGCACCTTCTGGTTCCATACTAGAGGAATGGTGTGCAGTAGCCAATACAGAGAAGACCTGAGGAAGGCTGTGGCTAAAACTGTAGGAATCAAATCTAGGCCTAGACAGTATTTTGCTATCCAAATTTGGATTGTCACTTCTATTGACCCTGTGGAAAGCGGGACCTTATGCTTCCAAAAGTGGGGGCAGAGCATCTAGGTCAGTGACTAACCAACTAGAATAATCACTTGTGTATGAAACACCTTGGGGGATAGGTGTGATTTGGTTTGTGGAAAGAGCAAGGTGTCATTTTGGTTTTTTAGGGATGTAAGTTTGTAACTAATTTTTGTCTCTCCTTGCCAGAGTAACGGTTTGAATGTTAATTTAATTTTGCAGAATATCATTTATGTAAATGTAATTAGAAGGGAAACATGATCGGGAGATGCACAGCACCAAAGAAAATTTATTACTCCAAGGGGTATTGCTCTAATCATTCAACTGCAATATTGAGTTTCCCCAGATTTAATCTAAAAGCAATAAATTACAAAAGGCTAATGTCCTGCCCAACAAAAAGCTGTCATGAGCCCAAGTTTCTGTGGGGAAAAAATTCAACTTCATTTCAGCAACAGGCTCTCCTCGTTTACACATTCCTTTTATGATTCCAGTCAAGTCAAAGTAAAATGAATACAAATGTGAGAGTTCGAACATTTTCTCTGAATATGTATGTGTGTCTGTTGGTGATTGTAATAATCAGCAATCCAAGATGCTGGGACTTCAGTATTTCAGGCAGAATTAGGAATGCAGTCTCGCAACAATAAAACTGCAGGTCCTTCTCCGCACCTTCGCATGACCCTGTGATTTAAGGGGAGGCAAACTTGAGTCTGATTAATTCCAGTGTCTATATGAAAGTCTCTCAGTAATTTGCCGCTAGTTTTGTTCGCCTGATGACAAAATGAGTGAGGAGAAACAAGCGGTCTGTTTGCCTGTGCTAGTGACTGTAACGTAGGTACTCCATGAGAAGCACCCTCTGTGTGGGGAAGTTGACTTGTTGACGCTGCTGGTCTGCATTTAGTAAAAGGAGACTTTTGGAAAGTGGAATGAAAACCAAACGGATAATCAAATAATATTGTGTGGTTGCTTCTTTTCAAAGAATAGCAGTTCTGCTATTCAAGGAGCATCACTTCTAAAACCTATGATGAAAATTTGTCAGTGAATAAAACAAAAGCTAGGCAAAATAAATATTGATAAATTCCTGACTAATGTATAGGCTAAAACACTGTTAAGTGTTGGGGTTTTGTGGTGCAATTTAGTATGAAGGCTGATGCCAACATTACACTTCTATAAGAAGGGGAATAATTAGTACAGGAAATAGGTTTCTTATGTTTTATTTAACCAAATTCATCTCTGGTTTAACTCCACTGTAGCCTGGATTACATTTGTTCTTATTTCCCAGTGTTCCTCTGCACAGTTCTTTATACCATGACCTTTAATTCACTGTGATTGTCTTTCATTTTAGGTAGGGGCCATAGTTCCTCTCTCAATTTGTTAGTATCAATTATGTTGTAAGCCTGTGTTTCTTGGCTTGCAAAATGAAACCCATTAGATCTGCAACAAGTTTTACAAAGTGCAAATTGGCAGGTTTACAGATTCCCACAGCTGTACATGAGATGCAGGGAGAAGTGCAGGGCAGAAGCCTCAAAGGCACAGAGACAGAGAACTGTAAGAGGACCAGGGAAAAGTGCAAGGAACAGAGAAAAATGATGTTAGAAGCAGAGGAGGAGGGGATCAACATGTGAATTACTCACATCCTTCAAGGGGTAAACCAAATCTTAGGAGGATGGCTGAAAACCATAACTAGCAGTTTGGAGAATGGGAGAAAGTGACTGGGCTTGTTGGGACATATAAACAAGCTGGTGAGGCTCAGGATGCCATGCTGACCAACAAAGCAAAGCCAATTATGAAAACAGTTGTTGAATTCAAATCAGTATCTTCCTCTTCATCCCAACCAAGCTCTGGAGATAAGGTCCAAGGGCTCCTGCATCATGGAAAATGTCCTCTGCCCCAAATGAAGACTAGTGTTCTAAATTTCCTTAAGATATATACTTGAAGATTTTATTCATCAAAGAACACTTCCAAGACCATCATCATTTATTACAGTTCCTGTGTTTTCCATTCCAATGAGGTTTATAATTATAAACTGGTAATTAAAGAGGCTCACTCTGCAGTTCCATAGGAATTCCACTCTAAGCTGACATTAATTAGCAACCAATTATAAATTATGATACAAGATAAAAAAAAAACCAGTATCTGGATGCCTTCTTTGAGTTACAATGAAATGTTATAAGGAATTTCACTTTTGTAAGCTGTAGACTTGTTGCAGATCAATCACTCCTACTGCGTGTTACAGATAGGTTTCCATGATGCAACAACTGGGCAGGGATGACTTACCAAGGATTTGAAAGATTTTTTATCCTCATCTTTCCTTGTAAGAAGCATCTATCTTGCAGGATTTCAACCTTCTGTCATGTCAACAAGTGTGCACAGTTTAATGCTTAGATTTTATCTGACTTGTTATGTAAATTAGACTGATGTGATACGTCACTTGTCTGTCTGATGTAAGCTTCCTCTGGCTTGAAAACATATTTTCAAAAATTATAACAAATCAGGAAAAAGAGAAAAATAGTTATTGGCTCCAGTGAGAAAGTCTCTGGGATAGAAAAGACATGATGGCAGGTTAAAGGGATAAACTGACTAAAATCTGGCATTATTTGGCCATCTGCATTAAATATCTGATATCTAATGGAGTTTAAATGTCCCCAAAATCCAACAGGTAGAATGCTATTTAGAGCTATGTGGGTAATAAAACACCTGGTACATGTGGATAATCAGTCTTTCTTCTTTTCTTCTTTTCTATATTTCTTTAATTTTTTTTTGAGTAGTCATCCTTAAGTTTTTGAACAGGTGGGGTAGGTGAGATGATACCAAAATCCATTATTTATAAAACCATGTAAAAAAACAAGATAAAAGGAGACAACAGATTTTTTTTGCATGGATGAAATCATGAGTTAAGTTTTCAAAGTCTTGTCCTGCAGATGAATTTCCATCATCTTCATTAAGTCTAACAAAAATCAAGTTTGTGTTTCTGAGTACTTCCTAGTATTCCCCTTCTCTTGCTTCTTTGTAGCTCCTCCCTGGGACCTTCCACAGCTCCTTTGATCACATCTCCAAGACATCTCCCATGAAGTGTGGCTTCTGATCTGATCAGAATTATACCGGGTAATGGGGTGAAATATGATCCTTTTAGTCACTTCCACATCCAGCTTTCATTATAAATCAGCACTGGTCTGAGCACAGAGTTGTTCAGGAAGGTAACTGTGTGGCCTACTTAGCAGCCAGCTTTTGATGGCTTTGGAGTCCTCACAGTTTCTCAGAGTCTGTGTGGTTGCAAGGATGTACACATCTATCCTTCTCTTGTAATTTTCTGCCATTTTTACACTAGGTACCAACACTGATACTGATATGTGGGAGCAAACCTTTTATTTAAACTCAGGACAATCCTGACCAGGAGGGAGCCCTACCTGTTGCTTCCTCCTTCATTACTGTGAATGCACCTGCTCTCCTATAAAAAAAATAAGATTTCATCTGGGAAATTCCCATAAAAATCTCACCCTGCTATATTGCATCTGACTTATAATCAGGGTATCTCTGAATAGGTTTGCCAGTTAGCCAGAGATGTGTCACCAACAGCAAGGACAAAATGCTTTGAAATAGGGAAATGTTATAAAATTGCTAGATCAGATCCACATCAGCAGTGAATCAGCGTACTCCTATTAGACCCAGAGAGTATACAGGAACTAAACTTGTTGCTTTTACTTGTAACTAACCCTAGAAGGGAGGAAGTTTTTAAGATCTGGCTACATGCATTTCAGACATTAATATGTTCTTTTGGTTCCGAGCCTGAATAAGATTATGGGGAACTTGGAAAGCCGCTGGATGCTAAAGCTTTAGGAGATACAGCGTCAAAGCAGGCCTCATAGTAACCAACATCCTGTCAACAAATCCTGATGTTCTATATTTAACCTGCTATTAAAGCAATGTTTTATTTTTTTTGTCAACTTTTAACTCAGAAGTTTGGTTTCTGTAAGTTTGCAGAACAAGGCAATATCAGTTAAGGCTATAAAATGTGTCTCGCTGCTTTCTATTATGCTTGTTGATCTGAAGGCAGATGAAAGGGCAAATGGGAAAGGTAGGTATTATGTTTCAAGGGGAGAGTTACAAAAGTCTAAACTGCATCCAAAGTATATTTTACTCCTAATAATGAGAACTGGATGAACAGCATTTAAAAAAATATGAACCTGCCCCAACTACATTGGTTCAGAACTAACTGATCTAATGCAATTTTCTGAAGAATAATTGATATTATATAATCATAACTGGCAGTTTATGTCATGAAAGTGACACTTGACACTTTCCTGCTAAGCAGTTTAACATCATCAATTAAAACATCACTTGCGTAATGACATTTTAGTAACCAGTTTAATATCATAAATTATGACATCACCTTCTTTTATGCCATCAGGGTTGAATAAAAGGTTTTCTTCAGAAAAGAGGAAAAGGGAAAAAAAGGAGAAAACCTTAACATTGCCCCTAATTTCTTACACAAATGTACGTTTGTTCTAGCCGTCTGATCACTGTCCCTGTTAGGGAGGATTTTAGAACTGAAAAGCTACAAATAGGGATGAAACCCACAAGTCTATGGGGCTTTAATAACCAAGAGTATTAAAGGAGCTGGCCAAACCCCTTTCCATCATCTTCCAGTGATCCTGGCTGACTGAAGAAGTTCCACTGGACTGGAGGCTGGCTGATGTAGTGCCCATCTACAAGAAGGGTCGCAGGGGGGATCCAGGGAACTACAGGCCTGTCAGTCTGACCTCAGTGCCAGAGAAGGTCATGGAACAGGTGATCTTGAGTGTTATCATACAGCACATGCAAGAGAACCGGGTGATCAGGCCCAGTCAACATGGGTTCACAAAAGGCAGGTCTTGCCAGACTAACCTGATCGCCTTCTATGACAAAGTGACTCGGCTGCTGGATGAAGGAAAGGCTGTGGATGTAGTCTTCTTGGACTTCGGTAAAGCCTTTGACAGAATGCTGTGAGAAACTGTCAGCCTCTGGCCTGGACAGGCGCACACTCTCCTGGGTGGAAAACTGGTTGGATGGCTGGGCCCAGAGAGTGGTGGTAAACGGAGTTAAATCCAGCTGGAGGCCAGTGACAAGTGGGGTTCCCCAGGGCTCAGTGTTGGGTCCAGCCCTGTTCAGTGTCTTTATCAATGACCTGGATGAAGGCATCGAGTGCACCCTTAGCAAGTTTGCAGACGACACTAAGCTGGGTGGAAGTGTCGATCTGCTGGAGGGCAGGGAGGCTCTGCAAAGGGATCTGAACAGGCTGGACCGCTGGGCAGAGTCCAATGGCATGAGGTTTAACAAGGCCAAATGCCAAGGTCCTGCACTTGATAGTGCATAGTGATTCTATAACTCTATGGTTCTATGAAATAAACAGTTGAAAAGCATGTACCTCAGGTTAGCACAGACAGCCCCCCAGTAGAGAACAATGTCCTTTGCATAACACCAATGAATATCATCTAGGAATGGAGAAGAAAATTGTGGGTATGCTCATGGAATGCAATGAACTTAATTATAGTGCTATAATGTTTACCAGCTTGTGGTTTGAAAGTTCAAGACTGCATCATTGCCTACCAGTGGGTGTTCTTTTTCTCCATGGTCAGTGGCTTTAAAGTAATCCTTTATATCTAATCCTTCACAAAATGGTCAAATTTGAGTGCGGGAGTCTGCTATTTTACATTTCAGACTGTTGCAGGACTAGATTTTATGGTGACTGCTGGTGATTTGAGTTCTGAGTTGGCAAATGGCTCTGTTTATTTGTATCTATTTAGCCTCATGGAATCAAACAGGAGCCAGACGTTAATTGAGTACAGAAGATTGTCAGTTAAACAAAGGTCTCTGACTGTGTGTCTTTGTATGATTATCTGCCAGGACTCAAATATTTTAAGAATATTGTATGTTTTCAGAGCTGGCTTTCTAAAGGCACATACCATCAGCTTCCTTCTCTTCCTATCAAGGGCAAAAGTGTTATCAGTGAGCACAGACACAAGCAGAAAAAGTCCTAGTCAAACACTTTCAAATTCTTCCTGCAATTTTTTCTCTTGAAACTGAATCATTACCATATTAAGTTGTGCTGAACTCCACTGTGACTTTACCCTCAGATTATACCCATTGTGGTACCTAGCATTTACACAGAAACTTAACATTGTTTGTGCAGATGGTCCCTGTAAATTTATGTTTCTCCCATGTCTTGCCTTCGTATCAGGTCTTTGTATTGCAAAATGGGGAAAGAATCCTAGACAGGAAGTCAAATTCATGTTGTAAAAACTGAACAACTGTTGTATATTGACTGGGGCATGTGCATTTTCCTGAGCAATCCAGAATAATTACCCTCGCCAATTCCCAAACTGTAAATTAAGGATCTAACAAATGGGTGCTGTGTGCTACCTGGGCAGCAGTTCTGTTCTTGATTGAATGTCCAGCACTCAAGAGATGCCCAAACACTGGCAAGAAGGTGGTAAGTCGGTAAGTATGATAACACTTCTTAAATTACGGACAAAATTTTAAGCAAATCCGTGTAAATTGTCAGTGCGTATCTTAGTGGTCTCTTGAGGATGCTATGATTTACCTACTCTCTTTTCTCAACATTTTTTCAAAAGTTTTTTTCCCCCATGAATATTTATGTCGATGCCTCATTTGCTGACTGAATTTCCACTCTGCTGGAATTATGCTTCCCCATAGTGCATCCAGGAAAGGTGAGCTGTTAGAGGTGAGAAAAAGAGATTCCATGACCTTTAGGAAATAGCAAGTGCCACTAGATAAAACCTATTCTGTGAGGGGTTACTTATGGATTGGTTGGACATAATTACCAAAAAGTTATTATCTCTCTGAAACAATTAACTTCTGGTAGATCAGAGTCCAAATCTCCAGAAGCTCTGAACTTTTACAAGTTGGCTTTGCCCATTGCCACTGTCATACAGTGAGTAATTCTTAAAGTAGGCGTGAGTGATAGATACCACATATTTCTAGTTATGAGTATGGACTTATTTACTACTGGCATTTTTTTTAAAATGGGTTGTAAATGTTAAGGTGCTAGATTCAATGCTTATGAATGTGTTTCCTTGGCGATAAAGCTTTCACTAAGCACGTTATCTATCTATGCTATCTCATATGCAGACAAGAGATGATTCACACTGTATATTATAGGTCTTGTGCTTAAAAATTGAATCCTCTATTGACTCATGGCTGAGAAACACAGAAATCAAATCCACAGCTGGTTCTTCTTAAAAGTGAAGTTTTGGCAAAAGCAATGAAGGTTTTAATGCATTACAAAAGTGTGCATTTTTTAAAGTTGTTTCACTTCCTATTTTCTCTCTGTGAAACTCCCTGAAGTCAGGAGTGTTTCATCTTGCATTTTCAGCAGAACATAGCTTTGATTTTGCATACCTTGCTACTGCTTATTAAATGCAAAGATGTTAGTTCACAGGGGTACACAGATTAAATAAACAAATGCATAGAATGAAATCTTTCTTACACAAAGAAGTGATTTATCTAATGGTTAAGCAGTGGTTGTTGGATTTCTCTTCAGTGGAGAAATAGAAATAGATTTGGATAAGGTGAAGTGGGACAGAAATTCTGAACAAAATCCTACTTGCTCTGAAAAATAAGGTCACTTAAACTAGAGTGAGAAGTACCGGCCCCATTGAGGTCAACGAGGGTATTACCATTCTTTCCATTTAACGTTCTTTTGTAAGTAAAATAAGGGAGAGTTGGCCTATTGGTTGTCTGTGAGGAGTTGCCTAGTGCATCTCTGATTTACTCTGGCCTCCTATAAAAGGATGATCTTGCTTTTCAACAGCTCCGGCACATTTTGGAACTTAGAGGGATTTTAACATGGAGGAACAGGTAGATGCAAACTGAAAAGAGTCCTGCTGCCAGTGAGACACTGCTGATCACAAAAAGCTATCATCCCAGCACACATTACATGTTAGGGTTCAAGAACAATAAATAGCATAGGGTTATGTTCATTAATTGCATCATAAAGTAGAGGGGCCCCAAAGGAGGTCTGGTCTCAGCTGTGCTATGACTGGGACAAACAATTAATGAGAGATCTTACAGTCTCTTTAGGCAGGATGGAAGTAGAGAGTATTAATCTCCCATCCTCAGTGCTCGAGACTTGAGTTTAAATATGCCCATTATTGACACAATCTATGGAGTAGAGGGGAATAGACCTCACTTTTCCTCACTTCTATTCCAAATTTAGACATTAGGAAGAAATTCCTCACAATGAAGGTGGTGAGGCACTGGGACAGGTCACACTGGGAAGCTGCAGATGTCCTATCCCTGGAGGTGTTCAAGGCCAGGTTGGATGGAACCTTGGACAGCATGGTCCAGCTGGAAGTGTCCCTGCCCATGGCAGGGGGGGTGGAACTGGATGGTCTTTATGGTCCCTTCCAAACCATACCATTCTATAATTTCATTAATTTCAGGAACTAGCTTTTCTTTCCTTCCTGTTTAACCATCATGAGCTCTGAAACCCCCTTTATTGCACAGAAGTCATCAAAGATTTTTCTATTTGATTTTTGTCTCTAATTTCAAATCTTGTTTCTACTTTTTATGTTTTAGATAGCTGCAGTGTCATCCAGTAAACTGTGAGCTATTCCAAATTATCTTCTCTTAATTCTTCAAAGAACTCACTGCTGTACTTACACATGCAAAACTGTCCCACACATTTTTTGAGAATGTTATTTTGGAGCCCTCAGGTACAGTAAAGGTAAGTCAAGAATGAAGACAAGTGACATTGTGGTTCTGAAGCACAGTAAAGAGAGAGACTTTCTGACCCTGCAGGTTTTAAAACCTCTTGTTGGCCATTTTGGAGAAATGAGACAAATGTTGATCCCTTTTGCTACCCATTTAACAAGCTGTAGCCCAGGCTGTAGCAACTTGGTAGAAAAAATGGATTCCCTAGTAGGTGGTAGTGCACACACACAGATTTGAACTCTGCTGTTGGAACTGGTACAAGCTTTCTGGCATCCCTAGAAGTACTGTCGTGTAATTTACAGAAGTTGTCAAGGACTGGCATTAGCTTTGGAAAAATGTTAGAGATGGAGTATATGGCTACCACACCACAGGCCAGTCCTATAGAAACCTATATGGAGACTACCAAGGTTACTGGCAGTAGAAATGGCTTTACGTGCTCTCCACATCATGGACATGAGTCACATAGGACTGATCTGGAGAAATCTCTTCTTTGCTGAGTGGGGGTGAAGATCAGTGTTAGGATCTTTCACTAAATGCGCTATCACTCTGCAGATGGTGAGAAGACAGGAAGAAGTGCAGTACCTCCTAGAGCCCATATTGCTGCTTTTGGATTTGCTGTCATTGTTGACCTGGTCTTGGACAGCTTTTACTGGAGCTGTACCTCCTATATCCTGATTTTGGCATTGTTCTGTCTTTTCTTGTACTGTTTGGTCCCAGTTTGTCTTTGAGAATGTCCAGAAATGGAAGAAGCATCACTTTGTCAATAGTGCAGGGGGCAGAAAGCTCATGTCCTTCACTCCTGGTTGGATTAGAAATCCCCCTTAATTAATATTATCACCAGATTCTCATTCATATCAACCATTATGTCTATTCTGCTTAAATATATCACCTCCAAACACAACAAATCTGAAAAAATATGCATATTATTTAAATTAAGTCAAAATTAAATCAAGTCAAAAAAAAAATGAACCAGCCATATAGTTCTACTGTAGTAACTGCTGCTTTTTCTGCTTTATTTCTGCCCCCCTTCTTTCCTACTTCCCTTCGTTTTTCTCCACATCTCTAGGATACATATACTCCCTGTCACTCTCACAGCTCTTCTCATCTATGCAGCTGCCTGTCAAGGAATGCATGGTAAAATTCCTACGATTACCCATTCCTTACACTCAGACAAGTTTTATGCCAAGATCCACAAATGTGATTTGCTTGCTTAGATTTCACCCATTCGATGAAGAACTTTGTGATTTAACAGGAAACAACACAAAGCAAACAAGCTGCCCTCTAACCTAAGAAATTCCTCTAAAACATGTCCCTTGGAAAACTCCTGCATGAGGACAGTCAAATATAAGGGAATTGGGGAAAATGTGGTTTCACCTGAACTTTGGCTGGATAATACATTTCCTAGAAAGCTGTTTCCTTTATGAGGCTGTGTCAAATGGAGTGAGATGAAAATCAGTATTTCTCCTATCCCATCCTCGTCCTAAGCATGTTTCTGAATAGTACTACTAATAAGAAAGGATAAAAGGACTTTGTAAGTTCCTGAAAGGGGTTCAAGGTGGACACTTGTAAGAGCAGGAAAGTGAGTTTGAAGAAAGCAGGTGCCATGTCTTTTTAGTTTGCCACTTTAAAGTAGTGCGGGAACTGAGATATATATTATTGTCAGTATTTACTCTCAATTTTGTTGTATTTATCCTTAGTTACAAAAGTGACACATTTTCCAGGTAATAAGTATTTTCATTACTGTTATTTCCTACCTCCAGGTTGAAGCATTTTAGGAAAAGTTACAGATCTGACCAATAAAACATCAACCAAGGTAATGCTTGCTTTTCTAGCAGTATGCTTTCATAGTCACTGATGACATTTTTATTTTTCTAACAATGGAATTGTTTAGTAAGTCCGTTTAAATTCTTTCCCAGCCAGAGCCAAGATAATCTCCTAAGAAAATTCCTCCTCGTAATTACGATGTGATGCTTCGTATCTGGTATATCTGTTTCTCAGTGCCTGATTATGAGCTACGTACTATGAACTAGTTATATTTAAGACTGTAATTTGTTTTTTAAAGTTCCTCTTTGTCATTCTTCATTTTTCAGTCTCCCTATAAATATCTTTTAAGAGGACCTGAAATCCGGCCAGACCCCAGAGGACAGAGGTGGTACACAGGTGTCACAAATATCCGGCTGTTCCACTAACTAGTGGCTTTGCAGGGAGCATCATGAACATCAGCTTTGATTTTTAGGTATGCTGCTGTTTTGGCATCGCTGGTATGTGTGTGTGTAAACAAGTGAACAGTATGTTATTTTTTATATATATCCATTGGGCTTGCATTGGACAGATAAGCTAATAGATATATCAGTTAAGCCAAGTTGAGCTTAAGTGTTTTAGATAATAAAACTTTTCATAAATTCTAACTCAAGCAATTTCAGCAAAAAGTGTAACAAGTAGCCAATTCGGGATAAAAATGTTTTTATTTCAGTACCTTGTTCTTCATAACATCCTTCACAGACACCATAACATTATTTTAGTCTTTATAAAAATATCTAACAACATGATTGTCTCACACCAGGCACAATCCCAGTGGAAATTAAAATTGTATGCATTTTCTCATCATTCTTTATTTAACAACTGGGAGAGTTTTAATATTTGAAACTCAGCAAGAAAATTGTCTTGAAGCACAGAGATTCCTTTGGGGTAATTTCACTTCTGTTTTGTGTGAACTTTAGTTAGCAATCTTTTTTACAATAATATGGATCTGTTGATTGTTTGATGGTTAACAGGACTTCTTGTACATGGTTCATAGTTAACATACAGGGAAAAATAGCAAAGAACTTTCTAATAAATCATCTGAGTCAACTAGCCTTAGTAATAAAGATGCCCTCTTTCACATTTTTTAATAGTTTCTTTTAAACCATATCACTGAGTAAGAGTGAACCTGAATGTCACTGTATTCCTGCATGAGAGGTAGCACAGTGGTGACATTTCTTCATTTTTCACAATAACATCAGGGAAAAGAGGGTGAAGGAATAAACAGAACTCTGCTATGAATATTCAATGCCATGAACAAGCAAATACAGGAAAATCACTTTAGGTTCTAATAACAACTAAAATTACAGCATCTTATCCAGAGCTATTTGATGAAAAGAGTAAAAGTTGGTTCTAGAAAGATGTTATCTGACAACAATACCCAGAAACCTCTGCTTTGTTTATATGGAGTATCTTTGAAAAGATTTTGCAGCATTACTTCCACAGCTCACCCTAGGATAAGGCAGAACAGTAGTCTGGACTAGGATAGAAAATAGCATTTTTGCATTGCTGTCAAAAAAAAATGGGTCCTATGACATTGTAAAGTCAATAAGGAGGGATATTTTTATTTATTCTTTTTTATAACTCCTTAATATACACTGGGCCCCAATGTAAGTGAAGTAGCATTTTTCTCGGTGCTTTTGAGGACACGGATTTGTAATTTTTTTTTCTGTAAGTGGGACAACATCTGGCATGTCCAAGAAATCTAGCACTGATGGGACTTGGTAAGGCAGTTTACCTGACTCAGAGCGGCAGTATCCAGAAACTGATGGCTCATCTACAAAATGACCTGGTTGGTTTCCTTCAACAACTAAAGGGCAAATGCTTGCAGTGCAAAAATAACATTACAATAGGCTTTTGCAAATGAACATAGAAAAGTGACAGTGGATTTAGTAGGGTTGATTGTATCAGCTGATTTCCATTAGAATCTTCTTCTTTTTGCCTGTAATGGACTCTCAAGAGACAGGCTGGCTATCAAGGGACCATGGCTATCATGTAGTGGCTTGCTGTGTTCATTGTAGCTCAGATCTCTTCTACAGATTCAAGACTCAGAGGTTGATAAGCACCTTTCAGAAGCACTATATTCACATTCAGAGAATGGAGTTATTGCACTGCCTTGCACAGGGCATCATCATTTGTTTTCATGTGTTCAGCAGAGTAACAGTAACACTTGTATGTTTTTGCTTGCATTCTTGATGTTTCTATGTATCTTCAGCATTTCTAAGACAGAGTGAGACCTGTCAGTCCCTATCACGAACCTGTGGCTCTCCCCTCTAGTTTTTCTAACAAGGTGAAACCAGCAATGTCCAGGGCCTCTCTTTATGCAGAACTTTATACCAGCGCTGATATTGGTGCCACCACATTCAAACCCAATTTGCTTGTCAACTGGGATGATTGTACACTGAAATATAGGCTCATATATATATATTTTTGGATTTCACTCTTATTGTAATATTTTAATCTTTTTTGCCAATCTTAATCATGACATATCTTTTCTCCCATTAAATGTCTTCCAGGAATCTTGTTTACTAATTCTTCGACTGACAGAGGAATACCTCAGGCCTCCAAGCTGTTTCAGAAAAGAGGCATCAGACCTACCCCTCTGGTGCAGCAGCAGCAAGACGAAACAGAAACAGAAAATATTTCCTGTGCTTGTCTTCTTTGCATTAGTCCTGTACAGATACAGGTGGGTATTTGACAGGCCAGAACATTTATCATCAGACTCCATTTCAATGGCACAGCAGGTACCTGTAAATAAACCTGTAGAAGAAGAGACGTCATGCAAGACATTTATTCCTACGCAGCTCTGTGAATCTCACACAACATAAGACCTCAGGAATTTTAATAGCATGGGCCAAGTGGGCTTCAGACACTTAAGGAGTGTGGGTAGCCAACAACAATTCAATATTGAAGGGAATCTGCTGTAAGTCATCTGCAAAAGTCCAGTTTTTCACCAAAACATGGACTCAGATCACTATTAGAACCTCTAAAAAGCTGGAAGCTCATTGTTTCACTGTTACTTTCTCTGGATCTAAGTTGAAAACTAAGAATTCGGTAGCCTGGTAGTGGATGGAAAGAGTGTTTCCGGGAAAAGGAGGTTATCACTAAATTCAGGATACATTCTGATTACCCTTGCAATCTTTATGCCAGGAACAGGGGCACTGAGGTTGTTGTCAGTTACCTGTGTGCAAGCCAAATGCATCAGGAGGGCCACTTTAGACTAGTTATTGTCAAAATTGTCTGTCAAATCTCATACTGTTCAACTCACACAGTCACGTGTGCAAGACAAGCCTTTGGAGCAAAGTCTTCTGTCCAGGCAACAGACTCTTCTAAGCCAGGGACTGGTTTTGCATTCTAAATCTTGGAAATTAAGTTTAAATTGGTTGAGGCTAGGATTGTCTTTGTTCTGTTTGTGCAGAACCTAGCACAGCAAACACCAGCCTATGGTTTGTTTCTTAGGTGCATTGGTGTTGTAGATGGCTAGGTATACATGTCAAAAATTAACCTTATTTCCTACTGAAAAGTCCTGTCATCACCTTGTTCATGCTCGTGTACTGAGAAGATTTTGGTTTGTGTCAGTCATAGGTAACTCTGGAATGTACAAAACTCTCACCAGATTTTTCACTGAGACTGCTAGTTATTTCTGTTTGCAGATCACCTCAGTTCTTTGTTAAATACTGCACCTCTCATTATCAGACTCTTTAAACCCTATTGAAACTGTTGTAATTATTTCCTAAAGTCTGTTTGTCCTGTATTAGCGTGACTGATACAAGTATATTAAAGAATTCCCTTTTTATATTTCAACCTGACTATCAATATTTGAGGAACAAACAGGTCATCTTACTGTTAGAATTTGTTTGTGCACAGAAGGCACTTTATTTCTTATTTTGTTTAGTATTTTAACAAGGACAATTAACTTAACTCCACATTGTCTTGTGAGATTTTGCCTTCTAGGTAAAGAACATCCTTTACCTCCCTTTGTCTCTCTTTTCCCAAACAATCTTCTGCTGTACTGGGAAGATGGAATGTATAGGTGATATTCCTTTCAGAAAATATATCCGTCATATATCACAAGTATTGTCATTATGATGTATTAATGTAATGCATCATCAGAGACCTGTCAGTGTGAAGATTTATTACTCTAAAATAAGTTATAGTGAGACACTTGGGAAAAGCTTGACAGAATTTTTGTTTATTTTTCTAAATTAAGGACTTCTAAACTAAGTTTAAAAATCTTATCTTCAAGAAGTAGTAGGAGTGGAGGTCACAGAAAAGAGGACGTAATTCAAAACCACCAGAAGGACTCAGGAGGCCTCGTAGAATAAGGATGTAATATTTTTGCCCCAGGTAGTTTCCATAAGGTCTGCAAAGTTTGAGTTTCCAGCTTAGATGAGAGCTACAGTGGTCAGTCAAAGTTGTTTTAATCACCTTGTGCTTGGCTTTATTGTTTCTGCTTTAAAGGAAAACAAAGTCATCAAAGTATGAATACTTGAGCTGAAAAAAGGCAAACTAGGCTGAAAGTCATCTAAAAATAATTGCATTTAGTACAAAAGGCTATTCACTTTGTCCAGTGGACTTATCATGAACCTAATACAAATTCACTGAAATAAGTGAAAGCTTTTAAGCAGATTTGCACAGACTTCAGATCAAGCCCCTTCCCTGCACCACACAGTGAAGCCATGAAACTGGCACATTTATAGCATTGTAACATAAAGCCATCTGCGTACAAGTACAAACTTTTCCTTATTGTCAGAGTGCTTAATGTAATTACAATCAGGCTCGCTTCTCCTCTTCTTAGTTCATCCATATGCTGCGATGGTTGAAAACTTGCACTGGTAAAGAATCCTGCTGCATCCGAGAACGTGCGCTGCTTACAGTGCACATTGCTAACCTTGTAAATCTTAGACACTTTTGCATTTTAAGTAACACATAAAGTTACAGACTGTCTTCTGGGGAAACCGGTAACAGAAAAAAGTTTAGCCTGAATTTTCTTACTGACTAGACAAGGTGCCTGACTTAGGAGCTCAGTTGCCCTCGCTTCCCTGCGTAGTCCAGGAGGAGTGAGAGATGTCTCAGAATGTGGATATCTAAGATGCGAACTGCCTTTGGGAAGTGACTTTCACTCTTTTTGTTGGCTGGAAAATGAACTCAGGGTCCCTATTCAGCTTGTTCACTGCCTGAAGATGGTTGTATTAAAGCTGAATATTGGTTTCCCAGGCTGTCCCTTTCCATAAATATCTGCAAAGTAGTTGTTTCATCTGATGATTCACACTATGTTGACTTCAACTACCTCCAAATGCAGCATCACCCCACAGCATTGCTATATCCTTGCATTTCCTAATGTAATGCCATCATGGTTTTGGTATGCAGTTTCTTTAATACAGGCTATAATATTGGTCAGTGGAAGTTAAATACCAAGGTTGCTTATAGGTTAATGAATGCACTGTGCCTGCTGCTGACTGACGTAATTACTGATAGGTGATACACTGAACTCGACCCTACAGTCCATAGAGATGTACTTGACTTCATCAGTGTGGATGGTATATTTGAAAGGAATATTAACATTAAAAGGAAACATATCCATCAGATGCATCTGCAGGCATAGAGAATAAATTTTGAGGGAAAATAGTTGCTGAAGACAGAAGGCGGTTATGCCAAAAACTGTCTAAAAATTTCCCTTCCTGAAGGAAAATAATGATAAGCTTCTTAATTTTGGCCAGTTTTAGGAAGACAGTTTAATTAATTACCTAAAATAAAGATATGAAATGAGTGCTAAAGAAATGCAGATTGCCTTTACCCAAAGGCCTTTATAAACTGTGCTGTTATCAGTCTAGGAAAAAACCTTTCCTCCTCTATAAACTTCAGAATAGTTTAGTCAGGTATAGTGACACAAATTCATTGGCACAAGTGAAATTCATTTTGAGGTAATATCTGGATTGGGTATATACAGATCCTTAAAAAGCACCTGCACCTTGCAGATGCCAAACAGCCTTTTTCTGCAAGAACAGAAAGCTTAACTGGCTCTCCGTAAGGTTTTATAGGTACATGCCTATGGGTTAAAAATGCACTGTCTATGGAGATTATATATCACTCTCAAATACAACAGGGTTTTATTCTTATAAACTGGGATGCAAGAAAGTCATGATCTTTTTAATTGTTTTAACTAGTGAAAAATGTTCTTAATATGTATTCATGATCAACTAATCTGCTTCATGGAAGAAGGTGAGCCTTATCCTCTGAGCTGTCAGGCATGAGATTGTAGGATCAACTGTTGAAGTGTAGCAGTTGAGAGAGGATTTATGTTGGGATCTGTAGTCCACTGACAGTAGTTTCTTTCCTAATTTTGTGATGTCAAAAGAAAGGACTTCTGACTCATGCTGCAAGTCTTAAAAGACAAATTAAGTCTCTCATTTAAAGGTATCTGTGGAAAGTTGTCACACAGGCTACACATCAGAAACTTAAGTGCTTGTGTTACATAGACATTGGAGTTATATGCGTGTTGCCCAAACTCCTGTCCCCTCTCTGACTAGGGTTTCACTCAAATTTAGTAGTTGTGCTGATTACTTCTCAGACCACCAGTTAGCACAATCTTAGGTCAGTAAGTTTTAAAGGAGGTGAAGCATCTTGGAGAGACCATATGAAATCTATCATGGAAAACCACTGATAAGTTCACATCTTATTAGCTTCAATTAAGTATTTCCATGGGGAACCATGGAACTGTTTAAAGTCATGATGACACATAAACACACTTTGTTCCATCCAAAGAAATAATCTGTTTTCCAGATTTCCAAATAGCAAGCTATTTCATTATTGTTTGATTCTTTTCCTCCTTTTAAAAGAAATAATTCATAAGAATTTATCTTGGGCTTGCTACAGATTTAGGAGAAGAAAAAAAGGTTTCTTCTGTCCGACTTTTAAATTACATGCATGAGCAAAGATAAATATGGTTTTTATTTATAACTCTGGACAGATGCCAAACAAAGCCTTTCATATGATGCACCGCTGCTGCAGTGGAGAAGTACTTAAAACAGTTCCAGTCATGTTAGGGCCCAAGATTTTTCATTCAACTTCATGCAAAATGGTTAAGACCTTTCATTTATTGGTTTGGGGTTTCTTTTCCTTTTCTTTTGAACATCTTCAAAGGTTGGAAGTGCAACATGCTTACAGGATGCCAGGCATCTTCCTGTCGAGCTGAGATGGTCTGAAAACCACATTGAAACATAGAAAACTGAAGCTACCACAGAATGCAGATGGGGGGGAGGGTGTTGCAGGCTGTAGATCTCTCCTGCCCCTCCCAGTGTGGTTGGTAAACTGTTGGTTGAAGGTTGTGGATGGAGGCTGGTAAAGCAAAAGATTGGTGTGGTGTTATGAGAATGGGATGAATGGACTTTGACAATACTGCTGAATAGGAATATTTGTGGAGCTAATACAAACAATTTGTAATTGTCAGAGCTGAAAAGTAAAAACATGATTACAAACTGTGTCTAGAATCAGCTTATGTCAGCTTTAAAAGATTTAGAAGTCTAGTGTCTGGTGCTGTATCTTACTTGACTGTAAAACTCCTTAAAGAAGACTTGCATAACCACATAAGCATGTCTCTCCCTTCTTGTGTATTTATTGTGAAAAGTAACCCTTTGTCTAGCTGACAGGAGACAGCTTTTTAGAACAGATGTGAAACAATGCCTTCCAAATAAATCAGAGATATACAATTTCTCAATTTAAATAGAATGAGATGACTGCCTGGTAACAATAACTCTTCTAGAAACTACTAGTTGCCTTTGTTTTATGCAAGGAGAAGCTCTGAATAGTTAGGTGCCAATGCACCTTGGTCACCTGGTGGATTTTTGCTATGCTAGGCTTGGAAGCTGTTTCTTCATGCATGTGAAGAATGTCTGTAAAGGATGCAGATTTCTCCAAGAGAAGGGAAGGAGCATAAGAAAGCATCCTCTGTTACCCAGAGCCTACCATCATTATGATTGACCCCAGCTCATTATTCCTTGCTGTCTGCAGCAGATGATGACCCCTGATGACACCGCACAACAGTATGCAAAGGAGCTACCTTCCTTTAAATTCTGCCTCCTGAATGCCAAACGTGGTAGCTTCTTACCCACACTATGCCCAGACTTCCTTTACTCAAACACACGTATAAAAATAAAAAAACTACTAAATACTACTAAGCAATGTTCTTTACATACTAGGTTACTTTTTTTATTTTGCTGGAAGTGCCTCTGTCTTCCCATCACTTAGGAGTCTGGAGTAGGCGGGAAGCAACTAATTTACCATGTAATAAGATAGGTTCCTGTTGACAGTCAAGGGCAAAACTATTAAGTCATTAGGGTTAATGTTGGAACATTCTGATACAAAGGCATGGCCTGGGCCTTTCAGATGTACATCTGACCTTGGAGGATTAAGTTTCTTTACAACTTATTTTTGATACTCAAAATCTGCCTCTTTTTTTCCTTCTGCTTCACATGCTTTGATCTTTCGCCTTGTGTTAGGTGCAGCTTGCATAGTGGCTTCTGCAGCCCTGATTTGCCCCACTTTTATCAGAGGAAGAATGGATAGAAAAGACGTCCTATTCTTAATTCTTCAATACTAAGAGCACATCACATATTCCTTTGCTTAGCACTGCCCATGTCACGGCTTGGCCCAAGGAGTTACTGGTAGAAAGGTGTCAGGGAAATAGAGGTGGCTCTCAGGCTTTCTCCACAAAGTAGAGAAAGCGAGGATGGCTTAAAACAATCTATTTAGATCTCATTTAAGAACATGTAATATGATTGTGGGTTGTATTGGCCCTGTGATATTTTGGCAAATTAACTTTTACCAAATCTAATGATTTTACTAATAACCAGGTGATTATTTCAACCACTGTATCCTCCAGCACAGTAGCAGGTCTGAACTTCTTTCACTTCCGTTGCATGGACAAGGGAAGTACCAAGATTCTCCAGAACTCGTCTTGCTGTCATACTTACTATCTCTCAGGGCTGGTTCATTTAATGTCAACTTCATAGACTTGTTAGCTCTGAAATTTCTGGCTTAATGCTTTTCCTTTTATGAATCACTTTCTGAAATAAGAAGTCAAGAAATGTTCTCATTTAGACCTGTGCTGGGTTGTGTCTCCATTTACAGTCAGTCTGAAGGCTAACTGCTCTCCAGGTGAAATCAGCGTTACCTGCAGGTAACATAACATGGCCGTTATATGTGATGAACTATTTTTCATTTTCAAGATACATGAAGAAACCACATTAAAGGACACTCCAAGCTGTTGTCTGAGTCCGCTCTTTGAAACTTTTGACCAAAATATTTTATAGCATGCAGAGAGGCTGAGAACCAAAGCCTGAGTGACATTGTCAAAGCTGCTCACAGTGACTCTATATTTAACAAAGAAGGCTTATTTTATACGATGCTTTTGTTAGTTATACAGGAAAGTATTTGGTAACACGGAGCATTCACAAAAAAAAAAAGTGTGAGTATTTTTAAATTCACTTGTAAGTTGTTTTTGAAGTCAATCATGGTTATGCACTTAACCTGTCCTTTTGAACTACTGGAAAGGGTCCTCTCTCTCAAGGAAGGATTAGCAGGCCATTCTTTAAAAAGGGCAGTTGGGGACCATGGCATCCAGTAAGCTTATGGCAATAAGCCGTGCAATGCTACATTTTGTTAATTTCTGTTTTATTTTATTTTCACATTCAATGTTTTTAAATGGGGATGTGGAAATGCTGTAGTTTATTAATTTCTGTTTTGTTTTATTTTATTTTATTTTTGTGTTCAGCAACTTTAAATACAACAGTGATGTGATGAGGGAAGTTGCAGTAAAAAAGATTTTGCTGTTAAGACTGGACATGCCAAGGTAGGTCTGGAATGGATGCTCATGGCTGAATTAATAAACTCTGACTGTAGAGGTTTCGAACACAAATTCTGACAGACCCTTCACTATGACAATACTAGTGGGAGTCACTATAATATCATCTGCTGCTGAACATCGCTAGTGTGTGAGCACCGTTGTGCCAAAGGTTAATATGCCGGTTTTATTTCCTCCTCTCTTCAGCTGTAATTTAAATGAGTTGCACATAAGAGATGTTATATGCATAGGGTTTTGCATTAAGTTTGCTATGTCAGATTTGTTTATAAAAATCATATTTTGAACCACTTGCCCAGGGGCTTTGTTCTAGGGAGCTGCAAGCTGATTTCTTTTAAAGAGGCAGTTTTCATTTTCCATGAACTTTCAATAGACATTTTGGAGTTCTGAACAGGGAGCTCAGTTTCAAAATTAGCACTTGCCCAGGTTTACAATTAGGTTTAATTACTTAGCAACGAAGAGTTTAATCTAGTTTTACATATGTGCTACGTGACCCTTTCCATACCTTATTGGGATTGGAAGGGCCCCCTGCCTCTCTTGGGGAAAATTGCTTCCCAACATTTTGGAGACCGTTTACAATGTTTTTGTTCCTATGCTGCAATGTTAACATTGTCCATAAACCTAATACTCACACAGTAGTTAATAAGGGGCAGAAAGTTTTATAGTCTTTTCCGCAGTTGTTAAAAACCTGCTACTGCAATTTAGTCCTAGCCACACAAAGCCTATCAGTTGTGTGAAAAATAAAAGTCTTTATATTGGTGCATACTTGGAAACCAATGGAAAAGTGGACCTACCCTGAGTATCTAACTGAATGTAATGAACTTGAGGATTATTTAAATTGCCTCATTTGTAATATAAACACTTGAGGGCTTGCCAGCAGGATTATCATCAGGATTTGTGGCTTTTCTAAAAAAATTCATTTGGGATTGTGTTTCAGAATCCATTGCAATTAATAACACTACGGCAAAGGATGATTTCTCAAATTGCCTTCCAGTTACAGGAAATAAAATCCATTCATGATGTTGCAAACATATTTTTAGTCAGGTTTGGTAAGAATAATTTTCTAGTTGTCTTTCTATGTTAAGTAAGCCAAGTACGTTCCTAAGGTACCAGGTGAATTGCCCTTTGTGCCGTTGTTGATCTTCTCCCGCTAGAAGAGATGCCAATATTCAAGACTACACCAGTGGAAATGAAATACTTCTCAAAGTTAGTACGATTTCTAGAGTCAAATCTAAACTGACATGGGCTTAAATGTAATTAGGATTGGGCTAATAGTAGCTGTTGGGTACACACTCCAGTTCCTCTACCATATCAACATGGAACTGGAAAGGCTGGAGGTGGGATGGAGTGGTCACTGGAAGGACTGACAGACAAGAACTGTAAAGAACAGTTCCCAGATTTCTCTAAAAGAGTTTTTTCCATTAGTCAGCCTCTGCTAATAGCTAAGAAGTTACATTAAAAAAAATAAAATTGCAGACATCTTTAATTCAGAGTATTTTTCTGAGAAGTTACTTGCTCTACTAGTACGTGGAAAACTAATATAGAGATTATTACACAGTAGTAAAGAGGGGGGAGGAACAAGCAAAAGCTTATTTGTTTCAAAATTGGAACACTATGGACACTATGAGCTCTTACACGGAGTGATACTGTGTACTTTCTAAAAGGGCAGAGTTCTGCTTACTTGGCTGCCTTACCTCTACTTCAGCGATTAAGATGTGATTTCCTTTATATTTCATCTTACACCCCTCTTACCTTGGTTTGCAATATTTTCTTAGCTTTCTGTAACATTTATAAAATGTGTTTTACCTCAGTTTATAAGTGTGTATGTAACATTGTTCTCCTATACCTACCCTAAGAAGAGGGTTATGGGCTCTCATGTGTGAATTTGGCACTGCCATCACATTGGGTTTGCATCCTTTGAAAACTGAGTACCGTTGATGGAGTAGAAATCTGCAGGCTTGGTGCTGAATCCCATTTTGAACGCAAGGAACAGATAATTTAAGAATGATAGAAGTGAAGAGTGTATTGTGTCTGTGGTGGGTGGACATTTCAACAAGGAATCTCACAAGAACACTCCACAGTTACTCCCCTGTGCGCTGTGTTTAAGTATTACCCAAATACAGCACAATTACACTGCCACCATGCTATAATAGGAGGTCTAAAAAGGACATGGTACTATTTACTCAGTAATTTCTCATCCATTGTATGATTACACTACTGGATTCATTCTGAACACATAGATGGGAGTACCCTTGTAATTATCTGTCTGAAAAAACAGCACTGCCATTTCTGGGTTGGTTTTTGAAGAGTGGTTGCATAAAACTTTATCAAGATGCTTAATACTGTGCTGTGCTCTTCTTAGGCTGGATTGTTGCAATGATTGCAACATCTTCCAGTTCTGTCACGATCTGTGATTCTGCACAGCAAAATTCCCATAGCTGGCAGGCTTGATGCTGATAGAGCGGGAAGGGGTTGAAAGTAGAAGCAGGTCCCTGTGTCTACCCCTTCCTACACTGTCTTCCTCCCTCTTTGGGGCTCAGCACATCTGGTCTGGTGCTAAATATTTCCTGCTTCACATCCTCCTTGTTGTTTTGAACAATATGTGGTGAGGGCAAAGGGAGAATTCCTTTCCTGAGATGCTCCTGGACACCCTACAACTATGTACAACCCTTCAGTCTGAGTTTTCCTCAAAGGTACAGTTTGCTTCTAACTGTCATGCTACTTCTATCAAGAAGCAAGCATTGCTTTGGAAAACAAACTTGTCTTCATGCAGTAAATTTGTTCTCCTAAACCTTAAATCCCAAACCACTGAAATAAACAGTGTTTTGAAGTCAATTGCCACTGATTTCCATGGTCTGGAGATTAGTTTTCACTAATTTTTCGGCTTCTGTCTCAACAATTCCTACCACCTAGCTCTGGCTCTTTTTTCCGCTCTACTGCAGGCAAAAAGATGCTATTTGAAGTGATGAAATCTAAATAACTGGGCATCATGCATGGAAACTAATGTTTGCACTATTTGGCAGATAAGAAATCTGTATCTGAAGTGATACCTCCAAATTGCAACAAAGCCAATAACAGAGTCCAAATTTAATTTTTCAGATATCCTAATACAAGGAATTATTTCACCCTCATTTTCACTTGGCAATACTTCTGAACATCTTGCCCTATCCTTAGTCTCTTGCAAATGTAGCCTTGAACTGGAAAAACTTCGTGTTCATTTTCCTATTGCATTACTTTTCTTCCATTTTCTTTACAGTCATTAACAGGTGGTGAATAAATCAGTTACAGGTGACAGCGTACTAATCAGTATATTTTATTTTTAATTGTTGTGCTGATTGAGGTAGAATGCTGTGGAGAAAATGCACTGGTATTTTCAAACTCTAGTGGAGTATTATTTTTCCCAAACCGAACTAACTTACAACACTCTTAACTTTGAATTGGGCTCCTTAGAAAAAAAGAGACAGAGGTGCTGAGACCCTTCTCAGATTTTCTATTATTGGGGAAGTAGCTTTAGCTCAGCAACCAGTCAGGGAAGGCTGCTGGAGAGCTACATTGTAGGTGACACTTTGGAATCCTATTTTTTTGTTATTTATCAACCACTGTATTTTCAGCTTGAAGGTACCAATGTTTTCGTGTTGCGTAATAAATTACAGAATGTTTATATGCAATTAGATTTGTGCCTACGGAGGAGAAGTCACTGAGTAACAGTATTTTCTAGAGGCAGTAGCTAGTTCAGAGGCCCAGAGCCACTGCAGTAGCTGTTGTCAGGGAGGACTGAGTGGCAGTTCTAATTACCAGTGTCTTCGCAGGTATTTCATGGGAAGATACAAGCTGTCACGTCCCTTGCCAATCACATGAGAACTGACCTAGGGAGAACATCAGCTGAAGGTGAGTGTACATGTCCAATAAATTCAGTCCCTACTGCATTAGCTTATTTTTAAGATTGTCCTGAAAAGACAATTCAGCCTGTATCATAAAACCTTCAACTGAGCAGAAAATATACAGAATGATGATGACTTTAAATTTGGGTTCATGCCCTCTGGGGCATGAATTCATAGTACTTCAGATATGATTTGATAATGTACTGAATGCTGAAGGAACACAGGGTCTCTAGATGAGTTCATAAAGACAGAATATTTATGCAATGTCGGTTCTCCCCTAATCAAAGGAAGCAGAAGAAATTTTGTTCTTAATTTTACTGCAAATGTTATTTTTAATTTGCAATGAAACCTTTCTTTTTATATAAGATATTTCTCAGAAATGGGATGTTTAAACCTAACACATAAATTTATGCACGCAACCGATACGCCATTTTCTGATTTTTCATCTTCTTCCATCGAATGTATTAGAGACTTGTTCTTGAACATAGTTTAGACAATACATGTGTCACAAGCAATGATGAATCAAAGAAAGCAAGCATCCAGAAAGGGAAGCTAACTAGACAGGTAGGCCCTCATCAGCATCACATTCTGTTCCATAGCTACAATAACAATAATTGAGTCAGACACATGGATTTTAAGTGGCTCTTAAAGTGGAAAGTTAGGGAGAGACACTGTGGAAAGAAAATTGTATACTGAAATGTGGCATCTCGGTTTTGCAGCTGCCAACCTTGTTCTGTCAGTAGCCACAGCTGTTGCCTTTGCTTCTAAACTTAGCAGGGGATGGGTGAAAGCAAGGAGAAACAGTGCAAGCACCTCCTGACAAGGAGGTATGGCTCCAAAGTCTCAGTGTAATCAAAGGAAACCTTTAATTAGTTTTAACTCTTGAGAGAACGGTATTATGTTTGTGTGGACAGAAGATGATACCCAAGGAGGTATGTGCCTGCCTTGTGGATGGATGCACTCTCAGGGTGATTTATTTTTTTTTTTTCCCTGCCCTTGGGGTTGCAGATTGAAGACATGGCCTGACATTCAAAACAAAACACAAATACTGAAACAGATTATCTACCACTTATGATTTTCTTTTTCAGTATTTTTTTTTAAATGCAGTCTTACACTTTAAAGCTAGATTGCTTTTTGATGTGCTGGCTTGGGATCTTTGAGTGCTTTGTCTTTCTTTGTGATAGTCACTTGCCAGTTACTCAAATGATTTAGGGAGGTGAAAAAAATGCAGAAGTAGATAATTGAAAAAGTGTATCCCCCTGAGTCACGTAGTCTATAGTAATCTAGGCCTTGGCATAAGAACACAGAAGGTGTTTGTGATGCAAAGGACTGCTTATGTAGCACTGGAGGACCTGTAAGACCACCAAACCTGGTGTGGTTTTGACATATAAGAAATAGTCCTGAGGCAGTTACCTGCTGAATGTCTTTCAGCTTGGAGGGATGCAATTGGCTTCTTCCAACACAGAAGTTGGAAGCGATTTAATGTGAGGTGTGAATAATCAGGAAAGGGAGAATATAACTTAGCTGACAATATAGATATAGCCTGTACTTAGCTTATGGGTGAGCTTCACTGGGGGATTAAATAGTCTCAGCACCAAACAGGATAATGCTCATTGATGCTGAACTGTTCTAGGAGCCATTGGCTGTGAAGGAAAGAAGGTCTAAGGAAACAGAGGAAATATGGATATTTGTGTCATGTACAGAAAATTCAGCCTGGCCTGCATGCCAGATGGTATCCGTTCATCTGGTGAAGCTGAAGATTTGGAAAACAAGGATGGAAGGAAGGGGACCATACTGTAGTTAGATCTAGGCACAATACGTAGTTGAATGAAATAAAATATTTCTTGGAAAATGATTGATGAAGACTAGAGTTCATAACTCCTGGGGTAATTTTGTCACTTTTATCTTCAGGGTGGAGATCACTGCATGCCAGGCTGCATTCCTTCATAGCATCTGAATCATTCTTATTGTCTCCACAAGCTGAAAATGAGAAACAGACTGGCAGGGAAGTTAAAATTTTCAAGGTGGAAAGAGCAGAGAATATCCCGAGTTTGGGGTTTGTTTGGGTTTTTTTAAGATTAAAAGTTCCTGATGCATTTTTGCAGACAATAATACACTGGATTTTATTATTCCCGTACTTAAAACAACACTCGAGTGTGTATATTTTGAAAGGAAAGAAGAGCACCTGAAGAAGGGGGGCTTACTCCAGTGCTGTATTTATCCAGCCCATCTTTCTGTGAGCTGCATGGGGAAGAACTATTTCCAAGGCACCAATGGTTGCCATATCCTGTAGCAAAAAGATTCCATAAACGTCTGAAAACAGATGGAATGTAACATTGGAGGAATAAATGGATTTTTAATTTTCTGAACGTTTTGGATTCCATCTGGCTGAAGTAACTAAGTGACCTAGTAGAATACTTTTACCTTCCTTGTATAATAGTCAGAAGCACAGCTTGCACTGCTCTTGACTGACATATTCCCCATTCAGACACAGGTTTTACTTGCTCATACATTTGCTTACTTTTAACTCTTTTGAGTGCATGACAAGGAATATCTGATACACCTCTTCCTGCATGTCAGATCTAAATGTTGAACCTCCCTCAGTTCATGATTTGTCCTAAAGCTAGTACAGAGGAACTCTAAACCACCTGCCTAAGCTCACCTGACAGTAATGGGAGCCTTAAGAGGTAACGTACCTTAGATTTACCTCCTGATTTTTTTTGCTTCAAGCATTGGCACAGATCAAAAAGAAAAAAAATACTTTTGATTTTCTGTTGTGTTTAAAAGCAAAGAATAAGAAGGAGTAGAGGCTTTATGTACAGGTGCCAATAAGGTGGATTATTTCTGTTCACTGCTTTTTTTGTTACTGCCATTTAGAATGTTGTTAAACAAATAAGAGTAAATACATGTGTGTTTTTAAACAGGAAATGAACATTCCTCTATGAATAGGAAATACAGGCAACTTGAACTCACAAGAAAGAAGTCATAAAGTATATGACACTATATAAAAACTAGGAGACTTGGGTTTATGGAAGACACTATTTTTGTGCCTGCCTCAGTGAAAATTGAAAACCAAATCCGTTCACTCTCCTTGAGAGAAGAAGTGAGTCTTTTGGATCACTAATGATTAAGCCTGTACTTACTAACTGTGCTACTTATGAAGCTGATTATTTATCATTGCCATTTAGAAAATTTCCAAAGAGAATAACTATTTCTGTGCTGATAAGTTCATTATCAAGAGTTAGTAGGATATTAGCAATGTGTTTATTATTAGTTTTCATACTTTTTGGCACTTTGGAACATTTCTCAGGGTTCTTGCTATGAATATGGATGAAACATTTCAAAGAATGGGAACTAACAACCCCCTTTTTTATTTTTAAGGGACTGTAGTGAGACTGTTTACCACTTCTGGAAGCAAATATATCTGCATTTTTTTAAAAGCCATTGCATTTTAGGATCACCAGTTTCAGTCCAGCACAAAGCCGTAAATCATTGAAAGATTTCACTTTTGCCTGACACATTAATGCTATGAAAAATAGTGTGTTTGCTCAGTCCTTAATAAGACATAATGCAATATTTCCACTACAAATAACTTTTGTATAACTCTCTGGTCACTGTAACCCTGTAATTCAAAGTAGTCTTGTTTCTTCTCCCTGAATTTTGTGATTATGAACTTCTGATGGCTGGCAGGAGCATACACTGATGCTGCCAGCAAAACTCTGGACAGAGTGCAGTCATGTTTTGAGTGTCTTTTGCTGGGATCCTGTAATAAGGATGCCTTTTATGGCATTCAGAGAAATTCTCTTTTGTATAATACACTTATATAATTGCATTACTGTCTCTGAAGCCTTTTTGCCCCCATAAATGATTAAAGCCATTGTTACATGAATCTGGACTTGGGAGACATATTGAGAACTCCTTATAGAGAATGTAAGTGGCTAAAAGACTCATCGGCTGTGAGGAGGGAGGTTTTGTCCTTTTGTGATTCCCTGAGAGTTTAGAGTTTTGTAAAAGAGAAGTCTGTGTTCTGCTGATAGTGCTGATCATGTTCTCTCATTTGTATAATTTAGAAAATTAGCAATATAATGAAAACGGCTCCATCTAAGTAAGTTCTTTATCCGCAGTTAATAAAATAGTATCTACGCTCAGTGACCTGGAATTTCTCTGCAAACACTTTTCGTTAAACAAAGCATTTTGTGTACCTACAGCAAATGTGATATTTATTTTTTCATTATTCATGAAACAACTTTAATGTCACTGCTGATTTTCCTGGTAGGATGTTCAGCTCCAGCCTACTGGAGCTCATGCTGAGTTGTAACTGAAGATGTCATTCACAATAAACATGAGCTGCTGCGACAATACAATGGCAGAAGGTGAAGAATCTCTTTTCTTGTGCAAGGGCGTGCATGTGTCTCTCTGTGTGTGTGAGAAGGAGAGAAAGAGAGAGATTTGATTGTGTTTACAAGATTCATTCGCAGCACAGCAGGCAGTAGTCACATTGTAATATTCACCTTAACACGGATAATTTGATTTTCAACCTGGTTATCATACATTTAGACATAACAATACATACTTTAGCAGTGCATTTTAAACAAGGTTGCACACTTTAAGTCGGAATATATTAGAGGTGAGTGTTGATTTTTGCAATTGCAGAAGTCCTGGAAAGCAGGGTTCAGTGTATGTTATGAAATTGCTAAAAGAGAAGTAAATTCTAATGGCTAAGTCTCACGGACTGCTACTGTTTCTGGGCTGAACTCAATAGTATGGGCTTCCCCAAATCTGACATCTTTAAAGATGTCCAAGTTTTTCCCATTTGAGACCCTCAGGCACTAATGGAATTTCTTTTTTGAGTCCCAGGTAGTCTCCTGACTGGAAAATGAAGTCAAAAAGTCGCATGGCCTTTCTGCCCTTTACACTGAAAGGAAAATGAACTGCCTAGTCATAGGACAAATGTTGTCTTGGGTCAACATCGAGATCCTGACCTGCCTAACTGACGTGACACAGGGAAAGAGGTATGTTGATGCTCGTCAAGAGCAGAGCTTTATTACTGCATCCCGGAGAAGCCTGAGAGATAAGGGGATCTATCAGCAGTTTAATTATAGTTGTAACACACCGGCCTTCATGCAAGATAAAAAAGAATCGGCTGTCTGCATTGTGAGATTTCAAGCTCAGCTTAAATCTAAAGAGTGCGGACATGGTTGGGCATGATTTTGTGAATCACCTACAGCACATTTGCAAGAAAAAATTAGCAGGCATAATTCTCCTGAAGTCAATAGATCTGAGCATGTTTATACAAATGGGGCATTTGGCCCAAATCCAGTTGGCGTCTTTGCGGTATTGCACCTCTGAATCTTCTGAGGTTTTCTTAGAGTCATTAATATTGAGACTGTATAGTACCCAAGACAATTATCCACTACTGCTTGGGTCTGGCCCAGGAACTATTCCACAACATATTGACTCATTAGTATAATAAAATGGAAAAAAAAACCCAAAAACAAGCTGGAAACTAGGAAAGTAAGGACATTAAGAGAAGAGTGTGAAGAAAACAAACACGGTGAGATGAGGTCCTCCAATGGGGTAAATTGGTGCAGCACTATCACCTTCCGTGAGGCTTTGCCAGTTTACACCCTGCGATGATTTGGCCCATGATTATTAGGAATGTACGTTGTTGATGTGCTCCGTAATGCCTTCCATTACCAGCCCATGCTAAAAGAAGCAGCTGGTGAAAGTTATGTTTATGTTCCACAGATGGATCTGCAACAGCAAACACATAGCTCTGCGTCTGCTAAACAGGTGTTTGACTTTATACTAGCTAGCTAGCCAGAGGAAGACAAATTCTTGGTGAAGGATGTAGGCAAAGGTGATCAATATAGTTGTTGAAAAGGAAGAGGCGATCTTTTTTGGTTCTTTATCTTCTTTTTAAATGCGGAGCAGTGTCCTGAACTGCATCATGCCTTTTATCAATATAGTCTAGGTGACTGGGAAGAAAAACTAAGAGGGGCAAAAATCCTAAAACTAGTGGGGATATTCAAATGATGCTGTCTAACTTCCTTCCTTTCTTGCCCGTTTTCAGTAAGAGTAGGAAGAGCTTTGTCTTCAGACAAAGTGAAAGGTGTCTGTAATGGAGTCAACCCATGCCACAGAAGAAAAATCACCATTGTTGCAGAACAGAACTACTTGAAATTGCATCAGACTTTAGCTATGTTTTTTGTTAGGAGGTGGAAATACAATCCTTTCTTTAATAAGAAATATTTTGTGAACCAACTCTGACACCTGTAAGTTTAATAATTATGGATGCTCAGCTGGTGCAAGAGAACAATTGCTTTTCAGCTTACTCAAAATAAGCCATTTGTTTTGACTGTTTTTATTCATTTCTGGTTGCTCAGAAAACCATAAAGCAGCTGGGATTTTTTCTGGTCTCTAAATGATAAATATTTCTAGATGGAAAAATGACGATATGTAAATTCCTGAGTGAATATCATTCCAACTAAAATACCTTAAACTCTGAGAGTTTGGGAGCATTTTCATGGATACCCAGCAGTAGGCTGAAAACTCATTAATAACTAATATTATGACTCTATTTATCACAGTGATACAGATTCAGCATTTCTAGTTGCAAATCAGAATATTATTTCCCTCTTTGACTGGATCTGGGGAGATCTCTTTAGTATGTAATGCAAAGATGTTGCCTAAGGGAATAGAGCAGGCTGGCATCATTTGCCTAAAACTTTCCCACGCTGCTATTGTGTGTTGATCCTTCTGGCAGAGGGTTAAATATTTCGTATTAAGTTCCTGAAACCAGTGTCCAAGGCAGGCACAAGTGGTTCTCCAAGACATGAGATGATCCAGGAAATGGGAAGAGCAGCTGGGATGGCTGAAGAACCTGGAGTAGGTCTGAAGAGTGGTTCACCCTCAGTGTTGTTAACTCGTTATCACGCCTATTTTATTGAAACCAAACTGCTTGAAGGGGTGGCTTTGGAATCAGCGTGTTATGTCAGGAAGGTAGCTGTTTAAATGAAGTGTGAGCAGTGTGTGTTTTCTAGTTTCTGTGTAGATGTAATATATGAAGGAATAGCAAAAGCAGCAGGTGCTGTTAAAATTTATGGAGGAGCAGCAAGCCCAGGCGGCAGCCCCACAGGAAGAGCAGTGACAGTTACCACAACAGATGGTCTTGAGAATTATGAACGTGGGACCTATCCCCATCTGCCCCTATAGCCCAGTCCTTCTTGATCAGGAACCAACAAGATGTTGTCTCCAGGCCTACACAGTCAACTTGAGCAGTGAGACTGGGGGCAGTCAGGGCAACCAGCCACTCTAGATCCATGCTAAAAAAGTCTGACCCAAGCTGTGCATATGGATCTCTGAGCATTGGTACTACTCTATTAAGAGAGGTACATCTTGAAACAGCTGGGAATCTCAGAATAAAAGTACTGATGAAGGCTCGTGGAGGAATTTAACTACCCAGACATCTGTTGAGTAACAAATACAACTGAACATGCATCATCACAGAGGTTCCTAAATTATAGTGAAGACAACTTTATGATCCAGAAAGCAGAGACTCCTAAGGAGAATCCATCCTAGATCTACAGGAACGTATTAATGAAATTTGCAGATGAAACTCTGTAAGTGCATTAAAAATACAGCAGCACTGCGTTTTAGGATTTACTTTAGAAGAGTATCATGTGTGTTTAGAATGGACTGTCTTCCCATCCATTTATAAATTTTCATCGATTCACAAGTAAATGGAAGTTTAAGCTTTTCTTCTGTTTTTAAACCTGTTTGCATACCAAATATTTGAGATCTGCAGACTCTTAACTAATACACTTTACAAACATCTATCTCGCACAACACACAGCTCGTGATAGAGACCAAGAGAATTAGAAAAATGGATAGATAATAGCACTATGTCAGTGCTCTTCAAAAATGTAAGTGCATACCTATGCAGAAGAAAATCATTTGAGACAAATGTTGAAGACCATGAGGAATCTGAAGGCGCAGAAATATTGAAAAGATAATAATGAACACCAAATAAGGCATAAGTTTTCAATAAGGTACAATAGCAAAGGAGGCCTATAAAATTTTGGAGTACAAACAAAGTTATATTACATCACAGGGCAAAGTTCAAATAGGGCTTTTCCCCACATCCTAGTTTTAGGCTAGTGCACTGAAACGAGCCAAAAAAAAGTGACACTGATCATAATGATGAACTGACAGCAAGACTTAAGAATTTTTTAAAAATCTCCTAGAAGTTTTGGTTTACAATGACACTTAATGGAAAAAAAAAAAAGAAAACCAAACAGAAGGCCCACAAATCTTGTTTCTTATCCTGAAAAAAAGGAATCTGTAACATCTAAAAGGAAAAATTTCTCTTAAATTTTCTCACATGAATCAGCTAATCTTTGCTATCCTCAAAGAAAAAGCAACTCTCAGTGAATCAGGCTTCATTCCTCAGATTCAATACAGGGATAGTGCCAGGTTTACTCTCTAATGATTCATTTCCTTACATCTGGAGAATGTGTCTTTTAAAAATTTAGGCAGGGGGAGGGAAACAAGGGTTGGTGGTTTTTTTCTCTTTTGCCAGGTTTTAGTTTGATGCATTCATTTCTCCATTACCATTCTGTCCCAAAATTTATTGTCTCAAACTCTATGCAGCAAAATCTTTTCCTCATCTCTTCAGGAAGGTAATGTTTCAGTTTACATTTGTAATAGTAAGTTATGATCATCTCAGTGGGATTGTAGCCCCAGTAATCTTCCTGCTAAAAACCTGTTCACTAGGTTTTTGATAAAATATGAATGTTATACATATTTTCAGAAAAGAACACAACTTTTCACTTGTCTATATTAATCATGACATCTACTATAGGTCACTGTACTGTTTTTAGCTGGGATAGAGTTAATTTTCTTCATAGTAGCTAGTATGGGGTTATGTTTTGGATTTGTGCTGGAAACACTGTTGATAATACAGGGATGTTTTCATTATTGCTGAGCAGCACTTACACAGAGTCAAGGCCTTTTCTGCTTCTCACACTGCCCCACCAGAGAGTGGGCTGGAGGACCACAAGAAGTTGGGAGGGGACACAGATGACCAAAGGGATATTCCGCACCATAGGATGTCATGGTCAGCATAGAAAGCTGGGCGAAGAAGAAGAAGGAGATGCTTGGAGTGATGGCATTTATCTTCCCGAGTAACTGTTAGGTGTGGTGGAGAACTGCTTTCCTGGAGATGCCTGAACACCTGCCTGCTGATGGGAAGTAGTGAATGAATTTCTTGTTTTGTTTTGCTTCCATGCATGGCTTTTGCTTTACTTATTAAACTGTCTTTATCTCAACCCATGAGTTTTATCACTTTTACCCTTCTGATTCTCTCCCCCATCCAACCAGGTGGGAGTGAGCAGGCAGTTGTGTGATGCTTAGTTGCCAGCTAGGGTTAAACTATAATAGTCACATAGAGAAAGAAATCTATCTCCAAATGTGATTCCAGTTCAGCATTGTATTAAGACTATTATCAAATAATTCCACTCCACCCGATCAAAGGCTTTCTCAGCATCTAATGCTAATAACATTCGTGGTCTTGAGCATTTGCTTTTTTGAAGATTTTAGGCTCCCCAAAGCATCACTTAAAGGTCACTGAGGGGTCAGGGAACGTTCAGCTCTTTGATGAGAAAGAACCAAGAGCTCCTTTTAATCTTAATATTCAACTTCAGTACACACACACACAAAAGAATAAATAATCCTGGGAAGACTGATCTCAGTCCAGCCAAAAGCAATAGTGGAAGACTTTTTTTGTCGAAGGTGCAATCTAAGAACTACCTTTGCAAGCAAGGAATTTGGAAGGAGATGAAAAAATGAATGAGAATCCTTCTCTGGTTGTTATTTCTGTCTGAATTCCAGTTCAAATTGGACTCAGACAAAGAAGATTGGAGACAAGCATGTTATCAACAAGATAGCAGCAGTGATCTACAAACCACTGCTAATGAACTGCCTTTAAGTGTCCAGGGAGCCCTTCTAAAGAAAGCCTACAAACACCCGCCTGAAGGCTCTCCTTGCTTCAGGCCACATAGATTTGCTTGCTGTTCTTGCTCAAAGTTAATTTGTATTTACAAAATCAGTCACCTATTACAAGACAGAAACAAAACCTAAAGGTAAAAAAGGGGTGATCTCTGTCAATCTGAAGCTTCAGTTTTTCTGTCTGCTGCACCTGAACTAGTATACACGGTCACTGAACTGAGCCTTTTCAAGGTTTCAGCACTGCAATGGAAGCGAAGGACAGTGAGAAAATTTCTATAAGGGAAGTTATAAAAGGCCCTGAACTGTCCCAGAGCAAGGTTATTATCTTGGAAAGTACTTAGCTGAAACTCTTTCCTGGTGCATTGACTCATGCCCTCCACTTCAGCAAAGCCAGATTACAGTGATTTGCCAACAATTTTGTGGCTGCAAAATGCAGGAAGGTATTTTAATTACATTTTCCCCTGTGATCAGTTCTGTTGCCATGTTCTATGGTTGAAATCTTATTGGAATGTTTTAAATAGAACAAAGATTTAGTCGGCTATTCTGTCCCATTGCCTTTCCTCTTCCCCTCCCAAACTGGTCCAGGCTTCTTGAATGGAAATGCTGCTTTTATCTTAAGGGCTTTTCTCTTAGAAAGTGACTGCAGATGAACAGTGCCAACAGGAACTCTTCATAATCACTGGTTGGGCTTTTCTTACTTGATGAACTACACTGAATAATTTGTATCAAGTATTGAAATGGAGTGGTGTGAACTGACTCAGAGCTATCCATATGTTGATTTACCCCAGCTGAAGTTCCTGAGCTGCACCAAAAAAAAAAGAACCTTCTTAATTTATATGTGAATAAACTGTTTAGTAATCACCAGGATCCAGATTCTGGTGGTTTTACTTCACAAAATGCAGCAAAAAGGTTTTTAGCACATTCTCCCTCGGGATCAGCTTTGAAGCCTTACTGGTAGATGAAATTTCAACCCAGTCTTATTTGAATTGATACAAAGATGGTGAAACTATTTACTCACTTCTTGCTTTTCACCCATAAATACTCACCTTCTGTAGTAAGAGTATTTATAACTTGCCTTGATCACTTTCTGGTGGAGGTGCAGAGATGATCCTCAGGTCCCTGGACAAGCCTATTGGGAGACATGGACTCTTCACTTACATCTCCTGAATTTCCTGGTGGATCAACTAACCTATTTACATCAAAGAAGGCTAACACTTCTCTTACCTGGCTGAGATTGGTACCACTCCTGCAAACCCACAATTTAATATCAGATACCAGTTACCCCAAAATGTTTGTGTGGCAGCAGGACTTGGATTTATGCGGAGAAGGAGGAACGGGGGTGGAAACATGGGTTGATTAGGTCCCCTTGGTTAGATTGGATCTAGTTCCTGTCTTGTGCTAATCCACCCCAGATTCCTGGCGGTAAGATCCAAAGCAGCATAAAGCAGATACAGGAGAAGGTGGAGGGGGCTGGTCAGGGGTGTTTGTAAATAAATCTGGAACCTGGGATCTGCAGCCTGCTTGGTTATGGTTTTGTGAAAACACAATTACAGCATAAAATGAAAGCAGGCTGTGCAACGAAAACAAGAGGAATGCCATCACCCAGGTTGGCTTGTACTGCAAACCACCCTGGTCAATCATCTGAGATGAATGGAGGTATCCGCTGAATAACCTCACTTTGCAACTTTTATGTGAAGGCTTGATAAATGAAGTCAGGGAGAGGTACAAGAAAGTGATTAAAACCAGCCTGTGCAAAAGGCAATGATAACCTCCCTGAGCTTGAAACTTTTTTTTTCCTTCTGTCTGAGTTTGTTGGATAATTAACCCTTTCGTCCTTCAGTCTCTGTACACAAACATTTGTATATTCTTACAAAGCAGTTGCCTCCTGGAAGACAATTTGTCTCTAGTAATAAATTGGACCCAGTGGCAAGGCCAGCCACTTTCAGTGGGGATGCTTAGAGCCAGGTGCTGTGATATGGAGCTTTCTAGTGGCCTCACTGTAGCAGAAGACCGTTTCAAAAGTTTAACTAACTTATTTCAGGTCTCTGGGCTCTCTCAGCTGCCTACTAGCTCACTTAGGCACTTCCTTTTAGGCACCCTCCTGGAAGAACTACAAGATAGTTTTAGGGGATGCCAGTCTGTTGTCATAGTGAGCTTGAATGGGATATTACTATCACTAAAGCAAAAGTCAATTCTGGCATTATTGTCAGACAGGGGTCAGGATTTCTCTTTGTGGACCTGGAACTGTCATGAATCGTCTCTTGTGCTAAAATTGGTTACTGACTTGAGGGATGACTTGAGCATGCACAAAAGCATCTTACCCACATAGTCAGAGATCAATAGACTTTCCATTCCTATGTATTTTGCTCCTAGGTGCTTGCTCGTGTTAAAAAGAAAGGAACTAGCAAAGGGGTCTCACAAGTAGACTCATGCCCAAATGTGGTCAGAGGCAGCTGTTTATAGTTTGGTTGATTCATTTTTGGTCTGCCCAACTGCACTAGGATACCAAAGCAGGCACTTATGAAAAAACCAGCTGTCTGCACTCTCAGGTGAAGATCTAGAAGTTAGCATTAACAAAATAAACAGAAGTTTCTTGCATGTCAGAAAAATAAGCTTTTCTTTGAGGAACCCCCCTAGACTTAGCCCAAAGAATGGCAGCAGCAGCACTGCCTGTATTGAACAAAGCTCTTTAAACCCTTACCAAGAAGCAAAATCTCAGCTGAGAAATGTCAACAGAGCTTTTATGACAGCCTGAAGATTAATTGTCCTCTGAAATGGCAGTCCTCAATTTAGGCTTAATCTCTCTTGCATTACTCAGGTAGCTATTGTGAAGTATCACCCTGCTTGCTGCTCTCGCTGACAGTTTCTATATCCTTTCACCACGCCCACTGGAAGGAAAACAATCACATAAATCCCTCTTGCAGGGCATGCTCAAACTCGTTTCTTATTGTGGGGCAAATTTATGGTTGCATTTACCATGTAATCTTTAAAGAGGACTGGCTGGTGGTTGAAGGTCTAAAATTACAGGTGACCTGGGTGTAAGCAAAAGTGGATTTGTTAAAAAATCTGGTTTTAAGGGAGGAGGTAAGGGGGTGAGAAAGGAGAGCTAGATGTTCCCTGTGTAGTTTATGACCTTTCCTAAAAAAAATATATATATATACCCTTCAAGTAAGGTAGAAATGCAATTTTCATTCTGTGGCTCTAAATATCTGTTTATCCCACTGCCATGATTTGAGCATGCCCAGTTGGGATGATTTAGCACTCTGCTGATGACTACCAACGGAAGGACTTCATGTGAAAAGGTAGTCTGCCACGGCTAATGGGCTCTTGTTTCAAAGGGATGCTGTGTGTACATTACTAGTGTATGGAGAAGGTGCAGAAAGGCCTCAGCAGACGTTAGGAATGGAGTGTTGCTGATGATGAAAAGGCACTTTGCTGTTGAGGGAATGGTGGGAGAGAAAAGGCGTATCTGTCTTTTTGATTAGAAATGCATGCTTCCTTTCATCATCTGAGCTGAAAAATTGGCTTCTGCTCTTGGTTTATGAAACCATTTTTCTTTTCCCTTCCTTCCCAGGTTTGCAAACTCTTTAATAAATTAGTTACTGTGAGGTGCATAGGTGCAACAATCACCTTAGAGGCTTTTCCCAAATGCATCTTTAATATTTTATAAGTATTTAAATAGATTTATTCAATATGAACAGCCTGATTTATTAACACTGGCACTCTGGCATCGAAAGGGGGTTCAATACAAATTATGTTGTGTCAGAAATTTTTAGCAGCTAGATCTCAATTTACCAATGGATTCTTGGAAGTCAGAAAATAATAGGACCCACCCCATGTTAATATTTAATCAGGCTTTGGTGCCAGATAGGAGAAGCTGTTGAATGAATGAGATGCATTGCGAGGAGTCCTGTATTACATTAAAGCATACATCATGTGCGTTCACTTCTCAGATGGGGGCAGGGAGAAGTGGGTCAGTTGTTCTGGCAAGTGGGAGGATTAGACCTGCCACTGAATAAAGATTCTTTGTCAGGCTCTGAGAGCTGACCAGATTAAGTTAAAGTCTCACTGCAGACATGTGTGGGAAACCTGAGTGACCAGATGTGAAACTTGTTTACTTTGTCCTGGGTCCAAGCGATACCTTTCTTTGCGCATATTCAAAAAATAATCTATGACAACAGAAACACTGAACCTGACATCAGAGTGGAGCTACTTTGTAAAGCATTTTACAACAACACAATGAGAAGGGTGCTACCAAACCTAATGCTGTCCTATGTACCTAGTGCACACATAGGGAGGGGAAGGACAGGTTTACTGGTCTTCTGTAGATCAGTCCCCTGTAGGTTAGTGTTTTGAATTACCCCAGAATCATTTTCACTCTGAATTTCCAGGTAAGATTATTTTTATTTAGCCTGGCACATTACTCTCATAAAAACAATTTGGTTTTATTCCTGTACTGAAACACCAAACCACTCTCTCAACACAGATGTGGAGTATACATTTAAATTGCAAAGAAGCAAAGTTTTTCACAATAGTGTTCACTCACTTGGATAGAACAGATAACATACCAGCATGATTGTAAAATAGCTCTGCATATCAGCAGGGCTTTCCTAAATCACTGCACCCAGTGTGGAATGGTTCAGATGAATTAGGAATCTGCTCAAAAAGTAACAATATCTCATGTCTACTGAGTACCACTGAGACAGCCTCATCAATCCACCGTGCAAGGCAGAGGCTAGATAGTTTAGTGAAAAGCAAAGAGGAAAGCTTCATCCAGCTGCGGCAGGACAGATACTGGATAAAAAGGAGAAAAGAGGACATCTTAGATGCCACAGATCTTTTCCTGGAATATTTCAGGATGACCCAGCAATGAAGTAACCCTCCAGTGATCAAGACAGCCTAGCCATAATTGCATGTTCATATGTCTGGGTTGAGTTCTTCAGAGGGTGTGAACTAGAATAGTGTGGTCAAAATGCCTGGAATAACACTGGTGAGCACCAGCTGAAATTTTGGCCTATAACTGAAGTCCTGGTGACAGTGAACTCATCGTCTGGTAGGAACTTTATTAATTTCCTTTTCTCACTTAATTATTAATTTCTGTCCCTTTACACAGGCAGTGTGTTTAGTTTCTTTGTGTGCTTGCTTTATTTAAAGAAAGAAAGAAACATTGAACAGCTAGTCCTTTGTAATGTTAATATTAAGAAATTTAGACAATGCTCCAGTAAGATCTCTGAGTCAAGACAAGAGGCAACTCTACACATCTGATTCTACCAAAGTTTGATTGGAATGGTTTTATTGTAAGGTTAGATTACCAGGGAAGAACCTAGGAAAAACCCTGCTGTGATAGTTGCCTGTTCCTGGTGGCATCAAGATCTCAGTTCTTTAAATTGGATATTTGGAGTTGGGGAGATAAATGGAGGAGTGGAGCAGAATGCTATGTGTGGTTTCTTTATGCTGTTTGTGGTGAAGCTTAATTTATTTTTGTGGAGTGTGTACCTAAGAATGTTTTGACGAGATGGTAGTGGAACCAGAGCAAGATCAACTCTATCTGAGTCATTACTCATCGATCTCCACCTCCTCTGCCGCAAAGCAGGCTGGCTGCTTGAGGTGGGATTGTTAGTCTCTTCCACGTAGTTGTAGTCTTAACTATTAGTAATATATACTCATCCAGTTCCATAAGAGTAAACAGAGATCTTATGATCTACTTTGTCTAAAAGGGTAACATAAAGAGTTGCACCTCTATCAGCTGTGAGAACAATCATGATTCAGAAAAGAATAAACTTTTTTCCATTCCAGGGAGGGACTCTGTCCCTTGGCATGCTGGGCTACAGATTGTGAGGACATCAGGTCCAGGTTTCTCCTCAAGACATTCTTTCCTACCTCTGGGCAGCAGAAATTTAGGAGTCATCTAGGCTTTTGTGGGTGAGGAGGCATGTCTTCCTGCTTCATCGCGGTAAACTAATCTATAGCTTAAGCTAAAAAATGTGTGCCATAAAATTAACTTCTAAATTCACTGATTTTTTTTTTTAAATCACTACAATTATTTTGGTATCTAATCTCAATAGAATCTAATTTCAGCATCTAAGTCCTTAGAAATGGCATATTAAGTCTCCACTGTGGCACATCACATCCAAATGAGGTGGTATCTTTGGCAGGCATTTTGGTACAGTCACAAGCAAAGAAGATTCTATTACTTTTATCTCAAGAAAAGAATATCACCATCTGCTCTAAGCTCAAAAACATGTGAATAACTTTTCCCTAAAGTTTTTTCAAGTTGGTGCTAGATAGGAAAGAAGTAGAGGAGAGAATATCAGAAGGAATAGGGGAAATTTCACAATTCAAAAATGTGAAGATTAACTGTATTGGTATTAGAAAACATACTAGAAAAACTGTTAGAAAAACATTGTAGAAAGCTAAAGAAAGTGATAGATTTTCAGCTAAATCTCACAGTTCAGAAGTTCATCTGAACTTTTTATCGTTACAGAATTTGACTGGCTAGAAATATGGCTGAAAGCATCAAAACGTCAGCCATCTTCTTCACAAAGGAGACAGTAATCGAAACAGAGGAACAGTTTCTGCAGTTTTCTGCTGATCAGGTGTTTTTACGGAGAAGGGGTCTAGCTCTGGTCTTTAGGACAGTTACAAGGTACTACTTTCTTTGTGAGTGAGGACATCTGAATGTGATTATAATTAGAGCTTTTATTACTGTAACCAAGATGGTAAGAGTTAATTATATGTGGAGCTTTATTGGCAAAGGGTGTTTAATATTAAACAATCATTGCCAACCATGAACGTATCTGATATAATAATGAACTTTATTTGGAAGTTCTGCATGAGATAAGGGAGCTAAATTTAGCTGTACAGCCTGCAACAATAACACGAGGGAATATTGTGAATTCGTTTTATTTGGAAATAGAAAGCTCTGAATGTTGTTAGATTAACTTCTTGAGAACATAAAGTAAATGTTTGGTAACCAGAGATTTGTATTGTTAAAGAGAATCACTTTCACTAAAGCTACAGTAACAGAATGTTTAAATGTGCAGGGCTGAGCTGTCAAAGCATGCAACAACATCTTTAAATAAAATGGAAGTGGCTAGATCTGCCTTTATCTGTGGCCTCCTCTGAGAACTGCTTAAGGTTCAATTCTGTTCCCATTGAAGTCAGTGGAGAATCTCCCAGTAAACTGAAATGGTTCATGGGCCTTACCAGGGAAAAAAGGAAAAACCTCAAAGTATGGTGGAAGGTGCACTGCTGTCCCACAGCAAATGAGTTAGTTATACCTGTGCAGAGCAACGTTGCCAAACCACACTATTCACAACTGTGGGTAAAGCCTCTTGCAAGAGCCACGTTGAAGGCATAACCCTTATTGCCTCAGCTCCCAGGACATCTTTTTTCCAGTCTTCCTTTACTGAATCACTGTACATAGTTAGCAGTTATAATACCCAGGTTTTCAGCTTAACTGAAGGCTCAGAAAAGCTCTTATACTGTTTTTAGTCTATTTTAATCAAAGGTGATGATCTCTGATAACTCACTGTAGGCTCAAATCAAAAAGACTCACATGGCATAATCTGCCTTAACCCTACAGCTATGCTGCATTGAGAAAGTAAGTGCTGACGAGAACATATACCTTATACAGCAGGGTTTGAGATTTTATTTCACCTTGATTTTTGTGACAATGGCTATGTGTGATGTTTGGCCTAAAGTGCGAGGTCTTGTGCAAGTAAGGAGGCAGAATGTAAAGTGACAGTGGAACATAGGGACAAGGCAGGCTGCTCTGAGCATGACATGGACTCGTGGTAGGCTTCACCTATGCCCGTCCTCTATATCACAATTCCACACTGGCAGGAGGACAAGCTACGTCTTCTCTTTTCAGTCTTATTTTTTCAGTTCCCAGAACCTAAACTAGGAGCCAGGATTTTCGATTGATATTTGGGTTTGGGTATTTTTAATTCAGTCCTTCTCTGTCTGATTGTGGCTGTTTGGAGTCAGTGGACCAATATTCTGCAAAATGACTGTGTCTTTAACAGCATGTAAACTGAAAAGAACCCAACCAGAGCTCCTTCCTGCTTCTCAGTTTCCAAAATGCAGCTCAGATTCTTAACTGCATAACCTGAACTTCTCTGTAATCTATGTATCAGTGTGTATGGATGTAATGGACATGTCTGCCTATGCATACACTAACACTTTTAATTCATATAATGGGTCTGTTCACTAGCAGAATAAAGACTCCATGCAATTTAACTACAAACTGGAGGATGCAGAAGAAAATGTTCACTGAAAATTTATCTATGATGTAAAATTTTCCTTTTGCAGATTTTGGGGGTGATTTGCAGCAGTGGTATTCACCTTAATTTTCAGAACTGATTTTCTAAATGTGTCATTTGAGTAGCGAGGAGAGAGGAAAGGAGAAGGAGAGATTTTCTTCTTGCAAGTACTTTTCAGCTTTTAAGATGCTTTTGTTTCGCCTGTGCAAGTCTACAATTGGATATTGCAGAGGAAAGGATTAGGAAAAAACTCCCAGAGGTGTAAAGTATAACAAAAGGCAATAGTTGGAATTGCACTGTTAGTAGACCTGGCTGATGTCAATGGGATTTTGATCCATGAAAGTACAGCAGGACCGCGCCATATATAGGAAAGCACAATCTGTCAAAATTAAGTGTGTAGTTTATGGTATGCTTTCTGTTTGAAATAACATATTACCTCCTATTTATAGTAAAGCAGACTAAACAGTCCTATATGTCTACATTTAAGATTTTCAGACACAGAGTAAGGATACCTTTTACCTGGAAATTGTAGAGTCAGAGCTCAAAATTGTTAGCAGTGATATAAATGAATACCTGTGATTTTACAGGCATATAAATCCCAAGCTTCTGCTTACATAGCTCCACTGTCTGCAGTATTGGCTGGATCTGAAGATCACTGCTGGAGGACTACTAGGAAACAAATGAACTTGTGATGCATAGTATCTTAAAGGAAACTATAAATGGGATAGGTCAAGGACTAGGCATGTAAGCGACAGGAAAAAAAATCTTCCTTTTAGTTTATACAACTCCTGCTTCCATGTCTGTGCAGATTCCTAATAAGGAATAGTAACTTTTCGAGGCACTAGGCCTGTACATGTTTCCTGACCTTATAATTCTCACAGTTCTAGACATTCCAAGGTAGGGGGTCATTCAGACAGAGTTGTAATTTCTTGTTCATATTTATTTCCAAAGTATCTTTTGCATAGTTTCCCAGTGAAATCATGTGCTGGGGCTGGGGAATGCTAAATAGGTTATTTTTCAAGCTTGCATATAAAGGGCCTGTCAAAGTGGACTGTTTTGGACATATCAAGTAAAAGTGCTGGAGCCAAACCACGATGTTTGTAGCTTGCCCTTCCCAAGCCCGTTACAAGCTGGAATCCCAACCTTCCAACAGGAGGTGATGCAAGAAAGTTAAGGAGCTCTGGTTTTGTTATCAGTGAGGATTTTAACAATGATAAAAGTCTTGAAAGCATACCTCAGCTCAAGAGGCGTGTGACCTGAATGTTCCCCCAAAAACTACATTTTGTTAACCCTTTGGTGCTAGATTCATGCTTCTTTTCCTTCCCATTCTGTAAATAAACACACAACAAATTTTAGGGGGAAAAAGGTTGTGGAAGCCCAGTCTCACAACCTTAACTGGTTGTGAAAGCATATTTTTAATTCATTTTTCTGGTCCTTCAAGTTTTTTTGAAGCAATTACATTATCTGATGAAATAATAAAAACATATTAGGGACCAGACAAGCCTTCGTGAATTTTGAATATTCACTTCTAAAAATCCATCAGCCAAGCAGCAGCTAGAAGTTACCTACAGACTGAAAGAGGTTTACACATAGCATTTGTCTAGCCATTTAAAAAAACCAAAAATATCTCTGCCAAGAATCCTACAGATAAAGTATTCATCAAGGATTAGCTAAACACGAGAGGAAGGAGTTTGCCTCTAATGCTGTGTATGCCATGCTTGAAGCAGCAGTAAGGAAGGTTAGTCAGACCTCAGCTTTTATCAAGATGTGTCTAATCTAAATTGAAACATGGGCACTTTCTTTCTGAACTCCAAAAGCACGTAATGCATTTGGGACTGAGGTTTTCAAGCTTACAAAAGTAAGTGTAGGCATTCTGCTTGCAAAAATTTCTTTCTCTAAGCATTTGAAAAGAATGGCAAGGGGAAGATCCTGTGGAAACTGGGAGTGTTTTCACAGATTGCTGGTGACAGTAAGTATCATTTTATAAAACACCAGTTAGGCTGCATATGACATATGGAGACAATTTCTGCCTCAGCTGTATTTACCTTTCCCTTTGATCTAATGGGAACAGCTCATGTATATTGAGGCAGGGCTTGCTCTACAGTATCTTGTTTGGTTTGCATATTGGAAGAAGTTTGGAATAGCTAAGTTGACACGTGCTTTTGTAACTAGGAGGGTGAGACAGTGCAATGAGGCTGGTTTAGTTATGTGGAAGGACAGTTATGAGGTGATATGAGTGAAATGAATTAAGTGCTGCCTTTTTCCTTTATCATTAGAGAATCATTGAAATGTAAGACTGGATTGAAACTCCGTGGGCCATATATTCTGTTCTCCTCCTCAAAGGCAGGATCAATTATACAGCCATCCCTGGCTGTATAAGCCATTTAAGTAAAATATTACTGGAATGAAGAGATATTCTTTATATTTAGATGGAGGAACTGTGGCAGCACAGTTAGTTACTTACCTTCTGGTAAAAAAAGAAAAAGAAAAAGAAAAAAAAAGAAAAAAAGAAAAAAAAAAAGAAAAAAAGAAAAAAAGAAAGAAAAAAAGAAAAAAAGGTTGTTCCAGCTCTCTAAGAGTTATCATTCAAATTAGATTCATGATTTGCTTGGGATCATTGGAGAAGCCTGACCAGAAGATATAAGTGGAACATAGCAGGATATGTAGAAGTGGAAAATAAAGCAATACAATTGGAAAGGCAAGGGAACTGGTTGAACAGGCTTCCAGTTTAAGTGGTGGTCTCTGAAGGCAATAGAGTTTGTATGCAGCAACTGATAGAGAATCTGGAATTCCAAAATGCTGTGGGTTTTACTTTTGAGCTTTGAATTACCTAGTGACTCTTTCAAAGGTCAGGAGTGAGATTTTGCAAGGCTTGCCCTCCTTAATTAGTGTCGGAGATTTGTGTGTGTATGTGTGTTGGCTTACAGAGCACTGGTTTTATTCTTCCTAAAGAAAAAGGCACGATAATTTTAAGATTCTTTTTTAAAAAATAAGTTTTAAAGTTTCTTAAAGTAATGTAGGGAGAGAGAAGAACAAACAGCACTGCACTTCGGATCCAAGAGGATCCTGTTTGCCTGTGCTGTAGTCATATCACTGTAAGTCTCCCTGCCCTGTTGTGGCAAGTTGTTTTTCTAAAGCCAGGCTGTTTCATTTTACTTTCATCATTGCTGTAGTTTTCTCTGCTCTACTTTTAAGTGTAAATGCTTCAATTGTTTGCAGAATGTTATCGGACATTTGTTTTATCAATCTAGTATTCTTCTATATCTTAATATCACTATTAACTGTTTGGGTTGTTCTTATTTTTATACTAGAAAACTGCTTCCAGTGTTATTACTTATTGGTCATAATCAATTAGGGAAGTTTTTAGACTATGGCAGTCTTATATAAATACACTGGCAAAGTTCACCTCCTATGATTTCTGACAATTAAATTGTTCTGTCACTTTGGGACCTTCATTAATCTCAACTTGTCATCCTTGTTTATGCAGGTTATAATGGCCTGTGTGTGTAAGTGAAATGAGATGCTAAAAGCCCTTGGCTGTTTAACTCTTTGATGAAAGTCAAGCAGGAATATGGTGTTGAAGGGAGAAGTTGATTCTTTTTTTTCATCCTCCAGAATAGCACCATGGAAATTTTTGCACTATTAAATGACTAGTTATGAAAGAAGCCAAGGAAAAAGTTTAGAGAGAGGGAAAAAAAATGAGTTGATGGTACTGTTATCACAGTCCTTTGTGTGTCTGCATGAGTGCACACAGGAATAACGTAGATTACTTACTCTTCCAAGAAAGTGGTATGAAGACATCATGTTCCAGCAGAGGAATCTAACGACCAGAGATTTTCAGATAACATTGCAGGATCAGTGTAACTCAGATGAAGGATGTGGCTAAAGTCTCTTGAAAATTTGAGATGTGAGTTATCAGTAGACTCTTTGGTTTGTGTATTTCTGGCGGACTGATTATCTGGGACCACTGCAGACACACTTCTGAAGACTTTGGGCAGTGAAAGTCCATTTGCAGAATTGAATTTAATGTTTAGTTTCCTGGGGGAGTTTATAATTATCTTCTTTCTTAAATGACCTCCTGGAATTCAAAGACCTGTTTTCTGATGTCTCCGAATGCAGATGGTGTTTACAATCTTCTGCCCTTTTCTCCATCTTTTAAGAAGGTCTTAAAAAGGCTTTCTAGAGTGGTTACTCTACAGCACCAGCAGTCTTACATGTATCAGACTCAGGAAGAGCTCCTCACTCAGCTTTCTCCCTGGAGTGAGCAGGCTCTCGTTTTACAGCCCTTCTGAACTATCACCACCTGGCACTGTACAGCAAAGATGCTGGTACCTTTTATTCCATGCAGTTTGTCAAACCTAGGGTTTCCTCTTGGGCAAGTGCCTCCTAACAGAGGCCTAACAGATATTCAAACCCAGCCTAACAGATATTTTCTTTTGCAACTGGAAATGAGGGGCCAGATCAAAGCAAGCAGCACACTGTCCCGTGATGGCAAAGTTGGAGATGGAGTCCCAGTCTCCTGACCTGCTCAGAGCTTCCATCCATACACAGCTGGCCAAGGTTAAAAAACAGGACCAGCCTTAGAGTTATCTATCTCAAATCTAAAAGGAGTGTAATGATATGCTATTCTCTGTACCCTGAGAAACATACGAGTGACATCCTCTCTCTGTGCACTAATTATCATAATTCTTAGACCAGAGAGAGATCCAGAACACTGCACAAATTATCACCCAATATCTTTAATAAATGTGGATGGTAAGTTACTTGCAAAGGTGCTGGTTAATAATCTGGAACACATATTCCCAGACCTAATTCATTTCAGTCAGGTGGGATTTATTAGGAATTGGACTGTCATGCAGTAGTATAAGGCAACTCTTCAGTACAGTATGTTCACACAGAAGCAAAGGAGAAAGCTGGTGCATCTCATGGAAGTATTAATGACAGAGATAGAGCATTTCTTACTTTTCTATATGTTGAGTTATGGACAGCTCTTACTGTTCAGTACAGTAAAAGCCAATGGCACCTGTCAATCTACTGTAAAAATGTTAATGTCACTGGGTTAATAGCTAGGCTTCCTAAGTTAGAAAAAGGAGAAATGGCAGAGCTGCTCTCCCATTTCGACTTGATCCAGAGTTCACATCATAACTGCATTTCTTTTTCTCTTTTGTGAGATTAATTTATAAAGAAAACAAAATACCATGTGCCTCAAGGATGCCCATTTTGGATGTGACTGCTTTTCTTTCTTGCCTAGAGAGGAAACAAAGTGATGGGCTCCCACCAAAGATGCACATGTGCCTGAAGTTCAGTAGGATAAATGCAAGTCTTGGAGGCAAGCTGCCAGATGTTATTTGTCGAAGCTGCCTCTAGGCTGCTCTGAAGCATACCAACACATGTGTCAGGGCAGAATGAGAGTCAGGGCAACTTTCCAATTTTTTTTGCTCCCAGAGTCTCTTAAGGGGAAGCTGCGTTTAGGAATAAAGAAACAAAGATCATGAAAATGGGAGATTGTTCTATTTTATGTTGTAATGCCGAGGCAATTATAAGGCATTGTATGTGTAATTTCACCTTGAATTTTGAGCACAATACAATATACATGTCTTTCTAGATACTTCAGCATGTGGTGAGGTGCATAAACCGGATTTAAATGCTAGTGCTTGCTCCTAGAGCTGTGGGGATAGCATTACTACTTCTGCTTCAACAATGCCAGCTGATCCTATACCTCGGGAATGAGGTGAAGCTTTAACAGGCCTTTTGAAATTCACTTCTAAAAAGCCACACTGGATTTTACAGAAGATCATGCTAGGAAAATCTTGAGTTTAGCAAGTGCATTTCTATGCACTGCCTTTGTACACACATAAAATAAATCAACCGAAACATTTGTAGTATTGGTTGCAATTTAAGTGATTCATCCTACAAAAGAGAATAACACTTGCACAAATAAACATAACATTGTGGTGAAGCACTGTTCTTGAAGTAACAACCCCACGAAGATGCTTTTGTTAAAATTTTTCTTACATTATCATCTTTCCTTGAACAGGGGGTTTATTTAGACAGCTATCTGCGGGGAAAATGTATTTTTAGCATATCCTTGTACATTGGCCAGTAGAGCCAGATGCTGATGCCTAATACTTGCCCATGGAAAGTGAAAAGACAGAATTAAATATAATTTATGAAGGGAACTCTTTAAAAAGTTTGCTATACAATGCAAAAGGTGTATATTTAGTTCTTAGCTTCCATTTCTTTGCAATAAGATATAGCATTAAACAAACTACATTGATCTGTTTATTATTCTACCTTATAGATAGTTTTCCTTTTTTTTTCACTCCCTTCCCACCTTTACCTTAGTGGCATCCTTCATCTTAATGTTTGCATCAGCCACTTTTGGTACTATGTATATTACATTTAGCACATAATTATGCACAGCCGCTAGGTTGCATAAATAAATTCTCATCAGTTTTGCATGTGAACCCTGAAATAAGTACACCAGTACTAGCTCAAGACCTGTAAACTGAATGACTGCACCAAGACCATGTAGCTCAAGTGGGATTCTGCAAGGAGCTCTTTCTCTTCCAGGATCTTGTCTCTTGTGTCTGTGTAATATTGTCTCATCTTACAGATGCATATCTGGATATATCAGAAAACAATTACCACCTCTACAAAAGTGGTCACGGGGAGTGGAGAACAGCGGAGGTGCTTGCAAGAAGTGAAGTAAGGTCAATTGAAGATGGACAGTTGAGACTTTCACTCAATTCACAGTACCTTATAAGACTCAGAAATTCACCTCATGGTATTATTTTTTAAACCTTATCGAATGCAGTGTTCAAAATTCTATTTGTATGAACAATGGCTTTGATGAAAAATGGAAATTTTCATGTTTAGTTTTCTAAGAAGCAGTTTTCCAGTTTTCATTCAGCATTTTTGAGTGAAAAGTCCAATGTCTTTAATTAATTTCTGGGACATTTTGAAGATTAACTTGGAGGAAAGAAAGATAAAATGTAGCACACAAGTCATTTATTTCTCGATTACAGCCATCTAATATCCTTAGTGCATATAAATCAGTTCAGTTTGGCAATATTAATTAAACAAAATGTGGCTTTAAATTCTCACTGTATATATACATTAAATGAAATATTTAAATTTTTAAATGAGCATTCTCATATAATTAATTAGTTTTAATTTTTCGATAAGCACTGAAATACAGGGACATACAGAGGCTAGCTAATACAGATGTAAAAAATGTGTTTGTGTGTGAAGGAACTCACACAGCTGTGGATACAGGTCTGTATGTTCACGTGTGAAAATACACAGCCACGTATATGCACATGCATCAAATCACTGATGAAACTACTGGTAGCTACCTCTCCGGGCAAAAAAGGCTTATAAATTGACACATTTTGCTTAATCTGTATGTAAAGCATGTTACACATCACTGTTACAATGCAGACATCTTAACTTTAAATGAGATGAAAACAAACATAAAATTAGCACTTTAGGGAACCCCCTGCCACTCAATTTGTGTTGGGTTTAACACCTTCTTATTTTATACATCCTTCTACATAAACAGTTTTATACTGGCCCGTGATATGATGCCTTCAAAGAATTAAATGTTGAGCTGTTTAAAAGCACTAATTAGCAGCTTTAATACATAAGGGAGCATAGTTATTAGTAAAATCTTGTAAACGTAGAATACCCTTCGGGCCCAGTCATTTGTGTGTGAAATAACTCAATAAAAATATTATATTGTTAATCACAAAAACCTTCAAGGGAAATGCTAAATCTAGGTAGAAATATAAACTGTACCTTTCCAAACAAAGGAGGAAAAGTGACTGTCCACATTAAAGCAAAGCCATAAAAATCCCAAGTAAAATATATTAATTGATAAAATGCAGCTTGTTTTGTAGTAAGGGTTTTTGCAATCTGTAACCTAATGCACATACAACAACAAACATGCATTACTGGTGTTTAGTTTGAACACAGCTAGTGACATATTTATTAAATTAGCACTTCATTCCTTTCAATAATGTGCAGCAACAGCAAGCCTTTTTTGAAAGGTAGCTTTTGTTGTGGTATAATAATATTTACAACTATACGGTTATTTTTGTGCAATGCATATTATAGACATATGTATATATATATGTGCCGTTAGGGATGTTTACAAAGGCATTGGGACTGATTCCATGTAGACTTTCTTTCTAGAAAATTATTTATGCACACATAATTTTGTTTGATAAACATAAATTTATGCTCGACAGTGCTGAGGTCTACTTCTTTCAGTACATCATACATGTTTATGTTAATAGTTAATATTTATGATGCAGGTAAATAATTATATTCTTAAATGTTTAAAAATTACACTAATTCCAACATTATCAAGGTGGTAGTGTTTCAAATTTATATAATATGGCATAGCTGAGTGGCACTAGATAACAGCAGAAACATGCATAAGTATGGAGAAATTCTTTCGGCTGACAACTCAGTCTTAAAAAACAAATCACTACAAATCTCAGAGTTTACAAATCCTTAAAAAAGACGTAAGACATTGCTTCATAGTTTGTGAGTGATTTCATGAAATCCAACTTTTTTTTAATCACCTTAAAAAACTAACTTTCTGTTAGGGTTCTGTGAAAGGTGCTTGAACAGTACGTTTAATTTTAAATTTCAGGGGGAAAATTCAGAGGTATGTTACTCTTGTGAAATTATTATTATCTAAGTATTGTATGGCATCATGCAGAATTATTGCTTTCATCTGATATCATCCTTCTCACCTTCCTCAGGAAAAAAGATTGAGAAAAAAAAGCTGGATATGTGTATTTTAACCAATATCATCGTAACAATCATCATCATTTGCTGGTCTTAGTGCTAGCAGATCTGTTACGTTTTTTAAGGAAAAGTAAATAAAGATAGTTTCCAATATTTGAGGACAATTTTAAGTGGAAAATTCTCCATAATGAGCAATATCTGTTCTTTTCAGCTACAGGCTACTATAAGAAACATTTATTCAAAGCCCCAGTATATTTGCTGTGAATATATTTTTAATGTATTTCTCTAACATGAAAGAGCTGGCCAGAGCTTAAACCCTTTTTTTTTTCGTATGTCATGCTTTGCTTTTTACGGTGTTTTATGTTACAACCTAATTAGTATCTTACAGTGCCCTTACATGTACTTAGGGTGTAGGGTTTCACTAAATACACTGAACGTTTTATTTTGGGGGACCTCCGTGACACACTTTAAGCAGTTCTAAGCAGGCTAAGAATATGTTTCCAGTCAATCAAGCCTCTAGAGATAGGTTATCCACCTCTGGCTAATGCACTGCTATAAAACCTTCACTGTTTCTGACTGCGCGATACAGTCTGTTATTAAACCCCTTACCGTGCATAGCCGCAGGATTCAGAAGGGGGGAGGGAGACAATTATTTCCACTACTTCATAAAGCCTACTTTAACAAATTATATGAAGATTAACTAATAGCAGCCTCAGCATTGGATGGCTGGCCAAATTAGGTATGACTTATCTGACCGGGGCTTCGTCAGCTGCTCTTTCAAGGAGGTCTGTGCCAGCAGCTGGTTCACTGGATGATGAACCAGGTCTGATATTTGGTCTGCACCACAACAATAGAGAAATGAAGCGAGAGGTGCTTTGACTCATCTGAAAACCGGTTTGGAAACCCAATGAGGTCCCTAAGCATTGGTGGTTCTCCTGCTGAGATTTAAATGTGCCTGCACAAAGCCAGCATATCCCACAAATCAAAAACAGCATGTGAGGAGAAGGGTGTAACGACGGCAAGCATAGTCCAGAGAGCCGTGATGGATTAGTGAGAGGACCTTGTGAATGCTCCCTTTTTTGAAGGGGAGATAATCTGTCAGTCTCAACAGGGCAATACTGTCAGAGTACAGCATGCCAAGGTCCTCAGGATCCTCTCTGGTTATTTTATCTCTCCTGTGGAGGGCACCATCATTCAATGGTAGTCACTACCCCAGGCACTTGATTGGAAGCTGAAGAAAGATGTTGGGGCACATTTAGGAAAGGGACTGTCTTTTGCCCTCCTTGCAAAATGGCTCTTTTGTATTTCACCTTCGGAGAGCTGGGGAGAAGGCAGCCCAGGATGTTTTGGAAAGGCTAAGACTTACTCTCTAGTCTTGCAGCAATAAAATGCAAAATAAATTGTTGATGTTTAAAACATCTTAAAATTCAAACAGGGCAAGCTTGGTCCAGTACCATATAGGTAGAGCACTTGTCTCGGGTAGGAGGGCTTCTCAGGAGGAAAATCCAGGACAAATATAGGCTTAAACAGAGTTTATGTTTAACTATGAAGGGATTGCCTTGCTCTTCCCACAAAGACCTTTCATTTCCATCTGGAACAAGTATACGATAACCTAGTCAGACCAGCCTCTCAGTCACCAATCAAAACACTGACTCTTGACATTTGCCTAATTATCTTTTCTCATCATCAGTCATCTCTTGAAGTCTTTGCTTCATTCAGATGCCAGGTATTTCTGAAATTAATCATGTCATTGAAAGCGGCATCTTTTCATGTAAATGGACTTTATTATCTGGATCGAAAAGCTCCCCCACCACCTCCTTTGAGCTGCAAAAGCCCATTTGTAGGGAAAGTGTCTGAAAACTGACATGCTGCCTTCTCAAGAAAGATTCGTAGTGGTGACCTCCCAGCAAGAGCTAAGCATCCGTCACCAGGAGTGTGTGTGTGCTGCTTGCACCCTTGGGCTGGATGCATGCTAATTTGCCCCATTGTTTCAGGGTGAGTGGCTTTCCAGCACTTCTGAACAAAGCCTTTTTGCATAAGTTTCTGTGTGTACAATTATTTTATGTTCACGTTATTCCATGATCCTATCTCTATTCCTGATATAAGAGGGGATGGAAATGTCTTTGTTTTCTTGTTATGCTGGGGATAACAGGCTGGATTTAGCATGTTAGCAAGGACACTCCTCTTTCATTAAATCCCATTTGACAAATGTTTGGGACCATAGGATTGATCAGCCCATTGCACTGCTCATCCTAGCTTTAACTTTCAAAAGGACACTATCTTCAAACCATATTGATTCAACAAGAAACCAATCCACAGTAATTGACTGCGCATGCAAAGTGTTGCAGGGATGTCTGGAGAAGTAAAAATGAGAGGCATGCTCTCAGGAATGTTATGGGAGCCTTGGCAGAAGAATATACCTATTTTGCTCATTAGACTTATATTTTAATGAATTCCATGATGAGCAGGATTAAGAGTTGGTCAGCACTGATAACGAAGTTCTGCATTTTGGAGAGTTCACTAAAGTTTGTGGTGTCGCATTTACAAGCCCCTTTCAGAAACACGCTTTTATTTTATAACCACTAAGCTTCTCTCCAGGACTACCTGAGGAGAACTGTATTAATTGCTGGCAAGCACTGTACTCAAATTAAAAAAGTGAAACTTAGGCATCATCTGACCAAAAGGGAGAAGTTGAAAAAGTCACTAGCCTTCTGCACTTGCACTGCAAAGTACTAAAAAAATAAGGTGATTGTTTTTAGCATTGCCAACCAGGCTTAATCTGAAAGAAGCAACAAGTAGATTAGAAAGCTTTCAGTGTCACGTATGTTGTGTGAGAATCATGTTCTGTATTCCCTGGTAAGAGTTTACGAGCATGAACAAACCAAAAGTTTTTGGTTTGTTTATTTTTCATTACAGGCACGTTGTTAATCATCAGTGAAGATAGCTATAAATGTTTACACATAATGATTTTAAATTGTTGGATGCTAAGGACAGAAAGAAGCAATGCTATTATCTAGTTTCCCTTTCTGCCTAGTGAAGGCCACAGGACTCCTTGAAGCTTTTATATGATGTTACACCTTTAAGCAGATCTTCTAAAGTTGATATTAAATTTCATGACAGTGAAACCACCACAACATTCAGTAAACTGCTCCCATTGTTAAGTGCTCTCACAGTTAAAAGATTCCCCTTAATTTCTGGTCTGAATTCATCTAGCTTCAACCTCCAGACATTAGATCTTGTTTTACATACATCTTTGTTAAACTGAAGAGCTCTCCATCAAATTTCTGTTTCCTGTGAAGGTTCTTGTATACTGTGGAATAATCACTCCTTAACCTTTTCTCTGTTAAGCTAAACAGGCTGAGCTTCTTGAGTTTCTCACAATTGTTTTCTAATCCTCCCAGTGTTTTCTAGTCCTTTAGCCATTCTCTTGGCTCTTCTCTCTAATTTATCAACATCCTCTTGAAACATAGGCACCATAACCGGATTCACTATTCCATTAGTGGTCACACTAGTGCCACAGACAAAGATAATATTACCGTAGGCTTCTAGGCTACATCCCCCTGTTTATATATCCTAAGGACTGAAGTTACTCTTCCAGCTACAGACCTAATTCATAGCTGAGCACCCACCACCCTGCCATGTTCTTTCTGGAGACATTTCTTTCCAGGAAGGAGTCCTCCCCTTTTGTAAGTATTCCTTACAGTCTGTTTACCCAAAGATATCTTTTCACAGTTCCCCGGCTTATTGTTTCCTCTGTGCATCAGTGACCTAACATCACTATTTACCACCAGTCTGTGTCAGCAGCAACTTCGTCTTTTCTAACAAGTGTTGAAAACATTAAACGGCACCCATCCGTCCAAGAAATAATGCTCTGTTCCCAAATCCTTGATAAGCATTCCCTGTATAGAGTGAAAGATTACCAGCTGCCTTCCCACTCCTTCCTTGCTAAGAAAATCATGCACTATAAACTACAGAGAAGATGCGACACCCTTAACTCTGCCTGGCACTTCACATCTGTCATGCCCACTTCAGTGGGGGATATTTCATCCTGTTTTTCCTTTCCACATTGTCCTGAGGAAGCACATATACTTCAGCTCAGAGAAGAGATACTGGAAAACTCACACCTCTACCAAGGAAGAGTTAAAACTCTTGTCTGCTTGATAAAATGATGTGTGCTGATGCTGGGATGTATTTCACCAGGTGAAGGCTATTTATAGGAAGAGCAATGTTTGTTTCTTCGCATTTAGATTTGTTGTTTTGTATAGCGCTGCTGCAGCATTCTGCGATTGACAGGTTGCTTGGTGTTTATTCTTTATCATTATTTATTCTTATCTTTATTGTTCTGGTACTACTTTGGTGCTGAAGTTATGGGCAGAACCTATCTGTATGAGTAATGGCATATGCTTATCCTAAGGAATTGTGGGATTTTTTTTTTCAAAAAGTAAAAATAATCAAAAACTCTCACCAGTTTTAAATTATTTACAACTATGAATGCATTTAAATTGATTTCCCTGTAGTAGCCATAACATTTATTTTTCTCAATAGTTTTCAGTAGTTCTGGGAACTGTTTTTCACAGAAATGTCTAATTATTATCACTGGCAATTAAACTTATTTATTACGTTTTGCTGTTGCTGAAGGAGCTTCTCATGCCATTGACTTGCTCTCTCGTACACTCTCACCAGAGATGAATGGAGGTATAATTAAATTGTGATATAAAATTGTCAGTCTTGACATTGTTTCTCTTTCATAGGGCAATTTGTAACTTTCTATGCTTTTTTCTAGTTTGAAATTATTTTGATGTTTTTCTATTTTGTAGTTTTTGAATATACACTTTTTTTGTCTTGGTCTTTTCTGCTTCTCTTCTTTTAATTCCAACCCATACGCAAAATGTCATTTGTATCCTGATAACTTTTCAAGAAAGCCTGCAGAGCATCAGCTACAGACTTGATATTAGCCTCTTTAGCCAGAATTTGTCCTTTCCATGTGGCAATTTGGAAAAACTGGTGCAGCGGAAAAAGAAAGAAAAAAGAACAAGTGGAAAAGAATTCTCCACCCCGAAGAAAACATTAAACTTCATTCTTTTTGGTAGCAAAATATAAAGGGATTTTTTGTCAAAAGGAGAGAAAGAGGGAAAGGGAATTTTTTAATTTTCAGTTCTGACAGAAAAAAAAGAGAGAAGTTTTGAACAACCAGAATCATCTTTACAGAAAGGTGGGGTTCCGTGATGGGTAAAAAAAGCAAAAGCGCAGGGGGGTAGGAGGAGGTTGGAGGTAAAAGAAAAGCTTTAAATGGCAATTCTTTTTTCTAGTGCTTGCTTTCTGCCATTCTTTCATAGAGCATTAGGACACACAAGGGGTTAAAGGTCCAGGAAGAGAGCTAGGGAAGAAAAATCCCTCTGTTAATTGATCTGCCTGTCTGGTGACGAGGGCCAGCTGAAGCTTGTCAGAAACTGTATGAGCTGAATCAAGCTTGGGGCCCTAAGTAAAATACAGACACCTGGAGTGAGGAGGGGCTGGCTCACTCTGTGTGCAGCTATTTAGTTGTTCTTTTAATGTAGGCAGGGAAGGGAAAGGGTCAAGCGGTGCTGAGCCTGGGCTTGAGGGATGTCAAATAGTTTTTCCACTGAAAAGAAACAAGGCTAAAGCCTGTTAATGGCATCTAATGCTATTATTGTGCAAGTCTGTGTGTACTTGTGGGCTTGCTGGTATATGTTGGAGGCACGTTTTGGCAATTGAGGAGGCATTGTTGTTTGATGGCCTTACCCATAGGCCTGTCGCTGGGCAAGAAACAGTGGAAATCTTAGTGAAATCTGCACAACTTGATTTCAGTTCAGGGCAATGAGCTCAGAGGGGATCCTTTACCTCCTGCCCTTCTCCCCTTGACGAAGGATGAAGTGATCCAGAGTACATCCTAAAAAACATTTTTCTTTTTCCTTACTCTGTCTCCAGACCCCTCCACCGATGCAATCTGGCTATGATTCTGCATGCCACTTGGTTTGACCCTGATGACATAAGTTGACGCATGTACTTTTGAACCTTCCCAAGAATGAATAATATCCCTGCAATAAAATGAAATCCTAGCATTTTTAACCCACCAAGCCCCTATGACTGTTGGGGCCAGGCATGTCAAATGGTGGCTTAGGCGGTGGACGCCTAAAATGAAAGTGGATAGATTTCAGCCCCAAAACAAACAAGCCATTGAGAGCTGGCATTGGTTTGCTTTTCTTGTGATACCTGTGATGAGAACGTTTGAAGCACTGAAAGCTTTTTTTGTGGGTAGGTGCAAAAAAAAATAGAGATGCAGCTTCAGATTTTAAAGGTCGCAAGTAGCCTAGGAAAGCTCAGAGGCTGGAGGAGGCTCGCTGTCTCTAAAGCTGTCAGCCGTCAGTGTTGCTTTGACTTTTGTGGCTTAGGTAAAACTTGAAATAGGTCTTTCTCTTCCCTTTGTCCCAAGTTCCCACACTACTACACTTTAATCAAAGACGGGCCTCAAGTTTATACCAAGTTCAAACTTCCACCACATTTAGAGAGCTCAAACCCAGAACTTTATTTGGGGATTTCTATGCTTTTTGAAGACTTCCATACACCTGGCTGAACCCAGGCCCTCTAAATGAGGACCAGGACACAAACGGACTGCGTCATCATTGTTAATATTAGACCTTCAGCCTAAGCAGTGCCATCCCAGCAGCTTTCCAGTTTTGTGCCCAGACATGCCAAGAGCAGACCAGACGTGTGATATAAGCAGAGACCTCTTCTCCAAGAGAAGCTGCCAAACATCTCTTTGAAGTCCTTTAACCTTGGCAAGGCACTGTGAAATACTGAAATCATCTGTGCTGAAGGAGGACCGTGCTTAAATCAGGATGCAGAGTTAGCATTCACCTGAATTAGTGTAGTAGCTCTGCATGGCTGAAATAGAAACTTCCAGTATTTATCTGTGTGTGCTATTTGTTGGATACCATGAATCCTTTTCCTCTGGCCTCCTAGTACTATGACACACATATCAGTGGAGCAGAAGATTTGCCTAAGCATTATAATTTTACATATTTATATCTAACTATTCTATTGAAAGCAGCAGGAACAAATAAACGTGTACTGGAAGAAGATTAGATCTCTGTTTGATTAGATCGTTGTCTTAATATTTAAAAAAATCAGGTTTCACTTCTTTTCATTCACTTAAAATGATAAGACTACCTTGGATCTGTCTTTCACACTTCAATTTTGTTTTGTTTCTTCAAAAGAGGCACTGAGGAGAACTGATTGCAGTTATTCTTGACATTTTAAATGACCATCCTTTTCCTCTTGGATATGGTACCCAGATGTATAGTTAGAAAGTTAAAGTGGCTCAGCTAAAGATAAGGATGCTGTGAACTTCGGTTTTACAACTCCTGCCTTGGACTCCCAGCCCAGCTGATTTAGTAGCAATGAGCTTTCCCTGCTCACAGAAATTCAACTGAAGCAGGGAAAAGGGGGGAGAAAAATAACAGTACTCCACAGACCTCCACTCCAAATGCACACAGAAAGCTGCTTGACTGGGAAGAGCAATCCTCGCTGTGCAGCGGGGGAACTACCCATGGCAGGAAAGCTGGGTTCAGCCCAGGCAGTGGTACAGGCAGGAGCTGGGGTTGCCTGATTTGGGAAACGCAGGAGACTGAAACATACTAAAAAGGAAAGCACAGTGAATGGAAAATTTTAGCTTAATAAAACAAAAAATAAAGGAAATCCACAAACAACTCCCTCCCCTAAGCCTACAGTCCCCTGTATGAGACTGATGAAATTTATACAAGAGAGACACATAACGAAAGAAATTGTTTATTTGTTTGTTTGCCTTTATAAAACCCATTTGGGAGGAACATCAACAAATATACCATACATCAGTTATCTGCCTTATACCAGTTACACTGATGCTGGAGACATCCTTTGTTAGAAATTAATGTATGTAATAAAGTTTTACATTTTTCATATGTTTTGAAGTATGTGGGCCATAATTCTTTTGACTGCATAATTACTTTTTGTACACAAGAAAAATGAGGTGCTTAGTCCTAAGTAAATAACCTCCAAACAAACCAAGAAAAACAGTTACATCTTTTTTATCTTCTGGGTCTTTCACAATAAATATTTTGTTAGAAACTTAAAAAAAAAGTTATATATCCTCAATATAATATCATTTTTAAAAAAAAAACAAGCCCCACTAGGTTCCTGTTGAAAAATACGCTGAAGTTAGCGAGGAAAAGAAATGTATTATTTTGTGACATTTTTAGGTACAGACAGAAATAATAGTTTCTGGAAATGTTTGCCTGGTTAATCATTTTAGCTGAGTTTTTCCCTCTCTTCACTTCTGAAACATCAAAAAGCTCTAGTAAATTAATTTCACTGGATCCAAGATCATGTATTGCTCCTGCTTTCCTGCCACCATTCCCTTTAACTGAGCCTGAAGCCATGAATAAAGCAGAGCCGCCACCTGAGAAGGGCAGTCCACTTGAACCAGCCAGCAATGGAGAAGTGCTAGATGCAAATCAGACTGGCTTTCTTTCGATTTCTAACAGTAGACTGGAAAATGGTGAGATAGCCTCCCAAAAGTCAGGAGGCTGGCTAATATATATTGCCAGTATCACAGGAGTGTTTGTGTTGTATTTTTTTCCATAATTCAGGACACTCTTTGTTCACCGGTCTGGTTTTCTGAGCTTTCTGGATGACATTAGTTTGGGTTTGTGAGGATCTGTCTTTTTTTTTTTTTCCTGAAGACCAGAAGCTTTTTAGAAGACTCATGAAGAGAAGAAAATAGGATTTGCAGGGATGGCAGCAGCAGCATCTTAGGTTCCCCTACCTGTAAGCAGCTGCATTTAGGGGGCAGTTTTTCCGGCCATGGACCACTGGCAGCAGCTCAGTCCCTCAAGGAAAGGAGCCCTGGAAAAGGTTGCAGCTGGTTTACCTCTTCTAATCCTCAAGCACTGAACTAATGTCAACTCAGGGTCACGTAAATACTGAGACAGGAAAAGGGGAGGAAGGAATGCTTTAGGAAAAAAAAATGAGATATGCTTTTTTAAACTAAACTGAAATAAGCTACTCTTCGGCAGAAATCAGGGAGTCACACCAGGTTTGGCACTGCCTTAAATAAATCAGTTAAAGTACTGATTTAAGTTAAACCAATATGCTAGCAAGGCCTTAGGTTTTCATCTTCCAAAGACTTATGTGTATGCTTAGTTGAACAGTGGGAGTGATTATCTGTATAATTCATGGTAGGAATACGGCCTTATTATTTAAGGATTCACCTTTATAATACATACTGTATTTGCAGATCGTTGACTCTGTACAGGGTTTCTGTGGAGCTGGAGCCACTTGCTCTGCGTAAAATGTATTTCCAGCTCCTCCACCCACTACAAGCACTCTCCCTCCTTATCCCAGTGTATTGTGCTGGTGATGCTGGTGAGGGACATGCTGCTTCTGCAAAGCCAGGCCATTTTTTATAAATATGTAAATAAAATTTACCTCCTTTTGCTGACCCTTCCAAGGGCCATTTTTGGCCTGCAGCAAATATTTATGTGCAAGCTGTAAACCCCTGAAACTGAGGGGTTATAGTGGAAATGCTGACAGAGTATTAAGAGACCTTTAACCCTTGGTTTAGCTGGCCCTGCTATAATTACAGGTCTGTCTGTTATTTTCAATAGCACTCGTCACGACCTTGCCTCTATTTTTTAATTATAGTAGAACTTGTGAAGAGAATTATTACTAAGTTGGGGGTTCCCCCTCTCTCTAAATTCAATCTTTATTAAACATGTAAACCGCTGAAGAGGCAGGATTGGGCTAATAGCCTCTTCCCTCCCTTCCCCTCCCTCTTTCTGGACTGCAGTTCAAGTTGTACCTAAGCCCTGAGTAAAATGAATGCTGTGATTTGAGCCTCCCAAGTCCCCTGTGAGCACTGAAGCTGGCTGTACAATAAGCATCAAAGGTTAATGAACAAGGGAAAAAAAGTTGACATTTTATTTGGTAATGGTTCTAGTGGTTCAATCAAATGGAAAAGATGAGATCTAGGAGGAGGTTGCCTTTTCTCTTTCCTCCCTATTTTTTTTCTGAAGCATCCGCATCTGGAGAAAGCAGGTCCTATTGGGCCCAAGAAATGCCTCTTTAAAAATGTTAGTGATCACAAACTGGGCCGTAGCTTGAAGTTTAAGGAGAGCAGCTGGAATACATTTTTCAAGCAGCACTGGCAGTCCCAGCGCTGACTTCTTTTTGCTCTGCCCTACGCTGGGAAGAATGCTCACTCGCTCTCTTCCTAGGGTGATGATATGCAGCTCCTTTCATTGCTGACCCATAGCAGTTCAACAAGCTGCTGCTCCTCGAGGTGGAAAATGTTCCAATCTCATCAGCTGTGCAATGTCCTGTTGGGCTTTCCCGGCTGGCCACTGCAGAGGCTCCTTCGGCCCTGGTTCTCCAAGGTTAATGAGGCTGAAGTCACCCGATAAGTATAGGGATATTTTGCAGCTTGGTGTACCATTGCTAAAAGGTGATAGAGAGATGTACACATTCTTGGCTGGTGAGCATCTACCTGCAGCCCATCAGGACCTGGATATCTCCATCTACTGATGGAGGAGACAGCAGCGCTCGTCCCCACCACAGGACTCCTGTGGCAGACATGTAAGTGGGATTAGAGCAGTGGAGGGGCCACGCGCTGCCTGGAGAAAGGGGGATCCTCCATCCTTAAGTTGTAGGCTGGGGGAGACACTTTTGGGATGAGTATAGAATTTTCCTATAAAGGAAATACTTAAACTCTGGATTTCATATAAACAAGCTCCCCAGTGTTGAGGGGAGACAGATGGAGAGAAAAGTTTCTTGTAAGGAGAAGCACAGCAGCTCCTTGCATTGTGGCAGTGGATGGGCATGTTATAAAGAAGAGACTGGCAAGAGATATATTTCAAGGCAGGAACTTTCCTGGGATCTCTGACTTCCTGCTCAGATCCTCGAAACAAGTTCTGGAAAGGGTACAGATTTTGTGTTGGGCTTCATCCCCCTGAGGAAGTGGGACCTAGCTGTTCCTTCAGTATCTCCCCATCAGATCCACAAATTGAACCTTTGGAGCAGTTTAGGTACTTTCTTTTTTAATGGGAGTGATGGATTGGCCTTCAGTGGCTGAATGACCTTTCTGTTCCAGTCTAGACAGCTGCAGAGGGTTTGAGAAGCATGACTGGATCAGGCCCTTAGGAAATGCTTTCAACTAAAGCACTTTATGTACATTTGGAGAGCTCATGAATCACTGGGCTTTGCAGATAACGTTACCCTTAAAATATAGTAGATTATATTCATTTTAATATTTATGCAGGTAGGATGCAAACCGTGTGGCCGTGAGGCATAGCACAGCATTGAGCAATGGCTTGTCTGCATTGTTTATAGATGAGTAATTAGAGTGGTTGCACTGAGGCTGTGGGTTGGGGACCATACTAGCTGGATATTTATTTATATGACTCAGTGAAAGAAGCTGGGTTGGAAGCATAACTTATGGGTGTTGTTCTTTCTCTCCCTCCTCTGCCTCCCTGCCCCCCAAATGCAATTTCAGAGTATCCATAGCTTCTTTACACTATCTTAATACTACTTACTTTGAACACCATCTTCCTTTACTGAGGTGTAAGGAAAATGAATTGGCACAAGCCGGTGCAGGTAATTAATAATGTGTGGGCGAGAGAGGGAGAAGACTTTTTAAATGGCTTGCACTACATTTATAAATCTGTCTTACCGTGTTCACTGCTTGTAGTTATGGCTAAGGATGCTCTGCTGCCCCTCATCTACCACCTCATACCACTGACTCCATTCTCCCATTTGATGATGCCATCGCTGCAGGGTATTTTACGTGCTGTAAATAATTTTGGAGCTTCAGTTGTGTATTTATACTTCAGTATTGCTAATATATAATTATAAATAGAAGAACCATCTGCATGTTGATCAAAGGTGTGAGCTTTTGTCTGGGGAAGTTGAACATTTTGGTAGACAATAGTTCTACACTGGAGACAACTCTGTAAGTTGAACCAATCTTATCAGTGCTTTCCCCAGAATATTTTTTCCTGTTTTAAAGTGTATGTTGTTACGATATTAATTTTGAAAGCAAGACTGAAAGGAAAGCATTGTTCTAAGAAAAAATAACAGTATTTTCCACAGACTTTTAGATTTTAAACTACTGAAAAATGTGTGAATAATATAAAAATGTAGATCGTTTTCTCCCCAATGAAAGTAACATTTCTATTCCAAATTCAGTTATGAGAGCAGCTTTCCATTTTTTCATCTGCTTTAACCAAATTGATAAATAGTCTATACACAATTGTTTTAGCTTATAAGGTAGAAAGCATTTTAAGGGAAGTACGGCATAGAAAGGTTAAGCCACTTAAATGAGCTGAGTTCAGCAAAAGGCTGAACTGGGACCAAAGTCTCACCAAGCATCATGTTCCTCTACATACCTAGCTCTGTTTGTGAAGAGCTAAAATGCTGAATAGCAGGTTGCTATTTTCATCTATCTGTCCAAAGCACATGGACTTGTGTCTGCAAGTTAATCACAGCTACAGCTACGCTATAGTGCATTGTTTATTTTCTTGCTTCCTTGGAATCTTGGTAGTTGTATAGGTGGACTCCATTGCTATATGCTATGAATATTCCTGTATATCTTTATTTTTAAAAGGTATATTTGCTTTATTTTAAGGATCTTCACAAAGCTGGAGAACTGAGCAAGGGAAAGCGTGAGCTGTCCAGAAGTGGTTTCTGCATGTCCCTTAGATAGCTGCCCTGCAGTAAGACCAGAGGATGACTTAGCAAGGTTGTTTGTTCTCCATGTCCTACTGTATTTTTCATATAAGTCATTCTTCTGCCCTCTCCACTTTCCATAATGTAGCAGTGCTGGTGTAGATAGGTTTTGACTGTCACGTATATTGCACAAAAGCAATACCATCTCTGATTCTTCAACCTATTTCTCCTTTGTAAGTCTACCAGAATCCAAACCAAAACTAGTTGTACTGGCACGTGGGGTCTTCTTTCTTTCCTGTGGTATCTGTAGTTATTGAACATGGTACTTAATGTTGTTGAAGGCAGCATTTTTTTTAAAATATAAAATACTCAGAGGCAGTTATTTCCTTTCTGGAGGTATTTATTTGTTCTTCTGTAATAATTTGTATATTCCCCAAATGCCAAAGGGATATTCTTCTTGCTAACTCTGGCTAAAATAAAATACAACAGAAGAAACTACTGGCTGTACGTTGGGGCAGGTCAGGAAAGGGGCAAGCTGATTTATGCTTTCAAATGACCCAATGCCATGAAGCATTTAAAGGCATGCTCACTCACAAACATGTGAGGAGTCCTCAGCTGCACGGCGTAGCAGCAGCCCCTGCGCCAGCTCTGGCTACCAGAGGGCACCAGGCACTGCCCATACCCTGCTGTCCAGAGAGATGCTGCTGGTCCCATCTTCACCCAATGAAAAAGCCAAGAATTAAGGAAACTCATGCTACCAAGTCATTTAGGTGCTTCTGAAATCCTACATGGTATACCAAAGTGCCAAAGTAAATGAACAAATCACATTTTTAACGTTTTGCTTGTTTCATTTGATAGATTGCCAAGTGAGAAATTTCAAGGGGTCTACAAGTCACTCAGGTGAAAGTGCAACTTTCTGCTGCATTTTTCATGTGAGTAAAATGTCGATCTATAAAGGATTAGGAGCCTTTATTCAGAGTTTGAACTTTGACATTCCTCAAGCCTTGAATTTTTAATCTTCAAAAGAAAGTAGTCATTTCATGGTGACTTATAAAATGTGAATTATTTATTCCACCAGTAAATACGTAATTAAGCATATTTTGAAAATCTGTAATTAATCCCTCACCCTTTAAACCCATAAGAAATGCTAATATGCCTCTGAGGTAAGGCAGGTTTCTATAAAGGGCATTTATAAGCTGTTCTGATCTGTTGTGTAATTATTTTTGCTGTCTGTGGTGGAAAAAAAAAAAATCCTAGAGAGAATTTGTTATGTAGGAGAGGGAAGGAAGGGAACAAAAAGCTTTGCTCTTCACTGAGCAGGCGGCAATTATTAAATGACAGTGTAGCCAAAGCTTTTCATTTGTTTGGGTTGGGTTTCAAAGAGCGTAGTGCATGCATCAGGCAAGAAAGTCAAAGCTGGTTATTTTATTCCTTCTTGATGTAGCAAACTATCAGCCTTGCCTCAATAACCCCATAGCCTAAGAGCTATTTTGACCTGGCCCATACACCCAACAGCTCAGCACAACTGTTATTTCCCCCTCATACTTTTGCTGCGGCAGCACCCCTAGTGGATTTTTCCTGACAAAAATCTGAGCAGTACCTTTTGAACCATTTCATGTTCACTTTTTCATCTTACTTCTTCATAACACAGTATAGAAAAATATGACTAAAAAGACATATATCTTTATATACTAAAAATTATCTGTGTATATATATATGCATAGTACAAGAAAACTTTCCAGCTGCAAAGTCTTTTAGAGCAAGGAATTCTGTTGAGAAGTAAAATATAATTGATTTGACTAATTTTACCATTGTGGAAAGCCCAAGAGCAGATTGCTAAGCTCAAACACAGTTTTGACTTGGAACGCCTGGACATATTGTAACAGCCCTTCACTAATAGCAACTGCTAGGGCTCTGTCACTTCACTCTAAGAGTCTCTTCTTGGCATTTTAACTTCATTGAGAGGACAAGTCTACCCTACTGCTTGAGCCAATGAAAGCAAGGAGACCTTTTGTTCAAAATTGGGCACATTGGCACCTAGGATGGGCTTCAGGGGCCCTGTAAGGGGCCAACAACATTGCAAACATTGGAAAATGTTACATTAATTGTTTCAAAAAGCAAGCAGATGAGTTCATGAAGATATGTTCATTGGTGATTAGTGAATACAGCCACTTGATAATAACCTCAGAAGCAGTAAGTCACTGATTTCCAAAGCAGGATACTGGGGGAAAGATTTTCCTCTATGATGTGCACTGTTTCCTACACTCAACCATTGTCAGGGTCATAATTACTAATCTTAGTTCATTATTTTGTCAGCTCCTAAGAGTGAAGGTAGATGGGACCCATGTCTCCTTTTTTTCCATGTAGCTTTTTCCCAAGGCAAGGACCTTGGATAGAACCTGTGGCCTCAAAGTTGTCTGGCCTCAGAAGCCCGCTGAAAGAGGCACCTTTCAATGTATGCTGAGCTTACCCACCACACTTGGGAGCAGGCAGCATATGCTAACTCAGTACTTCATGAAGAAAGGGTCCCTCCCACAAGTCAACCAAAATTTTGGGCATCAATCAAGCAGATGTACAGCCTGTTCTCTTCTGAAATACAGGCAGCCACAGGTTAGAAAAGCTGTAGCTACTAGAATTCTGAAGTAAGAAAAAAGTGCCTGTAGAAGTGGGAAAATACCCACCAGGTTGCTCCTCAACAGGAATTTATTTGTGAGTCAATGACATCTGCAAAGTGGTTACAGCACCATTGAAGCCAATGAACATGGCTTTTTTTTTGAGTCTGAATTACTCTAATACAATCAGAAATGCAGATTCTTTTAGAAATTGTTAACCTGCCAGTGAATTTGTCATGCATATTTTAATGTTTGTCATCTTTATTAAAGGCCTTGGAGATGTGAGATGATGTGAGGATCTCATCTTTTGTTTGAGCCAAGCAAGCATACCAACTGAGAAGATGCTGTTTCACTGGGGAGAAAGTCTATGAAAATATAACATGTTCCATTATGATTTGTATTTCCAAAAGCCTTTAATGCCTAGATACCTTCTTAGGAGAAAGACACACATTTCCAGGGAGTCATTTATGCCACCTTAAATAGATGTGTCAGCTTTTCCATACCCGTTAGCACACAGCAGATGGACAAGATATCTAATTTTCTGGTGCATAAGTAGTTGACTGAGGTGAGTAGAAGCCTGGTTCAAGCTCTCAGAGAATCTAGTCCAGACGGCAATTATGAAAAGCTTCATATGCCTCACTGAAATTTTATTTTCAAGCCCAGATGATAATTTCTGGGGTTCTAAATGATGAGTAGTCAGCACTGGTGCTTAGCAAATCTGTGTCTGCTTATTTTTATTTCAGTTATACATAAGTCAAAAATAGACTTGTTTGTATTTTCACATACAGTAAAAAGGGAATATAAATTCCTGTAATGTGAGCTTTTCAATGGGATTTCATTTCAGTTTTCAGTTCAATTTGATAAGTGAATTTACAATAGAAATGTCACCAGTGGACATTATAGCCACAAGTATGCTGGTTCCATCAGGGAGATAAACCTCTTCCCAGACTTTCCTTTTGGTGCAAAGAAGAATCTGTGTCAACAGAACAATTGTCAAAAATGTGAAGGACTGCTGCAAAGAGGAAAGGAGTAATCAGTTCTCACGCCTCTGGCAGATAGGACAAGAAGTAATGGGTTTAAATTGCAGTAAGAAAGATTCAGATTAAAACCTTCTTGTGATAAGGACAAAGACGCACTGGAAGACACTGCCTGGGGAGCTGGCAGCGTCTCCAGTATTGAAGCCCTTAAAATCCCCAAGATAAGCATCTGTCAGGAATGACACAGGTGCCAGGGGCTGGGGAAGGGACTGATGACCTCTGGAAATCCCTTCCAGCCCTTTGAGGGGAGGACTGGGAGGAAGCGCTTCGGGGAGGTCTGCAATGTGAAGCAATTTGAGGGTTATGTCTGTAGCTGGTTGTCATCTGTGATTGGGGCTCCACCTTGTTCAGTCTGGGGAGCAGCAGAGGTGGGGCTGGAGCTCTGAAAATGGATAAATGGGTTTGGAGGAAATAAGAACTAACATGCCTCATTTCAGAAAAAAATAATGCAAGTTGGGTAGAATGAGTCCCAGATCTTTCAATGGACGGTCTCATTGCTTTTCTGATGAAGTCTTAGAATCTGCCACTGCCTACCTTTCTAGTTGGCCATAGATACCTCTGAATGAAAAAGTAGGAGAGGCTGGAGTGTTTCATTTGCACTGTTTGGCTACTCATGAGATTGACAAAACCTAGAGGAGATTTAAAAAGGGATGGATATGGGGGAAGATGCTCTGGAGGGAGAAAAGACACTGAAGTACAAGGAGCCTTTAGAGGGCAGTAATTATCCTTGGAGGGGGAAAAAAAAAAGAGGATGTGGTAGGTGAAAGATAGGACAGGTCATTCAAGGGAGAACCAGAAGGAAATGCTACAGGATTTTGGTTGACAAACCTCCAGAACATACCAGACTTCTCAGACTTGTTTATACCTTTCTGGTTTCTAATAATGCTTGTGTTATGAAGCTTTTGCTAAAAAGTATGGGTGAATAATTGGAGTATAATAAATATGTTTCTGCTTGGCCCCTGCCCAATGGTAGTGGAAAATTGGTGTTTTCTGTCTCTTAAGTCTAGGGTGGTGCAGTCCACAGTCTGGTATAAAAATAAAGAATCAATAAAACAATGAAAATCTGAAAACTTTCAAATGGTACTCTGTGCTTTCATGTGCCATTAAGTCATCCATCCCCAGGAAAGAAACAAATTCTTGGTCTCAGTATATAAATATCTGTATATGTGCATCCACGGTTTGTGTATTGTGCATACCCACTTCATGCGGTGCACCTAAACTAAAAGGAAAAATGGAAAAAATCACTGGCTGCTCTTGTGGCTGCAGTCACTGCTGTAGTCATGCTCGTGGTGATTCCCTTCTGAAAATTTTGGCTTCTAAATAAGCCAGGCTGAGGCTAATCATACCAATCCTGAACTTAGTTCTGGCCTTATTTACTGCAGATGAGCAAATTATCTGAATTCTGCTTCTTATCACCATGAGGAAAACCACATTTCATTTACAGTGTGTTTCTCAAGTAAATAGGTGTCTATGCACCCTGTGTGTTACCTGTAGTGTAGTGTAGGTCAGTGACCCTTAGTGTCATCTCCTTCATGCACAGCGTTATGATTGTATAAATGACTTTATGTATTTTGCATCATACAGGATATTTAGTTAAAATATTCCTTACCCTATCAGAAGATACTCTTACGCTGTTGTTCATTAAACATTTGCTGTATGATATATGACATTGCATTCCAAGTTTCTGGGTTTAGTTTCTTGTAGTAAAATGCTCTTCTACTAGAATGACTGCACAGTGCAGAGTAAAGTGCTGCTGCACATAAATGCTTGCCTTGCCAACTGGTCCTTGTTAGTTGGTTTGAATGAAAAACCATGGGAGAAATTTGAAGTAAGATGGCCTACAAATCTAAAACCAGGGTCTAACACACTGTAACTGCTTTGCTAGCTTATCCGTGGGTCACCACTTCCTGAGTATGTTTCATATAATTACTACATTGCATTTTTAATTATGTTTATTTTCCTCCTTGCAGTGCCCATTTCTTAAGTTTCTTCTTCAATGTATATAGTACCCCAGCAACATCTACATTTATAATTACAGAAGATAAAGTTATAATATTCCTGAGGCATAACTGCATTTTAACAACTGTGCTAATGTGGAAAACAACTTGTGCAGAATAAATATGCCCTACAATTAGTGGTACGCCGACATTTTTCATGGTTACCTTACATATAAATAAACTGAAGCCACTGACATTTTTCCTGAGGGCTTTTATCTCTGCAGCCCCAGAACTGCAGACAGATTTGTTGTAAGTAACACTATCGCAATAATAAGTTTGAAAACCCATTATTTTTTAAAAAATTCATCTGCTTTTGCATCTGCATAGCTCGGGGCTGGGCCCATGGGTCTGATATTGTCTGTCTGATGAACCGTCACAGCGTCCTAGGCTCCCCGAAGCCTATCATTTGGCTGAGGCTAACAGGAGGTGACTGGGCAAAGCCGTTTCACCTGAGGGTGGGCCAGGTCACAGGTCACTTGTAATAGCTTCTCCATGCAACTCCAGACCTGTAAATGAGACCAGAGCCTGATTCGCTTCACTACACTTTCTTTGTCTTAGACGGATGCTCTAATCAAACAAATTACCTAGCCCGTGATCACAGCCACTGAGCCAGAGATGGTTTTGCAGACGCTTGTCTGGAGCCCTCCGAGCCCCCTCGACCGTGCAGTGCCGCTTAAAAGAAAGGGCTAATGTTTTCCACCAAAGGTAATAAAAAGATGTGTGGTCACTTGGCTAAGCTGACCTTAGAAAAAATTCCCAAGGACAACGCAGGACACATTTTGACAATAGCAGCTGGGCTTCCTTCAGTGAAGGGCATGTATATGAAATAAGGAAGGGTCTGGCTGCCATCACTGCGGGTGGCAGGTGGCAATGCTCCACTGACCCAGAGTGTCTTAGTAGAGCCTAGTTGCCACATCAGTCAGAGGGCAGGTGTACCTTACCTCTGGGCAACGTTAAATTTTTCTTGGCTTTTGATTTTGTTTTTAAAAAGGGGAGAAAATTGAGATGGACAAAAATTGCACGTATGGGGGAAAAGATGAGCCCAACCATAAATAAATGGACTCATCTAGCACTAATGGAGAAAAGCATACAGGCGTGGTTTGTTTATTGTGAAATTCAGCCTTAGGCAGAGGATTTAAAACTGATCAGGCTGCTACAAACATATAATATTAGTCTTGAATTTATTTATTGCACAGTCTTTTAGTTTTATTTATTGACTGTCATTCCCTACTGTACTGCAGGCAATGCTGTCACTGTATTTTCTTAAAACTTTCACAATAAATTTGTAAACATAAAAAAATTCCAGACATCCCATATTTTTCTCCTGTGTTTTCCAGACACTTTGGCTTTTGTAGAAGTAATGTTGGTTTTTTACTTTATTCCAACTTTAAGAAAAAAAACTTAGGTATTTTTTAGTTTCAGATCTTTTTGTATGACTGTAACAGAAAACGAAACCAGTTTTGACTCACAGAATGAGCTATTACAAAAAATCTGTTGCTAATATAGTTTAATTGATAGCGATATTTTGAGAAAACAATTAAATTGGAAGTGGGGTTACTTTGGTGTTTATTGTCTGTGACAGCTTCTTTTGGAAACAGGCTCAAATAGCTGCAAAACTGAGGTTATGATGTTGTGCGAATAATACTTCACATCAATATGGAGGCAGCCAGCGAAGGCTGGAATTGCAAAACCAGGGCAAACTCACCTGTCAGGATGGGCAGCAAGATGCTGTGTGGTCAGAGGCAGGTCCTTCCACTTACTCTGTATTTACACCCTGAATCATCACTAATCACTATTCCTCTTTTATTGCACTAGGACTGTGAGGATGCTTAGATGCCTGTTGGATATAAGCTAAAAAATTCTGCCTTGATTTCATTGTTGAAGGGAAAGGTACCACGTACTGGAAGAAATATGTTTCAACCATGAGTGTAACAGCTCAAGGGAAAAGTCTGGGCAAAATTCCCATGGATTTCCCCTCATCCAGGTTTTCACTGCTGTTTGTCACTGTGATTAGTTCAAGGTGTAAACAGACATGCCCTCTGCAAGCAGCTGTGATGAAAGAAGAGGTTGCCACCTACCACCAGACCTCCTGCTTGTTCTTTAACACCCTCTGCTGGAAAATGATGCCTCCTCCTACTTGCCAGCAAAACCATTCACCTGGGTCCAGCCAGACCCACTTCGAGCATCACTGGACTGTGCTCCAAAAACCTCCTGCTGAAGTGAGGTCATTCCTGCGCAAACCTGATGGGCTGCCACCATTGGAAGGAAGCTGATCATGGATATAAAGGTTGACCTCATGCTACAAAAAAGGCTGTGAATCCTTTGTAAAAGCCAGTCATATGGCTGGGTCAGGAGTATTTCATTGTGTTCTGGTCAACCCATCACATACATGCTACAGCAGAAATAGCATTGAAGGTAGAAGAGGCTGCAGTGCGTAGAGAGACGATAATTTTTGGTACAAAGAAGCTTCTTTGGAAGTATGTAACATGCCACACTAACCCCAGGGCAACTGTAAGGGAGCAGATGCAGACCTGAGACTGGCTACTGAACTTGGTACAACTAGTAGTGGTCAGCATGGGCCCCAGCCCAGAACATCCTGGCCTTCGGCAAGTTCTGAGTGTGTGTTGCTCCTCCTCAATGTCAAGAAGTCCAAGTGTGGCAGACAAGATTATTTAACTTCATCAGTGTTTTGGTTGAGTTACAGAGTTTGCATTTGCAAGATTTTCTATTGTGACAGAAAGTCTAGAAAATACTCCTTTATATCTCCTATGAGAACACAACGTCTTCTAGCTCTGGAACCCAGAGATTTATGAAAAGCATCAACTGCCATCTAAGTAGGAACAAAATCAGGTAAAGAGCTTCGATGGTACGAGACAGTGTCTCAGGAGCTCTCTCTTTTTTGCCCTCTATGCAGAACTGCTCACATCAAGACCTTAAACTCCCTCTGTAAAAGCTGTTTGCATGTGAGCAGATGGTATTTCATTGTCTTTTGCTACTGATCTTGAATTATCAGCCTTTATAATGAAAATGCCAATTCAGCCTTGACTGCTCTGCTATAACTCTACTAGGACCACTATAATGCACACACTATATATACTGAATATTTATTATGGTGCTGTGCATATTATTTATTGTATATGCAACATATTTTGTAGGTGAAAAATGATACCTTATCTAAGTCAATGAGCATAACCAGGAAAAATATGGCAGAGTAATCATGTGATTCATAATTGGCATCTGCTCTCCAAAGACTTGGACAGAATCTGAATTTTCAGTGTACACTGGAAATGCTCTTCTGTTTGTTGGGCTGGGCATAACAGTGCCATCACTCTATCCAGCAGCTCCATCAGTCTTCAGTATTTCCATAATTCCCTGGGTGCAGAGGAAAGCGGGGCGAGCACATGCTGAAAATATTTCAAGAAGTTGCAAAAAACTGCTGATGTTTTTCAGTGTCCCAAACCAAGACAAGGAAGCATTTTTAATGAAGACCAGCCAATGTACATCTTTCAGGTTTTTATAGAATCACAGTGGGTTTTTATATGTACATGTGTGTTCATGTATATAAGAATATGTGTGTGCCATTGTTTGGGAAGTATCATCTGCTCCAATTTCACCACTGTTGATATCCTGGATGTGACCACACTAGTGAGACCTCTGCAGCCTCACCCTTTCCAGCACTGACTCTTTGGTTTAGTCCTATCCTATAAACCCCCCAGTTCATAAATGTGCCTTTTTCTGACACAACATACAGGTTCCTTGCACCTATTTGGAACAATATATGCTCAAACTTCTGAGAAAAAAGAATTTGATAGGTGGATGTAATTGGCTTTTATCACTTCTGTTCTTGCTGGTCATGAGAAGATCATGGTGCAGTGGGTGACCTGGATTCACTCATATCCCTTTAATACATTGGCTCATCAGCCTAGTTGTTGACCAAATTTCTAGATTCAGTATATTAATGAGATACACAGTCATCAGCGAGCAACTACCCAGAAAAGAATAGGGCTGAAAAAAATGCCACAGAATTTACATTGTATGCCTACAACTGGTCTCACCCAGTCTACAGAAAGGAGGATAGAAGGGAGGCAAGTTGGAATTCAGAGAAGTGGAGTTGAGTTCAAATAGCACCATGACTTGGGACGTTTTCCTTTCCTTTCATTGTCTTAATTTTTCTTGCTTTTGTAGATTCTTTAGTGTCTGCTACTGTGGCTGGGAGAAATGTAGAGCCATTTCAGCCTGTCGCACCCTGGCTGCGATATGGCATACTTGCATGTGTGGGAGGGTGGGGAGGAGGGGATGATGAAGGATTTAGTGCTGTAAACAACAACAGGGATGTAGCGAGAGTTTTCGAACAACCATCCAAATCACATTATCGATGGCATCTAGAGACCAGCCCACATCTTCATTGGCGTTGCTCTCACTGCAGGAACACAGCCAAGTTTGTTGTGGCATTTGAGCTAGTCTTCCTTGTTAAAGCCTTTTTTTTCTGGACAGATAAAGCTCTGTTTATAGCACACTTAAAAGCAACAGTTGAAGAGAACATAGGCTTCACCACTTTGATATGCAAAAGACAAATTTTAAATATATATATGGAGGGGGCTAGTCCTGCTCTCACTGAAGCCTTTTGGAAGATTCCCAGTGACTTTGTAGAGACTTTGAATTACAGCCAGCTTTTGTTTTTCCCTTTTTTTTTCTCCCCCTCTCACAAAATGTCAGGAATAAATATTTTAATTCAAAATGGCACTGTGGTGCCTTGCAGTGTTGTGGTCTGGGCTTCTTTCCCCAGCAGCCTCCAGCACTTTTCCCAGCGGCAAGGCATGCAGCCGGAGTACAGCCCTTCATCCAGTGCAGCCACACCAGGGAAGTGCCGAAGCACGGCAAAGCAAGGCCAGCACCAGCTATCAGACAAGCTCTTTTATACATCCAAAACTCACAAAAAAATATAGTTTAGTTGGCTTGGTGAACTGCTGGGGAACCTGTCTGCTGTTTTCAATGTGCCTGCTTGAGAATAAGACATAAAAAGTCATTTTAGAGTTAATTTTAAAATATTTCAGGTCTCCTGGGTATGCCAGCTCAATGGCAATAAAGCCAGCAATCGGTGCTTGGCAATTGGCAGCCAGGCAGAGAGGAGAATCGCTTTACTGAGAGAAGGAAAGAAACCAGGCTTGTGAGTAGTGGCTGCAAGAAAAGCCTCTTAAGAGAAGTGTTGAATTTTAATGAAAGTGGCTGATAATGTGTAAGAGGGAGAATGTTGTTGTGCCTAAGCGGGCTTGCTTACATGTCTAGCCTTGTAGTCTGTATCATGGGACTCAGCATGTGGTAGAACAGTGTTCTCGTAGTCATTTGTCTTTATACACCCAACATGCATCAATATATATAGACAGGTAGATAGATACACATACATACCTATGTGTCCATATGTGTATAAATCTATATAGACATATATGCATATATGTGTACATACAGATTCATAGACACACTGCATATTATTGAATATACATGCTATACCTACGTATGCATACCGAGGTATGTGTATATGCTTCGGCTTCTAGATATTTTTATGAGATAAAAAATGCATAAAAAAAAGAAAGAAAAATCTATATAATGTAGATACATAACAAAATATAATAAATACACATATATAAGTACATCTTGAAATTTTGCATATATACAAATGTAGATATGAAACAGTCTTATATGTATTGTATCTATACTCGGACAATATAGGATGAGCCAGATTATATAATGTTCATAGCAGATAATTGCTACAAAGCAAATCAGAGCAACCAAGTTATCCTCATCTATGGGTGAATTTAAAGAAACTGCCTCAATGGGATCATGACTGGCTTCCCCAAGAGGATTTCTAGGAGTGGTAGTTAGGAATGTCCAAGTGTGATGGCCTTTGGCTTTTAAAAGTGGCCAGGCTGTCCTGGTGGGGATGCAGCCAGCACCCGACACCCACAGAATTGCTCACCTGGCAGCTGTCTGACAGTGGGTGGGGTTTCAACTTCTGAAAGTCAGCTTTAGCTGCATTCAAAAGTTTAAAAATGAATCATCATTTGCTAACAGCCCTATCTCCTAAATGCTTCTAATATGGTTATTATCACATCATTTAAGCATCCAGAGTGATATTAGGAAACATCAGCCTCCTGCCAAAAGAAACTGAAGTGCCATTTCTGACTGCAGCGTTAAGCCTTGATGACTGTCTTCCAGGTAAAGCAGAAAGGCATTGCCTCCTCCTGCCAAAAGGGGTAAAACAATATTTGTCCTGAGTTCTGCTGGCAATAACTGGCATGCTGTTTGGAGTGGCTAGTGGCCCACTCTCCTGAATTCCACTCAAGAGGAGAAAAATGGTAATGGGAAAAAAATATCGTAAGAAAATTGATAATGCTTCTGAAAACAAAACAGGCATCTCTGACTTCAGCTGTGTCACCTGCCTAAAAAAAACCTGTCAGAAGGTTTTATGGGCATAAACTCCAACCACCAAACAAGGCTGATGCAAGCAAACCATACGCATGTATGTGTATTTTCATGACATATACATATATATATATATTTGTCTTGAATCATATATTCATCTTTCCCCCCTCCTATGCAATTACAGATTCATTAATAAGCATGTGACTGAAATGAAAGCAGGGCAGGGGGGCTGAACAGGCCATGCATACGATGGTGTGCACAGGGGATCTGGTTCTATATAGGACCATGCCTTGGCAGTTTTAAGAAAAGACAGTATAGTTACCCTGGCCACAATATGTTCTACAAAGAGTCCACAGGTCTCTGATGCAGCCAGGAAGGAGGATGCTGGGAGCAGTCCAGCCCCAGCCAAAGCCTCCCCCAGTGGGGCTGTCAGCAATCATCTTCCTTCCTACACAGCCTCCAGATGTTAAGGTGAGCTTAACTCCATACATGGGGATTCATCTCCCATAACTACCTGCTTCTCTCCGCTCAAAGTGTATGGCTGAGGTTGAGCAAGATGGATACTGGCATCCTGGACTTGAAAAATGTCCTTTCCTCCTCCTAAAAAATCCTTGCTGATGCTGGGAACCTGCTGCCTGTATGCAGGCAAAGCTCCCTTGACATTTTTTCTATGGAGCGATGAAGACATCAGGCTTTATATGGATTCCATTATTATTTTGTTTTATTGTGTTGTTTTATGAGACATTCAAGGCCCATGGGGAGCTGGAAGGCAGTACCATCTAAACTGGGGTGGGGAGCAGAGGAGGCATGTTGAGGATGCCTGGTATCAGGGAATGATTTCATCCCGAGCCCTACTGTGGTGAGGAAACAATTCCTGTTTACTAGCAGTCCTGCCATTGTTCTGTCGATGCCAGAGAAAATCTGCAGCTGAGCGGGGTTGCACAATTGCTGGTGTGGACCATGCCAGAGCCATTGGCTCTGTGAAGCTGGGACAGCACGTAGGGCTCAGCATGGCACACGGGTACCGATGTACCTCTGCAGGGCAGCCTGGACATGGCCACGCAGCCCCAGGCTCTTATTTTGCTGTGAGCATAAGGACTGGTCTGTGTTGCAATACATCCTCTCCTACTTCCTTACCCAACCTGTTGCATCAATTCAAGGTCCCTGGACCAATGCAGCATGTGGCCATACAAGCAGCAGTACAGGCACTGTGTGGGTCACAAGCAATAGCCAGAAGAACCGGCTTATACCAGCCTTTTATTATTTTTCAAGGCAGACTCTGTGTAGGTAATGTTAATACCAAACCAGAAAGGGATTTGTGGGTTAAGATGTTAAGCGGTGTTAAAGTGTTTCAACCTCCGCATCTCTATCCCAGACTCCGTCCTCCAGAATTTAGATCATCACAACGCAAACCACAGCCCCTCGGGCTTCCTCTTTTTCTGTCTTCTGATTTCATCCCATTCACTTTTAAAATGGGCATTCAATTTTAACTTACGGACTAGGGACTGAGGGAATGTAAAACAAGGTGATGCTAATCATGATGGTGATACTCTGAGAAAGGTAGTTCAGATATACCTAATCTGCCATTTGCACACCCAAATTCCATTGCCAGCATATTTGAACTGAATACTCCAAATCCCCCAAGCCAGATATGCTGTGTATCTGGAGAAGAAATCTGTAGCTGGTGCCTATCCCCAAGAGGACATGGGGTCCCAGATAGTCAGAGAAAGCTGGAGGGTCAATAAATTCTTCAGGGGCTTCATGGACCTCACACAACACAGCTACACATTCTCTGTGGGGCTGTGGCAGTTCCTGAGTATCAAGGCTGGATTTTAAGGGACATAGGCATAAACTTTAATATCACATGTGTTTGTGCTCACATGACTTGAGCTCATGGATCTACACATGAGCTAACTTTAATTGAAGTGATTTAGGTACTGGCAGCAATGCAGATTCTGTCTAGAGCAAGCTACAGCTCTACCTGCATTTCAGGAAGGTTTCATTGCCCACCCTGGGCTCCTGCAATACTATCTACCCATGTCTGAAGCTAGTGGAGATACGTTCCTGGGTGCAGAGAAGCGATGTCCTCCAGCACACAGCTATATTTGCTTTCCATCCTCCACCTTCCTCACCCACCACACCTTCCTCCAACAGGGTATGTTCCTTAGGGTTATCATTACTGGTTCTGCCCCAAATATCAGCACTAGAAGATGACAAGTGACCTGATTTTCCATATTTCCTTTGAAAAGATAAAACTAGAGCTACACACAAGATCATCTGGGCTGCAGCAATGCTAACCAACTCATCTTTCCCCAAGCCATTAGGACCTCTCTGCATGTAAAGATCATGGGATAACACTAGGAGGAGGAAAGAGAAAGTAAAAAATGCTTTTAATTTACTTGATGATATGGTGTGTGGTCCTAGACAGTGACTAGAAGCAGTCTCCAAACCTTATTGTTGCTTCTCCATAAAGGCATTTATTCCATCATCCCATCTGTGTGGAGCAACACATGCTTCTGTGCTATCACGCCATGTAAATACCATGTGATCTATGCATATGTGCAACCTTATATTTTGTTTTCAGGTTGTGGGTTTGTTTGGTTTTTTGTCATAGGCTGCTGGCAGATCTGGTATTATTCCCTCGGCCTGTTATGAGCATACACTGAGCCATTCCCAGCCAGTTGGAGCTTTTCCACAAGATGGTACTCAGCCCAGTCTGTAATTGAAACAGGGCATGGATGCTCCCAGGGAAGAAAGACATCAGCCAAAAAAACAGACCGTGATAGTCAGAGATATTTAATATACAAATAAGAAGTTGTTTCATAAATATCTTATAAAAACTGTCATTTACTTCCCAATATTTCAGCAGATTATCTCAATGCAAACAGCAGATGTATTTTGGAATGATGAGACAAATGCTTAGCGAAATTAAAGTTATTCATGTGCAGTCACACAGGGAATATTTGCATGATATTTTACTAATTGCTCCAAAATCTGACTTGTAGCAAATAAACAAATCGGGGGGGGGTGGGGGTGGGGGGGTGGGGAGGGGGTGGAATAAACCAGCAGAAATATTAGCCCCAGGCCTCTCTTTTTAAGTTCTCCAAGGCTTTCTTTAGCCACTCTTTTTTTTTTTTTTTTTCTGGCAGCCTGGGGATCCTCTCCAGTCTCCCCATCACTCTTCTCAGATCCTTTATTCTTTTTGCAGACTCCTAGTTTTCTCCTGATTACCAGATTTCTTCCAAAAGTGGCTTGATTTTCTTATTTTCCTTGGGATCCAAGCACCCTTTCTCCATCTGCAGCTGTGCCTGCTCCAGTTTCTTATTATTTGGCTGTGATTGACAATTTTCCTTAGGTATTTTGGGGAAATACTTTGCTATTTTACCTAACTCAGAGGTTGCTCCAGATAGTCATACAGAAAAACCCAATGCAAAAGGAATAGATGCTTTTCTAGTGGCTAAGAATTCAAACTCGGGTTACTTTAACCTTCTCTAATGAGCTTCAAGTTAAGGCAGCGAGGATCGAGTTGTAGCTGCTGATTGTTATGATATTATTTTATGTCAGGTCTATTTATTTGCTCTCCTGGAAAAGAGAATGTATTTTGAGACGTCAAAATATTTTGTTTGCTTTCATTCTATTGCAAGAGGAGCCTAAGGTTAGGTAAGAAAAATATATGTTTATCAAAATTTTGGTTTGCAGTAGATGGCTACAAGTTTGTTTGTATTTCATACTCCCAAATTGAAGGAATGCTGAAGGTGCAAAAAAATCAAGCAGTGAGAAGTTAGGAAAGGTCAGAATTAAAATTGATTCATCTTACATAGAAACCACATTGACTGCAAGAACAAGTAACCTGCAACACTGGAAAGAGAAGCACTCAGTTTTACAGTACAGCTGCTTTTTGCCCAGGTACTGAAGCATCCTGGTTTGGTTGAGACATTCAGATTCTGATGTCCAGCCTGACATGGGATGCACACCTCCTCTTAGTTAATTTGATGTGCATTCACAAGATCCTACTGGCCAGTATTTGCATTTTGACTGGCATTTTCCTGGTGGTTGTGAGGTGCAGGTGGATGGAGATGCTGAACTAAATGCACAGATAGATGCTAAGGAGTCCATAAATAACGAGGTCAGCTGTACATCTGAGATTTTGCTAAAGTACTTTGCTTCTGTAGGATCGGTTCTTTTCTAACCTGATATTTATTTTTTTTTTACCTGGAGTAATGAGGGTAACTCAAAGGATGACATGTACATTTTCTGCTAGGAAATGTGAAGTAGGGAACAGGGCATCATTGTTATTATTCTTTTTTCTTTAAAAGAGGGGGTTTCCATTCCTGAAGTTTACATTTTGAACTCCTTCTTTGGCCTCTCCCATCCGCAGTTCACTGTAGGAATAGAAAAAGGAAATGTTTTATTTTAACAGAGTCAAACAAAGAACATGAAACACACCCTTGCCACTGCATAATGTTCCTTAAGTTAAATCACAGAACCAAGCATAACCTTTTTTTTTCTTTTCCCCCTTGGTCTTTTATTTCATTGAAAAGGGGCCAAAGTATAATATTCGTTCAGGAAGCATAAATCGTATTGCTGGAAGTAATAGCAATCTCCTCAGCAAAATCCTGTAAGACTCATGCCACTCTGATTTCTGAAAAGCTGCATTCAAGTGCACCCAGCACTACCTCTTTCCCGCTGGGCATTCTGAGTGCTGTGCTCGTGGTCATGCATGGGAAGCAGTGGAGGATGCCAAAATTACTGGATCTTCTTGCATTAGGGTTTTTCTGGTGTTTTGGCCCTTATGGATAGTCTTGGGAAAAGCTGTCAGATCCCTACTCAGCCATCCTAATTTTGGTCCCTCTTCTTGACTTTTAATATGCTTGTGTAACTACCATGAATGTAAATAAAAGTTATGTACTTGCATGGTAGGGGACATAGATGCATTTATCTTGGCTCAAGACAAGCAGCATCTCCCCAAGGAGCTACTTAGGGGGTTATTGAGAAGCCAACAGCAAAGTGCAGAGGGCTGTACCTTCCTACATGTGTGCTGCAGAAATTACTGGCGTGTTGCTGATGTTTATGGGGAACAAATAGTTTATTTCTGGGCTAAGAAAGATTCCAGTGTAAATACTCAACTGGCAGCTAGCTGGAAGTTTGCCACTTGAAGTTAAAAGGCCCATGACCAATGGTGTCAGATTAACATTTCCAAGTTGGACAATGTACAAATGGTGTTCTTGGACTGGAATAGAAATAGATGAAAGTGGTCTACTGCAGTGCAAATAACAAACTGGCAACCAGCTGGTCATTGGAAAGAGAACATGCTATGGGAATATGCTTTCTGCAGAAATACTTCATTTTGGAGATAAGCATTAACAATAGGAAGATGAGGCTTGTTTAACAAGAACCGTATGGTCGCATCCTGCTTTTATTTCACTCAATGGCAAAGCCTTAATTGTGTTCCGTGGGTGCAGGATGGGAATTACTATTAGTAAATAGGAGTACAACAAGTTGTCTGATCCGTTGTTGCTTTTCAAAAGGTGTAAACAGATTATTTTTTAACCCGTGTGTTGATGTTTCAGGAGACAATGACTGAAAGGAAACAGAATTAAAGAGGCTTGTTGAAAAACAACTTCTTCTGGCAAAATAAGCCAAGATAAAGATCCATTCACAATGAAGTTATAAAACTGTGAAACCAATGCAGCAACATTTCCAAACTGATAAGTACAGAAATAATGGATGGGTTCTTAAAAAAAAAAAAAAAAAAGAAGTTTGGATTTTCGTGGCAAGAAAACAATAGCCTGTAAAAAGTAGCTTACATGCAGATAAGAGAATAAGGCAGGGACTTTGCTGGGGCAATGGCCATGTCCTAAAAGCACTAGTTTACCCTTTTAGGTAGCTACAGAATGTATTTTGTTAGAACATAATTAAAAATAACAGAATTCAGCATAGTAGTTTCAGTATAGTCAATAAACTGATTTGTCCTACCAAAAAAAAAAAAAAGAAAAAAGAGAAGGGAAAGGGAAAGGGAAAGGGAAAGGGAAAAAAGGAGAAAAAGGAGAAAAAGGAGAAAAGCAAGCCAAGGGAGTTGCAGCCTCAGTGGCACACCCTGTTTTAGGAAATTTTCAAGAATACAAAACATAGTCTTGAATTGTTTACTTTTATGGGTAAGAAGCAAAAAAGAAGTGAAGAGTAGAAATGGCATTCTTACCACAGCTGAACGGTCACAGTAAAACCAATACAGCTCAACATTGCAAACTCATTTTTAAAACTGATTTGGGTTATGGGGTTTTTTTTTAAGTAGCTAAGGTTTATTATTTTGGTCACAAAAAGACAGCAACGTGGAAGCTGTATTTATTATTATCAGGAAAATCAAGATTTGAACATGAAAAAGTATGGATTGTGTATGCAGAGGCTCACTGGATATAAGGCCTTTGGATATAAGTACTCACTTCCATTGATTCCCATGTGTCTAAAGACATAATACTCAAGGGTATCAAAATTACATTGTGTTACATATGTAGATGCATTGTATTTCTAACCCTGCTTTTTTTGCTCTGAGAGTTCATTTTTCCCTCTTTTTAATTTAGACTATAGCAAATACTGGAAGCAGAGGGAAATTATAGAGATTTTGGAGCGTATGTAGATTCAGATGTTCAGTTTGACTGTCTCTGTTCATCTCCTCTTTTCACTTTGAACACCCCTTCTCCTTCCATGGGACTTGTTTCTCCCTTGTCTTTACATTGATGGCAAAACAGTCTTAAATCATTTCTGTGTTTCTTTTGGGTTCTTGATGCCCACTTCAACCCCTCCATCTAGAAAACACTGAGCCCCAGCCCAGATTTTTTGCAATTTGGAAGTTGTTTCAAGACAGCCTAACACTGAAGGTGATCCCACATTAGATGTTTGTGCTCATGATGGAAGTACACACAAGGTGTGGTCCTGATGTGAGGCTTCTTGAAATATTGTGAGGATTCTCCCACATGGCTCAAGGCAAGCTGGACACAGGTGAGATCTGGTGGAACACCATTTTGGATGCCAGCACCTCCAGGATTCAATTTTTCCAGGTTTCCAGCAATTTCCTAATAAAAGGGAATGAGAGGAGGCAGGCAAGGTGTTCATTTATAGAAGCAGTATTCATTTGACAATATTGCCAATAAATAAATAGCCCCTAAAGAGTGGGACTGTGTCACCCCACCACTCAACTCCCCCAAAGCTGGGGACAACTCTGTGATTTCACCCCACTTACTCCCTTGCATTTCTTTTCCCCAGGCAGTGGGGATAGCTGAAGAAGCCTGTCATCATTTTATTGCTGTTTCTAATAAACACATATGGTGATGCATATAACAAGAACAACAGCAAGTCGCTATTGTTCAGCGCACGGCCATATGTGGGCTGTCCAGCGGCTCAGCAGCTGCATAGTGAATGTTCAGGAATGTCGATAGCCCAGAGAGAAAGGAATGATTTTTAAGGGCTCTGAGCCTCACAAATAGTGTGTCTGCTTTACATACCGTTGTTGCTAAAACAACTTCTGACCATGGTGTGCCAAAAGCATAGATGTGGAGTTAGTCACTGCAGAAGTTTATAAGGTGATTAAATTGTTAGTAATTGCAATGCAGAGGCTGAAAAATTAGCTGGGACTATGTTGAAGGGAACTTTGCAAAACAAAACCCTCAAAACATATCTACATATACATTTATATACAAGTATATGCATATGTGCACATATATATGCATCTGTATTAATGTATTTATACAGTTAATCTTTTTTTTTAACATCAGAAATTTAGGCACTTGCACATCTAGTACTTCATGTAATAAAATCTTTGACCCCAGCACTAATCCACATTTATTTTATACTGTTGTGCAAGGTTTAACCAATAGTTTGTTCTTCATTAGTTACGTTTCCCTCTGGCCTCATATGGCTCTACTTGGGCTGGATGATGCATACTTGAGTGATGCAGAGGCAGCCCAAATGTGATGGTTGGGATGTCTTGTGTACATCTGTGTTTCTAACACTCTTCTTTTCCTGATGCCATATTTACACAGCAACCTGACTGAAAATGAACAGCCCATCTGTACATCTTCTTTTTTCTATCAGTATGCTTAAAGGGGGGAGAGAGAGACTGTGATTAAGGGAAGAGAGAAATAAAACTTAGAAACAGACAACATTTTTTCAAATTTGGACAAACACAGGCAGGCAACCATATCTTTATTTAAGCACTTGAATAATTTAACTGGTTTTTTTTGTATGTGTGTGCGATGCTGAGTACTGCAAATAAGAGGAGAGAGAGGAAATTGTAAGGGATCCAAAAATCAACAGCTTGGATATGTCTCCAAGCATGGATTTTAGAAGTCTGATTTAAATATCAAAGTGGAAGTGGGTTGGTCAGTGTTTCTAATGCATAGCAGGAAGTCCTGAGTTTGTGCTTCTTTTGCACGCATACCCCTCACACAATATTCATGGCACACAAATTACCTATATAATGGGACATGAATTGAGTAACTCGTAAAGCCCCGGGAAGAGCCACATCCAGGTGTTCACAGAAAACATAGACCAGCGCAGGCTGCCAAAATCCACAACCAGTTATGCCTAGTGAATGAAACCACAAACATTTGCATGCTGAGGTATACCAACAGAAGTAAATATTCTGCATTACGTACTATTCAATATTATACACAATAACACACACACACAAAAAAAAATACAAACTAATCACAAACAAGAAAAATTTAACATCTATTTGCTCCTACTCAGTTTTTTCCAATAGGCAGAGCTGAAATGCCCACACTACCATTCCTTGAAAGAATGAGGCACAAGATTTAACCCTATACCAGATGTTCATGGCTCTTGGTTCCTCCTGAAAGCAGTGGTTCAATTTCAAAAAAACCCCACACCAAGGCCTTCTTTTCAGAGGTCCCCAGCATCCCCCAGTTCCTGTTGACTTGCAAGCAATGTGCAGCTTGAGGTTTTGCTCATTCCTCAGCTGAATCTTTCAAAACTCGTGATTTCTCAGCATGAGTCAGTGTTTTATGTAACCCCAGCCTGCATTCCTCCAAACCCCTCCTGAGCTAGGAGCGCTCTGACAGCCAGCCTCAAATTCTTCATCCTTACAGCTGACAACTTCAGTCCTCTGGCAGCAACATGACATGCTGTTCCTGTGGGGTTTTGGGGCTCTGGCACAGCTCTTCTGGGCACGGCAGGGACTGAAGCTCCAAGAAAGTTGGGCTGGAGGAGAGACCTCCACTCCCAATGGGTAAGTTGTTGGGCTTGCCTACAGCAGAAATGCCCATTGCTGGTTTTGTTTAGCTGGGATTCTTTTCTCTTCCCTGCAGCAGCATCAGTTTTATTCTTGACCTTGCCCTAAAAAAAGTTTCTCATGTAAAAGCTAATTTGGTGGATCCCACTTGCTGTTGATTCTCTGCAAGGACCTCAGATGGAACCTTCAGTTCACCCCCCTAGCACTCTGCTTCACCCTAAAGGCAGTAACCTGCATAATTACTTTTTCACCATTCTGTGTATGTGATGAAATATAGGAAACTGTATGAAAACAATGGGAGAAGGTGAGAAGCTAATCCCCATTTTAAAATCCATTGCAGCTGAGTTTTTCTTGAGAAGTGGAAAATCTCGACCCATGATGCTCTGACAGCTTCCCATGCCCATTGTGGGTTGAACTCCTCACTGGTGGGATAACTTTCCCCAGCCTTCCTGTGTCAGCACAGCTCTCCCATTACCGCCAAGGCAGCCAGGAACCCTCGTGCCACTTGCAGTAAGATGGATTCCCATTTCAATTGGTCACCTCGTCCCTTCCACAGACAGACAGAAGACAGAGAGGACCACTTATGTTCTTGATACACAATTTCTTTCCCCTCTCTCCTGGAGGAGAAAAGTGTCCTTTCTTATTCAGCCAGTGCCTACTTTCTGTCTCCCTACAGGTAGCAGGAATGACAACGTGGAAGGCTTTTTCCCCACCCCCAGATTAAAACCCCAGGTTACTGGAGCAGGCGGTTTTGGACATTGAGATGGAGACACTGCTTTACTGGAAATGTTTTATGATGTAGGAGAGTAAAGCATGAGGAAACATTGGGGTGCTCAATGCAATCCAGTAGAAAGTGGGCAGGAGGGATGGAGAAGCCATGAGGAGGTCTAAGACACCCCCAGTATTTTATGTGCAGCCAGTCGTACCTTGTCCTGGTTCTGCTTGCTATTTGAAACATTACCAACGCATTCAAACCAATGAAATAAATAGTTCAGAAGCAGAGTTTGGGCTATTTTTCAGGTATTGTTGTCTTTTTTTAAACAAATGGCTGATCACTTGTCATGTCAGACTGGTATCTCAAACTTAGGCCCTAGAAAGAAAGAAAGGAAAAGGATTTAAAATAAAATTTGAGCAATTTTCTAAATTAAATGTTATTCTTTCGTCTTACGATCTTTAATCTCATGCCTGTAAGTGTGTACCAATATTTGCACTCGTGGGCAAAAAATCCTCCTTATGATAAAGTAGTCCCAGACAAGAAATACTTTACAGTCTTTAGAAGTAGAAATGAGCCAGGAACATGAAGATCAAATGAGGAGGAATGTGTGCCAGTCTGCTCCACTAACCTACTTAGATGTAGCTTGGTAACAGCAAAATAATCTGCCATCTGATGCTCCGGATGCTGCAACCATGTGCTGGCACCATGCAGATCTTGGGCATGGAAACCTGCTCAAAGCAAAATAACGGGATATTTCTTGCCCTCATTAAACATGGTCTTGTTGAGATCTGCAAGGCCTGTCCTGGAAGTCAGGAGGAGTTGGTGGGTCCTTCAGTTCAGACATGACTATGGATTTCGAAGGATGTACTGCCATTAATTACTTTAAAGTGCATAAATTTTTAAACATGTCTGTAGGGTGATGGCCAAGTTTCATGACTGTAAAACATGAAAAACATGGACCACAAAGTTGGGATTCATCTCTTCTTCCTTGGCTACTCAACAAACCAGCACCTTTTCCAGACTGAGGGTGCTGATACCTTCATTCCTCCAGGAAAAGGCTGTGTTGACACCTTTTTTTTCCCCTGGCCTATATTAGTTGGTCTTAAAAAAACTCTCCATACGTGTATGCCTGGTTTGTACCTATACTTAATATTTCAGCGCTGTCAGCCTACCTCACGCTCAGGAAGGAGTAACAGGTTGGCCACATTTTTCTGGAAGAATCTGGGTAAATTCTTTTGCAGTTTGCTTTGCCTATGCCCTGCTTTTGCTTTTTTTTTCACTGCAGCCCTCTAAAGCAATATCCTCAGATGTGTTTATATATATTTTACTGTAAGTGAAAGATAACAAAACAAATAAAACCACAATGGGGCTCTTTCTCTATGCTGGCACTTTTTAAAAACTTTCTATTGAAGATTTCCAACTGAATTTGTCATCATATGGTAAGGACTCTGAATGAAATTATTGATGGTAGCTGGAAAAAAAAAGGAAAAAATGAATTAAATCCCTTGAGATACAAGGTATGTCATGAACTTCCCCAAGTTATTTGCAAATGTTTCTGCCAGTATCAATAAATCCCTCAAATTTCAGGATAGGCTACATTAATTACAGGATGGCATTATGTATTTATAGGTTGCTGAAAGTTATATCTGCAATCAGTCATGTTCAAACTCCATGTTCATGTGAAATATTTGTTATTTTAATGCAGACATACACATGAGCGGCAATATTGTCCATGATGTTTTAATAGGCTTTTATTAGTTCGTATTCTCCTTGTAATCTTGTTTTACAGTATATGTGCTCAATGTGTTTGTGTCTATGCTCTTCGTGCACACATCGCAGGATGCCAAAACACCCTTCTGCTTCCTTGTTTCCAGCCTCTTAGTCAGGCACTTGAATGCTATCCAAATCTTGTTAAAAAGCAGAAGTAGCACTATCGCATCTTCTTGTCAGAGTACGCAGAAGGGGATGGATGGGGAGAGCAGTGCAAAGGTAAAGGATCAGGCTGAATGGCTGGGAGGTGGGGGGATCTTCATGAGTGAGCTCAGAAGAGGTACGTTGTCACAATGTTTAGACCTGATCTGCGGCTTCCCATTGTCTTGCTGTGAAAAGCATAAGTTTTGGTTTCTTTGCTAGATGGAAAAAGGGTGCAAAAATGCTCCTTGTATGCTACCCCCAGTTTAGAAAGTTTATGAAGCAAACGTTCCCAGCTGAAATATCACAGGGTATTTGTCTGAGTTGACATGAATTAGTTATGTTTATATATTAAACTATCCTTGTTTTTCCCCGGGAAAGTTTAAAGTAACATTCAACTGTTTCAGTTAGGTACAGTCTTGCTGGGTAGCACCGGCACCATGCAGTGCTGGTGGGCTTTGTGTCTCTAGAGAACATACTCACTGCTTTCACCTGCTATTTCTGATTAGATTAGGTGCTTTCTGGTGTGTATCTCTTAGGCAAGGAAGCATCAGTTTCAGCCGGAGCCTGGAAGTTGTGCTATAACAAAAAAAAATAAACAAAGTATTAATGAGTATTAATTAATAGGACTGGAGGGAGCAGAAGAGAGTGTTTTCCTTTGGATTGCTCTTGCAGATGTGGATCCTCTGATGTCTACAGGCAGTTAGGTGGTTATCACAGGAAGCAGCCACGGTTGCCTTGGTTCCCTGTCTCCATGAGATGGGAACACCTGTCCAGTTTGACTGCAGCTCCCAATGGGTTTAAAAGTCTGTGTTAACACAGTTGTGCACCAACACTTCTCATCTTGCAGAGCATGATGAGAAGCCAGACCCTACAGCCTTAAGAAATCCAGATAAAAATAATGTTGTCTTGTAAAACTTAGGCTATGTGTGGGTAAGATGACTGCAAGGCTCCCACTGCCTCCTTACTGGGGCTGGGATTTCAGATTCAATTAAGGAACATGCCAAGGAGTCATGATGCAGCCGTTGCTGGCAGGCTGTGCTACGGCCCAGATTTGTTCATGGTCAGCAAAAAAAAGCTGGTCAAATAACATTTATCAGATTGTTTCGTAGGTATGTCCCACACAATCTGAATATCTTATTTTATGGGGAGGGGGCTTGCCCACATGACAAGCTAGACACAGGACTTACTAATATAATTATCAAAAGCAGTTGTTGGGTGGGTCTTAGGAAAAAAAATGAAATTAAGTGCCAAGTTTCTCAGCAGAGAAAACTATGTGGCCCAAACCAGCCACATACCAAGGAGCATAAGGCCATGTGCCAAGATTTCTGAACATAGTATCTCCTTGCAGGCATAGCCTCCATGAGCATCACTGCAAGTAAGAACTCTCTGAACCAAGCTGAACGGCAGGAGTGCTTCTCCTGAGGGAAGCTGGTGGTGTGTCACACCACAGAGTCTTCCACCCTGTTACCAGACTAGGGTAAAAGAGCCACTTCACAGGGAGATAGAAGCAAATTAGGAGCTCTTATGGGATGGTCTGCCCTCCTAGCAATAGCAAGTTTCAGCTCTAGCCCTCGGGGTGCAGAGGTGATGAGAAATAGGGGTGCACTTTTCACTTTGCAGAGGGCGTGGCTGGCTTGGTGTCATGGGTTAGGTCTTGCTCCTCCAAAAGCTTCTTCCTTTATCAGCTTGTGCTTGCTGCAGCAAAGATGGAGGGCAGGTCATGCAGGCTAACATAAAATTGCATTTTTCAAATGACTAGTGTCTTTTTTTTTTTTTTGCAGGAGAATAATGACTCTGTTTACCTTGTCTGATGCGCTCTTGGGGAGTGAAATACATACAGTAATAATAATGGTGGGGGGAACAATCTCTTTCATAAGAAAACATGGTACATACAAACACATAACACATCTCAGCCCACATCTTCATTTCACCTGTAAGAAATTTGTGTAAGTGCAGAAAAGTCCAGGTTTTCCTTCTGCCCCCCAAAGAAACATAATCCAGAGTTTATATCGGATGGTTTATGGGAGTTTATTGGAATATCCAACAGGGTTCATGTAGTGTGTCATAAGGTAAAGCCTGTTCATTGGTGATTTACAAGCAGTGTGTGCCGGTGTTACTGTAATTTATAGACCACAGATGGTCAGGGGGTGCCCCTGCTGACTTGTAGCTGAATAAGAAGCTGAGCCCTGCATGTCATCTGCTGCGGGTACCTCCGGCTCACTTCCCCAAATTAGTGCTGATCGAAACCTGCCTTCAAACCCAGAAGGTCATGAGACCTCTGCCTTGCAAACTGGGGCTGTTTCAGGAGGGGAGATGCTACAGGTGATTAAGGCAAGGAAAAAAAAACCAAGCCTATCATAACAGCACCAAAGGAAAAGTTGCTTTTTATGATAATGACTTCCCTTCTCAGGGCTAGTACTTCACTTGACAGGATTTTGTCACCTGTTAAATAGAGAAGGAAGGAAGAATGTCAATCCCCCACTTTCACACACTGGTCTAAGATAAATATCTCCTCTACAAAATTTTATACATATTCATAAATCTCCCTTGTAGCAACCTCCAAGATAGAAACTATCTTTGTTCTTGCCATTTTACCCTTTCAGGTAATTACTCTTCAACTATATTTTACTATGACTTCCTTTCCTGAATCAAATTTACCTAAGTCTTTTCTTCCTTAAACCTTATTAAATAATTGTTTCTGTATTCTGGCACCTCTTTCTGATCCCCCAGGAATTTGCTCCTGGTGGATGCATGAGTTAGAGGGAGAGCAGAGTTGGCAGCACGTCCCACCCAAATCTTTGGGAGATTTATTTTTTGGCCTCTTTTCACTTTTGATTTCTCTGGTTGACAAGGTTCATCATGCCTTTTCATATTTCTCCCAGACATGCTTTTTTCTGCTACATGTGGCCTTGTCCAGCCTGCAGAATTACCTCAGTGGTCTCCAACAGGATCCAGCAGCCTTCGAAGGGACTTGCCGAATCTGGGAACACACAGTGCTTGGCTTGCCCACTGCAGCAAGGTCATGCATTTTAACAAGGTGCTGCCGATCCTCTTTTTAAAGGGCATTGATTATGTTTTGTTAAAATGGGCTTTGAACTCAGCTGACCCTTTGCTGTTAAGACATTTCAGGGTTTTTTTTTTCTGCCTGGACCACACTTGACACCTGTTGGCAAACACGGCTGCAAACGCTGCTGCAAGAAACCCACATCTGAGCTCAAAACTAAGTGGCTTTATATTTTTCCTGAAAGTAAAGGCATAAGAGAATTTTGTGGCTTCTTTAGTTAATAAAAAGAAAAAAAAAACAAACCAAAATAAACCAAAACCTCTTTGTTTTTCCTTATCAAGATGGGAGAAAAAAACACCCTACAGACAAAAGAAACAGAAGGAGTGCTGCAATGGAAATAAAATTGACAGCCTCTCAAAACTCAGGTGGCACTTTCCTTTTCCAGTTAATTACAGTTTTAATTACATGGCTTCTTGTGACTCCTTGATACCTAATAAACTAGACTCTGTGGGGCGGCAAAGTTGAGTTTTGCTTGAACTGCAGGTGTAAGGCTCAGCATGAAACATAAATCAACTTCTTAAACATGTTCCCAGGGTGTGTTTAGGCTTTCTCTTCCCATTCGCTTGTAAAAATCACGTATTTCTCACCATTGTTGGGTTAAAAAAAAAAAAAAAGAAGTTGCAATATTACCTTTGTGTCTCTGGATATAAAAATCCTCTTTCAGTAGGGAAAAAAGGCCCTTTTTTAATTCCAGATCTGATATTTTTTTAAAGGAATGATGAATTACTCATATCGACCCTTCTCATCATCATTTTTTTTGGTGGGGTTTCATACGATAGAAGAGGAAAGTACTTCAGCAGCAGGTAAGTGAGGGAGATGATTAGTATGTGGAAAATAAAGAGACATTCAGCTGATAGGGGATGACTCTTCTGAAGGTTTGGAAAACAGAGAGCATCTGTTTATTCTTTGTGTGATGTACCTTGGAAATCTCTGCTCAAGTCAGGTTCAAGCACATCGTCATATATAACCCGTAAGTGAGGTATCATGCTGATGGCCTGTTGCAGCAAAAAGCTGGTGGCAAATATGGTCCAGAAGTTCCCATTGATCTCAATCCCAGGACATCTGATAGGGCCATGAGCCTGTGGCAAGGAGATCTGTTGTCATGACCACATATCACAATGGTGAGTGGAAGAATGCCTGTCATCCCTCCTCCCCAAACCAAACCAAATTATTAAAAGAAGAGGAGGAGAGAAGAAAAGGGGAGGAGGAAAAGAGACAGCATTTGGATGTCAGTGCAAAATATGAGCAATGAGATTCTTGTGTGGGACATGAGTGTATCAACAAGTCCTTCTTAAACCTTAAGACACAGTTTTGAAAGGATGTTTTTATTTTTTAAATGTCTTCTTCTTATGTTTATCTTTGGCTTGTGAGTCGTCCATTGAAGTACTGGTTGTATATGAGTATGAAAAAAAGTGAGTGAAAAAGGAGAGCTTTGGGACATAGCTGCCAGGTTAGCGGCTTTCCATACCCAGAAGGTGGGAGAAAATGCCGCATACTGCTTGCCTTTCAACATGAATTTTTGGTTTCTGGATTTTTCCCATTGTTGATTTCCTGAAGCAGTGCCACTGAGCCACTTGCTTGAGCAAGCATGCTGAAGCCAACTGAAGGTCTTTCTCTCTCCTCCAAGAGCTTCGTGACCATCCTCCCTGCTGCCCGCCCACCCACCTCCCCCATGGCACATCCCAGCCTCAGGCTCTGTCCTGTGAACCTTGCTGACATCTCAGTGTTACCCACAGTGCTCAGAGCCAAATGAGGCATGGTCAAATAAAACTATTGAATGGCTTAGACAGAGCAGGCAGATTTCAACTTTAACTTCAATAGAATTCTTGCCTGAAAGACAGTTGCCCTGTAGACAAGACTTGTCCAGAGTTATTTCACCTTGGTGTCCTGTTGATAAGGATTCCTGGTAGTGGTTGTTGCTATTATTATTATTATTATTATAGCTCATAATCTTTATTCTTTTTCACAGTCTGGCTGTCCCATCTTCTTTGTGTCTGTATAGGTTACTTACCTGTACAATTGCACTTGCAAAGCACAAGTTTCTCTCAGATCAATATTGTGTTCAGTCTCTCAGGTATAAACAACTTGCATTCTCATGAGCTGTTTGCCTGCAGCATTTGGGCAGTTTATAGCAAAGATGCAGAGAGCTGGACTGTGGTCTGCAATTTCTGCATAATGTTACAGATGTTAGCCTTTGAAAAGGAAAAAAAAAGAGCAAAACAAGAAAAGATGCTCTTTTTTTCAAGGAGAGCATAGCATTGTGGTGCGGTTTGAGCAAAGATGTGTGATATGGCACAATGCAAGCCCAGAAGCACCGTGTCCTGACCTGAGCATTTTCTTCACTTTTGGTGGCTGAGGACATGTTGCCAGGTGCTCCTCCAGTGACAACTTCTGCTGCCAGGTGCAGGCTATAAATTTCCCACCAGAGCCATCTTGCAGGAGTGACTTGGGATTGTGGTTGAAAAAAATATTCATTAAAAGCAGACCACAAAAACATTAACTTTTCAGACGATAAGTAAAGCCTAAAACAACCCAAAAAAATATCTTTTTCAGCCCCACTTATGTACATCTCCAATGCAGCAGGTGCAGAGGGAAGGCTGTGCTTGGGATGGACCCAACAGCTGGATGGTCTTTTCTTCAAGAACTTCTGTAGTCCCTGACCGAAAGCCATCACTGCTGTCCTTTGCAAAAAGTTATTACCCTTCCACTCTTCAAGTTCCCCCATCAGAACCTACTCCTGCTTTCATACCTGTAACATAAGAACTGCAGAAAGTGAGGGCAAATGGAGATACTTAACAATTTGTCTACAACTATGAATATCCACACCGTATAATATATACTGGCACTTTCGTGTTGCCTAGTCCATATAGGTGTTTTTGTGACATGGGCTTTTGTGCCACCTGTAGTCCCAGAGGACATCAGCATCATGAAACCCCAATGCTTTGAAGCCTACATCATTAAACTAGGGTAGGCACACCTTGGCCACTCAACACAGCTTGTTTAAATACCTGCATTAACTCTGAAAAGTAACTGACAGAGCAAAAAAAACCCCAATACAACAGCCAAGCAAGAATTTGCAAAAGGAGAAAAAGAAGAATTCCTCCTTCCTCCCAAATGAAGTGTTTCATCGTCTTTTTCAATTAGACTTGGGGTTTGGTTTCTTTTTTGAAACCACACAGAGAGGCAATTACAGAGTTTCATATATGGTTTTTCCAGAGTAGGAAAGGCAGCATAAAATGAAAGGAGCTAGAGAGAGGAAGGAGAGTGAGGAAGGAGAGGAACAGAACTTTAAAAGATAAAAGAAGTTTGGAAAACTCCAAAACACTTGAATGTCTCATACTCTAGAACTTTAATGGGAGTTGAGACCATGAAGAAAGAAGAGAAAAAAAAAATCAGATATCCAAAATGTTTTGGTTCACAACAAAGAAATGAAGCAGTTGAAACAGAGCATGCTTCTAAATGCTTCCTGTGGAAGTTTTTGAACAAGAAGGAGAAAAGATATATGCATATCAGAATTGGGGAGAACACACTTGTTTCTATGTGTTTGAGTTGTCTTTTGGGGAGTTAAGCACAGCAAACAACTGGAAAAAGCTGCAGCATTGAGCTGGAAACGTGCAAGGAGATGTTAAGGAACATCCTGTAATGAATGCACCGCTGCAGCATTGCTGGTCCTTTCGTGGAGCAGGGGGGAAAGCAGCAGTGCAGGAACAGCATTGTGGCACACATTAAACCATACGCCACTGACCCATAAGGTAATGTGGTCTGAAGCCTTTCAAGACAGCTCCAGGTTGAAAAAGGCTTGAAAAGTTTTGAAAGAGTGTTTTTGTGGTCTGCTGAAACACAAATGGCCATTCTCCATTTTGCAGGGAAAGTTAATCTGGAGGAAGTTGGGCAAGGGGCAGGCATCCTCCACCCCAGCTGCCTGGTTCCAGCTCCTGAGCCGGGCAGAGTAAGTGTTGCAGTGTGGGGAGCATATTTCTTCCCCAGTTGTTAGCAGGCTGTGCTTTAATAATGGCATAACAGATAGCTCATGAAGAAACAATAACCACAAAAATTATTCCGTTGGGAAGAAAGTTTAGAAGAGGTTTTTCTTTCTAAACCTGACACCAGGGCTTGGAACCTGGCACACATCTGTGCAAACCTACCCAGGGACAGAAGGGATCAGGTGCTGGAGATCTCATCCTCGCTCAAGGCTGTCCCGTTGAGGTGGGTGGGGTGGACTTGGCTAGGGAGTGGAGATTTTCAACATCACTCATGGGGCACAAGAGCTGCAGGAAGGGATAGGGGCTCATGGTGAGGAGAAACGGTGCACAGCTATGGTTCTGCAAAGGGATGGAATGAATGGATGCACAGACATGGAAGAATCAGCAGAACCATTCATGTGTCTGCAGGGGCTTTTGGTCATGCCTTGGCATGAGCAGGATCAACAGCACTCAGAGACTTTGGCATCCTACTACATAGCAGGAATCAGGGCTTTCTTACAAATCGGATGTTTGGTGGTGTTTTTTCTTCTAGGTTCTGCTTCTGGCATATTAAAATTAAGGGTGGGAAACAGTTTCCAGGCAAATATGAGTCCTGCCCCTATTTGTGTAGAAAAAAAATCCTAAAAATTGAAAAAAAACAAAGAGGAATAACATACCCCAAAGCTGCCCTGAATATTGCTCTCCTTTAGTCTCACGGATTTGTAGAGGACTTGAAGTTCTTGTCTCATGGCCTGTTTTAAGCTGGTCTGGAAGAGGCACCATAGCAATGGGAAAAATGCTCTGAATAATGGTCATGTACCCACCTCAGACCAGCTAAAGGGCAGAGAGAGAAAAACAGGCCATCCAGGAGTGTTCCTACCCATGGAAAACACCACAGATTTTTTGCCTTAGGGGATCTGTTATTTTCTGGTAAAACAAGTCTACCCATTTTTTCAACCAACAGCTTTTTTTTAAAGCTGGCCGTTCACAAACTCAGTCCGAGCTCACCTGAACAATACTGTTTATCTTTTAGGGTGAACTTAAATTATGATTTACTTGATAGCTGTGACAAGCCTAATGTAACGGGCTACTGTATTATAAATATTTAATAAGTTATATGGGAAAAAAAGAAAGCATAGAGGTTACAGAAATCGTATTAAAGCAACTAAGTAAATACAAAGAAGTTTAAAGTGTCTAGCTCTATATGATATAAAGGCTAAAGCAAACCAGATCTCTTTTCTAGATGTTTTTTCCATGTACAGTGGTAACTGGGCTGCATAAAAATGAGGCAAGTATTTAAAGACAGGAAAAAAAAAAGAGAGATCTAAAGCATTTGGTTGGCATTGATAGCAATCATTTCAAAAAGCCCTGGAACATTTAAAGAGAATTAGAATGGATTTTGTTGGAATCAAAGGGAGAGCATTTTCCATGGCTGGATATGTATTTGGGTATCTACAAACTGATTACATCAGAGTGAGCAGAACAGCCTTGATCATCCAGGACTTTAAAATCAGAAGAAATGGGTTTTCTGGTTTGGGCTTTTTTTCTCCCACGCACATCTTACAGCTTTCATTCTTCTGCCTATTTGATGGTAAAGCAACATTTATTTTGGCATGGAGGCTTGCAGAGCACTTTGAAAGGCCCTGCAGGTTGAGCAGCTACAGCATGCACCAAACCCACCAAGGCAAGCAAACCTGGAAATATTTAGGTTTACCTTGGGAATCACTCTGGAAGTCTTTGGGTTTTTTTCATCCTAAAGTAAGATTTACTTTTAAAGAAGTGGATACCTTCATGCTTCACCGCCATATCTTCTGTGATGCAGATGAGGCTCCTGGCTTGCCACCTCATTGGCCCATCATTCCTTTGGCAATGCCAATTCCATAACCAGCTCTTTTGCCATGCAAGCCCAAAATGGTTTTCACAAGGATTTCACCATGGATACCCATGGTGTCTCCAGTGGAGAAAGGGCAATTAAGCCACCCTGGGCCCAGGCTAGCCCTCACCTCCTTCGTGCTGGCTGTCTTGGCTCTTTGCTCCAGTCTCTTGGCTCTTTGCTTTGGTTTCCCTGGCCAGCTTGGGGGTAGATGGGATGGTGCCTTACTCAAGCATATGCTGTGCCAAGTGTGTATTTCTGTTTGTGAAAAAACATAAGACTAGGGAGGATAATGAGACGAAGTGCTGGAGACAACCTTAAGCCCCACTAATGCCTACATTCCCTCCATGCAAGGTCACTCACCAGCCCCCCGAGGGTCAGTTTGGCTTGTGAAGCCTGCTGTAAATAATTCCCATCTTTGTTTTTTAATTTTTTTTTTTTTTTTCATTTTCCTTTGAGGTTTTTTTTTAGCTTTCTCCTGGCCTAGGCAATGGATTTGACCAGTGGGAGGTGTGGGAGCAGGGGAAAGGGGACTATGGCAGAGGGGAGCGGGAGGGAGGCCCTCCCCTCATGCAAGGGCTTGCATTGGTGGGGCTCTTTCCACTGGTCCCGCTCCTCCCACCCAGCGATGGACAGAGGAAGGCCACACAGGGAATGGGATGAGATTAACCAAATGGTGAGAACTGGGCGAGGGGGAGAGTTTGGAGGGTGGGGGTGTGTTTGTTTTTGTTTTTTTCCCTTACATCCCAACATATGTTCCGTAGAAACTTTAAAGCTGGAAATCTGAGGCAAGCACGGGACTGACGTAAAGCAATTCCAATGTAAAAAGGCAAAAACAAAAATGAAATTACTTTCAACCCTCCCTTTCTACTCTCTTTATGTCATCAAAGTCAGTAAACAAGCATACAAGGTAGCCTAGTTCCCAGCAAAGCTGGCAAGAGCTTTTCCATATCATTTGATGGGAATGCAATGAAAACCTGAGCTGGTTTTGGGTTGGAGATTGCATTTTCTTGTGATTTTCCCTAGTGGTATTTGTCAGGCATGGGATCTCCAACGTGCAGGAACTGTTGTGTTTTTAAACACTTATGTGGATTCCCACTGCTACCTGTGGAGTAGGAAACAATCCCATGTGGGCTCTGGCAGGATGCTGTTACTCACAGTGTCGTTTCCCTTCCTGTGCCCAGGGTACAGAAGGCACCTAGCCTCGCAGTTTTTCACACAAGTGTGTCTCAGCTCCACTCACCAGTCCAGAGGAATCTTTTTATGGAGAAGGAAGGGTAGGAAAACTCACTTCCCACTGCTCATGGAAAGTAAATAACAGTGTGAAAAGGGCTGATTCACCTTTTAAAATACAGGCAATTTTTTTCACACATGACTTTTTTTTTCACACATGACTTTTTTTTTCACACGTGACCTTTTTTTCCTTTTTGCGGTATTTTCCCTGCTACAGTTATTATCCTAAATAACTCCATCCCATCTCACTGCTACCAACAGGGAGGCTTTACAGTGCTGTGGAGAACTGTTTTGAAGGTACAAATCACTTGACCTAAAGACTCTCCCTGGAGTGTCAGTGTTGCGCGCTGTATTTTCGCTCTGCCAAACCCTTTATTTAGCACATGCTAAAGAACATTTAACATTTAAAGATCCCCTCTGTACATCCTCTAAATGTCTCCATCCTTTGCTTTTAGATTAATGTCTTCTGTGAAAATTAGATGATTGATTACAGAGCCTTATTATTTACAAATGAAGTGATGTTCACGTATTGACCTTTCATTTCTATAGCTCAATACTAGTCCTTGTACAGTGTTTTTAATTAATGAAATCGTAACAGAATTAGAAGAAATGGAGAAAGAAAAGATGATCTGTGGATGCTTTTAACAATTTTTTAAGGTGGCTTGAACATTTAAAATAGCAGAAACTAATGTTGAGTCAGATTTTACATCCCAAATCACTGTTTGGAAAGTGAAAGAAATCGTCTCTTGCTTCCAGAGTTACTGCAAGCAGAAACACAGGAGAAAAGGACTGATCGATAGACACGAGTGAGCATTTGTCCTTCGCCCTGGTCTGTTAGCTCTTCTGCACTGGGGAATTAATTTCAGCCCAATCTCCTTGATCAGCAACCAGCAAAGACCACCTTAGCATTTTAAGATGAATGGCATCAATAGAGTCGGGCACTTTCACCAAAGCTCCCAAAACTATGATACTAGAAATGCTGAAGATTCTAGAAATGCCAAAGAGGCAAAGCGTAGCAAATTCACCTCCCTGCAGCAGGACCGGGGCTGCCTGGCCTTTCCAAAGCAACCTGTCAAGCCAGGGTGGATTAAATAATGGTGCAGCCCAGATCCTTGGTGTGTTGGGCAGTGACCAGTCCAGGCAGCCGTTCTGAACCCCATCTCCAGCCATGCTGCCTTGTATTCAACAGCCATGCGATCAGAATGGCTCAAACCCAGCTGAAAGAGGGATAAAGAGTAAGGAAGCAGGAAGAAAAGATTAAATATGGCATAAACACAGTCCATGGGAGTTTGAGGTTTAAAAAGAAATATGTTCTGCTTGGAAAGGAGAATAATACCTTGTGAGAGCCACGAGCAGGCTTGGGAAAGCTTTAGATTTCAAGAATAGCTTGGAAAAATCTTTTCTGCCGTGACTCTGACACAGTCCTCGTGTAAATGCTTTGGTCTGTTTGTGTGTGGTTTAGTTTGATCTCTTAAATGAGTAATTGTTTCTAATGAGCCCGAACATTTTGATGGGGTTGGGGGGGGCAGGCCTGCTAGAGACAGGCAGCTACCTTTGGCATGCAAACCAAGCTACTTGCAATGCTTCTTTAAGGTGGCTGGTCAAAGGCAGAGATGCTCGCAGCATGCAGGAAGCATAAACCATGGCAATGCTTTAATTTCCACTAATACAAGTAGACAAAAAAACTAAAAAAAATCACCTAAATATAGCTGGATTGTGTGCTTCTAATAAAAAGCCAAACAAGCAGAGCTAATCTCAGGTTAATTCCACTGTTCTTTCCCAGGAAGGGTAAGAAGAATTTTACACATGGACTTCAATGCATTCAGACCCATTAATAAAAATATCTGAAATATAAAGCAAATAATTTTGTTGCTCTGTAACAAAGATGTTAGTTAATACCTTACAGCTATAAAGGAACTATTGTAACTGCTGGAGAGGGATTTTATATAGATAGATATAGAGATATAGATGATATATCTTTCTATTAATGCAACAGAAACATATTAAAAATGTCTGTCATTGCAAGTCTGGAGAAAAATATTAGGCTTGAATATGGTCATTGAGGAAGGATAGAGGCAAGCAACAGGGGGAAGGCTTTAATTGAGTTTTCAGCATCCTATGGACACAGACATGCAGTACACACCACTCTTCAGAGGGTCTGTTTGGGAGGACTTTTTTCCCAATACACACAGACTCATGTGCAACATCCACTTCACCTATGAAAAAGAGAACAAAACACATGAGTGCCCTTCAGTACTCTTTGGGGAATATGAATGTGCTGCTCTACCAGTTAAATTGTTTGCAGAGTATGCTTTATTCAAGGCATCTCATCTACCATTTTCTTGCTAAAGGCCTGGTCCTATTCCTCTCCAAGTATCATCTTCTGACCCCAGCAGTGATAGTCCCTTCTTACTGAACTCCTATGAAATGATGTTGCAAGGAACAAAATTAAATGTATATCCAATATAGCTGAAACAATTCTGCTGTTTATGGTTGAGTCTCCTACACAAGCTAAATCATACATCTATGACACAACCCAAGGCATAATTTTGAGGAGGCAACAACAGGCTCCTGGCATCACCTGCTTTTGGCTCTCCCCACATCTCTACAGAAAAGTCACTAAGTGAAGCCCAGCCACCCCAAATGACAAAATTTTAGCCCTCATCAGAGCTGAAAATAGAAGATAGGGAGGGCTGCTGCTTGAGCACAATATATCCCATACATCCAGCTCACTGGGCTAGGCAGAACGTGGGGACCCCTCAGATGTGGAGCCAATAGGGAGCACTCTGGCTACCTGGGATTTTATAAATCTTTCAGCTATCAGTCTTTCAGAGCTCCAAATGCAAAATCCAGCAGCCCAGGATATCATGTGGATTTATGACTTGGGATTTATGAACTGGTCTGGATAAAATAAGAACTGCCTTGACTATTTTTTTTTTGAGGTTTGAAGAAAAGAAATAATAAAAATGAAAACCTGATTTTTTTTCCCCCTTTTCAAAGCTTGCTGTTTACACAAATGTAGATGTTTTGTATATATTCAATTATTTTGATTTGTTCTTCTTACTTGTGCTCTTCCTGGGGCTGAAAGAGGAGCTGTGCAAGCAGCACTGCTCCCACAGGGTTTCCTGCCTGGCAGGAATTGCTAAAGAAATCCTGGTCTTAAGGCATTCCCAGCCCCATTCCCAGACTTAGGAAAGGTGCTAGTAAATGTTTAGGGAGGTTTCTAGATCTCTCCAAACAACAGGATAGCTCCCCACAACGCCACTACTCCGGCTCTCACCTGTTTTCACTGCTATATTTGTTAAATACTTCTGCAGCTTTCGTTATTTGTGGCAAGCTGGGTGTTATGGGTGTGCATGTGTGTACAAGTATGTATGTGTGTGTGAACATTTGTTTATGTATGTATGTGTCCTTGTGCATACGTGTGCATATAAAAGTGTGTACATTTGTACAGTTCTACAAGGCACCAATTACATATACATATGTATATGTGTAGACATGGATACACACATGAATACATGTAAATATGCACACATGTATACGTGTAAATGTGTGTATGGGTATAAATGTACACACATATACAGATGTATAATTATATGCATATTTACAATTGTATGAGCACAGACCTATGCAGTCATGAGAGAGTATTGTGGATTGTTTGCATATTAATTCTTTGATTAGAAAACAATACAATCCATTTTTATTAATGCTATTAACTGTATGTATTTTGCATGACAGCACATCCCAAAGGACTTTCTAACCTTATTCATAGCTTATGGCCTTCATTTCAATTATTTTCATTTTCTTAAGAAAATGAAAATATGGCGTTTACTTTTGTCAGGTGGAAAAACTATCAGATATATTTTTGCCTCCTCTTCTGATTGACCCTTTCATACCCCTACCCAGTTTCTGAGATCCTTGAGTTAGCTCTCTGTTCTTTCTTTTATGGATCAAGGTACCCCTTAGGAAAAAAAAAACAACCAAATATAGCCTCAGCCTTTCAGCTTATCAGCTTTCCCATTCCCTCAGGCACAGACCTATCCAGGTACCTGCCCTGCCAGAGCATAACAACACCTTCACCCTGGGTGCTGAAACCTTTGCACACATCCTTCACCTCCTCCCATCTTGAGCTTGAGCACCACATAGATGCTGATAACACTGAATTTAATCTCCATGTGGGACCTGCTTGTACTACTGAGTATCTCCTAGAGCAAGTGTGGGCTCAGTTGATTCCTGGGGATGTAGAGGGAGAGAAGACCAGGGAGGGCAGCGTGAGGGAGGATGCTTTCACTCCTTTTCCTGGTGGCACCCCAGCTGCACATATGATGCCACACCAGCACTAGGGAAGGGGGGACGATGTTCTGCACAGGAAGAACAAGCTTTTACGGCACCTCTGGTACCTGCATAACCTCAGGTGGAGGTGCTTACCCCAGTCAAGGACTTCAAACTAGCCAACCAAACTTTTCCAGTCCCTAACATGTGGACTGCAGCCTGGAAGCACAACAGGCTCAGTCAAAGAAATGTCAGCAGGTCACTCTTTGTGAATCTGAAGCAACACAATTTGCTTTGGTTTAAATTACCACACATTCGGAGTGATTTCAGCATGATACACATCCCAGGAATAACTTGATTTGGAAGAGCTCAAATCATGTCTTAAAGCCAGATAAAATTGCTGCTTAAAATAAGAAATCCAAAGTTCTATTTTGTTTTAATTATTCAGTGTGAATTTCCCAATTGCTATCTCTTTTGAAGCTCAGAAGTGATGTGGTGAGCCATCAGGTTTGGGGTGAGGAGGCTAGCAGGCTGCTCTCACTTGGCACCTTCCTAACCTCAGCTTTGGTCAAGGAAGCTTAACAGAATTTCATGTGAATTAATGAGATTCAATGAACAATGAGGGAGGTGGTGGTTGGGGATCTGTCTTTCTGATTTTTCACCCCCCTAGGCATCTGTACCACTGGTACCTCAGGCACTCACTGCTGTTCCCATTCAGGCGCTGTGGAATTTTTGAAAGACAATTTTTCTTTTTTCTATACACTTCTCACTCCACTGGCAGCCACAGAAGGGCAGGTGGCTCTTGCTGTGAGACTGGAGATCTGGTACTCTACACTGGAGCAGCTGTGCCAGCACCAGCAAGGGCCAGGGAGGGCAGTGGGACAGCCGCTATGCCACGAGGATGTCCTGAACCTCTCACCCATCTCTGTGCAGCACCCAACACAAGCAAAAGCCTCGTATTTATTATGCCCACAGTGGCACGGTAGCCAAAGGCATCTTGGATGTTTGATGCTGGTACAGGGCTCCTGCTCTCCCCGGTTTCGGTACCATCTCCAGCATGGTCTTGCCATTAAAAATTATCTCCACATCTTAGGGCAAGGGAGGGGGCTGGGGGCAGCCTCTTGTGCAAGGCACTAAGTGTCTGGCCCCCACTAAGTTCAAAGACACCCTTCCCTCCCACCCCAAGGATGGATGTAGCCAGCCAGAGGATGGCTGGAGGCCACACAGACGGGAAGGTATGTAACAATCCATTTATCACTTTGCAAATATTAGTGCTGCTCGCATTTGCTACAGCAATATTTCTTCTTGGAAATTGGTGAAGTGAGTAATAACAATGTTATTTATTCTAAGACCTTGGAACTGAGAAGCAATAACAGGGGAGACTGTTCCTTTGAAAGCTTCGGAGGTGCTGGAAATAAAATGGGGGTTGGGGGGGAAATAGACCAACAAAGGTCTAGGTGAGAGAAAGCCATCGAAATCTCTTGTTTAATTTTGTTGCCCCAAAGGTAATAAAATGCCTTTTGTAATAATTTATATATAAACAAGGAGGAGTGGGAGGAGGGCAAATAGTTCAGATTCATGTTTTGCTGGCACATCCTGCAGGGTAGCAGGAGCTTCCCTCCTTCTGCCCCACAGAGGTTGCCCCCAGTGCCTGCTAGCACCTCAGGTTTGGTCTCTAGCAAAGTGCCTCCTTCACCACAGAGTCTGCTTGTCTGCCTATTTTTCTTTTTTTGTTTTCCTTTTCTTTTACCCCCTACCCCCTTCCCCTTACATCCCTTATCTGAATATATAAGGCTGCCCTTTGCTTAGATTTATGGGTTGGGGTAGTGTTGTGTGTATTTACAGTCTCCTGACCTACAGACCTACAGCTGAACAAGAGCAGGAGGAAACCAGGGCCCATTCCATAAACAGAGACAGATACGAGGGGGAGGCAGCAGGAATTGCGAGCAGTACTTAACATTTTTAACTATTTGGCCAAGCCAAGGAATTAGCGATTAGATTAGAGGCAAAGAAAAATGAGAAGCAGGGTTAAGAGACTGGGGGGGGGGGGGGGGGGGGGGGGAGGAAGAGGGCGGCAATGGCTGAAAGTGGCCCCTGTGTTTGGCACAGGGAGAAATTAAAAGTTATGGGGATTTTATAAAAGGTTTTCCGGGGCAAAAGGGAAGAGGGATGAAAGCGAATCTCCAAAGTGTCTTAATCAGAACTGTGCTTTCCTTGGGTAGAGCTGAACAGCTCTTTTCAAGTCTAATTGCCTTTTGAGGAGGTAGATCACTTAGTCTGTGTTTATTCAGGTACTAATTGCCTTAGATTAAGTAAAAAGAAAACCTTCCTCAATGATAATAAATATTTCTTACATCCGTATCTATCCGTTGGTTTGTCTGCAGAAATTCAGTGCAGACGAGACGTATTTCAAAGAGGCTGGAGAATTACTTGACTTCTCCAAGGCAAAGGCAGCAAAAGTGGCAACAACCTGGAAAATAAATAAATGAAATGCCATGTACGTAGGGGTCATGATATAGCATAAGTATATCAACATGATGAACAGCTTTGATGAAAATGGTAAACAAAACCACCCTCTCTTCCTGTGGCTTGTTTTACATTGCAATAAACCACTGACTCTATAACCTATCAGAACATGCTGAGATTTTACGCATCATTTCCAACTACTATTTGAACATTTGGTTTAGAGTAGTCATGAACTATAATTAATGGGATTTTTCTTTTCCTGATAAAAAGCAGGCTTTATTGTATTTTATTACCTGTTGGTCCAAAGCTCCATATAGATGACGTAAATTCATTGTAGGCTTTAGGATAGGGATAAAAGAAGGGGGGGGTGAGGGGTGTGCATATGATTGTGATGAATTAACATTAACCATCTGTAATCAAACCCAGAAGTTTAGCTCATGATGCCCCCTCCAAATTTTCTTTGCATCTACGAGTGAGCTGGTAGCACTCGGATGCCGAAATTTCAGACCAGCTCCTCTGCCAGGAGGAGAAGGGAAAAAAAAAAAAACCACAACCCAGGCATCACAAAGACCATTGAGATGAATGGCTCTATTTTATGAGCCATAAAAGTTTTATTCATCTTGACACCGAAACAGGTTTAGGCAGCGAGTTGACACGCCTTAAATAAATAAGTGGAATTAATTCCCCGGCTCTTGAAACAATAGCAGTGTGCCTGTAACACTGAGAGCTGCCCCGTTGTTTCCCGTTGCTGCTTGATATTGATATTATTTGTGGGGTTTTTTTCCTCTGGGGCCTGGTTGCTCCACTTCAGATTCTTCCCCTGTTTTATTAGAGGTTGAAAAAGGTTCAAGACCTGGTTGTACCACTGCTCCCACCGACAGCTAAGGAACCAGTTTGGCGTCTGGTTTGTCTGTTGTTTTACTGCTGACCTTCAAATCAACTTTCCCCCCTGACCCCAGGAGGCATCTATCATGACAAGAGGCTGTTTAACACAAATGGTGCCCATTTATAGGGGAAGAGAGTCAGAAGATTTCCTTGGTTGTGCTGTGGGGTTTTTTTGTTGGTTTTTTTTTTATGAAGAATTTGGTTTTTTCACCCCTCTTTTCTCAGTCACCACAGGTGAAATCCCTCCTAGCAGCTGGCTTATGAAATAATGCGAGGGGAGGCCTTAATGAGCTGAAAGCACCCTCAGCTGGAGATAAATATATGCAAATGAGATGCACAAACAAAGGAGCCCGGACAGAGAAATATCTGCAATTCCAGCAAAATGCTGCCTGCAGCTAGAAGATGAACAGCTTTGATAAAATGGTAACAAAAAGCACCTTTTTCTCCTCCAGCTTGTTTTACATTGCAATAGAGCATTGTTATTGTAACCCATCGGAGCATGCAGAGGTTTTCTGCTGCTGCTTCAGAGAAAAAAAAAAAACTGTTTAAACATTTGTTTTTAAGGCATTCATGGGCTATAAGCAATGTGATGGCTTGGGTTTTTTTGATGGCTTGGGGTGGGGGTTTTGGGGGGATTGGTTTGGTCATGGTGGGTGCGTTGGGGATGTCTTCTCTTTTTCCTTTTTAGCTTTTTTTTTTTTTTTTTTTTAATATTCTGTTACCTGTTGGTCTCTCTCTGACTCGGATTGCTGGTGACTTTTGTTGTGATGTTTTGTAGGGGGTTAGCCGTTGCTTCTCTAAAATAATCAGGAGTTTTGGTTTCAAAATTTGGAGGGAAAAGACACGTTGACAAGCAGCGAGAGGCAGCTCGAAGTGGGGGGGATAAGGGGCGAAAAAGATGGACTTGAACATTCACAAAGCAGCACACAGACAGGCAGCTTTAATGAAAGCAATCAAGTCTGAGCTAATTCACAGACATCTAACATGCTGATTTTAATAAGCTTTTAAAAGGCAATCTCTAACTTCTAAAAGTCACTCTTTTTAATTTAATTGGGGAGTTTTGGTTCATATATTGCCAAAACAAACACAGCCACTAAAATATGTTTTCAATATGTAAAAGTAGCATATCTAGACAATGTTTTAAATTAGGCTTGTATCGGGAGGGGAGAGGGGAGGACGGGGGATAGGAAAGAATGAAGCTTACTTTGGATAAGTTGAAGACATTTTCCAAGCAGAGTTCATCACGTCAAAATAATACCTTTATATTCTCATCCCTGCCTTTGTGAGTCCTCCCATGTGAATATATAGATGCTTCTTTATCTCTTGGCTTCTTCAGAAAACAGCCCCGATCATCTCTTGGAGGTACACAGATTGCTTTCTGAGAGACAGAGAAAATACTGTACTGTTTAACTTTTAACCTTATGATATCATTAAATAGATCATTACAGATTCATAAATGGAGGATAAACACTATAAACTTTAGAGGGCCCTTTACTCGAGGCACTAACCACAATTTTTAGAACTGGAAAGAAGAAGAAAAGTAGACTTCACTTTTTTTAAAAAATATCCCCCTTTTACTAGGTTATACACCTTTGGCATTTACAGCTGTTAAAGCAGACAAGTGTCCGATTCCCTGATGTCGAGTAGATTTCCTAATTTTTCATAGACTTCTGTTGCATTTTTGGCCCAATGTGAGGGTCATCAATCTAATTTGTGGGGTTACATGCTGGAAATTGGGATATACATGTGTGTGTGCTTTAATGAACCCTAAAACCTGACAGGTAGCTCTCTGTTAGCCCGCAGCTGCCCCAGCCTCAGGATTTCAAGAGTTAATAAAAACTTGGTTATATTAGAAAGGCTTTCTTTTTGCAGCCCAGGTTTATAACAGCATAATTATGTTCAACTGCTGTTGTTTGAAAAGGGCAAACAGCATCTTAGGCACAGAACAATGAAATTACAGCTGAGATTTAGGTTAGCAAAAGCCGTCTTCTGCAGGCTTTTATGATTCATTATTTCCCATTAAATACAGTATTAGAAGTGTACACCAGATAGCTCATGGTTGCTGCGCTCAGAGCACATTATCTATATTACACAGGTCTGGGGAGCAGAATTAGAAAACTTTGGGGGAATGAGCAATATGTGTTTGCTGATAGAAGTACCATATGGCTCATCTTCCTCAATTGCTTTCATTGCGACTCTGATGCTGGAGAAATTAAAGTTTTATTTGATGTGGCACAGCTTAATGAACTGTCTTCTGTTAGGAAAATTGAATATGTTTCCTGTTATTTGAGCACAGAGCCCTCATGGTTTTGGCTGATGAGGGATGCATTATGTATTGTTTATTTAGCATTTTGAAAACAAAAGCAGATATTGGAGGTAAAATTGATTACTGCAGGATGTGTTATATAATCACATTCTTCTTTCTTTCTTTCTTTAATTTACGGCCCTGCCTATTATTTTTATGACAGCATTTTCTGTGGGCCTTCCTCCCCCCACAAAAAAGGAGAGGGTGTTGAAGCATAGTATATAACCTCTGCTTTGTTTAAAAGCAACACTAAAATTTTTAAAGCTTAAGGAAGGACATGAAATAAAAAAAAAGTGCACTTACATGTGTATTAACCTGCAGGCCCAGTGGCTGCCGTGCCTTCGGTCTGAGGATGCTCGAGGACTGAGCATGGACTGGAGTGTGTGTTGTTGGGGGAAGACTTGTTTCTCTGACCTAGCTGGAGGACACAGAGAGGTGAACATCCAGAGTTCAGTAGGCAAACACCCCATATCTCACATTTCTAAATATGCTGGAGAGAGTGAATTGCAAAATGTTAATGGCCGGAGGGGAGGGTTAGCTGTAAATGGGGAGGATATAGGAAAGTATCAGGTGGAGCAGCACCCACATTACCTGGTACTGAGGCATCCATCGTTTACCTATGGAAGTTAAGGAAGAAGTTACTGATAGAAAGATGGTTCAGATAATAGGAAATGGGTGGTTTTGGCTTGGTTTTCTAGCACCTACAGGCATATGCATGCCAAAGCATACCCTACCACTGGGGTGATTTTTCTCTGTTAGGAGCAGTAAGTCCAGCAACAGAAAGAGCTGTGTGTGGTAACCCCCCTTCTCTCCAAGTTTGTGAGCAGAGAAGCACATTTAAACCATGAAACTTAAAGGCAAAAAGTATCTTTGAAGTATGTTCCACTTCTCCTTGTTGGAAATCCTGCCCCACACCACCCTCTGGCTTTTATTGCTATTGATCTCCCAAAAAATGTGGGGAGAAGGGAGCAGAAAGTAAAAACTAGCTGGGATAGCTCACTGCTTTTTTTCTTGCCCTCCACACCGCTGCTCTGACAAAAAGGCAATTTGTCTTGCGTGCCCCATGATGTTTGAGGACTCTGGCAAATGTGCATGTTAAACAAGCCCCGCACAGAATCTAAATACCATCCATTAAAAGAGAAAGTCCCAACGTGTTTATAGCAGTGGGCCAAGGCGTGCAGCCCTCACTCCAGCAAAACTCCCATTGACGTCAGTGGGGCTTGTGCTTATGCAAAGAGTGTGGGATGCTGCCCTGTACCTTAAGGGAAAAAAAAAAAAAAAAAGAAAAGAAAGAAAAAAGAAATGAGTGGTATGAGAAGGAGGATGTTGCTCTTGAAAATGTCTTGGAGCAAAGTGGTTAAGCAAAGCCTGTACAAACAATGACTATAAATACTTTCCATTCTGTATAGCTCTTCAAACAGTTCCCTGCCGTAACTTCAGATGAGCTCAAAAATAAATAAATTCTAGCATAAGGGGGAGAAGGAGGAAAAAAAAAAAAGAAAGAAAAAGGAAAGAAAAAAAAAATTACATTGCAACCAATCTTGAAACCGCAAAAACTTCATTTTTTTAGCCAGATCTATATCCAGGAGAAGAAAACAGTTGGATTTTATGAAAGGCTGCTCCATGACAGGAGCTTCCTTTGAAGAAGACCATTATGCATTGTTATCAGCATGGCGTAATTTGACTGTTGACAAAGTATCTGTGGCAGTGAGAATGAAAGCAGTTAGAAGTGTGGCGGGTTGTAATCAAGAAGATGCTTAGCTGTGCAACGCTGCATCTTGAGCAGATTTGAATCAACATTGCCTTGAGGGGACACACTCAAATACACACACACACACACAAAAAAAGTCCATTAATTTTTAGTGGGAAAATTAGAGTGGCACTTGATGAAGTGAAATTTGACATGCGTTAATTGCTCCACAGCTCTCCTAATTAGAGATTTTCAAATTCTTTTACTGCTGTCAGCCTGATGCTACATTGTCTTGCTGGACAAATAGTAAAATTGCAAATCGAGTTGATCAAGAAGTTGGACTTGGAGATATTGGACTTTGACTTGTTTCCTGCTGATCATCATTTTCATAGGAGGGTTGGAGGTGCTGTGGTGTACAAAGGACATTTAAGGACAGAAAACCTACAATAAAATCCTCCTTGATAAATAATAATCAGTGATTTAACAGTGCTTGTTTAGAAAATATTAAAGTAATGCAAGAAGAGGACAATAAAGCAATGGAGTTGTAAATAAACCTTTAACCTTTGTTAAATCTTTACCTTGCATAAAATTTCAAATACACTGCTGTTTATAATAAAGCCATTAAATTCAGTTCATCTTTTTTCACACATGTTGTTTACAGTGTGGTACACTGAGGCATGGCGTGGGATTCAGGTTACTTCATGTGTTTTGCCCAGACATGAAAGGTCGCATAGCAAGACCACACTTTATATCAAAAACCAGTTATAAGATTGTATGGGTACAAGTATTGCGCCAGTTCTGCAAGCATGATTTTGCCTCTTCTTTTGTTTTTTTTCCTTCACTCCCCCTGGATCATTCCTCCCCTCCCTTAGCCTTTGAACTGCTCTTAATTCATTAACATATTGAATTTTTTCAATTTTCCATTTTCTTGCAATAACAATATTAATGCCAGGGCCAAGGCCTGATTGGAGCTAAATTACTTGTTACCTGCTGGCATTTATTTATATGGCATTGAATTATAAAGCTTTGCTATTGTCATGCCTTGGGCGAATTGTTTATGACACCAGTAATAGGAGTAATTGTTATTGTTGAAATTACCTGTCAGCTACCCATAGCAGTGGCCCTTGTCCCACTGACAAATAGTGACAGGGGAGAGGGATCCTCCGCACGTCCTCCTGATGACTTCTCCTCTGATAATAAGGAGTGCAGGGCCTCTGATAATTTGCCTGTCACTGTTGAGTGCAGCTCAGAGAGAGTTGGCCAAATTGTTGTCATTCACTTTGACAAAGACAGCAAAACGCTCTGGAGCAGGAGGAGGATTATCAAAATAAATGAAAGCCCTCACACGTCCTTTGTTTTGGGTTTTTTTTTTCTCCCCATCTCCACTTGCCTGCCTTTATACCAGAGTTGTAAAAATGGGAATACATTTCTTAGTGGTGTGACTTCAGAAGCGGGGGGCAGGGTTCGAGCAGATGATGACACAAGGGCTTGTGCAATTTGCTTTCTGTTTGCCTGAAATGTTTTGGTTTCTAAATATAAATGATTTTTTTCATATTTTTCTCCCTCCACTAACACTGCCTATGTTTTGCAATTACCAACTGTCATTGCAAGAGAAAGGGTGGTGTTTCTGCTAGGTGGATTTTATGCTCTTTTTTTTATATTTTTCTTTTTCATAATCGGCAGCATTTCTTTCAACTCTTCTCTTGCTGTCATGCCCAGCACCGTGAAACCCTTCCAGTGCAGAAGTCAGTGATGCCTCGTGCACAGGACTGCTGGAGGCATGCCTCTGCCTGTTACAGGGTCTGCAGCTTTTTGCCCCCATTAAGCTATTGCAATATCAACCGAATTATCTTCACCAAAAATATTTCCTCTAGGAAAGGAGGTTCTGCCACTGATAAACCAAGCGGAGGTTTGTTTGTTGCTGCAAAGGACCAGTGCTAATGAGGCTTTGCGAAGAGGTGGTGTTCTTTGTCAGAGCCCATCTATTTTAAAAAAAAATAAAAAATTACAAAAACTCCCTTTCACATTCTGCGACTGGTGCGCATAGGAGGACGCCCACGCTCGACAGAGCCTTGCTGCCAATCACACCCTGACTGCTGAGAAAGGGGGATCTTTTCCACCATTGCCGCAGCCAGGCGCTGCATCAGGGATGCTCGAAGTGCAGGTTTGGGGTGAGCACATTACATTCTGCCTGATGCAGCATCATCCCCCCCACATCCTTCATAGTTCATCTTATAATATCATTAATTTCCCCTTTATTGGTCTTTACACTCAGGTAATGACTACCTGGGGCATGAAGCACCTCAGGGGCTGCTTAGGTCCTTTGCCTCCCATAGCTGGTCCCTATCCGATCAACAAAACCTCCCACCAAGTCACCAATGCATCATTTTATTAGCTGTAATGATGTGGTTTTGTTCACATAAATACCTGTGGGTGCCGCCTGGCCCCTTGATTTGTTCCCCAAAGAAGCTGGTCCGAATCGTCACCGCTGAGAAATTTCAGCAGCAGCAAATAAATCTGCCGATTTTTAGTCTTTCATTTGTAACCATTGGGCTCAAACGCATAATTTAGCCAAATTATCAGCCGCCTCCATCTTCCCAGGGAATGAGTGCAAACAACGTTTTAGGAAGAGACATCTAAATTTAGTAGGGTTTTGAATAATTGATAGGCTGGTGTGACAGAAGATAGAAACTTATGTTTCTAATCATCTCAAAGCATTTCTCCTTCCTCTCACCCCCCGAAATGAAGTCACTTTGTTTGCAGTTAAATATACGGAAGATGTCCTCTTAACAAGTATAAAATTGTGATAGCATTAAGAGGTTATCCGTGGTAATAAAAAGTGGGGAACATGCCTAGGAATGTGATCTGTAAAGTAGATAATTTTTAAGGATGGGGCTTGTCCTTGCTTTGTCTGGGGAGAGGCACATTAATGATCCCAGGAGGAGGAAAAATAAAATAACGCATGTTTCCAAATGAAGATATTTAAAATGTGTAATGTATTTCAGTGTGTTACTGTAAGCTGCCGTTTGATGTTTTTCCTATAAAGCCTAAATTAAGCCTCCTAGGAATGGCTGTGTATCTTCTGCTCCTAGCTGCATCGAAAAACAAAATACATTTTAAATGGCTATATTACCAATACTCTAGTAGACAGTAACACACAAACGTGATCCCTGTATATTCTCCCTCCATTCCTAAACGCAGCCCCAGCATCCAGATAACCCACCTTTAAATTTCAAGCTCATTTGAAATGTAAACTTTTAGCAAATAAATGATGGCTTATGGAGCTGGATTGCCAGAGTGACTGGCAGCAAATTCCTTTCTCTCCCTCCCTCCCCTCGGCGTAAGGGGCTTGAAATACTCATCAGCGTCAAAAGAAACTGTGCAGATCGCCGCTGCTCTAAATAAGGCAGAGCAATGTTGAGGAAAAAAAACTTCCCCCCCCCAAGAAAAAAATATCTCTTTGGATTAAAATGACAGTTCTGCACCATGTCAGTACAGATGACAAAGTGTCATGTTTTACATCATTTCAGAAAGATATTCTTCAAACAAATTTGGTGTATAAACAGGCAGCAGACTTTTGTTTGAAACCTTTAAGATCAAAAGTTAGAGGAAGAACAATTAATATTGCCTATTAAAATCCCCTGTTATTGTTAGAGATACATTTTGTGGTTACGGACTATAAATAAAAGCAAAGGAACAGAGCCACGGTTTCTCACCACTGCAAATATGAAAAGGCAATTTCCAGGTTTTTTTTTTTCCAAGTTGCTCTTAGATGTGTTTGCTGAATAAACGGGATTAACTGTATTTAAAACAAGAGATAAAGAATAGCTTTTTATTACACTGAACAGTCTACAGGGTTTCCATGCTCCTCTGAATGCACTTCAAGCCTGCAACAAAATATTCATATTTTACCTTTTTTAATGACACTGTACTAAATAAGCAAAATATCCTCGTAACAACACAAATATAGGAACAATGGAAAATGGTAAAAAAGGGGGCATTTTTACCATTTCTGTTTCTGGCCAAATGCTGGAGTAATTTTTTTCTCTTTGCAGCAGGATGAGAAACCAGGGAGGAAAGTATTCATTTTGCTGAAGGAGCTTTTCCCTTTTCTTTGGCTGCAGAAACTCACCGAGCTCTGTTAACACAAAACTAATGTCGAGAGTGCGGTCTGAAGAGCCAGCCTGCTATCAGCTGAATTTCAATGGAAGCCTTCTCAAAAATAGGTACAAAGAAAAGAATTTAGACAAATTTGCCTCTTAACCTTTAAAGATTTCCTGCCTATTCCAGTATGGGTTTTATTACATTAATTTTTTATTTAAATTACACCATTAACTGGATATGAATTTATCAAGAATACATATATTGATTTATAAAACAGTATCATTAATTATTATAATAGCTAGATGTAGCTGATATTACAAAGCCATTTAAAGGTTTTTAATATAACTTGGACATACATAGATAGATAGACATTATGGACAAAACTACAATTTAAACTGGCTACTAGCAGTTAATGAAATCCTTGAGTTATCTTCTCATTTAGAGATTGATTATATTGTTGTTTTGTAAAACTATTTATTTTATGCCATTTTTCTAAGGATATCTCAATAAAAGAAAAAGATAGATAAAATATCCATCCAAGTCTCAAAGCATATTTTGCTTTATCCTTTCTTTTTTAATGCTGCTGCTGCTAATTTATTACAAGTTTGGAGACTTGTCACCTTCATGAAGAACTGGCTTTCTTGATAGTAGCTCTGTTTGCAAAGGTACAATTTCATACAATTGGACTATAAAAAAAAAATTAAAAAGAAGCAGGAAAAAAAAAAGAGGCTGTCTTCCAAACAACATTGTGTTTACTTCCTATACTAGAACCCAACAAAATGCCTTTTTGGCATAGATTTCTTAGGCATATTTCTGTTAAGCTGTGGAAAAATGGGACTTACCCTAGTGCTGCAAAGCAGTCAGTCATGGAGAACATTTTGATTTAAAATGCCATCTGAAGAGAAGAAAAGGAAAAAAAAAAAAGGAGGAATGATATAAACAAACAGTACGGTGCTTTCAAGTTACTTCTAAAATGTTCCTAGCTTAACTAATACATTGAAAGTTTAAATCTTTACACATTGTTCTTGAGGGGCTATGTCTCTTAACTTTTTATTTATATCGCTTATTCTTGTCTGGCAACATATGTTACAAATTTATTATAGTATTTTTTTTACTGTTAGCCAGACAAATGGAAGGGCTAGCTGAGGAGGGGTAGATGCATCTGATGATTTTAACAATTTCAGGGCATCCTTTAGGGGTAGCCAATGGGCTCTTTTGAAGCTATAATACTCACCATTAACCATTTTCATGCTGACATATTTTTATTGTCGAAGTTGGGGCTTCCCCTGTCGTCAGCCTCTATTGTTTTCAATGGCTTTGCAAGCGAATCGAACAGAGTGGTTGAGAGCCATTCATCCAGTGAAGGCTTCATAGGTGTCTTAAACTGTGCCTTTATAGCCTGGCTTATAAATCCATATAGTGTCCCTCACCCAGCTGAATAAATAGAAAGGCGTGCAGAAGATAATACTTACAAAATCTAATTCTGCAATTCATAACAAATATAAACAAATGCTAACCATAGGGAGTTGGATCTCTCAGTGTCGTTACTGACACCAAAAGCTAACAGGCAGGACGATTTCTCCCATCAAAGCAAAACTTCACAAATTCTTATTTTAAATGGGCCCACCAACAGCAGAGGGGGAAGTTGCATGAACAGGTGGTTGTCACATTTTACACATGGCATTTTTAGGTGACCTATTCTGGATTAAGAACTTGTACAATCCCTACCTTTCGCTTCCTACTGATCTTCTGTCCTATCTCCTTGTTCAATGCCAACAAGTTCCTGCAATTCCACTGGAAACCATACCATCACTTGCCATTACACTGCTTGAGCCCATGTTCAAGCTTCTGAGACCCAATAGGATCCTATAAGCCATGGGAATGTAATTCCTAACATAAAATCATAATCTCAATTTCCAGGCTTTCAGTGCTAGATTAGACCATCATACCCACCAGTTTGTCCTGCCATAGATGAGATGCCTCTCATGGGATGATCAAGAGCCTTGATCACCAAGGATCACCAAAGCAGACAGTAGGGCACGCTGGAGATTTCCTTCTGTTGGGAATTCAGTTAGACCTTTAGGATAGGAGATAGCTCTGCAAAGTTGGTTTTCATTTCCCTTGCATCTTCACAAACAGGGGAAGAGGCTGTATAAATCTAAGATGAAACTGCAGGTTCAGAGCAGAGACCTATTGGGGAAAAATATACAGTGAGCAGTGTTTCAGGTGGGATATGTGTTTTTCTTGGGTTGAATAAATATGAGAACTGCAATTACACTCACCGTGCTCCCTTGAAGGGGGATGTTGGGTTGGGGGTTCAAGGCGTGTGTCCCAATAGCACTAGTGGGTCCTTGACAAATACCTCACAATACAGTTTTTACTGGGAGAAGAGGGAAAGGGAAGTGCTCAAGGGTTTTCTTTGTTCTGACTTTAAAAAGTTCGATTGTCCTGAGATAATTTGTTTGGGTTTTAAATTTATAAAATGGCCAAACATTCCTTCTACTTATTGGGGGGGGAGAAGAAACTGAACTTCCTAAAGTAGACTCGATTCAGCAGCATGTAAAAAGCTTGTACATAAATTAAGAACTTTCTTCTGTTCATTTTGCTATTACATGAAGCTAGCCTAAGTTTAATTCATTTGTTTATTTATTAATTTACGTGTTAATTGTGCTGCAACTGACCTTCTGCAAAGTTTTGCAACCCAAAGTAATCCTTTGAAAGCAAATCTCGCCCTACTGAAAGCTAAAGGAAAAGACACCAGTACTCCTGTAACAGAGGGTTTAGAGTTTTAACTCTTCCCAGTTATGAAAGGATTTATTTAGGCAGGTGTCACTTATGTCCTGGACAAATATTAAATGTTCAGTGGCATTATCAACGCTTGGATTGTGTAGATTGTTACTTATTCAATTTTCTATTATAAAGATGATGCTGGCAAGTTAATAATTAAGCTCCCTTGAATAAGTAAACTCCTTTGAATATGTTTAGTTCTCCTAACCCTTTGTTTTTGATTGGGGAGGGAGGAACAGGGAGTGCGGCCCACTCTCTCAATCACTCTCTTTCTGTTTTGTCCATCACCTTGGTTTTTTCCCCTGTTTTTGACCTGCACTTTTTCTGGATCAGACACTGTCAGGTTGAGAGGTAATAAGAACCAGATGGACATAGTGCAGAAATTGCCCAAATGGGTACGAGAATGTGGGGAGCTGTCAGGCATGGAGAGAAGCTGGAATTTTTCAGCAATAAAATGGGATTTATCGCCACTCTACCACAGTCATTGCCGACAACCGTTTACCTTGACAGAAACCCCATTCCAACAGGCCGTGCCGATGCAGATTTTTTTTTTTCCCAAAGAGTGATGATTGGTATTTGTTCTAAGGCTCAAATGGCCTGCACTAAAGGTGAAGCATTAGGCCAAAGTCCTGTATTCCCTACTGAGGCAAATGAACCTGCTAAAATAAGTTCCTTCCACAATAGCTGTGTAATTGAAACCAGAAAGTGAGAGAATTTGATAAATTGCTTGACCCTGAAGGAATGTTAAGGTCATAAATTTTCATTGCATTTTCTTTTTTGCTTCTTTTTTAGAAAAAAAAATCTCTTTTTTGTATATATATAGATAGATTACACTTAGTATTTGTCTCTGAATTCCAGCTAGCTTCCAGATCATTATCCATTACTTTGCCAACCTCTCCCTACAGGCAACTATTACAAGGTTTTGAGCATTCCTACCTACACCTTCCTAGAAGGGCTGAAGGACACAAAATAGTCACAAATGGCAGCACTTACTAAGGAATCTGCCACATGAAGCACTAACAATCCAAAATGTTTAGCAAGTGCAATCCTCTTAAAAAGATTATATATATAAATAAATAAATACAACTCCTGTGCTTGAAGAACAATGGAGTAAAAAAAAAGGTCTGCAAATCATTTACAAGGAATTGAGCAGTTATTGCTCTTCTTACCTTTTTTTCCCCCATGTTCTCCTTACTTAGAAGTGGCCTTGACTTTTACTTGAAAAAGGATGATCAGCATTTTATTGAATAGTATGTATAGATGTCCGTTCAAGCTCAAAAGACACAAACTGCAAATCCCCAGTATCTTATTGTGGAGATATACACCTCAAGAATAGAAAACTAAAATAAAAATAATAATAAAAAATAAAAAGAAAGCAAAGCCAAGAAAAAGGATGAAAATAATTAAGAGAAGAACCAGCCATGCTCCCCTCTCTGTGCTTGCAACCGTCAATGAATAGAGGCATGCTAAAGCAGCAGGCTGAGAAGGAATGGAGAAAAAACACAGAAATATTTTTGGTTTGCGTATAGGTTTTTTTTCTTGCAGAAGCAAAATTTACTTCTTTTACTGCAACATGTTCTGCCTCACAACTGCTTCAAAAGCGCTGTCATACAGTAACTGCTTTTTATAATCTTACTGCTTCCCCCACCTGATTTGAATATAACATTTCAGAAGCAAAAGCTTCATTGTCACACTTCAATAAGGCGTTACACTTTACATAGCCATACATACTTAACCCGACATGAAGAGAGTTAAATAATCATTAGCACAGTAACCCATTGCTATCAAAAACTTATTGGTCCTCTAAATTTTAAATTAATGGCCTCTCTCCCTTGTTCTGTGGATATGTGTGTGTCTGTCTGGTTTTCAGCCACTTCAGTGCAAAGTCATAGCCGTTTTATCGGCATATATTAGGTGATTTGCATTATTGACATTTCAATTTAAAAATAAAAAAAAAAAGCATTGGGAAAAATAGTTCCTGCTGAGTTGCTTCGTCCCTAGACCCCTGATTCTTAAGTAACTCTTCTGAGTGTTAATTAGCAGCCAATATTTGACGAACTGACTAAGAAATGCACTCTGCTCTTCTGTAGCCAGGTTGTTCTAGCTCAAATAAATTTATTAAGAATCATGAAAAAGAGACGCTAAAGAAAAAAAGAATTGAAACAATGTCCTCATACCCTCATAAAATTCTAACAAAGAACTCAATAATTCATACTCACTTTTTCTTTTTAGAGAAGTTAAATAACACTACAGTGGATTGGGGTGGTTTTTATCTTTTTTAGGGACTTTTTTTCTCCATAAACTGTCTATCTCAAATTCCCTCTCTCCTTGTTTTTTCTTTGAGTCTCAAAGTAATTTCTAGTTATTTTAAGACAGTTACTTATCCAGAGAATGAAGGAGTACCGGCTGCATTTCAATTAGAGGAGGAAAAAAGATAAAGACTTGGAACGTACACGAAAAATGCAAAGTGACATATTAGGATGAGAATTTTCATCTGTTGCTGTATAAATATTTTAATAAAAGTTCTAAAATAATGTGTCTGCCTCCCGCTCTATAAAGAGAGGAGATTATGAAGTGCAAATGATGCAGCTTAGATGTATAGATCCGACTGGGATTTTTCACCATTAAAGTGCCTCTTTTCCAGAAGTTGATTTTAGAGCACTTTCAGACCCCAAAAAGTCTAAATCTCACAAGTATAAATAAAAGATGACCAGCGAGTGGCTTCAGTCACTAATATTTTTTGCAAACCAATGTTCAGCTGATGCAACTCAATTTTGTTTTGCATTGCATTAGTGTCACAGCAGCAATGACTGGCCTTTATTCACCAACCGTTTGAGTCAGCACTTTGAGGCATCTTTCAAATTAAGTCATACTGCAAATTTGCCACTGATACAAAGGTTGATTAAGAGAGCTCCTCAATTTTAAAGGGATGGAGTGTGAGGAGAATTAAGGTCTAGATGATAGTTCCAGGAAATTCAAGGCCCTGTAACCACATGGAAATAATGTATGGGTTCTATGGCAAAAGAACATATTTCCTCAGAGCACTTGAAGTAATGCTCATTTACAATTTAACCAAGTTCCCCTCCCTCCCCCTCCTTGTTATGGAAGAAATCATATGATTGGTCTCAAAAACAAGCCATGAATTACAGTGTGAAGGCAGCGAGATGTGCCCTGTACTCCTCTTGCCAAAAATCAGTCCCCTTCTTTCCACTTCTTTGATCTTCTCAGGAAAGACTTAACCCTCCCCTGCCGTCAAAGCATCTCTGCTCCTGCTTTCCCCCACCTCACTCCCCACCCACCCCCTGGAAAAACAACTCTGTGTCACAACAGGACCTTTCACCCATCATGTAGCAACTGCAAGGTGAAAGTGAATTGCCAGTGAGACATCCCTGGAAGAACTGGAGGGGTTGATCCAAAGTTACCACCAACCATTCTGGTTAGGGCCAGTCTTGGAGAGGAGTCCAAGCCCAATTTAGACTTCTTAATGAAAAGGCTAAATGTTTTCGCCCGACAAAGTGCAAAAGGGGCAGTAGCTCCTCTTGCTCCAGGCTCTGAGCGTGCAGGAGAAAGTTTCTCAAAAGGAGTTGCCAAGCATTTCTGGAAATCTATCTGCTTCATTTTTGACGGCTAAGTGTGAAGTGAGATGAATCTTTGAATTGAAGCTGCCGTTTGTTCGGAGGTTGGACCCAAACCTAACATTTTTGTGGTACTCGGGGATTTTTTATTTTCCAAATTTTCTCTGTTTGCAGGGAACAACAACTCCTGGGGAACCAAGAGAGTTCCTTTTAATTGGATGTAAGTGGATAGAAGTCAACTGCCAGCTTCATTTGTTTAATGCTTCAGCCCACTTGATAAGGCAACAAGTTGTTATTAATGTTGAGTTTGCCTAATACATTGATGCTTGAGATGGGGGAGAAAAAAGGAAGGATTTTGGTTGCATCTACACTGAAAACAGTATTTAACTATCCTGACACTGAAATTGGAGTCCTCCATGTTATCTTTTCTATGCTCGGGAACATTACCATGATTTAAGCTTATAGCAGCAGTGAAATAAAACAAACAAAACCAGAGCCCGTACACAAATTTCTTATGATACAAATAACCTTGAAAGCCAGAAAAATGCTTCACGTTTCCTTTTGTATTTTTCTTTGCAGCAGAGTGCCTGAACTTTCATTTTGTCAGTGTGCAGCTGACTTTATTTCATGTTTTTTGATGTTATGATCACCCACAGACTTTTCTGTTCTCCATGTTTCTGGATTCAGTCACTTCACCCACAGGCTCCTTTGACAGTAGAACACCTCAAATCCCCCCACGTGGCAAAGTCTGTTTTGTTCCCAGTCACTTCTTATTTATCTCTGGTGTTTCTCTGAAGTGTTTAGTTGAACTTGATTTCTAGGACAAAAAGCAAAGAAGCGGGGAAAACTAGCAGGCCACAAACAAGAAGATGGCCTGTGCCACTGGCAGGAGTCACTGGAAGAGGGAGGGTTGGAGAGAACTGAAATAGGATCATGAATTTAATCTTAATATTTCAAGTTATGTTAACTCTTCAGTTTCCTTAACTCTGTTCTACCAGATAAGAGAAAAATTGATATTAAATCCTAAACCCATAAGTAGGAAATGAAATCTAAAGATGGGACCAACAGAAACAAAAGGCGTATGTCTACCACCTCAGCCCAAATCCCTCTGCACACTTAATTCAGTAGCGGGCCCTCAACCTCCTGTCTTGCAGAGCTCAGCAGGAGCTGCATAGAGGTAGATGCCACTGCTTCTGGTACAACTGCCCACCTCCTGCGTCCATGAATCAGGCAAGAAAGGAAATGAAGTCATGCCAGAGTGACTTAAATGAATTCTGGGAAAATAAATTGGGGGTTCCTTTAAAAAAAAAGACACATAAAATAAATAAATAAATAAATAAATAAGTCCTACTGCCTTTTGAGTCTTTGTGGGGACACTAAGAATATGCTTCCAAGCTCTTTTGTTCTGCCCTAAGGGATGGAAAGCTGCTCTTAATACAAGAAAACAAAGCCCTCCACTGCCACTACCAACAGAAAACAAAAAAAAAAAGCTGAAACGTTTATGAACACTTTGCTCCAGGCTCTGTGGCAGTAAGGAAAAATCATTGCAACCATCACAAGACTTGGCAACACCAAGGCCATGCCAGCAGAGTGCTCCTCACCATTACTGTAAATCAAAGGCTGAGCCCAGTGTGTTGCAAAACATCCAGTTGTGGCTCCTTGAATACAATAAATAAAACTACCATCCCTTAGTGCACTTGACTAGTGTTTGTGAAAGCAAGAAGAAAATTCACACTTCTGCCCAGGGTCAAGACAGAGGACATCTGATGCTTCAACATAGCTCAGTGGGAACAATTCAGAAAGAGGAGCTGCAAATAAATACGGGACATTCTATGCCTTCTACCCCACTTGTAAAAATTTCTACAGCTTACCACTTTACTAATTTTAAGCATTGCAGTCAAATATTTTGAGAGACTGGGCTTTGGCTTATCTTGGGTTGGATTTTGAGTGGGATGAGGGTTTGGACCAAAGCTGAATAGACACAATCAAAGCAAAGCTGAAATGGTCTTTGGGCTGGGATGATACTAAGGCAAGTCTTGTGGGGGCAACATTCACCTTAAGCCTAGAGCCCATATTACAGCTACCAGCCCTTTTATGCATGCCCTCAGTGCGGCAGGGCCCTGCTTCAGCCCACTGAGGATGATATTGCTCAAGCCTTACCTCTGGGAACACTTCAACAGGCACATGTAGAACTCAGTTTCTCCAAGCTCTCAGCCATGGGCCCTCATGCCAGAAAAACTCATGGGGATGCTAATGGAAACGGGACAGAACCAGGGAGCAGTTCCATGTGAGTGTATATCAAACTGTGCATATATTTCATAGTACTGCTCCTGCCCCACTGTTTCTTTGCCTCTATTTTCTGCCATGCAGAGACCCAGCAGAGGAGTAGTGCAATGGAGCCAGAAGCAAAACAGCTCTTGTAAATAAGACCAGCTATGAAACCTCCAAGTGATACTCAGATACAGCAGACAGTATACCACAGGGCTCATTTCCTACAGGGCATGGCCAAAAAAATTTCCAATATAATCAATTCAAAGCCCTCTTGCTTAGAGCTGCTCTCCTTTTGTGCATACCAGATCGGCTGAATGTTTATAGAAAAGGTTGGAGGCCAGACTGTTTCATTCGCCACTGTGGCCAGGTCGCCAGCTGGCAGGTAGCACCTCTCCCTGCTGCGCCGGGAGCACAGCATCCTCTAAGCGCCAGCTGGCTTTCAGGGACATCAGTGGTGAGAGGCCCATAGTAAACCAACTCTGTCTGACCTCCAGAGTCAGAACTGAAATTAAAATGGGCCCTCACATGGTTATATTTAGGCAGAGCTTTATTTTGTATGGGATAGAATCCATAACTTAAGTAATTTGCTTCTTCCACATCTCTTTTCTCCACCCCATCAACTTCACAACTCAAAGAACCTTTGATATGATTGCTCCCCCATAGCCAAATGGGCCAGAACCCCATATACAAATCTATAAAACAAGCTCTATATCTTCACCAATAAGTCTTGTCTGGAAATAAGATTAAACTTCACATAAGATGAGGAACAAGCAAGTGGTCAGGTGCAGTCAGTTGCCTCTACCAGCTCCATTGAGCAGATAAGAAAAAGTACCTAATTAGCTAAATTTATTAATATGCTGCTTTTTTTCAGAGAGGATACAGCTACATTAAAGAGGTGAAACATGACTTTTGATGATCAAGCAAGCAGTGATTAAATAAGGTTAATCCTCATTTTATATGCTAATAGGATATTTATAATCTCAACTGCATATCCAATTTAGCTATTTTATTTTCTGTTGTTAAGAAAGTATTTCTTATTAGTGAAAGAGAATACCCCTATGTTCACTGCAGATGCTATTTTAATTGGGCTCAAGTGCATTGTGTGTAATTAGTCCACTTCTATAATATTTCATCTATAATTACACCATGAACAATGTGCTTAAATTTGAGAAGGGCTGCCAGTTTAATTTTTTTTAAAATAAAACTGCTAATTAATTGGTGACCCTTCCTATGGACAAACAATTCATACTGTAGCCCAGCCCCAGGGCTTTCAAAGGACAACCTTTTCAGAAGTTTGAACACCTTGTTTTGACACACTCTGATCCGATAAACATGAAAGCATCCACACTACCCACCTGGTTTCACCAGACCCAGCATTACAAACATGCTCCTGAGGTACTGCAAGGCAAGCATGACTTCAGTAACAGTTTTAGACAATGTTGGCAACTTAGAATGGCAGAAAAGAATGAAATTATTGACTGTTATTTCATCTCGCTCACCTTGTCCTCATGGTTTTAGAGAGGACAGCAATATGGCAGTTGCAGGAGAGCTTCCTTTCTCCACCACAGTGGCCCAGTTCCATAAGAGAAAAGAGAATGAAAAAAACACCAGCCATGGTGCAGGTTATGATACTATCAGCAGGATCAAAAGGTCAGCTCTAAAATGCGTGTTCCTGAAAATGTCAGGACAAGGTGCTGCTCAAGGGCTGGAGATCAAGCTGAGCTCTTGCGGAGGAAGGTAGCGTGGGGTAAATGTTTCCCTCTGCAAGACACATGCATTAAATTCACTGGCTGCATTAAATTCACTGCTACCAAGCTTACTGTCGTCCATGGAAGATCAAATGTAAAGCTGAGGATAGAGCACTAGGACATAACAATGGCTCCAGAAGTAAAAGAACCACATTTTCAATCCCCCTAAATGGCAGAAAACCACTGGGAAAAAAAGCAGATGTGCACATATTTTTATATATATGCACAGTCACACCTGCTCACATTGCATGTGAAGGATCTTCAACTCACACATCTCAGAAAACCATTTTGCAAATGATGCTTTGTAGCTCTGATCGGGCTTTTCTTCTGGCAGGGCAGCTTCACTTCAGGTAGCCCAGATCCAGCCCAGTATTAGTAAGCAAACAACAATGATCTTGAGGCTAGCTGTGCCACTGCTGTCCTAGCAGACTGGCACCACTGCCTACGTACGTCTTTGGTTAGCCCATCACAGGGCTTGCAGTGAAAGGGGCCTCATTACTGCCAATGTCTAATCATTTATGATAACCATGTAGAAAGAGGACTCCTAGAAAGAAGCAGAGGAAACCCAGGATTAGCTTTCCTACTTTCACCTCTCTAAAAACACCCTTAACATAGCGAGAAAAAAAAATATTGAATCACATAGAAGACCCTTGCCCAAGAGGACAGAAACCTCCCTCACCTTTCCATGGTTCCTATCCCAGAAGTTAAACATTTTCATGGGCTGCAGAGTAGGCACCCAGGCTGACAGGATGGGCAAGAAAAGGGCAGTGACTTTAACACTGAGAGCTAGCATGGGAGTGAAGATGATGGGCCAACATATCCCCAGCAGAAGACAAGGGTGAACAAGAGACATCATGTTAAGTACGGGGTACTCTTTGACCCTTTGAGGTGTGCTAGGTCCATGTTGCATGTGTGCTACCATACCCTCATTCCCAAAGCACCCCCGTGAAGAGTCAGAAATCTGATTTCAGGGTTTTCTTCTCCCTGGGGTTGTGAAATCCTAGCTATTATTTGGGTGCGAGTGAATTATTTTTTCCCCAAAAAAGCCTGACCTCTTCCCCTCTGCTGGTAAAAGCCAAACTGCTACCAATCTGGCTCTAGCACAAAGTAGCATCTGGCCAGAAGTTTATTTTTCAAAACAAACAAGCCTGCAAAACATTGTTTATGTAAAACACAGTATAAATGCCAGGAACCCAACATGCACAGGGAACAGCACCCGGAGGTCTCCTACTTGGCGCTTGAGAGCTATTAAGTAAATCAGGGGGAAATTCCTCAGGAAATGATGGGGTTAGGCCTGATGGGCATCCCCAAGTGATTAAATGCAACTTAATGAGGTCACGGGTAACAGATTTGGGTACAGAACTCTCAAACATCATGTAAAAAAAAAAAAAGGCAAGTTCATAGCACACAGGGAATGAGAATCAAAGCTGGTTATGTTACCCTGTGGTGCAAAAAAAACCCAAAAAGGGTGGCCTTTGTCCTGACTGGTGCCCATTCAAGTAGCAAGGCAAGAGGGGATGGGAAACTGTGACAAAACAGATGTGCATGGGGGAAGAGCAAGCTCACCTTGGCTAAGATGGAAAAAAATGTTATTAAAAAGTAAACAATTTCAGTGTTCTGGGATTTATTTCTCTTTAATTCAGAAAACAACAGAAAAAACATGATTATGTAGTTTGGGACCAGAAAGGATTGGAAAAATTATTGAATGGACACATGAGATTTTCACATCCTTCCTTAACAACTAATGGCATTGAGCAAATATTACAGGGGCTTTCAGCTAGGAATGGTCTGAATAGTGCCATGCATCAAGGATGGCCCAGCACCACTTCGATTTCTTAGAGGTTAGACAGGAGGATTTAGGTCTTTATTTCCAGCCTACCCCCCAACATGTGTAATGGAAAATAGATGCCTTGATTGAAGGAGCTAAATTCTGCTGTCATTCTGCAGGTCTGCAGGATAATTACATTGACTCCGTCCAAGCATTTTGGTTTTGCTGATACATCTGTCCAGGACAGGAGGGAATTCCTAGGGTCTTACAGGCCCTGGAGCACTTGCTCAAGTAACCCTTCAACATTCACATGAGAGGGTCATTTTATAACCTCCATGATGGCCAGAGAAAGAGGGTCTTGGCTGACAACCCTTTAGCAATGAGGCATCTTTGTGGAGTGATGAAAGGGAATTTTTGCCTTTGTCAGTCTTAGTTCATGGCCAAAAAGCCTTTTCATTGTGCTCTGTTGGCCAAGAGCAACCCACTGTTCTTTCCCAAATAGTAAACCTACAGGTTTTTGTGTGTCGCCAACAATGATGCAATATATCCTCCCAGCTGGCAGAGCCCCCCTTCTGTTTATTGTGCTGTCATACAACTCACCTACTAGAGAGCGACTTGCATTCACTTTTGAAGAATGAAGATTTTACCAGTTGACTATTTTTTCTAAAAACAAGAATCCATATTAGTTGGAAAGGGAAAGGCCAAAGGGAAATTATTGCTATTTCAGACAGCAGCATAAATTTTCTTCCTATTTTTAACCTAGCTTTTAATTTAATAAGTTTTATGACCCTTATATTAAGTACATATGTTTTACAAGACATTGTGTCCCCTGAGTCACCCTGAATTTGCTCTACTATAGTAGAGTTAAATGAATGAATACTGTGTTTCTGATTTCAGCTCACCTCTTACTTGATCCTTATATAGTCAATAAGCCTTCATAGAAGCATGGAGCAATAGAAACAAGCAGTGTGCCAAAGCTGTGTTTGGGAACCCTTTAAAAGGGAATTAGCAAATTGTTGTTCTCTTATTTGGAACATACTACACCACTGACAGGTTTCCCATGTTGTTTACAAGGAATAAATGGGAATACTAATAGGACTCTCAAAGTTCTATATTATCAATTTAACTTTCCATATCATAATTTCAAAAATAGTGAGGGTGTTAGAGTTTTTCTTCAAGCCTCTCAGCCCCCAAAACTTAGCTAATTTTTTTTCTCCTACTCCCTAGAAACTTGAAAGGGCAAAAAGTCCTGCACAGGTCGTAGACTATTCCCGAATAGACACAGTTTTGGAAGGAAGATGGGAGACCTTTTCAGAATATAAACATTTAAACAAAGGCCAACCCTGCTTTCCCAAGAAAAGTAATCCTTTCACTGAACTTAGGGCCAATAGGTTAGTAGGTGACTGCAGAACCATGTCAAAAACTTGAACGTCTGCTACCGATGGAATAACTTGGAAGATCAATTGTATTACCTGGAGTAGATCTCTTTACAAAAATAAGAACCCCCTGGTGCTCAGTGTCTGCAGAGAAAATAAGCATGCACCAAGGTTATTCTTGTTTGGGTGCATTTACACTGATATTTAAGTAACACACCAGGGCAGCTTTTCACAAGTTTGCAATGATGGCAAAACACAAAGATTAGAAAGGGATAACTGATATTTACTCCACAGTGGGAAGCATGAGATATTGATTGGCTTTGCATCAGCCTAGAGATCCTTTTTAATATAATAAGATTAGTTTAGAAAGTGTTTTATAAATCAGGTGGTTCTAATTTGATTTGAGTACTGGCTCTTAGTGACTTGCCAAAGTTCAGTAAATATGCAGAGTATAGTATATGCACTTTGACTTTGTGTATTAACTATGACATAAACACAGAGGGGAAAAGTCAAATTTTACACATCAGAAAATGGATTTGTTGCCAGACATTGTAACATTGCGTATTTAACTGATGTATGCTAAAATGGGAAATCAAATTCAATGAGCTGTTTGTTTCTTTCTACAAATACACTTACATCAATGACCTCTGAGGACATGACCTTAAAATGTAACTAGATGTTTAAAAGAACCTCAAAGATCTATATGAGACATTAATGTTTGTGTCAGAGGGCAGTACACAAGCATGTATATACTCAGCTGTCTCTATGTCAACTGCTATGTTTTATTGTTACAGGAAACCAGCCAAAGTCCCAAACAGGAAAATTATCAGCTCCTTTTTTTTGTCGTCTTTTTTTTTTTTTTTTAGCATGGTCCTGCTTAAGACTAAAGGCATGAACTTAAGTTAGAACATATTTTAGTCTAATTCAGTGACCATTGTGGCACCTTGTGCATGATTTTAAATGCTAAGCCTTGCTGAAGGGCCCCCACAGACACCCACAGTGGTCAGGCATGATGCATGGAGGTGCACAGCTCTGTATTTGAGGGTTGTTATTGGGCTCCTAAAAAAAGAAGGAATGACCATTTTAGCCAGACATAGGGAACTCCCGGTCACCTCTCCAGGGACAAACCGATGTCAAGTTCTGCTGTCTGTCAGGATTAAATGCCTGTTTGCTTTTTCACTAACATGTGGTTTGAGAACAAAGCAGCTCAAATCTCTTCCATTCTTAACAAAGCATCTCAAATTGCTGAGTAAAATTCCTTAATCCCCCGTTTTAATCTGAAAACATCAACGCCACATGGTAACACTGAGATCTCTTTTTGTCCACCATAGAGCACCATTGACATTGATGTTCGATTTGGAGCTAATTTTTCTGCAGCATCCTATTATCAGAGGGAAATCCCAGGTGCTTTGTTCTCAGAGCAGGTCTGTCCAGGAGGCTTTTCTTCCTTATCTTTTCATTCCAAATAAGAAACTAAATTCAAACAAGAAGAGAACAAAACGGCAGTTTTTCACCTCCATAAATGTGGATGACAAAACATAAGGTGAGCTTTTCCATCACAAGACCCATGAGAAAGGATGAAGCAGCTGTTTGCCCAAGTTGTTGACTGCATGCTCCAGAGGTCAGACTAGAAGAGACAGCAGCTTCAAGGTAACTGCAGTGTGCACTCTCACCAGTACAAGAAAGAAAACTTGGTCTAGAATGTAAAAAGCAAGACATCTGATCTGAAGAAGATTGTGTTGCAGTAACCTGGTACAATAAAGAAGTCTAAAAACCAGTTGGCTTCACTACAATGTGTATCTGTAGTCATCAGTCTTACATAAAATTTGGCTCTCATCATGGCCAGTATTTTCCTGCTATCATTTAATCAATAACAACAAAAATCAAGTCCCAATTTCATCTAGAAAAGTTATAGAAATTACTCCTTCTCACCCTTCAACATCTACTATTGCTCCTGCCTCCCTGACGCTTTCATTTCCTACTTCATTGCCATTGTCTGTTTTAGTTGCCCTGTCCCAACTTCAGTCAGTGGTAAGCATGTAGACCCAAGGAGGTGAGAGCAAAGGTCTGCCTAGCCAGCAATAATCAGAAATGACCGACCAGGGAAGAGCAGAAGCATAAGCACAGCAGCAACACTTTCACCAAGCACTCTCTCACTCTAGTCTCCCTGTGGGAGATGAAATAGGGGCAATAGTCTCCATAAGGTATTGGTCAAAGATGCAGAATTTAGTCAAATAAAACTTAGGAAGATGGGGAAAACAAGAGGCAGTTTTCCCTTTAGTAGACTTTATTCTTTTTCTTCTTGTTGATTTAAGTCAATTCCTTTGAGTTTTAGGGGTAGAGGTCCATTAATTGAATCGTGTGCAGTGTTACTCAATTCCTACTTTGATCTGTATTTGCCAAAAATTTGTTTGTGGTCTGTTCTCTTTCATTTCTGACCTTGGCAATGTGTGTGCCTTAATTCAAGCTTGCTTCCTGGAAAGCTCCAGAAGATCCAGAGTAGCCCCTCTAATCAGGACCAGGTCAGCAGCAGAGTCAGGACTTCTAAAAGCCGTGAGGGCTACATAACAAAGCAGAAACCAGTGCCCTGTGAGGAAACTTCTAACAAGTTTTCTTCCTCCCATCATCAAGCAGGACAGCAAGAGCAGCTTTAGAATGTTTGGGCATGAAAAATAACTCAAGGTTCATAACCAGCAGCAGCCAGCTGGAAAACATAATTCATTGCTAAGCTGTTTACACACAGCTGGGTCAGACTGGTGTGGAACAGAACGTGCAGAGCAGGTGGGCACAAGGATACACAATATTCATTTCTGTATACCCTTCTGGTTGATTGCTTGAGGTAGAACAGAAGGGATCATCTTCACAATCCAAAAACCAGGGGCCACAAATGTACCAAGAAAATCAATACCTGGGATATAGTGTTTGGGAAAAGAACATGTAGACCTTCACAGCTCCATGCCACAAAGTTTTGTCATGCAAGAGATTTTCCAGGCATAAGAGACAGCCCTTGAGACTGCATATGCAAAAGCTGTGGAATATTTTCCTCACCTATCACATCTCTAAAAAACATTGCTTGAACTGTCGCAAGAGGCTTCTAGATTTTCTGCTTGCAGGAGACAGCAAGCCTCTGAGGAAAAAATGTGGTAGACCTATACCCACTGAGGATGCTAGAAAAAGGTGCCTGCAATTCTTGTTTGGTAAGGATAAAGCTTGTGAATCTAATTTATTGAATTAAGTAACAGCGACATTGCATACAGACAGAAAGAGTCCAGGAAAGCCTTTTCCACAGAAAAATTGCAAATGGGGAGTTATAGAGTAACATTATCTCTGAGGCTACCCTGAAGAGGTGCCTGCAAATAATGCTGTAAGATTAAAAAGCAGGGAGCAAGGTGCATCCACACAGACAGAGCTCAGGGAATGGAAAAGATGGGGGCTAGTAGAGCTCAGGAAGGACCAAAGATCCTTTAGTATACACGGGGGTGACTGATCTCACAAACTGAGCATAGGTCAAAGTCTCAAAAAAACCCAAGGGTGCAAGCCAACAGAATCATCCAGAGATATTTCTACATTTCTCCTGCAGGCAATGAGACTGCACACTTGAACTATGAGCTAATGGCAGGAGTTTAATCAAACCACTCCCACAGAAATGCTAAGACACTTGAAACAACTTGTTAGCCACAATTCCTCCATGCCAAGGTAGCAAGTGAGCCTCAAAAGACATACCAACAATGCAGACGTTTCTCAGTTGATGATGAACAGGTAGCTGTCACTGCTGTATGCTGCTCTTAACCCAAGTGGTAATACCTACTGGCCTGAAGAACTGGTTAGCTCTCATTTATATCAGTGGAAAGCAGCATATCCACTGAAGTCAATATAGTTTCGCAGGGGTAAGTGAGATCAAATTAGCCTCGATGTCCACAGACCTGAGTGTATTACTAGCCTTAAGGCAGGGGAATGAGGAAAAAGGGCTCATATATTGGTATCTATGTTTGGTCTGTGAAGTATTGCTCTCTCTTGCCTAGCACAAATTTCAGCAATGGGCTATGTGGAGACATACAATTAAAAAGTCATTTATGTTCAAGATTCCCACATCTCTGACATATGCCTTGTCAGAGCAGAAGAGTTTAGCTTTACACCAGAGAGATTTGAGCACTGTGAAAAGGTGGCTACCAGCAAAAAATCACTCTCAGGTGGAAAAGGAGAAGAGAGACGTATACACAAATCAACCCAGAGAGCTTAAAGAGCTCCATCACAGCTGGCTCTAGGTACAAGCAAATCAGGCAACTGCTCAAAACAGCAGGATGATATAGACACAGGAGAATACTCCCAGATGGCTTTCCCACTGCAGGGCAGTAAAGCCTGGCTGATGGACCTGTTGGTGGCAACTGAAGTCAGGGATGTAAGGTGCTAACCTTCAAAGGTACCTCCAGGTCTCATCAGCAGCCACTAACGTCAAAGTTTCTCTGTTTACACTGCTCTAGCTTGGAATGTAAAACCTCCCAGATGATGCTGGTGCTGGAGACAGAGTCCCAGGAAGAGGCTGATGAGCCTGGAAGAGGACAACCACCACCCACAGGGAACTTGATACCTGGACCTTTGAAAATCATAGAATAGTTTGGGTTGGAAGGGACTTTAGAGACCATCTAGAAAAGCCCACCATCTGCTGGAGCTGGCTGGTTGACTGTTTCTGTCTTAATCCCCATTCTGATTTTTACATGCTTATAATCACATCATGCCCCCAGCTTCAGGGCAAAGCGTATAGGTGAAGTTGTAACTTGGAACGCACACACATACAAACATGCACCCTTTTTGTCAGCCATAGTGTTTTATAGCCCATGGGTGAGTAATAAGCCAGGCTTGGTATCTGCCTCCTGGTATGATATAACTTTCAATCATGTTAATTAAATTAATATGGCCTGTGCTAATGAAAACCACAAAATACTATTTTGGTGTCCACAAGTGCATACATTTTGATAGTACCAACTTGTCATTATGATGTTTCTTTCTACACCAAATACTAGCAATGTAAACATATCTAACAATGCTTTCATCATAACAAAGGAAATTCTGCATCAGCACCAGACTGAATGCAGACAGACTTGTATAAGCAGCAAGCTCCAGAAATATTCAGCCGTTCTAGGGCTCACTGAGTCTTTTACAAATTCTTGTATCTAATTTTTTAATCTTCTTTTAAGGTATATTTTTGTCTCATGTTTTGTTTTAGGTTGAGGGGTTTTTTATATTATTATTATTATTATTCTTTCCCTGCATGATTAGCCATCCAGGAAATGTTTAAATTACAAAATCATAAGGTTTAAAAGATTTATAGATCAAATTATATTAACCTAATGCAATGGGGTAGCCATACGGAAATTAGAAGTCTTTATATTATATTTTGGTTATTAAATTGCTCCCTTTATACTGTTTAGTTTGTTTGTAACAGCAAGGTTTTGCTGTCTGATGTCAGAACCCGCAGAGTAACCAAGCAAAAACAAATTACTTAGTCCTTGGTTCAAAGAAATAATAGGTTACTAGCATAATTAATTTTATGTTTAATTACTGCAGAATGAAACAATTCAACAATATCCAATCAATCCTCAGAATGACAGAACAGAAGGTCAGCAGTTGCTAAGTCAATTGTTTTGAAAGAGAAATTTATGTCGGGTTCTCTTTTATGTGCTGGAGAATGAAATTGGATAAAAGTGGTCAAGCAAAAGTTAATTAATTGTATAAATGTAATCCTGTTGTCGTGCAAAAATCAGAGACTCCAGGCACAGCACACAAAACACTGGGTATGCATCAGCCAAGAACATCTAGAAATAGTATCCTTGATTTAAACTAATAATAACGAAAGAAAGGAGAGAAAACAGGAATACTGGAAAACCAGATTGGTTTTGAAACTGGCATTCAGAAGCGCATTTACATGAGCTGATGGGCTCAGTCTGGTGCCTGTAGAGACAAGTCCATGTGACCGTGAAGTCTGACCCTGCTTGGCTCCTTGGTGGCAAATCTCAGAGATGGCTGCTTCTCCCCTCCCTGTCTTTCCTCACGTTAGAGAGCCAAGCCATCTGAAAGGGTATTTCATGTAAGCCAAAGGTGCCATACAAGTTAATCAGGTTCAGATTTGCCAGCTCCTAGAATTTTCTGTTTGTTTTTCTGTTCTGAACCTCCAGGTACTCAGTAAGATTTTATTTTTCTGCAGCACTAGCTCATAGTTACCTGAACACACATTCCGATTTCATCTTGAAATACCCATTTCAGCTCTCTCACTCCCAGGAAGGTTTTGTATTTCAGTGGTCTCATCTATAGTTTCCATCATTTTCCAGGCACTGCTCATCAGATCTACTCAAGACCAGGATTGTCTGGTGGGCTCAGCACCCTCCAACCCCAAGTTTCATTTTTGCTGTACCATTCCTGTTGCTCATACCCGAGTCCACTCTCATCACCTGCTTCTTTCTTTAAAACCAACTTGTGAAGCAGTCTTTAACCAACCTTTTCTCTTATTTCATGTTTTCACCATCACAAGGCAGCTGAGGGCTGCAGGCTAATGATCAGGTGGCCCAGTCATTAATGTCATAACTGAACCTGGTTATGAGGTCCACAAATGTCTGCTGTGTTGGCTCTGACATCTTGCCAAGGCAGGTCTGTACCAGTATCTGGTGTTCCTTACCTTAGCTCTTGCTGTGTTAATGATATGACCCCTGCTTATTGGTAATAGGGACAACAGAAGCATGAGAAATCATTGACCTATTTGTCACCGTATCAAGTTTAATTCCACCCTCCCAGTCTCTTTTAATCCATTTTTGTGCAAAATCCAGCTAGGGAGTTGGCTGCATGCAGAGCACAGGATCTCCAGGCTCTTCTCTGCCTGTAGAAGACCTGCTTCAGCCCACAGGGCTAAGAGCACTATCGCCAGCAGACCAGAGAAGGACAATGCTTTATTGTTGAGTGTGGAAGTTAAGATGTATTCTTGCATGTAAACTAAACCAAGGTGTGTGTGATGAACAATTTTGTCACCTATAACAGGAAAGAGCCCTAGGGCATGCAGGAGAGACCAGCCTTGAGCTCTCCAGCTTGCAAAGAACATTTGAATGTGCAAACAGTGCATTGTGAAGATGGTCCTGGCAGCAGCTCTGCAATGCTTTGAGGGCTTCTTTCCCAGGCACTTACCCAGTACAGCTAATACCGATCTTCACCTTGTTCCAGTTCAGTCCGCTTCAATGACGGAAAAAACCAGACAGATAGGGAAGGAGGAGTGAATGACAAACTCCGCAGCACTGCACTGGCATTCCTAAGCTTCATCCAGGGTTTGGACAAGACATTTCCAGATTAAGCAAATATACAGCTGTATACTTGTTTTAAATATATATATTGCAGAATGACCCAAAAGATGGCAACAAGTGGGAAGAGTGGACACTTGTGATGTTACTATGGTTTTGTGTGGTAAACAATGCTATGGAAAAAGTTACTGAGCTTGAGCAGGGACAGATTCTTAAATCTTAACAGGGCAGGAAGTTTAAACTTTTGGGATGCAAATGCTTTAATAGTGTGATGACAACACTTTCCTCCTTTTAATGGTAACTTTGCAACAGAGGCCAAACACAACTACTTTCTGTACAGAATGCTTAACACAGAAGGCAAAGGCATTGAAAACAACATTTTAAAAACATGCTGCTAGAAAGGTTATTTTACATTTTTGCTATGCTTGAGTCTAAACCAATGATGCCAGCATTACTAGTCTTTGAAATGAGGGGGTTTACATTGGGAATGTTGACATAACCTTAGCTACAGCAGGAAAAGAAGGGTATGACAAGATGAAAATGTATATTTTTGGAAACAGATTTGATTCTGACATCCCTATAACAAACAAGTGAAATTTTAATACTGTGTTTCAATGAAAAATGAGCTGCCGAATAAACACCAGACTAATTCATAAAGAGCAAACTCAGCCTGTTTAATATTTCTTGAACTGTCTCAAAAATTCCATTGATCACTAATGATTCTGTAAATAGAAAATTCCTGCCATTTTCAAAGGAGTCAGAAAAATCTCATTGGGGTTTGCCTATCAAACTCTTAGACACTTTTGAAGCTCCCAGGCTAAAACATAATAAATCAAATATGAAATTGTATAGTGTTGGGCTGAGCTGGAACCTATGATTATGTGGCCTATTCCTGGGATTGTTGTGGTTTTTGTGAGGTATTTTGTTTCTACTTAATTACCACGTCCAAATATCTCTCTCTTGGCTATTTGGTTAGACGTGCACAAATACTTCAAATATTAGCACTTCTACGGTTTAGTACAGATGTATGATACTGCATTTTGCTTCTTGGAAAGTAAAACTAAATCCATGTCATGCCCAATGTTAAAATAAAATGGCATATTCCTGGGGCTGAGTCTTCCCTCACTGCCCCATGTTAGGTTTTGCAATTTATAATGTAGAGTTATGAAAACAGAAAGATGTAAGACACACTGCATTAAGTACATCCAAATGCAAAAGATCAAATAGATATTCACAGCCATTTATAAATTAAAATTGAGGCTCTTTCACTGTGTATTTCAGATGAAGAATTCCTTTTTTCTAGAATATTTTCAAGCTGATAATTTTTGCCCCTTTCCCATAGTATCAATCCTATTCCCTTCCCAGTCAAGAAGCACTGAGGCTGCTTAGCACCCTGCAAAATCACCTATAATAATCAAGATTTACTTGGGCTAAGCTCAAAAATGAACATTGTCCTTCCAATTTTGAATCAATTCATCTTTGTTTCTTCCACACAGCAACTCTGCCCCTAAACCTGAACCCACTGCCCACGGCACTAGGGGAGTTCAGGCCTGCAGTTCACCACTCAGGATACCAGCAGTTGCTCCTTATCAGTGAAATACCAGCTTTAAAACTCTGTGTTCCTTCTGTTTAGAACAAGCTGCTTCCTTCCACGGTGCATGCAATCCCATCTTTCTCTACCACAAAACAGTATACATGGCAAACTGTTTCCTTTGTAAAGCAGGCTACCTTGGGTACCTTGCCTGCGGGGTAAAATACCAATAAAATCAAGGTAGCTTTGACACGGGGAGCAGTTTACTTAAATTAGCATCTCTAATTCAGGGTGGTGGGGGAGTTTGGGATAATTTCATGTTAGGCAGAGTTAAAACCCAGCCTGTCCAGCTGCAGTTCTATTTTAACCCAAGCTAACATCTTTCCCACACTCCTCCCTTGTAGCACAGACATGCTTTTGACTGACAGGCTCTCCCTCACAACTTTATTCCTGTCCTTTCATTTCTCCTCCTCTTCCCAGAAAACACTCTGGAATATAACATCAGTTCTCCCCTATCTGTTTTATTTTTTAAAAAAGGAAAAATACATAATTTTCAGCCTGCCCAGAAACCGATGCCCTTTGCTTGCCTTCATTCTTTCTCCCAAATCCCGCATTCACATGCTAAAAGCATACTTGTACTTTTTACAAAGAAGAAGGAGAAAAATAGCAGATGATGTAGATGTCCGATGCAGCCTTGTACACAATAAAAGCCCTTCCCATGTTACTTTAAGTCAACTTTTCACATTAAGAAGCTGCACAGATGTTACTTAACCCAGGCTGCAGTGGACTAATTTTTAAATGTTGACTCCTGGAATCACTCAAAACTTTTGCTTCCTTCTCCTTATGCAAACAAGAACAAATCTCTTAACATAAATGTTAAAAAGATTTGCATATTTAGAGTTCAGAGCAGCTCTGTTAATTCCTTTGAAACGCAGGCACATCAAGCCTCCCAAACCACTCACAAAGCCAGCTGGGCTGTGCTTCCTATCACTTACCCTACAGCTTTATTCTGAACCTCTCTATGAGCTGATGTAAGCATAATTTATACTACTTCAGAGCTGAATTCATTTGTTCAGTAACATCTATGTTAAATTCTTTCACTCGTACTATACAATCAAAAGGTTCACATAGGTCAGGGAGCGAATAATTTTATTAGCAACCTTTTTTCTGTATTCTCACATAGCAAAAACCCAAAATAAATATGTATTATACTAATGTGCATGTTATAGTGTTCTCATCTGTACACACAGCTCATGTTTAAGTTTCCCTCCTTTTCCTCTCAAAGGATAAAATAAGTTTGTTTTATTACAGATCTTGGTCTTCAGCACCATACTACAGAGAGAGTGATAGGTCAGCATGCCTCAGTTTAAGTTTATGAACTGACAGTCCACTTTCAATGACAAAAGAAAATGTAACCTAGGCTGGTTTTCAACCACTGATTGTCAGATCCCATGTTCAATATGTCATATGGAGTACACTTCATTAAGGACGGAATTACTTTACTTGTAACATGAGCTAAATTAAAGTCAGTGTCAGGCTGCATAAATCACCAATTTAAATGTATCGCTAAGTGGATTGAAACAGTCATCAGCACCCTGTGCCCTAAAATAACCCAAAAAACTGGGCTTTATTTTCATACACTGTGAGGATGACAGAATTTTTGTTCTTTGCTAGGGCTCACAATTTTATTCTTGGAAACCACAGAACTTTTAAGGAACAACAATGGTCCAGTAACACCTCTCGGACAACATATTTCACGGTGCTGTGATTTCAGAGCTCACAAGGAACAGACTCAGAGCATCTGTCAGGCTGTCACAGGAGTCCATTGTATTGACAGAGTGGAAATTTGGTATCCCACCTGCTTGAGGAAGAGCATGTGAAGGGACAACCCTGGAAACAGTGGCACAGTCACTAGGGCAGCCTTGGGCCAGCCCTGGGACAACAGCACTCAGGTCAACAGGATGTCATAAGATTTAGGCAGACAGTTTCCCCACCAAGATATTTTTCTATTACCAGAGGAAGAAAAAGCTACATGAAAAGGACACTATCAGTAAAAAAAATGCATTGGTGCCTCATCTGAAAAATTCAGAACACTCCTCTCGCAGCAGTTTTCTTCCCATGCAGCCCCATTCATTAAGGTATAACTTTTTCCCCTACATAGAGCTGAGAAGAGATTAAAGACTCCTAGACACGCTCTGAAATTTTAGGGGCGGAATTGACTGGCCAGAGCAGTGAAAGACATTTCCAGAGGACAATGGGTGGTAGAAATAATTAGCACAAAGCTCCAATTCTTCATGCCCATTGCCCAAGTCAGGAAAACACCCCTGAAGGCCAAGAAAACACATCAGTGTAAGACTGGTGAATGTAAGTAAAGAATTAGACTCTAAATTGTTTCTTCTTATTTATTCCAGCTGTTTGAACAGTGGATTAACTTCTGTTAAATAAGTAAACTAAACTTACTTATTAAAAAATAAATAAGACTTGTCTGTTCTTTTCAATAGATCTTTCATGTGTTTAATGTGAGAGGAAGATGAGAAGTGAAATAGTGAAGAGCCTTTTTCTGCTGGTCTGCTTGCCATCTGGATCTCTCTAGGCCCTGGCATCCACAGGATAGGAAGGAAAAAAAATCAAAGTATTCCTGGAAGGAAGAAGAGGCTGCTACCTAGTAGACAAATGGGAAAGGGAAACCCAGAATTGAAGAGAAGAGAGAAGGGGAAATGTGAAACTCATTTATTTAGCCTCCTAGTGCAGATTTCTTAGCATGCCCCTTAACTTTCTGATCTCTTTGTTTTCTTAAGTATGATGATTTTCATGCCTTCTATTCTTTTTTCCTCACATTTTAGTTTGATGTTCATTCTCCACAAGCTTCCTGCATGTGTCAGCATGAAACAATAGGCTCTCATTACACTTGGCTTCTTTCATCTCCTTCAGACACTGACCTACATTTGTTCTGTTTTTGTCAGCGTGGAAACATTTTCCCGGATCAGTTGGTTAAAAAAAATAAAATAAATCACATGTTTCTTATTACCAACCGTGTTCTGTTGTCTAGAGTATTTACTCTGGATGGTCTTGCAAAGTGATTTCAATTAAATTAAGAAGTCCTCTGCTACTAAGATACCTGTTTGGAGTTGAAGTTTTATGCTCATTGGAAGTGAAGTGTTAGCAGAGCATGGGAAACCATACCTCAGTGACCATCATTTCATGTGCTGTCATTGCAGGATTAGTGAAAAAAGCATGTGAATCTCTAGTGTGGTGTGTGTGAGACCTCACCGTGTACATCATGACCAAAGCCATGGCAAGTGACAAGTAAAACCTCTTCCACTCCACTATTGTATGTCCTCATTTCACACTGATGTGTTGCTCATGTGTTGATCTGATAACGCTGCACCATTCTCGTGACTACTTTTCTGTCAGACAGCTTGGCCAATTTTCCCAAAGAAAGTGGGAAGAGCTTGGCTCCAGGCTGCCCAGTCCAGCCTAGAAGTAAGGCAAGAAGTGTGGAGTCGATGTTAAAAGGGTGGGAGACATCCTCTGCCTGGTGACTTGGGGAAGTCCAAGCAACTTTGTTGCCTGTTCTAGATCCAATTCCAGGCAACACTGGGCATATTCTAGATTGAACCAGGACCTCCATGTGTGCTGTCCTGCTACGGACCTATTGCCATTTCCACAGCACATTACAGAAGCTGCTGAGCAATTAGGAAGTATTTCTGTTTGTATTTTAACTGCAGAAGAGTTTGCTTAATACAGCTATGCACTCAACTTTTTATACATGTGTTCTAGCCTGAGGATCTTAAGCCATAGATGCTGTGAATCCTTAGCTGTTGACTTTTGGAGCAGTGATCGTACCCATGCACCATCAAATACAGAACTGGGATCAAGGTAACTTTCCCACCAGACACTCATGGACATCTACACAAATATCACAAGATTCTTTCTCTGAGAAAATGCAAAAAACTCAAGATAATGAAGACAAAACATGAGCAGTTGCACAAAAAACAGTGTCTAGTCACACCAACCACATGCTTTGTTACTCTCACCATGCAAAATGGCAGATGCAGCAGGTTTCATCCTGGCACTTTCAAACAGCAACCCAAATAAATACAGTGCTGATGCACAAAACTAGAGTTTTGGTAACGTGGTTTGGCAAAGCAACCCTGACTATGCGCCATTTGGAAACACGTTGTGTTTGACCTCAGTCTCATAAACTGGAGGCTAAGCATGCTTCAACCCATCTTAGTTTGTGGGAACGCCTATAGCATATGCAGTAGTCTGTCCTCCTGAAGACAATAATTTTTAAAACATTTATTTATTTATTTTTTAGTTTTCTGCTTGTTAGTCCAAGGGAAAAAGCACAATGTTTGAATATTTATAGAAGGGCAAAGGTAAAGCAGCTGCAACTCAAATGTTCAGGCAGCCTCAGCTGCTGGGTAGGCATGTATACGGCTTAATAATGCCAAACCAAGAGAAATTTGTCTGCCCAAATGCCTAGTTTCAGGACCACACAGTTTGAGATGTGAGTCAATCGCTTGTGTCTTGCTAAGATGTAGTGGAGCTGTGCGGTTGGCCAAAGCCAGCATGTAAGCTGGTAGTAGACGAGTGCAACTGTTCTTGCCGTGTAGCTTCTTCAGCCAAACTACCCTTAACACAACTGGGATGCACCTCAAGCATCAGCAAAATAGGGCTCCTGACATGCATCTGATGGCACCATTGCAACCAGGGCACTGAGCAGAAGGCTGAAAACAGCTAGACAAATCCTGCCAGTACATAGACTCCCAGGTACAGGTCTGAGGATTCCTAGGGGAAAAAGCAGTGGAAAGGTGCTGCAAAACACAGGCTACCTGGGTGTGAATTGCAACACAGTCACTCCATGTTCAAAAGGCCAAAGCTCCTGCTGGCCCTCAGGAGCATTGGCTTGGTTTGCAGGCATTGAAGTACAAGCCACTGTCCTCTGCTACCTGGCATGCTCTCTGCAATAATGCACTAGCAGTTTCACCACACATGAACTTCCATGCTCCCTGAGGACAGGAGCAAACATAGCCACACAAAACAGATTTGACCCCTAGAACCACCTATTGCTCTAAGATGGAACAACCTCAGCAAAGAGATTTCTCAATTAATTATTCATCATAGCAAGCTCACTAATGTGCCATTTTAAAGAAAAATGTGTGTTTGCCTTTGATTCCAGAGTGGGCTACAGGATCCATATTCTGTTATTTCCTGATTTCAGCTCCTATTAAAAGCTGCCTGAAAAGTCACCATTTAAGCTTTCCAGCTCCAGTCAAAAATATGTTCTTTGGAGAGACTTCAACCCTTTTTCCGTTTAAGCACACATAAAGATGACATACTCATGAATAATGGTAGGCCAAAGGGGTCTTTAATGTCCCAAATCATTGAACATATTCAAATAAAGTTTTAATACTAACTTAGGTGGAACATAGAAGATAGAGTGGCTTGTTCCTCTCAGCAAAAGCTTTGCATTACCAGCCAGGAGCCATAAAGCAACTTCAACAGGCAAGGTCAGGATTTTCCTCACATGGGAAGACCTCACGCACAGTATGAAGACCACCTTTGAAAAAAGTACATACCACCCCGAGATGTCCCTCACGTAGCCTCACATGTGCCAAGTCACACATGCCATTGAACGTACATAAGTAGTAACATGCAGGGAGACTTTTGATGTACTGAAGGAAACAGGATTTTGGAAAATACTCACAGATATGTCCCCACCAAACAGTAGACCGCTGACATATACTCCTCCCTTTATAATGCTAATGAAACCAAAATAATAATTATCTGAAGACTTACTGTTCTCTATTTAAATCCCCCCTCCCTTACTCCAAACATGGGAAAGATTTGTCCCAGTGAGGACCTTCTTACTCTGGCTTGTCTCCATGTGCAATAGATTTAGTGCCTCAGCCAGAAACCACAGCTCTCAATTCTATTGCCCCACTCTGAGCTCCTGACAAGTACCATAGATTTTTTTATAACTGATTAGGAGATTATTTTGGCTGGTCTTGCACTTGCATAAGTGATTCCTAACGAATGCTTAGTACTTTGGTATATGATACCAGTTTCGAGCTCTTTATTAGCATTTATTGGTATTAGGTAAAATTTTGAATAGACAGGACAAATCATTTCTAATCCCAAAGGATGCTTGTGAGCTTTATAAAACATTTATGTAGAGGAACCACTGTGCTGAAGTTCACAGTGACATCTTTCCTTGCCCTAAGCAGGTGAAAGGTAGCAGGCAGATACCTTAGTACATATACTTCCTATGTAAAAATGCTTTGCAAAAATAAACTGAAGTAAGTAACAACAACTTGATGGACTTCAACTGGAGGAAATGACACAGTTGTTGAGAAATGTGCAGTGAAGTTGGAGGACTGTCTTAGCCACATCAAGGTGGTGTTTGCAAGGAAGAGGTTGCCTGCACATGACGAAGGACCAGACGCAAATACAAAAGACAGTGATGAGAAGCACAGAGGAGTGTCTCACTTTCACCACTAGAAAAGTGCATGGTGTCCCAGCCCAAGCTGGCACAAAGATAATCACAAACGTTCCTACATCTAAGCTGAACAGATATTCACTTTTGGTAACTAGCTCTGCTGGAACAAATTGTCCATGCTTTTGGGAGATTGTTTTGTTAGGAAGCCCTTTACAACTCAAAGTCTTTATTGATGGAAAGTTGTTTTGCAGAGCATCCTGGCCAACTTTACTTGTTGGTACTCAGCCATTCCTTGTTACATCGCCTGCAGATATTAAAAAAAATGTGCTGACCCAGACACCGGAGGAGAGGAAAAACAACAAGCATGCCTGTCAGTGCACTTCTTGCTCCAGATAAGGATAAGGGGTTTATCAGGTCTCAGCAACACCTGAGATGTAAACCTCAATTCCTTTTAATAGTCAGTCTAGGTCTGTGTCTTCTGTCTTTCATTTTCTCTCCTTTTAACCTCCTGTCTAACAAAGGTCAGACTTGCTCAGCCATGAAGAATCCTCTCTTGCAAGTCTTTGATTGGAGGCAAGCTAAGACAACAGGCCAGGTACAGAGCAGACCAAGCAAGATTTACATGTACTGACTCCTTGAAAGCTCAACAAGCAAAAATCTTGCAAACTGATTTTCAGCAGGTGAGCCGTAAGCTGCATTTTTCTTTTGCCCTTTTTATTTTGTCCCCTCTTTCTTCCTTTTTTGTGTACATTTGATTTTTTTATCCGTTTGTCCTTAAGAACAAACAGGATAGGACTTTAACAATAAAGCTTCAGAGCTGCTACCTAGAACTAGCTCCTTCTTTCACAGAAAAGTCACTTAACACCATCTGAGAGAGTGACAAACAGAAGATTACACACACACAGAGCCCTTTAAAGGAGTCTACAGCTAAAGCAGAAAGACAAAAAAAAACGAAGTAAAGATGCTGTTCAGTATTAACACCTGAACTGCAATACTCTTTTATCTGGTTGTCTTCAAAAAGGGCATGCTGCACATTCCTGAGGGGCATGGTTTAGTGATTGTTAGGAATGGTTGGGCTCGATGATCCGGTGGGTCTTTTCCTACCTGATTATTCTATTATTCTATGATTCTATGATTTTGCCTCCTGCTCATTCTGTTGTTACAAAGGGCCAAACCAACTTACTTCATCTTAGAAAGGACCATTAAGCATGTGCTGCCAGAGCCTCAACCCACCACCTCATCATCCGTTTCCTGGAAGAGAGCAAATGATGGTCCCTTCCATAAGTGGAACCATCTTTTTGACTAGAGCCGACACAGAAACACACAGTCTTACCAGAAGGTGCTGCTGCATCTCAAACAATGCAAATCAGCCAAGGACTTCTGTTTCTACACTAGTATCCAGAAAGCTTGACTTTTTTAAAAAAAAATAGTCACAGAAAGACCAGGCCAGCCCAGACATCAGGGGCCAGTCCCTCAGCTGGTGTGAATTAGTCAACCTCCTTCAATACAATTAAAGTAATTTATTCCCACTGAAAAGCTGCTTTAGAAAATGGAAGACTAAGAATCCAGTATCAGGGTCCAGATTTCAAATCCTCTCCCCAGCCAGACCTCCAGATGGTATCAATCTGCCTGGACAACACAAAAAGCCTAATCAGATCTCTTAAGGTGCTATTTGGATGCTTTGGATGGTGGGTCAGTGCAAGGAAGAACCTGACCTCTTATTTTAAGCCTATGAAGAAGAAAAAAGACCAAAGCATTTTGCTATTGCTACAGTTTTAAGACAGTGACCAAAATTAAAATAATATCTAATTTTAAGGCTCCCTTCATCAGTCTCTTAGTCTCTCCTCTATGATAGTGGCATCAGAAAATTGCCAAATCTAGTGCGAAGCTGACAACCTTCACAGAAAGATCTTTGTATGCAAAGCTTTTAGAGGGAGCATAACTCAGGACCCATCAAAATATAAAAAGGTCCACTACGAAAGAAAAAGACATCTTCGTGTTTTTCCAAGGGTTTTGCTTGGTCCTAACAGGTTTATTTTTCCTGCAGTGCTGCGAGTGTGGTGCTGATAGTCTCGCAGCAAGAGCTCAGCTAAAGCCACTGCTAGCATGTCATAAAGAAAATGGGTAATGGGGTGAATGGGTCCACAAAGCAGGGGAGCTCATCCATCTTCAGCTGAAAATTCCCTTCAAGACCAGCCCTTTCTGTGACTCCCAGCAACTTAACTTATCCAAATGCCCTTTCTTCCTGATAGATGAGACCACACAGGATCTAACCTGCAGATCATGCTATCTCAACAAAGGCCAGCACCAGATGTTTTGAAAGATGATGCAGACAAACAAACAGGAAAAGCCCTATGAAGATAGGAAATAATCTAATCTCTCACAAACAGCTCTTTACCTTAACTCCAAAACTCAACACCGGCTTTAGGCCAGTTTATTACAGTTTAGTGATTACTTTAAGAAAAATGACTGTGTAGACATCATGCAAAATATAGCAGAAGTAGCACCTAGTAATCACCTGGGATGGACAGAAATACTTGAAGAGGTTTGATGCTTAACTTCCACTGACATGTGAACATTGTTCCAAAGTTACTTGAATCAAACTCAAAAATATATTTAATTTCTACCAACAAAAGAAGATTTAATTTACACCAACAAAGGAAGTAATTCAATCAACCGAAAGCATTTTTTGGTCTCCTTCTTTGATATTACCTGTAATTCCTACTGACTATCTACTGTCATTCCAGCTTTAAGTACCCACTAGAAAACTCAAGGCAGTAGCTCTTGCATCAGCTGTCAGAATCCCTAAAGACAGAAAAACAAAAGCCACACCACATAGCCACCAGCACCACTATTAAGTTATGTAAAGTGCTAGTCACTACATCCCTTCCATAGAGAAGCCTTTTCTTGGATAAGCCACGCAGCAATGCTTCATCGAAGAGCACAAACTTATTTACATATTTTAAAACACATTGAGAGGTCATTTCCTGACAGAACAAAGACATTTTAAGGCATCTTTGCTGTCTGTGTTTCTGCACGTTAAGAAAAATTTTGATTGCAAGCAATAATTAATTGATCACATACAGTGTGCATGCTTTGGAATTGCTGTGAATGAAATTGCGTTGAAAACATCCTAACAAGGACATCCCCATACATTTGAAAACAGACAGAGCTGCAAAGTGAACGCTGAATGTCATTCAAAGCTGATAATAACCATCATTCAATGACAGTAAACAAATAAACAAAACCTTTTGGGCTAACAATTATTGAAAGGGCTTAAGATTGCTGATTACTATCGTAATATCTGTAATGGAGAACAGCTGAATTTTTGCATGTTCTGAAGTAGCAAAGACCATTTTGTATATGAGTGATTTACATTCCTTTTTGGTGCTTTACTATATACATACACATATCTATCTCAGGAAGAAGTCAAAACTATGTGCCTGCACCTAATGGGAAACATAAAATGTCTGTCGATGTTGTGAATTTTTTCTTTTTTCCAGTAGCCAAGAGATAATCCTCTATTTCTCTGTCATCTTTCTGAAATGCCGATATTCCAGTTCATATTAACTTAGTGGAAAATTCCCAAAGGCGAATGGAAGCTAACTTTCTCCAAAAACAAACAAAAAGAAAAAATTACACCAAAATGAAGAAACCCCAACTGGTAACATGGGAACAATGAGGAATGCTGCTGGGCAGCTTAGCAGACAAAGCAACCAATTTAAACATCAGTAACTCTCTCCTAAGAGCTGGAAGAAGGTTTACGCTCAGAACATAGGGGAGAGCCTGGTTCTCAGGCCACCTCTGCCTTGGACACACTTTCCTACCCCCAGGAAAGGGAGAGCAATTGAGAGAGCAGTCATGAGACATGTGAGGCATGGGCCATGTAGGGGTTTCTTTGGAGCTGAGGTGGCAGCAAAAACCCAAAGATGGTAGGAATAGCTCTTGAGTATTGGCCTCCCTGAGCCGTTTAAGACGCCGAGATCCCAGATTCCTACCCTGATGAAGAGAACGGCCATAGAAATGGTCTATAAGACATGAAAAGAGGCAATAAACCACAGGAAACAGAAGCTGTACAGTTTCTTCCTCCTTAGTGGTAGCGCTGCTCTTAGGGTTGCATTTGCGAGCTTAGCCCTAGTGGGACTGCAAGATAGGATACATATGGTAAGGACCAGTGCCAAGGCTGCAAGAAAAGGGATCACCTACTGTCAGCAACTGGGAGCAGTTGTCTCCCTTTGTTCCAGTGCCCAGCTGTTCAGGAAGGACAACTTAGACCTGCCCTACCACAGGCATCAGTTTTCATTTCACCTCCACTGTTATCCAACGTGACATTTAGATAGCTAAGAACATAGACTTGGAGAGTGACAAAGGTTAAAGGATGAAATAAAGCCACATCCTCACCTTCTTACTTGGACCTCTTCTATCCAGCAGGATTTCCAGCAAAATAGTACTATACAGGAAGAAACAAAATCACTGATTAATCCCCTATTTTCTCTAGTTCTCTCACCTCTGTTTTGCATCAGTCCTTGCTGAGATCAACCATATCTCAGGACCCCATACAAAGAATTACAGAAACAGAAAGATAAAACTTCCAGCCTGAAGCCACAGTAGAGCAAGTTCACAGAGAGCTTAAATAAACTAGATTTTACAGTGAGGCTGGGCTTGATGAACATCACTGGATGGTAATTAAGGAGCTAACTGTGGCTATCTCTCAAAAGTTAATCTGAGACCTTATGGAGGACAAAGGTCTTCTGGGGGTTTGTTTCTCAGTCTTTTGTTTGTTTGTTTGTTTGTTTTCTTTCTTTTATTTTCTAAAGAACTGGGGTATCCTAGATCAGTAGTTTAACCTGCTAGAAAAAAGATCTAGAACAAATATATAATCTGAAAACAGCCTAGGATATAACAAGAACGTGTGGACTAGCCAATATAGACATTTTCAAGAATAATTATCAGACAAACAGAATTTCCTCCCATGATAGCTTAACAGCCTATACAGAAAGATCAGTATCATACACCACAACTTAAGTAAACTATTTCTTATGACATCCTTGTAAGAAAATCAGGAAAACATGGTCTTTACATAACTATTCTGGACTAAATGTAAAACAATTTCTTAAAGCCATTCCCAGAAAGGTGTTCTCTATGATTTCTGGTCACAATGGCAGAAACATTCTCCAGAGTCAGGCCTGGTCCTGGGCACTATTTCCATGAGTGCTGCAACAAATGGGATAGAACATATATACAAAACTTACAGAGGGCATCAGTCTGGGAGGTATTATAAGGATAGAATTAGAACTCAAAACTAGAGAAGCAGCTTGAAGAAGATATGACAAAATTCACTGAGGACAAATAAAAGTCTCTATACTTTGACAGGATGACCAACCATGCTAAAGAGAGGACAGGACAGGACGGCCCCAGGATTTCCTCCTTCCAGGGAAAATATCTGATTTTAACCCTGCTGTCTCACAAGAAAATCCTTAAACCCCTATATGTTAAGGCATCTTGAACAAGCGGCTCACCCTCCCACAGCAACGCTTGAGGGGCTACTGAGTAAGAAAAAAACAAACTAAAAAATCCCAATGGTGTAGAAGCAAGGTGGGAAATGCTAATGTACTTTTTTAAAAAAAAAAAAAAAAAAAAAGCTCCCAGACTGCTCCCAGTGGTTTTGACCATCTGATATATGCTAATATCTACTCAGCTACATGGCCCCATGGACTTGCTATGATCTTCCTGTGTTACTGGGGTTCAGAAACCTGCCTGATGGCAGTGTTTGGTGAGGTCATCCTCCATCCCTCTTTGATTAGGGCTGGAGGACTCTTGCTGTTCACTAGCAATGAAGCCTTATCACTGCTTCCTGGGATTTAAGTACATGTTTATTACGTGCGTACAAAAGCTAGGCTCTGCTTGGTCAGGGCCCATGGGCCTCCTGGTAAATGGAGCCATGCCCCACTCCCTCCACATAGGTTTCTTTTGTGGAGCAGGCAAGAGGTAGACTTGTGGCAAGCAACATTACCCGTAAGTAATTTTCCCTTACTTTGTATAAGCAAATGCCTTTGATATACAACAATCCCCAACGTGTTCAGGTTACATGCTTATTTTAAGATCTTCTGTTTACTTTATGATCTTCATAGGTCATTGACATCCCATTTAGCTCTGGTGACCCTGTTTATACAATTGCAATATACATTAAAAAGCGTTCCTTTGGATAACATTAACATTCTTGATCTTAATCCATCACATGGGCTAACAATAGCTCCAGCTCAGATGTGCTCATAACTGTTAAAAGCTTTCATGTAGAATCCAATATACATATCGAGTGGGAGAGGCCTGATCAAACAGATTGGCTTTCTTTTTTCCATTCTAAGTGGCAGAGTATCCAGAACTATGTACATTCTCATGAAATGCACTGCAGGACCCCTCCATCCACCACTCATTACAATTAGATTCCCTGGGAAATGTGGGGGTTCTCTTCCCCCATCCACCTCCAGGACATGACACTGTTTCTGGAGCAGTCAACCACAAACACATCCAGGAGCTTTGGTTCCTGCTTTTCTTCCACTTGCTGAAAACCCAAATCAGTGCTAATGCTAGCATTTAACAAGGTCTGGCAGAGAAGCAAAACTTGCCTGATATCACCATGAAGGCTGCAATTTCCCATGCTGAAGGGGCCAGAAGCACCTTCTGGAAAATTCATCAGGAAGCTATGTTGCCTTCTATGTTTTTATTAACTCACCTGACATTTCTCCACTCCTGATTATCATATCCCACACCTGTGGTGGGGATGCCTGGAAAGTTCCTTCGGGATCTGAGCTGTGAGGACCTAAGCTTACCTTAGGTTGCCACAATCAGAAGACCAAAAAAAGTCAAAAAGTGTCCCCCCATCCCTTGCAAAAGTCTGGGCACTTCCAACTGATGGCTGCTCAGTGATGGGATGTCATCAGTACATGGCGAGTAGCTTCTACAGAAACCAGCAAGTCCATTGCAAAATCAGCCAGGATGGCTTAAAACCACCCAAAGAGCAAACATGGTCTTCTTGAATGGTAGACCTTGGGTGGTATCATAGCAGCAGCGTCAAGCTGCAAAACTGAGAATGACCATGGCAAAGGAGAGTTTGACATTTTTTCTTTTAATGAGGTTGGTGGTGATAACACGATAGATCGATACACTGAGCACACCATTCACAGAAGAGAACGCCATTCATTAAAAAATCTACTTTTTTCAATGTTTTAGTCTGACCGAATTTAAAGGTATGGAGTCCAAACATGCAAACCATTCTTTGGTCCTCTCAATTATTTTGGTCTTGTCCAGAAATGGATACTTCTGTGTAGGTGAAGGACTGAACCTGGTAACCTTCCAAGACCTCCTCCAGCACCTCTTCCCATGACTTCTCTAACATTGCTTCCGTATTAGCTCCTATCACATGAGGAATATCCATCTTATAAACATGATGAAAGTCACAAAATGTGGCTGTACCCAGGATGGGATGACCCTTCTTTTTGCTTTTCTTTGTTTTCCTTTCCTCCATAGGTTCAAAAAATGACATTTTGGCAGGCACGTTAATGTCTTTTGGGCTCAGCCCATATTTCCCAGGAGACTGGGTTCAGTTGCAGGGCAAAAGAAAAAAAGTACTAATAAAACATCTAACACAGTTGCCATGACACACCAAAGACAGGATGAATACACTGAAGAGGACATGCCACATGAGGAGAAAGGAGAGCAGGAGGCCATGAGAGCAGCAGAGAAACCAGGCGACACGTCCTTGGGTCAGATGATCACCACAACAGCTCCAGCACCTTTGAGCTGTGCCAGCTGTCCCACTGCCAGACCCTCAGTCATGTCACTGATTCCTGGGGAATAGAAACAAGATTTGGGAAATTTGGGGTGAGGGCTGACTGCAGGAACTGGGTTGCAGAGGGAAACTGCCAGCACCCTGGTGCCTTTGCAACTCCAACATAGCAATGAGCAGCAAGCCCAAACATGGGATCGTGGGTCAGGAAAGAAAAAGTGTAGATGATATCACTACCATCCAGTAGTAATATTAAAATAAGACACCTAATTCAAAGAAAATAAAAGAAACTTTAAAACTGTAAGAGACCAAAATGTGAGTAAAGCAAATTCTTCCTGACTTCAAAAAGTAAACTTGCACCTAGTCAAAACCATAGACTTCAAACCATAAGTGAATAAGTGACTGCAAAAGGGTAAATTAGGCAGGAGGGAGCCTTTTTCAGTGACAGAGGAACACATACGTGAGTCCAAGGGTCCAAGAGTCAGCTCTGCATAGATGTACTTGATGTAGGTTTACTGCTACAAGTGTGGAGACAGCAGTGCTGATTCCTGGCATGCGCTTCAGCAATGCTGCCCTATTCCCAGCTGCCAATACCCCTCCAACTTAACAAGCTATTTGAAACAGAGGCGCTTAATTTATTTGTTCATTCCTTCAGATAGACATGTTACAGGATGCGTGTCATTTGTCCCAGAGCATACAGAGCCCCATATTTTGCAAAGACAAACTTCCCTGAATTCCAGCAAGGGATTTTTTTGATGCTAGTGGTGCATTAAGAAGCAACAGAGCTAAAACCCCTGCTCCTCACTGGAAGGACCAGCTGGTGAATACGGTTAGGCATGGCGTGGACATCCCTTCCTAGAACAAGGGCAGAGGCAGGCTTTAGCACACAATCCAGGAGCTACGCCAGTGCGCCCATGGGAGTCAGGAATGGGGATGAAGTGAAAAGACAACTATGGAGTCTCCCAGTTTCATTCCAGGAATGACAAGGTTTGTTTGATGTACACAGAGAGGTTTAAGTTTTGGCCAAACTCAGAGTTCAAAAGGAATGTCTGTGGGATGGGAAATTAACCTGCCAGTTTGGCTTTGCCAAAACCACATTTTAAAATGCTATAAACTGATTTCACACAGCTCTCTTCAACACCTTTGAGCTGCATGAACCACAATATTATTTAAGATTCCCTCTCCCTCCTTTGTGGGCAAGTGCCACCAAATAAAATAAACAACCCAATGCTGAAAGGTTTCCCCTGCTTCACACAAGAAAGGAAGAGCAGCAAATCAGCACAGCCTCTGGCTCCAACTCTCTGGTAAGCTCTAGGGCACTTTTACTGGCAGCATTTCTCCCAAGGAAGGTGTGAACAGCAATAGAAGATCTCTCTATAAATCTGGAGAGCTGCTCCCGCCAAGTCCATGCCCTCAGAGAGTCAAGTTCTCTGAAACACCAGTTTCTGTTTCCAGCCACGTGGCATGGTAGATATGGATAAACTCAGCTGCATCTCAAGAAAGGAGGACAGTTCCGAAGCAAGCAAATGTTCTCCAAGATGTTTTCAGCTGGCAAAACAAAGCTACAAGGAAAGCCAGAGAGCAGAACAGCAGGTTTTGGCTATCATTTCAGATATTTATACGGGAATACAATTGTTATTGCTTCCATCCTAGTTTCTCCTTCTGCTCACTCCTACAGGGAATAGCATTAGGATGGCACTGCACTCTACTGCCACAATAATGAAGATGTCACTAATTTACCATTTAGACTTCACTGCCTATAAAACAGGAGGAGGAAATGGGCTGCAAGCATGATAAGGAGCAAACTCTGATTTGAACACAAAGAGACCTGGGAGGGAAAGGGAGAAATTAAACACTATCAACTGAGAGCATCTTTCCAGCCATCGGGCATCATGGCTGAAGTGCAAGATGGTCCCAGGACCACCAGGAGCAGGAGAAGGCCCTGATAGCCTACAAGTTGGCCATGTTGGAAATGTCAGTGCTTGGGAAGTATTTCCTAGCATTACTCAGCCATCATGTTTCTTCACAGATTCGTCCATGTTTGCTAGTGGGAAGTGTCTAATGCTTCTGGGGTCCCAATCACTGTAGCAAATATTTAAATCTTAGCCTGCACTTAAAGACCAGGTTGAGCAGAGATGCATTCCTAAAATTAGACTTTATCAGAGGATGTGGGTGCCTCTGTTATGGGAAGGGTTAGATGCATAAGAACTAAGATCCACACCAAAGCCAGTTCAGCCCTATCTCCTGATGAGAGGGATGGAGGGAATAAAGGAGAGAAAACTCAGCCCTCAAGTTTCGCTCAGGTCAAGACTCAAGCTCAGATCTAGATGTCAAAGTCTTGGTTTCTGATCAGTCTTGCAACTGATAATAAACTGCCTGTATATGGGGAAACAATTGTATCAGGGAAGACCGAAAGCCACATGTTTAAATACACAGCAGCCTCTAAGTTAGGATGTTCACATGGAAAGTAGGAGATGTGGATTAAAACCATTGCTCTCAATCAGAGGTCTGAGGAGGGCCACAGGGCTGCTGAAGCCAAGCCCATGACTGAAACATCCACCCATGTCAGACTCCACAGTAGAGCCAGATATGACTTTTGAGAGCTGGCCAGCAATCTAGGGTGCTCAAAATAGGCCCCACCTTCTACCCCATCTTGGAGGTGTGCTCCAAGAATAAACATCCTTATAAAAACCTCCAGAGTATTTCCTGAAGCTTCCCAGAACTTGCCAAATTTCCTCAAAATTTTCCAGGGATCCCAAATTCACCCAGGCTGTTCAATCCTAGGAGTGTGAAATCTTATTTTCCAGTTCTTTGCTCTAATTTAACGAATCATCCCCTGTGTAACCTCCTTTGGAGAACATTTTGAAGCCCCATGTACTTCCCTCCCTCCCCACAGCCAACACAGCCAGCATCTGGCAAGAACCCCAGCGTTTATCTTTCCAAACTGGGTTGCAAGAACTTGGTAGTGCTACTCAGATACAATTACACTGGACTCTTCTTCGAGAGGAAAAGCCTCCAAGAGAGGTCAGAAGTATGGCAAGCATATCTCTCCTGCTGCTTCTTAGGGAGGCAATTGCTAGACAGCAAATTGAACCCAATCTGAGCTGCTACTTGGGCTGAAGAGCCTCCAGGAACCTCAGCAAATCTGTCCCTAAAATAATGCTCCATTTTCCCTCTAACTACTACTGACTGATTAAATGAACTTCAGCATACAGCAGGTCTTTGCTGCTGTTGTTATTTTCTGCATTACTGTTTTTTTGGATAAGATATACTTAGGGAAAACACTAGAGATCTCAATTAAGCAGCTGGGTGACTTATAAATATATATTTATGTTTGAAGCCTAAGTGGCCATTGGCTTCCCCACTGTTTTACTTAGCTAACAAAACAACTCTATCAAAGTAAGTATTATTCCAAAACCCAACTTCCTGTGCAGAATGCTCCCATGTGCTCCATCAGTCTGCTTCTCTGATGAACTACATAGTTTCTTATAAACTGTCCATGGCCCATAAATTTCCAAGCATAAAGGCTATTACTGTGCTGTGCAAATCTGCTGAGAATTTTATCCTTATAACTTCATTTCATTCAGTGGCAAATGAGTTTGGTAAGAAAGTTAATCTGCAAACTTCCCCCCCCCACAGTCTTCTGCTTTTAGGCTTATTTTGATAAGTTACACTTAATTGATTTACTCTTGAGGTGGGCTTTGTTTTGACTGATTTCAGTTGGACCACCTCTGCCTCAAAGTGGCTTTCTTTAACTCAGGAGAAGAACTTCTCAAGTGTTGCTTTCCCCAAAATTTTAGAAACAAAGTTTACAATAAATGATGGATGAAAATAGAGCCAGTTGGGTTTCAAGTCACACCTAGTAGATAAATATTGCAAATCTTCTCTTTCATGACCCAAATAGAAGATCCCTGTGTATATTCAAGTATTGGGAGTGATAACTATTTTATAAAAATCTTTTTTCTCTTCCTGGACCAAGTCACAACTTGGTGGGAAACAGGAATTTTTGTACGTATGCAGATGAAAACTCTTATGCATGTTTGGTTCTTTTTTAGCTCTCACAATTGCCTGTTTATGTTAGGACTCCTATTGTCACATGGAGCAGACAGATCTTCAAACAAATTATAGTCTCCCTGTCCACTGAGTAGAAAAATGACTGGATTTTGCCATCGGGTGCAGCACGAGGCTTGTGCTTCCCCGGCTTAATTCCAATTTCCATAACAATACAAATTAGACTTGCTCAAGGCCATCGGAGAGGTAGGGGGGAAAAAGATGAAATAAGCCATAATTCTCATGGCTTTCTTCCTCTAAGCCCCAAAAGCAGTCAATCACAAGCAATACAGAAAAAAAAAACGTGAATAGGGATGTTTTGATATCTTGATTCTGGAGACTTCTTGACTACCTTGTACTAATTTCATTATGCTCAGTTTAAGGGGCTTTTTATTGATAGATACCCCAGGAAATATGACTTGGAAACAGCATGTTACCTTGGGATATCACCAACCATTTGACATTGGGGAACTAAAACAAAAACAGATGTTTTAGGAAATAAGCAGCTTGGATATATCACTCATAAACCAATTAAAACTTTCTGTAGCAAGTTGACATTTCCCATGAAGCAAGCAATGGGAGTAAACACAAATCAGTTGGCTGCGAGCTACAGAGCAATTCCCAGCCATAGTTTTTTTGTGGTATTTTTTTTACTGCTTTGAGAATTACACTTTGGTTTAAAAAAAGTAAGGTGTGATAAAGAAGGAGTCTCACCTTGTCACTCTCAAACCCAGAATATGTCTTTTCACCTTCACACTTCCATTCATTGCTCATTAATGAACCAGTGAGATATTCGCACTATTGTTTGTCTCTTCAGCAGAGTCGCAGTGATTTGAGGTCCAAGTATGCTCCAAAATGAGGCAGGAAAATAGTTTCTGTTTGTTCCAGGTATTTAGTTAAAAACAGTTTGTGGGTTCTTGAGACTATGGAGGGGAAATGAACAGTTTTGGGGGGTTGTTTTCTTAAGGTTTTTAAATTTAATCCTTTATTGCTTTTTGCCCCAGGTCACCCTTATTTTTTAATTTTATTTTGCAAAGCAAAGCAAAACCATCTAAGCACATGCTTAACTTTAAGCATTAAAAAGTCAATGGGATTTAAGCATGTGTTTAAAGGCAAACATATGCTTTAGAGCTCTGCTGAATAGGAATGGTTTATTGAATCAAGGCTATAGACAGGTTAATAAAATGGGTTAATATATGCAAGCTGGAAACAAAAATTAAACAATGTGTTTCTGGAATATTAGCATTATAAGCATTGACTCATTCTAGCTCAATTCCCTAAATTGCTATTGGATTTGTAATGTCCTTGACACCATCTCTCTCTCATTTCTTGAAGAAATGCAGATTATTGTACTAGATTATAATCAGCTGACTAACATACAGCTCAAAGCTTATGCTTTTATCCAGACCAATTTAGAACAATACAATCTAATTCCAAAAGGAATTTACTCACCAAAATTCATTTTCAAAGAAAATATTCCAAATCTTTCCACCATCATATATCCGTGATTCCCTCAGTATAAATTTTCATGTCTGTGAGTGAGATGTAGAAAATATTGTGTTATTTTTCAATATTTACTCTAGAATTAGTTCCACAAAGGTGTTTATTGTATGACAAAAGATAGGAGTTTACGCTGTCATCAGAGGTTTCTTTTAAATAGATCATAAAATTCATTGTGAATATTTAAGCCAAGAGTAATAACATGGTGTCATATACTCACACAGTATAATGCAGTAACACTCTGCATTTTGACATCTGCCCAGACAGATGTTTAGAACGAAGTTCCTCAGATTCTTTCTTCTTTTTTTTTCTTTTTTTTTTTTTTTTCAAGTTGCTTGGAAAAAATCTGGGAATGATCTTTTATATCGAAGCTACTTAGTACAATTTAACTGTCAACAGTTTAATTAATTTAAGTGTAGACTTGCTGTGGAAGCCAACAACTCACATAAGCCTTCCACAAAAAAAAACAGGAAAAAAAATAGAAAAGCCTCCCAAAGTGTAGCCAGGAGGCTGACCTCAGGAAATCTATATATTAAAAGGATGCACACAGAGCAAATATCTAAAATGCCACAATTTACCTGTATAACTTACTGCTGTTATCCCATCATCTTTAACACAGACAACTCCAGTACTGACAGTCAATAGACATTTTCCCACTACACTCTTTCAGAAGGACTACTCTAATTAGTAGTTACTAATTATTTTGCCCTTAGCAACAGTGCTGATAAATATCAACACATATATTTATTTAAAGTAGTTGCAGAGAGATCTTTTTTAATAACTCCAAATCTTGTGATTTCTGGAGTTTAGATCCCTGTTGAAATGTGCCCATGACCACATGCTGACTACCAAATTCACTGTAATGAGGAGCATGTTTCAGTGATAGCCCTTTAAACAAAATTAACTGGATTTTTAAGTGCTTGCTAGTTAGCTTATTTATCACAAAGATCTGTCAGGCAGCACAGTTAAGTTAATCAGTAACTAATAAAAGAATTAAATTCAGAGATAAAAACTGGTTGATTTATTACTCACCAAGGTTTTTGAGTTCTTAATGGGAACTCATGAACACATGTTACGGTTACTTCAAAAACCAATACCTTTTTATACCCTACTAATATATAGGAATTTGAGATAGGAATCTATAGTTCCCAGGTACGCATACAGTATTTCATTGTATTTTTCCTTTATTATGCAAATATGTAGAAGACTCAGAACTGGCTTTATTTTGAAATTCCTCCTCTGACTTCAAGTTTTGGTTTACCAGCTGGAGAGTTAGATGACTTTGCACATGTCCCCGCCTTGTTTATAATTTTTGCAGTCTTCAACAAAAATCAATCCAACTGCATTGTTTTTAAAGCAAAACGCCAGTCACACAGTACTTATGGCGGTGATGTTGTTGCATTACAATCTTCTCCAGCATGTAAATCCAAAAGAAAATCACAATGTCAAATACAGTTAAAATTGAATACAAACTGTCCTGCTGTCGTTTGTCAGGTTTTCTTTCAAATCCTACTGAACATGCTACCCAGCCTCATTTCATGGCTATTCTGGTAAATGTTATGCAAGTTTTTTCGTCTAGCTGTGGTCATGATCATCTGTATGCTGAGTATGCAGTTTAATGTTAGTGCAGGCTGCCTGGAATATGCATTGCATATGATTTTCCAAAAAGCCGATGTGATTGGAGTCCTAGGATCCAAGAGAGACACAGCCAAGTTTTCAAAAGCCACTTTGGGCTACATAGCCTTGCTGCTGTATTTCTCGGGGCATTTTTCAGGCACTTGAAATTGCACTTGGGTTTTAAAGCCTTGCTGGGTTATAGGGCCAGGACCAAAACTGGACCACAAACACCTCTCTCCACCTTGCATGCACCCCTCAGGCCATCAATACCTCAGTATCATCAAAAAAACACCCTACTTTCCCTCCAAAAATTATCTCCCAAGCCTTTTAGACACATATGAAGTGTTGGCCCAAATTATTAAACAAACTTGCACTCAAGCTTGTACTGAAAATACAGGCTCTGTCCCCCAGCCCCTGCTGGGGCTTCATGGAAGGGAAGATGACACCGGACCACAAAAACTACTCTAGATACAGTCTACAGACCAGTTAGCGTGTCACACAGCACAGAAATTATCAAATAAATGATGGCTAAGTGTAAGTTGTGAGGTTAAAGATACTCTCTATCAAGATGTTCTTATGACATCATCATAAACCCAGAGGGCAAAGCTCAACTAGTTTATGATGTCACCAGAAGGCTTCTCTGGGTTGCTGCCACAGTTCATGGTCATTATTTTCTGCAACAGAAGGCACATACGTACATTTGTCCCGGCATGGCTCCAACCCATATTAGCCTACTTTTCATGTGTATATAAATATTTTTTGGATATATATATTGCATACATGTAGTGTATGGGGTTTGTATACATATAAAAATAAAATTTGAATCTATATTTCATATACATATTTAATTTTTGTATATGTGTATGTGTGTGCATATGTATATAAACTATTCTCAGCCAGTGCTCACTGCCAAGGCACAAGCTGGGTCAGGAGGGCTGGTATTTTAGGCTGGAGGAAGCACAGCATGATGGCAGAGAATCTGGTCACCTCCCTGGGGAGCTGGAGCCCATACAAGATGAATTTTTGTTTTTTAAATTATTATTATTTATTATTATTTTGCAGAGGAGGCATGACTACAAAGGGTTTCCTAGCCACTAGAATCACTGAAGCTGGCAGCAGCCACAAGACATTGATGCCTGGGGGATGCTGGATTTCCTGTACAAAGTGGCCATACAAAGGCTGGTACCAACCTGACACAGGGCAAACAACCCTGGGGTAGAAAAGACAGTCTAAGAACAAAACAGGCAGTAAAAAAGCTGAAAAATGAAACCTCCGCCCTTGTCTGCTCTGTGGATTTAAAGATGGGGATCCCTGTTCATCCAGCTCCTTCCTGGGGAATGCAGCTCATTTATTTTAGAGGCAGGCAGGCAGGAAAGCTACATCATCTGGTGGCTTTGGCACAGCCAAAGCAGCACACCACAGCTGGATAGCTGATCTGTGTCTTTCGCCTCACTGAGAGGCCTACCACATGCTATGAAATGCTTTAATGTCCCCTTAACATGCTGTATAAATAATTTCCGTATTCATTCAGTAGTGCTCACATGTGGTCCTTTGAAAGAGTTAAGTAAAAATTACAGTACCAATATATCTTTGAGATGAAACAATGACATTTATAGGTCATTGTAATCCACGCATTAATTAATTTTATTCCTTGCCTTCCATATGATCCATATGATGCCTCTTCAGTACTAAGTTTGGCCTACAGAACTGTGTTTTAACAAAAAGGTAAGTTTTAAAACTGGACTTGGAGGAAGTTTCTTAGTCACTAAATCTTTGAGCTGGCTCGGGAAAGGCAGGTAAATAAACTCACATTCCTACAGCAGCCTTCAGAGTCCTTTCTTGTGGCAAACAAACGGTGAAAGAGTGCAGCCCCTTAAGTGTCCAGCCACTACCATGAAACCCAGCCATGCACCAGCAGAGAAGAGATGTTCCTCCCGTTTCTGCAGCTGGGGCTGGAATGCACCAGTACCTCCTCACCTTATGTCCAGATAGGCCTGCAATGTGCAGTGCAGGAAGGCATGGGATGAGGAGGAGTGTGAGGCCATATGCAACAATTCTTTCTGTTCTCTGGGAGGTAAAAAGCACTAAGATGGTGCTTTGGAGGAAATGGTGATGGTGCCACTGCCCCAGCATCAATGGGATGCAAAGCTAGTGCACACTTTCTCATGGTGGGTATTGAAAAAAAAAAGGCAAAGGATGAATCCCACCAGGACTTACTTTTTTACACCTTCCTCCTTCCGACACTTCCATCTCCAGCCACATCCTCCATCCCACCTCAGTGTCACCCACCTGGTGCCTGAGCCTGTCCTAAGGGACAGCCTTGTATTTTTGTATTTTACAGAGCTTCACAGCACAAGAGAAGAGAAGGAGCACATGAAGAGAAGGAGAACTTTCATTTGGCAACAATTAAATGTTTTATGGTTTAGAGGTTTATTCTATTAGTGATAGGAGAGCCCTGATGTGATAATCTCCAATTAACACTAAGACATGCATAAATCACACTATGTAGCAATGGCAGTAAATTAGTACACTGGATTTTCTCTTCATAAAGTTAGGTTACAAGTCCTGCTGCAGAGGGTGTAGGTACTAAGGAGTCTTCTGATCTTCTTAGCTGTGTTGTTTCAGAAACATTTACAACTTCTTTACGTGCCTAAAGCACAATTTCATAATTTCGTATAAAACTGATAGAAAAGCAGCAACCTCATTACACGCCAAGACATCACCAGGCCAAACAACACCATAAAGAAGAGGTTTCAAGGCAGTACTTCTCTTTCAAACTGTGAAGCTCTATGTTTCTGCATCCTGTAGCAAACCCATTTAACAGCATGAAGTGCATAGCCCGGATTACAGGCTGGAGCATAGCCTGTGTGCAAACCAACATAAGAGTATTTTTTTTGCCCTCGTGTGAAAGTCACTCTCAGGTAATCTGTTAACAATAACCCTCATGAAATTCCTTAAATGCCTCTGTAGAGATACAGAGAAAAATACAGGTGGGGTTTCCTGAACCAGCACATCAGAAAACGTGATAAATAGGGCTGGATCACTCAAGTGTAGGATGACGGAGAATTGCTGTTTAGTCTAAATCCATCAAAATCCAATCATAGTATAAATTTCATGGGTTTCTGTTGAACCATGTGAACAGCATTGGTGGTTTTAGTGATCACCTTAGCGGGACTTTCTACTTTCAATCGATGGGAAACAGGCACAGGGTGTATACTGCCACACAAGTAAATGCTCCATTAATAGTAGGAAAATAGCACAGCTGGAAAGCCAGTCCAAATATTTTCCATCTGCTTAAAGATTTTTCTTGCCATTTTTACAGCATCCATTCAACCCAACATATTTCACATTCAGTTTAGTCTGTGTATGTGTGCCTGCATGCATTCAGTTCTATAGGAAAAATCTAAACATGAACTCCCTCAACTACAGACATACACGTGAATAAATTAATGCTACAAGTAAGAGAAGGAAAAGTTGGATGATTTGGAGGCTATTCACCTTGCCAAGCAAGAAATACAAAGGGCTAGATCCTCAGCTAATAAAAACTGGCTGCAAGGCCAACAGAACTACCACAATTTAGATCAGCTGAAAGGTATGACCCAGAGATCTGGAAGAGTGTGACGTTTGATGAGCTTGCTGGGAAAGCTTTTTGAGAACCAATGGGAGATCTAGATACTTCTATTTCATAGAATCATAGAATGGTTTGGGCTGGAAGGGACCTTAAAGATCATCTAGTTCCAGCCCCCCTGCCGTGGGTAGGGACACCTCCCAACAGACCAGGCTGCTCAAGGACCCACTTAACCTAGCCTTGAACACCTCCAGGGATGGGGCAGCCATAGCTCCCCTGGGCAACATGTTCCAGTGCCTCACCATCCTCATAGTAACAATTTTTTTCCTTATGTCTAAGCTAAATGTACCCCCTTTCAGCTTAAAACTGTTACCCCTCATCCTATCATTATACTCCTTGATAAAAAGATGGTCTCCAGCATTCTTTTAAGTACTGGAAGGCTGCTAAAAGGCCTCCCTTCTCTTAGAGGGTAAACAAGGCCAACTCTCTCAGCCTGTCCTCGTATGGGATGTACTCCAGCCCCCGATCATCTTTATGGCTCTCCTCTGGATCCACTCTACAAATCCATGTCCTTCCTGTACTGAGGACTCCAGAACTGAACACAGTAAGTACTCCAGGTGAGGTCTCACTAGAGCAGAGTAGAGGGGGAGAATCACTTCCCTGGACCGGCTGGTCACACTTCTTTGAATGCAGCCCAGGATACAGATGACTTTCTAGGCTGCAAGCACACATCGCCAGCTCATGTGGAGCTTCTCATCCACAAGCACCCCAAGTCCTTCTCTTTAGAGCTACTCTCAATCCATTCTCCACCCAGCCTGTAATTGTGCTTGGGACTGCCCTGACCCAAGCACAGAACCTTGCACTTGGCGTTCTCGAAATTCATGAGGTTTGCACAGGCCCACCACTCAAGCCTGTCAAGGCCCCTCTGGATGGCATCTCTTCCCTCCAGTGTGCCAACCACTCCACACAACCTGGTGCCATTGGCAAACTTACTGCCCATGTCCCCAACAAAGATGTTAAATACCACCAATCCAAATAATGACTGCTGCAGAATACTGCTCACTTGTCACTGGTCTCCACCTGGGCATTGAGCCGTTGACTATAACTTCTTGAGTGCAACCATCCAGCCAACTCCTTATCCTCTGAGTGGTCTCTCCATCAGATCCATGCCTCTCCTATTTAGAGGCAAGGATGTCATGCAGACCAGTGTCAGACACTTTGCACAAGTCCAGGTAGATGATGTTAGTTACACTTCCCTTATCCACTAACCCTGTAGCCCCTTCACAGAAGGCCACTAGATTTGTCAGGCATGATTTTTCCCTACTGAAACCATGTTGGATGCTACAAATTACCTCCTCATTTTTCATGTGTCTCAGCAGAGCTTCCAGGAGGATCTGTTCCATGGTTGTGCTGGGCAAAGAAGTGAGACTGCCTGGCCTGTAGTTCCCCAAGTCTTTCTCTTTTCCTCTTTTAAAAATGGGAGTTATGTTTCCCCTTTTCTACTCAGTGAGAACTTCATTAAACTGCCATGACTTCTCAAATATGACAGTTAGCAACTTCATCTGCCAGTTCCCTCAGGACCCACAGGTGCATCTCATTAAGTTCAATGGACTTGTGCACCTTCAGGTTCCTTAGATGCTCTCGCACCTGATCCTCTCTTACAACGGGTGGTTTTCACTCTTCCAGTCCCTTCCTTTGACTTCTGTGACTGGTGTGGTGTGGCTTGTGCACTTACTGGTAAAGACTGAGGCAAAAAAGTTGCTGAGCACCTCACCTTTCTACATATCCTGGGTAACCAGGTCTCCCATTTTATTCTGGAGAGAGCCCACATTCTCTCTAGTCTTCCTTTTATCATTGACATAGCTACAGAAGTTTTTCTTGTTGCCCTTGATATCCTTAGCCAGATATAATTCTATCAGGGCTTTAGCTTTCCTATCCTGATCCCTGGCTGCTCAGACAATTTTTCTGTATTCCTCCCAGTCTACTTGCCCTTTCTTCCACCTCTGTTGGCTTTCTTTTTGAGTTTATGTTTGTCCAGGTGTTCCTTGTTCGTCCATACAGGTCTCCTGGCATTTTTGTCCAACTTCCTCTTTGCTGGGATACATCACTTCTGAGCTTGGAGGAGGGGATCCCTGAATATTAATCAGCTTTCTTTGGCCCCTCTCCCCTCCAGGGCTTTAGCCCAAGCAGATCCCTAAAGACAACAAAGTCTCTTCTCCTGAAGTCTGGGTGTTGAGTTTGCTGCACACCCTTTCTGCTGCCCTAAGGATCTGGAATTCCATAATTTCATGGTCACTGCAGCCAAGACTTCCCTTGAGCTTCACATTCCCCACCAGTTCCTCCTAGTTGGTGAGAACAAGGTCCAGCATAGCACCTCTCCTCATTGGCTCTTCTGTCACTTAGAGAACGAAGTTATGATCAATGCATTCCAGGAGCCTCATGGGTTGCTTGGACTCAGCTGTGTTGTCCCTCCAACAGATATCAGGGTGGTTGAAGTACCCAAGTAGGACCCTGTGAACACAAGTCTGTGTCTATCTATCTATAGAGGGCCTCATCCATGCACTTTTCCTGGTCTGGTGGCCTGCAGCAGACCCCCACTATAATGTCACCTGTCCCTGTTTTCCCTTCAGTCCTGGCCCATAAACTCTCTGTTGGCTCCTCATCCATCCCCAGGTGGAACTCCACATACTCCAGCTGGTCATTAACATAGAGAGCAATACCCCTTCCTCATCTCCCCTGCCTGTCCTTCCTAAAGAGCTTGTATCCCTCCATTCGAATGCTCTAATCATACGATCCATACCACCATATCTCTGTGATGCAAATGAGATCATACTCCTGCATGCGTGCACACGTCTTTTACTCCTCTTGTTTATTCCCCATACTAGGTGCATTTGCATAGAGGCACTTAAGTTGGGATCACAGTGAAACTGTCTTGCTGGCTGGAGACCCTTTGTGTTTCTCTTTAGGTGCTCTCCTGTTGACCCGTATTCCTTCTCCAGGCTCTGGGCATCTATTGCTGGCAGTGACATCAAACTGGTAGGAGTGGGATGGACTGAGGTTCCCCTCCCCCAGCAACTTTAGTTTAAAGCACTTTTCACCAGGTTGGCAAGACTATGACCAGGAATGCTCTTCCCCTTCTCCAACAGGTGGACCCCATCAGCCCCCAGGAGACCAGATTTCTTGAAGTGAGGTCCATGGTCTAAGTAGCTGAACCTCTGACTGTGGCACCAGTCGTATAGCCATTTGTTGATTTGCTAGACTCGGCTGGCCCTTTCAAACTTCATCCCTTTGGCCAGAAAGACTGATGAAAAAACTACCTGTGTCCCATTTCATTGAAAAATTGGTTGGGAAGTGGGCATCCAAGCGCACATCACCATGAGTAGGAAAAAGTCATTCTTCTGCTCTCCAACCTGAATGCCCATCCATGCCATAGATGCCTTGACTTACTGGGAGAAAAGGAAGGCAGTGGTGTCAAACACTTCGAAGTAAAAAATAATATTTGAAACATATTTCAAAAGCAGAAATTTGAAAAAAAAACCATGCTCCAAAGGGGTTGCCTCTGGGAGAGGCAATGTAATATTAGGTAAGAAGATAACAAGTATCAGCAAAATGCAGGGCTAGTCCATGGTGCTTCTCAGTTTCAGAATTATTGCTTTATATTTCCACTTTCTTAACAAATTATTCCATTGACACTACAAAGCAAAGGACTGAGAGTGAAGGATAATACACAAGAGAGCCCCTAGGCTGTTACTTTGGATTATAAGTATCTAATTTCAGTCATTTAAAGCAAATTCAGTTTTGTCAAAGGCTCCAGCCCAACCTATAAAACTCAGGTCCGGTGAACATGACAGCATGCCTTGGAGGAACAGAGCTCCAAAAGGGAAAACAAACAGCTCCATTCAGCTCCTTCAAAGGCCTTTTTTCATCTAACCATAAAGTTAATACCAACCTTCTTTGATTATGTGTACTGTAAGAGAGCGAGTAGTTTCAGTTACAAGTTGTTTCTTACACACCTCCTAGTGTTCTGTGGGTTTTTACACTCCCAGCAGAGAAAATTCCATAAGTGAGCCCAACAGAGCAGCCAAGGATGAGAAAGAGAGAGAGGAAAAGTAGTAAGAAAGCTATTTTAGTAAAAGATGCTTAACGTCTTATTGCAAGTATGTGCCATTCATACTTGCACATATCTATCATACAGCCACCATGCCTATGTGAAAACAGAAAAAATAAACCAAGTCCTGTTCTCCTCTGCACTGGGAGTAATTTGGGGTTACTCCTTTATTTCAAGGGACCACTTTAGATTTCCTGCTGAATTTGCCTCTTAACAGTGATAAGCCATCCATAGGCCCTGGATAGCAATCAGCATATGAACTCCCTGATGTTTAGCTGCAGAAAGTGCAGCCTTGACTGAGTCCCCTTTTACTAAGGTTCATAGATCTTAGAGAGTTTTAATAAATCTGGGATTTCTGTACTTGGAATTGTGCTGTTCACCCTCCTATACGCTCGTAGGGTTAGTTGTTTTAGAAAGCAAAACATTCCTCTTTCTTTGCTCTGATCTAAGAGACATTCCCCAAGCCAAAATCTGAAGAGTGGTGTTTCAACCTGGATGCCCACAGCAAAAGAAACTTAGGCTACACTTTCACTGCTTCTGAAATTGAGACTTGAGCTAATCAAGGGTTTCTCTGCCAGGAGAACATGAAGGGTCAGAGCCCTCCCCTGGTAAGTTCAGATCAAATGCTCTGTATTTCAGCATTCCCGGTTTTGCAGTGGAAACAAAAATGCTGAATGACATTGGCTTACTGCCTGCATAAAAGTTAGTTCATAAAGATGGTTTCAAGAAGCAAAAAGTATTTTAATAATAATAATAATAATAATAATAATAATAATAATAATAATAATAATAATAATAAAAAGGGCTTTTCTAACAACTAAATAACATTTAATCCTAAAGACTGGCAAAGAATGTCAACCTGCTCAAGCAACAACTCCTAAGCCTGTGTGCAGAAAGTTCTGACTTCCCGTGCTCAGATGATAACATGGTTTAGTGACTTGGACTTAAATAGCTTTGGAGGCCTCCGAAATAGAGCAGACATTTAGATGGATAATGAGAATTCCCACGGCTACATAGGATAATATTTTAACAAATACATCATACATCAGCCAAGTGCTTGGGACTTTATATAGCAGAAGTCATGATGGTTTTCATCAAGAAATGCACTAATAATCACTGATTATCAGCATCACAATTTGCCTACCTAGAGGCTGATTTGGCTGAGAGAAGGGAGGCAGGTGGGGCAGGCTGCAGTGATGTAAGTCCATAAAAAGTCCATTTGAAGCAGACTGGGGTCATGTTTGTTCTGAGGCTGCAGGCTGTGCTGATGAGAAGGTGGTTTTATGGCATGTTCCTCTGTCTCGCCTGCCTGGCCAGGGCTTTTCTGAGGGAGACATTTGTTAGCATCGATGGGGTTGCGTCTGATCCTCTTTGGTCAGAGGTGAACGGATGCATCACTTGGCCAATGGCTAGGGCTAAGGACTTTGCCCTGCTCTAATACAGCAGCTCCTTTGGCTGACTACATGTCTCCTCACTTGGATGCTGAGAAAGGCCTACTTAAAATTAAAAAAAAAAAAGAGAAACAAAAAAAAAAACCAAGAATTTCTCACTTTCTGTGTCCTCAGCTTCTTCACTGGAAGTTTCCCAGCCCTCATACTGGGAAAAAAAACGGGTGCCTCTCCCAGGGGAAGATAAGAGCCCCTAGCAGCAAGGTGCTGTAGAGCATGAGAACGTTTTGCCAAGGAAAAGAGCTGACCCTGCAGCACACACATTATACAAACAAGATAAGATGTCCTTCCAGTCCAGCCCCCCAGGGCTTGTGGCTAGAGCTGGGGGTTTGGGAAAGGTGGGAAGAGAGCTGCAACATGGCAGTTCCCACCATATTTGGGAATGGGGAGGTTAAAAGTATTCCTTCTTCCTCGCCAGGACAAAGATCTCCATCTCATCTGTTCCCACCACAACCAGCTTCTCATTTGGACAGTGATTCTCTGCAAATATCATGTTGCAGAACCTCAGGCTGCCTTTTCCACGGGTCTGGAGGGACCTTCCTCTGCTCCAAAATGAGGCATCATCATCTCCTGTTTCCTGGTGTAAATAACATGGTTTTTGCCAAACACCCTCCATCTCAGCAGACTCCTGGTGGCTCCTGCACTGATGGATGCCTACAGCAGTCCTGTGTAGCTCTGTTTGTCAGAGGGATCTGGTAAAGCACCAATGCTCTGTTCCAGGCAGGCATCAAGTAGGATATACGTGGCAATGCTAGAAAAAGGGAGTTGTTCTATCGTAAGCCTGAACTGCACATTTTGGTCACTCCCTCTCCACAGTTCCAAAGCTGAGCCTAAGACCACAATCACAAGCTGCCTGAGCTAATGGCCTGGTACTGGCTAGCAGGGGAGAGGAGACCTCTTAAATATTCCAGCTGCTGTGAGACAGCACCGTCTATTAAAAGAGTATATGGTGGCACCAAAGGAGAGGTCAATCATCACTCAAGCCACAGCTGCCAGGTTCAATAGAGGCTCAAGGACAGATGCTAAATGAAGCATACTCCTCACTTTTCAATTTTGGCTTCTAGCCTGTTCTGGTTTGGGGGGAGGGACACTGATGTAAGAGAAGAGCTGGTCACATTTTGGCAAAAATCCCATGAAAAGCACTCACTACCTTTCAGCATTGTCCTATTGAAATGCAAGTCCTGGCTCTGATTCAGTGGCCAAGCAACTACTCAAGCTCAGCAGAAAGTTAAATCTGGGTCCAAACCTGGTCTCTGCCTCCTCAGCATTTCTCTAATTACTGCCAAAGAGCATCAGTGTAAGTAACAAACCGCTAACAAGTTCCAATAGAGAAAATACTTTGTAAGAGGAGAAAGAGGTTAGCGGGAGGACTAATTTGCCAGGTAGGAGTTTTTAGTGCCATCAGGGAAGATGTTGCTGATCCCTTCATTAACAAGGCATGTTGTTAATTCTGTTCTGGGTAAAGAGATTTTAAGGTAAGGCAAAAAAAAAAAAGAATAATAAAAGAGCGGTCCAGTCAGAAGAGATTTTAGGTTATGGGTTTCATTCCTGCTGTAGTCTGGATAGGGCTCACAGCAAATAAATACAAATAAATTCTCCCATGCTGGAACCCAAGGGGGCTGAGAACTCTGCCAGGTCACCTTCATTGTCATGCATCACCAAAAAAATCCCGTGGAAAGCAGCTGGAAACAGAGGTGGAAATCCCACTCATAAGGCCTACAAAAGCAGCATTCTAAGAGAAAAAAGGTCTGTTTTTTCATCCCCAGCTTGATGCTCCCAAGAGCCCGTGGTGGCCACACAAACCTTGAGTAGCAACCCACCCCAACAAGTCAGCAAATAAGACAGCCATCAAGCATCCTCCATCAGTGGGGAAACTGAGGCATCCAATGAAGTTTGCCCTCCTGTCAGGCAGTATTGCCCACCCCTGGTTCTGTGTCACCCAAAAGTGCCCTTGGAAGCTGAAATCTCATTGACTTTCTGTTCAAATTGTGCTTAGACACTTAGGTACCCTGCAAGAGTAAGGTGGCTGCAACAGGCTGAGTGATGATTAGCACATCAAAAGGCATTGAAAAGGAAAGTATGCTGTTAATTTACCCTGGCAAAAGACAGTGACAAGCTGTGGGGGAGTTTGTCCTTTATCTCCATCCAGGACCCCAGTGGGGTGGGGAAGGGGTTTTGAACACAGGGGGCTTTGCAGGGGGTTTCCCAGGCTTGGGAAGAAGTCTCTAGCTGAAGTTTACGTTTCTGGTGTTGTGTGAGTTATCAGGAACCGATTAGGGGCTAGCTGAACTCACCATGGCTAGATGCTGGCCAATACAAAGAATCATCGCACCTGCCTGCACACACTGCCTCCATGCCATCATCAGCAAATAGCCGAGCATTTCGGTAGCAAACCAGTTTTTATAGTTCTGAAAGACACTATAGTTTCTGAAAGTACTCTACTTGCATTGGGCCTTACGAGCACTTTCATCCCTGAAACATAAGCTTCTGAGACTTCAACCCCCATCTGAGCCTTGTTCTCCTCCACCTCCTTCCCAGATGTACAGTTGCCCAAGCACGCACTTTGATCTCTGCACAACATGGATGTCGTGCAGGAAAAGTTATAGGGTGAGTCACTGGGCTGGGATCAGCCATCAGCTTGTCCTCCTCCAGGTAGGCTGAGGAGTGAGTGGCACAAAAGCTACCCCAGGGATTAAACTAGATGAGCCCCTGAAGAGCAAATCTCTTTATTGCTACAGGGTCTGTACTATCTTCACCTGGGTTTGCCAGAAAAAGCAAAGCTGAAACTCAGCAGCTTGGCCTCTGCACAAAAGAAAAAGTCTGGGAACTAAGTTGAAGGGGTTAAGCTGTACATAAACCTCTGCAGTATGGTGGATTTCAAAAAGCAGTCCTTTTGCTTAAAAATTTGCTTCTCCAAGCTAGACACAATAATTGGGGAGTGGGAGTGAAAACGTAAACCTTGTCTTGAACTGCCAGCTGGTGAATTCCCTATAGGCGGTATGTATCGTTCCCTCCTGGAGATGAAAACGTCTCCCACAGTCTTGAACAGCCACAGCCACAGCAGATCCAGACCTGAAGTTAGAACTGAAAGATTCATTTCTGTCTCTCAAGTGGATGTAAGAGTTAACGGAGCAGTTTAAGCCTCAGTTCCTGCTGACTTTAATTGTCCTTTCTGTGCAAATGCATTAATTTTCTCTAAGCACCAGTCCCGCAAACAACCACTCGGGTGACTGGTCCGTTGACACTTGAGGTTTAACAACTCTACCTTCACACCTTAAGAATTACCATTATCGATAACGCACAGTCTCCAACAGGAGTTACAGCTCGCATAACATCTCAACATCTATTAGCATTGCTAAACCTAGATACTTTCCTAACTTTGCAAATGTTAAATGCACTGGGTTTACTTCTGCAAAGTCAATTCGAGATAGAAGGAAAAAAAAATTTAAATGTGTAGTTGCTGCATTGAATATCACACCCAAATAAGCAAGACTTACACTTTCACAGTTTGGTTCTGCCCTTGCAAACATGTCGCTGGGAAAAAAATAATAAATAAAATCGGCTCCAGTGATTATGTATTGCCTAGAAATTGAAATAGATTGAGTAGACTAATAAATACATGCCAGAAGAAATACAAAGAATGTGTGGGAATGCCTATACTTTATCTTAACATTTCTTAGTAAAATAACTTGCTTATGGTGTAATCAAAAACGGAAAGCCAACACCTAACTAAATTAAGTGCTGCAAACGTTAATAATGGTTAAAATTACAATTCAATTTATTTTTATATTGGATGATCTTCAAAGTTTTAGATTGAGAATTGCTGAAACGTTTTAGTGACTTGTTTCTCCATCAGAATACCTCAGAGAAGCAAATATTAGCTTGAATTTTCACATCTAAAAATTATTAGCAAATGGAAATAGATGTATTTTTAAAAGAAGAGGGAAAAGAAGAAAAAAAAAAAAGAAGAAAAACTTTAAAAGTTCCCCTGGTAGTTACAGATGGTTTAATCTTTGGAACCTATTATGTGTTCATTTTCCCTTCAGCATTAATTATACATAATTACCACCACTTTACCCATACCCTTTCAGAAACGAAATCTGTTTACATTTTTCGCACACGTTCTATAAACGCGCGGTTTTAACGCAGCCCTGCGAGGAGCGGGACTCCCATTCACCCTCCGAAGGAGAAGGGGAGCCGGCGAGCGGCGAACCGGTTTCATTTAAAGTCCCTTTAATACGGCTTAATTACTTCTAAACTCTGGAAACGATTAGGTTATCACCCTTTGAAGTGTGACAGACGAGGCGCGGCGCTGGAAGGAAAAGGAGCGGCGCTGCCCGCCGGTTGCGCGGCGCGCAGGGGCCGCGCAGGGGCCGCGCAGGGGCCGCGCAGGGGCCGCGCAGGGGCGGGGGATGCTGCCGGCCGGGCGAAGCCAGGAGCTGCCCGAGAGCTGCCCTGCTTGCGGGGGAGAGCGGCTGCAGGATGGAGGGGAAATTATAACTCACGTTAGGCTGGGAAGAGAGGTCTAGTTAGGGCTGAGAGCAGCGTCGATGCTCTGAAAGATAGAGGAGGATTGTTAGCACTTTTCAACCTTATAATTTTACCCTGCGTGCAAACCACGAAATTCTGACTCTTCTCCCTCTTTCTTTTTTTTTTTTAAATATATTTTCTCCCTCTTTTTTTTTTTTTAATTTTTTTCTCCCTCCACCTTCTCTCTCTCTGTTTTCCTCCCTCTCTCTCCCGTCGCAGCTCGCTGTCAGGTGTTTATTTTCCCAGCCCCGCAGGGATCAAAGCGCCCCGGAGTAGAAGCGCTCGTTGTAGGGGCTGCTGCACCATCAACCCCAACGGGGGCGAGGGCACCTCGGGGCCGCTTCCAGTCGCAAGCGGCACTTTTCCAAGGGCGTAGGAGAGATGTGCCTTTATTTATTTATTTATCCCCGGCTTTTCTCCCCGTTGTTTCATCTCGGGGCTCTCCCCTGCGGGTGCTCCGGCGCCCCACACGCCCTCCGACCCCCAAACCCTCCGCGCCCGGCAGCCTCTCCTTTATTTTGCATGTCATGTTTATCACCTGGTGGAAACCAAGACTGATATCTGTGGTCTGGAGAAGATGACTTTCACCTCTCCGGATCACTCTCTTAAATAAAAAAGAATTGACCAGCTATGGGCGTAAGCATTTATCTTGAGTTTGCGGTCATTATCTTTATTATATAGCCTCGGCAATAAATAAATCTGGTAGTTACTAGCCCACAATAAAACCGTAGTATATGGGACACCTTACTATTACTTTCTTAACAATCTGCCACCTCTTCACCTCTAAATCTTCCCTGTCTGCCCGCACAGGTCGCTCCCCGCCCGCAGGTGCGGAGCCTCCGCGCCGCTGCTTCCCCCGCCGTTCCCTCCGCCGCCAGCCCTGCCCCTCGGTCCCCGCAGGTGCCGGCCCTGCCCCAGGGCTGCCCCCAGCCCCCTGCTCCGGGTGGGCACCCCTGAGGGGCCGCCTTGCGTGGGGATCCCCTGGGCGAGTGCCCCTCCGCGGGCGTCCCCTCGAGGGGGGGACGTTTGTCCCTTTACGGGCATCCCCTGCGTGGGTTTTCTTTGTGTGCGTGTTTCCCCCCCGTGGATCCCCGCCTGAGCCCCCCCGGCCCCGAGGGGCGCATCCCCGGCAGGTGGGGTGGGATGCTGCTCCCCGATAGTAACTCCAGCCTGGCCTGTAGGGTGTGTGAAGGGGGGGCTCACGAGGGTGCTTCTCTGCTCCTTGACCACCCCCTTCTTCTTCTTCTTCTTTTTTTTTTTTCTATGGGGGTAAAGAAACTGTTGTAACGCTGAGGACCATCCGCGAAGAGAAGCGCTGCTGCTGCGCCAGGATCCCTCACCTCCGCTCCCTGCCTCTCTCTGATTTTATTTTTCCCCTATTCCATAGGTAAATGTCCACGCAACAACATTTATTTACAGTCAGGATGCTGTGCGTATGTTTCTCTTAATTGTGTTTTACCAGGGTGATTCCTTCTCGCTTTTAAAACAAGCGGCTTGGGAAAAAAAAAAAACAACTCCCATTTGGGGCGAGGGGTAAGGGAGACGAAAAGGAGGAGGGGAGCATTTTTATTTATACCTTTGACATTTAAAAGAGCATAATTAATTTGTCCTGTTTGCATTAACATTGTCGAGGAAGGTTTCAGAAAGCTAACCAGCAAAGGCGAGGGGGGAGAAAAAATAGAAGCTCGCCTAGAAACCTTAGTATTTTTTTTTCTCTTTTAGATGTGTAATCAATCATTCGAGTAGGAGGCAGCAAAATTGTAAAGATTCGATAGATTAAAATGCAAATGAAAGGTAGAAAAAGAAACATTAACATGGCAATCAAAGATTTAATAATCGTAAATCACGGTGGGGTTTTTTTGTTGCAGCTGCAGTTTGTGTGTTTTTTATGTTTTAATCATGTTCGTTCTATAAATAAATAATTTCTGAAACGAGACTAATTTTTCACTATTTTAACCGTCGGCTATGGCACTAAATATTATTTTTTTTGTTAAAGTATTGAACTCCAGATTGCAAACTATCAAACCAGAAAAGGAAGAAAAAATAGCTAAGTTGGATTAGTTCACATATGAAATTTCGAGTGCAATGTCTTCGCCTCACAGCTTCGCAGTGCCGACTGCTTCACTTTCCAATTGAAATCCTTATGAAGTTTATTTGGAAACGTGGATGTTTATGCAGAAGCAGACAACAGGCGTTTCTTTACAGGGCTAACGGTAGCGCCAACCCTCTTTCCTGGAAGAAATACAGAAAGACATAGAGAGAGGGGGGGGGGGGGGGAAAGAACAGTGTCACTTTAGGCTGTGAGTCTATTACTTGCAAACTAACGCGCTGCTAAATTTCCAAGGGAGGACGGGGAAACCTGGGGGGAAAGCTGAGAAACGTGGGGAAGGACGAGCTGGGGAGGGTTCGCCGCCTGCCCCCGGTTTAGGGCTGCGCGTTAAAAGGAGCCCCTGGGGGTGGCTGAGACGCCCGCGACAAACAGCGTTTTGCTGCCCTGGCTCACGCAGGCTCCGGTTCCCCAAGACCCGGGTTTGGGGTGCACCGGCTCGTCCTCTGGGAAAGCGGACGGGAAATAATTTCTTTTAACTTTTGGGCGCCGCACATGGAGCTCATTTGTGCGGCGAGGAGGCAGGGAGGGAAAGGAGTTAATCTTTGCTTCGTCGGTAAATCTTTATAGAGCAGGAGAGGTCGGGGCGGGGGGCGGCGAGGGTTGCTCAGGTTTGGGGTTTGCAGCAGCGCTGTCCTCTCCGTGGAGCGCTCGGCGCCGTTTGTTAGAAATAAACCGGCAAAAAGCAACTCGGTGCGGGGACCGAGCGGCGTTTCTGCGCCCGCCCCCCCGGGGCTGCGGCTGCCGGGGAGCGGACCCCGCTTCGGGTGCGATGGGGAAACTCACCGAGCGTTCCCCCCGCAGAAACACACCCAAATCCTATTAAACCCGCTTTAATTTTCCCCTCGGTGGGGTCTTATTTTCTTTTTTTTCCCTCCCCAATCGGGTATCCCAGGACAGCCCCGCCCGGGACGTGCCCTCGTCCTGCCCGCCGGGGCCGCGCTCCAGGCGCTGCCCGGGATTTGGGGATTTGTTGTGTGCCAGGCGGGGGCCGGGGGGATGCGGGGGGGGGGGGGGGGGGGGATGCGGGGGTCCTGCGTGTCCCCCCCGCCGCCTCCCGCAGCCCCTGACCCCGGCGTGCACGGCGCGGCTCCATTGATCATCCCGGCCCGCCACCCCCTCCCTTTATGAGATAATGCAATTACAAACATCAATAAGGAGCTGCGAGGGGAATCATTATGCGGTGACAGTGATAAATGACGGTGCAGAAATAGCATGCTTTTTTTTTTTTTTTTTTTTTCCCTAACAATCCAGGGGCTTTGGGGGCTGAGCACAGTCACCAAGGTAACAGATGACATCCAAAATGGCACCAAAGGAAAGAAAAAAAAAAAAAAAAAAGAACAGTCTTTCTTTCGCCTTTCACTCTTTCCCCCCCCTGCTCTTCCAAAAGAGTTAGTTGGGGCTTTAGAAGCAGCTGCCACACAGGCACGCAGTGATTTCCACACGCATTAAGGGGACGGGGAAGGTTTGCTGCCTGTCACACACAAAGCGGCAGCCCGGCCAGGAGCTGAGCGGCCACCTCCAGGCGGCAGCGGGAGCGCGCACCCCACGCGTGACCGCGCCCGGGACACCCGCTTCCCACGGCCCTCGGGAAGCGCCGCGGATACACATACACACACATTATATATATTTTTATATATATATATATATGTATGTATGTATGTATTTAGTCGTGGGCAGGGTAGCAAAGGCGAGGGATGGGGCAAACACCCCGAAGTTCCCCATGCGGAGCGAGACCCCGGCCGCGCAGACTTTCCGCGCAACAGCGCTGGGGTTGGGAAATAGTCACCGCGTGTCCGAAAAGAGCCGCTTCGGAGCCCCGAAGTCCCCGGGGCTGCGGGGGGTTCCGCACGGGGAACCCTTTGCCCCGCGGGGGGGAGAAGGGGGGGGGTGTTCGGGGCAGCCCCGGGCGTGGGTTTTGCCATCGGTACCGAAAATGCCGGCAAATCAAACTCTCGGAGACTCGTTTTCGAGTTTTAGGAAGCGAGAATCCTTTATCAGGAGCGGGTAGGCTCCGAGCGGTCTTGTAGAGCCGTCCCACACCCCAGAAAAAATAAAACAAACGAACCCTGGTGGGGTGGGTGCCGACCCCAGGCGCAGGGCAGGACCCGCGAGGCGCGCAAATACCGCGCTGGCGGGCGTGTTCCCCCCCCAGCCCTGGGAGGGGGAGAAGCAGCAAAGCGCTGCGCTGGTTTTGCGCGGCCCCGCGGGGGCTCTGCGCCCGGAGGGGGGGGGGGGGCAGGCAGCGGGAGGGAGCAGGGCAGGAAGAAAAACGGGGGAGACGGGAATCGAGGCTGCTCAGGACAAAAGCGGGGAAACGCGGAGGCGTGCGCCCCAAAATCTGGGCTGTCGGCGCGCAGCTGCCGCGGAGCCTTCCCCCCCGGGGCGGCACTCTCCCGAGCCCCCAAGAGATGGCAGTCGAAGCCGGCTTTCCTCCTCCTTCTCCTCCTCTTCCTCGGCCGCGGGCAGCTGCAGGACGGTGGGGCGGGCGCCCCCCCCACCCCCGGCCCTCCCCTCCTCCCCGATGCGCGCAGCTCCGCGCGGCGCCGCGCAGCCCCCGGGGCGCCCCCCGAGCCCCCTCCCGGTGCGGTGAAAGGAGGGTAACTAGGAGACCGCGAGCGGCCCGAAAAGGCGGAATTTCCAACGTGTAAAATGTTCTTAACGGAGCCATTGAGAGAGTGCAATAAGGCGTGAGGGGGAACTAATCTCCCCATTTAAATGTTTGTGGCAATTTTATCTAAATGAATTTTAATGCTAAACGAGGGATAATTCCCTATTTGTAACCCGTTTACTTCTCTTTCCTGTGCCTCTGAAGCTGTCTAACATCACGCGATGAACAATAACAATAAAAATACTGTCGAGGCATATTCCGCATTTTGAACGTGTTATAATTACAGCTGATTAAATGTCTTGGGAGTGGGTTTAATTTGAAATCTGTGCCCTCCCCCCAAAGAAAAGGTCCGATGGAGGAAGGTCTGTGCCCCACTTCTCCGCGGCTGCGGGGAGGAAGGAAGGGACGCGTGTGCCCTCGCAAGCAAGAGGGCGGTTTGTTTTTGTCTTTCAAGAAACATTAAAAAAAAAAAAAAAAGCGACAAAAACCACAACAAAACGCACACACACCAAAAAAAAAAAAAAAAAAAAAAAAAGGCAGCAGCAAAGACTGAATCCTGTTCATTCACGTCTTGGCAGAAAAGTGTCATTATTCCAGGCTCACAAAGCGGGAGCTGGGGATGCGCAGCCCCTTTGGCGGCTCCTTAAAAAATATAAAAAAGGAAGGGGGGGGAAGAAAACTCAGTTACAAAAGGAAAAAAAAAAAAAAGAAAAACCAACCAAACAAACAAAAAAAGAAGAGGAAGAGATCCAAGCTGCACGGGGAGAGGGGAGAAGACACACTTTAGTGGCTTGGTTGATTTAGGAAGGTGTGCGCTGCCTGCCCCCCACCCCGCACACTGGGACAGACACACGGGTTCTGATACACAGAATGGGATGTGGCTGAGGGGGCTGCTGCATGCTTTGGCCTTCATTAGGATACTTGTATAATTTTCTTACCCTCGGGAAACTCGAGTTTTTTTAATATATGGCTGCGATTTTCCTTAAAGAAAATGCTAAGGTGACAGAGCCTTGTCAGGCTGCTTGGTGCAGAATGTACAGTCGTGCAATGAAATTGGTTCATGAGGAGAGGAACGGCCTGCACCGACCTCCACCACTGAGGTCCAGCAGCCCTGAGCACCAGCACATCAGTTACTGAGAAATATGCGCTGCCTGCGCAATGTTTTCTGAGTTTTGTTATCCTCCTTCCTCAATATGTTCAGTTCCAGAAGGAAATGTAGCCTGTCAGCAGCTCAAACTGTTTAACGTGAGCATCAGAACTGTCATTTGAGGCAGAAGTTAATACTGTTTACAAATTTCTGTCCAGTAGCGCCCTACAATGTTCTATTTATTAACAGGCAATTGTTCCCATCCTGACAATTTACAGCACAAGTTCTGAGAAAGTTTCCTTATGCAGCATAGCATTATTTTTACATTCTTTAAATATGAAAACAATAATTAAATAGCAAATGGTAGGTCCACCTCTGGAGCTAGCTGAATTTTGTAGCTGGTTGGCTCCAAACTGGGGATAGAATGGCTACAAATACTGAAAGGGGGCAGGAAACAAATTTTGCAAGCAGTGGAGTCACCATGACAAAAAATAATTTGTTTTTATTTTAGATTCAGATTTCATTACTGCACTCAAACTACTACAACTGGGCTTTGAGTTATTATACAATCCAAACTGTTTCAATCAGAAACTCTAAGACTCAGTGTGCAATGATTATTATTAATAATAATTAGCTCCTTGGTTTCTTGATAGAAAAAGGCTATCAACAAGCATTTGTTTAACCACAACAAAAGTATAATTAGCTTATCCCACTTAGTAAATCTGTATGCATGCCGACTCATACCAAACTGCTACTTTTACAAAAAATTGCAATAATACAGATCATTTTTCCAGTCCTTTTTGCACAAAATTTATTTACAATGTATACATAAATGCTCCATGATGGGACTATGGAAAAAAAAATGCACACATGACCGATGTCTTGCCCAGAAAGAAAGTCAACATATTAAAAATAAATCTTCAGTCCATGTTTTGAGCTGCATAAAACAGGAAGTGATGTACAAGGTGGTGGTTGCTGCATGGGGACAAGGATGCTCTGATGTGACAATTAGGCTTCAAATACACTGCCTTTCCGTTTCCATGCTTCCTCCTACCAGTCTCCTTAAGACACTGCCTGCAACAGCTGATTAATCATTGTTGATGACTGCAGTTTTTCCCATCCTTCCCGATTTACATCTGTTCAGGCCAATTCAAATATGGTGAGTAAATGAATTAGACATGCAAATTCACGCCCCAGGCTAGAAAGAGAGAGAGGGAGAGAGACAGGGAGAAGGGGAGAGAAAAGGAAGAAAGACAGACAGAGAGAGAGGAGGAGAAAGGAGAGAGAGAGAGAGAGAGAGAGTGTGCATGGCTGAAATCCTAGGATAGAAGAAAGATTCTTCTGCCTGACATAGTTATTTTAATGCTCTAAAAATCCCGCAAATAAGCCCTTTCTGTCATTTGCAGGATAAGTGTAAGGCTTCTTTTTTTAATGTAAGGAGGCTTCTGGAGGAAGTGAAGAGCTATGGAAACAACACACATAGTGTGGAAAAATTTCACATTTTTTTTAAAAAATCTATAAGAAACAACGTAATATGGATAACAGTATAATAGCATTTTACAATATTTCACTCTTTGTTTTCTTAATGTCTTATATAGGTATTTAGCATGTCCCCAGAAGTTGACTTCAGTTGGTATTCTCCTGCTTTTCAGGGTCCCTGTGACGAATCGGAACGTCCCTTGGTCCAAAGTTGACGCCAAGAACTCCATAATCATTGCAGAAAGACAATGTTTGAAATCTACCGTCGCTGCAGACAACGCGTATTTCCCTTAAGCTACTGAGCATGAATGTCCATCACTTGTCCGCTCACAGCCGGCTCACCGGTATGAAGCATTGTGGGGCTTGATGCTGACATGGGCATTCCAGGGTGGGGTGGTCCTCCATGCATCATCATCGCTGGGTGGTGAGGGTGTCCAGGAATGTAGGTATGCATGGGGGGGCCATGACGCAGCTGAGCAGGATGAGGGGGCATCTGGGGTGGGGTATAGCTTGGCTGTCCCATATTGATACCCATTGGACTACCCCGAGACACATAATCCCCTGGCATACTTTGCAGCCCTGCGGAGAGAAAGAGGTGGTGGTGAGTGGTAGGGATCAGCTACTGACACTGGGCCATGAAGCTCCTCCACTTGGGCACGGGAAGGCCAGGCTTGAGCCCAAGGTGGGATGCAGAGTCATGGGCCCACGAGTGCAGTTGCTTTTGTGGGATTGGAGTCTATGTATGGACTCCCAATGGAGGCAATGGGAATGATTCCCAGGTCAAAAAATCCCACAGGAACATCCTCCCCCTTCCAAATACAGAGTTTTGGGAGATAAAGCCGCTTTCTGCTTTTCGGAGTAGGAAAACATCAATGGAGATGTTTCTGATCTGGAAGCGTGCCCAAGGCAGAACCAGCCCGGTGATGACTGACGTCAGACAGGGTGGTGCCACCAAGCCGAGGAAGCCCTGTGAGGACTCTTAGGTGGGCTCCATCCCTCATGGCCTTGCTCCAGCTACCCGCTTTCATCCCTCCGCTTGTAAAAGCACGCTGGGAATACAAAGTGGGGAATCTGTAGCAGTTAATGAGAGGCTTGGGAGGAGAGATGGGTTAAATCAGTGTCAAGATTTATCAACAATTATTTATTTAGCTCTTGAGCCTGATCACTTGGAATCTGTCCCAAGCATTTGTGCCATTCAAGCAGATGCTATACAGCAAACGCATACATCGCTGAACGAAGCCCTCATATGAAGCCGAAATTCATAGGATTACTAAGGATGACTGTTAAATCAAACCTGTATTTTTAAACACATACAAAAATTATATAAAATCAATAACAATTATTAATTAATTATTTCCCCCAGCTTACTTCTGTCCCAAAAAATCAGACGCACGACTCAGCCAACCTTTCAGTGTGTTTGGGAGAACAATAAGAAAAAATTGGACCTAAAACAATCAAACCTCCTGCTTTCTGTGGGCCTCTGCCTTCTGCTTGGTTTGCTGTAACTGATGGGAACTGACAGGTGTATTGTTTCGGAGAGCTATAAGCTCCATAATCATCAAGGGTGAAAGGCATACGCTATTGCTAAGTAGGTTCAATTGGCTTTAGTTCTAAGTAAGAGTGCGCTGTGAATGCGCCGAACACCTTGGAATCAGGTCTCAAGGCTCTAGCAATGAATAGCTGCTTAATCTAGCCTAAAGGAACAGTTTTGAACTAATGAAAATTGCTTATAAAATATACTGTACTCACAGCTCTTTAATCAAAAAAGATGATAATATTTTTTGTAATAACCTATTAATTTAATTGGTCACGAAGCATAAAATACATCATTTAAATTTAATTGACCCAGAAACTAAGAAACAATATTTAAATTAACTAAGCTAGAAATTTCCATGATGAGGTAATAAGGCTGTTGCATTCCCAAGCTCAGAAGGATGTTTTCACAGCTAATTGTTAAAACTTTGTTTTGACTTGTGCCCAGAGAAGACGACTACGAAACACACTTGGCCTGGGTAACTTCAAGCCCTATGTTAATATAGGCCGGGGGCACAACAAAGATGCTGAAATAATTGCTTTCAACTTCAGAAAGAAAGCGAAAAGAACAGAATCAGGCACCATTTAAACATGGTACCGGTGCCTTGGTGTTTCAAACTGCTTTAGTCCCTAAGAAAAAAAACCAAAAAAACAAACCACAAAAATTTGTATAATGTATTTTCCCCTACAAAAAGACAAGAGGGAAAAAAAAACCTGGGACAGTTTTTCTAGGCTTTCTTCACGAGGCCTGCCACTGAAGATTGCATTAATGATCTCTATTTTTGTATACTGAATAAGTCAAATCCATTTGTCACACTGCAAGTGATGGCATACTTAATTTGGATATAGTCAATTAGCCTGGGCTAAGCTCCATAGCCTGCTGCGCACACCTCTATTTTGTATTCTCTCTTTTTCCTTTGCCACACGTAATCCCATTATGATGGACAGACAAAGAGAAATAAACTTGAAAAAAAAAAAAGAAAAAAAAAAAAATCAAAGTTTTGTCCATCGCCTTCCAAAACACAACTAAGTGAAGCTGCTGTTTATTTTTTTTTTACCTACGACAAGTCTCTGTTTGGCTTTTTGGTGTCTTGCAGGTTAGTGGGAGAAATGTAACTCATGCATCAACTGCGGTTAGACAGATTTATGACACTTTGGGGACATGCTCTTTCCTCTCCCTGCGCTGCTGCAGACCGCTTACATTTTGCAAATCAGTCTGTTGCCAAGACGACGGGCTCCCCCACCTCCCCGGCTGCTTCTTGTTTTGTCATGTGCTTGGGGATGGATAATAGCATCAATGTATGGCGGCGTCGATGTACGGTGGCGTCAATGTACGGCGTGCACGCACACAGGGGGTTTGGGAGCTTGGAAAGCTTGAGCTGAACCAGAGGGAAAGAAACCCGAAGGAGCCCAGGCGTAGGTTGGATGGATGGAAAGGAAGGAACAAGCATGACGCTATGGGCAGGGAGAACATAGGGAAATGCAAGGAGACAAATATCCCTCGGACAAAATGAGAACAAAGACCCCATTTGTACTTACTTCCCCCTGGCTTTGCCATTGGTTACCTAGGTGAAGGTTACATGTAGTGCCACTGCCCCTCCATGCCCATATTCATGCCCATTCCACTCATAGGTCCTAGAGGGAAAAAAAAATCCAAGAAGATGCCAGAGAATGAGCAAAGTCAACAGATAGTGCCAAAAGCCCCTTTCCAAAACACAGCACAGCAGAGGGTCCAGGATCGCTTAAGTGAGAAGATGCCTGGTTCCTCTTAGTGATGTTGAAGGCAGGCAGAAGACAAGCAAGACAAGGCAGGCAGCTGAGACAATGGCAGAGGGCAGAGGTGTAGTTACCTTGTGCTGGTGTGACCAAGCTCACCCATCAGTGGGTGACGCTCTCCCGGGGTCTTACCTGGCGCTCGGATGCCCATGTGCTGCTGGCCATCCATCACAAAACCTCCCATCGGCTGCCCATCAGGGTTATAGGGTGTTCCTTGACTTACTGGAAAAGCGCAGAACATTACTTTTTAGAAAGAGCCAAAAGGGTCACCTCTTTGCACGGCATCAAGACACAAACCCCCCACCCACAGACTGCATGAGACAGCTATCAATGCCGACTCTAAAAAGAAGGAAAACTGTCTACTGTTTTAATTTAGTGGCCTGGCTAACAAGCCTGCTTAGTTTTGGCTTAATTTCTCACTGAGAATTTGGAAAATGAAGTTAGCAATCCAAAATCTCGAGACGTGAGGAGCCCCGGCTACAGCTGTTGCTGCTGCTGCTGCTGCTGACGTCAATGCAAAGATCTGTATAGGAGCCGAATTTTATGGCTGGAACAGTCACACTGAAATTGCAGTGTGTTAAATTACGCCCTTTTGCCTTTCTAAGAGCAGGACCTAAACACGTCCGTGCCAGATATTTACCTCTAATGGCAAAATAATTGAATGTACTTGAGAGGAAGCGTGGCCCAAAGGCATCTTGGACAACAACGAATTTGGATAGTTTGGCAGCAAGACTTAACCGACCGGGAGTAACAGGCTATTTCTCGAAGGTAAATACCCACACAGAGTTGTGAGCCAAGGTCCCAGACATAACCAACATGTGAAAACTTAAGACTTTCTGATAAACTAAAATAAAAAATAAATCCTTCCAAAATAAACCCCAAAGACTCAGGAATCCCAAAAGACAGCTGCTAAAAAGAAGAGACAAGGAACAAAAGCACCCTATACAAATACCACTACCTGAACTCAAAGTTTTAACTGTACATTAAAAGCTGGCTTCAGAAGTAAGCTGCCTTGGGTTATTAAAGCACATAAAGCTCTACCTCATTGAATGTCTTTGAACTTTACTGAGTCCCACAAGTGATTCTGACCCCTTTGCCCTTTTGACAGGTAATAAAGTTTACAGCAATTCCACACCAAGCCATGCACCAGGGACTGGTCACAGGAGCAGAAATCGCTGGGAAGAAAAACCCAAAACAACTACTACAAAAATAAAAATAACTTTAATTCTGAACTTGTATGGAAAGTCCAGCCACGGAGCCGATTATTTGAGTTTCTTTTTTTTGAACTGTCGATGCCTTTTTCCCAAAAAGTTGTAATTGTGTTAAAATTATTAGGGTTTTAATGAAACAAAGCTGGTTTTATTTTAATTGTCAATCACTCCCAGCATTCATTTCTCATTTATTTACCAGGTAATGGACCTCCTGGTGAATGGCTTGAGGATGGTTTTTGCCTGCGTGACTTGAATACAGTTACTACTGAGGACTTGCCTGCTCGATTGGACTGGTCTATCATGGGCTGAACTATTCTTCTTCTAGCATTAATAAACCTACAAGAAAAAAGAGGAAAGCAAACAGTTATCGAAGGCAATGACTTGAACCCGTCCCCAAGCCCTCTCACCCCACTGCGGCGCTCTCCGTCGGGCTGCATGGGGATGCAAATACTGCAAAACCTCTAACCCTGATGACCTTTCAGAGCACGAGCTTGGGGCTTCCGAGCTGATTTATGTTTGCCTCCTTTTTACCACAGTCGGACACTTCCATTTCATCTTTTCATGGGGGAATTAGCCGAGTTTTCAGGAAACAATACCGGCAACGCTCTTCTCAATTCAGAATGAGGCAGGAAAAAAATGGGTGAAGCCTGAGAGATACTCATGAGGGCATCTGCTACCTCCTCCTCATTAGTGCCATTTCTGCCTTATGTCCTCTGACTTCTTTTTCCATTTTTTTTTTTTCAAAACCTGCCCCTACCTCTTGCAAACCTAATTCCCTTTTAATACCCACTATTAAGATAATGAACTGTGATGGCAGAACCCCATCAAGTGAGGGAACGTCTGGAGTTTTATCACTGCTAAGTCACACTGCTGGGGACTTCAGAGCTGTGCATTCCTCCTAGCCATTTCTTGGTGGGCTTTTTCCCCCCCTCTCTCTTTATGCAAAGTCTGAGGGGTCAAGGCGAGGTCATAGCTTTACAGTAATTGAATTTATAATCCTGTTTTCTCCAGCTAGGCCTGACCATTTACAGCAAACATCTTGTTAAACTGTAATTACTGGACTACTGAAAATTCCCCCTGAACAATAGAAAGCAGATCTTTGGAAATAAAAAAAAACCCCATACAGTCATTTTTAAAAATAGCCATCTGCAACCATACTCCTTGCGGTTTTTTTACTCTTTGTCTCAGTTGGTCTTGCTATGCACATTTGGGAAAGGAATATTCAAAGTGATTTGGAGCTAAACAGAAGAAGGAGAGGGATCACAAGTGCCCCAGTCTCCTCAAAGCGCTGAAATCAGGAAGCCTGGAACCATGGCTGGGAACCTGTCTGAAGAGCGTTAGAACTTCTCTTGCAGCTTTACTCATCAGAAATCTTATTTGAAAAACATTTGGAAAACATCTCTATTAAGCCTGAATCAAGGCAAAGCCTCATAACCAGGCTTTACATTCTTTACAAGAGAGAAAAATAATAAACCCATGTATGCCTCAATATTTACTAGTAAATGAAGAAGTGTGAGCATGTGTAAAACCACACCAGGCTTATGAAACACAATAGGAAAGTCCACAAAGGGCTACATAGTGCTTGGTTTTGTTGCCTTTGCTTGGGATGGCTTAGGAGGAGCTCTCCACCACAGAGATAAAGCCACCAGGACCTTTCTTCAGGAATCAACTCTGCCCACTCATTCCCCTACACAGTGCAAACCATCGCCCCGCGCTGCTTGGTTTGCCCTCATCAAAGACCAGTACAGTGATTCCTTCTATCTCCTTTTCTCAACTGACTCCTGTTACCCGAACTCCTGCAAAAAATAATCAAGTTGTTGAGTCTGTATCAAACCTATCTCAACAAAATGGGCTCAAAAGCATCAATTCCAGGTGCCAATCAGAAAACTGCACACTCAAACTAGGTCATGTTTTGTCAGCAACAGTATTGGATCAATTTTTCTACACATTTCCAATAGAAAAATCCTCAACTACAGCAAACAGTGTTGCAAATCCGTTTATCATTATCTTGTACAAACCATGAAAATTAGAATCATGTGAGCAGAAGGTTAGACTAATTTTCCTTTCTCATTATAAGCACAGGTGTAGCACAAACACCATGCGAAATAAGCAATTAAAAAAAAAACTGGCTTTTTTTCCCCCATTAGCTGCCTTAGCTCCATGACCAATTAGAAAATTGTTTAATATCTGTAATCTGCATTTGCAGAAAGCAATTTTCACAGTAACTCTCCTAAGTAAAGCAACACCACAAAACCCCAGTGCCCCAGCCATTTCTTTCTGCAAATCTCGCAAGCTCTTGCTGTGTTTATTCCATCCTTCTCCTGTCCCACTGCCAGGACCTGTTAACTGCATCAGGAAGGAGGGGGTTTGGTAACCATGAGATTGACTGGTCACTGAAACCTTCATTTGCCAAAAGCTTTTATCCCAAAGAAACCCTGAGCAACATTTAAGCATACGCACCCCAACTTCACATCCTTCTCCTCCAAACTACAAGCACCTTTACTAAGAAGGGTGGTCTCATAATAATAAACTATACAGCTAGAAAAATAAACAACATAGCTTGAATAATACACTATATAGCTAGAATTTCCCAATAATTATTCACAAGGCATGCCTACAGTAAAACATACTCTCACCTGTTTGCCCCATGCTACCGCTTGGGATGTCTGCTTTAAGAACATTTTACACACAAGTACTTAACAGTTATCTTCTTACACATTCATATAAATGTTTTCTATAAGTAGAAATTCTGCCAAACAGCCCAGTGTTCGGATGTCTTCGGGGGAATTCAGATGCAAGAACATTTTCCTTCTGGGCAAAGTAATAAAATGACATTCTCGCTCCTCCCACTAGAAGTCAAACGGAGGTCAGCTCCCCATCCTTGTATCTGTTTAAATAAACTGGTCCAGCTGTTTGTTTCCAGGATGCCCTTTAACCTTCTGTCCCATCCTCCCTGCCTTTGTAACAGAATGCTTTACTTTGCATTATAGTAGACTCCAAAACACTATGCATTAAAAAAAAAGAAGAAAGTATTCACTTCCAAGTTTCTTCCTTTATCCCAAACTTGGAATTCATAAGAATGTATCAGATTAAAACTATTAATGTGGCTTGCCTTGAGAGAGCATAGTGCAGCGCTGTTACATTTGTAAACCTCATTTGAGAAATCTTTGCAAGCGAAATTGCAAATTAGCTGTTGCTGCAGAAATATGTGGACATGGGGATAATTTCTTCATACTCTCTGTTTTCTCCTTGATAGAAGGGCCAAGATCTTTTGATCACTCTTTGAATTTCCAAAGAGCCAGACTGATATAACACCAGTAAAAATTATGGAGAAGAAAAGCCAAGACAAAAAATCTCACTGCCTCTCTTCCCATATGTTCACATTCAACTGTCAAAGACAAAGAACCCCCAAATCACTCAAATTTTTAAAAGTTCAGAAGAATCAGAACCTAAAAGAGATGTTTAGGTATGAAGTGCTACTCAGATGGAGTGTTGTCAAAATAAACTCAGCACAAACCCTAAGTTAATGATGAAGATGGCTGTGTAACCTCATTTGTGTGAGTAAAGACCTGCAGAGGCAGCAGAGACGCATTAAGTATTTTAGCCCATACCAGTGCTCTACGCACAGGTACCTTTGCTCCAGTATGGAAGGTTTTCTTTTTGTTTTGGTTCTACTTTCCCCTGAAAAGCAGAATGACTAGTGGCACAAACAACGTAAGATCCCACTGTGCGCAAGTTGTACCCATCTCAGCCCAAGGAGAGAGAGAAACTCTGCAAAACAATGCTTTGAGTTGCTTTTTTTTTTGCTTTTGTTTTTTCTTTTTGTTTTTAACAAGGGGGAGGATTGGACCTGGAGAAAACATTTGAATAGTTAGGGAAACACAGAAATTTTAGGTATTTATTGTCTTTTTCAAGCTAATTTCTCCTTGGCCTTTTGTATACACGAGATAGTACTTTCCGTTGTGTCCCAAAAAGCAAGAAGAAAACAGCTATTCCACCTGCATAACCCTAGAGAGGAGGAGGAAACCCTCCTTTCTCCAATTTGCATTTTACTAGGATGTTTTCCCTTAGGCTTCTTGCCCAGGGTCTGTCTCCAGAGGTCACTGACAGTCTCCCCAGTCGGTGCATCCCTAGTCCCACGGGTGAGATCCAGCCCCAGCCCTGGGGATGCAGCAATCTGCCTCTGCACTCTGACCTTCAGCTTGGCTGCCCTTGCTGTCACGCACAAGTTTTGTTTCTTCTCAGCGAGAGGCGGCATGGCTGGTGATGACAAAAGACTTATTTTAGTTGGAAATTGGCTACAATAATAGCAGCCAGAGAGCAAGGATTTTCGGAGGGTCACCAAACCATCCGAAAGGCATAGTTTGCTAAGGCTCAGGTTACAGCTCAAGTGACATTTTCTGCACAGATCTATTCTTTCTCCCTTCCCCTTGTGCTTCGCTTGTCTTGAGTGAATAAAACAAGACCTTCCTCCACTGTCACAAATTTCCAAAGTCACCTTTGCTCAAGAATCAACAGAGCAATTGTGGGGACTTTCAGTTCGCAGTCTTTGAACGAAATTTTCCAGGACTAGCTGTCTGAAAGGAGGTGCTGAGCCTAAGTAATATATTGAATTTGTCTCTCCCCCACGCCCTCCCAAATAAGAAGAGTTTCACACAATTACTGACTTTTGATACTTGGAGTTGCAGGCAGTTCTGCCTCAATACTGTTTCGAAGCGCTGCATGCCAGAAGTCTGTGTATCACTAGCACCAAGAAATTCCTCAAAATCCCTCTACCTCATTTTCTCCTTGAGCTCTTTCTAGCAAACCAGGCGTAAGAAAGCCAACAGTACCCACAAAACCCAGAGCTAAAATCTCTCTTGCTCCTCTGAAAAAAATAGCGTCCCTCTCAACAACAATCAAATCATCATTTTTTTATAACAGATGCCAAAATAACCAGAGCCCTTCAAACTGGCATATAATTCACTTGTAAAACCAACCATACTCTTTTCTGCATTCTGGGATCCTTAATTTATACAGCAGTGAAACAACTGTCTCTATTCAGCACTTAATTCCTCAACGCTTAACAGGTTTATCTCTAATAAAAACAATTTAAATGGAAAGTGTGCTATAAACCAGGATTATTACACTTCAGTAACTGCTTTATTCCTTATTTTAACATGTTTTTATTTTTTTTCCTGTGTATTTGTTTTCCAGAGCTTTTCAAGGGAGCAAGTTAAAGAAAAAAACACCCTAGAAATTATTTCACCAAATACTTTCAAATGTTTTCAAAACATCCTTAAAAATAGCAAGCTCCCACGATAATTACGAACAGAAAAAATAACTGCAGACTTTTGAATGGTAATCACATCTCCCCATTCCTAAAATGAGAAATAAATGTTAAAAGAGTGCTTACTGCCATTATTAGAAAGTTCTGATCCTGAAGACAGTTAGTGAGCTTAATGACCCATAACTACCAGTCATTAGCAATCCATGCTTTCTGTACTCCCTTTATTTGCAAAGAAAAAAACCTAAAAATTTGAGACACTCAAGAAACTTTGTTCAATTTAAAGTCAAACCTTATGAAGTCATGTTTGGCAACTTTTCTTGCTTTCTCCTCCTCCGAACTGAAGACAGTTCAGGACTGCCATACATCATTTATAACACTAAATGGAGGTAGGGAGGGAAGAGATTACGTGGGCTGCTAACCACCCACTCCAGACATGTAATATTGGAATATTCTACAAACATAATGAGTCCATCCATCAGGAGGATCGGGAAGGTATCCTGAAAGCTCTCCTCTCCCTACCTCTTTCACCGGCAGCACCAGTGCCAGGGACTGTGTATAGGGCTGGGGGTGTCACAAGACAATATTGACGAGTGAACAAATAAAATACTATGCAAAAAGTAGTGGTGAAAAAACATTAATTATCTGACAAACTTGATGTAAAGCACTAATGAAAGCCATGTCCAGTTCTGCAATTTGGTATTTAAAATAGCTTCTGACTTCAAACTTTACTATGGGACCCCACCAATGGATTCATGTCATGCATTCAGAAAAGTTGCTTTAAAGCATTAGAGTGCTATTGAATCTCATGCAAGCCAACCCTGCCAATGTAGCGAGCATATCAAGTGCAAAAATAGAAAGCAGGGAGGTGGGATCAGGGATGTACTGCTTGTATGAGAGTTGGCTACGCCCTACATTCGCTTGGCCTAAGGTGCACCAGCTCTACCTTTAGCCACCTCCTGTGCTTGCTTTTCTCCAAAGTCCTTAACCCCACTTCCACTCCTGGCCCATACCATACTTCTCAAATCACTGTGGGATGCATCCTGCCTCCAAATAAACAGACTGGACTTGGGGGAGCATCCTGCCGCCAGTCCCATGGGACACCATGCAGCTGCAGTGACCAGCTCAAGGTGGCAGCAAGCTCAGATCTAGCTTATGCTCTTGGTGCAGGCTGATGGCTTTCCATCAAGGTAGGACCCACAAGCTCCCTTGGCCCAAACCCTCCCCTAGCCTCATCTCTGCACAGGGCTCACATCTGGTCTTTCTAGGTGGGTCTTCCCACTAGCTGGGAGAAAACACTTTTCCCATCTTGCAAAATTTTCCCTGTTTCCCAGTAGGTTGGAGCTAAAGCCTATTTGTATTTATTTAGCTAGTTCTGAAGGGAAAACAAGGGAGGGACTCACTAAGAAGGAGTGAAGAGCCAGCATGCCCAGGGAAGGGCTGCCTGGAGATGCTCCTCCCTCGTCTGCCCATACCCAGTGCCCTCCCACATCACCGATGAGCTGCTGTTGGCCTTTCTGGTATGCTCTCCTCCTTCCCCTCCTCCCCTCCCATCCACAAATCCCATTCAGTCCTCTAAAAATCTCAGTCAACATGGAAAGTTTCCGGTGAAAATCCGAGTCTGGCATCTGGGTGTCTCCCTGCCGATGCCAGGGAGCTGGAGCAGAGGCCGTGCTGCAGGTCTTGGCTCTGCCGGGGAGGGCTTGCAGCAACCTCATTCCCTGACACCGCAATTCCCTCAGGGTGCAAAGCAGATGTAAACTCGCCCTCGGCAGCCAGATGATGTAAGGGGAAATCTTTACATGGCAAAGTGCCAGCAGAGCTGACCTCCTGTCTCTTCCCTGCTCCCAAATCCCAGCGCAGCTGTACGCCGCTGATCTCCATGTGCCACAATTAGCCTTTAAGGAATATGGCAAAGATTCATCTAGCAAAGCAGCACTAAGGCTGCTCCTCACTCCTGCCTGGGACAGCACTGGACTCCATACAGCATTGCAGTTGGGTTTACAATATGATATCAGCCAAAATCTTGCCTCCCACAAAAATGCTTTTCCTGCCCAAGGACTGATGCTGCAGATTTGTAGAGTGATTTATCTCAGGTTCTTACAGTGCAGTGCCTTTTATGGGACAGAGATGTACGTGCTTGACCATGCACATGATGCCACAATCCCCAAGACCTCTGAAATGCTCGTGGCAGAGGGTGCACAGGCTCTATACAAGTTTTGAGAGCAGCCCAGATTGCAGTGCACGTCTCTCAGCTCAGGGTTTTCTCCCAGCTCTGAGAGAGGTCTGAACCGCAACTTTCTACCCAAACCTTCAGGAGACCAAGTCTGGACTCAGGTGCTGGTCTGGTGCACGTCATCAGTGCAACCTAGCGGCTTGTCTTCAGCATATCACTGCAAACCAACAACCTGAGTCCTGCTCAGTGGCAGTTACACTGGAAATGGGCAGGAATTGATCACAAAATACTTGCTACTTCTTTGAAAATACTCCTCGCTTCCAGCAATTTCCTTGTCCTTTGTCAATTCAGTATAAACTCTTATTCAAGCGAATGCAGTGCTTGTGAAAGGTGCCTGCATGATCTCTGAGCTTTTTCCTCACACACAAGCGGTCTAAACACAGGGGTCCTCCTTTAAGGTCCAAGGCTTTTCTCACACATCAAGTTAGGAGCCTTGTCTAAACAGCTTTTTCCCTGTTTACTTCTACTGATAATGCATACGGCATGGAAGCTGGAAGCTGTGCTGAGTCCTCCAGCCCAAGAGAAAGCAAAGAGACTGCTCCCGCATCTGCTGCTGTTTTAAGTGCATTCCCACTTACTGAAGGATGTGAGAAATGTTCTGTCCGCAGCCCTGGATGGGTCCCCACACCTTCATCTCATCTCCAGAAGGCCACTTAATGAGTATGGAGTAACTCTGCACCCTGTCACCCTACATCAGCCAACTTCTCCAGCCTCTGGTACAAGAAGAAGTAAACTCAGAGTGGACAAGCCAGAAGCCCTGACAAGTGTCTTTGGGGAAAACACCTCCAGAGCTCCCAAAGAGAAAACATAATGAACCCCTATATGACATCTGTGATTCACATATGAAATACGCTTTGACACCACTCTAGTTGGTTGCCCAAGATATCAGCTAAGGGTGCAGCAGGGAAGCTGTGATTCCTGTGGTTGGGTCCTCCCCACTGCTACAGAGATAACAAACAGCAGCACACTGCAATGTTTTGTGTGATGTGGGCACCTGCAAAACTGGTTTGATTTTTTTTTTTTCCACAAACCACAAAAGATACAACTCTGAGTCACAGTCAACCAGAAAAACAAACTCACACTTCTGGAAGAACAACCCCCAAAGCCATCCTGCTTCAAAGTATTGTTTGTTAACCACTACTAATAACCTACTTTGTAATCTACTTTATCTAAACATAATTTCCCATTACGTGAAGTAATTCATTTTGCTTATAATCCTACTCCTGATGGCGTTTTATTCAAGGGAGGAGAAACATCCTCAGAAAACAATACAACCAAAACACATATGGGGAGGTCAGAAGAATGTCAAAGATAAAAAGAATTTGTAAGACTCTGGGACATAAAAAACTTAGGGATCAACCCCCAGATGGTACAAAACAACCTTTATAAACTAGGTGAGAAGTTGGACATCTCTGTGATAACTCTGAATTTAAAAAAACCCAACAAACTATTGCTATTGTGCTTTATCGTTAGCCAAAAAAAGCCACAAGGACTACAGCGCCTGGGCAGGGAAAAAAATAATAACCCGTGAAACTGTTACATGACCTAGATTTTGTTGAAGAACTGTGGAAGTACTATTTTTTTAGCAGCACCTGCTACCGTTTCTTTTCTTTTTTAGAAGTAAAATAAAAGGCAGAAGCCTCGTTAGTGCTAAGCTGGTATAGTCAGCCATACACCATTTACACCCAAACCATTTCAGGGCAGGCAGGGCAAAACGCACACCCTCCAATGCATGTCCTTGCTCTGTGCCCTCTGGCTGTGTTTCATTTTTGAGAAGAGAAAATTGGTTTAGCTAAGAAGGAGGCAACATTTGCCCCATTTTTAATATTTCAGGCTGACTTTTCAACCACACAGTTTGTCTTATGCAGGTGCAGCCTGGAGGTAGCGCCTGATGTAAGTGTGCAAGCGAGGGTCTCTGAGGGCACCTTTCTTCATGTGCTAGTGTTTAGTTTGCAATGGTTAATTGCTCAGCACCAGCCTCAGCAACTGTTGACACGAAATAGGTGGAGATCAGGTCTGTGCAAGCACAAAATACCAGAAAAGCAAACTATATGTAAACACACTTTATGACAAGAATAGACCAAAACTTGACTCACAGAGCAATGACAAACCATTACTCTTCCCTTCTCTCTTTTAACATATGAAGGCTGTACAATTATTATTTTATTTTTTATAAGTTGATTGTACTTTTGTGCACTACAGAGAAACCAAGCCCTGATAACTGTATTCATGGAAGACAGTGCAGAGCCTTCCACTTGCTTGAAACACAGTAATTCCACAATAGCGCCCTGGATAGGGTTTTTTTTTAAAGTCAAACTTTTGTTTTGAGACAGTGCACACCTGAATCTCAGCTTTTAAAATAAAAAGTAGCAAACAAAGCCTTCTGATCCCTACCCTGATCCTGCAGAGCAAAGCTATAGCAAGAGTGGAGAAAACAGCAAGAGGAGAAAGTTTGCATGGTGGTGTTTTATCTTATTTCCCTAATATCTGACAGTGCATTCGCTACAGAATATTAATGCACCAACTAAAACACAAGTTTTTCAGTTACAAAATCATCTCAGAAGAGGATGAATGGGCCAAGAGTAAACAGGGGAGTTTGGGGCTGTGTATTAACTTTCCAAGTGCCTTTCGTTAGTCAAGACAAATGGCAGGTAAACCCCATTTACACTGTGCAATGCTCTGCAATGGGAACTGACATTTCTCCCTATCGCAAAAGCATATATGTGAATAAAATAACCCCAGTTATTTTATTTGCTCAGTGTCCAGGCCACCACTAATTACTCTGTTGGTTCATGCAAAATGATTCCATGTTTGAAATAAATGGTGTTTCCTCTGCTGGTTTGGCCCAGCCTGCATCCAGTGGATGTCAGAGCAATGGTTAGGGGAAACATCCTCCCTTGGTGCTCCTGGACACAGTGTTCCCACTTTTGGAAAAGTTTGGAGTGTGTGGACACTGCCAGAGTCTATCAGCTCTCTAGGCTGAATACCCTTCCTCTGCTTCATCTGAAGTCCTGGAGGCCAAGGGGAGCATTTCCCCAAAAAAACTCCGTTTGGAAAAACACCTGTGTTTTTGCCAAAACTATGTAACTACTCCTTAAACCCATGTGCCGAAACCTAGTCCTACACATTTAAACCACTGCTCTTTACTTTTAAATGGCTCTACTGAACTGAAACCCCCCCCCCAAAAAAAAACAGCCTAAAATCCAGTGATACAACAGTACCTGATGGCTCTAAATTCACAACTCTTCCCCCTGCAAGCTATTTGCTCAGCTTTTCTAATAATACCTTGGCTGCTTGGCAGCTCTCCAGGGCTGTCTAAGGCAATATGCAAGCTAAACATTTTTTGGTCTGATTTCAATATTTTCTTATGAGTAACTATACAGGATTTTATCCAGTGAGTATTCCTGATTACTGTAATTTAGGAACAGAGAAATAGACTACAGATGTAATATTATTATTACAATTGACATTCAAGGTGAAAGGCATAACAATTAGCTAAGACTTAGTGAAAACATAAATGTAAAAATCTGCTTTAAAACCCCAGCACATGCCACATTTAGAACAGTTAATTTACTGCACATATTCCAAATTGCTCAAATGGTGTAACAATTCACCCAGCAAGATCCATTTTTTAAAGTTTTCTTGGGGTTTTGTGGGTTTTTTTTTGTGTGGGGATGATTTTCATGTCACAAACATCTACTGTCTTACTTTACTCTGGAATAACAAAAAATACGTATTTGTTAAATCTGAAACATATAGTCTTTCTTATTTCCACTTTTTCCTACTTTTGCATGCATTCCCATTCAGTGTTTAAATATTACCTGTATGCATATTTTTGGATCATATAAAGAAGTAAATAGTTTCCAAAATCTGATGGTTAAGTTTCTCCTGCTGAAGTTGAGAGGATAATTTGTGAATGTTTTAACATTTACAAGTAAATAAGTACTTGTATTTACTGTATCTGATTACTGAGAAAAGTATTTACGTTCTTACACAGACTCAAATTGCATCTTGACCTTTTCTCATTTAATCTGTTTACTGCAACAAAAGCAGTAATAGATAGATCTGAAAACAAGCAGATATTTTACTCATCAAGGACAAAAAATCTCTGCATGCAACATGCTCTGCAAAGTGGCAAAAAAATAGCTTTCCCATTTACTGTAGCTGGAGATTTGGTAGGCAGTTGGGGGTGAAAATCCACCCCGGTATAGGACCAGCACCTGCTCTTGCTATGCTCCCTATCTTCTGCCAGCCTCCTCCCCCACTTACACCCTAAAAATAGTGCTTAAGTGGGACCAAAGTGGTGTGTTGGTCATGTGCTGGCCTTTTGCTCAGCATGAGTATCAACCCTCAGCAAAGAAATTGAGCCAAGCTGATGTCTACATTAAACACCCAGTCCCATGAGGGAGACTTTCCATCCCCTCTAAGGGGCTGATGTGGGGCTCAGCACATGGTAATCACTGGACAACATTATTATCACTTGGATCTGATTTTCAAACTCATCTTCAGGCTGATCTTGGGGGATTTAAAAAAATTTTTTCCTTATAAAGTTTCAGCAAAAACTTCAGCTGTCTCCAAGACTGAGATTATGGAAATTTACATTATTTGATTATTTTTTTCCAGTGTGTTTGGTTGGTGGTTTGGGGTCTTTTTTGTTGGTGGTTTTGGTTTTTTATTTTTTTTTTTTTTTCAAATAGGAAATTATACACAAAATTGACATTTAAAGAAGCCAAGATCATAAAATCAAGAACTCAAGAGTTAGGAAACCATATTACTAGAGCTGCTTACACTTTATTCTTTACTTTACATGCAGACAGTTTGGTTATCAGCTCACAGTACAATTTTTGATAGGACTCAAAGCCTCAACAACCCCAGTGACAGTTTTGTTTGCTATAATAGCAAGCCAAGGCACTATAATGCAGAAACACTGATTTCTACAGGAAAGAAATTTTTACATAGCTGAACGAATAAGGGAGCAAACAGCAAGAAAAATAAAGTAGTCCTGGCTGAAGCAGCTGAACGCTACACCAGAGGAAGTGATTTTCAGTTCTGTGCCTGCATTTGACTGCTTGGGAGCTACTGAGGAAGGCATAAGACTTAAATTTTCCCCAGCAATTACTGGTTCCTTATGTCTCTCCTCCATGCCCAGCACTGGAACTTGGTAATGTAAGATGCCAAGGCATTAAAAATTTGGAGTTTCCACTGAACTTGGTGGTCATTTGACTTTACATGCAGGTAGCATGGTGTCATTTTGAGTCATCTCACAGTCCCAGACCAACTCAAAACCTGTGACTGTGCTGGACCTGTATCTCCCCCAGCCTTATGTCTTCACCAGTGAACCAAGACACCACTATTCTCTCTCTTTGCAGAGGAACTACAAAAATATCACGCAGACCCACAACCTTGTACACATATGTAGGCAAGCAGAGATTAGGGAAGGATTTGGGTATTAGAGCAATAAGTGCCATAGGAAAGCCCAGCAGTAATTATTGTCTTCAAGTACTGTTTGAGTACAGCTCAACAAATGAAGCACTGAAGAATAAGGGTAAGATAAAATATTGACTAGCTGCTCCATCATAGTCTGGGCTGTGCCCTAGATAGCACAAGGGTATTTTGGAAAGAGCAAAATGCAAACACCTAAGAAAAGGCTGAGGCTTTAAGGATTTGAATTTTCAAACTTAAACTTTTAATGTCATTTTAATGCGGTTGTATGCAACTTTCTTTAGAGAGACAGTCACACATAGACATGCACATATAGAGAAGTTATATATAAGGTACATATATAGACACATTATTCTACAAATATACAGACATAAATCTGTGTGTACCTAGACTTTCCTAAAGCATAAACAAGTATCTGACACCTAATGCAGTTCTTGATGAGAATTGCTCTCTCTTCTCCGTAGAGTTACACTAGTAATTATTTACCATTAGTTCTTAACAGGAAGAGATTGAGCTGGGATGTAGTAAACAAGAAAACTGTGTAGATTGTTCAGTATAGCCTGGCCGCCTCTCAGCTGAGGTAAGAAGTGATTGGATCATACCTCCTAGATATTTCAATCACAGTTTTTATCACTAGGGAAAAGCACCTTATTAACCTGCACTTGTTCAGGTCCCTTCCACTTCAGTTCATGCTATGCTGTCAAGATCACGCAAGTGCCCCTTCTAGTCCACATCACCATGCTTCGAACCCTAAACTGCTGCAGGGTTAAACAACTAACAAGACAAAGACCTGAAGGGTTCATTTAGACGTGTGACTTCTTGAACTCTGCTACCTTCGTATCTGCCACAGATTTTTTAATTGCAACAGGGTAAGGGCTTCCTCTTCCCACAACAGAAACACCTGACAGGCAAAAAGATGGTCCTCAAGGGCAACACTACCAATTTGCAAGGAAAATTAGTTTGTTAAAAAACCCCAAACAAACAGGGAAATCATCTACATGGATTATTTCATTATTTTAAATAAAAAAATAAACAATTCAAGAAAACAGGTCAAATTAAAACTGGCATTTTTGAAGATGTGCCCTACCACTGATACATTTCCTGGCACGTCTCACATCATCAGCCCATTCCTATTGCTTGTCCACAATCAACAGGAGTTGTGTGCAACAACCCGGAGAGTCCTAACACCAGGCAAACCATATGTGAAAAGCACATTTTGATTTTTTTTTTTTTGTTATGGCAGAGAACTGAAGTGTGCATCTAGCACATACTGTAAAGGCATTCAAAATATGACCCAAAAAATTGTTCAAATGCTTTCAATCTGCAGAAAACAAATGCTCTCTTCACTGACTGCTCTGTGGCAAACTTCTAATTCCATCCAGAAAATCCAGCATTCCCAGTCTGGGCTAACAACCATGCTACCAGACATGAGTTTATGTTTTTCATGCACATTTCATGTATTCCCACATGCTGTGTTGCTGCCAATAATTTATGACTGATCTGCACCCAGCCTGCCCTTCAGCATTTTATTTAATCTCTGCAACAGTGATTTACAATGACTCATCATTAATACAAAAATGTACATGTGTGTTAACAAGTTTGGAAAAAATCTAAGGAGGAAGGCAAAATTCTTTGCCAGTCGTGGCTGAATGACTTATGAGCCCGCTGAAAAAAGGCAAAACTAACCAGAAATGATACATTAGCTCTTCCCTGCAGCAAACAATTTAGGCAAACAGAGTTTCTTCTCCTGCGTACTGCCTTAAAAGAAAAGGGATTCAGGAAAAGGTTAGAGGAGGATTGCTCTGTAACCCCAGGATTTGGGAGGGCATGAGCAGCTCATTGGTAATGCCATAGCTGTGCGTTTCCTGAGGATGCACAGGTGTGTGTGCAAACTGCACACTCAGCCACAGCTTCATGGCCTGCTTGTTCCATAGCACCCGTTGCAAAAAGCAGAGGCTGAATTATCATGTTTTGGCATCTCTGTCAACCACAAACGGATACCTGTTACTTAACAAAGCTACTACCAGCTCTTTAGTATTAAATCTGTGTGAGGCTGGGAAGAGGAATTGTCTCAATAATTTATACAATTGTGACACCACAGCAGAATTACCAAACCAGCTCAAGCAGAGGAAGCCTGCCCTACATCCACAAGACTCCAGTTATAATGCATTTTGACCTACATTTTTTTTCCCTTGCACGTAAGGAACTTATAAAAACACATCTGACACCAAGTCAAAGTAAAAACTCATCAAATCCAAAGTGAGATGAGTACTGAAAAACACTCCTGAAAAAATCCCACCAGCTTTAGTTCAAAGCATCCTGTGTTCATCATCTCAAATAATTTCTTTGATAGACCATCCTAAATCGGCATAGTTGCCCATGCTGAATCCTATGCTCTTGGGCACTCCCCAGGCAGTGTGTTTGCTCCACCCCATCATTAAATAAGAACCCTGACAAACATACACAGCTTCTCAGCTGACCAAAGCACCTATCGTTAAACTGACGGACAACCGTATAAATTAGGGTATTGCCTGGACCAGGGCTGGAGGATGTAAAGCTGAAGAAAACACTAATTGTTTCTGGTTGAGCCAAAATACTTCACGTTATGTTTCCTTATAACACATTATTTAGGTTTAGTGCCTTTTATTCCTCCGTTTTAAAGTATCTTGGAAGCTTACTTCACATATACTAAGTATTTGGCATTTTCCTTTATTCAGTGTCTTAAAGGGCTTCAAAAAATTGATCTCCCAGGGCTGCTGTGGGGTCACAGAAATTGATAACCCTTACAAGCTATGCTCATGTGAGCCTGCCTGTGTCTACCAGATAGTGCACTTTGTAAATTAATCCTCCAAAGGCAAATATATTGTAAGTAGCTTGTTATCTCTAAAGTACTAAATTGAAGAATACACGGGATTATATTGACAGAAATTACATTTTCTGTAATGGGGTTTAATATATCTGAAATCTCTCCCATATGCTCGTACTCTCTTTAAGAGAGGAGGGTTTGTTAATGTAGGTGCAATGGGCATCAAGACCAAATTTATTCACTAAAATGGATTAGGCCATGTAATCAGAGCTTCAGTAATATTAATCTCTGACACTTATTGAAAGGAAAAAAATACTTTTGTCTGCAAACTGGCATTCCTCCCTCCCTTCTCCCCAGCAGGCTTGCCATTTGCCTTGGCCATTTTCTGGGTATTACTTCAAAGAGGATAAGGTTTCCCATCATAAACACTAATCTAAAAATATTAGGACAATTAATTAGATACACTTAGTTTTACAAGGTATTAGATTGCAATACACTTCAAATATGACACTTGTTCTGGGATAGTGGGAGAAACTTGCATTTCAATGCAGTAACAAAGGGCAATACATCAAACTTTTTTTTAAGGGTGTTCTTAAGGGTTTACTGTTGTGTTCTTATGCTTAAATCATGAGTAATTTTCACTGGTTGCCTTCACCACATCCTGGACAGTTAGCAACCCAAAATCCACTGCAGAAACAGCAGAGATTCCTTCGAAAAAAATCACTGCTACAACAGATCAGGGGCTCCAGCAACCCTTAGCTGGAACAAATAAATGAAATTGCTCTAGACAGTACTGCAGCAGCAAGGAGCCAGACTGTCCTGAAAGATTAGTCCAGCCCTCAAAAACTAGACTTTTTAAAGAAACCAGTAAAGACATGGAAGGATGTCAGTCAAAAAGAAAAACCCCACTAACAACATTTAAAAAAAAGGATAACAGCAGCCGAAAATAACAATATGCTCTGCAGAAATGGGGCCAATGCCCCTTTTTTTCACGCAACATCTCAACATCTTCTAAGACCAAAGTTTTCAGAACAGCTGTGGCTTCCAACTGAAGAAGATACATCCTCAGCCAGAAGGAAGGCTGGTACCCAAGTGCGAATACACTGAAATCTCCCCAAGCAATGGTAAAATAAATTCAAGTTGTTTTCTGTGGTAGCAAACCTCCTTGTTCCTATAACTGAAACCACACACCCGGCTACATCACTTTTGCATCAATAAATTGCTAGGGGGGAGCAGGCAAGGGCAAGGTGTGTTCTCAAAAATGCAAGGCATTAGCTGGAGGGTGCCAGCAACCGTATAGAAACTCTAAGAAAAATTACTTACCAATTGTTGACTTGAAGTATAGTGAGCCCTGTGTCTTGTGCCAACTGCTTTTTCTGTTCTTCTGAAGGGTAAGGGTGCTATAAGACACCAAAATAAATATACACATTTAAAACAATGCTTTTTTCCTAATTTGTATTTTAAATTAAAAAAAAAAGAAGAAAACAGAAGCGTGACATCTATTATTGAAAGGTGAAATGCTGAGGTGTGTCACTCTTTTATAATTATTAATGGGCTACTACATCACTTAATTAATGGCAGTAAAAGACAAGCCAATTATAAAGATTAGTGAAGTGGAGAAATAACCACTTAGGATACTGGCAGTACCTTGATACTCAAGAAGGATATTTGTTGCATTAGCTGAAAGTTTTTGTGCTTGTCTCAAATGACCGATTAGAGTCAAATCACAGCTGGTTTTTTCACTGTATTTCACAGAACAATAAAGAATGCAGCGAAGCACTTCTCTGTAAAAATAAAACACGCTGCTGTTTTCTGAGACAGTGAAGACAAATCTTGCCAGTGCCCCAAAATAATTTGCAAATAAGATCAGCATCCTGAACATAAACAAACGCCTGGGTTTTGAACACAGGCCAGTGCAAGGTCAGTGATCAGCACATTTTTGTCTGACATTAACATAGCTGTGCTGCACTAATCCTAAGAGACAGAAAATAAATACCGGTTTAATTGAAGATAATGTTAAAATTCAATCATAAGTTAAGTTTCTTGTGAGAACTTGATTGCTTTCTCAGAAAATTCACTTCTGCATGAATAGAGATTACTTAATAAATCAACAGCAAATAACACATCCAAGTTTGAAATAAAAAAAATACTATTTTTGTCCTTTCCCTCCTAGTAAAACTGTCACTGTCCCAAAAGGAAACAACCAAATGTTGCAAACATAACAATTCCCAGGAAACCCCTGTTTTGGGGATCTGCTCAGCTCCTAACCTGGACACCCAAGTCTCAGTACACATCAGATTCAGATCCAGTCTGCTGCAAGGTACTTAATAACATTTCAATAAAGATCATTTGATTAGCTGATAATGTGGTTAGACCCATCTCAGCATCTCACGTAGGACCTGGTTGTCAGAAAGTATTTGCTGCTACACACACATCCCCCTTTTTTTTTTTCCTGAAACATCCCACATTCTTTGGATGCATTCTTCAGCATAATATTATACAAGACATAATACGAAACCTTGTAAAGTGTAAGAATTTAAAACCTCATAAAATTCTGCAATTGTATTGGTATCGTAACTATTTAGCAGACTTTATGTATTCTTGTAAACAGCATAATCCGACATCTAATGGCTGTTACATGCCTGCATCACCTCAGTTTACCAAACAGGAATTCTTGTTCTACCTCGAGCAACTTCCCTTTTCCCAACATGCCTATTTCAAAGTCCATTGCTATGGACGTCAGCTCCAAAAGATACAGTTTTATTCTCACAACAATGGTGTAGATTTTCCTATTATTTTAAAAATACTGTTTTCCTGACAGAAAGCCCACAGATGACCTGCATAGCTGTAAACGACCCCCTGTATTTTCTGTATGTATGTACAACAGCTCCAGAACTGCATTGTGGAAGACATAGGGAAGGGGATTTTGCTTCTTTTTTTACAGGTAATTTTCATTTTACACATGAAAAATATAGCATGAATTTTACAGTCCCCCTCATATACACTTTCATCCACAACAAATAGTTGTACTTGACTTACATCCATCTATCTGAACACAACATTTTGCTTTTCTTGATAAAAACAAACCTACAGAGATGATTTGTAACATTTCATTTTTAGAGTTTACTTCACATTTCACTACTTTGCTATGAAGCAAGGATAAAATTATTCTTTTTTTTTTCTTATTTTGCTTTGCCACCTTACATGTGATCTAATTTTAAGTAATTGAACAAACTGTGTCTAATTTCATGCAGCAAGCAATAATTACTAGACAGCCTCTAGCCATTGGAATTGAGAACTCTGTCTCCATTAAGCAATTTTCAATTGTTCTGGACTTTTTTTCCAAATAGACACAGTGGATAAAATTAGCCATCAGAATAATACTGTCACTGTAAAAGTAATTGCTTTAAAAGACCCAAACCCCACATTCCTCAAATTGCAGTATGTTTAAGGTCATCTGATTTATTTTTTCATAGCCTAGCACAGGATAAACTTTTAATTTCATGATAAATCTATAATTGCCATAATCACATGACAGCCAGGACTTCATGTAGCTAATCCCTCTTAGCTAAAGGTTCACAATGCGGCAGGCTTTTTAACAATGATTCAGTGTGGTTTAAAATATCTTAAATGCTGGGCATCCTTATTATATAAGCTTTCTGTGGATCATACGAGTTGTTCCTTTGTAGGCTAAAAAAAAATAATAATAAAAATGGCTTGACAAAGAACCAGCATGCCACAGGCTAGGTTGCTATAAAAACATTCAAAGCCTTGTTCCATTCCCACCCACAGGGCTAGGAAGGCTGGTGCTACAGGCAAAGGCAGACATCACATTGCAGCAGAGAGAAAGGGGGAAAGCCTGAGAACTGCCATTTTATAAGAAATAGGAAATTCAGTCAGAACTGTTGCTGTTGGTCTTTATTTCACATGTGTGAGAACGACAGGTGCCTTCCAAAAGCTTTCTAATAGTTGTTTAAAGGGATAAAGCCACATGCTCAAGTATATGTGCATATATATTTGTACACATGTGTATTTTATTTGTGTGTATGCGTATAAAATACATATAAGTATATACAATATAGATATCTATCTCTTAGTCAAATTATTTAGTTTTAGGTAATACTGCAAGGAACAGGCAGTTGGGCTTGATGATCCTTATGAGTCCCTTCCAACTTGAGACATTCTATGAGTCTATGAAATATCTAAATACATACGTTTATAAAGATATAAATATATAAATAAATAAATATATAAATATATATATAAATATGCATGGAAGTGTGTGTCTAAAACCACAATGCTGACTGCAGTTGGCAAGTCCACATATCACTCTAGATTACTTTGGGATATCAAAGCAAATTGTACCACTGTTCAATAAACAGTGACTTGAGACTTTTACTTTGTTGTGTACATTAGCTCCTACCATTATCTCTTAAAAGCTTAATTATTTGCAAACAATTGATCAAGATGGGAATTGGAGAAAAGAGACGCTAGACCACCGGGAGAGATGCAATGCATTAGGAGAGCAAACAGAATTACCTTTAGGTCTTATAATCAGAATTAACGATTGGAACCGTAAGCAGGGCAGTGCCAGAAGCTGTAATGCTCTTGCTGGAGTGTTTTCCATTTGATCTGCATTAACACCTCGTGTGAAAGCCATAAAACGGTGATTACAGATGGGAAGGCTGACCCTCCTTCCCAGAACCAGCCCAGCTTGTGTATACTGGAAGACTGCAGACAGGGTTTCTTGCCAAGGCCAGAGGAAAAAAAGGGCAAATCCAAGGGGAAAAAAACAAGTAGGAAGCAGGCAGGTTAAAAAAAAAAATATTTGAAAGAATAAGGCTGAAAACAGATAAGAACTCAGTCTGGCTCTGCTATTTTCTGATCATGCCTGCTGCTGCTACAGCACTATGGAGCAGCATCTACCAAATGGTATGAGAGCTACTACTTTTCCCTTCCCATAAATCTAGTGCTGAAATGTGGATTGTTTGGCACCATTAATGTGTTTTTGAGGCTCTGTGGTATTACTTTTAATAATGACTTAGTACAGAAAGTGATTGCTTAATAACACCTTCAAAGTCTGCATGCAAATGAAAATTATCCCTGGGGGATTTGCCCAGGGTAATATGAACAGTTAAGGAACATTTGAAAAGGTAAAAATAACTATGCAAAATATGAGTCAGAGCAGTCATTTTAGCAGTAACAAAGAAATCAAAGTGACAGAGAGAAAAACGTAACTTTCCATCATATTCTCTCGTCACTGTTTTATGAATGGTATTTAGAGAGCAGCAGTCTTACTAAAAGCCCCTTTTTAAATGCAGCCAAGACAATTTTTAGCAAAACAAACAATAAGACTTTTTTTATTTTTTGCCACCTTTGACTACAGCCAATACGCAAAGCCTGCAGTAGATACAGGTGGAAAGCATCCAAGTTTGTCTCTTAATGGTACCCCTTGTCCAAATGTACTCCTTTCTTAAAATTTTCTACCCCAGGCTAAAAATGCTGGATGCCAGGTCAGTGACAGACTTTATCTTATCTGTAACCTGGTACCAATAACCCTCCCACCTTGCTTCACCCATCATAGCAGTGCACCGTAATAGTTACAGAAAAATATTAAAGTAATGCTGCCCAGATTATTACTGCTGAGACAACAGGAGGTAAACCACCCCTTCTCACCTCCCAAATTATGAATTCCTCATGGCACCAAACTGCCTCAACACCAACACTGCCAACCAGCCCCATCACAGCCTGGAGGCAGAAGCAATCCCCAAGCAAAAGATTGCACGTTAAGTTATCAGGATGTCATGGCAACTGTCCAGCATCACCTTTGTCATAGCAGCACCATCACTTGGCTGAGCGTGCTAGGAGAACCATTTCAGAAGTCCTTTTATACCCTTTCTCCAGCCCTTGGCCTCCTCCACAGCTCAGTGTAGTGCACCAAGGCAAGATGAGATTGAGCTAAACTCTGGCAGGTGATGAAGAGAAATTACCCTCCCAAAATTTACGCCCTCGGGATTGTCTATTTACCATTTTCTAACCTGAAAATAAAAAATAAAAAATAAAAAATAAAAAATAAAAAATAAAAAATAAAAAAATCCCAAGACTATGATTTTCTTGCTTCTGAAGAGCAAACCAGCCTACATCTAATTCAGTAGTCAGAATAATGCCCAAGGTTCAGCCCTTCACTCACAAACTGCACATCTGTTTTATGCTGAACACCAAATCCTTGCTTTACCTGAACTTGTTCAAGGTTAGCTAAGACAGCAGCGCAGCACTTTGGGTTTCTCCCCTTCCCCTGCTTCCTCCTGGTTTGAATTTGAACTGTTTATATTTGTGAACAAGTTGATCTACAACAAATTATTATTTTTTTAATACCCATAATGCTTTCCTATTGTCTCTCAACTTTATGAATTAGTTTTACTGTTGCAGTGAATGCTTTTTTTTGTCTCCTGACTGCACATTATCAAAGGGACACTTTGTGCCTTCCATTTGCATTACAAAAGCTGTGCATGGTGTAGTCTAAGAACAGAGCTTGAATTTATAGCAGTCAAGTCCTGGATCCTCACACATCCTGGCCTCCAAAAGAATAACAGGGTTTCCTGCATTCACAAAGTAGCCAAAAAATGGTTGGATCACTATCTGTAAAGTCATAAGATTGCAACCTGCCTTCTTCGTTGGCCACCAGAGTATTTAGAGGAAGCGATAAAGAGAGCTCGAGTCCCCTTGCCTGTTTTGCAGGCTGCGTGTATCAGTTTGTAGACCATCCTGGTGACCTGCTTTATATTCAGGCGAGGCTTTAAGAAGTTGCCAAGTTGAGGTGAGCTGCTAGGGAGGGGAGGAAAGAAAAAACCAACTAGGAAACTGCGAACTCAATCCTGTTTATCCCACGGGACTGGCTTGCACATTGGAGGAAATACTAAACACCAAGAAGGAAGTTGTTATATTAGAAATGCATCTACAAGGCTGGGAGGAAAAAAGCCTGTGCAAAGTCTGCATAGACTTTTCCTTGGCTGAGAGTAGTGAGTTAGCCTGATAATGCTGTTGAAGTGTGAGCTGGCTTCAGCATTTAAAACTCCTCCTTGCTTTTTCAACGCAGCAAGAAAACGCAGTCCACATGACATGGTCATACTGCAGATAAAGCCAGTCTATTCCTTTCTTGAATGAAAATATTTCCTCAACTTATTATAATAGTTTAATAACCCCATGGTTAGATTTTTTTCATAGCATTGCTGTTAAGAAATCCTGATGCTGCCAGTTATTGAACTGCAACTTATGAACACAAAATCAACAGGCATGCTTGGTCTTGTAAAGTTAAAAATGTATCAAAATATGCAAGGTAATAAGATGCTGCATCCCTGTATTGCTATGGCAAGGCCATACTCTGCTGCTTGACTTCTGGCATCCGCCAGACGCTTGGAGATGGGGCTCTGAGTCACTGCCTATCACCTCCCTTACAAAAGGTTTTGCAGACTGCTTGGGCAACCTTGCCAAAAAAATAAAAGATGAGGAAAGGAGGCAGACTCTGACTCTCCTAAGGCAAACACAGGGTGTAAAATACAAATCCAATACCCCAGAAGTTTTAACATCTGAACATGTGTTCACAGCACAACCTGATTAAACAGGGGTTGGATTGGTTTTGCAGGCAGGGGGGTGGAAAAGAAGTTTTATTTAGGGGGGCTTAAAAGAGAGGAAAGAGGTACTGGCATCAGTAACACTTTTTAATGAAGGATCTATGCCAGAGAAAAAAAAAATGCTCTGTGCTTCTCTCTTTCCCGTTTCCCCTTTTTTGTAAATAGTTTTCTTGCAAGAGTTGTCTGTGAACAAGTTTTGGCACTCACTAACATAAATATCCTTTCCAAGGCTGATGGAGAGACATGGTATAGCATGGGATGCATTGCCAATACTTCTCGGGTGGCCCCATCAAATTATTCATATTGCGAGCAGTCATTAAGGGAAAAAAAGTTCAGATCATCCCTTGTACAGGATATTACAGAAGTCAGAAAATGGAAAAACCTTTTAACTCATCTAATCCATCCCCTGGCTGCTACAATATTATTCCTTCCATACCATATATTATTACCCACTGCCTTTTCCAGTGGAGCTTTAGCAATAGCGCTTCTGCTATTTCCTTTTGGAGACACTCTGATAGACCTCAGTGTTTGGAGCTTACTCTGGCTCCCACCAGCTTTCAGTTTAAGTCAAGTCTATGCAGACACTCCCACGCCATACCCGGGTAATTGAGCAGAGCTTTTCCCATGTTAAACATTCGGTTAGTGCCTCTATGTATATGCATGCAGAAACACACTTGCACATAGTGCTTGCACACACACACCTTAAGTTTTCAATACTTTTAAGAAGTGATCTTTTGCTCTAGCATCCAGATTATTTGTGCTGATTCGACACAGGCCGTGAGCCTTCCCACCCTCTGCCCCATTTTTCTTTATTATTAATAGGTTTTTGCTCAATCACAGCCTAAAAATAACCAAGGACAGGGCAATTAAAAGAAAAATTGCATCCGAAGAATCAGCAAAACTCTCTTCAGCACAGCACATAGCCAAAAACAATTAAATAGTACATTCAAGTGACACCAAAGGAACTGAGGAAATGTATCTGTCTTCCAATCATGTTAGAGCTAAAATTCACATCCTTGAAATGTGTCTTTTCAGTTAAGCTAGTGTCTTTATTAAATGTCTTTGGAAAGGCAGGAAGGTGAATCCCATCCTCTCACAGGTGACCGGCTTTTGGGAAGAAGGAAAAAAATATTCCCGCTGTGGCACACTTAACAAAATCCTGACTACCATAAACCATTGCTGTTGTTTTTAGAGCCAGTCTAAGACAGATTAGCTCAGGTAAGTACCTCTTAACCAGAAGCCTTTTCTCAGCAATAAGTCACTGTCCTTATCTACCTCAAATGACTTTCTAAACAGTGGGCTTGGAAATAAGTCTGCAATCCCTGGGAAACGCCTGCGCCAGTGGTTGTAATCCCACAGAGCTTAGCCGAGAGCTCTAATTCGTGCTTTCTGCTCTCTTTTTCAGGATGCCTTTGGTATGTCAGGAGCTCCCTCTGTAAGCAGGGAATAAAATTGTTCCCCTAAACCTACAGGTTGGAGTGACCAGGACAATAGAGGGCTGCTGTATTCACCCAGGTCCCTAATACCCACTGCAGGATTTAGGATGGAGTAGGAGCTTTAGGCAGGTTTCCTAGGGTAATAGCACCCTTGGGAGCATCCACCAAGCCATTTGGGAACCTTCCTGCCGTGAGCTCAGCCACTTTTTCTCATGGAGAGACCAAGCAGTTGAGTGAAGAGAGTTCAAGGCAACAACCACATCAAGGTGCTCACCTTCAACACCAAGATAAGGGTTTTTTTACATCTGAACATTTTCTATTTGGAAAAAAAAAACACCACCAAGGAAGGAAATTAAAAGATAAAGCTGCTATTTTGCAACACTGCTTTGTTGGCATGGAAAGTCCTTGAACAGATGCCCTGTCCACCATTACATATTCACAACATATCCTTGTAAAAGAATAAAGCCCACTCAACTTATAAGCAAAAATGCAATGTGTTCTTCATATAAAAAAAAAAAAGAAAAAAAAGATGAGTTTAAAGATGTCGGAAGGAAAAAAATGAGAAGGGATGAAAAAAAATACAAGCTAGCAAAACACCACGGTTCTCTGAAGAAGCAGAGACTCTTGGAAATAGCATGCATTCTCTGGCGTTAATTTTCCCACTTAAATTACAGTGATGCTGTAGCCTCATCTCATTAGAGATCATTGTCCCCAGTAGACAGTTGTGTTTATGGGGGATTCTTGCTGTTCCACACCTGCTGCTCAGGTTGCTACGTGATAAAGCCTGCATACAAACAGCAGTCTTGAGGTTGCTGGACTGCAACTGATGAGCCCGGGCTAATTCAGGGGTGATTATGTAGTTTACTGGACCACTAAACCTCTTTAAGCTTGTAATTACTGCCTATTTGAGTAAAGAACATTCAAAAGCAATTCACTGCATCATGCCTGCCACAGCTGGAAGCAGGCTGCCAGCAGTCTATGGGGACATTAAAATCTACAGGGACGGGGATTCGAGCACAGCTCATAGGCACTGACTGCAGTAGCAGCCAAGTGTGTTCACATTCCAGCTCACCTTTTCTGACCAGGCATACTATTAAAGGTGCATTGAAAACCATAGAAAAGTAATAAAGATGACAAATAATGGGACATAATTGAAAGAACTGCATTTTAATGATTCTCCCCCTCTTCCCTCTCCCCTTACATTGGCTTAAAAAAAAAATTAAGCCTTTTTTGCGACAAGGGAAGGAAAAGAAAGGGCCTTTTGCAAAAGGGGAAATGTGCTGCATCAATGTGAGTGCTTCTCTTTTGAAATCTAGAGGCTTCCTTGTGTTTGGAATTTTTAGAAAGAATAAGTTTACTTGTAAAGTGAATGCAGAGTAAGTCTTATTGCGAATTTGGCAGCAATGACAGCACAGAGACATCTTAATCACTGAATCTTGATTAAATCCTCCTCACTGAGTCTTCATGAAACCCTCCAAGAGTATCTGCAGAACTGGAACACATACAAACCCACTTCTCACTGCTGCATCGCTTGCAAGCACTGGGAAATGCCCCAAAACACCACTCCGCAAAACAGCTCCACCCTTTGCAGCAACACAAAAGTCAGGCATGGATCCCTACTATAGACACAAGGCTTTTATTTTAATAATAAATAAACATCTCTCTGATCCTATTTGACTTTTGAGTTTTGAACCACTTGAGTCCTCCCTTTCAAGTCTGCCCCTGCAGCTTTCAGGGAGCAGAAAGTTATTAAAAAAGGTACTTTTTTTTCTTTTTTTTTTTTTTTTGCATCATTAGCAGCCTTTGGGAGCAAGGTCTGAAGGAAGAAGAGCAGATCAAATGGGACCTATGATACAGGCAGAAAGGCTGGTAATGGGGATTTTTACAAGTGAGTAGATGAAGGTCCAGAGAGGATTGCTCCAGTGGAGCTGGAAAAAAGCACTGGCAAAGTGGAGGGAAGTTGCCAGTGTGGCTGCCAAGTCCCAGTGCTGCGTTGGCTTCACCAGGAGCTCTGACGAGGTGGCAGAGCAGGCTTGTGTGGCTCCAGCTGAAAAGCTGGGTCCTCAAAGCCCTCCCACCGTCCAGTTGCTCCACAACACTCTCTCCCTGTCATTATCCTGCCATGTGTAAGGTCCCACACCGATGGACCTAACGAGCCACCCTATGAGCTAACTGCATGAAATGTACTTTAAAGTCTCACTGGACTTTTGGAGAACCAGAATTCATCAGTGTAATTTCCCTGTCCCACTAACAACTGCTCCAGCTACTTGGGAGAATGGGATAGGGAGAAAAAGCAAAAATAAGCAAGGAAAATAAAATAAACCATTGCTATAAATATAATTAACCCTGAACTGAAGGTAAGTGTAAAAGATGGAGTCTTTTTCTCTCCTTATCTAATAAACTGCCTTTTTTTAAAAAACATGGACATATTGTCTATAGTATTAGTCTCACTATATATATATATATATATATATGTAGTGAGGGAAAGGGAAAAAAGAAAACGCCATGCACGCATGAGCATGCCACTGTTAACAAACATCAGCTTTTAAAGGAGAATATAAAAGCATTGGGGAAGTTTATTCTTAAAAAGTATGTAAATTCCCAGCCACAACAATCCTCCAACTAACCCCATCCAAGCTCCAAAGAGCCACAGGCTTATATGTTATCCAGCTATCACTCTTATTAATATTCATTAGGCAGGTCTACTTGCATTTTCATAAGCTGCAAAGGTGGCAAAAGAAACAATCAGAATTCTTTAACACACAGGCATTATCAATTCAACATCTGCCAAATAGGAGTGCATACAGATTTGAGGTTGGAATTCAAATGCAATTTACCTGGGCTAGAGCTGGGCTTCACTTCCCAACACCCAGCAAGCTATTTCAGGCATTTTAGTTTTATCCATCCCAGCTTTTACATCTCCATAAGTTCACTCTCCATTATTTTCACCTTTAAAATGAGAGTCCCTTGTAAATTACCTCCTTCATTCTTTAGCTTTAATGAGTTCCCAACTGCTAAAATAGCCCAAGTTTACTAAGATCACATATATGAATAATACAGTCAAGTTTTAACTCAGTAAACTTGACTAAGCAATTCTGCTTTCTGACTAGAGAATTCATTTATCTACACCCATTTAGCATGTGAAATCCTTTTGACTAGCTTCAGGGTGCAGACCTGTAGAGAAAAACAGACTTTCTGACCAGCATGGACTAAAATCTGACACTGAGAGATGAATTAAAAAGTCACCAAAAGAAAACAACTGTTCTAAGTAATTATTTACCCTACTTAGCAAAGTAATCTGGCTTATAAAGCTAATGAATTTAAGAATAAAATAGACTTGTGTTCCCAGGATGATGTTAATATGCACAAGGACATGCATCAAAAAAATGCATGATTTAAATATCCTGAGAGCCAGGAAAAAGCACATCCCAATTCTTCCCAAATCTCACGGTTTAACCCTAAGTTAAAAAGCCTTTGCCCACATGTTCACTATATATTGATACCTGTCCTTATAGGAACCTCATTTAAAAGGCTTGGATGGTCTCAGGATGTGCTTCTTCCCTTTGGCAACCTACCTGGACTGAGAAGGCTACCCCATAAAAAATAACCTTTTCCCTCTCCAAAGTCAATGCAGCTCTCCACCAATTTTGCCCGGCTTTCAAAAACCTTTGAAGACAAAATTATATCCTCCCTCACAGAGGGTCAGGGGGACCAGACTTTGCATTTCAGTAGGAATATTTATGGAGCAAGGCACTTCCCAGGGCTCAGCATTGGCCAATGCTGGGGGGACGAGCCCTGAAATGGCCAACCTGTCTATGCCTAGATAACTTTAGATATGGAAATGAGCTGCAGAGAACTCTGCTGAAGCCCTCATCTTTGTAAGAAAGACAAAACCCTCAGTGGGTGTCTTCTACAGGATGATGGATGGATGAGGCCAGGACAGTGGTTTTTTGGAAGGGGCTCTTCAAAAACCCAAAAAGAATCAGCTACAAGAAACCAGTGCCCACCCCGCCTCCAGCCTCCATCCTCTCCTGCCTGGTCTCCTTCAAGGTCTCAGGACATCAAGCATCATGCACATGTGGATCCCTCCACAGATACTACTATAAAAGAGCCAATCAATATATTTGGAAGCAAAAGCATTGAGATGGCATGTCACTTTCAGCACATTTATGATGTGATGGCTTTTAGTAATTCACGAGGATAATATATTATCAATTAATTTTCTCACTACTGAAATAAAAATCCTTTCTGTTTCCTTTTCCTTTCTGAACAAAACTCCACATTTATTTTAGAAAGATCAAAATGAAAGTAGTTAAAGACCAAAAAAAGTCACCATTAACAAGTCATAAAGTAGGAAAGAGAGACCGGGCACATTTGATCTTGTTCTGTACATGAACCTCTCTTAGATGACTGCTCCAATTACAAAAAAATAAGTTAAATTTATAATTACAATGATACAAAATTATGAACTTGACTATTACATGCATATATTTTGTTTAATAGCTTCATTTATTTTAATAACAAAGAGAAACTATATCTTTCCAGATGAAAGCTTTATTTCATGGCTTTGGTGCAACTGGGATTTTTTAAATCTGTGATGTTAACCAAAATGTGATAATAGATGTTCTCGAGGGCCTTGTTTTATAGCATTTTATGCAAAGCCAAACTATATGTGAGACATTACAAACATGATGTTTAGCCCTATTTTAAGCAAGTAGAACTGACTGTGGTGTCAGAGGCCCCTGTAATTGTTTTCTGTCTGCTTCTTGTTCCTCTGAACAGTTACTTGTGCAGCAAAGTATGGCTGTAGAAGTACTGTGATGAAATCATTAGCTCTCTGAAGACTTGTTATAAAATGATATTGAAAGGCAAGATTTGTGGGATTTTGGCTGGGAGGGGACAAGAGCAACCACAGTGTAGCTACTTTATCTATAGCAGACTGCCTTGAAGGGTCTGTTGACATCCAGAAGACAGACACAAAAAAGATACTAAAAAAAATATGCTAATTCTGCTACCATTTTTATGTCAGTTAATTCCTAAAACAGAGATCATCAGAAACACCTCATCAAACTTGATCATGCTCTTCATCCTTCTGAGGAACTTCTCATCTACTCCACTTTCTTTTATTTTTACATTAGTAGATTGAAAACAGTTCTTTCAGACAGCGGCAGCACTCATGCATACGCAGCATGAAGGACGGTCTTGTTGAATAGGTTTTTATACACACACATATGTACTTACACACGCAGAAGTGTGCATGCACATATGGGAGGGTCGATGTAGTTTGCATACTGCACCCTCCACCCCTGACCACTGGTTTTGAGAAGGCAGCCCAAGATGGCAGCTCATGATTAACGGCTGTATCATCCCTGGCTCAGTGGCGGCGAAGCCCCAGGTCTGATCTGCCAAACATCCCCTTCGTCTGCAGCCGATCAGCAGATGTAAGCACATAGGCCCTGTCAGCTTGACATATCATTCCTACAACGATGTCAACGACTATTAATGTTCAATTATCTGTCCTAGAAATAACCCTCGCCTTTACGCATTGTGTAACTGGGCGCGTGCTACTGCAGTAATCCAAACGACAAGGGCAGAGATGCCCGCGCTCACCCACTCGCTGTGAGTTGGCTTCCCAACATTGTGATGACATTGCCTTGCGGTAGCGCATGGATGCCTTCCTCCTGCTTCCTCTCCCTGCTTGCAGGGGTGTTTCTTTTGGAAGGCATGTTGCAAGGACCCCAAAGACCTTTCTTCTGCTCCTCTCATGCTGCATGTCACCCGTCAGTACTACTGATACATGCTTGGAAAAATCATATTTTGACTTCACTCCCATGCAGAACCACAAGGAGTTTGTTTGTTTTCTTTTACAGAGGGCCATAAGCTGTCTGTTACCTGGCAGCATCTTTTTATGTCTCGCATGCAGGTGTGTGTGTGTATATATAAAAAATTTATGATTAAATGCAAATGTCAACAGTGGCTTCTTCTAGGGCTGTGTCTACACCAATTCAACCCCTAATTGCAGGACTGGTACAATTTGTCCAAATGAAACATTACAGCTTCCCTTTGTTAAAGCGAGTTAAAAATAAGAGCCCCAGTAGAGAGATGACTTGAAGAACAAATACGAGTTCATTCCTAGCATCTTTTACCACTGTTCAGACATTAAAATTATCAATCAGGCCAAATTCAAATAGGGCTCTTGAGGCAAAAAGTTTACCAAGTATTTCTTCTTTTAAATCAATGTTACAGTCAAATTGCCACTCATTTGAAGGGGCTGTGATGGAGTTTACGTGATTTTTTTTTTTTTGTTACTATGGCACAGCTTCCTTGAACTAACATTCAAAGGTTATCAGCTGTAAGTTATGCTTGCTAAGTCTTCTTATACAACTCACAATCAGAGGGAGGGAGCGGGAGGAAGCACTGTGATAACCAGTGCCAGCTTTGAGATAAAACCCTCCACCTAATCTCTGTTTATTTAGACAACCATCTAACCGCAGCACTGGGCGTAAAAACAAGCCAGGTGTATGGCTAAGGGAATTTCTCCTGCCTTATCTTCACTGTATTATATTTTGGGGCAAAGGGATGCGGAGTCTTTATTCTTTTTTTCAAGATAACTTTGAAAATTCAAATAATCTTAAAGTTTGAGGTTTTGATGTTTGGATTCACTTGGCTGGCTGGGCTTTTTTGCTTTGTTTTGTTGGGAGGGGAGTTGACAGTAACAAAGTACTTCTTTTTCCATTCTTTTGAACTTCTGGAGGTTTGGGCAAAAAGGGGTTTTGCTGTATCACATTGAAGAATTAAGAATTAACTTGCTTTGAAATATTTCCTACCAGATGGGATTCAGGTGGTTTGGAACAAATATATGTATTGTGGGATCATACTGGAGCAAACCGAGTAGCACTGAAGATGTATTTCACCCTAAAGAACTGACAGAGGGTCAGGAACCCCACACACCTCCGCAGCAGCAGTGCTGAAGCTGCTTTTTCCAGTGTGGGTGCCGAAATAGAAAAACTCTTGCGGATCAGGCCATCAGAAGCAGTACCATAAGAAGTCTGATTGAAGGATAACTGAGCCTTCCTTCTGTTTCAGGAGCAATATTAAACTGTCATGGGAAGCTTGCACATCAGCCAATGGCTCTGTTTCTCCTTCTGCATGAGCCCACAGTTGCCTCCAATGTTTTCAAACTCTTTTTCCCTTTTTTTTTTCCCCTCTGATAATTCACCTCACCATTTACTCAATCATTTTAGGTAGGGGGAAGTGATGAATGTTGCTGAGTGCCAGGTTTTTTGGTGCAAGACGAAGGAGCAACTTACACAGAGTTCCAGGCTCCTGTCAGCCCTATAATTGATGATGTTTTCACTGTAAGGGGTGGGGACTGGAACACATTAAGGCTCAACAGGGGAAGAAAACAGAGCGAATTGACTCAGCAACTATGCATTTTACCATGGCTTCTAATAAGGATAAACTGATTACTGCAAATGTACTTCAACGTCACGGGGCTGTGGGGGGAGGAGGGGAAATAAATCAATCTGCTCAAAGGAAATACATGTCATACCGAAAGTTTTTTCGAAATTGAACTTTTACATTCAAAAATGTAGAAGCATGTTTCAGCAGAACAGTGCTGCTGCTTTCCAAGTTGCCATTTGCTGCTAAGCCAAAAATGAATTTGTAGCCTTAAAATGCATCTTTAGATGAACGCTGCAAAATGATTGCTACAAAGTCAACGCATCTTTTTTCTAATCTTGTTCTCAGATGACTTCAATAACAAAGAGGTACATTGTGATGCTCACATTGTATTTTAAATGCCAACTTTATGTCAGCATCTTTTTATGGTGACTGGGGGAGTGGATGCTCAGCTTCTGCACCAGGCAATGGCGAAGGCAAGTGGGAGGCCGCTCAGGTTGCCAGGGGTGACTATGGAGTCAGCAACTGCAGGATCCAGCAAAACCTGCCCTGACTGATGGCTTCTGGGTTCCCTATGACCTTTGATCCCTTCTGGTTTGGCTGGGAACAAAAGAGCCCGTTCACTGGGGCCCCTTCTGCGTATATTTAATGAAAGCAGTCATCACCTAAACTCTGATTAATATGTTTGCTTTACATGTGGTGGGAGGAGGACCACAGCCATCCTGTACTACCACACAGGTAAGTGCCAGGCTGTAAAAACAGTATATATCCTAGCTTGTGTGTCACACAAAATAAATCAAGGAAATCCACCACGGGGCACATAAAAATGACTAAAACGGGTAAAGACAATTTTTGTCACTGATGCAAGAAGTTGCCAAGGCTGGTGACAGTGCCAGAAGCGATTTCCCTGCATACCCAAAAACCTGCAAGGAGCTTCTGTCATTAGAGATTTGGTGCTGCTCTGACACCAAGGGCCATCAGCAGCTCAAATGCGCTGCCGCAAAGATGCTGCCGGCTACGGCAACCATGGAGGATGCTGTCCAACTCTCAGCAGCAACTTTCATCGCTGCATATTGTCACCATAGCAATGAAGCTGGATGCAGGCAAATGACAAGGGTCTGTCATCACTCAGCCTCGGCCTGACAGCCTTCACCACCAGTCGCTTTCATCCAGTCACAATACGCAAATACGTCCTTAGCAGGCCCAAAAGTAATAATCTGCCCTTCTGCAATGTCATCGTTTTGCTGGCACTCACAGTAGTGGTGTACAGCCCTTATGCCCCATAAGGATGCTTTGTTTTATTCCCCAGGAAGTCTTCATGCTTTAGGGAAAGGTCAAAACAAGGAAATAGGGAACCAGAAAGGAGACAGCGATACTCACACTTCAAGTATCACGATAATCAAGAAGTAAACAAACGAAAAAAAAAGGAAAAAATCTGTCACACAAATTGCAGTGAAACATGAAATCTGACATTTGAAAGGAATACAACAACTCTTTCTATGTAAGGTCTCTTCAGCAAGGAATAGGAATGTTATTGTGACTGTCTTAGGCTCCCTTTAACATAAAACACAGAAGTCATATATAGGATGCATCCTCCACTCACTTCATAGAAATAGGTTTTTGGGGTGAAGTCAGGATAACTGGCAAGGTATGGTGGGCTGCCACTTACAGCAAACACACTGTTCTGCCTTCACACCAACACCAAAATCAGGTGTCCCAGCTATTTTCACGGTCTCCCTGCCAGAGGTGCCACCAAGAGACAATTAACTTGGTCTACTTCCCTGCTGTCTTGGTGAAAGTACAGTGAGAAATGACAGAAATCAGAGGTGGCAAACACTATCTCATCTAGAGCTCATCTGCCTGGTTGGATTAATCGTAGCATCTCTATTTTGAGAGAATTTCTGTGCGGGGTCAGTTTTTACTCATCTCTCCCATGCAAAGTCCCCCCTTCCAATCGTGGCACGTGTAGAAGATGGTGAGAAAGATCTTACTTAGCTGATTACCTTACTTAGCTCATCTTGACTACGCATTTCATATTTTACTCTGTGTTTAGTCATACAGAATAACCTGATTTAACAGCGATCCTGCGTATCACACAAACCCTCTCACCATTTAGAAAGTTGATTTTAATGATATTAAATTTAGATTTGCTTATATGCTACATTTGCTAATGAAGACATTGGCTACATGGCTCTTATTTAACACATTTGCCATGTCCCCATAGCATGCAACACATTTGGAAGCCCGTGGCAGCCCTTGAAAGACAATGTGCTGCTTGAACATTTCTAAACCTGATTTACTGTTCCAGAAAAACAACTATGCAACTAATCTTCCAGGACAAATGTAATGCCAAAGAATAACTAAACTGAAACATATAAATTTCATATATACTTAAAAATATTATTGTCTGTAATTTAATATAACAATATTTCTAGGCCTATAACCTTGCACGCAGAGGCAATTTCCCAAGCATTAATACTTAAATGGGTCATATGCACCACATCTGTCATTCTGTCCTGAAGTCTATGAGGCACAACCAAGACTCTGCAAGCCTATTGATTTTTCTAGCATTTGCTTTAATTTACTTAACCATTGAGAAATCCATCAGTACATAAAGGGCAACTGTCCATTACTGCCTCATTTGCAGACATTCTTTCCCCTCATTTTTTTGGTAAATATTTCCTCTTAAATCGCTGCGTGTTTACAGTGTAAAAATGAATCCAGAAAGTGCTCACACCTGTTTCTGTTCAGTAACTGCTGCACTGAGGTATATGTAATGTGTTTAAAGATAGAATAAATATCTAGACATTATTACATCTGTGTGCAAAGGGTGGTAAATTAGATCCTAATTACATTAACAGGGATTCTGCCTCCCAGCTTAAATTTTACATGAGCACTCTGTAAAAATCCAAAAGCTCTGCTGTGGTTTCTTTACGAGCTGGTGATTACAGCTACTTCCTATGCGGTCACTAAATATTCTGTTTACAAATAAATGAAGAAGCTTTGAGCCAACTTGCCAGGGTAATAATCCATGGTGTTTCTTCTTTTCCCCCCCTCCCTCCTAACAAACCTTTACCACATAAGCATGGCAACAATCAGAAGCCCTAGCTTCATCTAATTACTCTATCACATAATTTCACAAATTGCCTTTTCACTGGGGAGCCAAGTGCAAAACACGCTCACAGTGGGATTTCAGGCAGCAGCTTTCATTTACTACTCATTTCTTGTTAAATTAAACACAAAAACACCAGTTGTGCAAAAAAAAAGTCAAAAAGAATGCCTGCAAATGAGCCAGACAAGTGTATCTTATATTTATACCATTTGCACAAAATAGCTCATTGGCAAGCTGGATTTTTAATGGCACCATTATTGCCTTTAACCCTTTTAAAGCCTGTCTCAAGGCCGGTAACTGGTTCATCCCAACCAAACTCAACCTCGGTGAAACAGCAGCAGGCAGCACATCGCCCTTATTAGCTAACATGACATCCTTTAGCTAATAACCAGTAAGACGAGGTATCTACCACCAGCGTGCCCCGACTTCACCTCCACACAACCCCTTTGTCTTCCAGGGGCTTTAATGGAGAACAACCAATGGCAGAATTTGGCTACAAATTCCTCAGTATTACACCCACCTAATATAAGGGAGGGATGGTCCTACAAATAAATCAAGCAGGATTTGTAAGCATAATTCCTTTTTCACCCTGGTATGGCCCAATGCAGTGCTGGGGAACCAGAGGGTCTCGAGGGCAGAGGGACCTAGAAGGCCAGACCCCTGCTAATTATCTGAGCACTAACAAGGCTGAATTTCAAGCTGCCACTGAGGAACACAAATTATTTTGAAAATAATTGTAGCCAGTGTACCATCACCAGTGGAAGTGAACCAGAGGTTACGCTGCTCTAAGATGACATTTTTACATCAACAAGTACAAAACTAAAACACGGACATTAGTAATTAAAGCTGTTCCTTTCATAGCACCAGAGCCAGTAGGTCAGGTACTGTTTTACATCAGAAACCAGGACTTGATGGCTGTGGATTTGCCAGCATTATCTGCATAGGGAGAAAAAAAACCCCAAAACATTAGGAGCAGCTGTCTATGTGCCTTGACATTGAAAATCCTATTCATACAGACAGGTGGAGTAATTTAAAAGCCAATGTGGTGCAATTTTGATGCAAGTAATGCCACTGTTTACTAAAATGCTGCCATTACCACTGTTTATGGAAACATTACTAAAACTGCATTTTATTCATAAGAATCCTAAGATTCAGGTTATTACCAGCTTCAAAATTATTCTGCCCCCAACTGTGGCTTATGACCTTTCAGGGTTTACAACCTGCTTCACCGATGGACACATGCTCAGGTTTCGACAATGAAATCAAAGGTTTATTCTCTCTGCCATTTCCCCACAACCACAGTGCAACTCCTGGATCAGCACAAAAAGCCCACAGCAAGTACGATAGTTCTGGAAATGAATCTATTCATTAGCCAGATTCATGGCATTTACTTTCCTGAAGATATCAGTAGGGAACCCAAAAGCTCTGGCTGACATGAAGAAAGGCGGTCTAGGAAGAAGAGTTTTACTTCAAAGCTGACTTTAGGTAATGACTAGAGCAAGCCACATAAGGTAGAGTCACAGCATTCCCCCTCCGAGTTTAAAGAAAGTCCTTGGAAAACTTATCTATATCACGAGCAGACCTTTGGTTTTACTGGTGTGACTAAAGCAACACTTTGGTGCCAGTAACTTGACTACCTAACTGATTGTGTCACTAGTACAGAGCATCATACTGGGAATGAGTTGGTCGTTTGTTGTTGGGGTTTTTTTTTCTGTTGTTGGGGAGGTTCTGTGGCTGGTTTGGGGTTTTTTTACATATTTCCAAAGCACCTTACGCTGTACAGGCCTGATTAGATAAGGTCAAGTAGCAGCCAATAAAGAAATATTCATGCTGTGCCTAAAGTTTGAGAAGTATTTTCTGGGCAGAAGTTTCTGGTCCATAAAGCAGAAGATACAGTGGTAGAGTCCTAGACCTTGCCTTATTAAAATGATGACCCACTGCTGAAGTGAAACGAGTATTCTACTAAATACTATGGGTCTAAATCAGGCAATGATGCAAAAGGCAAGGTAAATGAGATAACTACATATTAACTTAAACTCTTTTCTGCCTGCTTGCCCTTATCTACAAGTGTATTTACCATTGCTAGCTTACAGGATAAGGAGCTGGAAGTGCAAAGGTGAGTCTGATCAATACATTTGTTCATACAGTGAAGACTGGATTTTCAGCTGAGCATTTTGGAAGAAAGGATGCCATTACCCATGGAATATTTTAACTTTCTATCAACAACAACAACAAAAAAAATCCCTTTCACAAGAAAAGTTTTCTGTGGGTAATTCTGATGGGCAGAGAGTAAACATAAACAGTTAAGAATTAGGGCTCCTTGAATATATGCAACAAGAAAAAACACGTAAGCTACAGCAGTGCAGATTCTGCATAGCTGAAGGTAAATGCATTAAAAGGGAAACAAAACTTTTAAAACGGGTAAGACTCAAACTCGCTTCTCATGCCTGTCCTGGAGCAGCAAACACACTATATTCACCGCAGTATCACTGTTTCGGTTCATTCAGACAAGAGTTATGTTTATGTAAACAGATGTAGGCTACTCTATGCCAAAGGAAGGGAATGCATCTTACTCAACTTGATGTACCACTTCCAAATGTGACCCCATTTGAAAGGCAGCTTATCTTACACCACAGATTAACACATCTCATCAGATATGCACCCAACTGTTTCGGTGTCTCATATTTTGGCACTTTACCTGATCTGATTAAGTCACTTGCTAGCTCACACCGGTGCGCTGTGAAACTCCTTCAAGCATTAAGAGATTGCCAATAAAAAATTAACACTGGCACTTATATACATAAGCATATCTGAGATTCAATATAGGCTCTTTTGTAGCAACCGTGTTAAAGGACAAGCTAAACAAACAACTAATAATGAACAACTGAGCCCATGAATTAATCCTCATTTCCTGCTCACCCACTGCTTGCCAAGATACTGTTGTTGTCTTTAGTGTACTTTGCATTGCAAATTATTTGCCAAATATTTCCGTGGACTCTTCCAGATTCACAAACCAGCGGTCAGACTTTTTCCCTCCCACTCTCCTCCTTCAAAACATGATACTTGACTTCGTATGTCTGCTTCGACTGCAGAAGGCCAGTATGTCACTTAACACATTTCTGTGCCTTGACTGAAGACTAATTTCAAAAATGAAGTTGCACAGGCAAAATATCACAGCTGCAAATATTAAAAGAAAGGAGAGGGTGGAGCAGAAAGCAAAGCATCTATTATTGACTTAAAAATTCTTATTACTGCAAACATTCTTGCTGGTAAACTCATTTCCCAGAATATTTATGCAAACAAAAGGAGTTCTAGTACAACCAGAGCAAGTGTAATTTAACATTTGAATTAATGTTTATCATGTTTCAACTTTTCAGTATTCCCTTGCTTCTGCTCAGATGTGAAATTCTGCTGGTTTGTAAATACTAATGTGTTTCAGCAGCTTCCAGATAATTAAAATTCTTTAATGTGTTGGTGGCTTCCACATCAGTACAACAGTGCCTCCAAGGTAGAAACTGGGACAGGCTGGAAAAAAGATAAGGTAGGGAATACACACTCTCTCTAAAATCTAGCCCAGGCTGCTGGCTCCCTTCTGATTACAACCAAAAAATTTCCCTGGACCACTGGCTCCTGAGACCTCCAAGGAGCTTAGGATGGAACGCTTTGTACCATATAGTTTAAGGCAACATGATGGTCGTCTTCATCAGAAACAAGACTGAATCATATATCAGAAAAAACACATTTTAACTACATCACACTTCTGAACATGAGAACAGCCTGTGTGAGGAATCTGGTTTGCTTGAATCTATTGACTAAAGCAACCTATATTTTTACTTTCTAGTCTAAAAACTCAGTGCTGGTAACTTAATCTACAGGGCAGCATAAGATCTGAGAACATGAGGCATAGGCTTTCCAAGAAATCATGAAAAGTGAGCAACAGCAGCATTGCCAAGGTTATTTCCCAAGCAACAATAGTTTTCTTCAAAAATGGCAATGCTCACCAGCATTAAAAATGGACCATCCCTTGGAGGCTGGACAGCGGGTCAAAGCAACAAAGTTGAGGAAGACTAAAGAAAATGCTGAAGGTTTTGACAATCAGTGTCCTCCATCAAATTCTGGGAGTGCTGAAGGGTTAAGAAGTTAAATCAGTTACCTAAATCCTGTTTGTCCTCATTTCTGGAGCTCTCAATTCAATTCAGACAGAGCCTTGGAATAATCATCTCCTATAACAGCATTTCGTTTTTTCTCCTGTTGAAGGTACCTGTCACAGTACCTCCCCCAGTAGAAGGGAGCATCTGAACATCACCCCATCACAGGTTACGTCCCATGGTTGCTTTTTCTCATCCATCCAGCAAGTCTTCCTGCTGCTGGGAACAGGAAGAGCCTGGGCTCCCACCTTCCCAGCCAAGGAGATGGTGGTGTATGGGTGACTGAAGGCAAGCTAAAAATGCCTGTCTTTTCCTAGGAATTCGGGACAGCTGGCACTAAGAAGTCTTGCAGATGTGGAAGAAAGAATTTTACAGCTTTGCCTACAATAAAATTAAGTGAAAGAGGAGACCTGTGTACTTGGGATAAAGGGGGGACAGACACACACCCCTTCTGAGTCCAATCTGTGGAAATATGACCCCTGCTACACAGATGAGCTCCAGAAGGCCTCTGGCATTTTGCAGAGCAAGCATCAGTTGGCACAGGATGGAGAGTCATTGTAAGTTTTCAGGGGCTTGTTTCATTTTAAAGCTTCCAAATCCTCTAGAGAGGAGAGCAAAGCAAAGTCTTACTGGTTTTAGCCAATCGTTTCCCCTTCTTATGTTTTTAGCAGCCTAGTTTTGTACCCATCTGCCCTCTCACTATGTCCACTTCCAAAACTGGACAAACATTCAGCATGGAAGTAGGGGCAGTGAGCTAAATTCCACCCCCCTCCTCCCAAGGCAAAGTCAAATAACCACAGAAGGATGAGAGAAGACATGAAATCTACTTGCTGTAACCTTAAAAAGTTGCTATCCTGTAAAATATTCATATATAAACAAAACACATAGAATTAAGTGGTGTAATAGTATTTTTCTATCAGACTAACAACCTTGAAGCTATGGGGACTATTTTTCTCAGCTAGATTCAGATATAAAGTGCCTCCTTCAAATGTCTGCCTCCAATAAATTATTTTATACAAATAACAGCTTTGCTAAGTAGATTGAATGTTGTTTATTACAAGTTTTCTTGTTTAATAGAATGGCAGTGGTTGATCAACAAAGCTTCAAAATCAATATACAGAACAGAAAAAAAAACTCCTTTCACTTTTACTGTAAAGTCAACATGTTTTAGCTACATCTTCTACTTTCTGCTCAGTCTCCCATTTCAGTAAGATTTAACCTCTTGAGGAAATTGTTTTAAAAGCAGTTAAAAATAATGATTAAATTATGGGATTTACATGAAAGGAATCCTTGGCCCATTCATTTTTTTCAAATCATGGTAATTTGTTTTTTAAAAGGTGTTTAAAGTCCTTGAATCTACCTCTTGGCACCATTAAAAAAAAAAGTACTTTATAATCCCCTAATGTGCTTAAATAAAGCCTTCAATAGTTTAAATTGTTATTAAGCATCTTTTGGGATTATAATTTTATGGCTTTTTTTTTTCCTGATTAGATGATGAACGTGAAGATCATCAAATACTCATCATATAACAAACCAATTACATCGTATAATCCCCAAAATGAGGCTTGAATCCCAACATTTTAAATTAAGCTGGATTTAAGGGATGCAGAGAATTCACAATGAGCAAACCAAACACAACAACACCCCCCAAACTCCATTCTACTAGTTTTGAACCGAAAGGTACCATTGCTGGGACAAAAGCATGGTATGGGTTGAAGCAGAAACTAATCCTGTTGCCACAATTAAATTTACACAGATCTGGCTGTAGGCAGGATTCCGCCACCCGCCACCCTCCCTTCCCTTCTTCCAAGCTTTTTGCTTATGTTTTCTCCCTCCTGAGGGCTATACATTACAGTGAGGAGGCTTACTTGAAAAATGGTGGTGAGATCTGATCCCTGAATGTTAAGTGATCCAAGGAATACTAAAAAACCCACATCAACAACAAAAAAAATATCACCACCACCTCCCCCCTGCACCACCACACCACCTTCCCCCCCCCAAAAAAGGGCCTGTAAAATGTTGCTGGGCTGCAGCACACCCTGAAATTATCCTTAAGGCAACATTCTGGAGTTCAGCTATAGCACAAGACTGATTCACCCCAATCCCTCCTCAACACCTTGACATAGTATTGAAGGTATTTGATGTTCATTTGATGTCAGCCTGTGAGGCTCCCCTCATTTTTCACTTAACTTTTATAGTTCAGGGGTGTCTTTACCTCTTCACCAAACTATTAGTGGGTTTTTTTTTTTCCTTTTTTTAATCCAAAGAGCAACAAGTCATTCCTTCCATTTCAAATTTATAGCAAAATCCTAAATATAGTTTTCACAAACCTCAAAATTTATAGGTTGGTGTCATAATCTACTGTCAAAAATTTCAACAAGCTCCACAGCCGTGTTTTGTCTAACTACTGACCAACCTGGGCAGCTCTTCCAACCCAGACATTCAATCAAGATTAAGTCAGAAGAGCAAATGTTTAAAAATAAATCCTATGAACTCCTGAGTCCTAAGTCTGATCACCACTTTTGCTGATATTTTAGTGGACTTTTTTGTTGTTATTATTCCAAGGGGAAGAAAAAAAAAAGGACATTTTGAATGAATTAATTCCCTGAAGTGTTTCAGAGCATGCTGCCTGCATACACAGAGGACAGCACTTGCCTACCCTTTGGGCACACATCAACTCAGTTCTGCACATCAGTCAAAATAATGGGGGGCTGCAGTGTGACACTGTGTGGGAACTATTGCCCAAACACTTCAACAACCAGAGAGGCTATGGCCAAGCATTTGATTTTTTAATTCAATAAAGAGAAAAATAATTTCCTCCTGAACAGGAAACATGAACTAAGGGACAAACCTTAGGAAATTAAGTCAGCAGGCAGAGGAAGACTTTATACTCTTGGAGATAGAATAACTGCATAGAAAGAATTAAAACAGGCTCTACTCTTCTAAAAAAAATTTATTGGCCCAAAATTTATTTTAAATCTTTCCAACCATTAATCATTAGTATGACAGACACAGCAATTACTGTCTATTTTGTTTAATTCCATGCCACTGGTATGTATTAATATTACAATTGTGGGGCTAAAAAATATTTGACTTTGTAGAGGAGGGCTCCCAAGAAACACCCCAATTAAGAAGCACCAGCAGTCAAGGGGATGCTGGATTTCATGCTTAACTGATGCTCAATTCTTCCCTGCCATTTTCCAGACAGGAAAGTATAAGCAGGTTAAGCACTAAGGGCAAAAGGGAGGCATTGCCTGCCCTGACATGTCTCCTGCGTGAACAGAACTATCTCCCTGTCTTTCCTCAACTTTTGCTTTAGGGAGGACCTCATGTCCATCCTAGGGAAGATCAAATTCATTAATAATAAATTAAAAAATTATGTGGGATTTCCAGTTTCCTCAGCTGCTCCTCTGGATGATCTCCCTCCCACAATGAGAAATCCAGCTGGGGACACTGTCATGCCAGTGTGTAGGGTTATAACAGCACTCTTGGTGCCCAGACAACCTCATAAATGAACTGGAGTCAGTTTTTTCCTTCAGTCTCTCACTCTGCTACTCCTCAGCTTTGATTGCAGCCGTGATTTGGGCCTGAGATTTTTTGCAGAGGACAGCACCTCAAGCAGCTTGTAAATATGTTCTATTGCTCTAGCGCTAACTGTAGTGTTGACTCTTCCCTTGTTATCAACATGTTTGCCTGGAGGACATCTTCTTCCACACATGTGGAGACTCATTGCTCTTTGGGATACACAAACTTTTTGGTGCCTTCTCACTCCAGCAAGAGCACTCCCAGCTGAAACACATGCTTGGAAGAACCTGCAGTGTTGGCCAGACATGTTTTAATGTGGGGGAACGGCCCATGACCCCATCTAGAGTTGATTTGAAAGGTCTGTCTCAAGGTCCTAGTTGGAGAAGGTTGAACTGGGTGAACCTGTTCTGGCTTATTGAACTGACAAACCTGGAGCTACCATGATGCTGCCAGAAGAAGACAAAGCTCCCCTGCCATAAATCTGCATGCTTCTCCTGGTTGGGCTGGATCTGCACAGTGGATTTTTTAAACCAACCTTTAGCTCAGTGCTGCAAGGTAGAAAATGCAGTAACTTCATTGCACAAACCCTGGGGGAATTCTTTCTGTGTTTGGGCCTTCCAGAAGAAGAGGCCACCTTACAAGCAGATGTCTGGATGTCTCCCAGGGGCAGCTATCAGCACTGCAGAAAGCTCCGCAGGCACTCTTTTGCACATCATTACTGCACAGCAGATGAGTGAAAAGCCTCTTGCACCCTACACCTAGTCTGGAGAGAACAGTGACAGGGACCATTTTCTGGTCCTGAGACTGTGCATAAAGCCAGCTGCACAGTCAGTTCAAGCCCATGTAGCTAGATGCTCAACCCAAACTGGCTCCTGCCATGAGGTCTTTCAAGAGTCACCCCTGCTGTCTTCTGCCATGCTCCCAGGAATGGGGTTGGAGGGAGGTAGCTGGCCCAGGCTACGAGCGAGCTGGAAACTGCTCAAGCAGTTTACCAGGACAGACTGTCACATTCCTGTGCCCAGGCCTGGGTGATGTTTAATTTACTAGCACAAACACAGCAACAGGCCACCTCCGGAAAAAAAACCCTGCTACTATTAGTAATAGTAACATATACTACTTAATTTGTAATTTCTCATCTGGGAATTACAGGGACTGACACGCAGTTGCACACTCTCCCCTGTCCCTTGTGGGGACTGCAGAGCTTGAGCTTCCAGGACATCTCCTCAAACCAGAACCTGAACCAGCTGTGTCAGGTGAGCATCACCTGTATAACATCCCCAGACTACCTTGGAGGCAGATGTCCTTAAGCTCACAACTATCTGCAGACACATTAGGCTGTCAGCTCTTTTGGGGTAAGGACGTAGAACTGGGGAGCCACCAAGACCAAAGAGGACCTCAGCCTTTGGGAGCCATGTGCTGAATGCACCAGGGTCAGGGCTAAGGAGCTGGCAAAGCTGGGGCACAGCTGACAGAGTGCCAGAGAGAGAGATTAGTTCAGAGATATCCGAGGCCCTCTCCAGCCTAGGAGGAATGGTCCAGCATGAAGGTTCATTCATAGCAACCCCAGACCGCGTGGGGCAGGATTCTCTGTCTGATACCCATGCTGACAAGAGTCATGGCAGATATCTGGTTTCTTGGCTCAGCGAGGGACGGAGGGGCGATGTGCATGAGCGCTTCCTTCAGTTTACAAATATGGCCTTGGCAGGGTTCCCACTGGGGCTAGGCAAGCTGGCCAGCTTCTGGTTTCACCCTGACCCTAACTACAGGCAGGAGAGGGAGTCAGCAGCTGGAATAGAGGCAAAAGCTGTTCTTCACTACCATCTGCAGACTCCCGGCACCTCTCACCTGGCCCTTATCCTCCTGGCACAGAAAAGTTCAGACAAAGTCAGGCCCACACCTCCAGAGTATATGAAAACAGTGACAAACCACCACAATTTTATGAAAAATGAGAATGGCATTAGAAATACTTTCCTAAATGCTAACATGAGAAGGTGTGGTACACAATATGAAAGAAACTCCTGCACTCAGCTTAACCCCACACACACCTGTCCAGAGCTTTGATTTCAAACATACAGATAGCTATGGCAATAGAAATAGCTATGTATCCCCCCACACCCCTTTATAACATTAAATACAGGGGTAACTTACACTTTGGGAATGAGAATATCTCAAAGAAAAAAAACTGTACTTTGCTATTAAACCAGATACATTCAGAGCTTTCATCATAAAGCTTCTGATTATCTCTGACAAACACATGAATAAGGTCTTTATTGGCTTTTTGCTTTGTTTTTTATCTCCCCAATCATTTTCCACAGTTGTCTGGAGCATAGAACCAGGGGCTGAACGCTGCTTTCTCCTCCAAAGCAGCAATTCCCACATCAGCTAAGGGGAGCTGCAGCTGTGCCAGCAGCAGGACAGGACAGGTCTCTGAGGTTATTAGTTAAGCATAGTCACATTTTGTGGTGACATCCTGTTAACAACTGCAACTTAAACAAACAAAAAAAAAACCACAAACAAAAAAAAAGAAAAATCTAAAACCAACACACAAAAAAAAAACCAACCCAAAACCATAAAAGCATATGCTCCATACTCTTCCCCTGGCATCTAGTAAATGAGGCAACAACAACAACTCTGCTTGGAAAAGTTCCCTGAGCTGCCTGTCAGCAACATCATTTGTATTTTTTGCTTTCTATGACTACTACAACTATGACATTTTCCATGTTTCATTTTGCATATGTTATCTAGAGTTCACTTACTGTTAGATGCTGGAACAGCCATGCCCTCATGATATTTGTGGCTACTTTGGGAAAGATGCCACGCTTTTTATGTCGCTTTTTGTCCTTATCTGGATCATCATCATCACCTGTGCTGGGGGAAGCTACACTGTTGTCCAAGCCGTCACCTGTAAATATAGTGAATCAAATTTTGACTTATGCTACCTTTATATACTTCAGCCGAAGCCTGGCTTTGGGTATAAACTGCATGAATATTTAAATGAGGTATAAATTCTTTAACACCATAATTCACCAGGGGTTGAGGGGATGATGGGGAAGAGACATGGGGAGAGGGAGGATCTAAAGACTGTTGGCCCCATTCTGGTTTATCCTGAAGGACAGTGCGGCCATCTCTGCCACTGGAACACACACTCCCCACCCTCCCAAAAGGAGCTTAAAAAAATAAATAAATAAAAAACTTTGCCAGTGTCCAGCTTGCAATGGTGGAAACAATGGCTTTCCTTCATACTAGGTCACTTCCCAAAAGTTCATACCAATTAGCTACTTTGGTTGAGATGGCAATTAGGAATCGGGTCTCATCCCCATGGCAGCACTGCTCTGGGATGCAAAATGTGAGGTGAATGCAGCTTTCTTACAACATCATATTCTCCCCACAAAAAATTCAGAAATAACCAGAGGATTGGGGCATTGCTTATGTTAAGTCTTTTATAGACATCCAACTTCTCCTGACTTTTTGATGGAATGTGGGCAGCTAACTAGCCTCCCCTCTTCCCAGCCCCAGACTAAAGAAATCCATACTGGGATAAGTAGGTACCAATTTGGCATACATCATAGGAATTAACACCCTGGTTTGTGCCAGTGTGCTATATTCATAAGAGGTGTCTTCACCCATTGAAAAACAACTCATCCAGAATGAATTTCCTTAATGCAGAGAAGGTCTCAGATAGTTCTCATCACATTAGCAACATATCTGAGGGAGGACGTAACCGTGTGGGAGCCAACTTGGGTCTGGACTGAGAGGCTAGATGTCAGAGGAAAACAAAAGTTGCAGTGCCCAGCCAGTTTGCATGCAATTTTTGTTTCAAACCCTGAAAGCAGTTTATAAACACGTCCATGTAGCAAATCAGTCTTTGCATTCTCTGCATCCTCGCTTCCAAGGACACTGTATTTGTACCAATATGGAATTGTGATGTTATTAGACAAGTGTTTTTTACACCCCCTGGGCAAGAATGATCAAGAAAGTAATTTGAATTCAGTTGAATCAAAACTATCTCTGTTAGGAACAAAAATTTTATTTTTTTTGTAAAAAAAGGATGTAGACTTTCAAAATTACAATTTGTTAAACAGCTTTCAGCACACACACACACACACAAGTTGTCATTAGTGTTATATTTTTAGTATCTTACTGACCGTAGCAAATTTATAATTGTCCTTATGACTTGGCTTGTGTCTTTAATGAAATGGTAACCTTGGGTAGTTACAGAAACAAACAAGACTTTTATGAAAAAATCAGATATCCAACAAGTTCTTTGAAAGCCCAATATGCAAAAAGGGGCTTTTATACAGAGAAGCAATTCACCATATAAAATAATAATTCATAAAAGAAACATGAGCAAAGGAAACAACTCAACAGCATTTAAAATTCCACGGGCTAATCCACTTTCTGTCTGCGAAAGGCAAACAAGAAAAAGAAAAGTATTACACATTCATTGATTAAAAATGAAAAGCTTCTAACCTAATGACACTGCCTTTCACCACCTCCCTGCAATTGTCCACCCACCCTCTCCCCCCCTCCATTTTTTTTAAATACGTTCTCTCCTCATTTCAAACCCCCTTCAGATTAATTTAGCAGGCATCGCCTCATGCCTGACGGGAGGAGGACTCATTGATAATTTATGGAAATATCTACTATAATCCAAGGGAGATGACTTTTTTTCCAGCTTTGTGCATCAATAGATAATCAAGGCCTTCAAGCAGCCTTAGCTTCCCATTACCTCAGGCAAGAAAATTCCTGAAAGCATGCCTCCGGGGCACCTGAATTATATCCTCCATTAGGGGAGGAAAAGCTTTCTGCATTCCACCTATAACACTCCCCAGAACCTTTCCTGTTTATTTCTGCTGTATGAAAGCAGAAGCATTAGGAACAGGATTTTTTAAGTGAAGACTTATGTAGATACAATGGAGAAACCTTTCAAGCGCGAGCCAGATCACCTCCTTCAATCCCTGGCGGTGACCTATCCCAAATAAAAGGTTTCTGTTACATCATTAGCTCAAGCCAAAAACAGCCTTGGCTTAATGCACAGTTTGTTCTTCCTACTGTTTTTAGGCAAATACTGCTACTTTACTCCCATCTGGGAGGGAAATTACACTGCTGGGCTGTAATCTAAGACAAGATTTTCATTGGAAGCAAATGCTTTCAATCCAGTGTAAATACTGGTGCATGTTCAGAAAAGCCTAAAACAATAAACCCTGGCCCCGTCCAACACAAGTCAGGGAAAGTGAAAGGCAGGGAGAGGATAAGAAAGCACCCGGTTATCCTAAGAGCAAATGCTTCTGTACGCTTTTATAAATTGTTTAACCTCTTCCACTTTTTTAAAATGGAAAATTGATCTCTTAAAGACTGAAACCACAGAGAGAAGTCTAAATGGTCAATTGTGGATTTTAGTATTTCCATCTACTTTGCAACTTGATACACTCACCTCTGTGAGGTCTCCAGAGATTCGCCCACCCCTTTTCCCCCCTCTTTTTAAAGATCACTAAACAAACTTGAATCACCACTGACCAGCCACACGGTAGCAGCTACGAACCACATTTGTAAAATGTCAGCGGCAAGTCCGTTCCTGAAGTTGACTTCTCCTGCCGCCAAATGAAGGCGAACTGAAAAGGTGGAAATAATCATAGAAATGATGCTAGTCCATAAACAAGCTTACAGGCTCATTAGTATAGCAGGAGGCTCCACTGGGTGATTTATGCTTGTTTTGCTGATGCCATGAGGAAATGCCATAGGGCAACTTTAGCCAGCTGCTAATGGTTTCTGACAGCTTCTTAGCAACTAGTGCAAGCAACGCCGTGGCGTTTGCTAGTGACAGAAACCGAAAATGTCATATTATCTGCCCATGTGTCATGAAGTCCATGTGGCAATTAACTAGTAGGCCAGTGACTGAGGGGCCAGAGGCTCTTCAAAATGGCCTGTGGCTATTTGAGGGGCAGAGCAGGCGCACCGCTCGCGTTTACGTTGCACATATGCACAGCCGTATGCACGATCCGCATCACGCTCCCTCCACCTCGATCACCAATGATTTTGGTCCACATGGATTCTTTGTCTGTGAAAAAACTCCAGCTCACTTCCTCTTTAGGCACGGCGTGACATTATCAGAGGAATTGCAAGTAATCCATCTTGATATGATGGTTGGGAATGGCACTTTAATTGGCAATACCTGATTCTCTGGTTTTGAGCGCTGGATCCAAAGGTGCTAGCTGTTTTTCTGCTCACTCGCAAATTAGTCTAAAAGGATTTAAAATCATTGAAGCAAACTCGTTGCCTGTCAAATTGCTGGGAGCACAGCGACTCTGCACAGCAACTAGATGCTATTTAAAAAAAAACCCGGAGCCTGTAAGGAGCAGGAGGAGAGCCCAGGCTCCACACGCCCATTCCCCAGTGAGCAAAACCAGGCGCTATATGTCAAACTGTCAAACCTTTCAGCGTGGCCGTTTGCCCTTTCAAATAATATTTAAGAATTGTTTTTACACAAATTTTTATAGGCCATGGTCTAGTGAAAGAGGCCAACCAACAAAGAAAAGAATTTGTACTACAATTCGTCCATGGACGATTTCTTGCCAGACCTGGGCTGGTCCCCATGGAGCAAGGCAGGTGACCTGTGGCAGCTCCCCGGCTGTTGGGGAGCTCCAATTTCAAACACCCTCAACTCCAGTGTCCCAGAGTTGCCTATTTAAGCACACCCAGGCATTTAGGCTGTGCTATCTTGTTCCTTTCAAGAAAGGATAAAGCAGCATTTATCGTATTCAGCCCCACTGAATGGGTCAGGCCGCGGTGCCAGCGGGGGCTCCTCTCCCTGCATCCCCCTCCTGGCTGCCATCGCCTCCTACTACTTCTCTTCCCCTCCCACTCCCCCAAAAACCGGAGGCAGAAGCAGCAAAGGGCAACTGGGTTTACAGTGGCTGCTTGAGTGGGTAATGCTCTTTTTGTCCTGGGTGATCTATTACAAATCGTTGTTGGCAAAATAGGTGCTTCTGGAGAGCAACTTGGCACATACACTTGCCTTCAGCAGCGGTGGACGTTGCAAGAATTAGGTGGCAATTCAAAGCCTCCTCCCTCGCTTCCACACTGAACCCAAATGAAATGTCATCACCTTGCAATGTTGGAAGGGCACAGCCAGGCAACTTTCAGCCACTCAGCTCCTAAATCCATCCTCAGACCTCTAACACAGAAGTCGCCCAGAAACAACCAAAATAGTCCCAATCCCAATTCCAGGATGCGTCAGAAGCTTGAAATTCAGATACCCTAAAAGCCCCAGTCCTTTTCTCAACTAGAAAATCCATGCCTTTGCATGTGTCTCTGGATTAACAGCCTCAACTGATTTTAAGTGACTACAATCTCAGTAGGAAAGTGCCAAATGTAGTTTTACTACAAGTGTCTTCACCAGATGCAACAGGTTATTTCTCACTGCACAAAGCCCTCTACTATGATCAAATCTGTATTTGGAGCACAGATATTTTTATATCAAAGCAAAACATGCTATTCCTAAAAAAAACCTGCTTCCCACACCTCTGTCATGAGATCTGAGAGAAGTTTTGGGGTCCATTGTTTATTTTGCTAGGAGGGGGTAAGAGGAGGGCACCAGCTTCACTGAGGTCCACCAAACCATGCAATGAACACTACCTTTCTGCTTTTACAGTCCACTTCTAGATAAGAACCTAAATTCACCACTTTGAGGAGCTCACTAAAGGAAATGTGAAGGAAACATACCCAAAAGCCCTGGGAAATACCCAAAGCATTTTTTAGGTGCACACTGGACTGGACCGTTTCATTAACATGAGGCTAAGTCATTGTCCTCTCAAAGAAACAACACTCCCCAGGTTGAACTTATTTTTGTGTTTCCAAATTTCTTCACTGAAAAGCAGCTTCTGCCTCCTGGAAGAACTTTAAAGTTTGCACTTGTATTATCTTATTAAATGCAAAAGTAATTGAAACATCTGTTGTGTTTGGACAAAAACTATTGACTTTTGTACTAGACTTGCAATGCTTTTGCTGTTATGAACTAAAACACCTAACATGGTGCCCCAAAGTTTGTGGGCTTTTGAGTAATGTGATTTTTTTAAAAATCTATCATACTTCTTTTTTAAAGCATTTAGACATGAGTTCCTCAAATTCCTGCTTTTGCTAGCATGAGAACTCTATGTTACCTAAGCTAAATATTTAACTCTTCACTGTCCATCCACAGGTCCATTGGCTCCTTTCTCTTTCAGCCTCTCCAAGAACACAAACCTCTTTAGCAACCTTTCCAGGTAACTGGAAAGCAGCATTCATTAATAACTTTTGAGCAACATAAAGTACCAGAGAGATTTTAAGTGGCAAAATTACTTTCCTTAGTGCTCTGTGCTAATTTAGAGCACCTATCACAGTATAATTTCCAACATTTTACTTCTGTTATTCCTTATAGAAACACATCTCCATCTTGCTGGATCCCACACAATTAACAATGCTGACTTTTTGCAGAGCAAAAGCAGGCCTACAGATGAAATGCAATTTTGTTATGAAGTGCAAAATCATGAACTCTCAAATAGTAAGTCCAAGGATGCAACAAGTTTTTCCTGTAAAGACCAAGAGAGAGCCAATCCACCACAATTGTTCACAGGACTTAAAACAAGGATCATCATTTCAGACCACCAGCATTGAGTGGACTTGGGCAATCAAGGAAGGATATGGAGGTTTTGTTTGTTTGTTTTTTTCTTTATTTGTTTCTGGCACAACCAGCTCCAACTTGGCAAAGGAATGTGATGAGCAAAAGTCACACCCAAATGACTCTGATGCGAGTCAGGGTGGCTATTATTCGTGTCCACAACCGTATGAGGACAAGTTTACTACTGAGAAATTATCATTCCTCCTTATAGTAAGGTGAGGAAGAAGGCAAGCTGAGCAGAACAAGGGGTTGAGTGGTCAGGTATGCAGAGTGAGCTGGAAGGCACTAGCACAGTCTAGGGATGCATGCTCTGCTGGTAATCCAAGTTTCACCTATTTGTTGAGGAGAACTAGAAGTTTTGACATGAAAAGGCCCACGAGTTAAGGCCCCAAAATCCATTATTTTAAAATTTACACACACACATGCATGTATATATTGCATATGTAACATAAACCCACTCTGGTTGCTCTTAGCCTGCCAATGCCCAAGCAAGGCACATGAGCTGAGAAAAGGGCTACCAGCAAAAGAGTACTTCAGAAAGCTTAAACTAACTATGCAATTTTCTTATCGGAAAAAGCATTTTCTATTAGTTTGGATCCACGATTAGTCAGATGTGATGAAAGCACCCACTCCAGGAGTTCCTCAGGTCAATGGCAATCATCTCGGCACATTGAATAGCCTAGAGAACAGCCCCCAAAACTATTTACAAAGATGATGTAGGTCCGCTTGTGAATTTGAAATGTGGTGTTTACGAGGGACCGATTTTTTTTTTATTATTCCTTAAGGAAAAAGCCTTCTCAAATATACTTAATAAAAAGCTAATGAGAAACAAAAAGGTTTAAAATGAGGATTAGCAAGGAACAAATACCATGTGTGTGGGTTTGCACGCATTTCTTAAGGAGATGTGGTGCGTGTTTCATGCAAGTATTCAGACCATGGTATAAGCAGTAGGAGGCTGTCAGTCACAGACAGTATCCATATTTACGAGATACTAAAGGAAATGATTGCACAAATATCCTACACAAATATCCCTAGATGGAGTAACCTGGACAGGCATAAATTACACTCTGGCACTTGACAAATTTTCAGAGTTTTCTTTGTGAAATCATTATTCTTTAGAGACAGCAGCACCTTTTTCTAGTACGTTGATCCTCCTTCAGGCAAAGCAATGAGCAAATTGGCTGTCTAATGCAAAGGGTAAAACCAGCATTGATCAAAAGTGGGGGGAAACTGCACAAGCTTTACTAATCTTCATGTGTTCGGCAGCTTTTCACAGTAGAAGTGAAGAAAATTTCTTCTGCACAACATAGCACTTCTTAATGGGGTTTGGAAAACTCCGCTATTATGGGTAAGTTGTGCGATATTTCTGGAGCCATGCATCTATGCACAGAAAGAAATATTAAAAAGAAAGTAATTCACTGCATGGGAAGCAAACAACTTCCTGCTGCCAGCAACAGAAGTTTACTTTGAGCAGTTGGAAGCAAATACCCTACAGAGAAGTATCTGGTTAAACAGAAAAACATACTGCTTTAACCAAGAATGGTAAAAAGCTTAAATAGCAGAGTTTTTTTTCCTAACCCAAAAGCCAGGATGATGACCCTGCCGGTTCTTGGGAAAAGCTGTTTTTCAGTCATTCTCTCATTTTGTTCAAATACAGGTCTCTTTTTGAAATCTATTCGCTCCAGCCTCAGCTGGAGAGCTGGCCCTCCCAGCTATGGGCCTGACCAGTCACATTCTCCATAAGAAGTCAACTACATACAGTTGAGACGCAGGTAAATTCACTATTGGATTCAGCCAGTCTGACTCCTTTGCAAAGCAGGAGCACAAATAGCAGCAGGGGCAGCACAGGACAGCTCTGCCATGGGGGAAATATGCCTAACTAATACCCCAAACGGCCACAAGGTCAACTTCTGTAAATCTCTATAGCTCCTTAACAACTGGCTCTATCTTTTTGTTTATCCAGCTCCTACAATACTTTACTCTTGGACTGAGCACAAGCAGCTATAAGAGGCTCAAGGCAAAGATCAGAAGCACTTTATGTATAAACTAAGGGACACATTATCTATAGAAACAGTTTTTTCCAATGGAGTATGTAAGTAGACTTCCTGCCCTAAACATAGTTAAATTGCCATGGGCCTTGCCTGCATGCCTGTCCCAGAAGAGGTGATGCTGTAGGTTTCATGTTGTACAACAGAAAATATGTGCCAAAACTCTGACATTGTCCAAACCATTAAAATTAGGTACTTCTACTGAAAAACAGTTTTTTAAAAAATTCATTATTGGGCAAGACAAACCCAAATGATTGGGATGGCTGAAAGCATTATGTTCTGGGCCATTTCAGGGCTAACTGACGCTGGCCCAAGCTGCAGCCTGAGCCATAGTTCAGATGCTGTTTGCCCCAAATGTTCTTTTTTAGGGCTGGATCCTCTATGCCGTGGAAGTCATAATGAACAGGAGAGCATTAGTCTAGGCTCAGGTAAGTCAAGATTCATGACCTACCAAGTCCATGTGAAATATTTCCAGTTGGGACTTCCCATGTTGTTCGTGTCAAGTGAAAAAGCTCTTGCTGATATGCAATCCATTTTCTTCTAGTCCTGTCACCTGTCCATTAGTAACATCAGGCAATGAAAACCAAGACATGATTGAAAGAAAACTAACATTAAACTTCACTTTGCATGCCATGATGGCAACACATACTCTACACAGCAATCATTTTGAAACTGCAAATGGCAGAATTTAAAAGGAGGAGAATAAAATGCCTCCATCTCACCTACCTTTCCTCTTTTGACAGTTACAAAGTCTCAGCTGCCACTGCCTATGTTTCAAAAAACCAGCCATCGCTCACAACCTTATAAAGATCCACTTGCTGCAGCCACGACTCCCGCAAATCATAACCACTGGAACATCTTCACTAGGTAGCTAGTGAAAAGACACCTGGCTTTGAACTTAAAGCATAAACTAAATATTTATTTGTACTTAAAACAAGAGGAAGACAATTTTGATTTGTTATGGAGTGTTAATTCAAAAACCCTTCTGATACAGCCTGGTTCCAAGACCCTGTATCACATAGCATAGGAAGGTGGAGAACAGGGCTGGCCACATCCACCTAGAAGAACCATTTCCACAAAGCATCTTTGAGGCTCAATAGAAATTAAATACCCATATGGTGGCTTCAGCCTTTGGGCAGAGCAGGGCAAAACAACCAAGACTTGGGAATCAGTTGGGCTCAAAACACTTAACCTCCTCTTTTCTAAGCAAGTGTCAGAACTGTTTGCAAACACAAATGAACAGCCAGCATTTGGTCTGCGCCTCCCCTCATCCTGCCCTAGTGCTGCCTGGGATGCTCAGAAGAAGCCTGCTTCACTCACCCAAGACAAAACTTTATAAAGTAACATAAAGCACGTAACTAGCTCAGGAAAAAACACCTTAATTACAAAATAAACAATCCTCTGTCAGACCTTTGAAGGACAGGGCATAGACAGAGTTAATAAAGTTTTTCTTATGCTGTCCACACCACTCCTGGCTGCCCAGTGCCCTAAATCCACCGCTCTTGTTCTTCTAGCAAAAGCCAGTTGCTCCGGAGGGCCCATGACAACAGCAGGAGGCTGCTTCTCAGGAAGGAAGTGCAGAAGCCAAAAGGAAATAAGTAGATTTGACAGAGCCAAGCCCACACAAAATTTTTTTCCCCTTGAATGTCCCTCTCCAGCACAAAAGGCAAATCTGGTGTGATGAGGTGGTGCTTAAAAAAGGCCACAATGGGAAAAACAAATCTGAAGATGGACTTCAGAGCGAATGAGCAGTGGCATTGCCTCTGGTGGCCAGTGGGCAGACACACTGCTGCCACTCACACGGCTCCCACTACCCTCCGCTTGGCATGGTGAGCAGGACAGTGGTGTGCTTCCAGAAATCATGTCCCAATGCCTTGCCCGTGGCTCACATGGGCAGAACCCAGTAGAGCACGACACTAGAGAGCGAGGGCACCCATGGGTGTCGTTCTGCACTACTGAAGCACAACCGCCAGCAGCAGCTGGGCTAAACTTTACTTGCAGTCATCTATACAAGCTGGGGTTTGAAAGAACAGCAGGCGTTTCTGGAGAAGCGGGCTGCTATCTTGGATCAAACTTCCCTTGCTCTATTCAGCTGGGAGGTATCAGGCAATGACCACCATGGTGCTTAGGCCACTAATTTCCCTTCAGCTACAGACACTTCCCCCCAGAAAGTGAAATCTACTTTATCACCTCTGCTAACACTCCTTGGCTGCAGGGCTAGCAGGTGGCACCATAAGCAGACTAGGATACAATCCCTGCACATCCAGGTGGCTGGTGACAACCCAGTCCACACAGCAGAATCTGAAAACTCAGAGGGTTTGGAGAGACATTCAGTGAAATAACAGTGATGGGGAAGACTTGACCCTACTCCTCATGCAGAGGCACTGGCCACCGGGCTCAGCACCAAAGGTGATCTCCCTTCACTTATTCTGTCTAGGGGCACACAGGCGCTGACTGCCCTTTCAGACACTTCAGTCCTGCTAAGTTAGCACATCACCTTCAGCTCCAGCTTAATGTATTTGTGTCACTGATATGTCTTTTTTTTGTTTCCTACAACTTTCTGTCACAGCTTCTGGTGTTTTGCTGTTTGTTTTACAGTGCAGTTATAGGTTAAGGTGGGTTTTTTTCGCAAATCAAAACAATCAACAAATCAAAATGCAAATCATCCAGGAACAAAAATGTCAGAGAGTCCAAAACATGCAATGAAGGTGAAAAAAAAGTAAGACACTTGTAAGTTTCCCCTGAATATCAGCTATAAGTGCATGTGCCTTATTTTCACCTCCGTCTTCCATCACTACCCATTCCTAGACATCAGGTACCCAGGATTACCTTGAATAGGCAAACTGATGGGAGGAAACAGAATTTGAGTATTGCCTATGTCACTAGATCTAGTGGCATCAAAGTTGGGAAACCACTTCAAGAGGAATGAAGGTTGGCCATTTCCAGTTCATCTCTCTCTGACTCCACCCCTTCACATTAAGAGTGCTTAAGCAAAATCCCACAGAAAGCTCAAAGCATGAGGCACAGCAGAAAACCATCTAGTGCTTAAAAAAAAAAAAAAAAAAAAAAAAAAAAAACCCCAAACAAACAATAAAAAAACCAAACCAAATTTAAAAATCCTCCAAAAAGCAAGCCAAAAAGATTTCTGGTGTTTCTTTTTCAGTTCACACCATTTGTCATGATCTCTAATAGCTACAGTAGTAGAAATGGATAGAAAAAAACCCCACCTACATGTTTTTAGTTATTTGATATACTTCAAAAGACATGAATGAGTAACCAAGGAAGTTAAAGAAAACCTCAGGTTCTGGCAGCTAAAAACCAAACGCATCAGCTTCCCCTAGGCAGGTATAGACCACATTGAAGAAAAACCTTGCTTTTCTGCTGAAGCAATTCATCCTTGTTGAAAGGGCTGAGGACTTTGTCTCACCCCTTCCACCCACCAGTGATGGAAGAGGACTCTTATCTGCCCAGCTCACCACTTGATCTACCTCCACCTGGGGCAGCCTGGCAGTGCCTATGAAGTCACTAGCTTCACCTTTTAAATGTTTCTGTCTAAGATCCTGTTTCTTAGATGGTACCATCTCAGCTGAGGTTACCAAGGAGCATTTTTTTACTGCGCACCCCTTGCCCTGTCTTCCAAGACATGCTTCTCAACTGATGTGCGAGAACACACTACACACATGCCTACAGCTATCATTGCTCCTGGTTAAACACCAGCAACATTTCTGTGTCTTTCCTGCACATGCACTCAACCAGAAGGGTTTTATAGGCACTGGATGGCACACTAAGGAAAAGACTGACTTTTCTGAGCATCCTATAAATGCTGGGAAAATAGAAGAATGGAAAGGAAATAGAAGGAGCAACCTGGAAAGAAGAAAGGAAAAACAGGAGGCCTTGGCTCAAAGGAGAGAGATGATGACACTTTAAGCCCTGCCTTCATCTATAGAAGATGTTTACTTTTATAAATCTTGGAAAAAATGTGATGTGTGAGCTAAGTTGGACCCTAGTCAGATTAACTTGGGTGACCTGACCTTACTCTGCAGATCACCATAGTTGTCTCTGACCTTGGCAATGACACAAGGATCATATTTTCTCATGGTTGAATTACTCTGGAATAATTCTGCCAATATATTAGGCATAAATAGCCTTTTATTTAGCACTGGGCAAATACATTCTGTCTTCCTGCCTCTCATCTCCCCAGTCAAAATCTATTTATCGGGATAAGGAAAACCCCACCCTTCACTAATACCTTGGTATTTTGACAAACAGACAGAAGCCTGGCTGCTTCATGCTCATGGCAATGTATTTCCAGACTTTGCCTTCAGCAAGGTGCGTTTTGGAGGTAACTGGCAAGATTTGTTGCTTTTGATTGGAGTGCTCAGCTGGCAAAGGAAGGGGAATATACAAAACAACAGTGGGAAGTTTCAACTTTGACTGCCAAAACGGAAAACATGATCCTTGCTGTATGTCTACATGTAAGTGAGGACCAGCTCCACTAAAACCAGTCAAGCTGCACTGAGATAAGGGGGAGAAAAAAAAAAATCACATCTCAGTCTTGCAGAAAATAGACCAGTCTGGAAGGAACAGGTAAACAGTGTGTTCTTGGACAAGAGTCAGCACAATTTGGATGATGCAGACATTTCCATTCAAGACTTGCACTGGTTTTTGTGTCTGGTCACTTAAGGTCACACCACAGAGCTCTGAGGCTGTGCAGAAGCCCTGCACTCTTCCTTCCCATGACGGAGGTGGCTAAAGTGGCTATTAAAACCAGTTGTTATTCTGAGGCCACCTGATTCTTAATTGCTAAATAAATGGGGACTGAAACCACAGAAAGGGCTTTCTGGCACTGGCTAAGGAAGTATCAGCTTTTGAGGTCAGTATAACATCCCTTAGAAATATGAATCAGAGTGGTCCTTTCATGCTGCATCTCAACAAAGGCAGGCTATTTTGATGAAGATCAGGATAGTTTTGTAATATATATATATTTATACAGACACACACTCAGACATACATAAAAAGGAAACACTTGCAAGTCTGTATTCAAATTATTTTGTGACAGTCAAATAAATCCTAGTAAATACTGTTTTCACCATCTCTCTGAATGAGAGTCTCTTCTAATAAACCCATTGCACGTTGAGCAAAATGGAAACACATTTTTCCAAATGTTTGTGACTTGCTTGCTTCACTCATACACAAGTTTTGCTGTATGCCTGACAACTTGCAACCTGGAGGCAAGTGTGTCAGTCTTAAGATTGGGTCACCAAGTCTCTAGCCACATAACTTGCTCTTTTTCTCATTGCAGTGTTGGAGAAACAATCACTGCTGCCAAACTGGCAATTCTCTTGAGACTGGAAAATGCTTTCACAAGTATTTGCCAGTTATCTGGGCAGTAGTCAACAATGCCAGACTCTGAACCATTGCTAATAATGCTTCCATTTTATATGCAAAGCAACTTTAAATTTTGTCATTTATTTTAATTTTCTGACCAGCTTCACCTGCAATTCGTGGTTTAGGCAGGTGAGAAGGGAAGAAAGAGATTTTCATCTATAATCACCGGAGAAATTCAAAGTTCAGCTAAAAATCATTCTTACTTATATCTTACTCAATGGCTTCTTTGGAAAAGACTTTGACAAAACCCCCATATTGGCAACAGATTTGATCTCAGCAGTGACCTGAACAAGGAAAAATAGATGCGAAGGGTGCAATATGTTCTTGCCTGTAACACCATGTGAAGGCTCTCCCTTATGGTCACCACTCATCAGCCCAGAAGGCTTTCTGCCCATCTGAGATTGCACATGAACTTCTCACAAGAGAATGCAAGCAGAGAGAAGTTCAGGATGGCAGGTGCTGTACATGTTAGCTGAAAGACAACACTAGTTTCTATATCCCATGGCAAAGAGAGAGAGGTGGAAAACGAGGCTGAAGTCTCCAAGCAGTCAACAAACGTGCCAGAAAGCCCATATTCCTGAGGTGCTGTAGGGATCTGTGCAGGTTATGACTTCCACAAGGCAAGCAGAACAGCTCATGAGGAAACTTCAGCAGGATATTCCTGGAAGCACCTCACTCAGCTCCCTTCCCCAGGTTTACACTGGAGAGTCATCCCTCAAGATCCCAGATAAGGCACACTGACAAGGTGCTGAATGAAAGCCTGCACTGCCTCTGCCAGTAACCTGCCTCCACACCTGCAAACCTCCAGCACTCACAACCCAGGATCGTTCCCAGCCTTTGCACTCACAGCTGCCCAAAAAAATCAAGCCATGATTTTAATTTTTCTGGGGCACAATGGTGCACGATCCACAGACATTTTTCAGGACAGCATCCAAGTGGACTTGCTCATTTTCAATATGAAAACAGGAGTTCAATATTCTGCATAGAAATTAATACAACCCACTCCCCCCCGCTCTCATCTGCTATAGGTATTGCTACAAATGTGACTACAAAATGAAGCAGACAAATGTGCCTTTTTGAATACGTATTAGTGTGTTTAAATGTAGTGAAAGTGCATCTTGTTAGTTTGGAGTGGAAGCAGGTTTAACTCCAGTTTTACATTCAAAATCAAGCAAGGAAGGCACATGAAAAGAAGGCTAAGCAGCTGCCATGCCAGCAGACAAAGGACTCCACACCCAAACAGCACAACAAAGTGAAGAGTTGTATGAATGTGGCTGTTCCTGCATCAACTCAGCAACAGAATTTGGTTCAAGGCTTCACTCACAGAGCCTTTCATCTCCTGAAGACCCCAACGGTGTTAATTTGAAAGCTGAGCAAAGCGTTGCTACCAAGTTTCACAAGCCCATCCATCAGGTTTTATATTTAAGTGCCTAACTCAGAGTCATGTGAAAACTTTCCACCGAAACTACACATGCACTGGCAAAGCAGGGAACCTGCCAGCAGCAGAGAAAGCAGGGACAGCTTGAAACCTGGTCTCCCAAGAGTGAGACATGGGAATACAGACATTGCCTCTCCACATGAGTAATATTAAAATATATATATCTTTTATAATGCACATCAAGATATTTGAACACTTCATATTACTGATAGTGGTCAGCAAAGACAAGTTTCATGAGATGCTCAGGCCAGCACGTCCAGGAGCTGCAGAGGACACAGCCTCACCTACACACACAACACTTCAGCCCACTCCCCTCACCTTCAGTTGTACAAAACTGTTTATTCTGCTTCTCCATGCAAAGCAAACATTTCTTTCCTAAAGAAACAAGTTTTTGCACAGATTCATGCTGCCCTACTCTAAGCATTTAAGTCAGACTGCCAAGCTAAGTGGCTGAGCAAGGCAATTAGTCCTCCCCAAGTCCCTCCACAGTTGGTGGAGAGAAACAGAAACTCTACAAATGGAAATTCAGAATTGAGATGACTACAAGAATGTGTGCACTATTAACTTTGAATATTGCACAGAACAGTAAAAACTTACAAGCAGCAAGGCTATCACAAGGAAATGCTGGGTAATGAAGGCTGAACCTGCCCACCTCTGTTTCTAAACAAGGTCTGGACTTCAGGGCCCCTTCTTAAATTTCTCAGGACGGAAAGGCTGAATTTAGCTTCCATCCATCACCTTATCATAAGGATACAACCTCATGCTTCCTGCCACTGAGAATCTGGGAAAATGTTAAATTCTACTTCTTATCATCAAATCAGAATTAATTTCTTCTTCCTATTTTGCCTTACTTGAGGAAAAAAAAAAAGCCCTCCTTGATAGATAGCTAAATTTATGTCTTACCAAACTGAATGTAAATGCAAGAAACAGGAAGCTTTTACTTGGAAACTGGAATTTCAAGCACTCAGTGGCAAACAATGGACTGGAGAGATAAAGATGCAATGGCAATGGTAGGGGACAGACCTGCCAAACTTCCTGCCCACCCTGACTCAAGAGCATGTGTCCTACCACGATACGGACCAGCCACACTGCTTGCTTTTATTTTGGTAATTGGTACTTGTTCCTGTGAAGAAACCCCTATAAAAACAAGTCCGAAGACTGGACAATAGCAGACCTGCCATCCCTTATAGCCAAATCTTTTACTTAACACTTTAGCAAAAGATGTAATCAGTGGATCTTTGTCCATTTATACAATTCTCTCTGCTGCAACGAGGATTGTATTACACTCTCCAGCACCCGCCAGATCAGAGCATCCAACCTTCCCCATCACTTCAAGAGATTGATCTGATACTTGAAAGCACATTTGCTATTATCTACTCCAGCCCTTTGGAAATGACATTACACAGATACGGGGAGGGGGGGGGCAGGCAAATATTGCAGCTCTTTTATTATTCCTGTCGTTCCCTTGCTTGTAATATCTGAGAAGTTCCCAGGTCAATGGGATTACTTTATCTTCCTCCCCCTTCCTTTATCTCCTCCCTCACCCCACAGGTATCCATGTCCAAATGGGACTCTTCAGCAGGGGGTTTGCTTGACCCAGGTCACTCGAAGGTCAAGCTTTTCACCACTTGCTAATGCAAAGCTTCCCCCCAGCCCTCTAGAGCCCCAGGGGTCCGGGGCACCCCCTCCTAACACAACCCTCTTCTGGCCTCGGGTGCAGATGGAGGAGGCAAATGCTCCTCAGTGAAGCTGCAGAAGCAAAATCCTCCCCATATGGAAACTGGAACATGTTTTGCATTTTTAAATAAACAAAGCAAAAGGAGTAGCTCCTGAAAAAAAAAAAAAATCAGCACAGCAAAGACTTTATTCCTGTACTAAACTTGAAGGATGAGAGGCTTAACTAGTTAAGAACAACTTGGACTATATTTTTGCCTACCAGAACGAAGATCAATTTTTATTTAGATTGATTTTAAGATTTACATGTGAGAAATGGATACAATTGGATCGAATAAATACTAAAACAAATTTTTGACTCCCATGAAACTCAATCAAACCAAAACAAATTTCACAGATCTCATCTACCAGCATTTGAGATTTGTTTTATTTCATTATTTTGTATACATTTATGAAGCAGAAATTTGCTTAACTCTTTTCCACTCTTCTTTTACTGAAACAATAAGACTCTCTGCAGAATATTTTGTACTTGAATATTATCACCAGGATAGCATATGGCAAACTAGCAGCAGGCAGTTTATCTTCATCCTCTTTGTAAGCTAAAATTAGCACAATGCTTTTACAAGTGTACGTTGTATTTAGACAAGTACGATATAGCTAATACAACTTCAGATCTATCCATGGCTAACCTCCAATATTCAAGTAAATTGATTATTAATTTTGACTGAGTATTAATATTCTCAGTATCAAGCTGGCATTTATCAACTTGAGAGGGACTTTTAAGTTTAATGCTGCCATTTCACCTACACCAACTGCAGCAGTAAATAAAATTCGTGTATTAATTACACAGAGAATTTCAATTCATTTGTCTAAGGCAATTCTAATTTATATTAAAACATTATATCTGGAAATCCATGCTGCAAAATTGTATATTTGTGCATACTCTGCTTTTCAGTGACACAATATAATCAATCACAGTGAAAAGCTGGTAGACCCTTGTTATGATTTACATGCTCCTCCTGCTGCAGCCTGCGTTCCTGCAGACTGTTAGCTGGTTTCTTTATTGGGATTAAATTCAACCAAGTCACCAACTCTGCATTTCCTGATAATATGGTTGTGCCAGCCCTCTCTGCTCACCAGTCTGCTGTTCAGCCTGGTAAATTATGGCCACCTGAGGGGTTTTAGCTGCATTAAATCTGTGGTGAGACACTAATGTTAGCACCACTTGCAAATTTGTTTCTTGTAGTTGTAACGTCAAGGAATTTAGCACAACACTTTTTCTACAGGAAATATATAAGGTCCTGAAAGGCCACTGAACTTCACAAGGCTGGTTACTTTACCACCTTTCTTGCCAGGTTCACAGAATAAAAATGTGTAATAGTGGGAGGTAGACACGTCTAAGCATGTATATGACCAAACACATGCTAAAACTATAAATATACTGATATCCAAGGATTTTGTGGCTCAGTCTTGGTGACCAACTGACAAAACAGGCCCCTACTTTATCACAGCCTGTCTCAAAACTACAACACGGGACTAAGTCTGTCTGACAGTTATTCTGAAATAATAGCACCAGGATTCTTGCTTTTACACAGCCAGCCTCATGCAGAATTCATATCTGTTATTCTGGACAGACAAGAGAAAAAAAGAAAATGGGCAAAATCCTGCACCAAAACCTCTCCTAGGGCATCTCCACAGCCACAGCCAGGGACAGGAGAGGATAAATATGAGATGTTTTACTAAGATGGGAAGGGAGGAGGAATATAACTTTTCAACTCCACTTTGTTGCCTCTTTTCCACACCCTGCAATTATCCTGCATCTTACCCTTTACTCTTTAGCAAACGATCTGCTATAATGACACATAACTTGAAGCAGTTCAGTTCATACTGATGGTGTTATTTCTTTCCCCTACTTTACAAAGGCAGTTGATGCAGATGTGTATATGCTGTAACCTGGGGCCTCAAGCAGGAACACCACAGTGAGCTTCAGTGCTGTGCTGGGAAGGGAGGAGATCCTCCTGTCCCACCAATGAGAGCAACAAAAGGTTCTCCACCCTACAAGCCTCGCTTCCATCACCTTCACTTGCTGGCCAGACAGAGTTAAGATATGCCTTCTTCTAAGTCCACTGGGATGCTGCAGACTCCAGAATATTTTTAGCATGCATCCACGTGACACTAGCTGTTATTCAGAGAACTAAGGGAAGACGTAAGAATCAGTTAGGTTATGTCCACCACTTTTAACTCTTTTCTGAGAACATAGCTGGTGCCTTCTAGTAGGTCTTCTCCTGCCTTTCAACCAAAGACCAATTTATAGCCCTGAGATGACACACTGTATCAAGGTTTCAAGTGACATCACCCTCCTGTGGCACAGGATCAGACATGGAAAAAGTTGTAAAGGCTGCCCCTACCATGTTTTTATTTATTGATATTTCTTCTTTCTGATACCTCCACATTATGCTTCGGCAAAGAGCAACCACAAAAAAAAAATCTGCTAACTCCACGTGAGATTTTTCAACACTCATGGGGAAGAAAATAAAAATAATAATAATATTTTTTTAATTACTTTTATATATGTAGGTGTATATATACACAGACACACATACATAATCAGTGGCTACCAGATGCCAGACACACCACCTGGCAATGAGGAAGTTCCCAAGCCACAGAGTGCCTGAGGATGGCAGAGGTCCCTGGTGAGGCAGTGCCTTCCCTGATGTGACATTGTTCCCATGGCACATCATAGGCTTGGCCAGGCTTTCCTGTGTCCTTTCCCACTTCTCGCTTTCCCAGAAAATGTTCAAATGTGCCAAACCCATGATGCAAAGGCTGCATGGAGGAGGCATCATGGTTAAAGGGACAAGCCAGAGAGGTAGAAGGTTTTACAAATGACACCCTCATTCAGTGACCCACCAGAGCAGCATACGTAAGCTGGCCTGGCTCTGGATTCTGCCCTGCAGCCACCCACTTCTTGCATAGCACTCAGGGGGTTTGGTAGGGGAGAAATTTAAAAGTGAGAATCTGTGTATCAAAGGCAAAGAAAAACTTTCTCCTAAATTTAGCCTGAAAAAAAGTAGGCTGAGGGGAGACCTCATCATTCTCTGCAGCTCCTGGAAAGCAGGTTGTAGCAAGATCAGTGGTGGTCTCTCCTCCCAAATAACAAGTGATAGGATGAGAGGAAATGGCCTCAAGTTGTGCCAGGGGAGACTTAGATTGGACACCAGGAAATATTTTTTCACTAAAAGGGTTCTCAGGCACTGGAAGAAGGTGCCCAGAGCAGTGGTGGAGTTTCCATCCCTGGAAAGATTTAAAAGATGGGTAGATGAGATGCTCAGGGACGGTTTAGTAGTGAACAGGTACGCTCGGACACTACGCAACCAAACAACTCTATGATTTGCTTAGTCACAGCCCTGCGATCCTCTACTAGCTCAGGGAGAAAAGACATCGAGCCTCTCCCTCTGGTATTTCACATGGCATCTACTACTGGGTCACCAGGCCAGCGAGTTGTGGTCCCTGATGAATTATACAGTGACAGGTGGCTCTGCTGCTGCTGCAAACCACAGGGGCTGCCCTGATCACCCAAAGCAGGTCCCCACCTCATTCATGAATTTAAATTGAAAAATTAAAAAAAAATGACCATGTGCATCAACGTGTTTATGAAAAAATGTCATCATCTTACAGCACTGATCTTATTAATTAATCCCTTAAAGAATGCCCCCTCACCCACAAACATATAATGTAATGCTAGCTTAATCTTAGCTAAAGAAAAATGCAGTGCAATAAGATTACTAGTCCGACTCTGCCAAATGTTACAGCACTGCTTAGTCTTGTATTTTGGTGCTTTAACGGGCTCCTGCAATACTGTACGGAGTTTACAAAAGCAGTTGCCAAGACAAGAAGGACTTATTTTTTAAACAATGTAATTCCACAGTCTTTTGTGCTCTCTGCACATTGTTTATACAATGACTTGCATCCTGGAAGATCTCAAAGCCTATTGCCTGTTCCTGTTTCCACTGAAGTCTTCCCTACAGGTTTCATATTGGAGCAGGATTAGAAATGAAGAAGAAATATATATATACACACACACACGGTAGGTGTTAGAGCAGCAAGATCTGCTGGGGCAGGAGGCTGATCCCTCCTACCCGTCAAATGCAGTTGGGATAGGTGACACCGAGCTGGTCCTTTTCTCCCAGTAAAATAGAAGGAAATCCACCTGGGGCTCCGCACAGAAACATTGGTGTAAGTGTGACCTATGAAAGTATCATCCCCTCATCCCTTCAATAACTTTGCCTTCATCCCCAGGCTGGCCTCCCACCAACACAGCCGTGCTCTGGCAACAAACATCCACAGCCACGCATTTCCCTGTCTTCACATGTTATAGACATATTAAACTTCCCATGGAGCAGAAGAAGAAAGCTCTGTTCCCTCCCTGTAATTATCAAATCAGCCCGAAAATGAGGAAGAATTGAGAATCCTCATTATAGCACATAATAAAACACGACAAGGTCTCACACTCGCTGTATGTTATTGGCATAGTCTGCCAACAAAACTTTACTAAGAGTGCAGGAATTTATGTTTGCAGAGATATTAAAGTCATAGAAAGGGAAATTTGTATTTTATTTTCCCACAGCCTAAATGAAGGTGAACCAAGCAAATTTGGCAAAGAGCGCTAGTCAGATGCCATTTCCCACAGCAGCATGGTATTTTCCTCTGGGAATAAAACATTTTCCTTCAACTACTGTTTATAACTCTTATCAGTTCAACAGCAATAGAGCCATCAAGTCCAATATCTCGTGGAAAAAAGTCAAGGTCAACAAGTACTTGCATTTTCGTTTATCTTTAGCTGCAATTGCTACTGACATTCAATTGGGTAATAAACATGAGGACTGTCAAATGCTCTCAGCAAACAGGTGATCCAAAAGCTATCAGAGAGGAAGAGGCTACCGCCAGGTAATCAAACAATTCTGTTGCAACAATTATGATTTGAGTGCATTCATTTACAGAAGCAATCACCTGTCAAATTTGAATGAATAGCGTCAAACCATTCCCACAACCAGGGTAATAAGGGCGAGAAAAATACAAACTATGTCTACCTTCTTCCCAATAAAAGCACACTGGCATTAGTAAGAGCTGTCAAAAATAGTGTAAATAAAAAATCCAGTATCTTATTTCCTGAATTGAATTTTTTAAAAAATTATTTTAACATGAAAAAAGGAGAAGATCAGTCTAAGTAGCTCGATCTCATGTCAGTCTTTCCTAGGAGCAATAACAATGTTCAGGAAACCCACACAGAAAGGGGGGTTACTTAGAAGCATCTGTGCCACGTCTCTAACAATCAGCACTTGGGCAGCTTCCTGAGGCAGTGGTTCCATCTTGACCAAGGTTTTTAATAGCTAAAGAAGGACCTATTTTTCCAAGAACTGGTCTAATCTCTTTTTGTCCCCTGCTGACCTCCACAGCACACAGCAGCAATAAATTTAATCCAACATGTAAACCACTTTTGTCAACTTTAAACCTATTCATGCTCTAGAAAACTCTTGTGCTGTATGACTTGGTGAACATCCACCCTTAGTTCTTGCATTATGGGACTAACACCTGCTTTCTCTATTCATAACACACTTCTTTAAAGACTTCTCTTCCAAATTTAGTTATGGTTTGGTTTTTTTCTCCTTTCCATCTTTTCATGTGAGATGTAGGAAAATGTTTTCGGCCAAGCAGCTCAATGCCACACCCTGTTGCATCACTAATCCAGAAACAGAGCATGTTTATGGGCTTACACTCATTGTGATAAAATGTTTCTCAAAAGTGGAGGCCATATCAGGAGCATGAATTTGCTTCTTTAACCTCTGATTAGATAGCAAAAGCTGAAGCCACTCCAACCAGGAGAGGGAATCAGGCTGGTGCCTTCAAGATGGAAAGCATATAGGCCATATTGGAAGGTCATTGGTTTGAATGAGCTACTACAATCAAACCAAGCACACATAGGATGCATAGGGGAATAAAAAAAACAACACCAAAACAAAAGCAGTAGTTTTTCTAAATCAAACCACATCAGTGATCTTCAAAACACAAGATTCAAGGACTGCTTTTTAAAAAGAGGTATTTTGGACACCAAAAACTTCAAACCTATTTCTGCAACTACTTGCAACTAAACCTCCTTTGCCCCATCCAAGGAGGAAAGCAAGATGCCCTTCAGTCCTACGCATGAGTTTGTAGGTAACAGCCCAAGACGTGATTTAGCATAGTGGTTATTTCCCACTGCTTTGGGACCTTCAAAAGACCTGTACCATTGATGAGATGCTCAGTTCAGGTCAGGGCCACATTCTTACATACACCTCTATGTATACTCACATAGGGTCACACAAATTTTTTAACAGGATAGACATTTCTAAGTTTAGAAAAAACTGCCAAGAAAAAGAAAAAAATATTTTGCTGTTTGATTATAGATGGGCTGAGAAGTCAGGAATACTTGTACTTCCATATCCACTTTGAAGGTAAACAGTTCCCAAAGTCTTTTTCCCTCTTTTTGCTCTGCCAATGATGGCAAAAGCTTCAGCCTGAGGGATTTGCCTCCTGATGCGATTGCCTCTCTGCTCCTCTCCCGGCTGGAAGCTTTTCCTAAGCAAAGACTGAAAGTCACATTAAACCGTGCTGAAATGGTTGTGTTGATTTTGAACTGCTTATTATCTCTGGGGGCTGACCTGAAAAACAAGTTGGTACTTAGACAGAGAAATTCAAGTTTCCCCTGAAAGGCAAATGAGTGGAATGAAGGATTTTTACAAGGAAAGAACTTGCTTATGACTGTGTTACCCACAATTTAGGCAAAACAATCAACATTTATAAGTATTTAAGTTAGCTCTGCCAAAGTGAAAAGAAAAATGCCTGGTAATAACAGACGTTCAGCGCTAATGTGGGTGATTAAAATAAATCCTGACACTGGGAATAGATTGATACTCAAATCATGACAGACACCCACTTCCAAGTGAGGACTCTCTCCCATGCACCATACTGGAAGCGTAACCCTGCCTAGCTAAGGCACAGAGGCTTAACACTGCCGAAATCTAACTTTAACAGATGAATCAAGCTGATGAGACAAAAAAAAATAGAAAAAAATACACCCAACCAGAAGGAGGAAAAAACCAGTTTCGCGCCCTCCGGCTTTAGAGCAGAATGATAAATTGACATCGTGTTGTTATGAGCATAATCCTCAACTACTCAATCACTGTTAAAAAATAAAACATGATTCTGGGGAGATAAAAATAATTAATGCTGGTGCTGCTGAAGAATATGCACCTACACGAAGAGTTTCAAATAAATATAGGGTTGTTTTAAACCTTGTATCTCACATCAGAGGAAGAGGGCACAGGTGCTCACACTGATGTAAAGCAAACTGAGCACAGCCCACTTGATAGAAAAGCAAGAAAAGAAAAGAGGATGGCAGAGCCGCGGCAAGAAAACTGATACTGCTCCTTTTCCAAACAAGCCTATTACGCTTAATTCAGGATTCACAATACATAAAGCACCAGAAAAAATACCAGGAGCAGCCCCTGTTGACTAATGCCCTGTCTTTTCCAATCGAGGGTCACATCCAGTCTAACCGATCGCATGATAATGGCATCAGAAAAGGTCAATCAAAGACAAGCCGAAGCTTCCACTGCCTGGCTGACCTTCGGAGCTTGTGACAAATTGCTATCAGTCAATGTCAACTAATGACAGCGGCTCTTTGGCTAATCAATTGTTCTAAAAATGATCAAGAAAACTACTCACAGGACAGCTCATTTTCACATCAATGCCTGTGAAGTATGAAAAGCTCATTTTTTTTTTTTGAGTTTTTAATAAGCTCATAAGTAAAGCAGTTACTTGGTAACAGGGGTCACCTTAGTGAAAAGACAGAACCTTTGTCTGCCTTTTACATATTCTTTTATTACCATATTATAGTAAAAATATGCCATGCCATTACTATGCCAGAGGGCTACATAATAAAGTAGGTAATACTTCATACATATTTTTTTTTGAGATAAATACTTCTGTGGTTTTGGGGCCTCTGTTTGGATGTAAATAATTGTCAATATACTTTTCACTTATTTAAATGCAAAGCCATCACCACTGGCACGCAGGTGACACACCTGCTCATTATGCACCCAAACTTCACGTGATAGAGCCAGTAGCAAAAGCCACGCTGCAAAATACAGTGGTGCTGCTAGGAAGTTAAGGTCTAACAGCAGCTATTTTATTCTTAAACCCACCTACTCCATGCGAGCACAACTTATTCTGACTATTTCCGACAGAATTCACATTAGGTAGGAAAACCACACACTCCGAAATCTCCAAAGCCCTGCAAAAGCAAACAGACATTTCCGCCCTGGAAGCATTTTGTGTGTAAAAGCCAACGTGGAAATGCACATGGGCTTGGGCGGTGGGACATATATCACAGCTCTCACAGTATAGTAAAGAGGTGGCTGCAGACTGAAGATTTGTCCATCCCTTCACCATACTTGCCTCTCCCAGCATCATCTTCAGCCACTTCCCAAAGCTTCACAGCTGGGCCATGCTTTAATCTCCATTCATGCATTAAGTATTACCAAAACAACAAATCCACACTGCTTCTAAGGCTTGAGAAATGCAGGCACATTTGCACTTTGCTTTCCCATAAGGAGAGTGTTGGGCAAAGTACATTGCAGGGCATCACACCACAAGACACCCCTCGAGAAGACACTGCACTGAGAGGGAACAAGAAGCCATCCTTCAAGCCCAGCATAGCTTTTCACTTGGCTTTATCTCTTTACTTGGGTGACTCCCACCCACTGCACCTGTACTGCCAAAAAGGCTTTACCTGCAAGGGCAACACCTCTCGCCAACCCAACCACCCCCAAAGCAATCCCCTGCCTCACCATGGAGAAGGTGGGGGGAAAGTGCTAAACAAGAAACATTAAAACTTTTGTTTTCATCGGAGAAACTGCAAAGTGACAGCAGTTTCAGGTTACACCCTAAACCTGGCTTGTTATGGTAGTTTTTCAAATTAAAATATCTTCTGTGGCCTCAGCCACTCTCAAGCCGTCCATAGGCAAGAAAGAAAGGAGGCAGGGCAACACTTAAGCTCAGCCATAATTGGAAGTATGTGAAAAATGAAGTGTCAGTTCGGTCAATAAAGGGCAAAGGTGAAGGGGAACTGCAGCCCAAACTCGGTGCGAAATGTGCTCATTAAGACACCCAATCCGCAGGCTCCTGCCCACCTATCCCATTAGTCATCAGCCATCTGACCGCTTCAAATGCCTTGCCTCTCCACTCTTATTACTTTTCTTCTCCCATGTTAAAAAAAAAAAAAAAAAAAAGGCAAGCTGGTATATAAATCCTTGCGCAGTCATCTGGAACATAATGTGGCCCTTCTCCCCCCCTGCACCAGGCTCTGCTGCCTGCCTTCGCAGCCTCCAAACAACTGCCTTGAGATTCTCAGCAATAATAAACACGATTGCCTTTTTGCCTATAGGTTGCCCGAACTCCTACAAAAGCCTGAGGGGGAAAAAAAAAAATCTAGCCATCGATACATTTTTATAAAGAAATACCCAGCTTTCTACTCCTGGCTTGAAAGAGCAGCTATTATTTGGAGGTTAAAAAAATGTTTTGAACCCAGGCTGAGGTTTGCACAAAAAAAAAAAAAAAACCCACGAAAGAAACAATACACTAAAATAGAAGACACTGATGGATTTATTTTCTTGTCCTTTTAAGCCATGTAGGAGAGCTAAACATGGGAATTACAGAGCTCCACTCTGGATTAAAAGTGACTGCACTAGGGCTTTGTTCAGCATCCTGCCGACCTGACTATTTGAAAAAGAAACAAAACAAGTTTCTTAATACCCCAATCAGGACGCTTTTAAAGTTAGAACATGCCATAAGATAAAATCGTGTTGCCATGAGCTCAGCATCACCCCCCTGTACCTAAGAACTTGCTTCTCTTTCTTTTAATATAATTCATCAAGTTATTTCTCCACTGTGTAAATTCAGATCTCTTTGCACTATTTGTAGACAGACCTCCAAAGGCCCTTCCTAATAAGTTCATAGCAATGGGAAAGCAACCCATGAAACTTTTTCACAATATTATTCTGCATTCCTGTACTATAACTATCCTCTATGATGACACAATACCAGGCCTTTATAAGAGGTTGTGTCAACGTGCTATGCAATAACATATCCTGCTGTTCAGTAGCACAAGACCCCAGAACAGCTCTCTAGCAGTTAAATACGGATATCTACACTAGATCGAAGCAGCTGAGAGTCATTACTAAGTAAATAACTTTACATGTTAAAAAAAAAAAAAAGACTAAAGGGTTTAGGGGAAAAAGCATCTCTCCTGTTTTCAAAGGTAATCATTCAATGCATGTCATGGATAGGGACATAAACAGGTTAAAATGCATTTTGTGGGGATTAAAAGCAGAAAGGTAAAGAAGAAAAAAGTCCAAAACCAGACCTTAAGAAAGTCTGGGTTAAGGACTAAAGCAGAAAAATCTTACTAAGGGGTTTAAGCTTTTCAGTCTCTGTGCCTCTCTGAAAGTACAAAGCTCGCACTCGCATCCTTGTAAGACCTTCAGCCAGGTTGAAACCCTGGCCCAGAAGGTGCTTTTACCTATGCCAAAAGGGGAAGTAGTTTGTGGAAATAGCCTAAAAATAAACAATTTTAGAAAGTTATATTGCTGGTGATTAGATTTGGGGTTTTTTTAAATGGCAAATACGCTCTTGACAGATGGAACCAAAAGGAACTTTTACAAACTCCTAAAAATAGAGAAGCCCATAATATACTGAATACATGTCATGCAACACATGCATCTTGAGTTCTGTGCTTGCATGCATGAACATGTGGGTCCCCAGCCTTTCACTGCTACCCCTCCGTGACACACAAATGTTGCAGCAGTGCCATGCCGGCTGCTTCTGTTGCCAAGAAAAGCAGCTGGCAGAGGCAAAACCATGAGTCTGACCACAGCATTACCACTCCTTACATCAGGCCTCAGACGAAAAGCCTCAAAATCATGGTATTTTGAACTTAAAATGTAGTTGGGGAGAGGTAGGGTATTTGTTACTTTCCTTTTCTCTTCTCTTCCCTTTTTGTCATGTTAAGGATCATGTTTTTGGACTTCTTCCCCATATGGGAAGGCTAAAACTATGGGTTTATATCCAAAGTATATGTACACACATTGGTGTGCTTAAACAACTGAGATTCCCCCATAATCTCTGCCTTCAGAAGGCTTTAAGTAAACAAGGTGTAAGGCTCGGAGTCGACCGCTACCTTTCCCGCATCCCCATTTCTCAAAAAAACTACCATTTCCATAGGTGGCAAGTGGTCTGAAGGCAAGTCTCGGTAATGGAGACCTTCTGGACAGGGTCTCCTTTCCAAAACTCCTTTCCCAAACTTGGCCCAAGAGATCAACTTAGCCAATTCCCACTTTTTTGCTCTTTCCTGAAATCTTAATGCAACAAGCCTTGTTCATTAAATCCATCTTTCAAGTGCTGGCATCAATTCCAGCCTCAATAAACCTCACTCTAGGATTTGGATAAAAATTCCAGAACCACATCACTGACAAGTCTTTCTGTGCACACAGAACACTTCTGTGTCTCTCTGAGAGTCTAAAGCTCTAAGTTACTTTTGAAAGCCCTTCCTGAACAAGGTTTTAGCAGGCACCTTGCTAGGAGCAGACTAGGATGGCGATGATAAAACTTCACATACAAGTGGCACTCTGAACTAATAAAATGCCACATTTAGGAGAAAATGAAGCCTGAAAATCTTTAAAAATACACTGGAAACTTAGAGGTTTGATTTCCGAAGTGTCCAAGAGGCTTAGGAGCACGCTGGCAAGCCTCTCCACAGATGCTTTGTCCACGCATGTATACACATAAACATGCACACATCCATCTCGGAACAGAACAGCCCTATCTGAGTACGACCGCCCCCACTTCAAACACTATCTTTTAGTTCAAAGCGTGTTTTACAGCAGCTTTTTCACCTCTAAAAAACCCAGGGATTTAAAGTTTGCTTCGAAAGCAAGGGTCTCTAATGAACATACTGACACCACTTCAACTCTAGCATTGTGAACAGCACCACTAGAATATATATACACACATACTTGAAAGAAAAAAGGCCCTCTGAATTTATGTTGCATATCATTTTCCAGTAAAAGTCAGAGGTCAGAAGGTTACTAGTTTCTGCCTCAGCTCTGCAACAGTTTACTATTCCAGGCCCCATTTTTACTAGACTATACTTGCGATGAAGTCAGCAACTTTTCTTTAAACAATAAAGTGTCTCAAATACTTAAAATTCTATAAAGAGATGTTATTCACCATGTACGTTAGGTCCATGCATATAAAAAATTAAAATCATATACTGGTTTAGTTTA